>NC_132908.1:62580300-65080300 GCF_047675955.1 Chlorocebus sabaeus | reverse complement strand
ACCGATTTGCCCTTTTCAAAGAACTTTTGTAAAGATTAAATATGTAAACTCTGAGGCCAGGCGTGGTGGCTCAAGCCTATAATCCTAGCACTTTGAGAAGCCAAGGCAGGTGGATCACTTGAGTCTAGGAGTTCGAGACCAGCCTGCCCAACATGGCAAAATCTTACCTTCACAAAAAATACAAAAATTAGCCAGGCGTGGTGGTATGCCCCTGTAGTCCCAGCCATGGGAGAAGTTGAGACAGACAGGATTGTTTGAGCCCAGGAAGCGTAGGCTGCAGTGAGCTGACACTGCACTACTGCACTCCAGCCTGGGCAACAGAGTGAGACACTGTCTCATAAAAGAAAAAAGAAAAAGAAAAGGTAAACTCTGGGAAAACATTTTGTAAACTACAAAACACTACAAAAAGTAAACTATTGCAATTAATAGCAGCACGAACCTACAAAATGCCATTGAAATTAGTAATTTCAGTAGCATTTTGTCTTCAAGCGCTTTTTAGACAAATGTTCACAGTAAAGCAAATTCTTTCAAACTATTTTTATTTTTTATTTTTTGAGATGGAGTGTTTCACTCTTGTTGCCCAGGCTGGAGTGCAATGGCGCGATCTCGGCTCACTGCAACCTCTGCCTCCCGAGTTCAAGTGATACTCTCACCTCAGCCTCCTGAGTAGCTGGGATTACAGGAATGCACCACCACGCCCGGCTAATTTTTGTATTTTTAGTAGAGTGGGGTTTCATGGTGTTGCCCAGGCTGGTCTCGAACTCCTGACCTCGGGTGATCCATCTGCCTCAGCCTCCCAAAGTGCTGGGATTATAGGCGTGAGCCACTGCCCCTAGCCTAAACTAATTTTCGTTTAACCAAACATTATTTTAAAACATAGAGATAATCTATGTTAAATCATCTAAAACAAAACTCAGAAAATTAAGACCTACAAAAGTCTCTTCCAATTTTAATAACTGAAAATGTGCATTTTCCCCAGGTAATTCCAATAAAAATTATTGGCTTTAATTAAACAGACAATTCTCCCATATTTAGAATAAGAGCTAAAAAGTAAAATAATCTGATTAAATATTCATTAAAGACTATTTTAAAATTTATTAAAGATTAGTTTCCCAGCAACAAGTACACAATTCAGTTTCATTTGAGATTCAATTGCATCTGTTTCTCACTTGTGTACTCTGAAGGCACTGTGAAGTCCCCCACCACCAACACAAAGATATTGTGGATATATAAAACCCAAAAAAAGGGGAACTTGGAGGGAGATTTTTAACAGTGATACATAATTCTACAGTTCCTAACCATAAACTATAAAAAGAAATGAGACTGTATCAGTCCAATTTAATAATATAAGAACATTATCTCTATTTTACTTTAATATTAAGTTTCACATTACAGAAAACAAGCAAGTGGCAGACACTGGCTGCATGGTTCGCTTCTTGTGTCCTTAAAATAGAAAACAAGTCTGCAAGAAAAGCACTTGACAACACTCAACACCTATTCATAAATTCAAAAAACAAAAATAGAAACCTCCCAACAAATTAGAAAAGAATATCCTTAGTCTGATAAAAGGTATTCCCACCCCACCCCCAAAAAAAACCCAAAACAACCAACCAAACAAAACCCTAGCAAATTACTTAATGGCACAATTATGAATCCTTTTTTGTCCTGAGTTTGGTAAAAAGACAAGGATGTCCTCCACCACCACCTCTAATCAACAATGTATCAGAGGTCCTAGTCAATACAATAAAGCAAGAAAAAGGGGGAAAAAGTACAAAAATTAAGAAGGGGCCGGGCGCAGTGGCTCACGTCTATAATCCCAGCACTTTGGGAGGCCAAGACGGGCAGATCACGAGGTCAGGAGATCGAGACCACGCTCGCTAACACAGTGAAACCCCGTCTCTACTAAAAAAAATACAAAAACAAAATTAGCCAGGCGCAGTGGCTGGTGCCTGTAGTCCCAGCTACTCGGGAGGCTGAGGCAGGAGAATGGCGTGAACCCGGGAGACGGAGCTTGCAGCGAGTGGAGAACACGCCACTGCACTCCAGCCTGGGCAACAGAGCGAGACTCCGTCTCAAAAAAATAAAATAAAATAAAAATTAAGAGGAAGAAGTAAAACCGGTATTATTCGAAGATGAGCTGGCTGGACACAGTGGCTCATGTCTGTAATTCCAGCACTTTGGGAGGCTGAGGTGGGAGGATCAATCACTTGAGGCCAAGAGTTTCAGACAAGAAAACAAGCAAGTGGCAGACACTGGGCCTGGGCAACACAGTGAGGCCCTGTCTACAAAAAAGATTTTAAAAATTAGTCAAACGTGGTGGTACATGCCTGTAGCCCCAGCTACTTGGGAGGCCAAGGTGGGCTTGAGCCCATGAGTTTGAGGTTGCAATGGGTCATGATTGTGCCACTATCACAAAAAGGTCAAAAGATGTAAACAAACACTTCATGAAAGATATCCAAATGTCCAACAAATATATAAGATGTTCAAAATCATTGGTCATCAAGAAACCACAAATTAAAACCACAGCCAGATACCATTATATCTTTACAATAATGGTTAAAATTAAAAGACTAACAAGTGTTACTATTGGTGAGGATGTGGATGAACAAGAACTTTATATATGGCTGACTGGGAGTATAAATTGGTACAGCCACTTTGGAATATCAGTAACTACACCCCCGGACATATTCCCAAGTAAGTAAATGCTTTGTCCATCGAAAGTCATGGGTTTTTTTTGTTTTTTGTTTTTTTAAAAAAGGCACAAAGCAACTTTATTCATAATTGTCCAACACTCCACACAAATCAAATGTCTATGAAAAGAAAACAAAGAAACACTTGCAAATTCATACATGAGACTAACATGAAGCAACGAAAAAAACAAACAACAAAAATTTGATGAATCCCACAATCATAATGTTGAATACATGATGTTAGATACAAAACAGGACCTCCATTTATATAAAATACAGAAATAAGAAAACTAATATATGCTGATGAGAGTTGAGAAGTATGATTATCTTTGGTTGGGGGTATAAACTGGGAAGGGACACAAGGAAGACTCATGAAGTGCTTAAAATGTTCTATATGTTAACTTGTGTGGTTTTTTGAGTATTTATACTTGTGTGTTAAATATTCGTTGTGTTGTACAACTTAAGATTTGTATACTTATTTGTTCCTCTTTTTAGTTGACATGTAGTAATTATACATATTTGTACAGTATATAGTGATATTTTGATATATGTATATAATGTGTAATAATCAAATCAGGTTGACTAAGATATCTATCACTTCAAACACTTATCATGTGTGTTAAAAACATTCAAAATCCTTTCTAGCTTTGTGAACATACACAATAAATTTTGTTTTAGACAGAGTCTTACTGTGTTGCCCAGGCTGGAGTGCAGTGGTGCAATCTCAGGTAACTACAACCTCCGCCTCCCGGGTTCATGCGATTCTGCTGCCTCAGCCTACTGAGTAGCTGAGATTGCAGGCATGTGCCACCACATCCAGCTAATTTTTGTATTTTTAAGAGAGACAGGGTTTCACCATGTTGGCCAGGCTGGTCTCGAACTCCTGACCTCAAGGGATCTACCCGACTCAGCCTCCCAAAGTGCTGGGATTACAGGTGTGTAATCCCACAATAAATTTTTGTTAACTATATTCACCCCACAATGCTACATAACACAAGACTTATTCTTCCCCTTTAGCTGTAATTTTGTATCCATTGACCAACTTCTCCCCATCCTTACCTCTTGCAATCCTTTCTCAGCCTCTAATAACCAAAATTCTATTTCTGTGAGTTGAAATTTTTTAGCCCTTTCATATAAGTGAGAACATGCCGTATTTATCTTTCTGTGCCTGACTTATTTCATTTAATATAATTTCCTCCAGGTTCATCCATGTTGCCACAAATGACAGGATTTCATTCTTTTTTTATGCCTGAATAGTATTGTATTGTGCATATCTGTCACATTTTCTTTATGCATTCATCAGTTGATGGACAGTTAGGTTGATTCCATATCTTGGCTACTGTGATCTCTTTAATATACTGATTTCCTCTTCTGTAGACGAATTCCCAACAGTGGAATTGCTGGATCATACGGTAGTTCCATTTTTAAATTTTTTGAGCAACCTTTAGACTGTTTTCCATCATGGCTATAGTAGTTTACATTCCCACCAGCAGTGTAAAGGATCTTTTATTCTTTTATTTTTGAGGGTTTTTCCTTGACTTACTACTCTTCCTGATGGATGAAAGTATGTGTGGGTTAGCAGCTCTGCTATATACTACACCAGAATCTCTTCTATTACACATTCCTCACCTTACCCCACCCTCCATCCTCTATCACCACTCTTTGAAGTTTATAGATCAAAGTTTGTGTTCTTCTTTGCTTGTTTGGGTGTTACCAATAGATTTTTGGCTGTTTCCTCACATCCTACACACACATACATTTTGTTTATTTTGTTAGTTATTGGGGGAAGATTGCGATACTACTTCATTTTACTATCTAAAAGTTATTTTTCTAATATCGAGGGAAAAATAAGCAGTACACATGACAGCAGGTCATTTAAAAAGGAAAGTGGAACTGATACCTGATTCTATATACTCCAACATATTTGCAGAGATGTGCAATGTATGGAACACTATACCAGTATATGCTCACCTTGTGAGACCACATTTTTTCCCATTAACAGAGGTGGTTCTTCTCCAGCAACTGAGAAGAGTTGGTAGATTTCTCCACTATTCTGAGGATTTTAAATTCTCAGAAAGAGAGAGAGAAAGGCATCAGTTACTCCAGACTGGTCTGAGCCTCACACATAAAAGTGGTATGTTTAGGTCAGGTGCAGTGGCTCACACCTGCAATCCCAGCACTTTGGAAGACTGAGGCAAGAGGAATGCTTGACCCTAGGAGTTCAAGACCAAACCAGGCAGTATAGTGAGACCCTGTCTCTACTTAAAAAAACAACAACAAAAAAAAGTGTCTTGATTGTGCTCGGTATCTGCTGGCTTGTTTCTTTTTGCCTTTTAAAAGTTTTGTGGGGTGAGGTGAGCAGACCTGGAGATGAGACCAGAGGCCGAACTCGGGTTCTGACAAGATGGCCGGGCTGCTCCGCAGAATCATCAAGGAAACCCAGCGTTTGCTGGCAGAACCAGTTTCTGGCATCAAAGTAGAACCAGATGAGAGCAACCCCCGTTATTTTCATGTGGTCACTGCTGGCCCTCAAGATTCCCCCTTTGAGGGAGGGACTTTTAAACTTGAGCTATTCCTTCCTGAAGAATACCCAATGGCAGCCCCTAAAGTATGTTTTATGACCAAAATTTATTATCCTATTGTAGACAAGTTGGGAAGAATATATTTAGATATTTTGAAAGATAAGTGGACAGTTCTGCTACCGATCCAGGCCTTGTTAAGTGCTCCCAATCCAGATGATCCATTAGCAAATGATGTAGTGGAGCAGTGGAAGACCAACGAAGCCCAAGCCATAGAAATAGCTAGAGCATGGACTAGGCTATATGCCATGAATAATATTTAAATTGATCCGATCATCAAGTGTGCATCACTTCTCCTGTTCTGCCAAGACTTCCTCCTTTTTGTCTGCATTTAATGGACACAGTCTTAGAAATATTACAGAATAAAAAAGCCTAGACATCTTCAGTCCTTTGGTGATTAAATGCACATTAGCAAATCTATGTCTTGTCCTGATTCACTGTCATAAAGCATGAGCAGAGGCTAGAAGTATCATCTGGATTGCTGTGAAACATTTAAAAGCAGTGGCCCCTCCCTGCTTTTATTCATTTCCCCCATCCTGGTTTAAGTATAAAGCACTGTGAATGAAGGTAGTTGTCAGGTTAGCTGCAGTGGTGTGGGTGTTTTTCTTTATCTTATTTTTTTGAGGGGGGAGGTAGTTTTATTTTAATTTTATGGGCTCCTTTCCCCCTTTTTTGGTGATCTAATTGCATTGGTTAAAAGCAGCTAACCAGGTCTTTAGAATATGCTCTCTAGCCAAATCTAACTTTATTTAGACGCTGTACATGGACAAGCTTGACTGTTTGAACCAAAATGGGAACATTAAACAAACATCACGGCCCTCACTAATAACATTGCAGTCAAGTGTGGATCCCCCCTTCAAAACAGGCTTGTGACCATTTTGTATGGTTTGTTTGCAAACTTCTGTAAATCTTATGTTTTAGTAAAATATTTTTTGTTATTCTAAAAAAAAAGAAAAAAAAAAGTTTTGTTGGCCAGGCACAGTGGCTCACGCCTCTAATCCCAGCACTCTGGGAGGCTGAGGTGGGTGGATCACTTGAGGTCAGGAGTTCGAGACCAGCCTGGACAACATGGTAAAAACCCGTCTCTACCAAAATACAAAAAATTAGCCAGGCATGGTGGTGTGTGCCTGTAATCCTAGCTACTCGGGAAGCTAAGGCAGGAGAATCACCTGAACCAGGGAGGCAGAGGTTGCAGTGAGCCAGTATCACATCACTGCACTCCAGGTGGTGTAACAGAGTGAGACTCTGTCTCAAAAAACAAAAACAAACAAAGTTGTTGTGTATAAGAATGTATCAATAAATACTACCAAAAACAATCTACGGATTCAATGCAATCTCTGTCAAAATACCAATGACATTGTTCACAGAAATAGAAAAAATAATCTTAAAATTTAAATTGAACCACCAAAGACCCCAAAGAGCCAAAAGCTTAACTGAACAAAAAGAACAAAATTAAAGGCATTATACTACTTGACTTCAAAATATATTACAAAATGACAGTAACAAGAAAAGCACAATATTGATATAAAAACAGACACACAGACCCATGTGACAGAATAGAGAGCACAGAAATAAATTCCTGTATTTATAGCTAACTCCTTTTCAACAAAGTTGCTAAGAAGAACATACACTGGGGAAAGGATACCCTCTTCAATAAATATGCTGGGAACACTGGATATCCACATGCAGAAGTATGAAATTAGACACCCATCTTTCATAACATACAAAAAAATCAACTCAAAATGGATTAAAGACTTAAATTTAAGATCCAAAACTATAAAACTACTAGAAGAAAATATAGGGGGAAAGCTCCATTACATTGATCTAAGCAAAGATTTTATGAGTAATGTTATAAAATCACAGCCAACAAAAACAGAGAAAACAATTTCTGTCAACTAAAAAGCTTCTGTACAGCAAAGGAAATAATCAACAGAATGAGGAGATAACCTGTACAATGGGAGAAAATATCTTCAAACTATTCATCCAACATAGGACTAATACTAGGAATGCACAAGGTACTCAAACAACTCAACAGCCAAGGAACCCCGAACAATCTAACTAAAAAGTGGGCAAAGGATCTAAAACGACATTTCTCAAAAGGAGATATACAAATGGCAAACAAGTATATGAAAAAATGCTCAACATCACTAATCATCAGGGAAATGCAAATCAAAACCACAATGAGACATAATATCACTCCAGTTAGCACAGCTATTTATCAAAATGCAAAAAAAGGAAAATTCTGGTGGGGATAAGGAGAAAAGGGAATACTGGCACACTGTTATGGGAATGTAAGTGAGTACAGCCATTACAGAAAACAGTATGGAGGTTACACAAAAAACTAAAAACAGAACTACCATATGATCCAGCAATTCCACTACAGGGTATATTATATATTCAAAGGAAATGAAATCAGTAGGTTAAAAAGATATTTATGCTGTTTCTTGCAGCATTATTCATAACGGCCAAGATATGGAACCAAATTAAGTGTTTGTCAATGGATGAATGGATTTCTAAAATGTGGTATGTATACACAATTGAATACTATTCCACCACAAGAAAAGAGAGAAATCAGCCAGGCCTGGCAGCTCACACCTATAATATCTGTACTTTGGGAGGCCAAGGCAGGAGGATCACTTGAAGCCAGGAGTTTTGAGACCAGCCTGGGCAACAAATCAAGACTCTACCTCCACAAAAAAATTAAAAAGTTAGCCAGATGCAGTGGCATGCACCTGTAGTCCCAGCGACTCAGGAGGCTGAGGCAGGAGAATGCCCTGAGCCTAGGAGTCTGAGGCTGCAGTTAAGTATGATCATGACACTGAACTCCAGCCTAGGTAACAGAGCAAGAGCCTATCTCTTAAAAAAAAAAAAAAAAAAAAAAAGGTTGGGGGGCAAGGTGGGTGGATCGTTTGAGGCCAAGGGTTCAAGAACAGCCTGGGCAACATAGCAAGACCTAAGATAAGCCAACATTTGAATAATAATTAGAGTCACTTAAGTAAACAACAAAATAAAAGGAAAAGGAAATATATACATCTTTTTCTGGCATGAAGCAAGAAAGAATCTCAGATTGAAAGGGAGCATCAACAGTACTGGAAAAGACTGATAAAGAACTATTAACATTCAGACATACTCTGGTTAAGTCAACCATTTCAAGTATAAAGAAATAATTCTTCAATCAATAAGTTAGAAAACAAAAAGTCACTTACAAGAAGAAAATAAAAACTGCTAATACCAGGAGTTGTAGTCTCCCCTTAAGGAGAGACTCAGCTGTTTTTCTTCGTTTTTGAGAAGTGCCTTGCTCTGTCACCCAATCTGGAGTGCAGCGTTAAGATCATAGATCACTGCAGCCTCAAATTGCTGGGCTCAAAAGATCCTTCCACCTCAGCTTCTGAAAGAGCAGGGACTACAGGCACATGCTACTTATTGCACTTGGCTATTTTTCAAATTTTTTGTAGAAATAGGGTCGCTCTGTTGCCCAGGCTGAGGTGCAGTGGCACAATCATAGCTCACAGCAGCCTCAAATTCCCGGCTCCAGCAATCCTGCTGCCTCAGCCTCTGGAGTAGCTGGGACTACAAGTGTGTGCCACAATGCCCAGCTAATTTTACTCATTTATTTGTTGTCCAGTCTGGTCTCAAACTCCTAGCCTCAAGCAATCCTCTCACCTCAGCATCCCAGTCCACCATGTCACCTGGATTACAGGCATGAGCCACGGCACCAGTTCTGCTTTTGTTTTTTAGAGACATGTTGCCCAGACTGGAGTGCAGTGGCTATTTCCAGCCACAGTCATCATACACCACAGCCCTGAACTCTTGGCTTCCAGCGATACTTAAGCCTCAGTCTCCCCAGTAGCTGGGACTACAAGCACACACCATTGTTCCTGGCTCAGTTCTTGTTTTTGTTTTTTTTAATCTTTTAAAATGCCTTTTTCTTTTTTTTTTTTTTTTTTTGAGACAGAGTCTCGCTCTGTTGCCCAGGCTGGAGCGCAGTGGCCGGATCTCAGCTCACTGCAAGCTCTGCCTCCCGGGTTTACGTCATTCTCCTGCCTCAGCCTCCGAGTAGCTGGGACTACAGGCGCCCGCCACCTTGCCCAGCTAGCTTTTTGTATTTTTTTTAGTAGAGATGGGGTTTCACCGTTTTAGCCAGGACGATCTCGATCTCCTGACCTCGTGATCCGCTCGTCTTGGCCTCCCAAAGTGCTGGGATTACAGGCTTGAGCCACCGTGCCCGGCCTTAAAATGCTTTTTTTAACGTTGTTTTTGGCTTTTGATCACAGCACATGCATCAGTTTTTTCACTAAAGGAAAACTGTGGGAACAAATCATGTACCCTCCCAAAGGACTTGTTCATTTATACACTTGTAAATAATTTGTTTATTGCTGTGAAAATTAAAGATATAGAAAACTAAGCAACAAATCTGCTTCTTTTACCAAAATGAAATAAGCTCATTTAACAACGAAATATGACTCATGAACAAAATGACAAAATTCTTATGTTTTGTTTTCCTGGCATTTCTTAATACAAATCATTTAAAAACCCATCTAAAATGTAAATCTTTATATGTAAAGAACTATAAAACATGATCAGATAATAATCATAAAGCATAGCTCATAAAAGAGATGATAGTTCGTAGATTTTATTTGTTGAAAATCACTTCAGTGTAATTAGTTTTTCCACTACAGTATTCAATACCATTAAGACAAGAGGGAAAAATGTCTACACAGTTCTAAGAGATTATTATCTACAGTCATTTCTATATTTGAGTATATAAAGGCAAAAAACACATTTTCAAACATGAAAGAACCTATGGAACATAGACTCCAAAGCCCTCCTCACATAAAAACAAAAAAACTTAACAATGAAATAAACAAAAAAGAAGTAGTAGTGAGCATTGAATCTAACCAGAAATAGAACTAAGGCTAAATAATTACTGGAGAAGTTAGGGAGGATGTAAATTTGAAAGGAAAAATACCATAAGCAAGAAAATTCAGGAGGTAAAGAGTAGAAAAGGTGAAGGAAGTTTAAGAAAGACAATTACCTTACTTTTCAGAGTAGAAGTCAATCCATGCCATCTAAATCTGAAACAACAACTTCAATCTCTCAATAATGTATTTAATCTCTTGTTGTGACCTTAGAAAGATATTTTAGGAATTCTTTTTTTTGAGACAGGGTCTCGTTCTATTGCCCAGGCTGGAGTGCAGTGGCGTGATCATGGCTCACTACAGCCTCAACCTCCCAGGCTCAATTGATCTTCCCATCTTAGCCTCCGGAATGGCTGGGACTATAGGCATACAACCACCATGCCCAGTTAATTTTTGTATTTTTTTTGTAGATACTGGGTCTCACTGTATTATCCAGGCTGGCTTCAAATTCCTGGGCTCAAGTGATCCATTTGCCTCAGCCTCACAAAGTACTGGGATTACAGGTGTAATCTCTTTCCTTAAAAAAATCCAATCATTTTTCTAGCTATCCATTCAGTCTTCCACTAAATATATACATAGAGAGTTATCTGGAATGTTAATCAAATGTTAACACTGCTTATTTCTGAGAGGGTTAGATTTTGGGTAATTTGTTGCTTTATTCTTTCTATTTTTCTGTATTAGATTTTATTTATTTATCTATTTAGAGACGGAGTCTAGTTCTGTTGCCCAGGCTGGAGTACAGCGACACGATCTGGGCTTACTGCAACCTCCGCCTCCCGAGTTCAAGCAATTCTCCTGCCTCAGCCTGCCGCGTAGCTGGGATTACAGGCACCTGCCAACACGCCCTGCTAGTTTTTGTATTTTTAGTAGAGACAGGGTTTCACCATGTTGGCCAGGCTGGTCTTGAACTGCTGAGCTCAAGATCCACCTGCCTCGGACTCCCAAAGTGCTGGGATACAGGCGTGAGCCACCACACCCGGCCTGTATTAAATTTTAAATGAGCATATATTTTATTCATAAATATAATACGGCCGTATTTTTTTGTCAGTAAAACAGCTATTTGGCCACTGTAATCTTTCCCCAGAGTCTCCCCAGAAGGAAAGTCAGTCCACGAAAGAACATCTTTTAGCCTAGCAAATATAACTCAATGCAGAAGTGTAGTCACATCAACAAGCCCCCAAAACAACAGAGGCTCTCTAGTTTTGAGTTTTTGCTCTTTGTACTCTCTAGTACCTAACTGAATAGATTTGTCTAATCATCACTAGTTGTATGGTATCTGCAAAACAAGCCCCAAAAGTCTCATACCTTCACAACAGGATGTCCCCCAGTAGATGCTTTTACTGCCCCTCGGCTACCTTCAGTTTCATAATGGGCTCGATGATGAGTTTTAGGTTGCACTTCTATTTTCAGTTCACATTGTCCAAAATGAGCTGGTAAAGGCCAGTCTAGTGGAGGTAATGAAGATGTGCTACAAACAAAACACACAAAGATGCATGTCACCATGCTATTATTGCCAAGCAACGATTCAAATGGCTTCTTTGCCAGCACCAACATTTCTTTCTTTGATCTCTGAAACAATGTATTACAAAATAAAACTTCACTCAGTAAGTTATAATTCTGGTTATGGTGAGTGCTTAATAAATAATTATTTCATCTTTAGAATAAAATCTATTTTATTTCCCAAAGGTGGTACGTGCTTAAAGATAAATAAATTTTAGAAAATAAAAATAAAGGCCAGGTGTGGTGGCTCATGCCTGTAATCCCAGCACTTTGGGAGCTGAGG
The DNA here is from genome assembly GCF_047675955.1 of Chlorocebus sabaeus. Classification (NCBI taxonomy): domain Eukaryota; kingdom Metazoa; phylum Chordata; class Mammalia; order Primates; family Cercopithecidae; genus Chlorocebus; species Chlorocebus sabaeus. The sequence goes on along the minus strand of NC_132908.1, from coordinate 65,068,329 downwards.
CAGGCAGATTACCTGAGATCAGGAGTTCGAGACCAGCCTTGCCAGCATGGTGAAACCCCATCTCTACTAAAACTACAAAAATTAGCTGGGCATGGTGGCACTCGCCTGTAATCCTAGCTACTAGGGAGGCTAAGGCAGGAGAATTGTTTGAGCCCAGGAGACGGAGGCTGCAATGAGCCAAGATTGCACCACTGCACTCCAGCCTGGCCAATAGAGACTCTGTCTCAAAAAATAATAATAATTTAAAAATTAAATTAAATTTAAAAATCTGTCTTATCTTCATTTTGGTTTCCCACTTTTTTTGAAAAAGACAAATTCTAATAATTTATAAAACTGTAAATTTTTCTCAATTATGTGTATGTACTTAACAAAAATAACCAAAAAATAATAATTCAATTTTTTTAAACAAAGAGGCACATTTCTGTTTATGTGTATCAGTATCTCTCCACATATCCAAACATCTCTCTCTCCGTGTCAGGATGTCTCTCTCCCTCCCTGGTACATATCTGTGGATGTCAACCTATTGAAGTTATCACTTCCCGCACTTCCTCCCTATTGCTCCTTTCCCCACTTCCTCCCTACTGTGCCTTTCCCTGTCTCTCTGAAAAATTGCTTCTGTTCAGCAATATACTGCAATTTGAAGTAAAAATTTAATTTTGGTGCATGTTTGGTTGGAAAACAGCCCGTCACTCCAGCATCTCTAAATGTTACTTTTTTTTACCTTATCAATAAGAACATTTAAGTTGCTTAAAGGCCCAAAGGTTCATTTTGATATATTAACATTAAAATATGGATTATAAAAGAAAAACTTCATATGTCTACAGGTCAAGTACAATTTCTAAATTATTTCATTGTTTCCTTCCATGTTCTCAGCCTAGCTTTAAGTCCTACTCCTATGAAATTCAAGGATATTAATTTTTATTAGTCTGAAAAAATCCAACTTCAACTCTCAGTTACTTCTGTATTTGTTTTGCAGTCTTAAGCAAACCACTAGAAAAATTAAGATAAATTTCAGTAGCAAAGGGATAGGTTCAAAGTTGTCTTCATTACCATAATTCTATTTTTCTAAAGATCAGGATTGAGAAATAAAGATTCTCAATGAGAAGAAAAGCATTGGCCGGGCACGGTGGCTCACGCCTGTAATCCCAGCACTTTGGGAGGCCAAGGCGGGAAGATCACCTGACGTCAGGAGTTCGAGACCAGCCTGGCCAACAAAGGGGAACCCCGTCTCTACTAAAAATACAAAAAAATTAGCCAGGGGTGGTGGCAGGTGCCTGGAATCCCAGCAACTCGGGAGGCTGAGGCAGGAGAATTGCTTGAACCTGGAAGGCAGAGGTTGCAGTGAGCTGAGACCATGCCACTGCACTCCAGCCTTGGCGACAGTGACATTCCGTCTCAAAAAAAAAAAAAAGGAAAAAAAGAAAAGAAAAGAAAAACCCCTGGCCGGGCACAGCGGCTCCTGCCTATAATCCTGGCACTTTGCGAACTGAGGCAGGAGGATCACTTGAGGCCAGGAGTGAGATCAGCCTGAGCAACAAAGCAAGACTCCATCTCTACCAAAAAAAAAAAAAAAAAAAAAAATTTTTTTCCCAAATAATTGAGTGTGGTGGTATATGCTTATAGTCCCAGCTACTCAGGAGCCTGAGGTATGAGGATTGCTTGAGTCTGGGAGGTCGAACCTGCAGTGAGCTATGATTGCACCACTGTACTCCAGCCTGGGCAACAAAATGCTGTCTCAAAAAAACAAAACAAAAATCCTAACAGGTACAACTCCATGTGGGAATTTAATACATAAAAGTTGTTTTTTCTAATCAATTATAGATTAAATTGATTCTGTAAATGTAATTAATAGGTTCTTTTTTTTCTTTTTTTCTTTTATGTGGGGGGTGGTCCAGACAGGGTCTTACTTTCACCCAGGTTGCAGTGCAGTGGCACGATCTCAGCTCACTGCAGCCTCCATCTCCCATCTCAGGCGATGCTCCCGCCTCAGGCTCCCTAGTACCTGGGACTATAGGTGTGTGCCACCACACCTGGCTAATTTTTATTTTTGTAGAGACATGGTTTTGCCACGTCAGCCAGGCTGGTGACTCCTGGACTCAAGTGATTTGCCTGGCAGGGCCTCCCAAAGTTGGGATTACAGGCATGAGACACCATGCCTGGCCCCAAATAGTTTTCTTAGTAATTAAATTCATATTATTATCCAAGTTTTACAATAAACTTTTTTTTTTTTTTGTAGAAATAGGATGGAGTACAATGGCATGATCATGGTTCACTGCAGCCTTGAAGTTCTGGGCTCAAACAATGCTTCTACCTCAGCCTCCCAAGCAGCTAGGACTACAGGCACATATCACTATGCCTGGTTAATTCTTTTGTAGAGACAGGATCTTGCTATGTTGCCCAGGCTGGTCTCAAACTCCTGGGCTCAAGCAATCCTCCTGCCTCAGCTTCCCAAGTGCTGGGAATACAAAGCAGAAGCCTCCAAACCCAGCCAGGATTTTTAAATGTAATTTATTATTATCAACAATTCATTAGCTATATACTTTTAAAATTATATTTAACCTATCTAAAAATATTTTTAAGATTCAAACGAAAATAAACATTAAGTTTTTTGGTAGAATTTTTTTTAAAAATAGGAAGAGGAGAAATGGTCAAATCATTATATATTGATAATGTAGTTATATGCCACGACCCATAAACATGAAAAATGACCAGCAGCCATTTCCATCAACTCACCGAAATATAGGGGTGTGGCCAGGCTTTGGTTTGCTCCAGGTAAAGGGTGAAGGAACTGAAAGAAACTGATCACCAGATGAATCTTTCTTTAAAGGATACTGAGATCCAAGGCCATCATCTATTGAAGTCTCCCGGGATGGTGATAAACTTCCTTGGTCATCTGAACAGAGCTCTAATTTTCCTGGTACTATGGCAGCTTGATCTTCAGAAGTTTTCCTTGTTTTCAGAGGGATGTCAGTCTCTACACAGTACTGAAATGGAAAAACTGCAGGGCCAAAGCCTGACCCACCATGGACAGAAGCATTCAGCCAGGTATCTTCTGTCACACTTCCCCTGGGGGAGTGACCAGGAGAAGGAACAGGTGAGTGATGGGGTGAAAGGGACCCAGCATAACAAACTTCAGCACTGGAGTGCCTCCGTTTCCCACAGGGAGACGTGGGCCTTGATGAGGGTCCTGAGGCTGGCCTGGGGCTCAGCCAATTCTCATCAGTGACACTGGATCTAGGAGAGTGGCAAGGAGATTGCCTGGGTGATAATGAGTGTCCAAGTCCATACTGTTGATGCCAAGTTTCTTCTCCAGGGCAGCCCCCTGGAGAGCCACCAGGAGAAGTCAGAGGGGATCCAAGGGTAAATCGGGCTGCAGCTTCATTCAACTCTGAGTCCACATCATCATAAATATGTGAAAGTGATTCACAAGAAGATGCATCAGAGAACCAGCTCCTAGAAGAGATGCTGCTGGCAGGACTAGGACTAAGAGAAGACTCCCGGTAGGATGGCTCAAGAGGAAGATAGAGATGATCTCTAGAAGGCCTTTCCAAAAATTCCCGTTCTGGGTCATTTATCTGTAGGTCATCTTCATGTGCATCTATTTCTTGATGACAGTTAGGAGAGATAGATGTAATTTGAATACTTGGACACTCAAAGGGTTTGGGACCACCTAATGGGCTATATTTAGATTCAGGACTCTCACAAGTTCCTTCATAGTTTTTGTGACTTTGGAGCTGAAACGATGGTGACAAAACAGAAGAGTGAGACGGAAATCCATGATGTGGTAAGCAAAGTGGTGTGTTTAAAGTAGATGGAGGTGGATCTACATTAAAGATGTAAATGGATGCACAATCATCTGGCTCAAGATCTATGGGAAGGAAGGCAAAAAAAAAGAAAACCAACAAAACAAGAAATTAGAAAACTCAGATGTATAAATTACTCGATGAGAAAGTAAATAACAATCTTGAGAGAAAAAAGTGAGATATAAAATGTATGTCATTAGCTCCACTAAAGAGGTGGCATGTGTGTGTTTTTTCAATGCATCTGGTTATTTCTGCAGATAAGTGTGATTACTACATGTACAATTACATATGTAATTTTTCCTGTTTATTTCCACATTTTCTAAAAAGATAATCAGGAAAAATTATGCTCTGAAAAAGATTTTATTCTTTTTTTTTTGAGACAGGGTCTCACTCTGTCACCTAGACTGGAGTGCAATGGTGTGATTATAGCTCACTGAAGCCTCACCCTCCCATCCCAGGCTCAAGTGATCCTTTCCTCAGCCTCTGGAGTAGCTGGGACACAGGTACATGCCACACTCCTGGTTACTTTATATTGTCATTTTTGGTAGATACATGGCCTTGCTTTGTTGCCCAGGCTGGGCTCAAGCTACCCTCTCACCTTAGCCTCCCAAAGTGCTGGGATTACAGGTGTGAGGGAGCCTCTGTGCCCAGCCCAATAAATGTGTTTATTTTAAAAAAAAAAAAAAAAAAAAAAAAAAAATCACATCCATAATTCTAAAAAATACTCATAGAATTACAGGCTGCAGTGAGCTGAGACCACGCCACCGTACTCCAGCCTGGGTGACACAGCAAGACTCCGTCTCAAAAAAAAAAAAAAAAAGAAAAGAAAAGAAATGAGATATTCCTAGGCTACAATGAACAGAAAATCCAACTCAACGTAGCTGAAAAAGGGGGAGGGGACACAAGCTGAATATCCCTTATCCAAAATGCTTGGGGCCAAAAGTGTTTAGGATTTTGGATTTTTTTTTGGCCCATTTACATATATACAATGAGATATCTTGATATGGGACCCAAGTCTAAACATGAAATTCATTTATGTTTCATATATACCTTATATATATAGCCTGAAAGGTAATTTTGGATAATATTTTCTAATAATTTGGTGAATGAAAAAAAGTCTGTTAAGAATTCTCCACTTGTGGCATCATGTCAGAGCTAAGAAGTGTAGGATATTGGAACATTCCAGATTTTGAATATGACCTGTATATATTATCCAACTTAACAACCTGCATTATCAACCTGTATATATTTATCCAACACAACAAGAAGTCAAAGGTAGGAGAGCTCCAAAAGTGGGTTTTTCTTTGTTTTTGTTTTTGGTTTTCTTCCTTTGAGATGGAGTCTTGCTCTGTCACCCAGGCTGGAGTGCAGTGAGTGGTGCAATCTTGCCTCCTGGGTTCAAGTAATTCTCCTGTCTCCTGCCTCAGCCTCCTGAGTAGCCGGGACTACACGCACTCGCCACCACGCCTAATTTTTTTTTGTTGTTTTTTCCTGAGACAGAGTCTCACTCTGGCTGGAATGCAATGGTGTGATCTTGGCTCACTGCAACCTCCGCCTCACAAGTTCAGGCGATTCTCAAACCTCAGCCTCCCAAATAGCTGGAATTACAGGCGCCTGTCACAACACTTGGCTAATTTTTGTATTTTTAGTAGAGACAGGGTTTTCCATGTTGTCCAGGCTGGTCTCAAACTCCTGACCCCAAGTGATCTACCCACCTTGGCCTCCCAAAGTGCTGTGATTACAACCATGAGCCACCATGCCCGGACTTTTTTTTTTTTTTTTGAGACCAGGTCTCGCTCTGTCACCCAGGCTGGAGTGCAGTGGTACACTCACAGCTCACTGCTGCCTAAAACTTCCGGGTCAAGCGATCCTCCCACCTCAACCTTTTGGGTAGCTGAGACCACAGGTGCATGCCACCATTCCCAGCACATTTTTTTTTTCTTTTTTTTGTAGAGACAGGGTCTCGTTTTGTTGCCCAAGCTAATCTTGAACTCCTGGGCTCAGGCAATCCAACTGCCCCAGCCTCCCAAAGTGCTGGGATTACAGTTCAACAATGTCCTTCAGAAATGTTTCTTTATTCCACTTTGCCATTTTTGGGGTGCTAACTTTGTGCTGTTCATTTTTCAATCACATATACCTATTCTATCTACACTGGAAACAACATGATTCAGTTTATTCATTTAACAAAATTTTTTTTAGCAACTACTATGTAAGCAGGCATATTCTGAATATTAAAAACACCATGGTAAACAAAACAAAGTCCTCTCCTCATGGAGCTTACATTTCAGTAAAATATGTCAGATAGTGATATTTGCTATAAGAGAAAATAAAATGAGAAAAAATACAGAGGACGTGAAGATGTTAATTTAATAGGAAAGTTTGGAAAGCCTTCTCTAATATTTGAGGAAACAGCAGAAAAATATTAATGCAACTGAGCTATACAGAAAGTTAGCAGCATAATACAGGCAGAGGATAATAGTAAGTGCAAAGACCTGAGGTAGAGCATTGTTGAAGTGCACTGTGAGAAAAAGCGAGGCCAGTGGGACTTTTGCGCAAGGAGGTAGAATAATGAGTAAGGCAGAATAACTGAGTAAGGAGGTAGAATAATGAGTAAGGCAGAATAACTGAGTAAGGAGGCAGAATAATGAGGGCCAGGGGTGGTCAGGGAGAGAGCAGTCAGGTAAGGCCTTGCGAAATGGGAAACCACTGGAGCATTCCAAACAGAAAAGTATCATCATTTGATATATATGATCTGATATAAACTTAGGAGGCTACTGTAATCACCCAGGTGAGAAATGATGGAATACAGGACCTAAGTGGTAGTGAGTGGTAAAAGTAGAAGCAGCATTAAGAAGTCAGATTTTGGATTAAGGCAGTGCTGACGGAACTTCGTTGACTGGATGTGAAAGAACAGTCAAGGGTGACACCAAGGTTTAAAGCCTTGAACTATTATTAAAAACACAGTATTGGCCGGGCGCGGTGGCTCACGCCTGTAATCCCAGCACTCTGGGAGGCTGAGGCGGGCAGATCACGAGGTCAGGAGATCGAGACCATCCTGGCTAACACGGTGAAACCCCATCTCTACTAAAAGTACAAAAAATTAGCCAGGCGTGGTGGCGGGCGCCTGTGGTCCCAGCTGCTCGGGAGGCTGAGGCAGGAGAACGGTGTGAACCTGGGAGGCGGAGCTTGCAGTGAGCCGAGATCGCGCCACTGCACTCTAGCCTCGGGAACAGAGCAAGACTCCATCTCAAAAAAAACAAAAACAAAAAATAAAAAAAACACAGTATTGGCTGGGTGCAGTGGCTCACACCTGTAATCCCAGGGCTTTGAGAGGCCGAGGCAGGCAGATCATGAGGGGTCAGGAGATCGACACCATCCTGGCTAACACGGTGAAACCCTGTCTCTACTGAAAACACAAAAAATTAGCCGGGCGTGGTGATGGGCGCCTGTGGTCCCAGCTGCTCGGGAAGTTGAGGCGAGAGAATGGCGTGAACCCGGGAGGCGGAGATGCAGTGAGCCGAGATTGTGCCACTGCACTCCAGCCCGGGCAACAGAGAGAGACTCTGTCTCAAAAAAAAAAACAAAAACAAAACAAAAAAAACCCACACACACACAAAAAAAGAAAATTTATTTCTGAAATTTTCTGAATTTCTGAAAGAAGAGTAATTACTGAAATAAAGTGAGACAGACTTGAAATAAGAAACCAAAACTTCTACTCTGTACATATTAAATATGAGATTTCAGTAAGCTTTCCAAGAGGAAATGTCAAGTAGACATTTGTACATAAGAACACAAGCTAGCTATGTAAAATTGGGAGTCATTAATGTATACTTGAAATTTATGCCATAAGACCAAAAGATCACTAAGAAATTAGTACAAATAGAGAAGAAAGCAGGCAACTGAGGCACAAGGAACTCCAAAGTTTAGGATTAGGGAGAAAAAGAAGAATGAGTTGGCCGGGCGCAGTGGCTCAAGCCTGTAATCCCAGCACTTTGGGAGGCTGAGACGGGCGGATCACGAGGTCAGGAGATCCAGACCATCCTGGCTAACACGGTGAAACCCCATCTCTACTAAAAAGTACAAAAAACTAGCCGGGCGAGGTGGTGGGCGCCTGTAGTCCCAGCTACTCCGGAGGCTGAGGCAGGAGAATGGTTTAAACCCGGGAGGTGGAGCTTGCAGTGAGCTGAGATCCAGCCACTGCACTCTAGCCTGGGCGACAGAGCCAGACTCCGTCTCAAAAAAAAAAAAAAAAAAAGAAGAAGAATGAGTTAAGAGGTTAGAAGAGACATCAGTGAAACGGAAGAATAACCAAAAGAATGCAGCATCCCACAAGCCAAGTGAAGAAGGTGCTCATTCATTCACCAACTATTAATAATGTCATTAATATTTTATAGAAACTGTTCTAGATGGTAGGTACATAAAAAGTAAATAAGACACATATGGTCCCTGCTTTCATTAAGCAGTCTCAGTCTCAGGAGAGACTGACAAAAACACAAATTAAAAATGGTAAGTGTTACTAAGCGGTAGAAGAGAGAATTAGAGAAGGAACACATTTTACAGAGAGTACAAAGATGGCCTTTTTGAGAAGGCAGCATGTAAGCTAAAACCTGAAAGATAAATAGGAACCAGCAAGCAAAGAAAGGGAGTCAGTGGGGCTGGGGAGAGAAGGTGATGGTTCCAACACAGGAGAATAGGCATAAACAGTCTGAGACAAATAACACCTTAGTTTCTTTAAGAAACGCCCAAGATGGCTAGAGTTAACAACTGAAAGCGTAGAGCTAGAAGAAGCCAAGATCTAGAAGAACAGTAGTAAAGAGTTTGGATTTTATTCAAAGAATAATGGAAACCATGTAAGAATTTTAAAAAGGGGAATGACATGATTTCTATTATATTTGAGAACAACTTCAACTGCTGTTATCTCCAGTACCTACCAAGTAAGTCCCTGACATTTATTAGGTCTATAATAAACCATTTGTTCAAGTTTTTGGGGCCAGGCATGGTGGCTCACACCTGTAATCCCAGAACTTTGGGAGGCCAAGGCAGGCAAATGGCTTGAGTTCAGGAGTTCAAGACCAGCCTGGACGATGTGGCAAAAACCCATTCCTAAAAAAAAAAAAAATACAAAAATTAGCCAGGCATGTCTAAATACAAAAATTAGACTACACGCTGGTACTGTAGTCCCAGCTACCTGAGAGGCTGAGGCAGGAGGGTCATTTGAGCCTGAGATTCAGAGGTTGCTGTAAGCCAAGATAGCGCCACTGCACTCCAGCCTCGGTGACAGAGCAAGACCCCGTCTAAATAAATAAATAAATAAATAAATAAATAAATAAATAAAGTTGTTGAAATTGCTTCCCTTAGAGAATCTATGTTACTCCTAAGTTATGTCAGCAAAATCCTCAATTAGGAATTTTTGAGCCATGTTTCTTGGCAATGCTATCAGACTGTTGAATTACGATGACAGCTAAAACTTTCTAAAACTTAGCTCACAATGTCACCTATCTAAATGGTGCTCAAGCGGACAGAAGTAAAACAAGCCACTGAACACTCAAAATATACAGCATAAAAGCTCATGTGTTTAACTCACAGAAATTTTCCTTGGCCCCTTGTTCAGATCCTCTCTACTCAATTTTAGATCCCATAATATTATATGCTCATCTAGTCCACAGATTAGAAGCAGGAAATCTAAAATGAGAGAAGATGGTTGCAAAGAAAAGGAAAGAGACAGGAAAAACAAGCAAACAGTTTTTCAAAGGGCATAGCACCTTGAAGTCATGCAGAACAACTGTTCTTTACTAATTTCATCTAATCGTATTGCTTATTTTCAAACTGCCTTTTTCCTTAAGAATGTACTTGATTAAATAGGAAAAATTAATTAAATCCCAACCCTTTGAGAAAAAAAGAGGACAGAAAGTCACCCATGGAATTACAGTTTATTCAAATGTAATTATTGTATCAGCCCATTTCAGTTGTTGACTAATGCTGAAATCCACACCCTTCTCCCAAATAAACTGTAGATGAAGCAAGCATATTCTACGTCAGAATGATGTCTTAAAGTACTGCAGAGATCTGAACACAAAATTTGTGGGAATGCTGCTTTATCTTTTTCCCAAGTGTCCAACCTCTGGAAATGATACAAGCAGCTACTACAATCTATGACAAACAGTCCTAGATCCAGATTTCCAAGTCTAGAGTTCTCAAATTCAAGGTACTTCAGAAATTTCACCATCTCAAGAATTACTTGTTCCATGTTCCTTCAACCACCAGAGGGCCCCATGCAAGCATACAGTAATCTGGACAACCCAAGTTGTCTTATGAATGTTTTTATGTATAGTATGAAGCAGAGGCTGGCAAAATACAGTCCATGTGCCAAATCTGGCCTTGGTGGTAGGTCACATTTAAAACCATTAGTTTGTAGGCTATAGAAAGCCTACAAACAATAGTTTGTCTTTCTATAGCCTACAAGCTAATGGTTTTAAATGGTTTCAAAAAATTGTTTTTAACTGTGTGTCATGACAAAAAAAAGTTATGATTCAAATTCTGGCATTCATAAATAAAGTTTTATTGAAACACAGCCATGCTCATTCATTTATATACTATCTATGGTTATTTTCACACAAGGGTAGAGCTGAGTAGCTGTCAAAGGGACCACATGTACTACCCCCTATTCCTTCACATTGCTGCTTGATGGACACAAATTGCAGTAACAAAGTTCTAATGAGAGCAATGCATACGTATATACTGTGACTTTAAAAAAATGTTACTAGTACATAACACAAAAAGAAAAGTAGACTTTGAATGTTGCTCTCTTAAAGCATAGTGGAGTGTGGTTATACCGTTACTAAATTAGATGTGCAATAACATTATGGCCATATATATATATACACACACATGCATTACCACAGTAAATCATTCATCATAATACTCCCAACTCACAGGAAAAGAAAAAAAAAATTTTTTTAAACCAAATCAGGTGTGGTGGCTCACGCCTGTAATCCCAGCACTTTGGGAGGCCAAGCAGGGCAGATAACTTGAGGTCAGGAGTCCGAGACCAATCTGGCCAACATGGTGAAACCCTGTCTCTACTAAAAATACAAAAATTAGCTGGGCATGGTGCCACACACCTCTAATCCCAGCTACTTGGGAGGCTGAGGCAGCGGAATCAGTTGAACCCAGAAGGCGGAGGTCGCAGTAAGCCGAGATTGCACTACTACTGCACTCCAGCCTGGGTGACAAGAGCAAGAGTCCGTCTCCCAAAAAAAAAAAAAAAAAAAAAAAAAAACCACAGAGAGAGAAAATAAAATGGCTCATTTGTTAGCAAAGTAAAGAAAGTCATTTACTGGGGCCAGGCCCAGTGGCTCACGCCTGTAATCCCAGCATTTTGAGAGGCTGAGGCTGGCGGATCACGAGGTCAGGAGTTCGAGACCGGCCTAGCCAGCATGGCAAAACCTCGTCTTTACTAAAATACAAAAATTAGCCAGGCGTAGTGGCGGGCGTCTGTAATCCCAGCTACTCGGGAGGCTGAGGCAAGGAGAACCACTTGAACCCGGGAGGCGGAGGTTGCAGTGAGCTGAGATCGCAGCACTGCACTCCAGCCTGGGTGACAGAGTAAGACTTGGTCTCAAAAAAAAAAAAAAGAAAGTCATTTACTGATGGTGAGTTATTTAAATTGTATTTGACTGGAGAAATCAAAGAAATATGTTCAGAGAAAAACTTACAAGACTATTAGCCTTTCAGCAAGAACCACTGGTAGAAAAACTGAGGACACTGGTAGCAACATTAATAGGTTAATTACAAAATAAGACAAACGATTTCCTTAAAAAGTGGTTTTCTGGCTGGGCGCAGTGGCTCACGACTGTAATCCCAGCACTTTGGGAGGCCAAGGCAGGTGGATCACAAGGTCAGGAGTTCGAGATCATCCTAGCCAACATGGTGAAACCCCACCCCTACTAAAAATACAAAAATTATCTGGGCGTGGTGGCACATGCCTGTAATCCCAGCAACATGGGAGGCTGAGGCAGAGGCAGAAGAATGGTTTGAACCAGGGAGTTGGAGGTTGTAGTGAGCCAAGATCACGCCACAGCACTCCAGTTTGGCAACAGAACAAGATTCCGTCTCAAAAAAAAAAAAAAAAAAAAAAAAAAGGTGGTTTTCCTTGGCCCTTGATGTGCTGCCAGATGTCACCAACATCTGCTTAGTTGTTACTTATTAAAGAGTCAATGCTGAGTTTAAAGTAATTAAACAATTAGCCTCCATGAATAGTGTGAAAGAAACAACTTAAAGTAAAAGCATTTTCAAAGAAGTTAAGAAAACACTAATTTAGGCAGGAGGAGCCAAGAAGGCCGATTAGAAGCCACTCCAGTCTGCAGTTCCCACTGAGAACAAAAATGACCAGTGAATCCTGCTCCATCAACTGAGGTATCCAAGTTATTTCACTGGGACTGACTAGGTGGTTGGTGTGACCCACACAGAGCTCGGAAAAGCAAGGTGGAGCAACAACCTGATCCGGTAGCCACAAAGGCAAACTCCCACACCCAACCAAGGGAGATGGTGAGTGACTGTGCTACCCCATGCGGGAAACCAGACTTTTTCCACAGATCCGTACATCCCATGGATCAAGAGATCCCCTCATGAGCCTATGCCACCAGGGCCTTGGGACCCAAGCACAGAGCTGTGTAACCTGCTCAGGTTGTGGCCAGCAGCAGCAGGCTGGACACTGCCTAAGACTACCAAGTCCCCGTGGAAAGGGGCAGTTGCCATCACTGTGGTTCCTGTCTGCCATTTTGCCCTGCTGGTGTTGGGGAGACCTGGCAGTTTGGACCAAGAGGAATTCCCCACAGCGCAACACAGTGGTGGTGGCAGATCGTGGCCAGGTTGTTTCCTTAGGTGGGACCCAGACCCTTCCCTCCTCACCAGGCGAAACTTCCTTGCAGGAACTGCAGGAACTCTAGCCAGGAGTTTATGGACAGAACTCTGATATCCTGGGAAGAAGCCTCTGCGGGTAGGGGTGGCCACGGTCTCACGGTTCAGCTGACCTAGTCTTTCCTGCCTGTTGGCAGTCCAGACGAGGGGAATTTTCCCCATCACAGCTGAACCTGCTCACCCAAGGGGCAGCCAGACTGCTTCTTTAAGCAGGTCCCTGATCCCATCCCTCCTGACTGGGTGAGACCTCCCAACAGGGGTCGCCAGGCACCTCATACAGGAGCGTTCCAGCCAGCATCAGCTCCGTGCCCTCTGGGATGAAGCTCCCAGAGGAAGGAGTAGTCAGCCATCTTTGCTGTTCTGCAGCCTCCACTGCTTATACCTCCAGGTGCGGGAGGGGGCAGATGAATTAGGTCTGGAGTGGTCCCCTAGTAAACTGCAGCAGCCCTATCCTATGGAAGAGGGGCCTTACTATTAAAAGAAAAACAGAAAGCAACAACATCAACAAAAAAGAGCCCATAAAAATCCCATCCAAAGGTCAGCAGCCTCAAAGATCAAAGGCAGATAAATCCACAAAGATGAGAAAGAATCAACGCAAGAATGCTAAAATCTCAAAGAGCCAGAGTGTCTCTTCTCTAAATGATCGCAACACTTCTCCATCAGGGGCAGAGAACTGGGTTGAGAGGCTGAGAAGAATGAACTGACAGGCTTCAAAAGGTAGGTAATAACAAACTTCACTGAGCTAAAGGAGTATGTTCTAACCCAATGCAAAGAAGCGCAAAACTACGATAAACATTACAGGAGCTGTTAACCAGAATGGCTAGTTTAGAGAGGAACATAAATGACCTGACTGAGCTGAAAAACACAAGAGAGCTTCACAATTACAACCACAAGTATCAATAGCTGAACAGACCAGGCAGAGGAAAGGATTATCAGAGCCTGAAGACTATCTTGCTGAAATAAGACAGGCAAACAATGCTAGAGGAAAAGAAAAAAAAATGAAAAGAAATGAATAAAATCTCCAAGAACTATAGAATTACGTAAAAAGACTGAACCTGGTCAGGTGAGGTGGCTCACGCCTGTAATCCCAGCACTGTGGGAGGCCAAGGCAGGTGGATCACAAGACCAGGAGTTCAAGACCAGCCTGACCAAGATGGTGAAACCCCATTTCTACTAAAAATATAAAAATTAGCCAGGCGTGGTGGTGCATGCCTGTAGTCCCAGCTACTCAGGAGGCTGAGGCAGAAGAATTGCTTGAACCCAGGAGGCAGAGGTTGCAGTGGGCCAAGACCGCGTCACTGCACTCTAGCCTGGGCAACAGAGTGAGACTCCACCTCAAAAAAAAAAAAAAAAGACCAAACCTATGACTGGGGTAACTGAAAGAGACGGGGAAAACGGAACCAAGTCGGAAGACATACTTCATGGTATCATCCATGAGAACTTCCCCAACCTAGAAAGATAGGCCAACATTCAAATTCAGAAAATCCACAGAAACCCAGTAAGATACTCCATGAGAAGATCAATCCCAAAACACATTATTATCAGATTCTCTCAAGGCTGAAATGAAGGAAAAAATGTCAAGGGCAGGAAGAGAGAGGACAGGTCACTACAAAGGGAAGCCCATCAAACTAACAGTGGACCTCTGAGCAGAAACCCTACAAGGCAGAAAAGATTGGAGGCCAATATTCAACATTCTTAGAAAAGAATTTCTAACCCAAATGTCATATCTGGACAAATTAAGCTTCATAAGCAAAAGAGAAATAAAGTCCTTTTCAGACAAGCAAATGCTGAGGGAATTCAGCACCACCAGGTCTGCTTTACAAGAGTTCCTGAAGGAAGCACTAAATATGGAAAGGAAAAACCATTTCCAGCCACTACAAAAACACACTCAAGTACAAAGACCAATGACACTATGAAGCAACTACATTAACAGGTCTGCAAAATAACCAGCCAGCATCATGATGACAGGACCAAATTCACACATAACAATATTAACCTTAAATTTAAATGGACTAAATACCCCAATTAAAAGACACAAAATGGCAAGCTCGCTAAAAAGAAAAGAATCATCGGTGTGCTGTATTCAACAGACCCATCTAACATGCAAAGACATGCACAGGCTCAAAATAAAGAGATGGAGGAAAATTTACAAAGCAAATGGAAAACAGGAAAAAAGCAGGGGTTTCAATCCTAGTTTCTGACAAAACAGATTTTAAACCAACAAGATCAAAAAAAGACAAAGAAGGGCATACAGCATGGTAAAGGGTTCAATTCAACAAGAAGAGCTAACTATCCTAAATATATATGCACCCAAATATATATGCACTCAGTTTCATAAAACAAGTTTTTAGAGACCTACAAAGAGACTTAGACTCCCACACAACAAAAGTGGGAGACTTAACACCCCACTGTCAATATCAGACAGATAATCGAGACAAAAAATTAACAAAGATATTCAGGACTTGAATTCAGCTCTAGATCAAGTAGACTTACCCAAAAACAGAATATACATTCTTCTCAGTGCCACATGGCACTTTAGATTCAATCATATACTTGGAAGTAAAACACTCCTCAGCAAATGCAAAAGAACTGAAATCATAACAGTCTCTCAGACCACAGCACAATAAAATTAGAACTTAACATTAAGAAACTCACTCAAACCCACACAACTACATGGAAATCGAACAACCTGCCCCTGAATGACTCCTGGGTAAATAATGAAATTAAGACAGAAATCAAGAAGTTATTTGAAACCAATGAGAACAAAGAGACAATGTACCAGAATCTCTGGGATGTAGTTAAAGCAGTGTTAAGAGGGAAATTTATAGCACTAAGTGCCCACATCAAAAAGCCAGAAAAAACTCAAATCGATGTCCTAACATCACAACTAAAAGACTAGCGAACCAAGAGTAAACAAACCCCAAATCTAGCAGACAAGACATAACCAAGATCAGAGCAGAACTGAAGGAAATAGAGACACAAAAAAAAAACCCTTAAAAAAAAAAAAAATCAGGCCAGGCGTGGTGGCTCACACCTGTAATCCTAGCACTTTGAGAGGCCGAGGCAGGCACATCACTTGAGGTCAGGAGTTGAAGACCAGCCTGGCCAACATGGTTAAACCCTGTCTCTACTAAAAATACAAAAATTAGCCCAATGTGGTGGTGGGTGCCTATAATCCCAGCTACTTGGGAGGATAAGGCAGAAGAATTGCCTGAACCTGGGAGGTGGAGGTTGCAGTGAGCTGAGATCACACTACTGCACTCCAGCCTGAATGACAGAGCGAGACTCCATCTCAAAAACAAAACAAAACAAAACAAAAACAAACAAAAAAAAACATAATTCGTCCAGGAGCCTGGCTAGACTAATGAAGAAGAGAGACAAGAATCAAATCAACACAATAAAAAATGATAAAGGGCATATCACCACTGACCCCACAGAAATACAAACAACCACAGAGAATACTATAAATACCTTTATGCAAATAAGCTAGAAAATCTAGAAGAAACTGATAAATTCCTGGACACATACACCCTCCCAAGACTGAACCAGAAAGAAGCTGAATACCTGAATAGACCAATAATGAACTACAAAATTGAGGCTGTAATAAATAGCCTACTAACCAAAATAAGCCCAGGACCAGACGGATTTACGGCTGAATTCTACCAGAGGTACAAAGAGAAGCTGGTACCATTTCTTCTGAAACTATTCCAAACAACTGAAAAGGAAGGACTACTCCCTAACTCATTTTATGAGGCCAGCATAAATCTGATACCAAAATCTGAAAGAGATATAACAAAAAAAGAAAACTACAGGCCAATATCCCTGATGAACATTAATCAAAAAATCCTCAAATAAATAGGTAAACTGAATCCAGCAGCACATCAAAAAGCTTACCTACCAGGATCAAGTCAATTTCATTCCCAGAATGCAAAGCTGATTCAACATATTCAAATCAATAGACATAATTCATCACATAAAGAGAACTAAAGACAAAAATCACAAGATTATCTCAATAGATGCAGAAAAGGCCTTTGATAAAATCCAACATCACTTCATGTTAAAAACTCTCAATAAACCAGGCATCGGAGGAACAAACCTCAAAATAATAAGAGCCATTTATGACAAACCCACATCCAATGTCATACAGGATACGCAAAAGCTACAAGCGTTCCCCTTGAAAACTGACACAAGACAAGGATGCCCCTCTCTCACCACTCCTATTCAACATAATAACGGAAATTCTGGCCAGGGCAATGAGGCAAGAGAAGGAAATAAAGGGTATTCACATAGGAAGAGACGGGGTCAAACTGTCTTTGTTTGCAGATGGCATGATCCTCTATCTAGAAAACCCCCTAGTCTGGGCCCAAAAGCTTAAGCTGAGAAGCAACTTTAGCAAAGTCTCAGGATACAAAATGAATGTGCAAAAGTCACAAGCATTCCTTTATGCCAACAACAGACAAGCAGACAGCCAAATCGTGAATGAACTCCCATTCGCAATTGCTACAAAGAGAATAAAATACCTAGGAACACAGCCTAACAAGGGAAGTGAAGGACCTCTTCAAGGAGAACTACAAACCACTGCTGAAGGAAATCAGAGAGGACACAAACAAACATGGAAAAACACTCCATGCTCATGGATAGGAAGAATCAATATTGTGAAAACACCCATACTGCCCAAAGCAATTTATAGATTCAATGCTATTCCCATTGAATAGCACTACTATTGACATTCTTCCCAGAATTAGGAAAAACTATTTTAAAATTCATACAGAACCAAGAGAGCCCATATAGCCAAAACAATCCTAAGCAAAAAGAACACAGCTAGAGGCATCACGTTACCCGACTTCAAACTATACTACAAGGCTCCAGTCACCAAAACGGCATGGTACTGGTACAAAAACAGACACACAGACCAATGAAACAGAATAGAGAACTCAGAAATAAGACCACACATGTACAATCATCTGATCTTTGACAAACCTGACAAAAACAAGCAATGAGGAAAGGATTCTCTATTTAATAAGTAGTGTTGGGAGAACTGGCTAGCCATATGCAGAAAACTGACGCATTCCTTCCTTACACCTTATACAAAAATTAACTCAAGATGGATTAAAGACTTAAATGTAAAACCCCAAACTATAAAAACCCTAGAAGAAAACCTAGGCAATACTATTCAGGACATAGGCATGGGCAAAGATTTCTTGATGAAAACGGCAATAGCAATTGCAACAAAAGCAAAAACTGACAAATGGGATCTAATTAAACTAACGAGCTTCCGCACAGCAAAAGAAACTATCATCACAGTGAACAGGCAGCCTGTTCCATTTCAGCCTGAATGGGAGAAAACTTTTGCAATTTATCCATCTAACTAAGGTCTAATATCCAGAGTCTACAAGAAAGTTAAATAAATTTAAAAAAAAAAAAACACACCCCATTAAAAAGTGGGCAAAGGACATGAACAGACATTTCTCAAAAGAAGACATTTATGCAGGCCAACAAGCATGAAAAAAAGCTCAACATCACTACCAGTCAGAAAGGCAATTATTATTATTATTATTATCATCATCATCATCATCATCATCATATATTTTTGAGACAGAGTCTCACTCTGTTGCCTAGGCTGGAGTGCAATGGTATGATCTCGGCTCCCTGCGACCTCTATTTCCTGGGTTCGAGTGATTCTCCTGTCTCAGCCTCCCGGGTAGCTGGGACTACAGGCATGCACCACAACGCCCAGCAAATTTTTGTATTTTTAGTAGAGAGGAGGTTTCATCATGTTGGCCAGGCTGGTCTCAAACTCCTGACCTCAAATGATTCGTCCACCCCGTTCCCTCAAAGTGCTGGGATTACAGGCATAAGCCACCACGCCCGGACAAGAATGGCAGTTATTGAAAAGTCAAGAAACAACAGATGTTGGCGAGGCTGAGATAGAAACGCTTTTACACTGTTGGTAGGAATGTAAATCAGTTCAACCATTGTGGAAGATAGTGTAGCAATTATTCTCCCAAAGACCTAGAACCAAAAATACCATTTTACCTAGCAATCCCATTACTGAGTATATACCCAAAGGAATATAAATCTTTCTAATATAAAGATACATGCATGTCTATGTTTATTGCAGCACCATTCACAATAGCAAAGACGTAGAATCAACCCAAATGCCCATCAATGACAGACAACATAAAGAAAATGTAGTACACACACACCATGGAATACTGTGCAGCCATAAAAAGAACGAGATCATGAATGGGGCTGGAAGCCATTATCCTTAGCAAACTAATTCAGGAACAGAAAACCAAACACCACATGTTCTCACTTATAAATGGGAGTAAACAATGAGAACACATGGACACAGGGAGGGGAACAACACACACTGGGGCCTGTCTGGGGGTGGGGGTCACGAGAGAGGGACAGCATCAGGAAAAATAGCTAATGCATGCTGGGCTTAACACTTATGTAATGGCTTGATAGGTGTGGCAAACTACCATGGCACACATTTTCCTATGTAACAAACCTCCATATCCTGCACATGTATTCAAGAACTTAAAATTAAATTAAATTGAAAAAAAAAAAAAAAAAGAAGGCCGGGCGCAGTGGCTCACATCTGTAATCCCAGCTCTTTGGGAGGCTGAGGCGGGCAGATCACCTGAGGTCAGGAGTTCAAGACCAGCCCAGCCAACATGGTGAAACCCTATCTCTACTAAAAATACAAAAAAAAAGGTTAGGTGCAGCGGCTCACACCTGTAATCCCAGCACTTTGGGAGGCCGAGGCAGTAAGATCACAAGGTCAGGAGTTTGAGACCAGCCTGGCCAACAGAGAGAAACCCTGTCTCCACTAAACATACAAAAATTAGCCTGGCGTGATGGTGCATGCCTGTATTCTCAGCTAGTCGGGAGGCTGAGGCAGGCGAATCACTTGAGCCTGGGAGGTGGAGGCTACAGTGAGCCAAGATCACGCCATTGCACTCCAACCTGGGCAACTAGAGCGAAACTCCGTCTCAAAAAAAAAAAAAAAAAAAGGAAAAGAAAAAAGAGGCCGGGCGCAGTGGCTCATGCTTGTAATCCCGGCACTTTGGGAGGCCAAGGTGGGCGGATCACGAGGTCAGGAGTTCAAGACCATCCTGGCTAACACAGTGAAACCCCATCTCTACTAAAAATACAAAAAATTAGCCGGGCGTGGTGGCGGGCGCCTGTAGTCCCAGCTACTCGGGAGGCTGAGGCAGGAGAATGGCGTGAACCCAGGAGGCGGAGCTTGCAGTGAGCTGAGATCACGCCACAGCACTCCAGCCTGGGCGACAGAGCGAGACTCCGCCTCAAAAAAAAAAAAAGAAAAAAGAAAACACTACCTTAGAACAACGTAAGTGGATTTTGTTAGAATGTATTACAACTGGTGTTTGCAAAAATACATACGAGAATACTATGATAATAAGAATACCATGAACAGGATCGGGCACGGTGGCTCACACCTATAATCATCACTTTGAGAGACCAAGGCAGGCAGATCACTTGAGGTCAAGAGTTCAAGACCAGCATGGTTAACATGGTGAAACCCCATTTCTACTAAAATATACAAAAATTAGCCTGGCGTAGTGGTGCCTGGTGTGGTGGTAGTACCAGTTACTAGGGAGGCTGAGGCAGGAAAATCGCCTGAACCCAGGAGGTGGAGGCTGCAGTGAGCCTAGATTGCGCCACCACACTCTAGCCTGAGCAACAGAGTGAGACTCTGTCTCAAAAAAAAAAAAAATGAAGAATACTACGAACAATCGTATATCAACAAATCAGATAATCTAGAAGGAACGAGCAAACTCCTTATAAATACAGAGATTACTGACTCAGAAGAAAAAGAAAATCTCAACAGACCTCTAATAAGTAAAGAGATTGAATCATAGTCAAAATTCTCCCAAGAACAGATGGCTTCACTGGTCAGTTCTAACAAACACTTAGACAAAAATTAACAGCATTCTTTCTCACACTCTTCCAAAAAATAGAGGGAATGCTTCCTAATACATTCTATGAGGTCAGTATTTTCCTGATACCAAAGCAAGACACTACAGACCAATATCCCATATGAATGTAAACACAAAAATCCTCAACAAAATACACAGTAGCAAACTGAATCCAAGAACACATTAAAAAAGACCAAATGTGATTTATCCAAGGAATGCAAGGGTGGCTCAACATGTGAAAATCAACTGACATAACATACCACATTAACAGAGTGAAGAAACAAAATCTACACAATCAGGGGCTGGGCGCAGTGGTTCATGCCTATAATCCCAGCACTCTGGGAGGCTGAAGTGGGTGGATCACTTGAGGTCGGGAGTTCGAGACCAGCCTGGCCAACATGGTGAAACCCGGTCTCTACCAAAAACACAAAAACTTAGCCAGGCATGGTGGCAGGCGCCTGTAATCCCAGCTACTTGGGAGGCTGAGGCAGGAGAATCACATGACCCTGGGAGGTGAAGATTGCAGTGAGCCAAGATCACACCAGTGCACTCCAGCCTGGGTGACAAAGTGAGACTCCGTCTCAAAAAAAAAACAAACAAACAAACAAACAAAACAAACCCACACAGTCACCTCAACTGACAGAAAAAGCATTTGACAGAATTCAACATCTTTTTAAGACTGAAACAAACAAAAACCTCAGCAAACTAGGAATAGAAGGAAACTTCCTTAACACGATTAAGAGCATTTGTGAGGCCAGGTGCAGTGGCTCACGCCTGTAATCCCAACACTTTGGGAGGCTGAGGTGGGTGGATCACGAGGTCAAGAGATCAAGACCATCCTGGGTAACATGGTGAAATCCCGTCTCTACTAAAAATACAAAAAATCAACCGGGCGTGGTGGCAGGCGCCTGTAGTCCCAGCTACTTGGGAGGCTGAGGCAGGAGAATGGCGTGAACCCAGGAGGCGGAGCTTGCAGTGAGCAGGGATTGTGCCACTGCACTCCAGCCTGGGTGACAGAGCAAGACTCCGTATCAAAAAAAAAAACAGCATTTGTGAAAAACCCACAGCTAACATCATAGTGGTGTAAAACAAAGCCTTCCCCCAAGATGAGGAGCAAGATAAGGATGCATGCTTTCAACACTGCTATTCAACATTGCACTGGGAGTCAACGGAATTAAAAGACATCCAAATTGGAAAGGAAGAAGTAAAACTATTTCTACTTGCAGAAGACATGATTCTATATAAAGTAAAACCCACAAGACCTACAAAAAACTACAGCTAATAAATGAATTCATTAAAGGTGCAGGGTAAAACATAAAATTCTGTTGTTTTTATACACAAGCAATAAACAATCTGAAAAGGAAATTAAGAAAATTCTATTTACAATAACCTCCAAAAGAAATAATACTCAGGAATAATTTTAACCAAGGAAGTGAAAAACTTATACACTAAAAACTACAAAACATTGCTGAAATAAATTAAAGACCTAAATAAGTGGTAAGATTTCTTGTGCTCATGGATTGAAAAACAATGTTAACACGCAATACTCTCCAAAGTGATGTACAATGCAATCCCTACCAAAATTTCAACGGCCTTTTCTGGAGAAGTGGAAAAGCCAATCCTCAAATTTATACGGAAATGCAAGGGCCTCAGAATATTCTCTGAACAGCCAAAATAACATTGAAAAAGAAAGTAGGATTAACACTCCAAAACTTACTATAAAGGAACAGTAATCAAAACAGTGTAGTGCTGGCATAAGAAGAAATGTATTAACCAATGAAACAGAACTGAGAGTTCAGAAATAAACCCAAATATCTACGGCCAATTGATTTTTTTACAAGGGTGCTAAGACTTTAAACGGAAAAAGAACAGTTCCTTCAACAAATAGTTCCAGTACTAGGAAAACTGGATTATCACATGCAAAGAACAAAGTTGAATCCCTTTCTCATACCACATACAAAAATTAACTCAAAAAGGATCAAAAAACCTAAATATAAGAGCTAAAAGCATAGAACTCTTAGAAGCAAAAATAGGAGTACACTGTCCTGACTTCAGATTTGGCGATGGATTCTTAACAGTAAAAGCACAAGCAACAAAAGAACTCAATCAATACAACTTGGTAAAATTAAAAACTTTTGTGCACCAAAGGGCACCATAAAGAAAGTGAGGCCAAGCCCAGTGGCTCATGCCTGTAATCCCAACTCTTTGGGAGGCTGAGGCAGGCAGATCACTTGAGCCCAGGAGTTTGAGACCAACCTGGGCAACATGGTGAAATCTCATCTCCACAAAATAATACAAAACTTAGCTGGGCACGGTGGCGTGCGCCTGTAGTCCCAGCTACTCGGAAGGCTGAGGTGGGAAGCTAACTTGAGCCAAGGAGGTCAAGGCTGCCATGAGCTGACATCCCACTATGGCAACAGAGTGAGACCTTGTCTCAAAAATAAATAAGTAAATAAATAAAAGAAGAAGAAGAAAAAAGAAAAGTGAAAAGACAACCTACAGAATGGGAAAAAAAAATCTGTAAATCTTAGATCTGATAAGACTTTAGAATCCAGAATATAAAGAGTTTTTATAACTGAACAGCAAAAGGTCAAACAGCTCAATTAAAAAACGGGCAAGGCACATGAATAGGCATTTCTCCAAAGAAGATATACAAATGACCAACATGCACATGAAAAGATGTTCAACATCACTGGTCATTAGGAAATGCAAATAAAAACCACAGAGAGGGCGGGCGCGGTGGCTCAAGTCTGTAATCCCAGCACTTTGGGAGGCCAAGACAGGCGGATCATGAGGTCAGGAGATCCAGACCATCCTGGCTAACATGGTGAAACCCCGTCTCTACTAAAAAATACAAAAAAACTAGCCGGGCGAGGTGGCGGGCGCCTGTAGTCCCAGCTACTCGGGAGGCTGAGACAGGAGAATGGCTTAAACCCGGGAGGCAGAGCTTGCAGTGAGCTGAGATCCAGCCACTGCACTCCAGCCTGGGCGACAGAGCGAGACTCTGTCTCAAAAACAAAACAAAACAAAAAAAAAAACACACAGAGAGATACCATTTCACACCCCCTAGGATGGCTTTAATTTCAGAAAATAGGCCAGGCGCAGTGGTTCACGCCTGTAATCCCAGCACTTTGGGAGGCCAAGGCGGGCAGATCACGAGGTCAGGAGCTCGAGACCACACTAAACCCCGTCTCTACTAAAAATACAAAAAATTAGCCGGGCACAGTGGCAGGCGCCTGCAGTCCCAGCTACTCGGGAGGCTGAGGCAGAAGAATGGCGTGAACCCAGGAGGTGGAGCTTGCAGTGAGCTGAGATCGCGCCACTGCACTCCAGCCTGGGTGACAGAGCAAAACTCTGTCTCAGAAAAAAAAAAGAAAATAAACAAAAAGAGAAAATAACAATAACAAGTGTTACTGTGAATACAGATAAATAAGAACCCTCATATATTACTCATGGCAACATAAAGTGATACAGCTGAGTTGCTGTAGAAGAGAGTTTGACAGTGCCTCAAAAATTTAAATACAGAATTACCACATGACAAGCAATTCCATTTGTAGGTAGTCAGGTACCATTTGATAATGTTTTGGTCAACAACAGACCACATATGTGAAAATGGTCCCCTGAGCCGGGCCCGGTGGCTCACGCCTGTAATCCCAGCACTTTGGGAGGCCGAGGCGGGCGGATCACAAGGTCAGAAGATCGAGACCATCCTGGCTAACAAGGTGAAACCCCGTCTCTACTAAAAATACAAAAAATTAGTCCGGCGTGGTGGAGGGCGCCTGTAGTCCCAGCTACTCGGAGGCTGAGACAGGAGAATGGCATGAAGCCGGGAGGCGTAGCTTGCAGTGAGCTGAGATTGCACCACTGCACTCCTGCCTGGGCAACAGAGCGAGACTCTGTCTCAAAAAAAAAAGAAAAGAAAAGAAAATGGTCCCCTGAGATTATAATGGAACTGAAAAAATCAGAACACAAAGGACAAAGAGAAGAACCTAAAAGACTCAGAGGAGAGTAACAGGTTACACATGAAGAATCAAGAATCAGAATGGCATCGGACTTTTCAACAACCATGTAATAAAATGGAGAAAATGGAGAGCAATGCCTTCAAATTTATAAGAGAAAATGATATCTAACTTAGAATTCTACAACCAGCCAAAATTAAGTGTGAGGGGAGAATGAAGACTTTTTTTTTTTTGAGATGGAGTCTCGCACTGCCACCCAGGCTGGAGTGCAGTGGTGCAATCTCGGCTCACTGCAACCTCCACCTCCTGGGTTCAAGCGATTCTCCTGCCTCAATCTCCCAAGTAGCTGGGATTACAGCCATGAGCCACCACACCTAGCTATTTTTTTATATTTTTAGTAGAGACAGGGTTTCACCATGTTGGCCAGGCTAGTCTCTAACTCCTGAGCTTGTGATTCGCCTGCCTCAGCCTCCCAAAGTGCTGGGATTACAGGCGTGAGCCACCGTGCCCGGTGAAGACCTTTAAATATTTAAGGTCACAAAAATTTACCTCCTATTACCATTGGTAAGCTACTGATGGAAGTACTCCACCAAAATGAGTTGCAAAGAAACAAAGACTCAACACAATAAAAGAAAGGCAAAGGAACTCAAGATGACAGAGAAGTGAGGTCTCACAATGACAGATGTACAACACACTAGGTATCCACTAATCCAGATTAGTTTAGAAGGCTCTGAGAGAAAGCAAAGGCTCCAAGAAAACAAAATTGACAGATGAATTGATGTGTCAAAAATCCTGAGATTCAGGCACCTAAAAGATACTTTGGGACCAGGCGTGGTCGCTCACACCTGTAATTCCAGCACTTTGGGAGGCTAAGGCAGGCGGATCACGAGGTAAGGAAGATCAAGACCATCCTGGCTAATATGGCACAACTCCATCTCTACCAAAAATACAAAACATTAGCCAGGCGGGGTGGCGGGTGCCTGTAGTCCCAGCTACTTCGGACGCTGAGGCAGGAGAATGGCTTGAACCTGGGAGGCGGAGCTTGCAGTGAGCTGAGCTAGCGCCACTGCACTCCAGCCTGGGCGACAGAGCAAGACTCCGTCAAAAAAAAAAAAAAAAGACACTTTGGAATGAATTTTCATAAATACGTAGAACAACAACAATCATTCATTCTTAAAACAATATTAAATTGTACAACGAAGGAAAAATAGTAGTACAGTATACTACATGGCTTAACTATGAATAGCACAATATGCAATCATAATAATATAAACAAATTGACATTAAATCTATTATGATATAACCATATTGGGGAACAAGAAGGATGCCTGTGTAGAGTTGAGAGTTTAGAATCTGCTAAATGTCATTTTTCATAATGAGAAGTCAATAAATAACAGCTACAGCAGTAAAAGCATGTTACCTAGAGATGAAGGCAAATACCAAAAGAAACTGCTAAAAGAATTTGAAAGCAGCTGCCTCTAGGCAGCAGAGAAAGGAAGGTAAGACAGAGTTGGAGTCACAGGACTACTTTTTTCAGAATAAGCTTTATTGATCTATTTGATACTTTAAACAAAGTTCATGTGCAACTTTGATACTACTTACAATAACTAAAAAAACAGTACTTTTGTAAGAAAATGAGTTAACAAGCTATCAATTGACTAAACCCAAAATTCTTCAGGAAATTAGAAAGGAAAATGAGAATACAAGAAAAAAAACTATGTTGAAAATGAGATTATTAGCATAGCTAGCACGTAAAAACATAATGCAACAAAGAAACAAAAAGAGGCCGAGAGGCCAGGCTCAGTGGCTCATGCCTGTAATCCCAGCACTTTGGGGAGGCCAAGGTAGGCGGATCACTTGAGTTCAAGGGAGACCAGCCAGGACAATATGGCGAGACCCCAACTCTACCAAAAATACAAAAAAATAGCCAGGCATTGTGGTGCACGCCTGTGGTTCCAGAAGTGGGAGAATCACTTGATCCTGGGGGGCAAAGGTTGCAGTGAGCCCAGATAGCGCCCACTGCACTCCCTGGGTGACAGTGAGACCCTGTTTCAAAAAAAGGGAGAAAGTGAACTAATGTATACCTTAAATTCATTAAGCAACAGAAATTCACTCCACTCAATAACATACTGAAAAGCACTGTGGTAGAATGAATGTGGAATTTCAGATAGGTACTCAATTATATACTCAATCAACTACTATATATCCACAAAGCAGAAAGAAAATATTTCCTGAGACAAGCTTTTAAAAAAGCAAATAATTCCACTGACTTTAGGCTCTATCACTACTGAAAAACAGTCATAATAAACAGTTGTTCAAAGAAATTATCACTACAAACAGAAAAAAAAAAGTCGGGAAAACCACTCAGCAACCACAAATATGCTTAATTACAGGTGCAAAATTAACAGTATAGAAATGATGTAGA
Organism: Chlorocebus sabaeus; assembly: GCF_047675955.1. Lineage (NCBI taxonomy): Eukaryota > Metazoa > Chordata > Mammalia > Primates > Cercopithecidae > Chlorocebus > Chlorocebus sabaeus. The sequence continues at coordinate 65,041,277 of NC_132908.1, read as the reverse complement.
AATCACAGTTTAACATCCACATGTAAAAAAAAATACATAAGTTCAATTGAGAGAACACAGGATATGTACTTGTATACTTCTATAAAAGTATAAAAAGCCAAAATAATTTATTTTTTTCCTAAGATAACCATTATGGTGGCCTATAACAGGAAATAATTAGGAAAAAACCACATTCAGCTACATTTATATAAGCCTTTGAGTTCATGCCATGCAATATTCTCACCAACTGGCGAGGAAAATGACGTAGCAATTAAGAAGGTAAACTGCAGTTTTGAAAACAATGACCCATAGATAACATTCAGATCTTGTCCTTTTCAAGTTATTTATGAATAAACAATGTAAATTTTTCCAATATACATCCACATTTCCAATTATTATAGTATTTGTATTAATTTTACATAATGGCTGTTACTACGGAGGACAAGATTCAAAATGACCATAAAAAGCTGGATGTGGGGGGAATCCTCCTGACCTTAAGTGATTACAAAGTGCTGGGATTACAAGTATGAGCCACATTGCTGGCCTAATTGTACAATTTATACGGAAAAGCAAAGCATTTAGAGTAGCCAGAACAACATGAACAAAAAGAAAAATGCAGTTGGAAGAATCATACTATCTGGTTTCGATAGTAACTGTAAAGGTACGGTAATCATGATAGTGTGGCATCAGTAAAGGACAGACACATAGCTCAAGGGAACAGAACAGAGTCCAAAAATACACTCACATATATATGGTCTACTGATTTTTTACAAAGGTATAAAAGCAATGCAGTGGAAAAAGGATAGCCTTTCAACAAAGGAGCTGGAAAAATTATATGTAAAAACAATGAACTTGGGGATCCATACCTCACACTATACACAAAAATTAACTCAAAATAGATCAACTTAAATGTAAAACCTAAAACTAGGCCAGGTGCGGTGGCTCACACCTATAATCCCAGCACTCTGGGAGGCCAAGGCAGGTGGATCACCTGAGGTCAGGAGTTCGAGACCAGCCTGGCCAACGTGGCGAAACCCTGTCTCTACTAAAAATACAAAAATTAGCCAGGCGTGGTGGTGCAAGTCTGTAATCCCAGCTACTGAGGAGGCTGAGGCAGGAGAATCACTTGAACCCAATGGGGCAGAGACTGCAGTGACCCAAGACTGCACCACTGCACTCCAGCCTGGGCGACAGAGCAAGACTCCATCTCACAAAAAAAGAAAAAAAAAACTAACACTTCCAAAAGAAAACCTAGCAGCCAGGCACAGTGGCTCACTCCTGTAATCCCAACACTTTGAAGGCCAAGGAGGAAGGATCGCTTGAGCCCTGGAGTTCAAGACAAGCCTGGCCAATACATGAAGCCATATCTCTACAAAAAAATTAAAAATTGGCGGGACATGGTGGCGCACACCTGTGGTTCCAGCTATTACAGAGGCTCAGGTAGGAGAAATAGCTTGAGCCCAGGAGGCTGACGCTGCAGCGAGTCATAATCACACCACTGCACTCCATTCTGGGCAATACGAGCAAGACCCTGTCTCAAAAAAATAAAAGAAAAGAAAACCCAGGAGAAAATCTTAGTAAGCATGGGTTAGGCAAAGATTTCTCAGCTGTAACACAAAAAGTGCAATCCATAAAAGAACAAATTGGTAAGGCAAACTTCATCAAAATGTAAAACTTCTACAAAAGATTCTATTAATAGAATTAAAAAATAAGCCACAGATTGAGAGAAACTCTTTGCAAAGCATATATTTGATAAAAGACTTGTTTCATATATATAAACACACACATACACACACACACACAGAGAACTCTCAAAATTCAACAAGAAAACAGCCCAATCTAAAAAGGGGCAAAGACTTAGATACTAGACCAAAAATAATATACAAATGGCAAAAATCACATAAAACAATGGTCAACATTACTAGTCATGAGAAGAATATAATTAAAACCACAATGAGATATCACTACACACCCATCAGAATGATTAAAAAAAAAAAAAAAGTGATAATACCAAATGCTGCCCAAGATGCAGAGAAACTGGGTAACTCATACACCTGCCGGTGGGAATGAAAACATTTGGCAGTTGTTTTTTTTTTTTTTGAAACAGAGCCTTGCTCTGTTGCCCAGGCTGGAGTGCAGAGGCACAATCTCGGCGCATTGCAACCTCCGCCTCCTGGGTTCAAGTGATTTTTCATGCCTCAGCCTTCCAAGTAGCTGGGACTAACGCCATGCATCATCATGCCTGGCTAATTTTTGTATTTTTAGTAGAGATGGGGTTTTGTCGTGTTGCCCAGGCTGGTCTCGAACTCCTGGCCTCAAGTGATCTGCCCACCTCAGCCTCCCAAAGTGCTGGGATTACAGGTGTGAGCCACCACACGCGGCCAAAGTTTGGCAGTTTCTTATAAAACTAAATTCATAGATTGGAGGTCAGGAGGCATTTGTACTTCTGGGTATTTGTACCAGGAAAAAAATAACACATATTCACACACAAATCTGTACACAAATGTTCATAGCAATTTTCATAATAGCCAAAAACTGGAAACAACCCAAATGTCCTTCAAAGGGTAAACAATTAAACTGTAGTACATCTATATCATGGAATACTACTCAGCAATAAAACGGAACAAACTATTAATATACTCGACAACTTGGAAGGATTTCCAGGCAATGAGTGAAGAAAAAGCCAACCTCAAATGGTCACATAAGGCCTGGCACAGTGGCCCATAACTGTAATCCCAGCACTTCAGGAGGCTGAGTCGGGAGGAGAGCTTGAGCCCAGGAGTTCAAGGCTGCAGTGAGCCATAATCATGCCACTGTACTCCAGCCTTGGCAACCTAGTAAGACCCTGTCCCCCTAAATTCCCCCAAAAAAGTTGCATAGTATATGACTCAATTTATGTAGCTAACATTTTCTTGAAATAATACTTTGGAGATGTAGGATAGATTAGTGGTTGCCAGGAATTTGAGACTGGGTTGGGGAGGAGGGAGGGAAATGGATGTGCTTATAAACAAGTTAGTGAGATGAAACAGTTCTCTATTTTTTTAAATTATTTTTTATTTTGAGACAGAGTCTCACTTTGTCACCCGGGCTGGAGTGAAATGGCCCAATCTTGACTCGCTGCAACCCTCGTCTCCCAGGTTCAAGTGATTCTCCTGTCTCAGTCTTGCCAGTAGCTGAGATTACAGGCGCCCACCACCACACCCAGCTAATTTTTGTATTTTTAGTAGAGACAGGGTTTCACCATGTTGGCCAGGCTGGTCGCAAACACCTGACCTCAGGTGATCCACCCGCCTCAGCCTCCCAAAGTGCTGGGATTACAGGCATGAGCCACCACACCCAGTCCAGTTCTGTATCTTGATCATGGTAGTAGTTACACTAATCTACATGTGATAAAACCGCAGAGAACTACACACATAAATACACACAAATCAGTGCATGTAAAACTGGTCACATCTGAGTTAGTTCAGTGGACTGTATCAATGTCATTTTCCTGGTCTCAATATTGTACTATAGTGATGCAAGATGTTATTGTTGGGAGAAATTGAGTAAAGGGTACACAGAACCTCTTTATATTTTATTTACAACTTCTTGTGGATCTATTATTTCAAAATAAAAAGTTTTTTTAAAATGGGTAAAAAGCTTAAACAGACACTTAACTAAAAAAGATAAACAGACAGCAAATAAGCACATAAAAAGATGTTCAAGAGCATTAGTTATTTGGGAAATATAAACTAAACCTACAAAAGATACCACTACACACCTGTTAGAATGGCCAAAATTAAAAAGACTATCTAAACCTAATGTTGGTTAGGATGTCAAAATATGTATTTCCACCGCTAGTGGGAATTTAAAATGATATAACCACTTTGGAAAGCAGTTTGGCAGTTTCTTAAAAAATTAAATGTGGGCCAGGCGCTGTGGCTCACGCCTGCAATCCCAGCACTTTGGGAGCCTGAGGCGGGCGGATCATGAGGTCAGGAGATCAAGACCATCCTGGCTAACATGGTGAAACCCCATCTTTACTAAAAACACAAAAAATTAGCTGGACATGGTGGCGGGTGCCTGTAGTCCCAGCTACTCGGGAGGGTGAGGCAGGAGCATGGCGTGAACCTAGGGGGTGGAGCTTGCAGTGAGCCAAGATCACGCCACTGCACTCCGGCCTGGGCAACAGAGCCAGACTCCATCTCAAAAAAAAAAAAAAGAACAGTTAAATGTGCTGGGCACGGTGGCTCACACCTGTAATCCCAGCACTTTGGGAGGCCGAGGCAGGCGGATCACAAGGTCAGGAGATCAAGACCATCCTGGCCAACATGGTGAAACCCTGTCTCTACTAAAAATACAAAAATTAGCTGGGCATGGTGGCGTGTGCTGTAATACCAGCTACTCAGGAGGCTGAGGCAGGAGAACAGCTTCAATGAGGGAGCTGGGAAGTTGCAGTGAGCCGAGATTGCACCACTGCACTCCAGCCTGGTGACAGAGTGAGACTCCAGCCTGGTGACAAGAGTGAGACCCCATCTCAAAAAAAAAAAAAAGTTAAATGTACACCTACCAAATGACCCAACCATCATATTCTTACGTATTTACCCAAGGGAAAGGGAAAGATGTGTCCATACAAAGACAATACATGACTATTCATCGCTACTTGATTCGTAACAGCCAACACCTGGAAACAATCCAAAAGCCCATCAATAGGTAAATGGATAAAACAAATTGTATTATACATACATAATGGCAACTACTCCCCAATAAAAATTAATGACCTACTGATAAACTCAATAACATGGACATATCTCAAAATAACGACAAGAAGCCAGCCCCCCCCCCAAAAAAAAAAAAAAGAGTACGTGCTTTACAATTCCACTTACAAAGCCATTCTAGTGTCTTCAGCGGTTGTCTGGGAAAGGAAGAAAGGTGTATGGGAGGGGAGGGAGTGATAACAAAGGCACACAAACAAACTTCTTTTTGGAGTGGTGGATATGTCCACCATATTGAATCTGGTAAAAGTTTCATGGGTCTCCACATGTGTCAAAACTTAAACTGCACACTTTAAATATGTTGTTTATTAAATGTCAATTTTATCTCAATAAAGCTGTTTAAATAGATAAAACCCTTTTCTACCTTGGCTTTCCCTATACCATTCTCTGGATTGTCTAATTTAACTCTCTGACAGCATCTTCTCAGACTTCTCCTCTCTTTGCCATCCTTGCAATGCTGTTGTTTCTTCTGTTCTTAGCCTCCTTTTCACATTCTAATCCATACTCTCTTGCAGTGACTTCATCCATGCCCATTACTTCAACTATCATCAATATCTATAGATCAATAACTTTCAAATCTCTTTTGTGCAAGTTTCTCTTTTGAGCTCTACACTTATACTTCCACTTGCCTAATAAATCTACAGATGCTTCAAACTAGACATACACAAAACTGAACTCCTTTTTACTATATACTCTCACAGCACTTTATACTTTCACTTTCATGACACTAATTACATTAATAATTAGACCATGCACTTCATGAGGGCAAGGGCCATGTCTTGTTCACCACTATTTCCACAGATCTTTCGTAATAGCACATTTTATTAAAATGAATCACCTTTCTCCCTCCCCACCTCCAAAGCGGATTCTTCTACCACAATTGACCCAAACTAGAAAAACAGAAATAATCCTGTCTCCTTCCCTTTCCTTACTCAACGCATACCAGGTCCTATTGATTTCTTTCCTGTAAATCTATCTCAGCACTATTCCCACTTTGTCATCTTCACTGCTCTACCCTTATCATTTCTCAAATACATGTGTCCACCACCTCCAGTCCTGTCTTCCTCAATCTATTACCCACAATATAGCAGAGTGATGGAGCTACAAATCTGACATTTCTGCCCAATTTGAAATCCTTCAGCGGCTCCCTGCTATCTTCAAACTAAAATCCAAACTCCTCAATACAGTATAATAGTCTCTCCCTCTCCAGCCACATCTGGACACGACAGAACCCCGATCTTCCACTTTCCAAATTAAAGAACCATGCTCTTTAACCTGTCTTTGGGTGTGATAATCAACTGGCCTGAAATGTTATGTCCTCCCTTAGCCACCTGGTGAACTCACCCCACTGGATCCCGCTCAACCGTACTCTTTTCTCTGACCTCTACTCAGAGTTACTCTGTGTCATTATACGCTCAGAGGGCCTTCTCTGTACCTCTATTATATTAATATTGTTATAGTCATTTATATGTCCACTCCAATAGACTGAATTATATTTAATTTGCATTACGAGTATTTGGCACATAATAATATTGACACTTAACAAAACTTAATTAAAAGATTAAATGATTGGCCGGGCGCGGTGGCTCAAGCCTGTAATCCCAGCACTTTGGGAGGCCGAGACGGGCGGATCACGAAGTCAGGAGATCGAGACCATCCTGGCTAACCCGGTGAAACTCCGTCTCTACTAAAAAAATACAAAAAACTAGCCGGGCGAGGTGGCGGGCGCCTATAGTCCCAGCTACTCGGGAGGCTGAGGCAGGAGAATGGTGTAAACCCAGGAGGCGGAGCTTGCAGTGAGCTGGAGATCTGGCCACTGCACTCCAGCCCGGGAGACACAGCGAGACTCCGTCTCAAAAAAAAAAAAAAAAAGATTAAATGATTTAGTATATTTACCCACCTAATGGAAGGGGACTTTCTTGAGGTCCCTTCCAGCTCAATTACTCTAAGATCTCATACAATGTTCCTCTCTGGTTACTACTTTCTCTTCTACATATTCTTCTATTTTATCCTTTAACAACAGCTAGTTTCTTTCAGATTAGCCTTCAAAAGAGTGAAACAAAGCACTTTAAAAAGAATTTTGAGGGTGGCCATGGTGGCTCACACCTGTAATCCCAGTACATTGGGAGGCTGAGGTGGGAGGATTGCTCCAGCCCGGGAGTTTGAGACTGGCCTGGGCAACACAGAAAGACTTCGTCTCTATCAAAAATAATTTTTAAGAAGTAGCTGGGCGTGGTGCAAGCACCTGTGGTTCGAGCTACTTGGGAGGCTGAGTTGAGGCTGCAGTGAGTTGTGATTGAGCCACTGAACTCCAGCCTGGGCAACAGAGTGAGACCCTGCCTCAAAATAAATTTTAAAAAATGAAATAAGCATTTTAAAAACACTTTACTATCTCAATTTTGACAAATCAGGATTTGACACGGTCTTTCTGCTTCTGTATGTCTGTGTAATCATCAGATTCCACCTGAATCACACACAAAAAAAATGAATTTTGTGTCCCAGATCTCTCACCCATCAGACACCAACCCCACTGTTATTAATCCGGGATCAATAGGCATACTTCTCTCTCTTTCTTGGCACCTCTATCAACTCCCATGCCAATCCCCAAGGACTCTGACAAAGCAAGAGAAAAAGCAAGTGCCAGAAAAAGTAATTGCATAGCAAAAGTCAGGTTTACATTATAAAGTCCCACAACTGGCTGGGAACAGTGGCTCATGCCTATAATCCCAGCACTTTGGGAGGCCGAGGCGGGCAGATCACCTGAGGTAGGGAGTTCAAGACCAGCCTATCCAACATGGTGAAACCTGTCTCTGCTAAAAATACAAAAATTAGATGGGCACAGTGGCACACATCTGTAATCCCAGCTACTCGGGAGGCTGAGGCAGAAGAATCACTTGAACCTGGGAGGCAGAAGTTGCAGTGAGCAGAGATGTGCCACTGTGCTCCAGTCTGGGTGACAGAGCGAGACTCTGTCTCAAAAAAAAAATTAGCTGGGCATGTGGTGCATACCTGTAATTCCAGCTACTTCAGCTACTTGGGAGGCTGAGGCATGAGAATCACCTGAACCCAGGAGGCAGAGGTTACACTCCAGCCTGGGCAATAGAGTGAGATTCTCTCTCAAAAAAAAAAAAAAAAAAAAAGTCCCTCATCAATTCTAGAATACTGTGGATAGTAAGCACAGACGATTCTTTTGGTTGACCCCCTCCCAACATCCATTTTCTCTTTCTTCCTCCCTAACAGATTTTCTACCTTGTATCCACTCATCTCCCACGCAGCCTTGTGTTTTGGGAAAGCCAACCACATCCTCAGGCCAAGGCACAGGTCTGGTTGGCTAAGAATAATTCCACTCATCTCCCACGCAGCCTTGTGTTTTGGGGAAGCCAACCACATCCTCAGGCCAAGGCACAGGTCTGGTTGGCTAAGAATAATTCCACTCATCTTTACCAGTAACTAATTTAGGAAAGGGAATGTAACCCAGTTTTGGTCAATGAAATGCAAGGTTAAGTTTGCTGCAGGCTTCTGGAAAAGTCCTTTGTCACTCTTAAAAAGAAAAAGAGCTGTGTGAAGCCAGCATCTGTGTCTCCTTCCTTCCCCTCAGCAAATATCAATACAAATATAACTATTTTGCATATATTTAAACTACAAAGAGTATTTTACTATTTCTTTCAAATAGTAATCAGATGATTAAAAAGTCAACAGAAGTTCTAAAACCATGATCACCTAACATTTACTAGGTAACATGTATGACAAAATAGCTTTCTTGCCTTTGCTCTCAAAGGGAGAGTTCTGGTAAAACTCAGAGACAACTGGGTATGTATAAAAGAGAGAAAAATTCCAAAAGAGTACTGATCTTGAGAGATAAGAATAAATGGCAGATGGCAAACTGGTCAAAACATGTGGCTACAGAAGGTAGAATAGTTTTGCTTGCATCCTAAATTCAATCAAATAAATAGTACTCATTTTTTTTTGAACATGTGAAAGCAAAATGTTAACCGTGATAAATGAAACTACCCTAACAATTGAGCATTTTTGAAATTCTGAATTTTTCCTCATTCAGGTTTAGGGCAATTTTGATGACAGATTTAAATGCTTTAAACTTTAAAAGCAAAGCAGCCTGCAAGATGACAAATCAGACCCTAATCATGACAACATGGGGGGGATGGTGCCAAAGACAAAGGCCAATTCCTCCTTAGAGTAAACTGCCTCAAAAACTAAAACGGTATCACCTCTTGACCTCCAGATCCACAAAGCAGCAAAGAGAAAAGGCCCCAAAGAGCTAAATTTGGGCCTAGCACAGTTAGCGATATAGCGATACAGTACCCTCTATTGGTCTAACTGTATCACTGCTACCCTTTAAAATTTTCTAGAGCAGGCAGGAATAAGAAGCATCCCTCAAGTAGCTCTTTTGAGCCCGAAGCAGAAAATCTAGTCACAGGAACACATGTAATTTGTAAGACATGACTCAGATATGTTTGATTACATATGCCCAACATGACCCTTGCTTCACCATAGGAAAAACTTGAGTATTTCTGTACTTAAACTCTTTCTGAGAATAGCAAGGCAAGAGGCAGGCATGGCAGAAAGGGCCCAAAATTTGAAGTCAGAAAACCAAGGTTCAAATCCCAGCTAATTCCAACTTTCTAGATGGTCAAATCCATCTGCATTTCTGTTTCTCATGTATTAAATGGAAATAATACCTCTCTCTAGGTTATCATGAGATAATGCACATAAAAATACCTCGCACATAATAGGTACTCAATAACACCGGATTAAGTATTTATCTAATGTATCACAAAAAGTTATAAAATGATCAAAATTTTTTTTTTTTTTTTTTTTTTTTTTTTTTTTTTGAGGTGGAGTCTTGCTCTGTCGCCCAGGCTGGAGTGCAGTGGCACTATCTCGGCTCACTGCAAGCTCCGCCTCCTGGGTTCACACCATTCTCCTGCCTCAGCCTCCCGAGTAGCTGGGACTACAGGCGCCTGCCACCACGCCCGGCTAATTTTTTTTTGTATTTTTAGTAGAAATGGGGTTTCACCGTGTTAACCAGGATGGTCTCGATCTCCTGACCTCGTGATCCACCCATCTCGGCCTCCCAAAGTGCTGGGATTACAGGCTTGAGCCACCGCGCCCGGCCAAAATGATCAAAATTATAGGTTGTGCAAAAAGAACTGTAGGATTCTCTTTGTTGTTGTTCTTGTTTTTAATCCACAAGAAGGAACTGTAGGCTTTTCAAGCAAAAATTAAGCAACTTACTGGAGAAGACCAAAGGACTAGGAGTCAGAAGTCCTGGGTCTCTGTTTTGATACTAACCAGTTAAATGACCTTGGGCAGGTCAATTTGAATCTCAATTTCCTCTCCTGTAAAATAGAAGGACTGAATTAACTTGAAACTCTATGCTTTTTAACAATATCACACAATTAGCAACAGAAATGAATCTAGAATCCAGATCTAGTTCAGTACTACATCAAAATATCTGTAAGTTGTCTCACTAAAGAGAAAGTCTTTGGTGAACACGTTGACGGCAGATCAGGAAAATGGGTGGAAGGAAAGGTTTCACACTGGGACTGAAAAGAGATGAATAAAGGTGATGAGCTTGACGTACAAAGTAACAGATACAAAATGGCAGAGCACAAAAACTGTAAGGAGAGGCAAGTTACAGACAAAAAGGAGTGAGAATTGAAGATAACCTCAGCTATGACTTTCACAACTGAATTAGGAGAAAATATAAAGAGAAAACTATTAATAAACAAATCCAAATAGAAGGAGACCAAGACTTTCGCCACAGGGCAGACAGAAAGGGGGAAATAAAAGTCATTTTCAGGAAGTGGCAAAATTTACCAGCCAATTAACCCAATAAATGGACAGCAATAAGCTAAGTCAATTTTTAAAGTTTAACGTATTAAAGAACTACAGACATGGGAAATACGGTTTGAATAATAAGGACAACTCGATGCACTAACAGTTTGTTTTTGTTTTTTAAGAAACAGGTCTCCTTATGTTGTCCAGACTGGTCTAGAATCCCCAGGTTCAAGAGATACTTCCAAGTAGCTGGGACTAAAGGCACAGGCCACTGCACCCAGCTTCGATGTACTAACAGTTTTAATCAGAACCATGAAACCATCTCCAAGAGGTCTGTTTTTCAAACTGAAGGTACTAAGTGATCTGTCAGTGAGCTGTGACAAATTTTTTAATGTAATGAAAATGTCAGAGTAATGCCACGCAGTAAAACTAAACACTGTTCTACATGAAACATCTGTCTCAGTTTGTGTGTATAAACACCTATGTGTGTGTTGGGTTGAAACAAAATGTATTTCTTGCTCTGGCTCATGGTTAAGAGGTCTCAAAGGCCGGGTGAGGTAGCGCGTGCCTATTAATTCCATCACTTCGGGAGGCCAAGGCTGGAGGATCGCTTGAATCCAGGAGTTTGAGACCACCTTGGGCAACACAGCAAGACCTCATCTCTACAAAAAATTTTAAAAATTAGCCAGGCATGGTGGCACACCTGTGGTCCCAGCTACTCAAGAAGCTGAGGTGGGTGGATCAATTTAGCCCAGGAGGTTGAGGCTGCAGTAAGCTGTGATCACAACACTGCACTCCAGCGTGGGCAACTGAAAAAGACCCTATCGCAAAAACAAAAGTCCCCAAAACTTTGTATAATGGAAGTTTTCAAATATATCTGAAGTACAGAGTCCCCATATACCTATCATCTTGCCTCAACAACTTCTGATCATCTTTTTTCTTGAGTGTTATTTGAACTACCTTTATAGACAGAAAGTGAAAACTATAAAGAAGTGTTGATAGCAGAGGAGCTATCAAATTTCCTTAAACCTTTCATGTGCAATAAAAAATAAGTAAAATTTAGATTAAACTTTCTATATTTTCCCCAAAGATATTTTTTATGTAAAGGACAAGATTAAAACTTTAGTATTCAGCCAGGTGCGGTGGTTCACGCCTGTAATCCCAGCATTTTAGGAGGCCAAGCCAGGCAGATCACCTGAGGTTAGGAGTTTGAAACCAGTCTGACCAACATGGAGAAACCCCACCTCTACTAAAAATACAAAATTAGACGGGTGTGGTGGCATATGCCTGTAATCCCAGCTACTTGGGAGGCTGAGGCAGGAGAATCGCTTGAACCTGGGAGGCAGAGGTTGCGGTGAGTCGAGATCCCACCATTGCACCCCAGCCTGGGCAACAAGAGCAAAACTCCGTCTCAAAAAAAAAAAACTTTAGTACTCAATATGATCTCACAAATGACAAGATGTGAAATACAAATTTCAGACCTTGTTTGTTCTAAAATGTTCACAAATAAAAAGAAATTATGTCTCTTATTTTTGTTTCTACCAATTATTTAAAATGCAGATTAAAAATTTTAAATGATTGAAAATGTAGTCTTAAAATCATGAACAAGTTATCTAGCTTCCTTTCATCATGAATAAACTGAAAAGTTCATAGAAATGACAACATCAGACTGACAGATACAAGCAACATGATCAAACAAATTAAAACTTTATAAACAATTTCAAGCTCTTAAATTACTAGATAATAAATGGATTTTTCTAGCATCATATAGTTAATTAGAAAATATTTTTACAATGGAAAAGCATCTACTCAAAAGCATAAGATCAGTTTACTTCCTATTTATTTGTGCCACTAACTCACCCACCATCTCACTGTTAACACTACACAATCAAAGGGAGAAATAAGTTTTGTAAATCAGACATATCACGCTAATTTTTATTTTCTGTTAATTTGTTAAGCCAGCTTTTTTTAACTACAAACAATGAATCCTATTAACTTCACAATGCTGTTTTAAAAAGTGAATATTTTTCCTATCCTAATCTAGTGCCTTAAAGAATTTGAAGAGCTTTCGAATGTCATTTTTTAAACTTTTTATTTTATGGAAATTTAAGAACATAAAGAACAGAGAATATTATTGTGAACCCCCACATACCCATCATCTAACTTCAACAATTTCTGAATGTCATTTTTTTCTAAAAGCCATTTTTATTTAACAATTTTTACTGAAAGATTTTTTAAAGCAATACTGAAAAATATTTACATTTAAGTACAACTCACAGTCTATTAAAGTGTTCTAGTCAATGATTACCTTGATGAGAAAAAAACGCTTTTATAAATATTTTTACATTTAATACAAATCAACTTACTGAAAAAGTTTTAAGAGAAAAGAATTAACCTGAATGTAATCCAATTTCAGAGCTCAAATAATCCTATTTTCTAATTAAATCAAACAGCAAAGTTGATGAAAATTAATAAATACAAAATTAACACAAAATTTTAAGACAATGAAAAACATATTTTAAAATGTAAAACTCTCACCTGCTGCTGTAACATCAAGACATTATGAAACTGTACATTACGTAGGAAAATGAAGCCTTCAGGTTACTTCTCTGGTATACCTGGGATATTCAGGCTTTCATAGACTTGTGGTTCCTTTTCACACGATTTTTTTTTTTTTTTTTTTTTGAGATGGAGTTTCACTCGTTGCCCAGACTGAAGTGCAATGGCACGATCTCGGCTCACTGCAACCTCCGCCTCCCAGGGTTCAAGTGATTCTCCTGCCTCAGCCTCCCGAGTAACTGGGATTACAACAGGTATGCGCCACCACACTCAGCTAATTTTGTATTTTTAGTAGAGGCGGGGTTTCTCCATGTTGGTCAGGCTGGTCTCGAACTCCTGCCTCATGATCCGCCTGCCTCAGCCACTCAAAGTGCAGGGATTATAGGCGTAAGTCACCGTGCCCAGGCTTTTTTGTTGTTGTTTTTTCTTTTTTGTTTTTGAGTTTTACTCTGTCCCCCAGGCTGGAGTGCAATGGTACCATCTTGGCTCATTGCAACCTCCACCTCCCGGGTTCAAGGAATTCTTCTGTCTCAGCCTCCCAAGTAGCTGGGATTACAAGCACCTGCCACCACACCGGGCTAATTTTTTATATTTTCAATAGAGACAGGGTTTCACCATGTTGGCCAGGCTGGTCTCGAACTCCTGACCTCAGGTGATCCACCCACCTCAGCCTCCCAAAGTGCTGGGATTACAGGTGTGAGCCATCGTACCCAGGCTCACACATGAATATTAACTAATATTAACTAGAACTGTCCCAAAAGATTAAATTTCAGCTGTTGGTAAACTACCAATTCATAGCCTATGTTACTTAAATCTTAGAGCTCCAATTGCCAACAGGTGAAAGTCATACAATACAATTACGTAAACATTACTAGAAATGCAAAAATATATGCAGACCCACATTATGTTTCAGTTTAAATGATGGCTCTTTAAAAAGCTTACTCCTGCTTGTGACTCTCCTAAGCCTACCTGAACAAACTCACTCCTCTTAAATTCCACTGTTACTTGAACCTCATATGGCATGCCTGGGCAAATTTGATGACTTGGATTTTGTTTTAGAAGCCAGGCCTACTGCCAAGTCTGCTGTGTCTACTCCCTGACCCAGCAGGACAGCTTTAGACAACACCTTCCTTATTTATGTTACTGCTGTGAGCAAACTACTGCTTACTATCAAATGAGGCTCAACCTACTCAGGTTTCCTATCTTTTAAGAGTAATGTGGGCTGGGCGCGGTGGCTCAAGCCTGTAATCCCAGCACTTTGGGAGGCCGAGACGGGCGGATCACGAGGTCAGGAGATCGAGACCATTCTGGCTAACACGGTGAAACCTTGTCTCTACTAAAAAATACAAAAAACTAGCCGGGCGAGGTGGCGGGCACCTGTAGTCCCAGCTACTCGGGAGGCTGAGGCAGGAGAATGGCATAAACCCGGGAGGCGGAGCTTGCAGTGAGCTGAGATCCGGCCACTGCACTCCAGCCTGGGCGACAGAGTGAGAGTCCGTCTCAAAAAAAAAAAAAAACACACACACACACACGAGTAATGTGACTGCCTTCTTCACTATATTATGGCTTCTTAAACCTCACCTCTTATTTAAAAGAAAACATTACCACACTGAACCATCTACTACTCAGCTAGCAATACGGAGAGGGAAATCAGTGACACAACTCATTAACTTCTCTTAAAAGGTCCCCATTTTATATATCACTATTTATGACTTTCTCTGAAGAAAAAGTAATACTACATTTTCTCACCAAAAATGTCCTTATGATTCCATTTCATTTAAAAAATAAACATAGAGTAAACCTCAAAAGCAGAATTTGGACTATGCCTTCGATAAAAACAAATACAATTTTAGGCAAAGTTTACTGGTTGCCAAAGAAAGGCAAGTCATTATTATAAGTTGATTCTATAGCTTACTCTAAATTATTGTCTTGAACGCTTAAAATACAGGCCTTACTTAACCCCCACAACTTCTTGGCTATGTATATAATACCCAAGTTTTAACTTTTATATCACCTAATAAAACTACTACAGTATTACTTCTAATAGTTAAGAATATATGCCAAAATATCCTTTCTGGATTGGCAAATAGGAACACCTAAGAAAGTACAGGAACAGCTCTTGCAATGATGAACGTTTTTAACAAAAACATGACAATGAAATTTTTTCCTCGATTTTTCCCCATACTTGCTCAAACACATTTTTTCACTAATCTAGACCACAAAATTCTGCCAGTTACCTCCAGAAGCATCTTTGACACATCAGGAAATGTGTCAAAGAAACAGAGTATTATTCTTCCAAATGAAATGTTAAAATATTTACCATCGACTCAGTCGTCTAATACATATTCTCACTACAGAAAATGCTGACCTAAGGTATGAAAATAAAGCTACTAAGCAGCATCCAAAACCTCCTTCACAGTACCTAATGGGCTGTACAAACACACCATTAAATTTCTACAAGAAACCAAGCAACTTCCTCCTTTTCATACTGATTTAAATATCCAATTCTATACTTAAATGTTCAGCAAATCAACCAACTTTCACACTGTACTAAGAACTTAATTCAAGAAAGTGGAAAAATATAATTAAAAGTGTATTACTTTCAGTATTTGATAAAATATAAGAGGTAAGTAACATTTAAAAGACTGGAATTAAACAGATAAAAATGTCTTAAGACCAAATATTCTAACTCATGTAAGGTTTAAATTGCTGAATCTCTCATCTGCTCTAATCTCTTTTTTTCTTCTTTTTAAACTGCTACGGTTTGTAAATGCCCTACTGTCTCTCAATGTTTTAATTTAGCATGTGGAGAAAGGTCTAGGAAAGAGAAGGAAGTAAAAACTAGCCTATTTGTGTATGTGTGTGCGTGCGCGCGCGCGCGTGTGTGTGTGTGTGTTTAAAGAAATGTTGGCCGGGCGCGGTGGCTCACGCCTGTAATCCCAACACTTTGAGAGGCGGAGGCAAGCGGATCACGAGGTCAGGAGATCGAGACTATCCTGGCTAACACGGTGAAACCCCGTCTCTACTAAAAATACAAAAAAAAAAAGGTAGCCAGGTGTGGTGGCATTCGCCTGTTGTCCCAGCTGCTGGGGAGGCTGAGGCAGGAGAATGGCGTGAACCCTGGAGGCGGAGCTTGCAGTGAGCCAAGATTGCACCACTGCACTCCAGCCTGGGTGACAGAGCAAGACTCCATCTCAAAAAAAAGAGAAATGTTAGCGGGGAGTGTGTGTGCGTGTGTTTAAAAAAATTTTAGTTACCACCACTTAAATAGGCAGGACTGTGCTAAGTGCTTTAAATACATTATCTCATTTACACAAGATAAAACAATAACCTTGACTACAAATGATCAATAAACACTGAAAAGTGAGAAAATAAAATTATCTAAGAGACAGTAAACTGGATCAGATCTCCAAGCACTAAGCAAAGTAAAAACATTGTTGATTAAATTCTAGGGCAATTTCTAGGAAAAGTTCCTCAACTTGCCATATGAAAAAGTTGTATATTAAAGGAATATCTGAAAAAATTACACATATCTTATCATCGAGTAAACCTCTCACAAAAATACATATTGTAGCTAAGATATTTCTCCCCTTTGAAAAAACAGCAGTAGATAAGATACTACACATAGTATATAGCACATTCCTTCCAGTAACTCTCATTCAGGACTAGAAAGTCAATATTTAGTAAAGAACCCTGAGAATGAAACTCTGAATTTGCAAAGTACAGATTATTATAACATCAAACTTAGAGATAAACAATCACTACACTAAAACAGAGTACCAGAGGCTGCCCTTTATAATGGCAAATAATGTTAATGGAATACATTAAACATGTGCCTATTTTAAATTTCCTATTTACTGCTGAGGTATATCATCTATTTAGAGTTAGATATTAAGTAAAAGAATGTTTAAAAAAATAGTTTAGTTCATTTTTAACTGGAGAAATCAGAGACAGCACTGTCATCTTATATTTTAAAAAAAACAAGGTAGGCTGGTCTGATGGTAGTGAGTAATTAGAATGTATTAACATTAGTGTCACTAAAGTTGGTATACAACTCCCCACTGCTAAATGTGACTGTCTGAAAAAAAAAAAAGAAAGCAAGCTAAAGACTCTAGGGTCTTAAATTTTCTTTAATGGAAAAAAAATCTCAAAATACCTCTGCAAACAACAGTCTTAAAAAGTCAGTCTTCAGTCACAAATGTATACAACATACAACATTATCAAGCATTATTAAGTCCATCTCACATCATCTAATTTGCACTTTACCAAGCTTACTTAGGACATTCACTAAAATCATCCCTTGCCCTGTCCTCACTCTCTATCCAGTCACCTCACTATTTTTCAAAAATCTTTTCACTGTATGGAAATTTAGTTGTGATACAAGTACTTCCAAACCTTTAGAGATGTAAAACCACTGCAGCCCCAAATTACCAAGATGTAATTTATGGAACTCATCAATAAAAGCCAAAGAACTGAAACAACTCTCATCAATTTCCTTTACCACGAAAAAGCAGTGAGCAATGATTCAGAACTTAGGTGTTATTTATTCACTTATTTAACAAAATATTGGGACTGTGTGCAGTGGCTCACACCTGTAATCCCAGCATTTTGGGAGGCTGGAGTTCCAGACTAGCCTGGGCAAGATAGTGAGACCTCTGTCTCTATTTAAAAATATATATATTGGGCCGGGTGTCAGGGCTCATGCCTGTAATTCCACCACTTTGGGAGGCTGAGGCAAGAGGATCACTTGAGGTCAGGAGTTTGAGACCAGCCTAGCCAACATGGTGAAACTCTATCTCTACTAAAAACACAAAAGGTAGCCAGGTGTGGTGGCACACGACTGCAGTACCAACTACTCGGAAGACAGAGGCGGGAGAATCACTTGAATCCCGGAAGTCTAGGCTGCAGTAAGCTGAAATCACGCCACTGCACTCCAGCCTGGGTGACAGGGCGAGACCCTGCCTCAAAAAAGAAAAAAAAAAATACATATATATATATATATATATATATATATATATATAATATATGTAAAAGAACTGTGTAGGCACTGATAATATAACTGAAAAAGATACAGACACTATATCTGACCTCAAGGAACTTCCATTCCAGTTAGGAAGAGAATCCAAAAATGAGTTCAGCAAACACACTGATACAACCCAGCAAGGATCTGAATTCTACCAACAATTTTATTCTTCTTTTCCACATTACTGCATATATTATCCTAAAATCATTTCAGTGAATCCACTTTGTTCCTTCAAACTACATACTCATAATTATGCTTAGTAAAATGAAAACTTATTCTGTGAACAAATAATTCTGAAAACTTAGCTGTGAATATATAACACATCCTCAACAGAATTTCAAAATTAATTGCTATGTGTTCATAGCAGCACTATTCACAATAGCCAAAAGGTAGAAAAAGCCCAAATGTCCATCAATTGGTGAACAAATTGTGTTCCTTTATACACACACACACACACACACACGATAGAATATTATTCAGCCACAGAAAGGAATGAGGTAGTCAGACACAAAAGGTCACATATTATATTACCCTATTTACATAAAATATCCAGAAGAGGTACCATAGAGACAGATCCCAGACTGGTGGCTGCTAGGGACTGGGAGGAGGGAAGGGAAAATATGGGGCAACTGTTTAATGGATACTGAGTTTTCTTTTGGATGAATAAAATGTTTTAGAAGTAGACAGAAGCAGTAGCTGCACAACACTGAATGCAGTAAATTGTTCACTTTAAGAAGGTTTGTTTTTTCATACGTATTTTGCCTTAATATTAAAAAAAAAACTTTAAAAAAATTACCGCTAAAAATATTTTAAAGTGGACTTTTTGTCACAAATAAAACTGCGGATGTTTACCTTTGGAAATTTCAGTTATAAATCAAGTTACAGATAACTCCTTTTAGACCTATTTTAATAGCAAAATGGCTTTTGTGTATGACAAAGATCATTAAAATTTTTTTCATAGCTTTGAAATGTTATTCAATATTTTGGTTGTATATACAATTCTTATGTAGTCACTCAATTACTTTATTATTCATATGTTTGGTTAACACCCTTATTGATCATATATTTGTATATAATGTGCTCTAATCAAGTTTGTGCCCAATAGAAGTTTGCTGACATCATCAACTGTTTCTCTCTTTTACAATAAAAATACTCAAGCTGTTTTTCTTTCAAGTCCCGATAATCTAGGTACAATTCAATGCTACACTCTTCACAAACGCCACTTTTCTTGTTTCTTCCTCTACTACAAAATGCATCACCATTCACAGATTTCCTAGTAGCACAGTTATTACTTGGACTATGTGTCTCCTCCAACTACTTCCCAAACTCCTTAAGGAGCCTCAGTCCTCTGCATCATCATCATAACAAAACAAGGTCCGTAAGAGTGGTTCAACGTAATAGGTGCTCAAATTATGTGAACGGAATTGAAAATAAACGCAGCCAACACATAACTATTATAAATTATGTACTACAGTGAAAAAGACATCTAGCATATTAAGACTAAAAGGAACAATAAAATAAGTACCGCCTAGAGAATCCTCATGCCTCACGTTCAGGTATGTTTTTCAATGCAACTCTACAGAAGTCTATTGAACATCAATATGAACATTAAGAAATTCACCTCACACCAGACAAGAAAAAATATCTTACCCATTTCCTTTGTGAAGTTCGTATGCATATGTAACAGGGAAACTGAACTTAATGAACCACAGTATTCCAAACCAGGTCACAAAAGACCTCTAAGTCCCCAGTCATCCTGTTTCTATTTCCTGATTGGTCTGACCTGCAAGCATTATGGTGCCCAGCTTGCCCAATTCAAGATTTCCTTTAAAATATCTTCCAAGGAGAGGTTTTTCTTTAAATAAAAATCGACTTCTAGAACTTTCCAGGAAAATTATGAAAAAAGCAACTCGCGATTAAAAAAAAAAAAAATCTTCCGGAACATTTTATTCAAGTAAGGAAATCGAGTCTCCAGAAAAGTCCCGTTACAGTTACACTTCGAATTAACTGTGGGTCATAAACTTGCACGAGTGGACGTTAACTCAAAAGCATTACTCTCCTAGCAAAGTAGATTTAAAGAAACATGTGCGTGATTTTCAGAGGGGTCCTACCGTTGAAAAATAAGCATCTTTCAAAC
This sequence comes from Chlorocebus sabaeus, assembly GCF_047675955.1. Classification (NCBI taxonomy): domain Eukaryota; kingdom Metazoa; phylum Chordata; class Mammalia; order Primates; family Cercopithecidae; genus Chlorocebus; species Chlorocebus sabaeus. The sequence goes on along the minus strand of NC_132908.1, from coordinate 65,021,026 downwards.
GCACATTTCAAGAAACGATCTAGAATAGATGAAAAACCCAGTGCGCTAACAATTCACAGGGACAACATTTTCCTTGCAACACATTGGCAAAGCAGCAACAACCAGACGCCACTTGGGCAGCAGCCCGGACCCTGGGCCTCCAAACCCCGATCGTCCCGGAGTCGAGTTCCCCACTAGTTTGCTTCCAGCCAAGCCCGCCACCACTTCCACGTCGCAGCGACCCACACGCCTCCTCAGCGATTTAAATCCGTTTTTAACTCACCACACACACACGCGCGCGCGCGCACACACAAGGGGTTATCGGTCTCCGGTCATCCAAGGGAACAGGGAGGGAGCGAGAAGCGGGGTCGCTCCACGGTCCCGCCTGGCCCGGCACCCACCTGCAGGCCGCGAGCCCGGGGGCGGCGGCGCCAGCGCCCCGTCCTCGCCAAAGACGAGTTTGAAGTCAAGCTCGTCGTGGGCGCCACAGTTTGCAGTAGTCATCGGCGTGGCCCAGAGTGCTGCGGCTCTTCCTCAGGCAGCGGTGGCGGCGGCGGCGGCGGCGGCAAGCGGCGGCAGCAGCTCCTTAACGCCGCTTCATGCCGGGCCGCGCGGGCCAAAAGGTCGCGACTCCACGGCAAACTTTCCGGGCGGGGCCCGGGACGCCGAGCGTTCCGTTCCAAGCTAGAAAGCTGGCCACGCGCCGAGCAGCACCAGGAGCCGCAGCCGCCCGCCACCGGTGCCTAAGCCTCCACTGTCGCCTTAGCCAATATTCCCCGCCCCCCCACAGTCTCCGCCACCGCCGCCGCGGGCGCGCTCTCGCGCCCTGCCGCGCGCCCGGCCCCGCCCCCTACGCGTGCCCGTCCGACCTGGCTGCCCATTGGCTACTAGCGCGGCGAACTGGCGCCGGGTCCCGCCCCCTCACAGGCCTATCGCGTAACTCGGTCTCCGCGAGAAGGAAGTCACGTGAACACCCAGCGCCGAAGAGCCCAGTTATTTCTCGGGAGTTGTAGTTTGGTCTGCATTCCCTCGGCGATTCCTTCTAAATTAGACGAGAGAAGGCCGATAGCCTCTCTAATTGGATAGGGGACCACCACCGGCCAATGGAGAAGACCTTTTTCCTCATTGGGCGGAGCTCATGTTCAAGAAGGGGTGCCGAAGCACTGAGGTTCTGGGTTCGGTGATGTGGGTGCGCATCGTGTTACTCCTGATGGCTGGCTTTAGGGAAGGCATTAGGGCCCCGCAGGGTTACCTGGACGCCGCCCACATCCTCATCCCCCCCACACCTCAACTTTAATGGCTGAGTCTCCAGAGGGCGAGGACCGGACCTAGTGTCCAGCTAGGTTGGGGCGAAACCGAAGGAGGCAGGTTGCACGACAAGTCCGGACTCTGAGCTCGCGGTCGCCGCAGGCCCACCCTCTGCGGGGCGGAGCCTGCGCTCCGGTGGCTGCGCCTTTGTCCCTGCTAGCGGGCCCCCGCAGCTGCTCCCTAGACAGCGTGCGCGTTTTGAGGCCTCGGCGAAGCCCAATGGGCAGGGCCTGTCCCTTGCTGGAAGTTGAGTAGATTGAGCGGGGGAGCCAGTTGTGAGCTCGTACCAATCACAGCTCTGTGATCTCTGTGTCCTGGTGCATATCCATGAAAGCGGGAGGGATGAAGCCGCCCAAATTGGGTGTCTGGCAGTGGAGAGGAAGTGACACTGCCTAAAGAACCGTTTTCGTGATCTGCCCCTCTCGAGCAAGCTAGCCTTCCCGAGATGGCCCAAGACGCCTCCTCCTGGGGTCTGGGATGAAGGCCGTCCTTGGGGACTGGGAGCCTGACTTGTTTACCTAGGGCTCCGCTGAGGCACAAGGTGGACGGGGAGGTGAGAGAAGTGGGGTGACCGCTTCCCCTAGCTCCGTGCCCCGGGCACAGGGCCCACAGGGTATAGCATCCCTAGATGTGCGTTGCTGGAGAAACCCAGGGCTGTGTCTGAGGCTTGGGGACAGGTGCGTCCAAGAAATGCTGCCCTCTCAGAGGATACAATAGGTTGTAAAAAAAAAAAAAAAAAAAAAGAGAGAGAGAAAAGAAAAAAAAGAAATGCCGCTCTCACAAGGCCTACGGCACATTCCACACCGCCCACAAAAGCCAGTGGGAAGAGAGAGTAAAGGGAAGCTCCTTGCAGAGATCTCAATGTCTGGACAGACACTTGAGCTACCAGGGAGCCCTAGAGGGAGCCAAACTAGACGTTGGGTCAGGAAGACAGGGAATGTCCAGAGCATCCAAGACGTTCATCTTGTATTGGTTCATTTCTGCCCAGTGTTCTGTACCGGTACCTGTGCTGTTCCTGGGGATTCAGAGATAAATTAAGTCTCCCTTCAGGGGTAGGGGAGAAGGGACCAGCAAATCTATAACTACTGTGCAAAGAAATGAGGGTTGTGCCAGGAGCTCAGAGACAGTTCATAAGCCCGCTGGCTGCAGGGCCTTGACAGGGGTTAGTAGGAACTGGAGTGACAGGCAAGAAGTGAGCAAGTTTCATTCCAGGCAGAGAACAGATTTCCAAAGATTTGATGACCAGAAAGTACCTGCAGTGGGCGGAAGCCAAAGGTGGGGCTGGATGAGTGGGCAGAATGCTGCAGGCCACTGCCAAGTGTCTGGACTTTATCCTGACGGCAGTAGGGAGCAGTGGAAGGACTTAGAGCAGGGGATTTACATGGTCAGAATTCTGGATGGATCACTGGATTCAACTGGGACAGGGGTGAATGAAGTTAGAGGAAGAAGATAACAGTGGTCAAGGAGAGGGAACAACTGGCATCAGATGGGTGGAATATCCTTCCTGGTAACCTGTCCTGCAAATCTCCAACCTTGAGGGCCTCAGTGTGGAACTTGGGGCCCAAATGCAACATCAGCTCTGGAGCCGTCTGCCTCAGGCAGGCTGCTGGTCCACCTATTTGTACCACATATACCAGGATCCTGATACAGTATAAGGTCCCAGAGGCTTGGCCAGCTCATCTGAAGTCCTTTCAGACATGACTTCACCTAAACCATGGGATCAGCCATAGTCAGACCAGATGGCAGGCAGGAGGGAGACCTTGGGCTGGTCAGCCCCTCCACTGGGAAGGGACCACAGAGAAGCTGTAGATGGCTTGAAAAATTCAACCACGCATCAAATGCTCAGCTATGCATCTATGTTCCCAGTCACTGAGCACCTGGAGAACACTTAGAACAGGTTACATTGCAGGGAGGGTTTCTGATCTGGGGTAAACTGAGAAGCTACCAAGGAATGGTGAGGGCTGGGACATGGATGGGCACCAACTGCAGGAAGGGAGTCACCATGTGTGTAAGAAAGTCAGCAATGGCTGGGAACTCTGCAGCCTGTGAAGGGGCCTGACCACACACACCGATATGTACATACTCTTTCAGCCTTTGCCCCAGCTAGGGCCAGGACGTCCCCCCATGAGCTCTTCCTCAGGCAGTTCCAAAGCTCCTGCAGGTCATCTGGGCCCAGCTCCAGCCCTCTGGGAGCCCTGTGAGACCAGGAGGCCCACAGGACCAGCGCAGCAGGTGGAACCCCAGGGTGGACAAGGGCTATGTGGGTCACTGTGCAACCACTCTCTCCTGTATGAATGCCACCCAAGACTGGGAATTAGGGAAAGCCATCTTTATTATCAGCTGTCACAGGACTGGCCCTAAGCACCCATTGTTGAAGTTCTTCAGTGCCCTCTAAGCCATGGGATGACACAGTTTAGCCTACCCCAGTCCCTTGTTCCCCATTAGGCAAAACAGGAGCCTCTGAGGAAATTCAGAGTTTAGAAAAGTCCTTCCTCTCCATGCCAAACATCCCCCTTGTCCCAAGCTCTTGTTTGATTCTTCTGTGCCTGCTCCCCAGACCCATGCCAAGGTAGCCACAGGGGACACAAGGACTGCCCTTGAGCAGCTCCCAATCTGGGAGGAGAGGATAAGACCAGCCAACTACAACCTCAGAAAGTTAGTTGCTGAAGTCAGCACAGGGTGCTGAGAAGACAGGGTCAGCACTTTGTCCTCAAATGCTAGGCTGAGGAGTTTGGACTTGGTCCAGAGAGCAGACTTAAGAGACCCATGGAAGAGTTCTGAGCAGAGTAACACCTGGAAGGACCCAAGTGTCTGGAACTGCAGGTAGAAGAGATTCTTTGCACACAGCCCAGTCTTCCTGCTGTGGCCTTTGAGAGACCGGCCACTCTCTCCAGCCTTACTCATCCCTTCCTCTCATGCTCATACCAAAACCATTTGTCCCCCAAATGTGATGAGCTAAGGGGAAATCCTCAATCAGGCTGGCTGGAATGGATGGATGTTGTGCTGTGGCTACTAGCCCAGGGAGAGGTTTGGGAATCTAAGTGGCCTAGTTTAAGGTGGACATGGTGAGAACAATGGGCAGAGCTTTCAGGCCTAACTGCGCCCGTCAGTCCCATCCTTGGGCAGGTCACTTTGAGACCAGGAAAGGCAACACTGAGGTGTGCTAAAGTGAGATCATTTGAGGACCAACGTATTCAACCAGGATCTCTGCCACATCCTCAGTCACAGAATATATACTAGACCCGCCCCACCTTCCTCCCCTGTGAAGGATCCTCTCCCCAGTGCTTCCCAGGTCCCTCAAAGGCCCCACATTCCAGCCTCTATCTTAATAGCAGACCTACATAGAGCCCAGAAATGAACCTGACCCTGCCAGCGGAGGGGCTTCCCCAGGCTTCCATACTGGTGGCAGAAGTGGCCTGAGATCAAAGCCCAGTCCCACTGGAAGGTAGATCTTAGGACTCAGTGACTTAGTGGGGTAGGGGACCACTGCAGCCTCTGTCTAACCAGTTCCAGTTGGAGTATAAGAAAAGGCAAAGGGGACATTTTTGTTTTTTGTTGTTGTTTTTTGAGACAGGGTCTTGCTCTGTCGCCTAGGCTGAAACACAGTGGTGCCATCACAGCTCACTGCAGCTTCAACCTCCTGGGCTCAAGTGATCCACCCACCTCAGCCTCCTGATAGCTAGGACTGTAGGCACATGCCACCACACCTGACTTTTTTTTTTTTGAGACGGAGTCTCGCTTTGTCACCCAGACTGGAGTGCAGTGAGGTGATCTTGGCTTACTGCAAGGTCCACCTCCCAGGTTCATGCCATTCTCCTGCCTCAGTCTCCCAAGTACCTGGGACTACAGGTGCCCGCCACCATGCCCGGCTAATTTTTTGTATTTTTAGTAGAGACGGGGTTTCACCGTGTTAGCCAGGATGGTCTCGATCTCCTGACCTCGTGATCCCCCCCATCTCGGCCACCCACAGTGCTAGGATTACAGGCGTGAGCCACCGCACCCGGCCACACCCAGCTAATTTTTATATTTTTTGTAGACAGGGTTTTGGCACATTGCCCAGCAGGCTAGTCTTGAACTCCTGAGCTCAAGTGATCTGCCCACCTCGGACTCCCAAAGTGCTAGGATTACAGTGTGAGCCACCATGCCCAGCCAAAAGAGGCATTTTGATTGAGATTGTTTTTAGTACGAAAAATCAGAAGTAGGCCAGGTGCAGTAGCTCATGCCTGTAATCCCAGCACTTTGGGAGGGCGAAGTGGGAGGATTGCTCGAGGCCAAGGGTTCAAGATCAACCTGGCCAACATAGCAAGACCCTATCTCAATTTAAAAAAAAAACAAAAAGAAGAAAAATCAGAAATTGTGCCTAAAGCTTGGTGGCTGAGACTGGACCAAGCCTCAGTCTTTCTCCTGAGTAGAGCCCTTTCTCTGGGAGCACTGGTCTGGGAAGTCAGTTAGGGCAGCCTGGCATGGAGTGACCCCATTAGCCACAGAGTCCTATCAAAGGGCCAGCCTATTGTCCTCCAGCCAGCCTCACACAGGCAGAGGACAGTTGATCCCCTCTAAGAGGAGGGCCCTCAGGACAGAGAGGACTAGCAGTGAGTTGCCCAAGGTCAAAGAGCAATGGGCTCTGGGAGGCAGTGGGTAGTGCGGTATCCTTATCTGCATACAGAAAAGCAAATGTGGGTGGCAGGGGGGAGGAGGGCAGTGCTGGAACTGAGACAGAGGCCTCACCCACCAAACCCTAGACTCAGAGGCCAGCAGGGCCAGGGGCTGCTGGCTGGCACAGGTGCCTGACCCTGTGTTAAAGTTGCCACAAAACAGTGAGGCTCTGACACAGGGGAGATGTGGGAAATACAGCTTTGACCCAGAAGGGAATCCTCCCCGCCCCACCACCCCAAAAGAGCCTGGAAAAACGTAGGAGAAGCAGCATGTTTACAGCTGAGGAAGCGGGGGCAGGACAGGGCAGGGACCTTTGGTCAGAACGCCCCTCCCAGTAAGCGGGGGAGGCCCCATGAGATGCGGTAGCCGTTTGTTTGCTTCTCACTGCCAGGAGGAAATTAAAGAGAATCTGCCACTTCCTTCCGCCCCAAGTGGGATGAGGAAGGCGGGGGACGGGAGGGACTGTGTGGTGTGATCTGCCAAACATAAGGGCCCCAAATTGCTGTCATCAGCCGCCTCCAGTGCCCCACTGCCCAGAGCAGGAACTTCATCAGGTCTGAGGCTCCAGGCAGCTGTCAGGCTTGAAGGAGACTCCGGGGATCAGACCAACAGTCCCCACCCCACTGGACTAGTCCCTTACTGGGGTACCAGTTACCCTAGTCCTTCTTCCAGATTTCATATCACCTCTCATCAGAACAGACAATTGATGTCCAGTGCGGCAGGTATACCATCAGTAAAATGGGCTTCTTGGGCCTTTCTAACTTGGCCCAAGTCCAGTGATACCCCATTCCCCACCTCTACCAGAACCACAGAGATGGGCAGGAGATTCACTTTGGGAATCTCTAGCTCTACTCATGAGAAAGACTGAGGCTTGGTCCAGTCTCAGCCACCAAGCTTTAGATTGGTGCACAGAGGGTGGGAGTAGAATAATCATGCCAGGACACAAGCCCATTTATGAAGATGCCCAAGGCTGAAGCAGCCAGCCATGGGTGAGGGTAGGGGGTGTCTTTATTGCACAGTACCAATGTCAGGTTGGGGAGGTACCACCTGAAAAGCTCCTGTTTGCAAAGAGAATTTGACCCTGTCACTCAGATCCACCAAAGGGGCCAGGATCCACCCTTGGGTGGCCCCTGGTCCATGCTCTAGGCTGATGGCCCCTGCCAGGACATCTAACTCCTGCCAGGCAAGACCAGCATCTGGTTCATGCTGTGGCATCCACAGCCACCTTAGCACCAGGCCCATGGAGGGGGTGACTAGGGCAGGAAGAGTAGTCACCAGCCTTCCAGAGGGCTCTCTTCACCACTTCCTAAGGCCACAAAGGGCTTCTTGCACAGCTCCCCAGGTTGTGCTAGCTCCTGAGCTCTGGGGCCCCCAGGGTCTTGGTCAGGAGCCTCCCTCTTTCGCTTGTGCAAGGAAGGGCTCTCCTCACCCAGCCGACCCTCAGGGAGGCCCTGGCTCCGCAGACAGACGATGGCTGCAGCCTGCTCCGCCAGTTTCTTGGACTTGTCCCTGGGCAGACAGAGGACAATAAGGTGGGTGGGCAGGGTGCAGGGCTGTGAGGCCTGACTCTACACACCCTTGGCAGATTCTGACAAAACTGAGTAAGGGGTCACTATCCAGGGATGCCACTGCCCACACACACCATCTACCCAACCTTCCTAGGACATGATAATGCTGGATGCATGGGCAGAATGCCCACTCTCCTCCTCACCCCAAGCCTCCTCTCCTATGATGAGGAAACTTACCACAAGGTAGATTGATACTTTTGTTCAGCAACGGTGACAATAGAGGAGAACAGGCGATCTAGAGGGCGTTGAACCTGGTACAAAGAGAAAAGGAAACACATGGCCAGATAAATGAGCCCTGTAGGCCAACCTGCTGGGGTCAAATCAAAGGCAGATAAAAGGGAGTATTTCCAGCCTAAGTCAAATGAAGGCTGCCTGTATCACATGCTCCTCCCAAGCAGAAGTGCCCAATAGAGAAAGGCAGATGCACAAATACACGATGACCTCAAGTGTCTGGAGCTGTCATGGACCTAAGCAAAGCCCAGCAGAGCCCTTAGCTGCACATGGCTATGGAGCCTCCTGCTGACATCTGGATAGGCCAGGTCCCCAAAATGAGGAGTCACCAGATGCCAAAAGGGTGAGAAGGGATAAGCTAGGAGCAGAGAAGGCACACCTGGAAGAGGGACCAGGTGACTGGCTGGAGCAAAGAGCTGCAGGGATGAAACTGCAAGGAGCGAGGCACGTGGAAGGGTCTCACGCTCTATGCTGAGGTGCTGGCTTGATCCTTCAGACACTGGGGAGCCTCTGACTTGAGGAGACAGAAGTTAGATTTGTTTTGGAAAAGTCACTGTGCTGGGGGTGGGCGGCAGGGTGGGGACACAGACACAACCCCCAGAAGGTATAAGCCTCGAGGCCAGAAGACCAGTCCAGATGAGGCAGAACAGCGTAAGGAAGGCATGGCCACAAGGACCAAAGGAAGTGAAGCAAGCCTATCTCATGGTTTCCACCCCAGGGGCACCACATCTGGAGCCCAATTCTGTGCCCCATTGGCTGAGGCCTCATCCAAAAACATGTCTGGGCCAGGCGTTGTGGCTCACGCCTGTAATCCTAGCACTTTGGGAGGCTGAGGTGGGTGGATCATCTGAGGTCAGGAGTTCGAGACCAGCCTGGTCAACATGGCGAAACCCCATCTCTACTAAAAATACAAAAAAGTTAGCCAGGCGTGCTGGTGTGCACCTGTAATCCCAGCTACTCAGGGGGCTGAGGCAGGAGAATCACTTGAACCTGGAGGTGGAGGTTGCAGTGAGCCAAGATCATGCCACTGCACTCCAGCCTAGGCAACAGAGTGAGACTCTCCAGAAAAAAAAACAGAGTGAGACTCCATCTCAAAAAAAATAAATAAAGAAGAATAATAATAATTAAATAAAAATTTTTTTTAAAGGCTCATGACATAATCCCAGCACTTTGGGAGGCTGAGGAGGGAGGACCACTTGAACACAGGAGTTTGAGACCAGCCTGCCTGGGCAACAAAGCAAGACCCCGTTTCTTTTTTTCGAGACAGACTCGCTCTGCCGCCCAGGCTGGAGTGCAGTAGCATGATCTCAGCTAACGGCAACCTCCGCCTCCCAGGTTTAAGCAGTTCTCTGCCTCAGCCTCCCAAGTAGCTGGGATTATAGGCACCCACCAGCACGCCCAGCTCAGCTATTTTTTTGTATTTTTAGGAGAGACAGGGTTTCACCATCTTGGCCAGGCTGGTCTTGAACTCCTGACCTCATGATCCACCTGCCTCAGCCTCCCAAAGTGCTGGGATTACAGGCGTGAGCCACGGCACCCAGCCAAGACCCCTAAAAAAAAAAAAAAGAAAAAAAAAAAAAAAAAATTAGACTCTGTTTCCAAAAAAAGAGATGTCTGGCTGAATTGGACAACAGGCCACTGTAAGAGGGGAGGGGCTATCAGCAACTGACCGGGCCACCAGCAGCTTCTCCATGCCTACAGAGAGCAAGGCCAGGCTCCAGCCTGGCAGTCTAGAGTTGAGGGTGTAAACCATGGGAGTGCCATGGCTGGCTGCAGGGCAGGCCACAGCCAGGAACTCACCGTTTCATACACAGGCTGTGCCAACTTCTCCCTCCGGCACCACTCTAGTAGGCACATCTTGGGGGTGATCTGGGCTGGGTATGCTCTCCTGGGGAAAGGAAGGGAAGCAGTTGGGCCTCGCCCACCATCACCACTCCCTCCCTCAGCCAGGGCATTACTCAGCTCCTGATAGGAGCTGCAGAAATGAGAGGAACTGAGACACCGAGCTGCTGCCTTAAGGCTTCTGTGCGTGCTTCCCTAGGCTCCCATTCCTGTCCCACCAGCAGCTTGGACCTGGGTTCTCCCTAAAGGGAAGATGAATTTTGGCATGCTCAGGAAATTGTAGGGGAAAGGGGAATGAACTCCCAGTACTCTGGGGTCCAGCCTGGAAAAACAATCTTCAACATCCAAGAAGGAAGCTTGCCACTCAAGACAAGATCAGTAGGGAGTGGGTGGAGGTGGGCAATGGAGGTGGCCAGACAATGGTCTCGGGGATCTAGCTCAGCACCCACCCTGATTACGCCTGCCAAGTGTCAAGATCATCTGCTGCAGCCATGGACACATGGAATCTGGTTTCAGAGTCAGCCTGTGACAGGGTGACACGGTGACAGGGTGGGAGGGGTCATATTCCAACTTCCCAACTGGAACTCTCCCTGGCATCTGACTGCCCAACATCTATCCCCCCACCACTCCCCCTTCCACCCCTCTGCCAGACAACACTGGCTCCTGTCTGGTCGTGGGGGAATGGAGAAAGGCTCAGATCCCAGAGGAGGGCACCATTCAAAGCTGAGTCACAATTTGAGGCGTAAGCAGCTTGAGAGGGCACCACAGGGGTGGTGAGGGGCACTGGGTGTGGGCAGGGCTGCAGAGCCAAATGAGGGCTAGGGTCCTACTGTTGTTTGAGGAGCTCCATGCAAGCAGCCAGCTTCTCAGGGCCTTGGAAAAGCACAGACTTTCAGGAACAGGAGACAAGTCCCCCCTGCCCTGAGTTGTGGGAGGCGGTGGTAAGTCAGGGAAAAAGTAGAGTTCAGTCACCCTTGGGACAGCCTTTCAGGAACTATCTTCCCTGAAAGCACCTTCTATGGGATGCTGAAAATTTAGAACGAGTTTCCAAACCAAGAAGACCTGTGGCCCCTATGTTTGACATTACATACAGCAGCCAATTTGCTGGCCCATTGGGACCCCAAGGGTGGTGGCCCCAGCCCAAGCTGAGGCCAAGCTGGAGACCTACCGGTCAAACTTGACAGCCATCTTAATGACACCAGAGGTATCTTCAGCTGGCTCCCCTGTCCCCTCTGAAGTCCTGGCTGACAGCTTGGCCCGCTGGGCATCCAGCTCCTGTGTGGTCTCCTCATAGAAGGCACCAAGGCCAAAGGCCTCACTAAAGAGGAAGAAGAAGACCAGGGCAAACACTTTAGCGGAGCCAGCATCCAGGGTACTGCAGGACCCCAGGGCCCCACCACTGAGAAACTCCTCTACCACAAACAACAAAACACCACTGGGGCCTGGCCATCAGAATGTACCTCCTGCCCAGCCCTGGGATTACCCTGGACTGGAAGATGGACAGTGAATGCGAACCCAAGTATGGACACTGGAGGGAGGCTGGACTGGTTGGCAAAGGTTGTAAAGGTCAGCCCCACCACCTGCAGCCTCTCTCCTGAGGGGGAGCACACAGATAGTGTCCCCAGTCAGCCGTGACTGAGTTGACCAATGCTGATCAAGCACATGGGCCCATGGGAGGAAGAGACAGAGGCCTGACCACTAAGTGGTTCCCCACTTCCCGCCCAGCCACAGGCAGTTATTCATGGGTCTCAGCTGACACTGAGGCACCACCCAGAGCTACAGAGTTATGTGGGGTAGGGACTGAACCAATGCCACAAGCCAAGGGTGGGAGGAGGGCTCTGGCAAGAGTTTTTCCCTTCTAGGAAACATCTTGAGGGCCGGAAGACTCAAATGAAGATAAATCCCCAATGGCAAAAGTGGTTCAGAAAGGCATCTATAAAAGACGGAGGCTATAGATAGCTCATGTGAGAAGAAGAGAGCCTTCCAGGCAGAGGACCCATTACAAGCACAGGTGTGGAGGTCTGGAAGCAGACAGGTAGACAGGGAGCTGTGGGGGCAGTGGCTAGGCCAGCTTGTGAAGGGCCTCAACTGTCAACCATCTGAGCTAGAGCTGCGCCTGATCTAGAGAATCAACAGGTGGTCTCTCAAACTGCAGGGTGATGGGGGTGAGTGCAGGCTCAAGGGAGAGGCTCCATGCTACAGCCCAATTCTCCTGAACACTGGTTCCTGGTAGCCTCGCGTGTGACCATCCCATTTATGGGAAACCCCCTTCCTTTGCATTCCTCTATCCTCCTAGTACCCTAGTTCCCAGAGCTCTGCTAATCCGTCCAGGGATGGGACGTTTCAAAGCTTTCAAAGAATCCCCTCTTGGGAGGCAAAGCTATACCATCACTCCACTCCTCTACATCTACATCCAGAAGCTGTGTCCCTGGTCCCCTAGTGGAGTCAGCTTAGGGCTCAAAGTCAAACTTGGGCAATGTGTACAAGGACAGATGGACATCTTATTGTGCCTCTTACCAAATTTCCCGGGAAGACTGGGCAGCATGGAGCAACCTTCCCTGGGGCGACTCCAGCTGTTCTCGTAGCATCTGGCACAAGCAGTACTTGGTGTTGGTGTAGTGGTTGTCATACTGCACCGCCTGAGAGAAGAAATGACTCGCCTGATGCCCAGGCAGGCTCTAAGGCCTGGGCTATGTTCTAATGGCAGGGAAAGGGGCTCCAAGAAGGCACTAGAGATGTATGTGCAGCAAGGCAATGTGACCCCCATAAGAAGAACCACCACTGGCCAGGAGCAGTGGCTCACATCTGTAGGAAGATTGCTTGAGGCTGGGAGTTCAAGAGCAGCCTGGGCAACATAAGACTCAACTCTACAAAAATTTAAAAAAGAAAATTGGCCAGGCGCGGTGGCTCAAGCCTGTAATCCCAGCACTTTGGGAGGCCGAGATGGGCAGATCACGAGGTCGGGAGATCGAAACCATCCTGGCCAACACGGTGAAACCCCGTCTCTACTAATAAAAATACAAAAAAAAAAAAAAAAAACTAGCCAGGCGAGGTGGCGGGTGCCTGTAGTCCCAGCTACTCAGGAGGCTGAGGGAGGAGAATGGTGTAAACCCGGGAGGCAGAGCTTGCAGTGGGCTGAGATCCAGCCACTGCACTCCAGCCTGGGCGACAGAGCGAGACTCTGTCTCAAAAAAAAAAAAAAAGAAAATTATCGGCTGGGCACAGTGGCCTGTAATCACAGCATATTGGGAGGCCAAGGCAGGCAGATCACCTGAGGTTGGGAGTTTGAGACCAGCCAGACCAACATGGAGAAACCCCATCTCTACTAAAAATACAAAATTAGCCAGGCGTGGTGGCGGGTGCCTGTAATCCCAGCTACTCAGGAGGCTGAGGCAGGAGAATGGCTTGAACCCTGGAGGCAGAGGTTGCGGTGAGCCAATATAGTGCCACTGCACTCCAGCCTGGGCGACAACAGCAAAACTCCGTCTCAAAAAATAAAAATAAAAAATAAAAGAAAATTAGCCAGGCATGTTGGCACACACCTGTAGCCATAGCTACTAGGGAGGCTAAGGCAAGACAATTGCTTGCACCCAGGAGTTGTGGCTATAGTGAGCTATGATCATGCCACTGCACTCCAGTCTGGGCAAGAGTGAGACCCTATCTAAAATAAAAATAAAAAATAAATTAAAAAGCCACTTTGACCTTGGTCATCTACTCCTCCAGCTAGTGATACAAAGCTTGAGGGTCACAGCCAAGGCCCACGGTCAGAAACACACTCTCCTGGACAGCCTGACTGAGGTCTTGAAGTGCGGAAACCCCTTCCTGCTTCAGCCACCACAGAGGACCTACTGCCAAGTATCTTCCAGGGCAGGGAGGGGAAACACACCAAATTCTGGCATGGCAGGTCCAGTGCTGGGAAAGGGGTTGAGGTTCTTCTATTCCTTCTAACCAGAATGGGCACCTTCCCTTCCCACATCTTGAATAGCCTCTAACTTCCCCCTACATGGGTAAAACACAGCATCATTTAGTTCACATGTGTTACTCATCACTACATTTATCTATACAAGTGTGAGGCGCAACTGTTACCATCACTCCACAGACTATGAAATGAAGGCTCAGGGAGGCAAGATGACTGCCAGGGATACCCAGTAGAAGCCGGCTGGCTGGGGGCAAAGCAGGAGAGCAGTAGTGGGTGAAGGTGGCCTTCCCCAGCCCTCCAGGACACCCTCCCATCCCCCACCTCCTATGCTACTCTAGTAACTCCACCTGGGCCTATGACTTCAGTGCCTGGGAAAGTGCCATGGCACGCCCGGGACAAAGTGGGAAGTTGGGGAGCCCCGGCTAGCGGCAAGTCCTCGATTCAGCTTGTCTGGAAAGAAGGCACCTGGCTGTACCAGAAGCAGCCCTGCCTATGCTTGAAAGCTGCTCCCTTTCTCTGTGATAGCACACCCTCTTGAGGAGCTGCCAAGGGATGGCTCAGCAGGAATGATAACATCACCTTTCACCCAGTGAGCAGGCTCAGCACTGTTCAGCACGTCTTCTTGGCCACAGACTTGCCAGCTGGCCAAAAAGCTAGACAGCTGACCTGGGCTGGGGCAAGCCCTCCCTTGCCATGGAGCTATCCCAGACCATTGGAGAGGTGGTAGTCACCAACTTGCCCAGCAGGACACCAGAACCAGGGGGTGAGGGCCGCATCATTGAACAGGAAATAGGACAAAGGCTGCCCCACTCTGGACACAGACCTCAGGGCATCTTACCATCCCAGTTTGCACAGCCATGGAAACACTCACATACCATGGCAGCCACAGGTACTCCTAGGCAGGTATGAACCCTAGAACTGAAGAGGAGGATGGAACTCTGCTCTGGGCAAGGACTGAACCCTCTGCTCAGACCCAATTCACTGAAGAATTTGAGGACCACTCACTGTCTCTCCCTGTAGACACGTGCAGCTGATCGGAGTCCCGCAGAGTTTCAAGGTTGTGCCAAAGAGATAAGGCAAGTGAACTCTTCATTTTCTTTTATAGGGATATGCCCTTGGCACTACCATCAACCTCTCAATGAGAAGAAACTGGTTTAGAAAAGGCCATTCCCAGCCTGGGCAACATAGGGAGACTTCACCTCTATTTAAAAAATAAAAAATTAGCTGAGTGTGGTGGCACATGCTTGTAGTCCCAGCTACTTGGGAGGCTGAGGCAGGAGGATCACTTGAGCCCAGGAGGTCAAGACTGCAGTGAGTCATGATTATGCCACTATGCTCACACCTGCGCAACAGAGCGAGACCCCCATCTCAAAAAAAAAAAAAGGCTATTCCCTAAGTCGAGGGTTATGGTTAAAGCATTCTGGAATCAGCAATAGAAAAGTTTTTTTTTTTTTTTTTTTTTTTTTTTGAGACGGAGTCTCGCTCTGTCGCCCAGGCTGGAGTGCAGTGGCCGGATCTCAGCTCACTGCAAGCTCCGCCTCCCGGGTTCACGCCATTCTCCCGCCTCAGCCTCCCGAGTAGCTGGGACTACAGGCGTCCGCCACATCGCCCGGCTAGTTTTTTGTATTTTTTAGTAGAGACGGGGTTTCATCGTGTTAGCCAGGATGGTCTCGATCTCCTGACCTCGTGATCCACCCGTCTCGGCCTCCCAAAGTGCTGGGATTACAGGCTTGAGCCACCGCGCCCGGCCAATAGAAAAGTTTTAGAAGTGATTTTGACTGATGAGTCAAATCAGGTGAGAAATTTCTCAATTGCTCCTCTTGGCTGTGGCTGCTCCTGAGCCAACCTAGAGGCACATATGCCTTTGATGATGTAGAACCCACAGTCCATGTGCATATGCCTCTGTATGTGCAGCATGTGAGAAAAAGAAAGATATATATCATGTGTTTGGGGTTCCAACAGCATCCTGGATCTAGAAGGTCCTTGCTATGACCTGCAAACCTCTGGAAGCTTTAGGAGATGGTAGGGGCATGCCCCCCAGCATCCTCTCTTAGCACTGCAGCTGGGAGACCCAATACAGCAGTGAGCTAGTGCAGCTACACTACATGAGCTAAAAAGAAAAGGAGAGAAACAGCAAGCACTGCTGGCAGCTGGGGGCTCACACAAAGTGCTCTCTGCAGGAGTGTGGTAGACAGAAATGCTTGTTTCGAAAAAGTACAGAGACGTACATATCTGATGTATTTCTGCATGACCTCCTCCAGGGGCCGCAGACCCTCCTTGAGGAATATAGATGGGTTCCACATGGCTGCTCGGGCCACCATCACAGAAGAGGCTGCCGTGGCTTGTCGAAAGTCCTCTATGTCCGAATAGCATTGGATGTGGTCATGAGATCCTCCGCTAAAAAGCAATCGGAGGGTTAGGGGTGTCCCCATCATGGAACCTATCAGCATTTTCAGAAAAAGTCAGCTTTCAGATCTGCCACTGATTAACAATGTGAATTTGCCCAAGTCCCTTCAGCTATCATAGCTTCAGTAAAGTGGATATTAGAATCCATATCCCCTTATGAAGTTAGGAGCACTAACCAAGATAATACATGTAAAGTGCCTGGCACTTAATAGGTAATACAGGAAATTTACTTTCCTTGCCCCTAATCTAAAACAGTGGCTACAGCCAGCCCACATCTGGAGACATGGGTCCATAACTGGGCTATTGGGACTACAGGAAAACCCCCAAGCTGAATGGGCCACTTACATGTTCACTGAGGGCTAAGTCAAAACCCTGGCAAGAGGAATAGACACTGTGGTGATCACGAGAGGAGGGAAGGAGGCCCACTTAGGTCATACTTTCCCCTCCCTGCAGCCTGCTGCTCCAAGGACCCCCTGCTCTGTCTCCATACATTTCATCAGGAGTCAGGCGGCAGCCTCAGTCCAGAAACAGGCATGCAGAGGGGAGGGTCTCAGGTGGCAGCAGAAGGAACAGGGTCTGGGGTCTTGTGGAAAGCCCTGCCCTTTCCAAGCCACCCCTAAAACTTTTCACTCTAGGGAAGGCTGGGCCTGGCTACCACCCAGCCCTTAGCTCTGTGGGACACAGAGTACATGATGAAGAAAGAAGGCTTACTTGGCTATGACAGGAATGGAGAGGGTATCAGCAATGGCTTTGATGACTTCACAGCTGACAGGATGCTGAGGTCGCTCCTCCCGCTTCCTTGGAGATAGAAAGATGGGGCTGAGGGCTGAGCACCAAAAGCCACATCACCACTCACAGGATTACCTCAGCCAAACCTTACTGTCCTCCCCACTGACCCTCAGGAAGGTCAGGTGGCCATGTGGCCATCAAGGACAGGTGGCAGGGGATGGCTCTCCCTGCCCTCTGGAGAAGAACTGTGAGGGGCAGGGGCAGCACAGATCCATGCTGAGTCCAGCTCTTGGAGGCCTGCAGGTAAAGCCTGGCTGCAGGGGGGCGAGGTGGGTGATCCAGCTCCCAAGGTCATGTTGCTTTTCCCTACCTTCCCTTTGCCTCTGCCAGAGATGAGGGACAGGGCCATAAGAGTGCTGCCCCTACTGTCCCAGTCCTGCCCTCTCCAAGGGACTGGGAACAGCTGCTGCTGCTCAGACTGGCCACTCCCACACAGCTGCCAATGCCAAAGCCAAGTTGCAGAGCTGATCCTAGGGAGAGGCACCTGACACAGGGTAGGCCCCGCACCCAGGGCAGGCCACGGACCATGGTTGTCACACCACAGCACAAGCGAGGCAGGACCACAACCTGGGGCCCCTCCTTCCAAGGTCAACTGCAAGTTCTTGTGCATGAGTTTTAGGGCTGCTGATGTGAGGCCTGACCTGAGCTGTGCTCAGAGACAAAGCAGAGAAGACAGTCGACCAGATAGCCCTTGTCCAGCTCTTGTCTGAGTATGTCCCCTCTGTTATACTCTTGTTCTTCTTTTTTTTTTTTTTTTTTTTTTTTTGAGACAGTGTTTTGCTCTTGTTGCCCAGGTTGGAGTGCAATGGTGCAACCTCAGCTCAATGCAATCTCCACCTCCTGAGTTCAGGCAATTCTCCTGCCTCAGCCTCCCAAGTAGCTGGGATTACAGGCATGAGCTACCATACCTGGCTAATTTTGTGTATTTTTTAGTAGAAACGGGGTTTCACCATGTTGGTCAGGCTGGTCTTGAACTCCTGACCTCATGTGATCCACCTGCCTTGGCCTCCTAAAGTGCTGGGATTCTAGGCATTAGCCACCACACCTGGGCCCCTCTGCTATACTCTTCTTCAACAAAAGGGTCAAGGGCCACAGGCCTCAGAGGGCCTTGTCAACCTAGCCTCTACCTCTGTCTCCCGACATCTCCAGTAGTCACTTTTAGCCCATCTTAACAACTTTGATGGTCAGAAAGGGCTTCTTCAAACTCACCCAAATCTGTCTTCTGAGTGTTCCCAACTACTGGTAAAAAATAATAGCTTCCTTTATTAAGAGAATACTGGCTGGGCACAGTGGCTCACGCCTGTAATCCCTGCACTTTGGGAGGCCAAGGTGGATGGATCACTTGAGGTCAGGAGTTTGAGACTAGCCTGGCCAACATGGTGAAACCCCATCTCTACTAAAAATTAAAAAAAAAAAAAAAATACCCAGGCATGATGGCAGGCACCTATAATCCCAGCTACTCAAGAGGCTGAGGCAGGAGAATTGCTTGAATCCTGGAGGCGAAGGTTGCAGTGAACTGAGATCGCGCCACTGTACGCCAGCCTGGGCAACAGAGCAAGATTCCATCTCAAAAGAAAAAGAGAAAGAATACTACATGCCACGCACTGTGCCAAGGATTTATATTCACAATCTCATAAAAGCCTTGGGACAACCCTATAAAGTAGAAATTATCTTAATTTCTAAACAAGGAATGTTGTGCTCAGAAAGGTTAAGTGATTTCCCAAGGATATACAGTTATCAAGCAGCAGAGCCGAGATCTCAAACCAGGGAGTCTGAATCCAAAGCCTGCTGCCTTGGGAAGGAGCATATGTGTACAAGTGTGTACTCCTCCCTCCTGGCTTCAACCCAAGCAACTCTGCTTTGCTCTGCTTTGTATGACAGGAGTTCTGGGTTCTCTTCTCTGAAAATGTTGTAAGAGCACAACCAACAACTTGAGCTCTTCCTATAAGACCCCAAGCCCAAAGGAACATCACGCAGAGAAGAGAGGTCCCCCTAGCCCAGGTCTACTGACCTGAGATGCTGTACAAAAGCAGCACATCCTGGACACAGAAAACAAGTGTGACTGTAAGCCAAGGGTGGCCTTCAGAACCTCAGCTCTCAGCAATTACATTAGCTACAGCTAGAAGGATTGTTTAGTCATTGTGACAGCTGGCAGTCCAACAAATGCAGACAAGAGAGGCAGAGACTTTAAAAGAATAAGCTGGTTGTGGTGGCTCATGCCTGTAATCCCCGCACTTTGAGGGGCTGAGGCAGGAGGATCACTTAAGCCCAGGAGTTTGAGACCAGCCTGGGCAACATAAGGAGATCCTGTCACAACAAAAAAATAAAAAATTAGCCAGGTGTGGTGGCATGTGCCTATAGTTTCAGCCACTCAGGAGGCTGAGACGGGAGGATCACTTGAGCCCAGGAGTTTGAGGCTGCAGTGAGCTATGATTGTGCCACTTCACTCCAGCCTGGGTAACAGAACAAGACTGTCTCAAAAAACAACAACAACAATGAAAAACAAATAAACAAAGCAATTTGTCTGGGATTATTCACGGGAGAAGTCATTGCTCAATATAATAGAAAGAAAATAAGGCTGGGTCTAGAGGCTCATGCCTGTAATCACAGCACTTTGGGAGGCCAAGGCGGGTGGATCACCTGAGATCAGGAGTTCGAAACCAGCCCGGCCAATGTGGTGAAACCCCGTCTCTACTAAAAAATATAAAAATTAGCTGGGCATGGTGGAGCATGCCTGTAATCTTAGCTACTCAGGAGGCTGAGGCAGGAGAATCACTTGAACCCGGGAGATGGAGATTGCAGTGAGCCAAGACTGCACTATTGCACTCCAGCCTGGGTGACAGAATGGCAAAGAGATAGAAGGAGAGGAGAAGAGGGGAGAGGAGAGGGGAGGGGAGAGGGGAGGAGATGGGAGGGGAGGAAGGAGAGGAAGGAAAGAGAGAAGGAGGGAAGGAGGGAGGGAGGGAGGGAAGGAAGGAAGGAAGGAAGGAAGGAAGGAAGGAAGGAAGGAAGGAAGGAAGGAAGGAAGGAAATAAATGAGATTTTCTCATGAGGGTCAGAATTCCACCACGAACTGGCTGCATGGTACGATTTTGAGCAAGTCACTCAATCTCTAGCATTTACACATCCTGATGGTAGAGGTGTTTCTCCTTTCTTAGTCTCTCTGCATCTCTAAACCTCAGTACCTACCCTCAATAGGTGCTCCATAAATGAAACAAAGGCAAATGCAAGCTCATTCAGGGTCTGCCTGCCCTCAAGACTCATAGGATATCAAAGAGCTAGGCAGATATAGGCTGAATATGTAGGAGAGAAATTGTCTGTCACTTGGGATGACAGATCAATTAAGGAAGAATCACTAATATGGGTTAGGACCTCCCTGCCAGTCAGTCACTAGAAATGTGACCACTCACCTCCCATGAACTGCGATGGCAGCAATGCCAGTCCTCTCTATCCGCTTCACAAGGCTCAGAGTATCTTCTAGCTGAGGAAGAGGACCACATAGGATGGTTACTGAAGCCCCAGAAGGAGCAGCTGCTGGCTCCTAAAGTAGGCTTAGCTCCACTCTCTCCTCCAAGCCTAATTTAGCACCTCAAGAATCATTCACAAACCTAAATCCAACATCACCAGAGAGAATGGACCTTCAAATGTAACACACCATCCTTACCGACGGCAGGATGCGAATCTTGCAGGTCACAGGTCTGCGTATCCCTTTAACAAGAGTGCTGAGGATCTGCAGAGAGGAAAACACAAGAGCACCTATGTCTTCTAGAACAAACCACCACACTGCCTGAACTAATTAACTCCGCTACAGGCTGTGCATTCTGGTGGCATGAACAGTTTGTGTATGTGTGAATGCATGCGTGTGTCTGTTACACACATACACAAATAAGCTCCACGAGGCAAGGGACCTGCCTTTGTTCTACACTGGAGCCCCAGCGCCTGCCTAGCACCTAGTGGTATATACATATTTGTCAAATACACTGAATGAATGAGTGAGTGAACGGGTATGCATGCACACCTGTGTGCAACTCACTGAGCCTTTGCCAGGACAAATACCAGAATTATCTGGAGAACTGAAGAAATACAAACTCTTGAATTCCACACTGTTATTTCCTGAATCAGTCTCTAAGGGCAGGGCTTAGGAATGTGTGTTTTCAAAAGGCTCTGCCCAACACACTCCACCCCATCCTCAGTATCATTCTGAGCCTAGCCTTGGTTAAGAACACATGGCTAAAAATAATAATAATAATAATAATAAGTAAGAAAAAAAGAACACATAGCTAACTGGGTGTGGTGGTTCATGCCTGTAATCCCAACACTTTGAGAGGCTGAAGTGGGAAGACTGCTTGAAGCCAGGAGTTCGAGACCACCCTGGGCAACAGAGCAAGACCCTGTTCCCTTTTTGTTTGTTTGTTTGTTTGTTTGTTTTGTTTTGAGACAGGGTCTGGCTCTGTTTCCCAAGCTAGTGTGCAGTGGTGCAATCTTGGCTCACTGCAACCTCTGCCTCCCTAGCTCAAGCAATCCTCCCACCTCAGCCTCCATAGTAGCTGGGACCACCATGTTGGCCAGGCTGGTCTCAAACTCCTGAGCTCAAGCAATCTACCTGCTTCAGCCTCCCAAAGTCCTGGGATTACAGGCTTGAGTCACTGCACCTAGCCCATCCCTGTTGCTATTTTAAAAAAAGGGGGGAGGGGCGTGGGGAGGGGGGAACAGCTTCTTTCCTGGGTGAAGAGAATGTTCCCTGAGTGTTGTTCCAGGACTTGCAGGGTGAGGGAACAGGAAGGCTCTTACGGGCCTGCATTCCTCTTTAGGGGAGTCAGATATACTCCCCTAAACTGGCAAAGAAAAGACAATGTACTCAACATATTTAGAAGTGCTTATCACATGGCAATTGCAAAAGATTTCAAAGAAAGATCAAGACGTCATGCAGGAAAGTGACAGGGAGGTAGCAAGACCAGACCACACAAGAATCAGAGATAGAGAGGTGTAGATGACACTGCATGTCTGTGTCATTGCTATCTTCTTCCCTTATCAGAAATTTCAGGCCAGGCAAGCTGGAGGAAAGATGAACCCAAGAACCCTCTTCCAAGAACTGGATGTCTGTCTAGCAGAGCAGGGGGACATCTAGGTGGCTGCTGCCAGTCTTGATTCTAGACAGCCGGGGGCAGCAGAGAGCCAGGTTGCAAAAATCAGTAGTGGAGGCCTTTCAGGGGACAGGCTGAATGAAGCAGGCCATGCCAGAAGACATCTAACCAAGAGGCTGGATGGACTGACAAACAGGTGGACAGTTCATGAGCAAGACAGGACCTGCTGGCCCAACTGCCAGGGACTGGCAGGAATGAACAGTCCCTAGGTGCTGTCCCAGGAGGCAGACTAGGCCTGAGGTCTTAGGGTCACCCTGGCAGGCCTTAAACAGGCACTGACCTTTTAAGTCGGGGTCTGACAGGTTCATCAAGAAATACAATAAAAATTCTCATTCTAGTCCCATCCTTCATGCTCAAAGCAACATCTCCGAAAGTTTCCATTACAAGTGCTCACTTAGAATCCTCTGACATTTGGTGATTTAAGCAACACCACCTGGTCTGATCCAATTCTCTGTCTTGTAGAGCTTCCTTTTGCTGTATTCTATCCAAGTAGCTCTCAGTACTTTTTTCAGTATTTCTGTGCATTTCATGTGTGTGTTAAGGATTAGGAAGGAAATTAGGTAACCAAAAACCCTAGCCACTTGCAAGGGTCACACTGAGGGGAAATGGCAACTAGAAATTGTCTTCTGGCCAGGGTCTAGCATGAAACTCTCCTGGACACCAACTCTCCAGATCCAAGTCTTTGGGGAGAAAGAACGAGAGACAAGTCCATATTTGAGCAGAGGAACAACACATTTACCTACAAGAAGGCTTGCCTCAATAGACTCACTGGCCAACTGAAGAAAAGTAGGCTCCTTCGCTCCCCTGGTTTCTGGGAGGCAGCAAATGAGCATAGGAAAGCATAGGCCTGGAAAGCAGTGAGACCTGAGTTCAAGTCCTGGCCCTGCCAGTTGTCAGCCATGGCCCAAGTGCAGTGTATACAAGGGGGATGCTCTGTGCATGCTTGTAATCCCAGAACTTTGGGAGGCCAGATCACCTGTGGTTAGGAGTTCCAGGCTAGCCTAAACAACAAGGTGAAACCCTGTACCTACTAATAATACAAAAATTAGCCAGGCATTGTGGTGCACGCCTGTAATCTCAGCTACTCAGAGGCTGAGGCAGGAGAATCTCTTGAACCCAGGAGGTGGAAGTTGCAGTGAGCTGAGATTGCACCACTGCACTCCAGCCTGGGCAACAGAGTGAGACTCCCTCTCAAAATAAATAAATATTTTTAAAAATAAAATAAAACTGAGGTTCTCAATCCAGGGAGCATATCCAGAGTTACCTGGTAGAAGCTTTCTCAAAGAGATTGATATCCCACTCTCCACCCCTACTCACTCCAAGGGTCTGCAGAATTCTCAACGGATAGCATCCTTTATTTATAACTGGGGTAAAATATATATATATAACATGAAATTTGCCATCTTAAACATTTTTTTTTTTTTTTGGAGGCAGAGTTTTGCTCTATTTGCCCAGGTGGAGTGCAATGGCATGATCTTGGCTCACCGCAACCTCTGCCTCCCGGGTTCAAGCGATTCTCCTGCCTTGGCCTCCCGAGTTCAAGCCATTCTCCTGCCTCGGCCTCCCGAGTAGCTGGGATTACAGGCATGCGCCGCCACCCTGGCTAATTTTTTGTATTTTTAGTAGAGATGGGGTTTCTCCATGTTGGTCAGGCTGGTCTTGAACTCCCGACCTCAGGTGATCCACCTGCCTCGGCCTCCCAAAGTGCTGGGATTATAGGCGTGAGCCACTGCGCCCAGCAACATTTTTAAGTGTATAATTCAGTGGCATTAATTACATTCACAATGTTGTACAACCACCAACGTTATGTGTTTCCAAGGTTTTCATAACCCCAAACAAGAATCTTTGAGAAAATTTCTAGAGGTGGTCTTAAGACACTCCCACAGATGGAACCATGGGCCTAAAACACCAAGCCTGGAAAGACCCGCAAAGCTCTCACCCAGGCCACCCAGCTTGCCAGCATGGTCTGGACCCAAACTGAATCCAGCCCCTACACCTAAGCCACATCTGGCTTTGTTGTGGAAGCCTGCAACCTCCCCACCATGGGGCAAACCCCATCTATCAGTCCAACCTGGCCCATCTAAGTACCCAATCAGAGAAGTAGTGGAATGAACTAGCCTTCTGAAGTTGAATGTATCTCTGCTGCCTCATGGATGAAATCTGCCTCATTCAAAGAGGGGCAGTAGAGAGGATAGAGCCAACAGCCTGGGTCTGAGAAAACAGGAGGCTGGAGGATAACAAAAATGCCTGTGTGCTCATGCTGTGAACCACATCCTCCCTGCTGGGGCCCCCTCTCCTAGGTGTGGAAACCAATTTGACATCCAAGATGTCTACTTCCACTCCACCCTGCACCAAAGTGTCTAACCGGAGATTTCCAAGTTGAGGTGCCTATTGACCTGACACTTACAAACTATACCCAGGCACCTGGAACCTGAGATGCTACTGGAGAGGGTGCTGACACTAGGAGTCAGAAGAGACTATGGCTCACAAGCTGGCTCTGCCTGCCACTTATTTACTATGTGATCTTAAGCAAATTATTTTCTTTCTTTGTGCTTTAGTTTATTGTCCTTGATCAAATGGAGATAAATGCCAATCCTGTCTACTTCAAGGGGTTTCAGAATCAAATGAAAGGCACATTATGGCTGCGCACAGTGGCTCACATCTGTAATCCCACCACTTTGGGAGGCTGAGGTGGGCGGATCACCTGAGGTCAGGAGCTCAAGACCAGCATGACCAACATGATGAAACTCCATCTCTATTAAAAAATATAAAAATTAGCCAGGCGTCATGATGGGCACCTGTAATCCCAGCTACTGAGGAGGGTGAGGCAGAAGAATCGCTTGAACCCTGGAGGCAGAGGTTGCAGTGAGCCGAGAGTGTGCCACTGCTCTCCAGCCTGGGTGACAGAGCAAGACTCTGTCTCAAAAAAAAGAAAGGCACATTATACGGGTACACTACAGATAGAGTATCTCTGGCTGCACATGGGGAAAATGAGAAGGCACGTATCCAGCAAGCACAGTGGTCTTCCTATGTCCCAGAGACAGCGGCGCTGGAGGAACATGCAGGGTTGAGCTGCTGATACAGCAACCATGCAGCTCTCATTGGCAATGATGGCAGCTCTCATTGGTGGTGCCTGAGTCCCAAGTTGCTCTAGCCTCCGGGAAGCAGGATGAGGCTTAAAGCCCGGACAGGGAAATAGTGATAGAGAATGAAAAGGAAAACAAAGGAGCTAAAAGGAAAGGGCTGGCAGACTGGGAGAGGAACACAAAGGATACAGATGGTGTGGCAGAGAATGTCATTGCCACATACGCTGGCAGCTCACAATGCCAGGTAGTAAATGCCAACCTGTCCCCAGGGCCTCATTAAGCTAGCCTACAGAATCACCAAAGAAAGGGGAACAGAGAGAGACTAACTTCAGCTTGCCTCCCCTAACCCTGGCCTGGGCTGCTCTCCAAGGGCTGGGGTAGACTCTTTCAGGACACAGGGGACCCACTGCTGCTCTCCTCAAGTGCCCTGGGAGAGGCCAATCCACCCACACACATACAAACACATATGGCCATTGAGCTTGTCCTCACCACAGGTGGCCTGGCCTCTGCTCTCAAGACCTTCCCAGAAGGGAGACAGGCAATACAGAAGAGGTTCTCTATGAGTCCTCAGGACCCCTGGCCCTTTGTTGACATGTCTCTAGCTCTGGGCTTTTTAGGAACTTCAAGGCTGCTGTAGGCTGGCTCAAGGGTTCCCAAACTTGGCTGCATGTCAAAATCACTGGGAAGAATTTTTGGAAATCGCTAGGCCTCAGGGAGAGAAACTGGGTGGACATCAGTAAATCTGGTATTAGTGGAAGGAGGTATTCTAGACAACTCTAGTTTGGAGCTGTGTTTGAGGACCCCTGCTTTCACCTGTGGAGGACTTACCTTCTCAATCTTGTCAGGGTCTGACAGCAGAGCAGCTCCCATTCCCCCCTAAGGAGAAACACACAAAAGGTCTTCTTACAGCTGGGAGACAGCATGGCCCTCTCCATGGGATGGGGTCTGGCAACTGGGCATCACTTCGGCACTCACCTCCAGGGGACCAAGGCCCACTGGCAACTGTCACTTCTTTTAAACAAGTAGGAGGGCAGCAGTATCTGTGCCCACAACATCTGGGACTGAAGTGTGATAATTTTTTTTTTTTTTTTTTAGACAAGAGTCTCGCTTTGTCACCCAGGCTGGAGTGCAGTAGTGCAATCTCAGCTCACTGCAACCTCCACCTCCCTGGTTCAAGTGATTCTTCTGCCTCAGCCTCCTAAGTAGCCAGGACTGCAGGCATGCACCACCATACCTGGCTAATTTTTTTATATATTTTTAGTAGAGACAGGGTTTCACCATGTTGACCAGGCTGGCCGGACCAGAGTGATGACTTTTAAAATTTATAGGCTGGGCGTGGTGGCTCACACCTATAATCTGAGCACTTTGGGAAGCTGAGTCAGGTGGATCACCTGAGGTCAGGAGTTCGAAACCAGCCTGGCCAACATGGTGAGACCCTGTCTCTACCAAAAATACAAAAATTAGCCGAGCATGGTGGTGTGCGCCTGTAGTCTCAGCTATTCAGGAGGCTGAGGCAGAAGAATTGCTTGAACCCAGGAGGCAGAGGTTGCAGTGAGCCGAGATTGCGCCACTGTACCCCAGCCTGGGTGACAGAGCAAGACCCCATCTCAAACAAAAAAAAGTCATCGTTCTGATCCCCTTGGTAAAACCCACAAATCTATCTAGAAGTGGGCTATATAAAACTTATTTTTCAAGACTGCCCACTCCCTAACCCACGTCTCAGTGTCTTAATAAACTAAATCCCACCATCTTCCAAGCCCTTAAAAAACAATGAATCATCCTTCCTTTGAAATAAGATCAAATGCGCCTTCTTCCTATCATACCCAATGCTTGCATAGGCATCAACACCACCAGCAAAGCTACTAAGGTGCACACAACTTACGAACCTTGTCTAGGCCCTTCTCTTCTGCCAGCAACAATGTCCCAGCCCAGACCCATACCCAACTCTAACAAAAGCCTCAGGAAATGGAAGCCACCAACCCACACAACCGCTTGAATCTTGATAATAGTAATGGTGGTTGCTCTTTATGGTGAGTTACTGGTGATTTTCCCACTCTTTTCTGTACTTGTATATATTTTCCAACTTCTAGACAATGGTATTAATTACTTTAATAATGGAGGACGGGGATCTTTAAAAATCTGAATCCATTAAGAGCGAGATGAAGGCAAAAACAAAAAACAAAAACAATTCCAATAAATATATGCTGCCAGTGTAAAGATTACATACTAATGAATGCTCACAGAAAATGCTCAGAAGGTGTAAGTTCGGTTATTACACTTCAATTTCATGCTTAAGGATGACAAACTGGAATCAGAGAGAACATTAAAACACCACAGACTCGGCCAGGCTGAGCCTGGATTTTAGAGAAAAAGGGGTAGGCTGGAAAATCTACCAAGCCTGGACTACACTAGTCATAAAAGAAACCTTGAAGGCCTAGAGGAAGCCCCAGCACTCCCCCTGGCTCCATCTGTCTTTTTACTCACATATATCCAGCCCTTCCTTATAGAATCACAGGATCTAGAATTCAGTTTCACTGCCCCTTCCACAATAATAGCCTTCTCAACAACGGAATTTCCTTCCTTCCTTCCTTTTTTTTTTTTTTTTTTTTTTTTTTTGAGGCGGAGTCTTGCTCTGTCGCCCAGGCTGGAGTGCAGTGGCACTATCTCGGCTCACTGCGAGCTCCGCCTCCTGGGTTCACGCCATTCTCCTGCCTCAGCCTCCCGAGTAGCTGGGACTACAGGCGCCCGCCACCACGCCCGGCTAATTTTTTTGTATTTTTAGTAGAGATGGGGTTTCACCGTGTTAGCTAGGATGGTCTCGATCTTCTGACCTCGTGATCCACCCATCTCGGCCTCCCAAAGTGCTGGGATTACAGGCTTGAGCCACCGCGCCCGGCCTCCTTCCTTCCTTTCTATTTAACTTACTTGCTTTTTTGAATAGGTAAAACATTCAAAATTTGAGAGATTCAAATGGGTAACAGGTAAGAAGTCTCCCTTCCTAAAGAATGAGAAACGTTTCAATCTATACTCTTTTTTTTGGATACAGGGTCTCACTCTGTGGCCCAGAGTGGAGTGCAGTGGCATGATCTTGGCTCACTGCGACCTCCGCCTCTGGGGTTCATGTGATTCTCCTGCCTCAGCCTCTCAAGTAGCTGGGACTACAGGTGTGTGCCACCACGCCTGGCTAATTTTTATATTTTTTGGTAGACATGGGGTTTCACCCTTTTGGCCAGGCTGGTCTTGAACTCCTGACCTCAGGTGATCTGCCCACCTCAGCCTCCCAAAGTGCTGGGATTACAGACATGAGCCATCGCACCCAACCTCAATCTATACTTTTTATCTGGCTTCAATTTTTGAACCATGAGAACAAAGCAGATATTCAGCTAGTATGTACATGTGTGGCATACTGATTGGTATCTCTTCTGATTGATCAGTGCCAGTGTTGTGCCAGTTAATTATTTTCAGTAGCACCCCTGTAATGGGAATTTACTACCTATGCACAACCAAATAAAAACTTAAGTTTCCTTCCCCAGAGGAAACCAATGTTACTAGTTTCTTCTGTGTGTCTCCAAAAATCTTCCCTGAATAAACGAATAAATATATATAATCATTCCCTATCCTCCTTATATAAATGGTATATACCACCATACCCTGCCTCCAAATCATTTTAACGCTGCTCCTCACATACTTTAGGAACACAAAGAAGTAATCAGAAAAGAGCAAAACCGCCAGGCGCATTGGCTCACACCTGTAATCCTTACACTGTGGGAGGCCAAGGCAGGTGGATCACGAGGTCAGGTGTTCGAGACCAGCCTGGCCAACATGGCAAAACCCCGTCTCTACTAAAAATACAAAAAAAATTAGTCGGGCATGGTGGCGGGCACCTATAGTCCCAGCTACTCAGGAAGCTGAAGCAGGAGAATGGCGTGAACCCAGGAGACGGAGGTTGCAGTGAGCCGAGATCACACCACTGCACTCCAGCCTGCACGACAAGAGTGAGACTCCATCTCAAAAAAAAAAAAAAAAAGGCCAAAGATACCTAAAGTCCAAGTCCAGCTGATCTTTCACCAACCAAGGTTTTCAATCCTGCACTCCGCTTCTTCTTCATCATCTTCCACTTGACAAACCTTTGGTCAAATCGAGCTACTCACGCCTCCCTGTGTCTACTTCATATTCATCCCCAGGCCCTGCTTATACCACACCCTCTGCTTACAGGGTCCCAAATCTCAGCCCAAGGACCACATTACCCTATAAAACTCCAAGTTTAAAGGCTGCCTTTCCACTCCCTTCTCTGGGCTACCATAGTCTGATTTCTTCTGATATGACAATGGAAACATTTGCACTGTATCTGCCTTTTTTTGTTGTTTTTTTTTTTAAGACAGAATTTTGCTCTTGTCACCCAGGCTGCAGTGCAGTGGCATGATCTCGGCTCACTGCAACCTCTGTCTCCCAGGTTCAAGCGATTCTCATGCCTCAGCCTCCCAAGTAGCTGGGATTACAGGCACACACCACCACGCCCAGCTGATGGCTTGTAATTTTAGTACACATGGGGTTTCACCATGTTGGTCAGGCTGGTCTCAAACTCCTGACCTCAGGTGATCTGCCCGCCTGAGCCTCCCAAAGTGCTGGGATTACAGGCATGAGCCACCAGGCCTGGCCTTTTTTTTTTTTTTTAACTTTTAAGAATTTTTATAAAGACAATGTCTTACTCTGTTGCCCAGGCTCATCTCAATCTCCTGAGATCAAGTAATCCTCCTGCATCAGCCTCCCAAAGTGCTAGGATTACATGTGTGAGCCACCACTCCCAGCCTCCTCTCTTTTTTTTAAATGTATGTCTCAGTTGTTTTCCCTTTTTTTTTTTTTTTCAATTTTATAACTTTATTTGATGTATTTGACGATCAGCGATTAGTTCTCATCCACAATGACTGTCTGCAGATTTTTGAAAGTGGTAACAGGTACATAGGTAACCAAAGTATAGAGCTTATTTGGTGAATCTTCATCCTTATTACGTTTTCTGGACAGCCGCACACGGATTCGGTATGGGACATTCCTTATTCCTTTGGCCCAGACAGCTTTGTTGAGTCTGGTATCAATGCGCACATCTGGAGTTCCCATCTCCTTCATGGCAAATTTCCGAATCTCTTTGAGGGCCTGAGGGGCACGCTTCTTGAAGCCCACTCCATGGATGCGCTTGTGAATGTTGATGGTGTATTCTCGGGTCACCACCTCGTTGATGGCAGAACGGCCCTTTTTCTTCTCGCCACCCTTCTTTGCAGGAGCCATTCTGCAGGGTCCAAGTTGGAAAGCCCTTTTTTTCTTTATAATCCTTCTCTGGGCTTTCTGGGATATGTGTCTCAGTTTTATTCATGAAAAGACACAGCCTAGGCCGGGCGCGGTGGCTCAAGCCTGTAATCTCAGCACTTTGGGAGGCCGAGACGGGCGGATCACGAGGTCAGGAGATCGAGACCATCCTGGCTAACACGGTGAAACCCCGTCTCTACTAAAAAATTCAAAAAAAAAAACTAGCCGGGCGAGGTGGCGGACGCCTGTAGTCCCAGCTACTCGGGAGGCTGAGGCAGGAGAATGGCGGGAACCCAGGAGGCGGAGCTTGCAGTGAGCTGAGATCCGGCCACTGCACTCCAGCCTGGGTGACAGAGCGAGATTCCGTTTCAAAAAAAAAAAAAAAAAGAAAAGACACAGCCTTGTCCACTTTATTTTTCTCTGTACATTTGCATTGTTTTATTACTTGGGCATGAGTTCTCTCTCTCTATATGTATACACACACACACATAATTATATATATTTATATATGTATTACTATATGTGGAATACATATATATCATATGTAATATAATATACCTATATATTATGTAATATATAAATAATATATAACATATACTATATATTATTTATATATAATATATAATAAAATATATATAATTATGAATCTATATATGTGTGTGGGTGATATATGAGTGTGTGTGTATATGTATAAACCATTTGAGGGTAAGTTACATATATCATAGCCCCTTACTCCTAAATATTTCAGTATGTATTCTCTAAGAATAGGGATAGTCTGTTACATAACCACAGAAGAGTCATCTTCATAAGTTTACATTGATACAGCATATTTAGCTAATATACTATGGTCCCTATTCTAATTTTGTCAGTTCATCTAACAATATCTTTTTGAGCATTTCCCCATCTAGTACAGAATCCAATCCAGAGTTAGGTACTATACTTAATTATGTCTTGTTAGCCTCTTAATCTGCATCCTACATTTACATGTACATGTACATCCTATATTGTACATTTACATCCTACAATATACATCCCACATTAGGAGTATAAAGAAACCAGTTTACCTTGGTGGAATATTCTTTTGGACAGCCCATGTTGACGTCAATGCCAGCCACATCATTTTCTCTGGAAAAGGATGAAGGAGTAAAGGTAATAAATATTGAATTAGAGCAAAGAAGGTAAAATTAAAGGCATGGATGAGCCTGTGCTCATGAACCTCTTACCCTGTCCCTGACCCTATGAAACACACCAACCCCCAATGACAGAAGCTGAAAAATGGGAAAGAAATCCATCCCTAAAATGTGCACCTGCCTCATCTGAGCAGAAATCCAGAGGAAAGATATAACGTGTGCACACATTTACAAAGGGCTAGACGCAGAGGACTTTGCTACTTTGGAGTTGTATCAGATAACTCAGATGGGCACACTGAACTTGGCTGAAATAGTAAAAGTGATTTGTCAATGCAGAAAAGTGACATGAGCCTAAGAGCCCTTTCCCAGACGACAGCTTCTGGTGGAAGTTCTAGCACTGTCTGGTATGTATTAGGTTGGTGCAAAAGTAATTGTGATTTTTCCACTGAAAGTAATGGCAAAAACCGCAATTACTTTTGCATCAACCTAAATATTAATACATGTTAATAGTCCGTGATCAGCAGCAATAACTGCCTGAGTTCCCTCTCACTCTCTTTGTAATGATAACAATAGCTAACACTTACTAAGATCTCATTATGTACCACATGCTGCAAAGACATTTACATACATTACTTCATTTACCTTTCCCTATGTCAGAGGTTGGTAGCACTATTTTATAGGTGAGAAAACTAGGTTCTCATTAAGGTTAAGTAACTTATCTCAGGTCACACAGTTAACAAGTAGCAAAATCAGAATTCCAAACCAGATCTGTCTTAACTTCAAAACCTATCACAAACTATAGCGCACTCTCCTGCCTTTGTTTTTGTTTTTGAGACAGGGTCTCACTCTGTTCCCCAGGCTGGAGTCCAGTGGCGCAATGGAGGCTCACTGCAGCCTGGGCCCAAGTGATCCTTGCACGTCAGCCTTCCAAGTAGCTGGGACCACTGGCATGCACCACCTTTTCTGTAGAGATGAGGTCTGCCTGTGTTCCCCAGGCTTCCTGTCTTTGTTAATTCAGGAAGCAATATGTCTTACCTATACTTTGATACTTAAAGCTTTAGGACTTATAGTCATTGGGGTCCCTGGAAAGGGAGTTTCATGAATAACTACAAAAAAACAGCTCCCCACAATACGCATAGAGGATCTCTGAGATCTAGGCCACTGAGGGTACACATGAGTCCCAGGCCAGCCCTTGGATGCCACAAACAGAAGGAAACCAGACACTCTTTTTTTTTTTTTAAGACGGAGTCTTGCTCTGTCACCAGGCTGGAGTGCAGTGGTGCAATCTCAGCTCGCTGCAACCTCTGCCTCCCGGGTTCAAGAGATTCTCCTGCCTCAGCCTCGTGAGCAGCTGGGACTACAGGTGTGTACCACCACACCCGGCTAATTTTTGTAATTTTAGTAGAGACAGGGTTTCACCATGTTGGCCAGGATGGTCTCGATCTCTTGACCTCATGATCCACCTGCCTCGGCCTCCCAAAGTGCTGGGATTACAGGCGTGAGTCACCGTGCCTGGCTGGAAACCAGACACTATTAACCTGGAAACAGAAGGTAATGGGCTAGGAGGCAGAAGGGTGGGTCAACTCCAAAGTCACCAGGACATTAAACCCTCACAGCTCAAAGGAGAGGCAAAGGCAGTGCTAAAGACGGAGGAAGAACTTACACAAGCCTGGCCACAGCAAGGGCTCGCTCTGCGTCTGAAGTCCCCTGGGAACACAAGAGGCTGCATCAACCACTGCCCTGATACAGATACACATGCACTGACAAACACACCCATGCAGCACACACATACACACACACACCCCACACACCAATAACAGAGTGAGGCTGGCTTTCTCTTAAACAGCCAGCCCACTAGACTAGCTTGCTGCCAGCAGAAAAAGGTGGACTTGGAAGGTTGAGAAAATGTTATCAATACTATGATGACACCCAAACATATAAAAAACTTGAAAACATTTTATAGTGACCATTCAAACACTCACCATTTAGATTCTACAATTAACATTTTGCTAGATTTGCTTTATCACATGGTTACCCATTGTTATCAATTTTTTAGAAACCTAAACATCATTCAGGATGCTTCTGAAAAAGTACCAAGAAATTCCCAAAGTGACAGAAGAGCACCATAGAGTCATCACAACTCAAATACAAATCTTAACTACTCTTGAAAAACCCTAATTTCTTTCTATGAGAAATATATATACACTACATAAAAACAAAGACTATGATCTGAGTAATCAATGCTAGGGATTAAAACAATAGAGAAATCATGCCAAACAGACAATTCCTACAAGTAAGTAAATTAAATTTGAGACTAGAGGCATACAAGACTGTGATAGTTTGATTTCCATAAACCGTCTCCAATAGTGTAATTACTCATGACTGGCTCTTTGGAAAACATTAAAGCGGATCTTCAGGAAGCCATCGTTGTGCAATGTACCCCAGGTATTCAACACTGGCCTGGCACAGGGCATAAGTTGGGAAATCCCAGGGGATGGTGAGACTCAGGAGGGTATGCAGTAATGGCGTCTCTCACCATCTGGAAGACCACCCTGTTCTGCTCTCTTTCACAGGTGCGGAAGACAACTCGATCATCAGGGGCGACAAAGTCCACTGTGCTGAGCACCTCTGCAAAAAAACACAAACACATAGCGTCACTCAATGAAGATGCAAATTCAACCCTAGCCTAAGTCCTGGAAGAAAACACGGCCAGAGTATAAGTTTGGAGGGGAAAGAGATCCTAAATGTATACCATTCTTACCAAAAATAACTATGCACATGGGAGGCTTCTGTGATGATGAGAATGGTCTATTTCCTGACCTGGGTGATGGTTGTTCGTTTTGCAATTACTTGTTCAACTGCATGTTTGTGTTTAATGCACTTTTTCTGAATGGTGGTTAACATTTTGCTGTGTTTAAAATGTTAAAACAGCGCCGGGTATGATGGCTCACACCTGTAATCCCAGCACTTTGGGAGCCCGAGGCAGGCGGATCATGAGGTCAAGAGTTCGAGACCAGCCTGGCCAACATGGTGAAACCCCGTCTCTACTAAGAATACAAAAATAAGCCGGACATGGTAGGGCGTGCCTGTAATCCCAGCTACTCGGAAGGCTAAGGCAGGAGAATCTTGAACCCGGGAGGCAGAGGCTGCAGTGAGCCAAGATTGCGCCATTGCACTCCAGCCTGGGGGACAGAGCAAGACTCCGTCTTGGGGGAAAAAAAAAGTTGAAACAAAATGTACATACGTAGCAGTAGCTCACGCCTGTAATCCCAGCACTTTGGGAGGCCAAGGCAGGTGAATCACGTGAGGTTAGGAGTTCAAGACCAGCCTAGCCAACATGGCAAAACCCCATCTCTACTAAAAATACAAAAAATTGCTGGGTATGGTGGAGGGTGCCTGTAATACCAGCTACTCAAGAGGCTGAGGCAGGAGAATCGCTTGAACCTGGGAGGCAGAGGTTGCAGTGAGCTGAGATTGTGCCACTGCACTCCAGCCTGAGCAACAGAGGGAAGCTCTGTCTCAAAAAAAAAAAGTTTGTCTGTTTCAGTTTTGGCCCAAATTTTCCCAGAAAACATCACTCTGAAGTTCAGCAAATTTACTATTTACTTACAGTGAGACAGGTGCTGCGAGTGGAAGGTTACTATATAACAATCAGTCTCCTATACTATTCATAGTTGCATATTTGCAAATGTGCCTATTTGCTAACATTTATTCGTGACCCCAAAATCAATACTTGTGATGTTTTCATGGTCATCCAACGACAGAAACAGAGTGGTGAAAGTTTTGAGTTGCCCGTTGTGCATGTTCCCAGCTGAGGTCAAACAAGGTGATGCTCTGTCTTCTCCCTTCAGCTCTCATACTGTCAACAAGTATCCCTTTTGTGGTATATTTCATGCCACATTTCTGCATGTTTATGCTTTTTGTTGGTGATCTCACTGTTTAAAATGGTCCCAAGTGGCCAGGTGCGGTGGCTCACACCTGTAATCCCAGCACTTTGGGAGGCCAAGGCAGGTGGGTTACCTGAGGTCAGGGAGTTCGAAACCACCCTGGGCAACATGGTGAAACTCAGTCTCTACTGAAACACACACAAAAAAAATTAGCTGGGTGTGGTGGTGCATACCTGTAGTCCCAATTACTTGGAAGGCTGAGGCACAAGTATCTCTTGAGCTGGGAAGGCGGAGCTGCAGTGAGCCAAGATCGCACCACTGCACTCTAGTTTGGACTAGAGAGTGAGACTGCATCTCAAAAAAAATAAAAT
This sequence comes from Chlorocebus sabaeus, assembly GCF_047675955.1. Classification (NCBI taxonomy): domain Eukaryota; kingdom Metazoa; phylum Chordata; class Mammalia; order Primates; family Cercopithecidae; genus Chlorocebus; species Chlorocebus sabaeus. The sequence continues at coordinate 64,985,409 of NC_132908.1, read as the reverse complement.
AAAATGGTCCCAACCATACTGTTGAAATGCTGTCTAATGTTCCTAAGCACAAGAAGACTGTCATGGGCCTTACGGAGAAAATATACATCTTGAATAAGCTTTGTTTAGGCCTGAAATTATAGCACAATTACCCATGTTAGGGAGTTCAATGTTAGCGAATCAATGGTATATACTAAATAATATGCCTTTAAACAGAAACACGTGGCTGGTGTGATGACTCAGTCCTGTAATCCCAGTATTTTGGGAGGCTGAGGCAGGGGGATCACTTGAGGCCAGGAGTTTGAGACCAGCTGGGGAACACAGCAAGAACCCCATCTCTACAAAAAATTTAAAAATTGGCTGGGCATGAAGGTGTGCACCTTAAGTCCTAGCTACTTGGAAGGCTGAGGCAGGATGATCATTTGAGCCCAGGAGTTTGAGGCTGCGGTGATCTATGCTCACACCACTACACTCCAGCCAGGGCAATAGAGTGAGACCTGGTCACAAAAAAGAAACCAAACAAAAACAAAGAAACATATATAAAAGTTATGGACTGACGAGTTGATGAAAGTATGACCAGAGGTTTGCACAAACCTAAACCTTTGTTTCCCCCAGGGTCAGTGGTTCAGCATCTGCTCATCTGATGTTTAAAGCAACTTTACAGAAACAACAACTGTGCATAATGAGAAGCAACTGTATTTTATCTGTCAGCTTCCTAAAGAAGCTCCACAAATAGTTGCGACCATTATTACCTTTCAAAGATCACTAGACATGAAAAAGACTGAACATGGCAGATGGGAGAATATGCCTACCTCAAAGGCTGTCTTTAGAAATAAATGAGATCTTTGACGCACTTAAAGCATTTCCATACATGGACGGTGTTATTATCATCCCAGCACTAAACAGATGAGAAGGTTTTTAGGGTGGGGTAAAGGCGTGACATGTTGAGAGAGGTAATCAAAGTGATCACTGACAGAGACAGCTCATGACTGGCAGTAAGATGTGTGAGAGAAGAACCACAAAATCTTTGTGTGTTTATAATGCAACTCTGTTTATAACAGCAAAACACTGGGAACCCCTGTTAAGGCTCTGGTAAAATCAATTCTGACATAGTTGCCCCTAGGTACTGACATGGGCAAATGCCCTAGTAGATAAGCAAATGGCAAAACAACATGTGTTATATGATCTCATGGGGTGGAGAGATAGATGATATAGATATAGATACAGATACATTTTTTCTTTGACCTAGAAGAGGGATAAACATGTCATATTTTGTACACACACATTATTTACTATATGTATAGAAAAACATACATTATTTCTCTTTCTGATTACCTCTTTAGGTAGAGGATTATGGAGGATTTTCATTTTCTAGGTTATACAGATCTGTAATATTGAATTTTTTATCACATAGAAAAAAATATATACATTTAAAACAATTCAGCCAGGTGTGGCAGCTCACACCTGTAATCCCAGCACTTTGGGAGGCCAAGGCAGGCGGATCATGAGGTCAGGAGTTCAAGACCAGCCTGGCCACCATGGTGAAACCCCTTCTCTGATAAAAATACAAAAATTAGCTGGGTGTGGTGGCATGCCCCTGTAATCCCAGCAACTTGGGAGGCTGAGGCAGGAGAATTGCTTGAACCTGGGAGGCAGAGGTTGCAGTGAACCAAGACTGTGCCATTGCACTCCAGCCTAGGCAATAGAGGGAGATCCCATCTCAAAAAAAAAAAAAAAAAAGGATTTCACGAGCATATACATATGTATCAAAAACCTCAAGGAATATACCACAACTCTAATCAAAACAGAATCAGCCTCATCAATAAAGTATCAGCAAAACTACAATTCATCACAATCATATTTGCACAGAGCACAGGGTGTCCACAGCACTTACATGTTCCTTATCTTATTTGGTCCTCACTCCAACCCTATGATTTCGGTAAAGCGAAGACTATGATTTCATTTTACAGATAAAGTAACTGAGGCAGACAGAGGTCATATGGCCTGCCCAAGGTCACACACCTAGCAAGTGGCCAAGCCAGGGCCAATGCTAAAGCCATCCTGACTCCAAAGTTCCTAGAGTTCCTCCTATGCTATGATACATGGTGATTTCTATGCCAGCAAGCCTGTGAGTGAAAGGCACTCTTAGCCCATTTCACATCAGGCTTTTTGTCATGGCTTTTGGAGATCAGTGACTGCTCTCAAGGGAGCATCTGATCTACAAAATTACTCAATGAAGCCAGGCAAGACACTTTCACCCCAGGCAAGGGCAGTGGCAGTGCTGCTTGAGCCCAGCAGGGCACATGCATAAGTCTGAAGCCAGATCTGTACTCACCATTGACAACTCTCTTGCACTGAATCATCTTGAGGTCGATCAGCTCCTGCAGAGGAATCAGAGGACACTTGTCAGTCCTGAACATGTAGGCTCTGGGCATGAAGGATTTTCATCACACACCCAATGAGGATCGCTTGGCCAGTCGCCCTACTACCAACAATAAACCACAGCTTTTGGGACATGTAGTGCTATCCTCCCCACCCAAGTATGGCAAGCAGGAGCCAGAGTGAGCTACCCTAAATTAGCTGCTCTTCCCAGGAAACTTGGAGATGTTTGGAGCCTAGAATGAATGAACCACTTAGCCAGAAAGACGATAATCATCCAGGATGTAGTCACCTGGAAATTTTTCTCACCTACTGGTCTCAGCAGAAGTTCACCCCATCAAAGAATATCCCACCTATCCCTAAGCAAAGGGCAGGCATTGAAGGGCTCCTAAGAAACATCCAAGAACAAAACTGGAACCAGTGAATAGAAGCAAAGGGAGGAAGATCTGAGATGAACACAGGAAAGAAAAGTCTAAAACCTCTATCCAACATGGGTCACACTATGTGGAAATGAAAAAGGTGAGGGGCCGGGCGCGGTGGCTCAAGCCTGTAATCCCAGCACTTTGGGAGGCCGAGACGGGCGGATCACGAGGTCAGGAGATCGAGACCATCCTGGCTAACACGGTGAAACCCCGTCTCTACTAAAAAATACAAAAAAACTAGCTGGGCGTGGTGGCGGGCGCCTGTAGTCCCAGCTACTCGGGAGGCTGAGGCAGGAGAATGGCCTGAATCCAGGAGGCGGAGCTTGCAGTGAGCTGAGATCTGGCCACTGCACTCCAGCCTGGGCGACAGAGCAAGACTCCGTCTCAAAAAAAAAAAAAAAGAAAAGAAAAAGGTGAGGTGCTCAACTCTGGAGATACTCAAACAGATTCACGAAAGAAAGAAAAAGGGGGGTTTCTTCAAAATCACATCACAAAAATGGAGGAAAATCTCCTATCTGCTGGAGGACTGAGATTCTCTAATTCTTAATTGGAGACAAGACTGTTCTGCTTTGCTCCATCATAATCTCAGCACACACCTGTCACACTGCCCAGAAGTTCATGGCCATGGATTCTGGGGGTCCAGAAAAGAAAAGAAGAGGCACTCACTCCTAGTACTAACCCCCACGCTGACTCCCTGTGAGCCCCAGCAGGTCACAACCCCAGCCAGGTGGGCACAATGACCTCCTACTCACTCATGGGAGTACCTAGGGACAATGGCGAAAGAATCCCCATAGTATCCATGGGACTTACCCCAGCATACCCACTATCAGGTTAAGAAATGCTCTAGGTGTTTCTGTGGCCATTCTCTCCATGCAGTATTCAGGTCATCGAATATCTGATGCCCACTAGGCCTGAACAAACAAATCACCACAACCAAGCAGTTCGGACATGGTTGACATCCAACCCCCAAAAATCAGTGTGGCATCCCAAGGGATGGGCAGAGCCCAACTCAGAGCCCTGGTAGCCAGTGATCCTAGTTGCAGGGACAGGCAACAAGGCAAGTGGACAAGTAGGAAGAACTGAATGGCCTGTGCTTATAAAAATAAATTCAGTAGCCAAACTGAGCTTTGGTAGGGAGTGGAACAGGAAAAAGTAAGACATGTATCACATCAAAGATTGGGAAGTTTATTGGTTCCAAGTATTTACAGAAATCTCTGTCCAAACATTAGCTAACAAATAAGCTAACCCAGGAGAACTTTATAGGCCACACATGGCAAAGAACACAGGCCTTACAAAATTAGTTCAGAATAGTCACTAAGCAAACAAACAACAACAAACTCTGGCCAGACATGATGGCTCACGTCTGTAATCCCTACGCTTTAGAAAACTGAAGCAGGAGGATTGCTTGAGCTCAGGAGTTCAAGACCAGCCTGGGCAACAAAGTGAGACCTTGTCTCTACAAAAAATTTTTAAAACAGCTGGGCGTGGTGGCATGTGCCTGTGGTCCCAGCAACATGGGATGCTGAGGCAGGAGAATCGCTTAAGCCCAGATGGTCAAGGTTGCAGTGAGCTGTCATTGTGCCACTGCATACTACCCTGGCCAACAGAGAGACACCTGTCTTTTTTTTTTTTTTTTTTTGAGACAGAGTCTCGCTCTGTCGCCCGGGCTAGAGTGCAGTGGCCGGATCTCAGCTCACTGCAAGCTCCGCCTCCCGGGTTTACGCCATTCTCCTGCCTCAGCCTCCTGAGTAGCTGGGACTACAGGTGCCCGCCACCTCGCCTGGCTAGTTTTTTGTTATTTTTTTTAGTAGAGACCGTGTTAGCCAGGATGGTCTCGATCTTCTGACCTCGTGATCCTCCCGTCTCGGCCTCCCAAAGTACTGGGATTACAGGCTTAAGCCACCACGCCTGGCCGACAACACCTGTCTTCAAAAAAAAACACACTGGGCACGGTGGCTCATGTCTAATCCCAGCACTCTGGGAGGCCGAGGCAGGCAGCTCACTTGAGGTCAGGAGTTCAAGACCACCCTGGCCAACATGGTGAAAACCCATCTCTACTAAAATATGAAAATTAGCTGGCCATGGTAGTAATCCCAGCTACTCAGGAGGCTGAGGCAGGAGAATTGCTTGAACCTGGGAGGCAGAGGTTGCAGTGAGCTGAGATCGCGCCACTGCACTCCAGCCTGGGCGACAGAGCAAGACTCCATCTCGCGAAAAAACAACAACAACAACAACAACAAAAATACTTTGTTATTTGAGAATATCTACAAAACTGACAAACTCTTAGCTAGACTACCAGTGGAAAAAAAGAGAGGAGACTCAAATTATTAAAATCAGAATGAGAGAGGCCAGGCTCGGTGGCTCACGCCTGTAATCCCATCACTTTGGGAGGCTGAGGTGGGCGGATCATGAGGTCAGGAGTTCAAGGCCAGCCTGGCCAACATGGTGAAACCCCATCTCTACTAAAAATACAAAAATTAGCTGGGTGTGGTGGCATGTGCCTGTAATCCCAGCTACTTGGGAGGCTAAGGCAGGAGAATCGCTTGAACCCAGGAGGCGGAGGTTGTAGTGAGCCGAGATGGCGCCACTGCACTCCAGCCTGGCAACAGAGCAAGACCCCATCTCAAAAAAAATGAATAAATAAAATCAGAATGAGAGAGAAAACATTACTTCTGATCTTAAAGACATAAAAAGGATTATAAGGAAATAATATAAACCATTGTATGCCAAAAAATTAGATAACCTACATGAAATGGACACACACTACTGAATCTGACTGAAGAAATAAAAAATGGGAACAGACCTAAAACAAGAAATTAAGGCTGGGCACAGTTGGCTTATGCCAACAAAAATTAGCCGAGCGTGGTGGCACGGGCCTGTAATCCCAGCTACTAGGGAGGCTGAGACAGCAGAATTGCTTGAACCCGGGAGGCGGAGGCTACAGTGAGCTGAAATTATGCCACTGCACTCCAGCCTGGGCAACAGAGGGAGACTCCGTTTCAAAAAAAAAAAAAAAATGAATGAAATCATGTACTTTACAGCAATATAGATGCAGCTGGCGACCATTATCCTAAGCAAATTAATACAGAAACAAACCCAAATAACATATGTTCTCACTTATAAGCGGGAGCTAAGCATTGGGTACACACGAACATAAAGATGGGAACAACAGATACTGGAGACTTCGGAAGGCAGGAAGCAGAGAGGGGGCAAGCGATGAAAAACATCCTATTGGGTATTATGTTCACTATCTGGGTGACAGGATCAATAGAAGCCCAAAGCTCCAGCATCACACAAGGTGCCCTTGTAACAAGTCCTCATATACACCCCTGAATCTAAAATTTTGAAAATAAGAGTAAATTTTAAAATTAAAAAGTTTCCCAGGCCAGGGACTGTGGCTCACACCTGTAATCCTAGCACTTCAGGAGGCCAAGGAGGGCGGATCACCTGAGGTCAGGAGTTCAAGACCAGCCTGGCCAACATGATGAAACCCCGTCTCTACTAAAAATACAAAAATCAGCCAGGTGTGGTGGTGGGCACCTGTAATCCCAGCTACTCAGGAGGCTGAGGCAGGAAAATCACGTGAACTTGGGAGGCGGAGGTTGCAGTAAGACAAGATCACACCACTGAACTCCCGCCTGCTGGGCAACAAAGTGAGACTCCATTTCAAAAAAATTTTTTAAAATAAAGTTTCCCACAAAGAAAAGCTCAGGACCAAATGCCTTACTGGTAAATTCTACCAAATGATTAAAGGACCAATCCTTCACAAACTCTTCTAAATAACAGAAAAAGAGGTAACACTTTCTTTTTTTTGAAACAGAGTCTCACTCTGTCACCCAGGCTGGGGTGCAGTGGCTCAATCTCAGCTCACTGCAATCTCTGCCTCCCAGAATCAAAAAATTCTCCTGCCTCAGCCTCCGAAGTATCTGGGATTACAGGTGTGCACTACCACGCCCAGCTAATCTTTTCTTGTATTTTTAGTACAGTCAGGGTTTCACCACGTTGGCCAGGCTGTTCTCGAATTCCTGACCTCGTGATCCACCCACCTTCGCCTCCCAAAGTGCTGGAATTACGGGTGTGAGCCACTGCACCCAGCTGACACTTTCAAACTCATTAATTGAGGCCAACATTTCCCTGGTACCAAAACCAAAGGCATCACAAGAAAAGAAATATAATAATCAATATTTCTCATAAAGACCAAAAACAAAAAATCCATAACAAAATACTAGCAAGCCAAGTCCAGCAACACATAAAAAGATTCTATACCATGACCAAGTAGGATTTACCCCTGGTTGGTGTAAAACCCAAAAATCAACTGATATAATGCACCATATCAATGGAATAAAAAGCAAAAACCACATGATCTTCTCAATAAACACAAAAATTTTCTGACAAAATCCAACACCCTTTCATGATAAAAACACTCAACAAACTAGGAATAGAAAAAAACTTTCTTTACTTGCTAAAGGCATCTATGAAAAACCCACAACTAACAACATATTAAATGATGAAAAACAAAGCTTTCCCCCTAAGAACAGGAACTAAACAAGTATATCTACTCTTGTCACTTATAATCTACATTATATTGAAAGTTCCAGGCCGGGCACAGTGGTTCATGCCTGTAATCCCAGCACTTTGAGAGGCCAAGGCAGTGGATCACCTGAGCTCAGGAGTTCAAGACCAGCCTGACTAACATGGTGAAACTCCGTATCTACTAAAAAAACAAAAATTAGCTGAGCATAGTGGTGCATGCCTGTAATCCCAGCTACTCGGGAATCTGAGGCAAGAGAATCACTTGAACCCAGGAGGCGGAGGCTGCAGTGAGCCGAGATCATGCCATTGCACTCCAGTCCACGGCCCGGGCAGCAAGAGCAAAATTCCGTCTCAAAAAAAAAAAAGAAAAGAAAGTTCCAGCCAGGAAAATTAAGCAGAAAAATAAAATAAAATAAAAGGCATTCATATTAGAAAGGAAAAAGTAAAACTATATTTGCAGATGATGTGATCTTTTTCTTGCTTTTTTTTAAAGACGGAGTTTCGTGCTTGTTGCCTAGGCTGGAGTGCAGTGGCACGATCTCGGCTCACTGCAACCTCTGCCTCCTGGATTCAAGCGATTCTCCTGCCTCAGTCTCCCTAGTAGCTGGGATTACAGGCGTCCACCACCATGCCTGGCTAATTTTTTGTATTTTTTTTTAGTAGAGACGGGGTTTCATCATGTTGGCCAGGCTGGTCTCAAACTCCCAACCACAGGTGATCCACCCACCTCAGCTTCCCAAAGTGCTGGGATTACAGGTGTGAGCCACCACGCCGGGCCAATGTGATTTTGTATATAGAAAGCCTATGGAAGTTTCCCCCACCCATACACACACTAGAGACACAGAGAGACAGAAAAAGAAAATACATGCTAATAAACAAGTTCAGCAAGGTCAAGGACACAAGATCAATACACAAAAATCAATTATATTTTATATAATGAACAATCCAAAACTGAAATTAAGAAATTCCATTTGTAATAACAGCTAAAAGAATAAAACGGCTGGGCACAGTGGCTCACACCTATATTCCCAGCACTTTGGGAGGCCGAGGTAGGCAGACTGCCTGAGGTCAGGAGTTTAAGATCAGCCTGGCCAACATGGTGAAGCCCTGTTTCTATTAAAAACATAAATATTACCCGGGCATGGTGGCGGGCACCTGTAATCCCAGCTACTCGGGAGGCTGAGGCAGGAGAATGGCCTGAGCCCAGGAGGCGGAGGTTGCGGTGAGCCAAGATTGCGCCACTGCACTCCAACCTGAGCAACTGAGTGGGACTCTGTCTCAAAAAATAAAAAATAAATAAAAATAAAACACATAAGAAATAATTCAAAAAAAGAAGTATAAGACTCACATACTGAAAACTATGAAACACTGTTGAAAGAAATTGAAGAAGACGTGACCCAGCCCAGTGGCTCATGCTTTTAATCCCAGCACTTTGGGAGGCCTAGGCAGGCAGATCACTTTGAGATTAGGAGTTCGAGACCAGCATGGGCCACATGGTGAAAACCCCAGTTCTACAAAAATATACAAAAATTAGCCATGTGGGGTGGTGCATGGCTATAGTCCCATCTACTCAGGAGGCTGAGGCAGGAGGATGGCTTGAGCCCAGGAGGCAGAGGTTGCAGTGAGCTGAGATCATGCCACCGAACTTCAGTCTGAGTAACAGTGAGACCTCATCTCAAAAAAAAAAATTAATTAATTAATTAAAGAATACCTAAATAAAGACATCTCATGTTCATGGATTGGAATACTAAATATTGTTATGACAGCAATAATCCCTAAACTAATCTACAGATTCAATGCAAACTCTATCAAAATCCCAGCTGCCTTTCTGGCAGAAATTGACCAGCTGATCCTAAAATTCATATAGCAATGCAAAAAACCCAGATTAGACAAAACAATCTTGAAAGAGAAGAACAAAGTTGGAGAATGTATACTTCCTGATCTTAAAATCTACCAAGCTACAATAATCAAGACTGTGTTGTGTCCTCAATTCACCAGTAAGAAGAAAGAAAAAAAAAAGGCTGTGGTACTGGCATACAGGTAGACATACAGACCAGCAAAACAGAAATGAGAGCCCAGACATAAATCAAAACATCCATGCTTAATTGATTTTTTACAAGACCTCAGACCCGGTGCAGTGGCTCAAGCCTGTAATCCCAGCACTTTGTGAGGCCAAGGCAGGAGGATCACTTGAGGCCAGGAGCGCAATACAAGTCCGGCCAACATGCCAAAACCCTGTCTCTACCAAAAATACCTAAATTAAGCAGGCGTGGGGTCCCAGCTCCTTGGGAGGCCGAGGCAGGAGAATTGCTTGAACCCGGGAGATGGAGGTTGCAGTGAGCTGAGATGATGCCACTGCACTCCTGCCCGGGCAATAGAGAAAGACTCCGTTTCAAAAAAAAAAAAAGAAAGAAAGAAATTATTTCTTTGTAAATAAATAATTTTTAATTTTTTTTGTTTTTTAAAAATTCCCTATTCTGGGTGAATATGACATACAAATGGCCAAAAAAGCATATAAAAATATATTCACCATCACTAACCATCACTAATCAGAGAAATAAACCACAATGAAGTATCACCTCATACCCATTAGGATGGCTACCATCGGAAAAACAGTAAGTGGGCCAGGCACGGTGGCTCACACTTGTAATCCCAGCACCTTTTTTTTTTTTTTTTCCTGAGACACAGTCTTGCTCTGACACCCAGAGCTGGAGTGCAATGCTGTGATCTCGGCTCACTGCAACCTGTGCCTCACGGGTTCAAGCAATTCTCAGCCTCCCGAGTAGCTGGGATTACAGACGTGCACCACCACGCCCAGCTAATTTTTGTATTTTTGTAGAGATGGGGTTTCACCATGTTGCCCAGGCTGGTCTCAAACTCCTGACCTCGAGATCCACCCACCTCAGCCTCCCAAAGTTCTGGGATTACAGGCATGAGCCACTGCACCCAGCCAATCCCAGCACTTTGAGAGGCCCAGGCGAGAGGATCACTTGAGGCCACCATTTGGGACCAGCCTGGGCAACACAGCAAAATCCTATCTCTACAAAAGATTTTAAAATTAGCCAGATGTGGTTGGGCATGGTGGCTCAACATGGCAAAACACCATCTCTACCAAAAATACAAAAATTAGCCAGATATGGTGGTATACGCCTGTAATCCCAGCTACTCAGGAGGCTGAGGCACGAGAATTGTTTGAACCGAGGAAGCAGAGGTTGCAATGAGCTGAGATCATGCCATGGCACTCCAGTCTGGGCGACAGGGCAAGACTCTGTATTAAATAAATAAATAAATAAAATAAAATTAGCCAGGTGTGGTGGCAAAAGCCTGTAGACCCAGCTACTCAGGAGGCTGAAGCAGGAGGATCCCTTGAGCCCAGGAGCTCCAGGCTGGAATGAACTATGATCATGTCACTGCACTCCAGCCTGGGCAACAGGATAAGACTGTCTCAAAAACAACAAACAAACAAGCATTTCTTAGGATGTAGAGAAACCAGAAGCTTTGTGTGCTGTTAGTGGGACTGTAAAATGATGCAGCCATTATGGTTATAAGAAACAGTATGGGCCGGGCGCGGTGGCTCAAGCCTGTAATCCCAGCACTTTGGGAGGCCGAGACGGGCGGATCACGAGGTCAGGAGATCGAGGCCATCCTGGCTAACACGGTGAAACCCCGTCTCTACTAAAAATACAAAAAACTAGCCGGGCGAGGCGGCGGGCGCCTGTAGTCCCAGCTACTCGGGAGGCTGAGACAGGAGAATGGCGGGAACCCGGGAGGCGGAGCTTGCAGTGAGCTGAGATCCGGCCACTGTACTCCAGCCTGGGCGGCAGACCGAGACTCCGTCTCAAAAAAAAAAAAGTATGGAGGGTCCTCAAAAAATTAAAAATAGAACTACCATATGATCTAGCAATCCCAATTCCGGATATATAATCAAAAGAATTAAAAGCCGGGTCTCAAAGAGATTATTTGTACACCCATGTTCACAGCAGCATTATTCACAATCGCAAGAGATAGAAGCAACCTAATGGCCATTAATGGATGAATGGATAAACCACATGTGATATACACATACAATAGAGTACTATTCAGCCTTAAAAAGGAAGGAAATCAGCCGGGAGCGGTGGCTCATGCCTGTAATCCCAACACTTTGGGAGGCCAAGGTGGGCGGATCACGAGGTCAGGAGATGAGACCATTCTGGCTAACATGACCCCGTCTCTACTAAAAATACAAAAAAAAAAATTAGCCGGGCGTCTGTAGTCCCAGCTACTCGGGAGGCTGAGGCAGAAGAATGGTGTGAACCCGGGAGGTGGAGCTTGCAGTGAGCCGAGATCGTGCCACTGCACTCCAGCCTGGGCAACAATGCAAGACTCCATCTCAAAAAAAAAAAAAAAGGAAGGAAATCATATTGTCACATGCTATAACATAACATAGGTCAGCCTTGATAACATTATGCTAAGGGAAATAAGCCAGTCACAAACAATAAATACTACATGATTCCACTTATATAAGGTATCTAAAGTCGTCAAATTCATAGAAACAGAAAGTAGAATGACAGTTACCAGTGGATGGAAAAGGGGGAAAGGGGGAATTGCTGTTTAATGGCTACAGGGTTTCTGTTTCACAAGATGAAAAAGTTCCAGAGATCTGTTTCACAACAATGTGAATCTACATAACACTACTGAACAGTACACTTACAAATGGTTAAGAGAGTAAATTTTAAATGTGTTTTTTTTGTTTTGTTTTTTGAGACGGAGTCTCGCTCTGTTGCCCAGGCTGGAGTGCAGTGGCTGGATCTCAGCTCACTGCAAGCTCCGCCTCTCGGGTTCACACCATTCTCCTGCCTCAGCCTCCCGCGTAGCTGGGACTACAGGCGCCCGCCACCTCACCCGGCTAATTTTTTGTATTTTTTAGTAGAGACGGGGTTTCACCGTGTTAGCCTGCATGGTCTCGGTCTCCTGACCTCGTGATCCGCCCATCTCGGCCTCCCAAAGTGCTGGGATTACAGGCTTGAGCCACCGCGTCCAGCCCATCTTAAATGTTTTTTGTCACAATAAGAAAAAAAAAAACTTTTAACAAAATCACTCATTTCTCTTTTTTTTTTTTGACACAGAGTTTCGCTCTCGTCGCCCAGGCTGGAGTGCAATGGTGCACTGGGCACACTGCAACCTCTGCCTTGCGGGTTCAAGCGATTCTCCTGCTTTAACCTCCCAAGTAGCTGGGATTACAGGCATGCACCGTCATGCTCGGCTAAATTTGTATTTTCAGTAGAGACAGGGTTTCACCATGTTGGCCAGGCTAGTCTCAAACTCCTGACCTCAGGTGATCCGCCCGCCTCGGTCTCCCAAAGTGCTGGGATTACAGGCATGAGCTACTGTGCATAGCCTAAATCAATCATTTGTGGGCCTCTGGACTGTGGGACTCTGGGCCTCTTAAGAACACTGCCTTTTCCCTTGATCCTACTTATTAAGAAGTTTAAGTCTAACAGGTCAGTGTCTCTTCACAGACTGGAACACCAAATCCCACCACTCTTATAAAAAGAAACAGGAACGCGGTCTCTGCAGCACCTCCCAAAAAACTATCATCACTCCTCAAAAATTCCTGGCAGACCCTGATGCAGAAAGACTACTGCTCCCTTGACTTTTACAGATTAGCTCATCCTCCAGATGCTGAGGACTTTGTGGGTTGTTTGTTTTGTTTTGTTTTGAGAAGGAGTCTTACTCTGTCGCCCAGGCTGGAGTGCAGTGGCGCGATCTCAGCTCACTGCAACCTCCGCCTCCCAGGTTCAAGTGATTCTCCTACCTCAGCCTCCCAAGCAGCTGGGACTACAGGCGTGGACCATCATGTCCAGCTAATTTTTTGTATTTTTGTAGAGACGGGGTTTCACCATGCTGTTCAGGCTTGTCTCAAACTCCTGACCTCAGGTGATCCACCCATCTTGGCCTCCCAAAGTGCTGGGATTACAGGTGTGAGCCACCACACCCGGTGACTTTGTGGGGTTTTTAAGGAGGTGCCTACATGCCTGATATGCCCGAGGTCCTGTGAGCTGGGTGGGGTCATTTGATTATCTAATCCCACAGATAGGCCACCTCACATGAACTCCCCGGCTCCAGTAAGAACATCCAGGCAACTGGTACTCCAAAGCTCACCAGCAGAACAACCATGGAGCCACCAGGGGGCACCAGACACCACAGTCAGCCATGCCCTGGGGCCCAGTCCCAGCCACCTACACAACCCGGGCTGACCCGCCTGCCTGTCTGCTCTCCACAGGGGACAGGTCTGGGTGGAAGGCTTAGGTCTCTGAATAGGTAGAGACCCCTTTGTTTATTCGTAACCTATACTGACTCTATCAGGGAAGAGCACATCAAACAATGCTAACACATTTTAATTCATATTTCCTCTGCTCCATACAGGAGCAGGACCCTGGAAGAAAGGAATGGGCACATTTACTAGGAAAACCAAGTCTTGCCCAATTAGGAGGGTCACATACTGAAGTAATCACATAAATCGTGGGCCTTAAACTTCCAAAGGGCTTGAAAACAACCCTAAGGCTGGGTGCAGTAGCTCACGCCTATAATCCCAGCACTTTGGGAGACCGAGGCAGGTAGATTACCTGAGGTCAGGGATTCAAGACCAGCCTGGCCAACATGGCAAAACCCCATCTCTACTAAAAATACAAAAATTAGCTAGGCGTGGAGGTGGGCATCTGTGATCCCAGCTACCCGGGAGGCTAAGGCAGGAGAATCGCTTGAACCTGGGAAGCAGACGTTGCAGTGAGCCGCAGACGTTGCAGTGAGCCAAGATTGCACCACTGCACTCCAGCCTGGGAAGGCAGAGTGAGATACTGTCTTAAAAAACAAACAAAAAAAAAAGATTCCTGTCCTCACCAAGCCCTGACCTTCAGGCTTCCTTCTAACGCCTTCCTTCCTCTTATACTACAAACATGCAAGTCATCTAGAAACAACTCACTTCACCCTACTTCCTCCACCTCAAGCTACCTGCCTGTACCTCCCTTAACCGAAGGGGTAGTCAGCAGCCCTACTTCTATTCCCTCACCTGCTATTCACTCCTCAAGCCATTAACTCCATGAGTGTTCACGTCTATGTGCTAGAGCTGTCCTCCAGTGGTCTAATATTCTTTTCCCTCCCTCCCTCCCTCCCTCCTTCCTTCCTTCCTTCCTTGCTTTTTTTTTCAGGAAACAAGGTCTCACTATGTTGCTAGGGCTGGTTTTGAACTCCTGGGCTCAAGCAATCCTCCTGCCTAGCCTCCCATAGGCATGAGCCTAATTTTCAAATCAAATACCTGCTTGGTCTTTTTGCATCTGGATTTCTCTGCATTATCTGACATGGTTAACAAACCTGACTTTTACCTTCCCTGACACTATACTCTTTTTAATTTGCCTATTTTTCTCACTCTTTTACATCTTCTGTTATTGATTCCTATGCGCCAACACACATACCCAGCACGTAAGAGTATGTTTTCCCCCAATCTCCTCTTAAGTCCTCCATTCTCTCTACATAGTGGTTTTCTTTTTGTATTGTACCTTTTTTATTTTTTTATTTTTTGGTAGAGACAGGGTTTCACTATGTTGCCCAGGCTGGTCTCGAACTCCTGGACTCAAGTAATCCTCCTGTCTCAGCCTCCCAAAGTGCTGGGATTACAGGTATGAGCCACCACACCAGGCTTATTTTTTTTAATATATAAAAACTTTTTTAAAAAGAGATGGAGTCTTACTATATTGCCTAGGCTGGTCTCAAACTCCTAGGCTCAAGTGATCCTCCTGCCTTGGCCTCCCGAAGTGCTAGTATTACGGCATGAGCTACCATGCCCAGTCTCTTTTTATCTTTTATTTTTATTATTATTATTATTGAGATGGAGTCTTGCTCTGTTGCCAAGGCTGGAGTTCAGGGGCATGATCTTGGCTCCCTGCAACCTCCACTTCCCAGGTTCAAGCAATTCTCCTGCCTCACCCTCCCGAGTAGCTGGGACTACAGGCATGTACCACTACGCCTAGCTAATTTTTGTATTTTTAGTAGAGACAAGGTTTCACCACGTTATCCAGACTGGTCTCGAACTCCTGACCTCAGGTGATCTGCCTGCCTTGGCCTCCCAAAGTGCTGGGACTGCAGCCATAAGCCACTGTGCCAGGCCTCTTTAATTTTTTAAAATAGAGTTGAGGTCCCACTGTGTTGCCCAGACACGTCATGCGACTTACCTATTCACCCGGCCCAAGGTATCCCAGAACGCTTCTGTGCTACCAGGCTCCTGGGCCTTGGCAGGGTGCACAAGACTCATCAGAGTCACACATGTTCATCTCCAGCCTTTGGTGAGCACCTATAAAGTCAATTCCCATTCTGTCCCCCCTAACTCCTGACCACTCCCACACACAAACGAAGAGGAGTCTGCACTTGTAGAGAAACCTACCCAGAAAATCAGAGGCCCTTACCTCACAGTAAACAATGTCCGCTCCATAATCCAAGGCCAGCAGTCTCATTGGAAGAGTCCCTACCCGAACCATTGGGGCCAGGATTAGCTTATTATGATAACACAGAGAGAGGCTATTCAAAATCATTTCCTTCTGTTACAGCCTGAAAAAAAAGGAAACAAGAGTCAGAAATTCAAATAGAGAAAATCTCTTCTGTTATCAAGAGCAGGCTTCCCTTCTTCAAGCTTCTAGCACACAGTAGTTTGTTTTCCTTTTCTTTTGGTTGGTTGTTTATGTTTGTTTGTTTTTGTTTTTGAGACAGTCTTGCTTTGTCACCCAGGCTAGAGTGCCATGTAGTGCAGGGCTCACCGCAACCTCTGACTCCCGGATTCAAGCAATTCTCACACCTCAGTCTCCCAAGTAACTGGGATTATGGGCATCTGCCACCACGACCAGCTAATTTTTGTATTTTGAGTAAAGATAGAGTTTTACAGCTGGGCACGATGGTTCACACCTGTAATCCCAGCACTTTGGGAGGCCGATGCAGGCAGATTACCTGAGGTCAGGTATTGAGATCAGCCTGGCCAATATGGTGAAAGCCCATCTCTACTAAAAAATACAAAAATTAGCTGGGCATGGTGGCAGGCACCTATAATCCCAGATACCCAGGAGGCTAAGGCAGGAGAATCATTTGAACCCAGAAGGCAGAGGTTGCAGTAAGGCAAGATGGCACTATTGTACCCCAGCCTGGGCAACAAGAGCAAGACTCCATCTCAAAAAAAAATATATATATATATGGGAGTTTCACTACATTGGCCAGGCTGGTCTTGAACTCCAGATCTCAAGTGATCCACCCACCTTGGCCTCTCAGAGTGTTGGGATTACAGGCGTGAGCCACTGCGCCTGGCCTGTTTTCCTTTTCCCTGAACATAAAAATTAGTATACATGCACATTCATTCATCTAACAAACATTTATTAAATGACTAGTCTGTGCCAGTCACTGTCCCAGTCTCCTGGGACACATTAGAGAAAAAAGAAAAAAAAACATAGAAAAATTCCTGCTCTGGAAGTTTTCATTCTTTTTTTTTTTATTTACTCAGATACATGCAGTGGAGTATCTGAAGCAGAGTTTTCATTCTAGCCAGAGAGTATAGGCAAAAAAAACCAAAAAGCATAACAAATAAGTAAACTATATAGTATGTTGGAAAACTGGTAATGCTAGAGCAGGGAGAAGGGAGATTGAAAGTGCTGGGGATGGGTTGCAATTTCAAATAGAGAAGTCAACATGGGCTTTAATGAGAAGATAAGATTTGATCAGTGAAGACCCCCTTTTTATTATAAAAATAATAAAAAGCCAGGCAACGGCTCACGCCAGTTATCTCAGCACTAAGGAGGTCATGGTGGGGAGATCTCTTGAGTTGGAGATAGTGATCAGCTTGGAGTTGGAGATCAGCCTGGGTAACATGGCAAGACCTCATCTCTACAGAAACATAAAAATTAGCCAGGAGTGGTAGTGCACGCCTGTAGTATCAGCTCCACAGGAAGCTGAGGTGAGATCACTTGAGCCTGGGTGGCAGAGGTTGCTGAGCTGAGCTGAGATCATACCCCTGCACGCCAGCCTGGGTGACAGTGAGACCCTGTCTGAAAATAAAAATAAAACTAGCCCAGGCAAGGTGCCTCACGCCTATAATCCCAGAACTTTGGGAGGCCAAGGTAGACAGATTGCTTGAACTCTGGATTTCAAGACCAGCCTGGGCAACATGGTGAAACCCCATCTCTACAAAAAGTACAAAAATTGGGCTGGGCATGGTGGCATACGTCTGTAATCCTAACGCTTTGGGAGGCCAAGGCGGGTGGATCACTTGAGGTCAGGAATTCAAGACCAGCCTAGCCAATATGGTGAAACCCCATGTCTACTAAAATACAAAAATTAGCCAGGCGTGGTGGCAAGCGCCTGTAATCCCAGCTACTCAGGAGGCTGAGGCAAGAAAATCACTTGAACCCAGGAGACGGAAGTTGTGGCGAGCTGAGATCGCGCCACTGCACTCCAGCCTAGGCAACAAAGCAAGACTCTACCTGAAAAAAAAAAAATAGCACCTGTAGTCTCAGCTACTTGGGAGGATAAAGTCAGAGTATCACTTGGGCCTAGGAGGTTGAGGCTACAGTGAGCCATGATCACACCACTGCACTCCAGCCTGGTGACAGAGCAAGACCCTGTCTCAAAAAAATTTTTCTTTTATTTTTAAATAAAAATAATTTTAAAAAGAAATAATCTCTGATCCAAGGACTAAAGGAAGAGAATGTGTTAACCAGTCCAATAAGTGGAAAGAAAATCTTTCCCCTTTCATTAATAGCATCTCAAGTCTCCCAATTACTCATCCTTAACCCACATTCCCCACATTCAATCCATCACTAACTCCTATTCAAATAACCTTCAAAATATAACTCTAACCCACACGCTTTACTACACCCCAATGGCCACCACTGCACGCCAAAAACCCTCTGCTCATCCAGGACTTCAGCACAGACCCCAAATAGATCTCCAAAAATCTACACTTGCCCCTTCCTATCCAATCTATTTACAATAGCCAGCATGGGATCCTAAAAAGGCAACTCTGATAATATCACTCCCCCCATTTATACCTTTCAGTGGCTTCCCACTGACTTTAGGAAAAATCCTAAACCTTTATAATGCCCCTCAAGGCCCTGCATGATCAGTCCCTACCCACCTCTCCAGTCTCACCCTCACCTGTGTCTCTCTCACCCTCCCTCTCTGCCCTGGCCACCCTGGCATTCCCTTTTTTTTTTTTTTTTTTTTTTTTGAAATGGAGTCTCACTCTGTTGCCCAGGCTGGAGTGCAGTCGTGCAATCTCAGCTCACTGGAACCTCCACCTTTCAGGTTCAGCCTCCTGCCTTAGCCTCCCGAGTAGCTGCGATTACAGGTACCCACCACCACACCCACCTAACTGCTGACCTCAGGTGATCCGCCCATTTTGGCCTCCCAAAGAGCTGGGATTACAAGTGTGAGCCACTGTGCCCGGCCACCCTGGCCTTCCTTTAAAGTCTCCCACACCAAACTGTCTGCTGCCCTGGGGCCTGCCCACTTGCAGTTCTGTCTGGAATACTCTCCCCATCTCCCCAACTTGGACATGCATGCCCATACTAAGGTCCCCTTGTCCTTGAATGCCCCCTTTGTGGAGATGTGTCCCTGTAGAAAATCAAATTCAGGTCCCTGGTCCCATGCTTTCCCGACACCCTACATTTCTCTGCAGCTCAGTTACACTCCATGTGTCCACACTGAGTGCTGTCGTTTCTTGTTCAATGCCCAGCTCCTCCTGAGACCACCAGGACAATAAGCTCTACAAGAACAGGAGTGTGGCTGCTTAGTTCACTGCCAGGTTTCTAGCACTAAGCCAGGTACCTGGCCTTTAGAGGCTGCTTTGTAAGGTATGACTGAATACCCCACTGTGGTAGCCGAGAGGACAGCCTCTTGTAGGGTGGCTGGTCTGGGAACTTCCTCTGGCACTCTGTCAGAGGTGCCTGACTCACCCTGCCTCTAAGGAGGCTCCTCTGAGAAAAACTAGGCAGCCCCCATGCCTTTCCCAGTTACTGCCACAACCACTCACCCCACCGAGATCACTCCCACATCACACTTTAGTCACTTATTTCCAATCTCTTCTACCATTCCTTTTAAGGGCTGTTCTCCTCTATTACTTCCAATTTCTTAAGACAGTAACCTTGGCCAGGCACAGTGGCTCACGCCTGTAATCCCAGCACTTTGGGAGGCCAAGGCGGGAGGATCACCTGAGATCAGGAGTTCGAGACCAGCCTGGCCAACATGGTGAAACCCTGTCTCTACTAAAAATAAAAAAATTGGCCGGGCGCGGTGGCTCAAGCCTGTAATCCCAACACTTTGGGAGGCCGAGACGGGTGGATCACGAGGTCAGGAGATCGAGACCATCCTGGCTAACACGGTGAAACCCCGTCTCTACTAAAAAATACAAAAAACTAGCCGGGCGAGGTGGCAGGCGCCTGTAGTCCCAGCTACTCGGGAGGCTCAGGCAGGAGAATGGCGTGAACTCGGGAGGCAGAGCTTGCAGTGAGCCGAGATCCAGCCAACTGCACTCCAGCCTGGGAGACAGGGCGAGACTCCGTCTCAAAAAAATAAATAAATAAATAAATAAATAAAAATAAAAAAATTAGCCAGGCATGGTGGCACACCTGTAATCCCAGCAACTCGGGAGGCTGAAGCAGAAGAATCACTCGAACTAGGGAGGCGGAGGTTGCAGTTAGCTGAGATCACACCACTGCCCTCTAGCCTGGGCAACAGAGTGAGACTCCATCTCAAAAAGTAAAAAATAGTAACCTTAACTTCAGTTACATGGACATCATATCCTGTTAACTTTAAAAAAAAAAAAGACATTAAAGAAAAATTATCTCCAAACATGTTGAGTTTATTTGAGAATGGGAGAAAAGGATTATAATCCAGGATGCAGCAAGCCACAAGTACATATGGTGATAGAAGGGGAAAAGGAAGCTTTTATTAGCAGAAAGGGAGAGATTTATATAAGTTGCTTAGAAACAGAGTTCACGGCCAGACACAGTGGCTCACACCTGTAATCCCTAGCACTTTAGGAGGCCAAGGCAGGCGGATCACGAGGTCAAGAAATCGAGACCATCCTGGCCAACATGGTGAAACTCCATCTCTACTACAAATATAAAAATTAGCTGGGTGTGGCAGCATACGCCTGTAGTCCCAGCTACTCGGGAAGCTGAGGCAGGAGAATCACTTGAACCTGGGAGGCAGAGGTTGCAGTGAGCCAAGATCATGCCAGTGCACTCCAGCCTGGTGACAGAACAAGACTCTGTCTCAAAAATAAAATAAAATAAAATAAACAAGTTCATGAGTTCCCCAGAGGATCAAAGCCAGCGTTGTCTTCAGTTCATTGGTAGAGATGCCATTACTGGGAAAGTATTCTTTCCAGAGCATTTTATCTGAATTACGATAGTCCTAAAAAATGTCTATGCCAGGCAAGGTGGCTCACACCTGTTATCCCATCACTTTGGGAGGCCAAGGCAGGAGGATCACTGGAGGCCAGGAGTTTGAGACCAGTCTGCGCAACATAGCAAGACCCCATCTCTACCAAAAAAAAAAAGTATTTTTTAACTAGCCAGGAGTGATGGAAGGTGCCTGCAGTCCCAGCTACTACAGGAGTCTTAAGCAGGAAAATCATTTGGAGTCCAGGAGTTCGATGCAGCAGTGAGCCATGATTGTGCAACTGTACTCCAGCCTGGGTGACAGAGCAAGGCCCTGTCTCCAAAAAAAAAAAAAAAAAGAAAAAAAAAATAATGTCTACTGATAAACCTTGTCATAGAAATATATATACACATGCAAAACATGCAAGCCATGCAAAGCAAGTGATTCATGAAAGACATGAAGGGATTTCTAGTGGGTTTTTATTCATTTATTTATTTATATATATATTTTTTGAGATGGAGTCTCACTCTGTTGCCCAGGCTGGAGTGCAGTGGCGTGATCTTGGCTCACTGTAACCTCCACCTCCCAGGTTTGAGCAATTCTCCTGCCTCAGCCTCCCGACTAGCTGGGACAAAAATTAACCACCATGCCCAGCTAATGTTTGTGTTTTCAGTAGAGATGGGGTTTCACCATGTTGGCCAGGATGGTCTCGAACTCCTGACCTCAAGTGATCCACCTGCCTCAGCCTCCCAAAGTGCTGGGATTGCAGGTGTGAGTCACCACTCCTGTCCTCTAGTGGAGTTTTTAGAAAAGCCTTGGAAATAGTTCTTATCTCGGACATGTAAGCATGAGCTTCCTCTACTTCACACCTTCCTTGTCCTATTTTGACAAAAGCGGTTTCATCCTGGTATCTGCAACTTTCATAATCCCATTAATTATAATGCTTTCAGATTGAACATAGCACTATTCAGGGAAAACAATGGGTATAAACAAACTTTACCATTCCCTTCTCTGTCAATTTTCTCCAAAGACAATGCATGTTTAAAAAGCAATTTCTGGCCAGGCATGCTGGTTCACACCTGTAATCCCAGCACTTTGGGAGGCTGAGGTGGGAGGATCATTTGAGGCCAAGAGTTCAAGACCAGCCCAGGCAAGATGATAAGACCCCACCTCTACAAAAAATTAGCTGGGCATGGTGGTGCACACCTGTGGTCCTAGCTACTCCACCCGCCTCAGTCTCCCAAAGTGTTGGGATTACCAGCGTAAGCCACTGCATCTAGCTCTAAAATATAAATTTATAAAGTCAACTAGAATTAAATATTTAGAGAATTATCCTATTTCCTACTCTAAATGTGTGGTTGGGTGCAGTGGCTCATGCCTATAATCCCAACACTCTGGGAGGCCAAGGTGGGCAGATTACCTGAGCTCACTAGTTCGAGACCAGCCTGGGCAACATGGCAAACCTCATATCTACCAAAAAATACAAAAATTAGCCGGGTATGGTGGCGCGGACCTGTGATCCCACCTACTTGGGGGGCTAAGGCAGGAGAATCATTTGAATTTGTGAGACGGAGGCTGCAGTGAGCCAAGATCGTATCACTGCACTACAGCCTGGAAATCAGAGCAAGACTCTGCCTCAAAAAAAAATTTTTTAAGTGTAAATACACCAGGTGTGGTAGCTCACACCTGTAATCCTAACACTTTGGGAGGCTGAGGCAAGAGGATCATTTGAACCCAAGAGTTCAAGACCAGTCAGGGCAACATAGTAAGACCCCCATCTCTAATAAAAATAAAAATTAAAAAAAAAAAAAACTAAAAAAAATTTAAAAAAAAAAAAAAAAACAAAGTAAAAATGATTTGTTAGATTTGAGGAGAAAGAGATGACATAGCTTTTTTTTTTTTTTTTTTTAAGCAATGAGACCTTGCTGGGTTACCCAGGCTGGAGTGCAGTGGCATAATCATGGCTCACTGCAGTCCTAAACTCCTGGGCTCTAGTGATCCTCCCATCTCAGCGTCTGCAGTAACTGGGACTACAGGCATGTTCCACCACATCTAGCTAAGTTTGTGTTTAAATTTTTCTGTCACGATAGGGTCTTGCTATGTTGCCCAGGCTAGTCTCCAACTCCTGGCCTCTAGCGATTCTTCTGCCTAATTTTCCAAAGTGCTGGAATCAGGCTTGACCCACTGTGCCCAGCCCTGATATAGCATTTCATAGTTAAGATTCTGAGCTCTGGAATTGGACAGACCTTCATTTGAATCCCAGTTGTTCCACGGCCACAGTAATTAACCCAGCTGAGCCTCAGCTTCTCCTTGTGGAATATGAGGCTCCACTATAAGAGTCAAAGGAAATGCTGTGAAGAGTGAATTCCATGGTGTACAACAGTTCTCAGCATATACTAAAGGCTTAATAAATGTTAGCCATAACATCTTATCATCATGCTTTCACGGTTTCAACACTCTAATGCCTTTTTTTTTTTTGAGATGGAGTCTCGTACCATCTCCCAGGCTGGAGTGCAGTGGCGCGATCTCGGCTCACTGCAACCTCTGCCTCCTGGGTTCAAGCAATTCTCCTGCCTCAGCCTCCCGAGTAGCTGGGATTGCAGGTGCCCGCCACCATGCCCAGCTAATTTTTTATATTTTTTTTTTTTAGCAGAGACAGGGTTTTACCATGTTGGCCAGGCTGGTCTCGAACTCCTGACTTCGTGATTCACCTGCCTCGGCCTCCTAAAGTGCTGGGATTACAGGCGTGACCCACCGCGCCCAGCCTCTAATGTCTATTATTATGTTGTCATATCGACAAACATATGCTAGCTCTTTTAAGATCAAGGCGTGAGGTGTAAAGACATGAAAAGCACTAAGCTCTTGACCTCAAAGAGCTTCTCGGCTCTACCACTGCCATCATCTATCAACTGAACCACAACAATAGTCTCCAAACCAGTCTCTGTGCTTCCAGGCTTATCACTTCCAATCCATGCTCCTTCCAGCCAAAGGGCTCTTTCCAAAAGCAAATCAGGACATGATATTTCCATTTCTGGACATCTTCCCTACTGCCCGTAAAATTAAGTCTGCACTCTTTAACACAGTAAATATAAGGTCTGGTCTCTTCTGCCACAGAAGCCTCTTTCATCATTTGCCTCCTGCCCTCAGAACTCCCCCATGCTAAGCTTCAGCTATTCTGAAATATTTCTAGTTCCTCAACCTGGCCTGCTCTCTCTCAGTATGGGGTCTCTGGACAAGCTGCCCCTGCCCAGGGGCCACATCCCTATTCTTCCACCTGACTGACGCCCTGTAGACTTTTAGAACCTCATTACAGATGTCACCTCCTCCTGGAAGCTTTCTCTGACCAACATCTCCCAAAACAGGGTAAAGGCACCTCTGAGCTCACTCCTGTCCTGGCATGGAGCTATCCTGGCACCTATTAATAGAAGAGCAAGTATCTGTCAATATGCCTTCTTCACTGTAAGGTGAAAGTAGGCACTGCGGCTTGTTCATCACCAGACCCTCATCAGAGAGCATACAATCTGGCATATGGTGGACGCTTAGTGTTTGCTGTAAAAAGAAGTTAATGGCAGCCGGGTGAGGTGGCTCACGCCTATAATTCCAGCACTTTGGGAGGCCAAGGCAGGCCGATTACCTGAGGTCGGGAGTTTGAGACCAGATCAGCCCGACCAACATGGAGAAACCCCGTCTCTACTAAAAATACAAAATTAGCCAGGCGTGATGGTGCATGCCTGTAATCCCAGCTACTCAGGAGGCTGAGGCAGGAGAATTGCTTGAACCCAGGAGGCGGAGGTCGCAGTGAGCTGAGATCACGCCACTGCACTCTAGCCTGGGCAACAAAAGCGAAACTCCATCTCCAAAAAAAAAAAAAAAAAAGTTAATGGACCAAGTGCAACAAGAGCTATGATTCAGTGCATGCTTTGGTCACAGAAGAACTCTATCCCAGTCAAAGTGCATTTAAAGTGCTTTGTTATCACTCAAGTTTGGTTTTAGAGGAGACGAATGACTACTCCAATCTCTGGCTTACCCAGTAAAAGACTACAAGCCCTTTGGCCAACTTACATGGGAGCCATCATTTGAGTGAACAAGATTCAGATAAGGAAGCAATAGAAGAGGTTGAGCCCAATTCTGGATACTGATTAGGAGATAATCTGCAGGCAATAGGGATTCATGAATGGCTTTTGAGTCAAAGGGTAACATGGCCATAGCTGTTGTTTTTTTTTTTTTTTAGACAGACTCTTGTTCTATCACCCAGGCTGGAGTGCGATGGCATGATCTCAGCTCACTGCAACCTCCGCCTCCCTGGTTCAAGTGATTCTTCCGCCTCAGCGTCCCTAGTAGCTGGGATTACAGGCGTGTGCCACCACGCCCAGCTAATTTTTGTATTTTTGTAGAGACGGGGTTTCACCACGTTGGCCAGGCTGGTCTTGAACTCCTGACCTCATGATCTGCCTGCCTTGGCCTCTCAAAGTGCTGGGATTACAGGCGTGAGCCACCACACCCAGCCTAGCTGTGCTTTAATAACATCACTTGGGAAACAGAAGGTGGACTAGAGGGTAAAAGACAAAGAGCAGGTAGGGAGCTGGATAAGAAGGAAGGTCAAAGGGTCCAGGCATACTATAGTGACAATGACTGAAATATGATTACCTGTGCAACAGTCCTGCTACAGGTGGGAAAACGGAGGAACAATAAAGGAATATTAACAGCACTTTTTATTGTTGTAATGCTTACAATTTCCAAAGTGCTTCATTTATAACTGTGATTCTCAAGCCTAGTTACATCTGAAGAGGTTTTTAAAAATACCAATTTCTAGGCCGGGCACAGTGGCTCACATCTGTAATCCCAGCACTTTGGGAGGCCGAGGCAGGCGGATCAACTGAGGTCAGGAGTTCAAGATCAGCCTGGTCAACATAGCAAAACCTCGTCTCTACTAAAAATACAGAATTAGCCGGGTGTGGTAGCACGCACCTGTAATCCCAGCTACTGGGGTGGCTGAGGCAGAAGAATCACTTGAACCTGGGAGGCAGAGGTTGCAGTGAGTCGAGATTGTGCCACTGAAGTCTAGCCTGGGTGACAGAGTAAGGCTCTGTCTAGGCCTTACCCCAATTCAATTAAATCAGAATGTAAATTCCACAGTAATTTTGTGGGCAGGAATTTTGGCTGTTTTGCTCACAGTCAGTGCCTGGCACATGCATGGTGCTCAGGAAGTATTTGTTGAATGAATGAATATACCATTATTAACTGAGATCCAAGGAACACACCAAGCTCCTGATCCCAGGAGCTTAGATTTTTTTCACAATAAGGACACCTTTCCTATTTCTAAAGCACTACTTATAAAAATATCTCAAGAAAACAATTAGAAGTTACTCAATGTGTACCGTGAGTGAGGGGGAAAAAAGGTAGGCAGTGTCGCCAGGTGCGGTGGCTCACGCCTGTAATCCCAGCACTTTGGGAGGCCGAGATGGGCGGATCACGAGGTCAGAAGATCGAGACCATTCTGGCTAAAGTGGTGAAACCCCGTCTCTACTAAAAATACAAAAAATTAGCCGGACGTGGTGGCGGGCGCCTGTAGTCCCAGCTACTCGGGAGGCTGAGGCAGGAGAATGGCGTGAACCAGGGAGGTGGAGCTTGCAGTGAGCCAAGATGGTGCCACTGCACTACAGCCTGGGCGATAGAGCGTGACTCTGTCTCAAAAAAAAAAAAAGGTAGGCAGTGTCTAGTGATGTGACAAGAAGAAATTAGTGGCCATGGGCACAGACAGGCTTAGGCAAGCTCTAACTCCTGTGAAATTTTGAGGTAATCATATTGTAAGGACTCAAGCACAATGAGAAAACAACTATATATTAACCAGCTACCCTACCCTGGATGTTTGAACAAAACCCAAAAACCCAAATGCACATACATACGTATTATTTTGTTCTGATACTTCAGGATTACTTTGATATATTTGTTCTGGCTTTGTACACAGTAATTCTTTGTTTGATATCTGAAAAACAGTGGCACATGGAAATGGATGAAACCCGTTGGGACAAACATCCAAAGAACTTTTTTTTTTTTTTTTTTTTTGAGACGGAGTCTCGCTCTGTGGCCCAGGCTGGAGTGCAGTGGCCCGAACTCAGCTCACTGCAAGCTCCGCCTCCCGGGTTCACGCCATTCTCCTGCCTCAGCCTCCCGAGTAGCTGGGACTACAGGCGCCCGCCGCCTCGCCCGGCTAGTTTTTTTGTATTTTTTAGTAGAGACGGGGTTTCACCACTTTAGCCAGGATGGTCTCGATCTCCTGACCTCGTGATTCGCCCGTCTCGGCCTCCCAAAATGCTGGGATTACAGGCTTGAGCCACCGCGCCCGGCCTTTTTTTTTTTTTTTTTTTTTTGAGACAGAGTGTCGCCCTGTCGCCCAGGCTGGAGTGCAGTGGTGTGATCTCGGCTCTCCGCAACAACCTCCACCTCCCGGGTTCAAATGATTGTCCTGCCTCAGCCTCCGGAGCAGCTGGGATTACAGGCTCACGCCTGGCCCCAAGGAACTATTTGGATAAGGAGGAGCCCTGAGTTTGTAGAATCATAAAAGTAGCATAGAATCCGGCCGGGCACAGCGGCTCACACCTGTGATCTCAGCAAAGGCGGGCAAATCACCAGGTCAGGAGTTTGAGATCAGCCTGCCCAACATAGTGAAACTCTGTCTCTATTAAAAACACAAAAGTTACCTGGGCGTGGTAGTGCATGCCTGTAATCCCAGCTACTCAGATGGCTGAGGCACGAGAATCCCTTGAACCCAGAAGGCAGAGGCTGCAGTAAGCCAAGACTGCAACACTGCACTTCAGCCTGGGCAACAGAGTGAGACTGTCTCAAAAAAAAAAAAAAAAAAAAAAAAAAAAAGTCTCCAGTCATTGTCAAATATGGTGGGAGAGAAAGGGGGGAAAGGGCAAAATCACTCTTGTTTTAGAACCACTACCTTATCCAATGACTGTTCATTCACCCATCACTACTCAAAACTTTCTCTTCGTACTTCCAGATGTTTTCTTGTGGAGAAAAAAAAGCCTCTACTCCTCTGGTTTATCTGGCAACTCTCCAGAAAGTCTAATTGTGTAGCACAAGGGTAGAGTGTACTTAAAATTGTAAAAGTTTTTCCTCATACTATTCCAAAAAAAGCAGTTTTTATCTTTTCAGTGGTATTTGATGAAACTAAAACGCTTTCTCCAGATGTTACGAACCTCCCAGAGAGTTAACCCATAAACATTTACCTTATCTCCCACCCCAGGCACTGCGGATTACAGAAAATATCTGACACCCATTTTCCAGATCTGTTCAAGAAGTGTCTGTTGGGCATGGTGGCTCACTATTGTAATCCCATCACTTTGGGAGGTCGAGGTGGGAAGATCACTTGAGGCCAGGAGTTCCAGACCAGCGATGCCAACATGGTGAAACCCTGCCTCTACTAAAAATAGAAAAAATTAGCCGGGAGTGGGTGGTGCATGCCTGTAGACTCTGCTACTCGGGAGGCAGAGGCAGGAGAATCGCTTGAACCCAGGAGGCGGAGGTTGCAGTGAGCCGAGATCGCGCCACTGCACTCCAGCCTGGGTGACAGAACGAGACTGTGTCTCAGGACAAAAAAAAAAAAAAGGTGACTCATATAGTTCTTGTTTTTACAACCCGAATATCTGAATTCAGGTAAAATATTCTGCCTGACCAGTGCTACATGATAAGCCACGTACCTGCTCACTTCGCAGGGTCGCAGCACCCTTCTTACTACTATTTAGGCAATTTAGGTTTCTGACCGGGAAACCAGCGGAGCTGAGCGGGCGGCAAGAGGGGTGGGTTCAGGATGAGAAGTTGGGATGGGTGACGAAGGAGTAGAGAGTGAATCTTGGCTGAAAAGTAAGGAAAATAACTGTGAAGAAGAGATGACCCAGCTTGAAATAAAGCCTGAAGACCTCACCTCCCACTTGAGAGAGAGAAGCAGCTGAAAGCCATCAGCTTGCAGTCTGGGCTCTCAGACAGGGAACGTGAGGGGTTGAGACCAGATCTACGATTTCACACCCCTGTCTCGGCCCCTAGGCTCAGTGACCATTCATTCAAATTCTCAATAAAAAAAGGATTACCAGACCCTGCGCAGGGAACACATCTGGGAAAACAGCTGCAACCTCGGAGACCAGCACGGGACAAGCTATCTCTGGGCAATAAGGAACAATTAAAGAGAATCCCAGGAACCAGGTAACCAATCGCCAGAAGCCCTCCGCCCTCATGATCCATTGGGTCAAGGCCCCACTGCCGCCTCGTATCGCCAGCCTCCAGTCCTGCCTCCACGACGCACCCTTCCCCAAGGCTGGCCGGGTCTGGATGTCGCCATCCCCTATTCCGAGCTACAGACCTCGCAGCTGAACTCTTAAAGAGAACCTCCCTTCTTCCTCACGGTGCTGCAGCTCCGTACAATGTACTGAGCCTCGCCAGCCACCGTAGGCGAGGTCGCGGCGCGTCCGTGACGTCACTTGTGTGCGCTTCTGCCGCACTAAGGGAAACATGGCTCTATCGCGGCCAGTGAGGCTCTTTTCCCTCGTGGCTCGGTTGATCCTGGCGCCCCGACGAGGTCTCACGGTCCGCAGTCCCGACGAACCCCTGCCGGTGGTACGCATTCCAGTGGCTCTACAGCGGCAGTTGGAACAACGGCAGAGCAGGCAGCGGAACCTCCCGAGGCCGGTGCTGGTTCGACCTGGACGGCTGCTGGTCTCGGCGCGGCGGCCGGAGTTCAACCAGCCGGCGCGCCTCACACTGGGTCGTTGGGAGAGCGCGCCGCTAGCCTCTCAAGGCTGGAAGAGTCGACGCGCGCGTCGGGACCACTTCTCCATCGAGCGAGCGCAACAGGAGGCGCCAGCTGTGCAAAAGCTCTCGTCCGAGGGTAACTTTGCTGACCTGGGCCTGGAGCCCCCTGTGCTGCACGCACTACAAGAGGTTGCGCCTGAAGTCGTTCAGCCCACAACCGTGCAGTCTAACACTATCCCCCAACTACTTCGCGGCCGCCACGTCCTTTGCGCCGCAGAAACCGGCAGTGGCAAGACTCTTAGCTACCTCCTGCCGCTGTTTCAACGGCTCATGGGCCAGCCAAGCCTGGACTCCCTTCGTATCCCGGCTCCCCGAGGCCTAGTCCTTGTTCCTTCCCGAGAACTGGCCCAACAGGTGCGGGCTGTGGCCAAACCCTTGGGCCGCTCCTTGGGCCTGCTGGTGCGGGACCTGGAGGGAGGCCACGGCATGCGTAGGATCAGGATGCAATTGTCCAGACAACCTTCAGCAGATGTGCTAGTGGCCACTCCAGGGGCTCTGTGGAAGGCTCTGAAAAGTCGACTGATTAGTCTGGAGCAACTCTCGTTCTTGGTGTTGGATGAGGCAGACACACTGCTGGATGAAAGCTTCCTGGAACTGGTGGACTACATCTTAGAGAAGAGCCACATAGCAGACGGCCCAGCTGACTTGGAAGACCGCTTCAATCCCAAAGCTCAGTTAGTGCTGGTAGGAGCCACATTTCCTGAAGGTGTAGGCCAATTGCTGAATAAAGTCGCCAGCCCAGATGCTGTCACCACCATCACCAGCTCCAAGCTCCACTGTATCATGCCTCATGTGAAACAGACATTTCTGAGACTGAAGGGAGCAGATAAGGTAGCCGAGCTGGTGCACATTCTCAAGCATCATAACAGAGCAGAAAGGACTGGCCCCTCAGGAACTGTTCTGGTGTTCTGTAATAGCTCCAGCACTGTGAACTGGCTGGGATATATTCTGGATGACCACAAAATCCAACACCTAAGGTTGCAGGGGCAAATGCCAGCCTTAATGAGGGCAGGAATCTTCCAGTCCTTCCAGAAGAGCTCCCGAGACATACTTCTCTGCACAGACATAGCCTCTCGGGGCCTGGACAGCACTGGTGTGGAACTGGTTGTCAATTATGATTTCCCCCCAACGCTGCAAGATTACATCCACAGAGCAGGGAGAGTGGGCCGTGTGGGGAGCGAGGTTCCAGGCACCGTCATCAGTTTTGTGACCCATCCCTGGGATGTGAGCCTGGTTCAGAAGATTGAGCTGGCGGCTCGCCGAAGGAGAAGTCTTCCAGGACTAGTATCCTCGGTGAAAGAGCCTTTGCCGCAGCAACCTGATTTTGACAAATCTGATTAAAATGTGATGCTAGAACAGGGATATTTCCCAGTATCTTGGGTGGGTGATCACACTTGTGAGTGGGAGGCTCTGGGCTGCCGTCAGCGCCTTGAGGGTAGGATGAACTGCCATGTGACTTGGAAAGGTAAGATGCTAGCCAGCATTGGAGAAGAAGCTGCTGAGCATGGCTTTCTGTAGTCTTTCACAAGACACAAGTGGATTTTGACTTTGTATCATATCATGATTTCTAACAATAAATGATGTTTTTATGTGCCTCCCCTAAGAATATTTAGCACTGGGGCGGAATTCAGTAGTTTCTGAGGATTCATACCCCAGACTGCCACATCTAGGACAAAGGCTCTTTCAGTTGATGTTTTAATTTATAAACATTGAGTTTTTATTTCCTGCCCCCAAAAAGGGGAACCCATTAAGCCCCCAGGGAAAGGAAAGGAACTGTGACCAGCAGTAGACAGAGTTCTTCACTAACAGCGCCCAAGACAAACGGGCATCTTGGCGAAATCTCTCTGGAAGGTACCGGCAGGAAAGTAAAGGGTAGACTAACACAGAAGTTTTGGTTGTACTTCTATCCCAACTCGGTGGCCAAGAAAGTGGAGAGATGATTAAACTGTTTTAAAATGTATACATATATATATATATATATATATACACACACAAAAAAATTACAAAAATTAACCCGGCGTGGTGGCACATGCCTGTAGTCCCAGCTACTCGGGAGGCTGAGGCAGGAGAGTCACTTGAACCTGGGAGGCGGAGGGTGCAGTGAACGAAGATCATACCACTACACTCCAGCCTGGGGGACAGAGCAAGACTCTTATCTCAAAAGAAAAAAGCCGGGTGTGGTGGCTCACACCTGTAATCCCAGCACTTTGGGAGGCTGAGGCGGAAGGATCACCTAAGATCAGGAGTTTAAGACCAGCCTGGCAAACATGGCAAAACCCCATCTCTACTAAAAATACAAAAAATATTAGCTGAATGTGGTGGTGCACGCCTGAAATCCCAACTACTTGGGGGGCTGAGGCGCAAGAATGGCTTGAACCCGGGAGGCGGAGGTTTCGGTGAGCCAAGATTGCACCTCTGCACTCCAGCCTGGGTGACAGAGCCAATACCCTGTCTCAAAAAAAAAAAAAAAAACAGAATCCTGAGCCCCACTCCAGATGGGATTAAGCTCTCTAAAGTTTGACCTGAGAATACTGTCTTTGTAAACTCCCCTGGGTGATACTCTGGCCCTCCTAAATCGATGAACCATTTGTCTATGCTGTACTGCCTTTCCCAGAGTCCCAGCAAATTCCTATAAGGCTGTGTACCCCCACAAGACCAGAGAGATGCTTCCGGACAAGTACTCTCTCCAGAGCGTTGGAGAATCTGAGTGATGTCTTGCTAGCCCTCACGCCAGAACAAACTTCCCAGGAACCGTACCCTTGATATTTTACCTCCTACCACTCCCTGCAGGCTGTCTGCTGTAATTAGCACCACACTAAAGCAACATATGAGAGAAGGTGCTGTGATTCTCAACCAGGGTGACCCAGTCTGCAAAGATCAGGCCGTCTCTACCTCCTGGGCATATCCCCTCTGCAATAAGCAATAACCCCACTAAATAAATGTCCCATGTTTGTTTTTTCAAGGCCAGTAACAGGGAGACCTCTCGTAAAGGTCATCTCTCTTTAGTAGGAAGTTCTTGGCCACACTGAACCAAAGGCTGCTCCTAGTATGGTCCTAATCAGGCTAAGGGCAGAGTTGCCTGTTTCTTTGAGTAGGACCAAATCACCTTTTTTATATGTAAAAAAAATGGACACAAGGTCTAGCTATGTTACCCAGGCTGGTCTCAAACTCCTGGGCTCAAGAGATACTCCTGCCTCCACCTTCCAAAGTGCTAGGATTACAGGCGTGAGTCACCATGCCTAGCCCAAATGACCTTTTGGTACCTCTTTACAGTGCTGACCTGGGCTGCTGCTGGGGGCTAAACCTCATCCTTTCATAGTGATGAGACTGTCATTGTTTGCCTATTTAAAGAGAGGGCAGTGTAATGATAAGGTTATGATTTTGTATTGTTACTTTTTTTTTTTTTTTTTGAGACAGAGTCTTACTCTGTCACCCAGGCTGGAGTACGGTGGCACAATCTCGGCTCATTGCAACCTCTGCCTCCCAGGTTCAAGCAATTCTTGGGCCTCAGCCTCCTGAGTAGCTGGGATTACAAGTGCACATCAACATGCGCAGCTAGTTTTTATATTTTTAGTAGAGACAGGGTTTTGCCATGTTAGCCAGGCTGGCTGTGAACTCCTGGCCTCAAGTGACCCACCTGCCTCAGCCTCCCAAAGTGCTGGGATTACAGGCGTGAGCCAAGGCGCCTCGCCAGTCATTTGGGATTCTTATCTTGTCATGAATTTGTTTGAATTTCATGTTAAAATAGGTTCACCTGTAGACGTGGCATCTCACATCTATAATCCCAGCACTCTGGGATGCCAAGGCAGGAGGATCACTTGAGGCCAGGAGTTCCAGGTTACAGTGAGCTATGATGGTGCCACTGTACTCTAGCCTGGATGACAAAGTGAGACCCTGTTTCTGAAAAAAGAATAAATTTTAAAAATAGAACCATCATGCACACTTCAGACAGTCATTTGGGAGCCTCATTTTGCCTTAGAGCACATTTAACATACCTCCCAGTGTACATCACCTTTTTTTTTGCGGGGGGGGATGGAGTCTTGCTCTGTCGCCCAGGCTGGAGTGCAGTGGCACGATCTCGGCTCACTGCAAGCTCTGACTCCCAAGTTCACGCCATTCTCCTGCCTCAGCCTCCTGAGTAGCTGGGACTACAGGCGCCCGCCACCACTCTCGGCTAATTTTTTGTATTTTTAGTAGAGACGGGGTTTCACCATGTTAGCCAGGATGATCTCGATTGCCTGACCTCGTGATCCGCCCGCCTTGGCCTCCCAAAGTGCTGGGATTACTACCACCACACCACCTTTAAATGTAATGAGCTTGTCCTCACATTCTTTTTTTTTTTTTTTTTTTTTTTTGAGACGGAGTCTCGCTCTGTTGCCCAGGCTGGAGTGCAGTGGCCGGATCTCGGCTCACTGCAAGCTCCGCCACCCGGGTTCACGCCATTCTCCTGCCTCAGCCTCCCGAGTAGCTGGGACTACAGGCGCCGCCACCACGCCCGGCTAATTTTTTATATTTTTTAGTAGAGACGGGGTTTCACTGTGTTAGCCAGGATGGTCTTGATCTCCTGACCTCATGATCCGCCCGTCTTGGCCTCCCAAAGTGCTGGGATTACAGGCTTGAGCCACCGCGCCCGGCCATCCTCACATTCTTAATAGCTACAAATCTGGAGCTCCAAACGAAGCCCTGCTGACAGAATGCCTCTCTGCTACCTGTATGACATTGGATAGACCCCTAACCTCTTGGCTTTCTTGAGTCTTAGGTGGTAAAAATGTGAGGGTGCTATGAATTTACATTTGGGGCAGAACAAAGTCAAGAAGAGCCTGTATGTTTTCAGTCTTCTTAATTAGAATGTATTCCCTCTCCTATTGAAACCGCCATTGCAAAATTACAACCGAGACAGTGAAAGAGAGTTGATCTAACCAACTCCATCTTGCTTGTAACCTCCAAGCTGTCCTTGTTCATTCCTGACCATAGGCTGAACTAACTTTGGGAGGAACTTAGTTTATAGTTTAAAACAAAGAAGATAACAGCCCTTTCCCAAAAGAAACCCCCTTTTTGCCTGGGGACTAGAGTGCCTTTGTAACAAAATCAGCCAAAAGATTAGAAATTATGGTTTAGGAGTCATGCAGCTAGAGGCTACAGGGTCCTTTTTTCTTTTTCTTTTTTTTTTTTTTTGAGATGGAGTCACTCTTGTTGCCCATGCTGGAGTGCAAAGGCGCTATTTCGACTCACTGCAACCTCCGCCTCCCGGGTTCAAACAATTCTCCTGCCTCAGCCTCCTGACTAACTGGGATTACAGGCATCCGCCACCACACCCGGCTAATTTTTTGTATTTTTAGTAGAGATGGGTTTCACCATGTTGGCCAGGCTGCTCTTGAACTCTTGACCTCAGGTGATCCACCCACCTCAGCCTCCCAAAGTGCTGGGATTACAGGCGTCAGCCACTGCGCCCAGCCAAGGCTACAAGATTCTGACCATTCCCCAAATTGTTCTTGGGGATAACATCACTATATAAAACCTAAGATCATGCTCACTTCAGCAATACATATAATAAAATTGGAACTATAGAGAAGATTAGCACAGCCCCTTGTGCAAGGATGACATGCAAATCCATGAAGCGTTCCATATTTGTTAATGTTTTAATTTTTTAAAATCATATACATAGGCCAGGTGTGGTGGCTCACGCTTGTAATCTCAGAAATTTGGGAGGCCAAGGCAGGTGGATCACTTGAGGTCAGGAGTTGAAGATCAGCCTGACCAACATGGTGAAACCTCATCTCTACTAAAAATACAAACATTAGCCAGCGTGGTAGAGGGTGCCTGTAATCCCAGCTACTCAGGAGGCTGAGGCAGGAGAATCACTTGAACCTGGGAGGTGGAGGTTGCAGTGAGCCGAGGTCGTGCCATTGCACTCCAGCCTGGGCAACAAAGTTGGACTGCGTCTCAAAAAAAAAAAAAAGAAAAAAAAAATATATATGTATGTGTGTGTGTGTATACATATATATACACATACGTGTCATATATACGTTATATATTATATATGCAACATAATATCAGTGCTTGAGATATTCTGCAGAGCCTACGCTTGATTGGCTAGGCACAGTGGCTCACACCTGTAATCCCAGCACTTTGGAAGGCCAAGGCAGGTGGATCCCTTGAGGACGAGGGAGTTTGAGAGCAGCCTGGCCAAGATGACAAAACCCCGTCTCTACTAAAATTACAAAAATTAGCTGGGTGTGGTGGCAGGTGCCTGTAGTCCCAGCTTCTCAGGATGCTGAAACATGAGAATCCCTTGGGGAGCTTGCAGTGAGTCAAGATCATTGCGCGACTGCACTCCAGCCTGGGCAACAGAGTGAGACTCTGTCTCAAAAAATATAAATAAATAAAATAAAAAAGACCTTGCACTTGATGGATCAGCTGACCATCAAGTGGTCAATCTTGTGGCTCTGGTCAATCTTGTGGCTCCCCAAGAGCCACAATGGTCAATCTTGTGGCTCCCCAACCCAGGAACTGACTCGGGGCAAGAGGATACCTTCGACTACCTATGAGTTTTTTTTTTTTTCTTTGAGACGGAGTCTCACTCTGTCGCGTAGGCTGAAGTTCAGTGGCACGATTTTGGCTCACTGCAGTCTCTGCCTCCTGGGCTTCAGTGATTTTAGTTCTTCAGCCTCCCAAGTAGCTAGCTGGGATTACAGATGTGCACCACCATGCCCAGCTAACTTTTGTTTTTGTTGTTGTTTTTGTTTTTGAGACAGAGTCTCGTCTCACTGTCACAAGGCTAGAATGCAATGGCTGGATCTCAGCTCACTGCAACCTCCACCTCCTGGGTTCAGGATTCTTCTGCCTCAGCCTCCCAAGTAGCTGGGACTACAGGCGCATGCCACCACACCCAGCTAATTTTTTTAGTAGAGACGGGGTTTCACCATATTGGCCAGGATGGCCTCAATCTCTTGACCTCGTGATCCGCCCACCTTGGCCTCCAAAAGTGCTGGGATTACAGGCATGAGCCACCACATCCAGTCTAATTTTTGTTTTCTCAGTAGAGACAGGATTTCACCATGTTGGCCAGGCTTGTCAGCCTCCCAGAGTGCTGGGATTACAAGCATGAGCTGCTACGCCCAAGTCAACTCCCTATGATTTCATCTCTGACCCAGCCAATCAGCTTTCCCAACTCACTGCCCACCACCCACCAAGTTATCTTTAAAAACTCTGATCCCTGAATGTTTAGGGAGACTTATTTGAGTAATAATAAAACTCCAGTCTCCTGCACAGCTAGCTCTGCGTGAATTACTCTTTCTCTATTGCAATTTCCCTGTCTTGATAAATCAGCTTTGTCTAGGCAGTGGCAAAGGGAACCCGTAGGGCAGTTACACTTTGCGTGTGTCCAGATCTCACTTGTCCTTCAAGTCCAGTTGGAAGGAGCCTTCCATGATCCCTTTGTCCATCCCAATCTCTGCCTCTCCTGCTGTTGATTGTTTAGCACCAGTGCGTGGCTACCTATCTATCTCTTAGATTAATCTTGCCTCTCCAGTTCATCTCAGAATTTAGATTTCTCTTGCCCTCCTGTGGTCACTGGAACTTGCACCAGCCAACAGATGTGCCCCACAGAGTGGCTACTAGGCATTTGTAGGGAGGGCTGGATGGGAGGGCCCAGGCAGGATTCCTCTCTATCTCTGCCCTGCTCTCCTCCACAAAACCCTGAAGGCTCAAAGCCTGCCCCTTAGGTCACAGATTCCTTATGTGACTTCACTGGGTAGTGATGACCTCACAAGCTTTCACAGTTTCCATGGCAGCGTGACTACACACCTGTGTCCTAGGGAAACCTCCCTACCATTTCTCTGTGAGATACCAATCTGTTTGGTTGGCTGAGAGACAATGTCTGACCGGATCCTCTATATTCTCTCTAACATGTCCTCTGTCCCCTGGGAGGGCAGCGCAGCAGGTAGGCATACAGGGGGCATCTATACAGGAGGCGTTGCTGTACCCATAGCTTCACCTGGCTGACACATTCCTTTTGGGCTGGCCCACCACACCTCACAGCTTTCCTAGCCATAAGTAATATCGAGGGCGTGGCCACTCAGGGACCCACAGTCTTCCTGCTCGCTGCTAAGGGCAAGTGAAATGTCATCTGAGCAGGTGTTCAGACAGGTTCTCATCTTTTTTTTTTTTTTTTTAATTGAGACGGGGTCTTGCTATGTTGCCGGGGCTGGTCTGAATTTTTTTGTTTTGTTTTGGTTTGGTTTGGTTTGAGACAGGGTCTCTGTCGCCCAGGTCGGAGTGCACTGGCATAATCACAGCTCACTGAAACCTCAACTTCCTGGGCTCAGGGGATTCTCCCAACTCAGTCTCGCTAGTACCTGGGACTACAGGCATGCGCCACCACACCCAGCTAATTTTTTCTATTTTTAGTGGTGACAGGGTTTCGCCATGTTGCCTAGGCTGGTCTTGAACTCCTGAGCTCAAGCGATCTGCCCACCTCAGCCTCCCAAAATGCTAGGATTACGGGAGTGAGGCACTGTGCCTGGCCCACCAATTGGTATTAGATGTTTTTATTTTACTCTCGCTCTGTTACCCAGGCTGGAGTGCAGTGGCATGATATTAGATCCTTTTTTTTTCTTTCTTTCTTTTTTGAGATGGAGTCTCGCTCTGTCTCCCAGACTGGAGTCCAGTGGCCAGATCTCAGCTCACTGCAAGCTCCGCCTCCCGGGTTCACGCCATTCTCCTGCCTCAGCCTCCTGAGTAGCTGGGACTACAGGCGCCCGCCACCTCGCCCGGCTAGTTTTTTGTATTTTTTAGTAGAGACGGGGTTTCACTGTGTTAGCCAGGATGGTCTCGATCTCCTGACCTCGTGATCCACCCGTCTCGGCCTCCCAAAGTGCTGGGATTACAGGCTTGAGCCACCGCGCCCAGCCTTTTTTTTTTTTTTGAGACAGTGTCTCGCTCTGTCACCCAGACTGGGGAGTGCAGTGGTACGATCTTGGCTCACTGCAACCTCCACCTCCCAGGTTCAAGCGATTCTCCTGCCTCAGCCTCCCAAGCAGCTGGAACTACAGGTGCCCGCCCACCATGCCTGCCTAATTTTTTGTATTTTTAGTAGAGATGGGGTTTCATCACGTTGGCCAGGCTGGTGCTCCTGGACTCAAGTGATATTCCCTCCTCAGCTTCTCAAAGTGCTGAGATTACAAGCGTGAACCACCACACCCGGCCAATAGTAGATGATTTTTTACAAAACTTGAAAATAATTTCCGTTAAAGCCTGAGATGTGACAGACCTTAAGAAATGTATTTTTTGGAAGGGATGAGGAGTATCTCCTGGTCTCCTGCTGCTGCCACAGGCTCCACATAACTGCTTTCACAGCCAGCATGCTGTCTTAGGGGACACACAGAGGTGATAGGCCAAGGCTGTGTCTGGAATGCGAAGAAGATGAAAGGACTTCTTAGGAAGAGACGTGAGAGACGGGAGGCAACACAGTGTATAAGGTAAAAGTTACTAATTCTGGTTTTCTTTCCAGCTGCAGTGCCTGCCACTTCTCCTCCCACACCTGGGCACTACCATGTTCTCTACCGAGGGTGTGGAGAAACTCAGGTAGGCTGGCATGGGGAGACGTACTGCCTGGTTGGTGGCTACCGGGCCTATGGGGATACCCCTTTGGCCACCTCAACAAAGGCTGAAGCAGAGAAGCCAGCCCCCAGCCGTGCTCCCAAGAGACGTCAAGCTACAGCAGAGTCAGATAAAGACCTTGGTTGCTCTAGCCCCAAAATTCGGCGCTTGGAGTATAGTGGCAGGAGACTGACCCCACAGAAGCTTGCTGGATGAGCCATTTGGGAGAAAGGACAAATGTTTAGCTGTCTGAGACAGCTAATGCCTCTTCTGCAGTGACCTCCCCTGCCCACCACTGCAGATAGCGCCTGAGTCATTCTACCTAAGCCTTCCTCATCCAGAAGCCCCCTTCCATGCTAACTACCCATGGGCAAGGAGCCTCAGAAACTGTGGTTTAAAATGAGAGGTTGCTTTGAACATTCCAACGCTGAAGCTGGCCTGGAAGAAAACCTGATGTTCCTCTATTCATCTCTCCAGAGTCCCTTTTTGGGCAGAAGAAAGAAAAATCTGTACTCTTGCTAGCCAAGGAGTCAACGGCAGAGAGAGGGTGCAGCATAGCCTAGCAGGGGCCTGGTCTACCAGATGGGCTTTTGCTTTGAGTTACTGCCAGCAACTACCAGCACAAACCAGGAGGGCCAGGACTTGCTGAAACTGGAAGAAGCAGCCCATGGCTAGTCACAGCAGGAGAAAGGCTCCTGCTGGGCATCTCAGGAGGTAGAAGAAAGAGACCTAGGGAGACCTGACACCTACATCAAGAGCAACATGGAGGAGGTTGAGTAACATCCCCCCTGAAGCTCACGTGTTCCTTTATTTCCTGCCCATTATGGCCCCAGTGAGGTCCCTACTGCTCAATTTTTTAAAAAATGATTTAAAAAATTATTTTTCCATAACAGTGTTTGACTTGATCTTCTTTCTTTCTTTCTTTTTTTTTTTTCTTTTTGATGGAGTCTCGTTCTGTCGCCCAGGCTGGAGTGCAGTGGCGCTATCTTGGCTCACTGCAAGCTCCGCCTCCCGGGTTCACACCATTCTCCTGCCTCAGCCTCCCGAGTAGCCGGGACTACAAGCGCCCACCACCATGCCCAGCTAATTTTTGTATTTTTAGTAGAGACAGGGTTTCACCGTGTTGACCAGGATGGTCTCGATCTCTAGACCTCATAATCTGCCTGCCTTGGCCTCCCAAAGTGCTGGGATTACAGGCATGAGCCACTGCGCCTGGCCTCTTTCTTTTATTTTTCTTCTTCATCTCCTTCTCCTTCTTCTTCTTCTTTCTCTGTCTGTCTTTCTCTCTTTCTGTCTTTCTTAGATGGGGTCTCGGCCCAGCACGGTGGCTCACTCCTGTAATCCCTACAATTTGGGAGGCTGAGGCGGTGGATCACCTGAGGTCAGGAGTTCAAGACCAACCTGGCCAACACAATGAAACCCCGTCTCTTACTAAAAATACAAAAAATTGGCCGGGCGCAGTGGCTCACGCCTGTAATCCCAGCACTTTGGGAGGCCGAGGCGGGCGGATCATGAGGTCAGGAGATTGAGACCATCCTGACTAACACAGTGAAACCCTGTCTCTACTAAAAATAC
Organism: Chlorocebus sabaeus; assembly: GCF_047675955.1. Taxonomy (NCBI): domain Eukaryota; kingdom Metazoa; phylum Chordata; class Mammalia; order Primates; family Cercopithecidae; genus Chlorocebus; species Chlorocebus sabaeus. The sequence goes on along the minus strand of NC_132908.1, from coordinate 64,944,712 downwards.
AAAAAATTAGCCCGGCATGTTGGCGGGCGCCTGTAGTCCCAGCTACTCAGGAGGCTGAGGCAGGAGAACGGCGTGAACCTGGGAGGCGGAGCTTGTAGTGAGCCGAGATAGCACCACTGCACTTCAGCCTGGGCGACAGAGCGAGACTCCGTCTCAAAAAAAAAAAAAAAAAATTACCGAGCATGGTGGTGGGCCCTTGTAATCCCAGCTACTCAGGAACCTGAGGCAGGAGAATCACTTGAACCTGGGAGGCGAAGGATCGCGCCACTGCACTTCAGCTTGGGCGACAGAGTGAGACTCCATCTTATTAAAAAAAAAAAAAAAAAAAAAAAAAGATGGGGTCTTGCCATGTTGTCCAGGCTGATGTTAAACTTCTGGGCTCAAATGACACATCTGCCTTGGCCTCCCAAATAAATAAAAATTAAAAAAAGAAACGCAGGCCGGGTGCGGTGGCTCAAGCCTGTAATCCCAACACTTTGGGAGGCTGAGACGGGTGGATCACGAGGTCAGGAGATCGAGACCATCCTGGCTAACACGGTGAAACCCCATCTCTACTAAAAAATACAAAAAACTAGCCAGGCGAGGTGGCGGGCGCCTATAGTCCCAGCTACTCGGGAGGCTGAGGCAGAAGAATGGTGTAAACCCGGGAGGTGGAGCTTGCAGTGAGCTGAGATCCGGCCACTGCACCCCAGCCTGGGTGACAGAGCAAGACTCCGTCTCAAAAAAAAAAAAAAAAAAAAAAAGAAACGCAGAACCTGGCCGTCCACAGTGGCTCACACCTGTAATCCCAATACTTTGGGAGGCCGAGGGGGGAGAATTGCTTGAAGCCAGGAGTTCGAGATGAGCTTGGGCAACTAGTGAGATCCTGTCTCTACAAAAGTAAAAATAGGTATGGTGGTGTGCACCTGTAGTCCTAACCACTTCCGGGGGATGAGGCATGAGGATCGCTTAAAGCCAGGAGTTGAAGGCTGCAGTAAGCTATGATCACACCACTGCATTTCAGCAGTCTGGGTGACTGGGTGACACAACGAGACCTTGTCTCAAAAAAGAAAAGAAAAAAAAAAAAGAAAAGCCAAAAAAATGTAGAGCCCAGTGAGTCTTTCCGTGTCTCTGTGTGTGTGTGTGTGTGTGTGTGTGTGTGTGTGTTTGAATGTTAGGAGAGAGAGGAAATGATTAAGAAGATGTTGTTCAATCTATCAATCCACCCGTCCATCCATTTGTTTATTCAACAAGTATTTATTGGGCACTTTTTTTTTTTTTTTTTGTAGAGACAGAGTTTTCTCTCCTGTTGCCCAGGCTGGAGTGCAGTGGTGCGATCTCGGCTCACCGCAACCTCCGCCTTCTGAGTTCAAGCAATTCTCCTGCCTCAGCCTCCTGAGTAGCTGGGACTACAGAGGCATGCCACTAAGCCCAGCTAATTTTTGTATTTTTAGTAGAGGTGGGGTTTCACCACATCGGTCAAGCTGGTCTCAAACTCCTAACCTCAGGCGATCCATCCTCCTTGGCCTCAGCCTCCCAAAGTGCTGGGATTACAGACATGACCACCACACCCAGCCTATCGAGCACCTCTTACATACCAGCCACTGTGCTGGTTGCTTGAGATATATTGGTGAATGAGAAACCCCTCCCCTCAAGGCACCCACAAACAATGTAATTTGTTTATAGAGACAAACAAACAATATAATGCTTTGTTGTTGTTGTTTGAGATGGAGTCTCACTCTATCGCCCAGGGTGCAGTGGCCCGATCTCAGCTCACTGCAAGCTCCGCCTCCCGGGTTCACACCATTCTCCTGCCTCAGCCTCCCCAAACCATATGATTTTAGATAACTGTAACTGCTATAAAGAAAAATGAAACTGGATAAGCGAATACAGTGATGAGGTGTGCTGTGTTATACAAGGTGGTCAGGGAAGGCTTCTCTGAGATGATGACACTGTGGCTAAGATGTGAGGGAGTCATGTGAGGAGTCAAAGGGAGAGCATTACTGGAGGAAATTTCAAGTATAATGGTAAGAATGAGACTGATCGACCGGGCGCAATGGCTCAAGCCTGTAATCCCAGCACTTTGGGAGGCCGAGGCGGGCGGATCACGAGGTCAGGAGACCCAGACCATCCTGGCTAACACAGTGAAACCCCCGTCTCTACTAAAAAATACAAAAAATTAGCCGGGTATGGTGGCGGGCACCTGTAGTCCCAGCTACTAGGGAGGCTGAGGCAGGAGAATGGCGTGAACCCGGGAGGTGGAGCTTGCAGTGAGCCAAGATCGCGCCACTGCACTCCAGCCTGGGCGACAGAGCAAGACTCTGTCTCAAAAAAAAAAAAAAAAAGAATGAGACTAATCAGTTTTTGTTGTTGTTGTTGTTTTGTTTTTGTTTTTGTTTTGAGGTGGGGTCTCACTCTGTCTCCCAGGATGGAGTACAATGGTGCAATCTTGGCTCGCTGCAACCTCTGCCTCTATGGTTCAAGTGATTCACCTGCTTCAGCCTCCCGGGTAGCTGGGACTAGAGGCACATGCCACCACACTCGGCTAATTTTTGTGTTTTTAGTAAAGATGGGGTTTCACTATGTTGGTCAGGCTGGTCTTAAACTCCAGACCTCAGCTGATCTGCCCACCTTGGCCTCCCAGGGTGCTAGGATTACAGGTGCAAGCCAACACACCCAGCCTACAAGACTGACCAATTTGAGGGCCAGCAGAAAGGCCAGTGTGGCCAGGGAGGAAAGACAGAGGAGACTTAAAGATGTGGTTGCTGGGAGGCCAAGAGGGAGGGTTGCTTGAGCCCAGGAGTTTGAGACCAGCCTGGCAACATAGGGAGGTACCCTTTCTACAAAAAATCAAAAAATCAGCTGGGTGTGGTGGTGCATGCCTGTGGTCCCTAGCTACTCAGGAGGCTGAGGTAGGAGGATTGCTTGAACCTAGGAGGTATAGTCTGCAGTGAGCCATGATCCTGCCCCTGCACTTCAGCCTGGGCAACAGAGTGAGACTTTGGGAGGCCAAGGAGGGCGGATCACCTGAGGTCAGGAGTTTGAGACCATCCTGGCCAACATGGTGAAACCCCATCTCTATTAAAAAATACAGAAATTGCGGGGTGGGGGAGGGATTGCATTGGGAGTTATACCTGATGTAAATGACGAGTTGATGGGTGCTGACGAGTTGATGGGTGCAGCACACCAACATGGCACAAGTATACATATGTAACAAACCTGCACGTTATGCACATGTACCCTAGAACTTAAAGTATAATAATAATAATAAATAAATAAAAAGAAAAAAAAGAAAAAAAAAACAAAAACAACAACAACAACAACAAAATACAGAAATTAGTCAGGTGTGGTGGCAGCCGCCTTAATCCCAGCTACTTGGGAGGCAGAGGCAGGAGAATCATTTGAACCCGGGAGGCGAAGTTTGCAGTGAGCTGAGATCGAGCCATTGCACTCAAGCCTGAGGGACAAGAGTGAGACTTCTCTCAAAAAAAAAAAAAGGTGGTTGGAGAAGTAAGGAAGTAAGCAAGTAAGCATGGGCCAGACCATAGTGGGCCTTGCCAGACATGGTAAGGAGAGTGGATCTTGTTTTAAATATAATGGGAAGTCATGGAGGAATCTGAATAAGGTAGGGAAGTAATCTGATGTAGATGCTAAAAAGATCCCTTTGACTGCTGCGAGCCATGGTAGTGAGGTGCTGGCTGTTACCAGGGAGACTGTCTCTCTCCGCAGTTGGGACAGCTGGTGCTGGGGATTGGGGGTGGAGGAGCAGTCAGCAGAGAAGAAACACCATGACGTTTGTCCCAAGTCCACGTGTATCAGCGGCCCAGAAAAAGGTGGCACTGTCAGCAACTTACTTGTCCTTAGGGGTCCCAGCAGCAAGACTGTTGCTCCTCCCCTCAACATGCATACCGTGGAGGCCAGGAAAGGTCCTGATAGGTTTCCCTAACTTGGGTTAGAGGAAGGAGACACAGGCCCTGGGCTCCCAGAAAGTCCCCCGTGACAGTCTCCATTAACCCCCAGAGTCTCTCATCTGTGGTATGACTGAAGCAGATTTGTGGTTCCTGGATGGACTGGATAGGTTGGCAGTTCCTGAACCTGAAACAAATAGGCTCATCTGGGGCTCTTAAAAAAGAGTGATCCCGGCCAGGTGCAGTGGCTCACACCTGTAATCTCAAAAAAAAAAAAAAAAAAGGTGGCTGGGTGTGGTGGCTCATGCCTGTAATCCCAGCACTTTGGGAGGCCAAAGTGGGAGGATTGCTTGAGCCTAGGAGTTTGAGACCAGCCTGGGGAACAAAACAAGACGCTGTCTCTACAAATTTTAAAAGTACTGTTAACTTTTATAAGGGCCATAATGGTATGGTAATTGCCATTTATTTATTTATTTTATTTTTCAGAAACAGGGTTTTATTATGTTGCCCAGGCTGGCCTCAAACTCCTGGGCTCAAGCAATCCTCCTGTTTCAGCCTCCCAAGTAGCTAGGACTACAGGAATGGCCCAGTGCATCTGGCTTGTAGTTGTCTTTAAAAAGGAGCCATTGGCCGGGCGTGGTGGCTCAAGCCTGTAATCTCAGCACTTTGGGAGGCCGAGATGGGCAGATCACGAGGTCAAGAGATCGAGACCATCCTGGCTAACACGGTGAAACCCCGTCTCTACTAAAAAAAATACAAAAAAAAAAAACTAGCTGGGCGTGGTGGTGGGCACCTGTAGTCCCAGCTACTTGGGAGGCTGAGGCAGGAGAATGGCCTAAACCCGGGAGGCAGAGCTTGCAGTGAGCTGAGATCCGGCCACTGCACTCCAGCCTGGGCGACAGAGCAAGACTCCGTCTCAAAAAAAAAAAAAAAAAAAAACAGAGCCATTACCATTTATTTATTTATTTATTTACAGAGTCTTTCTCTGTCCCCCAGGCTAGGTGCAGTGGCACAATCTCAGCTCACTGCAATCTCCGCCTCCTGGGTTCAAGCAGTTCTCCTATCTCAGACTGCCGAGTATAGGCACCCTCCACAACACCCAGCCAATTTTTATATTTTTAGCAGAGATGGGGTTCGCCATGTTAGTCAGGCTGGTCTTCAACTCCTGACCTCAGGTCATCCACTTCAGCCTTCCAAAGTGCTGTGATTTCAGGCATGAGCCATGCGCCCAGCCTAAAAAGAGCCCTTACCTTTTAGAGAGGCATACTTAAAAATGGATGAAATAGATGTCTATGATTTGCTTTAAAATAATCTGTAGAAAGGGGTGAGTGAGAGCATCAATGAAATAAGATGGACCATCATTTGATAATCGTTGAAACTGGGTGATGGCTACATGGGAGTTAATATACTTTTCTCCCTCCTTTCTCATGTATTTGCGATTTTCCCTATAAAAAGTGTTTTGGTCTGGTCACAGTGGCTCATGCTTATAATCCCAACACTGTGGGAGGCTAAGGTGGGAGGATCGCTTGAGACCCAGAGTTTGAGACCAGCCTGGGCACCATGGTGAAATCTCGTCTTTATCAAAAAAAAAAAAAAAAAAAAAAAAAAAAAAAATTAGCTGGGTGTGGTGGCCCCACTTTGTAGTCCCTGCTACTCAGGAAGCTGAGGTGGGAGGATCACCGAAGTTTGAGGCTGCAGAGAGCCACAACAGCACCACTGCACTCCAGCCTGGGCCACAGAGCGAGATACAGTTTCAAAAAAAAAAAAAAAGTTTTGCGTTGTTGTTTTTAACTAAGCTTCTCAGATTCACCCCCATTCGGAGTCAGTGAGATCTCACGTGGTCAGTTTCACAGGAGGGCAGGCTTTCTGCATAAAAACAGGAAGCTCAGAGCGCTCAGGGGCAGGGTGTGCTGTGACTTCACTGTGTTTTTGCAGAAACAGATCTGATAGCCCTCGGGGATGAGCAGACTAGGTTAAGCAAAAGAGACAGCAAGTCTGAATTTGAGGTTAAATGTGAAATCACACATGCTGCCTAGTAGATGTTTGGTCAGCACTGGCTCCTGGATCCTGGGGCCCCTACAGAGCCCACCCTCCACCCCCATGTGCTTACGCCAGCACATGCGATAGCTGGAGACTTATCCAGCCAACTCACTGCACACCCCAGCAAATGGCCAGCACCAGTGGGTGATCAGGAAAGGATGCCCAGACAAACTGATAGGTATAAGGAATTTGAGGCCGGGCGCAGTGGCTCACGCCTGTAATCCCAGCACTTTGGGAGACTGAGGTGGGCAGATCACTTGAGGTCATGAGTTTGAGACCAGCCTGGCCAACATGGAGAAACCCCCGTCTCTACTAAAAATACAAAAATTAGCCAGGCATGGTGGCGTGCGCCTATAATCCCAGGAGGCTGAGGCAGGGGAATCACTTGAACTCAGGAGGTGGGGGTTGCAGTGAGCTGAGATTGCACCACTGCACTCCATCCTGGGTGACAGAGCCAGACTCTGTCTCAAAAAAAAAAAAAAAAAAAGATGTAAGGAATTTGAGGCCTTTCCTAGAGGCAGCAGCTGGAAGTGTAGGGATTGAAGGAACCCCTCATCTGACCAGCTGCTCAATTTTCTCACCTACACAATAAGACTGGTTCCTTAAGTACACAGCCACATGAAAAAAAGCAAAAACCAGGGCCAGGCGCAACGGCTCACTCCTATATTCCAGCACTTTGGGAGGCTGATGCGGGAGGATCACTTGAGGCCGGGAGTTCAAGACCAGCCTGGCCAACATGACAAAAACCCGTCTCTACTAAAAATGCGAATATTTAGCCAGGAGTGGTGGTGGGTGCCTGTAGCCTTGGTTACTCTGGAGGATGAGGTACGAGAATCTCTTGAACCCTGGAGGCAGAAGTTGCAGTGAGCCGAGATTGCGCCACTGCACTTCAGCCTGAGCAACAGAGCGAGACTTCATCTCAAAAAAAAAAAAAAAGAAAAGAAAAAGAAAAAAAAAAACAGACTTTTGGGTCAGGCCCTCCGGGAAGATGACTGCAGTACAAGGGGCCAAGGTTAAAGTGGATGGTGGTGAGTCAAAACTGAGCAAGAACAAGCTGAAGAGATACCTGAAAGCCAAGAAGAAAGTGGCAGAGAAGGCGGCCATGCAGTAAGAGCTCAGTGAGAAACAGCTAAGCCCAGGTCACTGCTGCTGCCACCAACCATACCACTGACAATGGTGTGGGTCCTGAGGAGGAGAGCCTGGACCCAAATCAGTGCTACAAAATCCACAGCCAAGGCCAGGCCCGGTGGTTCACACCTGTAATCCTAGCACTTTGGGAGGCTGAGGCGGGCAGACCACTTGAAGTCAGGGGTTCGAGACCAGGCTGGCCAACATGCTGAAACCTCATCTCTACTAAAAATACAAAAATTAGCTGGGAATGGTGGCGCATGCCTGTAATTTCAGCTACTTGGGAGGCTGAGGCAGGAGAATCGCTTGAATCTGGGAGGTGGAGGTTGCAGTGAGCTGAGACTGCGCCACTGCACTCCAGCCTGGGCGACAGAGTGAGACTCTGTCTCAAAAAAAAAAAAAAAAAAAAAAAAAGATTTGCAGTCAGGTAGGTCAATGGGAAAGATCCATACCCCAACAAGATCCATGTAGACATCTCCCTCACTGACTTCTTCCAAGAATACTGTCACCTACAAACTGGGGATCTCCAGACTGATATCACCTTAAAGGTAGCAGGTAGGATCCATGCCAAAAAAGCTTCTGGAGGAAAGCCGAACTTCTATGATTTTTTTTTTTTTTGAGATGGAGTTTCACTCTTGTCGACCAGGCTGGGATGCAGTGGTACAATCTCAGCTCACTACAACCTCCTCCTCCCTGGGTTTAAGCAATTCTCCTGCCTCAGCCTCCCTAATAGCTGGGATTACAGGCATGTGACACCATGCCTGGCTCAGTTTGTATTCAGGAGAAACGAAGTTTCCCTATGTTGGTCAGGCTGATCTCAAACTCCCAACCTCAGGTGATCTTTCTGCCCTGGCCTCCCAAAGTGCTGGGATTACAGGCGTGAGCCACAGTTCCCGGCCATGAACTTCTATGATCTTTGAGCAGAGGGGGTCAAGTTGTAAGTCATGGCCAAATTCAGGAATTATAAATCAGAAGAATAACTCATATTAATAACAAACTGTGTTGGGGAAACATAATTGGAAATCAGGGGAATCCTGGGAAAAACAAAGAATAGTGAGCAGAGCTTCATTCTCTATGAGATCACACTGCTGTGGCCTTGCTTGCATATGTTACCTCATCTTCACTTTGGTCTCAAAGACAAGGAAACAAGGTATGGTCAGAGATACTTGGACTTGATCCTGAATGACTTTGTGAGGCAGAAATTTATCATCTGCTGTAAGATCATCACATGTATAATAAGTTTCTTAGGCCAGGCGCAGTGGCTCACGCCTGTAATCCCAGTACTTTGAGAGGCCAAGGCAGGCAGATCACCTGAGGTCAGAAGTTCAAGACCAGTCTGGACAACATGGTGAAACCCCACCTCTACTAAAAATACAAAAATTAGATAGGCGTGGTGACAGGCACCCATAATCCTAGCTACTCAGGAGGCTGAAGCAGGAGAATTGCTTGAACCCAGGAGGTGGAGGTTGCAGTAAGCCAAGATTGTACCACTATACTCCAGCCGGAGCAGTAAAAGCAAAACTCCATCTCCAAAACAAAAAAAGTTTATTGGATGAGCTGGGATTCCTAGAGATTGAAACTCCCATGAATGAACATCATCCCAGGGGGAGCTATAACCAAGCCTTTCATCACTATCACAACAAGCTGGACATGAACTGCTCCAGAACTCTACCATAAGATGCTAGCGGGTGGTGGCATTGACCAGGTTTATGAAATTGCATTCCAGTTCTGGAATGGAGGAATTGATTTGACGTAAAATCCTGAGTTCAGCACCCCTGGGTTCTGCATGGCCTATGCAGACTATCGTAATCTCATGTAAATCACAGGGAAGATGGTTCCAGGGATGGTGAAGCATAATACAGGTAGTTACAAGGTCACCTACTATCCAGATGTCCCAGAGGGATAAGCCTGCAATATTGACTTCACCCTACTCTTCCAGAGGATCAGCATGATAGAAGAGCTTGAGAAAGCCCTGGGGGTGAAGCTGTAAAAAGTAACCTGTTTGAAACTGAAGCAACTGGCAAAATTCTTGATGATATCTGTGTGCAAATGCTATTGCATGCCCTCCACCTAGGACCACAGCCAGGCTCCTTGACGAGCTTGTGGGTGAGTTCCTGGAAGTGATTTGCATCAATTCTACATTCATCTGTGATCACCCCCAGATAATGAGCCCTTTAGCTAAATGGCACCACTCTAAAGAAGGACTGGCCCAGCGCTTTAAGAGATTTGTCGTAAAGAAAGCAATAAGCAATGCCTAAACTGATCTAAATGATCCTACGCAGCAGCGGCAGCTTTTTGAAGAACAGGCCACAGGTGATGATGAGGCCATGTTCATAGATGAAAACTTCTGTGCCGCCATGGAATACGGGCTGTCCCCCACAGCTGCCTGGGGCATGGGTATTGACCGGGTCACCATGTTTCTCACAGACTCCACCAGCAACTCGGAAGGCTGAGGCAGGAGGACCGCCTGAGCCCAGGAGTTTGAAGTTTCAGGGAACAACACAGTGAGACCCTGCCTCTAAAAGGAATTTTTTTTTTTTTTTAAGACAGAGTTTCGCTCTCGTTGCCCAGGATGGACTGCAGTAGCACGATCTCAGCTCACTGCAACCTCCGCTTCCTGGGTTCAAGCGATTCTCCTGCTGCAGCCTCCCAAGTAGCTGGGATTATAGGTGTGCACCACCACACCTGGCTAACTTTTGTATTTTTTGTAAAGATGGGGCTTCATCATATTGCCTAGGCTGCTCTCTAACTCCTGAGCTCAAGCAATTGGCCTCCTAAAGTGCTGGGATTACAGGCATGAGCCACCATACCCAACCGTTTAAAAATTTTCTTTTCTCTTTTCTTTTCTTTCTTCCTTCCTTCTTTCCTTCCTTCTTTCCTCCTTTCCTTCTTTTCTTTTTCTTTTTCTCTTTTTTTATCTTACGAAAAATGTTTCAGAAAAGGTATTTTATTTATTTATTTATTTTTATTTATTTATTTATTTTGAGATGGAGTCTCACTCTGTCGCCCAGGCTGGAGTGCAGTGGCACAATCTCGGCTCACTGCAAGCTTCGCCTCCTGGGTTCACGCCATTCTCCTGCCTCAGCCTCCCGAGTAGCTGGGACTACAGGCGCCTGCCACCACGCCCGGCTAATTTTTTGTATTTTTAGTAGAGACAGGGTTTCACAGTGTTAGCCAGGATGGTCTCGATCTCCTGACCTCGTGATCTACCCGCCTTGGCCTCCCAAAGTGCTGGGATTACAGGCGTGAGCCACCGCGCCCGGCCAGGTATTTTATTTTTAAGACAGGATCTTCCTCTGCCCCAGAGGCTGGAATGCAATGGAGCGACCATAGCTCACTGTAGCCTCTAACTCCTGGGCTCAAGCAATTCTCCCACCTCAGCCTCCCAAGTAGCTGGGACTACAGGCATGTGCCACCATGCCCAGCTACTTTTTAAACAATTTTTAGAGAAGGGGTCTCACTATGTTTCCCAGGCTGGTCTTGAACTCCTGGCCTCAAGCAATCCTCATGCCTTGGCCTCCCAAAGTGCTAGGATTACAGGCATGAGCCACCACCTCCTGTCCCCTGAGGGTTTGTTTTTTTTTGAGATGGAGTCTTGCTCTGTCACCCAGGCTGGAGTCTAGTGGCACAATCTCGGCTCACTGCAAGCTCTGCCTCCCAGGTTCACACCATTCTCCTGCCTCAGCCTCCCAAGTAGCTGGGACTACAGGCGCCTGACACCGTGCCCAGCTAATTTCTCTGAGATACTTTTGAAGGCCTTGCTGGATCCAGCTCTTGCACCCCAAGGCCCTCCAGTCCCCTCCCCACCCTCGGCTGATGGCACTACCTCAAGGACATGGGATAGCATGCAACCTTGTGTCCCAGATCCTCGGTACTGCCTGAAATCAGGCAGAGCCCAGCTGCAAGAGGAACTCAATGGCGCACATGGGACCGAAGTCATCAATCATCTCCATCAAAAAGCAACCTAGGACCAGGCGCGGTGGCTCAGTCCTGTAATCCCAGCACTTTGGGAGTCCAAGGCGGGTGGATCATCTGAGGCCAGGAGTTCACGGCCAATGTGGTGAAATTCCGTCTCTACTAAATATACAAAAATTAGCTGGGTATGGTGGTGCATGCCTGTAGCTCCAGCTACTAGGGAGGTTGGGGTGGGAGGATTGCTTGAACCTGGGAGGCAGAGGTTGTAGTGAGCCAAGATGGCACCACTGCACTCCAGCCTGGGCAACAGAGCAAGACCCTGTCTCAAAAAAAAAAGAAAAAAAAAAAAAGGCTGGGTGCAGTGTCTCATGCCTGTAATCCCAGCACTTTTGGAGGCCGAGGCTGGTGGGTCACTTGAGGTCAGGAGTTCCAGACCATCCAGCCTGATCAACATGGCAAAATCTCGTCTCTACTAAAAATATATATATATAAAAATTAGCCAGGCATGGTGGTGCATGCCTGTAATCCCAGCTACTTGCTAGGCTGAGGCAGGAGAATCGCCTGAACCTGGGAGGTGGAGGTTGCAGTGAGCCGAGATCGTGCCACTGCACTCCAGCCTGGGCAACAAGAACAACAAGAACAAAACTCTGTCTCCAAAAAAAAAAAAAAAGCACCCCAGGAATGTTGGACAGAGAGGCTGGCAGGGTAGGGGTTGGTAGGGGTTGAGGAGAAGGTTCGAGATGCATTCAGGAGATTCAGGAGATAAAAGATGCATTTGGGGTTATTGCACTTCTCCTAGAAAGATAAACATTGACTGCCTTTTGAGGAAGAAAAATGTTATGTTAGCTATTTGCCATTTCGGGAAGGGTGGCTTCAGCTTGGTGATTGGAGGATGTTTGTCTACAGTGGCCAGGCTGTTTTTTGGCTTGGAAGACTTTTGTTTCTTGGGAATTGTCTGTATCAGGCATCATGGGAGCAGATCCAGGGCAACATCAAAGGGAAGCATGAGTCTCCAGGACCAGGGGGCTTGGATGCAGATGATCATCATCTGGGCACTGCTGGATACTGAGTAAGCCCCACCTGCACCCCACCCCTGCACTCTGAGCATGGGAGGCAGCCTGTGCACCTCTAACTCAGCCTGACCTTTTCCTTCTCTGCATACTCTTGAAATACACTGGAGATGAGTAGGGGCGGGTGAGCTGCACACCAGAATAAGTTTGGTCCTTGGAGCAAACTGTTCCTACCGCTGCCTCCTCTGCAGGTCTTGATCTATTGAAACACTGCATAGAAGAGGAAGTAGAGGGAAAAGCTGCTCACCCACCTACTCCTTCCTTGTAGTAAGATTTCCTATCCTGGCCTTGCCTCAACAGCCCTACCAGTTGGAGGCTGAGGTTGCACCAAGGCCCTGTGGTGGGACGTAGCATCACTGATGTGGCCAGATTTTGGAGGACAGGAAGATTAGTTCTATTTGCTGAGACTGGAGAGGCTGGTGGGAGCAGACTCTCCAGTAGTTGAAAGCCAAAGAAAGAAATTTGGTAGATTTCTGCAATTAGAAGCCACAGAAGAGCTTTAGGCAGGAGGATGCATTGGCTTTTGTTTTTGTTTTGTTAGAGATGAGGTCTCACTCTGTTGCCCAGGCTAGGGAGCAGTGGTGCAATCATAACTCACTGCAACCCTAAACTCCTGGGCTCAGGCGAACCTCCCACCTCAGCCTCCTAAGTACCTGGGACCACAGGCATGCACTACCTTTTTTTTTTCTTAGAGAGAGTTCTCACTATGTCGCCTAGACTGGTCTCAAACCTCTGGCTTCAAGAGATCCTCTTACCTCGACTCCCAAATTACTGGGATTAAAGGCATGAGCCACCATGTCCTACCAGATTTTGTTAAAAGAGGAATAGGCCAGCCATGGTGGCTCACATGAACACTCATGCCCCAGAGGTAAACAAGTGTTAGCCAACAAGGTGGTCTATCCTCCCCATAACCTCACCCAAAGCCATCTCTGTGCTCTCCCCCTTGCAGGGGAAATAGCACACACTAGTGAAGTCTTGTCTTAGGATCTGCCAATATCAGTGACACAGACCTGAGAATAGGAATAATTTGGGGTCAGAGGCTATAATCTAAGTTAGCTAGATACTGGCAGTGGGCAGAATGGAAACGAGGCAGAGGCAGGCAAACTCAGGGCCTGACTCCAGAGCCAACCCTAAGTGTCACCGCTGATACCTCCTTACTGTCTCCCACCAACCCTGCTTCAAAGCATCTCCAAATCCTGTGGGTTCAACCTCCAAACATCTCCCAGGTATGTGTCTTTCCTGTTCCCACTGCTTCTCCCCCGCACAGGCCCCTTCATTCCTTGTCCCCTCTCCTGATCTCCTGACCTCCAGCCCATTCCCTATAGAGAAACCTATCTATTTCTTTCATTTAAAAAAATTTGGGCTGGGCACGGTGGTTCAAGCCTGTAATTCCAGCACTTTGGGAGGCCGAGACGGGCGGATCACGAGGTCAGGAGATCGAGACCATCCTGGCTAACACAGTGAAACCCCGTCTCTACTAAAAAAATACAAAAAAAAAAAAAAAAAACTAGCTGGGCGAGGTGGTGGGTGCCTGTAGTCTCAGCTACTCGGGAGGCTGAGGCAGGAGAATGGCATAAACCTGGGAGGCGGAGCTTGCAGTGAGCCGAGATCCGGCCACTGCACTCCAGCCTGGGCAACAGAGTGAGACTCCATCTCAAAAAAAAAAAAAAAATTCGGTGCAGCGCAGTGGCTCATGCTTGTAATCCTAGCACTTTGGGAGGCCGAAGCGGGTGGATCACGAGGTCAGGAGATCGAGACCATCCTGGCTAACACGGTGAAACCCCATCTCTACTAAAAAATACAAAAAACTAGCCGGGCGAGGTGGCGGGCGCCTGTAGTCCCAGCTACTCGGGAGGCTGAGGCAGGAGAATGGTATGAACCTGGGAGGCGGAGCTTGCAGTGAGCCAAGATCGCACCACTGCACTCCAGCCTGGGAAATAGAGTAAGACTTGTCTCAATAAATAAATAAATAAATAAATTAATTAATTAAAATTAAAATTAAAAATTTGGCCAAGGGTGGGGAGTGGCTCATGTCTGTAATCCCAGCACTTTGGGAGGTCGAGGCAGGCAGATCACCTGAGGTCTGGAGTTTGAGACCAGCCTGGCCAACAACGCGAAACCCCATCTCTACTAAAAATACAATAATTAGCTGGGCATGGTGGCACTCGCCTGTAGTCTCAGCTACTCAGGAGGCTGAGGCAGGAGAATCACTTGAACCTGGGAGGCAGAGATTGCAGTAAGCCAAGATCGCACCATTGCACTCCAGCCTGGGCAACAAGAATGAAACTCTCCTGTCTTAGAAAAAAAAAAAAAATCATCTATTTTTTTATAGACAGAGTCTTGCCCTGCCACCCAGGCTGTAATGCTATGATATCATCACAGTGCTCACTGCAACTACAGTGACCTGGAGACCAGCAAATCCAAGAGCTTCTCCCCCCTCTCACTATTCCAGTGGGTGTGGAGGGCTGCTGACCAGCAGTAGATGATGGAGAGAAGGAAGGAAGCCTGAGTTGGGGTCCCCAAACCACCCAGGTCTGTGACACACCCTACTATTCTCTGAAGCAGAGCCCAAGAGGACTCACCACCTGCAGTGGGCCTCCCTATACTCCCAGTGGCTCACACCTATACTCCCAGAACTTTGGGAGGCCAAGGTGAGATGATCACTTGAAGCCAGAAGTTTGAGACCAGCCTGGGCAAGAAAGCAAGACACTGTCCTTTAAAAAAAAAAAAAAGGCCAGGCGCGGTGGCTCAAGCCTGTAATCTCAGCACTTTGGGAGGCCAAGACGGGCAGATCACAAGGTCAGGAGATCGAGACCATCCTGGCTAACACGGTGAAACCCCATCTCTACTAAAAAATACAAAAAACTAGCCGGGCGAGGTGGCGGGTGCCTGTAGTCCCAGCTACTTGGGAGGCTGAGGCAGGAGAATGGCATAAACCTGGGAGGTGGAGCTTGCAGTGAGCCGAGATCCGGCCATTGCACTCCAGCCTGGGCGACAGAGCGAGACTCCGTCTTAAAAAAAAAAAAAAAAAAGCCCGGGTATGATAGTTCACCCCAGTAATCCCAGCATTTTGGGAGGCTGAGGCAGACAGATTGCTTGAGACCAGGAGTTTGAGACCAGCCTGGGCAACATGGCAAAACCCCATCTCTACGAAACATACAAAATTTAGCCAGGCTTGGTGGCACATGTCTGTAGTCCCAGCTACCAGGAGGTTAAAGCACAAGAACCACTTGAACCCAGGAGGCAGAGATTGCAGTGAGCCAAGATTGTGCCACTACACTCTAGCCTGGGCAACAAAGTGAGACTCTGTCTCAAAACAAACAAACAATAAAAGGTCCCCTCTGGCAGCAGTAGACGTGAGAATTAACCCACCTCGAGCACTTGGTCATCAATCTGCCTTCCTCCTGGACAGCAGACACTGGGCAACATCAAATGTGCAGTCCCTAAAATACATCAAAGCTAGGATCACTTCCCCTCCTGGGTAGCTTGGAACCTCCAGTCCCTTTGGAAGAGCTGGCTTATTTTCTTTTTAGGAGGCCTTCTTGCATCTCTAGCCGTCAGGTTTAGGTCACACTACCCATGCACTGATCAGCCCTGCCACGTAGGGGAGACTCCAAAGATGGAGCAGCTCCAGTGGGTGCCAAGGTTCAGAGCAGAGTCTCGAGAACCTGAGGGGCAGGAGGAGGCAAAGGTCTCTGAGGACCAAGGGGTTTGGCCACAGTCCCTGAAGCTCTCAGGTGGTGGGGCTTCTGTGAGCAGGCACATCCCTTATGCATGTGTGATTGTATGCTTGTGTGCTTGTGTGGTTGGGGGTCCTTCCTGGAGGAGGCACCTAGGTTGAGGGCCCCAGGCTGGAATGGGGTGGGGCCTGTTGCCAAGGAAGAGAACTCAGCCCTGGAGGTTTCCGTGAGAGCTCCAGTCACAGGAGCCACAAGATAAGAAGAGTGTGGCTGCAGAACCCAGGTGGCAGGCCTTTCCTCAGGCCCCTTACTCCTGACCTGGACGAGGCTGGGGCTTCCTCACAGAGGTAGGAGGTATCCTGGCCAGCAGCACAGCCAGAAGCTCTAGGAGGAAGGTGCTGTGGTCGGGGACTCTGCTGCCCTAGATATGATTTCATTTCCTTCCATGCAGATGGCTGGGTGGGTTCCTGCTCTGTTGAGTGAATGTTCCCCAGCAGTGGCCAGATTCTTGCTCTGCCCTCATCCCTCCACTGGGGTCCTGGGGACGTGTGGCAGATCCTTAGGAAGGACCTCTTTCCTAAGGCTGATTGGAGAACGTGGGGTGGGGGGGACAGAGGGGTGCTCCTGACAGGTCCTAGTAGCTGGGCGAGTCCCCAGGGTATAGACTTGAGGCCCTAGGTATAGACTTGAGGGCCTAAATTACGGGAGACAGAAGGCCAGGGCCAGGGGGCCCCTTCCTGAATCCAGTCCACAGGGTTAACCCCTCATTTCCAGAGCCTATCTCCTCCCCCACACCCACCCACACAACCCAGCACCAGGAAATCCAGAGCCCAGAGCACTGTGGTCACAGGGACACATGTGGCCCTGGGTGTGGCCGGGACACGTTGCAGGTGGCTGGGGACATGATGTGGTCCGCAGATCTCCCAGGGCAGGGCAGAGGGCCACTGTTTGGGAAAAGCACCCCAGGCCCTCTCTCTTAGAGAGGGGGCCTAGGGGTAGCAGAGGAGCCACCTGGGTCGGACCCCTGGGGACAGTGGGAGGGGTAACAGGGAGAGTGGAGGGGCCTGAGACAGGCCGCGAGTGGGTGCCCAGGACAGGAATCCGCCCAGCCAGCCCTAGGGGATGACGGCGGGAGGGCTGGGCGCCCCCTGGTGGCCACATTGTGTGGTGCCGCCGCTCCCCGCACATCCTTCACGGGGCCCTGTGACTTCGTTACCCTCCTCGTGAGGCCACTCCGCCGAGTGGCCTGAATCGAGGGTCAGGACTCCATCATCGCGCTCTGCCCCTCGCCCGCCCCTCTCAGGCTCTCTGACCGCCACCCCTGCCTGCCTGCCCGGCCCTGCACAACATGCAGCCCGCGGGCCTTGAGGGTCCCGGCACGTTTGGTCGGTGGCCTCTGCTGAGTCCGCTGCTCCTTCTCCTGCTCCTGCTCCTGCTCCTGCTGCTCCAGCCTGTAACCTGCGTCTACACCACGCCGGGCGCCCCCAGAGCCCTCACCACGCTGGGCGCCCCCAGAGCCCACACCATGCCAGGCACCCACGCTCCCTCGACCACACTCGGTAGTCCCAGCACCCAGGGCCTGCGAGAGCAGGCACGGGCCCTGATGCGGGACTTCCCGCTAGTGGACGGGTGCGTAATTGCTGCAAGGGGGCTATGGGACTGAGCGCACTCCTGGGCAAGGGAGGGTCCCAGAGTATGCAGGGCTGTGGAGGTGTCTCCCTCACATCTCACCTGGATGCCCTCTCCCGTCATGCATGGATACTCTTTCCCCTCTGTCACCCCCTCTTGGGTGGGCACTCCTAGCCCGGGCCTCAGGGGGTCTCAGTATAGTCGTGTGACAATGTGGGATGGGGATCCCCAGATGTGTCCTTCCTGAACTGGAGGGCTAAGAGGCCCATCTGTCTGTTCTTCACCTGACCCTGCCTTGACCTCCCTCCAGCCACAACGACCTGCCCCTGGTCCTGAGGCAGGTTTACCAGAAAGGGCTACCGGATGTTAATCTGCGCAATTTCAGCTACGGCCAGACCAGCCTGGACAGGCTTAGAGATGGCCTCGTGGGCGCCCAGGTACCACAGGGATACATGAGGTGCCACAGCATGGCTGCTGGGGGATGTTGGAGAGAGTGGGGACCCCAGAGATCACAAGTTAGTCACATGAGAACTCAGTTACCATAGTGACCCAAAAAGTGTCATGATATGGATGCTGGGGGCTGCAGAGGCTACAATGAACCAGCTTGGTGGCCAGGAAGACCCCGTGGAAGAAGCAGTGCATTACATGTGACCTCCTGGCCCACTGGGTGCTGTGTCAGCTGTGGAGGCTGTGAGCAACCCCTGGCTTTCCCCCCAGTTCTGGTCAGCCTACGTTCCATGCCAGACCCAGGACCGGGATGCCCTGCGCCTCACCCTAGAGCAGATTGACCTCATTCGCCGCATGTGTGCCTCCTATTCTGAGCTGAAGCTTGTGACCTCGGCTAAAGGTAGGTGAGTTGATGGGAAGTGTTAGGAACTTGATTGAGCTACTCCAGACCTTGAGAGTAATCACCTGACCTACCTGCCCCCAGCTCTGAATGACACCCAGAAATTGGCCTGCCTCATCGGTGTGGAGGGTGGCCACTCGCTGGACAATAGCCTCTCCATCTTACGTACTTTCTACATGCTGGGAGTGCGCTACCTGACGCTCACCCACACCTGCAACACGCCCTGGTGAGCCTAGCACAGATGGTGTGGGACCGCCGCGGCAGGGGCAGAGATGTGCCTGAGGTCACTGTGGTCCCAGAACAAGCTTTACCCATGGGGTCTGGCACTGACTCGAGTGGGGAGGGAAGCTGGGATTCTGGTTTTCAGAATATGACTGGACCCCTGGCCAGATGCGATGGCTCACACCTGTAATCGCAACACTTTGGGAGGCTGAGGCGGACAGATGACTAAAGGCCAGGAGTTCGAGACTAGCCTGGCCAAGATGGTGAAACCCTATCTTGACGGAAAATACAAAAATTAGCCATGCGTGGTGGTGCATGCCTGTAATCCCAGATACTCGGGAGGCTGAGGCACGAGAATCTCTTGAACCCAGGAGGTACAAGTTGCAGTGAGCCAAGATCACACCACTGCACTCCTGCCCGGGAGACAGAGCGAGACTCTATCTCAAAAAAGAAAAAAAGAAAAGAGGAAAAAAAAAAAAAATACTGGACCCAGCAGGGCACTCCTGCTGCCAGGCATGGCCCATCTGCATGGCCCATTTTGGATCCCTGTTTTTGTTTCAGGGGGTTGCAGGGATGGAGGGTGGGTAGGGCCTCTAGGCTCTTGAGGCCACGGAACAGCTACCAGTTAGACTGATTCCTGGCCACCTGCAGGGCAGAGAGCTCAGCTAAGGGCGTCCACTCCTTCTACAACAACATCAGCGGGCTGACTGGCTTTGGTGAGGTGAGGACCCTGGTTCACAACTCCACCCCACACAGATGTGCACACCCCAGCTGTTTCTTACAGATAAATGTACACACATGGGCATCCCTGATACCCTTCTCCCAACATGTCCCTGCAGAAGGTGGTGGCAGAAATGAACCGCCTGGGCATGATGGTAGACTTGTCCCACGTCTCAGATGCTGTGGCACGGCGGGCCCTGGAAGTATCACAGGCACCTGTGATCTTCTCCCACTCGGCTGCCCGGGGTGTATGCAACAGTGCTCGGAATGTTCCTGATGACATCCTGCAGCTTCTGGTGAGAAACTGCCCAGCACAGGAACCTCAAGCAAGAGGTTCAAACCAGGAGCCCTTTGGCCAGGCACAGTGGCTCACACCTGTAATCCCAGCACTTTGGGAGGCAGAGGTGGGTGGATCACTTCAGATCAGGAGTTCAAGACCAGCCTGGCCAACATGGGGAAACGCCATCTCTACTAAAAATACAAAAATTAGACAGGTGTGGTGGCATATTCCTGTAATCCCGGCTACTTGGGAGGCTGAGGCAGGAGAATCTCTGGAACCTGGGAGGCGGAGGTTGTAGTGAGCCAAGATCACACCACAGCACTCCAGCCTGGGTGACAGAGTGGGACCCTGCCACGGAAAACAAAGACAAAAACAAAAAACAGGAGCCCTCAAACCTGAGGCCCTGCTCCCTCCACTTCCTCTAACTTCAGGCTGAACACCTTTTGCTCCACAACCCCACAGTCCACATCCAGGAGTGGGGGGTTCTAGATGATAAGTATGTATATTCCTCTACTCCTCAAAGTAAGTGCCAAGACACCTGTGCCAGACCAGGGCCTAGACTCCTCCATTCACACAAAACCAGAGAGGTAAAATTTCCTCTGACTCCTGAAGCCAGGACTGAACACCCCCTCCAGGGATCCAGAGGGTGGCAGGGTGGGAATGCAGTTTGCTGAGGGGCCAGGCTGAGTGTCCACTTGCCCGCCCCTGCAGAAGAAGAACGGTGGCATCGTGATGGTGTCTCTGTCCATGGGAGTAATACAGTGCAACCCGTCAGCCAATGTGTCCACTGTGGCAGGTAACCCCTACTCCTGGGCTCTCTGAACAGTTCTGATTTGCACCTGAAGACTTGGGAGGGCCTCATTACTGTCCCAGTGGTTTCACTGAAAAAAATGCAATGATAGACAGTACACAGCACCTTGGTCATGTGGAGCTGCAGCCACAGAGTCAATGCTGCAGTCCTAATGGGTATAAGGGAGGAAGCTACACATAGAACCTGAGTGCTAAGTGTCTGCGCCTCTGCAGGGGGTCACAAAAGCACCCTGCCTCAGCCTCTGGCCAAGAGACTGGAAGGCCCCTTAGGTCTCTGGGGTCTTTGTCGATTGTACTCTTTGTCTCTCTGTCATCTCCCACAACCATAGAAAAGAGTTCCTACCGGCCAGGCGTGGTGGCTCACGCCTGTAATCCCAGCACTTTGGGAGGCCGAGACGGGCGGATCATGAGGTCAGGAGATCGAGATCATCCTGGCTAACATGGTGAAACCCTGTCTCTACTAAAAATACAAAAAATTAGCCAGGCGTGGTGGCAGGTGCCTGTAGTCCCAGCTACTCAGGAGGCTGAGGCAGGAGAATGGCGTGAACCCAGGAGGCGGAGCTTGCAGTGAGCCGAGATTGTGCCACCGCACTCCAACCTGGGCCACAGAGCAAGACACTGTCTCAGAAAAAATAAAAAAGGAAAAGAAAAGAGTTCCTACCAGATTCTAAAGAGACTAGAGGCAGGTTTAATCCTAGGTGGGAAATGGCCCAGACAGGTGGCTCTGTGGATCCACTCCAAACCTGAAGTCTAGGCCAGAACCAGCTGAATCCATTCAGGTCAAACCTCAGGGTTCTCAGGTTGCCAAGCTATGTGGCAGGCCATGAAGGAATTAGCCTGCCTGGCCTACAGGCTGCAAAAAGACTCACTGCCATCCAGCCCCAGTGGCACCCCTGCCCTGGAAGCCCTACACAGCTGACTCTCCACCTGCCCCCTCCCCAGATCACTTCGACCACATCAAGGCAGTCATCGGATCCAAGTTCATTGGGATTGGCGGAGATTATGATGGGGCCGGCAAGTGAGTGCTTCCCTGTGGCTTGTCTGGAGCTAGCTGTACAGCAGTGGGGCCTTCACGGTCACCATAGCCATCATGTCCTTTAGGCCTTGACCACCTGGCATCTCCCTACTCCCAGGATCAGTTCTTTGGGTTCTCCTGTTTGTCTTCATCCCAGTGACCCCACTTTGGACGTTATACTTGGCTAAACTACCAGACAGAGCTCATCCCCCAGCCCCAGTAGACCCACTCTCTCTGAACAGACCGTCAGCAAGGTCTGGTGTGTGCTGACCATCTTCTCTGCCCTGTGCCTGTTGGCTGTGTTTGCAACCACTGTTTTCTGAGGAAGATCTTCCTCTCCTCCTTTTCCTTCTCCTTCTCCTTCTCTTCCTCCTCCTCCTCCTTTTTCTTCTTCATCTCCTCCTCCTCCTTCTTTCTTCTTCTCTTTCTTCTTTCTTCCTTTTCTTCTTCTCTTTATTCTTCTTCTTTTCTTCTCAGGGTATTGCTCCGTTGGCCAGGCTGGGGTGCAGTGGCGCAATCTTGGCTCACTGCAGCCTTGACTTTCTGGGCTCAAGTGATCCTGCCATCTCAGCCTGCAAGTAGCCGTGGCTACAGGCATGTGCCATCATGCCCAGATAATTTTATTTTTTGCAGAGATGGGTTCTCACTATGTTGCCCAGGCTGGTCTTGAACTCCTGGACTCAAATGGTCCTCCTGCCTTGGCCTCCTAAAATGCTGGGATTACAGGCCTGAGACATCTCACTGGGCCTTTTCTTCTTCTTCTTCTTCTTTTTTTTTTTTTTTTTTTTTTTTTTTGAGATGTAGTCTTACTCTGTTGTCCAGCCTGGAGTGCAGTGGCGTAGTCTCAGCTCACTGCAACCACTGCTTCCTGGGTTCAAGTGAATCTCCTGCCTCAGCTTCCCAAGTAGTTGGGATTATAGGCATGCACCACAATGCCCAGCTAATTTTCTTTCTTTCTTTCTTTGGAGACAGAGTCTCACTCTGTTGCCCAGGCTGGAGTGCAGTAGCATGATCTGGGCTCACTGTAAGCTCCGCCTCCCGGGTTCAGCCATTCTCCTGCCTTGGCCTCCCGAGTAGCTGGGACTACAGGCGCCCGCCACCACGCCCAGCTAATTTTTGTGTATTTTTAGTACAGACGGGGTTTCACCATGTTAGCCAGGATGGTCTCGATCTCCTGACCTCGTGATCCTCCTGCCTCGGCCTCCCAAAGTGCTGCGATAACAGGCGTGAGTCACCACGCCTGGCCTCTTTTTTGTATTTTTAGTAGAGACTGGGTTTCACCATGTTGGCCAGGCTGGTCTCGAACTCCTGACCTCAAATGATCCACCCACTTTGTCCTCCCAAAGTGCTGGGATTACAGGTGTGAGTCATCACACCTGGCCGTTTTCTTCTTTTTAACTCTGGTTGGTAGGGGGGATCATTTGCATTCAGTAAAAGGCATAGATCTTAATAGTATGATTCAATGAGTTTTGATAAATATTCAAGGAGGTTTTGAGGCCTCCTTCTGAAGGATGAAGAGCAGAGAAGGATTACCTACTCTCTCCAAGTCTCCACTTCCCATACCTGACTAGGGCTGGGGTTTCATGGACCCTGGACTGTGGTTCTCAGTCAGGATCAGGGAATCAGGTCTGAAACCCACTGGCTGGTGGCCACATAGATTCCCTCAGGGGCTGGAGGACGTGTCCACGTACCCGGTCCTGATAGAGGAGTTGCTGAGTCGTGGCTGGAGTGAGGAAGAGCTTCAGGGTGTCCTTCGCGGAAACCTGCTGCGGGTCTTCAGTCGAGTGGAAAAGGTACTCTGGGCTGGGCAAGAGAGTAGCCGAGGGGTCTGAGCAGGTGTGTCGAGGAGAGCTGTGGAAGCTGAGCACCAACTGCCACCTCTAGGTACAGGAAGAAAACGAATGGCGAAGCCCGTTGGAAGACAAGTTCCCGGATGAGCAGCTGAGCAGTTCCTGCCGCTCTGACCTCTCACGTCTGCGTCAGCGACAGAGTCTGACTTCAGACCAGAAACTCACTGAGATTCCTACACACTGGACACCCAAGTTATCAGCCAAGTTGTCACTCTCAGAGTCCTCCCCCAACATGGCCCCAGTCTTCACAGTTGTGGTCACCTTCCCGGTCCTTATTCTGTGGCTCTGATGACCCAGTTAGTCCTGCCAGATGTCACTGTAGCAAGCCACAGACACCCCACAAATTTCCCCTGTTGTGCAGGCACAAATATTTCCTGAAAATAAATGTTTTGGACATAGAACCAGACATGAGTGTCCTTCTCTGCAGTGGGGTCTGGTGGCATAGTCTCCCAATGCTGGTGGTTGGTGGGGGGATCCTTCATTTCAGCCACCAGTTGTTCAAGGAAAGACTGTTGGCAGGAGCCCGAGGTGACCCAGGTGGTTGGGCTCAGCACTGGACGAAAACAGTGGTGAATCCGGTGGCAGGAGGTAGACCCTATTCCGTATTCCTTCTGAGTAGCTCATCTCTTACTTTTTATTTTTACTTATTTATCTATTTATTTTTGAGGCAGAGTCTCACTTTGTCCCCCAGGCTGGAGTACAGTGCCACAATCATAGTTCATTGCAGCTTTGAACTCTTGGGCTCAAGTGATCCTCCTGCCTCAGCCTCTCAAGTAGCTGGGATTATAGGCATGCACCACCACACTCAGCTAATTTATTTTATTTTATTTTTATTTTTACTTTCTGGATTTTTTTTTTTTTTTTTTTTGAGACGGAGTCTTGCTCTGTTGCCCAGGCTGGAGTGCAGTGGCACAATCTTGGCTCACTGCAAGTTCCACCTCCCGGCTTCAAGTAATTCTCCTGTCTCAGCCTCCTGAGCAGCTGGGACTAGAGGTGCCACCACCATGCCCGGTTAATTTTTGTATTTTTAGTAGAGATGGGGTTTCACCTTGTTGATCAGGCTGGTCTCGAACTCCTGACCTCCGGTGATTCACCTGCCTCGGCCTCCAGAAGTGCTGGGGGATTACAGATGTGAGCCACCGTGCCTGGCCTTTTATTATTTTATTTTTTATTATTATTGTTTTGAGATGGAGTCTCGCTCTGTCGTCCAGGCTGGAATGCAGTAACGTGATCTCAGCTCACTGCAACCTCAGCCTCCCGGTTTTAAGCGATTCTCCAGCCTCAGATCCTGAGCAGCTAGGACCACTAGCACGCACCACCACGCCCAGCTGATTTTTCTTTTTTCGGTAGAGATGGAGTTTCACTATATTAGCCAGGCTGGTCTCAAACTCCTGACCTTGTGATCCACCCGCTTTGGCCTCCCAAAGTGTTGGGATTATAGGCGTGAGCCACTGCATCCGGCCAGCTTTCTTTTTTTCATCACTTCACTTAGAAGGAAGATTTAAAAAATTTTTTTTATAGAGACAGGGATCTCCCTATGTTGCCCAGGCTGGTCTCCAACTCCTAGACTCAAGCAATCCTCCCACCTTGGCCTCCCAAAGTGCCAGGATTACAGGAGTGAGCCACCATGCCCAGATGGAGTAGAGTAACTTTGATTTACCTAGTCAACCATAAGCAAACATTTTAAACTGTGCTTATGTATTATTTTGATAATATTTAAAAAAATAATTGTAACTTCATGCCCTCTCCTTTAATGTGTCTAATGTAGGAAATAGGGAATCCTCTGAACCTCTTCCAGTTCTGGGGGCTGCCCATTAAAATAATTTTTTTTTTTTTTTTTTTTTTTTTTCCTGAGACAGGGTCTCACTCTGCCACCGCTGGAGTGCAGTAGCACGATCATGCCTCACTGCAGTCTCAACCTCCTGTGCTCAAGTGATCCTCCCACCTCTGTTTCCTGAGTAGCTGGGGCTATAGGCGCGCACCACCATGCCCAGATAATTTTTGTATTTTTTGGAGAGACGAGGTTTCACCATGTTGCCCAGGCTGGTCTCAAACTGCCAGACTCAAGTGATCCACCCACCTTGCCCTCCCAAAGTGCTGGGATTACAGGCATGAGCCTCTGCGCCCGACCTAAACAATTTAAAATAATAGGCTGGGAGTGGTGGCTCACACCTGTAATCCCAGCACTTTGGGAGGCCAAGGCGGGCAGATCACGAGGTTGAAGATTGAGACCATCTTGGCTAGCATGGTGACCCCCCAGCTCTACTAAAGACACAAAAAATTAGCTGGCTGTAGTGGCACGCGCCTGTGGTCCCAACTACTCAGGAGGCTGAGGCAGGAGAATTGCTTGAACCCAGGAAACAAAGGTTGCAGTGAGCCGAGATCACACCACTAAACTCCAGCCTGGGTAACAGAGTCAGACTCCATCTCAAAAAAAAAACCCAAAACAACAACAAAACTAAACTAAAATAATAATAATAATATAGGAAACAGCTGTACATGCAATCATTCTTCATGTTGTTACAAGTCACTTAAATAAAGACCTTCACGGCAGGTCGGGAGACCAAAATAAACATGACCTTTCTCTGCCCTTCCTGAGAGAACCAAAGCTAGAAACAGCTGGGTCACACTTGGCCATTAAACCCCAGGCATGAGGAGGAGCAGACAGCAACGAACAAGGGGAAGTAGTCACCAGAGGCCAAGGCCCTTCTCGATGTGCCCTCTCAGAAAGGGATGCACATTTATCAGGAAGCCCAGGTGGAAAAACAAGAGACAGAAACAGATGTAGAGGGAGGATAATTTAGATTCGGTTTGTATCATTGACCTTTCTAAGTAGGACCTGGTTCAGGCCGAGGGGTTCAGATGCTACCCAGATTCAGGGTTTGTTTTTTTTTTTTTTTGAGACGGAATTTTGCTCTTGTTGCCCAGGCTGGAGTGCAGTGGCGCGATCTTGGTTCACTGCAACCTCTGCCTCCCAGGTTCAAGCGATTCTCCTGCCTCAGTCTAAGTAGATGGGATTACAGGCACCCGCCACCATGCCCGGCTAATTTTTTTTTTTGTATTTTTAGTAGAGACAGGGTTTCACTATGTTGGCCAGGCTGGTTTCCAACTCCTGACCTCAGGTGATCCACCCACCTTGGCCTCCCAAAGTGCTGGGAATATAGGTGTGAGCCACAATGCCCAGCCTTTTTTTTTTTTTTTTTGATACAGGGTCTCACTCCCATTGCCCAGGATGGAGTGCAGTGGCAGGATCTCAGCTCACTGCAGCCTCAACTTCCTGGCCTCAAGTGATTCTCCTACCTCAGCCTCTGGAGTAGCTGGGACCTCAAGTGCGCACCACCATGTCTGGCTAGTATTTTGTATTTTTAGTAAAGACAGCATTTCACCATGTTGCCTAGGCTGGTCTCAAACTCCAGGACTCAAGCAATCTACCTGCCTTGGCTTCCCAAAGTGCTAGGATTGCAGACTTGAGCCACTGCACTGGCCCAGATGCAGTTGTTTTGTTTGTTTGTTTTGAGACGGAGTCTCGCTCTGTTGCCCAGGCTGGAGTGCAGTGGTGCAATCTCGGCTCACTGCAACCTCCGCCCCCCAGATCCAAGTGATTCTCCTGCCTCAGCCTCTTGAGTAGCTAGGATTACAGGCAGGTGCCACCATGCCTGGCTAATTTTTGTATTTTTAGTAGAGATGGGGTTTCACTGTGTTGGCCAGGCTGGTCTCAAATTCCTAGACTCAAGCAATCTGCCCACCTCAGCTTCACAAAGTGCTGGGATTACAGGCATGAGCCACCGCGCCCGGCCCGAGATGCAGTTTTGAAATCATTTCCCCTGCACCAGGGTTTTCTCAACAGGAAATGCTGAGGGGCTGCTGGAAGCTGCCTTGTGTTGTCTTGAAGGAGGATTTCTGCCCCAGGTGAAATAATGTGTCAGAGCAAGCCCCCTCATGCTCTCAGGACCAAGAGCCCTAGTCTGATCTTGTCCCACAACTCCATGCCTTAGAGGATCCACCTGTGCCTCCTCCACAACAGTTGTTGTAATGCCCAAACTAGATCTCTGCTGGGCTGTTAGCCAACACAGGATCCCCTCTCCACTCCTCCTGCCTGATCCAGACACCATCCTTTCAAGCAAGGTTCAGCTACTGCTGTGGTGCTTCCACCAACCCCCTATGACCCTGATTAACCCTCACCAGCACTACCCATGAATTCCCTTAGCCAGTATCACCATAATACAGAAAGAAATGAGATGCAAACTGATCAGGGTGTGGGTAGATCTCTTGCTGAGAGGGCCACTATTAACTAACATTTGATGTGTAGACTCTTCTGGGTCTTTTTGTGTGTGTATATTAACATATATAGAGAAAAAAGATTCAACACTAAATGCTAAAACAGGTCCAGATGCAGTGGCCCATGCCTGCAACTGGAACACTTTGGGAGGCCAAGGTGGGAGGATCACTTGAGGCCAGGAGTTTGAGACCAGCCTGGACGACACAGAAAGACCCTATCTCTAAAAAAGAACTAAGGCTGGATGTGGTGGCTCATGCCTATAATCCCAGCACTTTGGGAGACCTAGGTGGGCAGATCTCTTGAGCTCAGGAGTTCAAGGCTGCAGCGAGCTATGATCACCCCACTGCAACTCCAAGGAAAAAAGCTAAAATAATGATCCCCCATAAAAATTGTTCTTAAATTTCATTTTCGGGGCTGGGCACAGTGGCTCATGCCTGTAATCCCAGCACTTTGGGAGATCGAGGCAGGCAAATCACTTGAGGTCAGCAGCTCAAGACAGCCTGGCCAACATGGTGAAACCCCATCTCTACTGAAAATACAAAAATTAGCCAGGCATGGTGGCGGGCGCCTGTAATCCCGCCTACTTGGGAGGCTAAGGAAGGAGAATGGCTTGAACCCATGAGGTGGAGGTTGCAGTGAGCCGAGACTGCACCATTGCACTCCAGGCTGGGCAACAAGAGCCAAAACTCTGCATCAAAACATGAAATGAAATGAAATATCTATAGTGAATCTTTTTCTGTCAGTCAAAACACACAGATCGAATTAACTCTTCTGAGCCTCAGCTTAAGAGTATTTTACCTGCCTAGGAGCTGGGCACAAGCCGGCAGCTAACCCCCACGTGGGCCTGGGTAGGAGGTGAGATCAGGAAGATCCCTGGGCCCCTACTAGTTTCCCGCCTGGCCAGCTCCCCTACTTGTCTTGGGGGTCTACGGAGCCAGCATTGGGGGTGGAAGGACGAGGGGTCCTCGACGCTGCAGCGGCGGTTCCGGCCCATGGGGGCGCTCTCCTACCTGTTGACGGAAAAGCCGTGGCGCCCCCTTGCGTGGCTCTTCGGTCGCAGAGTCGCGTGACTTCAATCCCCGGTTCGCAAGGCCACGAGGCTGGGTCGTCATGGTCCGGACCCCATTGTCGGCCTCTGCCCGTCGCCTGCTCCTCCCAGGCTCCTGCGGCCGACCCCAGTGCCATATGCAGCCCACAGGCCACGAGGGTTCCCGCGCGCTCAGCCGGCGGCATCTGCGGCGTCTGCTGCTCCTGCTATTGCTGTTGCTGCTGCGGCAGCCCGTAACCCGCGGGGAGACCACACCCGGCGCCCCCAGAGCCCTCTCCACGCTGGGCTCCCCCGGCCCCTTCACCACGCCGGGCGTCCCCAGCGCCCTCACTATGCCAGGCCTCACTACTCCAGGCACCACCAAAACCCTGGACCTTTGGAGTCGCGCGCAGGCCCTGATGAGGGATTTCCCCCTCGTGGACGGGTATGTAGGTGCAGCGTTTGGGCAATGCAGGGTGAACACACCTTGGGCAGGAGAGGAGGTTCTGACATGCAAGGCTATCAAGGAGGCTCCCTCACACCACCCCTGGATGCCCTTTCTCCTCCATCACCCATGGGTGCCCTTCCCCCCATTGCCGCATTCCTGGTGGAACCTAACCCCCTCCCTCCAACCCGACTTCAGGAGGTCTCTATATGGTCTGTGTGAGGAGCTGCCTGGTGGGGTGGGGGAGGGTAGACCCAAGCACCTGGTGTATCCTGACTGATCTGAAGGCCTTGTTTCCATCTGACCTTCACGCCCCCAGCCACAATGACCTGCCCCAGGTCCTGAGACAGCGTTACAAGAATGTGCTTCAGGATGTTAACCTGCGAAATTTCAGTCACGGTCAGACCAGCCTGGACAGGCTTCGAGACGGCCTCGTGGGTGCCCAGGTACCACAGGGACACACAGGGTGCCACAGCATGGCTGCTGGGGAATGTTGGGGTCACAGAAACCTGGATCGGCTAGCCTCTGGGTGACTAAATACAATGGGGCATGCAGTGTGTCATCATGTGGCTTCTGAGGAAAGTGGGGCCTTGGAGGCCAAGACAGGCTAGCTGCATGGATGCCCAGGTTCTGTGGAAACATGCAGAAAATGACCAGAAAATCCCTGGTGAGTGTGGGGCGGGTCTGCTGTAACCACAAAGGACATAATGGATTGCCTTGGGGCATTCACATAGCACATGGACTAACAGCAGTTTTTTGCTTGTTTGTTGGTTTGTGTTTTTGAGACAGTATCTTATGTCACCCAGGCTGGAGTGCAGTGGCACGATCTCGGTTCGCTGCAACCTCTGCCTCCCAGGTTCAAGCAATTCTCCCTGCCTCAGCCTCCTGAGTAGCTGGGATTACAGGCACTCGCCACCATGTCTGGCTAATTTTTGTAGTTTTAGTAGAGACAAGGTTTTACCATGTTGGCCAGGCTGGTCTCCAACTCCTGACCTCAGGTGATGCACCCACCTCGGCCTCCCACAGTGTGGGAATTACAGGCGTGAGCCCGTGGGCCTGGCCGTAACAGTAATTTATGATGTGTTGTGAGTCCATCATTTGACTGCTGGCAGCCGTCATCAAGGAACCAGGGCTCGGTGGTTCACAGCTGTAATGCCAACACTTTGGGAGGCTGAGGCAGGAGGATTGTTTGAGCCTGAGGGTCAAGGCTGCAATGAGCCATGATCACACCACTGCACTCCAGCCTGGGTGACAGAGCAAGACCCTGTCTCAAATTTTAAAATAAAAAATAGAAAAAATAAATTTAAAAAAAGTCATCGAGGTACCATGGAGTCATGTAGTGCCTCACGTGGGGCCACTGACCCAAATGGGTATTATGGGGTCTGAGGCAGGAGTGGCAGGCCTAGGGGATGAAGACCACCCTGGCCTCACTCTGGACCCCTTGACCTACCCTCAGTTCTGGTCAGCATCCGTCTCATGCCAGACCCAGGACCAGACTGCCGTGCGCCTCGCCCTGGAGCAGATTGACCTCATTCGCCGCATGTGTGCCTCCTACTCTGAACTCGAGCTTGTGACCTCAGCTGAAGGTGGGCCAGCAGATGAGAGGATAGTCAGGATGTCACTCTGGAGATTCTGTTCCTGGGATCTAAGCACTTGACTCTACCTCCTTCTAGGTCTGAACAGCTCTCAAAAGCTGGCCTGCCTCATTGGCGTGGAGGGTGGTCACTCACTGGACAGCAGCCTGTCTGTGCTGC
Source organism: Chlorocebus sabaeus (assembly GCF_047675955.1). Lineage (NCBI taxonomy): Eukaryota > Metazoa > Chordata > Mammalia > Primates > Cercopithecidae > Chlorocebus > Chlorocebus sabaeus. The sequence goes on along the minus strand of NC_132908.1, from coordinate 64,914,114 downwards.
GCAGTTTCTATGTACTGGGAGTGCGCTACCTGACACTCACCTTCACCTGCAATACACCATGGTGAGCACAGCACCTGGCCAGGATGCTAGATGGCATGGTGTGGAAACTGTCCCATCCGTGGCATGGGTGTGACCAGGCTGTTGAGGATAAAGGGGTCTGCAGAGGGAGGCTGGACACCCAGCGGGTCTCTCACAGTCCCAGAAAGCAGCTGGTCCTGCACCTGTTCTGGAAGTGGGATGGATGGATAGACCCAGGGCTCCTGGGACCTGATGGCCCAAGGTGTGATCAGCTAAATTGCCCTTCCATGGCTGTCCTGCAGGGCAGAGAGTTCCACCAAGTTCACACACCACATGTACACCAATGTCAGCGGGTTGACAAGCTTTGGTGAGGTGAGGACTCCTGTTTTGTACCCCACCCCACCTGCTCCCTATGAATATGTGTATACACCTTTGCATCCCAACACCCTCCCCCACAAAAAAACCTAATTGTTTCTGCAGAAAGTGGTAGAGGAATTGAACCGCCTGGGCATGATGATAGATTTGTCCTATGCATCGGACACCTTGATGAGAAGGGTCCTGGAAGTGTCTCGGGCTCCTGTGATCTTCTCCCACTCAGCTGCCAGAGCTGTGTGTGACAATTCGTTGAATGTTCCCGATGACATCCTGCAGCTTCTGGTGGGTGGCCATCCCAGCTCTCAAACCTAGGGCTAGGCGTGTGTTATCCAAAGGTTCTTGACCCTGAGCAGAGAAAGCCACCAGGCCGGGTTTCACACACCCTTGGACCACGGGCTGGTGAATCCTCCTCCACCCCTGAAACTCAAGGCCAAGTCATTTCCACCCAGGGACCCACAAGCCCAGAGAGGTGAAGCCTCTTCCAACCCCTGAAGCCAGGACAGAGCACAGTCCTACCAGGGCCCCCACAGCACAGGAGGCATGCTTTCAGGCCAGAAGGGCTGAGATGAGTGTCCCTTTATCCCTCTAGAAGAAGAACGGTGGCATCGTGATGGTGACACTGTCCATGGGGGTGCTACAGTGCAACCTGCTGGCTAACGTGTCCACGGTGGCAGGTGAGTCCCACCTCAGCTTTGTGCAGCGCCGGCTTGGGCCGTGGCTGCCAGGGCTCTCAGGACGACTCTAGCAGTCTAGTGCACCTGTTGGGCAACGGGCAGACCTCCCAATGACCCAGAGGCAGCAGACACGGCTCTTCAGTGCCACCCAGATCTGCAGCCACAGAGTAGGCGCTGATGAGTTTGATGCCTCTTGGTTTTGCTCCCAATCCTTGAACTTCTCTCATTCCCCACATGTCTGGGCAGGACAGGCTGAGCCCCACCAGGCTCTCAAGGAACCCAGAGGCAGGGTGGCTCCTGGGCAGGAAAAGGCCCAAAGGGGTAGCTCTGAGGTCCCCACTCTAGGTCCCTGGACCAGCATGTAGCCGCTTCAGGACTCATGACTGGCCATGAGCTAGCTCTGTGGAGCCAACTGCCACAGCCTGGAGTGCTGGGGACAGGGCTGGTGCCAGGGTCTAACTCCAGCCTAGTGCTGCCCACACTCACCTCCACCTTAGATCACTTTGACCACATCAGGGCAGTCATTGGATCTGAGTTCATCGGGATTGGTGGAAATTACGACGGGGCTGGCCGGTGAGTGCTTCCCTGAGGTTTCTCTTAGGCTGGGGTGCCGCAGGGAGTCCTTTAGTCTTTGTTCCCATCCTGACATCCTCCTATCCAGGCCTCAGCCACAGGCTCTGGTCTTGTAGCCCACCTGACACTCCCCACTCTCAGGGCCTGTTTCCTAGGTTCTCCCTGTCCCTTCAGTGGCCCAGTGGCCCTACTCCAAGTTGTCATACTTGCTAAATACCCCTCCCCAGGCAGGGCTCATCTGTCCAAGATAAGCTCCACTCCCAGCCCTGCAGACCAGCTGTGGGCTGACCATCTGCTCAGCAGGTGGAGGCTACAGAAGCCCAGTCCTCCAGGAGCCTCCACGGTTGCATTCACTAGCCTGAAGAACTTGGCCTTCAGTTTCCCCTGTGTGACTAGGGCTGGTGGGTAGCAGGCCCTAACCCAGGATCAGGGCTGAGGTCCCACAGCTGGCTGGTGGGTGGCCACACAGGTTCCCTCAGGGGCTGGAGGACGTGTCCACATACCCAGTCCTGATAGAGGAGTTGCTGAGTCGTAGCTGGAGTGAGAAAGAGCTTCAAGGTGTCCTTCGTGGAAACCTGCTGCGGGTCTTCAGACAAGTGGAAAAGGTAAGCTGGGCTGGTGGACAGGATGGTTCAGTGGTTTGAGCGAGGGAGGGGATTGCTGTGGGAGCCTCTGACTGTGGACTTCCTCCCCCAGGTGAGAGAGGAGAGCAGGGCGCAGAGCCCCGTGGAGGCCGAGTTTCCATATGGGCAACTGAGCACATCCTGCCACTCCCACCTCGTGCCTCAGAATGGACACCAGGCTACGCATCTGGAGGTGACCAAGTGGCCAACCAGTCGGGTCCCCTGGAGGTCCTCAGATGCCTCCCTATACCTTCTTCCAGGCCTGGTGGCTGCTGCCACCTTCCCAACTGTCATCCAGTGGCTTTGCTGACACGGCCGGTCCCCCTAGAGGTCACTGTGGCAAAGTCTCACAAAGCCCCCCGTCCTAGTTCATTCATAAGCACATGCTGAGAATAAACATTTTACACATGGAGCCAGGTGCACATGTCCTTCCTTCTCCCTAGCGGGAGTGGGGGCAGGTGGGCTCTTGATCAGTGAGGGATCTTGTGGTCTAGCCACAGCTGGTCAAGGTGGGTGCTTCCCACTGACCTCCAGCTTTGGCTCTCTCAGGAAGGCCAGAGGCATCTTATGAAATTCTTAAGCTAAAAGCTTGAGCCCACAGAAGAACACAAAGGAAGTGAGTTCAGTTTCAGTCCCTTCGTGGAGTGTGACAGTGGGGTGCTTCCCAGTTTCTCTCCAGGATGTTAAGTGTGTTTGTTTTTTTTAGAAGCTGATACTATTTATAGAATAAAGAACTTGGCCGGGTGGGGTGGCTTACACCTGTAATCCCAGAATTTGAGAGGTGGAGGCGGGCAGATCATGAGTTCAGGAGATCAAGACTATTCTGGCTAACACAGTGAAACCCCGTCTCTACTAAAAATACAATAAATTAGTCGGACGTGGTGGCACATGCCTGTGGTCCCAGCTACTCAGGAGGCTGAGGCAGGAGAATCACTTGAACCCAGAAGACAGAGGTTGCAGTGAGCCGAGATTGCACCACTACACTCCAACCTGGGCAAAAGAGTGAGACTCCGTTCCCGCCGACCCCCCTAAAAAAGAATAACTTGTTTGGAATTATCTGGAGAGTACCTTTGTAAACGATTTCTCAGATTAGGTCCTCTGATTTTTTAAAAAACTTATTTTTAAATGTGGGGGTGCAGAATCACCAAATCTTAAAAAAAAAAAAAGAAATGAAACTCATGGGATGTGCATGACTCACTCGAATGGCCTCTTCCTTTGGCCGCTTTCCTCTCCAGTTGGGCCAGAGCCAAATCTAAGTTCCTTCCATGGGAACCTTGAATTGGGAGAAAGAATGACTCCAGTGCCACCTATGTTATAAACCAAGGGTCTATATATGTCTGGGTCTGTTCCATTTATTTGGACTATGTGTTTATCATATTAATACCACACTGTCTTCATTACGGCAACTTTAAAATAAGTTTTGAGGCTGGGCACAATGGTTCATGCCTGTAATCCTAGCGCTTTCGGAGGCCAAGGGAGGCGGATCACTTCAGGTCAGGAGTTTGAGATCAGCGTGGCCAACATGGTGAAACCCTGTCTCCACTAATAATACAAAAAGTAGCTGGGTGTGGTGGAACATGCCTGTAATCCCAGCTACTCAGGAGGTTGGGACATGAGAATTGCTTGAACCTAAGAGGAGGAGGTTGCAGTGAACTGAGATCACACCAGTGCACTCCAGCCTGGGCAACAGAGTGAAACTGTGCCTCATAAAATATAAAATAAATAGCCGGGCATGGTGGTTCACGCCTGTAATCCCAGCACTTTGGGAGGCCAAGGCAGGCGGATCACAAGGTCAGGAGATCGAGACCATCCTGGCTAACATGGTGAAACCCCATCTCTACTAAAAATACAAAAAATTAGCCCAGTGTGGTGGCGAGCACCTGTAGTCGCAGCTGCTTGGGAGGCTGAGGCAGGAGAATGGCATGAACCTGGTAGGCGGAGCTTGCAGTGTGCCAAGATCACACCACTGCACTCCAGCCTGGGAGATACAGCAAGACTCCATCTCAAAAAAAAAAAGAACAAGCAGAAATGTAAGACCCAGGCACAGTGGTGTGTGCCTTTCGTCCCAGGCACCCACCCTATACCCATTAAGCACTTAACCACCATATGCTTTTTTCTTTTTTCAACCCAGGCTGGAGTGCAGTGGTGGGATCTTGACTTACTGCAACCTCTGCCTCACAGGTTCAAGCGATTCTCCTGCCTCAGCCTCCCAGATAGCTGGGATTACAGGTGCCCACCACCACGCCTGACTAATTTTTGTATTTTTAGTAGAAACGGGGTTTTACCATATTGATCTTGCTGGTCTTGAACTCCTGACCTCAGGTGATCCAACCGCCTCGACCTCCCAGGTGGCTGGCCTGCTTTTATTTTTATTTTTTTGGAGAGAGAGTCCTGCTCTGTCACCCAGGCTGGAGTGCAGTGGCACAATCTTGGCTCACTGCCAGCTCCACCTCCCGGGTTCATGCCATTCTCCTGCCTCAGCCTCCCAAGTAGCTGGAACTACAGGCACGGCCACCACGCCTGGCTAATTTTTTGTATTTTTAGTAGAGACAGGGTTTCACCGTGTTAACCAGGATGGTCTCGATCTCCCGACCTTGTGATCTGCCTGTCTTGGCCTCCCAAAGTGCTGGGATTACAGGCGTGAGCCACCGGGCCGGCCTTGAAGGTTTTTTTGTTTGTTTGTTTGAGACAGTGTTTTGCTCTTGCTGGAGTGCAATGGTGCCATCTCGCTTCACTGAAACCTCCGCCTCCCGGGTTCAAGTGATTCTCCTGCTTCAGCCTCCCAACTAGCTGGGATTACAGGCACCCGCCACCACGCCCAGCTAATTTTTTTGTATTTTTAGTAGAGATGGGGTTTCACCATTTGACCAGGCTGGTCTCAAACTCCTCACCTCAGGTGATCCTACCGCCTCAGCCTCCCCAAGTGTTGGGATTACCGGCGTGAGCCACCGCGTCCGGCCTGGATCAGGAGTTTGATAAGTGAGGGTAGGGACAGAGGCTAGGTAGATGTCCCCCAGAGTGAACAGTCGGTGATGCCCAGAAACTCCACAGGTCTCAGGTGAGAGAGAGAGATTTGAAGGGCTGAGGCTGTGAGTTAGGTGGCGAGGTATGCCCCTGCAGAGGTCGGGGTCGGGCCGCATTGGGCAGGGCCTTATGGGCCGGGAGCTAGTAGGATTTTCCTTCGGAAGAGGCGGCTCTACGCGAGCAGGGGCGAGAGCAGGGAGTCCAGTAGGAAGGACGCTACTGTGGGCGGCCGAAGGTGGCGTGAGGGGCGGGTGGGTCAGGTTGGAGGGGCCCGCCGCGGGGGCCGTGGGGGAGGGGTCAGAGGGTGGTAAGCTCGGGGGTCGTCTCGCGGGGCCCAGCGGCTCTGATTCCGCACCCCCCCACCCCCGAGCTGGAGGCTAGTAGGAGGCGTATTCAGAGGACGCCACCCGAGCCACGTGAGGGAGAAGAGTGGAGATAGACAAGTAAGATGGGCTCTGGGGTTTTCTGATAGACAAAAAAACAGTAAAGCCAACTAGATAAGTATTCTGAAGCAGTGGAGAAGAAAGTGAAAGAAACGTTAGGAGCAAATAAGTAAACGGCTTGCGTAGAGGAACACCCAGGAGGTGAGATAGTCAGAGTAAGTTAAAATGAAGGGACTTGGCTAAAGCACCCAGTGTACAGGCCCAAAAAGGCAAGCGGGGCAGGGGCGGCGCGGGAGGGTGGGTGTGGGTGTTCTTCCTGCCGAGGACGTAGCAGCCCCTGGGGAAGGACCGAGAATCCCCAGCTGCCTCCAATAGGAGAGGCTGCGGCTAGAGGGCCCAGGGCTGGGACGGGACCTTCGCGGGGGTCCGGTTTCCAGGGTCGCGGAGAAGTTGGATGCAGACGCTGGAAATGGGAAGGAGGTATCCGGGGATGGCAGGAGGCCCTGGGCAAGTGGCTTCCGCAGTCCTGGGCCGGTCCGGCCTGCCCTGCCCTGTCCAGGGCGCAGAGCAAGGACACCCCGCGACCCATCTCACAGAACCCTAAAATAACCCCTAGGTGGAAGTGTGTTTGCCCCATTTTACAAATATTGCATCTGGGGCTCAGAGAGGGCGGCCTCTCACCCGACGTCACACAGGAATCGGGCCCGCCCCCAGGCCGTGGAGCCAGTAGGAGTGCCCCCGCCTAGGGGTCTTCCCGCCACCAGGGCCCCCGCTCTGGGAGGAGCCGGCCAGAGCCCCTCCCGCTCTCCGCCCCCGAGGGGCGGCCCGGGGGGCGGGCGGAGGAAGTGAGCGCAGCAGGGAGGAATGCGAGCGGGCGGGGCGTGTCGGCCCGGGGCGGCGGGGACAGCGGCGGGCGGCCAGGACGGCGGGTGCGGCGGGGCTGAGTGTGCGCGATGCCTCACTTCACAGTGGTGCCGGTGGACGGGCCGCGGCGCGGCGACTATGACAACCTCGAGGGGCTCAGTTGGGTGGACTACGGGGAGCGCGCGGAGCGGGAGGACTCGGACGGTGAGGGCGCGTTCTGAGGGGCCGTGGCGGGGCAGCGGGGCCTGCCACCTGGGGCCGCCATCCCGGGCCCGCGCCCGCACTTATCCCGGGACCTTGCGTGCACACGTCGGTGTGGACTCAACTTTCTTTGGTCCGCGCCGCAGCCACTGGCTCGTCGCCCCGCGCGCGCAGACACGATTTTCCTCGGCCCCCGGCGCCCGCGCCCGGCCACTTTCTCCACCCCAGCTCCTCCCCTGTGGGCCGCGGGCGGGGGCTGCAGACGTGGCCGCCCAGGGAGGCCAGCCGGCCGGGGCGCCCGGCTTGGGGACAGGGCCGAGACCCCATCTCAGGCCCTTCCCGGCCTTTCACCTTCGGTGAATCCCACATCCTCTTCTCGCCTCGGTTCCCCACTTGAGATTCAGCGTCTTTGCCTGTGAGACGACCCTCTCCCCAACTACTCAAACCCCTCCGTGTGCCTCTCTGCACCAACCTGCACTCTGGCCAGAGTGTACCCACTGGGGGTCTGTGGGTAACTGCCTGTGAGTGCGCCAGTGTAGATCTGTAGGGACAGTGGGCCTCTGTGAAGCACTCAACACGGAGCCAAACGTTTAATCCTCCAGCATCACCCGTGGGATAAGTACGGTTACTCCCAATTAGGAAGCAGTGAAGGGAGGGGTGGCAGTTATGTAACTTGCCCAGGGGCAGTCAAGCCTGGGTGTGAGATTCCAGCACCTTAACTCTTTAACCTAGGTGCCAGGGCCCAGAGGTAAGCCCCATCTCCCTCCTCCTTCCTTCCAGGTGCCTGCCTCTCTCCACAGCCCTTTCTCCATCTCCTACCCCAAGAGGCCCCCTTGTTAAGGCCCATCCTTGGAGTGCAAACACGGCTGAGGATGTGTGTCTGTGTATGTAGTGGCCTGTGCATGTGTAATTGTGCTTGTATAAGTGTGTGGCTGTGGGTATCACAGTGTGAAGTCTGGTTCAGGTCAGGGCATTCTCACAGCCCCTGTTTCCTGCAGGGTTGACAGTGATGAGGATGGTGATTTGACTGATGACAAATGCCTGTGATATGTGTGACCAATCATGATGGAGATATATAGGAAGTGTGTGGTTGATACTTGCCAGGTGACGTGATCTGGACCTCTGATCTGTCTGTGATGATGACTGAGGTGATCTATGCCTGATGTAAATGATGGCTATGTGTGTTTATCACTTGACTGCCATGCGCAGAGGTAGCACAGGACAGTGGCATGGGCTGCTGGACATTGCAGAGGTTTTATAGGCTTGACAGCTGTGTGAGTGCCCCAGCCTCCATGCCCTTATCTGCCCCTAGCTTGATTCAAGTGGTCAAAGCAAAAGCCAGCATCCCTGCTTTCCTAACTCTGGGAGGACCTCTCTTCCCAGAGGGTGGACTGGGCTGCATCCCCAGGATCAGCCTGGACCAGTGGGCAGGCAGAGAGCTGAGCCTAGCTGCTGGCCCCGCCTTGGCCACACCTTGGCCCCTACAGGGTGACTGGAAGGACCTGGAGCTACATTGGCTGAGTCCTGCTAGATCCCGACAAGCTAGGCCAGCTCCTCCCACTACCTCCCTTCCTCTTTCTCCTCCTCTTACTCCTTTTCAGCCAGACCTTGGCTGTCTGCAGGATGGGGGACACCCTGAGCCCCGGTGAGTGATTTTGATCCTTGATGGGGACTGCAAAGGGTCAGAGGGCACAAAGCACAGTGAGCCTCAGATCCATCTCCTGCCCCTTCCCCAGCTCAGTGCCCACACCTCTGCTCTGGGAGGCCTAGATGGGCTTGCTCAGCCCACCCACCTTGGCCTGTGGGCAGGGGGTAGGGAGGTCCTGGAGGGGGCACCTCAGGCAGATATCCATGTGCACAGGAATCAGGAGGGTCACCTGGATCCCCACCTGCCACTGGTGCAGACACAGTTGCTGGTGGAAACACAATTGTGTAGCTCACAGGCAGTCCCTAGGCCTAGGCCATACTCAGATTTACTGGGGATCTCAAGTGGTGTCTGAGCAGCTTCGGCCTGGCAGGCATGTCCAGACCTGCCCTGGAATTTTTGAAATGGCTGAGGCCAGAACGGAAGGTCTGAAGCTGAGGGCAGTACAGACATCCAGGCACTGCTTAGACCCTTACATTCCCACAAGCCCTTGGGAGCTTTGGAGGAACCCCGAGGAGTGCCCGCTGGGTGTCTGGTACTAACTGTCCCTTTTCTAGTGCATCTGGGCAGTTGGAAAAACAAGTGTTACCATCTCCACTTCATAGAAGAGGAAACCAAGGCCACACAGGGAGTAAGCAGGTTTCCCTGGGTCACACGGGGGAAGGGCCGGGAATCCAAGCCAGTCTGCCGCAATCTGAACGTGCAGAGGCCTGGCTGTACATACCCTGGCCAAATTGCAGCACTCTTCTCTATGTTTAAAGATTGTGCTGCATAGATGGACTGGAGTCTGTAGTAGTAACGGAACCTGCAGCCCAGCCCCCACCTGGCTCTGATGGACCCTGGGACCCAGATGTGGCCTTCTGCCTGGGTAGCCTTGCCTCTGAACATCTCTGAACTTCACTCTTGTTGTCCCTAAAAGGGAGTAAATGCTGTCTACTGGAATGTTGCTGTGAGAACTAGAGACAACTTTTGAAAGGGCCTCGAGCCATCCTAGAGTGACCCTAGAGTGAAGGGACAAGGGATAGGCTAGGTCTTAGAGGACCATTTACAGACATTTGTGGGGGAGCTGCTGTGTGCCCAGCTATATGTTTTCTGGATAGCAATACAGTCTCCCCAGAAAGACTAGGCAACAGTGATGAGGCAGGCTGCAGTACGTGAGTTTAGAATAAATTATAATTGATTTCCAGCCAACTTCCACAAAAGAATCAAAAGCAATAGCCAACAAAAGAGTTTCCCCAAGTGATTGTTACTCAGGAAGATCGAAAACCATGCTGAGGAAGGGGGCAAGGACTCTGAGATGAGACAGATGGTGACTTTATCTAAAGAGTAAATTTAGCTTGGAGATTCCTGGCAGCCAAAGCAGAAAGAGAAGTAAGACGAGCTGTATAGCTGCCATTTTCTGACAAAATGAAGCATCTGATTTATCAAAGGGAGACACTTTTTTTGTCACAAAAATCCAAGAGTAATTTTCAAAGGCTTTTCACTAAAGGGCCATTAATGTCATTAATGTAAGGGGCAGAGTGTTACTGGGTTTTCAGATTTTTCTTGGGACTCCTGATCCTGAACAAGCATGGAGGGCACAGCAGATATCATAGAGTGTCCGAAGAGCTACATGACTTCACCTGGCTTTAATATGACATGGCGGACTATCTTGACCTCTGGCTGCCTTTGTCCACTGTACCATTGGCATTGACCTATGTGAATGTGGGACTGAGCTGCTTGGCTCACGTAGCTAGCCCAGGTTGCTGGGTGCAGCAGGTGTGCCACTTTTACATGCTGTGGGAAGGAAGAACTGACTTTGCCCCAGAAACTGTCATGGGCACACTTGATCTGTTAGTTTCCTTGGGGGATAAAGAATCTACAGCATAGCACCTGCTGAGTGGTTGTTGGCTCAAAGAAAGCTGGTGAAGCCTCATGCTGATAGCAAGAGATGTATCAGATGTAGGAGGATGCCTCAATCAGCATTCTCAGCTGCAGACAAGAGAAATGAATTGTGGCCTATGTAAACAGAAAAGGTTGGCGGGCATGGCCAGTGCAGAGCCCAGTCACACCACTAGCCTGGGCTGGTGGTGACAGTTCTGTTGCCACCTCCATCACTGAACACCATGCCAGTCCTTCTAATGTCAAAACTGCATACTACTGCCATCCAACACCAAGATGTGTGCTTTCCATTTGCTCTGAGGCCTTGAGCCAGGGCCGGGGCTGCGAGGGTAACTGGGGTGGAGGGAACACTCAGCACCTAGAAAACAAGTGCTTGGCGTCCTGCTTGGTGGGAAGCTGGGAATGGCACCCACCGAGACTCATAAGGGACAAGAGTTGGAAAACAGGGAAGAGTGAATGATGGGAGGCCAGAAAAAACAGTTGAGCTTTAGGAGTTGACACAGGCTTATAAAAAAAGGAGAATTTCACTCCTTTTGGCAAGATTTCTCGGAGTTGGGGAACTGGCTCACCAGCCTAGGGTTGTAGGTAGAGGTTAGTCTGGGGCAAGTGGCAGGATCTGGGGCAAGGGGGACATTGTGCTGCCCCTGCCAGTAGTCCTGGCTCCCATTTTTCTCCCTGCTCAGTCCGACACCCACCGACCCGACTTTCTTAGGCGACCCTAGAAGGTTCCTGGCATCCACTTCTGCTCTCCACGGCCTGGGGCTTGCCCCGCCTCCCGGCATGCCCTGGGCTGCCCTGCAGGATGCCGCCGTGCAGTGCATAGTGGGGTAGCCAGCCAGCCACCTTCGGGCCATGGCAGCCGAAGGTGCTCTGTGGGGCTTCGTGTATCTGGAGGGCACTGCCTGGGCGGTCCCTGAGGACACGGAGCCCTTGGTATCCTGCACATTGGGTACTCCGGAAAGGCTGGGAAAGGGACTGGGGCGGGGAGGTGATCTGGGGGCGGGTCAAAGGCTAGCCCCGCCCACCCGCAGGCCCCGCCCCTCAGTGTCCACACGTGCTTGTGCTAGGGTGCCTGCTCCCTCACCTGGATTCCCTTCACTGGAGGGAATAATGTCCCAGGTTTTGGTCACTGGCCACTCTCTGGCTATCTCTGGCCCTTCAAGGGCATTGGCATGGTGCGATGTGGAAACTTGAGTTCCAGCCTGGTGACACTGCAGCTCCAAAGTGCTCCACAGAAACGATGTTTTGGGGACTGGCTTTCTGGGAAGGGGCACAGGCTGGGGGGGCTCAGGAAGCAGGCCCTGATTGTCCCTCTCTCTTCACAGGACATGGCAACCACAGAGAGAGCAGCCCTTTTCTTTCCCCCTTGGAGGCTTCCAGAGGAAGTGACTACTATGACAGGAACCTGGCACTGTTTGAGGTAGCTGAGGAGCCATTTTGGGTCACAGGTTTGGCAGACAGAGGCTTTAGCTAAGCAGTCAGGCTGGACACGTGGGCCTCCTCTGTCTGGCTCTTCCTCTCATTTCCTCTTGTCTTCCTGGCTCTCATGGCAGCCGGGCTGCAGTTCCCTTGGCCCTTTCAACTGAAACTGCCTTCCCAGAGGCCACTCACAACCCCACCCCCATTGCTACCTCCAGGACTGTTCACCTCTGACTTCCTTACAACCCCTCAGCAAGGAAACGCCCGCTTAGGATTTCCCAACTCAGGATTTCTCCTCTTCCCTCCACTCCTGGTTCTTCTCCAAGTCCATAGTTCTTTGCCCTCCCAAGGATTCTTCCTTGTCCTTCTTGGTTGGCTCTTCCAGCTCTGTCTCCCTCTAGTTTCCCGAGGCCTGGTCAATTTGCAGCTTTAGGGGATACCTCTGTGGAAAGATTCCCAAATATCTGCCTCTGTACTTGAGTTTTATCTTCTTCAGACTCAAGCTGAGCAGTGAGATCTGGATTTAAAATGTAGTTTAAGCTCCTAAACTCTGACCCACGCATTCAGCCATTGTATGGCTGAATAATGGAGACTCCTTAATCTCTCTTTTTTTTTTTTCTTTTTTCGTTGAGATGGAATCTCACTCTGTTGCCCCAGGCTGGAGTGCAGTGACGGGATCTTGGCTCATTGCAAACTCTGCCTCTCAAGCTCAGTGATTCTTCTGCCTCAGCCTCCCAAGTAGCCGGGATTACAGGCGCCTGCCACCACGCCTGGGGAATTTTTTTTTTTTTTTTTTTTTTTTTTTTTTGAGACAGAGTCTCGCTCTGCTGCCCAGGCTGGAGTGCAGTGGCCGGATCTCAGCTCACTGCAAGCTCCGCCTCCCGGGTTCACGCCATTCTCCTGCCTCAGCCTCCCGAGTAGCTGGGACTACAGGCGCCCGCCACCTCGCCCGGCTAATTTTTGTATTTTTAGTAGAGACGGGGTTTCACCGTGTTAGCCAGGATGGTCTCGATCTCCTGACCTCGTGATCTGCCCGTCTCGGCCTCCCAAAGTGCTGGGATTACAGGCTTGAGGCACCGCGCCCGGCCTGATTTTTGTATTTTTAAGACGGGGTTTCACCCTGTTGGCCAGGCTTGTCTTGAACTCCTGACCTCTAGTGATCCTCCTGTTCAGCCTCCCAAAGTGCTGGAATTACCACTGTCAGCCACCACATCCGGCTGAGTCTCCTCAATCTCCACATGCCCCCAAGGGCCCTCATCTTCCCCTCTCACAGCAAAGCAACTTCTCCCTGTGTGTAGGTCAGAAGGGAGCTGACAGAGAGGGAAAAGCTAAATGTGGGCAGGAGGCAGGTGGAGGCACAGCATTGAGAAGGCTGCAGGAGCAGGGATCATCGCCTAGACCCCGGTGGGACTGGGGAGCCTGAGCTCTGGGAGGCCTCCTGACCTGGGAAAGCAGCAAGGTTCTGCAGTGAAGGCCTTGGCCCAGCCCCGCCTGAGGATGGGCTGGAGGGTCAGGATCCCATCTCTGTGATTGATGTGGGTACTCTCAGGACTGGGGTCAGGGGAAGACCATCCAGGGAGATCAGGGTTTGAGCAGACAAGAGAGACTTCACTTGTCCCTGACATCACTCTTTTGCCCTCTTTTGTTCCCTGAGGTGACTAGGGTGACTTTTTTGTGGGGAGGGTAGGCGTGAGTCCTAGAGGTGCAGCCATAGCTGGGAGATGGCTGTGCAGAGCAGGCAGGATGAAGTGTACCATTGCCCGCCTGCCAGGCGTGTTCTTCCCTGCCCTCTCTCCCCTGAGGCAGGTGGTTTTCACAAATGGGCTGGCAGTGATTGTAGCCAAGGTGGGGTAGAGAAAAGCAGCCGCGGGGCTGGGCCTTTTGAGTGCCACGTCCTGGGGTGTGGTGTCCACACCTGTCCAGTTGGATGGCTTGGGCTTCCCCAGGCAGGAACTGGGATCAGGCCCAGGCCTGTCTCAGGGCTTGGAACAGGGCCAGGGATCAGGCAGCTGGCTTCACACAGCTGGTACCCGCCTGGCCCAATGCCATCTTGCCCTGTGGCTCTGTTTACAGGAAGAGCTGGACATCCGCCCAAAGGTATCGTCTCTTCTGGGCAAGCTCGTCAGCTACACCAACCTCACCCAGGGCGCCAAGGAGCATGAGGAGGCTGAGAGTGGGGAGGGCACCCGCCGGAGGGCAGCCGAGGTGAGCTGAGTGGGGCAGCAGAGGGGCCACACCTGGGAAGACAGACACAGCACCATGGAATTGGCTGTTTCCCCATATGGTAGTGAGCACACCAGGGGAAGTGGGTGCCAACCATGGTGAGCAGGGAGGATGGGCACTGAGTGCCTTGGCTCAGGAGGCTTTAAGAAGTGAGCTAATGAGAATCTCCCCAGGGACAGAGGGCCAGGGAGGCCCTCAGGAATGACGGCGGGAGACACAGCTGCCTGTACTCAGCCTTTACTGTGTGCGAGGTACCACACCAGGCAGTGGGCCTGGGTTCTCACATGTCATCTGTTCAACAAAACCAAGAGGCAGGTGCTACTATAATCCCCATGTTTCAGATGAGGAAATAGTGTCAGGGACATTAAGGAACTTGTGTAAAGTGACTGAGCTAGACAAGATCAATGTGTAATGCTGGGAGATGGATTCATGGATTTTATGGGAGACAGATTTGTGGGATATGTAACTACACAAAATGCCAGATCAGTGACATTGTGTAAGGGTGGCTAAGGGTGTTGCCCTTGGAGCCAGGAACCAGGTTGTCTCTCGGAGGTCATGCAATCCAGAGCAAGTCACAAACCCTCCTGCTACTCACAGTGTTGGCCCAAGGCTCCATTGGCAGAACCCTCCAACAACCCCCTGGGTTCCTTGAGTGCCAGGGTCGGGGGACATGTGTATGTGATCGGAGCCTGATACTGCCTTATGGGGCTTCCCTGTCCCACTTTTTGGTCACTAATCCAGTTTTCTGGCCCTTCAGCCCTCCTCTCTTTGGGGTGACTGTTACCTCTTTGCCTAGCTCCTCTGTGTTATTGGGGCTCAGTGTAGCTGAGGGCTGGGGATTTTTCTACATTTTTCATTTGGAGGCTAGGGACCCTCCCTCTACATACTGACTCCCTGAGGTTTGGGAAGCAGCAGTGTTTTGGGAGGAGCTGAGGTCTGGCACTGGCTGTAGTATTCTCAGAGGTTGGCACAAACAGAAGGAGCTCCTGGCTGGGATAAGCCAGGCCTGCAGCCTCACACCTGGTTGTGAGATTTGGGCTTCTCTGGGGTGGGGCCAGCAGAGAAGGTGGACCTCACTGAAGCACATCTCTCACCTTGCCCTTCAGAGAGGCAAACCAGCACACAGACTTGACCCTGACTCTGTCCAGCCAGGTGTGATTTTGCTGGCATGTTCTGGACTAGATAGTGGAGAACCCTAACTGCATCTGGCCATGTCTGTCCAGCACTGCAGGAGTGTCTCAACCTCTGAGAGTGCTCTGCCCACAGTGGGTGACAGGATCCTTAGGTCAGAGCCTCATCCCTGTCCCTTCAGGCCAAGCCAGGGAGCTGGTGGCGGGGAGTGAAGAGGCCCCTGAGAACAGCTAGTGCACATCTCAGCAGGAATGTGGGAGGGATGCATGGGCCAGAGAAGACCCATCTTCCCTTGGCCCAGTGGGGAACCCATGAGGATGCTTAGCTTAGCTATCCAGCTTACCTGGCCCCATGGTAAGGATGGGAGAGGGTGGCTGGGTGTCCTAGCTCCAATAGTTTTTCCATGGAAGAAAGAGGAGCCTTGGCCGGGCGCAGTGGCTCACACCTGTAATCCCAGCACTTCGGGAGGCCAAGGCGGGTGGAGCACAAGGTCAGGAGATCGAGACCATCCTGGCTAATGTGGTGAAACCCCGTCTCTACTAAAGATACAAAAAATTAGCCGGGCGTGGTGGCGGGCACCTGTAGTCCCAGCTGCTCGGTAGGCTGAGGCAGGAGAATGGCATGAACCCGGGAGACGGAGCTTGCAGTGAGCCGACATTGCGCCACTGCACTCCAGCCTGGGCGACAGAGCAAGGCTCTGTCTCAAAAAAAAAAAAAAAGAAAGAGGAGCCGGGCCAAGTCTTTAAGTAGAGTCAGTAGGAAGCTAGGGATCTGGGACTGCTGAGCCGTGGTCCTCACCCAGGGTAGGCCCAAGCAGGGGCCTTGGAAAAGGAAGGCTTGAAGCAGGAAGGGTGGGCCTCCAACCAGACCATGCCAAGACCCAAAGCAGCCTCTCCCCAGCAGCTTGTCCAGCTCCAGCTCCAGCTCCAGCTCCAGCTGTGGCCTGATGACCTTATGAGGCTGCCAGAGGTTATTTGGGGATGCAGAAAGCATTTCCGGCCCGCCCTGCCCTTTCCCACACTGCCCTTTTCTTAGAGTGACTCAGCTTGGGATGGGGGTGGGACTGGGAGCTCTTGCCGTTGCTATTCCGTGGGTGGCATCCTCTGAGAAGGGCTCAGACAATGCCCAGATGAGGGGGATCCGTCCCCTGCACTGCTCTACGCAGGACAGGTTGAGGAGCCATTTGTTTTTGCTGAGACTTTTCTGAAGTCCTTTAGTTTGCTCACAGGTCCTGCCCCAGGCCAGGACCCTTCAGGAGGGGCATTAAGGAACTTGTCTAAGGTGACTCAGCTAGACAAGATCGTGGCCATGGAGTTCTCTTCTCCCTAGCTTCTGGGCAGCACAGGCACTCTCTCGTAGGGCTTCCCTATCTCTTCTCCCTGAATGATTTTCACTAATCCAGTCCTTTGGATCAGTGAGGAGGCTTTGTTGGAGCTCCAGTGGAAGCTGTCAGGGCCACGTTGTGGAGGCTGCACTCTTGGGGGCCCAGTGCCTCAAAAAGATATCAGCCAGCCTCTGTGCTCTCAGCCTCTGCCCTGGCCTCCTGGCTGGCCCCTACTCTGCCCTAAATTGAGAAAGCCTGCCTGGATTTGCATATTAGATCTTCCTCACCTGCCCTAAAGCCTGAGCACTTTCTCTGTAGGATTTTCCCAACAGGATGTCCCAGGGGCTTCCAAAACACCACTCACTGGGTTCAGAAGCACCTTTTGGGTACCTGCAGGGCCTGCCGGTGATAGAACCATAAACAAGCCAAGCCTGCCCTAATATGGTCACAAAACATACAAGTACATTCTGTTACCATGACCTGTAGTGACTACTGTGATAGGGAGTATCAGATGCCGAAGGACTGCGAGAGGGAGGACCAGCTCCACCTAAGGCAACCTGGAGACATCTTCCTGGGGGAGGTAACAGTTTCACTGAAGAGGAGTTTGCCAGGCCGTGAGGCAGGGCCGACTCTCCCAGGCAGAGTCCAGCACATTCTCAGGTTCGGAGAATCTGGGGGACCCATGTGGTCAGGGGCTGGGGCTAACAAGAGAGGTGATGGGACATGTCTGGTGGCCCAAGCCAAGGCGTTGGACTGCACACTGGATTACAAGACAGCACAGAGGGTTTTCAGCGTGGGTGATGAGATTAGACTTGCTTTCAGAGACCTACTCTAGCAGCAGAGTGGGCTGGAATGTGGAGAGGCTGACAGGCTCAGGAGGGTACCACCCGGGTGCCTGAGGTTCAAGGGACTAAGGCTGGGACAAGGCAGGCGGATCTCAGGGCAGCAGGGAGACAGACTGGGTAGGAGTTAGTGTCTACCAGGACTGGAGTTGGGGGTTGAGGAGAGGTAGGGCCAGGGTTGACTTCTGGCACTTTGCCTTAGGTGACTTAGGGCCTGCTGGGTGAGAAGGTGGAGATCTGAGACAAACCCCTCTTTCTAGAAGTTTAGCAGGAGAGAGGAAGGGAAGGAGGCAGTACCTTGAGAGAGAGTTAAGGTTCTAAAGCTCAATGTGAGATTTTAAAAAGAATCAGGTTTTACACCTTCCCAGACTCAACTGTCTTCCTATATGAAAGTCAATAGAGACATCCTAGCTGTCACCCCTACCCGCTGTGTTCCCTGGGGCCCCGTCAGGGGAGGGGGCCTGCTGAGTGACTAGGGCTGACCCTCCATGGTGCATCCCTCTGATGCTCTACTCGCCCCCTCCCTTCGTGTTCGTACAGGCGCCCAGCATGGGTACCCTCATGGGGGTGTACCTGCCCTGCCTGCAGAATATCTTCGGGGTTATCCTATTCCTGCGGCTGACCTGGATGGTGGGCACGGCTGGTGTGCTACAGGCTCTCCTCATCGTGCTCATCTGCTGCTGCTGTGTGAGTGTCCTGGCGTGGCAGGGGTGGGCTGGGCGTGGGCCATGGCTGCCGCCACAGAGCCCACTCAGCTGAGCCGCTCACCCAGGCCCTCCTTCCCACAGACCCTGCTGACGGCCATCTCCATGAGCGCCATTGCCACCAACGGTGTTGTTCCAGGTCGGTGAGCGCCACCCAAGGCCTGGTGGAAAAGGGCCCAGAATCACCATTGTATACATTGTTGTCGTGAACATCCTTGAACATGAATCTTTGTTCATGCCCCAGCAGTTCCCTTAGGAGAGGGTCCTGGAGGTGGATTACAGCATGAAAAAGATTGACTTTTCATTTATTTATTTTAGTATTTTTTTTTGAGATGCAGTCTCTGTTGCCCAGGCTGGAGTGCAGTGGCACGATCTCAGCTCACTGCAACCTCCGCCTCCTAGGTTCAAGTGATTCTCCTACCTCAGCCTCCCAAGTAGCTGGGAGTACAGGCATGTGCCACCATGCTCTGCTAATTTTTGTATTTTTAGTAGAGACGGGGTTTCACCATGTTGGCCAGGCGGGTCTCGAACTCCTGACCTCAAGTCATCTGCCTACCTCGGCCTCCCAAAGTGCTAGGATAACAGACGTGAGCCACTGTGCCCAGCTGACTTTTTTTTTTTTTTTTTGAGACAGAGTCTCACTCTGTCGCCTAGGCTGGAGTGAAGTGGCTCACTTCACTCTAATCTCGGCTCACTGCACTCTAATCTCGGCTCACTGCAACCTCTGCCTCCCAGGTTCAGACGATTCTCCTGCCTCAGCCTCCTCAGTAGCTGGGACTGTAGGCACTCACCACCACACCTGGCTAATTTTTTGTATTTTAGTAGAGACGGAGTTTCATCGTGTTGCCCAGGCTGGTCACAAACTTCTGAGCTCAGGCAATCTGCCAATCTCGGCCTCCCAAAGTGCTAGGATTACAGGCATGGGCCACTGCACCCAGCCTTTATTTTAAATGTATATTTTTTATAATTTCCTTTTTTTAGTAGAGGCAGGGTCTCGCCATGTTGCCCAGACTGGTCTGGAACCCCTGATCTCAAGCAATCCACTCACCTCAGCCTCCCAGAATGCTGGGATTATAGGCATGAGCCACCACGCCCAGCCAGATTGACTCTGAAAGAATTTCTTGATCCCTGTTTCCAGATTTTCACAAGAGACATTGTCTCAGCAGCAGATACAACCAGCAACATGAGATGACTTGTCACCCTGGGGCCTAGTCATGACTCTGAGTCTTGCAAGGGTGTTAGACTTTGGTAGAAGCACAGATTCAGGGCAGGAGCTGTGGACACTCACCTGGTGGCAGGCCCTGTGCTGGGCCTTAGGGCCAAAAGACTGGATAAGACACAGTCCCTGCCCTGGTCTGGAGGGGTCAGACTAACAAAGGCACAGGCCTCAGGAGGGTGAGGCGGGCTGAGATGGGACACACCCAGCCAGAAGAGGCTGGGGGCTGTGCACAGGGCACTGGAGGACAGTGGCCACTCAGCCACTGCTGCAGACTAGAGCTGCTCCCACAAAGCAGTCATTTCCATATTTCATGCTGGACATTCAAATCAGATGGGGATAGGATCGAATGCCAGCCTGGATGCTTACCCACCATGCAGCCTTGGGCAGGTTTCCCAGGCCCTCTACTCATCCATAAATGGGAAAAGCAGTCCCTGTCCTTCCGGGCGGTTGTGCAGACTTGTCACAGGGAGACCCCTTGAAGAAGAACCAGCCTTGACCTGTGCACGTTTTCATTTCTCTGCTGTAGCTGGGGGCTCCTATTTCATGATCTCTCGTTCACTGGGGCCAGAATTTGGAGGTGCTGTGGGCCTGTGCTTCTACCTGGGAACGACATTCGCAGCAGCCATGTACATCCTGGGGGCCATCGAGATCTTGCTGGTGAGTCAGGCTAAGCCCTGGCCAACTCTGGCCATGTCCAGACAGTCCCTTTGGACTTCAAACAGAAGTTCCAGGCTGTTCATCCCCACACCTCTGGCCACCATCTGGGCATTGTAAAGTAGAAAACCTCTTCGAGAGATAAAGACCTTTGCTCAGGCTGGTTTTTCTTTCACTTCCATGCCAGTTTGGGTCAGGCAAGAAAGAGGCCTGGCCACCTTCACCTCGGCCCTGGATGTTCCGTCCACCTGGGCACCATGGCAGCCATGGCAAGGGTTCCAGGAACTGTTGTATTTAGCTCAGTGACAGATCTTGGTGGTGATGCAGGCTTCCTTCTGGGCTTGTGTGGGCTCTGGCTAGCTCTGTGTCCCCTGGGGCTCTGTGCCAGGGCACTTCAGATACACCTTCTCCTTGTCCTTCAATCAGGATAAGCAGCCACAGGACCCTGCTGGAGGTTGGTGCCCGCTCCATGAGCCCCATGGGAGCTCTGTCAGCCTCAGCTTCTCATTCCCCGATTAACTGCTGCAGCAGTGGGAGAAGAGGCAAGGAGCTGCGGGAGGCATGGGGTGACAGGTGCCCGCCCCTGGGGATCCAGAGGGTAGGAGGTACCTAGAGGGACTGCCTGGCTGCTTTTGCCTCCAGGTCCTCTACCTGCAGCATGGACCCTGCACCTTCTGATTTTGGCGGGCTTTGGTTTGTTTTCATTTGTAATATCCTTTCTACATTCGTTATGTGGGATTTGTCCCTTCTCCTGTTTATGTATTCAGCCATGTCATTATATCTGAATGGACTTCTGGATATTTACTTTATTCTTTGGGTTGTAATCCAATACTATCATTATTTATTTTCTTGCTCAAACTGTTCCACTTTGGCTATTTAGTGATTCAGGTTGGCATCTATGTTTGGATCCTTTTTGTTTGCTTGTTTTTACATAATAGCTTTATTAACATATAATTTACATACCATGCAATTCCCATGCCAATTTACATACCATTGGAAGTGTACAATTCAATGTTTTATAGTATATTCACAGAGTTGCGCAGTCAATTCTAGAACATTTTCATCATCCCCAGAACCCCCTTAGCAGTTACTCTCCATTCCCTGCCAGCACTGGCAACCAGGAATCTACTTTCTGCCTCGGGATTTGCTTATTCTGGACATTTCATATAAACAGAATCATACAATATGTGGCCTTTTGTGACTGGCTTCTTTTAGGTACTCTTATTTTTTATTTTTTAAATTAGTTAATTTATTTATTTTGAGACGGAGTCTCACTCTGTCGCTTAAGCTGGAGTGCAGTGACGTGATCACAGCTCACTGCAATTTCCACCGCCTGGGTTCAAGTGATTCTCCTGCCTCAGCCTCCCGAGTAGCTGGGATTACAGGCTCACCCCACCATGCTCAGCTAATTTTTTGTGTTTTAGTAGAGATGAGGTTTCAACAAGTTGCCTGGGATTGTCTCGAACTCTTGAGTTCAGGCAATCCTCCCGCCTCGGCCTCTCAGAGTGCTGAGATTACAGGCGTGAGCAATTGCGCCCGGCCTATTCATTTATTTTTTTGAGACAAGGTCTCACTTTGTCGCCCAGACTGGAGTGCAGTGGCGTGATCTCTACTCACTGCAACCATCGCCTCTGAGACTGAAGTGATTCTCCTGCCTCAGCCTCCAGAGTAGCTGGGATTATAGGCGTGCACCACTACCACCAGTTTTTGCACCACTAATTTTTGTATTTTTAGTAGAGATGGGGTTTCACCATATTGGCCAGGCTGGTCTCGAACTCCTGACCTCAAGTGATCCACTGCCTCAGCCTCCCAAAGTGCTGGGATTATAGACGTGAATCACAGTGCTGGCCTATTTTTTATTTTTTTGAGACGGAGTCTCCCTCTGTCACCCAGGCTGGAGTGCAACGGTGCGATCTCTGCTCACTGCAACCTCTGCTTCCTGGATTCAAGTGATTCTCCTGCCTCAGCCTCCAGTAGCTGGGATTACAGGCATGTGCCACCACGCCTGACTAATTTTTGTATTTTTAGTAGAGATGGGGTTTCCCCATGTTAGCCAGGCTAGTCATGAACTCCTGACCTCAAGTGATCTCCCTACCTCGGCCTCCCAAAGTGCTGGGATTACAGGCCTGAGCCACTGCGCCCAGCCTCTTTTAGGTACTCTTAAAAAGAAAACCAAAATGACAAGTTTCACTTTCCAAATAAGAAGATAAAACCCTCCTTATCCATCTTCTTGTTTCAGACCTACATTGCCCCACCAGCTGCCATTTTTTACCCATTGGGCGCTCATGACACATCGAATGCCACTTTGAACAATATGCGTGTGTATGGGACCATTTTCCTGACCTTTATGACCCTGGTGGTGTTTGTGGGGGTCAAGTATGTGAACAAATTTGCCTCGCTCTTCCTGGCCTGTGTGATCATCTCCATCCTTTCCATCTATGCTGGGGGCATCAAGTCTATATTTGACCCTCCCGTGTTTCCGTAAGTAACCCAGGAATTTATCTGGGCATTGCATGGACATCCCTCTCATGTAGCCAGCCTTTGATGCCCTAGATCCCAGAGACTGCAGGGTGAGCACAAGCAGGGGCCTCGAGCTGAGCAGGTGCCAATGCTTCTGTCCCTCACAGGGTATGCATGCTAGGCAACAGGACCCTGTCCCGGGACCAGTTTGACATCTGTGCCAAGACAGCTGTAGTGGACAATGAGACAGTGGCCACCCGGCTATGGAGTTTCTTCTGCCACAGCCCCAACCTTACCACCGACTCCTGCGACCCCTACTTCCTGCTCAACAATGTGACCGAGATCCCTGGCATCCCCGGGGCAGCTGCTGGTGTGCTCCAGGGTGGGTCCTCCCTCCCATCCTCCTGCTCTCGAACCCACAGGCTGAGCAGCAGTGCAGAGCACAGAGCTGTCCTTGTGCGGCCAGCTTGGGAATGGGGGCAGGACTGGCCGCCTTCCCAGCCCAGCAGTGTCCTCCCAGCCTGGCTCCTGGCAGCCGAGTTTGGAGTGAGTGAAGCCTGTCTGGCCAGCATCCAAGGCCTGCAGCAGCCTGTCTTCCCTAGCCACCAGCCCCTGACACTGCCTGGGGATGTTCCCACAGGATCCATAAAGGCCTTTGTGTGAGGCGGGCAGTAGGGGGCTCTGGGTGATGGTGGTTCAGCCACCTTTGTCTGTTGACTTGTAGCTGGGCAGCTCCTTCCCTGTGGTCAGGGTAGCCCTGTGGCTGACACTGCAGTCATTGAGCTGAAGCTGTCTCCTGAGTCCCCAAAATTGCCCTGCATCTGCAGCCTCTGGCTAGGCTGCCCCAAACTGCCCGGGGTAGTCGGGGGCGGCTGTGGTGGTGACACAGCTACCCCTGCAGAAAACCTGTGGAGCGCCTACCTGGAGAAGGGTGACATCGTGGAGAAGCATGGGCTGCCCTCTGCAGATGCCCCGAGCCTGAAAGAGAGCCTGTCTCTGTACGTGGTGGCCGACATCGCCACATCATTCACCGTGCTGGTTGGCATCTTCTTCCCTTCTGTGACAGGTGAGCCCCGCCTGCCTACCCACCCATCCCTGTCCCCAATCCCGGGGAGCCCCTGAGGGAGTCTCATCTGTTTTTGGAGGCATCATGGCTGGCTCAAACCGCTCTGGGGACCTCCGTGATGCCCAGAAGTCCATCCCTGTGGGGACCATTCTGGCCATCATTACAACTTCCCTCGTGTGTATCCTTTCCCAGGCCTGGGGCAGGTTGGGCAGAGGACGGGAGGCGCTTGGCCTGTGCACATCGCCAGCTCACATGCACATACACCCCACACACTCATATATAGCTCCCCTTCTCATGCACGCACACACATACACACCATGATACTCCCAGGCCTTGCAGTCTGGCTGCGGTGGGGGCACGTGGTCCTGTTCAGGGACAGTGGGGTGGCGGAGGCCGAGTTTTCCTTGACGCCACCACAGACTTCAGCAGTGTGGTTCTCTTTGGCGCCTGCATCGAGGGTGTGGTTCTCCGGGACAAGTGAGTGAGCTGGGCCCCTCTCTGTAGCAGCGGCTGGGCTTTGGCCTGCCTTCACACCAGGCCCCAACCCTGTGGGTGGTCCTCAGGCTGCTGGCTACCTTTGGTGGTCTGTGTTGTCCTTCCGGACCCCTGACATCCCTCACTCTGGTGGCCACTGCAGGTATGGCGATGGCGTCAGCAGGAACTTGGTGGTGGGCACACTGGCCTGGCCTTCACCCTGGGTCATTGTTATTGGCTCCTTCTTTTCAACATGTGGTGCTGGCCTCCAGAGCCTCACGGGGGCACCGCGCCTATTGCAGGCCATTGCCAAGGACAACATCATCCCCTTCCTCCGGGTGAGCCCTTCTGCACTCCCCCATGGCTTGGCTGCTCCCAGGCCCTCGCCCAGCTGGGGAGAGAGATAGGGAACACAGATGCAGTGTGTCCTGTCCTCAGTAGCCCCGGGGCCAGGCAGCCATCCATGAGGAGCTACTGAGAAGTGCCCTGGGCTGACACTGCCCTGGGCCTGGAGCTGCCTGGACCCAGAATCTTCATGGCCTGTTTAGGGCTCATCCAAAGGAGAGAGGCCTGGGGAGGTGGAGTCAGGGAGACTGGTGACACCCACAGGGATAGGCACAGAGGCGGCCTAAGCCCCCAAGGAGGGCCCTGGGGGTGAGGGAGGCCAGGCTGGGGTCTGGGGCCCAAGGTGTGGAATGGAGGTGACAGGACCAGCTTCCTTCCTGGTGCACACAGGTATTTGGCCACGGGAAGGTAAATGGTGAACCCACATGGGCACTCCTCCTGACGGCACTCATCGCCGAGCTGGGCATCCTCATCGCCTCCCTCGACATGGTGGCCCCCATCCTATCCATGTGAGCTGGGGCTGGGCAGGGCAGGGGGATGTTCTGGGAAAGGGTCCCTGAACCCCAGCACCTCCCCGTGGCTGTGTCTGGTGTTGGGGGAACAGCTGGGAGATGTGGCAGGCTGCATGGGGAGATGTGGCCTGGCAGGGCTCAGCCCACCCCTGCATTTAGAAGCAAGCCTGGCACCTATGCCAAAGCTATAAAGTGACCAACAGGTCCACATCTCCCTGAGAGAGCTCCCAAAGCAGGTGGCTGGCAGACCTCTACCCTGGACAGGGCAACCACCACGTCCCTCATGCCTCCCTGAAGCCACTGCTGCCCCTTCCATCTGTTGTTGTTTTGTTTTGTTTTGTTTTGTTTTGAGACGGAGTCTCACTCTGTCACCCAGGCTGGAGTGCAATGGCGTGATCTTGGCTCACTGCAACCTCCGCCTCCTGGGTTCAAGCAATTCTCCTGCCTCAGCCTCCTGAGTAGCTGGGACTACAGACATGCACCACCACGCCCAGCTAATTTTTTGTATTTTTAGTAGAGATGAGGTTTTACCATCTTGACCAGGCTGGTGTCGAACTCCTGACATCAGATGATCCACCTGCCTCCTTCCTTCCTGTGCTCCCATCCTCAGCTGCCTTCCCGGAGGGCTGATGCAGCCAGCCCTGCCCATGCCTGGGACTCCCACACCCACCACAGTGACTCTTAAGTGTCTCTAACTGGGTGCATTCAAATGGTCCGGCTCATCTTGCATCCTCCCCTTCATGCATGGCAGCCCCTCATCCAGCTGGTCACCTAGGCCAGAGGCCTGAGTGTGGCCTAGAGTCTCCAGGCACTGAGCTCTTCCTACCACCCCTGTACCGCCCTCCAGCTCTGCCCCTTACTCCCTTTCCTACCTCCTCCGCTGGTGAATCCTTGCCCATCCTCTGCAATCTCCAAGGACTCCTCCACAGTAGTCTCATCACCTCAGGCCATGAAAGTGGCAGCAATGAGGTTGAGAAGACCTGGCCAAACCATGCAGGGCAGGGCCAGTCCCAGCCTGATGTCAGGCCCCTGGCTGCCAAGGTGGCCGCTCTTCACCAACCGTCCCCTGTGCCACAGGTTCTTTCTGATGTGCTACCTGTTCGTAAACCTGGCCTGTGCAGTGCAGACACTCCTGAGGACCCCCAACTGGCGGCCCCGGTTCAAGTACTATCACTGGTGAGCCACGCCTCTGACACGGGAGGCCCTGGGGAGGCCAGGAGCTTCATTCTGGATGAGGCCTGGGCTTCCCGGGTAGGTAGATCTTGATGAAACACTGTGGGGAGGGAGATTATGGGGCTGGGGAGGAACTGGACCTGGGTCTCCCACCCAGTGACCTGACCACCCACCTGGGACCTCTCACCTGGGACCTCCCACCTGGGACCTGACAGGGCCGCCAGGACATGGGCCAGGCTGTGGCCGGGGGCCCTCCTGGTCCTGCCCTGACTCTGCCCTCCCCTCTGGCCCAGGGCACTGTCCTTCCTGGGCATGAGCCTCTGCCTGGCCCTTATGTTTGTCTCCTCCTGGTACTATGCCCTGGTGGCCATGCTCATCGCCGGCATGATCTACAAATACATCGAGTACCAAGGGTGAGTGAGCGCTGCCACCTGGCCTCTGCCGGCAGCCTGCACCGCCCTGAGGGGGCCCAGCCGAACAGGCAGGGTGGTCTGACGTTGGGGTGGGCGGGGAGCTGGGCCACCATGGGTGCCAAGACTGGGGACTGTAACTCAGGACCCGGGGTGGTCTTGAGGGGCAGAACCCCTCCATCTCGCATCCACATAGACAGAACCCCCTGGGCAGCACCAGGGGCTCACCAGCTGTGGTGGAATCTGCAGGGCTGAGAAGGAGTGGGGTGATGGGATCCGAGGCCTGTCCCTGAGTGCTGCCCGCTACGCGCTGTTGCGGCTGGAGGAGGGGCCTCCTCATACCAAGAACTGGCGGTGAGTTCCCACCAGACCCTGGCCAGGGCGCAGAGGTTCTCAGGGGTCGCTGTCGGGGTCAGAGGGTCGAGAGGTGTCAGCTCCCTGTCCTCGGGCTGCCAGGGGCACCCTCCTGGGCCATGCTACCCAAACCCGCAGGGACCATCACCCAAGAAGAGAAGAAGAGGAGGGGCTCCCTGGAACGGCCGGCCCTGGTCTCAGGCTCCCCCACCTGGCCACTGCAGGCCACAGCTGCTGGTGCTGCTGAAGCTGGACGAGGACCTGCACGTGAAGTACCCACGGCTCCTCACCTTCGCCTCCCAGCTCAAGGCTGGCAAGGGCTTGACCATTGTTGGTTCTGTCATCCAGGGGAGCTTCTTGGAGAGCTATGGCGAGGCCCAGGCCGCCGAGCAGGTACCTGCTTCAGGGGTGAGAGCTGAGCCAGACTACAGGAGTCTGGGCTGCAGCTGATGGAGGGGAAGGGCCCAATCTTGGCGAGCGTGACCAGCTAGGCAGCCAGCACTGCTGCCACCTGAGAGCTGGCACAAGGGGGGGCCAGCAGTCCCATCTTGAAAACTTGGCCTCCGGGTAGGCAGCTTGTTGCCCCCAGGCCCTCCTCCACCCCAAAGTCGTTTTGTTCCCAAGGGGCCTTGGGAGGGAGCCCAGAGGCGGGAAGCTGATGGCTTCCCGTTGGCCCTGGGTGTGTTCCCCACAGACCATCAAGAACATGATGGAGATTGAGAAGGTGAAGGGTTTCTGCCAGGTGGTGGTGGCCAGCAAGGTGCGGGAGGGGCTGGCCCACCTCATCCAGTCCTGTGGCCTGGGCGGCATGCGGCATAACTCCGTGGTGCTGGGCTGGCCCTACGGCTGGCGACAGAGCGAGGACCCCCGTGCCTGGAAGACCTTCATTGGTGTGTGAGGGCCTGGGGCCTGGGCTGAGCCTGGTGGGCAGGGGTGAAGTGAGGTGGCAGCAGCCGGAGGGCCACAGGCTGGTGGTCAGCCGTGCCCCTTCTCCCCAGACACCGTGCGCTGCACCACGGCTGCCCACCTGGCCCTGCTCGTGCCCAAGAACATCGCCTTCTACCCCAGCAACCACGAGCGCTACCTGGAGGGCCACATAGACGTGTGGTGGATCGTGCACGACGGCGGCATGCTTATGCTTCTGCCCTTCCTGCTGCGCCAGCATAAGGTGGGCCGGGGGGTGGGTGCAGGTGAGAGGGGCTGGGCCCTCGGAGGAGCGGCTGTGACCAAATGGCCCACCCGGTCCCTTGCCTCAGGTCTGGAGGAAGTGCCGGATGCGCATCTTCACAGTGGCCCAGATGGATGATAATAGCATCCAGATGAAGAAGGACCTGGCCGTCTTCCTGTACCATCTGCGCCTTGAGGCCGAGGTGGAGGTGGTGGAGATGGTGAGCCCCCTGTCCTGCCCTGGCCCCGTGGATACCATGTCCCATGCAGCTGGGTCCTCACGGCCTACCCTCTCCCCAGCATAACAGTGACATCTCTGCATACACCTACGAGCGGACGCTGATGATGGAGCAGCGGTCGCAGATGCTGCGGCAGATGAGACTGACCAAGACTGAGCGGGAGCGAGAAGTCAGTGCCCTTTGTGGTTCAGGCCAGGGCGGGTGGCAGGGTCAGGCCTTTGGAGACCGCGTCGGTGGGTGTGGAGGAATCAGAACGACTCACCGCAGCCCTACCCAAGCCAGTGCTCATTTCCCGGAGGCAGGGTGGTCACATTGGGCCAGACAGGCCCCGTCCCCCTTTTCCTATGGGACCAAGGCTACCTCCTGCGATTGTCCCCAGGCCCAGCTGGTCAAGGATCGGCACTCGGCCCTGCGGCTGGAGAGCCTGTACTCAGACGAGGAAGATGAGTCTGCAGTGGGGGCTGACAAGATCCAGATGACATGGACCAGGGACAAGTACATGACTGAGACCTGGGACCCCAGCCATGCCCCTGACAATTTCCGGGAGCTGGTGCATATTAAGCCGTGAGTGCAGCAAAAACAGACCCAGTGGCGCTGGAATCTAGGGGTGGAGGTGGGGTGGGGCAGACAAGTGGTGTTAGGTGGACCAGGGGTGGGGACCCTCCTTGCAGGATGGCTTATGGTGACCTGTGATTGGCTACACTACGTGTAGGGACCAGTCCAATGTGCGACGCATGCACACCGCTGTGAAGCTCAATGAAGTCATTGTCACGCGCTCCCACGATGCCCGCCTGGTTCTCCTAAACATGCCTGGCCCACCCAAGAACAGCGAGGGCGACGAGAACTGGATCCCTTTGTGGAGGGGCAGCAACTGGGAGGTGGGCAGCGTGGGAGGTCAGGCCAGCAGCTCCTCTCCCGGGCCCCCTGAGTGGGTGTGGCCCAGGTGGCCCTGGTTACCCATTGATTCTGTTGCTGCCTCCTTGACTTGAGGCCCTGCAGACATGGAGTTCCTCGAGGTACTGACCGAGGGCCTTGAGCGGGTGCTGTTGGTGCGCGGTGGTGGCCGTGAAGTCATCACCATCTACTCCTGAGCCCAGTGTCATCTTGTGGCCTGGAGTCGAGGTCTTGGCCAGGATATCACAAGCTGTGGTCTGGGGTAACAGCCTCTTCCCAGCACCCACTTGCCAGCCCTGCTTGCCTGGCCCTGTCCTGGACCCAGCTTTGCTAGGTCTCCTTGGAAACCAGGCCTGGGCCTCAAAATGGAGATGGATCCCAGGTCTTGTGGGACCATGGGAGGTTTGGGGACTTTACTGTCTAGCACCCCAGTAGGCCTGTCCTGGCCAGAGAAGACTGGTTGGGGCCAAGTGGGGTTTGAAGGCAGCTGGCGCAGTCCAGTCCAGGAGCGCTATTTATTACATATTTATTATTTGGATGTCACCATCAGAGATGAAGGGAAGGGTAGCCAGGGAGGGAGTCCAGCCCAGCTGCCTGCAGGAAGATCTGGCTCAGTCAACTATGGGCAGGGCTCCCCACTAAGCTGAGCCGAATAGAGACAGCCGAGCTGAGGCCTGACTTTTTCAATAAAACATTGTGTACTTCTGGGCCTCCTGCTGCCCCGGCTCTGTTTCCCCTGGCGCCAAGAGAAGAAGGCGGAACTGAACCCAGGCCCAGAGCCGGCTCCCTGAGGCTGTGCCCCTTTCCGGCAATCTCTGGCCACAACCCCCACTGGCCAGGCCGTCCCTCCCACTGGCCCTAGGGCCCCTCCCACTCCCACACCAGATAAGGCCAGCCCAGTGCCGCTTCCTCTGGCAGTAGGCACCAGGGCTGGAATGGGGCCGCCCGGCTCCCCATGGCAGTGGGTGCCGCTGCTGCTGGGGCTGCTGCTCCCTCCTGCCGCCCCCTTCTGGCTCCTCAATGTGCTCTTCCCCCCGCACACCACGCCCAAGGCTGAGCTCAGTAACCACACACGGCCCGTCATCCTCGGTAAGCCCCCACCAGGCCCCTGATGCAAAACGCCAGACCCTGGGGAGCCTGGGTCCCAGCCCCTGGCAGCTGACCCGGCCAAAACCCTTCTGCCCTGCATAAGCCCCGGTGTAAGTACCTGCCTTGGTGTGGGGAGGGGCCAAAAGCTTGTCCCATAGAGGAATGACCTCTCTTCTCCCCGCCGCCCTGCCCCCCGACACTGTGTCTCTCAGTTGCCTACCCCAGGGGGGCGGAGTGGGGGACAGGATGTGCCTGAGGTCTTGGCTGGGGCATCACAAGCTGTGGTCAGCCACAGCCACACCAGACTCTGGGCCAAACCCCACCACTCCTTCCTTGGCCCCCACCCACCAAGGACAAGATGCCCAGCCCAGGACCGGTGAGCAGGAGAGGCCCATCCATGCCCGGCCCCTATTAAGCCCAGCCCCCCTGCCCCTAGACCTATCTGTTCCCACCCTGGACTTTGGCAATAAAGGAGCGCCAGGCTGGGTGTTTGCTCTGCAGAGGCAGGGGTCAGCGGCCTTGGCCTCAGCACCTCAGCACCTTCCCTTCCTCAGGGAGGCCTGGGCTTTGGCTACTGGGGGGACAGCGGGGAGAGGGGGTGTGAGCAGGGGAGGGTAAGTGTGCTTTGTACCTAGGGTTGAGGGTGTGGGAGGTTGGGGGTGGGTCTGGTCACTGCAGCATCTGGGGTGACTGGGGTAAGGGTCACCGGGGGAATCCAGAGTCCAGAGTGAGGGCCGCTGCTCACAGTGCCCGGCTGCCTGGGGAATCAGCTAGAAGCCAAGCTGGACAAACCAGATGTGGTGAACTGGATGTGCTACCGCAAGACAGAGGACTTCTTCACCATCTGGCTGGATCTCAACATGTTCCTACCCCTCGGGGTAGACTGCTGGATCGATAACACCAGGTACAGCCATGTGCTCTGCCCCAGCCCCGACACACTGCCCCTTGGCTATTGGCTGCTGAGTGGCACCCCTGCCCTGCAGGGTTGTCTACAACCGGAGCTCTGGGCTTGTGTCCAACGCCCCTGGTGTCCAGATCCGCGTCCCCGGCTTTGGCAAGACCTACTCTGTGGAGTACCTGGACAGCAGCAAGCTGGCAGGTTTGTGTCAGAGGGCAGGGCTGGGGCTCCAGGCTGGGGTGCTGGCCCACAGCAGGCATGGCCCAGCCCCTGGTGCTGCTGCTCCCCCCACAGGGTACCTGCACACACTGGTGCAGAACCTGGTCAACAATGGCTACGTGCGGGATGAGACTGTGCGCGCCGCCCCCTATGACTGGCGGCTGGAGCCCGGTGAGTGTCTCTACGGATGACCAGCTTGGGGTGGGGCAGGTGCCCCGGACCCCAACTGCCCTGACCCCTTCCACCCACTGCAGGCCAGCAGGAGGAGTACTACCGCAAGCTCGCAGGGCTGGTGGAGGAGATGCACGCTGCCTATGGGAAGCCCGTCTTCCTCATTGGCCACAGCCTTGGCTGTCTACACTTGCTCTATTTCTTGCTGCGCCAGCCCCAGGCCTGGAAGGACCGCTTCATCGATGGCTTCATCTCTCTTGGGGCTCCCTGGGGTGGCTCCATCAAGCCCATGCTGGTCTTGGCCTCAGGTGAGAAGGCCTCGACCACTTAGGCCCAGCGATGGGTGAGACGAAGCTGATCCTGGGCCTGCCTTCATTGTGGCTCCTGCTCACGGTGGCCTCTGGGGGTGCCATCTACCACCCCTGGGCAGGCATGCTCGCTGTCACTGGCCTCCAGAGCAGTGACCCTGGCCTGAGCAATTAGGGTGGCTCCTTCCAGAGTCTGTGTCAGTGATGGCAAAAGGGCGGTGAAAACAGAAAGTGAACCCCAGCTATCTGCCCCCAGGTTTGTTCGTTGTAGCCCCAGAGCCTGCCTACCCAACCCTTGCCTGCCTTCCGCTTGCTCGCAGGAGCGCCTTTGCTGAGGGATGTGCTTTACTGAGGATGGGTCTGCCAGAGCTAGGGCCAGACCCCCCGGAGCCCCGCCTGCCCTTCCCTAGGGAGTGGCACCAGGGCCCAGCACTGACACAGCTACCACCTACTCCCCACCCCCTGTACCGTGGGAGCTGGTCTGGAGAGAGAAACACAGTCTGGACAGAGAAACACTCATCAGACACCACCAAATGCCAAACAGACACCATCTTGTTTCCCCCTTTCTGGAGCACAACTCTGTGACCCCCAATGCAGCACAAGCCACACAAGGAGCAGAGTGACACATGCCCAATGGAAGACAGCCAGCACCGCCCTGACCATCCCCACACATCCCAGGCTTCACCCACCATCCCCACACACCCTGTCCTCAGGAAGCCCCGCCTACATTTTTTTTTTTTTTTTTTTGAGACAGGGTCTCACTCTGTTGCCCAGGCTGGAGTGCAGTGGCACGATCATAGCCACAGCCTCAATCTCCCTGGCCCAAGCAACCCTCCTGCCTTAGCCTCCTGGGTAGCTGAGACTATAGGCACGCACCACCACACCTAATTTATTTTTATTTTTTAGTAGAAACAAAGTCTTGCTATGTTGCCCAGGCTGGTCTCAAACTCCTGAGCTTAAGTGATTTCCTGCCTCAGCCTCCCAAAGTGCTAGGATTACAGGCATGAGCCACTGCGCTGGGCCTTTTACAAAATACTTGTTTATTTATTTTGAGATGGAGTCTCGCTCAGTTTCCCAGGCTGGAATGCAGTAGTGTAATCTCCGCTCACTGCAACCTCCGCCTCCCAGGTTCAAGTGATTCTCTTGCCTCAGCCTCCCTAGTAGCTAGGATCACAGGCATGTGCCACCATGCCTGCCTCGGCCTCCCAAAGTGCTGGGATTACAGGCGTGAGCCAACATACCCAGCCCTATTTATTTTTAGGCTGGGATCTCGTCCTGTCACCCAGGCTACAGTGCAGTGGCATGATCATAGTTACTGTAACCTTAAATTCCTAGGGTCAAGCAATCTTCCTGCCTTTGCCTTTTGAGTAGCTAAGGACTACAGGTGCAATCCAGTATGCCCAGCTGAATTTTTTTTTTTTTTTTTTTTTTTTTTTGTAGAGACAGGGTCTCACTGCATTGCCTAGGCTGGTCTTGGACTCCTGGCCTCAAGTGATCCTCCTGCCTCAGCCTCCCAAAGTGTTGGGATTACAGGAGTGAGCCATGGTGCCTGCCCCTGCCCTTCTTTTGAAGCCCTACAGCTCCACCCAACAGCTTCTCACTGAGTAAGCCGACACTGAGCATCATTGAATATCAGGCCTTCTCAAGCCTGTGGCTTAGAGTCTGTGTCTAGATTGGGCAGGGGCAAGAGTGAGCATTGGGCTGAGCCTACATTCAGCAGGTTGGGGGCCAGGGGTAGCCAGGCCTGGCTCCCTGTCCCACCTTGCTCCCTATCCACAGGCGACAACCAGGGCATCCCCATCATGTCCAGCATCAAGCTGAAAGAGGAGCAGCGCATAACGACCACCTCCCCCTGGATGTTTCCCTCTCGCATGGCTTGGCCTGAGGACCACGTGTTCATTTCCACCCCCAGCTTCAACTACACAGGCCGTGACTTCCAGCGCTTCTTTGCAGACCTGCACTTTGAGGAAGGCTGGTACATGTGGCTGCAGTCACGTGACCTCCTGGCAGGACTCCCAGCGCCTGGCGTGGAAGTATACTGTCTTTATGGCGTGGGCCTGCCCACACCCCGCACCTACATCTACGACCACGGCTTCCCCTACACGGACCCTGTGGATGTGCTCTATGAGGACGGTGACGACACAGTGGCCACGCGCAGTACTGAACTCTGTGGCCTCTGGCAGGGCCGCCAGCCACAGCCCGTGCACCTGCTGCCCCTGCGTGGGATACAGCATCTCAACATGGTCTTCAGCAACCAGACCCTGGAGCACATCAATGCTATCCTGCTGGGTGCCTACCGCCAGGGTCCCCCTGCATCCCCGACTGCCAGCCCAGAGCCCCCGCCTCCTGAATAAAGACCTTCCTTTGCTGCCGTAAGCCCTGACGTGTATGTTGCAGGTTGAAGGGAGGCACTAGAGTCCCACACCAGGTTTCACTCATCACCAGCCACAGGCTCAGTGCTGTGCGGAGTGGGGCAAGATGGGCTCTGCTGAGGCCTGGGACTGAGGTGGGCACCCTAGATGTGCAGCTGTCCACTCTCCTGGTTGAGCTGTTGAGGCAGCGTGCACCAGGCCTGCCTCAGTGCTGGGCGTGGGGACTGGAGCTGGCTGCATCCACCAACCCTGTCAGAGGAGTACAGGGAGGGGATGATTTGAGCTGTCCCTCCCAGCTCCCAAAAGGGCAAGTGGGACAGCCTTTTGAGTGCTGGGTGAATGACAGGGCCACAAGAGTTTAGAAGCCAGGCACAGTGGCTCACGCCGGTAATCTCAGCACTTTGGGAGACCGAGGCAGGCGGATCACCTGATCTCAGGAGTTTGAGACCAGCCTGGCCAACATGGTAGAAACCCCATGTCTACTAAAATACAAAACATTTGCCAGGTGTGGTGGCGCACGCCTGTTGTCCCAGCTACTCTGGAAGCTGAGGCACGAGAATCATTTGAACCTGGGAGGTGGAGGTCACTGTGAGCTGAGATCATGTCATTGCACTCCAGACTGGGCGACAGAGTGTGACTCTCAAAAAAAAAAAGAGACTGGATCTCAAAAAAAAAAAAATTTTAGAATTTGAATCTGGGAATGACAACCATTAATCAGATCATTTCACTAATGAAAGTGTAATTACTAATGAAGCTAAATGCTCTGAGGAAAGCTTAGGGAGCACAAGAGGCTGAGTCTTTTGGGTCAGCAAAGGCCTCCCAGAGGAGGCAGTGCCTATACTGAAGTCAGAGGGACAAGAAGAGTAATGGACCACTGTAAAGACTTGGGTTTGACTTGATTGAGCCCAGGAGTTCGAGACCAGCCTGGGCAATATAGTGAGACCTCATCTCTACAAAAATTTAAAAAATTAGGCCGGGCGTGGTGGCTCACGCCTGTAATCCCAGCACTTTGGGAGGCCAAGGCGGGCAGATCACTTGACGTCAGAAGTTTGAGACCAGCCTGACCAACATGGAGAAACCCCGTCTCTACTAAAAATACAAAATTAGCCAGGCATGGTGGCGCATGCCTGTAATCCCAGCTACTCAGGAGGCTGAGTACTCAGGAGGAGAATCGTTTGAACCTGAGAGGTGGACGTTGCGGTGAGCCGAGATCACGCTATTGCACTCCAGCCTGGGCAACAAGAGCAAAACTCCATCTCAAAAAAAAAAAAAAAATTTAAATTAGTCAGGCGTGGCCACACCTGTAGTCAAATCTTCTAGGGAGGCTGAGGTGGGAGGATTGCTTGAACCTGGGAGGCAGAGGTTGCAGTAAGCCAAGATGGTGCCATGGCACTCCAGCCTGCGCAACAGCAAGACCTTGTGTCAAAAAAAAAAAAAGTAAAATAGGCCAGGCACAACCAACCATGGTGGTTCATGGTTGTAAGCCAAGCACTTTGGGAGGCTGAGGAGGGTGGATCAGCTGAGCTCAGGAGTTCAAGACCAGCCTGGGCAACATGGTGAAACCCCATCTCCATCAAAAAAAAAAAATACAAAAAATTAGCCAGGCATGGTGGTGTGTGCCTGTGATCCCAGCTATTCAGGAGGCTGAGGTGGAAGAGTGCTTGTGCCTGGGAGGCAGAGGTTCCAGTGAAATGAGATCGCACCACTATACTCCAGCTGGGGTAACAGAGTAAGACCCCGTCTCAAAAAAAAAAAAAAAAAAGTAAACCCTTTGGCAGCTGCGTGCTGCTCTTAGGCTCAAACCTAAGTCTTTTTTTTTTCCCCCTTTTGAGATGGGGTCTGTTGCGCAGGCTGGAGTGCAATGGCATGATCCATACTCACTGCAGCCTCGAACTCCTGGGCTTCCAAAGTGCTGGGATTACAGGTGTGAGCCACCAGGCCCAGATTGCTGAAGGGTTTAAACCAGAGAAAGAGTTGACCAGATTTCCAATTCAGAAAGACCCGCTCTCTGCAGGGTAAGGTGTAGCCTGAGGTAGGGGGCAAGCATTGCAAGGTAATCAGGGAGGCCAGTGCAATGTCCAGGTGGGAAAGGTTGCTAGCTGAGATGAGAAGTGCTAGGAGAAAGATGTGTGCAGACAAGAGGTCACTGGGGAGGTGAAATAACAAGGCTTGGCCATGAGTGGAACCCAGCACCCATGGTGCCCCTCTTGAGAGGGGGAAGATGTCACCTGAGATGGAAGATGGAAAGACCAGGGTCCCTGTGGCTGAGGACTGAGCCTGTGTTTGAGGTTTCGCAGAGGAGTGAAGGCAACAAAAGAGGCAAGAGTTGGAAGAAAGGTGACAAGGAACAAAAGTCAGCCATGCCTGATGCTACTGGGTGGCCAGCAACAATGCAGACTTGGCCAAGGCTCTGAGAGCTTTATTATGCTGGGACTGGAGGTCAGAGTTGAGGCTAGGGTAAGAGCAGGGGGCTCAGATGGAGGGGGAGGAGGACCTGAACAATGTCCAGAAGGGAAGAGATTTGAACCTCTATCCAACAGAGGACCCTGTGAGCAGCACAGAGGGCACAGCAAGGGACATCCCCCGGTTCCCCAAATGCTCAGAGCCACAAGTGAAGCCGAAAGTGAAAGACAAGATGCAGAAAACCGCCACGGGCCTTTGAAGGGTAAAGGCGAAAGTGAAAGCAGGAAGGACAGACGTGGAGCCTAGCAGAGGACTTTTTAGTTCCTCACGGGCCCCACTTGTCTGACCGACTCATCCACCCACGACCCCTAATCCGCTCTGCCTGCCCCAAGATGCTGAAGCCAGCCTTGGAGCCCCGAGGGGGCTTCTCCTTCGAGAACTGCCAAAGGTGAAGCGGGGGCTGGGGAGGGGACGATCACTCCTGAGTCACCTCTGCTTGGTCGTGGCCTTTTTTCCTGGCTGGGGGTGGGGGAGGGTGTGTTGGGCGACTTGAGTTCCAGGCTTACCCCGGAAGATGAGGGAGACGGGGACCAGGTTAGGGGAAGCAACAGGGGTACTGGAAGCAGGGCCGAAACCTGGGCGCTCTCCTCCGTTTCCAGAAATGCATCCTTGGAACGCGTCCTCCCGGGGCTCAAGGTCCCTCATGCACGCAAGACCGGGACAACCATCGCGGGCCTTGTGTTCCAAGTGAGCAGCGGGGAAGGACAGGGGAGCTGGAGGAGAGCCGGGAGTATCGAGCAAGCACTGAGGCTGCGGTCCCTCCCTCTCCTCAGGACGGAGTCATTCTGGGCGCCGACACGCGAGCCACTAACGATTCGGTCGTGGCGGACAAGAGCTGTGAGAAGATCCACTTCATCGCCCCCAAAATCTAGTGAGACTCCCCAGCCCAGTTCCCTCACGCAAAAGAGAACGGCCCCCTCGTTCCCACTCCGGTCCCGGCACGTGCCAGCCCTGCCCACACCGATCCTCCCTTTTCCCTCAGCTGCTGTGGGGCTGGAGTAGCCGCTGACGCCGAGATGACCACAAGGATGGTGGCGTCCAAGATGGAGCTACACGCGCTATCCACGGGCCGAGAGCCCCGCGTGGCCACGGTCACTCGCGTCCTGTGCCAGACGCTCTTCCGGTGCGGGGGCGGGGCTAACAGGATCCCGGGAGGGGTCGTTGCCGGCACGGGCCGATGGAAGGCGGGACGGAAAGGGGGGCGGGGCCGCGACGGGCCAGGTGACCGGAAGAGGACAGCCCAAGAGAAGCTGGGCTATCGGAAAAGGCTATGTCAGTCATCGGGCGCCAGATCACAGGAAGGGGCGGGGATAGTACCTAAGGGCGGAGGCATAGAGGGTCGGGGCCTAGGCCCCCGCTTGTGACCGACCCCGCCCATCCTCGAGCAGGTACCGGGGCCACGTGGGTGCATCGCTGATCGTGGGCGGCGTAGACCTGACTGGACCGCAGCTCTACAGCGTGCATCCCCATGGCTCCTACAGCCGTCTGCCCTTCACAGCCCTGGGTGAGCACTTCTGTCCCTTCTCCTCGAACCCTGCCCCTGTGACCTTGGCCTCACCGTTGTACTCCAAACGGGGTGGCAGCGGTTGACTTCAGATGGTTCTCCTGCCTTCAGGCTCTGGCCAGGGCGAGGCCCTGGCGGTACTAGAAGACCGGTTCCAGCCGAACATGACGGTGAGCGGCCTCTGTCCCCGACTATGTGGTCGCTGGTGGGATGTGCACCCGGGAGCTGGGGGAGCACAGGACCCTGGCCCGGTGTGGAGGTGGGGGAAGGCTTGGAGGAGGTGACCACTGAAGGGTGAGTGGAGTAAGGGCAGAGAAGTGTGGTCCTGGCACAACACCGTCCAATACCAAAGCCTGGACGGTTGGGAGAAGTCGAAGCTCACAGAGGATCTTTTGGAGCCGAGGGCGGAGGGAAGGACCAGTAGGGTCACATTTATATCAACGTCTGGAGCCTACATTTTGTTTGGGATGGGATGGAAGCAGGTGATATTGCCTCAGAGGTGGCTAAGGCTCAGAGGGAGAAACACAGTGGGGGTTTGGGGTGCAAGACCACATTGGGTGAGTGGACAGGCACGTCCCCAGGCTGTAGCCTAAGTTAACAGCAGGGGGCCCGTCAGGCCTCACACACTCATCACCGCAGCTAGAGGCCGCTCAGGGGCTGCTGGTGGAAGCCATCACTGCCGGAATCTTGGGTGACCTGGGCTCCGGGGGCAATGTGGACGCATGTGTGATCACGAAGACTGGCGCCAAGCTGCTGCGGACACTGAGCTCACCCACAGAGCCCGTGAAGAGGTGAGTGCTGGAGATGGGGTACCACAGGGATGTGTGGGGCTGCAGCAGGGGAGATGGAGGGCTGCAAGAAGGGGATGGGTCACATGACAGGCCCATGTTCAGAGGCCGTCCCTCCTCTCTCCCAGGTCTGGCCGCTACCACTTTGTGCCTGGAACCACAGCTGTCCTGACCCAAACCGTGAAGCCACTAACCCTGGAGCTAGTGGAGGAAACTGTGCAGGCTATGGAGGTGGAGTAAAATAGGTTGAGGCTTAGAGCTTGGAACAAGGGGGAATAAACCCAGAAAATACAGTTAAACAGATGGCTGTGTCATTCTTGAGTGGAGTAGGGTGGGCAGGCAGCCAGCAGGGCTCTGTAGCTAAGGCGTCCCTGCAGGGACCATTACTTCCCATAGCTCTAGTGTCTGGCCTAAGAGATGCTCTTCACCCATCACCTCAGGCACCTACAACTCCAGAACCCCAGCCCTGGCCAGCATTGCAGGCTTGATCTCCATCCAAACCTTCCTTCTGACTCCACACCTTGGAGGCTCCCCCATCACTCCACTGCCTTGCTCTTGCCCTCTAGTCCACTGGAGACTTGTAAAACACAAAAGACCCCATGACCCCTCCTAGGGACTTTCCATGGCTCCTCAGTGGCCCAGGACAAAGCTCATACCTTTCAGTAAGGCCTCACTGAGGGCTAAAGTGCTGACAAGAGGAGCCACTCCCTGACTCCAAGGCAAGTTCTCACCAAGCACTTCTCAACCTCACAACATCTTTACCGGTGACACCCCTCAGATGGCGAGGCATGCCTGCACTGCTCACCTGAAGCTTGGCTTCTGTCTGCACATGCTGGGCTTGTGACTCCAAGTTTTCCGGGTTAAGAAGGCTCACAGGACTCACATGGGGAGAGAGGACACATTTCTCCAACAAACCTTTGCTGGGCTCCTGCTGAGTCTCAGGCCTGGCTGCTGGGTGCCAGCAAGAGCATCCTGCCTTTAGTGAGAACAGATGAACTCCACTGCAGCTTCAGAACTGTCAGGGAGAGTCGGCCCAGGCTCCAGGGAGGGTCTATGCCAGGCTGGACATCCCTGGGCCGCTGACTGCTCCCTGAGCCCCAACATTTTATTATGAATATTTGTAAATGTAACAGAAAAGTAGAGTTGTATATTGAATACCCATACACTGTCAGGTCAGCACAGACCTGATAGTATTTTGTTATATTTGCTTTATCATCTATCCATCTCTCTATCCATTAATTCATCTTTTTTTTTCTTAGACAGAGTTTTGCTCTGTCACCGAGGCTGGAGTGCAGTGGCGTGATCTCGGCTCACTGCAAGCTCTGCCTCCCGGGTTCACGCCATTCTCCTGCCTCAGCCTCCTGAGTAGCTGGGACTATAGGCGCCCGCCACCACACCCAGCTATTTTTTGTATTTTTAGTAAAGACAGGGTTTCACTGTGTTAGCCAGGATGGTCTCAATCTCCTGACCTCATGATCCGCCCATCTCGGCCTCCCAAAGTGCTGGGATTACAGGCGTGAGCCACTGCGCCTGGCCAATTCATCTCATTTTTTGACTGATGCGGTTTCTTTTTTTGAGACAGGGTCTAGCTCCATCGCCCAGGCTGGAATGTAGTGGTGCACTCATGGCTCACTGCAGCCTTGAAAAGGGCTCAAGTGATTCCTCCTGCCTCAGCCTTCTCAGTCGCTGGGACTACAGGTGTGTACCACCATGCCCAGATCATTTTTTAATTAAAAAATTTTTTTTTTGTAGAGACAGGGTTTCATCACGTTGCCCAGGCTGGCCTCGAACTCCTGCAATCAAGCCTCCTACCTCTGCCTCCCAAAGTTTTGGCATTACAGGCGTAAGCCACCACACCCAGCCCTGATCTGTTCTTCAATCTGTTAAAGCCCTCACACTCCCGGAAGGAGGCCAGCCAATGCACGTGTTGGAATTCTACACACAGGGTGTCTTCTCCCTTCAAGCTTGGCCTGCAGCTCAGTAACAAATGGGCTGCAGACCCCAGGGGCTTGCCCATGGGAGCCCCAAGGCCTAGAGAGGGTGGCAGAGTTTTGTGGCTGTCACTCTCCACCTGCAGCCTCAGTTCAGGGTCTGCCAGGCACCAAGAGCTCACACTTTGCCCTCCTAAATGCCAGGCACTTCACAAGCATCATCTCATTGTTAAGAGTGGGGGCTTCTTGGCCGAGCTCGGTGGCTCACGCCTGTAATCCCAGCACTCTGGGAGGCCAAGGTGGGCGGATCACAAAGTCAGGAGATCCAGACCATCCTGGCTAACACAGGGAAATCCCATCTCCACTAAAAATACAAAAGATTAGCTGGGCATGGTAGCGGGCGCCTGTAGTCCCAGCTACATGGGAGGCTGAGGCAGGAGAATGGTGTGAACCCGGGAGGCGGAGCTTGCAGTGAGCCAAGATCGAGCCACTGCACTCCAGCCTGGGCGAAGAGTGAGACTCTTGTCTCCAAAAAAAAAAAAAAAAAAAAAAAAAAAGACTGGGGGCTTCAGTGCCAGACAAATGCAGGTTTGTGTCCAACTCAACCACGTGCTGGTGGGAGAGTCACCATCTCTGAGCAGACCTGTGACTCCTGTTCCAAATGGATGAGGAACCACTGAGATGATGTGTTAGGACTCCCAACCTGCCAGAACCTCACGGCCCCGACTCTTCCCAGCAAAGTCGACCACAGTGAGCATTGCCTCCACCAATCAGAGCACCCTGGATGCTGAGTGGCCTCTTCTCTGAGAGCCTGGTGCCTTTGATAGCCCTGGGAGACTCCCCTGATCCCAGCCACCAGGTTGTCACTATAGACCTAATTTAACCATCTGCCCTCGGTACCCAGGGCTCAACATTTGGAATGGGAGGTGGTTCTGGGAGCCAATTAGAGGCCAGGCTTTGGGAGGTGGCAGAGGTGAGAGCCTCACACCTGGGCTCTGTCCGATAAGTATAGGCCTGGGTCAGGGGACCTTGCCTAAAGGGCCTCTCTTGACTGGAGCGTGGGAGGTGGCTAAGTCTACACAGCTGGCCTGGCCTCAGGCCTGGAGCTTTAGCTCAAGGACGAGAAGACCCATAAAGCCAGGCCCAGCTCCCAACCTCACATCTGCCACGATGCTGCTGCTCAGCCTGACCCTAAGCCTGGTTCTCCTCGGTTCCTCCTGGGGTGAATGGGCCAGGACCAGCCCTGATTCAGACCTGGGAACA
The DNA here is from genome assembly GCF_047675955.1 of Chlorocebus sabaeus. Lineage (NCBI taxonomy): Eukaryota > Metazoa > Chordata > Mammalia > Primates > Cercopithecidae > Chlorocebus > Chlorocebus sabaeus. Next base: position 64,872,237 of record NC_132908.1, on the reverse strand, counting down.
ACTCAGCTCCCAGCACCAGCCCAGGGAAGGGGCCAGGCTGGCTGGAAGGGACAAAGGTGGACAGGTTGGGCAAAGGAAACAGGATATGCCAGGGCAGGGGAGCAGGAACAGGCCTGCAGGGCTGGGAGGGGGCAAGAGGTGGGGTGGGGGAGTCTCACGAATAGGACCAGAGCTTGAGCAAGGCCCTGGAGCCCAGGAGTGTTTAGGAAGCTGAGACAGGAAGAGATGCCCATGACTTTTAGAAAGAACCTTCTGGCTGCATGAAGGGTATGTACTGTTCAGGCCTGGAGCGGGCAGAGAGACCAGGGGTAGAGATGGGGAACAGCAGGGACTCGGCTGGAGAAAGATGTGAGAGAACAGCAGCACTGGGGGACTGGTTGGATGGGGATAACCAAGATAGCTGTGGGGCCCGAAGGTGCCTGCATGTACCCTGTTGGGAAAGGGGTAGTGTTGTACCCTCTTGACTGACCTATCTGGGGTGCACAGCCTCGGGCACCCAGAAGGAGGTGGGGAAAGGTGGGCTGAGGCATAGGAAGCAGGTCCTCATTAGCCCAATGGCCAGGCTGCGGTGTTCCTGCCATCAAACCAGCCCTGAGCTTCAGCCAGAGGATTGTCAACGGGGAGAATGCAGTGCCAGGCTCCTGGCCCTGGCAGGTGTCCCTGCAGGTATACCACCGGAGGGGTGGGCAGGGTCCTGGGTACGTCATGCCTAGGGGCAGCCTAAGCAGCCCAACCCCACTCTGACCTCTGAGCCCTGACCCCAGGACAGCAGCGGCTTCCACTTCTGCGGTGGTTCTCTCATCAGCCAGTCCTGGGTGGTCACTGCTGCCCACTGCAATGTCAGGTGAGCACCTGCACTCCACCTGCCCCGCCCCTTGCCTCTTCCTGCCTCCTCCCCTGGCTGTCCCCCTCTCGCTCTGGCCTCCCTGCAGCTGCCTAACCCCACCCCTCTGCAGCCCTGGACGCCACTTTGTTGTCCTGGGCGAGCATGACCTATCGTCGAACGCTGAGCCCTTGCAGGTTCTGTCCATCTCTCAGGTGAGTGCCTGGGTTGCAGACACGGAGGAAAAGTGGGCAGTGCAAGTGGGTGGGTGCTGGGAACGGGGAATTCAGGACACGCCCTGGCCTACCCTGCTCAGCACCCATCAGCCCCAGGTGCCGGGGCCCACCTCAGCCCAACATGGACTGTTTCTGACCCCACAGGCCATTACACACCCTAGCTGGAACCCTACCACCATGAACAATGACGTGACACTGCTGAAGCTCGCCTCACCAGCCCAGTACACAACACGCATCTCGCCAGTTTGCCTGGCATCCTCAAACGAGGCTCTGACTGAAGGCCTCACATGTGTCACCACTGGCTGGGGTCGCCTCAGTGGCGTAGGTAGGAACTCAGGCCAAAGCTCAGGGTGGGAGGACTGGGGTGGGGACCAGTGTTCTGGGCCCCACCTGACTACCCCTCCTGGCCCACAGGCAATGTGACACCAGCACATCTGCGGCAGGTGGCTTTGCCCCTGGTCACTGTGAATCAGTGCCGGCAGTACTGGGGCTCAGATATCACTGACTCCATGATCTGTGCAGGCGGTGCAGGTGCTTCCTCATGCCAAGTGAGCCCCAGCACCCAGTCCTCTGTGCTGTCCTGTGGCACACCTCCCCAACCCCCCACACTCACTTCTCCCTCCCTCTTCCCTCTCAGGGTGACTCCGGAGGCCCTCTTGTCTGCCAGAAGGGAAACACGTGGGTGCTTATTGGTATTGTCTCCTGGGGTACCAAAGACTGCAATGTGCGCGCACCTGCCGTGTATACTCTAGTTAGCAAGTTCAGCGCCTGGATCAACCAGGTCATTGCCTACAACTGAGCCCACCACAGGCCCCTCCCCAGCTCAACCCATTAAAGACCCAGGCCCTGTCCCATCATGCATTCGTGTCTGTCTTCCTGGCTCAGGAGAAAGCAGAGGCTGTTGAGGGTTCGACTCCCTACTTGGACTTCTGGCATGGACGGGGCTGAGTGGCTCCTTGAGTAGCAGTGGCTCTTCCTAGAGTAGTCATGCCCAGGCCGGGGACCCCACCCCTCCTCTAGGGCAACCCCTTGGTCCTACAGCAAGAAGCCAGAGCTGTTGGAATGAATGGCAGCCCTCCCTGGAGAGGCAGCCTGTTTACTGAATACAGAGGATACATTTACAAACTGAATACGCATAATAAATAACTGCACATTCTCCATCCACGGTCCATGGCATGAAGGCCCAAGTGGGTCTATCAAAGGCCCACATCTCCAAACCCCCTGTCCTGCCCTCAGGACCAGGCCCACCCTGGGCGAGAGAGAACATAATCCCCAGAGCTTCAGGTCCTCAGAGACAGTTAGGGAACTGGGAGGAAATCCTGAGGCCATGGGGCTTGGTTCTCCACTGCCTCCTGCCCAGGGGGCAGTGAGGACAGCAGGAGGGTGTGTCTAAGGCACAGTTGACTTGGCACAGAGTGGTCTCTTTAGTTTTGTTTCCCACTGTAGGTGGCACATGCAGGAAGAGGAGGGCCTGGCCCAGGCTGCCGACTGGCAGAAGCTGAGTGGGAGCCAAACCCTCCCCCAATGGCAGGGGCCCTGCAGTTGACCCAAGGCCAAAGCTGGGCCCTGGCCCCATTCTACCCACTGAAGGCAGCTGTGGAGGGAGGGGCTTGGGTTCCAGCCTGGTTTGTGGTGGGGGGGATACCACAACAGAAATGGGGACGGTTCTGGCTCAGGCCTCTGGGAAAGCAGCCACCCAACCCCACCCACCTCCCACAGGGGCTCCTTCCAGCTTTCGACTCAGCGGGACCCAGACTGGAAGGTTAATGCTGTGAAGGGAAGCAGCACAGGGTGGATGGGGCAAGGCCAGGTGTCAGAAGGCAGTGCCCCAGGTACCCAGGGTTCAGAGGCAGGTCACACAGTATGGCTAAGTTCCAGGGAGGGGTGCGCAGAAGCTCAGCAGAAGGGGAGAGGTGAGCAGCCTGGGACCCTCCCCCAGGGCGGCAACTCCTACCTTCCCATGTCTTCGTAGAGGACTACAGGTGTGCACGATGAGTGGGTGTGCACGATGGGTGTGCAGTGATCACTCCCAGGTTGCCAACACCCATGCAGACACCAGATGGCGTCTTTGTGCAGCTGCAGAGGAGGGAGCGACAGACCCTGAAGGGAAAGGGCAATGGGCTGCACCAAAGGATAGAACCTAGGCTGACACTGGACCCTAATGGAGAGGGGCCCCCTGCCCTCTGCCTTGGCCCCCAGGTGCCCTATCCCCCAGGTAGCAGCAGTGGGGCTCCCTTTAACCCCTCCCAGTTGGGAAGGAGGCACCTGGGGAATGGAATGAACATCCAATGGGGAGAGGGAGGTAGCAGTAGACTCTACAAAGAAGGCACCAAGGGCAGTGGGCTGGTGGGCAGAGACCCCTCAGAGTCTGAAGAGGTTGAAGCCTGGGCAAGCCGATGACCAGCATGGCCACAGAGTCCAGAAGGGCGAAAGTCCACGCCATGGCCCTAACACCAGAGGTCCTGGGACCAGGAAGGCTCCCTCGGGGCACCATGAAGGAAGACAGATCTTGGTTGGGCGGTGGAGGGTTGTTTGGATCTAGCTAGGGGCTACGGTTTCAGTCAAGGCACAAGCTTTGTGCCTACCAGGGTCTCCCACTGGAGCACAATCTGAAGGATCAGGATGCATGGGAACGTGTGGAGCCAGGGAGAGGGGCTCTGTGGAGGAAAGGGGGTCCCAGAAGTAACTGTCCCAAAGGGTCCTGAGGCCACAGGACACTTCACCCAGCACTGCAGTCCCCTCTGATTTGGGAAGAGTCAAAGGGCAAAGGAGACAGTGAAGGCCAGGTCCTATCCCTTCCCAGCTCCACCAGAGCAGCTGCCCACCAAGAGGGGTATCAGTGCCAAGCCAGGCTCTCAGTTCAGGGGGAGTCACAGCCCCCTGGGCTACCTCCACTCTGTCACACCTGGCCCAGGTCCATAGTGAGGACAGGGGCTGCTGAGGGCACAGAGAAAGGGCCGGAGCCAGACATTCTTCACCTACTGCGGGCTACATGAGCCTATCTCCAGAGAGGGCATCAGGCACAGATGGCACCGCAGTGTGTGGCCAGGCTGGGCCATACTGCATGTGTGCAGAGCCAGGCGGCTCAGCCATTGTACTGCTGTTGGTAGCGCAGGTTGAGCTCCCGCAGCTCCCGCTCCCGCACACGGCGTGACTTGTTGGAGCGTGTGGAGCGGCTGGAACGCGTGGACTGGGCAGATTTGGTGCTCTGGCAGCGCGAGGAGGCACGTTTGAGGAGGTTCTGGGATATGGAGCGGTGCAGGTTCTTCATGGATGAAGAGGCAGCCATGCTCACCACCCACGGGTGCCTCAGGGCCTGCAGTGCAGTCATACGGGCTCCAGGGTCCACTGTCAGCAGGCGGTCAATGAAGTCCTTGGCCAGGTTGGACACACTAGGCCAGGGCTAGAGACCAAGGACAAGCATTAGAGTGAGAGTATCCAACACCGCCCACCCCATCTGGATGAGGCCACTACCCAGCATCCCTCCACTTTCCCGAGAGAGGTGCTGCCCCTCCTCTCATGTAGTGCTTGGGGCCTCCCTGCCCAACACTGGCCCAGGCTGAACAGGGGCTGCTCTCCAGGTGATGGAGTCTGGCAAGGAAGGAAAGGACCCGTCCACTCTCCCAGGGAGCAAACTTCTATGGTGCACTGGACCCAACGCCTGGCTCAGGGAGATGGCCTCTGCCAAGACCCCCCAACCTGCCCCAGGAGTATCATAACTCAGGGGAATGTAAGAGAATGACTCAAACTTTTCCACCATATCCTAAGTCAGATTGAAGCTCCAATCTCTGGACGACCAGGATCAGGCCACTTAGAGGGGAACTTCCCAGTCCTTACAGAGAAGGTCCAACCTCTCTCCAACTGCCAAAGTAGTGGTAGGAGACCACTACTCCCTGCCTCCGCCTCCCAGCGTGGGGAGGAAAGGAAACAACTCAAGGCAACTAGATTTCCCTGTTGGCTGAGGGCAGGTACTCCCGGGACCAGGCAGGAACCAGGACCCTTCTCAGTGGCACCCTCCAGCCCTCATTACTTCTCTAAGCCACAAAGGGCTCCTGGCAGTGCTGTGCGCCAGCCTCATTTTTTTTTTTTTTTTTTTTTTTGAGACAGAGTCTCGCTCTGTCGCCCAGGCTGGAGTGCAGTGGCCGGATCTCAGCTCACTGCAAGCTCCGCCTCCTGGGTTTACGCCATTCTCCTGCCTCAGCCTCCCGAGTAGCTGGGACTAACAGGCGCCCACCACCTCGCCCGGCTAGTTTTTTGTATTTTTTTAGTAGAGATGGGGTTTCACTGTGTTAGCCAGGATGGTCTTGATCTCCTGACCTTGTGATCCGCCCGTCTCGGCCTCCCAAAGTGCTGGGATTACAGGCTTGAGGCACCGCGCCCGGCCCAGCCTCATTTTAGTATATTCTGTCCCCTGGGAGGAACTCCACAAAGCCCACTCTACCACATGCACCCAGGACTGCCTCATCTCAGCCGCGAACCCAGCAGCTGTCTGTCTCAGGGCCTCAGGCTGCATGCTGTCTTCACCTGGGTGGATCCTCAGGTTCTCAGGGTAAAAGACACTTGCCCAGACTCCCTCTTAGCCCCCAGTGCTTCCAACAATTATTCCAGCTGTAACTTGAGACTGCAATTTCATGTTGGTTTATTATTCCCATGAGATCATGCTGAGCTGGATGAGCGCCAGTGCCTGGTGCTGCACATACAGGAAGCACTCAGCAGGCACGGGCTCAGCGAGTAAACAACCCACGGTGCTGCCGGATGGGTGCCCTTTCCCGAAGCTGCTTCCAGGTCTGGGAGCTTAGCCAGGTGAGTCCTTGCGTCCCTGCATCTCCTAGGAGCACTTTTGGCACACGCTAAGGATGCCATCACTTTCCTTCCTGCCAGCTGAGGTCTGCCTGTTCCACCCATGGTACCCTTCACCTTGAGGAACCCCTGAACATGCCAGGGATCTAAGAGCCCACCTTCAGGGCAGGTGCACAGCCATGTAGCAGACACACACACACACTGACTACTGCTACCCCCAGTCTGGCTCCCTTGACTTCTAACTCTTCCCCTACCCCCTTCCCCACTGCCACAGAGGGGTGAGGCAGGGAGAACATGCTTCCACCTTCCTGAGGAAGGTCTGGGGCTACCTGCAGCTTCTGTCCTCACCCACTCTTTGGAAGGTTATTCCAAGTTTTACTGAACTGAAGTGGGAGCAACAAGGGAACCACATTCCCAAACACACCTAATAGGGTCATCCTCATCAGTGGGCCAGCAGCAGCCAGTGACTCTTGGGGAGACGCTGGGCCTGAGGAGGAGGAAAGTCAGGGTCCAGGAGCATGCAGTCAACGGAGGCCCATAGATGCCTTACTATCCAAGGACTGTGGGTGGGCGCAGAGAGCAACAGCCCTCCCATATAGGCAGGTAAGTCTCCTGGGGGCTTGTGTACTTCAACATTCATATTGAAGGCCAGGCGCGGTGGCTCACACCTGTAATCCCAGCACTTTGGGAGGCTGAGGCAGGTGGATCACAAGGTCAGGAGATCAAGACCATCCTGGCCAACATGGTGAAACCCCATCTCTACTAAAAATACAAAAATTAGCCGGGCATGGTATGTGCCTGTAGTCCCAGCTACTCAGGAAGCTAAGGCAGAAGAATTGCTTGAACCCAAGAGGCGGAGGTTGCAGTGAGCCAAGATCGCACCACTGCACTCCAGCAACAGAGTGAGATTCCATCTCAAAAAAAAAAAAAAAAACAAAAAGATTCATATTGAGGTATTGAGACCGATATGCAGGGCAACTGGACTAGACAGCTGCCACAATAGCTTTTGGATAACAGCTCAATAAAGCCCCAAAAGCCAGGAGCAGTGGCTTCTGCCTGTAATCCCAACACTTTGGGAGTCTGAGGCAGGAGGATTGCTTGATTCCAGGAGTTCAAGATCACCCTGGACAAGATGGTTAAGACTCCGTCTCAAAGAAAAACAAAAATTAAAAAAAATATTTTAAGAAAGAAAGCTCCATGGTTGCCCCCTGAATACAAGGAACCACTACTGGGGGCAGCCAGTCCAGACCACAGACATTCACTGTAGCCCCCATTACCCACTGGAGAGACAGAAACAAGCTTGACGGAGACAGCACACACACAGCTGAACAGACTGGGTCAGGGGACACCTCTGCTGCCTGCTGGCTTTCTACAGTCTCCAGGAAGAGGAGGACTCACTAGGAAGCACGCTGCAGCTCAGCCTGGCCTGTTGCTGGAACAGCCCCAAGACAGGGTTGACAGCCCAGGGTGTCCCAATAGGGCTGGGACATGGATTCTGCCCCTGTCCCTTGGTCCAGCCAAGACAAAAGAGGGGCAACTCCCCTACAGAGGCCAGGAGCCTGAATACGGATGGACTGGAGGTCTCACCACTTCACATCCACATCCAGCCAAACCGTGGACTTGAAACTCCAAACAAGTCACCAGTGCAGTCTTGGAGGGGCCTCTCCCCAGACCAGCCCTATAGGCTTAAGTGTCTCTATCTTCAGAGTGGCACAGGCTCACACTAGCAGGCATCGACCCCTGCTGATCGCGGAGCGGCAGCCAGATCGATCCCTCTCCCTCTGCTCCCCAAGATTCTCGCCTCACCAATTACTGTGGACGTGTGGCTGTGTGCAGAATGCAGATGGACTCATTTGTCTGAGGGCTGGCCTGGCCTCTCTGGCAGGTCCCAGCTCTCCCCATCTCTGAAGAGCTGTGAGCAGCTGGGCCAGGTGGATCCCCCAAGCCAAAGTGACTCAAGTCGTCCTGACCTGGCCCCCAGCCTAACCCTTGTACACAGAGGAACCTACAGAAGAAAGTCAGGCTGAACACAGGAAGCTGGTCCTCATCCAGCTCACTGACAGTGAGGCAGGGGCTTAAGATGACCTCCAGAATAGCAGGCTCTGGAAGCCCTGCTGAGGCCTCCCACCAGGCTCAGAAAAGTAAGGCTTTCCACACTCGCCCACAGTCAGGCTTCAGGCCCCACATCAACTCAGCATCTCCTAAGAAAGCACTCAACATTAGCAGCCCAACCCACCTGCTTCCCCTGGAGCCACGTAAGTATGTGTGTCAGCCAAGGACTGACTGGCTGGGAAGCATTCTAAGCAGGAGAAAAGGGAAAATGATGAATAGTCATGTCCTTCGGTCTCCACAACTCTGTTTGTTCTGGGTGAAGAACAGAGCTCGTGCCTCAGTATACTTATTTGAGGCCACACAAGGGACACATATGGCCTCAGTTGGCTGACAGATGGCACAGTTGCCAAGACCCACCTGGGCAGTCTCTGAGGCTTCCACCTGCTTCTGGGCCAACGTGGAGCACAAGGCACAGAGGGAAACACTAAGATGTCAGCTGGCTCTAGGCCCAGACTCTCAGGTCTTCCCTTGCTCTGGGATCAGAGAACAGCTTCCATACCCAGGGTGACAGCCTCCACTCTCTCCTTTCCACAGTCTCTGGACAAGTCAGTGGCTCATGCCTCTAATCCCAGCACTCCAGGAGGCTACTGTGTGAGTGAGGGCTGGGCCCTGCTTCAAGAGGAGGACAAGCAGGGTCTGTGGGAGGAGGGCATCACCTCCACTCTGATTCCGACCATCAAGCTGGCTGCCTTTCTGAGTCCATGGCCCTCAAAAAGTCCTTTTCCCCTTGCACTTAGGGTACCTGCTCCTGATGTTGGAACAGCAATGATGCCAATAGTGGGTATGGGGAGGGACCTCTTCCGTGAGTACCTCCTTACCAACTGGAGTTCCTCATCCCCCTACCCATGATGTGCTAAAGCGACTCCTAGGCAGTGGAGTCCTACTCCCCCTGGAGAGGGAGAGGCGGCAGAGCAGGAAGGGCTTTCCGCTCCTGCCTGAGGACCCCCTGCACCAACCCTTTTCGTTTGCTCTAGCTCTAATATCTGGCACAAGCGCCTGGAATGAACACTACCCAAGCCACTGCCAGCAGTCTCACCTTGAGCCGAAGGGCTAAGGAAACAAAGAACAGTGCCACCTGTCTAGCACAGGCTGCAGAGAGAGGAGGAAGCTGCTTCTTTCTGGCAGCAAACACAGCTTACAGGGTGGCCTTAGACTTCCTCTGGCAGGCAGGGCTGCCTACTGGCAAGTGAGGCTGGGAGAGAAAGGCCCCTTGGTGTCTCTTCTGGGTGGCATCTGGGATAGGTTAAAGGGTTAGATTGCAAGCCCAGCAACCTGAGTTCTAGTTCTACCTTCTCTATCGGCCTTACAGAAATCACACTGCCTTCACTTTTAACACGAGAAAGGGGCTGAATGTCATGAACTCTAAGTCACTTCCAGTTTCTAAAGTCCTGGATTCCTTTTTCTCCACCTTTTCCTTCATATGGCCACATACGAAGCACAGAGTCTAGCATTTAAGCTGACCTCTTGAGCCCTGAGCTCCTTATCTAACACATGACGATTCTGGGGCAGGCTGGCTGGCAGAGAAGGTGGCCCCACCACAGCGCTGCTAGAGAAGGGATGGGAAGGGAGGAAGAAGCCTGGGCTTTGCTACCATGACTCAGTTCTTCCCTCAGCTCTATTTCAAGATGTATTTTCAGACCCACTATTCCCACCTTCAAAGGCCTCCTTTCTGTACTTACGTGGGCCTGAATGAGAGCAGAGAAAAGGGCACAGAGGAAATTCTGGCAACAGGGCTTTGAGTTTACTCAGGAAAGCAGCATGACAACAAGAACTGTGATGCTGCCCACGACGAAGAGCATCAGCAGAATTAGACACTGTGTGGCAGCAGAGCCAGCATCCCCTCCTCTGGTCAAAAACCCATCATCCTGGTGTCTGGGCTTCCAGACCAGACAGAATCTACCACCCTGGAATCCGGCAGAGGGCAGGTGAGGGGCCAGCAACAGAAAAGGGAAGGGTGTGAGGGGAGAGAGTCTGAGGAGAGAAATAGAGGGAAGAGAATGCAGTTTTAAAAACAAGTAGAGAATTAAAAAAAAAAAAAAAGCAGAGAATAAAGATTAAAATGAGAAAAGGTGGGACAACTTAAAGGTTAGTAAAGCTGTGTTCTGAAACTTGAAATGTGTAACAAAATGAAATCGTGTGCCCCCACCTGCCCCTGCCCAGAGCCAAAGTGGAGGGGAAAGAGAGGAGGGAGACGGGGCACAACTCAAGATCGAGAAGGATGCTATTTGCTAGCTTTGCAATCGGCCTGTGCCACCAATATAGTGATGTCTGCTTTTAACAATGTCCTGGAGTAGCCCTGGAAGGTTCCAGATTTAGAAGCCTGCTGCAGCATAATCTCTTTTATCTATACTCATCATAGGTTCCGCTGAGGCCAAGTGGTTCCCAGGGCCCAGCCTGGATTTTTGTGTTTTTTTTTTTTTTTTTTTTTTTTTTTTTGAGAGAGAGACGGAGTCTCGTTCTGTCACCCAGGTTGGAGTGCAGGGGCGCGATGTGGCGCAATCTCGGCTAACTGTAACCTCTGCCTCCCAGGTTCAACGGATTCTCCTGCCTCAGCCTCCTGAGTAGCTGGGACTACAGGGGTGTGCCACCATGTCTGGTTAATTTTTTGTAATTTTTTGTATTTTTAGTAGAGACGGGGTTTCACCATGTCAGCCAGGATAGTCTCCATCTCCTGACTTCATGATCTGCCTGCCTCGGCCTCCCAAAGTGCTGGGATACAGGCATGAGCCACGGCACCTGGCATTTTTTTTTTCTTTTTTTGAGACAGAGTTCCATTCTTGTTGCCCAGGCTAGAGTGCAATGGCACGATCTCACTGCAAACTCCACCTCCTGGGTTCAAGCAATTCTCCTGCCTCCACCTCCCAAGTAGCTGGGATTACAAGCATGCACCACAATGCCCAGCTAATTTTGTATTTTTAGTAGAGATGAGGTTTCACCATGTTGATCAGGTTGGTCTCGAACTCCCGACCTCAGGGGCCAGCCACCTTGGCCTCCCAAAGGGCTGGGATTACAGGTGTGAGCCACTGTGCACGGTCTTTTTTTTTTTTTTCTTAAACTTCCTCTCATCCTAATTTCTGAAGCAGTTTGGAGGCTCAGCGGCTATAACCATCTCATCCACAGGTCTCTGTCCCTGGAACCCCAGGCATATAAGACTTGGCTCAGGGCCAGCAGACGGTCAACATGGGATGGCAGGAAGAACGAAGACATGAATGTGACTGAGCCTTCTGTTCCAAACTGGATGGGCCACAGGCAACAGAGCTCTCTGGGCACCACACATCTACCGAGGGACATCAGGCACGACGGAGAAGGGTAACCTTGTGTGATGGGAGGACTGACCTGGAAAGGTGAGCCTGGAGGGGCACAGCCAGTGAGGTTGGCTGGACCAGGTCACCATCAGCTATGCTATGCAATTGAGAGCAAGCCTCCACCTCAGTAGGGGTAGGAGGAGGATGAGCATGGGAGGCTATGAGTGGATCTAAAGAGGTCAGGGCTGGGCACAATGGCTCACACCTCTAATCCCAGCACTTTGGGAGGCCAAGACAGGAGGATCACTTGAGGCCAGGAGTTCAAGACCAGGCTAGGCAACATAGTAAGACCCTATCTCTACAAAAAAAAACCTAAAAAATGAGCCAGGTATGGTGGCCCACACCTGTAGAACCAGCTGTTCGGGAGGCTGAGACAGGAAGATGGCTTGGGCCCAGGAGTTTAAGGTAACAATGAACTATAATCACACTACTGCACTCCAGCCTGGGCTCTACAAGACCTTGTCTCTATTAAAAAATAAAATAAGCCGGGCGCGGTGGCTCAAGTCTATAATCCCAGCACTTTGGGAGGCCGAGACGGGCGGATCACGAGGTCAGGAGATCGAGACCATCCTGGCTAACTTGGTGAAACCCCGTCTCTACCACAAAAAAAAAAATACAAAAAACTAGCCAGGCGAGGTGGCAGGCGCCTGTAGTCCCAGCTACTCGGGAGGCTGAGGCAGGAGAATGGCGTAAACCCGGGAGGCGGAGCTTGCAGTGAGCTGAGATCCGGCCACTGCACTCCACCCTGGGCGACAAAGCAAGACTCTGTCTCAAAAAAAATAAAAAATAAAAAATAAAATAAAATAAATAAAAATAAAGAGGTCAGAATGTGGGAGAGATGACAGCCCAGCAGCTCCCAGAGGAACTCGAGGGCCCAGAAGCGACAGAGCCTGTGAGGGGCAGTGCTGTCCAGGTGGAGACAGACAATGAAAAGACAGGAGAGGGAGGGGATGGCTGACGCACCAGGGATGGCTCTGAGCACAAGCCACCACACCCTGCTCTTTGTTGGCAAAGCCTCAAGGGCTGGAGGTGGAAAAAGTGATTTGAAAGGCAGCTGTGACCCAGGCTGACGTGATGCTATGGGTGGTCAGCAGGAACGGCTGAATGCAGCAGTGTGGGGGGGTGGGTCTGCTCCTGCCACTACAGGGAAGCTGCTGCTCTCTGGGGTGTATGCAACCAGGGCAGCAGTGACAAAGGGAAACCTAGAGGACAGGGCTCTGGGGAGCCCAGTGGTGGCACAGAGGTGACACAAGATGGGGCTGCTGCTCTTCTCAACTCAGAGCTGCCTCCGGCCTCACATGGAGAGAGCTTCCCTCTGCCTTCCTGCCAGAGGTCTCCAAGGGCAGGTCCCCAACCACAGTGACCAACTGAGGGTCCACTGCCTCCATCCAGTGGCCTAAACTATGCCACCTCCCAGTGACCAGGCAGGAATCCAGCCTGAGGACATCTGCTCCTGCAGTGAAGGAGGGAGACTTAATCTGTTGAACGCTTCATGTTTTGGTGAAGTAGGGATGGCTTTTCCTGAGGGAACCTTCCTGGCCAGGTATGGGGGCATGTGATCATCCTGATGGGATCCTCACACACAGACAGCACCAGCATCCGGCACTTGACCTGCAGCAGCCCCAGCAGGCTGGCAGGGCAGGAGGGCTTAGGGACAGATGCCTCACAGAGAAGGATTCTAAATTGATTTGTGTTTGCTCGTGCTGTCAGCTATTGAGAGAGTCGTGGAAAAGCCATCCTCTGACTCTGGGAGCAGGGGCCAGTGAGAAGAGAGGTGAGCTGATGGGTCCATCACAGTCCGCACCCACACTGAAGGTGAGAAAAGTCAAGCAACTGAAGCATCCAGGAGAATCCAAGCATAAGCCAGGAAACACAATCCCTGCCTCCCTGCCTCCACTCTGCCACCAGCATATACATTTGGTCTCCTGCTCTCCAGACACCCAGACGGCGCTCTCCATGACTCTGGGATGAGGTCCTATCCCTGCTCACATGGCTGCTCCTTGTGACATATGGGGGCAGGTTAGGGGCAGGGAGGGAGACATCAAGTCAGAGCATAGGACCAGGCTGCATAACCAAGTCCCGTCACCTAGACAGCCCTGAGACATGCCACATTCTCTGCATCTCATTTTATCTTCTACATCCCAAGGCATGTTAGAGTCACTTTAAGAAGTGGGGAGGCCGGGTGTGGTGGCTCACACCTGTAATCCCAGTACTTTGGGAGGCTGAGGCAGGCAGATCACCTGAGGTCAGGAATTCGAGACTAGCCTGGCCAACGAGGTGAAACCCCATCCCTACTAAAAATACAAAAATTAACCAGGTGCGGCAGCTGGTGCTTGTAATCCCAGCTACTTGGGAGACTGAGGCAGGAGAATCGCTTGAACCCAAAAGGTGGAGGCTTTGGTGAGCCAAGATCACACCACTGCACTCCAGCCTGGGCAACAGAGTAAGACTCCATCTCAAAAAAAAAGAACTACACGTAGTCAAGCTCACTGCCTCTTCAGGTATATTTAGCCCTAGATCAATGTATGGTCAACCTGCAGACCAGACACCCACCCCTGGGAAGCCACCTCCCACCAGCCCTTGTCACCCACGTAGCAGCAGAGTGGCCATGAAGGTGTGCATCCTCTCTCAACAGTACTCTGTCCCCTAACCAGCAGCACTCATAAGGCTCTGTGAGAATTTCTACCCAAGCCCACCTGTTCCTGGTATAGTCACCTGGGCTCACCCACAGCTCAGAGACTGCCCAAACAGAGGAGGGTGATAATTCAGGATGCTGAATGCAGCACACAGCAAAGCTCCTAATGGCATCACTCTAATATCAATCCTACAAGAGCCCCTTCATCTGTCCTGCCTCTAGGAATAGAACTCTTGACAAAAGCACTGACATCAAGGATGTCACATTTCATGTCAAGTAAATCACAGACTCTCCGCATTGGAGGATCCTGACAGTCCTCTACCATGAGTCTGCAGCTGATGACTCACCTTCTGTGCCGTCCTTTAGAAACAGCTCCTCCAGGCCTCCTAGGCCTCCTGTGATAGGAAGCCTCCTCTCAAGGTGACTGTGTCCTCAGACTGCTCTCATATTCACACAGGTCTTCCCTACCTCTCCCAACCTGTGTCTCTACCCAACTTCCAGCATGCCCTCTCCACTCCAGTGCCTCTGGGTGCTGGGTAAACATTCAGACTTCTCCTTTCCAGTAATCCTCTCCTCAGCATTTACTCCTCTTCCAAGAGTCTTGTATTTGCCCTAAAAGTTGACAAGCACACACCAGCCCTGGGCCTTTAAGTCTTCCTACTGCCTGTGCCCCCAGGCAGCTGTGGCCAGCAGCCTCCTAACTGAATCGCTAGCAGGCTCTCTGCTTCTTCCTGGAGTTTGGCCCCTTGAGGGGAGCACTCCACAGGCTGCACAGTCTGTCTGCCTGCCAGCAGTGACATTTGGGACCCTTCCCAGGGTGTCACCAATAGCCACTGGTGCTTCCCTCAGGAGAAGCCAAGAGAAAGTTCCCCCACCAGTTATCACTTATAAATACTCCAGTTCAACCCAGCACACAGGTACCACTGTGCACTAAGCCTGGACACGACAGTGGAGAGCATATGTACTGATGTACATGCTGTCCTCAAGGACCCTACAGGCTAGACAGGAGAGATGTGTCCACTGATCAGCGGCCAGAAAGTACTGAAACAAGAAACCAGCAATGTGCTGAGGCACACATACCAGGGAGAGCAGACTGCAGCACTAGACAGGCCAAGAACTCTGAAGCCAAGATAGCCTGGAAACAAATCCCAGACCTGCCACTCTCCAGCTGGTAGACCATGGCCAAGTTATGTAACCTCACCATCCTCAGTTTCCTCATCTGTAAGGTGGGAGATTACATACCGCCTGGCAGAGTTGTTGTAGATTGGAGGTGGGGGGTGCAGAACGTCCAGCTCTGGGTCTGCTACTCAGTAGGCACCACACAATGGCAGTAGGCAGCATTATTTCTAAACAACTAAGACCAATACTGGGAACAGTGTGAACAGTTGAGGCAGAAGCTTGGTGTGGAGAGTGAACAGAGGCAATGGCTCAGACCTGTGGTATGCAGGGAGTGGGGTGGGGTCTAGGGCACGGGCTTTGGGCTGGAGGATCTGGAGTGCTAGGATGGCAGGCAGGACCCCACATGCCCTCCAGGTCAGAGGGTAGCCTGGAATGCTCTCCAAGTCTGCCCATACAAGCTGATGTCCCTCCTGCAGAGCTAGGGCTCTGCCCCATACTCCAGTTAGCCTTCCTCCTGCCAGGCTTCCTTCCCACTTTCTGCTGCCTTCCTCCTCCACTACCCAGAACCCAGAGGGCTCCTCCCACGGTGCAGAGGGCTCCCAACAACAAACACCAGGCCTGCCCCAGCCTCTTCAACCTCTGCTCCGTCATTCCCAATCTGTTTATTCTGGAGCACTCAGCAATGCTCCCTTCTCTGGGCCTCCTCCTCCTCAAAACCCATCTTCTGCAGGAAGCTTTCTATTCAAGTCCATGGAAGCCACTGAGCTTTACAGAGAACTGGGGCTGCATGGACAGAGCCCACAGGAAACAGGCACACCAGACCAGGCCTGGTATACAAAGGACAGCACTCTACCGGATCAGTGAACAGGAAAGGTGCCCCTAGAAAGGCATCAAGTGCCATGAGACACTCGCTGGTGAGGAACGCATACCTCCAAACGCTGCTGTGTCGGAGGTCCTTCATTCACACAGCAACATCCCCCTCACCATGGCACACTCTCTCTCTCAGAGGTTATCCCAGCAGAGCCTTGCTCTCTTACACGGCCTTCCTAAGGGCAAATGCCTATCACACATACAGGACAGATGGCTGGAGTGGGTGGGGTCAAGGCCCAACCACCTGACCTGAGCACCACAGTCCATGTTCCAGACTGTCCAGGCCCAGTGGCTCTATGCAAAGGCCTGTGTTCACGTGTGCCTGCCAATGCAGGTTCATCCTATGACCATTCCCTATTCTAGTTCCTTACCCCCAGGCAATCTCAACCTCCATGGATAGGAAGAACAGGCCTTCACGTCTCTTGCATTTTCCCCAGGTGTGTGCAGGTTTGTTTGTGGGTGGGCAGTGGCCAGGAGAACAACAAAAAAGCCTGTCCTAGTGTCCTGGGATACAGCTATAAAAGCATGCCCGGTTGCTGGCAGGAACTTGAAGGAGGTGCTGCCTCTGCTTACCAGGAGACCGTCTAGCTGTGAAGTGAATGGCTAGAAGGAGTGATTGCTGGGTCCCATTCTAGCGATGTCTGTCCTCACCTCCATGCAGAAAAGTAAAGAGAAACCAGGTCCCTGCCAGGGAGTGGCAGAGGCTGGTACTTCTCAGACACCTGATGTCCATGCACATCCCCTGGAATCTCATTAAAATGTAGATTCTGATTTATTAGGTCTTGTGGGGCCTGAGGGTCTGCTGGACTGGTCTCCAGCTGAGAGAGCCTGATCTCATGATAAGGACCTCTCCCCCAGGAAATGTCCCAGACTGATCCCTCCCAACCCAGAGCTCTCCACAGGGGGTGGTAGAATCTGATTTTCGGGGTCAGGCAAGCTCCCGGTCACAGATTAGGGCCACCAGAGTCTGCCAGGATTTGCCTCTGGAGCTGGGAACTGATGCTTTTCAGCTCCGGGTAAAGTGTAGTAGGAGCAAAGGCAGGGCAGTGCCTCCCCAAAACACACACACACACTCTCTCTCTCTCTCTCTCTCTCTCTCTCTCTCTCTCTCTCACTGACTGTGAGCCGCAGAGTCCTGCCCTGTGATTCCAGCAGAGCAGCAAGCAGAATCTAAGGACCCAGTCTTTCAGCTACAGTAGGACTGGGCAGGAATCCACTCCCCACCCCATTTGTCATTTTCCAACCCTCAGGTAATCAATAGCCAGTTAGCAAGACTGTGCAAGCTCCAATTAGATAAACTGCCAGGTCAACAACTGCCAGAATCAGGAACTCAGGCAAACCTACAGGCTTGTAGCAGAGTCTTTCCTCTGTCAGCACATCTTGGGAAATCTCTCTCCCTCCCTCCTAGGCTAAGCTCAATGCTCCCCTCTGCCAGCTGGACCCTCAACAGCCTGGCACCATGCAGAGCTCCCAGAACACAATCAGCTTCTCGAACTTCAGACATTCCCAGATCTATCTTAAAATTTCAGTTTCACCAGGCGTGGTGGCTCACACTTGTAATCCTAGCACTTTGGGAGTGTGAGGCAGGCAGATCACCTGAGGTCAGGAGTTTGAGACCAGTCTAGCCAATACGCCAAACCCCTGTCTCTACTAAAAATACAAAAATTAGCCGGGCATGGTGGCACACTCCTGTAATCCCAGCTACTCTGGAGGCTGAGGCAGGAGAATCGCTGGAACCTGGGAGGTGGAGGCTACAATGGGCTGAGATCATGCCACCACTCTCCAGCCTGGGTGACAGAGTGAGACTACATCTCAAAGGAAAAAAAAAAAAAAAAATTCAGGCCGGGAGCAGTGGCTCACGTCTGTAATCCCAGAACTTTGGGAGGCTGACGCAGGCAGATCACCTGAGGTTGGGAGTTTGAGACCAGCCTGACCAACATGAGAAACCCCGTCTCTACTAAAAATACAAAATTAGCTGGGCATGGTGGCACATGCCTGTAATCCCAGCTACTTGGGAGGCTGAGGCAGGAGAATCTCTTGAACCCAGGAGGCACAGGTTGCAGTGAGCCAAGATCACGCCACTGTACTCCAGCCAGGGCAATAAGAGCGAAACTCCATACCAAAAAAAAAAAAAAAAAAAAAAAAAAATTCAGTTTCAGCTACAACCTCACGTGGTTCTCCAGAGCCTGCTATCAGGACAACTGAACTTCCCGCGTGCCCTGCAGGGTCCTCTGATGGACCTCAGCTATATATGAATCTGTCCCTCGGACCACTGCCCCCAGACCTGCCTCCTGCTTTCTCCCTCCTATACTTCTGTGGCTGTCATTCCCTTTTTCTTCGTCTAACTCCTCACAGCCATGCTCCAAATTCCAGGTTCCCTCTTCTCTAAGACTGTCCCTGACCACCCCAGCCCATTTTTAAGGCACTTGCCTAAAAACCCGCTCCTAAAGCATGTTCTTATAGGTCAGTGTTATCAACACCACCTGGTGTTTGTTAGAAATGCAGACCCTCAGGCCCCACCTAGACCTATTAAATCAGAATCTACATTTTAACGAGATTCCAGGGGATGTGCATGAACATCAGGTGTCTGAGAAGTACCAGCCTCTGCCACTCCTTGGCAGGGCCCTGGTTTCTCTTTATGTTTCTGCATGGAGGTGAGGACAGACATCGCTAGAATGGGACCCAGCAATCACTCCTTCTAGCCATTCACTTCACAGCTAGACGGTCTCCTGGTAAGCAGAGGCAGCACCTCCTTCAAGTTCCTGCCAGCAACCGGGCATGCTTTTATAGCTGTATCAGAGAACACCAGGACAGGCTTTAAAAAAAAAAACAATTTTTTTTTAAGACAGGGTCTTGGCCAGGTGTGGTGGCTCACACCTGTAATCTAGCACTTTAGGAGGCTGAGGCAGGCGGATCACCTGAGGTCAGGAGTTCAAGACCAGCCTGGCCAACATGTTGAAACCCCATCTCTACTAAAAATATAAAAAATTAGCCGTGCGTGGTGGCATGTGCCTGTAGTCCCAGCTACTCGGGAGGTTGAGGCAGGAGAATCACTTGAATCTGGGAGATGGAAGCTGCAGTGAGCCAAGATGGCACCCCTGCACTCCAGCCTGGGTAACACAGCAAGACACCATCTTCACACAGGCTGGAGTGCAGTGGCACATTCACAGCTCCCTGCAACCTTGAACTCCTGGGCTTAAGTGATCCTCCTACCTCAGCCTCCTAAGTAGCTGGGACTACAGGCATGTGCCCACACCTGGCTACATTTTGTTTTATTTTGTTTTGTTTTAGGATGGAGTCTCACTATATTGCCCAGGCAGTCTCAAATTCCTGGCTTCAGGTGATCCTCCTGCCTCAGCTGAGATTACAAATGTGAGCCACCATGCCCAGCCTGGGAGAGGATTTTTGTTTGTTTGTTTTCCTTTTTTTGAGACAAGAGTTTCACTCTTGTTGCCCAGGCTGAAGTGCAATGGCACAATCTCAGCTCACTGCAACCTCTGCCTTGTGGGTTCAAGCGATTCTCCTGCCTTAGCCTCCCAAGTAGCTGGGATTACAGGCATGTGCCACCATGCCCGACTAATTTTGCATTTTTAGTAGAGATGGATTTCACCATGTTGGTCAGGCTGGTCTCGAACTCCCGACCTCAAGTGATCCTCCCGCCTTGGCCTCCCAAAGTGCTGGGATTACAGGTGTGAGCCACCACGCCCAGTTAGGAGAGGATTTCTTTTTGTTTGTTTGTTTTTGAGACGGAGTCTCACTCTCGCCCAGGCTGGAGTGCACTGGCACCATCGCGGCTCACTGCAAGCCCCACCTCCCGGGTTCACGCCATTATCCTGCCTCAGCCTCCTGAGTAGCTGAGACTACAGGTGCCCGCCACCACACCCAGCTAATTTTTGTATTTTTAGTATAGACGAGGTTTCACTGTGTTAGCCAGAATGGTCTCCATCTCCTGACCTCATGATCTGCCCACCTCAGCCTCCCAACATGCTGGGATTACAGGCATGAGCCACCGTGCCCAGCCTTGGAAGAGGATTTCTTATCTCCAGTTTATAGCTACAGATTGTGCCAACCTGATGGCCAATCCATATCTGACAACCAAGTAAACATCAGGGCATTGCCCCAACGTTACTGAGGGGATCATCATCAGGATCAAGGGGCTCGTCTTTTTTTTTTTTTTTTTTTTCTTCTTTTTTTTTTGAGACGGAGTCTCGCTTTGTCGCCCAGGCTGGAGTGCAGTGGCTGGATCTCGGCTCACTGCAAGCTCCGCCTCCTGGGTTTACGCCATTCTCCTACCTCAGCCTCCTGAGTAGCTGGGATTACAGGCGCCCGCCACCTCGCCCGGCTAGTTTTTTGTATTTTTTAGTAGAGACAGGGTTTCACCATATTAGCCAGGATGGTCTCGATCTCCTGACCTCGTGATCCGCCCGTCTCAGCCTCCCAAAGTGCTGGGATTACAGGTTTGAGCCACCGCGCCCGGCCAAGGGGCTCGTCTTTAAATTGTTCCCTCTGTCACCACCTGTGCCTGCTCCTCTCACATTTCCCAGTGCCTTCCATAGACACCAAAAGCTCACACTTGCCATGATGATGCTGGGAACCAAATTATCTGAACCTTGAATCAAATCTAATTAGACTGGAATGGTCCCGAGTGTGACAGTTAATTCACACTGTTGGGCACTTCTGACTTTTAACTGAGTATTGGGGACTGTTCTCTGGCTTCGCAGGCTCTCATTCAGTACCAGTATGGTCCCATTTACCGCCCAGTGCTATAAGCATGTGACAGATTTTCTGCAGAACCCACCTGTCCACTTAAAACCTGAGAATGACAGTGGGCCAGGACTGAGTTCTCCACAAGGCTGACCACTCTGCAGTAAGCACCTGGTGGTCTACAGTGGCCCCTTCAACCTTAGGCCCACAGATCCCAGTTACTGGTATAAATCTTCACCACCTGCCTGACTCCTACTCAACCATCTCCTAAGAGTGGTACAAACACACACCATCCCCTATGCCTGCAACAGAGCCAGCCTGAGGAGGAAAGCTTCCCTCCCTTCCTTGTGCCACCTTTGAGAGGCATAACATGGGGATGCCCCTAGGGAATGCCAACCCCCTCCCCAGCAGGAGGAAGTCCTCAATGGATCCCATAGCCACATCTGGAAGCTGTCAGGGAAGGTGATACAGCACAGGACCTCAAGTGCTAAAGGCAAAGTAAGTGGCGTGAGGCTGTTAGGTGACCTTTTTTTTTTTTTTTTTTTTTTTTGAGACGGAGTTTCACTCTTTTTGCCCAGGCTCGAGTGCAATGGCACAACCTCGGTTTACTGCAACCTCTGCCTCCCGGGTTCAAGTGATTCTCTTACCTCAGCCTCCCGAGTAGCTGGGATTATAGGTGCCCACTGCCACACCTGGCTAATTTTGTGTTTTCAGTAGAGATAAGGTTTCACCATGTTGGCCAGGCTGGTCTTGAATTCCTGACTTCCAGTAATCCACCTGTCTTGGCCTCCCAAAGTTCTGGGATTACAGGTGTGAGCCACTGCACCTGGCCAGCTGTTGGGTGACTCTTGAAGGAAATGCTGGCTGGGGCCAGAGAGGGCCCAGCCCATACCCCTGGGAGGAAAGCTGGGCCACAGAAGAGAGCTCTTCCAGAGCTCCTTCCCGTCCACAGAAGATGTACAAGAGGCACAGATAGCACCTCAGCAGGTCCATGTCTGAGAGAAACACTCTATGGGGAGCCCCCTAGAAGAGGGAGCTCTCACTGCCTGGGCAAAATCTTGTCATCCTGCCAAGCTCACCTCCCTCCCACATAAAGCTGACACATACTCTCTTCTTCACAGCCTTCCCAGCACACCACTAGGCTCCAGCTGCCATGCTTGCTGCTTCCTACGGTCAGCCTTGTCTTCTACCCAGTCAGCATCCTTCCTAAGGACCAATCAGCCCTCACTTTTTCTGTACCTTCCTTCGGCTCCCAACGGTGCTGAAACCTCACACATTTTGGGAGGTATCAGGACTATCAATGGATTCAAAGACACAAACTGACAGCCTGGCGGTTGAATCTGACCTGTAGGTTACTGTTTGTTGGCGCACAAGAAGCTGCTTAAATACGTGAATCAGAATATTCTAACGTTTTAAGATTAGAGTTTCTGGCCGGGTGCAGTGGCTCACACCTGTAATCCCAAAACTTTGGGAGGCCAAGGCGGGCAGATCACCTGAGGTCTGGAGTTCGAGACCAGCCTGGCCAACATGGCGAAACCTCATCTCTACTAAAAATGCAAAAATTAGCTGGGTGAGGTGGTGCGGGCCTGTAATCCCAGGTCTGTAATCCCAGCCACTTAGGAGGCTGAGGCAGGAGAATCGCTCGGACCCAGGAGGTGGAGATTACAATGAGCCAGGATTGTGCCACTGCACTCCAGCCTGGGCAACAGAGCAAGACTCCATCTCAAAAAATAAAAGATCAGATTTTCTGGCTTCTCTTCTAAAAAAAAATCAGATCTGGACACATGAGGTCCTCACTGTGTGGCAAAACTGGACAGAGATGAGAAGCTGCTTTCTGAGATGGGCATGTTCAGTCTAGCTTGGCTGGGGCCCCACAGAGCAGATGCAGATACCCACATACTTTCAGCCCACCTCTGAGCTCATCTGCAGCTGTGGCACACTGCTTGGTGCCTGGCAACAGCTTCCCACCGCCAGTGCCTGCATCTCTCTGCTTCTCTGCCTAAAGACTTTCTCTAGCACTAGTTGGTATCAGGACAGCCCAGAAGCACCAGGGATTTAGTGCCCTCAAAGAAATTCTCAACCCATGAAGTACAGGAGTCAGTGGATAAAAAAAAAAGAAAGAAAGAAAGAAAGAAACTCACGTTCCTGCTCTTTGGTGGTACAACTGTGAGGCACGTTCCACATGGTTATTACCATGGTCTCCAGTGGCCCACAGTGGCAGTCACTTCTCAATCTACTCTACTGACTTTCTCCCTTTCCTGCCTCGCTTTCCCCACTCCTTCACTTGCAGTTACTCAAATCACATCCTAAATAAACTATCTGCTCCCAAGTCTTTGTCTCAGGGCTCACCTTGAGGGAACCCAAACTACATTGTGATAGTCTCACTTTGTCCCTTTTACATGACCTGCCTGGCCCTCATGAGCACGGCCCCGAGGACGTACCTCTGACAGAGCTGCAGGAAATACCTGCCCCCGCAGGTGCCTCCCCAACATGCCGGGACAGGGCAGCACAGACTCACCTCCCCAGAGTAACTGTACTTGCCCCTGAGGATCTGCCGGTATAGCCGAGTACGGTTGTCGTCCTCAAACGGCATGGTGCCACTGAGTAGGATGTAGGCAATGACGCCCAGCGCCCACATGTCCACTGAGTTGGTGTAGGGCTTGCGGACCAGGACTTCCGGGGCAATGTACTCAGGCGTGCCACAGGTGGTCTTCATCAAGCAGTCGTCACCCTTCTTGCGAGCACTGGCCAGGCCAAAGTCGGTGATGATGATCTTAGAGTCAGTGCCTGGATGGTAGTAGAGCAGATTCTCAGGTTTGAGGTCTCGATGTGTGATGCCCAGTGCGTGCAGATACCGGACGCCATCCAGCACCATCTGTAGCACCCGTGTGGCATCACGCTCAGTGAAGGAGCCCTTGGCAATGATGCGGTCGAAGAGCTCTCCACCAGTGGCCAGCTCCATCACCATGTACACCCGCTCCTGCGTCTCGAACACCTCCACCAGCTGGATGATATTGGCATGACGCACCCGACGCAGCACACGCAGCTCCGACTCACACACCTCCCGTCCCTCCCGGTACTTGGTCTCAATCATCTTGATGGCATATGGCTGCCGGGTTGCCCGGTGCTCTACACGTACCACTCGGCTGAAGCTGCCTCGGCCAATTAGGGCCTTGATGTCATACTTAGCTGTCACACGTGGGTCAAACTTGGCCCTGTACTTAGCTACCCTGACCCTGCGTGGTGGTTCTGAGGGAGGTTCCGTGTGGCCAGCAGTCGGGGGACTGGGACAGGGGTGTGCATATTGACTTGCTGCTGGGAACCCAGCTTTGACAGGGCCAACACTGTCCACCTCTGTGATGAAGTGCTTGTACACATCACTCTTAGTGCCACTGAAGGGCTCCACCTTCTTGACCAGATCCAGCTGGACATCCTTGGGTGGCTCGGGAAGGACCTTGCTTGTCCCACAGCCCATCACGGACACGAGGGCATCCTCTCCAGCGAGGCTGGCAGGACCTGCTCTGAAGGCAGTGCCCCGTCTACACCTACACACAAAGAGAGAACAAGTCAGCACAGCCAGGACAACTCTAAGGAAACCAGCCATCCTCCTCAGCTCTCCCTCTCCAGAAACCCAGTCTCCCCAAAACCAAACTCCTAGCCAGGCGTGATGGCTCACACTTGTAATCCCAACACCTCGGGAAGCTGAGGCAAGTGGATTACCTAAGGTCAGGAGTTCAAGACCAGCCTGGCCAACATGGTGAAACCCCGTCTCTACTAAAAATACAAAAATTAGCCGGTCACGGTGGCATATACCTGTAATCCCAGCTACTTGAGAGGCTGAGGCACAAGAATTGATTGAACCCAGGAGGTGGAGGTTGCAGTGAGCTGAGATTGCACCACTGTACTCCAGCCTGGGCGACAGAGCGAGACTCTGTCTCAAACAAACAAACAAAAAACCGAAGTCCTGGCTCTCATTTATTTCCCTGGTCAGGAGTATAGCTTTGCTGTTCAAGAGCCCAGACTCAACATAGGGTCTAGCTGAAAAGATGGCCCGAGCATCACGGCTTCTGTTTTTTTTTTTTTTTTTTGATACGGAGTCTCGCTCTGTCACCCAGGCTTGAGTGCAGTGGCGCGCGGTCTCTGCTCATTGCAAGCTCCGCCACCCGGGTTCACGCCATTCTCCTGCCTCAGCCTCCCAAGTAGCTGGGACTACAGGCGCCCGCCACCACGCCCAGCTAATTTTTTGTATTTTTTTTTAATAGAGACGGGGTTTCACCATGTTAACCAGGATGGTCTCAATCTCCTGACCTCGTGATCCGCCCGCCTCAGCCTCCCGAAGTGCTGGGATTACAGGCGTGAGCCATCACACCCAGCCACATCACGGCTTTGACTCATATCTCCCTGGGTCTCAGTCTTATGCTGCTCTTCAACCCTGAGATGGGGCAGGAACACACACAGCCTCAGCCGTCAGGGCGCCCACCCTCCTCACTCCTCTGCCTGGGCCCCTTATCCTAGTTGAAGTCCCATGGTTCTAAAATGTTAAAATCATTCCTCTTATTATTCTGACTCATCTTTTCTGAAATGGGGGTGTGAAGTGTTGGAGGCCTGCTCTCTAACACCATCACCCACCAGGGCTCGGAAAGCTGCTTCTCCAAGGCCTCCTTCATGGGTATCTTTCCCAGCCCTTTGGGCTTCCTACAGGGGTTGGTCCCTCTGCAACAAACAACAAACCACTTCCCTGGGGCTCTCCCTCATTCTCCTGAAAGGCTTCCACTCCTTCGCTAATGCACCGTCCCCACCCTAGCAGTTTAACTCCCTATTCCAGGGTCTCTCACTTCCCCAGCACACTACATGGATGGCTGAAATCCCACACAAGGCCCAGAGCTGCTGTAATCAACTCCAGTGAACCTGGGACCACAAGCCTCAGCACACGCCACCCGGTGACTGCAAAACTTGCCTAGTCTTCATTCAAGAGTCAGAGGCGGGGCCGGGCATGGTGGCTCATGCCTGTGATCCCATCACTTTGGAAGGCCGAGGCAGGCAGATCACCTGAGGTCAGGAGTTTGAGATCAGCCTGGCCAACATGGTAAAACCCCATTTCTACTAAAAGTACAAAAATTAGCTGGGCGTGGTGATGGGCACCTGTAATCCCAGCTACTTAGGCAAGAATCGCTTGAACCCGAGAGGCAGAGGTTGCTGTGAGCTGACATTGTGCCACCCCACTCCAGCCTGGGCAAAAGGGTGAGACTCCATCTCAAAAAAAAAAAAAAAAAAAAAAAAAGAGTCAGAGGGGCTTGGGCTCAGAGACGACACTGGCAGTTTCACTCAGATTTAACTCAGGATGAAGATCAGGGTTATTTTGCTTCCTTACGATGGGGATTCAGGAGCCCTTCCAGTTTGATTCCCAGAGATGTTCCAACCATGAACAATACCCTGGGGCTGGTGGGGCCCCGGACAAGGTGCAGTGCTGAAGTTACTGCTTTCCAGAGGTACCACCTTTCTAACGAGAGGGCTCTTCTCTATGTCTACCTGAGTGCTCCAAGGGTTGAAGAGAGCTAAGGATTTCCTATTAATTATGACACACAGGCTGAGCCCAGTGGCTCATGCCTGTAATCCCAGCACTTTGGGAGGCCGAGGTGGGCGGATCACTTGAAGTCCACAGTTCAAGACCAGCCTAGGCAACATGGTAAAACCTCATCTCTACTAAAAATACAAAAACATTAGCTGGGTATGGTGATGCACACCTGTTTGTAACCCCAGCTACTAGGAAGGCTGAGGCAGAAGAATCACTTGAACCCGATGAAGGTTGCACTGAGCCAAGACTGCGCCACTGCACTCCAGCCCGGGCAACAGAGCGAGATCTGTCTTAAAAGAAGAAAAAAAAGGCTGGGCACAGTGGCTCACGTCTGTAATCCCAGCACTTTGGGAGGCCGGGGAGGGTGGATCACGAGGTCAGGAGATCGAGACCATCCTGGTTAACACGGTGAAACCCCGTCTCTACTAAAAATACAAAAGTCCGGGCTCGGTGGTTCACGCCTGTAATCCCAGCACTTTCAGAGGCTGAGGCGGGCAGATCATGAGGTCAGGAGATTGAGACTATCCTGGCTAACATGGTGAAACCCCGTCTTTACTAAAAATACAAAAAATTAGTCGGGCATGGTGGTGGGCGCCTGTAGTCCCAGCTACTCAGGAGGCTGAGAAAGGAGAATGGCGTGAACCCAGGAGGAGCTTGCAGTGAGCCGAGACTGCACGCGCCACTGTACTCCAGCCTGGGACAAAGATCGAGACACTGTCTCAAAAAAAAAAAAAAAAGGCCAGGCGCGGTGGCTCAAGCCTGTAATCCCGGCACTTTGGGAGGCCGAGACGGGCGGATCACGAAGTCAGGAGATCGAGACCATCCTGGCTAACACGGTGAAACCCCGTCTCTACTAAAAATACAAAAAACTAGCCGGGCGTGGTGGCGGGCGCCTGTAGTCCCAGCTACTCGGGAGGCTGAGGCAGGAGAATGGCGTAAACCCGGGAGGCGGAGCTTGCGGTGAGCTGAGATCCGGCCACTGCACTCCAGCCTGGGCGACAGAGCAAGACTCCGTCTCAAAACTAACTAACTAACTAACTAACTAAATAAATAAATAAATAAAATAAAGTCAGTTGGCAATAAGAGAGTCAAGGATTTTCCCTCTGACCTTCCTTTTCTCTTCCTGGGACACAGTTTCTCTCCCATTGATTCCAATCAGAAACTCTGTAAAGACAGGCTGATGCGGGTACTCCACCATCCCAACTACAGATTGAAACTGGAGGATGATATTAGACTAAATTGGCCAAGAGAGGGGGAAAAAAAAAAAAAAGAAAGTGGACAAGAGAGGGTGCTGGCTGAGAGGTGGAGATCATGGGCAACAGCCCCCAGGTGATCACAGCTGCTCCACAGTCCCATCACATCTGTTTTTTTTTTTTGAGACGGAGTCTCACTCTGTCGCCCAGGCTGGAGTGCAGTGGCCGGATCTCAGCTCACTGCAAGCTCTGCCTCCCAGGTTTACGCCATTCTCCTGCCTCAGCCTCCCGAGTAGCTGGGACTACAGGCACCTGCCACCACGCCTGGCTAGTTTTTTGTTATTTTTTTAGTAGAGACAGGGTTTCACCATGTTAGCCAGGATGGTCTCGATCTCCTGACCTCGTGATCCGCCCATCTCGGCCTCCCAAAGTGCTGGGATTACAGGCTTGAGCCACCGCGCCCAGCCATCACATCTGTTAAACTCCCTCTCCACACTGTGGTCAGGTGAAAATGCAGACTCTATGACATGGGAGGTGGCTGGTAAAGCTCCTAGGAAGAAAAGCAGAGCCTTTTCCTAGGAGTTCCCAGCATCTCATGTGTGCCTCTAGCCCAGTGACCATGGTGGGTGTAGGGATGGGCAAGGATGAGTAAGGAAGCTTTAGAAAGAGAGACTTCCCAGGAGGGTCACACTATGTCATCTTGCAGAAAGTACCCAACTCTCTAGAGTCCGCCTCCAAACCTTCAACTCCCAGCCTGGTCCAAAGCACTCTTCAAGGAAGGCATGCACATTGGACAGTGTGGCAATGAGTGTGAGCATTCAGCATTATCATCCTCACTGACACTCTACAGAAATGACAGTCCAGGAGAGGTAAAGAGACTCGTCCAAAGCCACTCAGACAGTGGTGACCAAGCATCTTGGACCCAAATCTCCTAGTTCCCCATCTGGGGCTCCTTCTAGCACTCAGGAAAGACTCCAGCAGTGCTAGGCCTCATCCAGTCCAGGCCTCGAACCTTCCCCATGCCACTGAGTTGATGAACCCACAAAGCTTTCCTGAGGATCTTTCCTGAAGGGTCTGCTTTAGAAACCTCCATTCTAACTATAATCTGAGTCACGCTGCTCACTGCTCTACTCCGGACTGCCTTTGATCACTACAGCTGTCAGACCCTTGAGGGAAGGGGCCATTCTCAGGTTTCCAGAACTCCCTTGGTATTTATCAAAGTGCTGAACTCAGAGCAAATGAAATGTGGTCTGGCCGGGTGCAGTGGCTCACGCCTGTAATCCCAGCACTTTGGGAGGCCAAGGCAGGCAGATCACCTGAGGTCAGGAGTACAAGATCAGCCTGGCCAACATGGTGAAACCCGTCTCTACTAAAAATACAAAAAAATTTTCAGGCATCGTGGTGGGTGCCTGTAATCCCAGCTACTCGGAAGCTGAGGCAGGAGAATCGTTTGACCCTGGGAAGCGGAGGTTGCAGTGAGCTGAGATCATGCCACTGCACTCCAGCCTGAGCGACAGGGCAACACTCCGAAGAAGAAAAAAAAAGAAAAAGAAAGAAAAAGAAAAACAGGTCAGGCACAGTGGCTCATGCCTGTAACCCTAGCACTCTGGGAGGCTGAGGCAAGTGGATCACTTGAGATCAGGAGTTTGAAACCACCTGTCCAACATGGTGAAACCCCATCTCTACTAAAAATACAAAAAAATTAGCCGAGTGTGGTGGTGAACACCTGGAATCCCAGATACTCGGGAGGCTGAGGCTGGAAAATCGCTTGAACCTGGAAGGTAGAGGTTGCAGTGAGTTGAGATCACGCCACTGCACTCCAGCCTGGGCGACAGAGCAAGACTCCATCTCAAAAAGAAAAGAAAAGAAAAGAAATGTGGTCTGGCTCTTGGATTTCTCTTTGCTGCAAGGCAACAATTCTAGAACCTCAGAAATTTTGAAGAGGCCAGATCGGTGGTTAAACCATAGCCATACTCTTTGGACACCCTGTAAGTATCCTCAACAATGAAGGAAGTAAGTTTGAGTTTTACAGATTCTTTTCTGAATGCCAAAGCAAGTTTGTTCACAAGCTGCCAAAGCTAGCCCCATTTGTGGGGAAAGCCAGGGTCCCGGAGCAGGGAGCAAGGATGAATCCTGAAGCAATTTCCTGGCCATAGAGGCAGGGTCTGTGAATGTCTTCCAGACAAGGAAACATAGGAACCTTGCCCTCTCCAAGCAAAGCTTTATAACCTGTCACCTGCAAAGATCTCCACATTCTACTGCCATGTTTTGAAAACCGTCTACCGGCTGGGTGGTGCTGCTCACACCTGTAATCCTAGCACTTTGGGAAGTCGAGGCAGGCGGATCACAAGGTCAGGAGTTCAAGCCCAGCCTGGCCAAGATGGTGAAACCCCGTCTCTACTCAAAACACAAAAATTAGCCAGGTGTGGTGGCACGTGCCTGTAATCCCAGCTACTCGGGAGGCTGAGGCAGAGAACTGCTCAAACCCGGGAGGCAGAGGTGGCAGTGAGCCAAGATCGTGACACTGCACTCCAGCCTGGGCAACAGAGCGAGACTCCATCTCCAAAAAAAAAAAGAAAAAGAAAAACTGTTTACCAAAATGAAGTAGTTAGTAATTTCTCAATAATTCCAGAAATAAGGCTGGATGCAGTGGCACACGCCTATAATCCCAACACTCTGGGGGCCAGGACAGGAGGATTGCTTGAGGCCAAGAGTTTGAAACCAGGCTGGGCAACATAACAAGACCTTGTCTCTACAGAAAAAAAAGTTTTTTCTTTTTTTCGGGATAGGGTCTCACTCTGTCACCCAGGTTGGAGTGCAGTGGCACAATCTCGGCTCGCTGCAGCCTCCGCCTCCCGGGTTCAAGCAGTACTTGTGCCTCAGCCTCCCGAGAACTAGGATGCCCAGCTAATCTTTGTATTTTCAGTAGAGACAGGGTTTCACCATGTTGCCCAGGCTGTTCTCGAACTCTTGAGCCCAAGTGATCTGTCTGTCTTGGCCTCTCTACAAAAAAATGTTAAAAAAATTAGCTGGGTGTGGCCAGGCGCAGTGGCTCACACCTGTAATCCCAGCACTTTGGAAGGCTGATGAAGGTGGATCATGGGGTCAAGAGTTCAAGACCACCCTGGCCAACAGAATGAAACCCCATCTCTACTAAAAATAGACAAAAAATTAGCCGGGCGTGGTGGTGTGCGCCTGTAGTGCCAGCTACTTGGGAGGCTGAGGCAGGAGAATGGTGTGAACCCGGGAGGCAGAGCTTCCAGTGAGCCGAGATGGCGCCACTGCACTCTAGCCTAGGCAACAGAGCAAGACTCCATCTCAAAAAAACAAAAAAAAAACTAGCTGGGTGTGGTGCTGTGTGCCTGTAGTCCCACTCAGGAGGCTGAGGTGAGAGTCACTTGAACATGGGAAGGCAAGGTTGCAGTAAGCTATGATTATGCCACTGCACTCCAGCCTGGCAACAGAGTGAGACCATGCCATCATCAGAAATATAGACCCTGGCAATGTACCAGGGGTTCTCCTTCCAAAATTCCATGTTCAACCCAGAAATATTTACTGAATTCCTGCTGTGGGTCAGGAACTCTGCCAGAGGTTGTGACAAACAAAAAGCAGGTAGCCATAGTCTCTACTCTCAAGAAACTTACAGCCTGGATGGCTCCACACCAACAGTCCCTTTATCCATGACTCTTAGGATGCCCCAAGAGGCCATTTCAATGCTGGCAGCTTGGAAAGAAAACTTTCTCCCAGCAAATGAAAACATCACATTTTTCCACCTTAGCATCACATCAGACACCATGGCAACAGAGGGCTGTACCAAGAATTAGTTCAGTGATGACCTAGCCAACACAAACTAGCTTAATGCTCATTGAGTAAGATTCCTGGAAGGAAAGGGAGTTCAAATAAATAAGTCTCTCTCTAGTTCTCAACAAGCAAACTGCTTCCCTTCTTCCAGTGCTGTACTTCTTTCTCTCAAAAATTTTTCTCCATGCCAAGATATACACAGAGAATGATAGAATGATACTATTGCATAACACCCGGGAGTCAATGGAGACACCTGTTCTCAGCTATCGTGAAGCTTAAGGGTTGATACTTTGGCACACCTATAGCCCATTCACATCATACAGCTGGGAAGCTGTGAAGAGGACCTAAGTTGCCCATATTACACACCCACACTTCCAAAGTAAAACAGAAGGCCAAAGCAACGTCTCACTCATTTAACTATGAACTTGTGATTGATAGAGAACTCCAGCACCTACTTCAGATTCTCCGTCTCAAAAAAAAAAAAAAGCAAGCACACTATTATCAGTTTTCCCCAATGACCAGAAATGACCTTGAGGAAATCATATAATACAAAGCACTTCCTACACACAACTAAGCCTGAAGAACAAACAGGCTTATTAAGACAAGACCTTCTAGCCAGTTGTGGTGGCTCAGGCTTGTAATCCCAGCAGTTTGGGAGGCCGAGGTTAGTGGATCACCTGAGGTCAGGAATTTGAGACCAGCCTGAGCAATATGGTGAAACCTCATCTCTACTAAAAATACAAAAATTAGCTGGGTGTGTAAGCTGGGCAACATGGCTCACGCCTGTAATCCCAGCACTTTGGGAGGCCGAGGTGGGTGGATCACCTGAGGTCAGGAATTTGAGACCAGCCTGACCCACATGGAGAAACCCCATCTCTACTAAAAATACAATGGGCTTGGTAGCGCATGTCTATAATCCCAGCTATTTGGGAAGGCTGAGGTAGGAGAATTGCTTGAACCTGGGAGGTGGAGGTTGCGGTGAGCTGAGATCGCGCCATTGCACTCTAGCCTGGGCAACAAGAGCAAAACTCCGTCTCAAAAAAAAAGAAAAAAAATTAGACAGGTATGGTGGCAGGCATCTGTAGTCCCAGCTACTCGGGAGGCTGAGACAGGAGAACGGCTTGAACCTGGGAGGCGGAGGTTGTAGCTAGCCGAGCTCACGCCATCGCACTCCAGCCTGGCGACAGGGCGAGACATCGTCTCAAAAAAAAAAAAAAAAGAAAAGAAAAAAGAAGACAAGTCCTTCTTTTGACAAGGGAAACTCTGTGAAGAGGAGCATTAGCGATAAAAGTGGCTTCCATTAACTGAGTGCCAACTATGCTAAGGATCTTATATGTACCACCTTACTCCTCTCTACAAGCACATGTAGTAGGCACGATTATTCCTATTTTGGAATAAGGAAATTAGGACTTAGAGAACCTCAAGATTTCAGAAAAGCCAGAAACTGAATCCAGGTCTTTCTGACACCAAAGCCCATGCTTCTAGGCATGAGACGACAACAGGAGTTCACAAGGCAAGCCCTTCTCACTGGACAAAGGAGACAACAGTTTTCTTAGGCAATGACAAAGATCTTCAACAAGAAAGCACAGTAAAGTTACCTGGGAAGTTTTTTCAATATACAGATACCTTGCCGGACGAGGTGGCTTACGCCTGTAATCCCAACACTTTGGGAGGCTGAGACGGGTGGATCACGAGGTCAAGAGTTCAAGACCAGCCTGGCTAACAGGATGAAACCCCATCTCTACTAAGAATACAAAAATTAGCCAGGTGTGATGGTGCGTGCCTATAATCCCAGCTACTCGGGAGGCTGAGGCAGGAGAATCGCTTGAACCTGGGAGGCAAAGGTTGCAGTGAGCTGAGATCGCACCACTGCACTACCAGCCTGGGTGACAGAGCAAGACTCCATCTCAAAAAAAAAAAAAAAAATACAGATTCCGGCCGCGCGCGATGGCTCACGCCTGTAATCCCAACACTTTGGGAGGCCGAGGTGGGTGGATCACGAGGTCAGGAGATTGAGACCATCCTGGCTAACACGGTGAAACCACGTCTCTACTAAAAATATAAAAAATTAGCTAGGCATGGTGGTGGGCGCCTGTAGTCCCAGCTGGTAGGGAGGCTGAGGCAGGAGAATGGTGTGAACCCAGGAGGCGGAGCTTGCAGTGAGCCGAGATGGCACCACTGCACTCCAGCCTGGGCAACAGAGCGAGACTCCATCTCAAAAAAGAAAAAATAAATAAATACAGATTTCTACCCCAGATCTTCTTCATCAAAATCTCAAAGAGTGGGCCAGGTGCAGTGGCTCTTGCCTGTAACCCCAAAACTTTGGGAGGCCAAGGTGGGAGGACTGCTTGAGCCCAGGAGTTCGACACCAGCTGGGGCAACATGGCAAGACATCATCCCTGTTTAAAAAAAAAAAAAAGAAAAAGAATCTCAGCCGGGCATAGTGGCTCATTCCTGTAATCCCAGCACTTTGGGAGGCTGAGGCAGGTGGACCACCTGAGGTCTCAGGAGTTCAAGACCAGTCTGGCCAACATGGTAAAACCCCATCTCTACTAAAAATACAAAAATTAGTTGGGTGTAGTGGCGCTTGCCTGTAATCCCAGCTACTCTGGAGGCTGAGGCAGGAGAATCACTTGAACCTGGGGGGCAGAGGTTGCAGTGAACCAAGATTGTGCCATTGCACTCCAGCCTGGGCGAAAAGAGCGAAACTCCGTCTCAAAAAGAAAAAAAACCTCAGACAGTGAGGCTTTTGAATTTGTATCACAAAATTATCCGAGGAGATTTTGGACTATCCAGGATTAAGAGGCTGTACCACCTACCACACACATACGCTTGCATTTGCTGTGCTCATCTCAGATCCTAGCCCTGATAGGTGCTCAAAAATACAGCTGAATTTATCCATTCATAAGTCAGCATTCAGCAAATGCTACTGGAGGCTAGACCCTATTTTATGCCAGGCACAGAGCCAGACATATGCACACAGAAGACCACCATGTGACACAACAGGATGTACTCAATAGTAGCAGCATGGATATGAGGAGTTAATGGTTATATGTCAAGCAAGGGAGATTTTTTTTCCTAGGAAGTGACATCTCAGGTGGATTTTATAGGACAGATGTAAGTTTCCAACACTGGTAGGTGGTCGGTGGGGTGGAAGGCAGCGTATTGCGAACTGAGAAAACTGCGTATCTAAAGCACAAGGGGACCAAGCACAGTGGCTCACGCTTGTATTAATCTCAATACGTTGGGAGCCTAGGCAGGAGGGTCTCTTGAAGCCAGCCCTGGCAACAAAGCCAGACTCCCAGGCTCTACAAAAAATGTTAAAACTTAGCCAGGCGTGGAGGTGAGCGCCTGTTGTCTCAGCTACTCGGGAGGTTGAGGTGGGAGGATCATTTGAATTCAGGAGTTCAAGGCTGCAGTGAGCTATGAATGAGCCATTGCACTCCAGCTTGGGCAAGGGACCTTGTCTCAAAATTAGTAATACTAAAGCACAAAGATATGAAACCAGAGCTAACAGGGGCACCACACGCTTTAACAACAATAAACTACGTAAAGGGAGCACAAAAGCGCTCTGGTGTTGACTGGCTGGTTAAGCCTTCACCAGATTATGAAGAGCCCTGAATGCCTTGCTAAGAAGTGTGGCCTTTGTCTTGAAGGCACTAAGGAACCACTTTCAGGCAGTGAAGGACTTATTCAGATTTTCAGGTGGGAATTATCATTTCAACCGCTTTATGGAGGGGGACTAAGTGTGAGGGGCTAGGCTTCCCCTTGCAGGTAGAGGAATGACAAGCTTGCCAAGCAGGCAACCCAGCTGGACTCAAACCTATTTCCCAGCCTGCACAAGGAAGCGATCAGCTGCCCCGCTGGCCCCTGGCAGATGCAAAGAAGGAGTGTGGAGTAGGCGCCGGGCGCGAGAAGGCAGTAAAGACAAGGACAACCAGGTTGGATCAACCTGACCCGCTCTGGACGCGGGGCGGCTGAACAGCAAGCAGGCAGGGCAACCGACCACGTCTACCAGGCCCACGCAGGCCTAGAGACGGGATACCCAGCAAGACAGCACGTTCCGAGGCCAGTCCGAACTCGGACGCCGGGGACCCAAGCAGCTATCGCCCGACCTGCTCTCCAACCCTGTAGGCCCTGGCGCATGGGACACGGGCCGACGCTGCGGGCTGACCAGGCGCAGGCCCCGGTGCGCCAGAAAGCGACCACGACCACAGTTCGGCCGTCCCTCCCGCCCGTCGGGCCGTCGTCCTGGGCCGGGCCGCCTCACCTCGCGCGGGCGGCGGGCTCTTCGGCGTCTCGGTGGCTCTGTGGGCCATCTCCAGGCTGTAGCCGCGGCCACCGCCTTCGCCGCCGCCGCCGCCGCTGCCGCCATTCTCGGGCGTTAGCGTCGTGGCGTCATCACAGCGCGCAGCTAAAGCCAAAACAAACCTACAGGGCGGGACGGGGCGGACTCTCACGAAGCTGGGCTACGCGGCTGGCGGATCTCCGAGCGTGGCCTGCCAATCAACCTGTTCGGGGCGGGGACAGGCACTCTCCTGAGCGGGTGGATCTATTTGTCGTTCAAAGAAACTTGACCGCTGTCTGCCGGACAGATCCGTGATAGAAAAACGAGGGATCGCGGGAAATAAGGAGAAAGTTTCAAGTTTCTGGTTGGGGGAAAGGGGACTCTGTAGTGCTAGCTTGGGTAAACAATGCTTTCCAACAGAGGTTTCTGGAAGTGCCTCTGGAACTCCGCAAAGGATTGACTTAAATTTCATTAACAAAATATATTTTTTAAAACTGCAATTAGAATAATTTCAGAACTCCATGTGTTGAATTTGGCCTCCATCAAAGAAGAGGTGCAAATGGTTAACTTGTAGATTGGTGAAGTCAATCTTTGGCCAACTTCTGGACTCATGGTTATTTGTTGTTAATTTAATTTATATCTCGAGTCTGAAAAGCAAGCGGATTTAAAAAAAATTGTTACCATTCAAAATGACTTCTCTATAGGATCAGAACTGGTTCACTTTACAGTCAACCCAACTTGGAGGGGGAAAAATAGGTGCTGCAGATGGTAAGTGCATTGTAACCTCCATCCATCTTCCCCATTTCAGTGGCTCATGTACAAATCTTTATTGAGTATGAACTTTGCACATGGAACTTTGATTGACTGTATAAGCTAATGTTATACTTTAAACCTAAAAATAAATTAACACCAATAAAACATTGTCGTCGGCTGGGTGCAGTTGCTCACGCTTGTAATCCCTGCACTTTGGGAGGCTAAGGCAGGTGGATCACCTCAGCTCAGGAGTTTGAGACCAGTCTGACCAACAAGGTGAAACCCCGTCTCTACTAAAAATACAAAAATTATCCAGGCATGCCCGGTTAATTTTATTTTTATTTTTAATTTTAATTTTTTTTTTTTTTTGAGATGGAGTCTCGCTCTGTCACCCAGGCTGGAGTGCAGTGGCGCAATCTTGGCTCACTGCAAGCTCTGCCTCCTGGGTTCATGCCATTCTCCTGCCTCAGCCTCCGAGTAGCTGGGACTACAGGGGCCCACCACCACGCCCCGGTAATTTTTTATATTTTTAGTAGAGACAGGGTTTCACCGTGTTAGCGGAGATGGTCTCGATCTCCTGATCTCCTGATCCACCCACCTCAGCCTCCCAAAGTGCTGGGATTACAGGCTTGAGCCACTACGCTCAGCCCTTTTGTATTTTTAGTAGAGACAGGTTTTCACCATGTTGGCCAAGCTGGTCTCGAACTCCTAACCTCAGGTGATCTGCCCTCCTCGGCCTCCCAAAGTGCTGGGATTACCGGTGTGAGACACCACGCCCAGCCGTAGTAAGGTTTCATACAAGATTTCATTTAAAAAGAACAATGGGCCGGGCGCGGTGGCTCAAGCCTGTAATCCCAGCAATTTGGGAGGCCGAGACGGGCGGATCACGAGGTCAGGAGATCCAGACCATCCTGGCTAACACGGTGAAACCCCGTCTCTACTAAAAAAATACAAAAAACTAGCCGGGCGAGGTGGCGGGCGCCTGTAGTTCCAGCTACTCCGGAGGCTGAGGCAGGAGAATGGCGTAAACCCGGGAGGCAGAGCTTGCAGTGAGCTGAGATCTGGCCACTGCACTCCAGCCTGGGCGACAGAGCGAGACTCTGTCTCAAAAAAAAACAAAAAAAAACAACAAAAAAAAGAACAATGGTGGCCAGCGCAGTGCCTCACGCCTGTAATCCCAGCACTTTTGGAGGCCCAGGTGGGCAGATCACCTGAGGTCAGGAGTTCGAGACTAGCCTGGCTAACATGGTGAAACCCCATTGCTACCAAAAATACAAAAATTAGCTAGGTGTGGTGGCGGGCGCCTGTAATCCCAGCTACTTGGGAGGCTGAGGCAGGAGAATTGCTTGAACCTGGGAGGCAGAGGTTGCAGTGAACCGATATTGTGCCATTGCATGCCAGCCTGGGCGACAAGAGTGAAACTCCGTCTCAAAAAAAAAAAAAAAAAAGTTAAAAAAATTGTTTCCAAAAGTCTAGTGCAATAATTAAGGGTATAGACTTTGGGGCCAAACATACCTGAGATCAAATCCCAGCTCTGACACTTCCAGAGCTGTTTGACTTTAAGCAAGACATCTGCCTCATTAGCCTCATTTTATTTTTTAAATTTTGGCCAGGTTGGTCTTGAACTCCTGACCTCAGGTGATCCACTGGCCTCGGCCTCCCAAAGTGCTGGGATTATAGGCGTGAGCCACTGCGCCCAGCCTTTTTTATTTTTTAAATAGAGACAGGGTCTTGCTCTGTCATCCAGGCTGGAGTGCGTGGCATCAATCAAAGCTCACTGTAACCTCGAACTCCTAGGCTCAAGGGATCCTTTGCCTCTGGAACAGAAATTAAAAGAAATTGAAGAATGTGTAAGCAGAAACTCAGTTGTATATAAGAAAGTCTAATTCCCCCTGAGAAAGAGAAAGAGCTGGAGTCCTTTAAAAATTAACTGCCTGTTTTTCTGCGGCTAGTGAGCCTTATCTCTCCTCCTTTCCCAGGCATTGTGAAGGCCCCGTTTCCCTAGCTGTGCAGTTGCAAGGTCACTAGACAGATAAACTCAAGTCGTAAAACATGCTTCTCCTTGAAAAGTAAGAAATGATGTAATGCATGTCTCAATTAATTTAATAACGGGCTTTGTTTCTTGCTTCTGTAATATGCTTCCCCCTGCAAAGATCTCCCCCTGCCCCACAAAATGCTTAAAAGGTAACTTAACTCTTTGTTCAGGGCTCAGTCCTTCAGATTTTAATCCGACTGGGCCGGTGCACCTAAATAATTAATAAATATCCTCCTGAATCCCATTGGTCTCTCTGATTCCTTAAAATCCCCCTATACCTCAGCCTCCCAAATAGCTAAGTCTACAGGCACGCACCACCATGCCTGACTTGCTTATTTATTTATGTATTTTGAGACTGAGTTTTGCTCTTGTTTTCCAGGCTGGAGTGCAATTGCATGATCTCAGCTCACTGCAACCTCTGCCTCCCAGGTTCAAGCGATTCTCCTGCCTCAGCTTCCCAAAGTGCTGGGATTACAGGTGTGAGCTATCGCGCCTGGCCTAATTTTGTACTTTTAGTAGAGAGAGGGTTTCTTCATGTTGGTTAGGCTGGTCTCGAACTCTCCTCAACCTCAGGTGATCTGCCAGCCTCAGCCTCCCAAAGTGCTGGGATTACAGGCCTGAGCCACCACGCCTGGCCTATTTGTTGAGACAGGGCCTTAAGTGATCCTCCCACCTCAGCCTTCCAAGGTGCTGGGATTACAGGCATGGACCACTGCGCTGGGCCATAAGCCTCATTTTTCTTTTTCTTTCTTTTTTTTTGAGATGGAGTTTCACTCTTGTTCAGGCTAGAGTGCAATGGCACGATCTTGCCTCACCGTAACCTCTGCCTTCCAGGTTCAAGCAATTCTCCTGCCTCAGCCTCCTGAGTAGCTGAGATTACAGGCATGCACCACCACACCCAGCTAATTTTTTGTATTTTTAGTAGAGACAGGGTTTCTCCATGTTGGTCAGGCTGGTCTCAAACTCCCAACCTCAGGTGATCCACCTGCCTCGGCCTCCCAAAATGCAGGGCTTACAGGCATGAGCCACCACGCCTGGCCCATGAGCCTAATTTTTCTTAGCTATATAATAAGGTTAGCTCCGTGCTTGTAATCTCAACACTTTGGGTGGCTGAGGGAGGAGGATCATTTAAGGCCAAGAGTTTGAGACCAGCCTGGGTGACATAATGAGACCCTGTCTCTGCCAAAATATAAAATTAGCTGGGTGTGATAGCACAGACCTATAGTCCTAGCTACACAAGAGGCTGAGGCTGGAGAATCGCTTGAGCCCAGGAGGTCAAGGCTGCAGTGAGCCAGGATTGGGTTGCTGCACTCCAGCCTGAGTGACAGAATGAGACTTTGTCTCAAAAAATAAAATAAAGGCTGGGTGCGGTGGCTCAAGCCTGTAATCCCAGCACTTTGGGAGGCCAAGGTGGGCGGATCACGAGGTGAGGAGATCGAGACCATCCTGACTAACACGGTGAAGCCCCATCTCTACTAAGAACGCAAAAAATTAGCTGGGTGAGGTGGTGGGCGCCTGTAGTCCCAGCTACTTGGGAGGCTGAGGCAGGAGAATGGCGTGAACCCAGGAGGCGGAGCTTGCAGTGAACCGAGATTGCGCCACTGCACTAACAGAGCGAGACTCCGTCTCAAAAAATAAATAAATAAATAAATAAAATAAAAATAAAATAAATAAAATAAAATATAAGCGGGGGGGTCATAATCCTGACCTTACAGAGTTGTTGTGAGGGTTAAAAGTAATATGAATTCCAGGTTGATGGCACTCAGAAATCTACACAACACTCCTGTTTTACAGACATTCAGTGCATTAATTAACAAATATTTATTGAACTCTTACTGTGTGCTGGTTTGGGCTCTGGAGAAGAGCAGGAGGGAGGTCCTTAGGTGAAGAGATACATTAATGCAGAGGGGACTGGATTCAGGACATCCATCCCTCAGGCTCTCTCAGAACAATAAGGTACTCCTTGTCCACAGTGCTTCAAATGTGCGAAACACCATCACCATGATGCTCTGGCCTGGGCAGCTGTGCCCAGGGCCCAGCCAGCTTGGCTATCAGCCCACCCCTCTCCTCCAGCTCTAGGATAAAACACACAAAGCCCTTAAGCCCCTGGCCAGAGAGCAGATTCTTTCCCCCCTCCCCAGGCCCCACTCTATTCCATGGAAGGGTAGGGACTTAGAGAGCAAAAACCAGGGGAAAAGTAGGTCACAGCAGGAGGATGGTAGTAATCTCCCTGATGGCTGGCCAGAACAGCCAGGCCCCTGCTCCTGGTCATCCAAGACCAGCTCTGGAAGACTTCTGGGATATACAGCCCCAGCACCATCCTTCCTAGCAGTATGCCCAGGGTAAAGGTGCCACCCTAAAATGACACACCTCCACAGTGGGGTCATTCTCAGTCCAAGCCCTTGCTGACTGTAGCACTACCCATGCTGGACTTAAGAGCTCTATCTTTCGGCCGGGCGCAGTGGCTCACGCCTGTAATCCCAGCACTTTGGGAGGCCGAGATGGGCGGATCACGAGGTCAGGAGATCGAGACCATCCTGACTAACACGGTGAAACCCCGTCTCTACTAAAAATACAAAAATTAGCCGGGCGCGGTGGCGGGCGTCTGTAGTCCCAGCCACACGGGAGGCTGAGGCAGGAGAATGGCGTGAACCCGGGAGGCGGAGCTTGCACTGAGTGGAGATTGCGCCACCGCACTCCAGCCTGGCGACAGAGCGAGACTCCGTCTCAAAAAAAAAAAAAAAAAAAAACAAGAGCTCTATCTTTCATTCCACACCCTCCCACAAGTGCACCCTTTATATCCAGCCCTAGGATGGATGCTAGAGACACAATGAGGATTCTGACAAAAAGGACTTCCTGCCCTTGGGGAATCCACAGTGGGGAATTCTGACCTGTACCTAGACAATAACAAGCTAGTGCTATCAGTACTGAGGCAGAAGGGAATCCAGGAGCTGTGTGGACCTAGAGGAGCCTTCTGATTCAGCTTGTAGTCAGGGTTAGGGAATAATTCCTAGAGGAGGTGATACTACAAGAGTGAGCCACTGCACCTGGCTGAGTTTTTCAATTTAGAAAGTAAAGAATAAGGCCGAACATGGTGGCTCATGCCTGCAATCCCAGCACTTTGGGAGGCCAAGGGGGTCAGATCACCTGAGGTCAGGAGTTCGAGACCAGCCTGGCCAACATGGTGAAACCCATCTCTACTAAAAATACAAAATTAGTTGGGCATGGTGGCAGGCACCTGTAATCCCAGCTACTAGGGAGGCTAAGGCAGGAGAATTGCTTGAACCCAGGAGGTGGAGGTTGCAGTGAGCCAAGATTGCGCCACTGCATTCCAGCCTGGGTGACAAGAGCAAGACTCCATCTCAAAAAAAATAAATAAAAAAAAAATAAAGTGGAGGGAGAGACAATATAAGTCAATGAGGAGACTATGGCAGTGCCTCTATAAACCGTGGGGTGATGGCTTGGAATAGGATCCTGACAGTGGTGGGAGAAGGCTGATCAGAAGAAGGTCCCACCCCCAGAAGGCTTCCTCCTTCCTCAGATTCTGCCTAGCTGATTTTGCTCTTCCTTTCCACCGGTATGAAGAGGGGCTCCTCGCACACCACATGCTGTCATTCCATGGCTTCCAGAAAGCCTTCTGCAATTGTTTTGACACCACACCGCCTACTTCTTCTCAAAGAACAAGGTTGTGGAGAGCAGAGGCCAGAGGAACCCTTACAGTAACCCCAGTTTTTGCCACTTCAGGTCGTATCAGGGGCTTGAATGTGGACTTCAACAGAGGCTCCCCACCTTCTAGAACAGGCCTCCTTCAGACAGACGCGAAAGCCAGAGGAAGGGACTGAGCACACAGTCTGTGCTGTGCCTTGAAGGCTGAGGTGACAGGCAGAGAGAGGAGGAGGTGAAATGGTCAGGAGCCCAGAGGCTGGGGAGGGAGTGGAGCTGAGATCAAGGGCACCTCACCAGCTCACCTGGCCCCCAGGGGCAGGGATAGAAGGGGTAGGCAGTGCTAGGAGTGCAGGGCTGAGACCCCGCCCTCCCGACCCCAAGCCAGCACAGGAAAGTAGAGGAAGACTGTGCATTCCGGCAGATCTCTGGTCTCCACTGGAGGAGCTCTTGGGACCTGCACGAAATGGAAAGTTTTGCGCTGCCACTGGGAAACCAGTGTTTGTAAGGAGGAAGATTGATTCCCCTGTGGTGGCCCTCAGCCCCGCCCATTCCATCTAAGCAAAGGATCAGTTTCTGGGAGTCCCTGGCCCCAGCCAAGCAAGGCCGCAGCCAGGAGAAAGGAAGGAGCTTAGTACAAATATAAATACCTTTAATGAAAAGCCCTGCTGCGCTCTGCAGAGCCTGGACAACCACCGCCAGGGCAGGGCTGGAGGCATAGGCACTGCCACCTGACCTGATAGGCTAGGCCAGAGGCCCCAGGAGGTAGGTCAGAGCCAGAGCAGCCGCCAGCAGTGGGGGCGCAGGGGCCATGGGGAGTGCAGGTGCTGCAGCTGGCAGTGTCTCCTGGTTGGTTTCGGAGCCTGTACCGCGCTCCCGAACATGCACTGGGGCGCTGCACAGAGTGTGCAAGTTATTCGGATGGGGGGCCCGGCGAGCTTCTTGCTGTAGTGATTCCCACACTGCAGCTGCC
Organism: Chlorocebus sabaeus; assembly: GCF_047675955.1. Taxonomy (NCBI): domain Eukaryota; kingdom Metazoa; phylum Chordata; class Mammalia; order Primates; family Cercopithecidae; genus Chlorocebus; species Chlorocebus sabaeus. Next base: position 64,829,352 of record NC_132908.1, on the reverse strand, counting down.
TCCTCCGGACAGCCCAACAGGACCCGAGAGGCACAGGCATGGAAGTCATTCCAAGATCTGTTAAGGGAGTGGGATTAGGGGGATTAGGTGAGGCAAGGAGATTTTGGTTTGGGAAATAAAAGGTTCAGTCCCCAATGGTGGCACAGGTTGGGCCACTGCCTCGCACCCGCTGGTACCTGCAGATGGTCTCCAGCTCGCCTCCGCGGCCCATGCCGTCCCCCAAGCGGATGAGACACTCGGCGAAGCCCTGGTATATGGTGTCACAGCGGTTTGGGCCCACTGCAGCTGCTGCCAGGGGAGGTACAAGGACTAGAAGTGGGGTGGGGGTGGGGGAATGGTAGATAGGATGAGCCAGGCCCGTCCCCCAGCCCCCAGGGGCTTGTTTACCTGGGAGCACTCTGGGGATGTGACTCAGCGGAAAAAGGGTGCCCTAGGGAACTAAAGGGCAAATCTGGGGATTACCTACCCAGGCCCCCTTCAAGGTAAGACCCAGACTGGGATTTGCACAGGGGGAGGGGATGTTGTGTCCCCCAAGTCAGCTCTTCCTCTGAGCTTCTGGGGCCCCAGGTGGGATAAGGAGGGTTCACATGAAGGAATCAGGATAGGGTGGAGGGGAGGGTGGTCCAGAGGCCCGGGACTAGAAACAAGTGCATCTCTCTGCGGTTTAGACAAGCTTTGCTTGGCCCTCCAAACTCTCTCTAAAGATAGGTATTTTTGGAGAGACAGGGCAGGATGCAAAGGTATTGGGATCCAGGCCAGACCTTCAGAGAGGACTTAGGGATCCTATGACCGATCTATAAGTCCTGCCATTGCCATGTCTCCCTTTATCATAAGAGGGGATGCAAATTTTGGAGTCCTTCCCCCATAACTAGGGCTGTTTGTGCCTCTCACTTTCTGTCCTGAAGTCACCAGCACACCTTCCTGGAGCCCTTGCAACTCTTCTCCACCCTGGTGCCCAGTGTTCCCACAAACCCTATGCCCAGTCTGGCCTTGCTGGGCGAGAAGGGGGTGTGGCCCGGGCCCCAGACGCCCGCACTCACCGAGGGGCAGCAACAGCAACGGCCTCAGGGCACGGGGTGGTTGCCAGCAGCAGCGGCGGCGGCAGCAGCGGCAGTGGCAGCGGCGCATCGTCCCTGGCTGAGAGCCTAGTGCGGGAGCTAGCTGCTTGGAGTGCAGCCCGTCCGCCCAGCCCCCGGAGGGAGGGACGGTGATTGGATGGAAGCCGGGGGTGGGGCTCCGAACCCAGCTGGCGGCTCCGCCTCCAACACCCAAATGGGTAAAGGAGCGAGAAGGGACCTCAGAAAGCAGAAATTCCCAGGAGCACAGGCTGGTGCTGAGCAGGCCCCTGGACCCTCACCCCATAAAAGGAGGGAGAAGGGAGATCTGGGAAGGCAGTTGGAACAGATGAGTGGGTAACCCCGCCCCTTGGCTGGGTTGGTCTAGACAGAGCTCCACAGGGAAGAGAGGGGCAGGGAAGGAACAGAGGGCAGTTATGAGAGTCACACCAAAGACAAACCAAAAGCACACACATACTCCGTTTTATTCCAAAAGCATTTAATTGAATTTCTCAATATTTTTCAAAAACAAAAAGATCCAAATTAGAGGTAAAAAGGAACATGGAAAATTCCACTCAAGTGGTGTCACGATCTCAGGGTCATGCTCCAGGCATGGCAGAACCCAAGCAGGCACAATACCTGCCCTGGGCCCAGCCTAAACCTTCTGACTACCACACCCTGTAGACCACGGCCAGTGCTCCCTGCTCCCTGACCCCCAAACACCCCAGAAATGGGGGCCTGAGCAGGTAAAGGCCAGCCGTGACCCTGCCTCGGCCTAGGCCTGTCTGATGGCCTTCAGTGCCATCCCACCCCTGGGCAAGGCAGGCTTAGCAGCTAAGGGAGGCTGGGGGTCACGAGACCATGCAGCATGAGGCTGAGACGCCGGGCCGCTTTGCCAAGTGAGTTGTGTGGCTCAGCCTGCAGGAACTGAAAAAGCTTTTGGCGCACCTGGGCCATAACGGAGCCCATGTGGTCCCGAGTGATGGGGTCACTGTGGTCCAGATGCATCACGGCCTCTTCCAGGTAGCTGGGGATGGGGGAAAGGACAGGGTACAGGTGGGCACCAGCAGATGGGAGCGCCCCCTGGTGGAACTGAAGCCCAGAGGGAACCCTCTGGGTGAGGGCAGAGAGGATTGGTGGAGAAAATTAGGAAGAGGATTCAGGCAGAAGTGGGTGTCAGCTTCAAACTGCTCGCTCCCACTCCCCCACTCCCCAGCTCATCTCCCCATTCCTGGCTGCCCCCACTTACCTGAGCTTGAGGTCAGTTCGAGTGCCAAGGTCAGATGCCAGCTGCTGGATGAGGGAAAGGAGCACAGGCTGAGAGAGTGGGCAGGGTGGCTGCCCAAAAACCTGGGCTGGGTCTACAGTTTCACACACATACAGCACCAGGTTCAGGTCAGCAGCTGTCAGTGCCTGGAGGAGAAAAAAAGAGCAGTGTTTATAGCAAATTATCAGGATGGAATGTCTGTTTATCTGAACTGTGTGGCCTGAGGGAGGAAGACCACAGGGTGCGCTAGTGAGGGCTCCAGAGGGACTCAGAGAGAGCCCCGCAGGGTTGTATAGTTACCCTAGGGGATTGGGAAATGGTTCCTGAGAAGGGTAGTTGTAAAGCAAGGTGGGGTAGGTGGGAAGAAGGGGGTCCAGGAAGAGGAAGCAGCAGGGACAATGGCCTGGAGGCCAAAGGGAACCAAGAACAGTCTGCTGGGGCCAGAAGGTGCAAAGCTGGTGGGTGGAATGTATGGTGTGTGGGCCTTGTCAAGAGACACGTGACCCTTACCAGGGCCTAACGCCTATCGTACCTGCTGGAAGGCCTGATTGAGGTGGCCCTGCTGCAGCAGCTGCAGGATATGGGCTTGCTGGGCCTGGCAGTCAAGGTGGGCAGAGGGGACGGGTGTGCCAGCAGCTGAGCGCATGGCCTGCATGATGCTGGAGGTGACAGCGGCCTGCTGCTCCTTGAGCGCCACACTCACCTCACCCTTAACGATGCGCTGTACCTGTGCTAAAATGGACTCCTGAAGGCTGCAAAGGGAAGTGAATGAGGTGAAGTGGACAGGGAGCCCAGTCTGGCCTTTCTCAAGCCCACCACCTTGCCCAGTACTCTGTCCACACACCTGCCCACAGCCACATGCAGCTGGTGCTGCACCTCAGCCCGAACACTGCTGGCCACGGTGGCTGCCATCTGCTCAGTGGCACTCTGCAGTGTGCTGACCAGGCCCCGCAGCTGGGCCAGCACAGGCTCCCTGGCCTCCTGTTCCCGTGCCTTCCGGCTCTTCATGTGGCTTTCTAGCTGCTGCAAGTCTGAGGGGTGACCACGGGGACTATAAGAGGAACAGAAGGAAAGAGGATAACCCCTCCCACCTTGGGCCATATGACCCCACTCACATTCCTGTGTCCCCAGTCGGAAGCTATCATTGATTTGCTGGAACATGGCCTGGCAGCTCTTCTCAAAGGCCGGCAGCACCACACTCTGGAAGGCTTCCCGGTAGGCTGCCTGCATCGGCCCCTGTAATGTGTCTGCAGCTGCTCGGGCAATGGCATCAGTCAAGTTCTGGGGTTAGAAGAGGGGGTCAAGTTGAAAACCTGAGTCTGCTGGGTGCAGTGGCTCACACCTGTAATCCTAGCACTTTGGGAGGCCGAGGCGGGCGGATCATGAGATCAGGAGATCGAGACCACCCTGGCCAACATGGTGAAACCCTGTCTCCACTAAAAATACAAAAATTAGCTGGGTGTGGTGGCGCGCGCCTGTAGCCCCAGCTACTTGTCAGGCTGAGGCAGGAGAATCACTTGAACCCGGAAGGCAGAGGTTGCAGTGAGCTGAGATTGCACCATTGAACTCCAGCCTGGGAGGCAGAGTGAGACTCCATCTCAAAAAAAAAAAAACAAAAACAAACAAACAAAAAAGAAAACCTGAAAACCTGAGCCCAACCTGGCCTGACTAGGCCCAGGAACCACCACCTCCACCCACATCTTGGGCCCTATAGCACCTTGGACTTGAGCAGCTTGGAGATGTTCTCTTTCATGCTGCCCTCCACAGCTGTGAGCTTGGTAGCCACTGAGTTGCTCAGTTGGCCTGCCATAGGCTCCAGACTCCTTGAGACACCTGGCAGAGGGGAAGAGGGGAAGGTGGAGCCATGAGAAGCAGCTTGACAGGTACCCCCACTTTCACCTGAACCACCCAAAAGGAATCTGCATGCAAAACTCACATGGAGGGACTGTCTTCTTGATCTCATCCCGTATGCTGCGCTCTAGTCGCCCAGCTACAGCTGAAGACAGTGCTTGGGACAACTGTTGTGTCAGCTGCTCCTGCAGCTGCCCTCCCCGCTGCTGCCCCTCAGCCAGTGCTCGCTCCAGCCGCCGCTCTGCGCCGTAGCTAAGGAACAGGCCTGGAGCAGGTCGTGTACTCCTTCCCAGGCCAAGAATGCTGCCCCCATCCCTATGCCATGTTGTGCTACCAGTCTCAAGGATACGCTCCTGCTCGTGCCGGGTCTCAAGGGCACGTTCTACGTGGCCTGTAACTGTGCTCTGCAGGCCTTCGAGTTGGGTACACAGACGCTGCAGCAGCTCTTCTTGGCTGTGCCGCAGCTCTGCCAGCTCTCTCTGCTGTTGCCAAATTAGCGCTGGCCAGTCCTCAGGGGGCTCTGGCACCTGTCAATAGCACTGACAGTCACACGATGCCTGCCCCACCCATCCCCACACACCAGACCAGGGAATGGCCCAGAGCCCTTCTCCACCCCCACAGGGTGAAGTTCCACAAGTACAAAGTGGGCTCGTTCACTTACCTGGTGCTCTGTGAGCCGGGATCCCATGGCTGCATCCCTGCCATAGGTGAGAAGCACCTCAGGCTACGTCAGGCAGCCTGGAGACCACCCTCTCCCTCCCTAGGATTCCTCCCTACCCATCATCCTTCTTGCTTTTCCTTTTGAGCTTGGGTGAGGTTCGAGGGGATCCCTTGGTCTTCCAGTCCTTGGCAGGCAGCCGTGGAGCAGGAACTTTGGTGCCAAAGCCTCCTGAAGCAGAGGCAAGGCTGGCTACCTCATCATCATGGTCACTGTGGGAAGGGGAAGGAGGAGTAAGCCTCTGCCCACTTGCTGCCCATCCCCACATGAGGACAATGGTGTAGAGTGGCACCCACCTTTGCTCAGCACTGGCATCCTGACTGTCACGTTGCTGCAGCAGGTGATATGGTGGTCGGTGGAAGGCCAGGCTCTTGTGCTTTTCCTGAAGGCCATTCCTGGGGCTGGAAGGACAGGCCAACTCAGCAGAGGATGAATCTATCTGAAGTCCCTCCTGCTAACACACTTTTCCCCTCCCAAGCTCCTCACCTTTCTGCCAGGGTGCTGCAGGTCTCACGAGTAATGTCAGGTGCTGTGGGCCAAACCTGACTGTCAGGAGTCGAGGCCTCCTGGGTCAAGGCTGCCTCCAGGAGGGAGGGGGTACTATGCCGATCTCCGTCCCCAGGGCCTCCATCAAGGCCAAGCTGGGGGCCGAGCTCGGGCCCTGGCCGGGGCCGTGGGGACAGTAGGTGCAGTGCTGAGGCGGCTGAAGCCATACTGTCTGGCTCAAGGCCCTCTGGTGCAGAGGAGCCAAAACCACGGGACAGGGCCTCAGATGCAATCTCAGGGATGTCCTGGGACAGGGCAGTGGAAGCTGAGGAGATGACATCAGGGGAACGGGTGCGGCTAGGGGAGGCTTGGGGTAGCCCCAGGGGCTCCACTTCCTGCAGCTCCAGGGACAGTGCAGAGGCAGCAGTAGGCACCTGAGGAGGGCCAAAGATGGGGGCTTAAGTGACAGGAGGTGAGGCAGGGATGGGGGCACAGACACGAAGCATTAGTATTAGCAGTAATGAGAGACGGGGCAGCAGAGTCAAAAGGTCAAGTGGGGATACAGGTCAAAAACGAGGCCACAGCCCAGAAGAGGAGGTGGGGACAGGGAGGCTGAGAAGACACCCACCAAGAAACACAGGAGGGTGAAATGACCTCAGGGAAACATGGACCATGTTGGGTAGAGCAGGATCAGCAGCAGGGGGGTCGGGAGGAACCCACCACCTACCTTCCCTGCTGCCGCCCACCTGCTCCCCACACTTCACACACACACCCATTCACACACCTGGCCCGGCCCCTTGGGAGTCAGTTTGTCGGCTGGGGCTGGGAGCAGGCTGGGCAGGAGGCCGCGTGGGCTTGCCTGCAGGCTGCCACTGCTGTTCATTGTCAGGCTGCCATCCAGCTGCAGCTTGGGGCTCAAAGTCAGCTCCTCAGGTGGCCTGGTGGGGGAAGCTTGAGGTGTCAGTAGCCAGAGCTTGGCATCATCTGGTACCAGCCCCTGCCATCCTCCATCTCTGACCCTTGCCTCACCTGGTCAAGGAGGGGTCCACAGCTGAGGTGCTGCTCATGGCAGACACAGCTGTAAGGGAGCTGCTGCTGCTGCTGCTGCTGCTGCTGCTGCTGCTGCTACCACTGCTGCTGCTGCTGGGAGAGGCAGTGATCTGGGGAGATGCAGGGAATAAGACCTGTGGCCTATGGCTGAGGCATTCCCAGGTCCCCCTACCTTGGGAGAGTACCTGCTGCAAGGAGGCGCTAGGTGTCATGAAGGCGTCAGGTGTCATCAACTTGGGCTTGGTCTCACTGCTCAGACTGAGGAAGTTGGCAGGTGCAGGCAGCTCCACGATTCGTCGGAGGTCAGGCTGGGAGCCGTGAGTGGCTGACCCCAGGCCCTCGGAGCCCAGTTCGGGCCGAGACTCTCCAAATGCTGCAGGGCAAGTTGCCACTTGAGTCAGATCTCAGACCCTGGTCAGTCCAACTTACCCAACCTCCCTCTCATGCCCTACTCACTAAAGTCCTCATGGGCAGTGTGGGTGGGGAGTGGGGCCACCACATCAGGGTTCAACTGTGGCTGGAAGCGGATCTGCACATCTTGCAGTGCCCTGCAGGAAAAGAAGGGGGAGAATAAAGTGCTCCAAGGGCAAGGATCAGTAGAGTGGAGACAGACACAGACAGGGCACTGATGGGCCTCCCCAAACACTCACTTAGTATGCACACAAAAGAGTTTGATGAGCACACCAGCTGCAGACTCCATGGCACCAGCTCCATGGGTACCATCTGAAAGGATAGTGTGGACGATGAAGCCCCCGGCCCTCTCTGTGCCTCCACACCCCCTAGATACATGGACACATAGCTCTGACCCTGGGGCAGCTCACCAGCACCCAGGCTGTCATTTTCCTCTTCGGCAGGCAGCACCTCAGTGTGCCGCAGCCGGCAGCGACTCACAACCTGGATACCGAAGCTCAGCACAGGGTGGGTGAGCAGGAACTCCGAGATGGAGCTGAAGCAGGCATGACCCTCCTCCTGGTTCTGCAGCAGCTCCATCACATAGAGGACCTGCACAGGCAGAACGTTCCTAGCTGAGCTCAGAGGCTAAGGGCTGCAATGCGCCACCTGCCCCTTGGCCTTCCTCTATAATCCCAGCTCTGCCCAGGTTACCCCATGGCAGCCTACCTTCCGTTGCACATCGCTGAGAATCAGGTATTCTGCTGAGAGGTCCAAGCAAACCTTGAGGCTAGGGGGCACACTCACTGAGCTGAAGATATCTGGGGAGAAGCTAGAGAGCCACAAAGCAGAGTAAATGAGGCTGAGAACTGAAGAAAGCCACATTCCCAACCCTGCTGCCCCTGCCCGGTCCCCCAGCCTTCCAACTACTCCTTACCGAACAGTCTGCAGGCAGGTCCAGGACACCGTACACCACATCTTTAGCTCTCGGTTCTGGTCAGCACCAGTAATAAGGAACCTCCAGAAAGGGACACTGCAAGGCAACAAGGCACTGACTGGCTGGCTGGGCCCCCTGCTGGGAGCCATGGTCCAGCCCACCACCCACTAGGCTGCCCACTCACTCACTCAGGGTCTTGTTTCTTATGGTTGTCACAGAACAGGAGGCAGGAGAGGGGCCGCCCATCATGAGGCTTCCACTCGTGCAGACACCTGCAGGTAGGCAGATGAGGGGCCTGAGTGAGCAGTCCAGTCGGCTACCTCGGGAGGATCCTGGTCCCTGAGGCCCTGCCTTACCTTGGCTCATCTTGCCCCTCAATGTAGATCTGCCAGAACTTGACATAGCCATCATGGCTCGCAGTAGCCAGCACAGTCCCATCAGGGGAGAGAGCTCCTTCACTGAGGCACTAGAAAGAACCCAAAAAGCTTTGCTGACTAGAGGTGAGCACAAGTCCCTCCCAAGTGAGAATGGTAATGAGCTGGACTGACTCATGGTGGGACTGGCATGCTTGTGTGACTGACTGAATGAACAGGGTCCCTAGAGAAGGCCAGATCTGCAGGGTGCTGCGAGGTAAGGAGAAAACTGCACAGGCAAGGGCCACTTTGAGCTCAGAGTCCCCATGGGCAGAATGCTAGTAAAGCTGCCCGGACAGCTGTGGATATAGGGAACAGAGGACAGATATGAGGAAGGGGAGGGCAGGGGAGGCAGGCAGTCACAGGCTTACCGTGCTATGACCTTTTACCACAATGAAGCCCTGCTTGATCTGGCTGACATCCACAGGCCAAGTGCTGTGGCTGGAGCGGAGCATGTCCAGGTCCCACACCTCAGCCTGGAAGGCACAGAGAGGTGAGTGTGCAGCCCATCCTCACACTATGGCTTCCCTGGCGCCTCCTCGCCATGCCAGCCCCCTCACCCGGTCTTCATGCAGCAGGGCCACCGTCGGGCTGCTCTCCTCACAGCAGTCCTCGCTCTCCTCCGGGATGAAGGGGCACCAGATGATCCTGCGAAAGTGGTTCAGTGGCGTGCCCTCTGGCTGCCGGATATGGACCAAGATCTCTTCTCTGAGCAGGGTGTTAAGGGCTAGATAGGTGAATGAAGAGGCGTGACACCCCAGCTCCGCCCACCCTTCTTCAGTCCCACCACCCACGGGAAGGAATGGATACTGAATTTTGCCATTAACCAGAGCCAAGCGCCACACGAACAGGTTGCCTGCCTCATCCAGGCAGGCCAGCTGTGGAGAGTTGAGGTGTGCAAAAGCCAGATCAGCCACACTGCCTGTGAAGCCCTTGAGCAAGGTCCGCTCCGAAGTGCTGACACTGATCACCCGCACCATGGCGGAGCCATTGTTGGCAGCTGGAATCAGGAGAGCAGTGCACCATGAGTACATATCCAGGCTCAGGCAGCAGCAGAGAAGCGCTGCCCCTGTCTGTCTCCCTGCCACCACCATAGTCGCAAGCTTGGTTTTCCCACCCAGCTCCCCAGGAGGCAGCATGGACAAACCTCCCATTGTACCCCTAAGGCCTGAGTGGCTTGATGTTGGAACTGGCTCTGTTGGACGTCCAGCATAACATTCCTTCCTCCCCACTGTCTTTACTCACCCCGAATGGCATAGGCCAAGAAGGAGTTAGACACAGCAATCAGGTTGCCATAGTAGTACTTCTGCTCCCAGTCATACTTGGCGACAGGCTGAATTTTCACCTGAGAACCCAGGGTGAGAAAAGTCATGGAACTTCCCTAGAGCCTAGGTGGCCCCCAACATCCCTGGGGATGGGAAAGGACACAGATGCAAGTCCAGCTACCCACTGTTACCTCCTGGAGCCAGACTCCCACAGAGGCTTGGCACCCAGCCCTGGCTTCTTGAAACTGGGAAAGTGTCAAGGTGGCCCCACAGGAACTGGCAGCATGAGGGAGACCGGAAAGGCTGGGTGTGCCCCTATACATTATATATGCCACAGCATCCTAGTACCTACCTTGTTGCTTCCCCGGGCCTTGCTTGAAATGCTAGAGTCACTGCTGGCCACAATCTCCACCTCCTTGGCCAAAATCCCAATGCAGGTGGAGCTATCATCTCCTGAGAGACAGCTGTGGGGAAGAGTGCAAAAACTTTGTCTCTTGTTCACCCAAAGGCTCAATGGGCAGGGATGGGAGGAAGCGAGGACATAGCCAGCCTGGTAAAGGTATCTAGTCCAATGTCAGCTTTGCCTGGTACACCGGCCCCAGACCCACAGCTCCGCTTGCTCACCTCCTTCCTTGAGAATGAGTCTACTTTAATTTTAAACCAGGTATCCAGGCCAAACCCTTGAGCTTGTCCTTGCCTCTCATCCTAGTGCAAGCTCAAACTCCACCCCAGGTCATCGAGAGAGGAAGCAGCAGAGGCTGCTGGCCCTGCTCACTCCCCATCTCATGGCTTCAGCTAGGAAGACACCCCAAACACACCATCACCACCATTGTCGTCTCCTAGGTACTCACATGACCTGCTTCTCTTGCAGGTTAATGGGTGGCATGGTCCGAAGACCAGTCTTGTTTGTTGAGGTACCATCACCTGAGCAGAGCGGGTCTGGGACCAGAAGCCCATTGAGGTCCCCATTGTAGGCACTGGATGGCCGTGGGCTCTCTGCACTGGGGCCTGGGGACAGAGAGGGTCACTCTGATAAGGTTGCTCGACCTGCCCACAAGCTTCTCCCCTTGCAGAATTTCCTTCAAGAACTATGAGGTGTTCTAAGAACACTCAACTGAGCAAAGCATGTCCATGAGGAGGAGGGCCCTGTGTTCATCTCTCGTTCCATAAACGCTGATGTATGCAGGACCAAGGATGAGCATGAGGCTCTTCTGCCTGGGGGAGGGGTACAAGCCATCAAGGACCCTTTCAGGCCAGTTAATACTCAGGCCTGGGTTATCACAGAACTCTGTGGACTCTGAGTAAGGGCATAGGAACGGTCAGGAAAGACTTTATACAGCAGTTAGTGTGGCCAGAACACACAAACACAGGAAGGATGGAGGGAAAACAAAGCTGCAGAGGCATCAGGTATGATGCTGTGGCACTTAGACTCTTCCCTGTGGGCCATGAGAACCATAGTTTCAAAGGGGAAGGTGACGCGGTCAGTTCTGGCCAGTGGGATGACTAAGATAGCAGGCAGAATGGTTGAGAATCTGGGTGAGAGAGATCAAGGCCTAGACCAACGTAGTGTCAAGATCTGGAGAGAAGATGGGCTCCTAAGGCATGGAAGGGCACTGGTAAGATGTGGAAGGGGCTGCCCCACACAGAAATGGCTCAGAAGAAGCTATCTTGGGCAAGTAAACACAGAATGCAGGGACATAAAGGAGCTGGACCAAAAGGAGAGAAACTATGGGACAGAGTGTGGAGTAAGGAAAGACAGCATTTCAGTTCTTTGCAACTGGCTGGGTTTCAAACACTCTCATAGGCTCAGACACCATTTCCAAAATTCCCAAATGACAAGGAGCCTAGGGCTCCACATACAGGAACATAGCAAGTTTCCACTCACAATAGTCTTTCAGTTCTTTTGGCGCGATCCTGGCTCACTGCAACCTCCACCCTCTGGGTTGAAGCAGTTCTCCTGCACCAGCCTCCCAAGTAGCTGGGATTACAGCTCAGCTAAGTTTTTTTTTTTTTTTTTAGATGGAGTTGCCCAGGCTAGAGTGCAGTGGCATGATCTCAGCTCACAGCAACCTCCGCCTCCCAGGTTCAAGGGATTCTCCTGCCTCAGCCTCCCAAGTAGCTGGGACTACAGGCACGTGCCACCGTGCCCGGCTACTTTCTTTTTATTTTTAGTAGAGACGGGGTTTCACCATCTTGGCCAGGCTGGTCTCGAACTCCTGACCTTGTGATCCACACACCTCGGCCTTCCAAAGTGCTGGGATTACAGGCGTGAGCCACCATACCCAGCTTTTTTTTTTATCTTTGGAGTCTTGCTCTGTCGCCCAGGCTGGAATGCAGTGGCGTAATCTTGGCTCACTGCAAGCTCCGCCTCCCAGGTTCACACCATTCTCCTGCCTCAGCCTCCCGAGCAGCCGGGACTACAGGTGCCCGCCACCATGCCCGGCTAATTTTTTGTATGTTTAGTAGAGATGGGGTTTCACCAAGTTAGCCAGGATGGTCTCAATCTCATGACCTTGTGATCCGCCTGCCTCGGCCTCCCAAAGTGCTGAGATTACAGGCGTGAGCCACTGTGCCCGGCCAATTTTTATATTTTTAGTAGAGACGAGGTTTCACCATGTTGGGAAACCATGTTGGCCAGGCTGGTCTCGAACTTCTGGCCTCAAGCAATCTACCCACCTCGGCCTCCCAAAGTGCTGGGATTATAGGCGGGAGACACCGCACCCAGCCCTCAACAGTCTGAGTTCTGACCTGGTCCTCCAGTGAGAGGAGACAAGAAAGAGCTGCTTGGCAAACAAGGGAATCAAGTGCCAATCAATAAACAAAGAAGTTATAAGGAAAGCCTCCAGGCCACTTCATTCGGATCAGAGCCACTTTAGCTGTTCAGTGACAAGCTGACCACTCTTCCTTCCATGAAGGGTACCATGAGGACAACCAAAAAGCAGGCCCAGGCTGTACATGGTTGGCCATGCCAGGCTCTACCAAATCTCTGCAGAGTCTAGTCTGCAAAGCAGCTGAGCAGCAGAAGAGGTCCACGCCCAACTCATGAGTGAAGAGGGCACACACTCCAGGCCTGGCACAAAGGACCCAGTGGTCTCAGGCAGCAAATGGATTTTCTGAAAGTAGGGCTTAGCTGAATCCACCCCTAGTGAGCACCAGTGCCTGCTTCCAGAAGCAGCCAGTCTGGGCCTCCCAGCAGGTGTAAGAACAAGATCTGAGGAAACATCAGTCCTCCACTGTACACCCACACCATCATCACCGGCCACTTCAGAGATCCCTAAACCTGTCAGTAAACTAGTACCTCCACACGTGCTATTTCCTTTTCCTAATAGGTGCCTTCTACATACATGCCTTGGGTGCCTTTTCTGACACCCAAGACCCTGTTCACATTACCAGACCTAGCCCACTCTCCCCTCTCAGACCTGCACTCTGCACTCACCAGCCTCCACCCTTCCCATGCCCATCACAGTATCGAGACACTCCTCTCTTTCAATGACAACAGTATATTACAACCCTGTTAGCTGTGTCTTGGGGAATCTATGGGGACAAGATTAGTTCTGAGGTATCATTAAAAGCGAAATATGAATGAATGGGAACAAATTAGGGCTTGGAAATATTTGTAGCCTAATTCAGTCAGGGTGGTGCGGTCTGTGGTTTGCCTTCATCCCAGAAAGAACACAGAATTGAGGCTGGACACCTCCTCCATTTCCTCCTGGAAATCAGTTTCAGAACGGGAGGCCTGGAGTCTTTATTCCAGAGAGAAGGGCCAAGTTATGGGGGGGACCGGCGACTCTTCAGCGTCTCGCTTAAGCCTAGGCCCAGAATTCCATATACGGAGCCCAGACCAGGCCTCTGAATCATGGCGAAAGGGAAGAGAAGCTAGGCCAGTCCCAGGAACACTACAGACCTCGGGGCCAGGAAACCAGAGGGCCCCAGCGGATTCAGAGAAGGGACTTCACCTTCAACCCAGACGTTGAAGGACGAGGCAGAACAGCCTGAGGACAAGATAGGGAGGGGTCACACCCAGGGGTCTGCGCCCTTCGAGGGGCACAGTCAATCCCCGTCCACCCTTACCCGCCAGGAAGATCTAGAGCTGGTCCTAAGGGAGCTGCGGGCCCCAAGGGCGGTTCAGACGCGCGCCGCCCTTTTGTCAGCTCGCCTGGGGCCCACCCCCGCAACCCCCGCTCACCGCCCGCGGGTCGGTCCAGCTTGAGGATGTCCCGCAGGTGCTGCGTGGCGTCCTCGATATCGATGCTCGCGCAGGAGGCCATGAGCCCAGCGGCGGGCGCCCAGCCCGCACCGCGTTCGTTCCGCCGCCGCCGCGCACCACCCACCCTCGCCCACCCGCGACGGGGCGAGACAGCAGGACGCCGGTCACTACACTCAGTCCACCCGCAGTTCGCAAACCAACGCCCGCGTACCGTCCCCCAGCCCCGCCAACCCCACCAACCCCACCAACCCCACCAACCGCCTCCACTTCCGGCCCCCACTAGCCGAGGCTTCCGGAACCTGCCAGGGACGGAGAAGAAAGGTTCCGGGCTGGGGGCGGAAGCCTAAACCCCTCCCGCAGCCCGTCCCCCTCGGCGGCCCCGCCCCTGTGCCCGCGAGGTCAGGGAAGTTCCACAGGGATGATGAGGTAAACGTCCACGCACTGGGCCACCCAGAACCCTACTCGACTCAGAAGCCGCCAGGTCCCTGCCCACTCCCAGAGCATGGACTCCGATGGTCCCAGGACGGGGTCAACTCAGCCGCCCATGCTAAGGTCCTTCAGACCCCCAGAATATGCTGAATTGGCAGGTGCCTCAGGTTTCCTTTGGAGAATGGGTGGGAATAACTCAAGGCCTGAGGCGACCCTCGAGGTCATAAAACTCAGGAATTGCAAGAGCAGAGATGGTCCCACCACAATGATCAGTCATTGTTCCCTACTGTCCCCCAGCATCCCCTTGTCCCACCTGGCACCCTCAGGTTAGAAGAAAGAAACCACAGTTTACAAATTCTTCTTTATTGCAGACAGTTCAGGCACAGGTACATGGAAGAAGCTGTATTGCAGATTTTACACAAGGTGGTTTGAGGCAGCAGGCACCTACCTCTTCCCCACCCCCACTTCCCCAAATACACATCAGTCTAGAGATCATTCCCACTGAAATCTCCTGAGCATGTTGTCCTCTCAAATAGCACACCATCCAGCCCTGTGCCCAATGTCACCCGGCAATCTATGGGATCTGAAGAGGTCCTTAGCCTCCACCCGCAGTGGGATGGGGGAAGGGTATCCTTTTACACGTCAGATTTAGCTATGGTGTCCTTACCAATCCTAAAACCCTTAAGAGGGCACTGACCCAAATATTGGGTTTGGTTCTGGCCTATCGTTGCTACGTTGCCACTAGGTTTATACCATCCAGAAGTCTGTGGGATGGGGGGCTAGATTTGTACTGGGCAAGGCCTTTGTCCCCAAAATGGAGAAGCAGAAACTGCCCTAACAGCTAAGACTCCCTGGGATTTGAAGACAGCATGAAGTCTGTATTCTGAGGAAGGGAATAGAGAGAGGCCTGGCAATGTCCTGCAGCAGTCTGAGGGGTGAGGACTCCTAAATTATGAGTCCCTCACAGACTGCCTCCTTCCACAGCTCTTGACCTATACTCCAACCCAACTGGGCCTAGCTCTGTGGGCAGTGGAGGCTGGCTCTTCGGATTACCTGCCTTTGGGTAATGATATCCAAAGCAGATGGGACAGGAGCTGAGCTGCCCTCTGCCTGGCTTGGTGTATGTGGGGCACCCTGGATATGATCCTGATCCGATATGATCCTGATCCTTCTGGGGATACAGCGGACCCCTCCCTTGATACTGCTGAGACCTCAGGGCCTGAATGTGATGGGACATTTTGCCAAGGCCTCTCCAGCTTCAACAGGATTCAGGATCATCTCTCCTGCTACTAGAGCCCTGAACCTCGCCAGAGCAGAAGTCACAGGAGGTATCAGAACTGACTGCACAGGCTTCAGTGCGAGAAGCTTCAAGTCAGACCTAAGCTCTTCCTGCCTGCTTTCCCAAGACCAGTCGCCCTGCGGAGTGGGAGAGAACTGCCCTACAGGGCTTCTGAGAGGCTAGCTGGGAGTGCTGCTTCAGCAGTTTCTCCCTGAAACAGGTATTCAGAGTTGGGGCAGAAGTGGGAGGGTGAGACATGAGACAGACAATGGGTCCGGGTGGCTTTCGATGCCCAGCCAACTAGTAAACTAATTAAAACAATTTAAACTGTTAAGAAAATTTTTGTGGTTTTATTGTATCATGAGGCATTGAAACATCTGAACAAATCAATGTCTGGGCGGTGAGGCAGCTGCTTTCTCCTTCACTTCTTTGGGTTACTAGAGCAACTTGTCAGTAGATTAAAAAAAAAAAAAAAAAAAAAGGACAACCTTTTGCATTACTTAAGTCTTTCCAAGGCATGCGCTGGTACAACACAAATTTCTCCCATCAGATGCAACTAGTCTAGTGTCCAAACATCATGCACAACACCTCGGTGGCAGCAGCGCACTGCGCCCACTCCCGCCGCGGCCCTGCTCATTTGTGCATGATATTTGGAGCATCTGGAGGAGTGGGAATAGTATTGGGAAGAGGAGGGAGGAGGAAACAGCGTGAGTGCCTAGTTGAGAGGAGGTCAGCCGAAGTTGTGCAGGGCGAGCCTGAACATGTCATTGGTGCAAACCCAAGCATCGTTGATGTTCTTTAATAGGAACATCTGGTGGAACCCCATGATGGGGTCTTCATCCGCCTGTGAGGAGAAAGAGAGGATTCAGTAAGGGGATCAAGAAACAGGAAGAGAATTCAGTGGTAGGAGAATAGGGCAAAAAAATGTGGACTTTAGGATCAGGCCCTACTGTCCTGAACTCAAATCCCAGTATAGCCAAGGGGTACTTGTGAATGTGAATTGATATAATGTATGAAACAATGCCCTGGGCACATGGAGGTCAACAATCAGCCACGCCTACTGCTATGTGTGCTTAAACTGCACAATAATTCACCCTTAGCTATAGCAAAGACAGAAGATGTACCTGCCTCCAAGCACATACCTCCAGGCACAAGTGATCATAATTTTGAAATTAATCCCATAGTATTTACCAAGTACTTAGCGTATCAAAAAAACTGCAAACAATATTGAAAACATAGGTTCACCATCTGATGATGTTTCCTGTCATGTAATAAACAGTATTTGAGATGAAAAAAAAGGTAAGAAACCTGCAGCCAAACTGCAGAAAACTAGGATGAGGCCTAGTTGAAACAGGAGCCTAGCTAACCAGCACTGTCTCTAACATCACCTGCTTTCTGGGAATTATCGTCATCAAGGAGGCAAATCAGTTGCTTGGGAGCTCCAAATTGGACAGAATCACCAGGAAGGACGTGAAACCAGGTGGGAAGGAGCAGTGTTTACTACCCTTGCCTGAGAAAGTGAGCAATGAACTCCCTACAGAGACCTCCTGAATTCTGTCCCTCGTCAGGCGCAGGCACTGAGCAAGACATCTTGGACAGGCAGGATAAACTGACACAGGAAAGTCCAGGCCAGAAAGCAGGTGCCTCTGCGTCCACTGCAGAGGCCCACAGGACCACCTACACACCCACTCTGGACTCAGGAAGCCCTGTCCCAGCTAGGCTAGAGAGAGCGAGCATGTGACCATGTTATTGTGAGACACAAGCCCAGGCCAAGGGGCAGCCAATTTGTCCTGCTATTTTTGGGAAGAAGGGTGTTTTTGGAAACAGAATCGGGCTTGCTTTATTTATTTATTTATTTATTTATTTATTTATTTATTTAGAGCCAGAGTTTTGCTCTCGTTGCCCAGGCTAGAGTGCAATGGTGCAATCTCGGCTCACCACAACCACCGCCTCTTGAGTTCAAGCAATTCTCCTGCCACAGCCTCCCGAGTAGCTGGGATTACAGGCATGTGCCACCACACCTGGCTAATTTTGTATTTTTAGTAGAGACAGGGTTTCTCCATGTTGGTCAGGCTGGTCCCGAACTCTTGACCTCAGGTGATCTACCTGCCTCGGCCTCCCAAAGTGCTGGGATTACAGGCATGAACCACTGCGCCTGGCCCAGAATCTGGCTTTAATAGGCTGAAGCACAGCAGGTCCTTGGAGAGTTCCTGGCAGGTCTGCGGGACCACAGGAAGTCTCTGAGAATAACGAGTCTTGAGAAGGAGAAAGGAAAATGCAAAGAGAAATAGGAGTTCCAGGCTGGGCGGTGGCTCATGTCTATAATCCCAGCAGTTTGGGAGGCCAAGGCGGGTGGATCACCTGAGGTCAAGGAGTTGAAGACTAGCCTGGCCAACATGGTGAAACAGTGTCTCTACTAAAAATACAAAAAATTAGCTGGGCATGGTGGCAGGCAGCTGTAATCCCAGCTACTCAGGAAGCTGAGGCTGGAGAATCGCTTGAACCCGGGAGGTAGAGGTGCAGTGAGCTGAGATTGTGCCACTGCACTCCAGCCTGAGCAACAAGGGCGAGACTCTGTCTCCAAAAAAAAAAAAAAAAGAAAAAGAAAAAGAAAGAGAAGAAAGAAAGAAAGAGAGAGAAGAAAGAAAGAAAGAAATAGAAAGAGAAGAGAAGAAAGAAAAGAAAGAAAGGGCCGGGCGCGGTGGCTCAAGCCTGTAATCCCAGCACTTTGGGAGGCTCAAGCCTGTAATCCCAGCACTTTGGGAGACGGGCGGATCACGAGGTTAGGAGATCGAGACCATCCTGGCGAACACGGTGAAACCCCGTCTCTACTAAAAAAAAAATACAAAAAAACTAGCCGGGCGAGGTGGCGGGAGCCTGTAGTCCCAGCTACTCGGGAGGCTGAGGCAGGAGAATGGTGTAAAACCCGGGAGGCAGAGCTTGCAGTGACCTGAGATCCGGCCACTGCACTCCAGCCTGGGAGACAGAGCCAGACTCCATCTCAAAAGAAAAAAAAAAAAAAAAAAAGAGAGAGAGCGAGAGAGAGAGAGTGAGAGAAAGAGAGAGTTCCAGGAATCTGCTTTGCTCAGCAGGTGAGGAGCCAGCAGCCAGCCTGAGGAGTGGTAGCAAGGGCTACAGTAGTGGACTGCCTCTCAACACTCAGCTGGCCTGTCCACCTTGACCTTGGGGCAGGTGGGAGCCTAGTGGCTTGGCACCCCAGTCCCATCCTGCTCCAATACTTCTCCCTTTTCCAGATAAAGGCTCTAGACCAGTGTCTGCCAATAGGACTTTCTGCAGTCACAAAAATGTTCTATATGGCTAGTATAGCCGAAGAAGTATGTTTTAATCTTAATTAATGCAACTTAAAAATTGCCACCTATATGTGGATAATGGCTAGCATACTGAACTACGCAGCTCTAGACAGTCACTTTGTCTGGGTGTCCCTAGATAAGCTGACCACATCCACAGGGAAAGCAGGGACACAAGACTCTCCTCTGCCTGCCCACTCCTCCCTACCACTGCGACAGCACCATTACCTTAAGCTGGCCCACAACCATGCTGATGATGCAGCTATCTGGAGTGGGCTGATGGTCCTGCGCGGTGATGCTGTGCTGGATTTTCTGGAACGGAAGGCTCTGCAAGAGAGAGAGTGGGAGGTGGGAGAACCAAGGCCCGAAGAGGTGGGAAAGGAGCCACCTGCACCCTGGCTTTCATCCCTACTTACAGACAACTTCTCCACAATGGCAGCTTTCCCCTGGAACTGTTGTCCTTCCCACGTAAGGCATGACGCATCAATCTGAAAAATGCAGAGGAAACCCCAGGGTTGGGACCTCAGAGTACAGGTATCTCTAAGGCCCTGGAAAGACTCTGAAAAGGGTCTTGCTTGGAGAAGTGTGCCCACACTTCAGTTTCCCTGTCTAAAGAGGGAGACTGAGCATAACCCCCAAACATTACACTGTCAACATCTTCAAGTATACCCCATTGTCCCATGGACCCAGGCTCTGAAAGACTATTTAATTAAATATACTTCCCATTTGTATTTAAGAAGTCATACGGCCACTGATATGCATAGGCCCAGGAGGCCTATATGTGGCCTGAGCTCAGCCATCCTGCTGTGTGGTGTCAGTCCCCAAAAGGTGTCGGAAATATGGCCAGGCACGGTGGCTCATGACTGTAATCCCAGAACTTTGGGAGGCCAAGGCAGGCAGATCACAAGGTCAGGAGATCAAGACCAGCCTGACCAATATGGTGAAACCCCAGTTCTTTTTTTTTTTTTTTTTTTTTTTTGAGACGGAGTCTCGCTCTGTCGCCCAAGCTGGAGTGCAATGGCCGGATCTCAGCTCACTGCAAGCTCCGCCTCCCGGGTTTACGCCATTCTCCTGCCTCAGCCTCCCGAGTAGCTGGGATTACAGGCGCCCGCCACCTCGCCCGGCTAGTTTTTTTTTTTTGTATATATTTAGTAGAGACGGGGTTTCACCGGGTTAGCCAGGATGGTCTCGATCTCCTGACCTCGTGATCCGCCCGTCTCGGCCTCCCAAAGTGCTGGGATTACAGGCTTGAGCCACCGCGCCCGGCCGAAACCCCAGTTCTACTAAAAAATACAAAAATTATCTGGGCATGGTGGCGCACGCCTGTAATTCCAGCTACTCAGGAGGCTGAGGCAGGAGAATCGCTTGAACCTGGGAAGGGGAGTTGTAGTGAGCCGAAATCGCGCCACTGCCCTCCAACCTGGGTGACAGAGTGAGACTCCATCTCAAAAAAAAAAAAAAAAAAAGTCATCAGAAATAACTTGGAAAAATTCCACATTCATCACCTTCCAAAGCCCAGGCTGAGTTCTACTGTGGACCTTCTAGCTAGCCTTCTGGATACCCCTGGGGTCAGGGAGAGATAGAGGCTGACAAGGCCTCCCAAGGCCTAGTCTGGGACCCTCCCTACCACCAAGAAGCAATATCTCACATGTAACCCACTTAGCTTAGTTCCACCTCAAATCTTCCCTTCCACAGCCTTCAAGGGCAGAACTCAAAAGGACCTCTGCTACTTACTAGCTGTGACATTAGTAAGTTACTTCTCTGAGTCTTAGTTTCCTAACCTTCAAAGGGGTAATGTGCTGAATATTATGAAATAATAAATATAAATTGTTCTTTTAGGACCTTCCTAACTCTCTGGCTCAGGCCTGCTCTAAGAGATAATGAGGCCAGGCTGGGCACAGTGGCTCACGCTTGTAATCCCAGCACTTCAGAAGGCCGAGGTGGGTGGATCACGAGGTCAGGAGATCGAGACCATCCTGGCTAACATGGTGAAACCGCATCTCTACTAAAAATACAAAAAATTAGTCGGGCATGGTGGCGGGCGCCTGTAGTCCCAGCTACTTGGGAGGTTGAGGCAGGAGAATGGCATGAACCCAGGGGGCAGAGCTTCCAGTGGGCCAAGATGGCGCCACTGCACTCCAGCCTGGGCGACAGAGCAAGACTCTGTCTCAAAAAAAAAAAAAAAAAAAAAAGAGATAATGAGGCCAGTGGTTCACACCTGTAATCCCAGCACTTTGGGAGGCCAAAGTGGGCTGATCACTTGAGGTCAGGCATTCCAGACCAGCCTGGCCAACATGGTGAAACCCCATCTCTTCTAAAAATATAAAAATTAGCTGGGCATGGTGGTGCGCACCTGTAACCCCAGCTATTTGGGAGGCTGAGGCATGAGAATTGCTTGAAACTGGGAGGCGGAGGATGCAGTGAGCCAAAATTGCACAAATGGAGTCCAGCCTGGGTGACGGAGTGAGACTTCACCTCCCCCTGCCCCCACCAAAAAAAAAAAAAAAGAGATAATGAGGCAGAATTGCCAGGATCTCAGGTCAGATCACTATGCTGGGCATGGTAACTCACACCTGTAAATCCTAGCACTTTGGGAGGCCAAGGCAGGCAGATCACCTGAGGTCAGGAGTTGGAGACCAGCCTAGCCAACATGGTGAAATGTCACCTCTACTAAAAATACAAAAATTAGGCATAGCCGGACGCGGTGGCTCATGCCTGTAATCCCAGCACTTTGGGAAGCTGAGGCGAGCGAATCACCTGAGGTCAGGAGTTCAAGACCAACCTGGCTAACACGGTGAAACCCCATCCCTTACTAAAAAATACACAAATTAGCCAGGCGTGGTGACATGTGCCTGTAGTCCCAAATACTTGGGAGGTTGAGACAGGAGAATAGCTTGAACCCAGGAGGCAGACGTTGCAGTGAGCCGAGATTGTGCCACTGCACTCCAGCCTGGGCGACAGAGTGAGACTACATCTCAAAAAAAAAAAAAAAAAAAAATTAGGCTTGGTGGTACATGCCTGTAGTCTCAGCTACTCCTGAGGTTGAGGCACAAGAATCGCTTGAATCCAGGAGGCAGAGGCTGCAGTGAGCCGAGATCACCCCACTGCACTCCAGCCTTGGTGACAGAGTGAGACTCTGTCTCAAAAAACAACAACAACAACAAAAAACCTCTACTATGACAATGACAATCAAATAATATCTGTGCTGGAATTGGTCTTCCACTAATAAGATTTCCTGATTTTTTCCAAAATTTCTGAATGGACCCTGACTTTCTGGAGACAGACACAGAAGACTATGGACACTCAGCCCAGTCAGGCTCTGAGACTGTGCCTGGATTACTCCTATCACCCCCATCAGGCTCACCTGCCTGATCAATCACACTTTTGTGACTGAATCTCAGGCAGAGTCAATTACAATTAGTTCTTGGTGTATATGAACACCACTATAAGAGCAGCAAACGCCGGGAGTGGTGGCTCACGCCTGTAATCCCAGCATTTTGGGAGGCCAAGGTGGGTGGATCATGAGGTCAGGAGTTCGAGACCAGCCTGGCCTGGTGAAACCCCGTCTCTACTAAAAATACAAAAAATTAACTGGCCATGGTGGCAGGCACCCGTAATCCCAGCTACTCAGGAGACTGAGGCAGGAGAATCACTTGAACCCAGGAGGCAGAGAATGCAGTGAGCTGAGATCGAGCCATTACACTGCAGCCCAGTGAAAGAGCAAGACTCCATCTCAAAAAAGGAGCAGTCAACAATGCCTGCATAGAAGGGTTTGTCAAATGACATATCAGCCTCCCTTGGGCTAACCCCATTTGTTTCCCATGAGCATTCAGGAGCTTTGGATCCAAAAGGAAGCTGGACTCCAGGCCTCCAGGAGAGCTTAGCTTTGCACTGAGGATGCTCATGGCTGCTGCCTCCAGAGGGCACCATGAGCCCTAACCTCTGCCTATTGCTGCCCAACCCAAAACCATGTGCCACGACAAGTGCTGGCCACATGGAATGGCAAGTCCAGAATACCCTGCCCAGAATAGCAAGATTCCCACTCTTGTGGGAAGTTGACAGAAGGAAAAGTATAGACCAGGTAGTTAGTTGGGCCAGGCCTCAGACCCGTCCCATGGACAAAAGCTCAGATACAGAGGTGTAGCCAGTCCAGGTAGGGCTGCCAAAACTTGTGAACTGGACATACTCGCCCAACATCCAGATTGATTCCCTTAGGTCCTATTCTGGCCCTAGAGCTGGAAACTTACGTAAATTGCGCCTAGTTGGGTTCTATCATTATCAAATAACTGGTAGTAATGTTGAATGAAGCTGGATCCAATCTGCTCCCAAATTGGCTTGTCTCCCATTCTGGAGCGTCACCCGGCCTCACGGAGACCTGCAAGACCAATGAGACCAGGAGGGAAGCATTGGTACCACAAAAGTAGGTGACCAGCCACTGACCCCCACCCCTCACTGGCCTTCCTGGAGTCCTTTGCTGAGATCTGTTCTCTCAGAGTACACGGAGAGGCCCTGGGGAACTGGCAGGAGACCCCTCCCAAGTCAGACCAGTGCTGGGAGCCCAGAGGTGGACCAGACCCAGCTTTTCCTTTGAGTTCTTGGTTGATGAGACACATAGATGACAGGGTCGTGGAGCACACAGGAGGGATGCTGAGGGTGGATCTACAACAAAGTAAGGTCAGAGCAGGCCCTTGAAAGCCCAGTAAGGGGAGGGTCCTTATGGGAGGAGTTAAGCACTCTTCCAATATCTTTCCATGTAATCCTCTCAACAAACTGCAAGGTCAGAGTTATTGCTGTTCTTCCCACTTTACAGCCCAGAACAACTGATATCTGTGTGTGTGTACTATTTTGTATTACAGCGCTCAGGCCCCTAACACTGTCCCAGGGCTATGCTGACAGATGGAAGAAGACCCAGTGAGGATGGGGGCAGATTCTCAAGGCCCCTCTTCTTCCTTTTATTTTTTTTTTTTGAGATGGAGTTTCACTCTTGTTGCCCAGGCTGGAGTGCAATGGCACGATCTTGGCTCACGGCAACCTCCGCTCCCCGGGTTCAAGGGATTCTCCTGCCTCAGCCTCGGGAGTAGCTGGGATTACAGGCGCCCTCCAACACACCCAGCTAATTTGTATTTTTAGTAGAAATTGGATTTCACCGTGTTGGCCAGGCTGGTCTCAAACTCTAGACCTCAGATGATTCACCCACCTTGGCCTCCCAAAGTGCTGGGATTACAGGCATGAGCCACTGCACCCAGTCAAGGCCCCTCTTCTGACAAAAACAGCAAGTGACCCCTTAGTCTCATGGGGGCAGTTTACTTCCCCGAGGCCAGGTGATACCTGACCTGGCCCTTTCTAGGATATTTCTTCATTGACTGGAGTAACTCCTACCCACTTCAGAGCTGGGGACGTGAGTTCAAGGATCAGAGGGAAAGCTGAGGGTTGTGGAAAGCAGGACTGAAGGCTGTGAGGGGAAATGTGTCATCACTTCATATCCCCTCATCCCAGCATTGCCTTCACCCTAAGGAGCTGTCTCTCTTGGGTCTCTGAGAAAGAGGGGAGGCCCCTTCCCAACTAGAGACCATGGCTGCAAGGATACTGGATGGAAAACCCAAGCCCCAGATGGGAGAGTCGCTTGGGCTTTGCTAGGCTTCTTCCAAGTAGGGAAGCCCACATCTCGCTGCAGATCCCCTGACTGCAGACCCATGTGTTGTTCTGTGGTTGGCCCCGACTGTAGAGGAGCCCACCCCCTCTGTCCTGATAATAGGACTCTGAACCAAAGCAGTAAGGACGTGGGTTTTATCCCAGCAGACAAGCATTCGCAGTGGTGGGATCTGATGCAAGTCACTGCCCTTCTTAGGGCCTCAGCCTCCTCCACTGTAAGATGGGGATGGCAACCTGACAGTGCCAGTGGTTGTGAAGCTTCTCTAAGGGAACATGATAAAGCCCTCAGCTCAATATGGTAAGTGCTAGCTCACTCCAGTCCTTGTGACCTCACCCAAAGCCAGAGGAGCCAGTGGGGAGGAATCATGTAGAGGAAGAGTGACAACACAGCCAATCCTCCACTCTGTGACCAACACTCAAGCCAATGAGGGACCAGGAAGCTAAGCCAGCTTTATTTTAGGTCCCCTAGGAGGTAGTGGCACTAAAAATAGAAGCTCAGTGCTGGGATGACTAAGAAATGTCCAGGAAAATCTAAAGCAAGCAGGGGAGAAAGCTTGGATCCAGTCATGCCTGCCACACATGAACACAAGGTGTATCCTAGTTCACTCTGCCAAGAAACAAATCAACAAGTGGGGAAAGCACAGGACCATCATCTAGTCTTCACTGTGGTCTTGGTCACATTTCCAAGGGGTCAGACTCTGGCTGTACCCACACACAAACTTAGAGGACCTACGGCAGAGCACAGCTCCTGCCCCTGGCATTTCTACCCCTTCCACCCTAGCATTTGCTATGCTTAGTCACTCAACATGCCCTGACCTTGCTGCAGCTTCCAAGGTGCCATACCCCGTGCCTAAGAGCTCTGAGGGTAGGGGAAAAGCTGGAGGAATGGATAAGGGCCATGTCTCCTTCTACCCTTGGCTCACAGCAAAGTTGGGCAGTCCTCAGAAAGGATATGCCAACCAGAAGAAACAGCACCAGCAAATGTCTTGGGGCATGAAAAGGGTGTCTCGCTCTGTCCCCCAGGTCAGGGTACAGTGGTGCCATCTCAGCCCCCTGTAGCCTCAACCTCAGGACTCAAGCAATCCTCCCACTTCAGCCTCCCAGGGAGATGAGACTCCAGGCAAGCACCACCACGCCTGGCTCCTTTTTGTGTTTTCTACAGAGACCGGGCTTCGCCAGATTGCTCAAACTGGTCTCCAACTCCTGAGCTCAAGTGATCTGCCCAGCTTGGCCTCACAAAGTGCTGGGATTATAGGCGTGCGCCACCACACCCAGCCTGTGATAACTTTCTGATACAGAAACTCCTTGACTGAAGTAGTGGTAGAAGGAAATGGGGTGGAGGAATAAAGGAAGAAAAGGATCCTTTGGCCTGGTAGGGCAGGGCAGAGTGGGGAAGAGTAAGCTCTCTGAGGAATAGGACAGATCAGGGGCTCCCAGAAAATGAGAAGGAACCTTCAAAACTATGTGGATTGAGGCCTGCTTCACCATCTTGTGTTTATTTCCACGTAGTGATCACAACAGCCACATTGTCAGAATCCACCGTCATCCAGTGATGTCGCTGGGTCCTCTGGTCAAGGCCCGTCTCTTTCTCTGCTAACTCTGCATCCCTGAGCTCTAAACCACAAAGCTGACCATGCTCCTCCCCTACAACACCCTTGCTTTTGGCTTAAAGGCCAAACCCCCTAAGTTCCACCCTCATCCCCATCTCTCTAGCCATTCCCTCCTACATCAATCCAGCTACATACACAGACACAACAGAACCTATTGAAAGCCTATTCACTGTGTTTTGTACACAGGCAAGTCCCCTCCTGCGATCCCTACCCTTCTCACATCCTCCAGGCCAGGCTGGAGGATGTTCCCCAAAATAGCCAGCAAGCTCTGATCTTGTTTCTAACACATTTACTGTACAAGTAATAGGCTGGAAAGAAACAAAAAAAGCCTGGGCTCAGAGGCAGCCTCACATTAGACTGGGAAGTGACCATCATGACAGCTTCTCCTACAGCTTTTGTGAGAGGGCCGCTGACCACACCATCTCCTGCTTCACCCCAACAGTCTGCAGGCTGAGGCCCGGCTCCTTGAGGAGCAGAAAAGACTCTGATGACCTCTGAACACCAGCCTTCGCTGACCCTTAGGTCTCTGTGAGCACAAAGACCCTCTAAGAATGTCTCGGCAACTGTGGCCCTCTCCCAACACATTTGCTTAGAGGCAGAGATATCCCAGCCTTGTGAATAATTTTCAACTGTTTAGTCATAGATCCCAGGTTAAAACCTCTGACCTAGGAGATCCCGTTAGACAACAGAAAAACCCCATTTTTATCCTCCAATTTTAAGTGTTTCCAAGAACAAAACTCAAAATAACAGTGTCTGGTTGTGAACACTTCATCTTCACCAATGCATATTAGGCATAGAAATGTGCAAAGAGCTTATGTGCACTTGTTTGTAACCACACCCTGTGAGTCAACTCCCACGTTACAGATGACCAAAAGGAGATTCAGCGAGGTTAGCCAACTCCAACTCACTCTAGGTCAGCAGCTGATAGGTGGTGGAATTGGACTGACCAGATTTGGAGGCCCCTCCAGAGTCAGGACTCCTAGTGACAACTTAGGCCTGGAGACAAAAACAAACAGACCACATCAGTGAGAGCACTCCTTGAGCCTGGCTCTCTCAGGAAGGGGCAAGGCAGTCCTGAACCAGGGCTTCCACCTCCAAACAAAGGCCTCAGACAGAAGAGTTCCACATCAAACCCAAAGTCCAAACACAGGAGTTTTTATGGAGGATGATGTCAGTTTTCTCAAACCTTCAAAGTCACAACCCTGTTCTACCATCTCAGCAAAGCAGAGCAGACAAAGATCCTAGCCCGAGGCAGTAGAGTGATTGGGAAGACCGTGTCACTCCTTCCAGACTGCACACAGAAAGATTCTCATGTGTCTGAAGCCACAGGGAATGCCAGTAGATCTGCATGGCCTGCAGTGAGGGCCCTGAAATCAGTACCAGTTGTGGCTATCCCCCACACATGCTATCATGGAGGCCAAAAACACAGCCCTGAAGCACAGCCCAGAAAGGACTCTTCCAACAGGGAGACTGATAGCTAACCTGGCTTAAAACCCTCAGGCCCAAGGCAGAGCATGGTAGCTCACATTTGTAATCCCAGTACTTTGGGAGGCCCAAGCAGGAGGATCACTTGAGTCTAGGAGTTCTAGAAGCACCTCAGCAACAAAGCCTCATATCTACAAAAAATTCTAAAAATTAGCCAGGCATGGTGGTTCACTCCTGTAGTGCCAGCTACTCAGGAGGCTGAGGTGGGAGGATCACCTGAGTCCAGGAGGTAAAAGCTACAGTGAGCTGTGAACTTACCACTGCAATCCACCCTGAGTGACAGGGCAAGACTCTGCCTCAGAAGAAACAAACAGGTTAGGCATGGTGGCTCATGCCTGTAATTCCAGCACTTTGGAAGGCCGAGGTGGGCGGATCACGAGGTCAGGAGATTGAGACCATCCTGGCTAACATGGTAAAACGACTAAAAATTCAAAAAATTAGCTGGGCGTGGTGGCAGGCGACTATAGTCCCAGCTACTCGGGAGGCTGAGGCAGGAGAATGGTGTGAACCCAGGAGGCGGAGCTTGCAGTGAGTGGAGATTGTGCCACTGCACTCCAGCCTGGGCAACAGAGTGAGACTCCATCTCAAAATAAGATAAAATAAAATATGATAAAGTAAAATAAAATAAAATAAAATAAAATTAAATTAAATTAAAACTAAATTAGCTGACCACGGTGGGTACACCTATAATCCCAGCTACCCGGGAGGCTGAGGCTGCAGTGAGCTGAGAACGCCCCACTGCACTCCAGCCTGGGTGACAGAGCGAGGCTCCAACTCAAAAAAAAAAAAAAGGCCTAACGCAGTGGCTCATGCCCGTAATCCCAACACTTTGGTAGGCCAAGGCTGGTGGATTACCTGAGGTCAGGAGTTCCAGACCAGCCTGGGAAACATAGAGAAACCCCATCTCTACTAAAAATATAAAAAATTAGCTGGGCATGGTGGCACAGGCCTGTAATCCCAGCTACTTGGGAGGCTGAGGCAGGAGCATTGCTTGAACCCGGGAGGCAGAGGATGCGGTGAACCGAGATTGTGCCATTGCACTTCAGCCTGGGAAACAAGAACAAAATTCCATCTCAAAAAAAAAAAAAAAGAAAAAACAAAATCAGCTGGGTGTGGTGGCACGCGCCTGTAATCCCAGCTACTTGGAAGGCTAGGGCAGGAGAACTGCTTGAATCCGAGAGGTGGAGGTGGCAGTGTGCCAAGAACGCTCCACTGCACTCCAGCCTGGGCAACAGAGTGAGACTTTGTCTCAAAAAAACAAACAAATGGCCGGGCGTGGTGGCTCACGCCTGTAATCCCAGCACTTTGGGAGGCTGAGGCGGGCGGATCACGAGGTCAGGAGAGGGAGACCATCCCAGCGAACACGGTGAAACCCCGTCTCTACTAAAAATACAAAAAATTAGCCGGGCATGGTGGTGGGTGCCTGTAGTCCCAGCTACTGGGGAGGCTGAGGCAGGAGAATGGCGTGAACCCGGAGGCGGAGCTTGCAGTAAGCTGAGATCCGGCCACTGCACTCCAGCCTGGGGGACAGAGCGAGACTCCGTCTCAAACAAACAAACAAACAAAAACAAAAACAAACCCTTGGAGCCAGAGTGCAAAAAGTATC
Source organism: Chlorocebus sabaeus (assembly GCF_047675955.1). Taxonomy (NCBI): domain Eukaryota; kingdom Metazoa; phylum Chordata; class Mammalia; order Primates; family Cercopithecidae; genus Chlorocebus; species Chlorocebus sabaeus. Next base: position 64,800,344 of record NC_132908.1, on the reverse strand, counting down.
TTGAGGGTACGGTGGCTCACACCCGTAATCATAAATGTAATCCCTCAGACACTTTGGGAGTCCAAGGCAGGAGTACTACTTAAGCCCAGCAGTTCGAGATCAGCCTGGACAACACAGTGAGACCTCATGTCTACAGGAAAAAAAAAAGAAAAAGCTGGACGTAGTGGAATATGCCTGTAGCCCCAGTTACTCAGGAGGCTGAGGTGGGAGGATGGCTTGAGCCAGGGAGGTCCAGACTGGGCAACACAGTGAGACCTTGTCTCAAAAAAAAAAAATCGGCCGGGTGCGGTGGCTCACGCCTGTAATCCCAGCACTTTGGGAGGCCAAGACGGGCGGATCACGAGGTCAGGAGATCGAGACCATCCTGGCTAACACGGTGAAACCCCGTCTCTACTAAAAAAAATTTTAAAAAAACTAGCCAGGCGAGGTGGCGGGCGCCTGTAGTCCCAGCTACTCGGGAGGCTGAGGCAGGAGAATGGCGTAAACCCGGGAGGCGGAGCTTGCAGTGAGCTGAGATCTGGCCACTGGACTCCAGCCTGGGCGACAGAGTAAGACTCTGTCTCAAAAAAAAAAAAAAATCCTGAAGGCAGAGCAGCAGCAACTAGACAGGAAGACACTGCTAGGTGTTAGTCTTTCAGGAAAAACTGTACCCCACTGATTTTATGGTCTGACAAGGGCTGCTACTATGCATTCTGTCCCATGGCACCTGGAACAGTCTCAACCACTTATCCTGTCTTCAAGTATCAACCACTTATCCTGTCCTAGGTGACCTGGCCCTCCTGGCTGTCCAACCTCATCTCTTGCCACTCCCTCCCCTCCTCTACAGTCGCACCAGGCACTTTCCTCCACCTGGAACATGCTGAGTCTGTTCTCACTACGGGGCGTTGTAACTGTTGCTCCTTCTATCTGGACCATTCTACTTCCTAGACCTTCCTGTGTCACATATGTGCCAGCTCAAATGTCACCTCCTCATTCACACCTTCCCTGACCACTCAGTCTAAATAGCTGTCTAGTGGCTCGGTCTAAAGTAGCTGTCTAGTGGCCAGGTACAGTGGCTCATGCCTGTAATCCCAGCACTTTGGGAGGCTGAGCAGGCAGATCACTTTGGGTCAGGAGTTTGAGACCAGCCTGGCCAACATGGCGAAACCCTGTCTCTACTAAAAATACAAAAATTAGCCAGAAATCGTGACATGTGCCTATAGTCCCAGCTACTCGGGAGGCTGAGGTGGTAGAATGACTTGAACCCGGGAGGCAGAGGTTGTAGTGAGCCAAGATCATGCCGCCCCACATGTCAGCCTGAGCGACAGAGAAAGTCAGTCTGTATTATTTGATTATAAATAAATAATGAAGTAGCTGTCTAGTTACCCATTTTGCCTCCTGTATTGTTTTCTTAGCACTTATCGCTGCATGACATTGTCACATTTTGGTATTTGTTTACGGTCTATCTCCTTGACAAAGCACCCCTAGTCATCCCTGTTCCCATGGTACCTGGCCCAGCCCTCAATAACTATTTGTCGACTAAGTGCATGAGTGTGTCAGAGCCTGGGCTGAGAGGCCAGTCCTTCTTCTCTGGAGGAGGAGTGAGTTCTGTGCAAACTTCACTCAAGTGGCCTACTGACCCACTTACCCTCCACCCACATCTTCTGTCCAAGCTGTGAGGAAACAATTATTTCTTGTCCACCCAGCTATCTGTCTGTAGCATGTGGCAAGTGGGGCTTAGCCCCAATACTCTCTCATTCCCAAGGTCCAAGTGACGTGACAGACAGCTGTGGTTGAACAGCAGGCACAGCTACACCCTCAAAAACCTAGCCTCTAGCCTGCTCCACGTCTCCCTTGTTATGTGACCCTTTGACTGTCCTATCATTAGTAATTGTAGGATGTTAGGAGGAAATGATGGGGTATGGAGCAGGACCCAGCTGTTAGGAGTTAGTACGGGTTCCTAGGTGAATACTAGGTCAACAGCTAGGAAGAAGGTAGGTATCTCACCCACACCATGGAGTAGGCCTAGAACCAGGAATGGAACCTGTGTGGCCCGCCACTCCCCTGCCTGAAGGATGGAGTGAAATCAGCCCAGATGACTGACCAGGACAGAATCCTTTCCTGGGGCTGTCACCTGAGGTCTAGGTGCCCACAGCACCCTAAGGGCTCCTTCCTCCTCTTTTACCTGCAGGGAGGGTTCTATAGCCATTGGGCTTCCCTGACTGGCCCAGCTGAATCCCAAGACCTGCATTCTGGTCTCTGCTCTGCACTTACTCCATATGCAACCTCCCTTTCCCCAGTGACTCAGAAGACCTCTGGGGCCCCATTCCTTCTACCCAGCTCCCATCCCTGAACTGAGCCTCAGGCTATGAACTTGATGGTCAGGTAAATATGGACTTGGCTCCCCTAATGGGGCTTGAGACCCCTAAGGGACCACTCCTGTGGCCTGTTGTGACACGCTGAGATTGAGAAAAGCAGGAAATAAAGGGATGACCATGGCGTCCACAGGGTGGTGGAGGGAACACCTCCTGTGAGTCAAACACTTCTGTGTTCTCTCACTTGAGTCTCACAACAAGCCCTGTGAAGCTGGTATGATTATCTTCACTTTATAGACAAGGAAACAAAGACTCCAAGAGGTTAAGAAAGAATTTAAGACCACAAAAAGCCACCGGTATAGTTAGCATTAGAATGTTCACAAAACTGGCCGAGATGGGGCCGGCACAGTGGCTCACACTTGTAAACCCAGCACTTTGGGAGGCCAAGGCGAGTGGATCACCTAAGGTCAGGAGTTCAAGACCAGCCTGGCCAACATGATGAAACTCTGTCCCTACTAAAAATACAAAAAATTGGCCATGCGTGGTGGCAGGTGCCTGTAATCCCAGCTACTCCGGATGCTGAGACAGGAGAATTGCTTGAACCCGGGAAGTAGAGTTTGCAGTGAGCCAGGATCGTGCCACTGCACTCCAGCCTGGGCAATGAGAGCGAAACTCCAACTCAAAAAGAAAAAAACAAAACAAAACTGGGCTGGGTGTGGTGGCCCACACCTGTAATCCCAGCACTTTGGGAAACCAAGGCAGATGGATCACGAGGTCAGGAGTTCAAGACCAGCCTGGCCAAGATGGCGAAACCCTGTCTCTATTAAAAATACAAAAATTTCATTTTGGGAGGCTGAAGCGGGCGGATCATGAGGTCAGGAGATCGAGACCATCCTGGCTAACATGGTGAAACCCCGTCTCTACTGAAAATATAAAAAATTAGCCGGGCGCAGTGGCAGGCACCTGTATTCCCAGCTACTCAGGAGGCTGAGGCAGGAGAATGGCGTGAACCCGGGAGGCGGAGTTTGCAGTGAGCCGAGATTGCACCACTGCACTCCAGCCTGGGCGACAGGGTGAGACTCCATCTCAAAAAAAAAACACACAAAAAAAACAAAAACCACACAAAAATTTGCTGGGCGTGGTGGTGGGTGCCTGTAATCCCAGCTACTCAGGAGGCTGAGGCAAATAATTGCTTGAACCTGGGAGGTGGAGGTTGCAGTGAGCCGAAATCACACCACAGCACTTCAGCCTGGGCGACAGAGCAAAACTCTCTCCCAAAAAAAAAAAAAAAAAAAAAAAAAAAAAACTGGCCAAGATGCGAACAGCTGAGAGCCAATGTGGAGTAGCAGAAAGCACCTAAGTGACAAAATCAGGTAGCACAAGAACATGTCCATATACTTCTCCACCTGCTTCGGGGACATCCACATTGGCCACATCGTAACAGTGGGTGAGTGCCAGCCCCTGAGCAAGACAATGCGCTTCATCGTGTTCAAGGTCACCAAGGCCGTTGGCACCAAGAAGCAGTTCCAGAAGTTCTAAGGCTGGACGTCTGCCCACTCCCCGCAATGAAATAAAGTTATTCTCATTTCCCCCACCCCCCGAAAAAAAAAAATCGGGTGGCAAGGAATGCAGCCCAGGCCTTGTCTTCCCCTACGAAATCAGCAAGCTCCATGAGCCTTAGAATGGAAGAACCTGAGCACCTACTCAGCAGGTCAAAGCACCTTTATACCTTAGAGACATCAGAATTTGCATTCTTCTAGTCCTGAAACCACCTGCAAGTGGAACCCGTATCTCCACATAGAGTTCCTTCCTGGGGCAGCAAGCTTTCCAGTTTCTGCCCTGGGGAGACCCACTGGCTCTGAGGGAATCATTCGAGGTTTTAAGAAACAAACATTCCAAAATTCCCCCAGTTTACTGAGGACACTGGGGCAAACAGCCCTCAGTTCCCAGGTACCCCAGAAACCCCTCTCTCATGAGGAAAGTTCCCCATCCCCATAGCTGCCCTGTCTCCAGCCTGTGGGCTTACGGAGCTGGCACACAGCAGGTACAGCAACAAGTAACTCCCAAGGCAGTAAAAAGAAGTTCTTGGCCACTGGTCACCCTGCAGTAGGAGCCCTGGGGTCCCTAGGCAGGCCACCCTGGGCCTCGTGTCCCTCTCCCTTGGCCACCAAGACACGTTCCCAGCCAAACCGAGACCCAAGCAAAGCATTCTGCCCAGGAGGGCACACTCCAGCTGATAGGGTGAGGAAAAAGAGGGTGAATATTATTACATGGCCTAAATCACTCCAAGGATAATCCAAACACTGCTGGCTCCCCGAGGGAGGGACTTAAGAATTCCTGCCATACATGAACAAAGGAAGAGAGAATCACAGAATCTCAAAGCCAGAAAAGGGGTAGCCAACTCAAACTGAACTGCAAACACAAAAACATCATTCTCAAATGCCCTACCAAAACATTAATTAAACATTAAAAAAAAAAAAAAAAAAAACCCAGCACCCAGCACAAGGTTCGGCTCAAACTTTTTTTTTTTTTTTTTTTTTAAGACAGATCTCCTTTTGTCACCCACGCTGGAGTGCAGTGGCACGACCTTGGCTCACCGCAACCTCAGTCTCCTAGGTTCAAGCGATTCTCTTGCCTCCCAAGTAGCTGGGATTACAGGTACCTGCCACCATGCCTGGGTGAGTTTTTGGAATCTTAGTAGAGATGGGGTTTTTCCATATTGGCCAGGTTGGTCTCAAACTCCTGACCTCAGATGATCCACCCACCTTGGCCTCCCAAAGTGCTGGGATTACAGGTGTGAAGCCTCGTGCCCAGCCAAGAAATCATGCCCAACTTTCAATGTCCATTCTGTGGAAAACTTTTTGGATTCACTCCCCTTACCCCAAAAGGACTATTCCTCTGTCCCAGAGGCCTCAAGGAAAATGGTCTGAATTGCATTCTAAAACAAGCACTATTGGTATTTCCAAAGTCCCTGCTGTCTCCGGCTTCCCTCTGTAAGCCCCCAGGCAATGGCCATCTATTGAAGGAACATCCAAGGAGCCTCCCTGACCAGGTCTGCTGAACCTCCCACCTCTGTGGAGAATTCCTGTCTGGCGCCAGGGAAGATGCCCTGATGGGTACTACCACAGGAACAATTATTGGGCACTTAAAGTGACCATAAGAGGGTCTCAGTGAAAGGAGCAGAAGCCACAAACCCACGCTCCAGGAAGGGAATTAGAAGGTCTCTCACAGGCCAGGCACGCGGTGGTTCATGCCTGTAATCCCAGCATTGTGGGAGGCCGAGGTGGGCAGACCAAGAGTTGAAGAGATCGAGATCATCATAGCCAACATGGTGAAACCCCATCTCTACTAAAAATACAAAAATTAACTGGGCATGGTGGTGCATGCCTGTAGTCCCAGCTACTCGAGAGGCTAAGGCAGGAGAATCGCTTGAACCCGGGAGGCAGAGGTTACAGTGAGCTGAGATCGTGCCACTGCACTCTAGCCTGGGTGACAGAGTGAGACTCCATCTCAAAAAGAAGGTCACGCACAACAGACAAGGCGTGGTGGCTGTTCCCTATAATCCCAGTACTTGGGAGGTTGAGAAAGGAGGATCACCTGAGCTCAAGAGTTCTGAGACCAGCCTGGGCAACACAGTGAGATCCCATCTCTACAAAAAGTTGTATAACTTGGCCGGGCACCGTGGCTCACATCTGTAATCCCAGGACTTTGGGAGGATTACTTGAGCCCAGAGTTCAAGACCAGCCTGGGCAAGATAGTGAGACTTCTGTCTCCACAAAAACTAAAAAATAAAATATAAAGATTAGCAGGTGTGGCCAGGCGCAATGGCTCATGCCTGTAATCCCAGAACTTTGGGAGGCTGAGCAGGCGGACCACAAGGTCAGGAGTTCGAGACCAGCCTGGCCAATATGGTGAACCCCTGTCGATACTAAAAATACAAAAATTAGCCGAGCATGGTGGCGGGAGCCTGTAGTCCCAACCACTCAGGAAGCTGAGACAGGAGAATCACTTGAACCTGGAAGGCAGAGGTTGCTGTGAGCTGCGATTGTGCCACTGCACTCCGGCCTGGGCAAGAGTGAGACTCCGTCTCAAAAATAATAATAATAATTAGCTGGGCATGATGGTGAGCACCTGTAATCCCAGCTACTCAGGAGGCTGAGGTGGGAGGACTGCTTGAGCCCAGGAGGTCAAGGCTGCAGTGGGCTGAGATGGCACCACTGCACTTTAGCAGTGACACAATCGCAGCTCAATGCAGACTTGAACTTCCCGGCTGAAGTGATCCTTTTGCCTCACCTCCCAAGTAGCTGGGACTATAGGCACCCACCACCGTATCTGGCTAGTTTTTTTTTATTCAATTATTTTAAAGACAGCATCTAGTGCCGGGTGCGGTGGCTCATGCCTGTAATCCCAGCACTTTGGGAGGCTGAGGCGGGCGGATCACGAGGTCAGAAGATTGAGACCATCCTGGCTAACATGGTGAAACCCCGTCTCTACTAAAAATACAAAAAATTAGTCGGGCGTGGTGGCGGGCACCTGGAGTCCCAGCTACTTGGGAGGCTGAGGCAGGAGAATGGCATGAACCCAGGAGGCGGAGCTTGTAGTGAGCTGAGATCACACCACTGCACTCCAGCCTGGGCGACAGAGGGAGACTCCATCTCAAAAAAAAATAAAAATAAATAAATAAATAAATAAAGACAGGGTCTTACTGTTGGTGAAAGAGTGAGACCCTATCTCATTAAAATAAAATAAAAAGGCTGCTGATGTACACTAAGAAAAATTTTAAAAAGAGAGAAAAAAGGGCCAGGCGCGGTGGCTCATGCCTGTAATCCCAGCACTTTGGGAGGCCAAGGTGGGTGGATTACCTGATGTCAGGAGTTCGAGACCAGCCTCACCAACATGGACAAACCCCGTTTCTACTAAAAATATAAAATCAGCCAGGCGTGGTGGCACATGCCTGTAATCCCAGCTACTAGGGAGGCTGAGGGAGGAGAATCGCTTGAAACCAGGAGGCGGAGGTTGCAGTGAGCCAAGATCACGCCATTGCACTCCAGCCTGGGCAACAACAGCAAAACTCCGTCTCAAATAAATAAATAAATAAATAGAAAGAAAGAAAAAATGGCCAGGCACGGTGGCTCACACTTATAAACCCAGCACTTTGGGAAGCCAAGGTGGGCAGATCACCTGAGGTCAGGAGTTTGAGACCAGCCTGGCCAACATGGCAATACCCCATCTCTACTAGAAATATAAAAATTAGCCAGGTGTGATGGCAGGTGGGTATAATCCCAGCCACTCGGGAGGCTGACACAGGAGAAACGCTTGAACCTGGGGGGTGGGGGTTGCAGTGAGCCGAGATTGTGCCACTACACTCCAGCCTGGGTGAAAAAAAAAAAAAAAAAGAAAAGAAAAAAGATACCAGGGTTTCATTAAGGGAATCCTAGCTTTTTTTTTTTTTTTTTTTTGGGACAGGGTCTTGCTAGAGTGTCCCCAGTCTACAGTGCAGTGGCATGATCATAGCTCACGGAACCTTGACCTCCTGCAGCCTCTTGAGCAGCTGAAACTACAGGTATATAACACCATAGCCACACTAGCTATTTTTTAATTTTTCTTTTGTAGAAATGGGTATTGCAATGTTGACAAGGCTGGTTTTGAACTCCTGGCCTCAAGCGATACTCCAGCTTCGGAGCTGGTGCTGAATCCTAGAATTTTTGATATAAGGTGGCTTCTAGTTATGAATTTTTTTTTTTCCGAGACAGAGTTTCACTGTTGTTGCCCAGACTGGAGTACAATGGCACCATCTCAGCTCACTGCAAACTCCACCTCCCAGGTTCAAGTGATTCTCCTGCCTCAGTCTCCAGAGTAGCTGGGATTATAGGCATCTACCACCACGCCCAGCTAATTTTTGTATTTTTAGTAGAGACAGGGTTTCTCCATGTTGGTCAGGCTGATTTCGAACTCCTGACCTCAAGTGGTCCACCCTCCTCAGCCTCCCAAAGTGTTGGGATCACAGGCATTTTGAGCCACTGCGCCCTGCCTAGTTCTGAAATTTGAAAATTCTGTGTCTCCATTGTGGGGAACATCAAACACCGGGCCTGCCGTGGGGTGGGGGGAGCGGGGAGGGATAGCATTAGGAGATACATCTAATGTAAATGAGGAGTTAATGGGTGCAGCACACCAACATGGCACATGTATACATATGTAACAAACCTGCACATTGTGAACATGTACCCTAGTACTTAAAGTATTAAAAAAAAAAAATCTGTGTCTCCTTTTATTTTTTGAGACAGAGTCTCACTCGGTCGCCAGACTGGAGAACAGTGGCACAATCTTGGCTCACTGCAGCCTCCTCCCGGGTTCAAGCAATTCTCCTGCCTCAGCCTCCTAAGTAGCTGGGATTACAGGCAACCGCCACCATGCTCGGCTAATTTTTGTATTTTTAATAGAAACAGAGTTTCACTATATTGGCCAGGCTAGTCTCAAACTCCTGACCTCCTGATCCGCCCGCCTTGGCCTCCCAAAGTGCTGGGATTACAGGTGTGAGTCACCATTAAGTAATTCTTCCCCTCCCAAACTACCAACTCCAAAGGCAGCAGAATAAAATAAGACATGGCTCAGAGAGAAGAGATGGGCTCAGCCAGGTGCGGTGGCTCACACCTGTAATCCTAGCACTTTGGGCAGCCGAGGCGAGTGGGTCACTTGGGGTCAGGAGTTCAAGACCAGCCTGGCCAATATGGTGAAACCCCATCTCTACTAAGAATACAAAAATTAGCCGGGTGTGGTGGTGGGTACCTGTAACCCCAGCTACTCGGGAGGCTGAGGCAGGAGAATCGCTTGAACCCAGGAGGCGGAGACTGCAGTGAGCCAAGATGGCGCCACTGCACTCCAGCCTGGGCAACAGAGCAAGACTCTGGCTCAAAAAAAACTGATAGGCAGATAGGCCTCTACACATGAAAGGACATAATTTTTTTTTTTTTTTTTTTTTTGAGACGGAGTCTCGCTCTGTCGCCCAGGCTGGAGTGCAGTGGCCGGATCTCAGCTCACCGCAAGCTCCGCCTCCCGGGTTTACGCCATTCTCCTGCCTCAGCCTCCCGAGTAGCTGGGACTACAGGCGCCCACCACCTCGCCCGGCTATTTTTTTGTATTTTTTAGTAGAGACGGGGTTTCACCGTGTTAGCCAGGATGGACTCGATCTCCTGACCTCGTGATCCGCCCGTCTCGGCCTCCCAAAGTGCTGGGATAACAGGCTTGAGCCACCGCGCCCGGCCCGAAAGGACATAATTTTGACCTAATTGAGAACTGAAGCATCTTGATATCCCGCCTCATCCTTGTGCAGCCAAATCCCAACCACCGCATGCCAGGTCCCACTTCCAAGTCAGCCTTACATGAACAGAGGATGCAGATAGATCCCCGAGAACCTCAGGGTACTCCTCTTATATCTGAGACCTAGATGGCCTGCCAAGTTCCAGAAACGTTAACAAATTATCAGAATCAGGATGCCTAGCGATGGCTAGCTGACCTCAGACAAAGAAGTCACAGGGAACTTCTAGAGGTTGGAATGAGAGGGAGGCACCTGAATTCCTCCTACTCTTGAGTAACCTTGGAGAAGGGAAAGTATCTTTTTCACCCTGAAGAAAACCCTTGTGATCACTGGGCAATTGTTCATGTCTGTAATCCCAGCACTTTGGGAGGCTGAGGTGGGAGTATCACTTGAACTCAGGAGTTTGAGACCAGCCTGGGCATTATATGGAGATCACATCACTACAAAAAATAAAACTAAAAATAAAATTAGGCTGGGATCAATGGCTCACGTCTGTAATCCCAGCACTTTGGGGAGGCCAAGGCAGGTGGATCACCTGAGGTCAGGAGTTCAAGACCAGCCTGACAGATATGGTGAAACCCCATCTCTATTAAAATTACAAAAATAGCCAGGCATGGTGGCATGCCCCTGTAGTCCCAGCTACTCAAGAGGCTGAGGCAGGAGAGTCCTTGAACCCCGGAGGCGGAGGTTGCAGTGAGCTGAGATCGTGCCATTGCACTCCAGCCTGGGCAAAAGACCAAGACCCCATCTAATAAATAAATAAATAAATAAATAAAATAAAAAATAAAAAATTTGCCAGAGTAGTAATACAAGCCTGTAGTCCCAGCTACTTGGGAGACTGAAAGGGAGGATTACTTGAGCCCGGGAGGTCGAGGCTACAGTCGGCCACGACTGAGCCACTGCACTCCAACCTGGAGGGCGAAGCAGTATCTTGTCTCAAAAAAACAAAAACAGGCCAGGCGTGGTGGCTCATGCCTGTAATCTCAACACTTTAGGAGGCCAACGCAGGTGGATCACCTGAGGCCAGGAGTTTGACCAGCCTGACAAATATGGTGAAACCCCATCTCTAATAAAAATACAGAAATTAGCCAGGTGTGGTGGTATGCACCTGTAGTTCCAGCTACTCGGGAGGCTGAGGCAGGAGAATTGTTTGAACCCAGGAGGCAGAGGTTGCAGTGGGCCAAGATCACACCACAGCACTCCAGTCTGGGTGACGGAGCGAGACTCTGTCTCCAAAGAAACAAACAAAAACAAAAAAACAAAAAAAACCTCTCCTGGTCAAGCCACCCAGGGCCACGAAATACGCAAACTAAGCCAGAGCCATAAGCCAGCTCACCTGAAATCTGTGTCCTAGAAAGTACCAATCCAGACAATCTACGGAGAGTCTTGAAATAACTGCTTCTAGTTCTAGATTTCACCTCATTGTCCTGTGGGTAGTCCCTTTTGGATGAACCTGATTTCCATGTCCTCATGGGCCAGAATATGGACTAGGAAAGTTAAATCCAGAAAGAAGGCAGGGTTTGATAAGATCTGAGCAGCATCCTTGCCTGTTCTTCCTGACCAGGGAAAATAACTAGGCAGAGCAATTCATATGCAAGAAAACTTCTAAGTCAAGAGTACTTGGAAGAAGTGACCAGAAATGACCAGAAAAACATTACATGGGAAAATACTCAAGGGGGAAGAAAAAAAAATGTAGGGGCAGTTGCTTTCTTCACCTTGGGTCTCAATCAGCCCTTCTAAGAGCCCTGATATTCTGCTTGCTGCTGAGGCCAGGGCTGCAGAGACTGAGCTGCTGCTTTTTTTTTTTTTTGAGACAGAGTCTTGCTCTGTCGCCCAGGCTGGAGTGCAGTGGCATGCTCTCTGCTCACTGCAACTTCTGCCTCCCGGATTCAAGCGATTCTTCTGCCTCAACCTCCTGAGTAGCTAGCTGGGTTTACAGGTGCGCGCCACTATACCCAGCTTTTTTTTTTTTTTTAGACAGAGTCTTGCCCTGTCACCCAGGCTGGAGTGCAGTGGCGTGATCTCAGCTCACTGCGATCTCCACCTCCCGGGTTCAAGCAATTCTCCTGCCTCAGTCTCCTGAGTAGCTATCATTACAGACGTGCACCACCACGTCCAGCTAATTTTTGTATTTTTAGTAGAGATGCGCTTTCGCCATGTTGGCCATGCTGGTCTGGAACTCTTGACCTCAGTTGATCCGCTGGCCTTGGCCTCCCAAAGTTCTGGGATTGCAGGCGTGAGCCACCGCGCCAGGCCTGAGCTGCTTCTTTAGTCTCTGGAAAGACTGCAGCTCAGAGAAATCAAGGCTTTACATGCCAACTCTCCCCTAGTCCCAAGGTCTTCTCTGGACTGGTTCCTAAATTTACCATCTCTCAATCAGAAGCGCCTTGACAAAGACTATCAGGATAGTATTCTCTGGTCAATGATAACCCTTCTCCCAGAACTCAGTAGGGTCTCTGATGGCAGCAGTAAGGGCAATTTCATAAAGCAACCAAGTTCCTGCCTGTTTATAGGCGGCTCCAGTTGTTGGGAAGTGAGCAAGCAAGTGAGGGGAAGCCAGACTTTCTGCAGCTTCCAGCCCTAGTTCTGCCGCCCAGGCTTCGGAAGGGCCCTACAAAGTCTGAAATCTACATGCTCCACACCAAGGCCCCTTCCAGCCCAGGTTTTGGTTTAGCACTAGGCTCAAGAACCTCAGGCCTGAATTCTACTTTCCCGTGCATTAAGTCCCACCTTAACATCCCATTCTTATGAAGTCATCCTCTCCTGCGGGGCAATTCTATAGTTGCCGCTGGGGCCTGGTCACTGATAGAGAAGGGCGTGGGCTGGGCCTAGCCGCCAGGAGCCGCCTCACCCCATCAGGCCCAGCCAGGGGTGAAGTCTCCCGTGGAATCCCCTCCCGCCTCATATTCCATGACCCTGCCCTCCCTGCGAGAACTCTAGTACGGGCTCCACAGAGGGAGCGGTAAGAAACGTACACTCCCGAGGGGCAGACAAGCAGGGGGCGTTCACCTACACCCCGGCCGGGCTATGGTCGGGAACAGGGTGAGGGGCCCAAGCCCCGGCTGCGGCAGGCGGGCGCCCTTACCCATGCTGACTCTGGAGCGGGCCGGGTGGCGCTGCCCATCCCCGGATCCTTCGTAGGTGGGTAGCAGGACGTGGGACTGGGGTCTGCCCGCTAGCCAGCCTGCAGAGCTTGCGGGGCTCGCGCAGGCCGGGCCAGGCTAGACGGGGCGGGGCCCTAAGGCCCCATCCGGATGGTCCCGACTAGAGAAAAAGGCCCGGCCATGGCGCAGGCCAGTGCATCAGCCACCAGCACGGTACGGCCCAGATAGGCGCCTGGCTGGCTCTCTCTGCGTTCCCCCCGGCCGCCGCCTCACAGGACCGGCGGGAGGCGGAGCCGCGCTCGACACATGGCCCGGGCCCCGCGCGGCTTCGGGCCGCCGGGGGGGGGGGGAGGGGAGGGGCCGCCCGGGGACTCTCAGCGGAGCCTCCCGGCAGCCCGGAGAGCGGCTCCTGCGGCCCAGCCCCCGCCCCGGCGTGCTGGCCCCGACACTCACCCGAGGGGCTGGCACGATGGCGGCAGCGGCGGCGGCAACCCAGCGCGGTCTGCGACCGACTGTCCCTTCCCCCCTGCCTTCCTTCGCCCGCCCCGCTGCACTCTGGGAGACGCAGTCCCACCGCCCCCCCTTTCCGGCATGAGCACGCCAAGAGAAAACTACAATTCCCGGTGTGCTATGCGCGGAGGCCCATACACGGCCCGCAGCGCGGGAGGTGAGGCTAAGCCAGGGAGGGAGGCTGCCGGGGCAAGCCCCTGAGAATTGTGGTCTAGTGGAAGCCTCTGGAACACTGGAGGTTGGCGCCAGGCTAGGGTCAGGGCTCAATTGTTGCCTGGTCTTAGCTGGCTCGGCCCCGCCCGGTCTGTGCACTGGGGTGGGGGTTGGCCCCGCCTCCGTGGGAGCCCAGCCCGGCCCCAAGCTGGCCCAGCTGCCCCTCCCTGGGCCCCTGGGCCGTTTCCGCTCACGAAACCCCTTCCCCTTGGGGCTATGGCTGCCGCTGCTGCTCTTCGGAGCTGTGTGGCCTTAACCATCCCGGGCGGAACGCAAAGCTCTTGCAATTCCAACATTCGTTCGCCTGCCCCTGGGCGAGCTGGGCCCAAAGCTGGTTTCGAGCAGGCTAGGCTGTTCTTGGGCCGGAGACTCAGATGTCCCTCAGGTGGGGCTTGGCTGGAGAGGTTACCCTCCAACTTCTACAGTCAGGGGTCCCCAAAACATTCTGTAAGGTTTTTTTGCAGCAGACAGAGCAGCTGTTTCATTTTTATTAATGAGGAAAGAAATAACTGACTTACCCAAAATTTCCCTGTGATTTAAGTGACCAGATTGTAAATAGTTCTCTTCCTACCCATTGCCCTTTCCTTTCAACGCCCATTTCATTGTTTCCTTGGTAACACAAACATTTGTGGTAAGGCCAGTCTCTAGGTCAGACCTGTGCTTGGCAAAGAGATCTGCAGCCAACCTGGGGTACCACAGGTAAGGGAAATGGCTGCAAGGCCTCTCCAGGCAACTCCTAGCCTTCCCTCCTGGCCGGAGATCTCTCAGTACTCATGTTCTTCCAGAAGAGTTTTGCACCTTTACCCACCCGTAGGCTACCCCTCCAAGAGATGACTGGTAAGACCAGACCACGCTTGTTTTTTAAATCTCAGGTCTGTCAGCATTACACTTTGCCAGACTAGATGCTTACTACTCAGCTAGTGAGAACTCTGCATTGCCCCACTTGTACATCTGCATCTGGGATCTCCATTGCTCTGTGAACTGTCGTCTTCTCCCTAAGCAGCCAAAACACTGCCCATAACCTCCAAACACCAGAGAGGGTCCAGGGAGTACTGCTGAGAGCCTCAAGGGAGCCAAGGCAGAAACAGCAGAAGTCCCTTCAATAAACAGGAGCTCAAGGGTGCACTGAAGAGCATGGCTACAGCCTGGAAAAGGCCTCGCTCCAAGGAAGGAAACCGGGAAGATGAGAGACTGGCCCAATAGGAGCAACAAAGGGCACTGCTGTGCTTCCACCACCTGATTACCAGCCAGATCTAACCCTAGGAAGGCAGAGTTCCAGTCCATCCCCCAACCAGGGACCCACACAACCTATGTCTCACCCCTTCTTCCCCACCAGACTTCTTTCCCAACTCAGTGCTAAGGGACTAGAAGGGAAACAGAGACTTGAGTTTTAGGACCATTCCAGCATGTTGCCACAGGCAAGTCCCCAGGCAGATGGCTTTGTCCATAACAGAAGGGAGTCATATTTTATGGGGTCTCAAAGTCTCTATTTGTACCCCACCACCCACAGTAAACCCATAGCTTTAAAGGCATTCACTTTGAGACACTGGCTTGAGCTAAATTACTTGGAGTTACAGACAAAAACAATGTCATCCTTGCCCCTTCGATATCCAATCTAAGAAAAGATAGAAGCTGGGTGGGTGGCTCACACCTGTAATCTCAGCACTTTGGGAGGCAGAGGCAGGCGGATCACCTGAGGTCAGGAGTTCGAGACCAGCCTGGCCAACATGGTGAAATCCTATCTCTACTGAAAATACAAAAATCAGCCAGATGTGGTGGCTGGCGCCTGTAATCCCAGCTACTCGGGAGGGTGAGGCAGGAAAATCGCGTGAACCCAGGAGGCAGAGGTTGCAGTGAGCTGAGATCATACCATTGCACTCCAGCCTGGGCAACATGAGCAAAGCTCCATCTCAAAAAAAAAAAAAAGGAAAAAAAAATAGAGGCAGCCAAGAAAATGAGTCAAGGGTTCACACCTCCCAACTTCTTTTTTTTTTTTTTTTTTTTTTTTTTTTTTTTTTTGAGACGGAGTCTCGCTCTGTCGCCCGTCTGGAGTGCAGTGGCCGGATCTCAGCTCACTGCAAGCTCCGCCTCCCGGGTTTACGCCATTCTCCTGCCTCAGCCTCCCGAGTAGCTGGGACTACAGGCGACCACCACCACGCCCGGCTAGTTTTTTTTTTTTGTGTTTTTAGTAGAGACGGGGTTTCACCGTGTTAGCCAGGATGGTCTCGATCTCCTGACCTCGTGATCCGCCCGTCTCGGCCTCCCAAAGTGCTGGGATTACAGGCTTGAGCCACCGCGCCCGGCCCACACCTCCCAACTTCTTAATGCCCTCTGTGGATACAGATCTGTCACACCAAAGGTGTACCAAGGCCAAGGTATCTATACAAGAGTCCTTGTGCCTGAAGCAGCTCTGGCTAGCTCCAGCTGTGGTCTTACTGGTTCGTAGAGTAACTGCATGCACATGCATACCAGAGGCTGTGCTAAGCCTAAGGGATGTCATGGTGAGCAAAATTCAATCCCAGCTGAGAATTCAAAACCCTCAGAGGCGAACTATCACAATATAGTTTAGTTACCAGTTGGTCCTTCTTGTTGAAAGGATACAGGGAGATAACCCACGGACAAACTGGGCCCATTTGGTGCAGTTTCCAAACTCTTTACGGTGAGCTGGGCCAGGAACTCTGTGAGGACCTTGTAAGGCCAGGATCCATGTGCTTAGGGTCCATTTTTGGAAAAACCTGGTCACTGAAGCATCTCTACTTAGAGGGTCAGCCTGGTCTTTCAAATAGGCTGAGGCCTATTTCCCCATGTTTCAAGGACATTTAACTATGTTTTTGTAAAAATAAAATGGCAAGACCCAAATAAAAACCTTACTTTTTGTTTAATTTGTTTTGCCAAACAAACACAGTGAAAACTTTAGTCTGACTAATTGTACAGAAAATAGAATTTGTAACCAGTAGCAAACAAAACAGGATAAACCTAAGTCCCTGGCAAGCTGGATCTCCATCAGCAGGTCATCCAGATCCCCTTGTAAATGGTCTCCTGGGAAAATAAATCCTAGGAGGCAGAGGCACAGATTTACCAGTCCCCATCAGAATCACAGGCTGCACCTGGGAAGGAAAAGCATGAAAAGGAGAACTGATGTTACTTGCATCTCTTATCACTACACACATTAGAGTTGTCTGACTGCTGACCAACCTTAAGGTATGGTTTATCCCAAACCCATAGTCCCTGGACATATCACCTGCATCCCTAGAGGGTAAGTTTCAAGTTCAGTGGTTCTGAAGCCTCTGCTTAATCAGAATCTGCAACAATAACTGGGGAAGAAGGGTAGACAAAGTCATCATTGCTGGTGTTACCAGGGCAGAGTCTAAGGCCCCAGCTTCCACTTCAGGAGGAAACAGTTGAGGATGCCAGGTCACCAGCAAGAGAGTCCAGCTGCCTTAAGCCTCAGTACTGTCAACCAGTGCCCCAGGGGTATAGAGGAGTTCAACAATGGCCTGCAGTCCCCTGGCTGGATGGGGTCTGGGAGTCCAGCAGGCCGCCGGGGCACCAGTTCACATTCCGTGCTTCTTGCGGATGACAGCCATGGCAAGCAGCCGATCCTTCTCGCGCAGTTCTTCGCGCAGCTTGGCCTCGGTGAGACGCAGGTGGCGAATGCTGCCTTTCATCTCTTTCATCTTCACTTCCATCAGCGCCAGGATGTCCCGCTGCTCATTCAGCTTGCGCAGGAGCTCCTCCTCCGTGGTGCCTGACGACAAGGAGTACGAATGGTCGGAGCCAGTATCAGGGAAACCCTCTTCTCCTACCACCACCAACTGGGGGCCCATAGGGCACTCGGCAGCCTCCAGCCCTGCGGTAGCAGCCTGTAACTCCGACGCGGCGGCCGCAGCGGCTGCGCCCTCTGTGGCTGCAAACTCAACTTGCACTGTAAGATCGATGGGCTTCACGTCTTCTCCAGTGGGAGTGATGGGCGCCGGCGGCACGGATCCCGGAGCCTGACTGCTGTCTACAGCGGCCTGAAGGGTAAGAAGCACGGCCGCGGAAGCAGACACCAGGTTCGGCTGCAGCTGGGCAGTCTGGGCAGTGGAGGCAGAGGGTGACGGCTGCTGCTGTTGCTGCTGCTGCTGCTGTTGCTGCTGCTGCTGCTGCTGTTGTTGTTGTTGCTGCTGCTGCTGCTGCTGCTGCTGCTGCTGCCTGCGGCGGGCGGCCGCGGCCCCAGCGGGTCTGCGCGCTACTTTGCGCTCATTGACGCCGCGCAGCGGGAAGATGGTGGGGACGCGTACCGTGTAGGTCTTGCGGCCGCCCTGGAAGTGAACGCTGCAGAGACGGTGGCCTGTGGTGGGCTGGAAGGTGGAGAAGCACCCACTGACGCCGGCACGCGACACGTTCTTGAGCCAGAGGCGCCGCAACTCAGCGTCCTTTGGAAACGTGTAGAAGTGCAGCGCCTTGTCCCGGTGCGAATTGTTGTAGCAGCCTGGCACGCAGCACGTAAAGCCAGGCATGGCTGCGCCGCGCGGCCCGGCCCGGCCCACCGGCCTCCTGCGCCCTTCGACGGCCCAGTGGCTCCGCCGCCGCCCGCCCCTCGACGGGCGGCGCCGCGCGAGGCCTTGGGTGGTATCCCACCACTGCCGCTCGGCGCAGCCGGCCCGCCCGGCGCCCCGTGCCCAGAATACGCTTCCTGCCGGCCCGCGCCGCGCCGCCCGCCTGGCTGCCCGCCTGCGTTCGGGAGTCGGCCCCGGGGACGCCGCGAAGGACCGCCTGAGAAAGAGACTACGCCCCCCACAATGCCCCGCGCCAGGAGCCGCTCACTTCCGGGGCGGGTGTGTGCGGATTCCGGCCGCCTTCCAAGGCACGGCGCCAGCCTCTGAAGAGCGGATTCTTTCTCCAGCCCGGCTTATCCCCGGCGGGCGAGAGAGGCGTATTAGGTTGGAACGCTGTCGCCTGGACTGCTCCTTACGAGGACCCGAATCCTGATAAGGGCGTGGAGAGGGGCGGTGCGCGCCTCACCGGTGCGCAAGCGCGGTGGGTATATGCCCACGGAGACTACAAATCCCGTGATGCCTTGCGCTGAACTGGGCGCCTGCGACCCGAAGCGCCGCCTAAGGGAAAGATCGAGTTACTGCGGACCAGTATTCGGGCGAGGTTGTGCTGTTTGCCAGAACCAGTCCCCCAGCCCTGAGCGCCTTTGAGTCGACGGCATTGCGGCAGCAGAGGGAGACGAAACCTGGGCCTCGGCGCCCCGAAGGGTCTCAGGAGCCCCTTTGTCTGCGTTGGGGACTCTCTCCTGATTCAGCTGCTGCCTGCGTTGACTCCCTGACCTAAACAAAGTCTCCAGTAGACGCCTACTATGTGACTGACCCAGTGCACGGAGTTTCCGGGAGTCAGACCGACTGGGCTCCTCTCTTGGAGCCTGACTGCCTAGACGGATGAGCCTCTGTCTTTTGGATAATAGATCTGAATGCACGCGAATGGATGTCTACTCACAGAAAGTAATCGCTCTAAAGGAATGAACAGGAGAGCAGAGAAATGGGAGCGGGGGAGGGGGTGGCCAGGAATAAAAAACGAACGAAAGCTTGGGTAGGGAGAAGTACCCAGTTCGTGTCCCGGGAACCAGTCTGTAAGGCCACATGGCAGAAAAGAGCTAGGCTCCGCCCTTAAAGAACCTGGAAGGGGGTGGCCCGGGTAGACCAAGCGTAGGAAAATACCAAACTGGGACATGTTAAGGATTTGGGGTTTTATTCTGCAGGCCACACTGAGAGATATTAAAGGATTTAATGCGAAAGGATTTGCATTGTAACAATACACCTCCCCCTACCTCAACTTATTTGAGGGAAATTTGTGTGTGTGTGTAAAGGAGTCTCACTCTGTCGCCAGGTTGGAGTGCAGTGGTGAGATCTCGGCTCACAGCAACGTCCGCCTCCTGGGTTCAAGCAATTCTCCTGCCTCAGCCTCACGAGTAGCTGGGACGACAGGTGCATGCCGCCATGCCCGGCTAATTTTTTTTTTTTTTTTCAGTAGAGAAGTGGTTTCACCATGTTTCCCAGGCTGGTCTCGACCTCCTGAGCTCAGGCAATCCGCCCGCTTCGGCCTCCCAAAGTGCTAGGATTACAGGCGTGAGCTAGTATCACAGCGCCTGGCCGGGGGAAAATGTTTTAAAGAACTACTAAAAATACAAAAGAACTACTTTTAAAGAACTACTAAAAATACAAAAAAATTAGCCAGACGTTGTCTCGGGCACCTGTAATCCCAGCTACTCGAGAGGCTGAGGCAGGAGAATTGCTTGAACCTAGGTCGAGGTTGCAGTGAGCCGAGATCACACCACTGCACTCCAGCCCAGGTGACAGTACGAGACTCTGTCTCAAAAAAAAAAAAAAAAAAAAAAAAAAAAAAGCTGTGCTTGGTGGCTCAGGACTGTAATCCCAGCACTTTGGGAGGCCAAAGCAGGCAGATTACTTGAGGTCAGGAGTTCGAGACCAGTCTGGCCGACATTATGAAACTCTGTCTCTACTAAAAATATAAATCCAGAAATCCAGAAAAAATCCAGAAATGCATTCTCTACTATGTGTAGCCCCTTGTTAAAGATATGCATTCACTTGGGTGAATCATTTATATAACAGTATAAACATGAACACACATATTACATGTTTATTCATGTATTTATTTGAGACAGAGTTTCGTTCTTGTTGCTCAGGCTGGAGTGCAGTGGTGTGATCTCTGCTCACTGCAACCTCCACCTCCTGGGTTCAAGAGAGTCTCCTGCCTCAGCCTCCCAAGTAGCTGGGCTTACAGGCGCCAGGCACCACGCACAGCTAATTTTGTGTATTTTTAGTAAAGACAGGGTTTCACCATGTTGGACTGGCTGGTCTCGAACTCCTGACCTCAGGTGATCCACCCACCTTGGCCTCCCAAAGTGCTGGGATTACAGGCATGAGCCACCGCGCCCAGCCTATTTATTTATTTATTTATTTTTAATTTTTATTTTTCTTAGAGAATGTCTCACTCTGTTGCCCAGGCTGGAGTGCAGTGGTGCAATCTTGGCTCACTGCAACCTCCACCTCCTGGGTTCAAGCAATTCTCCTGCCTTAGTCTCCCAGGTAGCTGGAATTATAGGTGCACGCCACCACGCCCAGCTAATTTTTGTTTTGTGGTTTTTTGTTTTTTTTTTTTTTAGGTGGAGTTTTGTTCTTGGTCAGGCTGGAGTGAAGTGGCAGGATATAGGCTCACTGCAACCTCTGCTTCCCGGATTCAAGCAATTCTCCTGCCTCAGCCTCCCAAGAGCTGGTAGTATTATAGGTGCCCACCACCATGCCCGACTAATTTTTGTATTTTTGTAGAGCGGTGATTTCCTTATGTTGGCCAGGTTTGGTCTCAAACTCCTGACCTCATGCGATCCACCCATCTCAGCCTCCCAAAGTGCTGGGATTACAGGTGTGAGCCACTGCACTAGACCTAATTTTTGTATTTTTAGAAGAAACGGAGTTTCCACATGTTGGGCAGGCTAGTCTGAAACTTCTGACCTCAGGTGATCTGGCCACCTTGGCCTCCTAAAGTGCTGGGATTATAAGCGTGAGCCACTGCACCCGGCCTATATTACATGTTTAAATTTTTTTTTTTTTTCCTTTTTTGAGACAGTCTTGTACTCGCACTGTCACCCAGGCTGGAGTGCAGTGGCACAGTCTCGGCTCAGTGTAATCTCTGCCTCCCGGGTTCACTCGATTTTCCTGCCTCAGCCTCCTGAGTAGGTGGAATTACAGGCGCACACCACCACACCCGACTAATTTTTTGTATTTTTCGTAGAGGCAGGGTTTCACTATGTTGGCCAGACTCGCCTCGACCTCCTGACTTCATGATCCACCCAACCTCAGCCTCCCAAAATGCTGGAATTACAGGTATGAGCCACCACACTTGGCCTTTTTTTTTTTTTTTTTTTTGAGACAGACACTTGCTCTGTCACCCAGGCTGGAGTGCAATGGCACGCTCGGCTCACAGCAACCTTCATCTTCCGGGTTCAAGCCATTCTCCTGCCTCAGTCTCCCAAGTAGCTGGGACTACAGGCATGTGCACCATGCCTGGCTAATTTTTGTGATTTTAGTAAAGATGGGGTTTCATGTTGTCCAGGCTGGTCTCGAACTCCTGACCTCAGGTGATCAGCCTGCCTTGGCCTTCCAAAGTGCTGGGATTACAGGCATGAGTCACCGTGCCTGGCCATGTTTAAATTTTTATAAAACGTGTGTAATAGAGATAAAATTCAGCAAAAGATCATTGTAACTGTTATGGTTCAAACTCTACCTGTCTCAGGACTCACCTTGCTCAAAAAGTGGTGAGAGGCCACATTGATGTAATTTCTTTATGCACAGAATATTGAAAATTATGCCCAATGAAACTCTAATTTCTAGTACATAAAATCACCTGTCATCTACACTTAATCTTCTAACTCAAAGCATATCTGGAATGCATGGCTTTCTCCTCACCTCCACTGCCCAGCTTATTCTCTGTCTTTTTTTTTTTTTTTTTTTTTTTTTTTGAGACGGAGTCTCGCTCTGTCGCCCAGGCTGGAGTGCAGTGGCCGGATCTCAGCTCACTGCAAGCTCCGCCTCCTGGGTTTACGCCATTCTCCTGCCTCAGCCTCCCGAGTAGCTGGGACTACAGGCGCCCGCCACCTCGCCCGGCTAGTTTTTGTGTAGTTTTAGTAGAGACGGGGTTTCACCGTGTTAGCCAGGATGGTCTCGATCTTCTGACCTCGTGATCCGCCCGTCTCGGCCTCCCAAAGTGCTGGGATTACAGGCATGAGCCACCGCGCCCGGCCTATTCTCTGTCTTAATCACCCCTGGAGAAAGGCAAGAACCTCGTTGCATGTCTCCCTGCCTCCAATCTTGCCTCTCCTGCAATCTCTTCTTCACATGGCTGCCAAATAAAATCTGATATGTCATACCTCTGCTGAAATTCCTCCAGTGGCTTCCTATTCCATTTAGAATAATGTCCAGATTCAATGGGCATGGTGGCTCACGCCTGTAATCCCAGCACTTTGGGAGATTGAGGTGGGCAGATCACCTGAGGTCAGGAGTTCAAGACCAACACAGAGAAACCCTGTCTCTACTAAAATTTAAAAATTAGCTGGGCGTGGTGGCACATGCCTGTAATCCCAGCTACTCGGGAGGCTGAGGCAGGAGAATTGCTTGAACCCAGGAGGCAGAGGTTGCCTTGAGCCAAGATGGTGCCATTGCACTCCAGCCTGGACAACAAGAGCAAAACTCCGTCTCAAAAAAAAAAAAAAGAATAATGTCCAGACTCTTTCCCAGAGCCTGCAAGACCCCACATTAGTTTAGCCCTGCCATTCTCTTTTACTCCTCCCTGCCTCACTTCATCCCAGTAATTTTTTTAAAACAAGTAATTATAATATTTAATTATGTGAACAAACAGAATACTGCTATGCAAAGAATGAAGCTCATGGTTGGTTGGTTGGTTGGTTTTTGAGATGGAGTCTCACTCTGTCGCCCAGGCTGGAGTGCGATCTTGGCTCACCGCAACCTCCACCCTCTGAGTTCAAGTGATTCTCCTGCGTGAGCCACTGTGCCCAGCCAAAGCTCATGTTTTAATCTTTTTTGAAACATGTTTGACCAGCCTGGGCAACATGGTGAAACTCCGTCTGTACATAAAATACAATAATTAGCTGGGCATGTTGGCTTACTCTGGTAATTCCAACTACTCAGAAGGCCGAGGTGGGAGGGTGGCTTGAGTTCAGAAGGTTGAGATCTGCAGTGAGCTGTGATCCCACCATTGCACTCCAGCATGGGTGACAGAGCGAGACCCTGTCTCAAGAAAAAAAAAGGCCGGGCGCGGTGGCGCAAGCCTGTAATCCCAGCACTTTGGGAGGCCGAGACGGGCGGATCACGAGGTCAGGAGATCGAGACCATCCTGGCTAACTAACACGGTGAAACCCCGTCTCTACTAAAAAAATACAAAAAACTAGCCGGACGAGGTGGCGGCGCCTGTAGTCCCAGCTACTCGGGAGGCTGAGGCAGGAGAATGGCGTGAACCCGGGGGGCGGAGCTTGCAGTGAGCCGAGATCGCGCCACTGCACTCCAGCCTGGGCGACAGAGCGAGATTCCGTCTCCAAAAAAAAAAAAAAAAAAGAAAAAAAAAAAAATTCCTGGCACGGTGGCTCATGCCTGTAATCCCAGCACTTTGGGAGGCCAAGGAGGGTGGATCACCTGAGGTTAGGAGTTGGAGACCAGCCTGGCCAACATAGCGAAATCCCGTCTCTACTAAAAATACAAAAAATTTCGCAATGGTTCACGCCTGTAATCCCAACACTTTGGGAGGCCGAGGCGGGTGGATCACGAGGTCAGGAGATTGAGATCATGCTGGCTAACACGGTGAAACCCCGTCTGTACTAAAAATACAAAAGATTAGCCGGGCATGGTAATGGGTGCCTGTAGTCCCAGCTACTCGGGAGGGTGAGGCAGGAGAATGGTGTGAACCTGGGAGGCGGAGCTTGCAGTGAGCCGAGATTGCGCTACTGCACTCCAGCCTGGGCGACAGAGGGAGACTCTGTCTCAAAAAAAAAAAAAGTTTGGCTGGGCACGGTGGCTCACGCTTGTAATCCCAGCACTTTGGGAGCCTGAGGCAGGTGGATCACCTGAGGTCGGGCGCTCAAGACCAGCCTGACCAACATGGAGAAATCCCATCACTACTAAAAATACAAAATTAGCCAGGTGTGGTGGCACATGCCTGTAATCCCAGCTACTTGGGAGTCTGAGGCAGGAGAATCACTTGAACCCAGGAGGCAGAGGTTGCGGTGACCCGAGATCACGGCATTGCACTCCAGCCTGGGCAACAAGAGCAAAACTCCGTCTCAAAAAAAGGAAAAAAAGAAATTAGCCAGGCGTGGTAGTGGGCACCTGTAATCCCAGCTACTTGGGAGGCTGAGGCAGGGAGAATTGCTTGAACCCAGGAGGCAGAGGTTGCAGCAAGCTGAGATCGCACCACTACACTCCAGCCTGGGCAACAAAGCGAGACCCCATCTCAAAAAAAAAAAAAGTTTGTTTTTTCCCATATTATTCAGTAGTTCATGGTTTTACTAGTAAATGAATAAATAATTTAAAACTGCAGGCTGGGGCCAGGTGTGGTGGCTCACGCCTGTAATCCTAGCACTTTGGGAGGCTGAGGCAGGCGGCTCATGAGGTCAGGAGGTTGAGACCATCCTGGCCAACATGGTGAAACCCTGTCTCTACTAAAAATACAAAAAATTAGCCTGGTGTGGTGGCAGGCACCTGTAATCCCAGCTACTTGGGAGGCTGAGGCAGGGAGAATTGCTTGAAACTGGGAGGCAGAGGTTGCAGTGAGCTGAGATTATGCCACTGCACTCCATCCCGGGCAACAGAGTGAGACTCTGTCTTAGAAAACAAAAACGAAAACAAAACTGCAGACCAGGCACCATGGCTCATGCCTGTAATCCCAGCACTTTGGAGGCTGAGGTGGGCGGATCATGAGGAGTTCAAGACCAGTCTGACCAAAATGGTGAAACCCCGTCTCTACTAAAAATACAAAAATTAGCCGAGCATGGTGGTATCTGCCTGTAATCCCAGCTGCTCAGGAGACTGAGGCAGGAGAACATTTCAAAACAAAAAACAAACAACTGCATTTAGGTAGTAACCATGGAAATATGTCTGCAAAAGGATAGCAAATTGAGTCAGATAACACAGATATTGGATCTAAATGACAAGGAATATTGATAGCTTTTTCTCTACAGTTCTCTTATTTTGAGAAGCAATAATCTAATTTTTTGCTTATTTTTGTTTTTTTTTTCGAGATGCAGTCTTGCTTAGTTGCCCAGGCTGGAGTATTATGGCCAGATCTCAGCAACCTCTGCCTCCCAGGGTTCAAGCGATTCTCCTGTCTCAGCTTCCAGAGTAGCTGGAATTATAGGTGTATGCCACTACACCCGGCTAATTTTTGTGTTTTTAGTAGAGACGGGGTTTTACCATGTTGGCCAGACTGGTCTTGAACTCCTGACCTCAAGTGATCCGCCCGCCTCACCCTTCCAAAGTGCTGGGATTACAGGCATGAGCCACCATGCCTGGACTTCTTGGCTCAGTTGTTTTTTTAACACAAGCACAAATATGCCCATGCCTGTGTCAGGTATCTGATAATTTACACTTGATCTTGGTGGAGATTCTGCGAAAGCGAACTCCACAGAATACTCAGAAAACAAGTTCTAATTCAGTTGCCATGAAAACTTAAGGTGAGGGGATTGTCAGTGAAAAATACGGAGGAAAACACTAACAGAATATGGTAAGCATCTCTAGCATTAATAATTTTTATTGGCTGGGTGCAGTGGCTCACGCCTGTAATCCCAGCACTTTGGGAGGCCGAGGCAGGCAGATCACCTGAGGTCAGGAGTTTGAGACCAGCCTGACCAACATAGAGAAAAACCCATCTCTACTAAAAATACAAAATTAACCGGGCGTGGTGGTGCATGCTTGTAATCCCAGTTACTCAGGAGGCTGAGGCAGGAGAATCGCTTGAACCTGGGAGGTGAAGGTTGCGGCGAGCCGAGATTGGGCCATTGCACTCCAGCCTGGGCAACGAGCAAAAATCTGTCTCAAAAGAAAACCTAATTTTTATTTATTTATTTATTTTCCTAGATGTGGTAATGGGGAAAACATTAATAGAACTTTTGAGAGCCAGAATTCATCTCAAAATTGCTCGTGTTTGGAGATCATAACAACAGTTCTGGATCACAAACAGCCTATTAGCCTTGGAGCTTCCTGGTCTCTTCTGATAGAGATAGGCCCTATAGACAGATTTGCAAATGCGGATCTTTTCAAAATACTTTTATTATTTTTTGAGACGGGGTCTCTCTCTGTTGCCCAGACTGGAGTGCGATCACGAGTCACTGAAGTCTTGAACTCCTGGGCTCAAGCAATGCTCCTGCCTCATCCTCCCAATTAGCTGGGACTACAGGCGCGCACCACCATGCCTGACTAATTTATTTTTATTTTTTGTAGAGACCAGGGGGTAGGGGTCTCACTATGTTGCCCAGGCTGCTCTCGAACTCCTGAGCTCAAGCTATCCTCCTGCCTCGGTGTCCTAAAGTATTGGAATTACAGGCGTGAGCCACCGCCTAGCCTGCAAATGCAAATCTAACTAGGTCGTATGTAGGATAAAATCCTTTTTCCTGGCCCAAGCGTCTCTCCTCCTCTTCGGAGAGAGAGATGGGAATGAGAGAGCCTTCTAATAATAGCAATTGCTAGTTACCAATGCCCTGGCTTACCGTGTTTTAGACTCTATGAGTTAAACATTAACTCCTTGAATCATTATAAGCTCCTTGTTAGGTGGGTATTAACCTCAATTTACAGATGAAGAAGCTAAGACTTGGGCTGCTTGCATTACATTAACCGAGGTTTACCCGCAGCGAGGCTGCCTCCAAAGCAGACCGAGTTTGCAACCATCACCGTCCACCCCGCGAGCTGTGGTAGGGCGAGAACTACAATTCCCGTGGGGCTGTGCGGGAGCATCGCGAGAGTTAGCTTAACTGTGGCGGCGGGAAGGCGGACCCTGCTGCTGGCTGGGCGGTTAGGAGGGCCCGGGGCCGAGACGATGGCTGACCACAACCCTGACGGTGACCCTACACCGCGCACTCTGCTGCGACGCGTGCTGGATACAGCGGACCCGCGCACCCCGCGGCGACCCCGGAGTGCTCGGGCTGGGTATGTGAGGGGGCTCCCCGAGTACTTGAGCAACTAGAGGGACTGGGGAGTGGGGTCTGGGTGGGACCCAGGGCCGACTCTGTTCGAGAGGAAAACTAAGTCTCAGAGAGGAGCAGGGCCTGGGACTCTGAGAACTGGCTCTATTGCTCTAGCCGGGCCCGGGCCAGCGGTTTGTGCCCCTGCCCCCAGGGCTCCAGCAGCCAGGCCTCGGGACCACAGAGCCTGACTGATCCCAAGTCTTTGAGGGCTCGGCCACTGGAGATGGAGGATAGGCGCTCAGAATCTCACCTTCTGCTCTATTCTCTAGGCTGCTTTCCTCAAACCAGCCAGGGTTCGCCTAAGCATTTGCCCTGAACTTTTTTTTTTTTGCCTGAGGGTTCCCACTGTTCCTGCGCATCGTCTTACTGTCCCCAGCTTGGAAATGGGAAAGGAGCTAGAGGACAGCCTGGGCAGAAGCTGGGAGGCAGCAACTGGAAGATGCTTTGCTAAGGAGCAGGGAATTTGGCCTGACTTGGTGGGAGTGGCGGTGGGTGAGGGCTGTGGTGAGCCATGGTGCATCGAATGCATACGTTGACATCTGCCAGACTGGGACAATGGAGTTCCTTTATAGGGAATGAGAAGCCATTCATTATAGGTTTTACACCCATGAGGTGGGAGCTGCGCCCTGGGAACACCCAGAGACTAAGGTGTCTGGGGTACCAGGTTCTTTTTTTTTTTTTTTTTTTTTTTTTTTTTTTTGAGACGGAGTCTCGCTCTGTCGCCCGGGCTGGAGTGCAGTGGCCGGATCTCAGCTCACTGCAAGCTCCGCCTCCCGAGTTTACGCCATTCTCCTGCCTCAGCCTCCCGAGTAGCTGGGACTACAGGCGCCCACCACCTCGCCCGGCTATTTTTTTGTATTTTTTAGTAGAGACGGGGTTTCACCGTGTTAGCCAGGATGGACTCGATCTCCTGACCTCGTGATCCGCCCGTCTCGGCCTCCCAAAGTGCTGGGATTACAGGCTTGAGCCACCACGCCCGGCCGGTACCAGGTTCTTAAAAGATTTTGAAATACTTTAATATCCTTCATGGATTGTTACTTTCATGTCTGGGATGGATGCTCTTCCAATTACTCCTCTTGTCTGTGTGGCTATTCCCTACTTACCCTTTGTGATTATGCTGAAGTCATCTCTGAGAAGCCTTTCCCAGTCTGGGATGGATGCTCTTCCAATTACTCCTCTTGTCTGTGTGGCTATCCCCTACTTACCCTTTGTGATTATGCTGAAGTCATCTCTGAGAAGCTTTTCCCAGCCCCTCCTGGTTGGTTCACTCATATGCCGTCTCTATTCCCATACCCCAGGGGTCTTCTTCGTCCACACTGCTGACATAGGGCTGGGAACAGGGGCGACAGTAGGGGCAAGTGGTTTCTGGGTCCCTTGCCCTGAGGGAAAAAGCCTTCATACCAAGACCCAGATGAAGGCATGTCTCTATGTTCTCTATCCCTCCTCACTGTAATTCTCAGCACTGCTGGTCTTTACGCAGAGCCCAGAGAGCCCTGCTTGAAACGGCTTCCTCCAGGAGGTTGAGTGGCCAAACAAAGATGATAGCCAAAGGGCGTTCCCGTGGAGCCAGGGTAAGTACCCCCGCCCACTGACCCCAAAGGGCCCTGGCTGCCTCGGGGAGGGGGGTTAAGGTCTAGCTCTGCTCTGGAGCCCACCTTGAGGAAATCTCAAGGCAAACGGACAGACTGGTTGCTTGGTGCTTTTGCCGATAGTCTATTGGCAGATCGGCCCATGTTCAGGCCAGGGGGCACTTGGAGGAACAGACACCTCGGACGCTGCTGAAGAACATCCTACTAACTGGTGAGTGAGTGCTGGCCTGCCGGTCAGAGTTAGGTACCAGTCCAACACCAGTCTTGTGGTATCTTTCATTCAGGGTGACCTGTTCTGTCAGCCCCACCCTCTCCCTGGTGTTTCTGCAGCCCCAGAATCTTCCATCCTGATGCCCGAGTCGGTAGTGAAGCCAGTGCCAGCACCACAGGTGGTCCAACCCTCCAGAAGAGAGAGCAGTCGCGGCAGGTACACAGAACTCCACCCCCTTGGACTGTGCTATGGGCAGCTTAGTCAGGGAGTTTCTTGAGGGTCGCAAAAGCCAGAATTGGACTTCCTGGCCTGTCTGAGATAAGCTCCATTCTTATAGCCTGGAGCTGCAACTTCCTGAGCTCGAGCCCTCCACAACCCTGGCTCCAGGTCTGCTGGCCCCTGGAAGGAGGAAACAGAGGCTGAGACTGTCGATGTTTCAGCAGGGAGTGGACCAGGGGCTGCCTCTCTCCCAAGGTGAGGCCCTGGACACCACTTTTGCTACCCTCTCCGTCCTGTCCTCTGGAGAGGCTGAGGAGTCCTGAGAGAGGGCCCTCACAGGCCTGGATCACTTACCATGGTTTTCTTCTTTTACATTATCTTGCCGGTTGCTGACAGAGCCTCAAGGGAATGCTGATGCCTCTTCCCTCACCAGGTGCTGTTCTTGGGGTGGGTGGAGGAGAGGCTTGGGGAGGGAGGTGCTGCCTAGGATGGAATCTGGCCACACTACTCCCTGCCAGTTTTAGCCTCACAGCATGTTGGCTCTGTTCTAAGAGATGAGAGCCCCAGGGCAGATGGAGGGATCTCTGGGCAAACTGGGTCTCAGGTACCTGACTCCTCTGTGCCTCCCTCCTCTCACCAGCTCCCTCAACCTGACCTTTGCCACACCTCTTCAGCCACAGTCAGTTCAGAGGCCTGGCTTGGCCCGCAGACCTCCCGCCCGCCGAGCTGTAGATGTGGGTGCCTTTTTGCGGGATCTGCGAGATACTTCCTTGGCTCCTCCAAGTAAGGTTGAGGTTTTCCCCTGCTGGCCTTTGGGGAAAACTCTCCCTGCCATGACAGATAGGAGGTGATGCTGAGTCAGGGTTGCACCCCTCTCGGTGGGGTCAAGGACAGCGAGCAACTCTGGTCAGTGGGTCTACAAGGAATTTCTGCTTTCTTTCCACAGGGGGCCCCTTACCTTGGTCCCTTGGTGTCTCCCAGGGCCCCATATCCTTAAACTATAGGGCTGGAGGTTGGAAAGGGGCGTGGTGTGGTGGCTGAAACTTTTTGAAAGGGGCCAGGTTTCAGGATCAGCTGGCCAATTCGAGCTGACCTGGGAGCCTGATTGCAGAAAACAAGTTCACCAGGGTAAGAAGAGAGTTTGAGAAGAAGGAGCAGAACAAGCAGCGAAGAGGTTTTTTAAGTGGGCAGCTGGTGGGTGGGCAGCTGTGGGGGCTTGGGACTGCCAGGCAGAGGAACAGGAAGGTAAGCAAGGAGGGCTGTAGGAGATAAGGCCTCACGTGCTAGATCGTCTTCTTTCTCTGAAGGCCACTCAGGGCGAACTCATGCAGCCCACTGTCCAGGCTCTGGCAATGCTGAGTAGCAGCCAGTGGGCCTGGAATAAGCTGAGAGCCAGCTGGCCCCTGATCTCCATGTGACAGCCTCAAAACCTGTTACTACTCTGCCCACAGACATTGTGTTGGAGGACACCCAGCCCTTCTCTCAGCCCACCGTTGGCTCCCCCAACGTGTATCACTCCCTGCCCTGCACGCCTCACACTGGGGCTGAAGACGCTGAGCAGGCTGCAGGTCGCAGGACACAGAGCAGTGGGCCTGGGCTGCAGAACAATAGTGAGTGTGTGGCGCCGATGGCCTGGAGCCAAACTTAGCTTGGGTGAGAGTTGACGATGGTGGTTTTCCTTCTACAAGCCCCTCTGTGCCCCTAGAGCCCCCTGGCTATGGCTGCCTCCTTCGTCTAAGAGCAGAGTCCATGTTGGGCCAGGAGACTTCAGATCCATGTCCCGGTGCTGCCTTTGGCTTTGTCTTTCCTCAGTGGGCAGGGTTGGCTCTGCTAGTCCATCTTTACCCTTCTCTGCGCTATGCAGCCTTGGCCTGCTGCATCTCCAGCCTGTATTCTCTTCCCTTCACTCAGGCCCTGGGAAACCAGCCCAGTTTCTGGCAGGAGAGGCAGAGGAGGTCGATGCCTTTGCTCTGGGCTTCCTGAGCACCAGCAGTGGTGTCTCCGGAGAAGATGAAGTAGAGCCCTTACACAATGGAGTTGAAGAGGCAGAGAAAAAGATGGAAGAAGAAGGTGTGAGTGTGAGTGAAATGGAGGCAACAGGAGCACAAGGACCCAGCAGGGCAGAAGAGCCCGAAGGACACACACAGGTGACAGAAGCAGAGGGATCCCAGGGGACTGCTGAGGCCGAGGGGCCAGGAGCATCTTCAGGGGATGAGGATGCCTCTAGCAGGGCAGGTAAGAGGCCCAGTGCAGGGGGTGACTGGTGACAGCTGTGTTCAGGCCCCAGCACACAGAAAGGCCTTGCCTGGGTTGTGTTTCCGGGCACTGGTGGTGGTAGGGGTTCAGGGAGACTCTGAGGGGCACCCGCTTGGCTGGAGCTAGATGGGTTCCACCAGAAACAGGACAGAAATACTGTGGCTGTGCTGGCCTGGGTGAGATGGTCAGGCCCGGAATTCCTGTGACCCCATCCTTCTTCCTTTGTAGCAAGTCCAGAGTTGGCCTCGAGCACCCCTGAGTCTCTCCAGGCCGGGCGACATCATCAGTTTCCTGAGCCAGCCCCACCGCCTGGTGCTGCAGTGTAAGATCCCACAACCCCATTCCTCATGGGCCTCTTGGGAAGGGAGCATTGGGTACGCTGTGTACATAGGGTCCTCCCCCTTCCTATGGGTATGCAGATGATTACCTAGCAGGGCAGCCTGAGCTGGGCTGGGGAGAGCTCACCAAGAACACCCCTGCCTCCAGAGCTTAGAGGAGCCTTGGTGAGGGGAAAGGGGAAAGTATGTGGTCGGTTTGTAGTCAGAAAAGTCTTCCTGGAGGACGATTAGCAGAATTGGGAAAGGCAGCAGTAGAGTAAGGGAAGAGACTGTCCATTCTAAGGCCTGGGGTCATGGACCCAAGCAGGTATCAATATAGATAAGCCTGAACTAGGATGTCAAGTCGACTGTGGAGGAACAGAGCCCCAGGGAAAGACTGGCCTCTTTGTGGCCCCCTGACCCAGCTGCCCCTCAGCAGGTGGTCAGGGCTGCTGGTCCTGGCTGGCCAAGGGCCACATGGTCCCCAGCCTCAGCAGGAGCCAGCAAGACTTGCCCTTGAATAAGGGCCTCCTGAGGCAAGTTCAGCTCCCTCTGTCCACTGTTGCCCTCAGCTTATCTTCAGAGCCTACAGAGCCACTGTTGGTCAGGCGTCCCCCTAGGCCCCGGACCACCGGCCCCAGGCCCCGGCAAGATCCCCACAAGGCTGGACTGAGCCACTATGTGAAACTTTTTAGCTTCTTTGCCAAGATGCCCATGGAGAGGAAGGCTCTTGAGATGGTGGAGAAGTGGTGAGTCCTGGGCACGTGGAGTAGGGAGAGGAACCCCTTAGGTCATGATCAGACTGTTCAGCCTGTTCTATCCCCACCTTCTTGGCAGCCTAGATAAATATTTCCAGCATCTTTGTGATGACCTGGAGGTATTTGCTGCTCATGCTGGCCGCAAGACTGTGAAGCCAGAGGACCTGGAGCTGCTGATGCGGCGGTGAGAGGGCGGAAGGTGTGGGGGTGCTGGCTGGGGGAGCTCTGGCGCTGATTCTGCCTGTCCTTTCTCTTCCTCCACTGCAGGCAGGGCCTGGTCACCGACCAAGTCTCACTGCACGTGCTAGTGGAGCGGCACCTGCCCCTGGAGTACCGGCAGCTGCTCATCCCCTGTGCGTACAGTGGCAACTCTGTCTTCCCTGCCTAGTAGTGGCCAGGCCTCGACACTTTCCCTGTCCCCACCTGGGGCCTCTTGCCCCCACATATTTCTCCAGGTCTCCTCCCCACCCCCCCAGCATCAATAAAGTGTCATAAACAGAATATTCTGCATTTTGGTGCATGTCCTGGGGTCAGCCAGGCAAGGACTGATTCCCCCCCACAACTCCCCAGCACAGTCTGGAGGATGGCATGGGTTTAGACAAACGCTTTTATACTAAAAGCTAGGGGTTAGCAGGATGAGCACGCAGGCTGCCCACAGGCTCCTAGTTTGCAGGCTCTGGCTCTCGAGGTCCCGCACGCCTGATGTCAATCACCTGAAGCCGCTCCAGGGCAGTCTGGAGGATCTCCACCACGCCGCCTTCCTTCTCGTCACCGTCCTCTGGCAGTTCCGACTCAGGGAGCTGGAAGGCCTGGCTCATGTAGGTGTTCACAGTCTGCTTGTCCAGGCTGGGGTCGATGGTCATCAGGGCCCCTCGCAGCTTGGGCAGAGTCACCTCCTCATGGCTGCCCCACAGGAAAAGAGAGTGACAGGCCCTGACTCCTCCACTCCATGCCCGAGACTCCCAGGTGCCCTCCTCTGTGCTGAGCTTGAGCAGTGGATGGTGCATGGTACACAGGGAGACCCAGGGGCTTCAGGGGCCCAGCCTGTGGGACTTGCCTATGGGTCAGGGTCACTCACAGTTCTATGCCCAGCTCCTGCTTTAGCTGCAGTAAGTACTCATCCTTCTCATCCATGTATTGTTCCCAGAGCTTTTGCACAAAGGGCTCACTCTGGCCCTCCTCATCCTGGGATGGGCCACAAGTCAGGGGGAGGGCATATTGGCCTGGGTCCAACCAAGGCTGGGGCAGGGGCCAGGCCAGTTCCCAGACCCACATACCCACCTCCATAAACAGTGAGCGGTAGTTGAGCAAGTCTGCATTGCTGCTGCTGGGATGCCAGCCCCCTGCCTCCATCAGCTCCTGGATTTGCTCTTCTGTCTTGAGAGGGAAGGTACTCTTGAGGACGGTGCTGTAGGGGAGACATGAGGGCCAACAGGGACCTGCTGAGGCCTGCTTGTGCCTCTCCCTAGTGCTTAAAAGGGAGTGAGTTCCAAGGCTGTGGCCCTTCCCACCAGGTGCCCCTTTTCCCTGCAGATGCAGGAACAGTTGGGTAGGAGTTGGGGGTGGCCTGGACCAGCCTCTCACTTGAACTGCTCCATGGTTAGTAGCCCCTCGTTCTGACTGTCAGCATTTGTCATCTCCTTCAGCAGCTGGGCTACTGTCTCCTTCTGGGTGACATACACATTCTCACTCCGCTATAAGGAGAGAAGCATTATTCACTTGCTCTTCCTGGGAGTGTTGGGGGCAAAGCTGGTCTATGCTAGGGACAAAGACCCCTCTCAGTCTCCCCAAGGGGAATAGGCCCCAGCTCACCTTTCCCATCAAGACTGCATAGAACTGACTCATAAGCTCGTTGGAGTGGAAGATCTTGATATTTTCAAAAATAGTGTAAGCCCAGGCCATGGCATCACTGGGCCCAAAGCGACGCTCCAGGAAATTGAAGAAGAAGTCTGGGAATGTCTCTTTCTGCGGGATTGAGGAAATGCTCAGTCAGCCTGCCTTACGGTTGGTTGGCCCTCATCACTGGCACCTCTGGACCTCCAGAGGACCCTGGATCTGAAGACCACGCTGGACCAGAGTGGCTGGTGAGATCTGACCTGCTCCTCAGCAAGACGTTCCTTCCAGGCATCCTTGAGGAGGTCAACCACATCCTTCTTGCTTGGCTTCTTGTTCTCCACGAGGCCATCAAACCGAAGAAAAGCAGGGATGGCTTCCCCATAACCCTAGTAGGGAGGATATCAGCTCATCTCTGGACCCATCTGTGGCCCCACCCGCAAGCAGGGAAGAGCCCCAGTTGGTTCCCCGAAAGCTCGTCTGAGCAGCAGGGCATGGCTGTTCTGACTCTGGCCCAAGCCCCACTCCTGGGGCCTCCCTACCAGACCAGGGAAGAATTCTTTCTCCCGCAGCAGCCCTGAGCCAATCTCTTCCAGGAGCACGTCCACCAGCTGGTCGCTGTTCTTGCCCTCAGCCAGCATCTGCCAGCGCTCTGGGCCCCCAGCCACCACATCTGCATGTGGGGAGAGGGAGCTGGAGTCTGGGCCCACATGTAAGCAGGACCTGGGGCCCCGCTGGCTGCCCTCACCTTCGCATTTGGTCCAGTCAGGCCTCGGCGTGGAAGTGCGCTGGATCTCCTGCAGCTCAGAGAAGAACTGGTCCCGCTCCTTCAGCATGCTCATGTGCAGCTGCATCAGGATCTCATGCTCCTTGCGAACCTCCTCGTAGCTGGCTCTCAGGGTGTCCAGCTGTGGGCAAGGACATTGGCCCTGGCCCCCCACCTGTGAGACCCCGTCCTACCCTCCTGGCCCTGCCTGCCTGCCTCAGCACCTGCTCCTGAAGATCCTTGTTGGTCTTCTCCTGCATTTCAAAGTCCCTCCTAGGGACTACATCTCCGAAGTTGGCCTTCATGGTGTTGAGTTCCATCTGCGTGCGGGTCAGGTCTTGCCGGGTCATCTTAAGAGCCAGGGTTAACTTCACAGGGTCCTCCCCCCAGATGCCTGCCAGGGGAGGGGGCCCGCCAGCCCTTGTCACCCTGGCTTTCTCGGGTTGCCTGAAGCCCTCTGCCCTTCCCGTTTGGGGTTCCCTGGGTCTTGCCCACAGTGCTACCAGCCTAGGGTTTCAGGCTAAAGTCTAGAAGCCCAGGAAACTGAGTAACAGGCCTGTCCAGCCCACCAGGAGCCTAGGCTGCCTCAGCTACCAACTGTGTTCCTACAATTCTCAGTTCAACTTAGAAGATACATAGCCCTGGGAGAGGCAGGGACATCTCTCCCCTGAATGGTTATGGAATGAGCAGGTCTTAGGAATGTTGAATGAATGGGGCTTAGGAGTGAGACCAGACTCCTCCAGCATCTCAGAGAAGAGAGAAACCTGATTCAGGCTTACCTGGGGACTGGGCTAATGACATGTCCTCCCGCTGGTACCGCAGCTCGTTCAGGTCTGCGATGAGTATCTTACGGGCATCTCGCTCACTGAGGTAGTGCAGGTACTCCTCAGCCAAGTTCTTCCTCAGTTTGGCCACCTGTGGAGAAGGTGGCTGTGTGGTCAGGGGCTGCCCTTGAACCCCTGTATGCAGTCGGTCACCCCAGGGAGTGGGCTGGGTGCTGGGTGGCCCCATTAGGGCCTGCGAACAGGAAAGGTGAAAGAAGAAGAAGATTGGCCACTTCTGAGAATTCAGCAAGGTACCACTGCTTCCCCCTTTGGGGAAAGTGCTGAGCCTAGCAGCAGGGCAGAGGGTGGAGTTAGCAAGGCTCTGGGGGTAAGGTGGTGGCTCAGTGTGTCACTCCTTGTAGAAAGGCAGAGCGGGGTAGGGGGTCACCCTTGTGGTGGGATTGGCAGGAATTCGGGGTCATCACACCACTTCCATTCACCTCGCTCTGCAGCGAAATCTTCTCCTCATTCTTTTTGTCGATGAGTTTTAGTAAATTCATCTTCTCTTTCTTGAGCAGGGAGATTTCATGTTTCTCCTCAGCTCTCATGGCCAGGATCCTCTCATTGCAGTCCTCATTCACAGTGACAAGCTTGGCCTTCAGGGGCTCCAGAGCCCGGATCTTCTCCCTTTGGTGGGCTAAGCAGAGACAGGTGGGAGAGCTGCTTTGGGGCCATGGACAGAAGACACAGACCCTAAGGTCATGGGTGAGTGGCTATGTCACTTGCAAACCCCAATAATCTCTGCATGCCTTGTTCAAAGTCATGGTCCCTGTTTCAGGCCTTCCTGCACTTGATTTTAAACCAAGGGCAGAGTTCAGATGAAGACCGGGGTGTCTCCCATGTCCTTTCCCCTACAGCCTTAAGTCCTGCAGCTGCACCATGCCCTGTACCTCCTGAGCCTGGCAGGGGAGCCTGCTGACTCCCAGAGGTGCTCACTCTCTCCTGGGGTTCACTCTATTTTCAACAGGGACTGCTCCACTGTGCTTCTCAACGACAGGGGTGGTCAGGTGCTCTGGGGTGCCCTATAACGGAACAGTCTGTGCAGAATGGCTGAGGGGCTTTGGTGACCTCAAGGCCCAGTTGGGTAGCTGCCCCAGCCCTGCTGTGGAGCGCCAGAAGGTCGAATAGGATCTTCTCCACCCCTTCCAGGCTGGGACAAGGAGGGAAGCTGCATTTCTGCATTCTTTTTTTTTTTTTTTTTTGCGATGGAGTCTTGCTCTTTTGCCCAGGCTAGAGTGCAGTGGTGTGATCTCAACTCACTGCAACCTCCACCTCCTAAGTTCAAGCAATTCTCCTGCCTCAGTCTCCCAAGTAGCTGAGATTATAGGTGTGTGCCACCATGCACAGCTAATTTTTTTGTGTTTTTAGTAGAGACAGGGTTTCACCATATTGGCCAGGCTGGTCTCAAACTCCTGACCTCAAGTGATCCACCACCTTGGCCTCCCAAAGTGCTGGGATTACACGTGCGAGCTACTGTGCCTGACAGGAGGTGCATTCTTACCCAGCATCCCCTCATATGCATTCTTGATGGAGGATAGTAATGGCTTGTACGTTTTGAAGTCCTCTATGAAGAACTCAAAGATCTCTCTGTAAGGCTGGCAAGAAAAGGGAACCCATCATCTCCTGGCCCACAGCTGCCACCCTTAGTGGGGAACTATTTTTCTTTTTCTTTTTTCCTGAAATGGAGTCTTGCTCTGTCACCCAGGCTGGAGTGCAGTGGTGCGATCTTGGCTCACTGCAACCTCCGCCTCCCAGGTTCAAGTGATTCTCCTGCCTCAGCCTTCTGAGTAGCTGGGATTACAGGTGCCCGCCACCATGCTAGGCTAATTTTTGTATTTTTAGTAGAGACGGGGTTTCACCATGTTGGCCAGGATGGTCTCAATCTCCTGACCTCGTGATCCACCCACCTCGGCCTCCCAAAGTGGAGGGATTACAGGCGTGAGCCACTGTGCCTGGTCCTGTGTTTTTCTTTACTGGGCTTAGTAGTATTCCTGCGTAAGGCTGCCAGGTCACTTATATTCAAATAAATGCCCTAGACACTACCCGGGTACCTCACAGTGCCATGGAGCCTGGGGGGCAGCTCTCTGGAGGCCTGTCCTGATGCTGTCTTTGAGGCCTAGTGGACCGCCATGACCATAGACAGATCTCCACTCTGTGCCTGAGCCCCTCTCTGGCTCTCCAGGCAGCCAGCCTCTTGCCTTCTAGACACAGTATCATTGGCCTCTCACTTGTAACCTCTTCCCATCTTAGAGCCTGGTAGATTCAGGAGATTGAAGGTTGTACCCTTGCGTCCTGACATGCAAGTAGGGGTGTGGTCCCCTGTCCCATTTGGACGCATGGGAGGTTTCTGGAGGCAGCATTGCTCACTGAAATGAGCACAGTCTCCAGAGTCCGCCCTGAGTTTGAAGCCCAGTCCCACTACACCATAGTGGTATGCCTTCTTCCTTATCTGCTCAGGAGATCGATGTAAGGCCCCAGCCCAGGGCCTTGCACTTGCACACAGCCAGTGCTCAGTAAATGCTTTAGTCAATGACTAAGTAAAAGGCAGGAATTATCTGTCATCATTCTTGTTTGAGCAGATTTGGTGATTCTCTCCCTAATATACACTGGAATTTGGGTTGGATCTTATATATATATATCTCTCCCTCCCTCCCTCCTTATGTATCTGGGCTGGTTCCTTAAGCTTGGGGTTGTTGCCACTGGGCTGGCAAACACGGCGTGACCCCAGCTTGCCCAACTGCCAGAATCAGGCTCCATTCACTGATGTCGTGACCTAACCTGGGCACTGGGGATCCCAGAGCTGTAGGGACTGGGCACAGCATCCGGGCCACCTGACTCAGGTGAGGAAACTCTAGCCTCAGGAGACTTTCACATCCACATTGCAGCCTTGCCTGCTCACTGGCGTTTTCTTTCTTTCTTTCTTTCTTTTTTTTTTGAGACAGCGTCTCACTCTGTCGCCCAGGCTAGAGTGCAGTGGCACGAACTTGGCTTACTGCAAGCTCTGCCTCCCGGGTTCAAGCTTGCAGCTGGGACTACAGGCGCCCGCCAACATGCCGGGCTAATTTTGTTGTATTTTTAGTAGAGACGGGGTTTCACCGTGGTCTCGATATCCTGACCTCGTGATCCATGTTGGCCAGGCTGGTCTTGAACTCCTGACCTCAAGCGATCCTCCTGCCTCAGCCTCCCAAAGTGCTGGGATTACAGGCGTGAGCCTGAGCCACTGTGCCCGGCCTCACTGGCATTTTCATAGGATGTTTCTTGCTTCTGTTCAGGGAAGGAGACCCAGGAGAGCTGGGAGAGGTGGGTATCCCCTCAAGGTCTGAGGTGGTCACCTTGTAGGTGAGGCTTTTTTTGTTTTTGAGATGGAGACTCACTCTTGTCGCCCAGGTTGGAGTGTAGTGGTGTGATCTCGTCTCACTGCAACCGCTCCCTCCCGGGCTCAAGTGATTCTCCTGCCTCAGCCTCCTGAGTAGCTGGGACTACCAGTGCCCACCACCATGCCCGGCTAAATTTTGTACTTTTAGTAGAGACGGGGTTTTGCCATGTTGGCCAGGCTGATCTCAAACTCCTGACCTCAGGTGATCCACCCGCCTCGGCCTCCCAAAGTGCTGGGATTACAGGCGTGAGCCACTGTACCTGGCCGGTAGGTGAAGCTTCTTCCCACCCTTTCCCCGCCCTCCCCAAGTTTCTTCTGTGGCTCTGACCTGCAGCCTTAGTTCCTGGGTGGAATCTGTGCCCAGGTCCAGCAGGAGGAGCTCCTTGCGTAGGTAGTTTTCCAGCTCCTCCAAGTACCGGGGCTTGGCAGTGCGAAAGGGATGCTGCTGGCAGCTCCTGCAGGGGATGGTGGCTGATAATGTGGCCAGCACCCCCACGGGGCTCTTGTGCCCTCAGTCTGGGGCAACACACGCCCCTGCCGTCTCCTGGCCCAAAGCCTGGCCCATGCCAGCCCACTCACCATGGGACTGACCCTGGCTTACCCTACTCGCTTCCGGTAGTCATCTGAACAGGGTTTTCGATTTTGCAAAATGGTCTGGCCACTGGTGTATGTGGGCCATGGGGACAGGTGCCCACCCATGGAGAACTGACCAGTCTGCAGGGAGGGACAGGTAGGGTTACCATGGCAACATTGCTCCCCTTACTAATGTTTCTCTCCATCCCTCCTCCCCCAGTCCTGACTTTTTTTTTCTTTTAGAGACAGTCTTGCTCTGTTCCCCAGGCTGGAGTGCAGTGGTACGATCTCAGCTCACTGCAACCTCCACCTCCTGGGTTCAAGCTATTCTCTGCCTCAGCCTCCCAAGTAGCTGGGATTACGGGCACCCACCACCACACCCGGCTAATTTTTGTATTTTTAGTAGATAAAGGGTTTTACCATCTTGGCCAGGCTAGTCTTGAACTCCTGACCTTGTGATCCACCCACCTCGGCCTCCCAAAGTGCTGGGATTACAGGCGTGAACCACCACACCCAGCCAGCCCTGATGTTTTTTACAGACATCTCTCAACATGGTTCATAATTAAGACTGTGGGTTCTTGAGTTAGAGAGGGCTGGGGTTAAGTCTCAGATGTCTTATTAGCTATGTCATCTTCTCTGAGCCTTAGTCCTCACGTCTGTAAAATAGGGATGATGGTAGTCTTTGTCACAGTGTATTGATGTGAGGATGCAATGAGAAAGCATAGTCGGGCATAGTGGCTCACGCCTGTAATTCCCAGCACTTTCCGAGGCTAAGGTGGGCAGACACGAGGTCAGGAGATAGAGACCATCCTGGCTAACACGGTGAAACCCCGTCTCTACTAAAAATACAAAAAAAATTAGGCTGGGCACGGTGGCTCACACGTGTAATCCCAGCACTTTGGGAGGCCAATGCGGGATCATGAGGTCAGGAGATCGAGACCATCCTGGCTAACGTGGTGAAACCCTGTCTCTACTAAAAGTACAAAAACAAAATTATCTGGGCGTGGGGTGGGTGCCCTTAGTCCCAGCTACTCGGGAGGCTGAGGCAGGAGAATGGCGTGAACCTGGGACGCGGAGTTTGCAGTGAGCAGAGATCATGCCACTGCACTCCACCCTGGTGACAGAGCGAGACTCAGTTTCACAAAAAAAAAAAAAAAAAAAAAAAAAAAAGCTGGGTGTCGTGGCATGTGCTTATAGTCCCAGCTACTTGGGAGGCTGAGGCAGGAGAATCGCTTGAACCCGGGAGGCAGAGGTTGCAGTGAACCGAGATTGCACCATTGCGCTCCAGCCTGGGCAACAAGAGCAAAACTGTCTCGAAGAAAAAAAAAAAGAGAAATAGAGAAAGCATAATGTGTGCTGTACATGGACCCTGGAACCTGCTAGGAACTCAGTAAAGATCAGCCATTCTGGCCTGGCCAGTGGCTCATGCCTGTAATCCCAGCAGTTTGGGAGGCCAAGGTGGGCAACTTTTAGCACTTTGAGGCCAAGGTGGGCAGATCACTTGAGGTCAGGAGTTTGAGACCAACCTGGCCAACATGGTGAAACTCCATCTCTACTAAAAGTACAAAAATTAGCTGGGCATGGTGGCGCATGCCTGTAATCCCAGCTACTTGGGAGGATGAGGCAGGAGAATCGCTTGAACTCGAGAGGCAGAGGTTGCAGTGAGCTGAGATTGAGCCATTGCATTCCAGCAGGGGGGACAAGAGTGAAACTCCGTCTCAAAAAAAAAAAAAAGACTATCAAAATGGATGTAATTTATGTATGTATGTTTATATGTATGTATGTATTTATTTGAGATGGAGTCACACTCTCTTGCCCAGGCTGGAGTGCAGTAGTGCAAACTCTGCTCACTGCAGCCTCTGCCTCTTGAGTTCAAGCGATTCTCCTGCCTCAGCTTCCTGAGTAGCTGAGATTACCAGTGCCTGCCACCACGTCCAGTTCTTTTGTATTTTTAGTAGAGATTACAGGTGTGAGCCACCGCACCCAGCTCACACCTGATTCTCAGCACTTCGGGAGGCCCAGGCAGGCGGATAATCTGAGGCCAGGAATTTGAGACCAGTCTGGCCAACATGTTGAAACCCCATCTCTTCCAAAAATACAAAAATTAGCCGGGACTGGTGGTGCACGCCTGTAATCCCAGCTACTCCGGAGGCCAACGCAGAAGAATTACTTGAACCCTGGAGGCAGAGGCTACAGTGAGCAGAGATTGCACAACTGCACTCTAGTCTGGGCGACAGAGAGAGACTCTCTCTCACAAAAAAAAAAAAAAAAGATGGGGTCTCATTATGTTGCCCGGGCTGGTCTCGAACTCCTGAGATCAAGAGATCCTCCTGCCTTGTCCTCCCAAAGTGCTGGGATTATAGGCTTAAGTCATGGCGCCCAGCCTAATTTTTATAAAAGCACAAAATAATCCTGGAAGACACCTGGGAGTTTATTTTTTATTTTTTTCTTAGAGACAGGGTCTTACTCTGTCACCTAGGCTGGAGTGCAGTGACCCGATAACACCTCACAGTAACTTCAAACTCCCGGGCTCAAGAGATCCTCCCACCTCAGTCTCCCTAGTAGCTAGGACTACAGGGGCACACCACCACTCCTGGTTAGTTTAAAAAATCTTTTTTGTAGAGATGAAATCTCCCTATGTTGCCAGGCTGGTCTCAAACTCCTGGTCTCAAGCAATCTTCCTTCTTTGGCCTCCCAAAGTGTTAGGATTACAAGTGTGAGCTGGCCTTGTTTTTCAGACTTTATTTATTTTTTGAGACTGAGTCTCACTCTGTTGCCCAGGCTGGAGTGCAGTGGCACAATCTCTGTTCACTGCAGCCTCCGCCTCCTGGGTTCAAGCGATTCTCCTGCCTCAGCCTCCCTAATAGCTGGAATTATAGGCGCATGCCACCACGCCCAGCTAATTTTTGTATTTTTAGTAGAGATGGGGTTTCACCATGTTGGCCATGCTGGTCTTGAACTGACCTCAGGTGATCCACCCACTTCGGCCTTCCAAAGTGCTGGGATTACAGGCGTGAGCCACCGTGCCCCGCGGTTTTTCAGACTTGTGAAAGACCAGTCCTTGGCCTGACGCGGTGGCTCATGCCTGTAATCCCGGCACTTTGGGAGGCCAAGTCGAGCAAATCACGAGGTCAGGAGAACCAGACCATCCTGGCTAACACGGTGAAACCTCGTCTCTACTAAAAATGCAAAAAATTAGACAGGTGTGGTTACACGTGCCTGTAGTCCCAGCTACTCGGGAGGCTGAGGCAGAAGAATCGCTTGAACCTGGGAAGCGGAGGTTGCAGTGAGGGAAGATTGTGCCGCTGCGCTCCAGCCTGGGCGACAGAGCGAGGCTCCGTCTCAAAACAACACCACCACCACCACCACCACCACACACACACACACACACACACCCACACACCCACCCCCGACCTCGTGTTCTGACACACACACACACACACACACACACACACACACACCCACACCCGACCTCGTGTTCTGTCTACTGTTTCTACCGGGAGAAAATGGGGCTACCCTCCTTTGCTTGCAGAGGCGAGTGGAAGCTGGAGAACCAGCTGCCACGGCCGATTCTTGGTGAGGTTATTAACAGCTGAGGGATCTCCGCCCGGTAGGCTGGAACGCAATGCTCCCCGGGCGCTCCGCGCTCTCTGCTTCCCCCGGTAGGTAAAAACGGGAAGGCGGCCCTGGAGGGACGGCGGGAGGGAACACTGCCCCCTGGTGGTTGATGTCGCTCTAAAGAAAGTTGAAATGAAAAAGCCTGGCTCATGGAAGGTGGTAGCTGAGAAGGCTGCCTGGGAGCCTCAGGGCTCTCCCCTAGTCATCACGTCTTTGGGTTGCGCTTGGTCTCTGCGAATAATCCATATTGACCCCAGCTTTTTACTCCCTGAAGTCACTCCCACAGGAGTGTTGGGCCAGCCCCACAAAGTATGTGGCCCATGTGTTTCCTAATTCCCCACGAGGGTCATGGTCACACAAGGAAAACCCATGCTGTTCCACTGTGAGCCAGAGTTGTAAGTTTACTCAAATGTGTTTTTTCCCTTATGAGATTTGGACAATGGCTATTTGCTGATTAATAACAATCCTATGATCATATCAACAAGAGCCCAAAAGTACTTAATAAGACAGCATTGGGGCTGGGCACAGTGGCTCACGCCTGTAATCCCAGGACTTTGGGAGACCGAGGTGGGCGGATCACGAGGTCAGGAGTTCAAAACCAGCCTGACCAACATGATGAAACCCTGTCTCTACTAAAAATACAAAAATTCACCAGGCATGGCTGGGCGTGGTGGTTCACGCTTGTAATCCCAGCACTTTGGGAGGCTGAGGCAGGCAGATCACGAGGTTAGGAGATTGAGACCATCCTGGCTAACACGGTGAAACCCCGTCTCTACTAAAAATACAAAAAAATTAGCCAGGCGTGGTGGCGGGCACCTGTAGTCCCAGCTACTTGGGAGGCTGAGGCAGGAGAATGGCATGAACCTGGGAGGCAGAGCTTGCAGTGAGCCAAGATGGCACCACTGCACTACAGCCTGGGCGACAGAGCGAGATTCCATCTCAAAAAAAAAAAAATTATCCAGGCGTGGTGGTGCACGCCTGTAATCCCAGCTACTCAGGAGGCTGAGGTAGGATAATCACTTGAACCCGGGAGGCGGAGGTTGCAGTGAGCTGAGATGGCGCCACTGTACTCCTTCCTGGCAACAGAGCACGACTCTCAAAAAAAAAAAAAA
Source organism: Chlorocebus sabaeus (assembly GCF_047675955.1). Taxonomy (NCBI): domain Eukaryota; kingdom Metazoa; phylum Chordata; class Mammalia; order Primates; family Cercopithecidae; genus Chlorocebus; species Chlorocebus sabaeus. The sequence continues at coordinate 64,755,706 of NC_132908.1, read as the reverse complement.
AAAAAAAAACAGCATTGGGCTCGGTGTGGTGGCTCACACCTGTAATCCCAGTGCTTTGGGAGGCCAAGGAAGAAGGATAGCTTGAGCCCAGGAGTTTAAGACCAGCCTGGGCAACGTAGTTAGATCCACTACAAAAAATACAAAAAATAGCCAGGTGTGGTGGTGCACTCCTGTAGTCTCAGCTACTCAGGAGGCTGAGTGGGAGGATTGGTTGAGCATGGGAGGTGGAGTCTGCAGTGAGCTGTGTTTGTGCCACTGCACTCCAGCCTGTGTCAGAGCAAAACTCTGTCTCAAAAAAAAAAAATTAGCTGGGTGTGGTGGCATGTGTCTATAGTTCCAGCTACTTGGGAGGGTAAGGTGGAAGGATCACTTGAGCCCAGGCATTTGAGACTGCAGCAAGCCATAACTGTACCACTGCACCCTGACAGGCAAAAGCCTGTCTCAAAAAAACAACAGCATTCATTTCTTTTTTTTTTTTTTTTTTTTTTTTGAGATGGAGTCTTGCTCTGTTGCCCAGGCTAGAGTGCAGTGTTGTGATCTCGGCTCACTGCAACCTCCACCTCCCAGGTTAAAGCGATTCTTGTGCCTCAGCCTCCTGAGTAGCTGGGACTACAGACGCACCACCATGCATGACTAATTTTTATAATTTTAGTAGATATGGTGTTTCACCATGTTGGCCAAGCTGGTCAAACTCCTGACCTCGTGATCTGTCTGCCTTGGCCTCCCAAAGTACTGGGATTATAGGCATGGGTCACTGCACCCAGTTCTTTTTTTTTTTTCAATTTAAATTTCATTTCTCGGCCGGGCGAGTGGCTCAAGCCTGTAATCCCAGCACTTTGAGAGGCTGAGATGGGCGGATCACGAGGTCAGAAGATCGAGACCATCCTGGCTAACACGGTGAAACCCCGTCTCTACTAAAAAATACAAAAAACTAGCCAGGCGAGGTGGCTGGCGCCTGTAGTCCCAGCTACTCGGGAGGCTGAGGCAGGAGAATGGTGTAAACCCAGGAGGCGGAGCTTGCAGTGAGCTGAGATCCGGCCACTGCACTCCAGCCTGGGCCACAGAGCGAGACTCCGTCTCAAAAAAAAAATAAAAAAAACCCATTTCGCTTCTGATACCTTTGGTACAGCATTCATTTTTATATAAAAACTTTAAAACAAAGGAATGGCGGAGAGATCTGGAGTGAACATGGTAGAGACGTATCTCTTTCCTACTGCCTTCACACACCTACTCAGCAATGATGGAGCTATCAACATTTGGCAGCCATTCAGGTAGCCTGTTAGATACTAGGGCCATAAAGACAGAAAGATATAGTCACAGCCTTGAAGGACCTTGGCAGATCTGGTGTGACCATCCCAGCAGGTAGCACAGTGCCTGGCGTGTTGGCGGGAGGGATGTGAAGTGAGGTCCACTGCAGAATGCTGAGCTGCAGGCGAGGGGTGTCTGTGGGCAGAGGTGAGTTCTCTCTCTGCCTGGGGAGATCTGGGAAGGCTTTTCAGATGAGGAGCAGGCAGCCAGTATACACCTTTCTTCCCAAAGCATGGTGGGCCTGGCCTCTCTGAGCCATACTCTCTGACTGAGAAGAAGCCACTTGGTGGGCATGTTTCAGGTGGGTATGTTTCAGGTAGGTGGTACTCTTGGTTTGCAGGAAGGGAGACGGATAGGATCTGGGGACTGATATTTGGGGTTCCAAAACAACATTGTCACTAACCAGCGTCCTTCGTTTCTGAAGAAGCTTGCGTTTCTGGGTACTCTTGTTTTCTGTGATAAAGGATTCATCTATGGTCACTCCTGAAGGTTGTGGCTGTAATCTGCACAGAGAAGGGAAAGCTGATGGTGGGTGACAGAGTCCAGAGTTGGGAAAGAACCCCCATCCTTCCTAGATCCACAAGGCATAGCCATCTCCCCGAGCTAGGCTCTGAGTCTTCCCAGTGCTGCTCCAGATTCCTAGAGAAACTGCCAAGCAAGTCCCTGGCCTTGGGTCCAAACCATTTGCCCTACATTCCCAGAAACATTCTTTTCATCACCAAAATTTCACCAACTACTGCAGCAGCAAGATATCCCCCCATGAACCCAGAGAACCCCATGGGCCTATACTTCTGTTCAGTGTTCAACTGTAGCTGTAATGTTGGTTTCACGTACACAACTCTGGCACACTCTGGGGCTGTGACACAAAGGGCAGGTGCTGTAGGACAAGAAGCACAGGGTCTGGGGTCCAGGATCTGGGGTGTAAGTCTGAATCCTGCACTTACTGGCTGATAGGGTCTAAGGGCTGACATCTGGGGTTCCAATAGGACTACCCTTGAGCAAGTCATTTAATATCTCTCAGCCTGGTTTCTTCACAAAGAAGTGGAGACAACTGTTTTTTTTTTGTTTGTTTGTTTGTTTTTTTTTGAGACGGAGTCTCCCTCTGTCACCCAGGCTGGAGTGCGGTGGTGCGATCTCGGCCCACTGCAACCTTCATCTTGCGGGTTCAAGCAGTTCTCTGCCTTAGCCTCCTGAGTAGCTAGGATTACAGGCACCTGCCACCATGCCTGGATAATTTTTGTATTTTTAGTAGAGATGGGGTTTCACCATGTTGGCAGGCTGGTCTTGAACTCCTGACCTCGTGATAAACCTGCCTTGGCCTCCCAAAGTGCTGGGATTACCGGTGTGAACCACTGTGCCCGGCCAGAGACAACTCTTGCTTTGCATATCTTACACAGTTGTGAAGTTTATTTTATTTATTTATTTATTTTAAGACGGAGTCTCGCTCTATCACCCAGGGTAGAGTGCAGTGGCGCCATCTCAGCTCACTGCAGTCTCCACCTCCCGGGTTCAAGCGATTCTCCTTCCTCAGCCTCCTGAGTAGCTGGGACTACAGTCCCCTGCCACCATGCCCAGCTAATTTTTGTATTTGTAGTAGAGATGGGGGTTTCACCATGTTGGCTAGGCTGTCTTGAATACCTGACCTCAAATGATCCACCCACCTCCGCCTCCCAAAGTACTGGGATTACAGGCGTGAGCCACCACCGCAACTGGTCTGAAGTTTAAATACGAATTAGCTGGGTGTGGTGGTGGGTGCCTCTAATTCCAGCTACTTGGGAGGCTGAGGCAGAAGAATCACTTGAATCTGGGAGGTGGAGGTTGCAGTGAGCTGAGATCGCACCACTGCACTCCCGCCTCAGTGACAGAGTAAAACTCTGTCTGAAAACAAAACAAAAAAAATTAGATGTGTATCTGGGCATGGTAGCTCATGCCTGTAATCCCAGCACTTTGGGAACCCAAGACAGACAGGTTGCTTGAGCCCAAGAGTTCGAGATGAGCCTGAGCAACATAGTGAGACTTTGCCTCTATTTATTTATTTATTTGTTTATTTATTTATTTCTGGTTTCAAACTCCTGACCTCAGGTGATCCGCCTGCCTCGGCCTCCCAAAGTGCTGGGATTACAGGCGTGAGCCACTGCACCCAGTCAATTTTTGTTTTCTTTTTTTTTTTTTTTTGGGACAGAGTCTTACTCTGTCACCCAGGCTGGAGTGCAATGGCATGATCTTGGCTCACTGCAGTCTATAACTCCCAGGTTCAAGCGATTCTCCTGCCTCAGCCTCCTGAGTAGCTGGGACTAAAGGTGCATACCACCACGCCTGGCTAATTTTTGTATTTTTATTAGAGACAGGGCTTCACCATGTTGCCCAGGATGGTCTTGATCTGACCTTGTGATCTGCCCGCCTCGGTCTTCCAAAGTGCTGGGATTACGGGTGTGAGCTACCATGCCCGGTCTATTTTTTTTAATAAATAAAAAAAAATGAGATATGCAAAATACCATGTAAACTGCAATGAACTGCTAGATGTTCATTATGACTGTAGAACGGGACAAGCCTCTTAGGACAGCCATCCTAGGAGGGTATTTGGGGACCAACAGGGAGGGCTACTGTGGGCAGGCAGACTCAGGTGGAACAAAAGGAAGAAGTAATTCCAACAATCCATGGGGTGGGGGTGTGTGATTTATGTTGCCGGATAGATCTTGTGTTCACTCCTCTTGCTTGCTGGTGACTTTGGGCATGCCGCTTAACATCTCTGAACCTCAATGTCTTTGCCCATAAAAGTAGGATTAGGACTACCCAAACTCCAGGGAAGTTGAGAGCCCTAATGTGAACTCAGTTGAGAAACTCTGTCCTGTAATGCTCCTCAGCTATAGTCCATGGAGCAGTAATATTCCAAACCCTAGTCCTCTATTGCCTCTCAACATTGGACAAGTGTGAGCAAAACACATGGAGTAAGCAGTTGGTGAGGAGAAGGAAGAGTGTCTGCCCAGATGAGTGTGGGTGTAAGACAGTCTTGGAGACCAACAAGATATAACAGATCAACCCCAAGTGCTCACTGGGTTAAATCAATACCTTCTTATCAAAACTAATCTATTATCCGCCGGTGTGGTGGCTCAAGCCTGTAATCCCAGCACTTTGGGAGGCAGAGGTGGGCAAATCACGAGGTCAGGAGTTCAAGACCAGCCTGGCCAACATAGTGAAACCCTGTCTTTACTAAGAAAATATAAAAATTAGCCGGGTGTGGTGGCAGGTACCTGTAGTCCCAGCTACTCGGGAGGCTGAGGCAGGAGAATCTCTTGAACCTGGGAGTCGAAGGTTGCAGTGAGCCGAGATGGAGCCACTGCACTACAGCCTGGGCGACACAGTGAGACTCTGTCTCAAAAAAAAAAAAAAAGAAAAAAAAAAAAAGAAAAAAAAAAAAAGACTAATCAATTCTCCAAACTCTGTTCTTGCTCATGCTGGAACCACCAGGAAAGGCAAGGTAAGCAAGAAAATTGGGGAATTCTATAAATTCTGAGAAGCTGTTGAATGTAAAAGTTTAGTAGGTAACAGATGTTGTTAGTTTTGAATATCAAAGGAGACAACATTATAAAACAGACCTAAAACAAGGCAAACCAAACACCTTCTAAGGCCTGTACACTCATCCAAAAAGCTTAGGATGCTTGGGCTGGGCGTGGTGGCTCACGTCTGTAATCCCAGCACGTTGGGAGGCTGAGGTGGGCAGATCACAAGGTCAGGAGACCGAGACCATCCTGGCTAACACAGTGAAATCCTGTCTCTACTAAAAATACAAAAAATTAGCCAGACGTGTTGGCACGCGCCTATAGTCCCAACTACTTAGGAGGCTGAGGCAGGAGAATCACTTGAGCCTGGGAGGCAGAGGTTGCAGTGAGCTGAGATCGCGCCACTGCACTCCAGCCTGGGCAACAGAGCGAGACACTCCATTTAAAAAAAAAAAAAAAAAAAAAAGCTTAGGATGTATTATGTTAAATATTTTACGGTAACCCTCAGAGGGGAATGGGAAACATTTATATTTCTACCTCAAAGCTAGACCAAACTCATTTTTTTTTCTTTTTTTTTTGAGACAGAGTCTCACTCTGTCGCCCAGCCTGGAGTACAGTGGCGCGATCTCGGCTCACTGCAAGCTCCAACCCCTGGGTTCCACGCCATTCTCCTGCCTCAGCCTCCTGTGTAGCTGGGACTACAGGCGCCCACCACCATGCCCGGCTAATTTATTTTTTTGTATTTTTAGTAGAGACGGGGTTTCACCATGTTAGCCAGGATGGTCTCGATCTCCTGAGCTCGTGATCCACCCGTCTCGGCCTCCCATAGTGCTGGGATTACAGACGTGAGCCACCGTGCCCGGCCTTAAGCTCAGTTATTTAAGAGGTAGTAGGCAGTGGGTTTGTCAGGAATGTATCTTGGTATTCAGTGAACGCAAGCTGCTGAGTTCTATCCACCAAGTGCCAGGGTTATGAGTGTGAAGGGAGAAAAGCCAATAGGGAGGAGAAGCCTGCCCCAGGAAAATGCACAATTTGAAGGTCCCTTGCAGAGGGTCCTGATGACATATTCCACAGTGCTAAGGTCTAGCCTATCCATCATCCTGCCCCTCTTTAAAGGGAAAGGATGAGGACACCCACAGTGTCTCTAAGAGAAACAGTGACTCTGGCCCAACATATGTCACTAAATCCTGGTGAATAAGGAATATGGTAGATTAATGATGTTTGTATTTGCTTTTAATTTTATTTATTTACTATTTTTGAGACAGGGTCTCACTCTCTTGCCCAGACTGGAGTCCGATCTCGGCTCACTGCAACCTCCGCCTTCCATGTTCAAGCGATTCTCCTGCCTCAGCCTCCTGAGTAGCTGGGATTACAGGTGCATGCCACTACTGCCTGGCTAGTTTTTGTATTTTTAGTAGAGACGGAGTTTCACTATGTTGGCCAGGCTGGTCTTGAACTCCTGACCTCAAATGATGCACCCACCTCAGACTCCTAAAGTGCTGGGATTACAAGCATGAGCCACTGCTCCCAGCCTGTATTTTTTTTTTTTTTTTTTTTTTTTTTTTGAGACAGAGTCTTGCTCTGTCTCCCAGGCAGCTGGGATACGGTGGTGAGATCTCAGCTCACTGCAACCTCCTCCTCCTTGGTTCAAGCAATTCTCGTGCCTCAGCCTCCAGAATAGCTGGGATACAGGCACACGTCACCATGCCTGGCTGATTTTCTTTCTTTTTTTTTTTTTTTTTTTTTGAGACGGAGTCTTGCTCTGCCACCCAGGCTGGAGTGCAGTGGCCGGATCTCAGCTCACTGCAAGCTCCGCCTCCCGGGTTCACGCCATTCTCCTGCCTCAGCCTCCCGAGTAGCTGGGACTACAGGCGCCCGCCACCACGCCCGGCTAGTTTTTTCGTATTTTTTTTTTTAGTAGAGACGGGGTTTCACCGTGTTAGCCAGGATGGTCTCGATCTCCTGACCTCGTGATGCGCCCGTCTCAGCCTCCCAAAGTGCTGGGATTACAGGCTTGAGCCACCGCGCCCGGCCTTCTTTTTCTTTTTCTTTTTTTTTTTTTTTGAGACGGAGTCTCGCTCTGCTGCCAGGCTGGAGTACGGTGTCATGATCTCGGCTCACTGCAACCTCTACCTCCTAGGTTCAAGCAATTCTCCTGTCTCAGCCTTCTGAGTAGCTGGGATTACAGGTGCCCGCCACCATGCCTGGCTAATTTTTGTATTTTTAGTAGAGACGGGGTTTCACCATGTTGGCCAGGATGGTCTCAATCTCTTGACTCCATGATCTGCCCACCTCGGCCTCCCAAAGTGCTGGGATTACAGGTGTGAGCCACTGCGCCTGGCCAATATTTTGTATTGCTATCAGAAACAGGGTTTTTGCCATATTGCCCAGCCTGGTCTCAAACTCCTGAGCTCAGGCAATCCACTCACCTTGGCCTCCCAAAGTAATAGGATTATAGGGGTGAGCCACTGTGCTTGGCTGTGCTTTTTTTTTTTTTTTTTTTTTAATAGACAGGGTCTTGGCCGGGCGCCTGCCACCGTGCCTGGCTAATTTTTTTTTGTATTTTTAGTAGAAACATTTAGTGTCACTGTGTTAGCCAGGATGGTCTTGATCTTCTGACCTCGTGATCCGCTTGCTTCGGCCTCCCAAAGTGTTGGGATTATAGGCATGAGCCACCGCCTAGCTAATTTTTGTAGTTTTAGTAGAGACGGGGTTTCGCCATGTTGGCCAGGCTTGTCTCAAACTCCTGATCTCAGGTGATACACCCGCCTCGGCTTCCCAAAGTGCTGGGATTTTAGGCGTGAGCCACCATGCCTGGCCCCAACAATTATCTTTCTCAAGCCTGCTGCCTGGTTCTTGTAGACTAATTTTAACTCTGGATAAAAATCATCAAATTGGCATTTCCTGTTCTTAGGGACCTTTTTTTTTTTGAGATGGAGTCTCACTCTGTTGCCCAGGCTGGAGTGCAGTGTCACAATCTCGGCTCACTGCAAGCTCTGCCTCCCGGGTTCACACCATTCTCCTGCCTCAGCCTCCTGAGTAGCTGGGACTACAGGCGCCCGCCACCACGCCCGGCTAATTTTTTGTATTTTTAGTAGAGACGGGGTTTCACCGTGTTAGCCAGGATGGTCTCAATCTCCTGACCTCATGATCTGCCTGCCTCGGCTTCCCAAAGTGCTGGGATTATAGGCGTGAGCCACCGCGCCCGGCCTCTTACGGACTTTTGTAGGCTTTTCATTGTCAAGGCAGCAGACCCTGAAGGCTGAGAGTTTAGTTGGGGTTGGGTGGTGGTTTTTTTTTTTTTTTTTTTCCCACTGGGAATGAGTAGAGGGGGGGACACGACATTCATTCAACACTTACTGGGTGCCTATTTACATACAAGAGCTGTGGTAAGAGCTTCACATATTCTGTCTAAATGTTCCCAACAATGTTTGTGGGGTGGACTGTATCATTCCCATGTTTGAGATATATAAGCTGAGGCCCGGAACTTGAAGGACCTTCTCTGAAGTCCCAAAACTAGAAAATGATTTAGCCAAAATTTTTGTTTTAATCCATATATATGGCTTTCCAGGCTGATGGAGCTGGTCATATTTTGCAGTATCCAGAGGCTATACACCTAAGTACAGGTAGAAGCTACCCAAAGGATGATCTCACCAGGTTTCTAAAGTATTTCTTTACTTGTACATGGTAATATTACTACTTTATACAGTTGTTATGAGGATTAAATATGGTACATAGGCCGCGTGCAGGGGGTTCACGCTTGTAATCCCAGTTTGAGAGGTCAAAGTGGGAGGGTCGCTTGAGTCTAGGAGTTCAAAACAAGCCTGGGCAACTTGGTGAAACCTCGTCTCTATAAAAAACAAACTAACAAAGAAACACCCACAAATTATTCGAGCGTGGTGGCGCATGCCTGTAGTCCCAGCTACTCGGGAGGCTGAGGCAGGAGGATCGCTTGAGCCTGGGAGGTCGAGGCTGCAGTGAGCCGTAGTAGTGCCACTGCACTCCAGCCTGGGCGACTGAGTGAGATCTTGTCTCAAAAATAAAATGTTTAAAAATGTGGTATATAAAGCATGTGGCATATAGTACATTCAATACAAGCTGGTTGTTACTAGCAATGATAAAGTAGGCCTGCCCTTTTGCTAGCACGTACCGTCTTCACTGGGCTAAATCAGCCCGATTTTAACCGTTCCTGCAACCATTGACTCTGTGGTGCTGGAGCCCTAGATCAATGGTCAGAGGCCAGCAGGAGGTGCAGAGGTCCTATCAAGTGCCATTTCCCTCTCTAGAAATACTCCAGCCCTCCTCTCTGCCCTCATCCCGGCCAGCGCCTACCTCGACGCGGACGAGAAGCTGTGGTATCGCGACTGCTGGCAGGCCATGACCCACGGGCAGGCGGGCAACCAGCACCCGCGGCCTGGGAAACTGTGGTAGTGTACAGCCCGTCGCTATGGCGACCAGGCCCCAGAGGCCCCCGCGGTGAGGGCGGAGTCAGGGATGCGCCGCGCCCCTGAGCCTAGCGCCCGCAGGCTGGGAGCAGGACAAAGTAGCAAAGGTGGACTGGGACCCGGCATCGGGTGCCCTGAGAGTCAATCACTACAGCCGATTTGACCCCAGGTACCAGAACTGGGGCAGGGGCATGAACAGAGGCCATGGGGAGAGAAGTCTGCTGAGAGGCCGGAGCCGCTTTGCCGGCGGGAATTGTAGTTTTCGGTGTCCCGACGTCTCGATGGGATAGGCTTATGGCTGAGAAGGGTTGTACTACATCTCCCAGAATTCTCTACCAGCCCGAGTTGCTCCGCCTCTCGAGAGCTCTGCATTGTGGGGTATGGAGTTCGAAATGTGGCAAAGGCGTGTCAGTGTCCAAAGAGAGGTGCCGGACTCGGACTCGGTTTCCCTGCGGCCCAGGGAGGCTCACGGGCCATTGGCTGAGCGTGGCGGATCTGGTCCCGCTCCTCCCCGCCCCCAGTGACACAATAGCGGCTCCCTCCAAGATGGCGGCAGCGACGGCAGACCCGGGAGCTGGGAACCCGCAGGCTGGGGACTCCTCCGGCGGGGGCGCTGGGGGCGGTCTGCCGTCTCCCGGGGAGCAGGAGCTGAGCCGGCGCTTGCAGCGCCTGTATCCCGCGGTCAACCAGCAAGAGACTCCGCTGCCGCGCTCCTGGAGCCCCAAGGACAAATACAACTACATTGGTCTCTCCCAGGGCAACCTCCGCGTCCACTACAAAGGTATCGGCCCGTCAGGCTGCGGGGAATCAAGGCTAGAGCGTCCGTGGGGTGGCTCTGCGGCCAGGCCCCCGCCCCATCACCTCCCTTTGCCTGCCTAGGTGCTCCAAGTTAGGCCTTGGCCCTTTCAGGATGTCCAGGGTGGTGCGGCTGACCAGGCCGAGGGTTGACTGTTCTCAGTCCCGAGACACCTGCAGTCAAGAGAACCGCAACAGGTGTCCAAACCCAGTGCTGGGCCGGACTTTCCACTCCAGGACCTCCCTGCTTGTCCTAGGCAGGCTCCAACTCCAGCGGGACCCTTCGCCACTGCTTAGAAGAAAGGGGTGGTCACATCCCTGCCATTACATTAGCCTGAGACTCATGGGTTTGCCCACCTGCTAGGCACCTAGACTGGGCCTGGGGTTCCGTGCTAGAGTTTGGGGGGTGTCTTACAGGTCGGCCTCCTCCTTCCCCTGGCCTCCTAGGTGGGCTGCCTGGATTCTAGAGAGGCTGCCAGCAGCACTTGGGTATCTCTCACATTGCCTGTACCCTTGTGGGTGTCTCTCACATTGCCTGTACCCTTGTTTTGTTTGTATGGGCAGTGTCTTAGGCAGGACTGCTGTTGTCAGGAGGAGGTGAGGCACAGGTGGAAGGTTTAAGTGTTTACTCAGTTGCCTAATGATTCCTTGGACTGTGTAAGCGCTTCCTTTGGCCACAGAGGAGTGGAGTTGCCATGGAGGAGTTGCAGAGAAAAATGAGGCTTCCATTTGCATTTCCTTCTGCTGAAATTTTTTCCTTGCCCTCCCCTGTTAGGTCATGGCAAAAATCACAAAGATGCGGCCTCGGTGCGTGCCACCCACCCCATACCTGCTGCCTGCGGCATTTATTACTTTGAAGTGAAGATTGTCAGCAAAGGAAGAGATGGGTAAGCTGTTTATGACCACCCTCTTTCCCTGAACACGAGCTGATCCCTGTGGTCAGAGTTCAGGTCCCTTGGCTGGCACTTGCTGATGTGAGCTGGTGAGCCGCATGGGTCTAGGCTGCCACTGTTTCCTGACTGTGAGCACAGTCTGGTCGAAGCAGCAGATCTTGATGGCCAGTGGGTGTGTTGGGGGTAAAGCAGGGGATTCTTTTTAGTGATGATGTAATTTGATACCTAGAAGGTTAGGCAAACAAGTAACAAGTTTACTTTAAAAATTTAGTGTCCAAAATGGGGTTTCCCTCATAAGCATGTGGTGTTTTTGTGACTTCCTTCCTTTCACATTCTTACTGTATTCATGAGGTTCTTTTTTATGGCATTTAGTCATGTAAAGGCCCTGGTAGCCTTCAAAGAGATAGTAGAGTCTTTGCAGCATTCATGAAAGCTGCTGTGGCCACTGACCTGTCATCTCAGTGTAAACAGCCTACACATGGTCTGAATCAGGTGACCTTGCTGCTCATAAACTTGTTTTTCAGTCCAAGGACTTGAACACTACTAGTTGGATCAGCTTTAGGAAGGTCCTCATTAAAGTCAGCATTAGGAGCCCGGCACGGTGGCTCATGCCTGTAATCGCAGCACTTTGGGAGGCTAAGATGGGCAGATCACCTGAGGTCAGGAGTTGGAGACCAGCCTGGAAAACATGGTGAAACCCTGTCTCTACTAAAAATGCAAAAAAAATTAGCTGGCATACCTGTAATCCCAGCACTTTAGAAGGCCGAGGCGGTCAGATCACTTCAGATCAGGAGTTCAAGACCAGCCTGGCCAACATGGTAAAATCCCATCTCTACAAAAAAAATTCAAAAATTAGCTGAGTGTGGTGGCGTGCACCTGTAATCCCATCTACTTCGGAGGCTGAGGCATGAGAATCACTTGAACACGGGAGGCGGGGGTTGTAGTGAGCTGAGATTATGCCACTGCACTCCAGCCTGGGCAACAGAGGGAGACTCCGTCCCAAAACCAAACAAAAAAAAGTCAGCATTAGGGAGACTCCCTATTTTAGGATGATCCAAGCAGATACAGGAAATCATAAAGGAGATACTTAATTTTTCTTTTTCTTTTTCTTCTTTCTCTCAGTCTCCCTTTTTTCCCTAGTAATTGTGATGAAGCAGGTGTTTAAGTTATGAAATAACATGACTGCAGCTATCTTGGAAAGGCTTTCCTCATCAGACTTTAGGTTTGGTGTCTGAAGTTTGCCAACCCCTCTGGTGACCATGCCAACGCTAAGAGTGTGTTCTCAGACACTGAGAACTTCTTTCCCCTAGGGACTATCTGCTTTGTGGTGCATGCAAAATGCTTGACCAAGGGACTAGGCTGGGGGCAACACTGCCAGAGTCAGAGCCTCGTCTACTTCCTCAGTGATGTAACTTCTCTGCCTGTGAGGTCTCTGTGGTCTTGGGTCGATGTTGGAGCTTCAGTCTCCTGATCTACACTGTGGGGATCCAGGCCAGCATCTAAGCTGCCTGAACTCCAGAATTCTGTGCCTCCGAAATTCTGATCATGGGAAGCTACTGCATCTTTCTCTCTCTCTCTTTTTTTTTTTTTAAACGAGATGGGGTGTTGCTCTGTCTCCCAGGCTGGAGTGCAGTGGCAAGATCACAGCTCACTGCAGCTTCGACCTTCTGGGCTCAAGTTATCCTCCCACCTCAGCCTCCTGAGTAGCTGGGAATACAGGTGCATGCCACCACGCCTAGCTAATTTTTTTTTTTTTTTTTGAGATGGAGTTTCACTCCTGTTGCCCAGGCTGGAGTGCAATGGCGCGATCTCAGCTCACCACAGCCTTTGCCTCCTGGGTTCAAGTGATTCTCCTGCCTCAGCCTCCTGAGTAGCTGGGCTTACAGGCATGTGCCACCATGCCTGGCTAATTTTGTATTTTTAGTAGAGACGGGGTTTCTCCCTGTTGGTCAGGCTGGTCTCAAACTCCTGACCTCAGATTATCTACCTGCCTCGGCCTCCCAAAGTGCTGGGATTACAGGTGTGGGCCAGTGCACCCAGCCTAATTTTAAAAATTGTTTGTAGAGATGCGGTCTTCCTGTGTTGCCCAGGCTGGTCTCAAACTCCTGGGCTCGAGTGATCCTCCCACCTTGGTGTCTCAAACTGCTGGGACTATAGGCATGAGCTACTGTACCCGGCTGGCTTTCATTTTTATCCCCATCTAGTGCATTTACAGATAGGAAAGTTAAATTTATAGGAAGTCTTCAAAGCTCCTATTTTCCCCTTCCACCATCTGATAGAAGCACATGTATTTAGTGTGCTTGAACTAGTGTGAATGAGAATAGCCCCTTTAAACAAGCACCTCAAAAATAATATTGACTGAAATGGTGGTGCTAGAGTCTCATACTGCCAGAGAAACTGAGGTGCACTTCTTAAACTTGCAGGGAAGAAAATGGATCGTTTTCTTCTAGTCTTTATCATAGATAACAGCTGAATTAGTTATCTAGCTAGAGAGCAGAGACCAACTTCAGAAGGAAAGTGTTTATACTTAGAGACCTGGATTCTTTTTTTCTTTTTGTATTTTTTGAGAGATGAGGTCTGGTTATGTTGGAGATCTGGATTCTTTCAACTGGCTTTTAACATTTCAGTTTTAGTCAATCTTGCTGGAAAAGGCCCTGTGTCATGTTAGATTGGTGAACTATAGGTGTTGACTGGAAGTCTAAAGAAAGGTGGGCATCTATTCCCAGCATTTTACGTGTGGTAAGCATAGCTGTTGAGCTGATCTAGAAACATCAGATGGTAATTAATTAATTAATTTATTTGCCAGGCAGTCTCCCTTATCACCCAGGCTGGAGTGCGGTGACTCAATCTCAGCTCACTGCAACCTCTACTTTCTGGGTTCATGCCTCAGCCTCCCGAGTAACTGGGATTACAGGCATACGCTACCATGCCTGGCTAAGTTTTGTGTTTTTAGTAGAGATGGGGTTTTGCCATGTTGGCCAGTCTGGTTTCGAACTCCTGACCTCAAGTGATTTGCCTGCATCAGTCTCCCAAAGTGCTAGGATTACAGGCATGAGCCATGATGCCCAGCAAGGAAACATCAGTTTTAGAAAGGTCTCAGGTCATGTATGCCTGTGGTAGCCTGCTTCAGTTGACCACTGTCAGATGGCAAGAGTATGAATAGCTCCTCATGGTCTCTTTACAGAATCCCCGAAAGCCTTCTCATGGCTGGGATGCAGTCACATGTTAGTATGGGCCAGGTGTGGTTTTGAGGAGGCCAAAGGCAGTTACACAGGGCAGGCAGACATTAATTGGCTCATCTCCCTTTTTCTGTAGATTTTTTTTTTTTTTTTTTTTTTTTGAGACAGGGTCTCACTCTGTTGCTTAGGCTGGAGTGCAATAGCATCACAGCTCACTGCCGCCTCAACTTCCTGGACTCAGTCAATCCTCCCACCTCAGCTTCCTGAGTAGCTGGGACTATAGGCGTGTACCATCATGCTTGACTCTTTTTCTTATTTTTTGTAGAGATGGGGTCTCACAATGTTTCCTAGGCTGGTCTTGAATTCCTGGGCTCAAGTGTTTCTTCCACCTCAGCCTCCCAAAGTGCTGGGATTACAGGCATGAGCCACCGTGCCTGGCTGATATATAAATTTTTTTAAAACTGTTTTATAGAGATGGGATCTTGCTGTGTTGTCCAGGCTGGTCTCCAACTCCTAGCCTCAGGTGATCCTCCTGCCTCAAAGTGATCCAGAGCACTGGGATTGCAGGCATGAGCCACCATGGCCAGCGTCCCATGGATTTTGGAGGTGTGTTTTTGATCCTGGTTTAGTCCATGACCCAAGCATTAACTGGTTGTCTAGCTTGCCTGTGTTATCTAGTTTGATCCTCACAGCATCTCTGGCAAGTGGCTAGAGCAGATGATCGTGTACATTCCTGTTTTGTGAGTGAACCCTGAGTCCCTGGGATGTTTGGTGTCCTACCCTGGCTGCAGGGCTTAGGGTGTGCAGTGGAGTAGCCTGAATCAGATGTCCTCGCCTGATCCTAGGCACACATGTTCATGCTGCTGCTGCCTTTCTCCATTGTAGCTATTGCCTTCCTTCCCTGGGTAGAGTGAAGGAATGTTCTGTTGGATTCCTACCAGATTGCAGTGTTAGGGGACAGAGCTGAAAGGTACATGGTGCTTTGTGGGGCCAGAGAATTGTGACATGCTGTGGGCCAGGCTTGATCAACTTACTGTTCCATTTAATCTGTAAACTTGCTTTTCTGTAGTTTTGAGTACCCTTCCTTTGTAAAAGGTATTTATAAACCCAGTTGTTAGTGTCATTGTTCTCCAGAACGTCCTTTGTTTTGACAATATCTTTTGGAGAAGAACACACTAAGCTAGCCTAATAAGGAAAGTTTCATGTCAAGGTTTCACAGAATATTTATATATACCTACTATGTGCTAGGTCCTATACTAGGTGTAGGGAGAACAGAGGTAAAGCCAGCACAGATCAGCTTTGTCCTCAGGAAGCCTGTGGCCCATTCAGTAGAGAGTGGACTGAAAGTCTGCAAGAGGAGGCAGAGCTTGAGAACAGTTGCGAGGGATGAGTAGGAGTTCCCCAGCAGGCGAGACCTGTTAGACCTATGAGTCTAATGGGTAACTAGCTTGACATCTGGGTGCTAGGCTTTCTGGGCACTCCTCAAGTATAACAGAGCACTGTGGAGAAGGAGGGACTGTGTTTGAGCTAAGAGCTTGGCACAGACTGATAGGCTTCAGCTGCATTTTGCCGAGTCACCAGAGCTGTGAATTCGGGGAGCGGGTCTGGTGGGGTGAGGAGACATCAGAGCACTGCCAGTGGTGCCAGGAGATAAGGGGCATCTAGGTCTTTCTAGGAATCGAAGGAGGGCCTGAAGCTGAGAGTCCCTGGGGAGGAGCAACGTCCACAGACAGAGTTCATGGACCTGTGGGTGTCCCTGGCTCTTAGTGATGACACATGGAGGGTGTGGCTGGCTAGGCCGACAGATGCTCCAGTGTGACCCTCAAAATAGACTGTAACATCATCCCAGTGGCGGAGACCTCCTGACATGTGATGGTTGCTTTACCCAAGAGTAGTAGGCCTGGGCTAGAGCACGGGATGGCATGGAGAGGGGTAGGGGCATTCTCCTCTGTAGCTAGTGTCCGGGCCCAGGCCCGGAGCAGGGGCCTCTGACCACAGCCAGCCAGCCTTCCCTTGCTCCTGCAGCTGACTTCCTTTGGCCAGGCAGCAGTGCACTTACTCATTCATTCCAGACACCAGGGCACAGCACCCATTGTTTTTGTTGTTGTTGCTGTTTTGAGACGGAGTCTCGCTCTGTTGCCAGGTTGGAGTGCAGTGGCACAATCTTGGCTCACTGCAAACCTCTGCCTCCTGGGTTCAAGCAATTCTCCTGCCTCAGCCTCCCGAATAGCTGGGACTACAGGTGTGCACCACCACACCCAGCTAATTTTCGTATTTTTAGTAGAGATGGTGTTTCACCATGTTGGCCAGGATGGTCTCGATCTCTCGACCTCATGATCCGCCCTCCTCGGCCTCCCAAAGTGCTGGGATTACAGGCGTGAGCCACCACGCCTGGCTGTACCCATTTTTTTTTTTTTTTGAGACAGAGTCTCGCTCTGTCGCCCGGGTTGGAGTGCAGTGTCGTGATCTCAGCTCACTGCAAGCTCCGCCTCCCGGGTTCACGCTGTTCTCCTGCCTCAGCCTCCTGAGTAGCTGGGACTACAGGCGCCTGCCAACACGCCCGGCTAATTTTTTTGTATTTTTAGTAGAGACGGGGTTTTACCGTGGTCTCGATCTCCTGACCTCGTGATCCGCCCGTCTCGGCCTCCCAAAGTGCTGGGATCACAGGCGTGAGCCACCACGCCTGTCCGTACCCATTGTTTTGTCCCAGCCTGGGCCCCAGGAGCACAGGCATGAGGCCCCACAGGTGGTGTCGAAGGGTCAGTCCACAGTGTGTGCCATATCCAAGGGTGGCCTGGATGATGGACTGTACTTCAGAGTTTGAGGAAAACATCATAGAATCATAGAAGAGGTGATGATGTGGACTCTCGAAAGAGGAGTTAGAGTGTTCTAGGTGAACAAAGCGAGAAGCAGATGATTCAGGCAGAAGAAAAAGTGCATAAAATGACATGGAGTGCAGAGCATGAGGTCAGCAGGGCCAGACTGAAAATACCTTGTGTGTGTCCTGGCTCATGCCTGTAATCCCGGCACTTTAGGAGATTGAGGTGGGTGGATCACTTGAGTTCAGGAGTTCGAGAACAGCCTGGCCAACATCTCTACTAAAACCCCATCTCTACTAAAAATACAAAAATTAGCCAGGTGCTAATAATAATGGTGGTGTGTGCCTGTAATCCCAGCTACTTGGGAGGCTGAGGCAGGAGAATCACTCGAACCTGGGAGGTGGAGGTTGCAGTGAGCTGAGATCACACCACTGCTCTCCAGCCTGGGTGACAGAGTGAGACTCTGTCTCAAAAAGATAAAGAAGAAAATACCTTGTGTGCTGTGACCGGGGAGCGTGGGCTTTATCCTGAGGGCAGTGGCAGTGTGGGGGGCTGTGGATCTACCCATGCTTTTGAGAGTGAAGAAGAGAAGAAGAGATCTGCCAGTCTGGTTCAGCCAGGCTTCTCTGGCCAAGAACTCTGTCCAGGATGGGCCAGTGACTTTAGGTCTTTGGCTCTAGCATGGTTTTCTCATAGCGGTTGTCTTTTTTTTCTCTTGGCTGGCCCTTCTATATGGAGAGATGCAGGGATGGGGTGTGAAAGACTGGTAGCCAGGAGGCTTCTCGGAGGTGAGAAGACTCTGCTTGTGCCAGAGTTCTGGTATTTTGGTTTTGCCACCTCCCATCTGAAAGACAGTAATGTCGCATGTTTTATACCCAAGCATCTCCTCTTGTGAGCCAGAATCAGCCAAAGTGATTTTCTATGGAGACCTAGAGAGCCACTGTTAATTAAGTTACCTTGATTAAGATCTCACCTGCCACATTCCTGGTCTGGAGGGCCATCTAAGCTTAGGCCCTTCCAGCTGAGAGACAGCTGTGGCTGGCTTCTCACTCTGGGTCTCCTCACCAAGTTCCAGTCTACATGCATTGTACAGTGTTGTTGGGAACTTTGGTGCTCATATGTCATCTGGGGAAGGCCTTGTCCTGCCCGCCCTGAGAAGAAGGTGCTGTCCTTGCCCAAGGCAGGTACAGGCCGTGGTTGTTCCCTGTTTTCCCGGACTGCCTCTCTGGAGTTGATGGCCTTACAGGCAGATGCTGAGCTTTGGGCTGCTCTTCTACTCAGGTAACACGTTGTGCTATTTGTGGAGACATGGAATGTTTGGGTTCTGGAACACAGGGTAAGATGTTTGGGTTCTGGAACACGGGGTAAGAAAACTGGAGTCTCGATAGTGGCCACTGTTCTTTGCTCTTTTTTTTTTTTTTTTTTTTTTTTTTTGAGATAGGGAGGGTCTCGCTGTGTCACTCAGGCTGGAGTGCAGTGGCACAATCATGGCTCACTGCAGCCTCGACCTCCTGGGTTCAAGCAGTCTTCCTACCTCAGCCTCCTGAATAGCTGGGACTGCAGGTGCATGCCACCATGCCTGGCTAATTTTTATTTTATTTGTTTAATTTATTTTTTGAGACAGAGTATCACTGTGTCACCCAGGCTGGAGTTCAGTGGAGTAATCTCGGCTCACTGCAACCTCCGTCTCCCAGGGTTCAAGTGATTCTCATGCCTCAGCCTCCTGAGTAGCTGGAATTACAGGCATGTGCCATGACACCTGGCTAATTTTGGTATTTTTAGTAGAGACGAGGTTTTGCCATGTTGGCCAGGCTGGTTTTGAACTCCTAACCTCAAGTGATCTGCCCACGTCAGCCTCCCAAAGTGCTGGGATTACAGGTGTGAGCCACCATCCCCAGCCCGGGCTAATTTTTAAATTTTTTGTAGAGATAGGGTCTCGCTGTATTTCCTAGGCTGGTCTGGAACTCCTGGGCTCAATCAATCCTCCTGCCTCAGCCTCCCAAAGTACTGAGATTACAGGCATGAGTCACCACCACGCCTGGCCTGTGGCCACTTTTCTGGTAGGGCCTCCCTCCTCACTGTGTGTTGCTACCCAGGCTCCAACTGCGAGCTGGGGAGCATTGTTGCCTTCTTTATAGCTGGGGCCTTCCTTGGTCAAGGATTAGCTTTTAGAGAAATTCCTAGAATTCACTTCACCTCCTTCCTTTCTGTCTCTGATGTTTTTGTTCTCTGGAACTTTTGGTCTTTTCCCTGTATGGGTCACCATGTAAGGGAGATTCCTTGTTAGAAGAGAAGCAGGAGCTCATCAGGCCAGAGCACAGGAGGATGAACCTAGCAGCCCCATGTGGCAGGCACCGTGTGCCATTCCTATTATGGGACCATTGGGAAGGAATAAAGGGCCCCAGAGTGGGTCTGTGTGGTCGGGTCAAGTTGGAAAGAAGGGACTCATCAGTGGAAGAGGGATGGGTAATTATGTCTAAATGCAAAGATGTTCCTCTGCCTCTCCAGAAATTCTGTTCAAAATCTGTATAAAATGTCTTTGTAATTCTGGGATCGTTGGTGTTGTGACTTGGTAGTGGAACAGAGCCCAGCCCTTCTGTCATGAAGGGGCCAGAACAAGATGCTCTGTACTATGTAGGAAAGTTGGGGAGGGACTGGGGAAGCCCTTGGCACCCCTCTTATGCCATTTCTTCTCTCTTAACTTTTGGACTTAGAGATGCTTGGGGTTTCAGGGGGGTTTAGTTTAGGTCAGGGATGGCAAGTGTGAAGGCTCCAATACCCCACAATACCCTCAGCTTCTATGACCAACATTGCTGATTGACAGTAGCGCTTGTTCTTGTCCAGACAGAGCCCAGAATTTTTCTCAATGCACAGCACACCTGGCAGCTGTAATTTACTGGTCAGAGTTTCATCATGAGATGAAATCTACCAGCCCTCAGCATGGAGGCGGTTGGAAGATAAGAAGTGGATAGAGGCCCAGATGGTCTGAGGGCTCAGCTTATTTCTTCTAAAGGAGAGTCCCAAGGCAGAGCTGAACCAAGAGGAAAGAAACAGAGGGAGGGGTTGGATTGCTGAGTAGAACTGATTCTAACCCAGTTTATAAAGCCATGTATCTGAAATTGGCATGGACTTTTAAAAAAAATGGAATTCTCTGTTTTAATAACAACTTGCACCAGGAGTTTGTCAGTAGTTATATTTACTTCTATAAAAATCAAAATAGGCCGGGTGCGGTGGCTCACGCCTGTAATCCCAGTGCTTTGGGAGGCTGAGGTGGGCAGATCACAAGGTCAGGAGTTTGAAACCAGCCTGGCCAACATGGCGAAACCCTATCTCTACTAGAAGTAAAAAAATATTAGCTGGGTGTGGTGGCAGGCGCCTGTAATCCCAGCTACTTGGGAGGCTGAGGCAGGAGAATCACCTGAACCCAGGAGGTGGAGTTTGCAGTGAGCTGAGACTGTACCACTGCACCCCAGCCTGGGCAACAGAGTGAGACTCCATCTCAAAAAAAAAATCAAAATATTTTTATTTTACCTATAAAAAACTTTTTTTTTGGAGACGGAGTCTTGCTCTGTCACCCAGGCTGGAGTGCAGTGGCGCGATCTTGGCTCACTGCAAGCTCCACCTCCCAGGTTCACATCATTCTCCTCCCTCAGCCTCCTGAGCAGCTGGGACTACAGGCGCCCGCCACCACGCCCGGCTAGTTTTTTGTATTTTTTAGTCGAGACGGGGTTTCACTGTGTTAGCCAGGATGGTTTCGATCTCCTGACCTCGTGATCCACCCGTCTTGGCCTCCCAAAGTGCTGGGATTACAGGCGTGAGCCACCGCGCCCGGCCTTTCCTTTTTTTTTTTTTTTTTTTTTTGAGACGGAGTCTCGCTCTGTCGCCCGGGCTGGAGTGCAGTGGCCGGATCTCAGCTCACTGCAAGCTCCGCCTCCCGGGTTTACGCCATTCTCCTGCCTCAGCCTCCCGAGTAGCTGGGACTACAGGCGCCCGCCACCTCGCCCAGCTAGTTTTTTGTATTTTTTAGTAGAGACGGGGTTTCACTGTGTTAGCCAGGATGGTCTCGATCTCCTGACCTTGTGATCCGCTCGTCTCGGCCTCCCAAAGTGCTGGGATTACAGGCTTGAGCCACCGCGCCCGGCCCCGGCCTTTCTTTAAAATTATGTAATTTGTTTATTTATTTTGTGATGGAGTTTCACTCTTGTTGCCCAGGCTGGAGTGCCATGGCACGATCTCCAGTTCACCATAACCTCCACTTCCCAGGTTCAAGCGATTCTCCTGCCTCAGTCTCCTGAATAGCTGGGATTACAGGCATACACCACCATGCCTGGCTAATTTTGTATTTTTAGTAAAGACGGGGTTTCTCCATGTTGGTCAGGCTGGTCTTGAACTCCTGACCTTAGGTCATCCTCCCACCTCAGCCTTCCAAAGTGCTGGGATTATAGGCGTGGGCCACTGTGCCCAGCCTATTTATTCATTTTTTTGAGGCAGGATCTCACTCTGTTGCCCAGGTTGGACTGCAGTGTTATGATCACGGCTCTGTAACCTCCCCTTGTGCTCAAGAGATTCTCTCACCTTAGCCTCCTGAGTAGCTGGGACTATAGACACATGCCATCATGCTGAGCTAATTTTTTTTTTTTTTTTTTTGAGATGGAGTCTGGCTCTGTCACCCAGGCTGGAGTGCAGTGGCATGATCTTGGCTCACTGCAAGCTCTGCCTCCTGGGTTCATGCCCAGCCTCCCAAGTAGCTGGGACTATAGGTGCCCGCCACCATGCCTGGCTAATTTTTTTGTATTTTAGTAGAGACAGGGTTTCACCATGTTAGCCAGGATGCTCTTGATCTCCTGACCTTGTGATCCGCCCACCTCTGCCTCCCAAAGTGCTGGGATTACAGGCGTGAGCCACTGCGCCCGGCCTTTTTTTTTTTTTTTTTTAAGTAGAAATGGAATTTCACCACTTGTCCAGGGTGGTCTCCTGGGGCTCAAGTGATCTGCCTGTCTTGGCCTCCCAAAGTACTGGGATTACAGGTGTGAGCCACTGCACCTAGCCTTTTTTTTTTTTTTTTTTTTTTTTTTTTTAAATTTGAGGCAGGGTCTCACTCTTGTCACCTAGGCTGGAGTGCAGTGGCAAGATCGTGGCCTGAATTTTTTTTTTTTTTTTTTTTGAGACGGAGTCTTGCTCTGTCGCCCAGGCTGGAGTGTAGTGGCCGGATCTCAGCTCACTGCAAGCTCTGCCTCCCGGGTTTACGCCATTTTCCTGCCTCAGCCTCCCGAGTAGCTGGGACTACAGGCACCCGCCACCTTGCCCGGCTAGTTTTTTTGTATTTTTTAGTAGAGACGGAGTTTCACCGTGTTGGCCAGGATGGTCCCGATCTCCTGACCTCATGATCCGCCCGTCTCAGCCTCCCAAAGTGCTGGGATTACAGGCTTGAGCCACCGTGCCCAGCCAAATTTTTTTTTCTGACTGTTAAAGAATATGTAAGATTTTTTTTAGGCCAGATGCGGTGGCTCATGCCTGTAATCCCAGCACTTTGGGAGGCAGAGGTGGGTGGATCCCCCAAGGTCAGGAGTTTGAGACCAGCCTGACCAACATGGCGAAACCTCATTTCTACTAAAAATACAAACATTAGCCAGACATGGTGGCGCATGTCTGTAATCCTAGCTACTCAGGAGGCTGAGGCAGGAGCATTGCTTGAACCTGGGAGGTGGAGGTTGCAATGAGCTATGGTTGCGCCATTGCACTTCAGCCAGGGAAACAAGCAAAACTCCATCTAAAAAAAAAAAAAAATTACAAGCCAGCCAAATCAAGGCCAGTGTGTGGATGAACACCTGTAACTAAAGTTAAGGGTAGTGTCTGAGTACCTAAGGACATTTGTGGTGTTCACACACTGCTATGCTTGTGTACTTCAGCTCTGTAATTACACAGGGCCATAGAGGTGGAGGTTAGGGCCCAGAGCCCTGGGGCATTAGTGGCTACACCCTCTGGTTAAGGGCAGTGCATTTGGGTTTTTGAATGTGGCAGGCTCTAGAAAGTCAAGGTTTGGTACTTGAGACTCTGTTAGTACGTTAGAGAAGGAACTCAGAACCAAGGGTGTGTAACCTGCCTAGGGCCACCGATACGGGCTGTTCTGCCCCTTTTGTCTCTGGGTGCTTTGATAGTGCTGGTGACATTGGGCACACGAGGGTCTCCTGACCCATACACAGAACCACTTTTCTCCATATGAGCACCCGAACTTGAGGCCTCTTTGCTTTCTGGCCTATTCTTTTTTTTTTTTTTTTTTGAGACGGAGTCTCCCTCCGTTGCCAGGCTGGAGTGCAGTGGTGTGATCTCAGCTCACTGCAACCTCTGACTCCCAGTTTTAAGCGATTCTCCTGCCTCAGCCTCCTGAGTAGCTGGGACTATAGGCACGCACCACCATGCCAGGTAATTTTTGTATTTTTGTATTTTATGGGGCTTCACCATATTGGCCAGGATTGTTTTGATTTCTTTTTTTTTTTTTTTTTTGAGACGGAGTCTCACTTTGTCACCCAGGCTGGAGTGCAGTGGCGGGATCTTGGCTCACTGCAAGCTCTGCCTCCTGGGTTCATGCCATTCTCCTGCCTCAGCCTCCCGAGTAGCTAGGACTACAGGTGCCCACCACTGCGCCTGGCTAATTTTTTTTTTTTTTTGTAGTTTTTTAGTGGAGACAGGTTTCACTGTGTTAGCCAGGGTGGTCTCGATCTCCTGACCTCGTGATCCTCCTGCCTCAGCCTCTCAAAGTGCTGGAATTACAGGCGTGAGCCTCCGCGCCTGGCCCACTTTCGATTTCTTGACCTTGTGGTCCTCCTGCCTCAGCCTCCCAAAGTGCTGGGATTACAGGCGTGAGCCGCTGTGCCTGGTCTGGCCTATATTTTTTATGAATAGTGCTGGGGCCCAGGCCACTCATCACTGTAATGCCCTTCCTCTTAGTGGGAAGCATACACAGAATTGGGCTCAGTGGGTGACTGCATGGCTTCCTGGGGAAGAGGTGCATATGGATGCTTGCTGGAGGAGCAGCTTATACGTAGCAGCCAGTGTCATGATGGACTGTAGCTTGCTTTATTTATTTACTTTTTTTTTTTTTTTTGAGGCGGTGTCTTACTCTGTCGCCTAGCCTGGAGTGCAATGGCGTGATCTTGGCTTACTGCAACCTCCACCTCCTGGGTTCAAGTGATTCTCCTGCCTCATCCTCCCTAGTAGCTCGGACTACAGGCATGCGCCATCATGCCCAGCTAATTTTTGTATTTTTAGTAGAGACGGGGTTTCACCATTTTGGCCAGGAAGGTTTCGATCTCTTGACCTCATGATCTGCCCACCTTGGCTTCACAAAGAGCTGGGATTACAGGTGTGAGCCACCGCACCTGGCTTCTTTTTTTTTTTTTTTTTGAGACGGAGTCTCAATCTGTCGCCTAGGCTGGAGTACAGTGGTGCGATCTTGGTTCACTGCAACCTCTGCCTCCCGGGTTCAAGCAATTCTCTTGCCTGAGTAGCTGGAATTACAGGTGCGCACCACCATGCCTGGCTAATTTTTGTATTTTTAGTAGAGGTGGGGTTTCACCATGTTGGTCAGGCTGGTCTCAAACTCCTGACCTCGTGATCTGCCTGTCTCGGCCTCCCAAAGTGCTGGAATTACAGGCGTGAGCCACCATGCCCGTCTATTTATTTACTTTTGGAGGCAAGGTCTTGCTTGCTCTGTCACCTAGGCTGGAGTGCAGTGGTGTGATCATAACTCACTGCAGCCTCAAACTCTTGGGCACTAGCAATCCTCCTGCCTTGGCCTATCAAAGGCTGGTATTACAGGTGTGAGCCAGCACACGTGGCATTGACTATGGCCTTAAGTGGGCCCATTAGACTATGAAATAAAATTCCTAACACTGAATATTAGCCCTCATTTCAGACCTAAATATCAGTTGGTGTTTTTCCTGAACCATCTTCCAAGGATCATTTTGTAACTGAGGTCCCAGAGTTCCCCTTTGTTGTAGAGGCTGTTGATTTCTTTTCTGGGGCAGGTTCTGATAGCAACAAGATTGCCAGCCTGCTGAGCTGTGGCTAAGGTATTAGATGTCAAGATGAAACTGTCAGGTGAGATTCCAGGAGCCCCTGGGAGGTCTAGGGTTGGGGGTAGTGGTTACTAGCCCTTTCACCTGAGGGTGGGTGGCAGAGCTGGTACCTTCCTGCAGTCTCCAACAGCCATCTCAGCCCTGAGGCTGAAGACCTTGTCTCTTCTCTCCTCTTCATCACTTCCTACCAGAGCCCTGTGGGTGTGGGGACATCCTGCTGATGGAGCTTAAATTAAGAATGTTCAAGCCCCATTGGCTCCCATATCTTATGCAGCAGTTCTTAAAAGTGCCCATAGGCTTCCCAGCCTGTGAAATATACCTTCTCTCTAAAAATAAATGGGTAAAACTGGGCCGGGCGTAGTGGCTCACGCCTGTAATCCCAGCACTCTGGGAGGCCAAAGTGGGCAGATCACGAGGTCAGGAGATTAAGATCAGCCTGGCTAACACAGTGAAACCCTGTCTCTAATAAAAATACAAAAAAAGTAGCCAGGCGTGGTGACACGTGCCTACAGTCCCAGCTACTTGGGAGGCTGAGGCAGGAGAATCGCTTGAATCCAGGAGGCAGAGAGGTTGCAGTGAGCCAAGATCGTGCCACTGCACTCCAGCCTGGGTGACAGAGTGAGACTCCGTCTCAAAAAAAAAAGAAAGAAATTGGTAAAACTGGCCAGGCTCTGTGGCTCATGCCCGTAATCACAGCACTTTGGGAGGCTGAGGTGGGTGGATCATGAGGTCGAGAGTTCGAGACCAGCCTGATCAACACACTGAGACCCCGTCTCTATTAAAAATACAAAAATTAGCCAGGCGTGGTGGCGAGTGCCTGTAATCCCAGCAACTCGGGAGGCTGAGGCAGGAGAATTGCTTGAATCTGGGAGGCAGAGGTTGCAGTGAGCCGAGACTATGCCACTGCACTCCAGCCTGGGCAACAGAGTGAGACTCCATCTCAAAAAATAAAAAAAATAAAAAATTGGTAAAAGTAAAAAGAGTTGGGTCTTTCTTCACTCTTGTCATTTGATGTGGGCTAAGTGTGGGACTTCTTGCCCCATTGTGAGGCCAGAATACTCTTATGCTGTCCATTGTGCTCTGTGCCAGGGCCTCCCTTGTCATATCGGGAAAAGCCAGATGTGGTCCATGCTGGTTTGCAGGGCCATAGGGGTATTCTTGGTGTCTGTGTGTGTGTGTGTGTGTGTGTGTGTATTTGTGTGTGTATGTGTGTGGTAAAATATATGTAACTTAAAATATGCCATTTTATCAATTTTCAGTGTATAATTCAGTGGTATTAATTGCATCCACAATGTTGTGCAACCATCACCACATCACTGTCTATTTCTAGAACTTTTCCATCACCCCAAACAGAAACTCTGTACCCATTAAGCAGTAACTCTCCATTTCTCCCTCCTCCTAGTCCCTGTTAACTTCTGATCTACTTTCTGTTTCTATGAATTTGCTTATTCTTGATAGTTCACGTAAGGGGAGTCCTACAATATTGGTCCTTTTGTGTCTGATCCATTTCACATAGCATTATGTTTTCAAGGTTTATCTGTGTTGTGGCATGTTTCATAACTTCATTTCTTCTTTTTTTTTTTGAGACGGAGTCTCATTCTGACACCCAGGCTGGAGTGCAGTGGTGCGATCTCGGCTCACTGCAACCTCCACCTCCTGGGTTCAGTGATTCTGCTGCCTCAGCCTCCGGAGTAGCTGGGATTACAGCCACTGCACCTGGCCCATTTCTTCTTATTTATTTATTTAGTTAGTTAGTTATTTTTATTTTATTTTTATGTTTGAGAGGGATTCTTGCTCTGTTGCCCAGGCTGGAGTGCAGTGGCCGGATCTCAGCTCACTGCAAGCTCTGCCTCCTGGGTTTACGCCATTCTCCTGCCTCAGCCTCCCGAGTAGCTGGGACTACAGGTGCCTGCCAACTCGCCTGGCTAGTTTTTTGTATTTTTTAGTTGAGACGGGGTTTCGCCATGTTAGCCAGGATGGTCTCCATCTCCTGACCTCGTGATCCGCCCGTCTCGTCCTCCCAAAGTGCTGGGATTACAGGCTTGAGCCACCATGTCTGGCCTAGTTGGTTTTTTTTTTTTTTTTTTTTTTTTTTTTTTGAGACGGAGTCTTGCTCTGTCGCCCAGGCTGGAGTGCAGTGGCCGGATCTCAGCTCACTGCAAGCTCCGCCTCCTGGGTTTACGCCATTCTCCTGCCTCAGCCTCCTGAGTAGCTGGGACTACAGGCGCCCGCCACCTCGTCCGGCTAGTTTTTTGTATTTTTTAGTAGAGACGGGGTTTCACCAGGTTAGCCAGGATGGTCTCGATCTCCTGACCTCGTGATCCGCCCGTCTCGGCCTCCCAAAGTGCTGGGATTACAGGCTTGAGCCACCGCGCCCGGCCCCTAGTTGGTTATTTTTAAGAGAGATGGTTGGCCAGGCATGGTGGCTCACTCCTGTAATCCCAGCACTTTGGGAGACCGAGGCAGGTGGATCACCTGAGGTCATGAGTTTGAGACCATCCTGACCAATATGGTGAAACCCCATCTCTACTAAAAATACAAAAAATTAGCCAGGTGTGGTAGCATGTGCCTGTAATCCCAGCCTCCCAAAGCACTGGTATTACAGGTATGAGCTACCATGCCTGGCCTCTTGATGATGTCTTTTTTTTTTTTTTTTTTGAGATGGAGTCTCACTCTGTTTCCGAGGCAGGAGTGCAGTGGCATGATCTCAGTTCAGTGCAACCTCCGCCTCCTGGGTTCAAGCGATTCTCTTGCCTCAGCCCCCTGAGTAGTTGGGATTACAGGCATGGACCACCACACCCGGCTAATTTTTGTATTTTTAGTTGAGACAAGGTTTTGCCACGTCGATCAGGCTGGTCTCGAATACCTGACCTCAAGTGATCTGCCTGCGTCAGCCTCTCAAAGTGCTGGGATTATAGGCATGAGCCCCGTTGAAATCTGAGGTCATGAAGATTTACCCTTACGCTTTCTTCTAAGAATTTTATGGTTTTAGCTCTTTCCTTATTCATTTACTTACTTATTTATTTATTTATTTATTTATTTACTTTTGAGACTGAGTCTCACTCTGTCACCCAGGATGGAATGCAGTGGCACGATCTCGGCTCACTGCAACTTCCGCCTCCTAGGTTCCAGTGATTCTCCTGCCTCAGCCTCCCGAGTATCTGGAATTACAGGCACTTGCCACCACGCCTGGCTACTTTTTTTGTATTTTTAGTAGAGATAGGGTTTCACCATGTTGGCTAGGTTGGTCTCAGACTTCTGACCTCAGGTTGTCTGCCCGCCTCGGCCTCTGGAAGTGCTGGGATTACAGGCGTGAGCCACTGTGCCCAGCCTTTATTTATTTATTTATTTATGAGACGAGTCTTGCTCTGTTGCCCAGGCTGGAGTGCAGTGGCGCGATCTCTGCTGACTGCAAGCTCCGCCTGCCAGGTTCACGCCATTCTCCTGCCTCAGCCTCCTGAGTAGCTGGGACTACAGGTGCCCGCCAACACGCTGGCTGATTTTTTGTATTTTTAGTCAAGATGGGGTTTCACTGTGTTAACCTGGATGGTCTCAATCTCCTGACCTCGTGATCCGCCTGCCTCTGCCTCCCAAAGTGCTGGGATTACAGGCGTGAGCCAATGCGCCTGGGCTATTTTTTTTTTTTTTTTTTTAGTGCCACTGGGTCAGTGTCAGATTTTTGGCCCAGGGCCTTACCTCTTATATTTAGATCATTTTCTTTTCTTTTCTTTTGTTTTTTTTTGAGACGGAGTTTCACTCTTGTCATCCAGGCTGGAGTGCAATGGCGCAATCGTGGCTCACTGCAACCTCTGCCTCCTGGGTTCAAGTGATTCTCCTGCCTCAGCCTCCCAAGTAGCTGGGATTACAGGCATATACTACCATGCCCGGCTAATTTTTTTTTTTTTTTTTTTTGAGATGGAGTTTCACTCTTGTGGCCCAGGCTGGAGTGCAATGGCTCGATCTCAGCTCACTGCAACCTCTACCTCCCAGGTTCAAGCAATTCTCCTGCCTCAGCCTCCCAAGTAGCTGGGATTACAGGCGTGGGCCACCACACTCGGCTAATTTTGTATTTTTAGCAGAGACGGGGTTTCTCCATGTTGGTCAGGCTGGTCTCAAACTCCCGACCTCAGGTGATCCTCTTGCCTTGGCCTCCCAAAGTGCTGGGATTGCAGGCGTGAGCCACTGTGCCTGGCCTAATTTGTAGTTTTAGTAGAGATGGGATTTCACCATGTTGGTCAGGCTGGTTTCAAACTTCTGACCTCAAGTGATCCACCCACCTTGGGCTCCCAAAATACTGGGATTACAAGTATGAGCCACCTCACCTGGCCTCAGCCTGATTTTCTTATGTTGAATCACCCTTGCCTGTGTGGGATAAATCCCATTTGGTTGTGGTGTATAATCCTTTTAATATACTGTTGGATTTGGTCTGCTACTATTCTGTTCAGGATTTTTGGATCTATATTCATCTATATTGCTATTGCTCTGTAACTTTCTTTTCCTTTGATATCTTTTTTTTTTTTTTTTTTTGAGACAGAGTCTTTCTTTGTCACCCAGGCTGGAGTGCAGTGGCGCAATCTCAGCTCACTGCAACCTCCACCTCCTGGGTTCACACAGTTCTCTGCCTCAGTCTCCCGAGTAGCTGGGATTAAAGGCGCCTGCCAGCACGCCTGGCTAATTTTTTTGTATTTTTAGTAGAGATGGGGTTTTACCATCTTGGCTAGGCTGGTCTTGAACTCCTGACCTTGTGATCCACCCACCTCGCCCTCCCAAAGTGCTGGAATTACAGGTGTGAGCCACCGCACCCAGCCTGATGTCTTCTTAGTGACTTTTTGATTGCTGTTCCAGGGTCTTCCTCATCTTGGATTTGCATCTGGGCACTGCACATTTACAATGTGCACAGACATTTTTCTGTGAAGAACTGAAGTCTCTAGGTCAGAGCTGGAAGGAACTTAAGAGCCTTTGGTTTAACCTTTTCTCTTCTAATAAGGAACCTGATATGTGGGTTGAAATCTAAGACCCATAGTCGTGAATTAGGCTGGAGTGTCTGAGATCAGTCTTTCAGAGTCAAGGGTGTTGTGTTTGGAGCCTTGCTGCGAAGTGTTCCTGTCACCTCAGAACTCTTCAGGAGGCAGGAAGGGAAGTCAGACTTGTTGCCAAAAGGGTTCTGTGTGCAGGGGTCTCAAACTTGCTGTCAGGAAAGGGTGGTAGAGTACAGTAAAGGGGTCGTCTCCTTCCTGTGGCCTTGTACGTATCTGGAAGGTGTGAGAGTCAGGTGGCCCTGGTTTCTAAGGTTCTGTCCTCTGTCCACCACCAGGCCTGCCTGGGTTGCAGAAGAAACTCTAGTCAGTTGGAGCTGTGCTAAGTCCATCTCACTGCAGCAGGGTCTCCTGCGTGTGTGCTCTGTGCCCAGCTTGGGACATACTAGGTGCCATATGAACCGGAGCCCCAGTGCCTCTGCTCAGCAAGGATTTTGACTGTTTCTTCTGTTTCTGAAGCTGTACTGTTGTGATGCAGCCTCTGCCCTTCTGTCAAGACTTGGGGTGCTAGGTGGACCAAGGAGCTGACCATGGAAACCACGTTCCCTAATGTGTCCCCCATCACTGAAATATTGTCCTGGGTTGATCCAGAGAGAGTCTGATGAGTGAGAGCCAACAAACTCTGCAGTTTGTAGCCATTGCTCTTTTTTTTTTTTTTTGAGACGGAGTCTTGCTCTGTAGCCTGGGCTGGACTGCAGTGGCCGGATCTCAGCTCACTGCAAGCTCCGCCTCCCGGGTTTACGCCATTCTCCTGCCTCAAGACTCCCGAGTAGCTGGGACTACAGGCGCCCGCCACCTCGCCCGGCTAGTTTTTTGTATTTTTAGTAGAGACGGGGTTTCACCGTGTTAGCCAGGATGGTCTCGATCTCCTGACCTCGTGATCCGCCCGTCTCGGCCTCCCAAAGTGCTGGGATTACAGGCTTGAGCCACCGCGCCCGGCCAGCCATTGCTCTTAAAAGTGGTTTTTAAGAGATGGCTCTTAAAGTGATTTTTGGCCCAGCATGGTGGCTTATGCCTGTAATCCCAGCACTTTGGGAAGCCGAGCTGGGCAGATTACATGAGGTCACCAGTTTGAGACCAGCCTGGCCAACATATAGTAAAACCCCATCTCTACTGAAAAAAATACAAAAATTAACTGGGCATGGTAGTGCATACCTTGTAGTCCCAGCTACTTGGGAAGCTGAGGCAAGGGAATTGCCTGAACCTGGGAGGCAGAGGTTGCAGTGAGCCAAGATCGCGGCACTGCACTCCAGCCTGGGTGACAGAACAAGACTTCATCTCTAAAAAAATAATAAATAAAATAAAATATAAAATAAAATATTTGGCTGGGTGCGGTAGCTCACGCTTATTATCCAAGCATTTTGGGAGGCCGAGGCAGGCTGATTGCTTGAGCTCAGGGGTTCAAGACTAGCCTAGGCAACAGGGCAGATCCCCGTCTCTAAACTACCCAGGTGTGGTGGCACTCACCTGTGGTCCCAGCTATTCAGGGGGCTGAGGTGGGAGGATGGCTTGAGCCTGGGAGGCAGAGGTTGCAGGGAGCAAGATCTCACCACTGCACTCCAGCTTGGGAGACAGAGTGAGACCCTGTCTCAAATAAAAAAAATTAGAAATTAAAATTTAAAAATTGTGAAAAGTAATTTGTGTTAGTTGTAGAAAATCTGGAAAACGAGAAAAAGGAATCCAAGAGGACTGGACTGTACTTGCAGCTCTCCATATGACTGCAGGGTTTCAGCAGACTTGCTCAGGTGGCAGGGCTGGGTGGACCACCTTGCTTGGGTGGCAGCATGGACCCCCTGCCACCAGTAGTGGATGGTGGGAGCTTCTGGGTGGACTCGTGAGTGTGGACAGCTGTGGGCCTTTGCTGCCTGCTTCTAGGTGCGGTTGCTTCTCTATCTCATGTTCTGGTGGATCTCAACTCCATTTGGCCCAAGCAGCGCCTATTTGCTGCCCTCTTGTCTCTTGTGCTAGATGGGGCAGAGTAGCTGTTCTTGTATCTCCAACTAGCATTGTGGTTTTGGCAGGCAAGGGTAGGAACTGAGAAGTTATAGGCCCACTCGTGGCCTCATTGCCGCGAAGAGCTTGTCTGTTGTCTCTCTGTGCTTACTTCCTGTCTCACCTCTCTGGCATGATGTCTCTTCTCCACTTTGCTGCCATATAGAAGAAAGGAGTAAGTCAGATGGCTTTACCTTACTTTCTCTTGTGTCATAGCGTAAATAATTCCCTCTCTCCAGCTCCTTAAATGTATCCTGCAGTTAGAAAAGGAGGCCCTAGTAGAGAAGTATTGGGAGCTAAGTTGCTCTATCTATTCCAGTCACCTGCTCCGGGAGTAAGAGCCCTTGTTGCCGCCCTCCCTCCCAGGCTGACCCAGGCAGGCTGTATCCGTGAGTGTTCCTAGCATAGCCTGGCCTGTTACCAACTAGGAAGCAAATACTCACCTCCTTTCTCCTTGGTAATCTCAAGTAAACAGGCATTTGTTTTAGATGTCCTGAGATCCAGGCCTTCCAGAATGGCCTCCTTTCCTTACCAGATCCTGATGCTGGAAGATCCTCCAGTGTATGAATGAATGGACAAAGTGGGTTTATCCCTTCATCCACCTTCAGCCCCCGGCACTGCACCCAGGTGCTCCTTTGTCTGATCCTGTTGAATGGCTGCACTGGGGGCTCTCCAGCCTCATGGTAATAGCTGATAAAGCAGGCTCTGAGAGCACATGAGACATGCCAGTGGGCGTGTGGTGAACTCAGTGGTGGAGGTGAGATTGGAGTCTGGGATTGTCAACTGTATTTGCTCCATGGAGCAAATACATAGCATCAGTGCCAGGGCTAGAGAGCACAGCTGGAGAATGGCTGCTGCTAACTCTGGCTGAGCACTTTGGCTCTAGTATTTCCAAGTGGGTCTCAGAGAATTGACCTTTCCTTGGTGCCTGGTTGTGCTGGGCAGTGTCTTGGGCTTTTCTAGCCCCTCCCCCACCCAATAAATTCACTGTGTTCTAGAGCGCACTTGCCTGTCTCCACATCATTCCACTGCTCCTGTCCTGCCCTTGTCATCTTCCATGGGAATGACTCTGGAAGTGTCCAGTTTTGGTTCTTCGATCCATTTTTCAAATATCAGCTGTTTGATTAGCTGTGCCCTTTCTTTTTTTTAGAGACATAGGTGGTCTTGTTATGTTGCCTAGGCTGGTCTTGCACTCCTGGCATCCAGTGATCTTCCCACCTTGGCCTCCCAAGTAGCTAGGATTATAGGCTGAAGCCACCATCCCCAGCTTAGCCCCTTCTGTGACTTGCCATTTACCTCTCATGAAGTTCAGATTTCTTAAGCTAGCATGCAGGCTGTGCATGCACAGCCCATTTCCTGATCCAGCTAGGTCTGCCCAGACTGTAACCCTGTCACACTGAACTTCTCTTAGTTCCCTGACCATGTGGCTGCTTTCTTGCCTCTATGCCTTTTCACATTCTGCTGTGTTTTTTTGTTTATTTGTTTGTTTTTTGAGACGGAGTCTCGCTTTGCCTCCAGGCTGGAGTGCAATGGTGCAATCTCGGCTCACTGCAACCTCCGCCTCCCGGGTTCAAGTGATTCTCCTGCCTCAGCCTCCTGAGTAGCTGGGACTACAGGCACCCACCACCACGCGCGAGCAAATTTTGTATTTTTAGTAGAGATGGGGGTTTCACTATGTTGGCCAGGATGGTCTTGATTTCTTGACCTCGTGATCCGCCTGCCTCGGCCTCCCAAAGTGCTGGGATTACCGGCGTGAGCCAGTGTGCCTGGCCCACATTCTGCTGTTTCTGCGTGGACCATGATCCTCTTTCTCCTCTCATCTCCTTTACCAGGCCTTGGCTCAGCCTTCACTTCCTGAGGGAATTCCTGACTTTGAGTCAGCACACCTTGAGTCTCTGGCTTGCCCCGACTTGACATTAGAACTGTTGAAGGGCAAGGATTGAGCCCAGGCTCCCATCCATGTGTCCCCAGCACCATACTGGGTACAGGGGATTTTTGTTGATGACATGAATGACTGGAAGAACCTCTATGAAAAGAAATTTATCACACCTGTTTTTACTAAATTATTCAACGTTAGCAAGGACCCAAGAGCTCCTAATAACTCAGCCATATTCAAGTGCCTCCAGAGATAAATAGAGGAAAGGTAGTGTCAGTGGCCTCCTATGGGGATTCTTCCTGTTCCACAGATGCAAAGATATTGTAGTATGTGTACAGGAGAACGAGTTTGAGGTTTTTGTTACGCCCTTTCCTTATTTTTTTGTCTCATTCTTGGCAGCTCAAAGGGTACAAAGTGGTATCTCGCTGTTTTTTGTTTTTGTTTTTTCCTTTGAGAGGACGTCTGGCTCTGTCTCCCGTGCTGGAGTGCAGTGGTGCCATCTTGGCTTGCTGCCACCTCCACCCACCCCAGGCTCAAGCCATCCTCCCACCTCAGCCTCCTGAGTAGCTGGGACTACAGGTGCGCACCACCATGTCTGGCTAATTTTTGTATTTTTGGTGGAGACAGGGTTTCACCATTTTGCCCAGGCTGGTCTCGAACTCCTGGTCTCAAACCATCAGCCCTCCTTGGCCTCCGAAAGTGCTGGGATTACAGTCATGAGCCACTGCGCCCAGACTATTTTTATTTATTTTTCTTTTGACACAGTGTCTCACTTTGTCACCCAAGCTAGAGTGCAATGGCATGAGGCATTGCAGCCTTGACTTCCTGGGCCTCAAGCTGTGCTCCCACCTCAGCCTCTCAAGTAGCTGGGACTACAGACAAGTACCACCATGCCCAGCTGATTTTTATTTTTATTTTTGTAGAGATGGGGTTTTGCCATGTTGCCCAGGCTGGTCTTGAACTCCTGAGCTCAAGCAGTCCACCTGCCTTTGTCTCCCAAAGTGCTAGGATTATAGGCAGGAGCCACTGTGCCCGGCCTCATTGTAGTTTTGATTTGCATTTCTGTAATGATAGTGATGGTGAGCATCTTTTCAGGTGCTTATTGGCCACGTGTACACCTTCTTTAGGGAAACATCTACTCAAGGACTTTGCCCCTCTCATTTTTTAGAGACTGGGTTTTGCTGTGTTGCCTGGACTAGTCCCAAATTCCTGGGCTCAAGCAATCCTCCTGCCTCAGCCTCCCACATTGCTGAAACTACAGGTGTACACCACCGTTCCTAGCTAAAAGTTTTAAAGTTTGATGAAGTTTATCTATATTTTCTCTTATTGCCTATGCTTTTGTCCAAGAAATTATTGCCAAATCCAGTGTCATGAAGCTTTCTTTCTATGTCTTTTCCTGAGAGTTGAAGTTTTAGCTCTTATGATTAGGTCTTTGATCCATTTTGAGTTGATTTTTGTATATGGTATAATGTAAGCAAAAAACTTTCTTCTTCTTTTTTTGTTTTAGACAGAGTTTCATTCTTGGTGCCCGGGCTGGAGTGCAGTGGAACGATCTCGGCTTACTGCAACCTCCACCTCCTGGGTTCAAGTGATTCTCCTGCCTCAGCCTGCCAAGTAGCTGTGGTTTCAGGCATACGCCACCATACCCAGCTAATTTTGTATTTTTAGTAGAGATGGGGTTTTTCCATGTAGGTCAGGCTTGTCTTGAACTCCGACTTCAGGTGATCTGCCCACCTTGGCCTCCCAAAGTGCTGGGATTATAGGCATCAGCCAACACACCTGGCCAAACTTTATTCTTTTGTTTGTGATTATCCAGATGTCCCAGCATTATTTGTTGAAAAAACTGTCATTTTCCCATCTAATGGTCTTGGCATCCTTGTTGAAATCAGCTGACTGTACCTATGAGGGTTTCTTTCTGGGATCTCTATTCTATTCCTTGGACTGTATGTCTGTCTTTATGTGAGTCTTACACCGATTTGATTATTGTAGCTTTGTAGTAAGTTTTGAAATCAGAAAGTGTAAGCCCTCCAACTTTGTTCGTTCTGAAGGTTGTTTTGACTGTTTCTGTCCCTTGAGATTCCATATGGATTTTTCTATTTTTGTGAAAAACATCATTGGGATTTTGATAGGGATGGCCTTGAATCTGTGTATCACTTTGGGTAGTATTGACATCTCTTTTTTTTTTTGGAGACGGAGTCTCGCTCTGTCGCCCAGGCTGGAGTGCAGTGGCCGGATCTCAGCTCACTGCAAGCTCCACCCCCTGGGTTTACGCCATTCTCCTGCCTCAGCCTCCTGAGTAGCTGGGACTACAGGAGCCTGCCACCACGCCTGGCTAATTTTTTGTATTTTTTTAGTAGAGATGGGGTTTCACCGAGTTAGCCAGGATGGTCTCGATCTCCTGACCACGTGATCCACCCGTCTCGGCCTCCCAAAGTGCTGGGATTACAGGCTTGAGCCACCGCGCCCGGCCAGTATTGACATCTTAACAATAGTGAGTCTTCTAATCAGTGAACAGAGGATGTCTTTCCATTTATTTGTGTCTGTAATTTCCTTCATCAACATTTTATAGTTTTTAGTGTCTTTTGCCTCCTTGGTTAAGTTTATTTACTTTTAATTATTTTATTCTTTTTTTTTGGTGGGGGATGGAGTTTCGCTCTTGTCCCCCAGGCTAGAGTGCAGTGCTGCGATCTTGGCTCACTGCAACTTCCACCTCCCGGGTTCCAGCAATTCTGCCTCAGCCTCCCAAGTACCTGGGATTATAGGCATGCGCCACCACACCTGGCTAATTTTTGTATTTTTAGTAAAGATGGGGTTTCACCATGTTGGTCAGGCTGGTCTTGAACTCCTGACCTCGTGATCCAGCCACCTTGGCCTCCCAAAGTGCTAGGATTATAGGTGTGAGCCACCGTACCCAGCTTAAGTATTTTATTCTTTTGATGCTATTGGAAATGGACTTGTTTCTCAATTTTTTTTGATTGTTCATCGTTAGTGTGTAGCAACACAACTGAAAAGTGAGAAATAGGGTAACTTATTAGTTCTTTTTTTTTCTTTTTCTTTTTCTTTTCTTTCTTTCTTTTTTTTTTTTTTTTTTTTGAGATAGGGTCTTGCTCTGTCACCCAGGCAGAGTACAGTGGCTCGATCTCTGCTCATTGCCACTTCTGCCCCCAGGTTCGTGTGATTCTCCTGCCTTGGCCTCCTGAGTAGCTGGGATTACAGGCATGCGCCACCACGCCTGGCTAATTTTTGTATTTTTAATAGAGACAGGGTTTCGCCATGTTGGGCAGGCTGATCTTGAACTCCTGACCTCAGGTGATCTGCCTGTCTTAG
Organism: Chlorocebus sabaeus; assembly: GCF_047675955.1. Lineage (NCBI taxonomy): Eukaryota > Metazoa > Chordata > Mammalia > Primates > Cercopithecidae > Chlorocebus > Chlorocebus sabaeus. The sequence goes on along the minus strand of NC_132908.1, from coordinate 64,718,458 downwards.
CCTCCCAAAGTGCTGGGATTACAGGCATGAGCCACCACACCTAGCCCTGCACCTGGCCAATGCTAATTTTTTTTTTTTTTTTTTTGAGATGGAGTCTCACTCTGTCACCCAGGCTGGAGTGCAGTGGCGCCATCTCGGCTCACTGCAAGCTCCGCCTCCCGGGTTCATGCCATTCTCCTGCCTCAGCCTCACAAGTAGCTGGGACTACGGGAGCCTGCCACCACGCCTGGCAAATTTTTTGTATTTTTAGTAGAGACAGGGTTTCACCATGTTAGCCAGGATGGTCTCGATCTCCTGACCTCGTGATCTGCCCACCTCGGCCTCCCAAAGTGCTGGGATTACAGGCGTGAGCCACTGTGCCTGGCAAGTTTTTTGTTTTGTGCAATCTTTAGGGTTTCCCTTTCTTTTCTTTCCTGGTTTTTTTTTTTTGGAGACAGGGTCTCACTCTGTCACCCAGGCTGGAGTGCAGTAGCACAGTCTTGCTTACTGCAGTCTTGATCTCCTGTGCTCAGGTGATCTTCCCACCTCAGTCTTCTAAGCAACTGGGATTACAGGTGCACTTCACCATGTGCACCGAATTTTTTGTATAGACAGGATATCGCCATGTTGCCCAGGATGGTCTCGAACTCCTGGGCTCAAGCGATCCTCCTGCTTCGACATCCCAAAGTTCTAGGACTACAGGCATGAGCCACTGCACCCTGCAAGGTTTTCTACGTCTGGGAACATGTCATCTGTGAACAGAGATAGTTTTACTTTCCAATTTGGATGTTTTTCATTCCTTTTTCTTGTCTAATTGCTTCACTAGAACTCCCAATACTGTCTTGAATAGAAGTAGTGAAAACAGGCATCTTAGATGAAAGGCTTTCAGTCTTCCACCATTGAGTATGATGTTAGCTGTGGGTTTTTTTAAATCTATTTTTTGAGGCAGAGTCTCGCTTTCTCACCCTGGCTGAAGTGCAGTGACCTGATCTTGGCTCACTGCAACCTCTGCCTTCTGGGTTCAAGTGATTCTTCTGCCTCAGCCTCCCTGGTAGCTGGGGGATTACAGGCGTGTAGCAGGGATTACCCTGCTAATTTTTGTATTTTTAGTAGAGACGGTGTTTCACCATTTTGACCAGTTTGGTCTCGAACTCCTGACCTCAAGTGATCCACCTGCCTCGGCTTCCCACAGTGCTGGGATTACAGGTGTGAGCCACTACACCTGGCCAGGTTTTTCATAAATGACCTTTGTTGTGTTAAGGTAGTTTCCTTTTATTCCCACTTTTTTGAGTGTTGTTGACATGTAATTTAACATGCTATACAAGTCACCATTTAAAGTGTACAATTCAGTGTATTTTAATATATTCACAGAGTCTGCTTTGTTTCTCTCAGATTGGTTGGATGATAGTCTTCAAGTTTATGAAAAGTTTCTGGAAGATAGAAGAGTGCATTTTTTGGTAGCTTTAAAACACCATGCTTTTGGAAAAGACTTAATGTTACCCAGTATTTGAAGAGTGGGGGCTTATTCTCCTTGAACCCTGACTCAGCTGTGACCTCATTGGAGTACGCAACCTGGGCTCCTGTGGGGCTGCTCCCTGTGTCATTGACACGTGGAGGTGGAATGGCGCCCAAATGTGGGTGTCAGCTTCCTCTGGCTGCTATCCCCTTAGACAGTCCACTCAGATTCTCAAGTTGAGGCAGGGGTTTGTACAGAGACTTCCAGACCATCCACTAATAAACACCGTCTTACCTGTGGAACAGAGTCTATAGGATGGTGTTTAGGGCTAGCTGCTGGAGAAAAGAGAGACTTCTCCTATGGGGAAGCCTAAGCAATTTGTGTTTTGAGCACAGGTGCTTCAGTGATTCCTCATTCCCATAGAATGTTGTGGAACCAGTTGCAGCGACCGAGCATAACTCTTCTTGAGTGACCTTTGACCTCCCCCTTTGCACATGTGCTCCAAACATAAACCTTACCTAGTGTCAGGAAACCTGTGTGCCAGGGATGGGATGACGTGGTGTTGGGCGTAGCCCCAGGCCCCTCTGAACAGGGCATGGTGAGTGGCTGTTGTCTAAGTCAAGGAAAGCCCTGGCTGTGTTGCACTTGTGCCTGTTGGACTGCTGACTGCAGGGCAGCTGGGGTCGTTTGCTGCTTGTTCAGCTGAGGTACTGAAGGAACGGAGACTGACTTTTAGCAGCCTCTGCCATGTAAAGTCAGGAAGCTGATTATTTGGGCTACAGTTTTTCTGGAAAAATGTTCAAGTTTTAATCTAATGGGAATTCTGTCAGCAGGCTAAGACACCTTCTGTTCCTGATGGTCCTTGAAGCTAGCCCCTCTGGCAGGAGGTGGCAGGCAGTTTGTGTGTTTCTGGGAATGACTGAGCAGTCCTGTCCAACTACAGGATATATTGGTTCATGTCTTTGACCTTTAAGGATCCAACTCTGTCTCAAATGCTGCTTAAAACAAAGCAGAAGACAAATTCCCTTTGAACCATGAAACTCCCTCTTTGAAGTGCTGTTCCTTTTGCTTTGCTCCTTTCCCTTCTCTACCTTTTTCCCTAAGCCATGTGGGCCAAGTTATCAGGGCCATATATTGGGTTGTATCCTTTCCTGGTTCCTGCCCAGCATGATTGGGATAGCTGGTTTCAGAGGAAAGTGAGTAGGTCAGAGCCTTCCCTCCCTGCCTGATCCTTTATTTGGGTAGTAGAGGCTGCTCCCCCAAATATAGTGGTGCAGCAACCCAGAGAAAGGCAAAAGGGCATTTACTGCCAATAAAGGACTGGCAGGGGCAGTATATTAAGCCTTTTTAATGTTACTATAAAGAAATACCTGAGACACAGTAATTTATAAAGAAAAGAGGTTTCATTGGCTCACAATTCTACAGGCTTTACAGGAAGCATGGTGCCGGCAAAGGCCTCAGGAACCTTACAATCACAGTGGATGGTGACTAGGAGCCAGCATGTCACATGGCAGAAACGGGAACAAGTTGCAGAGAGGTGCCATACTCTTTTAAACAACCAGAACTTGCAGGAACGTAGAGAGAGAACTTGTTCATTACTGTGAGGACTGCCCCAAGACATTCATGAGGGATCTATCCCCATGATCTTAACACCTACCACCAGGCCCCACCTCCAGCACTGGGGATTACATGTCTACGTGAAATTTGGAGAGGACAAACATCGAAACCATATCATTCTACCCTGGCCCCCCAAATTTCATGTTTTTCTTATGTTGCAGAATATAATCATGCCTTCCCAGTAGTCCCCCAGAGTATTAACTCGTTCCAGTGTTAGCTTAAAAGTCCCAAGTCCAAAGGTAAGACGGTGTTTATTAGTAGATGGTCTGGGAGCCCCTGTACAAACCCCTGCCTCAACTTGAGAATCTGAGTGGACTGTCTAAGGGGAGAGCAGCCAGAGGAAGCTGACACCCACATTTGGGCACCATTCCACCTCCACGTGTCAATGACACAGGGAGCAGCCCCACAGGAGCCCAGGTTGCATACTCCAATGAGGTCACAGCTGAGTCAGGGTTCAAGGAGAATAAGCCCGCACTCTTCAAAGAGTGGGAGGAGTTAGGGGATCTCTCGGGGCCTCACATATCACTACTCCCAGCTTTGTGTGGTTTGGGAGGCCACCGTGAATGTATGCCGGGAAGGTAATTAATTTTGAGACCCAGAGAACAAGCTCTGTGTGAGCAGTCTTGATTGATGATCCTAGGTAGATCCAACATGGCTTTACTTTTTCCATGTCCTGGTCTTTGGTGCAAACTGGGTTGTCCCTGTGGAACAACCGTGCATTGCTCTGTCAAGCACTACCTTGGATTGAGATACTTCAGGCACATCTTAGGAATAGATTCTGTGCCTTAACTACATCCAGAACACCAAAGAACTGGAAACCGTGAATTCATACACTGTCCTCTGAAACTGAAGCCAGTGGTTCACAGTGACACGTACACACAACCTTCTGTTTCTCTAGCCGGGTGAGGCAGTAAGATGCTTTCCATTAGCAAATCAAAATGTCAGGTTTTTCCAAGAACCATTAGTATAAGAGCCTCTACATTCATTGCTTTTCTCATTTTTTTGTCTTTTACCAAGAAATATTTGAGAAGGGAGAAACATGAGCGTTTGCTAACCAAAAATTTTGTGTTTTTTTTTTTTTTTTTTTTTTTTTGAAGTTACATGGGAATAGGACTCTCGGCTCAAGGCGTCAACATGAACAGACTTCCTGGTGAGTCACTGTTGAAGGGAACATTTGTTCTGCTCTCCTGATCCAATTGGTGTTGAGAGTCATGGTGGTAGCAGAGAGGCTGGGGGGGACTTTGTTTGCTAGCTGCCTGCCTCAAGCCATGCCACTGGTTGGAGGATCCTGAAAGGTAGCCTTTGGGCCAGGATGGTGTGCATTTCCATTCCAAAAATTAATTGACAAGTGATTGTCATTAATGGAATTTGAACTGTTTGCCATCAAAGTCAACTGACCTAAGTTTGCTCCAGGTGGGGATACGCCTCAGTAGCCCTTGCTCCCATTGGCCTAGCTGAGCAGACTCAGGCATGTACTGGGAGGAAGACTGCTGCCAACCTTGGCTCCTTTGTGACTTCATCATGTTAAAGATCAAAGTTTTTGTCTGGGCGCAGTGGCTCACACCTGTAATCCCACTTTGGGAGGCTGAGGCAGGCGGATCATCTAAGGTCAGGAGTTTGAGACCAGCCTGGCCAACATGGTGAAACCCTGCCTCTGCTAAAAATAAGAAATTAGCTGGGGGTCGTGGCACACACCTGTAATCCCAGCTACTTGGGAGGTGGAGGCAGGAGAATTGCTTGAACCCGGGAGGTGGAGGTTGCAGTGAGCTGAGATTGTGCCACTGCACTCCAGCCTGAGCGACAGAGTGAGACTCCATCTCGGAAAAAAAAAAAAAAAAAAAAAAAAAAAAATCAAAGTTTTTAAGTGACCTCCCACGTAGAACATGATTAAAACAGTTTCTTACTTTTATTTTTTATTTTTTAATATATATATATTTTTGAGACAGGGTCTCACTCTGTAACTGAGGCTGGAGAGCAGTGGCTCAATCACAGTTTACTGCAGCTTCAACCTCCCAGACTGAGGTGATCCTCCCACCTCAGCCTTCCTAGTAGCTGGGATCACAGGAGCTCATCACCACGCCCAGCTAATTTTTTGTAATTTTTGTACAGACAGAGTTCTGCCATTGCCTAGGCTGGTCTTGAACTCCTGGGCTCAAGCCATCAGCCTGCCTCGGCCTCCCAAAGTTCTGGGATAACAGGAGTGAGCCACTGCACCCAGCCTTATTTTTATCATCTATTATTTTTCTTTTGAGACAGAGTCTCACTTTTCACCCAGGCTGGAGTGTAGTGGCGCAATGTTGGCACCACCTTCTTAACCTTCTGGTTGGCTCAACCTTCTGGGCTCAAGTGCTCCTCCCACCTCAGCCCCTCAAGTGGCTGGGATTATAGGCATGTGCTACCACACCTGGCTAATTTATAGGCCTGTGCTATCACATCTGGCTAATTTCAGCTATTTTCTGCCCAGTAGCTCATACCTAGACCTGGACTGGCTGCAACTGGGGAGACAAAGCTTCTGCCATGAACTGATGGGTTCCAGAAAATGGTCTTAAGTCCATTGGTCCCTTGAGTGGCAGAAGTGACATGATCCAGCCTTCCCTGACACCGTCATGGGGTCAGGAAAAGTCCTTGTGTTTTTTTTCCTGGCCTCATACTCTTTGTGCCTATGACACGGAGAAGGCAGCTGGCTTTTCCCAAACAGGGAGTAACACTCAGACCTTACATCTTTTCTGATCAATGTTTAATGTGAATCACTGATTTTTTTCTAGTAGACTGATTTCAAATACTTTCAATCTAGGATGCTTAGCATTCAACTAATTGTCAGGAATCTTACTTTTTCCCCCCCTTTGATTGGTCTGAGTGAAAACTGGTTTTTCATTATTAATCAGAATGTGTGTGGCTCTGTTCTTTGTTATACAAGTGTCTGACCTTGGCTAAGTAGATGTAGCTGTAGTATCTGTAGCTCTGCCTCTTAATGAACAGGAAAAATAATTTCCTGTCAAGTGCAAACTGATTCTTAATTTTGTTTGTTTGCTCTAAGTGTGCTCTTTCAACTTTTGCACTGAATTGGTAGTGGAGAAAAGAGACTTTTATGAGCTTTTTTTTGTTTTGTTTTTGGAGACAAGGTCTCATTCTGCTGCCCAGGCTGGAATGCAGTAGCATAATCATGGCTCACTGCAGTCTTGACCTCCCATGCTCAAGTGATTCTCCCACCTCATTCTCCCCTTTAGGTGGGGCTACAGGTACAAGCCACCATACCCAGCTAATTTTTCTTTTTTTATAGAGACAGGGTCTCACTGTGTTGCCCCAACTGGTCTCAAACTCCTGCGTTCAAGCAGTCCTTCTGCCTCAGTCTCCCAAAATATTAGGAGTACAGGCATGAGCCAGCCTGCCTGGTAGGGGACTTTTTTTTTTTTTTTTCTTTTTTTTGAGGCAGGGTTTTGCTTCATTTCCCAGGCTGGAGTGCAGTGGCGCAAACACTGCTCACTGCAGTCTCAACCTGCTGGGTTCAAGCGATCCTCGCACCTCAGCCTCCTGAGGAGCTGGAACTCTAGGTACATGCCACCACGCCCAGCTAGTTTTTTTCGTATTTTTAATAAAGACAAGGTTTCGCCAGGTTGCCCAGGCTCGTCTGGAACTCCTGAGCTCGAGCGGTTCACCCATCTTGGCCTCCCAGAGTGCTGAGATTACAGGCATGAGCCACTGCTCCTGGCCGGAGACTCTTTAGGTGCCAATTTGGAATCATCTGTAGGATATATTGGGAAATTAAAAATATAAAGCATGGAAATACATAATATGCTACCAACTGTGCAGAAAAAAGAGAAAACAAACATATCTGTATTTACTTGTACATGTATAGATCATCTTTGGAAAGCTACAGAAAAACTTGTAATATGGCTGTTCCTTGGGAAGGGATGGGTGGCGGGAACCAGGACTGAGAAAGAAAAATTTTGACTTTCGATCCTTTGGAATTTTCTTTCTTGTTAAATATGTTATCTGTTTTAAAAATGTAAATGAAATTAAAACAAAATAAACCGAAGCAAATGACTGTATTAGGAAACCCTCATGTTTGTCTTTTAGGTAGTCTTAGGATGTGGCTTGTTACGCCATGTGTTGGACTTAGTATTCTTTTCTTCATATGTTCTTTTTTTTTTTTTTTTTTTTTTTAAGACAGGGTCTCACTTTGTCGCCCAGGCTGCAGTGCAGTGGTGCAAACATGACTCACTGCAGCCTCAACCTTGCAGGCTCAAGCGATTCTCCCCACTCAACCCCGCAAGTAGCTGGGACTACCAGCACGTGCCACCATGCTCAGCTAGTTTTTGTATTTTTTATTTTTTTTAAGACAGAGTCGTGCCCTGTCACCCAGGCTTTAGTGAAGTGGTACGATCTCGGCTCACTGCAACCTCCACCTCCTGGGTTCAAGCGATTCTTGTGCCTCAGTCTCCCCAGTAGTTGGGATTACAGGCGCACACCACCATGCCCGGCTAATTTTTTGTGGTTTTAGTAGAGACGAGGTTTTGCCATCTTGCCCAGGCTGGTCTCGAACTCCTGAGCTCAGGCAATTTGCCTGCTCAGCCTCCCAAAGTGGTAAGATTACAGTGTGAGCCACTGCGCCCGGTTGTTTTTGTATTTTTTGTAGAGACAGGGTTTTGCCATGTTGCCCAGGCTGGTCTTTTTTTTTTGAGACGGAGTCTTGCTCTATCCCCCAGGCTGGAGTGAAGTGACGCATCTCGGCTCACTGCGAGCTCTGCCTCCCATGTTCTCGCCATTCTCCTGCCTCAGCCTCCCAAGTGTCTGGGACTGTAGGCGACCGCCTCCACGCCTGGCTAATTTTTTGTAGAGACAGGGTTTCACTGTGTTAGCCAGGATGGTCTCAATCTCCTGACCTCGTGATCCGCCCGCCTCAGCCTCCCAAAGTGCTGGGATTACAGGCATGAGCCACCGCGCCCAGCCTTCCCAGGCTGGTCTTGAACTGAGCTCAAGCAATCCACTCATCTCAGCCTCCCGAAGTGCTGGGATTACAAGCCTGGCCGTATGTTCTTTTTTCTTTAGTAAAAACCCTTTTTTTTTTTTTTTTTTTTGAGACAAGTCTTGCCCTGTTGCCCAGGCTGGAGTTCAGTGACATGATATGGTTCACTGCAACTTTGACCTCCCAGGCTTAAGTGATCCTCCCACCTTAGTCTCCTGAATAGCTGGGACTACAGGTACACACCACCATGCCTTTTCAATTTTTTAAAATGTTTTGTAGAGACAAGGTCTCCCTGTGTTGCCCAGGCAGGTCTCTAACTTATGGACTCAAGCGATTCTCTCATCTAGGCCTCTCAAAGTACTGGGATTACAGGCATGAGTTACCGTGCCTGGCTTTTTTGTTTTGTTTTGTTTTTTGGAAACAGGGTCTCACTATCGCCCAGCTTGGAGTATAATGGAGTGGTCATGGCTCACTGCAGCCCTGAGTTCCTAGGCTCAAATGATCTTCCTGCCTCAGCCTCCCAAGTAGATGGGAACTACAGGTGTATACCACCATGCCTGCCTAGTAAAAACTATTTTTGTGTCACCCATTGAGTTTCAGATCCATGGAGTGGAGTAGATGAGGTGAGAGGTGTTCAGAGTCTGCTGGGCTGATCTGAGTCTCTTTGAGATGGGGCCATATGGAGCCAGCCTCGTCTGTTTCCCTTTTTCACAATATGAGACTTTTAGCCTCTCTGGGCTGGTCTGAGGCCAGCTACTGGTCATGTCCTTTGATATTGCTAATATAAAGCTGTAGGGAAATCTATTTTCCTCATGGGTACACCTCTCTTTGGCAAGAGGAAGGGGCCTAAGTGTTCAGTAGATATTGCACTTGTCTTTGCTTCACTCTGCCTGCCAGCTCCTCAGGGTTTTCCTTCCTGCCATATTTGATAATCTCCCTGATTATCTTTAAGGTGGAAAGGAGGAATCAGATTGCATCTAGATAGCCCTTCTTCCTGGGAAGGATGGATGCCCCTGGCTTTTCCAGAATACAGGGCTAGCTGAATGTCCGGACAGATCTAGCACGGGGAAGATGTGAGGTTGGAGTAGAGGACACCCCTCTCAGGGGTGATAGTGGGCCTTTTTGTTAGTTTGTGTTCCTGTCAAGGAATACCTGAGGCTGGATCATTTATAAATAAAAAAATTTTATTTGGCTCATGATTCAGGGCTATACATGCCTAGCTCCAGCATCTGCTTCTGGTGAGGGCCTATGGAAGCTTAAAATCGTGGTGGAATGGAAGGGGAGCTGGTATATCACATGGCTAGAGGGAGCAATGTGGAGGCAGGAAGTACCAGCCTCGTTTTCAAACAACCAGATCTCACGTGAAATCATTACCGCTGGGAGGGCACCAAGCAATTCATGAGGGATGCCACCATAACCCAAACACCTCCCACCCACCAGGCTCCATTCCGTCATTGAGAATCACATTTCAACAGGAGATTTGGAGGGGACAAACATCCCAACTGTATCAGCTTGCCGTTATTCATTGCAATACTGGGTTTTGAAGATCAGAATCCCTTTTGGTGCTTTCCATTTTCGGGGATCACTTTTTTATTTCTGGTGATGAGCATACATTCTGCAGAACTGAAAGCATCATCATTCATAAACAGAGATGAAGGTCCTGGTATTTTCGTGGGGAGATGGGATGGAAGACGATAGCAGCTAAAGCCTTTCTGCCAGCTGCTGCTGATTTTCAAGAGGCCCTTGGTTGAGACGCAGGTCAATTGAATGGTTCAGATGTGTGGTTGGTAGGAGGGCAATAGTGGTGGTGGCCTAGGCTGGGTCCAGACTTTGAGACTTTGGTGTTTGTTTGTTTGTTTGTTTGTTTGTTTATCTGAGACAGGGTCTTACTCTGTCCCCCAGACTAGTGCAGTGGCACAGTCACAGCTCACTGCAGCCTCAACTTCCTGGACCAAGTGCTCCTTCCACCTCAGCCTCCCAAGTAGCTGGTACTACAGGCATGTGCCACCAGGCCCAACTTATTTATTTATTTATTTATTTAGACGGAATATCACTCTGCTCCCCAGGCTGGAATGCAGTAGCATGATCTCGGCTCACTACAAGCACCGCCTCCCGGGTTCACGCCATTCTCCTGCCTCAGCCTCCTGAGTAGCTGAGACTACAGGCCCCCGCCACCACACCCGGCTACTTTTTGTATTTTTAGGAGAGACGGGGTTTCACTGTGTTAGCCAGGATGGGCTCGATCTCCTGACATCATGATCTGACCGCCTCGGCCTCCCAAAGTGCTGGGACTACAGGCGTGAGCCACTGCACCTGGCCCAGACTAATTTATTTATTTATTTTTTTTGAGACAGAGTTTCACTCTTGCTGCCCAAGCTGGAGTGCAATGGCACAATCTCGGCTCACTGCAACCTCCACCTCCCAGGTTCAAGCGGTTCTCTGCCTCCTCAGCCTCCCGAGTAGCTGGGATTACAGGCATGCGCCACCACACCCAGCTAATTTTGTATTTTTTGTAGAGACAGGGTTTCTCCATGTTGGTCAGGCTGGTCTGGAACTCCCAACCTCAGGTGATTCACCCGCCTTGGCCTCCCAAAGTGCTGGGATTACAGGTGTGAGCCACTGTGCCCGGCTTATTTTTAAATTTTTAATTGATACGAGGTCTCGGCCGGGCGCGGTGGCTCAAGCCTGTAATCCCAGCACTTTGGGAGGCTGAGACGGGCGGATCACGAGGTCAGGAGATCGAGACCATCCTGGCTAACCCGGTGAAACCCCGTCTCTACTGAAAAATACAAAAAAAAAAAAAAAAAAAAAAACTAGCCGGGCGAGGTGGCGGGCGCCTGTAGTCCCAGCTACCCGGGAGGCTGAGGCAGGAGAATGGCGTAAACCCGAGAGGCAGAGCTTGCAGTGAGCTGAGATCCGGCCACTGCACTCCAGCCTGGGCCACAGAGCGAGACTCCGTCTCAAAAAAAAAAATAAAAAATAGATATGAGGTCTCACTGCGTTGCCCAGGCTGGTCTCAAACTCCTGAACTCAAGCAATCTGCCCACCTTGGCTTTCCAAAGTGCCGGGATTATAGGTGTGAGCTACCGTGCTCGGCCTGGTGTTAACTTTAAATGAGATATTTGAGGGTTGATGTATCCTCAGGCTTGCTTGCTGTCACTTGGGACTTCAGTTGCCTGCAGGTCAGTGTTACATTTATCCCCATTTGCCCCAAGGGTCTTTGTGCGCATTCATGAAGTGTGTGCACACTGAGATAAGTGTGGGCGTGTGTAGTTGGCATAAACTCTTGCTGCCTATGTAAGTAGTCCATGCATGTGGAGCCATTTTGTATATGTGCACCATGTTTGAACAAACCTCCCCCCTAATTGGATATTTTTATTTGTCCGGAAGAGTTTACTTTTTTTTTTGATAAAGGGTCTTACTGTGTCACTAAGGCTGTAGTGGAGTGGCACGATCACAGCTCACTGCAGCCTGGACTTCCTGGGCTCCCGCAATTCCCTTTCCTCAGCTTCCCAAGTAATTGGGACTATAAGTGTGTACCACTACACCTGGCTAGTGAAAAAAAATTTTTTTTTGTAAAAGTGGGGTTTCACTGTGTTGCCCAGGCTGGTCTTGAACTCCTGGGCTCAAGTGATTCTCCTGCCTCAGCCTCCCAAAGTGCTGGGTTTACAGGCATGAGCCACTACACCCACCTAAGTTTGCTGTTTTGACCGGTACTTACACATCTTTGTGCAAAGTCCTTGTTTTTGCTTCTTGTACTATTTTTGAGGGGTGTTAATGTTTTAATACAGTTAAAATGTTCAAGTTTATAGCCCTTACATTTTATTGGGCTAGACTGTTTTGGGGTTTCATTAGCAACATGCCTGTTTCTTTGATGGGCCTATCAATCAGATTTTTATTAAATGTTCCAAAATGTTCTACTGGCATTTCAATTGATAATGTGTTGCATAAAATCAATGGATTAGTATGGAAAACCTTGGCCAGGCGCGGTGGCTCACGCCTGTAATCCCAGCACTTTGGGAGGCCAAGGCGGGCGGATCACAAGGTCAGGAGATCAAGACCACGGTGAAACCCCGTCTCTACTAAAAATACAAAAAATTAGCCGGGCGCGGTGGCGGGCGCCTGTAGTCCCAGCTACTCAGGAGGCTGAGGCAGGAGAATGGCGTGAACCCGGGAGGCGGAGCTTGCAGTGAGCCGAGATCGCGCCACTGCACTCCAGCCTGGGCAACAGAGCGAGACTCTGTCTCAAAAAAAAAAAAAAAAGTATGGAAAACCTCAATCTTACTGAAAATTTAGTCTTCCGAACCAGAAATGACATGTGTCTGTTTATTTTTACATTGCTTTATTTAATTTATAGATAGGATCTCACTTTGTCCCCCAGGCTTGGGTACAGTGGCATGATCATAGCTCACTGTGACAGGCTTGACAAGCCCTATGGGAGGTGATTCAGCTGGACTTGGTGTCTTCACAGTAGATTATTAGACTGTAAGCTACGAAGTGTGCCTCTAGAGTGTTCCTGATAATTTGTTTTAAGAATGCTTTTATTGGCTGGGCGCGGTGGCTCAAGCCTGTAATCTCAGCACTTTGGGAGGCCGAGTCGGGTGGATCACGAGGTCAGGAGATCAAGACCATCCTGGCTAACACGGTGAAACCCCGTCTCTACTAAAAAAAAATACAAAAAAAAACCTAGCCGGGCGAGGTGGCGGGTGCCTGTAGTCCCAGCTGCTAGGGAGGCTGAGGCAGGAGAATGGCATAAACCCGGGAGGCGGAGCTTGCAGTGAGCTGAGATCCAGCCACTGCACTCCAGCCTGGGCAACAGAGCGAGACTCTGTCTCAAAAAAAAAAAAAAAAAAAGAATGCTTTTATTAATAAAATGGCCTGGCAATGGCCATTTTATTATTATTTTTTTCTCTGTTCTGGCTTCTCAGTACAATGGCCATTTTAGATGCTGAGTCGCAGTGTGGTTAGGAGCAAGTGGGCAGAATGTGAGTTAAGCGGCCCTTATCTGAGTCAACCCAAGATAAGAGGTTAACTTAGAAATTCTATCGTTGGCCTGCCCAGCCGCTGCTGTCTGGAAGTACTTGGTCTTTGGCCTTCTATGAGCCCTTGGAAGAAAGGCTTGGGGTGAAGGAGAAGCCCAAGTGTGGAACTAAGCCCCTTTTCTTCTGGGGCCTGATCTGGTTGAGTGTTTGAAACCAACAAGAAATTAATGAGACTGTCCTGAGAGAGCCTCTGCCTCTTTCTCTCTAAAGTAAGTGTTTCTTGAATATAGAGGATAATCTCCATCTCCGTGATTTCCTCCTGTATATCCGACTGCTCTTTTCTCTGGTCCTTTTGGGTCTAGTTCCTGATTAAAATTTCCAGTACCTGGTTAGGCGCGGTGGCTCATGCCTGTAATCCCAGCACTTTGCGAGGCCTAGGCGGGAGGATCATTTGAGGTCAGGAGTTTGAGACTAGCCTGGGCAACATGGTAAAACCCGTCTCTACTAATAAAGTACAAAATAATTAACCAGGCATGGTGGTGGGCGCCTATAGTCTTAGCTACTTGGGAGGCTGAGGCTGGGGAATCACTTGAACCCAGGAGGCAGAGGTTGCAGTGAGCCAAGATGGAGCCACTGCACTCTAGCCTGGGTGGACAGAGTGAGACTCTGTCTCAAATAAATAAATATTAATTAATCAATCAGGTACCTGAGTAAAGTGGGTGTGGGGGTGGTTGGGACAGGACTCATCTTCCTTGAGGGATCCAGAAGACTCATGAGGCCTATGAATGGTGACTGTGCTTTGCCAGACCCTAAGAAAGCAGGGAAGGGGCAGCTGGTGCCCCCGGCAGGAGTATTCAAGCCACTCCACTCATTGTGCCCTGCCCTTGAGCAAATCCCACTTCCAGAAACCTGAGTTCTTTGCTCCAGGTCCAGCAGAGGTGAACCCACTTGCCCCAGACTGGGGTTATTTTCCTGCAAAAACCAGATCCTCGTGTTTTCCCCATCTCTGCTGACAGCCACTGTCCACCCTGGCCCCCAGGTGATACTCCTCAGTGTAATCTCATGTCCTCCTTCTCCCTCAGCTGTGGTTCTGCTGCTCCACAGATATCTCTTTAATCTGGCTCCTGTCTCTGCCCCTATTTCCATTGCCTCTCCATTGGCTGTTTCTATGATCTGTGCCACACGCCTCTGCTCTCTGTGTGCACTGTGCCCCTTGCCTGCTTCGGGCCTCTGGCTCTTCTGCCCAGTGGACAGTCTCCTGCTCAGCCTCATCTTCCTACACCTCTGCCCTCTGCACATGCCACACACCAGCATGGCTATGTGAGGTGCCAAACATGCTGCTGACAGTCCCTGCTCTGCCCCTTGGCAGATGTCCTTCTTGCCCTGGGACTGCCCTTCCTCCTTGACCCCCACTCAATTTTGTCTGACCCCTTTAGCCCTGACCATGTCTCGGATGACACTTGCCACCCTGCCTGGTGTGTGTCTTTCACATTTACCCAGAGTGTCCTCACTGGGTTGTGAGCTCCTTGGGACTTCCCCAGAGTGAGCACAGCACCTGGCATCATGCACTTGGGCTGTGGGATGAGTTGTTTCTGCATTTTGCTGTGCTTTGTCTAAGTGTGTTGGACTTCAGTAAATTGCATCAGGCTCTATCAGTCTGCGGCCTGTCTACAGCTTGAAGCCGTCATTTGGAGCTCAGCCTCACCCCACTGCCCTAATCATTATGGCACTGATTGTGTGTAGGGGCTGTGCTACCACCTTCTACCTGGAGAGATAGAAAAGTGACTGCTCCCTTTTCTGTATGTTAGGACTAAGTGTCATTGAATCTACTCCTGACTCACATTTAGTCATGTGGGGAAACAGACATCAAGGGCTGTGGTCAGCTGGTGGAGCAGAGCATGGTTTCTGGAGCCATACTGCCTGTATTTGCATCCTGGTGGCTGTGTTACCTGGAGTGAGTTAGTGTACTGCTCTGCCTCAGTTTCCCCCTCTGCAAATGAGAGTGATACTAGTATCTAACTCGTATATAGGATGGTTATGAGGATTAAGTTAATTCCTGCAACTTGCTTAGACTAGTGCCTGACACAAAAAGGGGTACATAAATATTAGCTATTTTTACTTTTTAGAGATTGGGATCTTACTCTGTTGCCCAGGCTAGAGTGCAGTAGCATGATCATAGCTCCCTTGTAACTTCAAACTCCTGGGCTCAAGTGATTTTCTTGCCTCAGCTTCCCGAGTAGCTGGAACTACAGGCACACAACCACCACATCTGGCTAATTTTTTTTTTTTTTTTTTAAGATATGAGGGTCTTGCTATGTTGCCCAGGCTGATCTTGAACTCCTGGCCTCAAGCAGTCCTCCTCTGGCCTCCCAAAGTGTTGGGGTTACAGGTGTGAGCCACTATGCCCAGCTATATTAGCTATTCTTGAGAAAAGGTGTGTTTTTTTCTACCTGAAGAAGGAAGTACCTATATATTTAAAGTTCTTTTATAAACATTTATGTATGGCCGGGCATGGTGGCTTACGCCTATAATTCTAGCACTGGGAGGCCGAGGCGGGTGGATTACTTGAGGTCAGGAGGTCGATACCAGCCGGGCCAATGTGGTAAAACCCCATCTCTATCAGAGATATAAAAAATTAGCTGGGTGTGGTGGTGCACGCCTGTAGTCCCAGCTACTTAGGAGGCTGAGACAGGAGAATTGCTTGAACCCAAGACGCGGAGGTTGCAGTGAGCCAAGATCGTGCCACTGCATTCCAGCCTGGGTGACAGAGTGAGACTCTGCCTTTCTCAAAAAAAAAAAAGGCCGGGCGCGGTGGCTCACGCCTGTAATCCCAGCACTTTGGGAGGCTGAGGTGGGCGGATCACAAGGTTGGGAGATCGAGACCATCCTGGCTAACATGGTGAAACCCTGTCTCTGCTAAAAATGCAAAAAATTAGCCGGGTGTGGTGGCGGGCGCCTGTAGTCCCAGCTACTCAGGAGGCTGAGGCAGGAGAATGGTGTGAACCCAGGAGGTGGAGCTTGCAGTGAGCCAAGATTGCGCCACTGCACTCCAGCCTGGACGACTGAGTGAGACTCCGTCTCAAAAATAAAATAAAATAAAATAAAAATAAAAAATACATAAATGTTGATGTATTAGAGTGGAGTTAGGTGTCATTGAAACTACCTTTTCTCTCAAGTGCTTGGCCTTCTGTGTTTGCATAGGCATGTTTATTATGGTAGCTGTAGTTGAATTATAGAAAAAGATGGCACAGCAATCAAAGTCAAGATGTTGATGTTTTGAGTGTTTTCTTGAGAGGTTGCACTGGCTCAGCAAGGACATCTTTGCCGGTAGGGCTGTCAGAGGCAGAGGGCAGACACCCTGGGGTCTTGCTTGGAACCTGGGACAGATGATAACAATAAGTGCCTCTCCAGTGAGGCTGTGGTGCTCACACTTTCCTGGGAGCCTATGGGCATGTCTGAGCTTGCATGGTCAGAGGTTTCTGCTGGAAGATGTGGAAGTTTTTATGTTCATCTTTCACAAGGTGTTTTTTGGCCTTCTTAAGTGTGAAACCAAGGAACAGGTGTCACCCCAAAATAAAAATGTCAGAATCCTTGGCTAAATGACTCAGAAGCAGGGCAGGTGAACCTACCTGCAGCCCCACCCTGGCGTCGGTGAGCTGGCAGGGAAGGGCAGAGGCTAGGATACTGAATTGGGGAAGCAAGAAGACAAAGCCTGTAAGAAGACCAAAGTACTTTAAGGGAGTGGGAGAAGACAAATCTTGCTTCTGTGTCTTGTGCCTCAGCCAGAGCCAGGGAGACTCAGGCTGTATTGATAGGAGGCCCAGCTGCATCAGAACTGGGTAGTTGATAATTTCCTCTTTGCCATCTCTGTAGCGCAGGCAGCTGTTCCCTTGGTGTGGCATATATTACCTTAGTTACTACAACGCTTCAGAGCAGCATCAGGTCCTTTGAAGCATACTTTCCTTGACTATAACTGTTGGAAAAGGAATAGCTGGAAGAACTACAGCAGGGATTGGGGATAGGAGACATACCTCCTGAAACAGGTGGTGCCCGGCAACCAGGCCCTGGCCTTTGCGGGAGGAGGGATAGGGGCTGTCTGCTTTACTACCACAGGATGGTCCTGATCAAGTGAGCGTCTTTCCTTCCCCTAGAACTTACCTTACCAGGCTTGCTCTGAGTGAGCTGTTAGAGTCATAGGCCCAGCAGGAAGCTGCTTCTGCTGGGTAGGACACATTCTGCAAACAGCTGATATTTCACATCTGCGTGTGCCATGGAAGCAGAACCACTGATAGCAGAGATCAGGGCAGAACACCAGGGATCCGTGCCAGGTTCACAAGGACAGAGGCTAGTCCCTGCCTGAGTGGCAAGCAATAAAAAGAAATAACAAGGTGTTTGATATCGTTCCTCCCTGCCCTCCTAAGAGTACAGCACATCTGGTGAAAGACGTCTCTGCTTTGAGCAAATACCAGTAGCAGGTGACTTTATGCAGTGGCTGTCTTAGAGATTATTGGCATGTAGATGGGTTTCTTTTTTGTGTGTGTGTGTGTGTGTGTGAGAGATGGAGTTTTGCTCTTTGCCCAGGCTGGAGTGCAGTGGTATGATCTCCACTCATGGCAAGCTCCACCTCCTGGGTTCACGCCATTCTCCTGCCTCAGCCTCCCGAGTAAGTGGGATTACAGGCGCCCGCCACCACGCCTGGCTGAATTTTTGTATTTTTAGTAGAGATGGGGTTTCACTGTGTTAGCCAGGATGGTCTCGATCTCCTGACCTCGTGATCCGCCCACCTCAGCCTCCTGAAGTGCTGGGATTACAGGCGTGAATCTCCGCACCCGGCCCCAATGTAGGTGGGTTTCTAGTAGTCTGGAAATGCTATTTGTCTATACCTGCCAAATAGGCACTGCTTCTTTGCTGCTCCATATAGCCTGGGACCTATGTAGTCCCTGCAGTGTCCACCATTAACACCACCTCTCTTTGGAGCATCTTTCACCTTGGGATCTGCAGTACTTCACAGGGGCCTGCCATGGGGCAGTCAGGTCCCTCTGTGAGGGAAGCCATGCTTCTCCCGAGCTGGGTAAGTTGAGCCATCAGGGCCCACTATGCTTCTGGGTGTCCCTCCTTCTGGGAACAAGCCTCTGCTTCCCTGGCATGATTGGGCACTCTGTCAGCCGGTACCTAACTGAGGCTGGTAGGGGGAAGAAACCAACTGATTGTCACCTTGTAGTTCAAGCCTATAGGGTGCCTCCAGGCAGCCCTGTCTGGAAAAGGGCTCATGGCACAGGAGGGTCTCTGAATTAGCTGGAGCAGGTGTTCAGGACCAGGGCCGTGGGAAGATAGGTTGGGTTTGTGTACCTGTTGCTGCCTTGCCCCTCTCTGCCTTTCTTATTCTGTGATTTCTCATTCTGAGAGGCCCTTGGCACATGGCCTAGATGGGAGTGAAGGAGTCGATGTCCAAGGCCTTGTAGCTCTGAGCAGCAACAGGTTCTCCAGGGCAGTCCAGAACAGAGGGTGGTTTGGCATTTGGGCCCCCGAGGTACTTAGCTGGTGATTCAAGCTGTGACTAATGGTGTAAGTGCTGCAGGACACTGTGCTCCATGCTGAGAAGCTTGTTTCATGTAAGTTGCTCTCTGCTTCCCTGCCACTCCTCCCCGGGCTGGCAGCACCCTTGGCCCTATGGCCAGCAAGCACGTGTGTTCCTTTTCTGTGGGCCTCCTCCCTGACCCACAGGAGACCTGTATCACCCCGGCACACCGGGGCTGCTCAGAAGCCTTTTCAAGTGAGGCAGCTCAGCCAGACCTAAAAACTCTTATTCCTGGGCATGGGATTCCTCCTCTATACTGTCCGGTTTTCATCTTCCAAATACCAGCCCCTAGCCTTTCTCATAGAAGTAAACATTCTAAGACTGGATTTTTCAGGGCAAGTTAAGTCCTTTGAAAGAAAAGGTTTCATCGACAGCAGAGGACCAGTTCTGAAACCTGAGTTTGTCAGTGTCTCAAAACAGAGATTCTCAAGTGTCTTGGGTGAGGCTGAGGCCATATTAGGGTGAAGCAGAGTGGAGACCAATTCCCATTCAGTCCCCTGCCTTCCTAGTGCCGGCAGAGGATCTGTATCCTGAGACCCTGGGAATGTGGGGATGCCACTCCAGGGGCTCCTTTCGGGAAGGGGTTGGCCTTTGCTTAGGACCCAGTGATGTACACAGAGCCACAGGCATATGTTACCATAGGTCACCCGTCCAGTGACTTTCCCAGGAGGCTCAAAAGGAGCTCGGGGAAACAAGCAAAAGTCAAACCCAGCCCTAGAAGAGAGACACCTAGCCTGGCGAGCTGATGTTGCACCTCAGTTTTGCAGGATACCACAACACCTTTCCTTAGCCTGGTTCAGTATGGGTTACCGAGCCAGCTTGTCCTGTCGGGACAAGGTGTTGGCAGGTAGCGCTGCCAGATGGGCCAGATGCCATCTGAGCCATGTCCTATCCAGACTCAGCTAGACCCAGCCTGGCCCCCCTGGGCCTCTCCTGGCCATCAGGAATCTACTTCTTCTGGGTGGGGAGGGTGTGATCTGTGCAAGCCCCCCCCCCCTTTTTTTTTTTGAGACAGAGTCTCACTCTGTCCCCCTGGCTGGAGTGTAGTGGCACAATCTCGGCTCACTGCAAGCTCTGCCTCCCGGGATCATGTCATTCTCCTGCCTCAGCCTCCTGAGTAACTGGAACTACAGGCGCCCGCCACCGCACCAGCCTAATTTTTTTTTTTTTGTATTTTTAGTAGAGATGGGGTTTCACCGTGGTCTCGATCTCCTGACCTTACGATCCGCCCACCTTGGCCTCCCAAAGTGCTGGAATTACAGGCATGAGCCACCGCGCCCGGCTGCAAGGCCCCTTTTTCTGCAGGTGCTAGCTGTACTGTTCCTTGCCCTGCCCCTGACTTCAAGCTGACACCTGGGTCCTATCTCAGTGGAGGGCCTAGGTGCCCATGGGAGGGCATGCCCCACTTGGTGTCAGCCCCTGGTATCATCAGCTACCTGTAGAGGTAGCCTTTTTCTCCTGCCCCCTTTACCATGGCTTCCATGCTGAGCTACCATGAAGAGAAGACGCTGCACCCAGGGCACTGCCAGATCTCCTGCCTGCAGTGCTAGAGGCATCGCCTTATGCTTACGTTGGTCCTGTTTCTTGTTTCGAAAAGGAACAGCCATGGGAGTGCCGTGACAGGGGTGTTCTCTGATGCCACCCCACAGCATTTGCTGAATGAAAAAAATCTCTTTTGCTTTCCCATTATCCGTTGTTGAGCTGTTCCAGGCCATGGGTCCTGCCAGATTTTTTAAGATAGTTGAGGTTATGGGGACAGCATCTGTCTGCTGGATTTCTGGGGAGTGATGGCTCTGTGTGAGTGACCACCCTTGTGGAGCAGCCCTGCCATGATGTCCTGCAATGTACCTGGGCCCGGCCCCGTGCTCAGGAAGCACTCTGGCCAAGCCAGAGCAGCGCTCATCCCTCCACAGCCAGCCTCAAGAGGGACGTTCTGAGAGCCACTGGGCATGGCTGTTGAACCCTGCCTGGTGCTGCAAGGGTTAGATGGCCTCCCCAGGAGGCCAGAAACAAGCAAGAGTGGAGCAGGTTTGGGGCTGCTGTCGGTGGCCACTCATTAGGAGAGGGGCTAGCGACCAGCTCCACTCCTACCCACTCCCTCGGGGCAGAAGGGAGCAGAACATGTGAAGTGCTCAGACTCGGCTGCAGAGCCAGGGTTTAAGATGGTGAGGAAAGGGAATCTCCCTGGTGAGTGTCTCTCCTGCGGACTTGTGTCCTATGCACATTCCCTTTTTTTTTTTTTTTTGAGATGGAGTTTCACTCTTGGGCCCAGGCTGGAGTACAATGGTGCAATCTCAGCTCGCCGCAACCTCCACCTCCTAGGTTCAAGCGATTCTCCTGCCTCAGCCTCCTGAATAGCTGGGATTACAGGCATGCGCCACCACGCCCGGCTAATTTTTTAAATGTTTTTAGTTAAGACAGGGTTTCTCCATGTTGGTCAGGGTGGTCTCGAACTCCCGACTTCAGGTGATCCGCCCGCCTTGGCCTCCCAAAGTGCTGGGATAACAGGCGTGAGCCGCTGCGCATGGCAAACAGGCGTGAGCCGCTGCGCATGGCACACGTTCTGTTTTAATCTTCTTGCCATCCCCGAGAGAAGTTTAGCCAAGGGAACTTGGGGGCTAAGAAGTGACAGAATTGGGATCCAAGCTCAAGTCTTCTGACCCACAGTGAGTGATGGCTGGGACCCATGTGTTGGGAAGAGATGACTGGCTTGGTGATCAGTGCTCAGGCTAGCTTTTTAGGGGTTGCTTTGTTTTGTTTTGTTTTGTTTTCTGAGACAGAGTCTAACTCTTTTACCCAGCCTGGAGTGCAGTGGTGCAATTTTGGCTCACTGCAACCTCTGCCTCCCGGGTTCAAGCGATTCTCCTGCCTCAGCCTCCCAAGTAGCTGGGATTACAGGCACCCGCCACTACACTTGGCTAGTTGTTACATTTTTAGTAGAGGCGGGGTTTCACCATTTTGGCCAGGCTGGTCTTGAACGCCCGCTTTGGCCTCCCAAAGTGCTGGGATTACAGGCGTGAGTCACCGCGCCCGGCCTCAGGTTAGCTTTGTGAGGGAGACGTGTCTGACCCCTGTGTGCTGGTCAGCTGGGCCAGGACCAGAACCTGGTGGGCAAGCACAGCTCTAGCCACTTCCAGGGTTCCAGACTAACATGCTGCTTCTGAGGAAATCTTTCCATTCAGCAGTAGGAGTGTTCTCCATTCCTCGCTGCCCTGGGACTGAGGCCTTGGATGTGCCCTGGTGGATGGGAGTGGTATGGGTGGGCTGTTGAAACGGTCATGCTGGAGTCCCTGGCACCCTACAGGAGTCTCCCATCTCTAGGGCACTGTCCAGGGATGGTACCTGGGAGTGCCAAGGTGATAAACCATTTCTGCAGCCACCCTGGCATTTCTGTGACTGTCTAAGTGATGATGCAGAGGGAAGTGGGTGGTGCCAGAACATCTGCACTGGCCTCCTGGGGTCTCCTGCCTGCTGGTTCAAATGTGGCTTAGTTTCTTCTTGCGTCACTGGCATCTCCTAGGTACTTGACATGGCCGGGCATAGACTTTTGTGTATGGGTGCCAGGCTGACTGCCCATCCCTTCTCTCTGGGAGTGACAAAGCTTATTCTCTTTGGAGATAAAAGAATGGTTAGTTGGGTGGTCCTCTCTGCCAGAGTGTTGTCCCCATCATGTGGCCCCAGCCATCCTTCTGACCCAGAGCCAGCCAGATATGACTCCCTGAGGGCCTGACCCAGGTAGCCATGTCCACTTGTTTTTTTTTTTTTTGAGGCAGAGTCTTGCTCTGTCGCCTGGGCTGGAGTGTGCAGTGGCGCCATCTTAGCTGACTGCAACCTCCGCCTCCCAAGTTCAAGGAGTTCTCCTGCCTCAGCCTCCTGAGCAGCTGGGATTACAGGCATGTACCACAATGCCCGGCTACTTTTTGTATTTTTAGTAGAGAAGGGGTTTTGCCATGTTGGCCAGGCTGGTCTTGAACTCCTGACCTCTGGTGATCCACCCACCTTGGCCTCCCAAAGTGCTGGGATTACAGGTGTGAGCCACCACGCCCAGCCCACTTGTTCTTTTCTGGCCCTCGCATCCCAGTGCTCTCTGAGACAGCCATCTCTGACCTCATGGTGTGGGTGACAGCTCTCACTTCTAGGCATATCTCCAGCCTCTCACTAGACCCACCCAGGGAGGGGTGGCGTGTTTAGAAAGTTGCTGACTTTGGCTTCAGGACAGGAGTGGGAAAAGGGTTGTCCTGAAGCACAAGGTGGTGGGGCTGGAGGGGCTGCTCACCCAGGCATAATTGCTGGACTCCCCTTAATGGGAAGGGCAGCGCCCTAGGCATGGTGCTGGGTGGTTGGCTCAGGAAGGAGGAGGTAGCTTCACCATCACAAATACCTGCTTGGTGCTCCCCTGAGTGTCCCTCAGAGGAGGGGAGAAGTGTTATCTACATGACCACAGGCCTCCACTCAGCCTCTTAGTGCCTCAGTTTCCTCTGTCCTCTGATGGGATTTATCATACCTGCCAGTGGGTTGGAGTCTTAGAATGTTTCCTACAAGTAGACATCCAGGGCCCTTTGACAACCATGCCTAGTCCCTCTCCTCTCATTTTGTAGAGAAGGGAACCAAAGTCTGAGGTCTGAGGATGAGTGACTGGCCAGGGCCTGTCACAGGAAGGACAGTGCTATGGCTAGAACCAGACAGCAGAAGCGCTTCAGCCCCACTGGCTGTCCTGGCACCCAGGGCCATAGTCTGTTTCTAACAGAGACCAGTTTGCTTGTGTGAGGATCCTAGCCTGAGGCTGACAGCAGACTCACTGCAAAATGTGGGGCCGGGGCTAAGCCCTGGCCTTGTGGTTTCCAGTTTCTCAAGATGGCAGTGTAGTGCCAGTTCCTCTCCACTGTACAACTTCCCAAGGCCTGGGGAGCGGGTTCACAGCGGGGCGGATGACCGAATCCATCATCTCAGCTCCTTTGCCTTTGTTACATGTTTGTCCTGTCCTTTCTAGCCCTTAGCTAGCCTGAATCTTTCTCACAAAGGAAAAACAGAAAACCATTGTATGTATCAGGACAACACAAGAAGAAAATCCTCCAGTGACTTCACTCAAAGTTTTCTGTCCACACCACTGTTTGTTTAATGAGCGTTTGCCCATCACAGTCTTTCTGCATCTGGGAAGGAACCACAAAGTCCCTGGACCTGCCACCATCTTACCTGCCTTGTACAGCTGCTGGCTACGTGGATGTCTAATAAGACATCTCAAGCTTAGCATTTCCGAAGGGCCTGTTCCTTCCGCCCATCTTCCTTGTCTCTTGATAAATGGTGCCACCATGTACACGTTTGCTTAGGCCAGAAACCTGGGTGCCATCCTTTTTTCCTCACATTAGCTGCACCCACACCTGGCGAGTCCTGCCCACTCTGCTCTGAGTTTTCCTAAGTCTCGCTCAGCTTCAGCCCCACTGGATGCTTTTCTGTTTCTCAGACATGCTGAGTTCATACCCTTTACCCCGAAGGTTTTTCCTTCTGTTCCTCTTGTCCAGCAGACCTCTGCTCAGGAGTCACCCTCTCAGCAGGAACTCAATTGACTACCCCATTCCAATCAGTCCTCATCTCCACCCCCCCCACACTGCTAGCCCATCATCTGACTTTGCATTTTCTTTTTTTTTATAGATAGAGTCTTTGTTGCCCAGGCTGGAGTACAATAGCATGATTATAGCTCACTGCCACTTCAAACTCCTGGGTTCAAGAGATCCTCCCTCCTCAGCAGTACTACAGGTGTGCACCACAGCGCCTGGCTAATTTTTTTATTTTTTGTAGAGATGGGGTGTCACCATGTTGTCCAGGATAGTCTCGAACTCCTGGGCTCAAGCGATCCACTTGCCTTGGCCTCCCAAAGTGCTGGGATTGCAGGCATGAGCTGCTGCACACAGCCTTTTTTTTCCTTTTAGGATGAGATATCTCTCTGTTGCCCAGGCTAGAGTGCAGTGGCATGATCCAATCTTCCCAACTTAGCCTCCTGTGTAGCTGGGACCACAAGTACGCACCGCCACACCCAGCTAGTTTTTGTAATTTTTTTGTCGATATGGGGGGGTCTCACCGTGTTTCCCAGGCTGGTCTCGAACACCTGGACTGAAGCAATCCTCCTGCCTTGGCCTCCCAAAATGCTGGGATTATAGGCATGAGCCACTGCACCCAGCCCAGCCTTGTTTTCTTTAGAGCATACTTGATCTACCAGGTGTTTCTTGTTTTCCTGTTTATTTACTTACATTTTCCCTGTCTTTATTCCTTTCACACTTCCTACTCCCACTTTGCAAAATCCCTGGGGCAAGTCTTTATTAGTTATTTGGTGGCGAGCAGATAGTGCTTGTCCTTTCCAGAGGATGTGAAGGCAACCCGGTGGCCATAAACCATGCTGCTGCAGCAGCCAGTGATACTAAATGAGGTATGCCACATTCTGTTTTTAACTTCAGACTGCCTTTTGCACATGTACTTTGTATGTGTGTGTATATACATACATGTATATATGGTATATACCTTATATACACACACAGACACTGTGTCTGGAAAAAAATATTGGTAGCTTCAGTTGAAGATACATTACAGCTCTGTAATAGCAGACCCCTGACCAGAATAGGTTCAGATTTCCTGTTGCTACTGTAACAACAATGGTGGCTTGAAATAATCATTTTACAGTTCTGGAGAACAAAAATTCTAAAGTCCAGGTGTTGGCAGGGCTGAGTTCTCTCTGGAGGCCCTAGGGGAGAATTCATTCCTTGCCTTTTCTAGCTTCTGGCGGCCTCCTGTGTTCCTTGACTCGTGGCCCCTTCTTCCATCTTCAAAGCCAGCAGTGAGGCATCTTCCATTTCATAAAGACCCCTGTGATTGCATTGGCCCACCTGATAATCCACTGTCATCCCTACTTCAAGGGCTTTAACTTAATCATTCTGCAACATCCTTTTTACTATGAAAGGTGACATAGTCACAGGTTCTGGGGATTAGACTGTGGACATCTTTGGGGTGGGGGTCTTATCTGGCCTATAACAGGTACTGTGTATTTTTGCCCTCTGGGAAAATCTATAAAAATTGATAAATCATTTGGGAATTGGAAAAGCAGAAAACTTATCTCTTTTTAGGTCAAACTGAGGTGATGGTGAATCCTGAATTGACTCTAATTTTTTTTTTAAATTGAGCTCTTTGTTTTTTTTTAAATTTAAAATCCATATGTATAGCCAGAGTTAAAAATTTTTTAATTTTCTTTTTTTTTTTTTCTTTTTGAGATGGAGTGAAGTGGCATGATTTCATCTCACTGCAACCTCCACCTCCCAGGTTCAAGCGATTCTCCTGCCTCAGCCTCCTGAGTAGCTGGGATTACAGGAGCGGTGCTAGCATGCCCAGCTAATTTTTGTATTTTCAGTAGAGATGGGGTTTCTCCATGCTGGCCAGGCTGGTCTCAAACACCTGACCTCAGGTGATCTGCCCACCTCAGCCTCCCAAAGTACTGGGATTATAGGTGTGAGCCACTGAGCCTGGCCCTTTTTTTTTTTTTTTTTTTGAGACAACGTCTTGCTCTGTTGCCCAGGCTGGAGTGCGTTGGCACAATCTCAGGTCACTCCAACCTCTGCCTCCCTAGTTCAAGTGATTCTCATGCTTCAGCCTCCCAAGTAGCTGGGACTATAGGCATGTGCTACCACACCCAGCTAACTTTTGTATTTTTAAGTAGAGACGGGATTTCACCATGTTGGCCAGGCTGGTTTCAAACTCCTGGCCACAAGTGATCCGCCCACCTCGTCCTCTCAAAGTGCTGGGATTACAGGCAAAATCTAAAAATTCTGTGCTCGTTTTGTCAAAATAGTTATATAGTTTATTTTTAAAGAAAATTATTTAAAATACTTATTTTAATTTTAGGTCTGTGAAAATTTAAGCATCTGTTGTTTTCATAGTGGTTATTGAACTCCCATACACTGAAACAAAAATATCTCCCAAATATCCTTGAGTCGCTCACTAAGTAGGTTCTACCTGATGATTTCATGAGCTTCCATAAATCAAATGACCAAATTATTGTTAGGTTTTCTAGGGTATCTACTGTTCTAACCTGAGAAAGTGAAAAAAGAAAAGCTTCTAGCTTATGTCTTGGACCTCCTGGACAGTAAAATTTGCATAAAAATCTGTCATACAGGGCCATCCTTGTGTGAGAAAGAGGCAGGCCGACAGCTGGGGCTGGTCACTGGTGGTACATGAACACACATATGTGCATGTGCACACACCTGTACCACCTGTCAGACTCCTGACATGCTGGGCACTGGAGGAATTGTCCTGAGATCATTTGGCCCCGTACCAAGGAGCTCATGATCTTGGGGGAAGGGGCATGACAGTCGCGGGAACAGTGACTGGTGATTGAAGAGGTTCAGTAGGCACCAGGCAATGGACCAGGGATATGGGCTGTGTGCAAGGGGAGGACCAAAGGATGTTATGGAAGACTCCAGGAAGCAGAAATTTGAACTGGATCATGATGCCCTGGCAAGAGGGGAGGACAGAGTGGATACCACTAGTTCTTGGGCATAGTTCTAAGAGGACCCAGAGGAGCAGCAGGCAGCCTTCCTGAAAGACTATTTGGGGAGGGTGGAATGGGCAGTGGCTTTGCTGGATGGTGTGCTCGCATGGCCACATAAGCAGTGGACTTGACTTTAGGGGGCTGTGCAGGTCAGGGAGCATTGAGGAGAGCCCCGTCCTACCTTCTGGCATCCCAGACCCCTGGCAACATCTGTTGTGCTCTGCCAAACACACAGGATTATGGTTGCTCTCCTAACAGTTGCCACATTGTTGTCAGTTACTGCCTTGCAGTGGGAAATCCCTGTGCTCTATCTGAGGGATGAGGGGCAGCGGGAGGAGGAGGGCTTCTGTGGCTGCTGTAGCCCATGGTTGTGGATCCTGTCAGGGCAAGCTGGTGGGCATGCCTGGGGCCACCACAGTCTGAGCCAGACCTGGAGGCATGATTGTCACTTTGCTCCACACTGCTGTCCAGCTGGCCGCCCTCATCTATAGCCTGCTATAGACCAGGGGAACAGCTGCCGCCATCATGGTGCCTCCCTAGTTGATGCCTGAGAAAAGGCCTTGACTGTGATGGCCTCATGAGCCTGCCTCTTGGTGGGGAATGGGCATTGTTCGCCAGAAGAGCTATTTCTCTGAGGTCAAATGATTTGCATACCCACTAGCAACAGAAAGACCTCTCCCACTGCTGGGCCTGGTGAGCTTAGGAGCTGAGTTGATGCTCAGAGCAGCAATGTGTGCCCTGAGCCAGGCAGTTCGAATGTCTTTGGGGAATTCAGAAAGTGAGAATAGAGTCTGGATCCAGGTAGAGGCTTTGGCCCTTCTAAAGCCAGTCTCAAGCAGCTCTCACACTGGTTTTCTGGTGATGCAGTGGGGAGATGCAGGAGGGACCAGCAGGGCTGAGGTCCTCCACCAGTCTGCGAGAGCCCTTCAGTCTTGGCCTGTTTCCCACTGTGGGTGCTGGAGAATCTTTGTTTAAATAGAGGCTTCCTGGGTGAAAAGACATGAAAGCTCAGGGTACACTAGGCTTGGGACGGGTGCTGTGACCAAGGGGACAACTTCCCTTGTGCTTGCTGATTCAAATGCTGAGTTTAGGCTCTAGGGTTTGGGCTGTGTCACCTCTGCAGTCACACTCTCTGCCTCCCTTGTCAGCCCTTGGCCCTGTTATCCTTTTTTTCTCACCCCCACACCTTTGCTTGCTGCCTGCCCACACCCTGTGCCTTGCCCGTCCACATACACACATGTACTGTGAATGTTTGAGCTTTGCCCTGCTTTCTAGCTACTCAGATCCTCTACTTAGAGGAGAGCCTCTACCCACGCCGCTTGGGAGGGGAGGGATGTGCTTAAGCGTGTTCATATGGTGTGCTGTTCAGGCCCCAAGGAGAAAGCAGGCAGACAGTGGGGAAGCTACCTGGAGGAGTGCCTGGGGAGTAGACCTGCCTGTCAGCCCATCAGCTCCCTAGCCTGTGCAGGTCCTGGGCTTGTCATGGCTCTATGGGTTCCATTTCTCCTCCTTAGCCAGGCAGTAGAGCTCCTCTGCAGCTCCACCGCTCCTGCCCCACCTGTTCTCATGCCTTTGCCTGCACATCCTCCTCCCTTTTTCACTTCCCTTTCCCCTTGCATAAAACCGTGGTGCAGAGGTGGGAGGATCGCTTGAGGCCAGGAGTTTGAGACCAGCCTGGGCAACATAGAAAGACCCTATCTGTACAAATAATAGTAATATATATATATTTTTTCCTTCCTGAGTACCATGCACGTTTTTTTTTAGACATAATTTCGCTCTTGTTGCCCAGGCTGGAGTGCAGTGGCATGATGTCGGCTCACTGCAACCTCCGCCTTCCCAGATTCAAGCTATTCTCCTGCCTTAGCCTCCCAAGCAGTTGGGATTGCAGGCACCCGCCACCATACCCGGCTATTTTTTTTTGTATTTTTTTACAGACAGAGTTTCACCATATTGGCTAGGTTGGCCTCAAACTCCTGGGCCCAAGCAATCCTCCTGCCTCAGCCTCCCAAAGTGCTGGGATTATAAGCAGGAGCCACTGCGCCTGGCCAGAATAATTAATATTGTTAAGCCATCTATTCTCTCCAAATTGATCTAGAGAGTCAACACAGTCCCAATCACGATCACAGCCCACCTTTGAAAGGCATTTTTTTTTTTTTTTTTTTTTTTGAGATGGAGTCTAGCTCTGTGCCCCAGGCTGGAGTGCATTCACGCCATTCTCCTGCCTCAGCCTCCCGAGTAGCTGGGACCACAGGCGCCCGCCACCACGCCCAGCTAATTTTCTTGTATTTTTAGTAGAGACGGGGTTTCACTGTGTTAGCCAGGATGGTCTCGATCTCCTGACCTCGTGATCCGCCTGCCTCGGCCTCCCAAAGTGCTGGGATTACAGGCTTGAGCCACCGCGCCCAGCCTGAAAGGCATTATTAAGAAAATGAGGGCTGGGCACAGTGGCTCACGCCTGTAATCCCAGCCCTTTGGGAGATCGAGACCATCCTGGCTAACACAGTGAAACCCCGTCTCTACTAAAAAATACAAAAACAAAATTAGCCAGGCATGGTGGCGGGCGCCTGTAGTCCCAGCTACTTGGGAGACTGAGGTGGGAGAAGGTGTGAACCCAGGAGGCAGAGCTTGCAGTGAGTCGAGATCACGCCACTGCATTCCAGACTGGGCAATAGAGCGAGACTCCGTCTTAAAAAAAAAAAAGTAAAGAAAAATAAAAGAAAATGAGGCTGGATGGCCATGGCTCATGCCTGTAATCCCAACACTTTGGGAGGCCAAGGCGCGTGGATCATTTGCGGTCAGGAGTTCGAAACCAGCCTGGCCAACACGGCGAAACCCTGTCTCTACTAAAAATACAAAAATTAGCCTGGTGGTAGTGGCGTGTGCCTGTAATCCCAGCTACTCAGGAGTCTGAGGCAGGAGAATCCCTTGAGCCTGGGAGGCGGAGGTTGTGGTGAGCTGAGATTGGGCCACTGCATTCCAGTCTAGAAGAGAGAGAGAGACCCTTTCTTACCCCTCCCCCCCCAAAAAAATGATGATAAGCCACAGACTGGAAGAAATACTCACAGAACATAAAAGGACTTGTATCTAAAATATATCAACCTTTACAGTGCAATGCAATAAACAAGTGCAATACAATAAACAATTCAATAAAAAAATGAGTTAAAAATTTGAATAGACAGTTGAATAGTTTTCCAACAAATAGATGAGAAATGAGTACATTAAAAGATACTCAATATATTTTGTCATAGGGAAAATGTATATTAAAACCACAGTGATATTAAAACCACTATATATACACTAAAAGGCCAAAATTAAAAAAAACTGAGAATAGTAAATACTGAAGAAGATATGGAACTCATACATTGCTGGTTGGAAAGCAAAATAGCGCAGCCACTTTGGAAAACAGTTTGACAGTTTCTTATCAAATTAAACATACAGTTATCTTATAACCCAGCAATACCACTTGTAAGTATTTACCCAAGAGAAATGAAAACATATGTCTGTGCAAATACCTTAAAGCAAATATTTGTTGGCTTTATTCATAATAGCTAAAAATTATAACAACTCAAGTGTCATCAACTGGTGTATAAACAGACAGAAAAACTGGGGTGTATCCATAACATGGAGTACTACTCAGCAATAAAAAGGAATGGAACACTGCTTCTCCTAACAACATGGATGGATTGCAGATGCATTGTGCTAAGTGTAAGAAGCCAGGCAAGACACCTCATGTTCTATGATTCCATTTATGTGAAATTCTGGAAAAGGCAAAACCATAGGAACACATCAGATCAGTGTTGCCAGGGACTGGGGATAGATGGAATAAATTGACTCCCAAGAGGCCTGAGGGAACTTTTCTTGGGGAGATAGGGTCTCACTTTGTTGCCCAGGCTGGAGTATACTGGCATGATCATAGCTCACTGCAGCCTTGAACTCCTGGGCTTAAATAATCCTCCCACCTCAGCCTCCTG
Source organism: Chlorocebus sabaeus (assembly GCF_047675955.1). Lineage (NCBI taxonomy): Eukaryota > Metazoa > Chordata > Mammalia > Primates > Cercopithecidae > Chlorocebus > Chlorocebus sabaeus. Next base: position 64,687,379 of record NC_132908.1, on the reverse strand, counting down.
AGTACCTGGGACTACAGGCAGGCACCACCACACCTGGCTAATTTATTATTATTATTATTTTTGAGACAGAGTCTTGCTCTGTCGCCCAGGCTGGAGTGCAGTGGCACGATCTCAGCTCACCACAACCTCTGCCTCCTGGGTTCAAGCGATTCTCCTGCCTCAGCCTCCCAAGTAGCTGGGATTATAGGCGTGCCCCACCACGCCCAACTAATTTTGTATTTTTAGTAGAGACGGGGTTTCTCCATGTTGGTCAGGCTGGTCTTGGACTCCCGACCTCAGGTGATCCACCCGCCACGGCCTCCCAAAGTGTAGGGATTACAGGTGTGAGCCACTGCCCCTGGACTATTTTTTAAATTTTTTATAGAGATGAGGTCCCACTATGTTGTCCCAGGGTGATCTTGACCTCCTGACCTCAAGTGATCCTCCCGCCTTAGCCTCCCAAAGTGTTAGGATTACAAGCATGAGCCACCATGCTCAGCTTTAGTGATGGAAATGTTCCGTGTCTTGATTGTGGTGGTGGTAATTCAACTGTATACATTTGTTAAAACTCATTTGAATTGTACAGTTTAAAAGAGAGAATTGGCCGGGCACGGTGGCTCAAGCCTGTAATCCCAGCACTTTGGGAGGCCGAGACGGGTGGATCACGAGGTCAGGAGATCGAGACCATCCTGGCTAATATGGTGAAACCCCATCTCTACTAAAAATAAAAAATATTAGCCAGATGTTGTGGTGGGTCCCTGTAGTCCCAGCTACTCCAGAGGCTGAGGCAGGAGAATGGCATGAACCTGGGAGGCAGAGCTTGCAGTGAGCCGAGGTTGCGCCACGGCACTCCAGCCTGGGCGACAGAGTGAGACTCCATCTCAAAACAAACAAACAAACAAAAAAACATTTTCAACAACCTGCCAGATACACTTCCAAGGTCACTTCCAGCTCTCGCTCCTTCACAAGGCTTCCCCTGACCACCTCCTTGTTGTGCCACCCTCTCATGTGTTCCTTCCGGGTCACTGATCCTGTTAACCACAGCATGGGATCATTCCTCTGTGGGGCTGCATCAGCTACTTGGGCGGTCACCTACTGGACTCACAGCCAGACTCTGTCTACTGGTGGCTCTGTTAGAAGCCAAGAGTGCTGACAGAGGTGGGGCAGGCTGAGGAGAGGCTGAGAGACCTGGGTGGGCTTCTGTGACTGTCTTGTTCCTCCCTCAAGTACCTACTCAGTTATTGCTGCTCTCTTCCCCCACAGGTTGGGACAAACATTCCTATGGTTACCATGGTGATGATGGGCATTCCTTCTGCTCCTCGGGGACTGGCCAGCCCTATGGTCCCACATTCACCACAGGAGACGTGATCGGCTGCTGCGTCAACCTCATCAATGGCACCTGCTTCTACACCAAGAATGGCCACAGCCTTGGTGTGTGCATGAGGGACCTTGGAGGCTCTGCTCTGTGGAGCCAGTTTGGTTGGTGAGAGGCTCAGGGGCAAGTGCTCAAGGCAGTGTCGCCTCTGCTGAGCTCTGGGGTACCGCACCATTTCCAGGCATTGGAGCCCTTTCAGGTGAATAGAGGGTAGCAGGGGCACGCCTTTGTTCATCCAGCCGGTCAGCTGCATTTATCCAGCCCACGGAGGATGCTGAGAGTGCAGTAGTATCCTGGTCGTGATCTTGGCTTTGGTGGCACTTGATGGAGCAAGGTTTGGCATCTGATGAGAAGTTTGGGGAACCCTCACATAGGTTGTGTGGTGGTGGTTTGCGTGCCTGTGACTTGGCCCAGACTTTGGTGCTGGTTGCTGTGGAGCAGCAGTGAGGGTGGCACTAGTCCAGGAGGTAAACAGGCTGGAGTGAGATAGGGCCAGACCTCTGGTCTGTTCTTGGTGAATGGGCAGCAGCCGGGGCAGTTACATTGAAAAAGGCTTCTGGTGAAACCATGAAGGATGGACCAGAGTAAAGACCAGGGGAAGAGGCAGATAGCCTGAGGTAAGGCAGTAGGGATGAATACAGGACAAAGGCCCAGGTGTGGCCCTGCAGGGCTTGGTGACAGATGGGGTACACTTGCAAGAAGGCAAGGTGGGAAAATGGCTGGATTGGTATTGCTGTTAACCAGGAGAAGAAACCGAGGAGAAATTGCAATCAGTGGAAGAGGATGGGGCCTGTGGGATCCCTGGAAGGAGCATTCCTGTACGTGCATAGACATTTAGGATTAGGGCTTGAGAGGAAGAGACTTTGGCTATTCTGATGCCTTGCCTACTGGGTGCTAACTGGTATTTGACCACATTGGCCCTGAGGTGGTGACTAACTGCCTGGTCTGCCTGCCTGGGTTTGCAGAGGTCTCCAGTCTACACACCCTAGTTCTCCAGAATGGAATGGTATAGTGAGGAGAGGACTGGCAGAACTCTACCAGCCCAGCTGCCAGCAGCTCTGCCAGGAAAGGGAGTTGGGCATTTTACTTGGAACCCAACTCCTATAAGTCCCATTTCCCTTGGCTTGAGGCTCAGTAAAAAGGTGGCTGCAACTCTCCACATCCCCTCTGTGACTTCTCCAGGGGATGAGCGCAGCTAGAATCAGGGCACCTGAGTGGGAATTGGATTGCTGATGGCTGGGGCTGCATGCCTAGGAGCCAGCATTCCTCAATAGGGCAACTGGATGCCCCAGCTAAGAGTTGGCAGGAAAGCCTTGGTAGCTAGGCAGCCGAGAACATAGCACAGACACTACTGAGCTGACCTAGGTGCACATCAGAGAAACCCTCCTCTGAAATTGATGACCACCTGGCTGCAGTTGCTAGTGACCAGCTGGTGAGGAGCTAGCGGGTAGAGGGTGGGCCAGGGCCTCAAAACAGCTCTTCACTCTCCACTCTGCACTCTGACTCCAGCTATTTCTTGGTTCTGGGTTCTGCTATCAAAGTCCCAGGGGCCACTATTGTGGGCTCTCACCCTATATGCAAGCCCCCCTTCATCCGCCCCCTTGTATAGCTGCCTTCCTCACATCCCTCCAGCTTGCCCACATTTTGCTCGTGGATGGGGGCAGACTCTGCTGTTCCCTCTGTACCTGCATCTGTGTCCTCCAGGCCCTTCATGTGCACCAGGACCACCAAAGGGCCATGAGCTCTTTGTCAGTCAAGTCCCAAGGTCCCATAGAGAGCAGATGGCCACTTTAATATCACCTCAAACCCTTCGGCTGTTTTTAGAAACCCATCTCCTTAGTGGATGCTTTTTATAGACCCCCATCCAAGACCTCACACATCTTGTAATTAAACTTCATCTAGTAGTATTTTGACTTTTTTTCCAGCCTGTCAGCACCTTCTGTGTTCTTACTTGTTCTATCTCAAATATTTGATATCCTTTTCAGTGTTGTATTAATCTAAAATTTGTTGTTTGTGTTTATGTTTTCATGAAGATGTTGTTAAAAAATATAGAAAGAAGAGAAGGTTAAGATTTGAGCCCTTCAGTGTACAGTTGAGCTTGTCCTGGGAGACATCAGCCATTTAAGAATAATTAAGTTGGCCGGGCACGGTGGCTCACGCCTGTAATCCCAGCACTTTGGGAGGCCAGGGCGGGTGGATCACAAGGTCAGGAGATCGAGACCATCCTGACTAACATGGTGAAACCCGTCTCTACTAAAAATACAAAAAATTAGTCGGTCGCGGTGGCAGGCACCTGTGGTCCCAGCTACTCAGGAGGCTGAGGCAGGAGAATGGCGTGGGCCCGGGAGGCGGAGCTTGCAGTGAGCCGAGATCGCGCCACTGCACTCCAGCCTGGGCGACAGAGCGAGACTCTGTCTCAAAAAAAAAAAAAGGAATAACTAAGTTGGTCAAACGCAGCGGCTTACGCCTGTATTCCCAGCACTTTGAGAGGCCGAGGTGGGCAGATGGCTTGAGCCCAGGAATTCGAGATGAGTCTGGGCAAGTGGTGAGGTCCGGTCCCTATTAAAAAAAAAAAAAATCAGTTCCTGAAGCTCATATTTTTCCATTTTTTCCACATGGATATTATTGAAACCTTACTGAAAATGGGATATGGCCTGTCCCCTGCATTTTTAGATCACAAAATGTAATGGGAAAGCAGTGAAGTTGGAGTGACAGAATGCGTGGTGAATCTTCTACTGTCCCTGTTTCCTTTTCCCAAGCCATCCTATCAATAATGTGCTTCAGAATCGAACCCTTCCCCATTTTACAGCAGCGGAATGATGTCTCCTGCCTCTGGCCTCCCTGCTCCTTTCCTCTGTCAACAGCCCTTGCCCTATGTACTATTGGTCAGTTGTCTGCGTAATTGTTAGTCATATGCCATCTCTCTTGCTGGAATCTGAGGGCCAGGCTCTACAGCTGTTTCTCTAGTCTTGTGACAGCAAATACTTGGTAGAAGGATGAAGGAATGAGTGAACGGAGATACGGACTGATGTCTCATTTGCAAGGGGTCCATGTGCTCACAGAGTCATTTCCACACAGCTCTGTGCTTTCCCACAAGGTCTTTATGTTCTCAGCCTCAGTGGTCCCTGACCTATGTCTGTTTGACTCAGGGTACTCCTTATCAGCAAGTTTGGCTTTCCTATTTGCATTCTGGATCTTTGCCTGAACTTTCTTCCCGTGGGCCAACTCAGATCTTGCCATCAAAGTGACGTTGCAGGCTGGAGGAGCAGTGTTGCCCTTGTCTAGTGCAGTAGTGGGTGGAGTAGTGTCTTTCCTCGTTCTCCTGAAAGCACCTCAAGGCCTTATCCTTCCTGGGTGCCATTGAGAGGCAGAGTTGGGCAAGCCTGGGTAAGTCATCCCCTGACCAAAAGTGTTGCAGTTGCCTCACCCTGTGGCATTACTGCAGCTGACTTATATCTAGACCTCAGAGTACATGAAGTAGCTTTCACAGAATGTCTCATTTTCTCCCTTTTTCCTTGAAGTCGAGATATCGATATTATCTCTTTTTTTCAGTTGAGCTCAGAGAGGTTGGGATACTCGCCAAAGGTCACACTGCATATAACTTATGGAGCTTGGATTCCCTTTTTCCAGGCTTCTTGGGGACTCCTCCGTGAGCCCTGGAGTAAGCAATATCCTGGCCATGCTGAGATCCATGAGGGCAGCTCCTGGGCAGACCTGGAAGGTGGACATTGGGGTCTCCTCCTGGGTAGAGAGATTTCCAGATTCAATCCTGCCAGCATGCCAGAGTCATGCCGACTGTGCATGTGGGGCCCAGAAGTGGCCTCAGACAGACAGACCATGTGGCTTATGAGCATCCCTCAGTGAGAAGCAAACAAAATAGCCAAACAAAGAATATAAACCATCTCTCTGCACCTTGGTTTTTTCATATGTGACCTAGTGTCAGAGGCAGTATACATCTTCCAAGGTTGTCTAAGGATTGAATGGTGCCTTATAAGACGCTCAGTCCAGTGCCCAGCAGAAAGGAAGCATGTGGTATGCACTGGCTGACATGATTCCAGCCAGGTTTCTGGGAGACCTGTTGTCAGATCCTCACCTGTTTTATTTTGCAGGGCTTCAATTTCTTTTCTGGGTAGGGGTTGGAGTAGCAGACTGGAGATCTCTAAGGAATCAGCAGTTTGAAAACCTCTGAGGCCAAAAGCTCAGGAGCTTCTGGGAGATGTAAGACTTTATCTAGGGCTGGGCGCGGTGGCTCACGCCTGTAATCCCAGCACTTTGGGAGGCCGAGATGGGTGGATAATGAGGTCAGGAGATTGAGACCATCCTGGCTAACACAGTGAAACCCCATCTCTACTAAAAATACAAAAAAATTGCCGGACGTGGTGGCAGGATCCTGTAGTCCCAGCTACTCGGGAGGCTGAGACAGGAGAATGGCGTGAACTTGGCCGGGCGCGGTGGCTCACGCCTGTAATCCCAACACTTTGGAAAGCTGAATCAGGCGGATCACGAGGTCAGGAGATCGAGACCATCCTGGCTAACACGGTGAAACCCTGTCTCCACTAAAAATACAAAAAAAAACGTAGCCGGGCATGGTGGCAGACACCTGTAGTCCCAGCTACTTGGGAGGCTAAGGCAGGAGAATGGCATGAACCTGGGAGGCGGAGCTTGCAGTGAGCCGAGATCACGCCACTGCACTCCAGCCTGGGAGACAGAACTAGACTCCATCTTAAAAAAAAAAAAAAAAAAAAAAAAAAGACTTTATTTAAAAAATGAGAGGATTTTGAGTCCTTGGGAGAATCTCCACTGGTCTTGAGTCATTTCCTAATGTGAATAACATGGGTGCTCTGGTGGCCTGCTTATATAGTTGGGGTCCCACTGCCCTCTACTCTCACTTCCAATTCAGAGCTGAGGTCCCTAGAAATGCAGCCACTTCTCTTGGCAGGAGGGTTTTTGACAAGCTATTTTTTGTTTTTGTTTTTTTGGGACGAGGTCTTGCTCTGTCACCCAAGCTAGAACCCAGTGGCACAATCGTACTAGCTCACTGCAGCCTCAACCTGCAGGGCTCAAGTGGTCCTCCTGTCTCAGCCTCCCAAGTCGCTGGGACCACAGCTAATTTTATATATTTTGTAGAGACGGAGCCTCGCTGTGTTGCTCATGCTGGTCTTGAACTCCTGTTCTCAAGAGATCCTCACACACAGGTCATTGTTAACCTGTGCTTTGCCCGCTTGGAACCTGTGAGGACTCTGACTGCGTATGGTCTGGAGATAGGCAGCTGCTCCCTGTTTCCGCTTCTCTGTCAGCTTAGAGATGACATTGGAGCATCGGAACGAATCCAGCCCCACCACTTTTGCTAGCTAGCTTTATGACTACTGGCAAATTGTCGAACCTCTGAGGCTTTTCTCCTTTGTAAAATGGGATAAGCCTGCTTCCCAAAGTTGGTATGAGGATCAGACGAAGTAATGGATGGAAAAGGGGTGAGGCGTGGTGGCTCACGCCTGTAATCCCAGCACTTTGGGAGGCCAAGGCGGGCAGATCACTTGAGGTCAGGAATTCAAGACCAGCCTGGCCAACATGGTGAAACCCCATCTCTACCAAAAATACAAAAATATGTATTAGCCGGGCATGGTGGTATGTGCCTGTAGTCCCAGCTACTCAGGAGGCTGAGGCAGGAGAATTGCTTGAACTCGGGAAGCAGAGGTTGAAGTGAGCCAAGTTTGTGCTACTGCACTGTAGCCTGGGCGACAGAATGAGACCCTGTTTCCAAAAAAGGATCTGGCATGCACAATAGGTTTCCATAAATATGTGTCGAATCAAGAGAAGAATCAGGCCTTCTAAAGGGCCGCAGGGGATAGATCTTTTGAATTTAGTTCCCCTTAGCAGGCTTGAGGGTGGAAGAACTGTGCACCTACCTAAGCATCTGTTTTCACTTCTGGCCAGGCCACCAGTGAAGAGAAGGTCATGGTCTAATTAAAACTACTTAACCCGGGCCGGGCTCAGTGGCTCACGCCTGTAATCCCAGTACTTTGGGAGGCCAAGGTGGGCGGATCATGAGGTCAGGAGATCAAGACCATCCTGGCTAACATGGTGAAACCCCGTCTCTACTAAAAATACACAAAAATTAGCCCAGTGTAGTGGCAGGTGCTTGTATTCCCAGCTACTCAGAGGCTGAGGCAGGAGAATGGCGTGAACCTGAGAGGCAGAGCTTGCAGTGAGCCGAGATCGCGCCACTGCATTCCAGCCTGGGCGACAAAGCGAGACTCCATCTCAAAAAAAAAAAAAAAAAAACTGCCCAGCCGGACACGATAGCTCATGCCTGTAATCCCAGCACTTTGGGAGGCTGAGGCGGGCAGATCACTTGAGGTCAGGGGTTCAAGACCAGCCTGACCAACATGGTGAAACGCTGTCTCCACTAAAAATACAATATGGGTGTGGTGGTGGGCACCTGTAATCTCAGCTACTCTTGAGGCTGAGGCAGGAGAATCGCTTGAACCGGGAGGCAGAGGTTGCAGTGAGCCAAGATCGTACTACTGCACTCCAGCCTGGGCTACAGAGGGAGACTCTGTCTCAAAACAACACCACCACCACCAAGAAACCAAAAAAATAATACCTGGCCCTAGCACTGGCTCCACCATGGGGTGCAGAGGCAGAGTAGCCCCAGGGGCTGGCCCTGATAACTGTTCCTTTCCCCCTACAGGTATAGCCTTCACAGACCTCCCGGTGAGTACTACTATTGGGTCTTCCCCTCCTGGGCTTCTGGGGGCTGACTGGGGTGGGCATGGTGGTACCTGCAAGTGCAGGGTGTGGAGTCTGGTTCTTTCCCCAACCAGGGATGTGTGCCATGCTGTCAGCTTGAGGGTACCAGGAGGGGCACTTGCTGGCCTTCCTCTCTCTCCAGCAGCAAGGTCTGGTCTGCCTACGACTCTTAGCAGGTGACAGTAATTTGTGGCATTTCCAGAGGCAGCTGTGGGCCTGGGGGGGTTAGGGTGGTGGAATGAAGATAGCTCCATGGCTCAGCTGGTCTAAGCCAGCTCTGTGTCACCTGGGGTGCAGAGTGTAGGGAATTATTCCTGAACTGTGAGACTGTGAGGGAACCCAGTCCCTGTACATACCCATCAGAGATCCCTGAGGAAAGCCAGTGCCCTAGGGGAACTCATCTGCTACTACCTAGGGCACCCCCAAGCCAGAGAGGTGAGCTTTGTGGGGTCTTCTCTTCTTATAAAAGGATGGGGTTTTCTGCTTGCTTAGTTCAGGGTGTATCCTCACCTCCAGCCATCCCACACCTGTACCCCAGTACCTCTTTATTATGAGTCATCACAGGCCTAATCACATGCAGTGCCTCCACCCAGGATGCTGGGAGCCTGGCCTGGCTCTGTGTGTTCTGGCAGGGTTCTGGAAGGAAGGAAGGTTTGCTGACTTTGGTGGCTGCTTTGGGATCCCAGACACCCCAGTAATGCCCCAGGAAATGGCTTTGTGATCTTATGGGCCTCTGAAACCCAGACCATAGCACCCAGGGTCCTGTTAGAACCTCCAGTCTATGGCTCAGAATCCTTCCCTCCTACCTGGAAGCCCCAGAGAGGGGCTGTGGTCCTAGGCAAAGAGCAGATTCAGGTGGAGAATGCTAACCCTGGCTAGGGAAGAGTCTAGTTATGGGGACGTTTCATGAAATGACCAGGCATGAGCACTGCCAGTATGCATCCACATGCAAGAAGGTATGGGGGATGACATTGTGGGCAGTGACGGTCAGGGAAGGCTTGCTGGAGGAGGTGGGCCTTGCCTTTGGTGTGGAGGATGGTAGGGGGAAAAAAGGAAGCGAGAGGTCCTCTGTGTGCAGAGCCCATGGTGGGCTGAAGCCAGCATACAGGAAAAAGTCCCACACCTTGTGCAGATACAAAAATGCATGGTTAGCCGGGTGCGCTGGCTCATGCCTGTGATCCCAGCACTTTTAGGAGGCCAAGGTGGGCAGATCACCTGAGGTCGGGAGTTCAAGACCAGCCTAACCAACATGGAGAAACCCTGTCTCTACTAAAAATACAAAATTAGCAGGGCATGGTGGCGCATGCCTGTAATCTCAGCTGCTCAGGAGACTGAGGCAGGAGAATCGCTTGAACCCAGGAGGTGGAGGTTGCGGTGAGCTGAAACTGTGCCATTGCACTCCAGCCTGGGCAACAAGAGCGAAACTCCATCTCAAAGAAAAAAACTGCATGGTACTCAGGAAGGAACATGGCCTGAGCACGGGATGAAGAGTGGACTGAGGGCCCTAAGAAGACCATCTGCAGTGACAGTGGGGAGGAGGCTAGCGAGGCTCTGGATAGTAGCAGCGGGGAGCCCCAGGAACCATCAAGTGAGGGAGGGACTGGACAAAAGCCAGTCATGGCAGAAGCTAGGTGGAAAGCAGGGAGCCCTACACCCTACTGGCCAGAAGATCCTCCTCTTAGCGAGCGTCTGACAGGAAGGGTAGCTTCTCTTCACCCTTTGCCAGCACCAGGGGTCTAGACCACTGGTTCCCTTTTGCCATGCTCCCCTCCTCCCTCCTTTCCTGCGTCATCCCATCTCTGCCTACCCCATTGTGTATCTATTTTTTTTTTTTTTTTTTGAGGCAGGGACTCACTCTTGACACCAAGACTGGGTTGCAGTGGCAGAATCGCAGCTCACTGCAGCCTCAATTTCCTGGACTCAAGCCATCCACCTTAGCCTCCCGAGTAGCTGGGATCACAGGTGCACACCACCACACCTGGCTAATTTTTATTTTTTTATTTTTTGTAGAGACAGGGTCTCACTTTGTTGCCCAAGCTGGTCTCGAAAACCTGGGCTCAAGCGATCCTCCTAAATTGGCCTCCCAAAGTGCTGGGATTACAGGCATGAGCCACCGTGCCCAGCCTCATGTGTCTATTTTTTTGTGGCAGAGAGATCCTTGGCCCTGGAACTTTCCAAGAGGAGCCATGATCCACCATTGCAGCAGACCTTCACAGGCATGTCTGCAGGGTTGTGGAGCCCAGCCCATCTCTGTATGCCTTGACTGAGTTCCAGAAAGGGTTCTTGGGCCTTCAGGACACAATGGCCTCTGATGCAGGGCAGGACACTCTCCATGATGTGCCTTGCTTGCTTTTCTTTTGCTTTCTCCCCTCAAGCTTTGGGGCATAATGTCTCTGCTAGGGAGGTGGACAGAGGTGGCTCTGCCCTGCCTCCTCCAGCCTTGCTGCAACTCTCCCAGCCCGAGTATAGGGCGGCAGCAGCCATGGAGGTGAGGTGAGGCCTTACCACCCCACTGCCCTTAGGGCCTGACTGACATTTCATTCTCCTCCTCAGGCCAACCTCTACCCCACCGTAGGCCTGCAGACACCTGGGGAGATTGTGGACGCCAACTTTGGTCAGCAGCCCTTCCTGTTTGACATTGAGGACTACATGCGGGAGTGGCGTGCCAAGGTCCAGGGCACGGTCCACTGCTTCCCCATCAGTGCTCGGCTTGGCGAGTGGCAGGCAGTGCTGCAGAAGTGAGTGCCCTGCTCCAGCCCTTACCCACCCCCACCCCACCCCAGCCCACTTCACTCTAGGCGCCTGTAGGGCTACAAGCTGTTCTTACAAATTCCAGCGGGTGGATCCTTTCTGGGAAACATTCCCAGGGTGATTCAGCCTGCAGCTCTCCTGCTTCTCTCTCGTCAGATGCACAGTTCCCGCCAAGTTCTCTGGGCTACTCCTAATTAAACCTTTGCCTCTCAGCCAGATTGGAGGTTCCTGTATATAAGATCACCAGCAGGGCTGTTTTCCTTCACCAGGTCATTTTGCAGAGGGTTTTGCAGAGGATGCCCTGTGGTCTCTTCCTGTGTGGACCCTTTTTCTACCATAGGGAGTATCCATGATGCCGTGACTCTGGCCTGAGGCCACCTCACAGGGCCCAGCATCCAGCTGAGTCTCATTCGTCTGTAGCAGTGGTGGAAGGAAGGGAGTCCTCCCTAGGACCAGCTAAGCTAGCTCCTTGGCTGATTAATTCCCAGACTGTCCTGGAAGCCAGTGTCACTGAACTCCCAAGGGAGGCCAGCTTTGGGTTTCTCTTGCACTTGCCATCTGCCAGCCTGAGTGAGGCAGTGACCAGTACCCACTCTGCCAGGAGGTGGGTGTTAGCTTGGCTCCCAAGGATGGGCAGATGGGCACGGGAACAGCTAGGCTTCCACTACCTCTGGTCATTGCCCTGCAAAGGCACCAGGGTGCTAGGGTCCTTGGGGTGGGGTTGGGGTGCACACTGGTTTCTTTGTACAGCCTTTGTCCCTTGAGGTAGACCCCAAGGATGGGCTGAGGCAGGGGCTAGGTGGCCAGACCTTCCCCAGGAAAAACAGCATTGTTGCCTCTTGTTCCCAGTCCCCCAGAGCAGATGACAAGGACTTCCTTGGATGGCCAGGACAGTGCCACTCCCATAGCAGGCTTGGTGGGATGGGCAAGGAGAGGGGTGAAGATGCCAAGTCTGTGTAGAGGAGGAACTGATCCTCTCAGTTTCCAGGGCCTAGGCTCAGCACATGGATGTGTTTTTGTTTCGGGGTTTTTATAAAAATATTGAGATGGAGTCGCACTATGTTGCCTAGGTTGGACTCCTGGGCTCAAGTGATCCTCCCACCTCAGCCTCCTGAGTAGCTGGCATCACAGGCATGTGCTACCATGTCCGGCATAGCACATAGGTGTTTCTGTTTCCATGTGTGTATCCATGTGCTTGTGTGTGTTCATATGTAGCATTTGCCAAGACCTGCATATAATTTGTGTACTATGGTTTTATATAACTTCATTTAATGAATATTGATAATGGCTATGTTATCACAGAGACAAATTTGTCACACGCCTTTTGGCTGGCTTCCTCTAGTGGAAGGTCTGGTAATTTCCTCTCTTTTACTTGTGTAGGTAACCCTCTTGTAGGTAAAGAATTTTTCATATTTCCCCTTGTGTTTATAATAATAATATGGTATAATAATAATAATTATACTTACTTTACTTTTTTCTGAGTCAGGATTTTACTGTATTGCCCAGGCAGAGTGCAGTGACACAGTCATGGCTTACTGCAGCATCGACCTCCTGGGCTCAAGCAATTCCCCTACCTCAGTCTCCTGAGTAGCTGGGACTGTAGGCATACACCACCATGCATGGCTAATTTTTTGTATTTTTTATGGGGAAGGGTTTCACCATGTTGCCCAGATTGATCTCAAACTCCTGGGCTCAAGTGATTTGCCTGCCTCGGCCTCCCAAAGTGTTGGGATTACAGGCGAGAGCCACTACACCCAGCCAATAATTATTTTTAAAGTAGAGATGAGATCTTGCAATGATGGCCAGGTTGGTCTTGAACTCCTGGCCTCAAGTGATCCTCTCGCCTTGTCCTCCCAAAGTGCTGGGATGACAGTCAGGAGCCATCATGCCCAGCTGATAATTGTTATTTATACTATAATAGTATGTAATATATCATTTCATAATAACAAGAAGTCTTATTTATGGACTTCTTCCTGCCAGGTACTTTATGTGTATTATCTCATTTACCCCTTAAAGCCTGAGGGAACACACACCCAAACTTCTGTGCCTTCCACCTGACAACCCTTCAGACATTTGTGTTACAGTAATGACATCAGATACATGCACGCACCAAGGTGTTCACTCCTGTACACATCAGATTTGAGGGTTCAGCCTCTGCTCTATATGTGTACACACATGTGCCACTGTTCAGCCAGCTTCTGCTGGGGTAAAATGGCTACTGGGAGTCAGACTCCTCCAGACCATTTCCCAGTGACTGTGTTCCCATTGGCCCTGCTGCTGCCTATCTCTGCCTGGCAAAATCAGCCTGATCGCTTGGCTTCTTGGACCCCTGATTTGTGGCATATCATGGTGTAACTCTGGGTTGTGAGTTAGCTTCCCATCACTCACTCACTAGAGCTGGAACTGCTGAGGGCAGGTTCACCTGGGGGACTGAAATGCTTCTGTCAGGTACATGGCACAGCCTGCAGAGGGGTTCCTGTGTCTGTAGAAGGTGTGCATGTGGCATGCATCTTGTCTGGGAAGCTGCCAGATTACCTGACTGGCTGCAGTTTCGGCACGCTATCAGTGAGACCATTGGCCTTGTAGGCTTGCTGCAGTTCCCAAAGAGGCAGCCACCTGTGAGGAGTGTGCCTGTGTGTGTACTTCTGTTATCGTACTCGCTTACTTGTGGGCAGCATGTCTCAGAGAAGCTGCAGCCACTCCTCTGAACTGTGGGCACACAGGTGAACAGCCCCTCCGCAGCCTGACTTCGTGACCACGGGGCACCATGGGGGAAGTTTTCGTTTTGTTTCAGCCCCTTTATTCTCATTCTGTGGAGGTTACACCTCCAGGATGTGTTTAGGGAGACCTCTGGGGGAGGTAATCTGCCCTGAGTCCATCGGGTGGTCAGTGAGAAGTGCAGTTCTTGAGTGTCACCTGAAGCTCTTCCTTTCTTCTAGCATGGTCTCATCTTACCTCGTGCATCATGGGTATTGTGCCACAGCCACAGCTTTTGCTCGAATGACTGAAACCCCGATTCAGGAAGAACAGGCATCCATAAAGAACAGACAAAGTAAGGTTTATTCTGCTTTCCCCTTTTCCTCCCTCACCTGTCCCTAACTCTGCTCTCTGGCTCATGCCAACTCTGGTTCACCTGTCAGGAGTCCATTCAGCTCTGGTCCTCATGACCAGCCTGCAGTCCAAGGCCATGTTCCTGTCCCACCTTCAAGATGGCACTGCCCCGATGGACAGTTGGCAAGACGGAGACGTCTCAGGGCAGCCTCCCTAATGCACATTCTGAAGGCTGGGCGCAGGCCAGGCCCTGGCATGGCTGGTTCCATTCCTCCATTTCCTCCCTGCTTGTTTCCTTCCCCTCTGAATCCTGGATTCCTCTCAGCCTCCTGTTCATGGTCTTCCAGGGAGACTGTTTGCCTGTTGCCAAACTCTCTGCCTTTCTCACCATTTACTCAGCCTTAGTAGTTCTGCTTATTCTTAGCCAGAGAGGGGACTGAAATGGTCAGACAGGGCAAAGCCAGTGCTCAATGACTGCTATGGGGGCACTGCTCTCCGCTCCCCACCTCTGGTCCTGCCCTTTGCTGACCACCTAGAGTCCTTGCTTCGCCAGAGCTCTCCCAGTGTTGATGCTGGCCTGGATGCTGTGCATCTGGAGGCTCTTTCATGGAAGGAGCGGTGTTGGAAAAGTGGAAAAAGAGCCCAGCGAGGAGCTAGAAGGAGAAAAGGAGAGTGAGGGCGAGTGGGTGTGGATATGCGTGTCTGTGAGTGCCTGCCTGCCCCTTTCCGAGCCTGCTGTCTCTTCTGTATATGCATGTTTCTGTCTCCCAGAGAAGCTGTGTTCAGCCAGACAGACAGAAAGGGATCCCAGACTTGGGATCTATGAATGAGAGCCTCAGACCCTGAAGTTGCTCCCAGCGAGATGCACCAGGCCCCATGGCAAGAGCAAAAAGGCAGCAGCAAGATGCTGATGGCCTGAGAGGTGTGAACGTCAGAGGTGCCAGTATGAGGAGGATGGCCTCCTCTCCCAGCAGGGGGCATGCTGCAGCCCCTGAAGACCACCAGGCACAATCCTGATCAGAAACCAGTGTGATTTCCTTGCCATTACCCTGTGAGGCCTGAAAAGAGAGGAGTCTATCTGAAGAGGAGCCCCTCAGGCCACCATGCTGCCTGGGTGCCCATCCCCAGATCATGCTGCACCAGCTGGGGCCCTACCCTGCCCCCAGGTTCCTGGCACCATGTGCCTTGCAGGAACAGGCCTCCACATTTACCCTCCTGCCTTTGGACTGAGTTTCCCTTCCATCTTCCCCGTATTCTTGAGGACTCTGACGCTTGGCAGAAACCAGGATCTGTTGGGCTGGGCAGTCAGGTTCTTTCTCCAGCCTCCTCTCCTGTGAGCATTTCAAGCTGGCGAGGCACTCTGAGCCAGCCCATCTGATCATGGCCGGCCCCTGCCCTGAGGCTGGCAGCATCCCAGGCGTGTGGCTGTGGGAGAGGTCTGTAGCCCTTGCTCACTGCTGTGTTCTTGCACCCTGCAGAGATCCAGAAGCTGGTGCTGGAGGGCCGTGTGGGCGAGGCCATCGAGACCACCCAGCGCTTCTACCCAGGGCTGCTGGAGCACAACCCCAACCTCCTCTTCATGCTCAAGTAAGTCTTGGGCATGACCCCAGCTCCCCCAGAGTCCAGCCCCTCTCAGCTGATGGTGGGAACATCAGCCTGGACCACAACCAGAGCATTATTGCTCCGCTCCCTCCGCAGGTGCCGGCAGTTTGTGGAGATGGTGAATGGGACGGACAGTGAGGTCCGCAGCTTGAGCTCCCGAAGCCCCAAGTCCCAGGACAGCTACCCTGGCTCCCCCAGCCTCAGCCCCCGACATGGCCCCAGTAGTTCCCACATGCACAACACAGGTCAGCCAATCTCCAGAGGGCTCTGGGAAGAACTGGTGTGGAGAGAGGCCACCCCACATACCCTTTCCTGGGCTGGGCTCCGGGCTCGCTGCTGGATTTGGGAGAAGGGAAATGGGACCACTGTGGTTATTCTTGGGGCTCCACTTGAAGGCAAGCTGCCCCTCCTCTTCTTACTGTCCCCCTGGCTTCTAGGAGCAGACAGTCCCAGCTGTAGCAATGGCGTCGTGTCCACCAAGAGCAAACAGAACCACAGTAAATACCCTGCACCCAGCTCCTCATCCTCGTCGTCCTCCTCCTCGTCCTCCTCTTCCCCATCTTCCGTCAATTACTCTGAGTCCAACTCAACAGACTCCACCAAGTCCCAGCCCCACAGCAGTACCAGTAACCAGGAGACCAGGTGCCTGCCTTGCTCTGCTTCCTCCTCTGCCTTCTGCCCCATGCCAGCTGGGCCCATTACAGTCTATCCTTTGAGTGCCCTACCCTTCACCCCCAGCCTCCATCTCAGGTCTGTGCCTGGAGTCCTAGCTTTTGGCCCACCGGGCCAGATGTCAGCTCTGGCTTCTGGTCCTCCCCACGATTTAGCTGCACTTTCCTTGACCTTGGCTTTCTCCAGAGGCTCCAGTGATACCAGGCTGAGGATGTGGTCTCCTCCAAAGAGGCCGGGCCTGTGAGAACCCTCAGGGTCCATCATGAGGGAGCTTTCCCTGGCTCTGGCATTATAGACAGCTAGGTTGGGCAGGCAGGGGAAGCTAAGCTGCAGGCTAGAGCTCTAGGTGGCTCTCAGCATCCCCAGATACACCTCAAGGCTGACCTGGGTTTGGCTCCCAACCAAGGCCACAGAGATGCCCATGGGGGCCATGGGGCCCAGTCAGTAGGTTGGGGAATATGTAGAAGAGGTGTGTGAACTCAGAGGAGGGCCAGGGAGGGGAAAATCACAGAGGCAGCACTGGGACAAGGGTGGGAATCAGGTGACAGGCCTCTGAGGATACCTGGTGTCACAGTAGGGGCCAAGTGCTGAAGACTTGGAAGCCTGAGCTGTCCTTTCATGTTCCTGGGGGGTCCTCGGTTTACCCACAGCAACCCATGGCTATAGCCTGAAAGGAGGCCCAACCAGGCTGCTCCAACCACACCCCCTGGGCCAACTCCCACCTCAACCCTTCCCCACAGCGACAGTGAGATGGAGATGGAGGCAGAGCACTACCCCAACGGTGTGCTAGGAAGCATGTCCACGCGCATTGTTAACGGTGCCTACAAGCATGAGGACCTGCAGACGGATGAGTCCAGCATGGGTGAGAGCCACGGTCTGGTGTGCTATTCTTTGAGGGCAGTGTGCAGTCTGGGTGCCCTCTTCCCCTGGGAGGAGCTGGGCTAGGCAGGCTTTGGCATCTTGAGAAGCTCCAGCCAGACCTCGTCCACTGCCTCCTTAGCCAATTGTGGATGGGTCCTTGAGGTGGCTCCAAATGTACGAAGGCCCTGGCCTGTGACAGGACCACCTGTGTTTGAGGCTAGAGTGTGTTCGAGAGTGTGGCCACCCTAATGAGCACCCTGCGTCTGTGCGGACTGGGAAGAGGGACAGCTTCCAAGTCCTCCCTGAACCCTAGACTGTGTGCCAGGTGGATGAAGAGAAGAATGCCTCAACTGTAGCTGCCTTACCTGTTCCTCCCAGTCCTTCCTGCCCCACCCTAGTCCTGCCCTTCCCTCCTCACCTCTCCTAATGTATTCTCCACTGCGTTCTGGATGCAGATGACGGGCATCCTCGGCGGCAGCTCTGTGGGGGCAACCAGGCTGCCACAGAAAGGATCATTCTGTTTGGCCGTGAGTTGCAGGCATTGAGTGAGCAGTTGGGCCGGGAGTATGGCAAGAATTTGGCCCACACAGAGATGTTGCAGGTACAGGATGAGCCAGACCTCATGCAGAGCAGGCCCCATTTGGTGTTGGGGGCAGGGTAGCTCTGGGAGAGTCCAGGGGGCAGCAGGAAAGAGTGGGCTCCAGCCAGGTCTGCAGAGGGAAATGGGGCATCTGGGCCCACTGGACATACGTGTCCAGGCTCTGGGGAGAGTATAGCCCTGCTCGACCCTACACCCCACATTCCAGGCTGGGCATCATGCAGGGCCCTGTCTCCCTCTGGAGCCATGGGTAGCAGGGCGGGCTATGGTGTGTGCCACAGTCCTCTCAAGAATGCCCTGTTCTATAGGATGCCTTCAGCCTGCTGGCATACTCAGACCCCTGGAGCTGCCCAGTAGGCCAGCAGCTTGACCCCATCCAGAGGGAACCTGTGTGTGCTGCCCTCAACAGCGCCATTTTAGGTGAGTGAATCTATTTTTTATTATTATTAGAGACAGAATCTGCTCTGTAGCCCAAGCTGGAGTGCAGTGGCACAATCTTGGCTCACCGCAATCTCCACCTCCGCCTCCCGGGTTTAAGCGATTTTCGTGCCTCAGCCTCCGGAGTCGCTGGGACTAAGGTGCATGCCACCATGCCTGGCTAGTTGTATTTTTTGTAGAGATGGGGTTTTGCCATGTTGGCCAGGTTGGTCTTGAACTCCTGGCCTCAGGTGATCTGCCTGCTTCAGCCCACCAAAGTGCTGGGATTACAGGTGTGAGCCACCATGCATGGCCTAGGTGAGTGGATCTAACAAAAACAGAAGCTGGCCCATGGCTACCTGGGTGGTTCCCACCCCCCACCCCAATTGGCCCCAGTAAGAGCTGTTTGTCCACACTGGGGCAGCAGGCTCTGCATAGGCCCTCTCTGGTGACTCAGGACTCCTGGGCTCCCATGGTTGAACCTAAACCCTGACCTCCATCTGCCCAGCTGAGTTCATGATGGGTCCTAGGCCATGGCGGTGGGCCCAGGCCAGCCCAGTGCTCTACACAGGGCTAAGGACCTCAGGTTGCTGGCATGACCTCAGGGCCATGGCCTGGTGGCTGGGACACACTTACACAGAGGTACTGAACACTCTGTTCCAAGAGAATCTGTCCACTGCCCCCTCTTTCCACTCCCAAGGGAACTTTGACCTGGGCCCAAATCCTGGGCAGGGCAGTGACCAGGCCTTTTCTTTCCTCCACAGAGTCCCAGAACCTGCCAAAGCAGCCCCCTCTGATGCTCGCCCTGGGCCAGGCATCTGAGTGTCTCCGGCTCATGGCCCGAGCAGGCCTGGGTTCTTGCTCCTTTGCCAGAGTCGACGACTACTTGCACTAGCTGACCGTGCTGGCTGGCTCCGGCTGGCCCTCTGCTGGCCCCAGGGCTGGAGCTGCCCTGCCCTCCATAGGCACCTGGTGCAGGGACTGGGAAGCCATGGACAGAGTCCACTCCTCCTGCCTGGCCTTTTCCCCTCTCCCTTTCCTTCCTTCCTTCCTTTCTCTGCCCACCACCCCCTCAGTCTCTCTCTCTCCCCTTCACGTGCAGTGGCCTGTGACACAGTATTGGCTGGTTACTCTCATGTAGCGCCTTCTATTTTGAAAGGGGGGGGTTTGTTTTGAGGAGGGGTTGGGGTTTTAAAATTTTTTTTCTCCTGACTGAGCCACCAGTATTTATCTCTGGAGAGTTTGTGCTGAGCTGGTTTCTGCTAATTTAGTGATGAAGCCTATCCAAGTTGGTGATAGCTTATTATTTTCATAAATAAAAAACAAATGAGATTTTATATATATATATATATATATAAATATATATATATTTAAAAAAAGACAGTATTTATCGTAGCATTAGTGGTCCAGCACCTCTTGGGTGAGGCTGTCCAGGCACCATGTTTTCTTTGAGTCCAACTCATTAAAAAAGAATCATCTCTGTCACCTCAGCCAAGTGATTTATTTTTTGCTCCCCCTTTTTTGAGTCACAGGCCGAGCTGCAGCCTAGGAAACCCAAATAGGGTTTGGTGGGCCACTTAGTGGGCATGGTTATGTTGGTTTATAGCACCCCAAGAACTGTGGGTCCCTAGGCCCCTGAGAGCTGGACAGAGCAGAGAACTACAGGGCCAAGGGTCCAGAGAAGTGATAACTTGACCCAGGGCCACACAGCAGAGGGAGAGGGTCCTTGGCCAGCACACTATCTACCACTCTACCCCACCTCCCACTGCCTGCCTTGCTCCCCTTTCCTCCCTTTTCAATACCCTACCTTCCCTTGTTGTTAAGATGGCCAAATAATACATTTACTCTAAATTGATTGCCTGGAAACTACCTGCCTTCGTCCTGAGAGCTTCTGTGTGTCAGGCTGCCAGAAAGAAGACTCCATTCCCAGGACAGAGGCCCTTGAGTATAGGGGCTGCTTTCTTCCTGCCTGGATCTTCACCATCTCTGCACAGCTCTGAGAGTAATGGATGCTTTCTCTTGAGAAACCAGTACCTTGTGGAGGCAGGTTCTTGGGCTGCTACTCCAGGGAGTGTTTGGAATCCTTGATCCCCTAGGCCAGACTTCACTGCCACTGTACCAGACAGCTCCCTGCAGCTGGACCCTAGCCAGTCTTAGGAAAGACTGTTGGGAGTATTTGCTGGCCAGAGGATGGGACTCCATCAGCTTTACAGATGTCCCACCAGCTGTTTCAGATAGATCCTCACAGCTGGCGGAGTAAAAATGGTCCCGCTACCATTGGGGAATCAGAAAAGGAAAGGCTGAGATGGTTGCCAGGACTTGGGGTGGCCCATCTGTGGAGAGGACTGGCTGCCCTGGAGGAGGAAAGGGAGGAAGCCTACACAGAGGAGCACCAGGACGGGCTGGAATTATCATACGTGCTTCACAGTGTGAGGGGAGTGCAGAAGCCGCCCATGCAAAGAGTAGGGTCAGCCATGGCAAGGCCAGAAGTTGAACTTTCAGTCCCTGCCTGAATCTGGGCTGTGCAAGCTCCTGCTCCATATTGGTGGACATGGGAATGGTTGGTGTGGCCTGAGATACTCATTGCTCACCAGGTCTCACTGGGCCCACAGCTGGGCAACAAGAAAAATGATTGAATTGGACCAACTGCTGGTGATGGGGCCAGGGCCCTGGGCCCTGTGCTCTCAGAATTCTGCCTTGGGAAATGATCCTATAGCTGCTGCTTTTTCTTGGTCCTTGGGGCTGGCAGGCCCATAGACCATGGCCTGTTAGGAGGTGTCCTGTCCATAAAGGAAATTCATCTCTTGTGACAGCCTGGGGCTACCTAGCTCCCAAACCCAGAGGCTGGAAATATCAGGCTGTTAAAATGATCACAGCCTAGCAGGACTGGGAATTGAAACCACAGGCTTTTGCAGTTGGAATGGGGTTCAGTGAACACCCATTCCTCTCCTGCTACAGATAAGGAAACAGACCCAGGAGATTAAGTGACTTGGCTAAAGTCACACAGCAAATTAGTAGCCGAGCCGAGACTATCCCTTATCCCTGTGGGTTGGGCAACACTGTTTATTTAGTCCTGAAACTGAATGGCAGATAAGCCCCATGAGGGGTTAGGCTGATGTGCCCTCCAGCAGTATGTGAGAAGCTGCTACCTTCAGGGCTGTGTCAGGGATGAGGATGGGTGCCTGAGCTTAGGTTGTGGAGTGGCTGAGAGGGCCCAGGAGGGCTCGGGACAGCTGTGTGCTGCATGGGGTTGGGTGTCTGCCTGGCTTGCACTCGGTACCCATGGCCACCTCCCCATTTTCTGTGCCTTATTTCACTGTTTCAGCTGAGTCCAAGTTGTTTACTCTGTTCCTCTCCAGAGGGGCTCTCTGTCCCAGTTGGGCAGCTCACCTTTGGGACATAAGCCTTTGCCCCACAAGCTGTGGAGAGAGCCAAAACCAAGCTGCTTGAGCCCACTCTCTTGCTGAGAGTCCAGGCCTGCCTGCCAGCCGGAGGTGCCCCTTATGCACATCCAGTCCTACCAGCCTGCTTCCAGGAGCCTAGAGTGGGAAAGGCACCTGGGGGAGCCCTGGTGAAGGGCTGGACCTGACTCGTGGCGGCAGGAGGAAGACCTGGCTTTCTTGGTTTGTCCGGCTCTGGGGAGCAGCCTTCCCTACTCACTTTCCCCTTGTGGCACCAAATGGTCACTCCTTCCAGAGCAAAAACTGGCACTCATAGCAAGCCAGAACCCCCATTCCCATCCACATGGGTCTGTGGCTGGGTGCAGGCCATGAAAACGGACACCACGAGACAGAAGTGGGGACTGCCTGGCCACCCAGCGCCTTCCCACTCCTTAAGCAAGCACAAAGAAGATAAGGCAGAGAACTGTCAGAGCTGAAAGTTCCTTTGGTTGCTCACAACTCAGGTATGCACCCGTGTGGCAGCCAGGCAGCGGAGCCCTACTAGACTGCCAGTGTCATGCACCCAGACCTGTGGCCAGATTGTGGCCTCTGGCTGCCTCAGGCATTTGCCTCTTTGCATCGGGTTTTCCTCCATTAGTAACTACAGCTGAAACAGACATCCTCCACATTGTGCACACTGGTTTTGCCTTTGTCCTCGAGAGTTGATACTTGGCATTAGCATGAAACTTGTGGGTGTGGGAGGATGGAGAGAGAACTCTAACACAAAACATCTTATTAAAATTGTACTTGAGAGATTAAAAAAAAAACTCCTGTTGTATTTTGACAGAATTATTTTTATTAAAATACACATCCATGAGCAGTCATGTGTGTCTGGTCTCTGTTTTGAGTCTTATTGAGGTTGGCACCCCTTCTGTGACACATCCTGTCCTAAAGGATTTGGGCCCTTCCCAGCCTCTCAAGTGCCCAGGCCCTCAGGTGCCTTCCTCAAGGACCCTTGAAACTGTATTTGTAAGACCCCAAAGAGGACAGGTACTTAAACCTCAGTTCTCTCTTGAAACGGCTTTCATCTTAGACAAGGAAAAAGTAGCAAATTCACCTAAAGAGCCCAGGAGCAGTGGCTCACGCCAATAATCTTAGCACGTTGGGAGGCTGAGGCAGGTGGATCCCTTGAGCTCAGGAGTTCAAGAACAGCCTGGGCAACATGGCGAAACCCTGTCTCTACAAAAAATACAAAAATTGGCCAGGTGCAGTGGCTCACGCCTGTAATCCCAGCACTTTGGGAGGCCGAGGCGGGTGGATCACCAGGTCAGGAGATCGAGACCATCCTGGCTAACATGGTGAAACCCCGTCTCTACTAAAAATACAAAAAATTAGCTGGGCATGGTGGCAGGTGCCTGTAGTCCCAGTTACTCGGGAGGCTGAGGCAGGAGAATGGTGTGAACCTGGGACGTGGAGCTTGCAGTGAGCCGAAGTCACACCACTGCACTCCAGCCTGGGTCAAGGCTGCAGTCAGCTGAGATCGTACCACTGCACTCCAGCCTGGGTGACAGAGTGAGACCCTGTCTCAAAAAAAAAATTCAACTAAATAAAGGTGGGCCACAGGAACTTCTCCCAACAAAAATAAGATATTAAGAATACATTCCAGAGCCAGGTGTAGTGGCTCACACCTGTAATCTCAGCACTTTGGGAGGTCGAGGCGAGCAGATCACCTGAGGTCAGGAGTTTGAGACCAGCCTAAGCCAACATGGTGAAATCCCGTCTCTACTAAAAGTACAAAAATTAGCCGGGCGTGGTGGCGGGCTCCTGTAATCCCGGCTACTAGGGAGGCTGAGGCAGGAGAATTGCTTGAACCTGAGAGGCAAAGGTTTCAGTAAGCCAAGATCGCACCACTGCACTCCACCCTGGGTGACAAGAGCAAAACTCCATCTCAAACAACAACAACAAAACATTCCAGGGCCAGGTGCAGTGGCTCATGCCTGTAATCCCGGCACTTTGGGAGACCAAGGCAGGAGGATCGCTTGACCCCAGGAATTCAAGGCCAATCTGGGCAACATAGTGAGACCCTGTCTCTACAAAAAATTGAAAAAATTAGACATGTTGGTGTGTGCCTGTGGTCCCAGCTTCTCAGGAGGCTGAGGCTGGAGGATTGCTTGAGCCTGGGTGGTTGAGGTTGCAGTGAGCCATGATTGAGCCACTGTACTCCAGCCTGGATGACAGAGCAAGGCCCTGTCTGAAAAAAAAAATTCTAAATATATTCTCCTCAAATATTGCACAGTCAGAAAGTTTTCTGAGCATACCTCTTGAGAGTTGTTGTTTTTGGGGTGGTTTTCTTTGAGACAAAATCTTGCTCTGTCTCCCAGGCTGGAGTGCAGTGGCATGATTATGGCTCACTGCTACCTCAACCTCCCAGGCTCATGCGATCCTCCCACCTCAGCCTCCCAAGTTGCTAAAACTACAGGTATGTGTCCCCATGCCTGGCTAAGTTTTGTATATTTTATAGAGAAGTTTCACCATGTTGGCCAGGCTGGTCTCAAACTCCTGGTCTCAAGCAATCCTCCTGCCTTGGCCTCCCAAAGTACTAGGATAACGGGCGTGAGCCACGGCACCCAGCCTGACGGGTATTGAAATTAGCTTCCTGTCTCTTGTCTGAGGAGCAAGAGCTTGTGTTCAAAATCCTTGCATCGACAGCCCTGTTTACTGTGTTAACATGGAAAGTTAACCTCTTCCTCCCAGACTGTTTCCCCATCCTTAAAACATGGTAAATCCTTCTGCCCCGTGGAGGTAGGGGATTATGGCAGATATACAGCAGCGCTTGGCACACAGGGACACACACAGTACACGAGCATCCTTCCTCCATGAGGATGCCCACTGGTGTGACTGGCCCACTCCTGCCTCCCCTGTCCCCAAGGCACCAGGGTTTTATGCAGAGGAGGGATATGGTAGATCATGCTGGTGTCCACCTGGAGGTGGTACTGGAGACAAATGGGAGCAAAAGAACCCGGGCAGGAGGCTGCAAAGAGGGCAGGTTTGAGAAATATTTAGGAGAGAAATGGAGGTACAACAAGATGAATAACAATGTGAGGGAAATAGGAGAAGCAAGAGACAAGGCAAGTGCAGACTTTGGTTGGGGGTGACAGGATGGATAATAGTACCACAAAATAACACAGATAACAGAAGGGGGCAGGCAGTGGTTAAAAGTCACTGGAATTGGGAGGTTTGCCAAAGGAAAAGGGTTTTTCTGTGGTCTGGTAAATTAGGAAAACTGTCTTACAGATGTTCACAGTGATTGCCACCAGCTAATTAAAAGCTCACAATCCTGTGTTGAAATGTGTTGTTTAACCCTGCACTTTCCAAACTTACATTACTAGACTGTGTCACTCAGTAGAATCTTATAGGACTATTACTCTATAGAATGCTCTTAGGGGCTGGGTGCGGTGGCTCACGCCTGTAATCCCAGCACTTTGGGAGGCCGAGGTGGGTGGATCACGAGGTCAGGAGATCCAGACCACGGTGAAACCCCATCTCTACTAAAAATACAAAAAAAAAAAAAAAAAAAAAAAATTAGCCAGGTGTGGTGGCAGGCACCTGTAGTCCCAGCTACTCGGGAGGCTGAGGCAGGAGAATGGAGTGAACTCGGGAGGCGGAGCTTGCAGTGAGCCGAGATGATGCCACTGCACTCCAGCCTTGGTGAGGCAGTGGGACTCCATCTCAAAAAAAAAAAAAAAAAGAAAAAAGGGTCCTCTTAGGAAAGAGGTAGCATAGAGGGGAAAATGTGGGTTTTAGATTAAGCATAAAGTGCTGGTTCTATATAAATAGAGCCAGAGTAGGCTCATTTTCCTCCAGACTAGTGGTTCTCAATTGGGAATGATTTTGCTCCCAGGGAGACACTTGGCAATGTCTGGAGATTTTTTGGTAGTCACAACTGGGCTTGGGGTGCTACTGGCATCTACTGGGTAGAGCCAGGGATGCTGCCAAACATCCTACAATGCAGACAGCTCCCCCCATCCCTGCCCAACAAAGAATTATCAGGTCCAAAATGTCAGTAGTGCCATTGTTGAGAAATCTTACTCAAGAAGAGTGGAACTCTGAACAATGACTAAGAAACAGATCAAACAGGCACATTTTGACTCTGCCTCCCTTCCGCCTGGCTCTTGAGGATCCAGGAGAGAAAGGATAAAACACCATTAGAAGAGGGGGGGTTTAGGGGTTACAACTTCTTATCACTCTGGGAGCCTTCCATGCTCACAGGTGGTAGGAGTCCTGTCTCCTCCGCTCAAAGCAGGGATAGCTCTACTGCTAGTTAGCATATCTCAGTAGGAACTGCCTCACGCTTAGGTCAGCTGACACATTGTCATCACAGGCTGCTCTGGAATGATGGCTGGGAGACCATCCTAATGCCAGCTGAGCGGGGATCTTGATACTCAGCAGGAGGGTCAGACAAGCAGGGATGGGGGCTCCCCATGCAGATACAAACCCCAATCACATTTCCTACACAGCCAGTTTTATTCTAAGATCTACCGGCTTCCTTACTCTAGCGGACAGTCTTCTATTTACTTTGGTGGGGCACAGGCTTCAGTAAAGAGGCCAAGGGGACTGAGGTCACAGTCTTGAAGAGCACTGATATTTAAAGAACAATCAAAAAACATCCAGAGGAAGAGGAGCCCAGATAGGCACCTGAGAAAACGGAAAAACGAGTCACTGGGAGTCAGGAAGCCAGGAAGTCCGACGAGTTCGAGAGAACTGGCCTTCTGCAGTTATGTCGTTGTCCAACAAGAAATCGTCTTTCATTCCAGGACCACCAAGGCTAACCACAGCTCCCAAAACCTGGTTCTTGACGCCAGTCAGCGGACCGGAGAGAAGCCAAGCTTAAGAAACCGCAGGCTCCGCCGCCTCTGCCGCCGGAAATGAACGACCTGAGCCTCCTAGCCAGGCTGCTTAAGCTCCGCCCCCAACCTGCGAGCATGCGCAGTTCCCCGCTACGGCCCCTCCCAGTGTAGGCCCACCCCCGTTATAGAGCATGCGCAGTCCATATGCCGTCCCGCCCCTCCCTTTCCAGAGCCCCCCGTTCCTTAGAAACCAGGCGGCGCGTTCCGGGTGGCGGCGCCCTGGGCTCCGGGGCCCGCGCATCCCCGCCAGCCTTCCTTAAAGCGGATGGGTGGCCGCCGAGACCCCCCGGGACCCATGGTCTCCAGTGCAGCGCGGAGTGGGCGATGCCAGCGTGCCAGGTGGTGAGAGGCGGCCAACGGCGGCGGGTGAGGGCGAAAGAGGGCATGGCGCGGCTGGGAGCTGGCGGCGACAGGGCCTCCTCCGCGGCCCGGCGCCGGAGGTTGGAGGCGTGGACTCGCAGAGCCGGGGCTGGAGGGGGCTCATTCCAACTGCCTGCAGGCGGGCGGAGTGAAGGGTCGCCTTGGGGTTCGCCCTTTCCACCGCAGAAATAGGACCCGCAGGCTTGGTGGTAGAATTATAGAATTTGGGATCCTGGAAGAACCTGAGACATAATCCATCCTTTACCAGATGCAAAAACCTAGTCTCCCCTGCCCTGTGCCTAGCCGACCTCCTGCCTGTGTTAGGATGGACGCTTTGTGGATGAGGATGTGTGTGAGGTGTAGAAGCTTGGGACAAAGGGCTCGTGGGGTAGGTAGTTCATCCCCTTTCAGAATGAGATGGGACTTTTGGGGATAAATATTTAAGAAACGGGTGTTCAGTTGACAGGTGGAAGAAGGGACACCCCAGAAGGTGCGAGTGACTCTGCCAGCCCCCATATACCCTATGGCCACGTCTCAGTGGCCCTGGCCTACCTTTGTAGCTCTGGAAGGAAGCAGATGGACTTGAGACAAAAGGTGAAGTGAGGTATTCCCATCAAGGCCCTATCACACTTAAAAGGTGAGGGAGGAAGAGTGGACAGGAACATGAGGGCTTGGGAGTGATTGTGTGAAGAGTTTATCCTCCAGACTACAGCACGATCTAAAGAACAAGGCAGGGTAGAAGAGTTGAAAGCTGCATTGGATAGGCATCAAGGAAGCTTATTTAACTGTCTTATTTATGTTCATTGTTCCCATAATGTCATCCTGAGGGCAAGAAAGTGGATGCCCTTTTAAATGTCCAAAAAGAACTGGGGCAGGGCACCACCTTTGTGATCTGTGAGGCCCAAAAGCCTCTAAAGGAATAGCCCTTAGTGTGTGGCCCTTAAGTTGAAGGGAACAGCATTTAATTTAGAAAAGGAAGACACTTAAATTTATTGTGATATGGAGCAATATAGAGAAGATGGTTTTCTTTGAGTCGGGGAAGCTAGATTCATTCTTGATAAGGAAACTTACTTCCTTCTGAAAAGCTACACTAGAGAACAAAAGAATTTTAAGGCCATCCATTTTACAGAAATCGTGAAAAAATTAACTGCTTTTGGGATTGGGAGTTTAGAGAACCTGCCTGGACCAAGAGAGGAAAATTTTTAACAGACCCTTCTGTTGGTCGATTCCTTATTTCACAGATAAAGATCCTATTGTGAGAGGTTTTCTCTTACCACCTGGTTTTCCCACTTTTGCTATGGAATAATCATTGGTTTGGGTTTGTTTATTTATTTATTTATTTAGACGGAGTCTCTGTCACCCACGCTGGAGTGCAGTGGTGCAATCTCAGCTCACTGCAACCTCCGTCTCCCAGGTTCAAGCGATTCTCCGGCCTCAGCCTCCCAAGTAGCTGGGACTACAGGCATGTACCACCATGCCCAGCTAATTTTTGTATGTTTAGTAGAGAAGGGGTTTCACATGTTGGCCAGACTGGTCTCGAACTCCTGACCTCAGATAGTCTGCCTGCCTCGGCCTCCCAAAGTGCTGAGATTACAGGTGTGAGCCACCACGCCCAGCCCTCATTATTGTTTTTATTTGCTAGGACAATTGATATCTGATTTCTATAGTAATACTAGAACACATTAGTAGTAGAACTAGCAATTTTTTAAAAAGCCTCTCCTGACCCAAAACTTAAAAATTAGAAGTATGTGATTTTTAAAAGATGGTCCCTGATTCTAATCATCAAAGCTAGTTTGTCCCTCGCTTGATAAAAACAAATTTTCTATTTACATTTGACTTTGCAGCAGGTTTTTCCCCTTGCCCTTATAAGAAGATAGATTGGAAGTATAATAATGCTAACAGGTGAAATCAGTTTAAAGAAGAAAGCTTTGGGCCGGGCGCAGTGGCTCATGCCTGTAATCCTAGCACTTTGAGAGGCCGAGGTGGGTGGATCACCTGAGGTCAGGAGTTTGAGACCAGCCTCACCAACATAATGAAACCCCATCTCTACTGAAAATACAAAATTAGCTGGGCATGGTGGTACACGTCTGTAATCCCAGCTACTTGGGAGGCTGAGACAGGAGAATCGCTTGAACCTGGGAGGCAGAATTCGCAGTGAGCCGATACCACGCCATTGCACTCCAGCCTGGATGACAAGAGCTAAACTCTGGTTCAAAAAAAAAAAGAAGAAAACTTTGTTTTGGCTTCATAATTTCAGCATCATACCATAACTATGGGTATTGTGACTGTGCTTTTTGCTGACTTTTCTTGCACTTGTGGGGTTATTTTGTATAAATACCTCAGGAGATATAATGGAGCATTATCAGAAGCAGATGTAACCTGTGCGGAAAATCAGTACTGTTAACCAAATTCTGTCAGAAAGACTTCATGAAAATCATTGTGTTCTGTGCAGAAACCTTCATTACTTTCAGGTTGACCCAGAGGAAGGTAAGACAAGGAGGCCAAAATCAAGTCAAGGTAAAATGGAAGGGAGCAGTTGCCATCTGTGGAACTGGATGGAGTGTGGGAGAGTGTTTTGAATGTGGGCCCAAATACTTTGAATGAGCTTTGGAGAGGGTACTGCTTAAATATGGCTGTGGTGTGCCCTGTGGATTTGTGTGCGTTTTCTGAACTCCAATCAGAAAAACACTTGTTTTCAGAGAAGGGTAGACTTACAGAGGACTCTCAAAAGTCCTGGTTGCTATGACAGTGAAACCTTTGACAAATAATTACTTAACTTCTATGCCATTTTCTGGAGCAACTGAGGGCAGTTATCATATCTGGCCTGTAATAAAGTAATCAACAGTGTTTGACAGGCCAACCGTGAGGAAACTACCAGATAAACCAGCAATGCTAACAGAAGCTACTTTCACTGAACTGATTTTCTAGTTTTCCCATAAGAGGAGAAATGGAATGGGGATGCAATGTCATCTGATGTTAGAAGTTGAAATGCAGAGGTTGGTGTTCAGAAAACACAGGAATCCGAGAGACCGCTAACTTAGAAATAGGAAAAGTGCCTTTCTGATGCCTGAAAAGTCACTCATGCATATTTTTTTTTTAAATGTTTATTCATTTTTGAGACAGGGTCTTGCTCTGTCACCAAGGCTGGAATACAGTGGCGTGATCACAGCTCACTGCAGTCTCTGACTCCTGGGCTCAAGTGATCCCTCCACCTCAGCCTCCTGAGTAGCTGGGACCACAGGTGCATGTCACCATAGCCAGCTAATAAAAAAAAGTTTGTCTTTTTTTTTTTTTTTTTAGAGATGGGGGTCTCTATGACAGGGGGTCCAATTCTAGAACAAATCCACAATTGGAATTAGAGTACATCTAGGAAAGAATGGAATTGGAGATTTTGCTGTTTTTGAGAACTTATATGCAGTTTAGTAATGGAACATTATCTTTCTTACATTCAAAAGTAGTAGGTTTATATTAGCAAACTTAAAAGTAAACTGAAATTTGGAGTCTAAAAGTCCTTATTGAAAATTTAAATGGCAGGTGTTTTAAAAATTGAGAATGAAAGATACTTGAAAAACTTGGGTTCATGAAAGTTAGAATGATAAGAGATACTGAGAAAAACATGAAAGCAGGAAGACTTCCCTATACTCTAACACCCCCTTATAAGTTAGACATTGGGTCGGAAATGAGCTCACTAAAGTACTTTGTCTTCAAAGACATAAGAAATGAAAATTTTCTCTCATGGTGATGTGAATAAACACTTAGAAAATATGGATTAGACTTTGGGAGGCTGAGGTGGGCGGATCACGAGATCAGGAGATTGAGACCATCCTGGCTAACACGGTGAAACCCTGTCTCTACTAAAAGTACAAAAAATTAGCTGGGCGTGGTGGTGGACACCTGTAGTCCCAGCTACTCTGGAGGCTGAGGCAGGAGAATGGTGTGAACCTGGAAGGCGGAGCTTGCAGTGAGCTGAGATTGAGCCACTGCACTCCAGCCTGGGTGACAGAGCGAGACTCCGTCTCAAAAAAAAAAAAGAAAATATGGATTACAGCCAGGCGCAATGGCTCACGCCTGTAATCCCAGCACTTTGGGAGGCCAAGGCGGGTGGATCGCCTGAGGTCAGGAGTTGGAGACCAGCCTGGCCAACATAGTGAAACCCTGTCTCTACTAAAAATACAAAAAATTAGCTGGGTATCCTGGCGGGTCCTTGTGATCCCGGCTACTAGGGAGGCTGAGGCAGGAGAATTGCTTGAACCCAGGAGGCAGAGGTTGCAGTGAGCCAAGATCATGCCGTTGCACTCCAGCCTGGGCAACAAGAGCAAAAGTATGTCTCAAAAAAAAAAAAAAAAAAAGCAAATATGGATTAAACATTAAGAAGGAAGAGTTGAGTATTTCCACGTTACTTAGTACACTTAAACCCTATCCTTAAGCACTTGTTTGCTAGTTCCTGCTCTTAGAAAGGGAGTTGCAAGTGGTGTTTTTGTCCAAAGTACTGTCATTTCTCAAGGTAGCCAGTGATAAAATGTATATACTCTTTGGGACCCTGGATAGTCTTGAAATTCATGGGAACATAGCTCACTCTCTCTGCCACCTCTCTAAGTCGTTCCCAAGAGCTTCTGTAAAGATTTCTATCAATCCTCTATTTGATCCAAATCCAAGGATTTGGAATGAAGGCTGTGAGAAATGGGAACTGGGTACTTAGTGTGGTCTTCCTTTCTGACCTGGGATAACTGCTTCTCTCAAATTGTCAGCTCTCAATTTCTCATGAGAATAGATAACCCCAAAATAGAACCCAGAATACTTCTACCTGGCTTTGAGATTCTACTGTATCACTTTATAACCTCAAAATCTTCATCATTTACTTTCACAATTGTATTTTACTTAGGATGATAACCTCAGGCAAATCGTGTAATTTCTGGATCATAATTTTTTTTGAGACAGTGTTTCTATCTCCCAGGCTGGAGTGTATTAGCACAATCGCGGCTCACTGTAGTGTCCACCTCCTGGGTTCAAGCGATTCTTGTGCCTCAGCCTCCCGAGTAGCTGGGATTACAGGTGTGCGCCTTCATGCCTGGCTAATTTTTGTATTTTTAGTAGAGATGGGGGTTTTGTCATGTTGGCCAGGCTGGTCTTGAACTCCTGGCCTCAGTGATCTGCTCACCTCAACCTCCCAAAGTGCTGGGATTACAGGTGGGAGCGACCCTGACTGGCCACTAGACCATAATTTCTTAACCTGTATAACAGGAAGCAAAATGAAAATGTCGTAAATGTGTAATAGTAGAGAATGAAAAGCTCGTTCACATGGTCTATGGCTGTGATATTGTGAAATGTATATTTGGTCTTCTGTCTCTGTTTCCTGGCATGGAATTTCAGTAGGTTGGTGCAAAAGCAGTTGCGGATTTTGCTGCAAAGTAATGGCAAAAACCACGATTGCTTTTGCACCAACCAAATCCCTGGAATCTCCTAAGTGATGGATTTTTGTATGCTAGTGAGTTGGCTGGTGGCTGGCAGCTCCTGGGTAGTTTCAGGCTGAGGACTGGTCACAGGAAACATCAAAGCATTATTAGAAGGTTGTGACTTTCAGCCCCACTCCCCAACCTCTGGGGAGGAGAGCAGGACTGAAGGTTAAGTTGATCGTCAATGGCTAGTGGTTTAATCAATCGTGCCTAGTTAATGAAGCCTCCATAAACACAGGGAGGGCACGAAAGCTCCAAGCCCCTTCCCCCATACTTTGCCCTATGTACCTTCTTCATCTCTATCCTTTATAATGTTCTTTATAATAAACCAGTAAATAAAAGTACGTTTTCCACAGAGTTCTGTGAGCTGCCCTAGCAAATTAATTGATCTGAAGGAGGGAGTCATAGGATCTCCATTCTGTAGCCCATCAGGCAGAGGCACAGTTGAAATAACCTGGGGCTTTTGATGGCATTGGAAGTTGGGGAGGGGAAGTCTGTGGGACTGAGCCCTCTACCCGGGGGATCTGATGCGATTCTCCAGGTAGATAACGTCACAATTAAATTGAGGGACACCCAACAGGTGTTGACTGCAGAATTGCTTGCTAGCCTGGTGTATGGGGAGAAACCCCCACACATTGGTCTTCTGTGTTGATCATTGTGGTGTAAAAGCAGAGGAAAAACAATTTAAGTTTGTCTTTCCACTTTCACAATGACATATCTATTATGTAACCCATAAAACTTATTTATGATACCATGAAAAATCCTTATGTCTGGCTGGGTGTGGTGGCTCACGCATGTAATCCCAACACTTTTAGAGGCTGAGGTGGGCGGATCACTTGAGGCCAGTAGTTCAAGACCAGCCTGACCCAGATGGCAAAACCCTGTCTCCACGAAAAAATACAGAAAATTAGCTGGGTGTGGTGGTGCATGGTTGTAGTCCCAGCTACTCAGGAGGCTGAGGCAGGAGAATCACTTGAACCTGGGAGGCAGAGGTTGCAGTGAGCCGAGATTGCATCACTGCACTCTAACCTGGGCGACAGTAAGACTCCATCTCAAAAAGAAAAAAGAAAAATGCTTGTGTCAAAAGAGTAAGTAAAATAACTCAGGATACAAAACTGTGAATACAATATGATCACCAAACAAATGTAAAAAAGTAGCCAAAATAGAACATAAGAAAACACCATAGTTTTCTTAGTATATATTTTATTATTATTATTATTATTTATTATTATTTTTTTTGGTTGAATTTCTTTGTAAAAACATTGACCACCATTTAACATGTAGTGGCAGCCAGGCATGGTGGCTCACACCTGTAATCCCAGCACTTTGGGAGGCCAAGACAGGCCAGTCACCTGAGGTCAGGAGTTCAAGACCAGCCTGGCCAACATGGTGAAACCCCATCTCTACTGAAAATACAAAAATTAGCTGGGCGTAGTAGCACCTGCCTGAAGTCCCGGCTACTCAGGAGGCTGAGGCAGGAGAATTGCTTTAACCCAGGAGGCAGAGGCTGCAGTGAGCCGAGATCATGCCACTGCTCTCCAGCCTGGGCAACAGAGCAAGACTCTGTCTCAAAAAATAAATAATAAATAAATAAATATTAGCCAGGGGTGGTGGTGCACACCTGTAATCTCAGCTACTCGGGAGGCTGAAGCAGGAGAATGGCTTGAACCCAGGAAGCAGAGGTTGCAGTGAACTGAGATTGTGCCACTGCACTCCAGCCTGGGCGACACAGTGAGACTCCTTAAAATACAAACATGCAGTGGCAACAAAATGCATCCAATTTACATGCATCAACAAGTTAAATCACTATACATGAACAACACAGATTTCAAACAAACAGTACTGAAATAGCTCGTGTTACATTTACTACAGTACTTGTACTCCTAATAGAGATGGGTCTATATTTTAAAAAGTAAACCCTCTTAAAAGTTTTTTGCTGGTATAAATGAGGATACATCTTCTGAGAGACTTCACCCCCTCTCACTCTATGAAAATTGGTTTGCGAGTGGGGAGAATGATGGCAGGGACTACTAGGTGGCACTGATGTTTCCTTTCCCAGGTGTCAGTGAACCAAACAGTAATGAGGTTACCTGGATAACGAGTGTGTGTGTGTGTGTAATTGAAAGGTGACTATACACGACTGGGAACAGTGGCTCACACCTGTAATCCCAGCACTTTGGGAGGCCGAGGCAGGTGGATCACTTGAGGTCAGGAGTTCGAGATGACCCCGGGCAACATAGTGAAACCCCATCTCTACTAAAACTACAAAAATTAGCTGGGTGTGGTGGTGCATGCCTGTAATCACAGCTTCTTGGGAGGCTGAGGCAGGAAAATCACTTAAACCTAGGAGGCGGAGGTTGCGGTGAGCCGAGATCATGCCACCAGACTCCAACCTGGGTGACAGAGCAAGACTCTGTCTCCAAAAAAAAAAAAAGTGACTATATAGATCTTAAATGTTGCTTTCTAAGACTGCTGTTTCTTGTTGACTGGTGGTTTTGACCATTTGGGTTTCTTTAGTGGTGCTCGATGGACAGCAAGTATATTATAGGATGTTCCATGTGGCTAGTGGTTTTTATGGCAGGGTAGCTCCTCCTAGGAAATGATTCTCTCTGAGAGGCCCTTCTAGGGGTGACTCTGGGAGCACGTGAGATTGTGTAATTGTCCTGCGAAGCATCCTCTGATTGTCAGGGAGAAGGGGGATGGAAGAGAGGTCAGTTATACATCCGGTTGCTTTTCAACCTTTTGTATTCATATTCCTGAACTCACATTCAGAAGCTCAGGGGACACAGCTTGTATTTTGGAGGAATGGGGAAGATGATTTAACATAGTATTTCTTATCTGATGTTATTTTCAAAATAAATCACTGTAATTCAATGACTGTTTTAGTTCTCTTAGCCCTGGGCTTGCTCCTGTTCATGGTGGGTTTTTTTGTTTTTGTTTTTTTGCTTTTTTTTTTTCCTTTGAGATGGAGTTTCGCTCTTGTTGCCCAGGCTAGAGTGCAGTGGTGCAATCTTGGCTCACTGCAACCTCCGCCTCCCAGGTTCAACTGATTCTCCTGTCTCACCCTCCCAAGTAGCTGGAATTACAGGAGCATGCCACCATGCCTGGGTAATTTCTGTATTTTTAGTAGAGACGGGGTTTCATCATATTGGTTAGGCTGGTCTTGAACTCCTGACCTCAGGTGATCCACCCGTCTCAGCCTCCCAAAGTCCTGGGATTACAGGCATCAGCCACCGCACCTGGCCTTGTGGTGTTTTTTTTTTTTTTTTTTTTTTTTGAGACAATCTTGCTCTGTTGCCCAGGCTGGAGTGCAGTGCTGGGATCTTAGCTCACTGCTGCCTCCACCTCCTGGGTTCAAGTGATTCTCATGCCTCAGCCACTGAGATTCGATATTTTACATCTCTCATTTAGCAGCTAGCTGGAAGATTGTTAACTCACTACTCTACATGGTCGTGGCCCAGCTGGTAAGCTGTTTTCTGTGTATAAGTAGGTGGTGCTTGTGAAGGGCACTGGACCTTTCCTGTCGCGGGGGAACTACTTAACCTTCCCAGTGACCAGAGACTATGTAACACAGAGTTAGAGAACACCCATCAGGGTCCCTGCACTCTTGAGTACCCTGAAATCCAGAAGGAAGACAGATGGGTGACCCAAAGTGTCTTTTGCTACCATTGAAATAGCAAGCACTTTTCTCAGAAACAGAGCACTCCTATCTATATAGAAGGTAGAAAACACAAGAAAACTTCAGTCAATTAGGTTTGCACATTGAAAAATGTTTAGCATAATTAAATACCCTCTTCTTGGGACCACAGGTAACACCTCTCTAGAGTTGGCTACTTCATGTGCATCGCAGACAAGTGTGCTTTACCTCAGTGATTCAAAGGCAAAGGCAGAGTCTTGGTTTACATGCCGGCCACAGGGAAAGGTCTTTGAACACTCACTGTGTTCTTCAGTCACATCAGTCCTTGGTATTTGGCTAAGGGTAGCAAGAAATGGAAACTGTAAGTTCCAGGGACCTGGCCTGTTTGTTTGGATCATGCTTGTATGTCCCAACTCCTGGCATAATGCTTGATTCAGGTGGCATTTAAAAATATTAGGGAATGACTGGGCACAGAGGCTCATGCCTGTTATCCCAGCACTTTGGGAGGCCAGATCACTTGAGGTCAGACGTTCGAGACCATCCTGGCCAACATGGTGAAACCCCGTCTCTACTAAAACTACAACAGTTAGCCAGGTGTGGTGGTGTGTACCTGTAATCCCAGCTACTCGAGAGGCAGACGCTTGAGAATTGCTTGAACACTGGAGGTAGAGGTTGCAGTAAGCTGAGATGGTGCCACTGCACTCCAGCCTGGGTGACAGAGGGAGACTCCATTTCAAAAAATAAATAGGCCGGGTGCAGTGGCTCACACCTATAATCCCAGCACTTTGGGAGGCCGAGGCGGGTGGATTACTGGAGGTCAGGAGTTCAAGACCAGCCTGGCCAACATGGTGAAACCCTGTCTCTACTAAAAATACAAAATTGTCTGGGCGTAGTGGTGTGCACCTGTAATCCCAGCTACTTGGGAGGCTGAGGCAGAAGTATCGCTTGAACCTGAGAGGCGGAGGTTGCAGTGAGCTGAGATTGCGCCATTGCACTCCAGCCTGGGCAAAAAAGAGGGAAACTCCATCTCAAAAAAATATATATAAAGGCCGGGCGCAGTGGCTCACACCTATAATCCCAGCACTTTGGGAGGCCGAGACAGGTGGATCACAAGGTCAGGAGATCGAGACCATCCTGGCTAACACAGTGAAACCCCGTCTCTACTAAAAACACAAAAAATTAGCTGGGCGCGGTGGCGGGCGCCTGTAGTCCCAGCTACTCGGGAGGCTGAGGCAGGAGAATGGTGTGAACCCGGGAGGCGGAGCTTGTAGTGAGCTGAGATCCGGCCACTGCACTCCAGCCTGGGTGACAGAGCAAGTCTCTGTCTCAAAAAAAAAAAAAAAAAAAAAATATATATATATATATAAAACCAATAAATACCTAATGTAGCCAGTAGATAAGTACTTTGCCTATGTTAGTAAGTAGCTGAGGCGGGGTGCGATGACTCATTCCTGTAATTCCAGCACTTTGGGAGGCCAAGGCAGACGGATCACGAGGTCAGGAGTTTGAGACTACCCTGGCCCACATGGTGAAACCCTGTCTCTACCAAAAATACAACAGTTAGCCCGGTGTGGTGGCACATGCCTATAATCCCAGCTCCTCAGGAGGCTGAGGCAGGAGAATCGCTTGAACCTGGGAGGTGGAGGTTGCAGTGAGCCAAGATGGTGCCACTGCACTCCCGCCTGGGCGACAGAGTAAGACTCCATTTCAAAAAAATAAAACCTCACAGTGATCCAGATACTCCTGTGGGTGTTAAATTTACTTCTCCTTTATGATCCAATTTTTCTGATCCTTTTTGTACATTGGGTAGTTATGCTTCATAGGATAGATCATTAGCCTGTCATTAGTGTCCTTCCTGGGACACTGTGTGGAGCAAGGTAGAATTAGGAGCTGGCATCTCTGGCTAGGGCTTGGTCTGTTCTCTGATGACATGGTAGTTGCCTAGCAGTTTACTGCCATGTCAACTATAGAGCTGGAGGGGTAGCATTTCTTTCCTTTGCTTTTCCTTTATTTATTTATTTATTTATTTATTTATTTATTTATTTTGAGACAGAGTCTCACTCTGTCCCCCAGGTTGGAGTGCAGTGGCGTGATCTTGGCTCACTGCAATGTCCACATCCCAGGTTCAAGCGATTCTCCTGCCTTGGCCTCCTGAGTAGCTGGGATTACAGGCATGCACCACCATGGTCAGCTAATTATTATTATTATTTTGTATTTTTAGTAAAGACAGGGTTTCTCCGTGTTGGCCAGGCTGGTCTCGAACTCCTAGCATCAGGTGATCCACCTGCCTTGGCCTCCCAAAGTTCTGGGATTACAGGTGTGAGCCACCACGTCCCACCTGTATGCTTGTTTTTCAATCGTTACTCAGCACCTACTCCATGTCAGGCACTGTGCTCTGTCCTGGTGACATAGCAGCATGTGAGACAAGCAAGGTCCTGCCATCATGACAGACACGAAACAGGTGAGCCAGTGAAGCATGCTGAGCCTTTGAAAGCCAAAGCTCAGGCTGCTGTGGGGACTGTGAATAGAATCACTTAACCAGCTGAGGCACAGCTTCTCTGAAGAAATGTTGTTTAACTGGAGACCTAACAGATCTCCTGAGAAGGAGTTAATCTGGGATAGTCGGAAAAGGTTGTCCCAGGCAAAGCAAACAGCATGGACCACAATCTCTGAGCAGAACTGAAAGGGTCAGGCATGGTAGCTTCTAGCCTGACAAATGCAGTCATAGGAGAAAGATGAAGAACGGTCCCACCCACACTGGGGAGATGCTTTGTGAGCCCCATCAAGGAATTTGGGCTTTATCCTATGGGCACTTAAGGGTTGGGGAAGAAAATGGTCAGAACCAGGAGAGAGACATCAGGATGTCCAGATGATGGAATGGAAGGATGGACTGGCCATGGGGGCAAGGAGGTTTCACTGCAGCCATAGTGGTTCCTGAACTGGTCAGGTTTGAGTCACTATCATTTATTTGGGTCTGTTATCACTTGCCTTCCCTTCACATTTGTTTGTTGACATTTGACTCAGTATGACCCTTAGGTGCTAGGTCACTGTGGTCCTGCAAGGCTCGCTCAACACAATATAACTTCTCTGGTAAGAGGGAGGAAACTTGACTGCAAGGGGACTGAGGTGATGGATAGGCCTGAGTCATGCCCTGTGGAGGAGGCATGATGGTTGGAGAGACAGTTCTATGTGAGAGCAGCATCTTGGCGTATCATAATGTAGTAGAAGACAGAGCAGCAGCTCATATTCCTTACCCCAAGCATCAAGCAAAGCTATTATGATGCTTGTTTTCTTTCCTGAACCTTCAAACTAGATTCCGCTCCAAAGTACTTAGGCTAGTGACATAAGAAATCTCTTTATTACTTTTTTGTTGTTGTTGTTGAGATGGAGTCTTGCTCTGTCGCCCAGGCTGGAGTGCAGTGGCGCCATCTCTGCTCACTGCAAGCTCCACCTCCCGGATTCACGCCATTCTCCTGCCTAAGCCTCCTGAGTAGCTGGGACTATAGGTGTCCACCAGCATGCCCGGCTAATTTTTTGTATTTTTAGTAGAGACGGGGTTTCACTGTGTTAGCCAGGGTGGTCTCAATCTCCTGACCTCATGATCCGCCTGCCTCGGCCTCCCAAAGTGCTGGGATTACAGGCGTGAGCCACCGTGCCTGGCCTCTTTATTACATTTTTAAGCATATCCCAAGAGCCTACTGAATTATGTATGGTTTTGATGAGCTCAGTATATATCTTAGTTTATTGACTGACTATGCAGGAACTAGGCCTGAAATCTTTCATTCTTTTAGCAAATATTTAGCACCAACTACATGTCAGACCTTGTTTTAGGCACTGGGGATATAGCAGTGAACAAAACAGACAAAAAATTCGCTGTCTTCAGGGAGCATACATTCTAGCAGGGATGGTGGGGAGAGACAAACAATGGAAAAATATACCTGTTTCTGTAAAGACAACATAGAAGTAGAGACCTAAAGGAAACATGAGAGAGAGAGAAAGCCAAATGGATGTCTGCACAGTAGAGGACAGTGTAAGTGCAAAGGTCCTGAGGCAGGATGTACCTGACATGTTTGGGGTGCAGACACCAGAAAGCTACCATAACTGGAGCAGAGTGAGTGAAGGAAGAGTGAGTAGGATATAAGATCGGAAAGGTAGGCCAGGTGCAGTGGCTCACACATGTAATCCCAGCACTTTGGGAGGCCAAGGCGAGCGGATTACAAGGTCAGAAGATTGAGACCATCCTGGCTAACATGGTGAAACCCCATCTCTACTAAAAATACAAAAAATTAGCTGGGAGTGGTGTCAGGCGCCTGTAGTCCCAGCTACTTGGGAGGCTGAGGCAGGATAATCACTTGAACCCAGGAGACAGAGGTTACAGTGAGCCGAGATTGCGCCACTGCACTCTAGCCTGGGCAACAGAGCGAGACTCCGTCTCAAAAAAAAAAAAAAAAAAAAAAATCAGAAAGGTAAAAGGAGTGTGGGATTGCAGACATGTATCGTGTGGGGCCTTGTAGGTCAGTGAAAGAACTTTGGCTTTTACTCCAAGAGAGATGGGAAACGTTTGGAGGGTTTGGACAGAGGAGTGGCTTGATCTGACTACATTTTAATCGAGTTCCTCTCGGTGGTATGTTGAGAGTAGATAGATGGGAGGCAGGGGGCCAGGTAGGGTAGAAGCTGGGAGACCAGTTAGGCTATTGCAGTAATGTAGGAGAGAGGTAAGGGTGGACTGAACAAAGGTGGTAGTAATAGCAGTTGTGGGAGGTGGTTGAATGCAGGGTATATTTTGAAGGTAGAGAGTTAGCAAAACTTGTTAATGGATCAGATGTGAAGTGTGAAAGAAAAAGAAGAATCAAGGATAACTCCAAGATTTTAATTTGAACAGTTGAAAAATTTGTGTTACCAGTTTCTGAGATGAAGGCATTGTGGGAAGAGTATGTTTGTTGCGGAGAAACATCAGGAGTTTAGTTCTGGACATTTTAAGTCTGAGATACCTGTTAAACATCCAAGTAGAGATTTTTTTTTTGTTTTTTTTTGGTTTTTTTTGAGACAGAGTCTCACTTTGTCACCCAGGCTGGAGTGCAGTGGCCGGATCTCAGCTCACCGCAAGCTCCGCCTCCCAAGTTTACACCATTCTCCTGCCTCAGCCTCCCGAGTAGCTGGGACTACAGGCACCCGCCACCTCGCCCGACTAGGTTTTTTTTTTTTTTTGTATTTTTTTGTAGAGACGGGGTTTCACCGTGTTAGCCAGGATGGTCTCGATCTCCTGACCTTGTGATCCGCCCGTCTTGGCCTCCCAAAGTGCTGGGATTACAGGCTTGAGCCACCGCGCCCGGCCCAAGTAGAGATGTTAATAGGCAGTTGTTTGCACCCGTCTGGAGCTCAAAGAGGACCTGGCTGATAACTTTGGGAGTCAGCAGGGAATAGATAACATTTAAAAGCCGTAACACTGAATGGAACCACCAAGGGAGTGAGTATAGTTGGAAAAGAGAAATAGACTGGGGACTGAGCCATGGTTACTACAGTCACCATCAGGAGAAACGAGCAGAAGGAACCGAGAAGTGGTCAGAGAGGTAAAAGGAAAATCAGGAGAAATTTGTGTTGTGGAAGTCAGGTGAAGAGTGTTTCAGAGAGGTTGGAATCTGCCATGTCAGATGCTGCTGATAGGTCAAAGTGGGATGAAGGTGGGAATTGACCACCGGATTTAATTGTATTTGATAAAGATCAGATAGCTGAAGCTTGGTTATTTGTAGTGTGATTTACAACCAATAATCTAGGGTTTTCAGCCACGATGCCTGAACACAGAGCATCATGAGAGAGTTGCATAATTGCAGTTTGAAGTTCTGAACATTTTACTTTTCTTTCCTACCTCTTTTGGACTCTTCATTCTGAAGAAATGCTTTTGGGTCTGGTTACTGCTCTGGGGAAGGGGAGTGTCTGTTAATCACAAATTGGATTTTTAATGACGTTGGGCTGCTGTGCCTTTTACTGCACTACCAGTGTCAACGTTTGGGTTTTTTTCATGGTGATGAAGACTTTATTCAGGACCATGGTGATAGGTATAGGTACCTCTGCAATGAGTCTTGCAGTCGGGGAGAGAGACTGAGCTCAACTCTGAATACAGCACAGCCAGTGGGGATTGATAGTCAAGGAGCAGGGTAAGGGTCAGTGGATAGAAAATGACTCACAATGTCAGTGTTTTATCGTAATTCAACCTCAGAGTGTGAAACCTTTCTCACGTGGAACTCGAAGTGCATTATAAATCTGTCATTGAACACTTTTAAATTAAGGCTAACTTTGGGAGGCCAAGGCGGGCAGATCACTTGAGGTGAGGAGTTTGAGACCAGCCCGGCCAACATGGTGAAACCCAGTTTCTACTAAAAATACAGGACTGGCATGGTGGCTCATGCCTGTAATCCCAGCACTTTGGGAGGCCAAGGCAGGAGGATCATTTGAGCCCAGGAGTTCGAAGTTACAGTAAGCTGTGATTGCCCCATTGCCCTCCAGCTAGAGCAACAGAGCGAGACCCTGTCTCTAAAAAAAATAATAAATAAAAATACAAAAAAAAAAAATCCGCTGGGCGTCATAGTGCACGCCTGTAATCCCAGGTACTCGGGAGGCTGAGGCAGGAGAATCACTTGCACCCAGGAAGCAGAGATTGTGGTGAGGCAAGATTGTACCTCTGCATTCCAGCCTGGGCAACAGAGTGACACTCTGATCCCCCCCTAAAAAATAAAAAATAATAATAAACATAAGGCTAATTTGGCTGGGCACAGTGGCTCACGCCCATAATCCCAACACTTTGGGAGACTGAGACAGGCAGATCACTTGAGGACAAGAGTTGAATACCAGCCTCAAGACCAGCCTGGGCAACATAGGAAACCCCATCTCTACCAAAAAATACAAAAAAATAGCTGAGTGTGGTGGCATGTGCCTGTGGTCCTAGCTACTCAGGGGGCTGAGGTGGGAGGAATGCTTGAACCCAGGAGGCAGAGGTTGCAGTGAGCTGAGATCATGCCACTGCACTCCAGTCTGGTGACAGAGTGAGACCCAATAATAATAATAATAAGGCTAATTTATATCCTGTTGAGTCTCTCATAGCACCATTCTTTTCCTTTTTAGCATTTAATCTCAAATCGTAATTACATATTTATGTGATTATTTGATTATCTTATCTCTCCTCCTAGGCTGTACACTCTATGCAAGTAGAAACTATATCTGTTTGGCTTACCAAAGTATCCTGTGCTTTGCTGAGGCCTGGCTCATAGTCCGTGCTTAATAAGTATTTATTAATCAACTTGCATAAATTACAGGTGTCATTTTATACACAAGCACCTGAACACCTAATCAGCTTAGCTAATGTCACAATCTTTTTTTTTTTTTTTTTTTTTTTTTTTTTTTTGAGATAGGCTCTGTTGCCCAGGCTGGAGTACAGTGGTGCAGTCACAGCCCACTGCAGCCTTGACCTACTGGGCTCAAGAGATCCTCCCACCTCAGTCTCCTTTCCTGAATAGCTGGGACTACAGGTGTATGCCACCATACCTAGCTAATTTTGTATTTTTTGTGGAGGAGGAGTTTTGCCATGTTGCCCAGGCTGGTCTCAAACTCCTAGGCTCAAGGGATCCACTTGCCTGGACCTCCCAAAGTCCTGGGATTACAGGTGTGAGCCACAGCTCTCAACTCTACAGTTTGTTTTTAAGTTAGGTTGAGGATCTGTCTCACTTCATAACTAGGGCCCTGACTCACCTCTGGCCCCAGTGCTTTACTTTAGCTTGTGTTATATTAGGAT
Source organism: Chlorocebus sabaeus (assembly GCF_047675955.1). NCBI lineage: Eukaryota > Metazoa > Chordata > Mammalia > Primates > Cercopithecidae > Chlorocebus > Chlorocebus sabaeus. The sequence goes on along the minus strand of NC_132908.1, from coordinate 64,643,800 downwards.
AAAATTACTGAAAAGAATTCACCCACAGAAAAATCAAATTCTCAAACAAGTCTTACTTGCATTTCAAATAAATGGAATTCTACAGTATGGGTCTTGACACTGACCCTTTGGAATGTGCCTGAGGAGACAGAGGTGTGCAGCAAGTCTGTAGAGGTGCCTCTCAAGATTCAGTGCTCTGGAAGGTGGGGGCTGGCTCTGGGGCTAGTTCATGGTGAGTGGCCCTTGAGGCACAGTAGAGGCTGACACTAAGTGAGGGCTTGCCACTCTTTCAGTGCCAAGTCTTAATGCCCAACCTGTATAGCTACAACTACAAACTGATACATACCAATGCTCTATGAATAGTCATCGTTAAGTTTGCTTGCCAGAAGTGATACCAGAGAACCCCTCTTGAACCCTCCCTTCCTCAGTATGAGTTGTTGGTGAGTGGTGAGGACTTCCTAATATCTGGAGCTCAGCCACTCACCCAGTGTGACACTGCCCAGGGAAAAGTGCCATCTTCAGATACGTTCAGCAAGTTCTGGGACTCACCAGCCTACTGGGCCTTAGCTTGAAGTTACTTTCTCAGAAAACTTATTTTCTTGGCCCCAGCCTGTATTGATGATGTTTCCAAAAGTAAGCTTACAGGTTTTTTTTTTTGTTTTTTTTTGTTTTTTTTTTTTTAAAGGAAGAAGACTTCTAATTTGCACATACCCCTTTAGTTTGATTACAGAACTGAATCTGCAAGCTGTGAACGGGTTGTTCTATGGCCTTGGGCACAACTACTTAAGGCGATTAAAAATTAAGGTATACTTTTCATACGATTAAAAACACAGATCTTAAATATTCAATTTGATGAGTTTTGACAATTGTACCACCATGTAACCCAAGCACCACACAAGATATAGAACATTTCCATCACTCTAGAATGTGGCCTTGTGCCCCTTTTTGGTTGATTCCCTCCACCAAAGCCACCACCGCCACTGCCGCCTTCTGACCAGTGTCACTGTAAATAAGGCTGCCTGAATTTCAAAAAAGTGGAATTCTACAGTATGGGTCTTTTGTGTGTGGACCTGCCATCTTTCACTCTACATAAGTTTTTAAGATTCATACAGGCTAGGCGAGGTGGCTCATTGTAATCCCAGCACTTTGGAAGACTGAGGCAGGAGGATCACTTAAGACCAGCAGGTTGAGACCAGCCTGGGCAACACAGTGAGACTCCCATCTCTACAAAAAATTAATGAAATTTTTAAAAAGAAAAAAATTCATTAATAATTAATTCCTTTTTACTGTTTTACTGTATTCCATTGTGTGATATCATAATTTATGATGTTCTGTGAACATTTGTTTCCAGTGTGGGGCCATTATGAATAAGGCTGCTGTGAACATTTGTATAATTTTTTTTTGTGGACTTACGTTTTTATTTTCTTACATAAATATCTGTAAGTGGAGTTGCTGTGATTGGGTTGATATATGTTTAATTATAAGAAACTGTCAATTTTCCAAAGTGGTTGTACTGTTTCACACTCCCACCAAGAACGTATGAGAGTTCCATTTGCCACATATCCTCTCCAAACTTCAGGATTGTAAGTCTTTTTTTTTTTTTTTTTTTAAGATGGAGTTTCACTCTTGTGGCCCAGACTGGAGAGCAGTGGCACAATCTCGGCTCACTGCAACCTCTGCTTCCCGGGTTCACACCATTCTCCTGCCTCACCCTCCTGAGTAGCTGGGACTACAGGCACCCGGCCACCATGCCCGGATAATTTTTTTGTAATTTTAGTAGGGACGGGGTTTCACCATGTTAGCCAGGATTGTCTCAATCTCCTGACCTTGTGATCCACCCGCCTCAGCCTCCCAAAGTGCTGGGATTACAGGCGTGAGCCACTGCACCTGGCCCTTTTTTTTTTTTTTTTTTTTTTTTTTTTTTTTTGATGGTGTCTTGCTCTGTCACCCAGGCTGGAGTGCAGTGGCACAATCTCGGCTCACTGCAAGCTCCACCTCCCGGGATTACACCATTCTCCTGCCTCAGCCTCCCGAATAACTGGGACTACAGGCACCCGCCACCATACCTGGCTAATTTTTTTGTATTTTTAGTAGAGACGGGGTTTCACCGTGTGTTAGCCAAGGTGGTCTTGATCTCCTCGTGATCCGCCCACCTCAGCCCTCCAAAGTGCTGGGATTACAGGCATGAGCTACTGTGCCCGGCGACAATTTTTTTAATTGGGTGGTTCATCTTTTTATTGTTAATTTGTAGGAGTTCTGCAGACAAGTCCTTTGTTACATATATGTTCAGCTCATGTTTTTTCCCAGCCTGTGGCTTGCCTTTTCATTTTTTTAATGATGTCTTTTAATGAGCAGAAATTGTTTTAAATTTTGAAATCCAGTTTTCAATTAGTTAGTGCTTTTGGTGTCCTGTCCGAGAAATCCTTACCCTATGATTTCAAAAAGTACTCTCTGATGTATTTTTCTAGAAGCTTTATGGTTCTGGCTTCTACATTTAGGTCTTTGATCTGTCTTGAATTAATTTTTGCATATAAGAGGGGTTAAGGTTAATTGTTTGCCATGTGGATATCCAATTGTTCCAACACCATTTCTTAAGAAGAATTTTTTTTCCCCATTGAATTGATTTAATGCTTTGGCTGAAAATCAATTTACTGCATTTGTGTGACTTGCAGGGTAAAGATAGTATTACAAGGCTGTAACTTTGTCTATAGAAGTCTCTAATGATTCTTTTTAAAAACCCGGCACTGAGACATAAAAAGCATATTTTGTAATTTTAAAAAGTATGGTCAGGCCAGGCGCAGTGGCTCATGCCTGTAATCCTAACACTTTGGGAGGCCAAGGCAGGCAGATCTCACAAGGTTAGGAGTTCAAGACCAGCCTGGCCAACGTGGTGAAACCCCATCTCTACAAAAAATACAAAAATTAGCTGGGTGTGGTGGCACGCGTCTGTAATCCCAGCTACTTGGGAGGCAGGAGAATTGCTTGAACTCCAGAGGTGGAGGTTGCAGTGAGCCATGATTGCCCCACTGTACTCCAGCCTGGGCGACAGAGCAAGACTCCATCTCAAAAAAAAAAAAAAAAAAAAATCACAGAGAAAACACTGTAACAGGCACTTTTTTAAAAAGACAGAGTTTCTTGGGAGTCCAAGGCGGGCGGATCACAAGGTCAGGAGATCATAGACCATCCTGGCTAACTCGGTGAAACCCCGTCTCTACTAAAAATACAAAAAATTAGCCGAGCGTGGTGGCGGGCGCCTGTAGTCCCAGCTACTCGGGAGGCTGAGGCAGAAGAATGGTGTGAACCCAGGAGGCGGAGCTTGCAGTGAGCCGAGATCGCACCACTGCACTCCAGCCTGGGTGACAGAGCGAGACTCTGTCTCAAAAAAAAAAAAAAAAAAAGACAGAGTTTCACTCTGTTGCCCAGCCTGGAGTGCAGTGGCACGATCTCGGCTTACTGCAACCTCCGCCTCCCGGGTTCAAGTGATTCTCGTTCCTCAGCCTCCTGAGTAGCTGGGACTACAGGCATCTGCCACCATGCCCAGCTAATTTTTTGTATTTTTAGTAGAGTCAGAGTATCACCATGTTGGCCAGGCTGGTCTTGAGCTCCTGACCTCAAGTGATCTGCCTGCCTCGGCTTCCCAAAGTGCTGGGATTACAGGCATGAGCCACCACACCCAACCTATTATGGTACATTTTTAAAAAGCTTAGATGGAGCCACCCAGGTTCCATTCATCTATAAGTTTCTGAAGAGCTCGCTGCTGCTGATAGGATCAGGGAGACACAATCCCAGAATAAGTAATGACACTTGAAAAAACCTGTAGATAGGCCAGGCACCTTACACCTGTGTTCTCAGCACTTTGCGGGGCTGAGGCAGGTGGATCACTTGAGGCCAGGAGTTCAAGACCAGCCTGGCCAACTTGGCAAAACCCCGTCTCTACTGAAAATACAAAATTTAGCTGGGCGTGGTGGCACATGCCTGTAATCTCAGCTACTTGGGAGGCTGAGGCAGGGGAATTGCTTGAACCTGGGAGGCGAAGGTTGCAGTGAGCTGAGATCATGCCACTGCATTCCAGCCTGTGCAACAAAGTGGGATTCTGTTTAAAAAAAGAAAAAACTGGCAGGCGATCAAAAGTATTCTTGAAGATGTACTGAGAGGTATTTAGGATGAATAATGGATACCATGGCAGGGAAAACAACTATTTAACTCCTATATTTCTCTTTCATCAGAGACCCAGCTGGAAGGACCAGGTGCAGGGAAGGTAGACTACCCAGTGCGCAGTGGGTTTGTTTCCTCTGATCAATTTGAATTACATCCCATGGGTCTTAGAAAAGTAGCAGCTGACCATGATACACTCCATAAACTACTGTCAGTAAGCATTGAGGCATTGTGGAGCAGAGGCAGGTGCCCGATGATGGGAGATACGCAACATCTGTGATGTTTGAGCCTGATGCTGGTGATTCCTCAGAACAGTGTGAGAACATCTCATCAAAGAAATGATCCCTGAACACCTGGAAAGAGAACTGGCAAACACTGCAAGATGTGTGGATTTATAAAGGACATCATCATCTAACATTTATTAAGGCCTAACTCTATGTCAGGTGCCTATACACGTCTGGTTGTTGGCCTTGTGGATATCATGGTCAGTTCTGACTGTGCTCTTGGTAACAATTTGTTTTTTTTAGTATGCTTGCTGGATTATTGGTAACCTTGAGGGGAGTGCCAAATATAAATATCATTTATTTAGATGTGAGCTGTGGGGGTTTTTTGTAGCCCCTCATCCCATTGGGCAAAAAGAGAAATGAGAGCTAGTATAGTTCTGTGAAATTGTAATTACTGTACTTGAAATCACCGATCCAGAAAATGATGGCAGCCTCAGTTTCCTCATACGTAAAATGAAGATGATAATAATAATGGCACCTGCCTCTGGAAGTTATAATTGTTAAATCAGATGATGCCTGTAAAGCACGGGGCACGTAATGTTTACTCAAAAAGAGGTGTTATTATGCTGATCTGATTTTCAGCTGACACAAAACTGGTAGGGACAGTGAGTAAATATCCAAAATTATCTTAGCCAGTAAACAGTCACCCAAATTAAACTAAATGAAATTTATTAGAGTGAAAATTTAAAGTACTGAACTTGGGGTCAAAAAACTATAATTTGTACACCCAAGTTCATAGCAGCATTATGGACATAGTAAAATGTGGAAGCAACCCGAGCATTCACTGACGTAAATGGATAAGCAAAATGTGATATCTACACATGATGGAATATTATTATTCAGCCCTTATAAAAGGAAGGAAAATCTGACACATCCTACAACATGGATGAACCTTGAGGACATTACGCTGAGTGAAATCAGCCAGACATAGAAGCACAGATACTGTATGATTCCAATTACGTGAGGTACCTAGAGTAGTCAGATTCAGAGACAGAAAGTAGAATGGTGATTGCCAGAGGCTGGGCAGAGGGGTAATGGGGAGTTATGTCATCTCCTCCAGGAAGTCTTTCCTGCCTGTACACTGCCTCTAGCCCCTGTAGTTAATGGTGCTCTTCTCTGCACCAGAGGCAAGTTTCTGTTGCTCTGCCTGTCATATCATATGATAGATTTGCTCAAGTGCCTGTCTGATCTATGGAGTTCTTTGAGGGTACAGGTAACATCTGATTCATCTTTTCAGTGTCAAAATCGGCAAGAAATTGTGTTTTATCCTCAAGTCACCTCCTGGTGGTCATTCCAGACAGAAAGGGGCAGGGGTGACAGTTCCTGCCAGTTGAGATTGCCTCCTTTAAAGAACATTTCCAGACATTCTACCAAACAAAACCTTCTATATTTATCTCATTTGACACACCTCTTTACAAGTAATGCTAGGAAATACAGGGTTTGTTTTTTGTTTTTGAGACAGAATTTCACTCTTGTTGCCCAGGCCGGAGTGCAGTGGCGTGATCTCGGCTCACCACAACCTCCACCTCCCGGGTTCAAGTGATTTGCCTTCCTCAGCCTCCCAAGTAGCTGGGATTATAGGCATGCACCACCACACCTGGCTGATTTTGTATTTTTAGTAGAGATGGGGTTTCACCATGTTGGTCAGGCTGATCTGGAACTCCCAACCTCAGGTGATCCACCCGCCTTGGCCTCCCAGAGTGCTGGGATTTGGGCATAAGCCACCATGCCTGGCCAGGAAATATAGGTTTTAACTCTGCACTTTAAAACTCCAACATTAGACCGGACTGGTGGCTCACGCCTGTAATCCCAGCACTTTGGAAGGCCGAGGTGGGCAGATCGCGAGGTCACGAAATCGAGACCATCCTGGCTAACACGGTGAAACCCCATCTCTACTAAAAAAATACAAAAAAGTAGCTTGGTGTGGTGGTGGGCGCCTTTAGTCCCAGCTACTCGGGAGGCTGAGGCAGGAGCCTGGCATGAACCCGGGAGGTGGAGTTTGCAGTGAGCCGAGATGGCACCACTGCACTTCAACCTGGGCAACAGAGGGAGACTCCGTCTCAAAAAAAAAAACAAACCAACATTATAAAGACTGTTGGCAGGAAAGAAGGATTCTTAGGCACCTTCTGCTGAGGGTCTGACCACTATACAAGCTGCCTAATGAGCAAGTGACCTCTAGTTATCCACTGACTCCAAAATTCTCAGAATCTGATTTCTCACACACAGTGAGGTGGGGTGATCCTTCTTTTACTATGATCCTGGCTACTGGCCGGGCTCAGTGGCTCACTCCTGTAATCCCAGCACTTTGGGAGGCCAAGGCAGGCAGATCATCTGAGGTCAGGAGTTCAATACTAGCCTGGCCAACATGGTGAAACCCCATCTCTACTAAAAATACAAAAATTAGCCAGGCATGGTGTCATACGCCTATGATCCCAGCTACTTGGGAGGCTGAGGCAGGAGAATCACTTGAACCCGGGAGGCAGAGGTTGTAGTGAGCTCAGATTGTGCCACTGTGCTCCGGACTGGGCGACAGAGTGAGACTCCGTCTCAAAAAAAAAAAAAAAAAAAAAAAAAGTCCTGGCTACCTTCATGACGATACTGTGTCACTTGGAGTTCCTGAGCCTTATAACAGAGTGTAAGGCAGGGGTCAGCAAATCTTTTCTGTAAAGGGCCAAATTGTAAAATTTTTTTTTTTTTTTTTTTTTTTGAGACAGAGTCACTCTGTTGCCCAGGCTGGAGTGCACTGACGTGATCTCTGTTCACTGCAACCTCCGCCTCCCAGGTTCAAGTGATTCTTCTGCCTCCGCCTCCTGAGTAACTAGGATTACAGGTACACACCCCGAAGCCTGGCTAATTTGTGCATTTTTAGTAGAGACAGTGTTTCATGTGTTGGTCTTGAACTCCTAGCCTCAAGCAATCCGCCTGCCTCAGTCTCTCAAAGTACTGGGATTACAGGTGTGAGCTACTGCACCAGCCTCCAAATTTTAAATATTTTAAGCTGTGTGGGCCGTATGGCTTCTGTTGTACCTGCTCTGCTGTTGGTGGTACAAAAGCAACCAAAAAAAAGGAGTATTACCTACTGTATTCCGTCATACCTGTAAAATTATTTACAAAAACAGTTATCAGATTGGATTTCTCCCACCCCTGTGATAGCCAGTGGGTCGTGGCCTCTAGTTTGGCAGAAGCAGGGGCTCTACAGACTAGATACACAGAAGGTAAGATGATCGAGCAGTCTGGGAAAAAACAATTCACAGATCTCAGCTTCCACACCAAAGTCTCAACAGTCGGGCCTTTTGGGTTCCATGTTTTTCTTAAGGACACTGCAGTTTCTGTCACTTAGGCTTAGAACTTCAGGGTCTTTTTTTTTTTTTTTTTTTTGTGGGGGCAGTCATATTTATTGAAGTATAGTTTACAAAACAGTGAAGTTTATCCTTTTTCTGTATATTCTGTGCTATCAGTTTTGACAAATGCTCTCATGTAATCGCCACTCTAGACAAGATATAGAACAGTTTCATCACCCTGCAAAACTTCCCATGCCCCTTTGTTATCTACACTTGGCCCCAGTTCCAACCCTTGACAACCACTGATCTATTCTCTGTCCCTATAGTTTTGCTTTTCCATTATGGCATTTAAATGGGATCACACAGTATGGTGCCTTTGAGTAGGGCATCTTTCAGTTAGCAGAATGCATTTGAGATTTGTTCATTGTGGCATACATCCGTAGTATGTTCTTTTTATCACTGAGTAGTATCCATTGGCATTGATATACTACTGTTCATCTGCTCACCAATTGAAGGATATTTGTGTTGATACTGTGTTGATTACAGGATGTGGCAGTTATGAATAAAACTGCTATAGACATTCATGTATAGGTTTTTGTGTGAATATAAGTTTTCATTTCTCTTGCTAAGTACTAAACCTAGAAGTAGGATTGTTAGGTTGTATGATAGGTATCTATTTAGCTTTGTAAGATGGGAAACTTTTCCAAAGTGGCTATATTATTTTACATTTTCATCAATAATGAATAGTTGCTTCTTACCCTTGCCAGTATTTGATATCAGGTTTTCTGAATTTCAGACTTGTAATGTGTATTTAATACGTTTTAATTTGTCTTCCTCTCCTCTCCTCTCCCCTCCCCTCCCCTCCTCTCCTCTCCCCTCCCCTCCCCTCCCCTCCCCTCCCCTCCTCTCCTCTCCCCTCCCCTCCCCTCCCCTCCCCTCCCCTCCCCTCCCCTTCCCTCCCCTCCCCTCTCCTCTCCTCTCCTCTCCTCTCCTCTTTCTTTTCTTTTCTCTCACTCTCACGCCCAGGCTGGAGTGCAGTGGTGCAATCTCAGCTCAGTATAACCTCTGCCTCTTGGGTTCAAGCGATTCTCCTGCCTCTGCCTCCTGAGTAGCTGGGATTACAGGCATGCACCACCACACCTGGCTAATTTTTTTTTTTTTTTTTCTAGTAGGAACGGGATTTCACCATGTTGTCCAGGCTGGTCTCGAACTCCTGACCTCAGATGATCTGCCCGCCTTGGCCTCCCAAAGTGCTGGGATTACAGGCATGAGCCACTGAACCCAGCCTTAGTTTTTTGTTTGTTTGTTTGTTTGTTTGTTTTTGAGACAGTCTTGCTCTGTCACCCAGGCTGGAATGTAGTGGCACCATCTCGGTTCAGTGCAACCTCTGCCTCCCGACTTCACACAATTCTCCAGTCTCACCCTTCCAAGCAGCTGGGATTACCAGGCACCCGCCACTATGCCTTGCTGATTTTTGTATTTTTAGTAGAGACAGGGTTTCACCATATTGGCCAGGCTGGTCTCGAACTCCTGACCTCAGATGATCTGCCCTCCTCAGCCTCCCAAAGTGCTGGGATTACAGGCTTGAGCCACTGTGCCTGGGCTTAATTTGTATTTCTAATTAATGCTGTCTAATGACTATTAATATGGTGAGTTATAGTAATTGATTTTATTACTTTTTTACATTTTTTTTTTTTTTCGAGACGGAGTCTCACTCTGTTGCCCAGGCTGGAGTGCAGTGGGATGAGCTCGGCTCACTGCAACCTCCACCTCCCAGGTTCAAGCAATTCTCCTGCCTCAGTCTCCCAAGTAGCTGGGATTACAGGCACGTGCTGCCATGCCCGGCTAATTTTTTTGTGTTTTAGTAGAGACGGGGTTTTACCTTGTTGCCCAGGCTGATTGTGAACTCCTGAGCTCAGGCAATCTGCCCACCTCAGCCTCCCAAAGTGCTGAGATTACAGGTATGAGCCTCCGCATCTGGCCTATTTTTTGTTTTTTTGAGGCAGGATCATGCTCTTGTTGCCCAGGCTGAAGTGTAATAGTGCAAACATGGCTCACTGCAACCTCCACCTCCGGGGCTCAAGTGTTCCTCCCATCTTAGCCTCCTGAGTAGCCACAGGTGTGTGCCACTGCACCTGGCTTTTTTTTTGTTTTTTTGTAAAGACAGGGTTTCACCATGTTCACCAGGCTGGTCTTGAATTCCTGGCCTCAAGCAATCCATCTGCCTTGGCCTCCAAAAATACTGGGATTACAGGTGAACCACTGCACCTGGCCTTTTTTTTTTTTTCAGTTAAACATTTTGCTATCCAGGCTGGGAGCGGTGGCTTGCTCCTGTTATCCCAGCACTTTGGGAGGCTGAGGCTGGTGGATTGCTTGAGGCCTGGAGTTCGAGACCAGGCTGGCCAACATGGCAAAACCCCTTCTCTACAAAATGTACAAAAATTAGCCAGGTGTGGTGGTACACATCTGTGGTCCCAGCTACTCAGGTGGCTGAGGCAGGAGAATCACCTGAACCCAGGAGGCGGAGGTTGCAGTAAACTGAGATCGTGCTACTGCATTCCAGTCTGGGTGACAGAGTGAGACTGTCTCAAAACAAACAAAAAAACCCCATATTCTCCTATCCAATAGTAGTTGATTTTAGAATGTTGAGTCAGCCTTGCATTCCTGGGATTAAACCCCTCTTGGTCATGGTGTATTTTATTTTATTTTATTTTTTATTATTGATTTTTTGTTTTGTTTTGTTTGTTTCTGAGATGGAGTCTTGCTCTGTCGTCCAGGCTGGAGTGCAGTGGCGTGATCTCGGCTCACTGCAAGCTCCACCCTCCCGGGTTCACGCCATTCTCCTTGCCTCAGCCTCCTAAGTAGCTGGGACTACAGGCGCCCGCTACCATGCCTGGCCAATTTTTTATATTTTTTAGTAGAGACGGAGTTTCACTGTGTTAACCAGGATGGTCTCGATCTCCTGACCTCATGATCTGCCTGCCTCGGCCTCCGAAAGTGCTGGGATTACAGGCGTGAGCCACTGTGCCCGGCCTTGTTTTGTTTTTTAAGAGACGAAGTCTTGCTCTGTCACCCAGGCTGGAGTGCTAGTGGTGCAATCTCAGCTCACTGCAGCCTCTGCCTCCCTGGTTCCAGCGATTCTCCTGCCTCAATCTCCTGGGTAGTTTGGATTACAGGCACACGCCACCATGCCTGGCTAATATTTGTATTTTCAGTAGAGATAGGATTTCACCATGTTGGCCAGGCTTGTCTCAAACTCCTGATCTCAGGTAATCTGCCCACCTTGGCCTCCCAAAGTGCTAGGATTACAGATGTGAGCCACCACACCTGGTCAGTGTGTTGCCTTTTAACTCATTGCTAGATTTAATTTGCTAATATTTTATTGAGGATTTTTGTGCCTAAGTTTATGAGAGGTGTTGGTCTATAGTTCAGTTTTTTTTTTTTTGGCTCTCCCACTCCCCTGATAATCCCAAATCCTAGTGATAACTGTCTGCTCCATTTCATTCTAATTTCTAAAATGGAGGGAACTCCATTAGACCTTCCTTATGTCTTACCTGATATCCTAACTGGTTCTCTGTGTCTAGTGTCTCCTAAACTCTATCCTACCTACATCTTTCTGCCAAATTAAAGAAAAAAAATTCAGGCCGGGCGCAGTGGCTCACGCCTGTAATCCCAACACTTTGGGAGGCCGAGGCGGGCAGATCACCAGAGGTCAGGAGTTCGAGACCAGCCTGGCCAATATGGGAAAACCCCGTCTCTACTAAAAATACAAAAATTAGCTGGGCATGGTGGCGAGCACCTGTAATCCCAGCTACTCGGGAGGCTGAGGCAGGAGAATTGCTTGAACCTGGGAAGTGGAGGTTGCAGTGAGCCGAGATCACGCCACTGCACTCCAGCCTGGGTGACAGAGCAAGACTCCATCTCAAAAACAAAAAAGAAAAAAGAAAAAAAAAACAGTTCAGTGGTTCTTATTGCTTACCTACATTTGTCAAGGTCTAGGCAGGAAACAGTGTACTCAAAGGGTTAATTAAAAACTCTTTAATGAAGGGATTATTCACAATAGTGTGAGTAGTAAAGGAAACATACAAGGGATGGTGGAGCACCCAGGGACTGGCAAGATAGTGTCACCACGCCAGGTGCAATGATGGAGTGGGGATGTGTCACTGGAACCTAGCAAAAGCTATGGTCATGGGAGAGAGGGGTCCTCCAAAGGAGCTGTGACCTTGGTTAAGGAACACAGCTCCTGCCAGAACCACATCCTGGCAGGGAGAGAAGGCAGAGAATAAACACCTTGGCCTTTCTTCCTTCTCGCTGATCTCTTCCTGGTTCTTTCTCTTGGCTGGACTCAGATGGAAGCCAGAGGACCTGGAGCCCAGGCCTTTAGAGACTGACCTGACTCCAGAGACAAAAAGTGGGGCAGAGAGGATCAGGTAGGGAAGGAGGAGCAGACCAAGAATACCGAGCACACCCACCTGTCAAAATCCAAACTCCTGAGATTAACACTTTATGCCACCAGCTCTGGCTCCTACTCACCTTGCTAACTTGTCACCCCTGAAATTAGGACTTTTAATCTTTTTATGTCCCACAGCTCCCTTGTTAGCTCCTCAGGAAAGGTGAGACGTATGAACAGGTTAGTATTGGTTTTGAACAGTGGATCAGAGGCGAACAGTCACCCCCCAGGGCAGACAGCGGAAGGAACTTCCCTGGCTCACACTCATCACGAAGGATGGAAGAAGATTTGCTCCACACGTGCACGTGTTACAAAATGACTGTTTTTCTTTCTTGTTTTTATAGAGGCTCAGAGAAGCAAAGTAACCTGCTCAAGGTTTCATGCCGGTTGCAGTAGGTCATGCACACAGCCAGGCATGGAATCCTGGGAGAGTTACCTCGCCTCTTTGAGCATATTTTCTCATCTGTACAACAGGGTTGCATGGACCCAAGGACGGACTAAACACTGGCTGGCCTATTAAACTCACTTCATATTAGCTCAGAATTATGACCTTCGTATTTCTACCCAACTTTTGAAGAAGAGACATCTAAGTCACAGATAGTTAATAGATATCTTTTTTTAAGAAAAAGATTCCCTATGTGCTGACACATATCTAATTGGCCAGGCCCAATTATAGGTATTTTACAAATATTAACTCAATCCTTAAATCCCCTGTGAGGTAGATAAAATTTCCCCATTTTACAGATGAGGAAATGGAGATACAGAGTGACTAAGGGACTTACTGAGGTCACTCAGCTGGTAAATGACAGAGCCAGGATTTGAACCCAGGCAAGGCCTTGTGAAATTGTATATAGCCTGTCTTGCCAAGGCACCCTTCATTGCTGACCAGCATGTGGTGATGGGAAATGCATGTGGCCTTGGCAGGACTGGGTTTGTGGAGATCTTTGGAGGCATGTGAAGGATATGTGCAAGGATGTTAAAGACAAAGAGTGGGGAAATTTTAGGGGTGAGAAAGCGTAGCCACTGAAATAAACAAGGAAAACCAGCTCTGCCTGCTTGGGCAGGAAATAGCTAGTCAGCAAGCCTGCCTGCCTTCATGCCATCTGGCTTCCTCGGGGACCAGCCAGTACCCCTTTATGGGTGTTTGGGTGTTAATGAAGCTTCCTCTTGAGTCAGTGGCAATAAAAGAGGTTATTAAAATTTTTTCAGCCGGGCGCGGTGGCTCAAGCCTGTAATCCCAGCACTTTGGGAGGCCGAGACGGGTGGATCACGAGGTCAGGAGATCAAGACCATCCTGGCTAACACGGTGAAACCCCGTCTCTACTAAAAAATACAAAAAACTAGCCGGGCGAGGTGGCGGGCGCCTGTAGTCCCAGCTACACAGGAGGCTGAGGCAGGAGAATGGCGTGAATCCGGGAGGCAGAGCTTGCAGTGAGCTGAGATCCGGCCACTGCACTCCAGCCCGGGCAACAGAGCGAGACTCCGTCTCAAAAAAAAAAAAAAAAAAAAAAAAATTTCTAGTCCATTCTGTTGTTTTAAGCTGCCGATACTTACATATATTTTTTTTTCACTTCACATTGGCTCAAAATTATTATCCTCATATTCCTACACAGCTTTTGAAGAGGAGACATCTAAGTCGGTCATAGATACGTAACAGCTTAAAAAAAAAAAAATTCCCTATGTAGTGGGTATATATAGTCCCTATATATACCCAAATACAGCTAGAGTGAGAAGGAACCGTGTGAGAGTGGAAGAAGTGTGCCCTGGTCATGAATTTACAGAAGACATGGACTGTGTCTCACTCCCTTAGCCCTGTAACAGTTGGTAATTAATGACCAACAAAATTTGGGTTGGCACGGTGGCTCATGCCTGTAATCTTAGCACTTTGGGAGGCCGAGGCGGACAGATCACCTGAGGTCAGGAATTCGAGACCAGCCTGGCCAACATAGCGAAACCCTGTCTCTACTAAAAATACAAAAATTAGCCAGGTATGGTGGCGCATGCCTGTAATCCCAGCTACTCGGAAGGCCGAGACAGGATAATCACTTGAATTCGGGAGGCTGAGGTTGCAGTGAGCCAAGATCATGCCACAGCACTCCAGCCTGGGTGACAGGAGACTGTATCAAAAAACAAAACAAAACAAAAAACCTTAAGTAGAATCTCACTGTTTATCTAATGCTGCATACTTGACACTGTCAAGCTCCTATAATAGCCATAACTTATAAATAACCAAAACACCTGTAAAAGCAAACAGTGACCAAAATAGCTGAAGGGAGTCTAGGACATGAAAATTGTAGAAGATAACTGTGTGCTTGACCTGTTTTCTAAGAAAACTAGAAGAGAAGGCTGTAAGGGCAGAATTAGCAGAGAAAAGAGAGAGAGGGTGGCCAGGCTCGGTGGCTCATAGCTGTAATCCCAGCACTTTGGGAGGTCAAGGTGGGTGGATCACCTGAGGTCAAGAGTTCAAGACCAGCCTGGCCAACATGGTGAAACCCTGTCTCTACTAAAAATACAAAAATTAACTGGGTATGGTGGTGCATGCCTGTAATCCAATTTACTTGGGAAGCTGAGGCCAGGAGAATCGCTTGAACTGAGGCGGCGAAGGTTGCAGTAAGCTGAGATTGCACGATTACACTCCAGCTAGGTGACAGAGTGAGACTCCATCTCAAAAAAAAAAAAAAAAAAAGAGAGAGAGATGGAGAAAGTAGAAAAGGAAAGCGAGGTGACTGAGTGGCCACAGACACTGTTTACCATCAGAAAGAAAGAAAGATGGTTAAGATAAAACAGAACCTCAGTGAGAGTACAGGAGGCAAGCCAAGCTTCACAGTCACAGAGAGTGAAGATAAGAGGCACGAATTGGCAGGGGTCTGGACTTAGAGGCAGCCCAAGTCATGCGTAATTTAGTGGTTCACAAAGGAGCAGGTGTACTTCAGGTAGAATTGAGCAGTACAGGATGCTATACCGGGCTATGCTGACAAACCATCCCCTAACGTAGACATTTTCTTAGCCCAGTATACTTATGTCTACAGTAGGAGGAAAAGAGATGCTGGGCTTGAAAATGAAATTAAGAAAACATTTTTGGCCGGGCGCGGTGGCTCAAGCCTGTAATCCCAGCACTTTGGGAGGCCGAGACGGGCGGATCACGAGGTCAGGAGATTGAGACCATCCTGGCTAACACGGTGAAACCCCGTCTCTACTAAAAATACAAAAAACTAGCCGGGCGAGGTGGCGGGCGCCTGTAGTCCCAGCTACTCCGGAGGCTGAGGCAGGAGAATGGCGTAAACCCGGGAGGCGGAGCTTGCAGTGAGCTGAGATCCGGCCACTGCACTCCAGTCCGGGCTACAGAGCAAGACTCCGTCTCAAAAAAAAAAAAAAAAAGAAAACATTTTTGCCAGCCATGGTGTCTCACACCTATACTCCCAGTGTTTTGGGTGGCCGAGGTGGGAGGATCACTTGAAGCCAGGAATTCAAGACCAGCCTGGGCAACATAGTAAGATGCTGTCTCTATATTAAAATTAAAACAAACAAAAAAACCTTTTTTATTTTTTTTATAATTTTTTAAATTATTTTTTTATAAAAATTTTTATAATTTATTTTTATTTGTTTTATATTTTTTAAAATTAATTTAAATAATTTTTTAAAATATTTTTATTTTTTATAATCCCACCACCTTGGGAGGCTGAGCCGAGAGTATCGCTTGAGGCCAGGAGTTTGAGACCAGCCTAGGTAACACAGCGAGACCCCATCTCTACAAAAAAATAAAAAATTAAGATGGGCTCGGTGACTCATGCCTATAATCCCAGCACTTCAGGAGGCCCAGGTGGGCGGATAAGCTGAGGTCAGGAGTTTGAGACCAGCCTGGGGAACATGGTGAAACCCCGTCTCTGATAAAAATACAAAAAAATTAGCCAGGTGTGATGGCGCATGACTGTAATCCCAGCTAGTCAGGAGGTTGAGGCAGGAGAATCGCCTCAGCCTCAGAGCTTGGGAGGTGGAAGTTGCAGTGAGCCAAGATCGAACCCACTGCATTCCAGCCTGGGTGATAGATCAAGACTCTGTCTTAAAAAACAAACAAAAGTGCATGTCCTAAATGCCACTGGATTGTGGGGGTTTGTTTTTTGGAGGTTTTGGTTTTCTTTTTTTTTTTTTTTTTTTTGAGACAGGGTCTTGCTCTGTCACCCAGGCTGGAGTGCAGTGGCATGATCATAACCCACTATAGCCTCTGAAATTCCTGGGCACAAGTAATCCACCTCAGCCTCCCAAAGTGCTGGGATTATAGGCATGAGGCTTTGCACCCAGCCAACACTGAATTGTTCACTTTAAAATAGTTAATTTCAGTTGGATACAGAGTTTCAGTATGGAATGAAGAAGAAGTCCTGGAGGTGGGTGTTGGTGATGGTTGCTCAATATGAATGTATTAGTGCACTGAACTGTACACCTAAAAATGGTTTAAAATGATAAATTCTATAATGTACACTTTTCCACTTCCCAAAAAAGATTCTAGCCAGGCACCATGGCTCATTCCTGTAATATCAGCAATTTGGGAGGCCAAGGCAGGAGGATTGCTTGGGCCCAGGAGTTTGAGACCAGCCTGGGCAACATGATGGAACCCTGTCTCTACAAAAAATACAAAAAATTAGCCAGGTATGATTAGCGGGGCGTGATGGCATGCACCTGTAGTCCCAGCCACTTGCTTGAACCCAGGAGGCGGAGGTTGCGGTGAGTTGAGATCGCACTACTCGACTCCAGCCTGGGTGACGGAGTGAGACTCTGTGTCAAAAAAAAAAAAAATTCCAGGTGTGGTGGCTAATTTGAAATACGGTTCTCTAAGTTATAAGTGGTCCTGGGCCGAATATGCAGATGAAGTGCTCTCCCTGGATTTGGCTAGATCAGATAGCTTTTGCTGGTGTCCCATTAGTAGGACCAGAGGTACATATATCTGTCACTTTGTGTTTGAAATGCAAGCTTTTTATTTAAAAAGTGAGGAGGGATTCCTTTTAGAACCACATTTTCCTTTTTTGTTGTTTTTGTTTTTGTTTTTGAGACAGAGTCTCACTGTGTCACCCAGGCTGGAGTACAGTGGTGGGATCTCGGCTCACTGCAAGCTCTGCCTCCCGTGTTCACACCATTCTCCTGCCTAAGCCTCCCGAGTGGCTGGGACTACAGGTGCCCACCACCACACCTGGCTAATTTTGTTTTTGTATTTTTAGTAGAGACGGGGTTTCACTGTGTTAGCCAGGATGGTCTTGAACTCCTGACCTCATGATCCGCCCGCCTCGGCCTCCCAAAGTGCTGGGATTACAGGCACGAGCCACTGTGCCTGGCCTTTTTTTTTTTTTTTTTTTTTAATTATTCTCCTTTATCCCCTTTCTCTACTCTGGTTTCCCTATCCCCTGTAAATGTATTTAGTATGTATCCTTTTGTTTGTAAAAGTTCCTGTGAAGCATTTTTGTTTCTGTGTATGTGTGTGGGGTTTTGTTTTGTTTTGTTTTGTTTGAGACAGAGTCTTGCTCTGTTGCCCAAGCTGGTGTGCAGTGGCATTATCTCGGCTCACTGCAACCTCTGCCTCCCGGGTTCAAACAATTCTCCTGCCTCAGCCTCCTGAGTAGCTGGGACTACAGGCGTGCACAATCACACCCAGCTAATTTTTTTTATTTTTTAGTAGAGATGGGGTTTTGTCATGTTGGCCAGGCTGGTCGTGAACTCCTGACCTCAGGTGATTCACCCGCCTCTGGCTCCCAAAGTGCTGGAATTACAGGTGTGAGCCACTGCACTCAGCCTGTGTGTGTATTTTTAGCTTATATAAATAATGTATTAGAGCTTACTGTGTTTTCTTTTTTTTACCAAGTTCATTCATGTGACTGTATTCATCTAGTATTGTTTCTAACTTGCAGAGAACCCCAGTGGGTACATCCCCCACACTTTACCTGCCCGCTTCTGACCCCCAGATTGTCTCCAACTCTGCACCTCAGACATGATGTGGTAAATATCTTTATATCCCTTATCAGTGGATCCCTATGAGAATTTCTTTGGGAACACACACACACACGAGTAGAATTTGTGAGTCATAAAATGCAGTTTTAATTATAAATAAGGCCAGATTACTTCTTACTCGGAACAGCTGTACGATTCTATATCACTATCAGCAGCACGTGAGGATAGAACCTCCAGTATGTTTTCAAAGGGTAACTTTGGTGTTTCATGGACAAACGTGGCCATCAGAAGCTGGTGACACCAGTGAGTGGGCGCATCCAGAAAACACTTTACTGAGCGCAGTGAATTCATTAATTTATTCATTCACTAATCAGTGGAGGGCCTGCTGTGTTTGTGGCCCTGAGGACACAAAAGAGGAATAAGTTTAGTTGCTATTGCAAGTGTATAGAAGGTCCAGAGGGAGGAGCTCCTGGTGGGGTGCAGTCAGAAAAGATTTACAGAGAAGGGAAGATGCAGTGTAGAGAGGAGTTCTAGGAGTTGGTCATCTCAAAGAAAGCAGAAGCTGTGCTATGCAGAGGGACCTACCGCAGTCTTAATTTTTTTTTTTTTTTTTTTTTTTTTTTTGATCTAGGCACAATGTGGCTTGCTCCTGTAATCCTAGCACTTTGGGAGGCCAGATCACTTGAGGCCAGGAGTTCGAGACCAGCCTGGGTGACATAGTGAAACCCTATCTCTACAGAAAATGCAAAAATTAGCCTGGCACAGTGGTGTGCACCTGTAATCCCAGCTACTCGGGAGGCGGAGATGGGAGGATCCCTTGAGCCTGTGAGGTTGAGGCTGCAGTGAGCCATGATCAAACCACTGCACTCCAGCCTGGGCAACAGAACAAGAATCTGTCTCAAAATAAAAATTGTGATAGTGACCAAGATCAGGAGTACTTAGCTTTTTAAAGGTAATCGGTAGGCCAGGCACGGTGGCTCACACCTGTGATCCCAGCACTTTGGGAGGCCAAGGCAGGTGGATCGCCTGAGGTCAGGAGTTCAAGACCAGCCTGGCCAACGTGGGGAAACCCCATCTGTACTAAAAATTAAAAAATTAGCCAGGCATGATGGCACACGCCTGTAGTCCCAGTTACTCAGGAGGCTGAGGCACAAGAATTGTTTGAACCCAAGAGGCGGAGGTTGCAGTGAGCTGAGATTATGCCACTGCACTCCAGCCTGGACGACAGAGTGAGACTCCATCTCAAAAAAGAATCAATAAATGTAATTGGTAAACAAAGGGACTGTATGGTATTTATAAAATTATTGGTAAAATGATGTTACTGAAGGAAATACATAGAAGTTAAAATAGTTGTGTTAGAGATTTTTCCCTCTTAATGACAGATTTGTCCTTTTAATCATAGTACAGAGGGTGAGAAGGTTCAGGAAAGTGTACATATGACAAACAGGACATTTTGTTATGGCTCCAAATGTAGATAATTTTTCACATGTGTTAAATATAGCTCAGAGGTTCTCATCTGGTGGCTACACACTAGGATCACCTGAGGAGCTTTAAAAGTGAATGGTGAGGCCAGGCACAGTGGCTCATGCCTGTAATCCCAGCACTTTGGGCAGCCGAGACGGGCGGATCCCTTGAAGTTGGGAGTTCAAGACCAGTGCCACTCCACTCCAGCCAGGGTGACAGAGTGAGACTCTGTCTCAAAAAAAAAAAAAAAAAAAAAAGAATAATGGTCACCTCACTTCCATCAGAATGGCTAACCAACAGAAAGCACCAGAAAGTAACAAGGGTTGGTGAGAACGTGGAGAAATCAGAAGGCTTGCACACTGTTGGAGGGAATGTAAAATGGTACAGCCACTGTGGAAAACAGTATGTGGTTCCTCAGAAAATTAAAAATCTAATTACCATGGCCTGGCAATTCCACTTCTGGATATATGCTCCAAGCAAATGAAAGCAGAGTCTAGAAGATATTCTTGTTCACCATGTTCATATCAGTATTATTCACAGTAGCTAAAACGTGGAAGCAATCCAGGTGTCCATTGATAGAGGAATGGATCAGCCATACAATGGCGTATTACTCAGCCTTGAAAAGGAAGGAAGTCCTGACATATGCTACAAGTTTCGTAAGGGTGAACCTTGAAGGCATTATGCTAACCGAAATAAGCCCGTGACAGAAGCACAAATAATGTATGATTTCACTTATATGAGGTATCTAAAGTAGTCAAATTCATAGAGACAAAGTAGAATAATGGTTGCCAGGGGCTGGGGCGGGGGTAGAGGGAATGGGAAGTTATTATTTAATGGGAATAATGGGTATTATTTAATGCGTTTTTAGTTTTGCAAGGTGAAAAGAGTTCCAAGATGGGTGGTGGTGATGGTTACACAACAATGTAAATGTATTTATTTATTTACTTATTTATTTTATTTTATTTTATTTTGAGACAGATTCTTGCTCTGTTACCCAGGCTGGAGTGCAGTGGCTTGATCTCGGCTCACTGCATCCTCCACCTCCCAGGTTCCAGCAATTCTCCTGTCTCTGCCTCCCGAGTAGCTGGAATTACAGGCACGTGCGACCAGGCCGGCTAATTTTTGTATTTTTAGTAGAGATGGGGTTTCACCATGTTGGTCAGGCTGGTCTCGAACTCCTGACCTCAGGTGATCCACCCTCCTCTGCTTACCAAAGTGCTAGGATTACAGGCGTGAGCCACCGCGCCCAGCTGTAAATGTATTTAATACCACTGATGTATATACTTAAAAATAGTTAAGATGGGCCGGGCGCCGTGGCTCACGCCTGTAATCCCAGCACTTTGGGAGGCCGAGGCGGGCGAATCACAAGATCAGGAGATCAAGACCATCCTGGCTAACTCGGTGAAACGCCGTCTCTACTAAAAATACAAAAAATTAGCCGGGCGTGGTGGCGGGCACCTGTAGTCCCAGCTACACAGGAGGCTGAGGCAGGAGAATGGCGTGAACCCGGGAGGCGGAGCTTGCAGTGAGCCGAGATTACGCCACTGTACTCCAGCCTGGGCGACAGAGCGAGACTCTGTCTCAAAAAAAAAAAAAAAAAAAAAAATAGTTAAGATGGGCTGGGTGTGGTGGCTCACACCTGTAATCCCAGCACTTTGGGAGGCCAAGGTGGGTAGATCGCTTGAGCTCAGGAGTTCGAGACCAGCCTGGCCAACATGGCGAAACCTTGTCACTACCAAAAATACAAAAATTAGCCGGGGGTGATGGCACACACCTGTAATCCCAGCTACACGTGTGGCTGAGGCAGGAGAATTGCTTGAAACCAGGGAGGGGGAGGTTCCAGTGAGCCGAGATTGCGCCACTGCACTCCAACCTGGGCGACAGAGTGAGACTCTGTCTTTAAAAAAGCAAAAAATAGGCCGGGCACTGTGGCTTATGCCTGTAATCCCAGCACTTTGGGAGGCCGAAGTGGGCGGATCATGAGGTCAGGAGATCGAGACCATCCTGGCTAACATGGTGAAACCCCATCTCTACTAAAAATACAAAAAAAATTAACCGGGCGTGGCGGCGGGCCCCTGTAGTCCCAGCTACTTGCGAGGCTGAGGCAGGAGAATGGCGTGAACCCAGGAGGCGGAGCCTGCAGTGAGCCGAGATCACGCCACTGCACTCCAACCTGGGCAACACAGCAAGACTCCATCTCAAAAAAAAAAAAAAAAAAGTGAATTTTATGTCTATTGTACCACAATTTTAAAAATTACATTAAAGTTTAAAAAGAGAAAAAATGATGATGATGTGGCCCACATCGCTCTCGTCTGATTCAGTGGGTCTAGGGTCACCAGTGACGGTAATACAGAGTGGGGAGCTGCTGGTTTAGCTGAGGGAAATGTTGGATGGGGAACCTGGATATTCTGAGCACACCTACATCTCGTCTTGGTTTTCTCACATGACATTGATCCCAAGCAAAGGACTTTTGTTTGGTTTTATTATTTATTGTATAACCCTTGTGATCAGAAGAAAAACTCTACAATGAATAAGGCATAATCATGTCTCAGAAAATTTGGCAAAGTTCAAAAAAAATTGAAAAGAAACAAAAATCATTCATAATCCCATCCACCTCAGCAGCAAATTCAGTAGTGTTCTGGTCCTTCTACAGCATTGAATAGAGATATTTTTATAGATATATTACAGATATCCTTATATATTCTCATACCTATTATACTTTTGTGTGCTTTTAAAAAAAAAACCCATACTTCTAATAGTGTGTGTTTTCCCCTTTCAGTGACTATGTGGTGAATGTCTTTCAGGTTATTGAGGGCCTTCTACTTCATGGTTTTCGGTAGCTCCACAGCATTCTTTGTCTAACCCATTACTTGTATTGGACATCTAGATTGTCTCCCAGTTTTTCATTATGATAGCCAATGCTATAGTAAATATCTGTATACAAAAAAACCTTTTTTGAGACAGTCTCACTCTGTTGCTCAGGCTGGAGTGCAGTAGCACTGTCATAGCTCACGGCAGTCTGGACTCCTGGGCTCAAGCGATCCTCCTACCTCAGCCTCCCAAATAGCTGGGACTATAGGCACATGCCACTATGCCGGGCTAATTTTTTTTTTTTTTTTAAAGTAGAGCTGGGGGTCTCACTACGATGCTTATGTTGGTCTTGAATTGTTGATCTCAAGCAGTCCTCCTGCTTTGGCCCCGCGAAGTGCTGAGATTGCAGACACATGAGCCACCACACCCAGCCCAATAAAATCTTTTTAAGCATACGTTTTATTTTAGCCAGTTTGATGGAAAAAGTTTTTTGGTATTTTTTTTTTCTAGTGAGCATTTTCCTATGTTTGCTACCATAAAAATTTTAATTATACTTAATCTATGTAGCAATTAGTTCTTTCACTTTCCTCTTGAACTGGTTTTTGTTTTCCATTCTTTTTTTTTTTTTTTTTTTGAGATGGAGTCTTGTTCTGTCACACATGCTGGAGTGCAGTGGCACAATCTCGGATCACTGCAATTTTCACCTCCCAGCTTCAAGTGATTCTCCTGGCTCAGCCCCTCGAGTAGCTGGGACTACAGGCGTGTACCACCATACCCGGCTAATTTTTTATATTTTTGGTAGAGACGGGGTTTCACCATGTTGGCCAGGCTGGTCTCGAACTCTTGACTTCAAGTGATCCGTCCGCCTCAGCCTCCCAAAGTGCTGGGATTACAGGCATCAGCCACCGCACGGGACTTCCTTCCTTCCTTCCTTCCTTCCTTCCTTCCTTCCTTCCTTCCTTCCTTCCTTCCTTCCTTCCTTTCTTCCTTCCTACCTTCCTTCCTTCCTTCCTTCCTTCCTTTCCTTCCTTTCCTTCCTTCCTCCCTTCCTCCCTCCCTCCCTCCCTCTCTCCCTCCCTTCCTCCTTCCCTCCCTCCCTTCCTCCTTCCCTCCCTCCCTTCCTCCTTCCCTCCCTCCCTTCCTTCCTTCTTTCCTTATTTTTTTTTTTAGACAGAGTCTCCCTCTTGTTGCCTAGGTTGGAGTGCAGTGGCGCGATCTCGGCTCACTGCAACCTCTGCCTCCTGAGTTCAAGCAATTCTCCTGCCTCAGCCTCCCAAGTAACTAGGACTACAGGCATGCACCACCACGCCTGGCTAATTTTGTATTTTTAATACAGACGGGGTTGGCCGTGTTGGCCAGGCCGGTCTCGAACTCCTGACCTCAGATGATCTGCCCGCCTCAGCCCCCCAAAGTGCTGAGATTACAGGCGTGAGCCACCGCGCCTGGCTGCTGCTGCTTCTTTTTTTTTTTTTTTTTTGAGACAGTGGAGTCTCACTCTGTCACCCAGGTAGGAGTGCAATAGTGTGATCTCGGCACACTGCAACCTCTGCCTCCTGGGTCAAGTGATTCTCCTTCCTCAGCTTCCTGAGTAGCTGGGATTACAAGCATCTGCCACCATGCCTGGCTAAATTTTTTTGTATTTTTAGTAGAGATGGGGTTTCACCATGTTGACCCAGCTGGTTTTGAACTCTTTACCTCAGGCGATCCACCCACCTTGGCCTCCCAAAGTGCTGGGATTACCGGTGTGAGCCACTGTACCTGGCCTCCACTCTTCTTTTTCTTTGTCATATATAGAATCATGAACTTTTACAGCAAGAAGGAACTTTAAAGATCAGTCACTCCCCTTATTATACATTTAAGGCCTTGAAGGTTGAATGGTTTGACCAGGGTTACACAGAAAATTAAGTAGCAGAACAGAGACTTAAATCCAGCTTTATTCATTTTCCGTTTTTCCTCCTATCATTCAGTCTCCATGGAAGAAGAAGATTCTACAGTTTTTAATCTTGGAACAGTATTTGTTTTTTCTTTCGAGACAAGGTCTTGCACTGTTGCCCAAGCTGGAATGCAGTAGTGCAATTATAGCTCACTACAGTTGTGAAATCCTGGGCTCATGTGATCCTTTCACCTCAGCCTCCCAGGTAGCTAGGACTACAATGAGCGCATGCCACCACATCCAGCTATTTTTAAATTTTTTTTTTTATAGAGATGACATCTCGGCCGGGCGCGGTGGCTCAAGCCTGTAATCCCAGCACTTTGGGAGGCCGAGGTGGGTGGATCACGAGGTCAGGAGATCGAGACCATGCTGGCTAACACGGTGATACCCCGTCTCTACTAAAAATACAAAAAACTAGCTGGGCGTGGTGGCGGGCGCCTGTAGTCCCAGCTACTCGGGAGGCTGAGGCGGGAGAATGGCGTGAACCCGGGAGGTGGAGCTTGCAGTGAGCCGAGATTGCGCCACTGCACTCCAGCCTGGGCAACACAACGAGACTCCGTCTCAAAAAAAAAAAAAAAAAAGACATCTCGCCATGTTGCCCAGGCTACTCTCAAACTCCTGGCCTCAAGTGATCTTCCCACCTTGGCCTCCCAAAATGCTGAGGTTACAGGCGTGCGTGAGCCACCATGCCTGGCCTTGAGCCGTATTTCATTTGTGCTTTTCTGGCAGAGAACTTGTTGCTTCCTTATTTGAAAGTAGCCTTCGCACCACTGCACTCCAGCCTGGGCGACAGAGTGAGACCTGAAAAAAAAGAAGAAGAAAGTAGCCTCAGCTGAGTGTCTTCTCCAGTAATGACCAGTGTAATGCTTGCTATTCTAGGAGCCATGTCTGACCAGGACGTTTGGAAGATCATATCCATGCCAGAGGCTCTTGTGAGGAGATGAGTTGGTAAAGAGAGAGGCCGGGATGAAGATGCTGCCAGGAGTGGGCGTGTTTGGGACTGGCAGCTCCGCCCGAGTTCTGGTCCCACTGCTGAGGGCAGAAGGGTTCACTGTTGAGGCCCTGTGGGGGAAGACTGAGGAGGAGGCAAAGCAGCTTGCTGAGGAGATGAACATCGCCTTCTATACCAGCCGGACTGATGACATCTTGCTGCATCAAGACGTGGATCTGGTGTGCATCAGCATCCCCCCTCCACTCACCCGGCAGATATCCGTGAAGGCTCTAGGTACGCCCGGCAGGCCACGGCAGGGGCAGATCGTGTCTCCCTCTGGGCAGACTTCTGAGGGTCACTCCCCTCCTCTGAGCTCTCCTTCCTAGGCTTGCATCTGCAGGGAGGAGAACTCTGGGACATCACTTGTCCCTGAAGCAGTGCTTGGGGAGGGCATATTGGGAGTTCTTATAACTATAGGAGAAAAAAGACATAGCCTAACCTACCTCCCATCTATAAATCCCTGAACAGAAATTAAGGAAATACTCTAAGAGACAGCTATCAAGGGGCTGGAGATGGTTCATAAACTTTGAGGTTTATGTGAAGTTAAGAGGTCCGAGCCCTGGGCGCCGGGGAATTGCTTGTGACTGGTGTGTTTGTTCTCCCATTTCTGGGGCACACAGCACCACAGGAAGGAGAGGCTGTGTAGCAAGGCTACCATTTCCCATGTTTTGTCAGCGTTTGACTATAGTGAGCACACACCCTTCCTGCCGAATTGCAGTCTTGTATTGCCGGAGGACAGGAAGGCTCTGACAGCATTGGCTTCCCTGACAAGATCCGTTGACAGCCTGCTCACATGACATCTCCACTCCCTTGGGAAATTTTGGCTTGGTAACCTCCTGCCCCTAGCTGGGCGTGGCCTGCTGAGCTGTTCTCCTGCAGTTCCCATTGGTCTTCTCTTTCTAGTCAACTGGAGTCAACTTCTTCTCTTTATCTAATATAAATCAGAACCTAGTTTAGTAAGTAAACCAGTAAACATTCAGCCAGCAATTTTTATTTTAGTTTAGTTTAGTTTAGTTTAATTTAGTTTAGTTTGAGACGGAGTTTCACCGTTGTTGCCCAGGCTGGAGTGCACTGGCGCGATCCCAGTTCACTGCAACCTTCGCCTCCTGGGTTCAAGTGATTCTCCTGCCTCAGCCTCCTGAGTAGCTGGGATTACAGGCACCCGCCACCATACTCAGCTAATTTTTGTATTTTTAGTAGAGACAGGGTTTCACTGTGTGAGCTGGGATGGTCTCGAACTCCTGACCTCAGGTGATCCATCCGCCTTGGCCTCTCAAAGTGCTGGGATTACAGGTGTGAGCCACCATGCGCAGCATTTTTTTTTTTTTCCTTTTTTTTTTTTTTTTAATTTTTTTTTTTTTTTTGAGACGGAGTCTCGCTCTGTCGCCCAGGCTGGAGTGCAGTGGCGCAATCTCGGCTCACTGCAAGCTCCGCCTCCCGGGTTCACGCCATTCTCCTACCTCAGCCTCCCGAGTAGCTGGGACTACAGGCGCCCGCCACTGCGCCCGGCTAATTTTTTTCTATTTTTTAGTAGAGACGGGGTTTCACCATGGTCTCGATCTCCTGACCTTGTGATCCGCCCGCCTCGGCCTCCCAAAGTGCTGGGATTACAGGCGTGAGCCACCGCGCCCGGCCTTTTTTTTTTTCTTTTGAGACGGAGTCTCGCTCTGTCACCCAGGCTGGAGTGCAGTGGTGCAATCTCCCCTCACTGCAAGCTCCGCCTCCCGGGTTCACACCATTCTCCTGCCTCAGCCTCCCAAGTAGCTGGGACTACAGGTGCCTGCCACCATGCCCGGCTAAATTTTCTGTATTTTTAGTAGAGATGGGGTTTCACTGTGTGAGCTGGAATGGTCTTGATCTCCTGACCTCATGATCCGTCCGCCTCAGCCTCCCAAAGTGCTGGGATTACAGGCGTGAGCCACCACGCCCGGCCTACATTTTATTATTATTATTATTATTATTATTATTATTATTTTAATTTTTTTAGATGGAGTCTCACTCTGTTGCCCAGGCTGGAGTATGCATTGGCACAATCTCGGCTCACTGCAACTTCCACCTCCCAGTTCAAGCGATACTCCTGCCTCGGCCTCACAAGTAGCTGGGACTACAAGCATGTGCCACCATGCCTGGCTAATTTTTGTATTTTTGGTAGAGATGGGGTTTTGTCATGTTGGCCAGGCTGGTCTTGAACTCCTGACCTCAGGTGATCCACCCGCCTTGGCCTCCCAAGGTGCTGGGATTACAGGCATGAGCCACCACACCCAGCCTCAATTATTTTTTTTAGTGCCTCCTGTGTGCCAGTCACTGTCCTGATGTCATTTTGGACATTCAAAGCTGTGTTAGATTGGACCCCTCCCTGCCTTCAGATTTTATAGTCCAATTGAGGCAACTAGAAATAACACACATTACAAGGTAGATGACAGAAGACATAGTCACAATTCAAGTAGCATATACTTACTTGACTGAGTCACTGTTTTATATGAGGTGACAGGAGCCAAGTGTCTCTTTGATGCAGCTGAAGATCTCTAGGTCCAGGAACTGGTGCCATGAGGCTGTCCTCCACTCTTCCTGACCACTGCCATGGTGGAAAACCTCGGGGTCTGCTACTTATCTCTCCCTCGTTCTGAGGAGTGTCATACGAAGGTGTCTGTCATCTCTGGTCCTGTGAGTGGGGAAGGATAAATGTTCATTGAAGTGAGAAAGAACTTTAGTCTGTCTGGTTGTCAATTTGGAGCAAGTAAGTTTTGGCCTTATTGTTTGTTTCTTCCAGAGAGCTCTCTCTGAGGATGTGTGACATTGGAGTTATTCATTCATTGGTCACCAAATACTTGGGAGGTCAGACGGTGGCTCCCAGATTGAATTCAGAAATAGACCTAAGTCAACACTTTAGCAGCAAGTTGGTTCAAGGGGAAGCAAGCCGCTATGGTCACTTGACTCCTTGCCATCCCTTGTGGCTTGAATGCAGGCTGGAAAGGTGAGGTGTGTCCAGAGCCAGAGCCCTGGAGGCTCTCTGTCTTCTTCCTGAATTTTAGGGTTTGCCACGGAGACCATTTCCAAGCTGTACAGGAGGAAGGAGAAAACTCCAGGGTTCTTTGGCAGCAAGCTTGCTTTTTTTCTGGTTCTTGGTATGCTCCACCAGCAGCATCATCACCTGGGGTTTGTTAGAAATCTGAATTCTCAGCCGGGTGCGGCGGCTCACACCTTTAATCCCAGCACTTTGGGAGGCCGAGGCGGGCGGATCGTGAGGTCAAGAGATCGAGACCATCATGGCCAACATGGTGAAACCCCGTCTCTATTAAAAATATAAGAATTAGCTGGGCATGGTGGAGGGCGCCTGTAGTCCCAGCTACTCAGGAGGCTGGGGCAGGAGAATCGCTTGAACCCGGGAGGCGGAGGTTGCAGTGAGCCGAGATCATGCCATTGCACTCCAGGCTGGGCGACAGAGCGAGATGCCATCTCAAAAAAAAAAAAAAAAAGAAAAGAAAGAAATCTGAATTCTCAGCTAGGCAACATAGTGGGATCCCGTCTCCACAAAAAAAGTTTAAAAGTTAGACAGGCATGGTGGCAGATGACTGGTGCCAGCTACTCGGAAGGCTGAGGCAGAAGGATCGCTTGAGCCCAGGAGATAGAGGCTGCAGTCAGCAGTGATCATGCACTCCAGCTTGAGTGACAGAGTAAGACTGTCTCAAAGGCAAACAAACAAAAAGAAATCTAAATTCTTAGGCCCCACTCCAAACCTACTGAATGTCTGGGATCCAGCTATCTTTGCCTGAACAAGCCTTGCAGGTGACTCTGGTGGACATTAAGGATTGAGAGCCACTGATCCAATCATTTTGAATTAAACTGAGGCCCAGGAACATTAAGGAATGACACCTTGGTTACATTTCACCAAGTCTTCGTGCTGTGATTTTTCTCTCCTTGCTAGAGCTTTGTATTTTTACCTTACTTCTAAGGCCATGAGATCATTTCTTGCCCTTGTTGTTATTAGTTTTTCCTAAAATTAATGATTGAACTTACCTTCCAGAGATAGACTTTTCATATGACAGCTCTTTTTATGGCATCTTGTTTTCTGCTTTGGTCTTCATCTTCTACCTCCGATTTTATCCTTAAAGCTTTCCTGTCAATTTCTTAAAGGGGAGAGGGGAAGAGCCCTAATATATTTCATTCTTCAGTTCAGAAGTGGTTCAGGAAATTGTATTTTAAGTGCAAGATGCCCCAGCATTTTTGCCACAGTTGAATGTTTTCTTAAGTCTGTCACCTTTAAAAGGTGGGCTTCTGTGCCCAATTCTTGGCACTTCTGTGGTTCATTAGAAAAACACTTTGCAGGCCAGGCGCAGTGGCTTATACCTGTAATCCTAGCACTTTGGGAGGCCGAGGCGGGCAGATCACGAGGTCAGGAGTTCGAGACCAGCCTGACCGACGTAGTGAAACCTCGTCTATACTAAAAATACAAAAATTAGCTGGGTGTGTTGGCACGCGCCTGTAATCCCAGCTACTCAGGAGGCTGAGGCAGGATAATCGCTTGAACCCAGGAGGCGGAGGTTGCAGTGAGCCGAGATCACACCACTGCACTCCAGTCTGGGCGACAGAGTGAGACCCCGTCTCAAAAAAAAAAGAAGAAAGCATTTTTGTAGAGATAGGATCTCACTATGTTGTTCAAACTGGCCTCAAACTCCTAACCTCAGGCAATCATCCTACTTTGGCCCCTGCAAAGTGCTGAAATTATAGGTAGGAGCCACTGTGCCCAGCAGATTTCAGCTTCTCTAATCTCTCCCTTGACTTCCTGGCAGGAAAGCTAGATAAACTCAGGTAGACATGTCTTTCATGGCTACCCAAAGACCCTGTACAACTAGCCCGCAGGAGCCTGTTTAACTCAAGATGTCCTTTCAGTCCCACACTGATACTATTGGGTCCTAAGTTTAAGCATGCTGTTGTTCAGGGTTGGGCACGGTGCCTCACACCTCTAATCCAGCACTTTGGGAGGCCAAGGCGGGCAGATTGCTTGAACTCAAGAATTAAAGACCAGCCTGGGCAACATGATAAAACCCCATCTTTACCAAAAATACAAAAAATTAGCTGGGCACAGTGGTGTGCACCTGTGGTCCCAGGTACTTGGGAGGCTGAAGTGGGAGGTTAGCTTGAGCCCAGGAGGCAGAGGTTGCAGTGAGCCAAGATTATACCACTGCAGTCCAGCCTGGGTAACAAACAGGACCCCATCTAAAAAAACAAAAGCATACTGTTTTTCAGGTTCAAGAAGAGAGGTCTTTCTCCCTTTCCTCACCTCTTGAGGCATGAAACAGGGATTCCTTATCCTAGTTTTATTACCACCAAACTCCAAGCAGTCATAAAAGTCCTTTTTCCTCTCAACCCACCTCCTCGCTGCCTCACACTGCAGTATCCACTCTGTCGCCAGCAGTGAGGCATTATAGCAGGAGGCTTCTGCAAGACCCTGTCTCCTAAAAAGAGGAAGAAGAAACTAAATCAGATTTTCAAAATACAGAACATAGAAATTATTTACCTGGGGCTGACGCGATGGCTCACGCCTGTAATCCCAGCACTTTGGGAGGCCAAGGTGAGTGAATCACCTGAGGTCAGGAGTTCAAGACCAGCCTGGCCAACATGGTGAAACCCCGTCTCTACTAAAAATACAAAAAAATTATCTGAGCATGGCAGCAGGCGCCTGTAATCCCAGCTGCCTCGGGAGGCTGAGGCAGGAAAATGGCTTGAACCCGGGAGGCAGAGGTTGCAGTGAGCTGAGATCGCGCCATTGCACTCCAGCCTGGGTAACAAGAGCAAAACTCTGTCTCAAAAAAAAAAAAAAAAAAAAAAAGGAAAATAAAAGAAATTATTTACCTGGAAAATGTAGTTTCTATGTGAGTCTTATTTATTTTATTTATTTATTTATTTGGGACAAAGTCTCATTCTGTCGCCCACGCTGGAGCGCAGTGGCTTGATCATAGCTAACTGCAGCCCCAGTCTCCTGGGCTCAAGGGATCCTCCTACCTCAGCCTCCCAAGTAGCTGGGACTACAGGTACATGCCACCATGCCTGGCTTATTTTTTATTTTTTTAAAATAGATACTAGGTCTTGCTATGTTGCCCAGGCTGATTTTGAACTCCTGAACTCAAGTAATCCTCCCATCTTGGCCTCCCAAAGTGCTGGGATTATAAGCGTGAACCACCATGCCCAGCCAAGTCTTAATATCCAAGTTGCAATGGGCTTTTTTCTTCTGTATTTGTGACATTGGCTGAATCCCTCCCTTGGTGATGGTAGTAAAATGTACTGTTGACAGAGCTGTACTGAGCCAGGTACTTTACATATGCTGCTTTGGTTAACTTAGTCCTCCTTTCTTCCCTGTAACTGTAAAATCCTGCTTTACGTTAACAGTAGTAAACAAAAACCCAGAGAAGTTTAGAAATTTCCCAGGTCATCTAGCAATGAAGTGAGAGAGCCAAGATTTGAGCATAGGAATTTCTGGCTCCAAAGCTTGAGTCCAGCACCAATAATTGACTCTTCCTGGGCAGTCAGTTGTCTTGGGGCCCATCCATCACGTGGGACATCGGCCACTTCTTTTTTTTTTTTTTGAGACAGAGTTTCGCTCTTGTTGCCCAGGCTGGTGTGCAATGGCACAATCTCAACTCATTGCAACCTTCACCTTCTGGGTTCAAGTGATTTTCCTGCCTCAGCCTCCCGAGTAGCTGGGATTACAGGCATGTGCCACCACACTCGGCTAATTTTGTATTTTTAGTAGAGACAGGGTTTCTTCCTGTTGGTTAGGCTAGTCTCAAACTCCTGACCTCAGTTTGTCTGCCCACCTGAGCCTCCCAAAGTGCTGGGATTATAGGCGTGAGCCACCATGCCCAGCCGAGACATCGGCCATTTCTATAAAGTTTTCTTAGTTTTTTGTTGCAAGATTTATTGTCTGTAGTTACTATTGTTTCTGCTGCAAGCTGGCCCCACCTGAACCTGTGTGGAAAGAATCCATCTTGGTCCATCAGGGTAAGCTGCACCCTGCAGTGAACCATCAGAAATAATCTGTGTCTTTACCATTGCCCCATCTGAAAACATTCAGAAAATGTTCAGGGGCCTGAGGGAAGATGGAACACCATGGTTATTGAAGATGCACATACCTGGAGAAGGCACACTCTTGACTCGGTTACCCCAGGTCACAGGCATCCAGGCCTAAGGCTGCCCCTCCAACCAGGAAGTACCTGTGGAGTGCCAGAGTGGAGCCTGGATGGCCATGGGGGAGAAGCCCAGGTGCACACATTGCCCAAATGGGCTTCAACTAGAAGGGTAAGCACACGAATTAATCCAGACCAAGACTTGGTATTCCGTTTTCCACATTGCATATAGGCTCTGTGTAATGCTTTCAGTCTCGTTTCCTAACCCAGCCCTGCCTTCTCAGTCCTTCAGCATTTTGTGATCATTGCCTCTCCCCAGTCACCAAGTCCTTCTGCATAGCAGCTCCCGTCTCTCATTCAGTGGCTAGAGCAGGATGAGCAGCTGAAAGACCACAGGAGGCAAAGAGATCAAAAAGAAAATTTTGGAGTGGCTAGGCATGGCAGCTCATGCCTTAATCCCAGCACTTTGGGAAGCCAAGGCAGGTGGATCACCTGAGGTCAGGAGTTGGAGACCAGCCTGGCCAACGTGGTGAAACCCTTTCTCCACTAAAAATACAAAAATTAGGCCGGGCGCGGTGGCTCACGCCTGTAATCCCAGCACTTTGGGAGGCCGAGGCGGGCGGATCACAAGGTCAGGAGATCGAGACCACGGTGAAACCCCGTCTCTACTAAAAATACAAAAAAATAGCCGGGCGAGGTGGCGGGCGCCTGTAGTCCAGCTACTCAGGAGGCTGAGGCAGGAGAATGGCGTGAACCCGGGAGGCGGAGCTTGCAGTGAGCCGAGATCCGGCCACTGCACTCCAGCCTGGGCGACAGAGCGAGACTCCGTCTCAAAAAAAAAAAAAAAAAAAAAATTAGCCGGGCATGGTGGTGGGTGCCTGTAATCCCAGCTACTCAGGAGGCTGAAGCAGGAGAACTGCTTGAACCCGGGAGGCGGAAGTTGTAGTGATCCGAGATCAAGCCACTGCACTCCAGCTTGGGCAACAGAGTGAGACTCTATCTCAATTAAAAAAAAAAAAAAAAAAAGGAAAATTTTGGAGGATTGCACAGATCATGTATCAAGACCTTATGGGTGGGGCCTTTGTAAGGACTTCGGCTTTTATTCCAAGAAGCAATTGGACATTGGAGAGCTTTTTCGTGGGTTTTTGCCAGGGTGTTTACCCTTCCTGGCTTACTATGACTTGTAAACTTCTGTATGTGTCTAGTCCATACTGCTTTTTGGGCTTTCTAAGTTTTCTATTTAAGGTATTAGCACAGGATTTCCTTTGACTTGAACCACATGAAGCTTGCAGGAACACTGCAGGTGTTAGTGTCTCATGGCTGCTCATATCCTCACGAGCTTTCGTCTTGAAACATGGAGCAGCATTCATCCCTTCAGTTTCCAGCTGCTCATCCTCTAGCACTCTCTTCAGGGCTTTGTCCAGCTTTATTTAGCTCCGGGTGCGTGTTGACTGCAGCGTACCCAGAATGGGTGTGAGGGCAAAAAGGGTATTCTCACTTCCTTCCCGTCCTACGAGAGCCGAGCATTTTCTAGCCTTGGGCCACTCTAACTTGTTGGACCAGTGTTTTCAGAAAACAATCTGCAGGGACTCTTAGGGCCCTCTCTGGAGTTATGACTAAGAGTGGGAGTTATGACTAGCCCATCCCCTAGAAAATAGGTTAGATTCCCTTGCCCCAAGCTGATGACCTAATAAATGCATGACAGCATAGAGACACATCCATGAAGTGTGCCAACCTCTCTAGCCCACCTGTATTATTCAGGGTTCTCCAGAGAAACAGAACCAATAGGGTGTTTAAGAGAGAGATTTATTTGAAGAAATTTGGGGCCAGGCATGGCAGCTAACACCTGTAATCTCAGCACTTTGGGAGGCCAAGGCAGGAGGATCACTTGGGCCCAGGAGTTCTAGACCAGCCTATGCAACAGAGGGAGACTCCATCTCTACAAAAAAAAATTTAACATTAGCCAGATGTGGTGGTACACACCTGTGGTCCCAGTTACTCAGGAGGCCAAGGTGGAGGATCGCTTGAGGCCAGGAGTTTGAGACTATCCTGGGCAAGATAGCAAGACCCCACCTCTACAAAAAAGAAAACAAAAAAATTAGTTCATGCAGTTGTGAGGCAGACAAGTCCAGAATCCTCAGGGCAGGTGGACGTGCTGGAGATTCCTCCTTGGAACTTTGAGATTTCCTGTTGTGTCCTATTGTTAGGTATTGGGAAGAATGTCGTTTGCGAGAAGGCAGCAACATCGGTGGATGCCTTCCGGATGGTGACAGCCTCGCGCTACTACCCACAGCTCATGAGTCTGGTAGGGAACGTGCTGCGCTTCCTGCCTGCCTTCGTGCGCATGAAGCAGCTGATCTCAGAGCACTACGTGGGAGCGGTGATGATCTGTGATGCCCGCATCTACTCAGGCAGCCTGCTGAGCCCCAGCTATGGCTGGATCTGTGATGAACTCATGGGTGGCGGGGGCCTGCACACCATGGGGACCTACATTGTGGACCTGCTGACCCACCTGACCGGCCGGAGAGCCGAGAAGGTGCACGGGCTGCTCAAGACATTTGTGAGGCAGAACGCTGCCATCCGTGGCATCCGGCACGTCACCAGCGATGACTTCTGTTTCTTCCAAATGCTCATGGGTGGGGGTGTGTGTAGCACAGTGACACTCAACTTCAACATGCCAGGCGCCTTTGTGCATGAAGTCATGGTGGTTGGCTCTGCAGGACGCCTTGTCGCCCGGGGAGCTGACCTCTATGGGCAGAAGAACTCTGCCACGCAAGAGGAGCTGCTGTTGAGGGACTCGCTGGCCGTGGGTGCGGGGCTGCCTGAACAGGGGCCCCAGGACGTCCCGCTGCTGTACCTGAAGGGCATGGTCTACATGGTGCAGGCCTTGCGCCAGTCCTTCCAGGGGCAGGGCGACCGCCGAACCTGGGACCGCACCCCTGTCTCCATGGCCGCCTCCTTCGAAGATGGGCTGTACATGCAGAGCGTGGTAGACGCCATCAAGAGGTCAAGCCGATCCGGGGAGTGGGAGGCTGTGGAGGTGCTGACGGAGGAGCCCGACACCAACCAGAACTTGTGTGAGGCACTTCAGCGGAACAACCTATGAACCTGCACCTGGGCTCCTTGCCACAGGGCAGAGGGACCAGGGAGGGGAACAGGAGCCAGATGTGACAGGGGCTTGGCCCTAGCAGAGATGGTATCTTTCATTTAATGAGTCTGGGTGAAGCCAGACTCCAGCGACTCACCTGCTCCTCAGACTTGCAGGGTGGCAAATGTTCTTGTTGGCCAGGTTACCACGGCGTGCAGAGGGCAGAGCTGCCGCCGGGCCTCCTCATGGCGATGCCAGTGAGTGGGACTCGGAAAGGCTCACCCTGGTGAGCCCCTCAGCCTGATTCGCAGTCCTAATGGTGAGAAAGCACAATAGGGCCAGCTCGGCTGAGGCCCGAGGAGAAATGATGAGAAGTTTCATTTCCTTCTTGGGCTGGGACATCTCAGGAACAGTGAGGGCAACAAGCTGTCCCTCAGGGACCCTCACCTGCCCTCCTATGTGACCAGGCCCTTCCCAGGTGGGGACTGGGGCTTGCTTTATTAAGTGAGCTCTCAGGCTTTTGAAGTAGGACAGAGGGCCCTGATTTGGCAGAGAGGAGGCAAGGGAGGGCTTTAGAACATCTGAGAAATGTTAATAAATAATTGAGAAAATAGGACATGGCATGTGGTTTTTGTTTGGTAGGTTGGGTTTCTTTAATACTGAAAGGCTTGTTTCTTGCTGGAGGGGGTTTTTCTCTTTACTCATTGCTCCACAGCAGCTTGGAGCCAGCCGTGGGTCATCACCGTCAACTGTCCCACACGGGCTGCTGCCCCTCCAGCCCTCGTCTCCTACCTGTTCCCTCATAGCCAAATCCCAGGAGCCTCCGAAGAAAAGATGTCCTCAGAGAACAGGAGTCAGGACTTCCTAATGGGCTGCTGCTGCGCCTGCCATCTCAGCAGGTATCGGGAGAGTTTGGGGCCTCACTGGGCTGGAGATCAGGAGGGGTTCTGTTCTTAATGTCATGGTGTTGGCTGCCAGAGTGCCCTTGAGGTGGCGGGGAGGAGTGGTTTCAGGGAGGTGGCACAGGGTGAGAAGTAGGAGGAAGAGCTCCAGGCATGCCCTGTGGAGCAGCTGTGACTGGACCTGAGGGCCAATCACCCACTGTGCTCTTGACTGTGCTCTGCACAGGGCCAGCCTTCTACCCACCTCCAGAAGCTGGAGTGGGGAGTGGTGTTGAGAAAGGACACTCCCTCCCCATTTCGTCTTTGACCAGCCTGCCAGGCTCGTTCAGCCTGGACCGAGTTCTGTTCCCTTCTCTAACCTTCCGCCCACTTCCCTGCCCTGGGCTCCTTGCCAGAAAAGCCCAGGGAGGGCTTCCTTTTCCTCTTGGCACCTCTTCTAGAAGTCACCAGGCTTGTTTTCCTGTCATGTACTGGATTCAGATATCCTTGTGAGAGGGAATAACAAGGGATAGGGTTGGAGTGTGCCTACTGCATGCTGACCCTCAGGGCAAACATGTATGTTGTTATTTCACTTAATCTCCAAACCACTCTGACGGTAAATATTCCCATCATTCAGATCATAAAATGGAGGCACAGAGGGCAAAGCTACTTGCCTCCTGTAGGTTGTCCGTGATGGAGCTGGGAGCCTGGTCAGAACCATGTAACCACAGAGCCTGACCTTGAACCACACTTCCTCCCAGCACTTGGGAGTCTTCACACCCGAGGGCCCGGCATTGCCTCTGCCTGCTGCAGGAGCCTCGGCCTGGCCTGAACTAGGAAGTGAAGTGCAGACAGCACCCACCACCAGGCAGGACACTGAAGGTTAAAGGGGAGGCTGCCCCCTTGTCCCTGGGACAGTTAGCTCAGCTCAGTCCTCCCATGTTGTTGCTAGGATGTTAAGGTCGCTCTGAAATGTGGGAATTGACCAGGAAAGCACAAGCCCGACTTACATGCTCCCACATAAGAAAGGGCCATGTGGCCAACCAGAATGGCACTTGGGTTCCCAGAATGTGCTGGGGCTTAGTGCAGAGCTACTTCAATGAGGATCCCGTTTCCTCTAAAGGAATCCCCAGAGCCTAGATTCATGGCCAGAGGGGTACATGGCCTCTTCCCTCAGATGTCTTTACCATCAAGTATCTCCTGGGTATCAGAGCTGGTCAGTCCCACACGGGATGGGGAAGACAGATATGCTCAGATGCCTGTGGCCAAGGGAGCCCACAGGGTTCTGGTCTCCACGCGTGACTAAACCCACACTGGTTCCAGACTTGTCCAGCAGCGCCCCCTCCTGGAAAAAGACAGCATCTCCCAGGACCTGTTTCCAAATCTCAGGATGTTACTAGCTAGCTCTTTCTCAGGTCAAAATAAAGTTTTTCCAGGACAGTAAAAATGCAGTTAGCTTTGCTCATCACATACAGCAACCAAAAGAAAACTTCCAGAATACCTGTTGCTTATTCTTCAACCTCCAGCCAAATCCAGGACTGTTTTCACCAAATCCAGAACTGTTTTCACCCAGACGGTGGCAGCCGCTTCCTTTCCTGTTCTGCCCATCACCCTGCTGGCCAAGCAGCCTCTCCTGAACGTCACGCCAAGATCCCTCCCTCTCCACACCCCTCTTCCTCACCCCCGGACTTGTCCAACCTGGTTTCCATATGGCCATGCCCTCCACTCCAGCCACACTAAGCAGCCCTCCTGCAGAGGTGGCAGCTTCCATACTAGGAGGGCTTTGTCCCTGGCACGTCCTCTGCCTGGAAGGCACCACCTCTCTCTCTCAGGAGTCAGCTGGAGGACTGCCTGGTCACCACTTCTGCCCTCGGCAAAGTAGCCACTCCCCAACCTGTGGTCCCACAGCCTTGGTCCTCAGTTGCACTGAGGTTGCATCTCCCTCCCTCCCTCCCTCTCTCTTTTTTCTTTCTTTCTTTCTCTCTCTCTTTCTTTTTCTTTTCTTTCTTTTTCTCTTTCTTTTTCTTTTCTTTCTCTCTCTCTCCCCCTTCCTTCCTTCCTTCCTTTATTCCCTCCCTCCCTCCCTCCCTTCCTTCTCCCCTTCCTTCCTTTATTCCCTCCCTCCCTCCATTCCTCTTTCCCTCTCTCCCTCCCCTCCCCTCCCCTCCCCTTCCCTATCCTCCCCTCCCCTTCCCTATCCTCCCCCTTTCCTTCCCTTCCCTCCCCTCCTTTCTTTTCTTGACAGAGTCTCACTCTGTCACCCAGGCCAAAGTGCAGTGGCATCACCTTGGCTTACAGCCACCTCCACCTCCCGGGTTCAAGCGATTCTCCTGCCTCAGCCTCCCAAGTTGCTGGGACTGCAGGTGCCCGCCACCACACCTGGCTAATTTTGGGGGGGTTTTTTGTTTGCTTTTGAGACGGAGTTTCGCTCTTGTTGCCTAGGCTGGAGTGGAGTGGTGCGATCTCGGCTCACTGCAACCTCCACCCCCCTGGTTCAAGCAATTCTCCTGCCTCAGCCTCCCGAGTAAGTAGCTGGAATTACAGGCGCACACCACCACGTCCGACTAATTTTTTTGTATTTTTAGTAGAGACGGGGTTTCACCATGTTGGCCAGGCTGGCTGGTTTCGAACTCCTGACCTCGTGATCCACCCACCTTGGCCTCCCAAAGTACTGGGATTACAGGCATGAGCCACCGCCCCCAGCCTAATTTTTGTATTTTTAGTAGAGACGGGGTTTCACCACGTTGTCCAGGCTGGTCTTGAACTTCTGGCCTAAGTGATCTGCTCCCCTCAGCCTCCCAAGGTGCTAGGATTACAGGCATGAACCACTGCACCTGGCCACTTGTTTTGAATATATAATTTCAACTTTTATTTTACATTCAGGGGGTACATGTGTAAGTTTGTTACATGTGTATACTGTGTGATGCTGAGGTTTGGGGGACGATTGGTCTCATCACCCAGGTAGTGAACATAGTACTCAATAGGTTTTTCAACCCTCACCCCACCCCCTCTCTGCCCCCTCTCGTAGTCTTGTGTTTGTGTTTCCCATCTTTGTGTCCATGTGTACCCAATGTGTAGCTCCCACTTGTGAGAACATGTTCTATTTGGTTTCCTGTTCCTGTGTTAATTTGCTTAGGATAGTGGTCTCAGCCGTTTCCATGTTGCTGCAACGGACACGATTTCATTCTTTTTTATGGCTGCATCATTTTTACTTCTTGAGACAGGGAAAAATGTTGCCCAGGCTGGTCTTGAACTCCCAGGCTCAAACGATCCTCCTGCCTCAGCCTCCCAAATATCTGGGACTACAGACACAGACCACCACGCCCAGCTACACGTCTCCCTAAATCATGTAGCATTGCCCCTTTACAGCGAGCTTCTAGGAGTAGTAGGGACTTGATCCTTTCTGCAGTTCCTGCCACCCACCCTGCTTAGACAAGTCCATTGGGTAATAGGCCTCAGGAATTGCAGACTAGTTCTCCCACGATTTCTAATTCCTGCCTCACCTGTGAGAAGACAGGACCAGCTCTTCCTTATCAGTGCTGGCCTTGCTTACACTTCTAGCCCTGGAGGCTGCACAAAGATAGGGAGGCCTTCTGGGGTCAGGCCTTAGCCAGAGAGTCCCCAGGTCGGCAGATCCTGCACAACTGAGGACAGGGATTCCTAGATCCCAGGGTATAGTCTCCTGCAAGGCCACTTCTCTCCAGGCCTCTGCCTTCCCAACCATAAAGCGAGGAGGTTAAGCTCCATTACCTTGGCTGGGTGTGTTGGCTCATGCCTGTAATCCCAGCACTTTGGGAGGCCAAGGAGGGAGGATTGCTTGGGGTCCAGAGTTTGAGACCAACCTAAGGAACACAGACCCTATCTCCACAAAAATATTTTTTGGCCAGGCACGGTGGCTCACATTTGTAATCCTTGAGTCCGGGAGGTGGAGGTTGCAGTGAGCCAAGATTGTGCCACTGCACTCCAGCCTGGGTGACAGAAGGAGACCCTGTCATAAAGAAAAAAAAACATCCTGACCCCATGGCTTGCCATGGGACCAGTGAGCCCCCAAGTGACCCTGTCAAAGGAGGGAGCAGCCCGGGATGATGCCAGAAAGGGGACCCTCCTTTTCCCACCTGAACCTGCCCATCCCACTTCCTCCAGTGACCTTGCCAGGCCATATTCCAGGGAACCTACACATGACTGTGTCCTCGGGATGACCTCAGCCTTTCAGATTCCGGCATGTCCCTCTCTGCAACTTCCTCCACCCTCACTTCCGTCTCATCACCTTGATGCCTTTTAGGGGGCCCTCTGGCTTGGTGGATGTGATGCAATGAGATGTGCCCTTAGGGAGCTCACAATCTAGCCCTGAAGACAGTTACGACCCACATGATAGTAGTATCTAGGTGCTACAATGCAGGGCAACACGGCATGCTGTCTGCCTCCCCAAGAAGCAGGGTTTTCAAAGGTGTATGTGCACTAGCCAGGGGGAGTGGTGGGATTAAAGGCATTTTAGGCAGAGGAAACCCCACATGCACAGAGTAAAGGGAGGAAAAGGTGTAACTGCTCAGGGAATTACAGGAACCAACTGAGTTCTAAGGTAGCTGGGGCGAGAGGAGGGGAATCCCAAGGGGGAGTGACACCATCAGGGGCTCAGGTGTGTGTGTTGCAGGGCCACTGGATGGATCTGTGGGCCAAGGGACGACAGGCAGGGAGACCAGTGAGGCTGTCACCTGGAGATGACAGTGGTCCAGGCAACGGTGCTGACTGTGGAGTCCGAGAGGTTCTCAGCCTGAAAGGGTATGTTCACTGGCCTCAATGTCTGCTTAGCTTGTAGGAATCAGGGGGCAAAGAACAGGATGGGGTCTGGGGTGACATCCAAGATTCTAGCTTAAACAATTGCGCAGATGAGATACAGGAGGAAAAGCCAGTTGGAGGGAGGGGAAATTATCCATGAACTTGAAATTCCCTGTGTCTGTTTGCGGTGTCCAAGGAACACACAGGAGGCCCAGGATGTGCAGTTTCCAAAATGGCCAACACTGGCTGGCTCTGGCAGCAGAGATCCCTGCCGGTTGGACACAGTTGTCATCCAGTGGCTTGGCCTCAGGGCCCCAGATGCACTTACTGCCCCTGCCCACCCCTGCCTGTCAGGAAAACATCACTGATGCCCTGTCACCTGTGACCAGGGGCTACTCCATGGACAAGGTCCAGTCCAGCTATGGTCTGGCAATGAGTGGAAAACATCCCAAAGCTGTCACTCCGGCGACAGGCAAAAGAACTCTGAGCTACCTCCTAGGAGGATCCCAAGTTTTGATCCCCTCAAGGTGAAACCAAATGCAGGCCCTTCCCCAGGAGACAAACAGTAGGGCCAAACACCTGCTTCCCATGACCCTACAGACCCTTTCTTTCCTCTGCTCCAAGTTCCTCCTTCTCACTTCCCTCTTCATCACCCAGTTAGCCGCCTGACCCTCAGATTCACCTAAACACACAGTACCAGGTCCAGCCCAATTCAGTGAGGCATGGGGTGGCACAAAGGCATCTGTCATTGTCAAAGTCTCAGGAGATGCAGATGACCATTCAGGCCTCAAACCCTGCACTGTTGAGTCCTCCATCCTCTTTCCCAGTTCAGGAAACCTATCCGGGGAATCACAAAGTCTTTGAAAAAGAAAAATATTTATTTTCAGCAAGCCCAAAGTCCCAAGTGGGGGCAGGTGCCAAATTTGCCCCCTCCACCAGAGGGCCTAGGCCCACAGGAAGCCTGAAGCCAAATTCAGGCATGGAAGGAGGGGAGCCACCAGTGGGGCGGGACAGTCACTTGTACTGAGGAGAGAGCGGGGGGACAAGCGGAGCAGTGCAGACACTCAGCATCTTGTCGATGTCCACCTGGGTTGACTTATCCACCTCAGCCTTGTGGTGGTCACTCACCCCCAAGCTGGGCAAGCCCCCAGCCTCCTCTCCAGCCTCCTCTCCGAGGGGAGCCAGAGCATGGATGGGGGTCACTAATGCACTGGGACAGGGCAAAGCGAGGCCTGGGCCCAGCTCACCTGCCAAGGGCAGCAAGGCCTGCAGTTGCTCCACACCTGCCTCCTCGGGAACCAGGGCCAGCTCTGCCTCTGCCTCCACCTCGGCCTCCCCGTCCCCCTCCCCTGCCTGGTTCAGCTCGGGGTTGCAATAGTTGATGTACTGGTACAGGGGCCGCAGGCGCTGGGCCTTTCCTGCAAAGACCAGGGCAGGGCAGAGGCTAGAGCGCCAGGTTGTGCCATGTCGGGCCCCACAGGGAGAAGGAACAGCCCAGGGACTGCCACTCACGCTCCAGCCCCAATGTCTCTAAGGGTGCAGACACCGTGCTGGCCACAGCGTGGAGCACGGGAGCCCCCAGGCTCTTGCGCTTCTTGGCTTTTTTGTGCTGTTTGGCAGATGGTGAGGGCTCACTCTGGCTGCCCTCTGGC
Organism: Chlorocebus sabaeus; assembly: GCF_047675955.1. Taxonomy (NCBI): domain Eukaryota; kingdom Metazoa; phylum Chordata; class Mammalia; order Primates; family Cercopithecidae; genus Chlorocebus; species Chlorocebus sabaeus. Next base: position 64,600,997 of record NC_132908.1, on the reverse strand, counting down.
TCCTCCTCCTGCAGCGGCAGCCTGGGTGGCAGCTCAGCTTCAGCCTTGGGATGGGCACGAAGGCCCGGGAGGCTGAGGGACCTGAGCCAGGGACAAGAGACCTGACACAGGGAATACCCCAGCCTGCCCACCGCCCCAGGACTCGACGCCTGCCCCTTTCCTGGTCGATGAGGCCCCAGGCCCAAGAGGCTTAGAGGCCAGTGAGCCCAGTGCCCTACAAACCCTGAAGCTCCCACTCTCCTGCTGCTCCCTACACGGGGGCTCTTGAAGAACGGGAGAGGAGAGTGATGGTAGTGACAGAGGACAAGAATCCTTCCTGCAGGAGTGCAGGAATCAGGAATGCTACTGGGGTGTGTGCCCCAACCCCGGGCCTGCAGCTCCTTCCCCTCCTCTTTCCCCAGAGCCCCCTCACTTGACAGGCTTTCTCTTTGGACCATGACGGGGCCTCACAATGGAGACCACGGGCCTGGGGCCTCTCTCCTCTAGCGCTCCAGCTTCCGGCTTGGGCCTCTCCTCCCCCAGCTTGGGTCCTTCCTCCTGGAGCTCCAGCTCCGAAGCTGCGCCTGCTGGGCGCTGGTCTTCACCCTGGGTTCCGCGGGCCTCATGGGCTGGCACCAGGAAATGTTCTCCCGCCACTGGACACTAGAGGTGACACACAGGCCATCGGTCACCATGGTCGGGCAAAGGACATAGGGATCCGTCACTGAACACCTAACATTAGACACCGAAACGGGAATAAGGACACCAGCCTGTGCCCCTCCCCGCCTGGAGGGCCCAGCCTGGCAGTTAGCGGGTCGGGGCGCTCAGAGTTCCGCCTCTCAGAGCGCTGCGGCCCCGTGTTTGAAGGTTAAACAGCCTGACGGTCACCTCGGAGGTCTGAGCGCTGCCGGGGTCCTCCGCGAGCTGTCCCTGCCCCATGACCGTAGCCTCCTGGACCCCCGGCCGCCTCTCCGCCCCTGCCGAGGCCATGGCTGCGCAGGCTCAGTGCATCCTCCACAGCTGCTTGGGGAGGGCCCCGAGCGGCTGGATGGTGGCCCCGCGCTGACCCTGGAGACCGGCCAGCAAGCGAGGGCAGAGCTGGGAAGCGAAACCGGCGACCGCGGAGCCCACACTCGGCGGAAACTACAAGCCCCAGGACGCTTTGCGCCAGGGTCAGTAGGCCCTGACCCCGGGGACGGAAGCCACGGTTGCCCGGCAACAACAACTCCCGTCGGGTGCCAGCGGCTGGCGGCAAAACCTCTCGAGTGAGCCCCTGCCCGAGTGCCGCGGGGGAGAGGCCGCGGGGGAGAGGCCGCGAGCGGGACCGAGAAGTGGGCTGGGGGGAGAGGTCGCGGAGGCGGCGAACGAGGCCGGGGCCCAGGCAGGGACCGGCAGGGGCCCGGGAGTGACGGGCACGCCAGGGTCAGGGTCCCAGGCGAGGGAGGAGGCCCGGGGTTGGGGAAGGGGGCCCGGGGAGGGAGGTGCACAGCCCTGCAGGCCTCGGGGCACCGTTGCTGGGCGGTGCCGGCAGCATGTGCGAGGGCCCGTCCCGCATCTCGGGGCCCATCCCCCCAGACCCGACGCTCTGCCCTGACTACTACCGGCGGCCGGCCTCGGGTGAGTCCAGGGGCTCGGCGGTGGTGCTAGGCTCAGGGGTCGGCCCCGGCTCCACCTCTGAGCCCTGGACTCCACCCGGCTCCGCCCCCACAGCTCAAGGGCGCCTCGAGGGAAACGCGTTGAAGCTGGACTTGCTGACCTCGGACCGGGCCCTGGACGCCACCGCTCCCTGTGGCCCCCGCATCGGTCCCGGTGCCCGAGAGATCCTGGAGCGCGGCCGGCGCGGCGTCGGGGACGTGCTGTTGCAACTCGAGGGGATCTCCCTAGGTCCTGGGGCCTCTCTCAAGAGTAAGTCCCAGGAATGGAAGAAGGGGCAGAGAGGCAATGCGGGGTGGAAAGAGATCAAAAGCAGCTGCTCTTTCCGCCCTGACCTGGGCCCAGGCTTTGCATCTCTTGAGTCTCAGTTTCCTCAACTATAAAAGGGGGAGAAATGTGCTGCCTTCTCGAAGGAAGTGAACTGAATAAGGTAGTTCCCACGAAGCCCTAGCTCTGCTTCGTGCGTGCATTTATTTATTTATTTATTTATTTATTTATTTATTTCACGCCATTCTCCTGCCTCAGCCTCTGGTGTAGCTGGGACTACAGGCGCCCGCCACCGTGCCCGGCTAATTTTTTTTGTATTTTTAGTAGAGATGGGGTTTCACCGTGTTAGCCAGGATGGTCTCGATCTCCTGACCTCGTGATCCACCCGTCTCGGCCTCCCAAAGTGCTGGGATTACAGGCTTGAGCCACCGCGCCCGGCTCCGCTTCGTGCATTTATTACCCGTCAAATTTGTTTGTTGAGTGCCCACTGTGTGCCAGGCCATATAGGTGCTAGAACACAGGGTTGAAGATAAGCATGAGCCATCATTGAGTCAAGGTGGGAGACAAAGAACAAGAGATGAATGTCATATATGAGATGATCTATGGTAGACTTCACTATAATAATGGAGAAAATCACCCGGACGCAGTGGCTCACTCCTGGAATCCCAGCACTTTGGGAGGCCCAGGCAGGCGGATCACTTGAGCCCAGGAGATGGAAACCAGCCTGGCCAACATGGTGAAACCCCATCTCTACAAAAAATACAAAAATTAGCCTGGCATGGTGGCGTGTGTCTGTAATCCCAGCTACTCAGCAGGCTGAAGTGGGAGGATCACTTCAGCTGGGGAGGTCAAGGCTGCAGTGAGCTGTGATCATGCCACTGTACTCCAGCCTGGGTGACAGAGCGAGACACTGTCTCAAATAATAATAATAATAATGGAGACAGTCATCCTGAAATACTACATGAGGAAGAGAACTCCTTCTGTAGGAGGCAGGAGGCAGGCCTGTGTGTGAACTAGTGGAAGTTGAATTGTGTGGGCCCTATGTAGGGCAGAGCCTGGTGGCATCTTTTCTCCAGGGAAGGACCCTAAAGACCATGAGAAGGAGAACCTGAGGCGGATCAGGGAGATTCAGAAGCGCTTCAGAGAACAGGAGCGCAGCCGGGAGCATGGACAGCCCAGGCCCCTGAAAGCTCTGTGGCGCTCGCCCAAGTACGATAAGGTGGAGTCCCGGGTCAAGGCCCAGCTCCAGGTACCTGCTCCAGGGAGCCAGAAGTATTATCCTTTTTGTTGGCCAACAGGCAGCTATACCCTGATCTGAGTTCTGGGGAGGGAGGGAACTAAGAGACCCTGGCTCTGCTGCAGGGCGAGGCTGGGGGGCTTCTCAGAAGTGGTGATGGCGGGACTGATCCTGAGGGGCAAGCAGCAGTTAGTCAAGGGGACAGCAGAGGAGAACATTCCCAAAAGATGGAACCTCACAGACCACAGGGCACGCAGCAGTGGAGATGCTAGGTGTACAGTTCACTGTGAGGAAAGAAGGGCGTGAAGTTAGGCCAAGAAGTCAGCTGGGCCCACATCAGGGGCCACAAAAGCCACTTTTCAGTCCTTATTTCTGAGGACAGTGGGAAGGGCAGGGGTATGGTGGGGGGCTCTGTCTCGGGTAGAGAGTAGCACCATCCTTCCATCCAGGGACTCAGCAGGAGGAGCAGGAGTGAGACGAAAGGCAAGGTCACACAAATGTGTCTGGGCTGAAGCATCTGTGGGGCTCCCAGGGGGTGGGAGTGTGTCCAGGAAGCAGATGGAAATTCAGGCCTGGATCTCAGGAGTGAGACCCAGGAGTTATTGACGATCAGGTTGAGGACAATGAGACCAAGGAAGTGACCGCCTGGATTTGAGGACTTGGAGGCCAGCCGTCAGGAACCTTGTGGGGCTAGAGCCAGGAAGCTTGGCTAGGAAGGATGAAAGAGAGTGGTAGGTGGGCCAGTACTGAGGTGGAAGGGGAGATGGTTTGTTTTCTTAAAAATGTGATGTGCTCACACATTTGTGTGCTGATGAGGACAAGTGTCTCTTGAAGAGGGAAGAGGGCCCGAGGGACACGGATGCAAAGGTCAGAAGGGCCAAGAGGGCCAGGGTTTTGCAGCTTGAGCCCCAGACCTTAGCCTGCCTGGTCTCTCTGCTGTGCTGTGCCCTCCAGGAGCCTGGCCCTGCCTTTGGGACAGAGTCTGCGCACTTCCTGCGGGCGCACTCCCGCTGCGGCCCTGGCCTCCCACCACCCCGTGTACCTAGTCCCCAGCCACCACCACCAGGTCCCAAAGCTAAGGTGAGAGGATGTGTGGGGGCTGGATGGTGGTTGGGCAGGGTTCCCGGTGTGTGGTGGGGGTTCAGGGACACAACATAATGCTGTCTGCCCCCACCCACGCTTGCTGTGTCCTGCAGGAGCCAGGCCTGGGGGTGGACTTCATTCGTCACAATGCACGAGCTGCGAAGAGGGCCCCCCGGAGGCATTCCCGCTCACTGCAGGTCCTGGCACAAGTGTTAGAGCAGCAGCGGCAGGCCCAGGAGCACTACAATGCCACACAGAAGGGCCATGTGCCGCATTAGTAGGTCTCACTGCCTGACACTCAGGGTGAGGGAGATACCTGTGGAGGGCGGGAACCAACCTCTGCCCTGGGGTCATCAACTCTGAACCTGTGTACCCACAGCTTGTTGGAGCGCAGGGACCTGTGGCAGCGGGAGGCTGAGGCTCGCAAGCAGAGCCAGCCAGACCCTGCCATGCCCCCAGGCCACATGCGCATGCCTGAAAACCAGCGGCTGGAAACACTGACCAAGCTGCTCCAGAGTGAGTACCTGGACAGGGAGGCTGGAGGGGGACCCCACTGGGGACCGGGCACCCCTGCCCAACACTCACTGTTCTCACTGTTCCCGGGCCCCCTGTAGGCCAGAGCCAGCTGCTGCGTGAGCTGGTACTGCTGCCTGCCGGGGCAGACTCACTGAGAGCCCAGAGCCACCGTGCTGAGCTGGATCGGAAACTGGTGCAGGTAGAGGAGGCCATCAAGATCTTTTCTCGGCCCAAGGTCTTCGTGAAGATGGATACCTGAGCCCCTCTGAGGGACAGTGGCAGGGAGCTCCATGCTGAGGATCGCCACATGGCTGCAAAGGACAGGGTCGGACCCAATCCCAGAGCAGAGGTCTGAAGTCAGGAGCAGGGGGGTGGCCAGTGTCCCTAGAGCACTCCTCCCAGCCACCAGTGGCTGCAGAAGGGCCACCCCAGCCTTTTAACTGCTTTGTCAAAATTAAACCTTTTGTATACAGGATTTGTTTCCATAAGAGCTTTTCTTACCCTAAAAATGCCAAGCCTGGTGGCCCTCCTGCTGCTTGATTGCAGGAAGTTCTCCCCATTGTCACTCCGGACTTAGTCCAGAGCAGAAGACAAGCTGGTGGGACCAGGGAGGAGGCTGGGACTGGGACACAGAAGGACCAAGACTGTATTCATAGAAAAACCTTTAATGTTCCCCAGGCTGAGGGAGCCCTGGGAGCCAGCTAAAAACCCCCACTGTGAAGTCCCTGCCATGTCCCAGCAGTTTGGAGTGGCATGGGGCTGCATCCTGCCTGTCAGAGGCTGAAGCCACTACCATCTTGCATGCGACTCCCCCAGCCAGAACTGGCCTGCTCCTGGTCATCCAGGGAGGGCAGAGAGCTGCGGGTACCAGGATGTCGGCAGCCAGGGTGCAGGTCCCAGCATGGGGGCCCCTGAGACAGCCCATTGGAACTGGGAGGCTGGCGGTTCTCAATGACCAGGTCACTGCTGTCATCATCACTATCAGGCTCAGCAGGCCCAGGCCCTGCAGAGGGAGGACCTGTCAAACGCCCAGATGCCCCTCGCACCACGTTATTGCGCTGGTTGGCCGGCTTGACAGTGACAATGAGGTTATGGCTGTTGGCGACCATCATGTCCGTCACTTGGTCCAAGGTCTTCCCGGCTACTTCAATGCCATTGACCTCAAGGATCTCATCACTGACCGCCAGCAGCCCTGTACTCTCAGCCAGGCCTCCACGTACCAGGCGGGAGATGAAGATTCCTGGAACCCGCTCCAGGCCCTGGGGAGCCACACGCACACTCATGCCATCTCGGATGTAGAAGCCCAGGGGGCGGTCTGAACCATGCTTGTGCAGCCGCACCCGTCGGTGGGTCTCAGGCAGTAGGTCCACATCTATGACTGACGAAACCTGGCGGAAATCTTGGGGCAGGCTGATTAGCAGGGGTGGACGGGTGCGAAGGGGTGCCACTGGCCGCAGCAGGAGCCCTTTCTTGCGCCGCTGCAGAGAGTTGGAGGCAAAAGCCAGGCCGCTGGAGTCAGCTTCTGCTGCAGAAGAGGGGGGTGTTGAGATCAGAGACCTGCTCCCCGACTTGGGCTCTTTACAGGGGCCACTGTAGCTATTTCCTACCACTTGGAGGTCAGGTCAAGGGCAGGGACTGCAGAGGGTGACACGTGGGTACCCTGGGCATGGACTAACCCTTGTAGACCTGCCCCACAGGCATCTTACCCCACAGAGGCTGCCCACTGTACCCCTCCTCACCCCGCTTCTGCACCAATAGGCGCAGTGGTGGGGGCCCGCTGGCCAGGGCCCGGTGCAGACTGTCGTCGTTGGTGAGGGGCAGCAGGTCGCCATGAGCATCCGTATAGCCAAGTAGCACGTCCAGGCCCGGGATCTGGTGCACCACCCGCAGCAACCGCGAGAACTCCTGGAAGCCGCTCACCGAAGCGCGGGGCAGCGCGAAGCGTCGGAACTCGGCGTCAAACTGGAAGTCGGGGTTGGGGGAGAGGAGTCAGGACAGCCTGCGCCCCTTTCTCACCGCAGGCTGGCAGGGGTAGGAAAGATACCGGCTGCCGCAAAAGCGGCAGCCTTAAGCCCAGACCTCAGCTCCAGTACCAGGGACGCTGTCCAAGGTCTTCTCACCGCCCTACAGGTACTCAGGCCACAGAGAGATCTGGAGACCAGCAGTGGAGAAAGGAAGATGGATGGGGGAAGGCGAGCAGAAATGCAGAATGGGACTTGGAAGATAGAGGGAAGAGGTGGCGGGGACCAAGGAGCTGGGAAGGGGAGAAAGAGGGAATTGGGAGCGCCTAGGGCCGAGGCCGGAGGAGCCCTTACTTTGCTCTTCACCTCGACGATGCTATCGGGACTGCGCGCCGGAGTCCTCTGCGGCCGGGCCATGGCGGGGCCGGGCGGGCCGGGGACGGTGCCCCAGGCGGCCCGCCGAGGCGCAGGTGCACAGCCCGGCCGGCCCGCCCGCGCCGCCCCGCCCCTGGCGGTAGCACACGCCCCGCCTTCCCATCCGGAGCCTGACGTCAAGGGGGCAGCGACGCAGAGTGGAACGCGGAGTCCACGTTTCCTAGGAAACGGAGCCGGGGGTGGAGAGGAACCTTCCTCCGCTCTTGCGTCATCACGCTGAGGTCCACGCGCCCCCGGAGTCTGGCGAGGAGAGCTCGGCCAATCCGAGGGGAGGGCCAAGGAAGTACCATTTATTGGACGTTGTGTGTATGCTCTTATTTCCACTGGCCTTACAAGACCGTGCATTGTGTAGATGAGGAAACTGAGTCATAATAAATATGTGCTGAACCCCTCGGGGGTCACACGGCGCTGAAATGGTTTCGAGTCAACTTAACGGACGGCACTCGGCCGCAGGCCCCTGCCCTGGATCCCTCTCCAGAGACCGGACCAGCTCTTGTTCTGTTCCCTCTAGGTACCACAGGCATCTTGACGAACGGCCGAAATGCCGGGCCGCTGTCGGAGTGACGCCGCGATGAGAGTAAACGGGCCAGCATCCCGAGGACCAGCGGGAGTCTCCACATAACCTCCCGAGCAGGACGCTCTCCTGCGCAGGCGCGGGGTGTACGTGGGTGGGGCCTCCTCCTCAGGCCCCGCCCAGCCAAAGGGGCTTCCTCTTCCGAGGAGAGGCGGGGCCTCGGCGCCCGCGGGAAACCCGGGCGGTTTGCCTCCGCTAGGTGCTGCCGCCGGGATGGCAGGTTCGGGGAGGCTGGTCCTACGGCCCTGGATTCGAGAGCTGATTCTGGGGTCGGAGACACTCTCCAGTCCACGAGCCGGGCAGCTGCTCGAGGTGAGCCCCCACTCAGGGCCCGGAGACCGAGGCGGAGGCCCGGGGTGGTGGGATTGACGCCGCTCGCCGCCGTCAGGTACTACAGGAGGCCGAGGCCGCGGCCGCGGGCCCATCCCACGCCCCTGATGCGTCCGACGTCGGGGCCACGCTGCTTGTGTCTGACGGGACCTACAGTGTCCGATGCCTGGTGACGCGGGAGGCCCTGGACACCTCGGACTGGTGAGAGGCCCCGCGCGGCTCCGGAGGTCGGAGTCCCGCAGGAGAGCGCGAGGTGGGCGGGCCTTGTGTTCCGGTGGGCCCGGCAGTGAGGGTCCTGCTCGCCGCAGGGAGGAGAAGGAGTTCGGCTTCCGCGGGACAGAGGGCCGGCTGCTGCTGCTGCAGGACTGCGGGGTTCATATCCAGGTCGCTGAGGGCGGCGCGGTGAGTGGTGAGACTGCCTTGGGCGGGTTACCGGGCATGACTCTTCGTGACGATTCCTGAGACCTCCCCTTCCCCCCGAACTCCTCCAGCCCGCAGAGTTCTATCTCCAGGTGGACCGCTTCAGCCTCCTGCCCACGGAGCAGCCCCGGCTGCGGGTGCCTGGTTGGTAAGTGATGCCTTCGCCCTCCAGCAGCTCTCCCCACCCCAGCCTGGCCGGCGCTGGTAGAAGCCTTTGGGGTAGGAGGGCTTGGGCCCCCATTAACTACCCTTATCTTTTTCTTAGCAATCAAGACTTAGATGTTCAGAAAAAGCTCTATGACTGCCTTGAGTGAGTCTGGGGTTGGGCTCGGGGGCCACGTGTGGTTTGGTGAGGGGTTGGTGTATCTGGGTAGACAGGCTTCAGTATGGTTCCTGAGTCCTGGCCACTCTCTTCCTGTAGGGAGCACCTTTCAGAGTCCACCTCGTCCAATGCAGGTACTGTAGGGCTTGGCCAGCCGTCCTAACACCCTGTGCAGTGACCTCTCCAGCCTTAAACTCCCACTTCCTCAATAAGCTGTCCTCCCACTTCCCCTCCTAGTCCTCTCCTTTAAGCCTTGATTCATCCCATGGTCCCCTGTCCCCAGGCCTATCACTGTCCCAGCTTCTGGATGAAATGCGGGAGGATCAGGAGCATCAGGGGGCGCTCGTGTGCCTGGCTGAAAGCTGCCTGACGCTGGAGGGCCCTTGCACAGCACCCCCGCTCACCCACTGGGCTGCCTCACGATGCAAGGCCACGGTCAGTCTGGGGCTTTTCTTGGGAGATGTCAGGGTGAGGAGTTGAGCAAGGGTCATGTCCCACAGGACATGAGAGTAAACGGGCCTGTCCTACAGAGTTTATGTCCCACAGGGAGAAGCTGTGTACACTGTCCCCAGCTCAATGCTATGCATCTCTGAGAATGACCAGCTAATTCTGAGCTCTCTAGGCCCCTGTCAGAGGACACAGGGTAAGGGGGACTGGAGAGGTTGGGGGGATACCTGGGGCCCAGGTCCACAGTGCTGATAAGCCTTCCTGAACCCCCCAGGCCCTGAGCTGCCCCCACCAGACCTGGCTCTGCAGGACCTTTCTCTGACCCTCATAGCCTCTCCTTCCTCACCCAGTTCCTCAGGTGAGGTGATGCACAGGTCACAGGCACTCACTGCCATCTGTCAGGTTCCCGGGCTGTGCAGGATGCTGTTAAAGTTGCACGGCGGGTGGGGGATGAACATGGTCCCTGCAGTCCTTTCTGAGCTTGCAGGCCACTCAGCTGCTCTAAGCGGAGAGGGCTCTGCCTACAATGAGTCCCCTCCTCCTCAGGAACCCCAGCCTTACCTGGCCACATGTCATCCGAGGAAAGTGGTACCAGCATCAGCCTTCTGCCTGCCCTGTCCTTGGCTGCTTCAGACCCAGGGCAGAGGAGCAGCTCCCAGCCCCCACCAACCATCTGCTCAGCCCCTGCCCCCCTGATCCCCAGGTCCCCACACCCCAGCCAAACCCCCAGCTCCCCACTCCAGAGCTGCACTCCCAATCTCTCACCCCGTGGCCATGTCCCCAGTCCACACCAGGCTCTTGTGACCAGGCCCCAGAAACCTAGCCTGGAGTTCAAGGAGTTTGTAGGGTTGCCCTGCAAGAATCAGCGGCCTTCTCCCAGGACCGGAGCTACCAAAGGAGCCCAGGAGCCCTGCCGTGTCTGGGTGAGTGTAGCCCGTCTGCAGCTGGAGGGTGGAATGAGGAAGGCCCGAGGTGGAGCTGAGAGGGAGCATGGGTAGCCTTGGATGGGGTTGGGGTCCTTGTTAGCTCTTCCCCAGACACCATACCCCTTTCAGGAACCCCCAAAGAGGCATCGTGATGGTTCTGCCTTCCAATATGAGTATGAGCCACCCTGCACGTCCCTCTGTGCTCGGGTCCAAGCTGCCAGGTGAGTTCCTGGGTCTGCCCCCACTCTTGGTCACTAGTTCCAGGCTCCATTGACTTGCAGCCATGGTTTCTTTCCAGGCTTCCTCCCCAGCTCATGGCCTGGGCCTTGCACTTTCTGCTGGATCCACAGCCAGAGTCTGAGCCAACTCCAATGTGAGAGGTCACGCAGGACAGATACCGCTCCACACTCTGCTTCCTTTGAGTTTTTTAATAAAATAATCTCATGCGGCAGGAGAGGAGAGGATCAGGGACTGGGGCCGCCGCCTCTTTGGTCTGTGGCTGGGGAGGGTGGGCTCCGCTCAGGGCTGGAGGGCTCTGTGGGCTGTGGGGGCAGATGCTCCGTTCCAAGGCCAGATCCTGTGAGGAGAGGGAGGGGGAGAGAGGAAGGTTCAGGGCTGGGCTAAGCAGTCCTGCCACCCTCCCAGCTGGCCTGGACCCCCTCTTACCTAGGCTTGGGGATGGAGGTGCCTCAAGTTTTGGCCTGCGTTTGAGGACCGGGGAGCGCTGCAGCCGCAGGGGCCGTTCTAAGGGACACAGAAAGGCTTGGGGTGGGTGCTAAGGCTCGGGGTCTGTCCATCCTCTGCCCCTCTCTTCCACCTCCAGTGCATGTAAGTATACGCTCACACACACTGCTGCCTTCAGAGCATCCCCCATCCCTGCGTCCTTACCCCTGACAGAGGCTGCTCTTCGGGACATGGAGCCAGTGCTAGTTGAAAGGGCTTGTCAAACCCTTGCACCTGGCCTTCTGGCTCCCTGATTTCTTGAGCCCTCACACACTGGTGGCTCCCTCCAAGGACCAAAGCCATGAAGGGAGCCCCAGAAGCCCACCCTCCCGCATCTCCTGCATTCAAGCACACGTGGAAGGTGTCTCCCCTCACCAGCAGGGGCCTGGAGCTGGTCCTCATGCACAGACACTGCTTGCCGCCCTGCCAAGAGAGGCCTCGGCCTCAGCTGGCCATCTGAGGGAGGCCAGGGAATCAGGGGTGTTCCAACAGCTGTCCCCACTCCAGCCCTTGCCTCCTACCCTCAGGGTCCTTAGAGGAGCCGAGTTCCCAGCAGGAACTCTTCCAGCACCCAACCCAGGATTGGGATGGGGAATCGGGTGCCTGCCTACCTTCATTCCTAGGGCCCAAGCAAGGGTCCTCTGGGAGGCCCAGGCTGTCTCGGGAGGGGCTGGTTCTGCAGGGACTTGGGCTTTGACCAGGAGAGGGAGGGCCTGGACCATCCTGTTGGCCCCAACCACGGCTCCTGAGCTCTGCATTCAACTGCTGCCCCAGTGTCTTCCAGGTGGCAGACTCAGGCCCCTGGCTTCCTGGGCAAGGTCTGCAGGAGGGGTCTGTGAGGAGAAGGGTGTCAGCCAAGACCTGGTCAGGTCTTGGAGATAGGTCTGAACAACGGTCTGACCCTGCTCCTGCCTGTCCCTGCTCCCCCTACCAACACACACAGTGGCCGTCACTCACCAGCAGACACAGAGTGGGTGCGGGACTTGATCGAGATGGGAGGGGCCTCCGTGGAACTGTCCATAATGTCACCTGCAAGGCGGAGCTGGGGACTCAGGTACCAGACCTTGGAGGCGAGGGGAAGAAACACCTGGCCTCTCCCCTTCCTCCCCCAGGAGAGCAAGTGCCTTGGGGGCTGTCTGTAAAGACACCTCCCAGCAAATATGCTGCCACACCCCAGGCTCCCACTTACCATCTGAGCCAGCTTTCTTGATTTCGCCATCTTTGCTCTGTAGGAAACAGGGCAATCAGATTCCAGCCCTGCCCTGGCCCCAAACCCTAGCCTTTTGTTCATTATTGTTCTTATAATCCAGCCACTGAATGCCCACCATGGACTGGACAAGAACATGGCAAACCCAGTCCAGCCCTCTTAGAACTCTTCGCACACTTCAATGGTTCTAAATTCAGGCCAACTTCATGCTTTGTTTTGTTTTGTTTTAAGATACTGAATGGGGCCGGGCGCGGTGGCTCAAGCCTGTAATCCCAGCACTTTGGGAGGCCGAGAAGGGCGGATCACGAGGTCAGGAGATGGAGACCATCCTGGCTAACACTGTGAAACCCCGTCTCTACTAAGAAATACAAAAAACTAGCCGGGCGAGGTGGCGGGCGCCTGTAGTCCCAGCTACTCTGGAGGCTGAGGCAGGAGAATGGCGTAAACCCGGGAGGCAGAGCTTGCAGTGAGCTGAGATCCGGCCACTGCACTCCAGCCTGGGCAACAGAGCAAGACTCCGCCTCAAAAAAAAAAAAAAAAAAAAAAGATACTGAATGGTATGGAGGACTGGGGTTCTTTGGGATTGTGATGAGAGTGACATTAGCAGGGTGGCCACAGAGGAGAGTCAGGGAAGAACCATGGGCAATGCAGGGATGGCTGAGGAGGGACCTGGTGTGACCCACAATTAGAGACTGGAAGCGAGGCAAGGAGGACATCCAGACCACCTAGGGACGTGTGTGGAGGTTCTGATTTGCACCTAGGGGAGGAAAGCAGTGAGCTTTTAAGGTGGCCAGGGCCAAGACCCCACAGGGTCCCCAAGCAGGGTGTGAAGTCTGAACAGTGTCTTGAGAAGAAGCCCCTGGAGGACTTGCTATTTCAAGTACAGGTGACAAGGTCAGATTTTTTTCTTTTTCTTTCTTTTTATTTTTTTATTGAGATGGAGTCTCACTCTTGTTGTCCAGGCTAGAGTGCAGTGGCACGATCTAGGCTCACTGCCCTGTCTCCCAGGTTAAAGCAATTCTCGTGCCTCAGCCTCCCAAGTAGCTGGGACTACAGGTGTCCACCACCACACCCGGCTAATTTTTGTATTTTTAGTAGAGACAGGGTTTTACCATGTTGGCCAGGTTGGTCTCTTAACTCCTGACCTCAGGTAATCCACCTGCCTCAGCCTCCCAAAGTGCTGGGAATACAGGCGTGAGCCCCGGCACCCGGCCCAGGCCTTAGATTTCTGTTAGACCTGCAGAGAAAAGACTTTCTCAGGTCCGAAGAGGAGATACTGTGCCTGGGTCGAGAAGCCAAGAGGGAAGAAAGGTTGATTCTGTAACCACTTTGAGGAGGACGGAGTAGAACTGACAATTAGACCTATCTGTCATGAGTCTCCTCCATCTTGGTCACATATGTCACCCACAGCATGCCACCTGCCCTCTCACTTCACGGTCATGTGCCCCCAACTCACTTGCTTCCTCTTGCCTTCGGCACCCCCGCTGCCTCGGCTGACGCCTATTCTCTGCAGCATTACTTGTACCCGCTGTTCAAAGGATGGAGCCAGCTCTGTTTCTCCCCGCTCCAGGGGCCGCCTCTAGGGACAGAGATGCTCGGGTTGGAGAGAGTCCATGCCCTGGGTCCCAGAAGTGCCTTCACCCTGCCATCAGCAAGCCTCACCTTGTCGGGTCTGGCACCCAGCGTTGCCTCCTCCTCAGCAGACAGCAGTATCATCGAGTAGGCCTTGCTATCTCTTGTGTAGCGAGGTCGGCTCCTGCGGGCAGGGTCAGGGCTGCTGGTGTCCCCCTCAGCCCCACCAGGCTCCTCACCACGGCTGGGACGGGTTGGCGGCCGCAGTAGGTCGCCAAACGTAGTTTTTCGGGTTCGGGGAGCTGCCCCAGGGCTGGTCTCTACATCAGGTCGTGGACCCCGCGTTGAACGAGGCTTCTTGAAGGCAAAGAGGGTGCCCAGCTTCTTTCGCAGTGTACGGGGGACAGGAGTGGCACCCCCCTCAGTGGCCGGGTCCTCCTCGGGGGCCCAGCTGTGGGGACACCCAGCAGTGAGTGAGAAAGCCCATCAGGCATCCCACCCTCTCCCACCCCCAGCAGATGCCCCTCACTCACAGGCGATCCTGCTGGATCAGCCTTTTAGAGAAGAATTCCTCCACGCCCTCGTCCACGCGGGCACTGAGCCCATTCCCTTCCTGCGGCAAGGCTGGGGGCACCTGGGGGGCATCATGGGGTCAGGGGTCAGGGCTGAGTGCAACTCTGGCTTCTCCCCCGCCCCTGGCCGACAGCCTGGACTGAGTAACTCCAGGATTCCAGACTGGGATGACCCTAGGGGCTGCTGATACCAGCCTCCTACTGTCCTGCTGCTGGACACAGACGCCAGATTTCACACACTCCTCACCCGCTGCTGGCTCCCGCACACCCAGTCCACACCCGTCCTTGTCCCACAGAGTATCCTACATGCCCGAGCCACCCGGTCACCAGCAAACCTAGCCCCCACGTGTCCCCGGGGTCACCCATTCCCACTTGCCACCAGCTCTGCTCCGAACAGTTCCCTGCAGTGTCCCCCACCCCACCCCCACTCCACCCGGCCTGCTGCCGGCTCAGTGGCGCCGGCTGCTGCGTCAGACCCTCTGGGGGGCCTCAAGCCAGCTCCTCCCCGCCCTCCGCCAGTGCCCGCTGCCCCCGCAGGCTTGCAGCCCACACACGCATCTCCCCACACGCGCCGCCGCCGGACGCTCAGCAGACGCAGGCTTGGCCCCGCGGCCCGGCTACCCGGTGTCCGGCATCTCTCAGCAGCCCCGGGGGAGGGAGGGAGGACGGACACCCTCTCTCGCGCAGCCACGGAGGCCGCGGGCCGCCCCGAGGCGGAGTCCCACACCCAGGCACACCCCGAACGGAACCCGCACACCCATGGTCCCGCACAGGCATGGCCTGGGGTGGGGTGCGGGGTGACCAGGAAGAAGCCAGGATGTGACCGCGGCCGCACGACCAGGTGGCCTTGGGCCCCTACCAACCCCTCTCCTTGACCGCCACAACCCATGAGGAGCGGCCGGGCCACCTGCGATCCCCAATTACACGCGCTCCGGAGTGGGGGAAGGGTGCTCACCTGGGGGCCCCCCGGCGGCGGGCGGTGGTGGTGCTGGCGGCGCGGCCGCGGCCGGGCCCGGGTCGGATGGCGCAGGGGCTGCCCCGCCGGTGGCAGGTCCATGCGGGGCAGTGGGGCGGCCGGGGGCCCGGGGGCGGCAGGGCTCGGAGAGCCGCGCGCAGACGGCCCAGCCTGCGGCTCTGCATCTTCTCCCGGAGCCGCCAGCTCGGGCTCCGGCTCCGCTTCCTCAGCAGCACCTGAGGGGACAGCACCAGAAGAGCACCGAGCGCCGAGCCCGGGGAGGTGGCGGCGGAGGCGCTAGGGCGGCGGGGGACCCGCCCAGGGCGCGGGGAGGGGCCCGGCTACGCCGCCCGTCCCCCCGCCCCTCCGCCCCTCCCCCGCCACCGCCGCTGTCCGTGGTGCTGAGCGCGGCCCCGAGCGCGCGCGGCTCCGCGCCGCCGCCAAGCATGCGCGTCCCGGGGGTAGGCAAAGGGGCATGGGGGAGGCGAGTCGAGCCGGTGTCCTGTCCCTAGTCTGCCCAGGTCCCGCCCGGGGCTGACTACAGCAGACCCCAGCTTTGCAAGTTGCACGGGGGTCCTGGCCTGGCCCAGTCAAGGGCTGGGGGGTACCCAGACAAGGCTGAATGAATTCATCCAGGTACCCGGGTCCCCAATCTAATGGAGCTTCAGCCCACCCATGTAAACTCCCTTCCCCAAGGTCCTGACTTACTTTGAATGAAGGGAACCAGGTGAAGACCGTGGCTGAGCTCAGGCCATTTCTGTGGAGGACTGTCATCCTGGTGGAGAGGGCACAAACTCAGCCTGAGGTAGGAGAGCACCACCCCAAAAGAACTGCCTTTCACCTTCCACACTCCACAGCAAGATGGGAAGATTGGGAGTGCTATGCCCCGTGTTCTAAAACTACTTACCTTCTCCTCCTCTTCCTTCTCCTCCTCGGGGAAGAAAATACCTCCCAATTCCCCAGGCTCAAGGAGGCCGGGCTCACCTCCATCTGGTGCCGGTAGGGCAGAGGGCATTGTCACTGTTGCCTGATGAGCCAGACTCTCCACCTGCAATACCAAGCAGCCAAAGATGGCAGGTAGGGCCTCAGCCATGATCCCATTGGTGCTAAGGGGACCCTGAAATAGCCCTACGCTACATGACCCCAGAAGACATTACAGAGCCCCTGCAAGGGAGATGGCCAAGTCACTGCACGTGTGTGTGTGCACAAAAGTGTGTGCACATCTCCCCCTCACCAGCTGATCCCGCGCTGCACTCAGGCCTGCCAAAGCCTGAGCCACAATGCTCTCTGCCAAGGTCCCTGTGATTGATAGCCGCATATCCCTAAGGGCAGGAGAGGACAGGGGTTAATGGGCTGGCTTTGCTTAGCCTTGCCCAGCCCAGCCCCATCCAGCCTACCTGAGCCTAGTGAAGGCATCTTGCAGCAGCTGCTCTGGGAGCAGCTCTGGGAGGCCCCTCGAGCCTGCCAGGACCCCCTCTAGCTGCTCCCTCCAGTTGGATCCCTGCAGCATCTGTGGGCAGAGGCTCCTTGCTGTGTCCAGTGTGGCCTGAGTGAAGTCCTGGACAAAGGTCAGAGCATGGTGAGGATATGTCCAGACACCAGGTTGCTGGCTTGAGGCTCCAACTCCAACAGAATATTGAGTCAGGGGATATCATAGTTAAAACTAAAGGATGGGGGTCAAACCTGCGAATGGAGGTGGGGCTGGGGCAGGAGTACCCTCTCACCTGGATGTCCTGGCGGCAGACCTCGCCCACCTGTCCCAGAAGGCCCTCCAGCTTCTGCCCAAGCTGCCAGTGATGGCTTGGGGAGCTTCCAGCTTCATATAGAATGGGGAGAATCTGAGGGCCAAAGAGGAAAAGCAGTTGCAAGCTGACAGCTGACTAAGAGGGGAAGGGTCCTTGTAGCAGGAGGCGGAGTGCTCACACTGAGAGAGAAGTTGGCATTTTGGATGGCATCCTCAGCCTGGCGCACAGCGGCTTCACCCTGGGGCCCAGACCCACAGCCCAGCAGCTCCACATGCTCCTGCACCGACTGACACAATTCATTCACTTCCTGGGGGGGAATGGGGATCAGTCTCAGCCTAGCTCCCTCCCAGTTTCCCAGATCCTGCCTGCCTTCCTCCCAGGCTCTTTAACAGAGGGAAGTCCTGAAGCTGGCACTCTTAGACCAGCCAATTTGGAACCCTATCTGTTCAAGGAGGGAAGGAACTATCTGTTGCTTTGGTTCATTTTAAGGACTTTATATATACTTCCTAAGTGCCCAGAATAGGAAGGAAAGCAGTTGTAAATCATGTCTGTGTTTTAGAAGCTCAGTCTGTCCACACAGAGGACAGACTGGGAGAGGGGTGGAAAAGGGAGTGAGTAGCCCTGGAGGAGGGACCAGGAGGAGCAAGGGAATAATTGGTGTGGGGGTAAAGAGTGGCACGTTTGAAGGTTGGTCTAGAGGCAGGACGAAGGAGGGCTATGAGGGCTCCAGTGTGACCAGGAGAGACCTGGAAGGATGCCCCAACCTCTGTCCACAGCACTGGGTGGCTGTGGGCACCAGTGTTATTGGGCTCCAGGGTAGAGAACAGGGTTTGTAGAAGACGATGACATCACTTGGAGAAGTGCAGAGCATGAAGCTCTGCAGGATGTCTGGATTAAGACCTTTGGGCTCTGCAGCTTAGGAAAGAAGAGGTATTTGGGAATGGAGAGGTGGAAACACCTCCAATAGATAAGGTAGTGGAGGGAGATGAAGACAGTGAAGCAGCAGCTGGGTTTGGACACACCATGGAGAGGAGAGGGGAGCTCTGAATATGTGAGGTCAGAGATGGGGTTACAATTGGGGGAAAACTGAGGGAGGACATAAAAATTCCTCTTTAACAGGACACCCTGTTTACATGCTTAACGTTACGCAACCAAGGGTGTCATTGGAGAGCTATTTAAGGGGTGTTTAGCAGTCTCCAGATCAAGGAGAGGGACTTTGTCTGGGACAGCAGGGTTCAGGCACTCTGGCTCCAGGAAAGTCAGACCCTCTGACTCATGGAGGCTCCCGGATGCCACAGGTCTCCTCATGCCCTACCTCTCGTGGTTGGGGAGGGGACACTGACCTGCTCTGAGGGGTCTGAGACCAGACCGAGTGGCTGAAGGCAGGTCGTGTGGTCAGAAGAGGCAGGGTCTGCGCGGTTGTTCCTCAAGAGACAGGCTTGGATCTAGGGGTAAGGGGTATTGAGAAATGCCGAGGGACAGAGCCAGGGTGCAGAGAAGGACAAGGGAAGAGGGGGACGCCCACCTGATGGACTGCACGTGCTGTCAGTTCAGGGCGGCTGCGCTGCGCCTGGGCCACGTCGTTCAGTGGCAGAGGCATGGCCTTCAGGCTGTGGTTCTGCTCCAGCGCCTGTGCCACGTCCAGCAGACCCAGAGCAGATGTGTGGTTCCGGTCCCAGACCACAGACCTGGGCCGGGCCTGGCTTCAGTCGGGGACAGAGCTCCACAACGCCCTACCCAACCCTCGGCCTCGTCCGTTCGCCTAGTCTACCTGCACCATTTGCTCCGCCTCATTCAGTCCCGCCCCTTAGCCCGGTACCCTCCTCTCCACCGCGCCCCCTGCCCGCTGGTCCCACCCCTCTGACCCCGCCCACCGGAGCCTGGAGTTGACCCGGAGCGCCTTGGCCAGCAACTTGGCGCCCGCGTCCCCCATGGCGTTGCCGCTGATATCCAGCGCGGTCAGGTTAGGATTGGTGGCTAGGGCCCGGAGTAGGACGCTGGCGCCCAGCTTCAGCCGAGACTCAGCCACTGACAGAGACTGAAGAGGCTGGGGTTAAGAGAAAGCCATTGATGGCTGGAGTCAGGGGTCAGTGAGGGCAGGTCACAGGGTCTGAGGGAACAAGAGAAGGGAGGACCAAAGGGGTCTAATTGCCCGAGGACCCTGCAAGGTCCCGTGAACTCACACAGTCGTCGTCCTGCATGAGCTGGACAATCCGGTGCAGGACGTCGTCCAGGGTCTCCCTGTGGGCAGGGGCCGCAGTTGTGGGGGACAGGGGTGGTAGGGTGTTGTCTGGGAGGCCCAGGAGTGGGGTGGGGGCTCACTTGCACCGGACGTTGAAGTTCCTTCCAAGCGCCACATGTCTCAGGGACCGGCTTCTCCCGATGGCCAGCACCAGAGTCACCATGTCCGAGCCGAAGCCTGGGGGTGACTCGGGTCACGCACGAGGCGAAGTTGCAAGGATAGGGTGGGGACTGGGAATCGAGTGGATGATGCGAGGATGGGCTCCCGTGCAGCCTCACCGTTATCCGCCAGATCCAGGGAGCTCACAGCGCCTGCGTCACACACTAAGTCTTGTATCACCTGGGCGCCGGCCGAGCGCAGCTGGATGTGGGAGGTTGGAGATGGGACCCACTCAGGCCGCGAGTGGGGAGGGGTAGGCGGCCCACGGCCCTGCCCTCCCGCCTCCAGCGCCACTCCCAATGTGTGTTCTCTGGGGGCCGGCGCTAACCTCGCAAGCGCTGAGGTCCAGGTGCAGGTCGCGGAGGTGCGTGTTGAGCGCGAGGCCATCCAAAAGAGCCCTGGGAGGGGACGTTACAGGGGATGGCGGGAGCTGGGACAGGGGGCTCCAGGGTGCGAATGAAGGAGGCAGGGCCAGGATCTGGGGGAGGTTGTGGGAGCGACCGGAGCAGGAGCGGGGAGGGGCGAAGGCCAGGGCGGGGTTGGAGCGCCCGCGGGGCGTGGCCGGGGTCAGACACTGACCTGAGCGCGTCCGGCGGCAGCTTGCAGCCCGCCAGGCCCAGGTGCCGCAGCGTCCGCGCGCGGCTGAGGAAGAGCTGCAGCGCGGCCGGCGCAGCGCGGGACTTCCTGAGGGAAGTGGGAAGGTGGGCCTGGGGGCGCAAGGAGGCGGCTTCCAGCTGCCTCCCCCGGCCCGGACAGGTCCCCCTTACGTGCGGGAGAAGACGTTCCTCGAAGCGTCGAGGTGGGTAAGGCTGGTGCAGCAGCCTCGGGACAGCGCTGCGAAGAGCTGCGGGGGGGAGGCTGTTGGCTGCACCCGCTGGGGGACCGAGCCCTCCCTGTCCTGCCCTCCAGTCCGCCCTGTCGGTCATCCATCCCCCCACGGAGCACCCCCTCACAGTGTCCAGGGCGGTGTCGGTGCCTGCGAGATTCAGGAACGACAGCACGTTAGGACGGCTCAGGAAGCTATAGAGGCCCTGGCGGGAGGACAGGGGTGGGATGGAGTCGGGGATGGCCTCCCAGGGCTTCTGAGCAACCCCAGGCTCCCACCCTGAAGACAGTCACTTACCCCACTGTCCTCGGAGGACCCCAGTGCCCCGGGATTCCCGGAAAGGTCCAGGTGGGTCAGGGCGGAGTCGAAGGCAGCATTGGTGGCCAGTGCCCGGCCCAGAGCCCTCATTCCTGGTGGTGGGGTGGGGTGGCTCAGCAGTTGGGCAGACCCCCACCCCCCTCCCCTCACCCCCTCCCTCATCCAGCCTACCTCGCGGCGTCAACCCTGTCTGGGCGAGGCTGAGTCTCCTCAGGGCTCCTGGACAACGCTCGAGGTGTCTGCTGAGTGCAGCCATGCCTAGGGGGTGGGACCAGCCACGTGGGTCTCACCTCCTCCTGCTGCCCGCCCCTGTGGTCCCCAGGCTCATCCATACCTCGGTCATCCAGCAGGTTCCCTGCCAGGCTGAGCTCCCGCAGCCCAGAGCTCGAGTGTCCCGCCAGAGCCTGGGCCAGTCGTCGGACAAAGTCTCTGGGGACCAGACCCCAGTCATGAGATTCTGCCCCTGGCTTGCCAACCCCTTCCAGTCCACTAACCCCCAATCCCAAGCCCCCAGACTCTACTCTCCAAGCCCTGCCCTGTCCCCTCACCCCCTCAGGCCGCAGGTCTCCAGCACCAGCTCCTCCAGGTGTGATGACTGACTCATCATGTGTAGAATCTGTTCTGAGACCTCAAGGCTCTGAGAAGCAGAGGGTGGCGGCTCACAGGCTGCACCCTGGCCCTCAGCGGGTTGCACCCTGGCTCACACCCTTGGCCCCTCCCTGCCCTTACCCCCCACCCCCTCACCAGTTTCATGTCAACACAGGAGAGGCACCGGAACCACAGGTTGTAGGATAGGGCAGCCACACTCAAGGCCAGGTCCCTGGTGGGAGGGTGGAAAGAGAGGCAGAGCTCAGGGCCCTCCAGCCAGGTCCCAGGCCCAGCAGCCCCTCCATGCAGAAGATGAGGCCTAGGGATATGGGCCCTGGGATCTTCCTCCTCTCCCATCCTGGCAGGCTGCACACCGACTGCCGAGGTGGCTGAAGTCTCCCAGGCTGAAATGGCGGCAGCCCTGGCGATAGTAGATGGTGTCCACGTCCTGGGCAAGAAGGAGATGCTTACAATTTGCTTGGGACCACAAGGGGCAGGGAGGGGCTCAGCACACATGGGGGACCAGATGTCTCCAGAGCCCTCCAAAAGGGCCCTACCCTCACCCACTGAATCTCCTCTCGGAAAGGGAAGCCATTGTAGTCACACAGAGCCTCATATGTCTCCAAGAAGCCACCTGGGGAGGGGACAGGGGTGCAATGGGGAGAAGGAGAGAGACAAAAGGTCAGCAATGGAGGAAGACCAGACCCACAGGCTAGGTGGTGGCTGTGACCTGAATGGCTCTGTTCAGTGTGGGGCCCCCGCATCTTGCGGGTCTGGGGAGGCAGAGTTGGGGCAGGCTGGAAGGCCTGTGGTCCTGCCTTTGCCCTTACCACAGGGGCTGCAGGGGCCAGTGGACTCCAAGGGGCTGCTTCTCTCCAGCCGAGCCAGCATGGAGGCAGGTGTGGGCCTCCGGAATAGCTTCCTGGTAGGGGGTTAAGCAGAAGGAGGCGAGGGACTTCCAGCCTCTGGGATGGGAAGCAGCCCTTCTCATGCACTCCCTCCTCCTTCCCTGTCAGCCCCTCAAATTTGCCAGGCCTCACCCAAGGGTCGAGCGAGGGAAGACCTTCTTGATGGCTGCAGCCACATGCTGAGCCAGCTGTTCCAGGGCAGCCACACCAGGAAACTCCAGGACCAACTCCCGCAGGGACTCCAGCTCAAAGGTGACCTAGGGAAGGGGGACTACTGGGCCTCGGCTCCACGCATGGGCACAGGTGATGGTGGTAGCATGAAGACCAGGCTGCAGGCCCAGGTGGGGTACTAGATGTCTCACCTGAGGGGGTGTCTCCTGCAGCGCCATGGCCTGGACCTCCAGGTAGCTGAATGTGCAGTCCACCTAGGAAGCGCCTAGATCAGCTGGGACCAAGCCCCAAACCCCGCCTTCATGGAAGCCCAGTCCTTTGGGCAGCCTGGAGCACAGCCAGACCTGCCTGGACTCCACTCCTGTTGGCTGCCCGGAGCCGACTGCTGGTGCAAAGTCAGGGCCCACAAGGCCAAGAAGGACCGCAGATGCAGCCCCTTGCCGAGGTAGCTGCTGGAGGGTGGGAGGTGTGGCCAGGCCCTGGGACTCACCCTCAGCGGGAGGCAGGTGGTGTGTAGCAGGTAGGCTCTCCATCGTAGCAGCGCCTGGGGAAAGACAGTCTGATACCCTGGGCAGAACAAGAGGCTCTTTCTGTGGGGCCACAGCTGCCTCCCCGGCTCTGTCCCCTGCCCCATACCAGGACATGGTTTTGCACAGCACCCTCCCCGGGTAGCCAGGTTTTCAGCAGCAGCTCCACCTCTTTGGGCCACAGGAATCTGGTGATCTCGCCTGTGGAAGGGCAGCCTGCTGGATGACTTCGGTCCTTGCACATAAGCCACTGGTGCCCGCAGTCTGTGCCAGGCTGGGGCCCTGGGGCTAATCTGCGGCCAGCGAGGAAGGAAGGGAGAGGATCTGGGGCGCCCGCCCTCCTGGGGAGCAGAGAGAACCTCTGACCGGGCCCTCCGGGGCGCTGGGTGGGCCTCTGATTTTGGGGCTGCACTACTTCCTCCCGGCCAAGAAGGCGGGAAGAGCCAGTGCTTACCTCGCAGCTCACAGGAGATGCCGTCGGGGGTCTGGGCCATGGGCAGGGTGGGCCCGGGAGGCCCAACGAGCTCCGGCGGGAAACAGCAGCGGACGAGCGCGCACACAGGAAGCCAGGGGCCCCGACCCGCACGGCAGCCACCTGCTCCCCCGGCGGCGGAAAGTGCGCGCAGCTTCCTGCCAGGCCGCCCCCGGCCCGGCCCCTCCCCGCCCCGGCCTCGCGGCCCTAGAGTTCGCCAGGGAGCGGGGTTGTGGGAGGGGGGCCGAGTCCCACCTGCCCTCCCACCCTGTCGCCCAGGAGCTTCTCCGCCAGGGTAGACGTCGCGGTGGGGAATGGTGTGGCCAGGAGGGTGGCGCGTGTGGCGGGCCTCCAGCTGTTCCTGGCCCCCTGCTTCCACCCCGCCCCGCAGTCCCTGCCGCGAACACCAGGGGACGCTGCCTGCCCGGGGATCCCCGCGGCCCACCCAGGCTGGTCCCCTCCAAAGCCCAGGCTGCGGAGGTGGACAGGTGGACGAGGCGCCTGGCAGAAGGGGGACTGTTCAGCAAGGAGCGCCCGATATCTGCCAACACCGGGGGTCCTGCCCGTTGCTCCGAACCTGGAGTCCGTGACCGTGTTACAGATCCAAGAGATTTTGAATAGGTGGGAAAAAATGCCAGATGGGGCCGGGCGCGATGGCTCACGCCTGTAATCCTAGCACCTTGGAAGGCCGAGGCGGGAGGAACGTTTGAGCCAAGGAGTTTGAGACCAAGCTGGCCAACACAGGGAGACCCTGTTTCTACAAAAAATAAAAATAAAAAAAAAATTAAAAAAAATAAATTAAAACTTAGCCGGTGTGATGGCGTGTGTCTGTAATCCTAGCTACTTGGGAGGCTGAGGTGGGAGGATCGCTTGAGCTTGGGAGGCAGAGGTGGTAGTGAGCGGAGATTGCACAACTATACTCCAGTCTGGGTGACAAAGCCAGGTCCTGTCTGAAAAAAAAAAAAAAGCCTGATGGGTCCAGCGCCCTTCCTTGCCGCAGTGGTGAGGTCAGGGCTGAAGGTGAGGGTGTACCTGGGGCCTTCAGTGGGGCAGCCTGGGGCTGAGTCCTGAACCCCAAGCACTTCATAGAGGGCCGGAGTGAGTCCTCCAGGTATATGGGGGGTCTTCCTGTGTCTGCCTTCTCCCCAAGCTGGACAGAGTTTGGGAGGGGCAGCCAGAGAGAGAGAGAAGCTAGTGTCTCCAGGGCTGAGAGGGGTCAGACAGTCATGGGGTAGGGCCTGCTGGCCTGTTGCCCTCTAAAAGACCAGGACCTAGATTCTGGAAGGTTCACAGGAAGAGGCTGCATTTTTTTTTCTTCTATTACAATCTAAACTCCACTTAAGCGGTAAGGATCAGCAGTCTACCCTGCCCGTAGCTCAGCAAGGTGGAGGTGAAAAGACAGCTAAGGGTGAAAGGGAGGAGTCAGCTGGAGAAGATGCTGCACAGAGAGTTCCTGCTGCCTCCCCGATTGAAGAGACATACTTGGTTGGTTGGTTTGTTTGTTTTGAGACAAGAGTCTTGCTCTGTGGTCCAGGCTGGAGTGCAGTGGCACAATCTTGGCTCACTGCAGCCTCTGCCTCCCAGGTTCCAGCGATTCTCCTCCCTCAGTCTCCTGAGTAGCTGGGATTACAGGCACCCACCATCATGCCCAGGCTAATTATTATTATTATTAGGGACAGAGTTTCGGTCTTGTTGCCCTGGCTGGAGTGCAGTGGAGAGATCTTGGTTCACTGCAACCTCTGCCTCCCGGGTTCAATCAATTCTTCTGCCTCAGCCTCCCAAGTAGCTGGAATTAGGCACGTGCCACCACACCCAGCGAATTTTTGTATTTTTAGTAGAGATGGGGTTTCACCATGTTTGTCAGGCTGGTCTCCAACTCCTGAACTCAGGCAATCCGCCCACCTCAGCCTCCCAAAGTGCTGGGATTACAGGTGTGAGCCACTATGCCTGGCCACGAAGAGACATAATTTGGATTAAAATCTAAGGCTCGAAGACCACACAGAACCCTCAAACTGCTTGTAGGGTGACAATTCAGTAGGTCTCACACAGTACTGCCAAGGAACCAAGAATGCAGGTTCTAGCCAGGTGTAGTGGCTCATGCCTATAATCCCAGCACTTTGGGAGGCCAAGGTGGATCGCCTGAGCTCAGGAGTTCGAGACCAACCTGGCCAACATGGTGAAACCTTGTCTCTACTAAAATACAAAAAGCTGAGCGTGGTCATGAGCACCTGTAGTCCCAGCTACTGGGGAGGCTGAGGCACGAGAATTGCTTGAGTCCAGGAAGTAGAGGTTGCAGTGAGCCAAGATCTCACCACTGCACTCCAGCCTGGGTGACAGAGCAAGACTCCATCTCAAAAAAAAAAAAAAAAGCAGATTCTGCAGGCACACTGCCTAGATGACACCTAACATGTTACTTAGCCTTTCTGGTCTTCCAGTTTTGTTTGTAAGCCGGAGCTATTAACTAACCTCAAGCCTTGCTCTAAGGATTCAATGTTTATTAAGGGAAGTGCCCACAACAGTGCCTGGCACTCAGATAACACTCACATTTGCCAAGTCTACCATGACAACCCAGGGATTCCAAAACAGAATGACAGAAAATCCACCTCACTGGGATTTTTCTGTTTAGAATGACAAGGAGGAAAGATGAGAGTGACTGCCAAAAGGGTTGGAGTCATGCCCAGGTGGAAGGCCTCTGGAGGCTGCAGCAACGCCAGTGGGGCCAGTCCCTGTGTGTGTGAGCACATGGGGGCAGGCAGGGACAACTGAGAAATCAGGCCAGGCTTTCAGGACTAGCCACGTGGCTGGTGGCAGTCAGGGCGGTAGTAACACAGCAAACCTGATCTCAGAGACCAAGTGAACACATGGGACTCAGTTCTTACAAGTGACAGTGACTCAATGAGAAGTTGTCAGCTTGTTCAAGCCCTTCTGTGTTCTGGATGGCATGTTACTCCATGGGCGTTCAGGAAATGCCAAAGCTCCTGAGAGTATTAGCCTTGCCTGTTCTGGGTAGCACAGGCTGAGGATGAGACTTGCCTCCCAGGTGGGCCGGGCTACGCCCCCTTGGTGCTGCCACAAGGCTTACCTCAGATGATTTTCGAAGACCAGGTCCTGACAAGCCAGAGAAGAGCTCAGGTACTTGCTGAGCTGGGCAGCAATAGGGTGGTGATGCCAGCCCATGGGTGAAAAGGGCATAGATTCTTTACTTCTGTGGCTTAACAGTGAGGGAGCTGCACGCGGGTTCAGGAACTTCCCCGTCAACAGTTCTCTGGGTTGCAGTAACAAAACTGGCTTCTGCTGCTAAAGGTTTTATAATTAAGGGTCAGACAGGATGCATCCTGGGCTATGCAGCAGGAGGATCCCTTTTCAGCCTTAACTCCCCCACAATGTCAATTCTTTTGCCCCCTCCCAAGCTAAAACAAATCCACTTACAGAGGGCCGGGAGTGGTGGTGCACGCCTGTAATCCCAGCAGTTTGGGAGGCCGAGGTGGGCGGATCATGAGGTCAGGAGATGGAGACCATCCTGGCCAACACGGTGAAACTCCGTCTCTACTAAAATTCAATTAGTCAGGCGTGGTTGCATGCGCCTGTATTCCCAGCTACTGCAGAGGTTGAGGCAGGAGAATCGCTTGAATTTGGGAGGCAGAGGTTGCAGTGAACCCAGCTCGTGCCACTGCACTCCAGCCTGGCAACAGACAGAGACTCTTATCTCAAAACAAACAAACACCTTTCAAACAGAATATGTACAATCAGGAATGACAGGCGGTGTTGAAAAACTGAGCCTCGTTGTTCTGCAAAAAGGTTATATATGCTTAGGTGGCTGGGCATGGTGGTTCATGCCTATAATCCAGCACTTTGGGAGGCTGAGGCAGGAAGATCACTTCAGTCCAGGAGTTTTGAGACTAGCCTGGGTAACATAGCAAGACCCTATCTCTACAAAAAAACTAAAAAACAAAACAAAACAAAACAAAAATGAGCCAGGTGTGATGGCATGGCCTGTAGTCCCAGCTATCCAGGAGGCTGAGGTAGGAGGATTGCTTGAGCCTAGTTCGAGGTCAGTGAGTTGTTTGTGCCACCACATCCCAGCCTAGGTGAGAGTGAGACCCTGTCTCAAAAAAAACTTGGAATTAAAAAAAAGTTGGGGCCAGGTGTGGTGGCTCATGCCTGTAATTCCAGAACTTTGGGAGGCTGAGGTGGGCGGATCACCTGAGGTCAGGAATTCGAAACTAGCCTGACCAAGATGGTGAAACCCCATCTCTACTAAAAATACAAAAATTAGCTGGGTGTGGTGGTGGGTGCCTGTAATCCCAGCTTCTCAGGAGGCTGAGGCAGGAGAATCCCTTGAACCCAGGAGGTGGAGGTTGAAGTGATCCGAGATTGTGCCACTGCACTCCAGCTTGGGTGACAAAGTGAGACTCCATCTCAAAAAAAAAAAAAAAAAGAAAAAAAAAGTTTTGGCTGACTGGTGGTGGGTACCCTGGTGGGTAAACCATGGATGGGAGACAGAACTCAAGCTCCAACAGACCAAGACCACTAACTTTCAGAGCAAGGAGTTCACTGCCTGGCTGAATCCCGAGGCCCCAGGAGGCCCTGGGTTGTTTTCCTGGGAGACCCATCTGTGTGGACAGCACTAAGCAGCCAAAAGCTTCACATATTTTGCTGTTACTTCTCATTGAAAACTTGCAAGTTGGAATTTTGGTTAAAAAACTCGAGTAAGTGGTTTAAACTTTCACCTAAAGTGGGTTTGCCAAAGCAATCTGCCTAGAAATGGCAGCAGCAGCAAAATGATTTTCCAGTCACGCCTAAGATTCCAAACACGACACAACTCCATCCACCTTCCTGGGGTGCTAATAGGCAGTTCTATTATCTAAGACAGTCTCCTCACTACCCAGTGGTTGTGCATCTGTCTCTCCTTTCAAATGAACTTCTCTAGGGCAGGCTGGGTCCAGCTTCTCTGTTCCCTCACACCTGCCAGAGCTCCAGGTACATCTGATCCCAGGTCTCCTTGAGCTGAGATGCTGAGAGCCTCCCATTAGCCCCTTTCACTCTAAGCAGCTCTATGGCCCATCTACTCTGTGCACAGGGCACCTACTCAAGTGGATCACAGAAGCTGGCTGCCGTCCATCTACTCACCTGTACTCAAACACACTTTTTGAGGAGTTAGAGAGTTACAGCAGGGGCTGGGTGCGGTGGTTCACGCCTGTAATCCCAGCACTTTGGAGGCTGAGGCGGGCGGATCACGAGGTCAGGAGATTGAGACCATCTGGCTAACACAGTGAAACCCCGTCTCAAATACAAAAAATTGGCCAGGCGTGGTGGCAGGCGCCTGTAGTCCCAGCTACTCGGGAGGTTGACACAGGAGAATGGCGTGAATCCAGGAGACGGAGGTTGCAGTGAGCCGAGATTGCGCCACTGCGCTCCAGCCTGGGCAACGGAGCGAGACTCCATCTCAAAAAAAAAAAAAAAAAAAGTTATAGCAGGATGTGCTCAATATCCAGTCACCCACCAAGATCATATCCTCCCATCTGCTGGAGAAAGTACCATCCCAGGAACAGAGGTTGCCTGTGAAAGGCAGCAGCCTGCACAGCTTGGAACCACGTATGCAGTCCCCCAACCTCCCTCAAGCAGGCAGGAATCACGCAAGATGGAGTCTTTGAAGCACTTGTTAATCCGTTATGATTTATTAGCTGTACAGCAGTAGATCCTCCTCCCCAGCTTTCAACCCCATTACATATTTTATTACAGGTCTCATGTTGGCGTCCTAAAATAATGAAAAATATCACACAGTACAGCTAAGTACAAAATGCATCAACCTAGAGTCTGATAGCTAACTGATGGCTCTCTTAAAAGCAATACACAGAAGAAAAGTGTTTGAAATCAGTAAGACTGAGGCTCTCTAAAAAACACATTTTTAAACATGTGACAGTTCATGTGCAAGAATCACTTTTTAGTTGGTTTTGTTTCACATTATTATTTTTTGAAGATCCAAAGTTTAAATTACTGACCTAGTGAAATTTTCTGGCCCAGCTTGTAAGGGCTGCTGTGACCCACTCATAATCACCCTTCTGCTTTAACAGAAGATTTATAAAACACAACAATCAGCTACAAACAGGGCAAAGAAAATGTTGATGGGAAATCATAACTGAAAGTTAATTGTACAAGGTTCAAATGCTGGCTCCGTGGGCTGGAAATCATGATCTGCCACGTGGGTGTCCGTCACTGGTGGGCAGTGGTCTGGGTGCCATTCTGCTACATGATTGTGATCCAATTCCTTGTCAACATTTACACACTACAGAGTCTGTGGTAACTTAATTTGCAAGTAATTAAAATGCTGGGTTTTCTTACACTGCACTTCTTTTCAACCTCTTAATTAATGGAAAAGATTAAAATGTAAAAAAAGTTATTTACAAGCTTGACCATACCAGAAACTTTGCCAAGAAAGAGGCAAAGCTTTCAGGACAGAACCTGATCGTAGCATGCCATACTACTGGTGTGCAGCTGACTCCAAGCAAAGGGAGTCAGGGAAAAGCAAAAGCAAAAAACAGTTTAAAAGTCTAAGTCCTTCCCAAGTATGCATTTACAATTAAAAACTCTCTTGGGAAGAAGACCATAGAACTCTGGGAAGCCTGGTGGCCATTCTGGAGTGGTTTACCACATGGAGGGAGGGGTCAATGTCTCCGTTTCC
This sequence comes from Chlorocebus sabaeus, assembly GCF_047675955.1. Lineage (NCBI taxonomy): Eukaryota > Metazoa > Chordata > Mammalia > Primates > Cercopithecidae > Chlorocebus > Chlorocebus sabaeus. The sequence continues at coordinate 64,571,180 of NC_132908.1, read as the reverse complement.
ATCTAGGAAAACGAGTTAGTCGTCAACACTGTCCTCAGCACTTCACAGTAAACCCTCGGGGACTCAGAATATTCCATGATTTGCTAACATCAGACAGCAAGTTCTAGTTAAATCACATTTTTTTCTAACATCATCCTTGAAGTTTTCGTTCTTGGTATGTTTGGTAAAATGATGCTTTTCCCAAAGCCAAAAAAAGAAAGAAGGGAGAAAAATTAAGATGCGGGCCGTTTAAACACAGCCCAGAGCAGTCCTGGCGACACACAAGGCTCCGCCATCACCGGTCCATCATGCTGAGGATCATCTCGGGCGTGAGGTCTCCGTTGGGGGCGTCTGTGGCAGCTGGCTGGGGCTCCTCTTCCTCTCCCTCTGCGGGCTCAGCATCTGGCTCTTTTTTTACTTCAACTATAATGTTTTCAATTGCACCTGTATTCTGGTCTTCAACCTGAATGATAGCTGTTGCTGGCAAAGAAGAGCACAGACAGAACAAATGGTGCATTAAAGCCCCAAGAATCACAAGGGTCCTTCAGACTGACATCAAACAGGATGTCAGCAATGCAGGAAAGCCTTATTAGATAGTGGTCCACAGAGAGTCAATTTATTTTTTATTTTATTTTTTGAGACGGAGTCTTGCTCTATCACCAGGCTGGAGTGCACTGGCACGATCTCGGCTCACTGCAACCTCTGCCTCCCGGGTTAAAGTGATTCTCCTACCTCAGCTTCCTGAGTAGCTGTGACTACAGGGGCCTGCCCCTACGCCTGGCTAATTTTTGTATTTTTAGCAGAGATGGGGTTTTACCATGTTGGCCAGGCTGGTATGGAACTCCTGACCTCAGGTGATCCTCTCGCCTTGACCCCCCAAAGTGCTGGGATCAAAGGTGTGAGCCACCGTGCCTGACCCTGAGTTTCTTAGAAGGGGCAATCTCAGGACAGAAACTGCTTTCCCTCTCTACCCTTTACGATTTGGCTCTTTTATATTCATTACCGCATTCATTCTGCCAGCTGACTGTGACTTGGTTGTTTTTCAAAACCCGCCCACATTAACAGTACCCATCTTGTAGAACACAAGTACCCTTCTACTCTGGACTTCTTCTCCTTGAAATGTAACAGGCCTCCAAAGATTTCCTCAGATGTTCCTCAGTAAAAACTCCTAAAAAACCATTTCCTGAGAGTTTGTTCTCGACATGCCCTTAACTTGTTCTCATGGCTTAGTTCCCACCTCCCCAAAGAACAAGGACCCATCTGGCTCCCCCACATGCTCGGAGAAGACTCCAGCCTCCAGAGCAGAGATGAACAACTTACGCTGGTTCTGTTTGGGCTGGTTGGTTCTGCCAGGGGGTCGTCCTCTCCGCTTCTTGGCGGGTGGTGGGGCTGGGGTCACAGGCTGAGGCTCTGGCTCGGGTTCAATTTCTACGGCAGGGTCCTCCTCATCCTCATTGTCGTCCAGATCTGGTTCAGCATTTTCTTTTCATGAAATCAGGAAGCACAGGTGGTGGGACAAGGAGAAGGGTGGTGGAAGAAGAAAACAATTGCATATTCTTTGAAGTCTTGTTTTTTATATATATATATATTTCTTTTCTTTTTTTTTTTGAGACAGGGTCTTACTCTGTTGCCCAGGCTGGAGTGCAGTGGCACGATCTCGGCTCACTGCCACCTCCACCTCCCAGATTCAAGTAATTCTCATGGCTCAGCCTCCTGAGTGGCCGGGACTACGAGCATGCACTGCTATGCCCAAGTAATTTTTCTTTTTCTTTTTTGAGACAGAGTCTCACTGGAATGTAGTGGCACGATCTCGGCTCACTGCAACCTCCGCAACCTGGGTTCAAGCAATTCTCCTGTCTCAGCCTCCTAAGTAGTTGTGACTACAGGCATACGCCACCACGCCCAGGTAATGTTTGTATTTTTTTTTTTTTTTGAGACGGAGTCTCGCTCTGTGGCCCGGGCTGGAGTGCAGTGGCCGGATCTCAGCTCACTGCAAGCTCCGCCTCCCGGGTTTACGCCATTATCCTGCCTCAGCCTCCTGTGTAGCTGGGACTACAGGCGCCCGCCACCTCGCTCGGCTAGTTTTTTGTATTTTTTAGTAGAGACGGGGTTTCACCATGTTAGCCAAGATGGTCTTGATCTCCTGACCTCGTGATCCGCCCGTCTCGGCCTCCCAAAGTGCTGGGATTACAGCCTTGAGCCACCGCGCCCGGCCAATGTTTGTATTTTTAGTAGAGACGGGGTTTCACCATATTGGTCAGGCTGGTCTTGAACTCCTGACCTCAGGTGATCCACCTGCCTTGGCCTCCCAAAGTGCTGGGATTACAGGCATGAGCCAACTTGCCCAGCCAATCCAGGTAATCTTTGTATTTTTTGTAGAGACGGGCTTTCGCCATGTTGGCCAAGCTGGTCTTAAACTCCGGATCTCAGGTGATCTGCCCACTTCGACCTCCCAAAGTGCTGGGATTACAGGCGTGAGCCACTGTGCTCAGTCAATTATTTTATTAAGAAAAACCAATTTAAGGCTGGGCACAGTAGTTCACACCTATAACCCCAGCACTCTGGGAGGCTGAGATTGGAGGATCACTCATGTTCAGGAGTTCAAGACCAGCTTGGGTAACATAGTGAGACATTATCTCTACAAGAAATAAGAAACTGGCAGCTGGGCGTGGTGGCTCACACCTGTAATCCCAGCACTTTGGGAGGCTGAGGCGGGTGGATCACCTGAGGTTGGAAGTTCAAGACCAGCCTGACCAACATGGAGAAACCCTGACTCTACTAAAAATACAAAATTAGCTGGGCATGGTGGCGCATACCTGTAATCCCAGCTACTCAGGAGGCTGAGGCAGAAGAATCACTTGAACCCGGGAGGCAGAGATTGCGTGGAGCTGAGATCCGCCATTGCACTCCAGCCTGGACAACAAGAGTGAAACTCTGTCTCCAGAGAGAGAGAGAGAAAAGAAAAAAACAAAAAACAAAAACAAAACAAATGAAATTGGCTCGGTGTGGTGGCTCATGCCTGTAATCCCAGCACTTTGGGAGGGCGAGGTGGGCGGCTTACTTGAGTTCAAGAGTTTGAGATGAGACCAGCCTGGCAAATATGGTGAAACCCCATTTCTACTCCAAAAAAAAAAAAAAATTGTGGCCAGGCATGGTGGCTCAGACCTGTAATTCCAGCACTTTGGGAGGCCAAGGCGGGTGGACTGCAAGGTCAGGAGATTGAGACCATCCTGGCCAACATGGTAAAACCCCCTCTCTACTAAAAATACAAAAATTAGCCAGGTGTGGTGGCGGGCACCTGTAATCCTAGCTACTCAGGAGGCTGAGGCATGAGAATCACTTGAACCTGAGAGGCAGAGGTTGCAGTGAGCTGAGATCATGCCACTGCACTCTAGTCTGGGTGACAGAGTAAGACTTTGGGAAAAACAAACAACAAAAAAAGATAAATTAAAAATTAAAAACAAAACAAAAGTCCATTTAAAAATGCTTTTAGGGGAGCAGGGTGTGAGGTTCCAAAGTAATAAATAAAAATGCTTTTGCTGGAATTTTTGCTATCAGGATTAATATAATAAACAGGTATTGCAGCAAAATGAAGCAAATTGACTTGAATACTATTATTCGCACTTTATGTGGGATTGGCTATTAGTTTTTCCTTTTAGCTTTAGACCCTACTTTTTTGATTCAACACAATACTGAATTTCAAATTTTAATGATCCCCCCTACCTACTATACCAGGATAAAGCAGGACACTAAGCCTGAAATGGACCCTTGGAGATGTGGTTCTGCTCATCTCTAAGTGGGCAGGAGGGCTAAGAGTGTGTGTGTGTGTGTGTCGGGGGACAAGACGGAAATTCTTTTTCTTTTTTTTTTTGAGACGGGGTCTTGCTCTGTCACCCAGGCTAGAGTGCAGTGGTGCGATCATAGCTCACTGCAGCTTCTAACTCCTGACCTCGCAGAGTGTTAGGATTACAGGCTTCATCCATCATGCCTGGCCAGAAATTCTGATGCATTGTGAGGTCCTATTTACTAAGGTAAGTAGCAAGAGTTTTTTTTGAAACTATTATTGATTCTCTTTTAAAGTCAAGTTTTTGGACTTAATTCCCAGCTGTACCAGACCTAATGTATCATTCCCAACCCTTTTGCTCTCCTCCCTAATGCCACAGTTGTCCATCCATGGTAAAATAAGTGGTATATAAAAGTGAGGAAATTATTGTATAAAGAATACTGACAAGGAGTCAGGTAATGAGGCTCTGAGTCTCAGATCTCTTACTAGATATGTGACCTGGGACATCTGACCAGCTGAGACTCAGTTTCCCTGAGCAATTTCTGTAGCACTCTCACTCCACTTAATAGTGACCTGCAGATCAACAGGACTGAGGCAACTCATGTAATCCTGCTCCATAACCTACAGTCTACCACAAACACAGCTTTTACTTATAGCAAACATCACAATTTTAAAATTCACCATTTTCCACTTAGGCTTCGGTACTTCATTGAATGATGGTGTTACCCTCATTTTATAGAAAAAGTGAGAAACTAAGTGATTGCAATGCACAGCCAAGTCACAGCAGGTAGAATTCAAACCTCTGCCCTCAGTCTGGGCTGTTCTGGCGCCCACATCTGCAGGCAGCCAAAGAGCTTTTGTTATCCCTCCCCCATGGCTGGGGCACAAAATGTACAATGCCTGCCTTCCTCTAGAAAGCACAGGTTATTGACGTGCACTCTCTTTCTCTGGAACAAAATGTTTAAATTTAGAGATCTGTGGGTAAACTCCTGATCTTCCAGATAAAATGCCTTATTTCTCAAGTGACTGAAATCCTAAGTGAAAATGTGGGGAATGTAGAGATAAGTGGCAGTGTGTCAAGAACAAGAGATGCTTCCCTGCTGAACTTCTTCAAGCCCCCTATTGCCTAAGTTGGCCCAATGCCTAGAAAACTAAACAAATTCAGTCAGAATTGGGGGGAAAAGCACACAAAAGCAGGCTAACAGGATCAAAGGCTTATTGGCTTGGTGGTATTTCAGCAAAAAGCCTTGAAAACAGCAGTAGACCATCTGCTGGTTGATTTCTGTAGATAGCTGACAAGCAGAACTTCTGGGTCAGGAAAAGTAACACTGCACGGCCATCAGTGGCATGGAGCCCAGGCTGACGTCCATTTTCTGGGGGAGATAAAGAGTCACTAGGTATAAGGCCTTGAACCAAATTTCGTGCTCTACTTAACAGCAGCAGACTGAAGGAAGAACTGTAGAAATCTATCAGAAGCTATCAATAATCTCTTTAGACTTAAGATGCTTCTGGTTACATATGATGAGGGAAAGAAGCTGGTCTTCCTGGAGATGAATCACAAAAGTGAACAAGGAAGTATCAGGAGAAAGCAGGACACAGGACAGAGTCTGGCAGCAGGGGGCTTTGCAACTAAGAGCAACTATAGGGACCCTGAAGGTTAAGATTATCTGATCACTGGTAATATCTGGGAGTCTCCCAACATTTCTGAAAACCCCCGACAGTTCACTGCAATATATTTTTTTTTTTTTTTTTTTTTTGAGACAGGGTCTCACTCTGTCGCCCAGGCTGGAGTGCAGTGACACTATCTCAGTTCACTGTAGCCTCAACCTACTGGGCTCAAGCCATCCTCCCACCTCAGCCTCCCAGATAGCTGGGACCAAAGGTGCAGGCCATAACCCCCTGCTGATTTTTGTATTTTTTTGTAGATACAGGGTTTTGCCATGTTCCCCAGGCTGGTCTTGAACTCCTGAGCTAAGGTGATCTGTCTGCCTTGGCCTACCGAAGTGCTGGGATTACAGGCGTGAGCCACCATGACCAGTGGCAAATTGACATCTTAAAGGAAGCATACACTTAACACCCAGTGACTGAAGAAGATGCTACTTAAAACAGATACTCCAGGCCGGGCGCGGTGGCTCATGCCTGTAATCCCAGCTACTTGGGAGACTGAGGCAGGAGAATTGCTTGAACCTGGGAGGCAGAGGTTGCAGTGAGCCGAGCTCGTACCACTGCACTCCAGCCTGGGCAACAGAGTGAGACTCCGTCTCGGAAAAGAAAAAAAAAAAATGTAAAAAAGTAATAAAATCAATTACTATAACTCACCATATTAATAGTCATTAGACAGCATTAATTAGAAATACAAATTAAGGCCGGGCACAGCGGCTCAAGCCTGTAATCCCAGCACTTTGGGAGGCTGAGGAGGGCAGATCATCTGAGGTCAGGGGTTCAGGACCAGCCTGGCCAACATGGTGAAACCCTATCTCTACTAAAAATACAAAAATTAATAGGGCGTGGTGGGGCATGCCTGTAATCCCAGCTACCTGGGAGGCTGAGGCAGGAGAATTGCTTGAACCCAGGAGGTGGAGGTGCAGTGAGCAGAGATCATGCCACTGCTCTCCAGCCTGGGCAACAAGAGGGAGATACCGTCTCAAAAAACAAAAAAGAACACAAAACAAACAAACAAAAAACTCAAAAACAAAAAAGCCCAATAAGTGACTAAAGTTCTCCAATATGTTACTTCTTCAAAAAATCTCATCCCCTCCCCACTATTTCTACTGACAACCAGTGCAAAACACAAAATGAAGAATCCCAACACTATCAGGCATCATCTATAATCTCTCCAGTTTAATGGTGCTTCTGGGAAGTCCATTTCCTAAAACCAAACTCTCTACCACCTTTTCCATCCATACCTTAAGTCTTTAGTTAGAGAGGTGTCTTCCCACCCGGATGCCAGCAACCCACATATCCACACTATAGAATCTAACACTCTGAACATGTTTGTGTAATTAAACGTGGCCTCCAAATTACCAAGACTCTTGTTCTTCCACCCTCTTTGTGAGGCTTAGCACTTCTTTTTTTGGAGACAAAAAAAAGACGCCTAGGATGGAGGGCAGTGGCGTGATCACAGCTCACTGCAGCCTCTATTTCCCGGGCTCAGGTGATTCTCCCACCTCAGCCTCTCGAGTAGCTGGGACTATGGGCATGTACCACCACACCGGGCTAATTTTTAAATTTTTTGTAGAGACAAGGTTTTGCCATCTTCCCCAGGCTGGTCTCGAACTCCTGACCTCAAGTGATCTGCCCATCTTCGTCTCCCAAAGTGCTAGGATTACAGGCATGAGCCACTGTGCCCGACCAAGGCTTGGCACTTCTAAGCATAACCTCCTGCCTGGGTTTCATGACTAGAGAGGCAAAACACACTCCAAAGAGTACCTGTGGTAGGAAAATAGGCAAGATTTTAAACTTTAAATGGAGAGATTAAGGTAGGAAGAGAAAGGCTGACCTTCACTGACTTGATCAGCACCTCTCAAGGCTAGGCTGACACAGGCAGTCAAACCATAAGTGAAGAGGCTTAAACAACTTTCTTCATGTCCATTAGATTCACTGCTCAAATCTAGACCAGCTACCTAAATGTAAAAGTTAAGAACATAGCACAAGAAACTCGGCTGGCCTTAGAATATCACAAATTTGAATAAACTAAATAAAAATATTAATTTTGCTTTGACTTTAACTGAAGATTACTTATAAGGCATTAATAAGTGGAATGCCACGAGGAGAAAAGAAAATGTGCCCCAGAAAAACACTAACTGCTGTTGTAAATAGACATTAGGAGATGAGAAGTTTAAAGAAAGGAAGAGCGTGTGCCCGCCTCTATATCTCAGCATATCCATACATAAATACACTGCAAACTGGGCTCCAAAGCCTGCCATAGTAAGCAAACCAAGAAACAAGTCACCTACCACTGTCAGAGGAATCTTCTTTCTTAGAGCGCATCTTTCTTTTTCTTCCACGTTTACTCTTCTTCGTTTCTCCTCCATTCTCCCCCTCTACACCATCTGGGCCAGCACAATTATCAGCATGTCTTGCCATGGTATTCTAACAAAAAGAACAAAATCCTCTCTCACACCACTAAAAAAGCTAAGATCAGATTGGAAGTTATTTACTTTAATAAAATCCATATTAAGCCTAAAAATTCTAGTATCTGCTAAGTGTGTCCTGAACACGCTGTCTCTGCTCAGGGGAAATGGATAAGGCTGCGTTCTTTGAGGGGAGGCTCAGCAGCCTACAGACAGAGACAGGGGAGGATTCAGACCAGCTCCTAGTTCTGTCAAGATCTAACACAGCCCTCAAGAGAAGACCCCGCACAGGCTACAGCTAGCTAGGGGTGGGGTGGGGTGCAGGTTTCAATCCACCTAAGGAAATTTCCTTTTTTTTTTTTTTTTTTGAGACGGAGTCTCGCTTTTTCGCCCAGGCTGGAGTGCAGTGGCGTGATCTCGGCTCACTCAAGCTCCGCCTCCCTGGTTCGTCCCATTCTCCTGGCTCAGCCTTCCGAGTAGCTGGGATTACAGGGGCCTGCTACTGCACCCGGCTAATTTTTTGTATTTTTAGTAGACAGGGTTTCACCGTGTTAGCCAGGATGGTCTCGATCTCCTGACCTCATGATCCACCCACCACGGCCTCCCAAAGTGCTGAGATTACAGGTGTAAGCCACCGTGCCCAGCAGGAAATTTCTTTATACAATCAATCTATTCAAAGATACTGTGTTCCCCATCAGTGGAAGGGCTCACACATGGATAGAAACATCAAGATGGGGTGACTAACCCTTTCCAAACAATGGAGCATCTCTGTTTATAACCTCAGTGAAAAAAACTACCTTGCTCTGCAGAGGAAGACCAAAAATCCAATATTCAGTATCATAATAGGAAAAGTAAAGTTCTGACCCTTACCCGACGTGTAAATGTTTTCCCACACTTAGAACAGACAAATGCCGCAGGGACAAAGTTGGGGTCGTGATAACGCTTGAAGTGCATGTCGAGAAGCTGCTTCTGGCGGAAGGTCTTATCGCAGTGGCTGCAGGCATAAGGCTTCTCCCCGGTATGGGTGCGCTTGTGCATGATCATGTGCCTCTCCTGAAATGGCATAGGGGGAAAGGCCTCAGAGCCTGCTCATGGGGCTACTATCCCAGCTGCCACCTGCATGCATGTGGCCAACAGGTCTTTCTCACCCAAGCTAGGTCTAGACTCAGCACGGCTTGAGATGATAAAGCTATATATTTAGAGACAGGGTCTTGCTCTGTTGCAAAGGCTGGAGAGCAGTGGTGTAATCATGGTTTACTGTAGCTTCAAAATGGGACCATAGACATGAGCCACCATGCCCAACTAATTTGTTTTTTTCTTTTGAGACGGAGTCTTGCTCTGTCGCCCAGGATGGAGTGCAGTGCCGCCATCTCGGCTCGCTGCAACCTCCACCTCCCAGGTTTAAGCAGTTCTCCTGCCTTAGCCTCTGGAGTAGCTGCGATTACAGGTGCCTGCCACCACGCCCAGGTGATTTTTGTAGTTTTTAGTAGAGATGGGGTTTCATCAGGTTGGCCAGGCTGGTCTTGAACTCCCAACCTCAAATGATCTGCCTGCCTTGGCTTCTCAAAGTGCTGGGATTACAGGTGTGAGTCACCTGGCCCCAGCTAAATTTTTTTTTTTTTTTTGGAGACAGTCTCACTCTGTCGCCCAGGCTGGAGCGCAGTGGCACAATCTTGGCTCAATGCAACCTCCGCTGCAGGTTCAAGCAATTCTCCTGCCTCAGCTTCCGGAGCAGCTGGGATTACAGATGTCTATCACCACGCCTGGCTAATTTTTGTATTTTTAGTAAGAGGCAGGGTTTCATCGTCTTGGCCAAGCTGGTCTCGAGCTCTTGACCTCAAATGATCCACCCACCTCGGCCTCCCAAAGTGCTGGGATTACAGGCACTCGAGCCACCGTGCCCAGCCCTAATTTTTCTTTCTGTAGAGACAGGGTCTCTCTCCATTGCCTATCTCGGCCTCCCAAAGTGCTAGGATTACAGGTGTGAGCCACTGGGCCTGGCTTGATAAAGGTATTTTTAGTGTGGTGCAGAACTGCTTCCATAATTCTAGCACAGACAGAGCTGCTTATTCCTGCTGAGCTCCTTCTCTGGCTCTCCCCCAAGAGTCATGTCCCCGCATGAGATTCTTCCCCTGTCTCAAGTCCTGGACTTACTTTCCACAGTTTTCAGAGAGATGTCTGCTTAAGGAAGAAGTAAGCTGTGACTGAATAAAACATCAGCGGGACATGGGATAATACAATTGACAAGGAGCATGACCTTTGCTTTTGGTGACATTCCTCATAATCCACAGTTTGAAAATACTATCCTTAAAATACGTAAATGCCTTCTGGTAACACCAGACACTGAGGAAGCACCAACAACTTTCAGTGAAGGTTCCTACCTGTCTACAAGCGTAATCACACTGGTCGCACTTAAAGCGCTTCTCATTCTTGTGTGACTTCTGATGCTGGATGAGGGCATAGCGCTCATGAAACACAGCATCACAGTAACGGCATTTCTTGCCTTGCTCAATATAGGAATGCTGCTTTCGCAAGTGGACACCTGAAAGCACAGTAAAAAGCCCAGTGTAATGTTAAAACACAAACAAGCACTTTAATAAGTTACTAATACATTTCTCCTGATTCTTTTTTCTTTTTTTTTTTTTGAGACGGAGTCTTGTTCTGTCGCCCAGGCAGGAGTGCAGTGGCACAATCTCAGCTTACTGCAAGCTCCACCTCCCAGGTTCATGCCATCCTCCTGCCTCAGCCTCCTGAGTAGCTGGGGACTATAGGCGCCTGCCACCACGCCCGGCTGTTTGTTTTTTTTTTTGTATTTTTAATAAAGACGAGGTTTCGTCATGTTAGCCAGGATGGCCTCAATCTCCTGACCTTGGATCTGCCAGCCTCGGCCTCCCAAAGTGCTGGAATTATAGGTGTGAACCACTGCACCCGGCCCATTTCTCCTGATTTTTAAGTTTACTCTGGGTGTTACACAAAAAATGAATGAAAAGGCAGAGTAACAGGTGCAGGGAGAACAATTAAGATTGTTCAAATAGGGTAGGTGGGAGAAGATGGTGGCTGGGACAAGGGTGATGACAATGGGTGTGGACGGAAGGAGAAGAACTGATGAGAGATGGAAGCAGTTGCATCAATAGGATTTAGTGACTGTAGAGTGAAGAAGAAAGTAGGTATCAGGCCTGGAAAACCAGGTAGGTGTTGGGGTCATTTACTGAGACAAGAACAGTAGAAGAGGGCTTAAGACCAACGTGTATGTGTTATTTTTGGGGTCGGGGGGTATAAGGGATAGAGAAGTTTTAGACCTTCAGTTTTAGACATGCTGAATTTGAAATGCCAGAGACATCAATGCAGGGGTGGGATGGCAAGGGATATACAGTTATATAAGGTTAACTCAAGAGAAAGATCTGGAGTAGGAATATAAATGTACAAGTTGTTCAGATTTGAAAGCAGCTATGCTTATCACTGTACCACCAATGCCACAAAGAGTTGTTAGAATTTGAGACCATGGGAGCTGATAAGATCACTAAGGCAAAAAGTAGAATTAAAATAAAAAGTATGGGTCATGCTTTAAGAAGTCTAAGAGTTGGCAGGCACAGTGGCTCATGCCTGTAATCCCAGAACTTTGGGAGGCTCCTCACCTGAGGTGAGGAGTTCAAGACCAGCCTGGCCAACATGGCAAAACTCTGTCTCTTCCTAAAAAAAAAAAATTAGCTGGGCATGGTGGTATATGCCTGTAAACCTGTAATCCCAGTCACTTGGGAGGCTGAGGCAAGAGAACGGCTTGAACCTGGGAGGCGGAGGTTGCAGTGAGCCAAGATTACGCCACTGCACTGCACTCTAGCCTGGGCGACAAAGACTCCATCTCAAAAAGAATCCTAGCACTTTGGAAGGCAAAGGCATGTGGATCACCTGAGGTCAGAAGTTTGAGACCTGGCCTGGTCAACATATAGTGAAACCCCCTCTCTACTACAAAATACAAAAATTAGCTGGGCATGGTGGTGTACACCTGTAGTCCCAGCTACATCAGGAAAATGAGGAAGGAGAATCATTTAAACCAGGGCAGCAGTGGCTGCAGTGAGCCGAGATTGTGCCACTCTACTCCAGCCTGGGTGACAGAGTGAAACTCTGTCTCTTAAACAAAGTATACACGCACACACACACACACACAAAGAAGTCTAAGAGTTGGGCCAGGCATGGTGGCTCACACCTGTAATTCCAGCACATTGGGAGGCTGAGGTGGGTGGATTGCTTGAGTCCAGTACAAGACCAGTCTGGGCAACATAGTGAAACCCTGTCTCTACCAAACAAAAAAAAAAAAAAAAAAAAAAATTAGCTGGTCATTGTGGCATGTGCCTGAGGTCCCAGCTACCAGGGAGGTTGAGGTGGGAGGATTGCTTGAGCCTGGGAAGTCGAGGCTGCAGTGAGCCAAGATTGCGTCACCGAAATCCAGCCTGGGCAACAGAGAAAGACGCAGTCTTCAATAATTAAAAAAAACAAAACAACAACAAAAAAAACTTTAGAGTTAAGGATAGTGAGAGAAAAAAAGGTTAAAACAAGAGAAAGCTGAGAGGAATAAGAGAAAGAAGAAAACCAACAGGATGTAGTGTCACAGACGCCAAGGGAAGAAAGTGTTTCAAAGGAAGAGGGTGCTGTCAACTATGAAGAACACTGCTAAGAGATCAAGTCATCATTTAGGAAGAAGAGTGGAAAGGAGTCTTCACTACATTCAGAGTGTGGGGTCATTCATGACCTTAAGCAAGAGTCATTATACCAGAGTGATGGGAAATAAGCTAGACAAGAAAGATGAGGGAGAGAAGACTGTGAGGGATGCAACTCTTCATAAAGGCTGGCTGGGAAGGAGAGAAGAGGAGAAGAGTTAAACCTAGAGAGTGAAGACACACACACACACACACACACACACATATATATATATATATTTTTTTTTTCTTTTCTTCTTGAGATAGTCTCATTCTCTTGCCCAGGCTGGAGTGCCGTGGCACGATCTCAGCTCAGTCTCCCAAGTAACTGGGACCACAGGTGCCCGCCACTACGACTGGCTAATTTTTTGTATTTTTAGTGGAGATGGGGTTTCACCATGTTAGCCAGGATGGTCTTCATCTCCTGACCTTGTGATCTACCCACTTCAGCCTCCCAAAGTGCTGGGATTAGAGGCGTGAGCCACTGCGCCCAGGCATATTTTTGTTTAAGAGATTGGGTCTTGCTGTATCACACAGGTTGGTCTAGAACTCCTGGCCCATCCTCCTGAATAGCTGAAACTACAGGTGTGAGCCACTGTGCCTGGCTAAGATTCTTTTTTTTAGAGATGGGGTCTGTCACCCAAGCTGGAGTGCAGTGGCATGATCTCGGCTTATTGCAACCTCTACACCTCCTAAGCTCAAGTGATCTCCCACCTCAGCCTCCTGAGTAGCTGGAACCACAGATGCACCTCACCACAACCGGCTGTTTTGTATTTTTGGTAGAGATGGGAGTTTTACCATGTTGTTCTGGCTGGTCTGGAACTCCTAAGCTCAAACGATCCACCCACCTCAGCCTCCCAAAGTGCTGGGATTACAGGCGTGAGCCACCACGCCTGGCCCTTTGTCTTTATTTTTTAAGTAGGAAGAGAAGTCATTTACTGAGACCAAGAAGGGAGAGAAAAAAGACAGAAAATTAGAGGTTATAAGAAAGTAGGAGTAGGGGGTCTGGTGTGGTAGCTCATGCCTGTAATCCCAACATTTTGGGAGGCCAATGAGGGCAGATCATCTGAGGTCAGGAGTTCGAGAGCAGCCTGGCCAACATGGTGAAACCCTATCTCTACTAAAAATACAAAAATCAGCTGTGGTGGCGGGCACTTGTAGTCCCAGCTACTCAGGAGGCTGAGGTGGGAAAACAGCTTGAACCCAGGAGGTGGAGGTTGCAGTGAACAGAGATCGGACCACTGCGCTCCAGCATGGGTGACAAGTGCAAAACTTTGTCACAAAAAAAATAAGTGAGGGCTGGGTGCGGTGGCTCATGTCTGTAATCCCAGCACTTTGGGAGGCCGAGGCAGGCAGATCACCTGAGGTCAGGAGTTCAAGACCAGCCTGACCAACATAGTGAAACCCCATCTCTACTAAAAAATACAAAAAAAAAAACTTAGCTGGGCATGGTGGTATGTGCCTATAATCCCAGCTACTCAGGAGGCTGAGGCAGGAGAATCACTTGAACCTGGGAGGCAGAGGTTGCAGTGAGCTGAGTTCGCACCATTGCACTCCAGCCTGGGTGACAAGAAGGTAATTCCATCTCAACAACAACAACAACAAAAAGTAAGAGTAGGGTGCCCAACTCTATATAACAAGCACCAAATATTGTGGAATGAATTTGCTGACTCATAAAGAACTGGAGCACACCTGACAAGAACAAACAGCTGGAATAGCTAGGAGCAGTGAGGGCCTAGCTACATTTGGGATCATTAATTTATGTATTTACAGTGCTACAAGTTGTATCAACTGAGGTGACATCCCACCAAACTTAAAGAGAGCTAATTATTGGGAGTAGAATGAGGTAAGGGAGAGGATGGCTCTCACTTTTCACTCACTACCTGTTTATGAGAGTAAAATCTAACCTGTTTTCAAAGAGGAAATACAAACTTTTTTAGAATTGGCTTTTTTTTTTCTTTTTTTTGAGACAGAGTCTCACGCTCTGTCACTCAGGCTGGAGTGCAGTGGCAAGATCTCAGCTCACTGCAACCTCTGCTTCCCAGATTCAAGCGATTCTCCTGCCTCAGCCTCCCAAATAGCTGGGACTATAGGTGTGCACCACCACATCTGGCTAATTTTTTTTTGGAGACAGTCTCACTCTATTGCCTAGGCTGGGGTGCAGTGGCACGATCTTACTCACTGCAACCTCCACCTCCCGGGTTCACGCGATTCTTCTGCCTTGGTCTCCTGAGTGGCTGGGATTATAGGAACTTGCCACCATGCCCAACTAATTTTGGTATTTATTTAGTAAAAGACAAGAGTTTCACCATGTTAGCCAGGCTGATCTCAAACTACTCTCGTGATCTGCCCACCTCAGCCTCCCAAAGTAATGGGATTACAGGAGTGAGTCACCACACCTGGCCTGAAAGATTTAATTTCTAACACAAAACTCTTAACAGTCGACCATGTATGACTCATGGGTCTTACGTGGAGCCCAAAGTCGTTTACTTCAAGCTCATGGTTTCATCTTCAAAATGTATGTGACGTTGGCCAGGTGTGATGGCTCATGCTATAATGCCAGCACTTTGGGAGACTGAGGTGGGTGGATCACTTGAGGTCAGGAGTTCATGACCAGCCTGGCCAACATGGTGAAACCCTATCTCCACTAAAAATACAAAATTAGCTGGGCATGGTGGTGCGAGCCTACAATCCCAGTTACTTGGGAGGCTGAGGCAGGAGAATCGCTTGAACCCAGGAGGTGGAGGTTGCAGTGAGCCAAGATTGTGCCACTGCACTCCTGCCTGGGCGACAGAACGAGACTCATCTCAAACAAAGAAAATAAATAAAATAAAATAAAATAACATTTGCATTTTGCTTAATATATTAATATTTTTAAAAAGTTTGTTTTTCTGAGATGGAGTCTTGCTGTGTTGCCCAGGCTGGAGTGCAGGGGTGCGATTTCAGCTCACTGCAACCTCTGCCTCCTGGGTTCAAGCAATTCTCCTGCCTGAGCCTCCCAACTAGCTGGGACTACAGGCACGTGCGACCAGCCACCACGCCTGGCTAATTTTTTGTATTTTTAGTTGAGACGGGGTTTTACCGTGTTACCAGGATGGTCTCAATCTCCTGACCTCATGATCCGCCCGCCTTGGCTTCCCAAAGTCCTGGGATTACAGGCGTAAGCCACCGCGCCTGGCTATATAAAAAAGTTTTAATAGAACTATTACATAGCAATACAAAAATACAAATAATTTTTTTTTTTTTTGGAGACAGAGTCTCTGTTGCCCAGGCTGGTGTGCAATGGCATAATCTCGGCTCACCGCAACCTCCGCCTCCCAGGTTCAAGAGATTCTCCCACCTCAGCCTCCTGAGTAGCTGGGATTACAGGCACCCACTATCATGCCAGGCTAAGTTTTGTATTTTTGTAGAGATGAGGTTTCACCATGTTGGCCAGGCTGGTCTTGAACTCCTCATCTCAGGTGATCTGCCCACCTCGGACTCCCAAAGTGCTGGGATTACAGGCATGAGCCACCGTGCCCAGCCCCAATAAAAATAAATTTTAAAAAGTATTAAGATGGCAGAGCGCAGTGGCTCATGCCTATAATCCCAGCACTTTGGGAGGCTGAGGCAGGCAGATCATGAGGTCAGGAATTTGAGACCAGCCTGGCCAATATGGTAAAACCTCATCTCTACCAAAAATACAAAAATTAGTCGGGCATGGAAGTACATGCCTGTAGTCCTAGCTACTCAGGAGACTGAGGCAGAAGAATCGCTTGAACCAGGGAGGTGGAGGTTTCAGTGAGCCGAGATCGTGCCAGTGCACTCCAGACTGTGTGACAGAGTGAGATTCCGTATCAAAAAAAAAGAAAAAAAAAGTGTTAAGACACCAGCTAAATTGCATAAAGTTTCTTCAAAACTCTTCTGAGTAAAACCACTGCTGCAGAAAGACAGGCCATGTTTATGCTGGGGATGGACAAGTTGCTGCTATGGCCTGGGTACTAATATACACCCCAGTGTGAGAAGGAGCTGGGGCAGACTCAAGAGAACTTAGTTTGGTTTTGCCACCCAGAAGCTGTGTTGCAAAGCTTTGGTAAAGACAGCTCTCTGAGTCTTAGGCTTATCACCTATCAAATCAGAGTAAGATGAGCCTTCATTACTTCATATGGTTGTTGTGAAATTCAATGAGCAAAAAAGTAAAACAACAGGCAATACTTATTTCTGCTTTGAATAAAAAAAACACAGCAGGCAATCCAAGTGACTATCTTTCTGTATGAATTACACTAAATTTTTTTTTTTTTTTGAGACAGTATCTCGCCCTGTTGCCCAGGCTAAAGTGCAGTGGTGCGATCTCGGCTTACTGCAAGCTCCGTCCCCTGAGTTCACACCATTCTCCTGCCTCAGACTCCCGAGTAGCTGGGATTACAGATGCCCACCACCATGCCCGCTAATTTTTTTATTTTTAGTAGAGACGGGGTTTCACCTTGTTAGCCAGGATGGTCTTGATCTCCTGACCTTGTGATCCACCTGCCTTGGCCTCCCAAAGTGCTGGGATTACAGGCGTGAGCCACCGTGCCAGCCTAAATGTTATTAATAAACTCCGTATCTATGTAAACTCTAGTTTATGCACAGAAAAGCAGTTGCCACTAAACCAATAAAATAGTCCCATTACTTAGAGAAAGTACAGATGTTCTCAAAAAAATAGAATAGAATGACCTGAGTTTGAATTATACTGTTACTTTCCTATTTGGGGAAGGAGGGCTACTAATTAAAGGTGTACTCTGTTTCCTCCCATCACAGCTCCCATTAATTTGCAGATGAGTTTTATTCAGGACAGAATCTTGTGGCCTGACTACAGTAACAAAAAGAAGAAACAGAAAGAAAAAAAAAAAAGCAGCTAAGCAATGGCTTTTACTAAGTGACAGGCCATTCCTATACATAAAATGTATGAGAGTTTGAAGGTGAAGTTATTTATGATCCCCATATTTCAAAATATAAATCCTTCAAAATATGTTTTTCACTTGTCACTGATCTACTTACCCAAATCACTTTTTCGGGCTATGACTGTGTCACAGTGGGGACAGTGAAATTTGGCCACATTTTCTGTGTGCTTCTGTAAAATGTGCATCTTCATGGTACCACTTTGGGTAAACCGAGCATGACAAATATAACATTCATAAGGCTTTTCTCCTTTAAAGAAAATACAGAATTGAACACATTAAATGAAATGAATAAATACTGTAATTTAATTGGCGGGTAACTCAGGTGGCAGATATGCTACATCACAGAGAATCTACAGGTCTCAGGAAGGCTGAGGCTCAGTCCCAGTGCCCAGATCATGTCTATCTTCAGACATGGCCAAGTCCTAAACTGCTACTGGCCACCTCTGCTCTGTCCAGCTCTGCTCTGGAATCCTCCACATTACAGCAATGCTTACCTTTGGGGGAAACTGAATGGAGAACCCACAAGTTTTTCTTTTTAAGAAAAGGCAGTATCCAGGAAAACTGAATAAGGTGGGTTAGGAAATCCACCCAGACTTTCAAAATTAAAATCTGTCCATTTTAACTTAATTTCTCCCTTAAAAAGTATTATTTTCTTGTTATAGGCAGATTCAAGTTGAACAAAACAAAAGGTACTATTTTCTAATGTATTTTCCAAACAATGAATTCAGAGGATATGCCAGAGAAGCATTAATCAATTCCATACTATTTTCATGCCAGTCTTCCATTTGCATAAACAATGGGGGCACACAGTGGTCCACAGGGTCCCATGGGATTCACTGAAAAGCAGCTCATTAATACAGCAAGGAGTGGAGAAGTCCTACCTGAATGGGTTCTCATGTGCCTTTTCAGCTTGTATGTGTCCCTGCTGGCATAACTGCACAAACTGCACTGAAATGGACGCTCTCCAGTATGAGAGCGAATGTGACGTTTTAATTTGCTGACCTGAAATATGAAAACAAAACTTTAACTTCTGTTAACACAGACTGTAACATGAGCACTGTAGGTTAGGCACAAAAGCTTAGCTTTGGGGCACTGAAATTCAGAATACAGAAGAAGTCTAAAAGATAACCTTCTTCTCTCTTCATTATTTGTAAACTTTGCTTCTCGAATCCTTATCATTATCTAAGAGAAGTGGGTAAACGAATACGGGTGTAGATGAGTCAAGATTGGTCATTACATGGGAAGCCAAGGTGGGCGGATCATCTGAGGTCAGGAGTTCAAGACCAGCCTGGCCAACATGCTGAGACCCCCGTATCTACTAAAAATACAAAAATTAGCCAGGCATGGTGGCACACACCTACTTGGAAGGCTGAGGCTGGAGAATCTCTTGAACCCAGAAGGTGGAGGTCGCAGTGACCCAAGATCATGCCATTGCACTCCAACCTGGGCAACAAGAACGAAACTCTGACTCAAAAAAAAAGATTGCACGTGACTAGTAACTGTTTAAGCTGGGTGGTAGGCACATGAGGATGTATTACAATCTTTACTTCTACATGTTTGAAATTTTCCGTAATAGTTTAAAACTAATCCATGCCTATTTACAGATCAATTTGTTCCAAATCCTGAGTTACTGAATACATATTTTAATTCCACTCATCCTCTTTTCCTATCATTAGCGTTTCCTAGACAGGCCAGGCTCAAAGGGCCTCTCATCTATCATCCTCACCATTATCCATCCTTTAGTCCCCTGCAGGATACCTTATACTAAAACAGTGACTTTCAAACTTGATTCTAGGAAGTGCTTTGAGGGCAGGGCGTGGTGGCTCACACCTGTAATCCCAGCACTATGGCAGGCCAAGGCGTGTGCAGATCACTTGAGGTCAGGAGTTCGAGACCAGCCTGGGCAACATGGCAAAACCCTGTCTCTACAAAAAATACAAAAATTAGATGGGCGTGGTGGTACATGCCTGTAGTCCCAGCTACATGAGGAGCAGCTAAAGTGGGAGGATCACCTGAGCCCAGTAGTTTAAGGCTACAGTGAGCCATGATCACACCACTGCACTCCAGCCTGGGCGACAGAGTGAGAGACCCTGTCCCCCACACACCCCCTGCCCCAAAAAGCGCTTTGAACATTCACTAATGTTTCAATGTTTGTTTTGAAAAATTTAAAGTTTCCCAATTTTAAGGAAAAAACAAACAAAAACAAGCACTGCACTCTTAAGTGTTGTTGGTTTCTCTTTTGAGATGAAATCTCGCTCTGTTGCCCAGGCTGGAGTGCAGTGTCACAATTGTGGGTCACTGCAACCTCCACCTCCCAGAGTCAAGCAGTTCTCCTGCCCTGGCCTCCCAAATAGCTGAGACTACAGGCGCACACCACCACGCCTGGCTAACTTTTGTATTTTTAATAGAGATGGGGTTTCACCATGTTGGTCTGGCTGGTCTCGAACTCCTGATCTCAGGTGACCAACCCGCCTTGGTTTCCCAAAGTGCTGGGATTATAGGGGTGAGCTACCATGCCCGGCCCCAGTTATAAGTGTTACACACCAAGTTTTCAACACATAAGTCGATAACTATCCTAATAGCATTACTCTCTTCCTTCAAGATTTCCCTATTTAACCTGTTAACTCGTATGTACCAGAACCCACTCTGTTCCAATGAGCTATCTATTCCTGCTGCAATATCACACTGGTTTCATTTACTATAGTTTTACAAAATCCAATTACATAAGCCCCTCATTCTATTTTCAAATTTTTCTTAGCCATTCACATTTATTCTTCCAGCTGAAAGTTAGAATCAACTTGTAATGTTTCTTCATTTATTCATGTCCTTTGGAAAAGCTTGAGGTTTTCTTCATGTAGATTTCACAGATATTGTTGTTGTTGTTTTTGAGACAGAGTCTTGCTCTGTCGCCCAGGCTGGAGGTCAGTGGCATGACCTCGGCTCACTGCAAGCTCCGCCTCCTGGGTTCACCCCATTCTCCTGCCTCAGCCTCCTGAGTAGCTGGGACTACAGGTGCCCGCCACCACGCCCGGCTAATTTTTTGTATTTTGTTTGTGTTAGCCAGGATGGTCTTGATCTCCTGACCTAGTGATCTGCCTGCCTCGGCCTCCCAAAGTGCTGGGATTACAGGCGTGAGCCATCATGCCCAGCCAGATATTGTTTTTTGTTGTTCAGTTTATCCCTAAGTTATTTTATTGCTATTAGAACCCATTTTACACCTTCCTATCACTATATGAAGTTACTGATTTCTGTATGCTTATCTTATATCTGGTCAGTGAACTGAACTCTTCCCGCTCTAAGTTTTTGTTTTGATACTCTTAGATTTTCTCTGTAAGCAAATCTCTCTGCAAGAAATAACAGTTTTATCTTTCCATTAATAATTCATTTCTTACTTTATTCTATTAGCTAGGATTTCCAGTACAATGCTGAAACAGTAACATTAAGAATGAATATCTTGTCACATTTCAGAATTTAGTGGAAATACTTTCAATGTTTCAGAATTAATTAGGATGAGTTTATTATACATTTCTGGTATATATATGCTTTTTTTCTTTTTTTGAGGTAGTCTCACTTGTCACCCAGGCTGGAGTTCAGTGGAGTGATCTTGCCTCAATGCAACTTACACCTCCCAGGTTCAAATGATTCTCCTGCCTCAGCCTCCCGAGTAGCTGAGACTACAGGCGCGTGCCACCATGCCCAGCTAATTTCTGTATTTTTAGTAGAGATGGGGTTTCACCATGTTGGCCAGGCTGGTCAACTCCTGACCTCAGGTGATCTGCCTACCTCAACCTCCCAAAGTACTGGAATTACAGGCATTGAGCCACCGTGCCCAGCCTAAACACATTAAAGAAACTTTCTCCTATACTTAACTTGCTAGGACATTAAACAGTAATTAACAATTACTGAATTTTAGCGCCCCCTCCCCCTCCCATTGAAGAAATAATATGGTTTTTCTTCAATCCTTCAATGTAATATACATCAGTAATTTCCCAATGATAAACTATCATTGTGTTTCATATATATTCAGTATCACTTATTTTTTAGAACGTATTACTAAATTAGGTTGGCTCACTGGCTAATAATTTCATTTAAAATTTTTGTTTCTTTCTGAGGATTAGTTTTCTTTTCGGTAGTTTTCTGACCCAGTTTTGGTAACAGTGTAGCTTCAAATAATAAAACTGATAAACCTAGCTTTTTTTTTTTTGAGATGGAGTCTTGCTGTGTTGCCCAGGCTGGACTACAGTGACGTGATTTTGGCTCACTGCAAGCTCCACCTCCCGGGTTCACACCATTCTCCTGCCTCAGCCTCCCAAGTAGCTGGGACTACAGGCGACCGCCACCATGCCCGGCAAATTTTTTGTATTTTTAGTCGAGACGGGGTTTCACCGTGTTAGCCAGGATGGTCTCGATCTCCTGACCTCGTGATCTGCCCACCTCAGCCTCCCAAAGTGCTGAGATTACAGGCGTGAGCCACTGCACCCTGCCTAAACCTACCATTTTAAAATGCTCTGGGTACAGTTTTTTCTTCAAAGTTTGGCAGAACTTGCCTGTACTAACATGTGAAACTGGTACTCTTTTTAAGACAGAGTTCCGCTCTTGTTGCCCAGGCTGGAGCGCAATGGCGCGATCTCGGCTCACTGCAACCTCCTCCTTCCAGGTTCAAGCGATTCTCCTGCCTCAGCCTCCTGAGTAGCTGGGATTACAGGCATGTGCCACCACACCCAGCTAATATTTATTTATTTAGAGATGGAGTCTCGCTGTCGCCCAGGCTGGAGTGCAGAGGCGCGATCTCGGCTCACTGCAAGCTCCGCCTCCCAGATTCACGCCATTCTCCTGCCTCAGCCTCCCGAGTAGCTGGGACTACAGGCACCCGTCACCACGCCCGGCTAATTTTTTGTGTTTTTAGTAGAGATGGGGTTTTACCATTTTAGCCAGGAGGGTCTCGATCTCCTGACGTCATGATCTGCCTGCCTCGGCCTCCCAAAGTGCTGGGATTACAGGCGTGAGCCATCGTGCCCAGCCTGAATTTTTTATTTTTTAGTAGAGATGGGGTTTCTCCATGTTAGTCAGGCTGGTCTCGAACTCCCGACTACAGGTGATCCGCCCGCCTTGGCCTCCCAAAGTGCTGGGATTATAGGTGTGAGCCACCACACACGGCCAGATACTGGTACTCTTTTTAACAGGTAAATCTTTCACACTCATAAGTTTTTTTCGGGGAGAGGTGTCGTGTGGGAGTATTCATAACTTACTAACATTTTTCTTCTTATTATTTTTTTTTGAGATGGAGTCTCGCTCTGTCGCCCAGGCTGGAGTGTGGTGGTCAGATCTCGGCTCACTGCAAGCTCCGCCTCCTGGGTTTATGCCATTCTCCTGCCTCAGCCTCCCGAGTAGCTGGGACTACAGGCGCCTGCCACCTCGCCCGGGTAGTATTTTTGTATTTTTTTTTTTTAGTAGAGACGGGGTTTCACCGTGTTAGCCAGGATGGTCTCGATCTCCTGACCTCGTGATCCGCCCACCTCGGCCTCCCAAAGTGCTGGGATTACAGGCTTGAGCCACCGCGCCCGGCCTCTTTTTTTTTTTTTTTTTGAGACGGAGTCTTGCTCTGTTGCCCAGGCTGGAATGCAGTGCTGCAATCTCGGCTCACTGCAAGCTCTGCCTGCCAGGTTCACGCCATTCTCCTGCTTCAGCCTCCCGAGTAGCTGGGACTACAGGCGCCCGCCACCATGCCTGGCTAATTTTTTTTGTATTTTTAATAGAGACGGGGTTTCACTGTGTTAGCCAGGATGGTCTCATCTCCTGACCTCGTGATCCACCTGCCTCAGCCTCCCAAAGTGCTGAGATTACAGGCTTGAGTCACCGCACCCAGTCAATAATTTACTAACATTTTTCTACCTCATCTTAAGTCAGTTTGGGTAGTTATAGCTTTGTAAAGAAATACATCATGGCCTGCCTAAGACAGATACCAACAAAAAGCTGAACACTCACTTCTACACTGGCGTAATCGCACATGGAACACTTGAATGGCTTCTCGTGGGTGTGTTTGTAACGACGATGCCGAACCAATTCTCCACTGGTCACAAAGGCCATGTCGCAGTCTGGGCACTTGTGAGGACGAGTACCTAGAGAAAGGATGGAATAACAGGAAGAGCAAGATCAAGGGCACAGTTAATGACAGATATCAATGTGTGGCATAGAACTGCTGTGAGACTGAACCCTAGTCATCCCATCAATTGCAGTAGCTTGTAAGCAGATCCAAAAGTGAGCTCCACAAACTATGGGAGGGCCTGGATGGATTTATAATACTAACACCGGGATATTGTAACACATGCCAAACATTTAGTTTCTCTTAATTACCGATCTGAATCTGCTGCCTTTTAACATCATAAAAACCTTCTTATTCCTATTTTGTGAATATCCTGGTCATTATGGATTAAAAGTTAATAGAGACCGGACTTGGTGGCTCAGGCCTCTAATCCCAGAACTCTGGGAGGCTAAGAGTTTGAGACCAGCCTGGGCAACATGGCAAGATCCCGTCTCTCAAATCTCGCTGTATTATGACTATAAATATAGGGCCATTGGGCTGTCCATATTCTGAAACTTTCTTTTAAAAACACAAGCATGGCCGGTCGTGGTGGCTCACGCCTGTAATCCCAGCACTTTGGGAGGCCGAGGCGGGCGGATCATGCAGTCAGGAGACTGAGACCATCCTGGCTAACCCGGTGAAACCCATCTCTACTAAAAATACAAAAAATTAACCGGGCGTGGTGGCAGGCGCCTGTAGTCCCAGCTACTGGGGAGGCTGAGGCAGGAGAATGGCGTAAACCCAGGAGGCGGAGCTTGCAGTGAGCCGAGATCGCGCCACTGCACTCCAGCCTGGGCGACAGAGCAAGACTCTGTCTCAAAAAAAAAACAAAAACAAAAACAAAAAACCACAAGCATATAGCTTGTTTTCTATATTTGTCTCTCTTGATAAGGAATTTCACAGGCTTATCACAGGCTTTACATAGTATTCCCTTTTATGTGATTTAAACAAATGATTTTCAAGCACCCCTGTCTAATATGCTGTGATCATTCCAAATGTCAATTCATCCAATATAAAACATTTATGAATAATATACTCTCTATATTTCTTGTCTTTCACTGAAGGAATCCTAGACACAAAACTGATAGCACAATGCAATGCCAGTTTCACAGACAAGTGACCATCTGTAATTGTGGGCAGCAGCTAAGGGGTGACAGCAAGGTAATACCAAACACTAAAACCAAAAGAAGGCTGCCTTTGAGAATACAATTAGGAAGAGCCACAATGTAATGAATAGAACCAGCCATCTGCAGAAATGATTCTCTTAGAGAATGAAGAGAATGGTGGAGAGGAAGAGTGACTGGAGTATAATAAAAAGTAAGCAATTCCAAGGAATGTTCATTTGTTCATTCAATTTGATTCTTTAGAACCACCATCGATCTAACGGTAAAGCACAGAGTTCTTCCTGTGAAAAGTGTAGAGTATGGTGTATGGATGAGAAGTAAAACAATTAACAAGAGAAGAAAAGTGGCATCCAATTTTCTTTTCCTTGTTTTTGAGCCAGGGTCTTCCTCTGTTGCCCAGCAGGAGTGCAGTGATAGGATCAAGGCTCACTGCAGCCTTGACTTCCCAGGCTCAAGTGATCCTCCTACTTCAGCCTCTCCAGTAGCTGAGACTACAGGCTTGCACCACCATGCCTGGCTAATTTTTTCTATTTTGTAGAGATGGAATCTTGCCACGTTGCCCAGGCTTGTCTCAAACTCCTGGGCTCAAGCAATCCTCCAGCCTCGGTCTCACAAATTGCTGAGATTACAGGTGTGAGCCACCATGCCTGGTCTTCTTTTAGAAAAAAGTAAGCTAAAAAATAAATGCTGGTGTTTACCTAATACTATCCTGGGGAGAAAGAGGCCTGCCTCTGGCAGACATAAGCATGGCAATTAGCAAAGAAGTGGACACTGCTGTAGAGCAGGGATTTCCATTAGGCTGCGCCACATGACCACCTACATTCCTTCACTCAAGGCCCATCCTCTTTTTTTCTTTTTGTGAGACGGAGTCTCTTGCTCTGTCGCCTCGGTTGTAGTGCAGTAGCATTATTTTGGCTCACTGCAACCTCTACCTTCCAGGTTGAAGCAATTCTCTTGCCTCAGCCTCCTCAGTAGCTGGGACTACAGATACGTGCCACCACACCTGGCTTTTTTTTTTTTTTTTTTGTATTTTTAGTAGAGACGGGGTTTCACCATGCTGGCCAGGACAGTCTCGATCTCCTGACCTTGTGATCTGCCTGTCTCAGCCTCCCAAAGTGCTGGGATTACAGGCGTAAGCCACCACGCCCGGCTTTTTTTTCTGAGACCGAGTTTTGCTCTTGTTGCCCAGGATGGAGTGCAATGGCATGATCTCAGCTCACTGCAACCTCCACCTCCCAGGTTCAAGCGATTCTCCTGCCTCAGCCTCCCGAGTAGCTAGAATTACAGGTATGTGCCACCATGCCCAGCTAATTTTGTATTTTTAGTAGAGACGGGGTTTCCCCATGTTGGTCAGGCTGGTCTTGAACTCCCGACCTCAGGTGATCCGCCTGCCTCGGCCTCCCAAAGTGCTGGGATTACAGGCATAAGCCACCACACCCAGCCACCTAGCTAATTTTTGTATTTTTAGTCGAGACAGGGTTTACTCCTGACCTCAAGTGATCCACCAGCCTCAGCCTCCCCAGGTGCGGGGATTACAGGTGTGAGCCACCATGCCCAGCCATCAAGGCTCATCCTCACCAAGTTAGCTTTCAACTGCTACAGCATCTTTTTTTTTTTTTTTTTTTTTTTTGAGACAGAGTCTCGCTCTGTCACCCGGGCTGGAGTGCAATGGTGTGATCTCCACTCACTGCAATTTCTGCTTCCTGGATTTAAGCAATTCTCCTGCCTCAGTCTTCCAAGTAGCTGGGACTACAGGCATGCGCCACCACGCCCAGCTAAATTTTTAATATTTTTAGTAGAGACAGGGTTTCGTCATGTTGGCCAGACTGGCCTTGA
Organism: Chlorocebus sabaeus; assembly: GCF_047675955.1. Lineage (NCBI taxonomy): Eukaryota > Metazoa > Chordata > Mammalia > Primates > Cercopithecidae > Chlorocebus > Chlorocebus sabaeus. The sequence goes on along the minus strand of NC_132908.1, from coordinate 64,544,686 downwards.
ACTCCTGACCTCAGGTGATCCACCCACCTCGGCCTCCCAAAGTGCTGGGATTACAGGCAACAGCTACGGTGCCTGGCCGCTACAGCATCATAACAAAGGCAATGGCACCCCCTAGAATACAATGCAACTGCATCTGGAACATGAAAAGGTATACTCTTCACCATAAACTGATACTCTTGTGTAGGCACCTGTCTGCTCTTGCGGGTTTTGTTGATATGAATCAGTCCTGCCAAATCTGCTGAGTAACCAGACAGACTGCACCTCTTACTTTCAAAGCTGAAGACTAGATAGAGAATGTCCACATCAAGGCACACCCATCCTGGGAAGTCCTGTCACGGGGCCATTTATTTATTGATTTTGGTGAGACAGAGTCTTGCTCTGTCACCTAGATTGGGGTGCAGTGGCACAATCTCGGCTTACTGCAACCTCTATGTCCCGCATTCAAGTGATTCTCCTGCCTCAACCACCCAAGTAGCTAGGTTTACTGGCGTGTGCCACCACACCCAGCTGATTTTTTGTATTTTTAGTACAGAGGCAGTTTTGCCATGTTGGCCAGGCTGGTCTAGACCTCCTGGCCTCAAGTGATCTACCTCCCATCGGATTTCCAAAGTGCTGGGATTACCCAGTTACTTTTACGTAGTCATATGCCCCATCCTAGTGTCTTCAAAGTATCAAATAAAACATATTATCAAGTGTCTGAGTAGAAATTATAGAGATGTTTAAAAGTCAGTCACATTAGTGAAGAATGTGCCAATGTACAGTATACTGTTTATGATTAACACCCACTTGATCATGGTCATCTGACAACCAGCACAAACAAATCTAAAACAAGAGTTGTCATTAGAAATTTTTAGAAGCCTGAAAAACAAAAACAAGAGTTGTCATATGAAATGAAGTACAGAATATGGACAGAAGAAAGTTATTCTGCATGAAAAACCATGTGAGAAGACTTGCAACTAAGTTCCTACACTGGAATAACAAACAGCCCAGGAGAGCTTAAAGAGAGGTTTAGCGCATACAGTCCCTCTACTTTAGACCTCATGGAACCTGGCCATAGCCAACATGAAGCTAATATCAGAATATCTGAACACTAAAGTAAGTAGGGTGCTCAAATAAATGTTCGAATTATCAAGAACGGTGCCTTAACTTTTCCATTCTGAAATTATGAATTACTTATCCTGAAACAACCAGAAACAAAAAATGGTATGGTGTGTTTTTGAGACAGAGTCTCACTGTCACCCAGGCTGGAGTGCAGTAGCGCTATCTCAGCTCACTGCAACATCTGCCTCCCAGGTTTCAAGCGATTCTCCTGCCTGAGCCTCCTGGGTAGCTGGGACTACAGGCACCTGCCACCACACGTAGCTAATTTATGTATTGCTAGTAGAGATGGATGGGGTTTCGTCATGTTGGCCAGGCTGGTCTCCAACTTCTAATCTCAAGTGATCTGCCCACCTCAGCCTCCCAAAGTCCTAGGATTACAGGCATGAGCCACTCTGCCCGGCCTTTTTTTGTTTTGTCTTTTTTTGTAAATAAAGGTAGGATTTCACTTCCATTTGTTGTTTTTTTTTTTTTTTTAGATGGAGATTCACAGTCGCCCAGGCTGGAGTGCAGTGGCAGGATATCTTGGCTCACTGCAAGCTCCGCCTCCCGGGTTCACGCCATTCTCCTGCCTCAGCCTCCTGAGTAGCTGGGACTACAGGCACCCGCCACCACACCCAGCTAATTTTTTGTATTTTTAGTAGAGACGGGGTTTCACTGGGATTTCACTTCTATTTCTAATGTTCTTCCTCAGAGTACCAGGCATCTATTGCCAGAGACACTTTTTTTTTAAGAGACAGGGTGTTGTTATTTTTCATTAAATTTTCTTTACATTTGTCTATAATAACTAAGTCCAAGTGCTTACAATAAAATCATGATTACAAAAAGGGCATCAAAAGTTCCTTTAAATTCCCACTGGAGTGAGCTTGAATGAATACTAAAAAGCCAAGTCTGAGCATTTGCTGTTGTAGTCCCCAACATTCTTATCCAGCACCTGTGTGTGTGTTAAGGTGATTCCTCAGGAGGGTGACTGTTCTGAATGCCCTGCCACAGAGATGGCACTTGTGTGGTCTCTCATCAGTGTGGCTTTTCATGTGACGATCCAAATTTGAACGCCGTGGACACGTGTAACTGCAAAGCTCACACTGGAATGTCTTCTTTACACCTATGTGCAAAATAAAACACTTGCTGCAGAGTTTCAAAGTGTTAAGATTAATCCTAATCTTAAATTTCTATAAATATATTTTATTAGCTTTTAATAACAAAACCCAATATAAGTCATAATTATCTCATATCATTGATACATTTACTTCTTTGGGATTAAAAACAGAGCATTTGATCTGTAAAAAAACTTACTTTAGACTGGTTTTAAAGAACTGTACCCACATAACGACCTTTTACAAATACGGTTAATATAAAACAACTTGCATAGGCACTGTGTTGTGTGCTTATCCCAAAATGGTTTTATGAATCCACTATGGATAAACTCGTTTTACCTTTCTTTTTAATTTTTGTTGGCTTTGGAGGCTTCATATTACCAACCACTTTCTCTGCATTAACCTCTGATAGCAGACCCTCCTGCTGTTCTTCCTCAAAATCGTAGACAGACACATCTACATCTTTGCCCTCCTCTGTATAACGCAGTTTGCTCTTTTTGGTTTTCTTTGTTTTTTTGGCTGGTGGCTGATAGTCTGGGTCTTTTTGCCAACTAGGATCTTCCTGGGGTGGAAGTTCCCCTTGTTCTAGTGTCTCCACCTCTCCATTGGCCCCCACTTTAACCACCTGAAACCCTTCAGGCAAGGGTAGGGTGTGGCATATCATGGGTTCACTTTCTGCAAGGCCCTCTTTAGACACTTCATTTTCATAAGCCCCCTGAAGTTCTTCTACGGAAGTGGTAGCAACAGGTACAGTCACAGGAACAGGTACTTGAACAAGTTGAAGCTCTCCTATGTTTATGGGCTGTTCCTCCATATTTACAACCTGTAAAGTTATAATCTGGGTATCGTCCACAGCAGCCTCTGCTTCTGGAGCCACTGTGCCCTCCATTACTTCAGTCTTCATCTGAAGAAGGGTGGGGTCCAGCTGTTCCATCATTACCATCTGTACACTGCTGTTGACATCCTGGACCACCTCACCCCCATCCGTCTGGTTCTGGGGTAAGTGGCAGGTATCTTCTTCCTGGCCCCCTTCCCGGCGTCTCTGGTAAGTCTTTCTCTCCTTTCCTTTAATAAAAGTTTCGGACTCCTCCACAATGGCTTCGACCGCCTCACCTTCCATTTCCCCTGCCTTTATTAAGGGAGAACACAGATTGTTATTTAAAGCAAAGCAGCCTAAATAAAAACACACATTTTAAAACAAAAAGACCCTGTGGTGAATGAATTAGGCATCAATGGTTAATATTAAAAAAAGACACAACAGACATTATGTGCCTCTGGATGAAAGAAAAAACCACACCTATAATGCAATCTTGTCAAACCCAAAAACTCCGAAACCAATCAAGTCTCTAGATCAAACCCAATTAACAGGAAATTGGTGACTGAAGATGTTAAATTACACTACAGGGATTAAATCAGTGAAATCCATACTGAGGGAAACACTGCAAGATTATACTCAGGTTCTTCTGCAAATAGATAACCAGAAGAATAAAGAGAAGACTGGAGGGAGAACCAGTAGATCAGTGGTGCTCAGCCTGGGGTGACTCTGCCTCTAGGAACATTTGGCTAAGACATTTTTGGTTGTCACTACTGGGCTGGGATGTGCTACTGGTATCTAGTGGGTGGAAGCTAGAGATGCTATTAAACATCCTCCAAGGCACAGGTCAGTCCTCCACCACAAAGAATTATCAGGCCCAAGATGTCAAGAGCACTGAGGTTGAGAAACTCTGATATAAAGAGTCTTAAGAGACCAGTAATCAATCACAATGCATGAATCTTCTTTGGATCCTGATTCAAACCAACAAATGATGAAAAAGATGTGACACAGGCCGGGCGCGGTGGCTCACGCCTATAATCCTAGCACTCTGGGAGGCTGAGGCGGGTGGATCATGAGGTCAGGAGATCAAGACCATCCTGGCTAACACAGTGAAATCCCGCCTCTATTAAAAATACAAAAACAATTAGCCAAGCATGATTGGCAGGCGCCTGTAGTCCCAGCTACTCGGGAGGCTGAGGCAGGAGAATGGCGTGAACCCAGGGGCGGAGCTTGCAGTGAGCAGAGATCCCACCACTGCACTCCAGCCTGGGCAACAGAGCGAGACTCCGTCTCAAAAACAAAAAAGAAAAAGATGTGACACAAGACAATTAGAAATTTCAACTCTGGATATCTGATGATATTAAAGAATTACTAACAAAACTAATTTAAATCTTACACATGTAGTGGGGAAGACATTGGTCAAAGGACATAAAATTTCAGTTAGTGGGAATAAGTTCAAGAGATCTATTGTACAACATGACTATTATACTTAATAATGTACACCTGAAAATAACTGAGAGCAGATTTTTAAGTGTTCTCATCACAAACAATGACAAGGATATGAGATGATGCATGTATGAATTAGCTTAATTTTCTGCAATGATGGGGTCTTGCCATGTTTCCAGACTGGCCTTGAACTGGGCTCAAGCAATCCTCCCACCTAAGCCTCCCAAAATGCTGGGATTATACGTGTGAGCGAGTCACTCTGCCCGGGCCTGCCAATGTTTTGTAAAAAGCTTTATTCAGGTAGCTATATTAAGGGCATCATGGCTCACGCCTATAATCCCAAGACTTTGGGAGGCCAAGGTGAGCAGATCATCTGAGGTCAGGAGTTCGAGACCAGCCTGACCAACATGAAGAAACCCCGTCCTTACTAAAAATACAAAATTAGCCGGGTTTGATGGCACATACCTGTAATCCTGTAGCCAGGATTACAGGCTGAGGCAGGAGAATCGCTTGAACCCAGGAGGTGGAGGTTGCAGTGAGCTGAGATTGCGTCACTGTACTGCAGCCTGGGTAACAAGAGCGAAACTCCGTCTCAAAAAACAAAAAAACAAAAAAACAAAAAAACCCCAAAAAAACAGCACTAAACATACCTCCAAAATTTCCTTGTATTTTTGTTTTTGGTGATAACATTTATCATGAGATCCATCCTCAACATAATTCAAAGTGCATAATACCATATGATTAATACAGGAACTATGTTGTGCAGCAGATCTCTAGAACTTATTCATCTTGCATAACTGAAATTTTATACCCACTGAACAGCAATTCCCCATTTTCCCCACCCTGTCAAAGTTTTTTGACCTTGTTTTTTGAAGCTAAACTCAGAACTTAGATCCAGACTGCAATGGCCCTGTTTGTAGACACCACACAAAACTGCCCATGTCATACCATCAACTTGACATTCACTTCTCTCCCAACAATGAATCATGAATTCCCTGAGGATAAGATCCACATCTAACAAGTGGGGCTTTTTTTTTTTTTTTTTTTTTGAGATGGGAGTCTTACTGTGTTGCCCAGGCTGGAGTGCAGTGGTGAGATCTCTGCTCACTGCAAGCTCCGCCTCCCGGGTTCACGCCATTCTCCTGCCTCAGCCTTCTGAGTAGCTGGGACTACAGGTGCCTGCCACCACGCCTGGCTAATTTTTTGTATTTTTAGTACAGATGGGGTTTCACTGTTAGCCAAGATGCTCTCGATCTCCTGACCTCGTGATCTGCCTGCATAGGCCTCCCAAAGTGCTGGGATTACAGGCGTGAGCCACAGTGCCTGGCCAACAAGTGGTTTTCACTTATTTTTATTTTTGAGACGGAGTCTTGCTCTGTCGCCCAGGCTGGAGCGCAGTGGCGCGATCTCAGTTTACTGCAAGCTCCACCTCCCGGGTTCACGCCATTCTCCTGCCTCAGCCTCCCAAGTAGCTGGGACTACAGGCACCCGCCACCACGCCCGGCTAATTTTTTTTGTATTTTTAGTAGAGATGGAGTTTCACCATGTTAGCCAGGGTGGTCTCGATCTCCTGACCTCGTGATCCACCTGCCTCAGCCTCCCAAAGTGCTGGGATTACAGGCGTGAGCCACTGCGCCCAGCCGATTTTTACTATTTTGTTTTTTTTTTTTTTTTGAGTCAGAGTCTCGTACTGTTGCCTGGGCTGGACAATGGCATGATCTCGGATCACTGCAACCTCCGCCTCCCAGGTTTAAGTGATTCTCCTGCCTCAGCCTCCCAAGTAGCTGGGATTACAGGTGCCCACCACCACACCTGGCTAATTTTTTGTATTTTTAGCAGAGATGGGGTTTCACTATGTTGGCCAGGCTGGTCTTGAACTTCTGACCTTGTGATCTGCCTGCCTCAGCCTCCAAAAGTGCTGGGATTAGAGGTGTGAGCCACCATGCCCGGTCATGATTGTTACTCTTTAGCACTGTGCCCAGGCTGGTAACTACTCAATAAATGCTAACCAAATTGAATATATAATAGAAAACAGAAAACAAATCGGCCAATTCATAGTTTTTGGCTCTTAAATCTTGTGAATGGACCGGGCACGGTGGCTCACACCTGTAATCTCAGCACTTTGGGAGGCCAAGGCTGGTGGATCAGTTGAGGCCAGGAGTTCAGAACCAGTCTGGCTAACATGGCAAAACCCCATCTCTACTAAAAATACAAAAATTAGCCAGGCGGCGCAGTGCGCACCTGTAATCCCAGCTACTTCAGAGGCTGAGGCACGAGAAGAGCTTCAACCCTGGAGGTGGTGGTTGCAGTGAGCTGAGAACGTGCCCCTGCACTCCAGCCTGGGTGACAGAGCGAGACTTGGTCTCAAAAACAAAAAACAAAAACCTTGTGAATGACATTACCTAAACAAGAGTAAAATAGGGGCCAGGCGTGGTGGCTCACGCCTGTAATCCCAGCATTTTGGGAGGCCAAGGCGGGCAGATCACTTGAAGTCAGGAGATCGAGACAAGCCTGGCCAACACGGTAAAACCCCATTTCCATTAAAAATACAAAAATTAGCCAGGTGTGGTTGCACACACCTGTAATCCCAGCTACTCGGGAGACTGAGGCAGGAGAATTGCTTGAACTTGGGAGCTGGAGGTTGCAGTGAGCTGTACTCCCTTCACCCAGGGCAACAGTGAGCCTCTGTCTCAAAAAAAAAAAAAAAAAAAAAATTAAAATAATAATAATAATAAATAAAATAAAACAAAATGTGTAGCTGGGTGTGGTGGGGTGTGCCTCTAATCCCAGCTACTTGGAAGGCTGAGTGAGGCAGGAAAATTGCTTGAACCCTGGAGGCAGAGATTGCAATAAGCTGAGTGCCACTGTACTCCAGCCTGGAGCCTGGGCAATAAGAGTGAAAATTGTGTCTCAAAACAACAACAACAAAAACAACAACAACAAAACATTAAAGTATTTTGTATTTTTGGCCAAGAATACAGTTCAAACGAAGCTTTTGCTACTTCTATTAGAGACACTTTGACACTTTTCTCTAATTCTCTGTCTAGGCACCTTAACATTGTATTATATCCACATTAGCAGTCAGAGAAGACTCCTTAAGCCAGGACCACCTGCGAGGCAGTACAAGAACTACAGAGAGACGGGCAAGGCCTGGTCCTACATTCTAGGAGTTACTGTCTAATATAAAGGACGAAATAGGTAGTACAATGGCTCAAGGTAAAATTAGGCAGCTCTGGAGAAAGATAACATAACCAAGTGTGATAGAAAAATGCTTCATAAACGTGGAATTTGAATGGAACCCTGAAACACGAGCAGGACATTTAAAGGCAGAGTTTGACAGTGGGGGGCAGAGGGTGTATTTTATAGGGGAAGGGTTTGGATTTTTGGGTAAAATAAATACATGTAGGAATTATGAGTAAGAAAAAGAACTGGTTTAAAGCACAGGACAGGCTGGGGGCGGTGGCTCAAGCCTGTAATCCCAGCACTTTGGGAGGCCGAGATGGGAGGATCACGAGGTCAGGAGATCGAGACCATCCTGGCTAACACAGTGAAACCCCGTCTCTACTAAAAAATACAAAAAACTAGCTGGGCAAGGTGGCGGGCGCCTGTAGTCCCAGCTACTCGGGAGGCTGAGGCAGGAGAATGGCGTAAACCCGGGAGGCGGAGCTTGCAGTGAGCCGAGATCCGGCCACTGCACTCCAGCCTGGGCGACAGAGCGAGACTCCGTCTCAAAAAAAAAAAAAAAAAAAAAAAAAAAGCACAGGACAGAGGAGAGGGCCGTAAGACAGGTGAAAGATGTACTGGTTGCCTCCATAGTTTGGACAGTCTTGAATAACAAAATACCTCAGATGGCTGGCAAAGGAAAACCACTTACGCTTTCTAGGCAGAGAAGTAAAGATTCACTCATTTCACAAAGAACAGGACTTAATTTCCTCAAAAACTGTGTCTCTATTTTTGCAAAAACTGCTTGATGCACTTACCACCCTTCTGGCTCACAAAGCCCTTCAGGCTCACCTGACCCCATGATAACCTATTCAGATTTATGTCTTGCCCTCTAGCACTTTCCCCTTCAGTCAAGCTGTCTTTTCATCCAGACACAGTTCCCACTGTCATCTCTGTTTTCACTCTGTACTTTACATCTGATCCGCTCCTCTCAACACCAGCTCATCTTTGGCACAACAAAGTTTTCTGAGGTTCTTGTGGCCATTACTTTGTTCCAAATGTGTTTCTGATAAAATAAAGACACAGTTTAGCACTTAAAATTTTCTCAAAACGATCTATTTTTCCAGCTGGGTGTGAAAGTTCTTTAAGGGCAAAAGTCAGGCTTGAAGCAACATACATTTTTGGACAGATTCAGCAAACCCCACCAAATGCCTAGAGAAAAACAAGGCTCATGGTTTATAAACTCCCGAGGTTGTTGAGTTGCCAGGCTGGTTTATTCTGCCACTACCTTCTTTCTTTCATTAGTCCCTTGTTCTCAACAACCAATAGAAAAATACAACATCCAATGCAAAGGCCTCTTACTATGCTGTTCATGACAGTGGGGACAAACACAAAAAAATGTTACTGCAGAAGGTGGGGATCAAAGAACATTTGTAGAATGCTTTATAATTTGCCTATAAATTAAAAATGAGCAAAGTGCTAGCATTTTTATTATAAGATCTCATTTATACCTCTGATTGTAAAAGACTAAGCATGATCTTAACTATAATTAATTTTATATACTCAGTACTGTTCAGACAGATTACGTTTAGCATAGAAATTCTCTATGCTGGCACTATTCAATAGAAATATAATGCAAGCCACAAACATAAGCCACATTACCTGCAATTTTAAGTAAAAAAAATTCATATTAAAAAGTAAAAAAAAAAAAAAAAAATCCAGGTGAAATTGATTTTAGTAATCTATTTTGCTTAACCTGGTAGGTCCAAAATATCATTTCAAGATTTAATCAATTTTAAAAATTGTTGGCTGGGCGCGGTGGCTCACGCCTGTAAATCCAGCACTTTGGGAAGCCGAGGCAGGTGGATCATGAGGTCAGGAGACCGAGACCATCCTGGCTAACATGGCGAAACCCTGTCTCCATGACAAATACAAAAATTAGCCAGGCATGGTGTTGGGCGCCTGTAGTCCCAGCTACTCAGGAGGCTGAGGCAGGAGAATGGTGTGAACCCAGAAGGCGGAGCTTGCAGTGAGCCGAGATCACACCACTGTATTCCAGCCTGGCGACAGAGTGAGACTCCATCTCAAAAACAAACAACAACAACAAAAAATTGTTATATTTGAGACACAGACTTGCTCTGTTGCCCAGACTGGAGTGCAGTGGCAGGACCACAGCTCACTGCAGCCTCCAATTCCTGGGCTCCAGTGATCCTTCTGCCTCAGTCAGCCGAGGAGCTAGGACTACAGTTCATGCTACCATACTCAACTAATTTCTTTCTTTTTTTTTTTGAGATGGAGTTTCCTCTGTTGCCCAGGCTGGAGTGCAGCAGAATGGTCACGGCTCATTGCAGCCTTGACTTCCTGGGCTCCGGTGATTTTTCCACCTCAGCCTCCAGCGGGTTCATGCCAAGCATCGGGCTAATTTTTTTTGTATTTTTAGTAGAAGTGGGGTTTCACCATGTTGCGCAGACTGGTCTCGAACTCCTGGGCTTGAGTGATCTGCCCGCCTCAGCCTCCCAAAGTGCTAGGATTACAGGAATAAGTCACCATGCCTGGCCTCTAATTTATTTATTTATTTTTATTTTTTTATTATTTATTTTATTTTATTTTATTTTATTTTTTTGAGACGGAGTCTCGCTATGTCGCCCAGGCTGGAGTGCAGTGGCGCAATCTCGGCTCACTGCAAGCTCCGCCTCCCAGGTTCACGCCATTCTCCTACCTCAGCCTCCCGAGTAGCTGGGACTACAGGCGCCCGCCACTGCGCCCGGCTAATTTTTTTCTATTTTTTAGTAGAGACGGGGTTTCACCATGGTCTCGATCTCCTGACCTTGTGATCCGCCCGCCTCGGCCTCCCAAAGTGCTGGGATTACAGGCGTGAGCCACCGCGCCCGGCCTATTTATTTTTTTTTTTGAGACAGAGTCTTGCGTTGTTGCCAATGCTGGAGTGCAGTGGCACAATCTTGGCTCACTGTAAGTTCTGTCTCCCGGGTTCACGCCATTCTCCTGCCTCAGCCTCCCGGGCAGGTGGGACTACAGGCGCCCGACACCACACCTGGCTAATTTTTTGTACTTTCAGTAGAGATGGGGTTTCACTCTGTTAGCCAGGATGGTCTCGATCTCCTGACCTCGTGCTGTGCCCACCTCGGCCTCCCAAAGTGCTGGGATTACGGGCGTAAGCCACCATGCCCGGACTTTTTTTTTTTTTTTTTTTTTAAGAGGGAGTCTTGCTCTGTTGCTCAGGCTGGAGTGCAGGGGCGTGATCTCGGCTCACTGCAAGCTCTGCCTCCCAGGTTCATGCCATTCTCCTGCCTCAGGCTCCTGAGTAGCTGGGACTACAGGAACCCACCACCACGCCCAGCTAATTTTGTTTTTGTATTTTTAGTAGAGATGGGCTTTCACCATGTTAGGCAGGATGGTCTTGATCTCCTGACCTCATGATCCGCTGGCCTCAGCCTCCCAAAGTGCTGGGATTACAGGTGTGAGCCACCACTCCCAGCCTAATTTTTTTTTTTAATTTTGTAAAGGTGAGCTCTCACTATGTTGCCCAGGCTGGTCTTGACCTCCCAGTCTCAAGTGATTGTCCCATCTTAGACTACCAAGGTGCTGGGATTATAGGTATGTGCCATCATGCCCAGCTATATTTTACATTTACAGCATATCTTAATCTGAACCAGTAAAACTCTAAATTCTCAACAGCAACATGAGGCTAGCGGCTTCTGTACTGGACAGCACAGCTTTGTACTTGTGTTACTCAAAATATGGTCTGAGGACCAGCAGCACTGGCATAACCTTGGAGCTTCTTAGAAACACAGACCTTCAGGTCCCACCCTTGACCCACAGAATTAGATTTTGCAATTTAACATTATACTATTACTGTTTCCCCATTAAGATTTTTTTTTTTTCTTTTTGAGACGAAGTTTCACTCTTGTCGCCTAGGCTGGACTGCAATGGCACAATCTCGGCTCAATGCAACCTCCGACTCCTGGGTTCAAGCGATTCTCCTGCCTCAGCTTCCCAAGTAGCTGGGATTACAGGCATGCGTCACTATGCCTGGCTAGTTTTGTATTTTTATTAGAGACGGGGTTTCTCCATGTTGGTCAGGCTGGTCTCGAACTCCTGACCTCAGGTGATCCGCCCGCCTCAGCCTCCCAAAGTGCTGGGATTAAAGGCATGAGCTACCGTGCCCGGCCCTAAGAAAAAAAATTTTTAAGAGAAGTTTTTCAGTCCCTGAAAAGCCCCAAAAGTTAGTATTCCTGCAAAGGGAATGATAATCCAAATGTCTGGAGCTAGGGAACAGACAGACAAAAAAACCAATTTACTTCAGAGTGACATTCTCAGAAAAGGTATCAAAGTACAAAAAATTCAGATGCTGTCAATGTAAATGTGGTGACCCTGCCAGAGTCACTACATAATCCCAGACTATTTAAATATTCTCAATAATAAAATCGGTGGAGGAAAAACAATCTTTGGGGTCTCCAGGATTTTGTAGCATACAATTTGATGCTACAACTTGAAGATGATGGAATAAAATTCCGTCTTGTCTCTGGTGTTAATCTGAAAACTTAAAATGTTACAGGCTTGTAAACAGGCCTGGCAGGGTAGCTCATGCCTGTAATTCCAGCACTTTGGGAGGCCGAGGTGGGCGGATCACCTGAGGTCAGGAGTTCGAGACCAGCCTGACCAACATGGTGAAATCCCATCTCTACTAAAAATACAAAAATTAGCCAGGCGTGGTGGCAGGTGCCGACAGGCCCAGCTATTCAGGAGGCTGAGGCAGGAGAATCGCATGAACCTGGGAGGCGGAGGTTGCACTGAGCCGAGATTAAGCCACTGCATTCCAGCCTGGGCGACAGAGTGAAACTCCACCTCAAAAAAAAAAAAAAAAATGCTTGTAAACAACCAAGTCCAACCTAAAAGAGGTCACAGATTTATAAACCAGGTAGAAACAGAAGTGGTACAAAAAGATACAAATTGAAACCAACTGTGCTTCCAAGGAGCTCAGCTGACAAGAGTTTTGTCTTGCTGAAAAAAAACCACATGGCATAAAGTCCACAAAACAACAGCATCTACTCAGGTCTTAAAGCCACAGCTTCTATTTTTAATAGAGAAAAATCAGACACAAAGTAGCAAGCCATCAGCCTCTCAATACACTGCTTAGAAATCTCAGTGCATCCTCGAGGTCAGAAGATCCAGACCATACTGGCTAACACGATGAAACCCTGTCTCTACTGGAAATACAAAAACAAAATTAGCCAGGCCTGGTGGCAGGTGCCTGTAGTCCTAGCTACTGGGGAGGTTGAGGTGGGAGAATGGCGTGAACCTGAGAGGTGGAGCTTGCAGTGAGCTGAGATTGTGCCACTGCACTCCAGCCTGGGCGACAGAGCAAGACTCTGTCTCAAAAAAAAAAAAAAAAAAAAACCCCCCCCAAAAAAAAACAAAACCCAAAAAACCAGAAAACTCAGTGCATCCCATCAACCAGTGGATCCCTCTTTTTACTTAACTTCTTTACTTTCTTTCTAGAGGATGGGAGTCTCTCCTCTGAATCAGTAAGTAACCAATAGGCTGGACCAGGTCACTCTCCCCACTTCCTGGGGACTGTGCTTCTAGTTGCCTCTCCCGACACTAGCAGCTCCAATCCATCTCCTCCCTTTCTTTACTGCTTTCAAATACTCAGTTCCTGTTAGCACAAAACATACCCAGTCACTCTAATTCCTACATATTTTTCGGCTCTATCCTTGCTTGAGTTGCCCATGCCTTCTAGGTTTTGTCAAATCTTTTTTTGGGGACCAATACCATCACCAAAAGAAGTTTATATCACTCAAAACGGTTTTAATTTACTTACAAGACACAATTTTTTTCCTCCAGATTACGAAAATCACCTAATATTCTTTTTTTTTTTGAGACGGAGTCTCGCTCTGTCACCCAGGCGGGAGTGCAGTGGCCAGATCTCAGTTCACTGCAACCTCCGCCTCCTGGGTTCACGCCATTCTCCTGCCTCAGCCTCCCGAGTAGCTGGGACTACAGGCGCCCGCCACCTCACCCGGCTAGTTTTTTGTATTTTTTAGTAGAGACGGGGTTTCACTGTGTTAGCCAGGATGGTCTCGATCTCCTGACCTCGTGATCCGCCCATCTCGGCCTCCCAAAGTGCTGGGATTACAGGCTTGAGCCACCGCGCCCAGCCAAAAATCACCTAATATTCTGATGCTGTTTTCTCAGCTGTTCAATTAAAAGTACATATTTTATATATATATGAAATCATATCATATATAGAATTTATATACACTTCTATATATGGCTTTGCTCTCCTATCTTAAAAATCTGTCCTTACGACTAGGTGTGATGACTCAAGCCTGTAATCCCAGCTCTTTGGGAGGCTGAGGTAGATGACTTGAGCCCAGGAGTTCAAGCCTAGCACGGGCAACATAGGGAGACCCCAACTCTAAAAATAAATTTAAAAAAAACACACATTAGCCAGGCTGGGCATGGTGGCTCACACCTATAATTCCAGGACTTTGGGAGGCTGAGGTGGGCAGATCCCTTAAGTCCAGGAGTTCGAGACCAGCTTGGGCAACGTGGTGAAACACCATCTCTACAAAATATAGCCAGGCATGGTGGTACATGCCTGTAGCCCCAGCTACTTGGGAAGCTGAAGCAGGAGGATCATTTCAGCCCAGGATGCAGAGGTTGCAGTGAGCTGAGATCACACCATTGAACTCCACAACCTGGGCATGAGACCCTCTATTCCTCAAAAATAAAATAAATCAAAAAATATAATAAATTTAAATATCTGTCCTTATTAAAAAGGACTCAACTCCCTCCTTAGTCCTCTGTGGCCCCTTCGTTTGGCCCACAGGTACCATCCATCAAGAACCACCAAAGCCAACCCAAACGCCTTTCCTTCATCCTCAATCTCAGTTTCTCTGGTATCTGACAAGATGAAACTCATCTTCTTCCTTCATAAGCCTCTTTCCTCCCTTAGATCCCCTTCGTCTCTGAGCACTCTTTTCACCAGCCTCCCTGAGTACACCAAGGCTCTGTAGCCATCCCTTGCACTAACCTTTTAACTTCCACTGTTTCTACACAGAGGTCTTTCCAATCCATATCTGCAATCCAAGTTTCACTGCCTAAAGGATTTCTCTATTAATGTTGGCTGTCACCTTCAACTCAATGGCACTGGAGAGGGAATACACGGAAACTCCAGTATACCCAATCCATCACTAACCAACTAAATGAGCTTGGTAAAGTGGGTGGGTTAGTCATCCAGACTGTCATATCACCATAAAATGGAGCTCCTAAGACCAGATCCTTATTGCGTTTCTCTATCATCTAGGTGAAAAAGTGAAGCTTAGATAAAAAAGTTTTATTATTCGGTCAACTTCTGTGTTGAGGATAAACAGGAGGTTCCTCCAGAATGAGGAAGAAATATCCAGGCAATAGGGGATGAGGGGCTAAAAGGAAGGAAAACTGGCATCTTAATGCTTCTCTGCCCCTACTGACTGGTGAGTGTGAGGATGCAAGGGCCTAGGTGCCAACACAGAGACCCCCAGAGGCCTGTATCCTTCAGGAGCATGGATCAGCCCTTCCTTCTCTTGCTTCAGCCACTTTTTTTTTTTTTTTGAGACAGAGTCTTGCTCTGACGCCCAGGCTGGAATGCAGTGGCACAATATTGGCTCACTGCAACCTCTGCCTCCCAGGTTCAAGCAATTCTCTTGCCTCAGCCTCCTGAGTAGCTAGGACTACAGGTGCGCGCCACCAGGCCCAGCTAGTTTTTGTATTTTTAGTAGAGACGAGGTTTCACCATGTTGGCCAGGATGGTCTCAATCTTGTGACCTCATGATCCACTCACCTTGGCCTCCCAAAGTGCTGGGATTACAGATGTGAGCCACCGCACCCAGCAAATTTTTTGTATTTTTAGTAGAGATGAGGTTTCACCACGTTAGCCAGGCTGGTCTCGCTCTCCTGACCTCGTGATCCGCCCACCTCGGCCTCTCAAAGTGCTGGGATTACAGGCATGAGCCACACATTCGGCCGCTTCAGCTACTTCTTAGCTAGCTCTATGTTACTTAAATCTTGCCCATGTAAAACTCCCCTCAACCCCATTGCACGATTTACTATCTATCATCTCTTTTTTCCTACCACGTTCGACTTTACACTTGCTGTCTCTAATTCTTTACTTACTTTCCACTCACCAGTTTGGTTTCTGCTCCCCAATACTCTATGGAGCCGCTCTGAGGCCAGCAATGGCCTTTAATTGGTAAATCCGCCAAGGCTTTTCTGTCCTTATCTGACTTGACCTGTCTGCGGAATTCAGTATTCTAGTCTAGGCTTTATCCCAGAATTATGCCAGACCATCAGAAAGCTGGGTATACTTGGGCCACATGGCCTTATCCCCTACAGAATTGCTTTTACCGAGTTTCACTTTGGCATCATGCCTTAGCTTACACTAAAGGACATGTGGGAGAAATTGCACTGGGAGTTAAATACTTGGAAAAGCTTTTCTTCAAGGGAATTTTTTTTTTTTCATTGTGAAACCTATGTAACAGGATCATATTGCCATTTTTTTAGCTGGCTACATCTTGATTAATTTTTTGCCTCTCAAACTATGTAATAATAATTTTCTATTATAATTTATATTTTCTGGTTTATTTATATCATTTATTATCTGCATTTCCCATATATTTCTTCAAGTTCTTTCTGGAACAAGATGGGCTATAAACTTGAAAGTGTATATACATATCCATTCAATAAACAGAAACTACTGAAATACAGGAAAACATAGAGAAACATAAAAAGATACAGGAAAAAGAATAACGTGAACTGAAAACATGCAGGGTCTATCTGAAGATGATAAAACGCTTCCATTGGCCAAGTGCAGTGGCTCACGCCTGATTGCTAGGACTCTGAGGCTGAGGAGAGTGGATTGCTTGAGCACAGCCTGGGCAACACAGTAGGACACCATCTCTACAAAAACTTTTAAAAATTAGTCGGGTGTGATGGTGCATGCCTGTAGTCCCAGCTACCTGGAGGCTAAGCTGGGAGGATCACTTGAACTCAGGAGGTTAAGGCTACAGTAAGTAGTGATCATGCCTCTGCACTCTGGCTTGGGCAATAAAATGAGACACGGTCTAAAAAAAACTAAGAAAAACAAAAACAAAAAGAAAACAACCCTTTCCCTCCAGGCCCAAACTCCAGGAGGCATTTAAAAAACCTCACTAAGTAGGGACACTATTATCTATATCCATAAAGCCACATAATTCATATAATGTGGTACTGTTACTACTATAAGCAGACAATTTAAATAGAAGAGAGAATCCAGAAACAAACCCTAGCAAATAAAAAGCTGTCATTTTAAATCAGTAGGGAAAAGAGAAATACTACATAAAACGTATCAGAAAAACAGTTAACTATTTGGAAAAAAACTGAGTTATCTTTAATCCATTTAGAATATATCTGTTGTATGAAATAAAGTAGCATTGGCAGGGCCTGGCATGGTGGCTCACGCCAGTAATCCTAGCACTTTGGGAGGCCAAGGCAGGTGGATAACAAGGTCAGAAGTTCAAGACCAGCCTGGCCAACATGGTGAAACCCTGTCTCTACTAAACATACAGAAAATAACCCGGCATAGTGTTGGGCGCCTGTAATCCCAACTACTCAGGAGGCTGAGGCAGAGAATTGCTTGAACCCAGCAGGTGGAGGTTGCAGTGAGCCGAGATCGTGCCACCGTACTCCAGCCTGTGCCACAGAGCGAGACTCTGTCTCAGAGAAGAAAAAAAGCATTAGTGGCAAGGTACGGAGACTCACGCCTGTAATCGCAACACTGAGAGGCCAAGGCCGGCAGATCGCTTGAGCCTAGGAGTTCGAGACTGGCCTGGGAAACATGGAGATACTCCACCTCTACTAAAAATACAAAAAGTCAGCTGGGCGTGGTGGTGTGTACCTGTGGTCTCAGCTATTCAGGAGGCTGAAGTGGGAGGATCTCCTGAACCTGGGGAGGCTGAGGCTCTCATGATTGTGCCACTGTACTCCAACCTGGGTGGCAGAGTAAGACCCTGTCTCGAAATGAAACAAAACAAACAAAAACACACACAAAACTTAAAAAAGAAAAAGGTGAACAGCTTTCTAAAAATGAGGAAGGCTTTGTGCTTAGAAACATAAGTAATAGGAGAAATCAGAGGAAATGATGGAGATTTTAAGCACCATAAAATAAAAAAAAAATTCCAGGCCGGGCACAGTGGTTCACACCTGTAATCCCAGCACTTTGGGAGGCCAAGGTGGGCAGATTCCCTGAGATCAGGAGTTCAAGACCAGTCTGGCCAACACAGTGAAACCCCATCTCTACTAAAAATACAAAAATATTAGCCAGGTATGGTGGCATGTGCCTGTAATTCCAGCTACTCAGGGAGGCTGAGCCAGGGGAATTGCTTGAACCAGGGAGGTGGAGGTTGCAGTGAGCCGAGACCATGCCACTGCATTCCAGCCTGGGTGACAGAGCAAGACTCTGTCTCTAAATAAAAGAAAATAAAACAAAATAAAAATAAAATTATATATGACAAAAACATATTGAACAAAAACTAAAAAGAAAATGGCCAATCAGGAAAAAAATATCTGCAACATCTATGACAATGGATTAACTACTGTTTATCACATATATAACTGTAAAATTTACAATGAAAAGATGAACACTGAAAGAAAAAGTTGGGCAAAGGACACAAAGAGATGACTGAAAACACACAAATGGCAGATGAATAAAAAACCAAACCTCATTAACAGTAAAACAAATGCTAATTAAAATAATGTGACAGCATTTGCCTCTGTTAAATTGCTATGGCTGTTTTGAAAGATATTTCCCAGACTGGGCATGGTGGCTCATGCCTGTAATCCCAGCACTTTGGGAGGCCAAGGCGGGTGGATCACGAGGTCAGGAGATCGAGACCATCCTGACCAAGATGGTGAAACTCCGTCTCTACTAAAAATACAAACATTAGCTGGGCGTGGTGGCGTGCACCTATAGTCCCAGCTACTCGGGAGGCTGAGGCAGGAGAATCACTTGAACCCAGGAAGCGGAGGTTGCAGTGAGCCGAGTCTGTGTCACTGCACTCCAGCCTGGCGACAGAGAGAGACTTTGTCTAAAACAAACAAACAAACAAACAAACAAACAAACAAAAAGGCCAGGTGCGGTGGCTCACGCCGGTAATCCCAGCACTTTGGGAGGCCGAGACGGGCAGATCACGAGGTCAGGAGATCGAGACCATCCTGGCTAACGCAGTGAAACCCCATCGCTACTAAAAAATACAAAAAAAAAAAACTAGCCGGGCGAGGTGGCAGGTGCTTGTAGTCCCAGCTACTCGGGAGGCTGAGGCAGGAGAATGGCGAGGCGGAGCTTGCAGTGAGCCGAGATCACGCCACTGCACTCCAGCCCGGGCGACAGAGCAAGACTCTGTCTCAAAAAAAAAAAAAAAAAGGAAAAGAAAAAAAGAAAGATACTCCCCAATGTTGGCCTTGGTGCAGTGAAACAAGCACAATTCTACTGAAGGTAATTGGTAGTGTGAATCGTAGACATTAAAAATAGTGCATTATAATACATAATATGGAGAAAATGTTTGTTCTATATTTAAAAAGGGAGGGCGGACAGGAGAGGCAGAATGGAATAACTGTTAAGAGTCAGACGTGCATCCCAATTCTGGTTTTTCTAATTAGCAGTGTGACCTGGAGTGAGATATGCTACCTTCTCGCTGCAGTTTTCTTTTCTATAAAATAAGGAAATGGCACCCATTTCACAGGCTATCATAAAAACCCAATGAAACAACACATGCATGGTGCCAACTGTCATCCTCTGCATACTTATAGGCCAGCCAAGAAGCCATTCAACATGGTTAAGTCAACAATATATGCTTTTTCGGCGGCTTAGATTTCTAATTAGATTCATAGAATCTAATCTTATCTGAACCTTTGATAAATTTTCCCCACAAAAATGACTTCTCTGATAAAGTACTGGATTTCTGTAGGATGAAGGTAGCATTATCAGTCAGTTGACAGAAGCTGGTGACTGACTAAATCCAGGAATGGAGGAGAAAGAGTAAAAAAGAACAAGCCTGGCATGGTGGTTTGTACCTATAGTTCCAGCTACTTGAGAAGCTGAGGCAGGAGGATGGCTTGGGCCCAGGAGTTTGAGGTGAGTCAAAGGAAGGGTGGGGGAGGGTGGTAGGAAGAGACAGAACAGCTTTGCAGGCTGGCCAGTCTTGTTCTGTCCAGAATATTGATGCCACATTAAACTTCCCTGAAATGAGGCTCAAAAATTCAAAAAATTCACGATTGGTGATGCTTACTGAATCAGGTCCAAATTCTCCATCTTAGCTCCCAGAGCTCTGTACAATTTGTTCCCATTCCCTTCCACCCACCCAACCTCACCTTTGACTATTTCCTGCTGGGCATCTTCCGTATCAGTATCTGCTGTCTTGTCCCTTCCCAGCTCAAGTCACTTTCTAAATCAAAGTCATCTCAACTCTGACCACTGCAAACTGACCACAAGTTTTAACTGTAGCATAATGTTCTACGTGTTTTTCCCCCAGTATTAGTTTTTTAAGGGCAGTAACTATGCCTTTTATTTCTGTAGTCTCTATAGCAATGGATACAAAACAGTGTTATAAGACAAACAGGAATTATCAGTGACTTTGTCAGGTGAAACAGGTGTAAATGGTTCCTGCACAGGACAAGAACAGGAAGGGAACATGGAAAAACAAAACACTGTTTATATGCTAAGTGAAAGCCTAAGTATATCAATTTACCTTTGTTGCTCTCTTTGCATCACTATTTTTTTAGTGATGCAAAGTTTAGCAACTTTGAAAGACCAAGTTTCATTATGTTGCCCAGGCTGTTCTCGAACCCCTGGGTTCAAGGGATCCTCCCACCTCAGCCCCCACAAAATGCTGGGAACATAGGCATGAGCCACTGCACCTAGCCTGTGTCAATTCTTACACCTATTTTTTTTTTTGAGACAGGGTCCCACCCTGTCACTCAGGTTGGAGTGCAGTGGCACAACTAAGGCTCACTACAGCATTGATGTCCTGGGTTCAAGTGATCCTCCCACCTCAGCCTCTCAAGTAGCTGGGACTACAGGCATATGCCACCATACTTGGCTCATTTTATTTTACAGAGATGGGATCTCACTGTATTGCCTAGGCTGCTCTCCTAAGCTCAAGTGATCCTTCCACCTTGGCCCCCTAAAGTGCTGGGATTACAGGCATGAACCACCATGCTCAGCCTGTGTCACTTCTTAATAGAGAAAAACAAAACTTCCCAAAAACATAATTACAGGTTAGATTTTTAAAAATCCTGCCTTGTAAAAATGGAGGCTAATTTTGAATACATTAATTTTTGAAGACATTAAGGTTTAGTAATTTATCACCTATGATTATGACTACATAGCAAATATGTCACACAATTTCCAAAAGAAAACAACCAAAATAACTTTTTTTTTTTTTTTGAGACGGAGTCTCGCTCTCACCCAGGGTGGAGTGCAGTGGTGCGATCTCGGCTCATTGCAAGCTCTGCCTCCCGGGTTCACACCGTTCTCCTGCCTCAGCCTCCTGAGTAGCTGGGACCACAGGTGCCCGCCACCACGCCTGGCTAATTTTTTGTATTTTTAGTAGAGACAGGGTTTCACCGTGTTAGCCAGGATGGTCTCGATCTCCTGATCTCGTGATCTGCCTGCCTCGGCCTCCCAAAGTGCTGGGATTACAGGCATGAGCCACCGCGCTTGGCCCAAAATAACCTTTTATACTCACCACTGCAGAGTTTAGTCAGTTAAGTAGACTGGTTATTATACCAGGAATAATCCATGTGTACCGAGAATAAGACAGTAGAGAAGAATGATTTCCAGCAGTCTATTTTATAACTAAACCCACAACTTTTTAATATACTACTTACTATCCATTACAAGGGGCAACTGATTGCTAAAATTCCCAACTTATTTCCTGGAGAGATCAGAAGTCTATCTGCATTCTCTTGGTAAGAAACACATTAGCAGCTCTAAGACCCCATGAACTTTCACAAGCCACAGAAATTCTGAAAGTCAACCTGAAGGGCACCTAACAAATGGCCTAAAAGAGATTGATAGCAACCCTCAGACATCATGAGAAGGCAGAGAACGCACAGCCACAAAAAAGAATGAAATAATGTCCTTTATAGCAACACAGATGCAGCCGGAGGTCATTATCCTAAGCGAATTAAGGCAGAACAGAAAACCAAATACCTCATGTTCTCACATTTAAGTGGGAGCTACACACTGGGTACACATGGACATAAACATAACAATAGACCTTAGGGACTAGGAGGGGGAGGGAGAAAACAGGGTAAGGGCTGAAAAACTAATTACTGGGTACTATGCGCATTACCTGGGTGATGAGAACAACTGTACCCCCAAACTTCAGTATCACACAATATACCCATGTACACAAAAAACTTGGACATGTACCCCGAATCTAAAGTAAAAGCTGAAACTGTAAAAAATTTTAAGAGAACAGAAGATACCTTGCAGCTTTCTCTTTACATGTATAAAATATATATTTAAAATAATATATTAAAATATAAAATATATATCCAAATATATAAATATAATATATATTAAAATATATTAAATATATAGATATAAAATTTATATTTGAAATTTATACATATATATATAATTTTTTTTCCAGACAGAGTTTCACTCTGTCACCCAGGCTGGAATGCAGTGGCGCCATCTCGAATCACTGCAGCCTCCCGGGTTCAACCGATTCTCCTGCCTCAGCCTCCTGAGTAGCTGGGGCTACAGGTGCATGCCACTGCGCCCGGCTAATTTTTGTATTTTTAGTAGAGATGGGGTTTCACCATGTTGCCAGGCTGGTCTCAAACTCCTGAGCTCAAGTGATCCACCCACCTCAGCCTCCCAAAGTGCTGGGATTACTGACGTTGAGCCACCACGCCAGACCTCTGTATGTATCTTTTTTTGATACTGTTGTTTTTGAGACAGAGTCTCACTCTGTTGCCCGGGTTGGAGTGCAGTGGCACCAGCTCAGCGGCTCACTGCAACTTCCGCCTCCAGGGCTCAAATGATTCTAATGTCTCAGCCTCCCAAGTAGCTGGGACTACAAGCGCATGCCACCTTGCCAGCTAATTGTTATACTTTTAGTAGAGACAGGGTTTCACCATATTGGTCAGGATGGTCTCAAACTTCTGGGCTCTGGTGATCCACCCACCTCAGCCTCCTAAATTGCTGGGATTACAGGCATGAGCCAACGCGCCTGGCCTTATTTATTTTTTTAAGACAGATTCTTGCTCCGCCACCCAGGCTGGAGTGCAGTGGCACAATCCCAGCCACTGCAACCTCCGCCTCTAGGTTTCAAGCAATTCTCCTGCCTCAGCCTTCCGAGCAGCTGGGATTACAGGCATGCACCACTACGCCCAGCAAATTTTTGTGCTTTTAGTAGAGAGAGGGTTTCACTAGGTTGGCCAGGCTGGTCTCAAACTCCTGAACTCAGGTGATCTGCATGCCTTGCCCTCCCAAAGTTCTGGGGTTACAGGTGTGAGCCACAGTGGTCAGTCAATACATCTTTAAATTAGAAAAATGCTGACTGAAAAGCTTAGTCTGATATTCTGACTATAGAGAATGTTAAATGACATTAGGACAAGGAGGTAAAAAAAAAGCAATTATAAGTAATCAGGTTGGGCACAGTGGCTCACACCTATAATCCCAGCACTTGGGGAAGCAGAGCCAAGAGAATCATTTGAACCCAGGAGTTCAAGACCAGACTGAGCAACATAGTGAGACCTTGTCTCTACTAAAAACTAAAAAAAAAATTAGCCGGGTATGATGGCATCCATCCGTAGTCCCAGCTATTCAGGGGGCTGAGGTGGGAGGATCGCCTGAGCCCAGACGGCAGTGAACCATCATCACACCATTGCACTCCAGTCTGGGTGACAGAGCAAGACTCTGTCCCCTCCCCCCGCAAAAAAAGTTATCAGTTTTTCCTGAGGATGAAAGGAAAAGCTAAGTAACTTTTACTAGATGCAGGACACCAGCCAAAACAAAAAAAAAGTTATTAACTATTTTAGAATAAAAGCTAGATTTCAAAGTTAAACAAAATAACCATTTTACTCTGCTATTCCTGAAAACACACCATCATCTTATTTGAGAGCTTAAAATTCATCAAAGCAAAGTATCAGTGAACTAGTACCAGGAAAGTTGCAGACTACAATAAAGACTGGGGAAGAGCTAAATTGGGAGAATAACTTGGGCTGAGAAGCAGAAAAATAATAGTGACCATTTCTTTCATAGTGATTGGGAATGGAAGCAGTCTTTATCTGAAGCAGCACTCATTTATTTAATCACAAGTGTACCTCTCACTTCTCTTCTCTGAAGTTAATTTTCATTTATTTTTTTGAGACAGAGTTTCGCTCTGTCACCCAGGCTGCAGTACAGTTGTGCGATGTCCGCTCACTGCAACCTCTACCTCCTGTGTTCAAGCAATTCTCAGTCTCAGCCTCCTGAGTAGCTGGGATTATAGGCGCGCATAGCCACACCCAGCTTATTTTCATACTTTTCGTAGAGATGGGGTTTCACTATGTTGGCTAGGCTGGTCTCAAAATCCTGACCTCAAGTGATCTGCCCGCCTCGGCCTTCCAAAGTGCTGGGATTACGGGGGCTCACGTCTGTAATTCCAGCATTTGTGTGAGCCACCCAGCCCAGCATTTTTTTTTTTTTCCCTTTGAGATGGAGTCTCACTCTGTCTTTCAGGCTGGAGTGCAATGGTGCAATCTCAGTTTTCTGCAACCTCCACCTCCCGGGTTCAAGCGCTTCTACTCCCTCAGCCTCCCAAGTAGCTGGGATTACAGACACCAACCATCATATCCGGCTAATATTTGTATTTTTAGTAGAGACAGCGTTTCGCCATGTTGGCCACGCTAGGCTTGAGCTTCTGACCTTAGGTGATCCACCCGCCTTAGCCTCCCAAATTGCTGGGATTATAGGTGTGAGCCACCATGCCTGGCTGGCCACCGTGCCCAGCCAATTTTTAAAAGAACAGTTAGGGCTTTTTGTGTGTGTGTGTGTGTGTGTAGAAATAATTAAAAGGGAAATAAAAATGCTTCTTGTAAGTTAAAAAAAAAAAAAAAAAAAAAAAAAGGTTGAGCATTCTAGCATTTTGTTAACAATCTCCCCTCCCATTTGTTGATATTAAAGGGTACAGTATTCTAACAGCTACTTGAAGCCCACTGAAGCTTTGAATCTAGGAAATACATACTAGTAAAATATTTGTAATGGCAACAGTGAAACTACTATGGGAGGAGCGGAAGGAGTTCCTTTGCTACAAAGAATAATAAAAGCTAGACAATAATTCTTTCACCAAAAGGTGGCTGATGCTGCTATAGAGAGGAACTCTCTCTTTAAATGGGCCGGGCGCGGTGGCTCAAGCCTGTAATCCCAGCACTTTGGGAGGCCGAGACGGGCAGATCACGAGGTCAGGAGATCGAGACTATCCTGGCTAACATGGTGAAACCCCATCTCTATTAAGAAATACAAAAAAAACTAGCCAGGCGAGGTGGCGGGCGCCTGTAGTCCCAGCTACTCGGGAGGCTGAGGCCGGAGAATGGCGTGAACCCGGGAGGCGGAGCTTGCAGTGAGCTGAGATCCGGCCACTGCACTCCAGCCTGGGCGACAGAGCGAGACTCCGTCTCAAAAAAAAAAAAAAAAAAAATGGTCCGGCCGGGCGCGGTGGCTCACGCCTGTAATTCCAGCACTTTGGGAGGCCGAGGCGGGTGGATCACGAGGTCAGGAGATCGAGGCCATCCTGGCTAACACGGTGAAACCCCGTCTCTACTAAAAAATACAAAACAAAATTAGCCGGGCGTGGTGGCGGGCGCCTGTGGTCCCAGTTGCTCGGAAGACTGAGGCAGGAGAATGCCGTGAACCCGGGAGGCGGAGCTTGCAGTGAGCTGAGATCGCGCCACTGCACTCCAGCCTGGGCGACAGAGCAAGATTCTGTCTCAAAAAAAAAAAAAAAAAAGTCTAACTGTTCTTTTTCTTCTTTTTTTCAGACAGAGTTTTGCTCTTGTTGCCCAGTCTGGAGTGCAATGGCGCCATCTTGGCTCACTGCAATGGCCCCCTCCCGGGTTCAAGTGATTCTCCCGTCTCAGCCTCCTGAGTAGCTGGGACTACAGATGCCCACCATCATCCCAGGCTAATTTTTGGATTTTTAGTAGAGATAGGGTTTCACCATGTTGGCCACGCTGGTCTCAAACTCCTGACTTCAGGTGATCCACCCACCTCAGTCTCCCGAAATGCTGGGATTACAAGTGTGGGCCACCACTTCCCGGCTCCTTTTCAAGTTAATGGAAGAAATGGGGTATTAGGTGTTGAAGTGTCATTTGGGGCTGGAGGCACAGAAGCGAAAGAGAGTAAGAGCATATGTACTGGGGACAGTCTTCAATCAGTACTGTGGTAAAGCTGACTCCCAGATAAGCTTTGTCTTCTGCACAGGGTTCAGTTCTTAGGGAGCTCCTTGTCTGGCAGGCAGAAAGAACAAATAGCAGCTATAGGGTATGATGACTACTGTAACAAGGGTTAACATACTTCCTACCACCCTGGCATAAAGGATGACTTCAGTGGGTGAAGGGCTTTAAGGAGAGGAATTGCTACAGCTGGATATTAAAGGATGAGATGGACCTTGCCTAACTAACTACAGAACAGGTGAAAAGTATATAACAAAAACTTAAATACATATAGAATTGGACCAATTCTGTGCAGAAGAAATTTAATGTAACTGAGTGGAACTGTATTAAGCCATTTCAAATTAATATTATTATAATTATTAATCTTTTTTAAAAGGTGGGGTCTTGCTCTGTCTCCTAGACTGGAATGAGCACAGTGGTGCAATCGTAGCTTGCCACAGCCTTGAACTCCTGGGATCAAGTGCTTCTCTTGCCTCAGCCTCCTGGGTAGCTGGGACACTACAGGCATGCACCACTGCACCCTGCTATTTTATTATTATTTTGTAGAGGTGGGGTCTTGCTTTGTTGCCCTAGCTGGTCTTGAGCTTCTGGCTTCAAACGATCCTCCTGCCTCAGCCTCCCAACATGTTGGGATTATAGACATGAGCCATTACATCTAGGCCTCAAATTTATTATTATGAGGCTGGGCACGGTGGCTCACACCTGTAATCCCAGCATGTTGGGAGGCCAAGGCCGGTGGATCACTTGAGGTTAGGAGTCTGAGACCAGCCTGGCCAACATGGCAAAACCTTGTCTCTATTAAAAAATATACAAAAATTAGCTGGCTGTGGTGGCTTGCACCTGTAATCTTAGCTACCTGGGAGGCTGATACATGAGAATCACTTGAACCCGGGAGGTGGAGGTTGCAGTGAGCTGAGTTCACACTACTGCACTCTAGTCTGGGGTAGAGTGAGAATCTGTCTCCAAAAAAAAAAAATTATTTTGATGTGGTTTCAGAGACCATATTCTAGCCCTCTGTTAAGGGTAGCCTGTTTATTTCACTTATTTAACATTTATACATGAAACCAAAGATAATCTTTATCTGTGAGTCGACGCTGGTGCCATAGTACCAACAGAAGGCTGCCTCTCAAGCACATGCTGTCCTCTCTCTGCTCTCCATAGCCCAAATGACATTTTTGCTGGTGTAGAGTAACCTAAGCTTCACTTCTTGTTCTCCCAATAAGAGACTATGTTAGAGACCACCAGATCCCTCCTTGCCACACTGCAGACCCATATCCCCGGAAGCAGCTCTGAGTTAAGACTCTTTGGAGCAGCCCTACAGTCTTTTCATCACTTGGAATATGAGAAAGACTGAGGATCTTTAGCAAGTCTATCACCTTGAATAAACATGCTACAAAATAGGAACAAATTACATACACATAACGCAGGATTTACACAACACCTAATAGGTACTTCTATGAATTTTGGACAGATGCTGCCTGAGCAATGATTCCCAAACCTACTCTACTATCAGAATATTCTGAATATTCTACTATCAGAATATTCTAGTGAGCTTTAAAAAATATAGATCCTGGCTGGACACGGTGGCTCATCCCTGCAATTCCAGCACTTTGGGAGACCAAGACAGGTGAATCACCGGAGGTCAGGAGTTCAAGACCAGCCTCGCCAACGTGGTAAAACCCCAACTCTACTAAAAGTACAAAATTAGCCTGGTGTGGTGGTGCATACCTGTAATCCCAGCTACTCAGGAGGCTGAGTCAGGAGAATCGCTTGAACCTGGGAGGCGGAGGCTGCAGTGAGCCAAGATTGCGCTACTGCATTCCAGCCTGGGTGACTCTGTCTCAAAACAAAACAAACAACAACAAAAAACTACAAAGCCTATCTCAAAACTAATATAATCCTCATATAAGCAATAATAGAATGTATGACTCAATGACTAAGTATTTTGTCTTTTTACCCTTTTGTGGAGAATGGGGTCTTGTTATGTCGCCCAGGCAGGTCTTGAACTCCTGGGCTCAAGCTATCCTCCTGCCTCTGCCTCCCTAAGTGCTGGTATCACAGGCATGAGCCACTGTGCCTGGCAGAGTAAGCCTTGAACTTTCACTTCTATTGTGGGTACAACCAATATTTAACACAATCTCTAGGTAGTAAGGACAATCTCTAGGCATGGAAGAAGGGAAAAGGAAAAAAAAAAAAAGCCTGCAGAAATGGGCACACATGATAGGGTGAACTGTCGTGGTTTTTATTTTTATAAATAATAATATCTCTGTAACCCAGGACTCACTCATGAAGGCTACTTAGTAAAACCAAGACAACTTTTATTTGGTAAAGGGGTTCACCTGTAAAGTTAGCATTAAATCAGAAGCTAACAGTTTAAATACAACAATGGACACTTGTACCAAATACCAATGTGGTAATAATAAATAGCAATATAATGTCTTCGACAACAATCAAGAAAGTTATTGGCTGGGCAGGGTGGCTCACGTCTACCATCCCAGCATTGCAGGATGCCAAGGCAGGAGGATTGCTTGCGCCCAGAATTTTGACGCTGCAGCAAGCTGTGATCGTGCCAGCCTGGGCAACAGAGCAAGACTCTGTCTCAAAAAAAAAAAAAAAAGAAAAAGAAAAAAAAAAATTTTTAACAGTTACCCCCCTCAAATGACATATTTAGCAAGTAGCAGGCCAGGCACAGTGGCTCACACCTGTAATTCCAAGAGATGGGGACCAGCCTAAGCAACATGGCAAAATCTTGTCTCTACAAAAAGATACAAAAACTAGTCAAGCATGGATGGTGCGGGCCTGCAGTCCCAGCTATCAGGAGGCTGAGGTGGGAGGATTGCAGGTGCCCAGGAGCCAGAGGTTGCAGTGAGCTGAGATTGAGCCACTGCACTCCAGCCTGGATAAGAAAGTGAGACCCTGTCTCAAAAAACAAAACAACAAAAGAGTATAGCAGCATAGAATATGGATAATGAAGTATTATTGAATAGCTACGAAGAATAAAAGAGGCTGAAAAAACAAAAAAGATATACATGTAGAAGTTTAAACAACAAAAGAAATAAAATGTTGCTTCGTTTGTTTTTTTTGAGACTCAGTCTGGAATCTCCACCTCCCAGGGGGTTCAAGCAATTCTTGTACCTCAGCCTCCCTAGTAGCTGGAGCTGGGACTACAGGGGCCATGCCCAGGAAATTTTTTTTTTTTTTTTTTTTTGAGACAGAGTCTCACTCTGTCACCCAGGCTGGAGTACAGTGGCATGATCTCGGCTCACTGCAATCTCCACCTCCCGGGTTCAAGCAATTCTCTGCCTCAGCCTCCTGAGTAGCTAGGATTACAGGCACTCACCACCATGCCCAGCTAATTTTTTTGTATTTTTAGTAGAGACAGGACTTCACCACCTTGGCCAGACTGGTCTCAAACTCCTGACCTTGTGATCCACCTGCCTCGGCCTTCCAAAGTGCTGGGATTACAGGCGTTAGCCACCATGCCCAGCCTAATTTTTTGTACTTTTGGTAGAAATGGGGTTTTGCAATGTTGGCCAGGCTGTTCTCAAACTCCTGGCCTCAAGTGATCCACGTGCCTCAGCCTCCCGAAGTGCTGGAATTATAGGTGTAAGCCACCGCACCCAGCCTCAAAATGTTACTTTGAACCAAGATGATTAAAACAAGTAATTTGTCAACTTGGTTACTTCTTAGAAATACTGAAACAAACATGTATAGGAAACAAAAAAACGGGGACAATACCAAAACCAAGAAATTGCATGGGGATAGGGTGGGGGGCAGGGAGGGTTATATATTTATATATACCCAAAAGACACAATAAAGACAGAGGAAGAAGCAAATACTTTGTTGGACAGGGAAAAAAATTACAAACCAAGAGTCACTATTATTTTATACTCTCAACATAACCTTAAAAATTTTTAAGTAGGAGTAGAAAGGTATAAGAAATAAAACACAGGAAATACTAAAAAGAATTAGGATATTCTCTATTATAGAAAAGTTCTGCATCATGCCTCTGTAAATGTAAAATATCTTCTACCTGCTTTATAATATGTGATAGTGACCATGCTAGTTCAGAGATTTGTTATATTAGAGTTTATTTAAGCAAATAAACAAAAAGTAGTGGTTGGAATAATTAAAAATTTTCAGTGGTCCAAGTGCACTACATTAAAAACAGAAGTGATAACCAATATCGCCTCTAAGGATGTTCTGTTCTTATCACACAAAGATGATTGAAGAATTCTGAAAAGTCCTGGGTTAAGAAGATGAGTAAGCTCAAAATCTTTAATTAGATACTGAACTTTAATATTACCGTCAGTCAGAGCCTAGTAATGCATCACTGCAAATGTTGGCAAACTTTTTAAAAGTTGGTAACATTACTGCTCGTCTGAAAAATACACACTGAAGACATGTATAAACCAGGCACAGTGGCTCACGCCTGTAATCCCAGCACTTTGGGAGGCCAAGATGGGTGGATCACCTGAGGTCAGGAGTTCGAAACAAGCCTGACCAACATGGTGAAACCCCATCTCTACTAAATACAAAAAATTAGCCGGGTGTGGTGGCACATGCCTGTAGTCCCAGCTACTTGGGAGGCTGAGGCAGGAGAATCGTTTGAACCTGGCAGGTGGAGGTTGCAGTGAGCCGGGACTGCGCCACAGTACTCCAGCCTGGGCAATAAGAGCAAAACTCTGTCTAACCAAAAAAAAAAAAAAAAAAAAGGCCTGTATACTATACCCAAGAGCAGTAATGTACAGCCTCGACACTGTTTTTCTAGAGATACACATTGATGAATGTTTTTCTGTCAAAAGAGATTTTAAAAATGAATGTATAAAATAATTAGCTACACGGCCGGGCGCGGTGGCTCAAGCCTGTAATCCCAGCACTTTGGGAGGCTGAGACGGGCGGATCACGAGGTCAGGAGATCGAGACTATCCTGGCTAACACGGTGAAACCCCGTCTCTACTAAAAAATACAAAAAACTAGCCGGGCGCGGTGGCGGGCGCCTGTAGTCCCAACTACTCGGGAGGCTGAGGCAGGAGAATGGCGTGAACCCGGGAGGCGGAGCTTGCAGTGAGCTGAGATCCGGCCACTGCACTCCAGCCTGGGCGACAGAGCGGGACTCCGTCTCAAAAAAAAAAATAATAATAATAATAATAATTAGCTACAGAACCAAAACCAGCAGGAAATTCTGGGAAACACAAAGACTATTCAGAGCCAGTCTAGGGAAGAACAAAAAAGGCATAAGCACTTGTCCTACATCCGTGACCTTAGGTGAATCACTTTGCCTCTTAGTTTTCTTATCTGTAAAATGAAGGGATTGACTTAAATTTTCTTTTGGCTTTAATATCCTACAGTTTTTTTAGGTTATCAATTTGAGTAATACTTACAGGTTAGAAGGGAACCAGTATCACCACTTCACAGTTTTTTTAAAAAAAAGACGACTTTTTTTTTGTTTGTTTGTTTTGAGAAGGAGTTTTGTTCGTCATCCAGACTGGAGTGCAATGGCGCGATCTCAGCCCACTGCAACCTCCACTTCCCGAGTTCAAGCAAGTCTCCTGCCTCAGTCTCCCAAGTAGCTGGGATTACAGGCATCCACCACCATAACCAGCTGATTTTTGTATTTTTAGCAGAGACCGAGTATCATCATGTTGCCCAAGCTAGTCTTGAACTCCTGAACTCAAGCGATCTGTTTACCTCAGCCTCCCAAAGTGCTGGGATTACAGGCGTGAGCCACCATGTCTGGTCAATGCTCATATTTTAGAAATAATTCAATTAATGAGGAATAGGTAGAAACAACGTACTAGAGGCAAAAACTTAGGGCAAACAAGGACTGCTATGCCCAAAAGAACAGTTCTGAAAACTAAAGCATGTACACATGCCACTTAACATCCAACAACAAAGTTCCTACTAATTTGAAATAACAAAAGTTTTTTTTTTTTTTTTTTTTGAGAGGCGTCTTGCTCTGTCGCCCAGGCTGGAGTGCAGTGGCGCAATTCTCAGCTCACTGCAAGCTCCGTTCATGCCATTCTCCTGCCTCAGCCTCCCCAGTAGCTGAGACTACAGGTGCCCGCCACCATGCCCGGCTAATTTTTTGGTCAGGAGTTCAACATCAGCCCAGTCAACGTGACAAAACAAAAATTAGTGCTGGGCGCTATGGCTCACAGCTGTAATCCCAGCACTTTTGGAGGCCGAAGTGGGTGTATCACCTGCAGTCAGGAGTTCTAGACCAGCCTGGCCAACACGGTAAAACTCCATCTCTACTAAAAGTACAAAATTAGCTGGGCGTGGTGGTGCACGCCTGTAATCCCAGCTACTCTGGAGGCTGAGGCAGGAGAATCACTTGAACTCGGGAGGTGGAGGTTGCAGTGAGCCAAGAAGGTGCCACCACACTCCAGACTGGGCAAAAGAGGAAGAGTCTGTCTCAAATAAATAAATAAAATAAAAATAAAATAAGCCGGGCCTGGTGGAGCATGTCTGTAATCCCAGCTGCTCACGAGGCTAAGGCACAAGAATCACTTGAACCCAGGAGGCACAGGTAGCAGTGAGCCTAGATCATGCCACTGTACTCCAGCATGGGTGATGGAGACTGTCTCAAAAAAAAAAAAAAAAAAAAAAGATATCTAACAGGAAAAATGTTCATAACACGCAGCAAGGTTACAAAGGAGGATGCAGAATAGGATTCCAACCTAATTAAAAATAAGTAAGGCCTGGTGAGGTGGCTCATGCCTATAATCCCAGCACTTTGGGAGGCCGAGGTGGGTGGATCACCTGAGGTTAGGAGTTCTAGACCAGCCTGGCCAACATGGTGAATCCCCATCTCTACTTTAAAAAAAAAAAAAAAAATTAGCCTGGCGTGGTGGTAGGCTCCTCTACTAAAAGTACAAAATTAGCCGGGTGTGGTGGTACACGCCTGTAATGCCCAGGCCGAGGCAGAAGAATCACTTGAACCCGGGAGGCAGAGGTTGCAGTGAGCTGAGATCACGCCACTGCACTCCAGCCTGGGAGACAAGAGCGAGACTTCATCTCAAAAATAACAAATAAATAATAAATAAGTAAATAAATAAAATATAAATAAATAAATAATTTAAAAACTAAGCTGGGTGTGGTGGCTGACATCTGTAATCCCAACATCTTGGATGGCCTGGGTTGGGGGGGGATTGCTTGAGGCCAGGAGTTCAAGGCCAGCCTGGGCAACACAAGACTCCAAGACTCCGTCTCAAAAAAACATCTTTTGTTCCTTCAATTAGTAGGAACTTTGTTGCTGGATGTCTTTACAAAAAAAATTAGCTGGGCCTGGTGATATGCACCCTACACTCCTAGCTACCCAGGAGCTTGAGACCACAGGATCGCTTAAGGCCAGGAGTTCAAGGTTATAGTGAGTTATGATCACACCACAGCACTCTAGCCTGGGGAACAGAGTGAGACTCTGTCTCTAACTTAATTAATTTAAAATAATCATCATAATTTAACGAACTAGACAAACAGCAATCCCAATTATCTCACCTTAAGTCAGGACAGCATTACATCTTGCTTGGACCAATGCAATGGCCTTCTAACCAGTTTCCCTGCTTCCCCTCTTGCTCCATTACCCACCATTTTTCACACAGTGGCCATGGATTTCTAAAATGTAAATCCATTATCAGCAAGAAGACTTCCCTTCTGAAACCACCATGCTGAAAACTCTTAAAGTCCAAACTCTTTCACATGGCCTACCACGTGCTTCAGGGCCCTATCAGCAGATCTGCATCCAGTCTGATATACTCTCCTCTAATCACACTGAACTGCTTTCAGTAGCCAGAACATTCTAGGTCTTTCCTTTCCTGCCTCTGGGCCTTTGTACATGACCATTCCCTCTTCTAGGAGTATATAAGCAATTCAATTTCTCTGAACTTACTCTATGTTTACACTAGTACACGAGTCTAAAGATGTGTATGTAAGAAGGTTATCTACTACTAGGGTATTTTTCTCTAATGGCAAAAGATTGAAAACAGGCCGGGCATGGTGGCTCATACCTGTAATCCCAGCACTTCAGGAGGCCTGGGCAGTTGGGACGCCTGGGCAGTTGGGAGGCTGAAGCAGGTGGATCACCTGAGGTCAGGAGTTCGAAGCCAGCCTAGCCAACATGGCAAAAACCTGTCTCTACTAAAAATACAAAAATTAGCTGGGCATGGTGGCGTGTGCCACCATGCCCAGCTACTTGGGAGGCTGAGACAGAACTGCTTAAACCTGGGAGGCGAGGGTTGCAGTGAGCCGAGATCATACCATTGCACGCCAGCCTAGGTGACAGAGCAAGACTTCATCTCCAAAAAAAAAAATTGAAAACAATTCAAACGTCTAGAACGAGTATAGTAAGCTACTATTTGTGTTTTTTTATTTCTTATTTTTATTATTTATTTATTTTTGAGATAGAGTTTCACTCTTGTTGCACAGGCTGGAGTGTAACGGCACAATCTCAGCTCACTGCAACCTCCACCTCCCAGGTTCAAGCGATTCTCCTGCCTCAGCCTCCTGAGTAGCTGAGATTACAGGTGCATGCCACCATGCCCGGCTACTTTTTGTATTTTTAGTAGAGACGGGGTTTCACCATGTTGGGGTCAGGCTGGTCTTGAACTCCTGACTTCAGGTGATCCACTCACCTCGGCCTCCCAAAGTGCTGGGATTATAGGCGTGAGCCACCACGCACGGCCTTTTATTTTTATTTATTTATTTTTGAGACGAAGTCTTGCTCTTGTCCCCCAGGCTGGAGTGCAATTGCGCGATTTCGGCTCACTGCAACCTCCGCTTCCCAGGTTCAAGTGATTCTCCTGCCTCGGCCTCCTGAGTGGCTGGGATACAGGCGCCTGCCACCATGTCCTGCTAATTTGTGTATTTTCAGTAGGGACGGGGTTTCACCATGTTGGCCAGGCTGGTCTCGAACTCCTGACCTCAGGTGATCCACCCACCTCAGCCTCCCAAAGTACTGGGACTATAGGCGTGAGACACCACGCCCAGCCTATTTGTGCTTTTTCAAAAAGATACATAAACTTGGCCAGGCACATTGGCTCATGCTTGTAATCCAGGCAATCTGGGAAGCCGAGGCGGGTGAAACACATGAGGCCAAGAGTTCGAGACCAGCCTGGCCAACATGGTGAAATCATGTCTCTACTAAAACTACAAAAATAAGCTGGGCATGGCCGCACATGTCTGTAATCCCAGCTACCTGGGAGGCTGAGGCACAAGAATCACTTCAATTCAGGAGTTGGAGGTTGCAGTAAGCCAAGATCACGCCTCTCAGTCCAGCCTGGGCAACAGAGTGAAAACTCTGTCTCAGGAAAAAACAAAACAAAACAAAAAACAAGATACATAAACTCATATGTTTGAATATACGCAGAATTTTCTCTGGATGGATACATGAAAAATTGGTATTTATTGCCTCTGAGGAAGAAAACTGAGAGTTCAGAGGTGGGACTGAAGATTACTTTTCATTATTAACATTTTGTACTGTT
This sequence comes from Chlorocebus sabaeus, assembly GCF_047675955.1. NCBI lineage: Eukaryota > Metazoa > Chordata > Mammalia > Primates > Cercopithecidae > Chlorocebus > Chlorocebus sabaeus. The sequence continues at coordinate 64,509,101 of NC_132908.1, read as the reverse complement.
TGAACTATTTCCCCCTCATGTTCTTACATTAAATGTGGTGGTTATAGAAAATTTGCATAGCACAATTATATTTTGTTTAAAAAGTTGTATTGGCTGGGCGCGGTGGCTCACGCCTGTAATCCCAGCACTTTGGGAGGCCGAGACGGGCGGATCACGAGGTCAGGAGATCGAGACCATCCTGGCTAACACGGTGAAACCCCATCTCTACTAAAATACAAAAAAAAAAAATAGCCAGGTGTGGTGGTGGGCGCCTGTAGTCCCAGCTACTCGGGAGGCCAAGGCAGGAGAATGGCATGAACCCGGGAGGCAGAGCTTGCAGTGAGCCGAGATTGTGCCACTGCACTCCAGCCTGGGTGACAGAGCAAGACTCCGTCTCAAAACAAAACAAAACAAAAAAGTTGTATTATATGTAAATGCCTGCTAATAAAAGCACAAAGTCAACAAACCAGATTATTAACAGTTTTCAGCTCTGGGGAAACAAAGTTAAAGCATTCTTTAGGTCTAATGTAATTCTACAATCATTAGACTCTTCTAAAGAATGAAACTAAACATTACTTTAGTAATATTTTTAAAAAGTTTAAGACCAACTTTAAGTGAGGAACACTGCAAGAACTGCCTCTGCAACCTCAATCCCCTCTAACAGTTGGGCAGATGCAGCAGCTTCCTCCTGCCTTACTCTCCTCCTGGCTGCACTTCTGTAACTGTTCCAGTGGGCCTCTTGATTCCACTCAAGAAGTCTAGACATTACTGCCAAGTAAACTACGCAAAAACACCTTTTATCATTTCATTATCTTTTTTTTTGAGACGGAGCCTCACTCTGTCGTCCAGGCTGAAGTGAGGTGGTGCAAAATTGGCTCACTGCAAACTCCGCCTCACAGGTTCACGCCATTCTCTTGCCTCAGCCTCCTGAGTAGCTGGGACTACAGGCGCCTGCCATCACACCTGCCTAATTTTTGTCTTTTCAGTAGAGACGGGGTTTCACCATGTTAGCCAGGATGGTCTCGATCTCCTAACCTCATAATCTGCCCACCTCAGCCTCCCAAAGTGCTGGGATTACAGGTGTGAGACACTACACCCGGCCCATTTCATTATCTTTATCAGAAAGTTTCAGTGCTACTTCCTACTGTACTGCATTCCCTTTTCCTTTAGAAATTATGCATACAGGCAACAGGAAAAGCTTAAAGAAACCTACCTATAGGTTTTAAATACACATTCTGGCATATATCCAAATCCATAGTCCCCTCCCCAATATATATACATAGTTACTCTCACATGAGATCATATCATACATATTGTTGATAATCTGCTTTCTTCTGTACTTTTTTTCAAATATCTTGCCATTTCAACATTTTTTATACAAAATGACTACACAACATTCTATTATACGGATGTATCATAATTTAACCAATCCCCTATTGTTAAATATTGTTGTAGCCAGATTTTGGTAATTCTGCTTTAATCTAACTTAAGAAAAGAAAAAAACTTATTTGCATTAAAAAATTACACAAACTATACAAAACCAACAAAAAGTGACCCCCAAACCAAACTACCCTCACACTACTAGTTTTGACTGATTATTTCCATGTCTGTTTAGTCTTTTGCCCTGGTCATTATTCATCCAAATAATTACTTATTGAGCTTCTGCTATATGCCAGGTTTTAGTTCGGGATTTTCTTTACTTTTATTCCATAGTAATTAATTTTTTGGTACTATGCTATTAAAAAACCTCTCTCATAAGCATTTTGCTAGTTAACAGTCCTCCTCTTTTTTTTTTTTTTTTTTAAAGGCAGAGTCTCACTCTGTCACTCAGGCTGGAGTGCATGAAGCCTCAACCTCCTGGGCTCAGGTGATCCTCCCATCTCAGCCTCCCAAGTAGCTGAGACTACAGGTGTGCACCACCACACCTGGCTACATTTTTCTTTTTTTTAACAGACAAGGTCTCACTAAGTTGCCCAGGCTGGCATTCATCTTTTTAAATGGGTTAGGGTTTTATATCCCTTGCAACATGCAATGTGACCTTGTTCTCTTACCCACTTCTCCACTGCTCAAGAGATTTTCTGATAAATCTAACTCATTTTCCTCTGGCACAATATTTCTGTTTAGTTTATTAACATCTGTATTATCTGGTGGTCACTGAAGTTCAGTTTAATGCAAAATATATACAATAACCAACTTGGCCTGGCACGGTGGCTCACGCTTGTAATCCCAGCACTTTGGGAGGCCGAGGTGGGCAGATCACCTGAGGTCAGGAGTTTGAGACCAGCCCGGCCAATACAGCGAAACCCTGTATCTACTAAAAATACAAAAATTAGCTGGGCATAGTGGTGCGCGCCTGTAGTCCCAGCTACTCAGGAGGCTGAGGCAGGAGAATCAGTTGAATCCAGGAAGCGGAGGTTGCAGTAAGCCGAGATCGCGCCACTGTACTCCAGCCTGGCGACAGAGCGAGAGACTCCATCTCAAAAATAAAGAGGAAAGGGAAGCCCGAGGAAGTCACCTCTAACAGACTTGCCCGAGGCCATACAGCTATTAAGCTGCATGGCCAGGACTTGGTGTCCTAATAAGATTAAAATCAAATTTATGCTTCTTTTGTATTTCCTGTTACACCCAGATCAGGGCCTCTTCTTCAGAAAGTCTTTCCTAATATCTTTCCCAAACTCCTGTAACTGACAATCTCTCCCTACACCCTGAACACTTTTTTTTCCTGGGAGACTGAGTTCTGCTCTTTCACCCGGGCTGGAGTGCAATGGCACAATATTGGCTCACTGCAACCTCTGCCTCCTGGATTCAAGTGATTCTCCCACCTCAGCCTCCTGAGTAGCTGGGATTACAGGTGCCCGCCACCATGCCCAGCTAATTTTTGTATTTTTAGTAGAGACAGGGTTTCACCATGTTGGCCAGGCTGGTCTCGAACTACCGACCTCAGGTGATCCACCCGCCTTGACCTCCCGAAGTGCTGGGATTACAGGTGTGAGCCATCGTGCCCAGCCCACCCTGAACACACTTTTACCAGAGAACCAATGACACTTATATACAGATCTCCTGCCCAGTCTACCTAAGACCCTCAGGAGAAGGTTCCTTTTCTTATTCATCTTTGAAACCCTAGCACCTAGTGTAGTACCTGGCACAGAATAGAAAGCCATGTGTTCAAGTATAAAATGAGCACATTACAAGAGTTTCATAAATATTGCAGATGCAGGACAGGCACATCTGGGTTGATCCAATTCACATCATTTCAGGGAAAGTCACATTTCAGTATATTCAGAATTAACTAGGTTTAAATACAAAACCCATATCCAAAGAACGGGCACTATCAATATAGAAAATGTGTTTTTTCTTTTTTTCTTCTAAAGACAGAGTTTTGCTCTGCCACCCAGGCTGGAATGAAGTGGTGCAATCTCGGCTCACTGCAACCTTCACCTCCTGGATTCAAGCAATTCTTGTGCCTCCACCTGAGTAGCTGGGATCGCAGCATGAGCTACCACACCAAGCTAATTTTTGTATTTTCAGTAGAGACAAGGTTTTGCCATGTTGTCCAGGCTGGTCTCGAACTCCTGGCCTTAAGTGATTTACCCGCCTCAGCCTCCCAAAGTGCTGGGATTATAGGCATGAGCCACCATGCCCAGCCTCAGAAAACTTAATTCTTTCTTATTTGTTTATCGAGACAGGGTCTTACTCTGTCACCCAGGCTGAAAAGAAGTGGTGGGACCATGGCTCACTGCAACCTTGACCTCCTGAGCTCAGCCGATCCTACTGCCTCAGCCTCCTGAATAGCCAGGATTACAGGCACGCACCAGGATGCGTGACTAAAGAAAATGTAATTCTTTTTTTTACCTCTACCCACAAGGACATATGGAGAAAATGTAATTCTTAAATGCCACTTACATTAAGAGCAGTATGTTAATAACAATACTGGGCCGGGCGTGGTGGCTCACGCCTGTAATACCAGCACTTTGGGAGGCCGGGGCGGGTAGATCACGAGGTCAGGAGATCGAGACCACAGTGAAACCCCATCTCTACTAAAAATACAAAAAATTAGCTGGGTGTGGTGGCGGGCGCCTGTAATCCCAGCTACTCGGGAGGCTGAGGCAGGAGAATGGCGTGAACCTGGGGTGTGGAGCTTGCAGTGAGCCAAGATCACGCCACTGCACTCCAGCCTGGGCAACAGAGTGAGACTCCGTCTCAAAAAAAACAAAAAAACCCCACAATACTTAGTAATTATAAAACACACAGTTAAGAATAGGTGTTTTTTTGGCCGGGTGCGGTGGCTCACACCTGTAATCCCAGCACTTTGGGAGGCTGAGGCAGGCGGATCACGAAGTCAAGAGATTGAGACCACCCTGGCCAACACAGTGAAACCCTGTCTCTACTAAAAACACACACACACACAAAAAGTAGCCGGGCATGGTGGTGGGTGCCTGTAGTCCCAGCTACTCGGGAGGATCAGGCAGGGGAATGGTGTGAACCCAGGAGGCAGAGCTTGCAGTGAGCCGCCAAGATCATGCCACTGCACTCCATCTTGGGCAACAGAGCAAGACTCCATCTCAAAAAAAAAAAAAGAATAGATGCTTTTGGCCAGGCACAGTGGCTCATGCCTGTAATCCCAGCACTTTGGGAGGCCGAGGTGGACAGATCACGAGGTCAGGAGATTGAGACCATCCTGGCTAACAAGGTGAAACCCCATCTCTGCTAAAAATACAAAAATTAGCCAGGCATGGCAGTGGGCGCCTGTAGTCCCAGCTACTCGGGAGGCTGAGGCAGGAGAATGGTGTGAACCTGGGAGGCAGAGCTTGCAGTGAGTCAAGATTTTACCACTGCACTACAGCCTGGGCAACAGAGCAAGACTCCATCTCAAAAAAAGAAAAAGAATAGATGCTTTTGGCTGGGTGCAGTGGTGCATGCCTATAATCCCAGCACTTTGGGAGGCCAAATTGGGTGGATCACCTGAGGTCAGGAGTTTGAGACCAGCCTGGCCAACACGGCAAAACCCTAGCTCTACTAAAAATACCAAAATTAGCTGGGCATGGGAGTGGACACCTGTAATCCCAGCTACTCGGCAGACTGAGGCAGAAGAATCGCTTGAACCTGGGACGGGGAAGTTGCAGTGAGCAGAGATCACGCCACTGCACTCCAGCCTGGGCAATGCAGTGAGACTGTCTCAAAAATAAATAATCTTCTTAAACTGGCAAATCTAAAGAAGTGTTTCCTTGAGGACTGTGAACTGCTCTAGCAAATTAATGGAACACAAGAAAGAGGTCGTGGGAATCTCAACTTGAAGCCAGTTGGTTAGAAGCTCTGAAGGACTGGGCTTGTGACTGGTAGGACGGATGGGTGGGACTAAACCCTAAACGTGTGGGATCTGACACCATCTTGGGTAGATGGTGTTGGAACTGAATTGGAGGACACCTAGCTGGTATCCACCGTTTGGTGTGTGGGGAAAATCCCTCCACCCCATCTTTGGTCACGAAAGTCTTCTCTTTTCTTTGAGATGGAATCTCACCCTGTCACCAGACCAGAGTATGGCGGCATGATCTCGGCTCACTGCAACTTCCGCCTCCCAGGTTCAAGCGATTCTCCTGCCTCAGCCTCCCGAGTAGCTGGGACTACAGGCGTGCGCCACCACGCCCAGCTAATTTTTGTATTTTCAGTAGAGATGGGATTTTACCATGTTGGTCAGGATGGTCTCGATCTCTTGACCTTGCGATCTGCCCACCTCAGCCTCCCAAAGTGCTGGGATTATAGGCTGAGCCACTGGACCCAGCCACGTAAGTCTTCTTTTGTGTTGATGGTGGTTGTTGTGTGAAAGCAAAGGAAAAACCTGGGCTTGAGAGTTTTTCCCTACACAAATACAACAAGGACAAAGTAAGGAGGATTGCAGAGCTGTTCTATAGCTCAAATGTATTGCCTCTCAAATGTATCCACTATAGAACCTATACAAAGAGAACTTCTCACCCTCAGGCACTCATGCCTCATTTTGTTGAAGACCTGTGTTATCTTAATCATACAGTTTTCATTCCGCTCCGAAAATGTCTGTTTTAATATAACAATATTTATATATATATATATATATATATATATTTTTTTTTTTTGAGACAGGGTCTTGCTCTGTCACCCAGGCTGGAGTGCAGTGGTGTGATCTTGGCTCACTGCAACCTCTGCCTGCCTCCTGGTTCAGGTGATTCTCCCGCCTCAGCCTCCCAAGTAGTTGGGATTACAGATACGCACTACCATATCCAGGTAATTGTTTTTTTTTTTTGAGACAGTCTCACTCTGTTGCCTGGGCTGGAGTGCAGTGATCTCGGCTCACTGCAACCTCCACCTCCCGGGTTCGAGCAATTCTCCTGCCTCAGACTCCCAAGAAACTGGGATTACAGGTGCCTGCCACTACACCTAGCTAATTTTTTATATTTTTAGTAGAGACAGGGTTTCACCATGTTGGCCAGGTTGGTTTCAAACTCCTGACTTCGTGATCCACCCACCTCGGCCTCCCAAAGTTCTGGGATTACAGGCATGAGCCATCGCGCCTGGCCTTTTTTTTTGCGGGGGGTGGGGGAGGAGGCGGACAAAGTCACTCTGTCGCCCAGAGTGGAGTGCAGTGGCACAATCCTGGCTCACTGTAACCTCCGCCTCCCAGGTTTAAGCAATTCTCCTGTCTCAGACTCCCAAGTAGCTGAGGTTACAGGTACCCACCACCACACCCGGCTAGTTTTTGTATTTTTAGTCGAGATGGGGTTTCACCATGTTGGCCAGGCTGGTCTGGAACTCCTGACCTTAAGTGATCCGCCTGCCTTGGCCTCCCAAAGTACTAGGCGTGAGCTACGTGCCAGGCCAATATTTAGTATTTAATCACTTACCAGTTAACTTAACTCAGCACCTCCTCAATGAGCATAACTGAAGTTCTAAGAAGACGGGTCATGTCTATCTTGTGACTCCAAGTAATCTGAAATCATACCACCTGATTCCCTAAGAGTATTCACATCCCAATTTGAGAAACAGGGATCTAAGCAATTAAGCTAGTCATAACACTTGAAAATGATTAACATGTTCCTATAAACCCATTCCCTAAACTCTTAAAGGTTAGATTTCTCAATAGTTTTTAAATCAGCATTATTTCTTTCTTCAGCAACTTATTAGTATGCACTCTGTGTCAACACTCCTGAAAGAACGTGCAGGGCATAAGTTATTTCTGGGGCGACAGAATACTACCACAGACCTTGTACTTCCCATCTAGCAGGAAAACAAGTTGCCCATTTGGAAAATAAAGGTTTGAAGAATAACAAACTTTCATTCCTATTCCCTTCTCTTTATTTGCTCCAGGCAGAGCTTGTAAGAAAAATCTCAGTAGTCATTTAGATGATTCATTCATATAAGCTTATCTAATCTCGGCATTTGTAATTTCCACTTCTACATTCCTTTTTGCCATTACCCATGTACAATTATATTATTTTCACATTTTTCTAGGGTCTAAAAAAGATGTGCTTTCTGATACTGTGAGAAGAGATAATTTTTACAACCAGAATCCCACTTTGTTGTTTATGAGATCCCAAAGCATAGCAGATTCCAATATTTATAAGAGGCCTGTTCCGGCCGGGCGCGGTGGCTCAAGCCTGTAATCCCAGCACTTTGGGAGGCCGAGACGGGCAGATCACGAGGTCAGGAGATCGAGACCATCCTGGCTAACATGGTGAAACCCCGTCTCTACTAAAAAATACAAAAAACTAGCCGGGCGTGGTGGCGGGCGCCTGTAGTCCCAGCTACTCGGGAGGCTGAGGCAGGAGAATGACGTAAACCCGGGAGGCGGAGCTTGCAGTGAGCCGAGATCGCGCCACTGTACTCCAGCCTGGGCGACAGAGCGAGACTCCGTCTCAAAAAAAAAAAAAAAAAAAAAAAAAAAAAAGAGGCCTGTTCCAAGTTCCATATAGTATCCATTATATTTTATAGCAGAAATTATAGGCTAAATTAAAATAATAATTATTGTCACACTCTGATGCAAAATGGGCAATAAGCTAGGCTAACTCAAATTATGACAATTTTTATCCAGGATACCAGGTTACCCAATAACAGGATTCCATCTGTTTCTCATCAAAATTACAAGTAGCCACAGATCATGGACTTTCTTTTCAGTTCATCTGCCAATAATCAAAATATACATTTCAAGGGTTTCTACAGAAAAGAAACCACAATTTCCTGAGATCTTTCTATGTACATGTTCAGAATAGTACTTAACGCTTTACAAAACACATTCTCATTAAATCTGAGAATAGTCTCTGAGATTGGTGGTGTTATTCTCTCACAAGTGAGGACTACAGGAGTAGACAGGTTAAAGTAACTTGCCCCATTATTACCCAGCTAATATATCATCGTTAAGAGTTTCACACCCAGGACTCTGATTATGAAGCCTGTATGCTCTCAATCACCTGATTCCTGCATCCTCTATACCCAAGAATTAGCCAACAAATCCTCTAACTCCAGGAGGGTTATATTACTACTACTTTTAAGATAGAAAAAAATGGAAATAGCACTTACCTCTCCGTGGCTGCAAAGTCAGTTTGAGGAGGGAAAACAGAATCCAGCTCTCAAGCCCCTGGTCAGCAATCCATCCACTAGTGCATCTTGTTCTTTGGCTTCAGGTCCGTAATCATTCTAAAAGAAAAGCATAAATCATTTTGTGAAACACTCAATTCATACAAATACACATATATTATAAAAAATAAAATGAGGGAAAACTGAAGACAGAAAAAATTGAGAAAGAAACAAAACACCTGTTAATGTCATGTCACTAACTGAGCCATTCCATAAATGTCCACCATCAAGCCAATAACGAAACATTCACTTATTTTTCCACATGTTTGCTAAATATATAAATGACTAAAGATTTGTAAGTACTAAAATGGTACTCTAGGCTCACACCAGTAATCCTAACACTTTGGGAAGCCAGGGTGGGAGACTCGCCCAGGAGTTTGAGGCTGTAGTGAGCTGAGACTGTGCCACTGCATTCCAGCCTGCTTCACAAAGTGAGAGATCTTGTCCCCTCTAAAACAACAACAACAACAAAAAAACTCCACTGCAATATTGCAACCAAATAACGGCACACACACTCAAAATACCAAAACATTAATTCTTGGCCGGGTGCGGTGGCTCACACCTGTAATCCCAGCACTTTGGGAGGCCAAGGCAGGTGGATCACGAGGTCAGGAGATCAAGACCATCCTGGCTAACATGGTGAAACCCCGTCTCTACTAAAAATACAAAAAAATAAAAAAAATTTAGGCCGGACGCGGTGGCTCACACCTGTAATCCCAGCACTTTGGGAGGCTGAGGCAGGGGGATCACAGGGTCAGGAGATTGAGACCATCCCGGCTAACAAGGTGAAACCCCGTATCTACTAAAAATACAAAAATTAGCTGAGCTTGGCGGTGTGCGCCTATAGTCCCAGCTGCTGGCGAGGCTGAGGCAGGAGAATGGTGTGAACCCAGGAGGCAGAGCTTGCAGTGAGCCGAGATCGCACCACTGTACTGCACTGCACTCCAGCCTGGGCAACAGAGCGAGATTCCATCTCAAAAAAAAAAAAAAACAAACAAAATTAGCCGGGCATGGTGGCAGGCACCTGTAGTTCCAGCTACTTGGGAGGCTGAGGCAAGAAAATGGCATGAACCCGGGAGGCGGAGCTTGCAGTGAGCCGAGATTGTGCCACTGCATTCCAGCCTGGGCAACACAGTGTGACTCCGTCTCAAAAAAAAAAAAAATACGTAACAATAATAATAATTCTTATGGCTGCAGTAGTGGCCCTCTAACAGTCTATTTCCATATCTTCAGCAAGTAACAGTCTTACTGATTAAGTTTGTTCATGCCACAACTAAAGGCTATGCTTTCCAGTTTAGTAAGATAACTGAGGAGGCCGAGTAAAGTGGGTGGATCACCTGAGGTTAGGAGTTTGAGAACAGCCTGAACTACATGGTGAAACCCCATCTCTACTAAAAGTACAAAAATTAGCCAGGCGTGGTGGCATACACCTGTAATCCCAGCTACTCAGGAGGCTGAGGCAGGAGAATCGCTTGAACCCAGGAGATGGAGGTTGGAGTGAGCCAAGATCACGCCACTGTACTCCAGCCTGGGCAACAGAGCAAGAGTCCATCTTTAAAAAACTGGCAGAAGGAGCTTTTATTGAGCTTTGAAAATCCTAGAAGCGAGGCGGGAGGATAGCTTGAGCCCAGAAGTTCGAGATCTGCCTGGGTAATATAGCAAGACCCCGTTCTCCACAAAAAGGAAAAAAAAAAAAGAAAAAGAAAATCCTAGAAGCAGAGCAATGAAACAGTTTTTGTAGTCAAATAATGGAATACTTTGTTAGATGGCATCTTTTCATCCTAAATTACAAAATGAACTGTCAAACTTCGAGCAAAGGTAGAGTGGAACCTATGTCTAGAGAGGAGGAAAAAAAAAAAAAAAAAGCAAATCCCAGGCCAGGCATAATGAATGGCTCACACCTGTAATCTCAGCACTCTGGGAGGCCAAGGTGGGCAGATCACCAGGTAAAGAAATTGAGACCATCCTGGCCAACATAGTGAAACCCTGTCTCTACTAAAAATACAAAAATTAGCTGGGCATGGTGGCGCGAGCCTGTAGCCCTAGCTACTCAAACTCAGGTGCCTGAGGCAGGAGAATCGTTTGAACCCAGGAGGCAGAGTTGCAGTGAGCCAAGATCGTGCCACTGCATTCCAGCCTGGCGACAGAGTGAGACTTTGTCTCAAAGAAAGAAAAAAAGAAAATCCCAAGTTAAATAAACAGCTAAATTTGAATTAAGTGTTTCCAAATAGGCTGGGCAAAGTGGCTCACACCTGTAATCCCAGCACTTTGGGAAGGCAAGGCTGGCGGATCATGAGGTCAAGGGTTCGAGACCAGCCTGACCAACATGGTGAAACCCTGTCTCTACTAAAAAAACCACAAAAATTAGCCAGGCATAGTGGTGCACGCCTGTTACCCCAGCTACTGAGAAGGCTGAGGCAGAAGAATTGCTTGAACCCAGGAAGCGGAGGTTTCAGTGAACAGAGATCGCACCACTGCACTCCAGCCTGGGTGACAGAGCAAGACTCAGTCCCAAAAAAAAAAAAAAAAAAAGAGTTTCCAAACAATATGGCCAGGTGTGATGGCTCACACCAGCAATCCCAGCACTTTGGGAGGCCACGGTAGAGGACTGCTCAAGCCTAGGAGTTTGAAGCTAGTTGGGGCACCGTGGCTCATGCCTGTAATCCCAGCACTTTGGGAGGCCGAGCCAGGTGGATCATGAGGTTAGGAGTTCAAGACCACCCTGGCCAACGTGGTGAAAAAACCCAGTCTCTACTAAAGATACAAAAACTAGCTGGGCATGGTGGCACACGCCTGTAATCCCAGCTTCTCAGGAGGCTGAGGCAGGAGAACTGGTTGAACCTGGAAGACGGAGGTTGCGGTGGGCCATCATCGCGCCACTGCACTCCAGCCTGGGTGACAGAGCAAGACTTCGTTTCAGGGAAGAAGAAGAAAAAAAAGGCCAGGCACGGTGGCTCACGTCTGCAGTCCGAGCACTTTGGGAGGTTGAGGTGGGTGGATAACCTGAGGTCAGGAGTTCCAGACCAGCCTGGCCAACATGGTGAAACCCTGTCTCTACTAAAAATACAAACATTAGCTGGACACGGTGGCAGGCACCTGTAATCCCAGCTACTTGCGAGGCTGAAGCAGAAGAATTACTTGAACCTGGGAGGCCGAGTATGCACTGAGCCCAGAACATGCCACTGTACTCCAGCCTGTGCGACCGAGCAAACTCCATCTTAAAAAATATATATATACACACACATATACACGTATATATACACACATATGTGTGTGTGCGTGCGTGTGGGTGTATATATACATATATATAAACCAGGCATGGTGGTGTGTGCCTGTGGTCCCAGCTACTTGGAAGGCTGAGGTTGGAGGATCACTTGGGGGAGGTGGGGGACAAGGCTGCAGTGAGCCATGATCACACCACTGCACTGCAGTGCAGGCAACAGGGTGACAACCTGTCTCAAAAAAAAAAAAAAAAAAAAAAAGCCCAGTATGGTGGCTCACAGCTGTAATGTCAACACTTTGGGAAGCTGAGGTGGGAGACTTGCTTGAGCCCAGGAGTTCAAGACCAGCCTGAGCAACATAGTAGGATTCTGTCTCTACAAAAAAAATTTTAAAAATCAGCTGGGCATGGTGACACACGCCAATAGTATCAGCTACTTGGGAGGCTGCAGCAGGAAGACTGCTTGAGTCCAGGAGTTCAAGGCTGCAGTGAGCAATGATCATGCCACTGCACTCTAACCTGGGCAACAGAGTAACACCCTGCCTCAATTAAAATGTATTTAAAAAAAGTTTCCAAACAATTTGGCATATGAGGTACATCTTCTAAGAGGAAATCCATCTGACAATTAGCTAAACTCCACAAAACTAACTGATATAATACTCTCTTAGATGAAGCTAGTCTCCTCTGTTGAGAGAGAATTTTTAGTAACAGAAATAGGTGATTAGCGTAGTTAGTCCAAGCAACAGTTCTGTATTGAAGTCCGTTATTATTACTAGCATACCTCAAAGGGAATGAAATTTTCTGCCCCCGAAAATTCCAAGAGTGACCAAAAACAAGGATCACATGTGAAAGAGTATCATCCTAACCCTGATCTTTGGACTGTATTTTGGCAGTCTATATGCAGTGCCACACCTTTGCATTCAAATATTAAATCACTGAGAAAATGCACAAAGATACTAACAGGGAAGATACGAAGACAGACTACACAAAGTTTACAGGTGTTTAAAAAAAAATGGGCTGGGCACAGTGGCTCACACCTAATCCCAGAACTTTGGAAGGCCAAGGCAGACTGATTGCTTGAGCCTACGAGTTTGAGACCAGCCTAGGTAGGCAACATGACAAAAACCTGTCTCTAGAAAAAATTAGTCCCAGCTACCCAGGAAGCTGAGGTGGCAGGATCATTTGAGCCAGGGAGGTGGAGGCTGCAGCGAGCTGTGATCACACCACTGCACTCCAGTCTAGGTAAAAGAGCAAGACCTGTCTTAAAACAAACAAAACAAAACAAAAAAACCCCACAGGCTGGGCGTGGTGGCTCACATCTGTAATCTCAGAACTTTGGGAGGCCAAGGCAGGCAGATCACGAGTCAGGAGATCGAAACCATCCTGGTTAACACAGTGAAACCCAGCCTCTACTAAAAATACAAAACATTAGCCGGGCATGGTGGTGGGCGCCTATAGTCTTCCCAGCTACTCAGGAGGTTGAGGCAAGACAATGGCGTGAACCCAGGAGGCAGAGCTTGCAGTGAGCCAAGATCATGCCACTGCACTCCAGCCTGGGAGACAGAGCGAGACTCCATCTCAAGGAAAAAAAAAAAAAACTCACAACAACAACAAAATAAATGCGGTAAGACAAATTTTTTTTTTTTTTTTTTTTTTTTTTTGAGACACAGTCTCACTCTGTCAACCAGGCTGGAGTGCAATGGCGCGATCTCAACTCACTGCAACCTCTGCCTCCAGGGTTCAAGCGATTCTCCTGCCTCAGCCTCCTGAGTAGCTGGGATTACAGACACATGCCACCACGCCCAGCTACTTTTTGTGTTTTTAGTATAGATGGGGTCTCACCATGTTGGCCAGGCTGGTCTCAAACTCCTGACCTCAGGTGATCCGCCCGCCTCAGCCTCCCAAAATGCTCGGATTACAGGTGTAAGCCACCATGTCCCACCTACAAATCTACACATCAGTTGAGAACCATGGTCTTCAAAGTTATACATTATTTGCCATTACTGCTCTTTTTTAAATCATAATGCATCTGAGTTGTTTGAAGAGGGGTCTAATTGTTGGCAAAACAGTCATCTGGAGCCAAGACAGGTAAATTAGGCAGACAGATGGTCTAGTTTTAAAAAATCAGGTGGATTCTATAACGTAGATGATGTGGCGTGGTTGTGACAGCAGCAGCATCCCTGAAGCAAAAAAAAGAGTCTCTAGAGGTGACTCTTGGCCAGCAAGCACCAGCCTACAAGGCTCTGCCCAAGATTCCACCCCAGGGCCTTAAGTCAGTCACAAGTGGCTTCCACCAAGGAACTCCCCAAGCCACTCACAAGTCCCAGGTGAGTGCCCTCATTTGCATGTGTACTTTAAAATAAAACCCTAAAGCTCTTAGAATTTGAATGCATCTTAAGGATAACTTCACCTCCTAAATTCTTACATAGGTTGAATAGATCCCGCTAAAGTTAACCTTTACAACTACTCTTTTTTTTTTTTTTTTGAGATGGAGTCTCGCTCTGTTGCCCAGGCTGGAGTGCTGTGGTGCGATCTGGGCTCACTGCAACCTCCACCTTCTAGGTTCAAGCGATTCTCCTGCCTCAGCCTCCCTAGTAGCTTGGACTACAGTGCATGCCACCATGCCTGGCTAATTTTTTGTATTTTTAGTAGAGACAGGGTTTCACCGTGTTAGTCAGGATGGTCTCAATCTCCTGACCTCATGATTCATCCGCCTCAGCCTCCCAAAGTGTTGGCATTACAGGCGTGAGCCACCGCACCCAGCCAGAACTACTCTTAAATAGACAGTATTTTCTTATGTAAGCAAACATTCCTGTTTTAATCATCCTCCTATCACTGATTTAAATAATAGGTCCTGGCCTGGCGAGATGGCTCATGCCTGTAATCCCAGCACTTTGGGAGGCGGAGGCTGATGGATCATCTTAGGTCAGAAGTTCGAGACCAGCCTGGCCAACATCGTGAAACCCCGTCTCTACTAAAAATACAAAAATTAGCTGGGTGTGGTGGCGCGGGCCTGTAATTCCTGCTACTTGGGAGGCGGAGACAGGAGAATTGCTTGAATCTGGGAGGCGGGTGTTGCAGTGAGAAAAGATCGCACCACTGCTGCTCCAGCCTAGGCGACAGAATGAGACTCCGTCTCAAAAAAAAAAAAAAAAAAAAAAAAAGTCTTCTGGGTTACCCTGACATATCATTTCATCCTCAATTTATTCTCTCTGTAGATTTAGTTTTCTAATAAAAACAAAGCAAAGTGTGATTCCTGGCATATGGGAATTTCAAAGGATAGCAACTATGTGGAAAAGGTCTATCCCACTAAAACAGCATAAATGATGTATAAACTCAAGAAGCCGATGACTGCATATGAAACAACCAAACCAAGAAGTAAAACATGGTCTATGGAGCACAGTACTAACCCGGGAAAACAAGCTTTACTCCTGGCTCAATTACACACCTGCTGTATTTTAATTTTTAACTCAATATTGAGCTTAAATAAAACATGCCACTTAACCACAATTTCAAAAGGAAAACAAAGTCACAAAATAATGCAATAAATTACACAACTGGATTAATATATTAGATAATTAAAGGTGATTCTATTCCCAAGCCTATCAATCAACGCTACTGCATTTACTCATTCCAATTTTATTCAGGAAGAGGGGCAGCAGGAACATATTGCAGGGTTCCAAAAGGAGACGTAGAAAGCGTGCCTACGAAGAGGACTGCAGTGAGGAGCTACAGATTGAGAGTACATACAGTGGACTGGACAACTTTGGTTAGGATCAGACTGTTTAATTTCTTCATAAACTTAACATAGCTTCCTTCCTAAAAAGATGTTAATCCAGACTTTTTTCTCTCCTAAAAAACCCAAACTGATACAGCCACTGCTGCACTGAACTATACTAAGGCACTAGAATATTTAAGGAAAAGCAAAAGACTCCCGCAATTCAACGGGAAGCTTTTTAGTGAAGAAAACTTAAGGACCGAATAAATTTAAATATATGCCCTGTTTAACTTCCTTTCCCACCTATGTGGACTTGGAGTTTTAACTTTCCTAGTTGATTGAAACTCAAAGTATGAAGACTACATATGCGAGAATGTTTACTTAACGCTGAACGCGGGGCTACAGGAAGTCTCCTACTAAACAGTAGTTACATTAGGCGTAGATATTTATAAACCATCTGCAGCAAGTGACCCAGGATTCAATTACAACATCAACCCTCATATTTCATCGTATGGACAAATTACCAGTCAAGAATAAATTCATTCTGCCCTACTGGCGCTCTAGATCGCGTTGCACAATCCCGGGGCAGAACCGCCTTCGCCTAGCCCTAGAGCATCAGGTACTAAGTTAGTGTGAGGACATTTTAAAGCAGGAGGGAAACTCTAAGGACTTAGCCCATACTCCCAAATTCAGAAATTTGTCACGTCACTTGAGATCAGAGTGAAATTTAAGTTTCAGTCCCTTTGAGATCTCTGAGCGCACAGTCAGGTTGCCATCACTCCAAGAGCTGGGGAGTCCGAACCCGGCTGGATAAAAACTACTTGGTGCGGAACTCGCATCTTTTCCGCCCCCTGAGGGGGGCCCGCACCGGTCGGGTCCGGCTAGGAGCCCGGGCGCGAGTTTGGGGGCGCAGCGGGGGCGGCGAGCGCGCGTCCCCCCGCCCGCTCAGGCGGCGTAGAGGTGCGAGCAGCTCAGCCAGTCTTGCAGAGGGAGCTCTCGGCAGCTCTGGGGTCCCTCTGCTCGCAGCCGCTGCAGCGCCGCCTGCGCCACTCGGCGGAGACGGAGACCAGCGGCGGCGACGCGCGGACTGGGAGCGACCGCCGAGCAGCCAAGCAGCTGGGGAGGCACGCAGGGCGGCAGGGTAGGTTCCGGGGACGGGGCGGGCTGGAGGAGGGGCAGCCCGAGACGCGACGGCCAGGGCCCGACACCCATACGGCACCGGGACCTGGTTGAGCGCGCGGTGGCAGTAGGTCCGAATCCTTGAACTAGGCGGGCGCCGAAGCCGGGACGCGGAGATAGCGTCTCAGCTGGGGCCACCCGCCACAGGAGGGGCGGAGGACACAGGACAGAGGGCGGGCCGCGGCCGGGCGATCGGCCGGCCAAGAACCGGCCTCGAGGGCAGAGACAAAGGAAGGAAAATGGAGTCGCCGGGCGCGCGGGCCTCTGCCTCTGCCGCCGCCCAAGGCCTAGCGCGCTGCCAGGAGGGAGGCCTAGCGGACGGGCGTGGGGGTGGGGGGGCGGCCAAGCCACGGCGGCGCCGGGCAATGGCGGCGGCCGCGCCGCAGCAGGGACGGTAGAGGGAGACAAACACCCCCCGGCGGCGGCGCTGGCGCCGGGCTGCAGCCAGCGCCGACCGGAGCGGCCCCATCGTGACACCTAGAGGCGGCCCGCGAAACCTCCTCCACCCCGGGCCCCCTTACCTCCGCGCCACACCCCCCGCGGCGCCCGCTCCGCCGCCGCTCCACGGCTCCGGCCACCCGGCGTCTCCGGCGAGCTCCGCGCGTCCGCACCGGCTACCGCCGCCGCCGCTGCCGCCAAAGAAGCAGCTCCGCGCACGGTTTAATCGCTCCACAGGCTCGGACACAAAATGGCGGCGGCGCGGTGCAGTGCGCCTGCGTCGGCGCTGCCGGGGCCGCGGGTGCTGATAAGGGAAGGGACGGGTGGGGGGGCCGGCCGGGCGGCGAGTAGAGGGCGGGGGAGGAAAGGTGAGGGGAGGGGTTGGCGCAGGGCAGCATGGGAGGCGGCCCCGGGCGCCAACTTTCAAAAGCGGGCGCGATGGCGTCACGGGACGCGCCGCGAGTCGCGTCGTCACGCTGCACGCGCCCTTCCGCGCCCTCGCCGGGTCGCGCGTGGGCTCTGCCGACGCCGTGGCGTCCCGGCTCCCGCTGGGTGGGGCTTCCTGGGCGGAGGCCGCCGCCCCTGGGCGGTGCCGGATCCAGTCCGCTTGACCTGATTCCCGAGCTGCTGTCTCCGGCCCCTTGAACCCGTACAGGGTTGGGGAAATGGGGGGTGGCTGGAGGAAGCGCGCGCGGGGCCGGCCAGTGGAGCAGAGGAGGCTCCTGGGCCCGGCCCCGCCCAGTCTCCGCCCCAGCCAGGCCCGACCCGCCTTCCGAACGTCTCACAGCTGCCCGCCACCGAGTAAGGCCGGGTCGGTTCCCGCGCGCTCCCAGCTCCGTCCCCGCGAGCGACGGCTGGAAAGGCTGTCCTTGCTCAGCGGCTTTTGATGATCTCTCCGCTCTAGAAGAGGGCCACCTAAAAGCGGGTGCGAGAGAAGAGTAGGAGGGCTTCCTCTGGGTGTCCCCAAGCCACCTCAGCCCGGAGAGGCAGCGGAAGACCAGACTTGATGCTTTAACACGATCATAGCAGTTGCCTTATTTACCGAAAGGTCTTTCTGTGTTTAGCACTGAAACGTACATGTCTGTACGGGAGAGCTGTTCTCTGTGAGCGGAGGCATTCAGTCCCAACCCTCCCCAGGAGGCGCCTACGGACCCTTCCCAACCTGCAGTCAAGTTGACCAAGAGCTGACTGCAAGGTGCTGGTGGCTCTGGGAGGAGAGCCTTTTGGTACTTACAGGGAATATGATTCTTCCATTAGATAGCAAATGGACCTAGCATCTAGGGAGCAGCTTCTGCCCCATCCAGCTGACCGTTCCGTTGTGAGAATGCTGGCCCAATAACAGATACTCTGGTTTTTTTTTTCCCTAAAGGAATTTAAAAATCTGTATTTTTAAGATGTCAAATCTCCAGAGTTTTTAGATATTAGCAACTGAATCAGATGCTTTTAAACTTCATGAGCTGATTAAACCACACAGATGAGCTGTCAGTTTACGACCCCTGGCTTGGCTTGAAGGAAAGAGTGAAGAGAAATTCCATAGCCAAATCCTGGGGCACTCCAATATTGGGAGGGTAATGGCGAAGGAGTCTGAAAGGGAGCATCTAGGAAGTCATGAAATCTAGCGCTGAGTTGTGGAATCCCTGGGCAGAGAAGGTTTCAGGTAGGAGGCATCTGCTGAGCAGTGTGATAAACTTGGGCCAGAGATATGGCTATTGGATTGGGTCACCTTGCAAGTCACTGGAGAATGTCACTGATGGCCTTGGCTTGATTGATGTGGGTATATCAGGGAGGTGGACCTGACCGGATTGGGTTGAAGAGTGACCAGGAAAGTGAGGAAATGGAGACAGCACATGTATGCAATTTGAGAGAGGTTTTTCTGTGAAGGGACCAGATAAGTTTGGGGATAGATAATAGAAAGAAGAGATGTTTTAAAAGATGCTATGGGCCAGGCGCGGTGGCTCACTCCTGTTATCCTGGCACTTTGGGAGGCCAAGGCAGGTGAATCACTTGAGGTCGGGAGTTCGAGACCAGCCTGGCCAATATGGTGAAACCTCGTCTCCACTAGAAATACAAAAATTAGCTGGGCATGGTGGCACGTGCCTGTAATCCCAGCTACTTGGGAGGCTGAGGCGGGAGAATTGCTTGAACCCGGGAGGCAGAGGTTGCAGAGAGCCAAGATTGCACCACAGCACTCCAGCCTGGACAACAAAGCGAGACTCTATCTCAAAAAATAATAAAGATGGTAGGATTCCCAGAGCATGTTTATGTGCCATTGGGAGGGATACAGTGGGGAAGAAAGATGGGTGATCCAGGAGAGAGAAGGCTTGCTTGACCCATATAGGAGTGAAATCCATGAGAAGATGTAAGGAAACAGGGAGGGTTGACCTTGGAGAGGAACAGGGATGTTTCCATTCATGATAAGGGCAACAAAAGTGAAGACAGATGCAAATGCAGGGGAGAGGGAAGGCAAGTCCTTAACAGGATTGCCTTGGTGGCATTGGGTGCTCATCTGAGGTTGTGATCATAACGTTAAAGGTAAACCAGTTGGCCCAGTGTGTTCGTTTTTCTCCAACATTCAGCTGCTTGGGTACAGACATGAAGAAAAGCGATAGTATAGCTTCTCAACACCAGAACCCAAGTTTTCTCCTTTTTTTTTTTTTTTTGAGACGAAGTTTCGCTCTTATTGCCCAGGCTGGAGTGCAGTGGTATGATCTCGGCTCACCACAACATCTGCCTCCTGGGTTCAAGCGATTCTCCTGCCTCATCCTCCTGAGTAGCTGGGATTACAGGCATGCGCCACCACCCTGACTAATTTTGTATTTTTAGTAGAGATGGGGTTTCTCCATGTTGGTCAGGCTGGGCTTGAACTCCCGACCTCAGGTAATCCGCCCGCCTTGGCCTCCCAAAGTGCTGGGGATTACAGGCGTGAGCCACTGCACCCGGCAAGTTTTCTCATTTCTAATCCCAGTTACTTACCTTATACCATTAGATACTATTTTAGGAATGTGTGAAGTATTTGGAAAATTTACACCTGACCCTTCTTTTTGTAGAAACTAAGTTATCCCATTTGCCTCTTATGTACACATTAGAACTCAGACATAAAGAAAAGACAAACTTAGAGGAAAATTACCAGATGCCTTTGGAATACTTGCATTTTGCACTCTCCTCAGCCCAGATAGCTCCTGGTATGCTTAGGAACTTATGTATTAAAAAAAAAGCTGACTTTCACATAGGGAGACCCTGTTTATACAAAAAAAATTTAAAAATTAGCTGAGTGTGGTGGCGTATGACTGTGGTCCCAGCTACTTGGGAGGCTGAGGTGGGAGTATCGCTTGAGCCCAGGAGGTCAAGGCTACAGGGAGCCTTGTGTGTGCCACTGTACTCCAGCCTGGGTGATGAAGCAAGACCCTGTCTCAAAAAAATAAAAAATAGGCCAGGCACAGTGGCTCATGCCTGTAATCCCAGCACTTTGGGAGGCAAAGGTAGGTGGATCACTTGAGCCCAGGAGTTTGAGACCAGCCTGGGTAACATGGCAAAATCCCATCTCTACAAAAAATTAACTGAACGTGGTGGTGTGCACCTGTAGTCCCAGCTACTTGGGAGGCTGAGGCAGGAGGATCACTTGAGCCTAGGAGGTTGAAGCTGCAGTGAGCCCTGATTGCACCACTGTATTCTAGCCTGAGTGACAGAGCAAGACATGGTCTCAAAGATTAAAAAAAAATTAAAAGCTGACTTGCATTTAAACTTTAGATTTTCTTTCTAGTAACATTAATAAGCTAATTAGTTCACTTTCTCTTAAGATTTTACCTCAAATCATCTTCCTTTTTTTTTTTTTTCCCTTTTCTTTTGTGGAGATGAGGTCTCACTGTGTTGCCCAGGCTGGTCTCAGGCTTAAGCAATTCTGTCTTGGCCTTCCAAAGTGCTGGGATTATAGGTGTAAGCCACCACACCTGTCCTCATCTTTAAGAGTAGACTACAAGAACACCTTCTAAAGCTTTCATGTAGGCAAATATGAAGTAGTGGATTGATTATTTTATTTTATTTTATTTTATTTTATTTTATTTTATTTTATTTTATTTTTAGATGTAGTCTTACTCTGTCACCTGGGCTGGAATGCAGTGGCTCGATCTCAGCTCGCTGCAACTTCTACTTCCTGGGTTCAAGCAATTCTGCCTCAGCCTCCTGAGTAGCTGGGACTACAGGTGTGCACTACCACTCCTGGCTAATTTTTTTATATTTTTAGTGGAGACTGGGTTTCACCATATTGGCCAGGCTGGTCTCGAACTCCTGATCTCAGGAGATCTGCCCACCTCAGCCTCCCAAAGTCTTGGGATTACAGAGGTAAGCCACCACACCCAGCCTGAGGCAGTGGATTTAGAGGGGAAAAAAACCTCAGCTATATTTATGATTATATTTACAACTATATATTAATTATATTTACAACTCTTTGATCTCTGAGGCATCAAAAGTCAGGAATGGGGTCCAAGTGGCCTTGGAGCCTGCTTTCTGAAGACAAGGACCGTATGTACTGGTCTCACA
Source organism: Chlorocebus sabaeus (assembly GCF_047675955.1). Taxonomy (NCBI): domain Eukaryota; kingdom Metazoa; phylum Chordata; class Mammalia; order Primates; family Cercopithecidae; genus Chlorocebus; species Chlorocebus sabaeus. The sequence goes on along the minus strand of NC_132908.1, from coordinate 64,487,430 downwards.
TAGGGCTGAGAAAATGCCAAGGATCACTAAGGAAGGAAGAAAATAAAATATTTTCTGGCTGGGCACAGTGGCTCACGCCTATAATCCTAGCACTGTGGGAGGCCGAGGCAGGCGGATCACCTGAGATCAGGAGTTTGAGACCAGCCTGGCCAACATGATGAAACCCTATTTCTATTGGAAATATAAAAATTAGCCAGGTGTGGTGGTGCGCCTGTAGTCCCAGCTACTTGGGAGGCTGAGGCAGAATTGCTTGAACCTGGGAGGCGGAGGTTGCAGTGAGCCAAGATTGCGCCACTGTATACCACCCTGAATGACAGAGCAAGACTTCATCTCAAAAATAAATAAATAAAATATTTTCTTCTCTTTATGGTAAATCATGATGTGTCCTACTTTATGGAGTCAGCTCCAAAGACGAACAGAAGGCCAAACAAAAGGGATAGGATGTTTGAGGCTGGAAAGAAGCAAGCTGAGGGAAAATATGATGGGAGGCTGTGAAACAGTTGAGGTAATAAAAATAAAGCTAGGCCGGGTATGGTGGCTCACACCTGTAATCCCAGCACTTTCAGAGGCCAAGGTGGGCGGATCACAAGGTCAAGAGATCAAGACCATCCTGGCCAACATGGTGAAATCCCGCCTCTACTAAAAATACAGAAATTAGCTGGACGTGGTGGCAGGTGCCTGTAGTCCCAGCTACTCAGGAGGCTGCAGCAGGAGAATCACTTGAACCTGGGAGGCGGAGGTTGCAGTGAGCCAAGATCACACCACTGCACTCCAGCCTGGGGACAGAGCAAGACTCTGTCTTAAAAAAAAAAAAAGAAAGATCTGGCCCTGAGCCTCACATACAGAACCAGAAACCCAATGTGGTTTGTACCGTAAGAGCAGATTGCTAGGCCGGGCGCGGTGGCTCAAGCCTGTAATCCCAGCACTTTGGGAGGCCGAGACCATCCTGGCTAACACGGTGAAACCCCGTCTCTACTAAAAATACAAAAAACTAGCCGGGCGAGGTGGCGGGCGCCTGTAGTCCCAGCTACTCAGGAGGCTGAGGCAGGAGAATGGCGTGAACCCGGGAGGCGGAGCTTGCAGTGAGCTGAGATCCGGCCACTGCACTCCAGCCCAGGCGACAGAGCGAGACTCCGTCTCAAAAAAAAAAAAAAAAAAAAAGCAGATTGCTTCCTCGGGGATTTGTCAGGTGCATAGGCACTTGCTAGATAAGCAGAGTGCTGTTAGCAACAGGCAAGTACACCACTGTCCCCGTGCTGGCGAAAGGCATATCGATCCCCTATAGGAGAGCATCCTGGGAAGCCAAATTACTAGAAATATTTGATGAGCAGTTAATTAGATTAAGCAGTGTTAGTCATATAACTTAAATGTTTAATGTCACCCTCTCTGGATGCTGGAATTAGATTGTTTGGGATTCAAGTCTAGTTTTGGTTTCTTATTAGCTGTGTGGTCTCTGTTGAATTAGTAACAACTCAACTATAAGTTTGTCTTCTATAAAATGGGATGATAGGTCAGGTGTAGTGGCTCATGCCTGTAATCCCAGCACTTTGGGAGGCCAAGGCAGGCGGATCACCTATGGTCAGGAGTTCAAGACCAGCCTAGCCAACATGGTGAAACCCTGTCTCTATAAAAATACAAAAATTAGCCAGCTACCGTGGTGGGTGCCTGTAATCCCAGCTACTCAGGAGGCTGAGGCGGGAGAACTGCTTGAGCCTGGAAGGCAGGGGTTGCAGTGAGCCAAGATCACGCCACTGCACTCTAGCCTGGGCAACAGAGGAGACTCGGTCTCAAAAAAATAAATAAATAAAATGGAATGATAATTGTGCTTGATACAGCCGTAAGGATTAGACAAGAAAATGCAAGTAAAGCTTTTTTATTTTTATTTTTTGGATACAGGGTCGCATTGTCCACTGTCACCCAGGCTGGAGTGTGGAGTGCAGTGGCGAACTCTGCTCACTGCAAACTTTGCCTCAGGCTTCCGAGTTGCTGGGACTATAGGCGAGTGCCAACACACCTAGCTAAGTTTTTTTGTTTTTTGTAGAGATAGGGGTCTTACTATGTTGCCCAGGCTGGTCTCGAACTCCTGGTGTGAAGCAATCCTTCTACGTCAACCTCCCAAAGTGCTGGGATTACAGGCATGAGCCACTGCACCCGGCCAGAAATCATTATCCTATGATTCTCAGAACAACTGTATTTCCAAGATCTTCCTTGGCTCCTATTGTTACCCCTGTAAAGCTTGCAATGATTATGATCATTTACATGTTTTTAAAAAAACTCTTTAATCAAGATAATCAACAAATGAAGGGGAGACGTGTTGATTTTCTAAGACACAATGGGCAGGAATCTTCCTGCCCTATCTGGGGTAAGGCCTAAAGTTACATGTGAACACTCCTGTTTTCTCTATACCTATTGAGAACATGTGTGAGACATGATGCAGCTCACCAAGTAATTGTTGAATACCTGCTGTGTGCAGCTTCCTGTTCTAGGCACTGGAGATTCAAAGATGACTCACAATGTGTTTCCTGCCCTTGGACTCAAAATTTAACTAGTAAAACTGGTGAAAACAAACACATAAAAAATTAATGCAATAGTTGTTATAGTGGAAAGAAATGAGCTCACAGCTAAAGGAGTAAATCACTCCGGGAGTATCTCATTTCAGCTGGGTCTAAAGGATTAACAAGGCATTAACAAGTGACACAAGACATGTAAGGTGAAGAGTCATGATCAAAGGCATAAAAGTCTACAAGAGTATTTGGGGGACAGCAAGTCATCTTACACCATTGGATGAGGGTGTAGAGTAGTGATGCTAAACTTTTAAAGACATTTGGAAAGCTTTCATTGTCTACCAACATAAACCACCAAGCGTAACCACTTCTAACATTTTAATTTTTTTTTTTTTTTTTTTTTTTTTTTTTTTTTTTTTTTTACCCAAGGTGGAGTCTTGCTCCGTTGCCCAGCCTGGAGTGCAGTGGTGCAATCTTGTCTCACTGCAACCTCTGCCTCCCAGGTTCAAGTTATTCTCCTGCCTGAACCTCTCAAATTTCTGTGATTACAGGCACGCACCACCATGCCCGGCTAATTTTTGTATTTTTGGTAGAGATGGGGTTTCACCATGTTGGCCAAACTGGTCTCAATCTCCTGACCTCACAATCCACCTGCCTTGGCCTCCCAAAGTGCTGATTACCGGCATGAGCCACCAAGCCCAGCCTCTTGTAACATTTTAAAGACTCATCCTTCTGTATCATCTCCTGCCTAGACTGTAGGAGTTTTTTTCCTTATTAATGTCTGCTTTTTTCAGACCCTTGTGAAAGCCTTATTTATTTATTTATTTATTTATTTATTCATTTATTTTTGAGATGGAGTTTCGCTCTTGTTGCCCAGGCTGGAGTGCAATGGCACGATCTTGGCTTACCACAACCTCCACCTCCTGGGTTCAAGCGATTCTCCTGCCTCAGTCTCCCAAGTAGCTGGGATTGCAGGCATGCACCACGATGGCCGGCTAATTTTGTATTTTTAGTAGAAACGGGGCTTCTCCATGTTAGTCAGGCTGGTCTCGAACTCCCGACCTCAGGTGATCTGCCCACCTCAGCCTCCGGAAGAGCTGGTATTACAGGTGTGAGCTGTGCCGGCCTATTTATTTATTTTGAGATGGAGTCTTGCTCTGTCGCTCAGGCTGCAGTGCAGTGGCGAGATCTTGGCTCACTGCAGCTCCTGCCTCCCAGGTTCAAGCAATTCTTCTGCCTCAGCCTCCCGAGTAGCTGGGACTACAGGTGTGTGCCACCATGTCCAGCTAATGTTTTTGTATTTTTAGTAGAGATGGGGTTTCACTGTGTTAGCCAGAATGGACTCAATCTCCTGACCTTGTGATCTGTCCGCCTCAGCCTCCCAAAGTGCTGGGGTTACCCCAGCCAGCCATATTTCTTTTTTACTTCTCAGCTCAAATGACTGCTCTCTAAAGTATAAAGGACTGTTCCTAGACCTACATCCAATGTTTTAGAAGTTGATTTTATTTTCTGCGCTGTTACTTACTTTTCCAAACATGCATGGATCACCCTTTATAATCCATCTCTATATTTTTCATTTTGCAAAACACCTTCATGTCTGCCTTTTCAAGTGATGCTCACAGCTCTATTTGATGTCCTAAATTCAGAAATGAAGTGACTTGCTCAGGGTTGTCCAGCAACTTGTTGGCAAAATCAGAATGAGTACAGTAGTCCCCCGCCTTGTTCACAGCTTCAGTTTCTGCTATTTTCTGCTATTGGTTACCCATGGTGAACTGCAGTCTGAAAATACTAAATGGAAACTTCCAGAAATAAACAATTCATAAGTTTTGAATTGCACACCATTCTGAGTAGAGTGGTGAAATCTCACAACATCCTGCTGCATACTGCTGGGAATGTGACTCGTTCCATTGTCCAGCATACCCATACTGTATACACTACCCACCTGTTAGCCACTTAGTGGCCATCTCGGTTATCAGATTGATAATGCATACGCATATATAGGGTTCAGGACTATCCTTGATTTCAGACATCCACCAGACAGCTTGGAACATATCCCCCCAAAAAATGGGGGACTGTAGGCTTGGTGTGGTGGCTTATGCCTATAATCCCAGCACTTTGCGAGGCTGAGGTGGGTGCATCACGAGGTCAGGAGTTCGAGACCAGCCTGACCAACATGGTGAAACCCCGTCTCTAGTAAAAATACAAAAAGTAGCTGGGCATGGTGGCGCATGCCTGTCATCCTAGCTACTCAGGAGGCTGAGGCAGGGGAATCACTTGAAACTGGGAGGTGGAAGCTGCAGTGAGCCGAGATTGCATCACTGCACCCCAGCCTGGACAACAGAGCGAGACTCTGTCTCAGAAGAAAAAAAAAAAAAAGATGGGATCTCACTCTGTCACCCAGGCTGAAGTGCAGTGGCGTAATCATAGCTCACTGCAGCCTTTAACTCCTGGGCTCAAGCAATCCTCCTGAGTAATCCTCCTGAGCAATCCTCCTAGGACTATAGGCACATGCACCATGTTCGGCTAATTAAAAAAAAAAAAAAAATTATTTATAGAGACAGGGTTTCGCTGTGTTGCCCAGGCTGGGAAGGGCTTTAATTGTGGAAACTTCAGGCTCTCAGGCAGGCAGCAGAGGTATTTAGGTGATGACTTATTAATCTATAAGTATGTCCTGAATAACTGCTTAGGACCAAGGTCTATGTTCGAGGTTAGGTAATACCAGAGATAGATAGAGGATGTCCGTAGCCTTTAAGTGCCTTCTATTTCGTTTTATGTTAGTGTGAAGATATCAGACTAAACCTCGAGTATTAGTAGGTAAAAGTCAAGGATGAAAAAGGAAGTGTAGGCCGTGCACGGTGGCTCACGCCTGTAATCCCAGCACTTTGGGAGGCTGAGGTGGGCGGATCATGAGGTCAGGAGATCAAGACCATCCTGGCTAGCACGGTGAAATCCCGTCTCTACTGAAAATGCAAAAAAAATTAGCCGAGTGTGGTGGTGGGCGCCTGTGGTCCCAGCTACTCAAGAGGCTGAGGCTGGAGAATGGCGTGAACCCGGGAGGTGGAGCTTGCTGTGAGCTGAGATCGTGCCACTGGACTCCAGCCTGGGCGACAGAGCGAGACTCCATCTCAAAAAAAAAAAGAATGGAGTGATCACTGAACATCACAGTAGTCATATGAAACCGCATGCTAAAGTGAGCATGACTTTCGAACCTCTGCTTCTAGCTTATACCCACTCTGGCCCAGGCTACTGTTGCTGCTTCTTCTTCTTCTTTTTTTTTTTTTGAAATGGGGTCTCACTCTGTTGCCCAGGCTGTCATGCAGCGGTGCAATCACAGCTCACGCAGCCCTGACCTCCTGGGCTCAAGTTCTCCTGCCTCAGCCTCCTCAGTAGATGATGCTATAGGCGCACACCACCATGCCCAGCTAATTTTTATATTTTTTGTAGAGATGGGGTTTTGCCATGTTGCCCAGGCTGGTCTCGAACTTCTGAGCTCAAGTGATCCACCTGCTTCAGCTTCCCAAAGTGCTGGGATTACAAGCGTGAGCTACCAGGCCCAGACTCTTGCTTCTTCTAATGGTAACTGCAGGCTCCTCCCTGCTTCCGGCCTTCTCCCTCTCACAGCTGCCAGAGTGACCTTTCCAAAGCACAAACGTGATCACAAAAGCCCCCTGCATCAAGCCCACGGGTGGCTCCCCAGTACCCTGGGATAAATTCCAAACTCCTTAGCCACACCACAAGGTCCCCCATGACCAAGCCCCTGCTCATCCCCTCAGCCTCATCTGTAACTGCCCCCTCTGGCCTCTGGATTCAGCTTGCTTGCTTCCTCCACCAGTCTGACCTCAGTCCTCCCTCCCTCTGTTGTCCCCTCCTCAGGCTTCTCTTCCATTCCTTAATTGGGATCCTGGTGGTGAAAGTGCATTCTAAAGCACTATGCCCCATGGGGGGACTAGGGAGAGTGTTTTTGAGTTTCCAGGCGGCTTCCACACTGAACATATGGTACTTTCACACTCAAAGTGCTTTTCAGGTTGCTTTTGAGATAAGACAAGGCCATCAGTTGAGGAGGTGTATTTAAGGGAAACCAGAGCTAGAGACAGGTTTTAGAGGTGTTCATCAAAAGATATTTCTGGACCACTTACTGTGTATCTGGCCTTGGGTGCGGGGCATAGCAAAGGCAGATGCAGCCTGAACAAATAGAGAATTTGCTGGCCCCACGCCAGACCTGCTGCATTGGAATCTCTAGGGAAGTTCTCAGGTGAATCTTAGAACTGGGTAAGTTGGAAAGCCCTAACCTGATTTCATTTGTAAGACATATCCAGAATAGGCAAATCTGTAGAGACAGAAAGTAGATTAGTGGTTGCCTGGGGGTAGGGAGAATATGGAAGCGTAGGGATGACAGCTAAGGGGTGCAGGGTTTCTTTTTGGGTTGAGGAAAATGTTCTAAAATGGTGGTGATGGCTGTGCAGCTCTGAATATACTAATAGCCATTGAAATGTACACTTTTTTTTTTTTTTGAGATGGAGTCTCGCTCTGTCATCTAGGTTGGAGGTGCAGTAGCATGATCTGACTCACTGCAACCTCCGCCTCCCAGGTTCAAGAGATTCTTCTGCCTCAGCTTCCCAAGTAGCTGGGATTAGAAGCATCTGCTACCATGCCCAGCTAATTTTTGTATTTTTTAAGTAGAGACAACATGGGGTTTCACCATGTTGGCCAGGCTGGTCTGGAACTCCTGACCTCAGGTGATCCACCTGCCTTGGCCTCCAAAAGTGATGGGATTACAGACATGAGCCACTGCACCTGGCCAAATTGTACACTTTAAATGGTTGAATTGCATGGTTGTGCACTAAATCTCAAAAAGAGCTGTTAAAAAAAAAAAAAGGCTGGGTGTGATGGCGCATACCTGTGATCCCAGCACTTTAGAAGGCCAAGGTGGAAGGATCACTTGAAGCCAGCCTGGGCAACGTAGCGAGACGACCTCTTTAGCAAGGCATAGTGGCGTGTGCCTATAGTCCCAGCTACTTGGTAGGCTGAGGCAGAAGGATCCCTTGAGCCCATGAGTTCAAGGTTACAGTGAGCTATGATCATACCACTGCACTCCAGCAAGGACAACAGAGCAAGACCCTGTCTCAAAAACAAAACAAAACACTTGGACCAAGTTCCAGAGGGAAGGCACCCACCTCAGACCTGGGTGGTTACCCAGTAAAATTGTCAGCGTATATTACGAATGTATGTTCCAGAGGGTACAAACTAAATAAGCAATTGCAGGCCAGGTGCAGTGGCTCACGCCTGTAATCCCAGCACTTTGGGAGGCTGAGGTGGTTGGATCACCTGAGGTAAGGAGTTCGAGACTAGCCTGACCAATATGGAGAAACCCCGTCTCTACTAAAAATACAAAATTAGCCAGGTATGATGGCATATGCCTGTAATCCCAGCTACTCGGGAGGCTGAGGCAGGACAATCACTTAAACTCAGGAGGCGGAGGTTGCGGTGAGCCGAGATCGTGCCATTGCACTCCAGCCTGGGCAACAAGAGTGAAACTCCATCTCAAAAAAATAAAAAATAAAAAAAGTAAGCAATTGCAATGAAGTGTGATTAGTCTTACAGAAGGGAAAATGCAGGCTCCTGTGACAAGAGCAGGTGGGCGTGCAGCTTCCTAAAGAAATACATGGGCCAGGTGCCATGACTCACACCTGTAATCCCAGCACTTTGGGAGGCTGAAGCAGGTGGGTCACTTGGGGTTAGGAGTTAGAGACCAGCCTGGCCAACAAGGTGAAATGTCATCTCTACTAAAAATACAAAAATTAGCTAGGCGTGGTGGCAGGCATCTGTAATCCCAGCAACTTCAGAGGCTGAGGCACAAGAATCGCTTGAACCCGGGAGGCAGAAATTACAGTGAAACGAGATCACACAACGGCACTCAGCCTGGGCAACAGCACAAGACTCGATATAAAAAATATATATATTTAGGGCATTTAATTGGGAGGATTCTGATGGCTGGGATGTGGGTACAGAGGAAAGAGGAAGGGTGAGGCTCTGTTGTATGGCTTGGATACCTGGGTAATTGGTAACCCCTAGAGCTGTTGGAGGAGAAACAAGTTTTGAGAAGATATCGAGTCTGATTTTGAGCATGTTGAGTTTGAAATGCCCCAGATGTTCAAAAGGAAGTGTCCTGTGAGCAGTCAGATGTGGGGGTCTGGAAGCAAGGTAAGAACCACGTGAATGATTGGCATGCAGCCTCAGCATGTGGATGGAAGCCAGTGGAATGGGGAGGTCATCTAGGGGTGTGTTTTGAGAGAGGAGAAAAGGTCCTAGAATGGAACCCTGTGAGGTGATGTTTAAGACATGCCTGAGGAGGAGGAGAAGGTTGTAAGGAGATTAAGAGGAGACAGCTAGAAATCTAGGTGTTGCATATAGCAATTCAGCTGCTCTCAGTCAGCATTCACTGAGTGTCCATATGCCCTGTGTGTATCTGGAGACAAGTGAGACAAGTGAGACTTGACCCTTGACATTAAACTCAGAGTAGTGGCCATCACCCAACTGCCATCAACCTTCTGAAACAAGAGACCCCTTTCTCGTAGGCCAATGTCAGTCTTATTTTCTAAATGATAGATTGTGCTTCATTAGCAGTTTATATGAGGCTTGGGAGTCCTTCCCAAGCTCACCCTCCTGTATCACCCAGGCCCAGAAAAGCCAGGCCTTGCAGCCAAGCCAAGAGCCTTCTGTCCATGGGAGATGGATGGCCTGAAGGGGACACTCCAGGAGTGTTTGGGGTGGGGAGGGGGGTATGGAGGAAAAGGAGGGTCATGTCATATGTCTGGGGTTCAGCAAATTGTACCCACATACCAGGCACAGAAACATGCAAGGAAGGCACCCCCGCTCTGTGGGCGAGACAAAGCAGCAGTCCTCTTCCCACGTGCTAACCCATCTGCTTCTTTGCCTTCACAAATGTGCCGTTTTTCTTTCTTTTTTGGTCCCCTGCAGCTTGGAATACATGAGGAAGAAGAGTGAGAGACAGGAGGAAAGGTAAGGTTGGGAAAGGGCAAGAGGAAAGGGGAGTAGAGGGTACACTCCATCGATTGCCAACACAATAAACTGTATCATGGACTACTTCAGCCTGGCCCCTGTTTTGCAGTGTGCGTGGATCACTTTCCTCTGGGCAGTCTCAGAGATGATGGCCAAGACATGACTGTGGCCTCAATGGACTTAACTGATAGGGCACTTCTCAGTGTGTCACAGGCCTTGGAGGCCCACTTCCATCTGTCCCCTCAGAGGCTGGGCAGAGGCTTTCCCTGCCCTGATACCTTTGACTCGTGATGGTATCATCAACCGCCCATCACCTGGGGCAGGGGGCTCCCAACTGTCCTTAGTCCCAGGCAGCAGGAACATGTGCCTCCCTGACCCACATGACAGCAGGGCAGGGGGCGGGAGAGTGCAATGGGCAGGTTTGCTCTGTGGGAGTCCCCTGTGAGGCAGAGGGCGTCAGGAGAGATACAGAGGTGGGAGGACAAGGGTTCTCCCTGCCCCTCTACCATCTGAGGAATCTGGGCATGGGCCTGGGTATAGGAGGCCATCCAGCCTGCCTTCAAGCCACTGATGGAGAGAGGCCGAGTGGCTGTTTTGGGGTTGATCCATGCTGCTCTGAGTCAGATAGGCATCATGGGCTTCACCTGGCTGTGCTCACAGTGCCCTCATTCCAGCTCCTGTCCCATTCCGATCCTCACACCCACCCCTGGCTAGAGCTGAATATTAGGTTCTGGCCTCAGGACTCTTCAGAGAACAGAGAGTCAGGGGTCTGTCCCTTCCCAGCATTGGAGAGCAGGGATTCTCAGTGACAACTCCAGTGGACCCCTTGGCTGGGATGATGACATTTTTCCATCCTCCATTTCTTGCCCAAGCCCTGCCCTCTCCGGTGTACTGAGCTGTGAGCTTGTGCTGGCTCAGTCACCCCAATCTGCACTTTCCCAGGACCTGGTCAACCACTGTTCACTTCCTCTTTCCCCCCATGACAGGCTATGCTTTTGATGCAGGTGGACAGCCCTGCTCTACCACAAGAGGGCCTCTGTGGGGTTCTCAGGACTGAGGGCTGCTAGGGGCAGTTCTGGGATTGCCAACCTCCTGCATGGACCTCTGGGGCAGGCCCCAGCTGTGGCCAGCCTTGGGTGCTGGCTGGTCTCCATCATTTGTTTGCTTTCTCTGCCCCATGCTGCTCCAGCTGACCACCCCAAATACTGAGCTGCACCATCCCGTGCCATCCTTCGTTACCCAGGGAGCAAAGAGCTGCGCCAGTGTGCAGAGGGCTGCCTGCCTGCCCCTGCCCACCCTCGCCCTAGCATCTGGAATGAGCCACCTGCATCCACACAGGTGTTTCCTGTGCTCCTTCCTGTTGCCGTTTTTTCTGCTCAGCTTGGCTTCCCCAGCAGGTGGTTAAGGCCCCAGCCAAACCTCTTCATATCTAGCTCTAAAACACTTGGGGGCAGGGCTCCCCGGGGATCTGGGTCACCCTCCAGGGGACTGTTGGCACTTCACTGGCTCTTCCTGAGGGGCAGGCTCCCCAACGTGACATGTCCTGCACAGGCCAAGCTGCTGCCACAAGCACTGGGACATCAGAGTGGCCTCAATGAGTTGGGGAGGTGCTGCCTGTGCATGATCTCCTTGCCCCTGGATACTGGAAGTGCTGAGGGAGAGGGGAAGGGTGGAGAGCCTGTTTCTCTAGCCACGGGTGTGGGCCTCCCTCAGCCCCTCCTTAGAACAGTCCTGCCATCCTGAAGTCCCATCCCACCCTCCAGTTCCTCACACAGGACTCAGCCTTCTGGGGTTAACACATTCACTGGCCAGGCAGCTCTGGGGCGAGGTGAGGCAGGGCAAAGGCAAGCCCTCCCCTGGGATCTCTGCTTCCTGAAGCAGCACAGGTTGGCTGGCTGTTGGGGATCACAGAGTTCAGGCAGGTTTGTTATTACAGAGGGGGAGACAGCTGGGGAGGGAAGGGACTTGCTGTCTTGGGTCACAGGGTAGCCATCCAGCTCTTCTGCCTCCCAGGTCCCAGCTCTTCCCCTCTGCAAGGAGCTCCTCTCCCCTGCCACCCAGCCTCAAGGAACTCCTTCAGCCCCCTCTGCAGAAAGCTGCCCAGGCTGCAGAAGACCCAAACCTGGCATCTGCTGATGTAGATCTGCTGCCCCCTGGTGGGCAGAAGCTCCAGCCACGCCGTGCCTCCTTTCCCTTCCTGTTTTTCCTTTCCCTTCCCCTTTGCTCCCAGGCCACAGCCTGGGATTGGCACCTTTTGGTGTTTTCTGGGCCAGCTACAGTTTAGCTCCACCTTGGGCCATAGTTCCCAGGCCCAGGGTAGGCCCCACCTGTAGGCTGAACCACCCTTTTCCCCTGCTGTCTTCTCCAAGCCCAGTTCCAGCCTCTGGGCTTTCTTCCACCTGGATTTCCAGGGCAAGTGCACATGGCACTGTCACAGCTGCAGTGTGGACACACCAGTGTCAGGCAGGGCCACAGCCAGAGGGTGTTGGAGCAGAGGGTCAGGAGTGTACCAGGCCATGTAGGAAAGGCATTTTGCTTTTTTATTTTCTGTAAAACTCTGTAAATAAAATACAAAATCAAGGGATGTGGCTGGGCAGAGGCAGGGTGGCCAAGCCCTGGACACTGATTTGTGGCAAGGGATGTGCTGAGCCTAGGCTGGGAGGCACTTGACTGCAGGCACTGACTCTCCAACCCCAGGGGCAACAGAAGAATATATTAGATTTTCATTGCTAGGAATCTGTGGGGGAGGGGTATCTGGAGCCAGCCCTTACCCTCCCTGCCAGTGCCTGGTGAGCCCTGAAAGTACGGGGAAGGGGCGCCAGGAACCCGTGGGTGAATAGCTTAGAATGCTGTGCTCGCCATGCTGCCAGGCCCAAAGATGCGGGGCAGGGCGTCCAGGGACTCCTCTAGCCGTCGATGGGCAGACTGTCCCTCTTCTCCTGTAATAAGTGAGGATGGCGTCAGGGGTGGCTCTAGCCCCATCCCACTCTCCCACCCCTGGCGCCATCTCTCCTACCCCCATCAGCCAAGATGTTCCAGAACTCCACCCATCTCTCCTACCCCCCAGCCTCACCACACTGCTGTAGGCTCTGCCGGGCAGCTTCCCTCACAGCTTCTGTGTCAGTTTGGCAGAGGTACACCAGGGGCTCAATGCCCTCGGGAGCCTGTCAGGGGAGGGAGCATTGAGTTGGGCCCAGGGGAACAGATGGGAGGGGCTCAGGGGTGGGGGTGCCGGAAGGGGACAGAAGAGTGGGAGGGTTGGCAGGGGTCACCTTGATGCAGCCTAGGGCCAGGCAGCCAGCCACTCGAGTCTGCACGTCCTCATCCTCCAGCTGGTCCAGAAAGCACAGGAGGGCCTGTGGAAGGGTGGGAGGACAGACTTAGCCAGATGCTGGGAGCCCAGGACTCCAGCCCTCGCCCTCAAGGGAGCCCTGTCCAACTTACCCTCTCCCGGAAGGCAGGGCCCAGTGACAGGCTCCGGAGCTGGGTGCTGACAGCAGCCATCACCTTGTTGTTGCCATGGACGAGCAGGGAGCTGAGGGCCCGCAGCCCATCCCTTCGCAGACGCCCCTCGGGCGCCAATCTCAGGGCCTTCAGCACAACAGCCTGGTCATCTGAGTTCAGATTCCGCACAAGTAGCACTGAAAAAAGGGGATATGGTGGGTGGATGGGCAAGGTGGCAGGGTGAGGAGCTCCCGAGGGTGGACTCATGTCCTCAGATCCAAAGAGTCAGGCCACTTTGTGATCAGGGCCACCGCCTCACCCTCCTCGGCAGTCTCGGTCACGTAGGCCTCCATGGTGGGGCTGTCCAAGGTTTCCACAAAACTCCAGAACTGGAAGACCGTGAGCTGCTCTCCAGGCCCTGGCTGGGGCCTTCTGGGCAGCTTCTGCCCCAGGGCATCCTCCAGGAACTTCACACAAACTGCAGGAGGCAGTAGCATGGGCCTCAGAGTTTGGGTGAACACAGGTTTTTAGAGGGGAGAGATGCTCCTATCCCAGGCTCAGGTCTAGGGGCCCTCTGTTCAAACCCCACCCATCTGGGTCCTTCTGCTTTAAGGCCCAAGTCTTTGCTGGTCTTCTCGGTGCCCAGTTCTGTGTGGACTGACCTGGCTTCCCCGAGCTTCCTGTCACTGGGAATCTGAGCAAGGGTAGAAGGAGGAGGCAGCCCACTCACCAGCCTCAGCCAAGCCTGGCTGGCGCAGGGAGAGGCGGGCACCATACTGGTTGCAGAAGGTGAGAAGCACCCGCTCCACTGGGCAGAGGAAGCAGCTGAGTCTCTCTGTGCACTGGTCCCAGAAGGTCAAGAAGCCAGGCCGAGAGGCTGAGAACTGCACCACTGTGAGGGCGTGAGGGAAACTGTCAGCAATAGAGCAGGCGGGTGAGTAGAGAGCATGCAGATGGTGGTAGGCTAAGGTACGAGCTTCAAGGCAGATGGCAGAGCCCCAACCCACTGGGCCTTTACCTTCCTGGGCAGAGCTGGCCGGGATCTCCCACCGCCTGCTGAACTCACATACTGCCTCCAGCACTCGGGCTTCCCGCAGCAGCCGCTCCAGGGCCCATGCCTCCTGACATCGCAGAGGCCCAAATGTGCCCAGTTTCTGGAGAATATGGATGGCCAAGTAGCTCAGGCATCAGGGTAGGGCTTGAGAGGATCGTGCTCAGGGACAAGTCCCTCCCCACTGGGGGAGGTTGGGGCTACAGAGTTGGAAGATACTCCACTCAGCAAGGGCCAGATGCCAAGGGCCCTGAGGCACTGGGTGTGGCACTCAGAGGAGGTATAGAGGACCAGGATTGAAGGACAGGACTCCCTGGGGTTAGAGGTTACAAGGGAAGGGTGGGGGAACACCATCAGCCTCACCAGCAGGAGGCGACTGCAGTGGTACAGGTGCCGGACCAAGGCAGTGTCCAGAGCTGGACACCCCGTGCTGAGGGGGCGGGCACTGGGTGAGTCTATGCTGTCCTCAGCCCCAGCCTCTGGGCTGCTTGGAGGCCTGAGGGAAAAATGGGGTCAACCACCCCAGAGGCACACATCACCACCTGGTCACCAGCGTTTATTTTTATTAAGCTTCCCCCATCCCAGAAAGGAAGATGATGATGCACTGACAGCAGACAGTTGGGTAAGTTCGTGGAGGATTTCTAGAAGGAGGAAGGAGCTGGGATCAGCTGGTGGTAGAAGGGATTTCTGGAGTCAGTCTGTTCCATGCTACCTCCAGCTGGGACCACTGGGGATGGCATGGGTAGGAGTAGGCTGCAGGCGGGATGGTTTATGACAAATGGACTGCAAAGGGTGCAGGGCATGGTGCTGTAGCCTGGGGAACAGCAGAGGGAGGAGGGACCTGGCACAACTCTCAACTGGGAACCAGCAAAGGCCACTCCAGGACTGACAGTTGAGGGGCGAGGGCCTCTGGGAGAGTTGGGGTCAAGAAGGAGTGGAGCAGTGCTGGGGTCCCAGGGAGCAAGGCATTGAGAGAGCTTCTTCAAAGGGCAGGTCCAAGGTGAGGCCAAGGGGAAGAGGAGGGGCTGGAGGCACCCAAGCTGATGGGGCCTGGAAGAGGAGGCAGACATTGCTGAGATGAGGAGGGCGGTCAGAAGCACTGGGGGGATACGTAGGGTTGGAGACATGCGCATGAAGGACATGGGGGGGGTGGACACAGGTGCACCTGCCAGCGACTCAGTCCTCATGTGCTCCACCTAACCCTGCCTCACCTGTCCTCCCCTTTGACTTTCTCCCAATTCACCTGTTCCACCTTCCCCTGGTCCTACCTCACCTTTTCCCTCTCACTGAGCCTCACACCCATCTTGCCTAGCCCCCTCACCTGTCCCCAGGAACATCATTGTCTTCATCTTCGTCTTCATTGAGGAAGCTGAAGCTCTCCAAGGCATGCTCCACGGTGATGCTGAGACTGGAGGCCCGGCTTCGAGTCAGACCTTGTCTCTGCTGAGGTTGTGAAGGGCGTCAGAGCAGCTGCCACCCCCTGGCTGCCCTCTTGGTTGCCCTAGCCCAGCCCAGCCCTCCTCACCATGAGCAGACTCTCTAGTCGGGTCACCTCCTGCTCCAGGCCCTGCAGCTCAGGAAACTGGCCACGGTAGTCATCCAGGGCAGCCATTAGGGCCCCCAGTGCCTCCTCCAGGATCTTGTCCCCAGACCCTCCGGCTGCCCCTGGGACTGGGGTCTGGATAGCCATGGCCAGGCTAAGGTCTGAATGCTGGGGTGCAGGGGTTGGGGGTGAGGGAGTGGGGCTTAGACTCTGAACCATAGACTCTGGGGGATCTGGGGCAGGGCTTATGAGGAGTTTCCTACTGGAATGGGCAGGACTTGGGTGGGAGGTGCTGGGGGCTATAGGGTCTGCCTGAGTGCAGGAATTAGAGGCTGGGGGGCTACAGGGAAGGGAGTCGGTGGCTGGGAGGGTGGGGTCTGAGTGTTTGGAGGGGCTGGAGAGGGTAACAAGTTCTGGAGAAGTAGAAGGACTTATAAGGGTGGGCTTTGTGGCAGTCTGGACTAGGCCCATAGCACTGGGGTTAGGACTTGTAGTGGTGGGAGGTGACATCCTGGTTTTATGGGTGGGACTTGTGGGGGTATGGGTGGGACTTATAGTGGTAGGAGTTGACATCCTGGTTTTATGGGTAGGACTTGTGGGGGTATGGGTGGGGCTTGGCATGGTATGGGTGTGGCTTGTGGTAGTCTGGACTGGGCCTATGATATTGACGGTAGGGCCTGTAGTACTAAGGGTAGAGATTATGGGCTTGTGGGTGGAGCCTGTAGTAGTGTGAGTGAGGGGGCTTTGAATGGCACTACAGGTGGAGCCTGTAGTGGTGTGAGTGGGGCCTGGCAGTTCTGAAGGGCCAGAGTCTGTGGCCTTATAAACTGAGTCTAGGTGTGCAGATGGGGCAGGGTCTGTAGATGTGGGGACAGAGCCTGTTGTACCGAGGGTGGAGCTTGTGGCAGAGTGGCCAGGGTCCAGGGTCGGAGGAACAGGACTGGGGTGCTCTCCATGGGTGGGAGCTGGGTGTGTAGGTGGGCTAGGTCCCCAGGCTAGGCTTTCTGGGCCAGTGGCCTCCACTGAAGCCTCAGCCAAGGCAGCGTCTACACTAGCCTCACTGATGTGGCTAAGAGTCCGACTGTAGGGTGCATGCCCATTTGCCAGGACTGGGGCCACGGCCCCCTCCTCATCCAGGGGACCAGAGCTGGGGGTCTCAGGCCTACGGAAGGCAACTTGGATGGGAAGGAGTTCAGGCTGCTGCACCAGGGGCCTAGGGGCTGATGAGTGGCGGGCAGTGCCTGAGAGCTGTGGGCTGGATGAGTCGTCTGAAGATTCGGATGACAGGGACCATGCTGTCCCATTCTCCAGCTCCTCCTGCCGTCGCAGCATGTTCTGAGAAAGAGGAAAGGGCATGTCAGAACCACCCCCAGGGAGCCTCTGGGGAATGGCAAGGCCTGAACCTGGGCTATGACTCACATAGAAGGCCTGTTCCCGAAGTGAGGGTGTGTCCGGTGGGCTCTGGCTATAGGTGGAGAAGCGCTTGGTGACTGTGGAGGCCTTGTTGACAGAAGCAGCGGCTGAGGGCTGGTCATCCTTGTCGAAGGGGCTGGGAAGGGAAGAGGCTGTTGGCAGGTGCCACAGCCCTCCTGGCCCTCCCCCAAGCCCCTCAGCCCCACCAACCTCCATGTGACTTCCAGGCTGAGCTTGATGGTGCCAAGGTCATTGATATCCACAGCCACAACCTGGGGCAGGGCGGCAAACAGGTCCTTGGTCTCACAGGAGACACTGCCCACAACCACATGGTTGGCCAGGCCCTTCACTTCTGTCACCTGTAGCCAAGAGTGCATGGTGGGGTCACAAGGGTGCAGGGGCTATGAGATCATGGGCAATCTGAGGTCTGAATTTGCATAGAACTTATAAAATGGTCATGGGAGGCTGAGGCGGGAGGATCACTTAAGACCAGGAGTTCAAAACCAGCCTGGGCAACATGGCAAGACTGTCTCAAAAAAAAAAAAAAAAAAAAAAAAAAAAAATTCAGCCAGGCATGGTGGTGCACTTGTAGTCCCAGCTACTTGGGAGATTGAAGTGGGAGGATGGGTTGAGCCCAGGAGTTTGAGGCTGCAGTGAGGTATGATTGCACTGCTGCACTCCAGCCTGGGTGACAGAGTGAGACCTGCCATCTCCTAGATAGACAGATAGATAGATAGATAGATAGATAGATAGATAGATAGATAGATAGATGCTCATGGAGCCATTGATGCTTGAAGCAGCCTGGGAGCATGGGAATCACAGAGGTCTGCATGGTAGGGTCACTGAGGTCATAGAGGTCACAGCCTCATGGGAGCTAGCTTAGGAGGCCAAATATTCACAGGGTCAGAAGATCATGAGGCGGTCACAGGGTCAGGAGGCCATGATGTCCTAAGAGTCACAAAGATTGTTCCTCTCAGGGCCACAGAGATCATGAAGGTCATGGGATATCTTCCCAGGGCTATGGAGCCATGAGGGGATTACAGGAGTAAGGGACTCAGGATAATGGGGGTCACAAGGGGTTTACAGGACCATGGTGGCCTGTTGTCCTGGGCAGAGACATCACCTTGATAGACAGAAATTCCGTGAGCAGTGGGAGAAAGATGGTTTCTTCACTGTCCCACACCTGCTTTCCACTACCCTCAATTCGGCCCCGTAGTTTCCAGCGCTGACGCCCATATTTCATGCAGATCTGGGGGAACAGGCGGGATGAGGCAGCCTAGGTGTTGGGACCCTACCAACCCAGCCTTTCCCTGCACATTCTCATACCTCATATTGATCGCCTACACACAGCCTGGCGAAGCCAGCCAGCCCTGGGAGTTGGTGGAGAAGGGGAGAAGTCGGTGAGCCATATTGGGGGTCTTCAGCATACTCCCTCCGGCCTCCCGCCTGCCCCCACAACTCAGTACCTTTCATTCGGAGATGAAACTCGCCCAGCTGTGCCTCCAGCTCGCTCTCCAGCAGACACATGCTCTGGGAGGGAGGGGCAGGGACAGGAGGGGGTCAAGAGCCAGCCACTAGCCCTGCCACACCCTGTGCCTCTGCCTTGTGGGCACCCATCCCTCACCTCCGTGTACTCGCGATGCCCCCGAGTGGCCTCTGCTAGGCTGTCCCGGGCCTCTCGGCTCCCCGGGGACCCAGTGGTGTAGGCACGGACCATGTTGTAGGCACCATCCCGGAGACGCCGCTGGACACAGTATGCCTCATACAGCTCGTCGATCTGGGAAGGTGAGTGGCATGACAGTAGGGGGACTGAGACTCACCTCTGGGTTTACTCACCTTTGGGGTTGCTCACCCTGGGCCTAGCACTGCCCCTCTTCTCCCTATGATATCCAACCCCCCACCCACCCTGCACACATGCTGCACTTGTACCTTGCTGGCATGGAACTCCAGTCGTCGCAGGAAGCGTTCAATGGACTTGACTTGCTGGAGAAGAGGTGGGTCAGGAGGGGCCTGAGGCCCAGGGCCCTTACCCTCCCTGTGAGCCAACCCCTTCCAGTACCATTCCAAGCATACTCACCTTGTCCAGATCATACAGGAAGCCCTGCAGGGAGTGGGGAGAAGGGGCAAATATTTAGGAGGGATGAGGAGGACTCCAGCAGAGGCACTCAGACTCATCACAGCTCCCCTCTCTCACACCACAGTCCACAAGCACTCCCATCACAGTAGCAACTGATGCCCCTTCATGCTGGCCTAGCCCTTGGTGGATGGATGCCGGTAGCACAGATCTGGTCCCTTCAACCCCCTCCAGGACCTCTCCCCCCACCTCTTCCCTGGGATTCCTTTTCCTGCAGGCCCCTGGAGAGAGCTCTGTGCTTCCTTGGGCAAGGTTCCCTCTGCAGGGAACTCCCATCAAGACCCGATAGAAGTGTTCCCTCCTCCGGGAAGCCGGTCTTCCCAAGAAGCACCATGCAGCAGTACCACTGCTCAATACCAATGGCAGCAGATACAGTCCATGTCTGTAGGGGTCCCACCTACCCCACTGGAAGCTCCTGGAGCAGGTACTGAGCCCCAAGCAGAAAGTATGCACAGCAAAGTTTGGGGATAGAAAAGCCCTCAGCCTTTCCTGATATCCCCTTTTCTACTCACACCTGAACCAGATCACTTCAGAAAATAACCCAGATATCACCCAGGGCTGGCATTGCCCAGCCCTCCACACCAAAGAGGCAAAGGGCATCCCTACCTCCCGCCACTCACCAAGCGGGAATTCCTCTTGGACTCCCTTATCTGCCCCTGGAGTTTCTCCTGCTCCTGCTGGTGCACTTCCAAGTAGGCCCTGAGGAAAGGGGCGACCACAAGAATGAACTCAGTTCTCCAGCCTCATGCTGCCCAGGGTGCACACAGCAGGGAGAGGGCATGGGCTGGAGAAGGTTCCCGCTAGCAGGAGGCGGACTTGGGGAGGGATCCCGGGACAGGGCTGGGAAGAGAGGAGCTGCTCACGTCAGGCCCCGCTTCAGCGCCGCATACACCAGGTCCAGCCGCTCGGGTTGCGGCACCTTGGCGGCTGGATGAGCCACGGAAAACATCCTGGACACTCGGGAGAGCGCGGGGGGCTTCCGTGGGGGCCCCGGCGGGCTGAAGACCGGGAAGCTCCTGAAGGAGAGGCTGTCCTCAGAAAGAGGAGAGCATAAGTCCCCCAGACCCTCACTACGCACCCCCAGATCCTCACTAGCGCCCAGTCCCAGCCCCATCTGACGCCCTTTGACCCCACCAACCCTGCGAGGCCGCGTACCTGGGCCCCCGCTCGTGGCTGCCTAGGACGCCTGCGAAGGACTGGCTCCTACTGACCCGGGCGCTGAGCAGGCGGCGCTGCGGCCGCACCGACAGGGACATCATAGAGTGAGTCCGCGCGGGGCTCCCTGCGGGGGATCGGGGGGGGGTGTCCAGTACCAGTAGGATCCCCGAAGCCCTCTCCCCACAGCTGGAATCCAGGGCTGGCGCAGGTCTTTCCTGTCGCTAGGCACAGCTGCCCCAGCGGGCTCCGGCCGGGTCCTCCTAGTCCCGCCGACCCGGGCGCTAATGACAGGCCAGCCGCAGGCGACTCGGTCTCGGACTCAGCGTGGCCTCGGCTCGGCCCCCACTTCCTGCCGAGGTGCGGGCTCCGCCCGCCGCGGGGCAGGAAGGGGGGTCGCGCGGGGACCCTCCTCTGGCTGGGAAGGGGCAGGAAAGAGGCGGCTCGCGGGAAGAATGTGCGGAAGCGCCTGTTTACCCGGGGGCGGGGCGGCCTCCCCAGCCCTGCCCCCGACGCCCCCCCCCCCAGGGCACCCGGAGCTCGGGCGCCCCCACCCCAGGAGGCAGAGGAGGTCACGGGGCGGGGCAGGGCGCACGCTCGGAGCTCTGCGGAGCTGCCCGACAGGCCCAGCCGGTGCGGGTTTGTTGCCTGCCCCCTGCCCGCCAGCGTGACCTGCTCCCCCCAGCCCCCACCGGCCCCGGCGTCCCGGCGCCCTCCCGGCCGGGGGATTCCCAGAGCTGGGCGCGATGCCGAGAAGGGCCCCGCCCCCTCCTCTTTCATGCGGGTCCCACCTGGAAACTGAGTCACGGACGTGCGCCTCCACCCCGGCCTCGGCGGGGAGAGCTCCTCGGCAGACCCCCACCCCGCTTCGGCGAAACACGCACTCCTGGGCCCCGAACCCGGCCTGCGCCCCCTGGGGCCAGTCCCTGAGCTTTCGAAGCCCCGAGCCGGGTCCTACCTCTCTTCTTGGTGTTCATGGTGGGTCTGGGACGGCCCCCGACCCGCGCTCGCCCACCGCGGACCCTGCAGCCCTGGCCACTTGGAGACGCCCGGCTGGGCTCCCGGCTCGCTCCCAGCGGCTCTGGCTCGGCTTCGGCTCCTCCCGGCGCCGCCCCCCGCCCAGTTCCTGCCGCCTGACTCAGCCCGCCTGGATGGGGCGGAACCGGTGACTGGGGTTCCCCTCGGGGAGGGGACCGACGGGGGAGGGGGGGGTCTTCTCGGCTGGGGTCAGTAATGTGCGTAAAGGGATTTGAGCATGGGGATGAATATGGAGGGATAGAATGAAGGCGCTAAGTGGAGGAAGTATCGGACATTAGAGTAGGGGCCTTAAAGAGTCGCTGTCGAGGCCGGGCGCAGTGGCTCATGCCTGTAATCCCAGCACTTTGGGAGGCTGAGGCGGGCGGATCACGAGGTCAGGAGTTCGAGACCAGCCTGGCCAACATGACAAAACCCCCATCTCTACTAAAAATACAAAAATTAGCCAGGCATGAAGGCGCACACCTGTAATCTCAGCTACGCAGGAGGCTGAGGCAGGAGAATCGCTTGAACCCGGGAGGTGGCGCCACTGCACTCCAGCCTGGGCGACAGAGCAATACTCCATCCCCCCCCCAAAAAAGAGTTGCTGTTGAGCAGTGCTAAGGCTGAACACACAGAGGGTTGAGAGCTGGGGTTCTAAGTGTGCGAAGATGGATAGTAGGGGGCTGAAGGGTGGAAGGATGGGCCAAGGGTGCTGATTGGAGGGGCTGTGCCAATGGAGGGAGGAGAGTTAGGGCACTGATCACCAGGGGACTGGGAGGCTGAGAAGAGAGGCTGAAAGTGTGGAACTAGATCCACCCCATAGTGTGTGCTGCTGCGCCAAGAGGGATGCAGAGAAGGAACTGGATGCAGAGTCCCACAGCCCCATGCACCACCCCACCCCTACTCCCACAGAGTGAGTGCTCAGTCTGAGCACTCCCCTCCTCCCAGGACCCAGGGGAAAGGATCAGGTCCGGCTGCCAGCCAGGGCCTCCTCCCTAGTCAAGCTGCATCCTAGGCTAATGTCCCATCCTTACTGCCCCCAGCTCACATGGGCCTCTCAGGTTCTGCGTTCCCATCCTGATCCCCATCCCCAGTGTCTCTTTGTTTTTTTTGTTTTTTGTTTTTTCTGGAGACAGAGTCTCGTGCTATCACCCAGACTGTAGTGCAGTGGCACGATCTCGGCTCACTGCAACCTCCGCCTCTCAGATTTAAATGATTCTCCTGCCTCAGGCTCCCAAGTAGCTGGTATTATAAGCACCCACCACTATGCCCGGCTAATGTTTGTATTTTTAGTAGAGACTGGGTTTCACCATGTTGGCCAGTCTGGTCCCGAACTCCTGACCTCAAGTGATCAGCCTGCCTCATTCTCCCAAAGTGCTGGGATTACAGGCATGAGCCACCATGCCCAGCCTATCTCTTCTTTGAATATCCCATGTCCACCTCTAGCCTGGATAGATGCCACCATGCCCATCCCTCCCCTGACCTTGGAGGGGCTGGATGCTCCCCCATCCCATAAACACTCTTGCTCCTTGAGGCTCAATTCTCCCATACTGTGCTTACTTTCTCCCCAAGAGTCTGGGTTGGGCCCAGGGGTCTGCATTTCCACAAGTTCCCCCTCCCCCCGACAGATTCAGATGCAAGAGGTCCAGGGACCTCAGTTTGAGACATGTTATTCTCCCCTCCTCGTTGAAGCCGAAGCCTGGGTACCCTGCACCCTACACTGGTGACCTGTGCATTTCCATGGATTGCCTGCTTAAAACTGGCCTCTCTGCTCCCTTCAGCCATCCCCAGCCTTATCACCTGCCTTTGGAATGCCCCTTTCCTAAACCACAACCACACTGATACAACCCTCAGGCTTTCCATCACCCCCACCTCAGCTGCCTTTTACCTGAGACCTCTGGCCCCTCGAGCTCTCGCTCATTTATTCACCTGTTCACTGAATGGCAACCCTGTGCCAAGCATGTGCCAGTCACTGGAGATACAGCCCAGAATTTCACAGACACCACCCTGTGCAGAGCTCACACAGTCCGCCTCTGCTTTCTTTTTTTCTCCCTCCTACCTTCTCTTCCCTACCTTCCCTGCATAGCCTCCTCCCCAGCCTGAATTCACAGCCACCATCCCATCACTCGCCGGCTGCAAGTATCCTCAGCACTGCCTGCCTTTCTCCCAGCTGGTAGAAACCAGCCCTGGGGAACCCAACTCCTGGTCTTCTCTACACCTGCACACAGGTTGGCAGGAGTTGCCAGAGGTCTTGGCACAGCAGCCTGGCTGGAATCACAGAGCAATCCTCAACCTTGGCCAGGCCCTCACCACCCACCTGGCAAATCCTCAAGTGTGACTCTAGTCTGCTTTCTCCTTTTGGGGTGTTTCAGACTTTCTCCACAAGTCTCAGACAAGCTCAAGTCACTCCCACATGAAAAATAAAAATGGGCTGGGTGCAGTGGCTCATGCATGTAATCTCAACACTTTGGGAGGCAGAGGCGGGTGGATCACTTGAGGTCAGGAGTCCGAGACCAGCTTGGCCAACATGGTGAAACCCCATCTCTGCTAAAAATACAAAAATTAGCTGGGCGTGGTTGTGCGCACCTATAGTGCCAGCTACCTGGGAAGCTGAGGCAGGAAAATCGCTTGAACCTGGGATGCAGAAGCTGCATAGAACTGATATTGTGCCACTGCACTCCAGGCTGGGTGACAGAGCGGGAGTCTGTCTCAAAAAAGAAAAAAAGAAAACCCTGGAAACTGTCCAGATACCTGTCAATGAATAATGGAATTACCACACAGCAAAAAGAATGAAAAATACACAGTGACATGCAACAATATGGGTGAATCTGAGAGCAAACCCAAGAGAGGACGAATGTATGATCCCCTTGATAATGAAGTTCAAAAGCAAGCAAAACTAATCTATCGTGATAGAAGTTAGCCTGGGAGTCTCCCTCCAGGTGTTGTGACTGAAGGGGCCACAATGAGTCTTCCAGGATGCTGGTAATGTCCTATTTCCTGCTCTGGGTTAAATTTCCTGATCCTATATGAGTGTGTTCTCTTATGAAAATGTACAGAGTTGTACACTTAGGACATACACACTTTTTGTGTGCCTATTATATTTCAATGTAAAATTGGTTATAAATAATTACAAAATGTTGGGCCAGTGCGGTGGCTCACGCCTGTAATCCCAGCACTTTGGGAGGCTGAGGCAGGTGGATCACTCAAGGCTAGGAGTTTGAGACCAGCCTGGCCAACATGGTGAAACCCTGACTCTATTAAAGATACAAAAATTAGCCAGGCATGGTGGCACGGCCTGTAGTCCCAGCTACTCGGGAGGCTGAGGCATGAGAATTGCTGAACCCAGGAGGCAGAGGTTTTAGTGAGCCAAGATCGCACTGTACTACAACCTGGGTGACAGAGCAAGATTCTTTCTTAAAAAAAAAAAAAAAAAAAAAAAAAAAATTACAAAAAAGAAATGACTCAGCCCAGTGCAGCGACTCATGCCTATAAGCCTAGTACTTTGGGAGGCTGAGGCAGGTGGATCACCTGAAGTAAAGAATTCGAGACCAGCCTGACCAACTTGGTGAAATCCCGTCTATACTAAAAAAAAAAAAAAAATTAACCAGCATGGTGGTGCATGACTATAACCCCAATTACTCAGAAGGCTGAGGCAGGAGAATTGCTTGAACCCGGGAGGTGGAGGTTGCAGTGAGCCAAGATGGCACCATTGCACTCCAGCCTGGGAGACAAGAGCAAAACTCTGTCTCAAAAAAAAAAAAAAAAAAAAAAAAAAAAAAGACTGCCCTGTGGACCTTCTGTCTTTCTCCAGCTACCGAATTCCTTATTCCATCTCTCTCCTCTCCTTTCAAAGCCAAGTGTCTTGAAGAGATGTCTACCTGCATTTTCTCATTACACCCGCCTGCTCCTCTTCCCACCCTGGTCCAGTTTTTGTACCTACCATTCCCCTGACTAGTCTGGACAAGGTCACCAGTGACCTCCCTTTTGCTGAACCCAGTGCCCATGTTTCATCCTTATCCTGCTTGATCTCAGCAAAACTTTGGACTTCGTGGCTCCTCTCCTCTTCTTTAAGCCCTTCCTTCCTCTGAATTTCAATAGGCAATACACTGGTTTTCTATCTACCTCTCTGGCTGCATATCTTACTTTCCCACAGAGGCCCCTTCTCTCCCCACATCCCTGAAAGGGCCTTATCCTCCCTGCCCTTGGGCTGTGCACAGCTCCTGCAGCTCAATGCCATCTAAATGTTGCCAGCTTCGTTATCTCTCCTTCACCCAAGCCACTCTTCTGAGCACCAGGCCTCTGTATCCAACTGCCCGCTTGCTGCCTCCCCAGATGCTGAGTGCACTGTCACAGTGCATGCTGGGTTTGAGGTTCCCAAACCAAATTCACCACTTTCCACCTCACTCTTCTCAGTCTCAACTTCTCCATGACACCTCACCATCTATGTACCCCATTGTTCAAGACAGAAACTAGGAGTCATCCTGGATGTCTCAGTTAGCCTCCATGGCCACTCAGTCATCCCCTCCTGCCAGGTCTGGCTCTTAAATCTCTCTGCAATCTGCCACCTCACCTCTACCCCTATAGCCATAATTCAGGTCCAAGCCATCACCAACTCTCCCCTCGAGCCCCACAGCTGGGCCTCTGATGAGTTAGAACCTTCCGGAGGGGCTCCCTGTCTCCACTCTAACCTGCAATCATCCATTTGTTATTCAGTAACAACACTGACCTTAAAATTCTAGCCACTTGGCAGTGCCAAAAACTGTCCTTTATTGAGAGCATTCTATATGCCAGGCATTGAGCTTAGCAAACATCATCTCATTTAATCCTGGCAACAGCCTTATGGGGGTAAGTCCTATTAGCCCCACTTCACATTTGAGAAACCTGAGGTTAACTGTGTGACCTTGGGCAAGACACTTATTCAGCCTTTTGGGCTTCAGACACCCATCTGTAAAAAGAGAACAATAATAATAACAACAGCTATTTCCCAAGGCTGCTGGGAGGATGAAACGAGATCGCCTCTCATGAGAATGTCCCTCTATAGGAAGTGTTTGGGGAAGGGAGAATTGTATGTGGGGTAGGGATGTTGAGGTAGACTCACTACCTAACTTTTTTTTTTTTTTGAGACGGAGTCTCGCTCTGTCACCCAGGCTGGAGTGCAGTGGCCAGATCTCAGCTTACTGCAAGGCACCCACCACCTCACCTGGCTAGTTTTTTTGTATTTTTTAGTAGAGATGGGGTTTCACCATGTTAGCCAGGATGGTCTCGATCTCCTGACCTCGTGATCCGCCCATCTCGGCCTCCCAAAGTGCTGGGATTACAGGCTTGAGCCACTGCGCCCAGCCTTTTTCTTTTTTTTTTTTTTTTTTTTTTTGAGACGGAGTCTCGCTCTGTCGCCCAGGCTGGAGTGCAATTGCGCAATCTCGGCTCACTGCAAGCTCCGCCTCCCGGGTTCACGCCATTCTCCTGCCTCAGCCTCCCGAGTAGCTGGGACTACAGGCGCCCGCCACTGCGCCCGGCTAATTTTTTTCTATTTTTAGTAGAGACGGGGTTTCACCATGGTCTCGATCTCCTGACCTTGTGATCCACCCGCCTCGGCCTCCCAAAGTGCTGGGATTACAGGCGTGAGCCACCGCGCCCGGCTTTCTTTTTTTTTTTTTTAGACAAGGTCTCACTCTGTCACCCAGGTCTCAGTGCAGTGGTGCATTCATAACTCACTGCAGCCTTAAACTCCTAGGCTCAAGCGATCTTACTGCCTTAGCCTCCCAAGTAGCTGGAACCACAGGCATATACCACCATGCTTAGCTAACATCTCACTGTGAACACACAACAAATACTAACTGCGGTTATTTTTAACAGTCACACAGCTACTAAGTGGCAAGACCGTGATTCAAACCCAGGCTGTCTGACCCCAGGACTCTAAATCTTTAATATCACTCTATTCAGACTGATGTGAAATAGCCACAGCCACTCTTGTCCCAGGGAGAAAGACTGGACTCTCTAACATGACCCACGAGGCCCTTCAGGATATATCCTGTCCCTCACATTCTTTCAACCACTCCTCCCCTCCCAGTCCCCTGCTTTCTCTGTTCCAGCAACTGAGACCCTCTCTCAGTATCTGCAAAGTTCTTCAGACTGTGACCAGCAGCCCCCATCACTCCTATTCCTTCTTCCCACTACTCAGCCCCAAGTCCCTCTCCTTCCTCGAGTCTACCCTATGACTTCTTCCTCCAGTAAGCAGGCCCTGGGTTGGTTCCCCCTTTTTGGCTTCCTCCCTCTGAACCCCAAAACCACATAACCCAGTTGTCAGTTCTCCTTTAGGGCCTGTCTTCCCACCAGACTGAACCTTGTGAGGCCTGGGGCATATCTGTTTGGCTCACTACAGCACTCTGGAGGCCCTGTAGCACCTGGGAGATGAAGGAGGGTGAGCAGTGGGGGAAACTGGGCTGCCTAGACACAGGAACAGCAGGTCCTGAGCTGTTTGTTAGTGGGGAGGATTTCAAGTCTGTGTCCACCCCAACTCCCCTACCCCACATAGTCAGTCTCCCTTCCCACTGACTGATGGTATCATATACCATCAGCAAGTGGGGCTCTGCTCCCTGGGATGGTGCACGGTGGGGGTCCCCTGGGATTCTGGACTTGGAAAAGGCTGACTGTTCCATCAGTTTTCTCTCTCTGGTTGGCCCTCTGCTGCCACCATCCCCCGATTCCCATAGGAACCAGGATGTCTAACTGTTGGTACAAATGACCCTCAGAATGTCCATCTGAGTGATCGCTTCGGGAGATGGGTGGGCAGGACTGCCCTTGCTGGGTAGGGAAAGAGTTGAACCCCTTGAGCTAAGGCAGAAGGGCCAACTCAACTGGTGGGGGACTGGCTGATAAGAGCCAGGGGACTCTCTGGGCTCATGTCAGCCCTATAGTCTGTTCCCAAGATGGGAAATAACCCAGATCCAAGGTTCCAAAGGGGCTTGCAGCACAGCCAGGTCAGGATGGCTGTGAGTGGAGTCCTGACCTGTGCGCATGGCCCCAGATCCTGCAGCCCCACTATACTTCCTACACACCAAGCTTGGCACACCTGGGTGCAGGGGAATATCCCACCACCTGGGCTGCCCAGCTCAGCACTGTGCCAGGCCAGCCGCCTCTCTGGGAGTCCCCAGGTCTAGCCCCGCTCCGCCCCGGGGCCGCCCCGACCGAGGTAAACAGAGGCTAAAAATAACCTGGGCAAGGGGGGCTGCAAGGGAGAAGGGGGTCCCCTCTGAGCCTGCCCCTGTCTCCAAGGCAACTGCCCCCAAACCTGGCGGCTGACGTCATCTCACAGCTGCCCAATCGTATAGGAGGGAGAGGGAGCGGCGCAGCCCCGGACCCCCCACCCCGGAACCGGGCGGAGGCTGTTGGGTGGCCTCACTTCCTGCCGGCCCCCTCCCTGGTCAGCTGGTTACATTCCCTGGCCCTGTGCTGGGAGCCGGGCGGCCTCCCCCGGGCCGGGCCTGGTCAGGGCTGAGTCCGAGCAGCGGTGGCAGAGGGGCCGCCGTGACTCACCCGCGCCCTCCCCGCCTGCTTCTCCCCAGCAGGACCCAGCCCGGAGTCCTGAGTCCTCCCCTCACCCACACCCAAACCCAGATCCCTGGGACTGCTCACCTTGCTCCTCTCTCCCGCCGCAGTCACAGGACCCAAGCCGGGGAGGGGGGTGGAAGAAGGAGCTATGCCAGTCCTCCTCGTCCCCCTGGAGTATTTTGTACCTCAGTCCCCAATTAACATCCCTCCCGTCCTTCTAATACCACGGAGGTGGGTGTCGCAGGGGCAAGGACTCAGATCTAATCCCTGCTTCTCCCAAACCAGCTGTGTGACCTTGAGAATACTACTAACCTCTCTGGGCCTGTTTCTGCATCTGCTAGATGGTCATAACCCTCCTCAGAAGCTGTGCCTTGGCCGAATGCGGCAGGCCCAGGGCGCGGCCCCGCAGATGGCAGCCAGGGCACAAGGATTGTTACATGAGGCTGCGCACAGTAGGTGCTGGGGCGGCCAGCCTGGACACGCGTTAGAACTGGCTGGGGAGGGTCGGTAGGGGAGGTGGGACTCAGGCCTCACCCTGGAGAGGAGGACAAAGGGTGCTGAAGCTGGATTGAATCCGACCTCTAGCCCTGGTGAGCAGCCCCTTGCCCAAACCAGTTCTGCAGAGTGCCCAGGCCCGGCTGTTGCAGGGACCTCGCACCAGCCTCCATTTCCAGGGAAAAGCTCTATTCCCCCACCAGGACAATCCTCTCCGGCTTAGGCTACGCCAGGTTTGGGCGGAGAACCCGGCTCCAGCCCAGGCTCGGTCACCTCGCGGCCGGCCACAAAGCCGCTTAGGCCGGCCCCTAGAGCTAGGAGGATTAGCTCAGCTCGTAGGCCTGCCCGCACCCTTCGTCGCCCCCTCCCCATTTCCAGCCCAGCCTCCCCTGCGGCGAAGGCAGCAAAGGCTCCCGGGGAGCGCGCGTGCCAGGGCCCAGGCCGGAGCCTTGAGCCCGCCCTCCGGCCTGGCCCACCCCAGCGCCCTGGGGCACCGGCTGCCAGGGCCCTGCCGTGGGAGGAAGGCGGCAGCGCCAGGCGCTGCAGGCCCGGAGGCGGCGGCTTTTGTGGGAGAAGTTCTCTGCGCCCGGGGAAGGCAGGAAAGACACGGCGCGGTCGGGGTCGGATGGATGGGGAGAGGTGGGACAGAGCCGCAGATCCTGGACCCACCGGGCGGCGCCAGCAGGGGAGGCACCAGAACCTCCGCGCCTGCCCCCCGCCCGGCTTGCAGCCCCGGAAACGGTGTGGACACTCACATGGCTGCGCTGGGCTGCGCGGACCTCGCGCTGTCCTTGCGCTCGGAGGTGCCCGGCCTGGTCGCACCACAGCTGCCGCTGTCGCCGCCGCCGGCGCCGGCCCCTCCCTCCGCCTGCCGCCCCGCCGCCCCTCCCCTGGCCCGCCGGGCCCCACCCCTGCGCTCCCGCGGCTCCCGCACCCCTGGAGACGCCCAGGGCTCGCTCCGCCCTCTCGGGTAACGGGGCAGGCCGGTGGCCCATGCAGCCCACCAGCTTGCAGGGAGGGCAGACCCTGGGGACGTGAGGGCGGCTTTCTGGGAACCTCACGCAGACCCTAAAACGGGGAGCGCCAGGGAGCCCCGCCTGCTTGTCCCCTCCCCAGATCCCTCGGGCTCTGGAGACCCTGCGGGCCCCCTGTCTGTGGCCACCTGAAACAGGTCCTGGAGCTGCTACTGCTGGCTTAGGTTGGTTGATGGAAAGGATCCAGGACTGTTTCGGTGAAGGCCTTGGGGAGTCCAGAAGCCTCCTGACACCTTCTGGGTCCAGACGCTGCCCTTCAGCCCTGCCATTTCAGCCAGCCTCAGCCTCTCCGCTGTAGAGGCAGGCCGCCCTTTCTGCCACTGTCTGGCTGGTAAGTCCAGGCTCATAGCCGGGTCATGCATTCCCCACTTATTGGGTACTGGTTTCCAGGCAGTCTTGAGGTGGGGACGCTGACAGGGTCCAGGTACAGAGCCATGTGTTGGCCAACCCAGTCCTTTCCAAAGCCGGGGCTGGAATGCTGGCCCTCCACACAGTGGGTAAAGGTGGGGCTGAGAGTCGACCCCATGTTGGGGTCAAAGGGCCAGTTCCACTCCCCCACCCCTCCCATCAATCGGACACCCCTGGCCCTTTCCAACCTGGACACCCCTGAGGCTTCTCCAGGCCTTGCACTCCCACAGCCCCTCATGTATGTCAGACCTACCCAGGAATGGTTTCAGGGACAGTAAGAGGTTCCTAAATATCTGTACCCTGCCACCACCAGTGTCCTGAGGGCTGTTTCTTTGTGTGTTTTGTTTGGTTGGTTTTGTTTGGTGGTTTGTGTTTTTTTTGTTTGTTTTTTTTTCTGAGATGGAGTCTCGCTGTTGCCCAGGCTGTAGTGCAGTGGCTCACTGCAAGCTCCACCTCCCAGGTTCATGCCATTCTCCTGCCTCAACCTCCTGAGTAGCTGGGACTACAGGCATCCGCACCACGCCCAGCTAATTTTTTTGTATTTTTAGTAGAGACGGGGTTTCACCATGTTAGCCAGGATGGTCTCGATCTCCTGACCTAGTGATCCGCCCGCCTCGGCCTCCCAAAGTGCTGGGATTACAGGCATGAGCCACCGCGACCGGCCTGTTTGGTCAGTTTTTTAGAGATGGGGTTTCTTCATGTTGCTCAGACTAGTCTCTAACTGGGCTCAAGTGATCCTCCCACCTCAGCCTCCAAAAGTGCTGGGATTACAGGCTTGAGCCACCTCTGCCTTGCAGTTCTCCATTCTCCAGCCCCTCCTCTTGGGCTTCCTTTGTAGTGCTCTTTTCTTTCTTTCTTTTTTGTTTTTCTTTTTAGGGGGTGGGGACGGAGTCTCCCTCTGTTGCCCAGGCTGGAGTGCAGTGATGCGATTTTAGTCGACTCACTGCAACCTCCACCTTCTAATTTTTATATTTCTGGAAGAGATGGCCCGGCTAATTTTTATATTTTTGGTACAGATGGTGTATTTTACCATGTTGGCCAGGCTGACCAACTCCTGGCCTCAAGTGATCCACCCGCCTCAGCCTCTCAAAGTGCTGGGATTACAGGCATGAACCACTGTGCCGGTCAGTGCCCTTTTCTCTGAAGTCCTTAAACCTGGGCATGACTTCCAGGGGCTGAGTTCTTCTCTTTATTCCCTCTACCCTAAAATATCATCCAGTCTCAGGGCTCCCATCCATTCATTGCTGACCGTCCCAAGCTTCCCTCTGTGCCCAGAGCCCTCTCCTGTTCCAGAGCCCTTGGCTGCTCTCTGGTTGACTCACCAGTCCTCATGATTGTCCCCATACCTGCAAAGTGCCAGTCTACCCAGGCATCCATTTGAGCCAGAGACTGGGGTTCTTTGGAATTCTCAAAGCTGGCACCAATTGGCCCCTGCCCCCCTAAAGTCACCTCTCAGCCAGGCATCCTCTGAGTACCTTCTTTGCAGACACCCTCTGTTCCAGCCTCCTATTGACTCCCTTCATACTGCTCACCATGGCTAGGCAGCAGCGTGCACACCATGTGTGCTCATGGGCCTGAGCCTGCCTGACTGTGTTGTCTCTAAGTAGTGTAGGGGTAGGAACCACAGAAGTCCTTATCATCACGGTCCCTGGCTCACGGTGGGAGTTCAAGAAATATTTGTCAAATGACCAAATAACTGAACGTGTGAATGTGTGAGCCCTTGGCATCCCCCTCTCCTGCCCTCACCTTCCTTCAGCGGCCCAGCCCTCTTGCTTCTTTCTCCTTAACATCTTTTGAATTAATTCCCTCCTAATACCATGCCCACCCACTCCAGTGGATAGTCCATACTTTGTGGTGGGGCCTCTGAGGCCCAGGAGATCTGGCCTCAGATGACCTCAACTCCTTATCTTGCACTTATTCTGCGGCCCCTGTGATCTGGCTTCTACTACACTCCCAGCCTGCAGCTCCCTGGATGCAGCCTCTACCCTCTGGCCTCTGCCTTTTTTCCCAGCTTGCCTTCTGCCTGGGATGCTTCTCCCCCTCATCCACTTGGAAAACAGCTCAGATGTCCCCTCCTCCAGGGAACCTGTGTCCTCTGAGCACCCATCATTGCCTATTGTCCTTGTCCATGGCCAGGCCTGTGACCACCAGGCCAGGCACAGATGGGGCTGCAGTGATTAAATGGAACACCTGGGAGTTCACCTGGCTCTTCCCCCACATCCAAGGGGCCTCAAGGTAAGGGCAGCATCCCTCCAAGGGTCACAGGGTGCTGGTGGCCTTCAAGGCCTCTCCCTAAAAATTTGGTGAGCTAAGCACAGGGGAGGACACAACTTGAAACCCACTTCACAGAGAAGACACCTGAAGCTCAGGGAAGGCAAGAACTTCCCACAGAAACTGTCACATTGTTGGGAAGGGCAGACTCTGAGCTCCAACTTGGCTCCCTGGGTCGCGGTCAGTTCGGCCCTGTTTGAATCAGGCATCATTTCCTGAGCCCCGTCCTCTGCCTGGGATTCAGCTGGGAGCTGTGGTGTGTGTAGAAGGGAATTATCAGCACTTCTAACCACTGGGAGATCACATTCTGAGGGGTGGACTCAGGCCTGAGAAAAATCCCTGGGACAGACAGCAGAGGGTGGTGAGAGCCGCAGTGAACCCCCAGTCCTCACACATGGCGCTGCTAGTTCCATTTTTGGAAGGAATGCAGTTCAAGTCCAAAACCCCAGAAAAACTGCGGCTTCCCCCACCCTCCAGCCCCCATGGATGACAACTCTCTGCTATGCAACGCCCCCCCATCCCAGCTTTCTGTGAACAGATAGAATAGAAGCTTGCCCTGGACTGTGCCTGGGGCCACATCATTCATTCATTTGCCAGATATACAGCAAGCATTTGTGGAATGTCGGTTGTGCCTGGGCCGCCCTGAGGGGACCAGAGGTGAGATCTCCCTAGTCCCTTCCCACAGGGCTCACAGTCAAAAAGAACAGGTATGTCCAAGTCTCTGCACCTCCCGAGTCCCCAGATGCTAAGAGAGTGTGTGTATGTGAGTGTGTGGGACTATGTCTGCGTGCACATGTGTGCTGGTTAGGAAGAGCTTTGTGGCCGGGCGCGGTGGCTCAAGCCTGTAATCCCAGCACTTTGGGAGGTCGAGACGGGCGGATCACGAGGTCAGGAGATCGAGACCATCCTGGCTAACACAGTGAAACCCCGTCTCTACTAAAAAATACAAAAAAAAAAAAAAAAAAACTAGCCGAGCGAGGTGGCAGGCGCCTGTAGTCCCAGCTACTTGGGAGGCTGAGGCAGGAGAATGGCGTAAACCCAGGAGGCGGAGCTTGCAGTGAGCCGAGATCCGACCACTGCACTCCAGCCTGGGCGACAGAGCACGACTCTGTCTCAAAAAAAAAAAAAAAAAAAAAAAAAGGAAGGGCTTTACAGAGAAGGGGCACTTAGTGTGACTAGTTGTTGGGGCTCCCTAGGCAGACAGTGGGTAGGTCCTGGGAGGAGCAGCTGAGGCTGGGGGGAGCAACAGAGTTTAAGCCACAGGAGGAAGGAGCAGCCTCTTTTGCTGGACCAGAGCAAAAGCTGGAGAATTGCGTGCAGGGCCTTGGGGCAGGCTGGGGAACAAGGATTTTACCCTTGGGGTGATAGGGAGCCTGGGCTTTAGGTTGGGGGATTTTGTGGTCATATCTGCGCTTTGCAAACGTCACTCAGGCACTGTGTGTGTATATGAGGGGAGGCAGGAGGCTGGTGCCATTTCCAGCCCAGTGGATGGTAGCCTGGGCCAGAGTGAGGGCAGTGGGGATGGAGAGAAGGAGACATTTAAGAGATGTTCAGGAGGCAGAATACAGAGCTTGGTGATTGAAGGGATGTGGAGTCTGGAGAGAGGGAGACATCCCAGATGAGGCAGCGACTTTGGGCCTGGGTGATGGGTGGATAGTGGGATAGTGGTGTTTTTTAATGAGGTGGGGAGGCCTGGAGGATCTGGTTAAGGGGAAGGTGATATGGTCAGTTTGGGCAGGTGGCATCTGAGGGATCTAGGGACCACCGAGGAGGAAGTGTCCAGAAGGCAGCTGGACAGGCAGGGAGAGGAGAGAGGGGTCTGAGCTGGAGACATCTTCTGAGGGGAACAGTGGTCGACTGGGTCACCAAGAGATCAAGTGAGGAAAGGCCCAAAGCACCATGGCCTGCTGGAGCACTTCAGTGCATGATGGGGCAAAGGCAGGCTTGGAGGAGGTAGGTATGAGGCTTGCGGGTATACTTGACCCACCACCAGCCTCCACACCCCTCCAGCTCCAGCCTGGACTCTACTTTCCTTTGTGTGTGTCAAAAGACAAGAGCCAGAGATGCTGCCCCACATTCAAGTCCTGGCTTTACCGCTCTCATCAGGCTCCTGCTAGAGCCACTTCTTTCTGATGCTTTAAGTGCACTCATCCATTTAATCGTTAACATTGCAATTTGAAGAAGTGCTGCATCTCGTTAATAACACAATGCAAACACAAACAACAGGAAACACTATTTTTTTTTTTCTTTTTTGCCTCTGAGATGGGCAGTGATGAACATGATGTGTGAGTGGACACTCAAGAGAGTAGGAATTGGTTTAAATGTTTAAGGGTAGGCTGGGTGTGGTAGTGGCTCACACCCGTAATCTGAGCACTTCGGGAGGTCAGGTGGGAGGATGGCTTCAGCCAGGAGTTAGAGACCAGCCTGGGCAACATAGTAAACCTCAGTCTCTACTAAAAACACAAAAATGAGCACATCATGGTGGCACATGCGTGTAATCCCAGCTCGAGACTAAGGAGGGAGAATCGCTTCAGTCCGGGAGGTTGAGGCTATAGTGAGCCGTGATTGCGCCACTGCACTCCAGCCTGGGCAACAGAGCCAGACCCTGTCTCACAAAAAAAAAAAAAAAAAAAAAGTTTAAGGGTAGTTTTTTCAGAATGTGTCAGGATGGCAAGTGCAAACCTCCCTTTCACCAAATTTCAGCAAATTTACCCCAAAGAAATAGCTGTTCACGCAGGAAAATATCTGTGCCAAGAGATGTTGACTACTGGGCTGTTTTTTTTTTTTTTTTTTTGACGGAGCCTGGCTTTGTCTCTCTGTTGCCAGGCTGGAGCGCAGTGGTGCCATCTCGGCTCACTGCAACCTCTGCCTCCCGGGTTCAAGCGATTCTCGTGCCTCAGCCTCCCGAGTAGCTGGGATTACAGGCGCATGTCACCATGCCCAGCTAATTTTTGTATTTTTAGTAGAGATGGGGTTTCATCATGTTGGCCAGGCTGGTCTTGAACTCCTGACCTCAGGTGATCTGCCTGCCTCGGCCTCCCAAAGTACTGGCTTGTTTAATCGGGGATAGAGGGATGACATAGTCCCTCAGTGCGAGATGGAGGGCTAAAGGAGGTGCACAGTGGCCTGAGATGCTCCATAGCCACTGCAAATGGATGTCAGGCATGGATTGAGCATGTGCTGTGTGCCTGGCATCATTCTGGATGCTGGGGACACAGTGACAGACCAGTTCGGCAAGGTCCCCGCTCTCAAGGAGTTTGCACTCTGCCAAAGGAGACTGACAACAAATGAGTTAACATATAAACAAGATGATTTCAGAGAGAGGGAGAGAGGAGAGCTGTGAAGAAGCCAAACCAGGTGATGTGGTTTGGCGTGGTGGGTCTGAGGGGCTGCTTTAGTCAGGTTGGTCAGGGAAGGCCTCTTTGAGGCAGTGACATTGGAGCTGAGACCTGAATGACAGGAAAGAAATAGTCACTGAACAACACAGAGGAATAGTGTACGGGGCAGAGGGAACAGCAAAGGTGGGGTGTGGGGGGAGGGTAGGAGGTGAGAATGAGCCAACAGTGGTTGAGTCATGTGGGCTAGAGGAGAGGTCAGGAGGTGAGGTCTGAGAGGAGAGTGGGGTGAGGGCAGGGTAGGGAGTGAGGGTTTTATATCTGAACATGGAAAGGTGTTCAATATAATAAGCATGGTGGACGCTGGGCACAGTGGCTCATGCCTGTAATCCTAGCACTTTGGAGGCTGAGGCGGGCAAATCACGAGGTCAAGAGATTGAGACCATCCTGGCCAACATGGTGAAACCCTGTCTCTACTAAAAATACAAAAATTGGCCAGGCGTGGTGGCTCACGCCTGTGATCCCAGCACTTTGGGAGGCTGAGGCAGACAGATCACCTGAGGTCAGGAGTTCCAGACCAGCCTGGCCAACATGGGGAAACGCTGTCTCTACTAAAAATACAAAATAAGCCAGGCATGGTGATGCGTGCCTGTAATCCCAGCTACCCAGGAGGCTGAGGCAGGAGAATTGCTCGAACCTGGGAGGGAGAGGTTGCAGTGAGCCAAGATCGCGCCACTGCACTCCAGCCTGGGGGACAGAGCAAGACTCTGTCTCAAAAAAAAAAAAAAAAAAAATTATCTGGGTGTGGTGTCACGCGCTTGTAGTCTCAGCTATTTGGGAGACTGAGGCAGGAAAATAGCTTGAATCTGGGAGGCAGAGGTTGCAGTGAGCTGAGATCACACCACTGCATTTCAGCCTGGCGACAGAGCAAGACTCTGTCTCAAACAACAACAACAACAACAGCAAACATGGTGGAGTGGAGAAAGTTCCAGAAGAGCCTGCATAGCAGGAATCTCCTCAGGTGAGAACTACATCCATGGGTCCTGAGGGCCACAATGCCCATCATCTCCAGGCATTGTACTTTCACTTGGTTTATTTGATTCTTTGTATTTATTCATACAAATAATGGATTGCAATGAACATGGCATCGTTTTCAAAAGCAACATGGCCATTACTTATTGGGGCATCTCCAGACTGGCCTCTGCACTGAGGAGGTGTAAATTTCTAGGCTTGGCAATCGCTTCCCTGGGGACACCGTCTGAGGCTGGCTGGTGTCGCTGTCATTGTCCCCACTAGTCCAGCCTGGGACTCCAGGGGGAGTTGTGAGCTGGGCGGTGCTCTGCTGGTTTGAGCAAGGGGTGGGGCGACTGACTGTGTGTCTCGCCGTCTGGGCTGGGCGTCCTTCCTTCCTTCCTGACTCCTTTCTCCTAAGGGACAAGTGGGAGGGACGTCTTCGTCTCTCCCAGCTCAAGGGATGAACTGCTCCCCTGGAACCCTCTCAACCCAGGCCCCCTGACAAAGGCTGCAGTGTGTGGTGCATAGTTTATTTCTGTGAGTTGCTAATGCTAGGTGAACTGCTCTGACAGAGACTTGCAGGGTGTTGCGGTAGGAGAGACCCGGCCACCGGGCATCTGGAAATCCCCTGATCCCATCGGATGACGACCTGGGTCTGAGAATCCCCAAGCGGAGCCCGGCTCTGCTCCCAAGAAGTAGAGTTTTTCTTTGGCGTCACCGTATGGGAAGTGTCTACACTGCAGTGTTGGACTTGGCAAAATACCGCCAGCTCGAGGGGGTGCCCCTGGCGGCCAGTCCTGGGTTCAAGAACCAACAGTCACTGTGCAGTGCACAACCTGTTCGGTTCTGTGTGACAGCTCTGCTGACACTCAGACCTGATCACGGATCCTGGGAACCCCACCGCTACCATTAAATGCCATACGCCAAAGCCTCTTCAAGAGGGAGAAATGCTCCCTGTCCCTCCACTTCTCTGTCCTCTCCTCCTTTAACCTTTCCAGGCGTGTTGGGCACAGCTGGTCCTCCCCATCTTCTGAAGCGTCCTTTGGCTTCTGTGATCCAAGAGAAGGATTTCTAGCTGCTTCTTTGGCTATCTCCCTTCATGCACCTCAGTGGGCTCTTCCAGGAGCTCAGCCCCCTTACCTCATTTTTTTTTTTTTTTTTTTTTTGATACGGAGTCTCACTCTGTCGCCTAGGCTGGAGTGCAGTGGCACGATCTCAGCTCACTGTAACCTCCACCTCTCAGGTTCAAGCAATTCTCGTGCCTCAGCCTCCTGAGTAGCTGAGATTACAGGCGCGCACCACCACACCTGGCTAATTTTTTGTATCTTTAGTAGAGATGGGGTTTCACCATGTTAGCCAGGATGGTCTCGATCTCTTGACCTCATGATCCGCCTGCCTTGGCCTCCCAAAGTGCTGGGATTACAGGCATGAGCCACCGCGCCCGGCCCCCCCTTTTTTTTTTTTTTTTTGAGTCTTGCTCTGTTGCCCAGGTAGAGTGCAGTGGCACAATCTCCACTCACTGCAACCTCCACCTCCCAGGTTCAAGCAATTCTCGTGCCTCAGCCTCCTGAGAAGCTGGGACTACAAGTATGCATCACTACGCGGCTAATTCTTTTTGCATTTTTAGTAGAGGCTGGGTTTCACCATGTTGGCCAGGCTGGTCTCAAACTCCTGACCTCATGTGATCCACCCACCTCGGCCTCCCAAAGTACTGGGATTACAGGCATGAGCCACTGCGCCTGGCCTGGGCCATGCAGTTGAACGCCTTTTCCTCTTTCCTTCACCTGCCTAACTCCTGCTCACCCTTGATGTCTCAGCCAAGACACCACTTCCTTTGAGACAGCTTCCTGAACCACAGGCTGAGTCTGGAACCTCTCCTTCACTCTTTTTTTTTTTTTTTTCTTTCTTTCTTTCTTTTTTTTTTTTTTTAAGACAGAGTCTTGCTCTGTCGCCCAGGCTGGAGTGCAGTGGCCGGATCTCAGCTCGCTGCAAGCTCCGCTTCCCGGGTTTACGCCATTCTCCTGCCTCAGCCTCCTGAGTAGCTGGGACTACAGGCGCCCGCCACTGCGCCCGGCTAGTTTTTTTGTATTTTTTAGTAGAGACGGGGTTTCACCATGTTAGCCAGGATGGTCTCGATCTCCTGACATCGTGATCTGCCCGTCTCGGCCTCCCAAAGTGCCGGGATTACAGGCTTGAGCCACCGCGCCCGGACCCTCTCCTTCACTCTTATAAAGCCCTGTGCAACCCCCTTCTCTGCCCTTGTCTGCCTCCCCTTCCAAGAGGGCCACCTGCTCTGCTCAGGGTTCCATACCCCAAGACCAGGTACAGGTTGAGTCACCTGACTCTGTGCCCAATTCCCAGACTCAGGGGTCCCAGATCTCAAAGGTCACTGAGTTCCAGAGGGAGCAAGGCCATGCTTGAGGGTCGCCACAGTGAGTGAGTTAGTGGCCAGGCTGGTCTGGGACCCAAGACTCTTACCTTCCCCTCCAGGGCTCCCGCGCTCCCCCAGATGCCATCGTGAGCAGAGTTGGGATCCTTGAGGGCCCAAGGGGCCTCAACCAGAAGGGACTTGATGGGATCCTGTCCTGGGTGGATGGCAACCACCAGCCCAGGCTCTTGAGAGCCCAGGATGCTGGTGAGGGCTGTCCCAGAAAGCCAAGAGGGCCAGTGTCAGCACATCTAATGAGTTGCCTCCTTCTCCAACAGGGCTGGGCTGTGGGAGTGCTGGCCAATATGCCAGGCAGGGAGGGCCTGAATTCCTGAAGGTGGTGGTGGCAGCTGTTAGGGTCCGCAGGTTAATGATCTCCAACGTCACACAGAAGAGAATGTGCTGAGGTGTGACCTCCCTCACCCTGCCTTGGCTGCATGGGGCACTGTCTCTCTAGGACTCACCCTGCCCCCCACTAGACTGAAGTCTGAAGATCAGCCCAGTCTTCCTTCAAGCCTCAATGCCCTCTCGCTTCCCCAGCCCTAGCGACTCCTGGGTCTTCCCAGAGGCTGCTCTGCGAGGTCCCTCCCCTGGGCCTTTGCTAATGCTGTGCCCTCTACCTGTCTCAGAGGTGGGCCTGGCCCGTTTCTCAGGGAGCTCCTGAACACCGAGGAATTGCATTGCTTTGTAAATAAACAAAAAGTGCCAAACAAGCCTGCCTGTCACTTGGGAGATGGTCCCTCTCCGCCCCACCAAATTTGCTAATCAAACAAATAACCTAAAATAGAATAGAAAGAACTCATCTAGACTTTTCTTGTACCTCTGCTCCCCAAACAGCTTCTCCTTTTAGGTCTCCAGAGCAGCCCTGTTTTCTCTGGCCCAGGCCTCTGCCGGAAATTCAGCCTGACCTTAATTAATTAATTATTTTTTTTTTCATTAAAAAAATTAAATATATACAGACAGGTGGGTGTGGTGGCTCATGCCTGTAATCCCAGCACTTTGGAAGGCCGAGGCTGGCGGATCACTTGAGATCAGGAGTTTGAGACCAGCTCAGGAGTTTGAGACTAGCCTGGCCAACATGGTAAAACCCCATCATCTCTACTAAAAATACAAAAATTAGTTGGGCATGGTGGTGCATGCCTATAATCCCAGCTACTAGGGAAGCTGAGGCAGAAGAGTCACTTGAACCCAGGAACCCAAGCAATATATATACGTAAATGAGGTTTCACCATGTTGCCTAGGCTGATCTCGAACTCCTGAGCTCAAGCAATCCACCCACCTTGGCCTCCAAAAGTGTTGGGATTACAGCCATGAGCCACTTTGCTCGGCCTTATTATTTGAGTAAGGGTCTCACTCTTTCACCCAGGCTGGAGTGCAGTGTCATGATCATGGCTCACTGCAACTTTGAACTCCTGGGTTTAAGTGATCTTCCTGCCTCAGCTTCCTGAGTAGCTGGGACTATAGGTGTGTGCCAGCATGCTCAGCTAATTTCTTTAAAAAATTTTTTTTGGTAAAGACAAGGTCTCACTATTTTGCCCAGGCTAGTCTTGAACTACTGCACTCAAGCAATGCTCCCACCTCAGCCTCTCAAAGTGTTGGGATTACAGATGTAAGCCACCATGCCCAGCCTCAGCTCGACCTTTATATCTGAACGATCCTCCCCTAGGTGTTGGAGAAGCCTTCTAGGACCCCCATCCCAAACCTTCCTCCTTCTCACTTAACACAAGTGCGATGACTTGCTCAATGGCTGTGAGCTCTGTGGGGCCGGGGATGGTGGTGCCTCATTCATCAATCCATGTGCACTCCTTCCACAGGAACTGGATGGATGCTCAATGACTGTCTGTTGGATTATGAATGGCCGGGGGCCTTGGGCACTGGGATATTGTCTTCCTCTCTGGAGCTGCCTAGTTTGTTTTGTTTTGTTTTGTTTTTTGCATAGTAGGTGCATCTCAGTCTTCTATTAATAAATTGCCCGGAGGCACAGACTCTCTCAGGCAAGCTGTCTGGTTCCTTGCTATTTCGCTAGTCTTTCTCACTGTTTTTTCTCTCCCTGAGTTTCCACTGGAGCAAGCGACTTGACAGTTTCACACTAAAACGAAACACTTTCCCCAAGATTCCTCCTTGCTTAGTTCCTGGAATCTGCTTTTCATCTTTCTTGGCTTATAAAGCCAGTGACTCATTTACTGAGCCAGGATTCACTTCTCCACTGGGATTTCTTGTAGGAAAACTGAGAGTGGCAGGTGACATCATTTTTCATTCTGCCTGCCCCCTCTTGTCTCTGAATTTTCTTATCTAAAACTCCAGATTTGTTGAATCATAAGAGGCAGTGGAATTGTTAGTTTTTCCTTTAATTTAGGCAGCCCTCATTGCACCATGGCCCTATACCCCTAGGGGCTCACCCCAGGGCCTTCGTAGAGCTTCCAAGGCCCCCAACCTCCAAACCTTACAAAGACACAAAATCACCTGTTTTCCTCGCTAAGTTTCCACATAATGACAACAACTGGCTCTTACTGGAAATCTAGAAAGCCACAGGATTATTTCTAATGTACTTTCAAAATGCCAACTCTTCTCACCTTTCTAGTTACCCAGAAATCACACATACACACAAGTACAATTCCTAATTTGTAATAATCTAAAAGCTCAAATGAAAAATATAGAGTCCACAACCTGAACATAGTCAGTGTTTATGTTGTGACTGAAATGACCTAGGGGTTTGGTCTAGGTCCTGCTGCTCGCCACACAGAAAGCCAATCACTGAAACGAGCATTGCCCGGAAAGAAGGCTTTATTCATGTATTGCAGCTGAGATGAGAGATCAGTCTCAAATCTGTCTCTTTGAACGAAATTAGGGGTTTAGGCCAGGTGTGGTGGCTCATGCCTGTAATCCCAGCACTTTGGGAG
Source organism: Chlorocebus sabaeus (assembly GCF_047675955.1). NCBI lineage: Eukaryota > Metazoa > Chordata > Mammalia > Primates > Cercopithecidae > Chlorocebus > Chlorocebus sabaeus. The sequence continues at coordinate 64,444,713 of NC_132908.1, read as the reverse complement.
GCCGAGGGGGGCAGATCACGAGGTCAGGAGTTTGAGACCAGCCTGGCCAACATGGCAAAACCCCATCTCTACTAAAAATACAAAAATCAGCCAGGCGTGATGGTGTGCGCCGATAATCCCAGCTACTCAGGAGGCTGATGCAGGAGAATCACTGAACCCAGGAGGCGGAGGTTGTAGTGAGCCAAGATGGTGCCACTGCACTCCAGGCTACGGAGCCAGACTTTGTATCCAAAAAAAGAGACCAGGCGCGGTGGCTCACGCCTGTAATCCCAGCACTTTGGGAGGCCAAGGCAGGCAGATCATCTGAGATCAGGAGTTCAAGGCCAGCCTGGCCAACACGATGAAACCCCATCTCTACTAAAAATACAAAAAATCAGCCAGGCGTGGTGGCAGGTGCCTGTAATCCCAGCTATTCGGGAGGTTGAGGTGGGAGAATTGCTTGAACCTGGGAAGCAGAGGTTGCAGTGAGCCAAGATCGTGCCACTGCACTCCAGCCTGGGCAACAAGAGCGAAACTCTGTCTCAAAAAAAAGAAAAAAAATTAGGGGGTTATATAGCAGGGAAGAAGTGTGACGTTGTATAGGAAAACAGGAATTAAGGAAGGGCAAGGGAGAGGAGTTGGTTGATAGGAAGCAGGTGGCTGGTTAGGCAGTTATTTATTTATTTATTTAGAGACACAGTCTTACTTTGTCACCCAGGCTAGAGTGCAGTGGCGCGATCTCGGCTTACTGAAACCTCTGTCTCCTGGGTTCAAGTGATTCTTGTGCCTCAGCCTCTCAAGTAGCTGGGATTACAGGCATGCCACCACGCCTGGCTAATTTTTGTATTTTTAGGAGAGATGGGGTTTTACCATGTTGGCCAGGCTGGTCTCAAACTCCTGACTTCAAGTGATCCTCCTGCCTCAGTCTCCCAAAGCGCTGGGATTACAGGTGTGAGTCACTGTGCCCAGCCTGATTAGGCAGTTATGATGGGTATGGTGTCTGATAACATATTGTCCAGATGCAGTGATCTGGTAAGTTTCAGCTCCTTGATACTACCTGGGAGGCCTGATGGTTGGTTTCCTGATATAAGACAGGAAAACTCAGATAAGACAAATGTAACTTTCTCAAGTTTTAAGAATGGGAGGATCAATTCCTATGTTTATTCAAATAAGCCATAAATGTCAATTCTAGGGGACAGTTGGGCCGGTTTCAATATGGCAGATGGGATCATGCAGATATTGCCCACACTCAGCCAGATGACCTGAGGGTGTATGTCTGTGTGAACTTTGAGAGAATCTGTGGCAGCTGGGTGGGGGATGGAGTAGGACTTTATGAACTGTTGATGCAACTGGAGAATGGCAGTAATATCTGGATGAGGATATATGTATTAGTCTGTTTTCATGCTGCTGATAAAGACATACCCAAGACTGGGAAAAAAAAGAGGTTTAATTGGATTTACAGTTCCACATGGCTGGGGAGGCCTCAGAATTATGGTGGGAGGCAAAAGGCGCTTCTTACCTGGTGGCAGCAAGATAAAATGAAGAAGTTTCCACAAAAGCGGAAACCCCTCATAAAACCATCAGATCTCATGAGGCTTATTCACTACCATGAGAACAGTATGGGGAAAGCCAACCCCATGATTCAAATTATCTACCACTGGGTCCCCTCAACAACATGTGGAAATTATGGGAGTACAATTCAAGATGAGATTTGGGTGGGGACACAGAGCTAAACCATATCAGTATATAACATCTCAGCATGTTTTGTTTTGTTTTGTGTTGTTTTGAGACAGAGTCTTGCTGTTACCCAGGCTGGAGTACAGTGACAACATCATAGCTCACTGCAACCCCAAACTTCTGGGCTCAAGAGATTCTCCCTCCTCAGCCTCCTGAATAGCTAGGACTACAGGCATAAGCCACTGCGCCCGGTCTCTGTGGGTGTTTGAAAGACTGGGTGTGTGGGCCAGGCCCGGTGGCTCATGCCTGTAATCCCAGCACTTTGGGAGGCGGAGGTGGGCGGATTACCAGAGGTCAGGAGTTTGAGACCAGCCTGGCCAACATGGCAAAACCCCGTCTCTACTAAAAATATAAAAATTAGTTTGGTGTGGTGGCGGGCGCCTGAGATCCCAGCTACTTGGGAGGCTGAGGCAGGAGAATCACTTGAACCTGGGAGGCAGAGGTTGCAGTTGCAATGAGCCGAGGTCGCGCCATTGCACTCCAGCCTGGGCGATAAGGGTAAAACTTTGTCTCAAAAACAAAACAAAACAACAACAACAACGAAAAAGAATGCCAAAAATTAGCTGGGTGGGGTGGCGGGCGCCTGTAATCCCAGCTACTCAGGAGGCTGAGGCTGGAGAATCACTTGAACCCAGGAGGCAGAGGCTTCAGTGAGCTGAGATCATGCCACTGCACTCTAGCCAGGGCAACAATAGCGAAACTCTGTCTCAAAAAAAAAAAAAAAAAAGAAAAGAAAAGAAAAAAGAAAGGCTGGGTGTACGTGTTGAGTTTCCTGAGGGTTGCCAAAGGGACTGCTTGAATAAAAAATGCTTTGCAAATGCACCAGTGAAACAAAGCAGAATGATGGCATGTGGATCCTGAATTAATCAGGCTGCGATGAAGTTTGAAAAACAGCTTTGGGCCGGGCGCGGTGGCTCACGCCTGTAATCCCAGCACTTTGGGAGGCCGAGGCGGGCGGATCACAAGGTCAGGAGATCGAGACCATGGTGAAACCCCGTCTCTACTAAAAAATAGAAAAAAAATTAGCCGGGCGCAGTGGCGGGCGCCTGTAGTCCCAGCTACTCGGGAGGCTGAGGCAGGAGAATGGCGTGAACCCGGGAGGCGGAGCTTGCAGTGAGCCGACTGCACTCCAGCCTGGGCGACAGAGCGAGACTCCGTCTCAAAAAAAAAAAAAAAAAAAAAAAAAAAGGAAAAACAGCTTTGGAGAAGTTCGCCAACTCTTATCATCATCATCAATGACACACAGTAGTAATAGCCATTGTTTTTGAGGGGTTAATATGTGACCATCCTGGCTAACACGGTGAAACCCTGTCTCTACTAAGAATGCAAAAAAAAAAAAAAAAAAAAAAAAAATTAGCCGGGAGAGGTGGCGGGGGCCTGTAGTCCCAGCTACTCGGGAGGCTGAGGCAGGAGAATGGGGTGAACCTGGGAGCCGGAGCTTGCAATGAGCAGAGATCGCGCCACTGCACTCCAGCCTGGGCGACAGAGCGAGACTCCATCTCAAAAAAAAAAAAAAAAAAACTGTCAGACACAACTGTCACCCCCCTCCTCCAGACAAATTTGAGTATCATGGCTCATGCAAGCCAAGGCTGTTTCATCCCCTGAGGGTCTTCTGCTCTGCCATGGGCTTGGAACATTTTACCCAGGACATACATTGTGGGACTTAGTGCAAAATGAAAATGCAGGGTGCCTTATTCAATCTTATTATGAATTTCAAGATGATGACAGCAGAGCATAAAAGCAGTCATGGGACACTTTTGAGCATGGAGCCCTGCATGACGGCACAAATTTCAGGCCCATGAAGCCAGCCCTACTTTCACCACTGAATTATACCCAGGTGGCTAATGTGACCTTGAGTAGAAAGATTCCACACACTTGTCCCAGGGTACCATCTGCCCTCCTGGAAGTCAGCTGTGCACTCATCCAGGGGCTCTACCCGTACAGTGTGACTGCTATTGATTGACTACCCTCAGTGCATGTGTGTGTGTGTGTGTGTGTGTATGTGTGTGTGTATGGTTAATGTTGTGGGTTCTGTGTCTGGATGTTTCTGACTGATGTCGACCACCTGTGGAGGAATCTCTTTTATTGCAATCAAGTCAGACTCTGGGATGCAGAGCTATGCATCAGCTTGGGGAATTCAGCACAGGGCTGGGGCTTTCCGGGAGTCTAATCAATAGATCGGAGCGAGAACAGAGCTGTAGGGCCATAACCCCCGTGAACAGAGAAGACCAAGTGAGAAGTTCCTGGGAAGTCCCAAAAGGAGAGCAAGTGTAAACATGTACCCACAAGGGGGCGTGCATTTACCGTCCTTCAATTAAAAACAATTTTTTTTTTGAGTTAGCCTCTTGGTCTGGTGTGCAATGGTGCAATCACAGTTCACTATAACCTCCAACTCCTGAACTCAAGTGATCCTCCGGCCTCAGTCTTCTAAGTAGCTAGGACCACAGGTTCGTGCCACCATACCTGGCTAATTTTATTTTTTAATTTTAATGGTTTTTTTTTTTTGAGACAGGGTCTTGCTCTGTCACTCAGACTGGAGTGCAGTGACGTGATCATGGCTCACTGCAGCCTCAACCTCTTGTACTCAAGTGATCCTCCCATCTTAGCCTCCAAAGTAGCTGGGATCACAGGCATGTGCCACCACACCTGGCTAAGTTTTGTATTTTTTTGTAAGACATGGTCTCACTATGTTGTCTAGGCTGGTCTCCCACTCTGAGGCTCAAGAGCTCCACCTGCAGATGGGGCAATCTTGGCTCACTGCAACCTCCAGTCCCCGGGTTCAAGCAATTCTCCCACCTCAGCCTCCCAAGTAGCTGGGACTAAAGGCGTGTGCCATCACGCCCAGCTAATTTTTGTATTTTTAGTAGAGACAGGGTTTCACCGTGTTGGCCAGGATGGTCTTGATCTCTTGACCTCGTGATCCACCCACCTCGGCCTCCCAAAGTGCTGGGATTACAGGCGTGAGCCGCCACACCCAGCCTAGTCTTTTCTTTTTCTTTTTCTTTCTTTATTTATTTGTTTATTTTGAGACAGAGTCTTGCTCTGTCGCCCAGGCTGGAGTGCAGTGACATGATCTCGGCTCACTGCAAGCTCCGCCTTCCGGGTTCACACCATTCTCCTGCCTCAGCCTCTCGAGTAGCTGGGACTACCGGCTCCTGCCACCACGCCCAGTTAATATGTGTGTGTGTGTGTGTGTGTGTATTTTTAGTTGAGATAGGGTTTCACCATATTAGCCAGGATGGTCTTGATCTCCTGACCTTGTGATCCATCTGTCTCGGCCTCCCAAAGTGCTGGGATTACAGGCGTGAGCCACCGCGCCTGGCCAGTCTTTTCTTTTTAAATTATTTTTTAACCTTTTTTTTTGTTTTTTTTTTTGAGACAGCATCTCACTCTGTTGCCCAAGCTGAAGTTTAGTGGCATGATCATAGCTCCCTGCAGCCTTGAACTCCTGGCCTCAAGGGATCCTCCCACCTCAGCCTCCTGAGTAGCTGGGCCAGCAGGTGCATGGCACCACTCCTGGTTAATTTTTAAATATTCTGTAGAGATGGGATCTTCCTATGTTTCCCAGGCTGGGCAACATAATAACATCACATCACATCACATCACAACACAACACAACACAACATAACATAACATAACATAACATAACATAACATAACATAACATAACATAACATAACATATTTTAAAGGTGATAGGCCGGGTGTGGGGACTCACACCCGTAATCCCAGCACTTTCCACTTGAGGTGGTAGGATTGCTTGAGCCTAGGAGTTCGAGACTAACCTGGGCAACATAGCGAGCCTCAGCCTCACCTGATCTCCCTTCCTTCTCCTCCCTGGGGTTCACGGCTGGCCACCAGCCTGTCCTGTCATTCCTGTCATCTGCCTGACTCCCTCCTGCACAAAGGTTCAACAGCAGGCCAGCTTCAAGTTCCTGCACCTCTGGCAAAATATCTTGCCTCTTTTTACTTGTCAAAATGATGACGGAATGACCTCAAAGATACATTCACAAAAGCCACCTTCCTATCCCATCACTGAGGCTTCACCAGAGAGCTTGCTGCCCCAGGGCTGTGTACAGTCACCCTTGCAGCAGGGTTCTAATTTTGCCTCCCCTGTCACCTGAGAGTGAGATGGAGAGCTCTGGGCAGGTGGACCCCCTCCAGATTAGTTCAGAAAGTCGGCATAACTACAATTGTTTAAAAAAAACCCTATGCAGGCCGGGCGCGGTGGCTCAAGTCTGTAATCCCAGCACTTTGGGAGGCCGAGATGGGCGGATCACGAGGTCAGGAGATCGAGACCATCCTGGCTAACACGGTGAAACCCCGTCTCTACTAAAAAAATACAAAAAAACTAGCCGGGCGAGGTAGCGGGCGCCTGTAGTCCCAGCTACTCGGGAGGCTGAGGCAGGAGAATGGCGTGAACCCAGGAGGCGGAGCTTGCAGTGAGCCGAGATCCCGCCACTGCACTCCAGCCTGGGCAACAGAGCAAGACTCCGTCTCAAAAAAAAAAAAAACAAAAAACAAACAAACAAAAAAACCCTATGCAATGTGGATATAATTTTTGCTCCAGACCAGGCACAGTTACTCATGCCTGTAGTCCCAGCACTTTGGGAGGCCAAAGCGGGTGGATCGCTTCAGGCCAGGAGTTCAAGACCAGCCTGGCCAATATGGCTAAAACCTGTCTCTGCTAAAAATACAAAAATCACGGCCGGGTGCGGTGGCTCATGCTTGTAATCCTAGCACTTTGGGAGGCCGAGGCTGGCAAATTGCCTAAGCTCAGGAGTTTGAGACCAGCCTTGGCAACAAGGTGAAACCCTGTCTCTACTAAAAAAATACAAAAAATTAGCCGGGCGTGGTGGCATGCGCCTGTAGTCCCAGCTACTCAGGAGGCTGAGGCAGGACAATTGCTTGAACCTGGGAAGTGGAGGTTGCAGTAAGCTGAGAGCACACCAGCCTGGGCAACAAAGCAAGACTCCCTCTCCAAAAAACAAATAATAATAATAATACAAAAATCAGCCAGGCAGGGTGGCATGTGCCTGTAATCCCAGCTACTTGGGTGGCTGAGGAATGAGAATCACTTGAACCTGGGAGGCGGAGGCTGCAGTGAGCTGAGATTGCACCATTGCACTCCAGTCTGGGTGACAGAGCGAGACCTTCGTCTCCAAAAAAAAAAAAAAAGATCGGTGCAGTGGCTCACACCTGTAATCCCAGCACTTTGGGAGGCCAAGGCAGGCGGATCATTTGAGGTCAGGAGTTCAAGACCAGCCTGGTCAACATGGTGAAACCCCGTCTCTACTAAAAATACAAAAAAAAAAAAAAAAAAAAAAAAAAAAACTAGCCGGGCGTGGTCAGGCACAGTGACTCACACCTGTAATTCCAGCACTTTGGGAGGCCAAGGAGGGCAGATCATGAGGTCAGAAGATCAAGACCATCCTGGCTAACATGCTGAAACCCCGTTTCTACTGGAAAAAAAAAAAAATTAGCCAGGCATAGTGGTGGGCGCTGCAGTCCCAGCTACTCAGGAGGCTGAGGCAGGAGAATGGAGTGAATCCAGGAGGTGGAGCTTGCAGTGAGCCAAGATCGCGCCACTGCACTCCAGCCTGGGTGACAGAGCGAGATTCCATCTTAAAAAAAAAAAAAAAAAAAAAAAAATTAGCTGGGAGTGGTGCTGAGGCGGGAGAATCGCTTGAACCTGAGAGGTGGAGGTTGCAGTGAGCCGAGATCATGCCACTGCACTCTAGCCTGGGAGACAGAGCGAGACTCCATCTCAAAAAAAAAAAAAAATTGTTCCAAATACCACCTTTGTGCAAGAAACATGAATCTGAATCTGAATTCCCTTCTGTCAAGTGATTACAGTCATGCAGCACTTAACAATGGTAACACGTTCTGAGAAATAAGTTCTATTTTATCATTGTGTGAACATCACAGACTGTACTTATACAACCCCAGATGGTATAGCCTACTACACGCCTAGGCTACAAAACTGCACAGCATGTTACTGTGCTGAATACTGTAGGCAGTTGTACCACAACAGCTAATATCTGTTCATGTAAACATCTAAACATAGAGAAGATTCAGTAAAAATACAGTATTATGATCTTATGCGACCACTGTCATATATGCAGTCCACTGTTGATCAAATCGTCATTATGCTGTGCATGACCCTGTTGGGGTCCCCTTCCCTCCCCTGGCTGAGAAACGACCTGGGTCTTGCTTGGAGCAGAGCTTTGGCCTTGTGTCCTTTTTGGCCTACCACTGAGGGTCTGTCACTCTCCACACTCACAAGGCCCTAGAAGGGGCAGCTCAGATACGACTCAAGGACTTTAGTCAAGACTGATGCCTAATTCTTTTTCTTATTTATTTATTTTTTGAAATGGAGTCTCACTCTGTTGCCAGGCTGGAGTGCAAATGGAGTCTCACTCTGTTGCCAGGCTTACTGCAACCTCCGCCTCCTCGGTTCAAGCAATTCTCCTGCCTCAGCCTCCTGAGTAGCGGGGACTACAGGCATGCACCACCACACCCATCTAATTTTTGTATTTTTAATAGAGATGGGGTTTCACCATATTGGCCAGGATGGTCTCCATCTCCTGACCTCACGATCTGCCTGCCTCAGCCTCCCAAAGTGCTGGGATTATAGGCGTGAGCCACTGCCCCCAGTCAACTGGTGCCTAATTCTTAGGGTTCAGCCTTGCTGGGTACACTTCGTACTCGCTCCCCACTGAGGTCTTGCCACTGTTCTGGATGTGGTGAGGGAGTGGACACTGCTTCAGCTGTGTTGAGCCATGCCAACCACTGTCCACTCCCACTCCTTGTTGTGCCAGTGACATCCCACCAAGAGGAGTTCAAGTGTTTCTCCTCAGCTATCATACTTCTTGATCTTTGCCAATAGTCTGGGGTAGAGGGATTGGCTCATAGCCAAATCTAGCCCACTTCTAGTTTTTGTGCAGCTCCTGAGCTAAGAATGTTGGCTTGTTTTGTTTTGTTTTGTTTTCTTTGAGACAGGATCTCACTCTGTCACCCAGGCTAGTGTAGTAGTGTGATCACGGCTCACTGCAGACTCAGTCGCTGGGTTCAGGTAATCCTTCCACCTTAGCCTCCCAAGTAGTTGGTTCTACAGGTGTGAGCCACCACACCAGGCTACTTTTTAAATTTTTCAATAGAGACAAGGGTCTTAGGCTGGTCTCTCAAGCAACCCTCCTGCCTCCCAAAGTGCTGGGATTACAGGTGTGAGCCACTGTGCTCAGCCAAGAACTTTTTTTTTTTTTTTTGATACAGAGTCTCGCTCTGTTGCCCAGGTTGGAGTGCAGTGATGCGATCTCTGCTCACTGCAAGCTCCGCCTCCCAGGTTCACGCCATTCTCTTGCCTTAGCCTCCCGAGTAGCTGGGACTACAGGCGCCTGCCACCATGCCGGGCTATTTTTTTTGTGTTTTTAGTAGAGATGGGGTTTCACTGTATTAGCCAGGATGGTCTCCATCTCCTGACCTCATGATCCACCCACCTCAGCCTCCCAAAGTGCTGGGATTACAGGCATAAGCCACGGCGCACAGTCTTTTTTTTCTTTTTTCCTTTTCTTGAGATGGAGTCTGGCTCTGTCACCACTCCGGACCTCAAGTGATCCACCCACCTCAGCCTCTCAGAGTGCTGGAATTACAGGCATGAGCCAACATGCCCACCTCCAAAAGAGTAATTTTAATGCACTTAGCAGCAGTGTGAAGTGGTGAGAGCACCACTCATGATCTCTGTCCCAATTATTCAACTCTGCATTTATAGAACCAAAGAAGACATAGAGGATACATAAACGAGTGAACCTGGCTCTGTTACAATAAAACTTTATTTCTCGCTGTCTAACTGGGTGCGGTGGCTCATGCCTGTAATCCCAGCACTTTGGGAGGCCAAGCTGGGCGGATCACGAGGTCAGAAGATCGAGACCATCCTGGCTAACACAGTGAAACTCCATCTCTAGTAAAAATACAAAAAAAAAGAAAAGAAAAGAAAAGAAAAGTAGCCAGGTGTGGTGGCGGGCACCTGTAGTCCCAGCTCCTTGGGAGGCTGAGGCAGGAGAATGGCGTGAACCCTGGAGGAGGAGCTTGCAGTGAGCTGAGATCACACCACTGCACTCCAGCCAGGGCGACAGAGACTCCGTCTCAAAAACAAACAAACAAAAAAACTTTATTTCTGCACACTGAAATTTGAGTTTTAGATAATTCTCACATATCACAAAATATTATTCTGCACATGATTTTTCCTTTGGCTGGGTGCTGTAGCTCACGCCTGTAATCCCAGCACTTTGGGAGGCCGAGGCGGGCGGATCATGAGGTCAGGAGATTGAGACAATCCTGGCTAACACGGTGAAACCCTGTCTCTACTAAAAATACAAAAAATTAGCCAGGTATGGGCCGGGCACGGTGGCTCTCGCCTGTAATCCCAGTAGTTTGGGAGGCCGAGGCAGGCAGATCATGAGGTCAGAAGATCGAGACCATCCTGGCTAACACGGTGAAACCCGGTCTCTAATAAAGATACAAAAAATTAGCCAGGCGTGGTGGAGGGCGCCTATAGTCCCAGCTACTTGGGAGGCTGAGGCAGGAGAAAGACGTGAACCCGGGAGGCAGAGCTTGCAGTGAGCCAAGATAGCCGGGTATGGTGGCTGGAGCCTGTAGTTGCAGCTACTCAGGAGGCTGAGGCAGGAGAATGGCGTGAACTCAGGCGGCAGAGCTTGTAGTGAGCCGAGATCATGCCTCTGCACTCCAGCCTGAGCAACAAACAGAGTGAGACACCATCTCAAAAAAAAAAAAAAAAAAAGAAAAAAAAGGAAAAAAAGGTTGAGGGTGTTTAAGTAAAATAATTCACTAAAATAATTTAAGACTACTAGACTTCTTTTTTGTTGTTGTCTTGAGATGGAGTCTTGCTGTTTTGAGATGGTTTCGCCATGTTGGCCAGGCTGGTCTTGGTCTTGAACTCCCAACCTCAAGTGATCTTCCCACCTCAACCTCCCAAAGTGCTGGGATTACAGGTGTGAGACACCGTCTGCTTGGCCGTCTGCTATCCTTTTGGAGAGAACAGTTGGTCAAAAAGTTGAGGACTGGCTGGGCATGGTGGCTCATGCCTGTAATCCCAGCACTTTGAGAGGCCGAGGTGGGAGCATCCAAGCATTGCTTGAGGCCAGGAGTTTGAGAGCAGCCTGAGCAACATATTGAGACACCATTTCCTAAAAAAAAAAAAAAAAAAAAAATTAACCAGGCACGGTGGTGTGAGCCTGTGGTCCCAGCTACTTGGGAGGCTGAGGTAGGGGGATCGCGTGAATCCAGAAGGTCAAGGCTGCAGCGAGCCATGATAGTGCCACTGCACTCCAGCCAGGGTGACAGAACGAGATCCTGTCTTTTTTTTTTTTGAGATGGAGTCTCACTTTGTCACCCAAGCTGAAGTGCAGTGGCATGATCTTTCTCGGCTCACTGCAGCCTCTGCCTCCCAGGTTCAAGCAATTCTCCTGCCTCAGCCTCCTGAGTAGCTGGGATTACAGGCACCCACCACCACACCTGGCTAATTTTTGTAGTTTTAGTAGAGACGGAGTTTCACCATGTTGGCCAGGCTGGTCTTGAACTCCTGAGCTCTTAATCTGCCTGCCTCAGCCTCCCAAAGTGCTGGAATTACAGGCATGAGCCACCACACCAGGCATTAGAAATCCTGTCAAAAAAAAAAAAAAAAAGGACTGCGGACAGTGACTCATGCCTTTAATCCCAGCACTTTGGGAGGCCAAGGTGGGCAGATCACTTGAGGTCAGGAGTTTGAGACCAGCCTGGCCAACATGGTGAAATCCCATCTCTACTAAAAATACAAAAATTAGCCAGGCCTGGTGGTGGGCACCTGTAATCCCAGCTACTTGGGAGGCTGGGGCAGGAGAACTGCTTGAACCTGGGAGATGAAGGTTGCATAGAGCCGAGATTGTACCATTGGAGTTTGTGCCATTGCACTCCAGCCTGGGCAATAGAAGGAGACTCCATCTTAAGATCTGGAAGTTGATAGTGGCGATGGGTGTACAACATTATGAATGTACTTAATGCTACTGACATATGCTTAAAAATGGTTAAATGGTAAGTTTTGTTTTGTTTTGTTTTTGAGACGGAGTCTTGCTCTGTCGCCCAGGCTAGAGTGCAGTGGCGCAATCTCGGCTCACTGCAAGCTCGGCCTCCTGGGTTCACGCCATTCTCCCGCCTCACCCTCCCGAGTAGCTGGGACTACAGGCGCCCGCCAACACACCCGGCTAATTTTTTGTATTTTTAGTAGAGACGCGGTTTCAACGTGTTAGCCAGGACGGTCTCGGTTTCCTGACCTCATGATCCATCCGCCTCGGACTCGCAAAGTGCTGGGATTACAGGCGTGAGCCACTGCGCCCGGCCCTGTTATGTTTTTTAAAACCACAGTTTAAAAAAACTACTTTAAAGAAAGAAGAAGTGGCTGAACCCCATATCCCTTCCTCAACTCAATCCAAATGGTGCCGCCCTTCTCCCATACCAGCAGATGATAGAGAAGAGAGTGTCTCTAGACTGGGGAACACCAGGCAGTTAAGAGTCAGATTATCATCTGAAAAGCAGAATGATTACAGATAAGTTTATATACTGAATATGTAAGCACCGCGCTTCTTCTTTAGGAAGGATCTAGAATGCTTACAGCCAGAGTATACCTGCAGGCAGGAGACTGGCAGAGACCTCAAGAGAAAATAATAAACACATTGACATTGGCATCAAACACAGTGGGAAAGGAGGTTCTAAAGGAAATGACCACTCAGATTATACGACACTGAAACTGTGCACAAGCCCCACTCAATGCCTCCTACTGCCAATCAGTTTTCTAGGGCCTGACTCTTCTGGAAAAGGAGACAACCAATAATCGGCAGATATCAGAGAAATGAAAGTAACGTGGTAAGCAGAGATGAAAGCAACAATAACAAATAAGAGGAAATGTGCATTCTGCATTAATATTCTCAGAGATATTAGAGAAGACATTACATCCATAAAGCAAGAACAGTATGCCTCAGGAAAAAAAAGGGGGGAAGAAAATAAATTCCAGAAAGCAATGTTAAAGCTCTGGAAAAATGAAACTTATGATAGCAGAAGTGAGAAACTCAATATAAGGGTTGGAAATAGAGTTGAAGAAATCTCCAGGAAGTAGAGCAAAATGACAGTAATGGAAAGTGTAAAGTAAAAGGGACCAGGTGCCATGCTCACGCCTGTAATCCCAGCACTTTGGGAGGCCAAGGTGAGAGGATTACTTGAGGTCAGGAGTTCGAGACCAGCCTGGTCAACATGGTGAAACCCCGTCTCTACTAAAAATACAAAAATTAGCTAGATGTGGTGGTGCACATCTGTAATCTCAGCTACTCAGGAGGCTGAGGTGGGAGAATCGCTTGAACGTAGGAGGCGGAGGTTGCCGTGAGCCAAGATCGCCCACTGCACTCCAGCCTGGGTGATGGAGCGAGACTTCATCTCAAAAGAAAAAAAAAGGCTGGGCGTGGTGGGTCAAGCCTGTAATTCCAGCACTTTGGGAGGCTGAGATGGGCAGATCACGAGGTCAGGAGATCGAGACCATCCTGGCTAACACGACGAAACCTCGTCTCTACTAAAAAAATACAAAAAACTAGCCGGGCGAGGTGGCAGGCGCCTGTAGTCCCAGCTACTGGGGAGGCTGAGGCAGGAGAATGGCATGAACCCGGGAGGCGGAGCTTGCAGCGAGCTGAGATCCGGCCACTGCACTCCAGTCTGGGCGACAGAGCAAAACTCCGTCTCAAAAAAAAAAAAAAAAAGAAAAAAGAAAAAAAAAAAGAGAGAGAGAGAATTTCCTATAAGTGAGGTACTGTGTGTGTGTTTTCCAGATTGTAATGGACTGTCCCAGGATGGCTGGCTGTCACAGAGCAAAGGGTCTCAAACCTTTTGGTCTCATAACCTCTTTTCACTCTTCAGTATTTTTTAGGATTCTAAAGAATTTTGTTCATGTTGGTTATATCTATTATGAAAGGAAAATAAAATCTTGGGACCCCAAACTCATTATGTCAAAGGGAAAGTTAAGCTTGGGAACCACAAAAACTGCCTTCCTTTCCCAAACGGATAGCTGTAATTTCACAGGCTTAGTTATGTAAAATGTTGATCTACTAAGCCCGAGACAATGCATAATTGACTCCCTGATCCCTTTTCACATATAAAATGTAGAGTCACCGAGCTGCTAATCAGAGCCTCACAACAATGTCACCACTTGCCGCCCTGCCTACCCTCCTGCCCGCTTTTTTCCCCTTTCCTCCCTCCCCTCCTGCCGCCTCTTTCCTCTTTGGAAAAAGCACAGGACACAGATCATACTGTGATTTGTGTCTCTTTTTCCCTGGGTGTGTCCTCAACCTTGGCAAGATAAACCTCTAAATCGATTGAGATGCCTCAATCACTTTTTGGTTCACACCATTAATATCTACCATGTGAGAAATTAAAACAGAGAAAATGTTTACACATTTATTAATTTATTTATTTAAAATAATATCGTAAAACCATTACATGTTAACACAACTTTTTTTTTTTTTGAGAAGGTGTCTCACTCCGTTTCCCAGGCTGGAGTGCAGTGGTGCGATCTCGGCTCACTGCGACGTGTACCTCCCAGGTACAAGCAATTCTTCTGCTTCAGCCTCTCAAGTAGCTGGGATTATAGGCGCGTGCCACCACGCCCAGCTAATTTTTGTATTGTGAGTAGAGATGGGGTTTCACTATGTTGGTCAGTCTGGTCTCAAACTCCTGATCTCAAGTGATCCTCCTATCTCAGTCTCCCAGTGTTGGGATTACAGGCATGAGCCACTGTGCCCAGCCAACACGACATATTTTTAATGAAAAATAACTACATTTTTCCAAACCAAAAAGAAGGTGAAAACAGTGGTATTGTTTTGTATTTTTTGCAAATCTTTTCAATGTCCGGTTTAATATTCTGGTTTAATTCCCATATCTGCTTCTACACTCAACCTGTTTCAACATCACATATCACAAACAGCTAGGCGCAGTGGCTCACACCTATAATCCCAGCACTTGGGAGGTCAAGGCGGGAGGATCACTTGAGGCCAGGAGTTGGAAGACCAGTCTGGGCAACATAAACAAGACCCCTCTGTCTCTATAAAAACAAAACAAAAAATCCCATGTCACATATCCTCTGGAAAATCCCACTGTACACTGATGAAAGACAAATAATACCTTTTTTTTTTTTTTTGGAGATCGTATCTTGCTCCATCACCCAGGCTGGAGTGCAGTGGTGAGATTTCAGCTCACTGCAACCTCTACCTCCTGGGTTCAAGCGATTCTCCTGCCTCAGCCTCCCCAGTAGCTGGGATTACAGGCATGTATCACCCAGGTAATTTTTGTATTTTTAGTAAAGATTAGGTTTCACCATGTTGGCCAGGCTGGTCTCAAACTCCTGACCTCATGATCCATTTGCCTCGGCCTCCCAAAGTGCTGAGATTACAGGTGTGAGCCACCACGCCCGGCTGACAAATAACATCTTAATATTGCTGTGAACCTAGTGTAGACTTTATGGATACTTTGAAAGGATCGCACTTTGGAAACCACAGAGTTAAACAATATTTGCTTCTGCTAATGTTCAAGTCTCATTGGCTTCATGCGATAAAAATGTACTCCAATGAAGACTGGCCAGCTTCCCGTGGAGAGCTGGCTTTTTCCATCATGCTGTAAATTATACCATCTGGAATGTGTGGTTTCCAAGTTTACAGAGAGAGAGGAGAAGGGGGCTGGTGAATCAGGTGGGATGCTTTTAAGGGTAGGGCCTGAGCCAGGCACACTGGCTCATGTCTATAACATCTGCTATTATGGAGGCTGAGGTGTTTGAGCCCAGGAGGTTGAGGCTGCAGTGAGTCATGATCACAGCACAGCACTCCAGCCTGGGTGACAGAACGAGACTCAGATCCTTAAACAAAAAAAAGACTAGGGCCTAGACGTGGGCATGTCACTACTGTCCATATTTATTGGCCAGACCTCTGTCACTAGACCTCAGTTTAACTGCAAAGGGCCTGGGAAATGTCATCTTCCTATGTATCCAGGAAGAGAATTGGGTGTGGTGAACACTTAGCATCTGCTCCACCCCTGGGGTGATCATGGCACTCACATGATCCTGTGACCGGAAGCCTCCACAGGGTCACTTCATGAATATTTCTCCTATTTCTGCAGCATTTTCAAACAGTTGCCCTATTAGTGACAGCAGTTATAACAGGCGACTTTGACTTCAAGCATTTGTACCATTGAAATTAATTTCTCTATTTTAATTATAAAAATAATACATGTTCACACACACAAAGCATCGTTTCAATGATCAGAGGGATAAAAGAGAAAGGTAAACATGACACCCCATAGAACCTCCTTGAACTGTGTCACCACCAGAGAGAAGCATAGTGAACTCTCTCAAAAAGTTTCTTTGCATCTCTAACTTACATCTACATCTATTTTTTGGAATGCAGTTGGGATCATATTATGCATACTGTTCTATAAATCCGGAAGGAGGGGCATGTAAGTAGACAAGATGATATGCAGAAGCAGATGGAAGGTAGAGTAACTCCTCTGCATCAATTCAGGGCTCCCTCTGGCTGAAAGAAGAAAAAGAAGAGCGTGGCTGGGGATGTGGCCATAGAGCAACGACAGTCAGGCCCAGCCTCCTAGCAGCATGCAGGAGAGGCAGCCAGACCCCCAGATGGACTGCCAAGGCCTCACAGGCAGATAGGGTGTGGACAGCCTCACAAAGATGCCTGGGTCCCCAGCATTGCAGAGGTTTCAGCAAATTGCTGGGCCTAGAGTTGTGACGACCAGGCATGGTGGCCTTCTCAGTGGTCATCTGTGAGCACACATAACCATGGACCAATGCCCCTCCTACTCCCTGTGTGGCATAACCCTGAACAGAGGGAAAGAATAACAAACCTAGTGTCAGGAGTGGAACCCTGCCTGTTTTTGTATAACCCACAAGTCAAGAATCTTCCGTCCTTCCTTCCTTCTTTCCTTCCTTCTCTCTCTCTTTCTTGCTTTCTTTCTTTCTTTTCTTTCTTTCAGAGGGAGTCTTGCTGTGTCTCCCAGGCTGGAGTGCAGTGGCATGATCTCAGTTCACTGCAATCTCCACCTCCTGGGTTCAAGCAATTCTCCTGCTTCAGTCTCCTGAGTAGCTGGGATTACAGGCACCTGCCACCACACCCAACTAATTTTTGTATTTTAGTAGAGACAGGGTTTCACTATATAGGTCAAGCTGGTCTTGAACTCGTGACCTCAAATTATCCATCCACCTCGGCCTCCCAAAGCGCTGGGATTACAGATATGAGCCACTGCGCCCGGCCTTATTTATTTATTTATTTATTTATTTATTGAGACAGGGTTTCATTCTGTCATGCAGGCTGAGTGCAGTAGTGGGATCACAGCTCACTGCAGCCTCAACCTCCTGGGCTCAAGCAATCCTCCAGCCTCAGCCTCCCGAGGAGTTTGTTTTGTTTTGTTTTGTTTTGTTTTTTTAAAACCTACTAAGAATCACTGAAGTTTTTTTGAAGTTTTTATATTTCTCTCCCTCTCCCTCCATCTCTCTCTCTCTCTCTCTCTATCTCTCTTTCCAAGACATGGTCTCTCTCTTGTCCAGGCTGGAGTGTAGTGAGCTCCTGGGCTCAAACGATTCTCCTGCCTCAGCCTCCCAAAAGGTAGGGACTACAGGTGCACACCACCACACTCAGCTAATTAAAACATTTTTTTGTAGAGATAGGGTCTCCTGATGTTGCCCAGACTGCGTCCCTAACTCTTGGGCTTAAGTCATCTGCCTGCCTTGGCCTCCCAAAGGGCCAGGATTACAGGCGTGAACCACCACGAAAAAAAAATCAAATGGAGACTATTTTGTGACACATTAAAGTTATCTAAAATTCTAATTTCAGTGTGCAGACATGGAGTTTTATTGAAACGTAGCCAGGTTCATCTGTTACATGGTGCCTGTGTCTGCTTTTGGGCTCCAACAGCAGAGTCGAGTTGTTGGAACAGAGATCGTAAGTGGTGCTCTGTCACTTTGCTTTGCAGCTCAGTGACTATAAATTGCAGTTTTGGGCTGGGCATGGTGGCTCACACCTGTAATCCCAGCACTTTGGGAGGCCAAAGCAGATGAATCACCTGAGGTCAGGAGTTTGAGACCAACCTGGCCAGCATGGTGAAACCCCGTCTCTACTAAAAATACAAAAATTAGTTGGGCGTGGTGGCGGGGGCCTGTAATTCCAGCTATTTGGGAGGTTGAGGCAGGAGAATCGCTTGAACCCGGGAGGCAGAGGTTGCAGTGAGCTGAGATCGCGCCATTGCATTACAGCCTGGGCAACAGAGTAAGACTCCGTCTCAAAATAAATAAATAAATTTCAGTTTTGCAGTTACAACTTGATCGTTTTGTTGTTGTTGTTGTTGTTTGAGATGGAGTTTCGCTCTGTTGCCCAGGCTGGAGTGCAGTGGTATGATCTCAGCTCACTGCAACCTTCACCTCCCATGTTCAAGCCATTCTCCTGCCTCAGCCTCCCAAGTAGCTGGGATTTCAGGTGTGTGCCATCATGCCCAGCTAATTTTTGTAATTTTAGTAGAGATGAGGTTTCGCCATGTTGGCCAGGCTGGTCTCAAACTCCTGACCTCAAGTGATCCACCAGCGTTGGCCTCCCAAAATGCTGGGATTACAGGCATGAGTCACTGCGCCTGGCCACAACTCGATAAGTTTGAGGGCCAACTGTATCATCATACAGTGACAATTTATATTATATTATTTTATTTTACTTTATTTTATTTTTGAGACAGAGTCTTACTCTGTCCCCCAGGCTGGAGTACAGTGGCACAATCTCGGCTCACTGCAGCCTCTGCCTCCTGGGTTCAAGCAATTTTTGTGCCTCAGCCTCTGAATAGCTGGGATTACAGGCACGTGCCACCATGTTCGGCTAATTTTTGTATTTTTAGTAGAGATGTGGTCTTGCCATGTTGGCCAGGCTGGTCTTGAACTCCTGACCTCAGGTGATTCGCCTGCCTCAGCCTCCCAAAGTGCTGGGATTACAGATGTGAGTCGTTGCGCCTGGCCTATTTTATTCTATTACCAGTGCATACCTATCACGTGAAAAGAAGAAAGTAAGCCGGGCACGGTGGCTTACGCCTGTAATCCCAGCACTTTGGGAGGCCGAGGTGGGTAGATCACCTGAGGTCAGGAGTTGGATGCCAGCCTGACCCACATGGTGAAACCCCGTCTCTATTAAAAATACAGAAAGTGGCTGGGCATGGTGTCAGGCACCTGTAATCCCAGCTACTCAGGAGGCTAGGGCAGAAGAATCACTTGAACCCGAGAGGCAGAGGTTGCGATGAGCTGAGATTGTGCCATTGCACTCCAGCCTGGGCAACAATAGCAATACTCCGTCTCAAAAAAATAAATAAATAAAAAAGAGAGAAAAGGGAGAAAGAAGAGTCAGTCATTGTACTGGGGACATGCCTTATGCTGGAGCCTAGAGCTCTTAGGGCTTTTCTGACTTTCCAAGGATGGGACTCAGTGTGGCTATACATATATATATATATATATTTATAAGGGTTTCACCACCATGTTGGCCAGGCTGGTCTCCTACTGACCTCAAGTGATCTGCCCGCCTTGGCCTCCCAAAGTGCTGGGATTACAGGCATGAGCCACCGCGCCTGGCCCCTTCTTTTTTTCTTGCCTTTCCTCATCAGGCTGCACCCCAGGGCCAAGACCTACAACCTCCCTGTGGGTCAATATCTAGGGTGCCATGCCCAGTGATAGTATATGTCCCTCCTGTCTATGACATGCCTGATCAGGGTCCACCTCATGTCCCATTCTCTCTCATACTCCATTATCAGAAGAATGAAGTGCCAGGGAATAGGCAGCAGGTGGTCTAGTGCCTCATCACCCTGTGATATCCACGGATCTGCTGTAACCTCAGCCTTCAGTTGGGGGTTGAGCATGGGGTGATGAGGGTACATTCATAGTCCACAAAGCAGAATCGTACCCTAAAGTGGTGACTCAGCTTGGCCCCGATCAGGCCAGCAGCATCTGGGCTATGCAGTATTTGGTGGAACCAGTGATTTCTATGTCATGTGTCTGCTGCCAAGGGGATAAGGGGAGGGAGGATCAGGCAAGGGCCTGAGGCCAACTCTGCCTCTGCTCCACATGCTGGCCCAGAATAGACCCTGCCCCTGGTCTGATCCTCTTCCTCCATCCCCAGGGTCCTCAGGCAAGGGGGGAAAATGAGCAGGTCCGGGTTAGGGAGAGAGTCGGGCTCCAGTGCTCCTGACACCTGCTACCCAGCTGAGAAAAGTAGACTTTTTGTGAAATGAGAATATCATCAGCTTGGTTGTCAGGTTTAGATTTGCCAAGAATAGGAGGCTGAGGCCTTGTTCCTTCTTGTCTGCACCCCCTCTCCTCTGTCCTAGGCCTTTGGATCACTGCTGAGGAAGGCTTCCCAAGCCTACCCCCAGAAAGAACTGAGCTTGGCCAGGCACAGTGGCTCATGCCTGTAATCCCAGCACTTTGAAAGGCTGATGCAGAAGGATTGCTTGAGCCCAGGAGTTCAAGAGCCTGGGCAACATAGCAAGACCCTGTCCTTAAATTTAAAAAATTAAAAATCAGAAAAGTATATATATATATAAAAATCAGGCCCTTGCCTGATCCCCCTGCCCCACCTTATTCCCTTGGCAACAGACACATGACCAAAAAAAAATGTAATCCCAGCACTTTGGGAGGCTAAGGCAGGTGGATCACCTGAGATCAGGAGTTTGAGACCAGCCTGACCAACACGGTGAAACCCCGTCTGTACTAAAAATACAAAATTAGCTGGACATGGTGGTGCGCACCTGTAATCCCAGCTACTCAGGAGGCTGAGGCAGGAGAATCGCTTGAATCCGGGAGGCGGAGGTTGCAGTGAGCCGAGATCGTGCCATTGCACTCCAGCCTGGGCAACAAGAGCAAAACTCCGTCTCAAAAACAAAAAAAAAAAGAAAGAAGGAGAGAGAGAAAAAAAGAGAAAGAGAAAGAAGGAGGAAGAGAGAGAGAGAAAGAAAATAAATAAAGAACTGAGCTGGGTATAAGCCACTGTCTTCAACCTTTGCAGTACTGCAGGCTCCCTGACAGAAGTTCTGAGCTGGGACTGTAGACACAATGTGTCTTGTCTTACCACTATAGTAAGGTGACAAGAGCAGGAGGACCTGGGACTTGGTGTATTTGGGGCCTCCCTGGGTTGGTCACAGCTCTTTCCAGCTCATTCTTCTTGTAGGCTGCCCTGAATTTGCCAGACTCTGGCCTATGGTGAGGAAGCCATCCTGTGTGCTGGCACCCACACGCCAGTTCCTTGGGAGTCAGTTTTCCAACTCCTGATGTTATGTCCCAGCTGGAATCTGAGGACAGGGCTGCTCAGTTGGGTTCTCAGGAGCCTGGTGAAGATATCAGGTCCAATGGGGCCTATGACCTTGAACTCCATTTTTTCAGGGCTGTCAATATCAGGAGGAGCAGAGGTTGTCATTGGGTGAAGTTGCCCAAGATGGTTGCCTAGGAGTTTAGGGGGTTGGATCCTGGGGTCCAGGCCACACATGGAGGCTGCAGAGAGTGGAACTTGGGAAGCCAGTGCTGGAAAGGTGGGGGGCTCCAGAGGGAGGAGGGAGGGGTGCTCCAGAAAAGGTGATGGGTTGGAGGAATCCATAGGAATCCCTGGGGTGTCCACATAAGTGTCATCTCCTGACATGGGCAAGTGGCGAGTGGCATTCAGACCCAGGACCCCTCCCTGACTTTGGTTCACCCTGCAAGTAAGGCTGTGGGCTTACCTGTGGCCAGGTGGTCTCAGCTGGACCACGAGGGCTGTGTGCTTAGAAGGCCCCAGTAACAGTGACAAAATCCACTCAGGACATGCTGAAGGTGATAAGGTGATGGCTGGGCTCACAGAAAAAGAGGTGGGGGCCTTCCTGGGCTAGGAAGGCTGAGTCATCTCCTAGTGGGTATCTCTGAGGAGTGGACCAGACCACAGGAGCCCCAAAAGATCCAAATTCTTTGTGTTCAATCCCCAGCCTTCACATCAACCCTGCTCCCTCCACCCCAAGGTTCCTAGTAGGCCCTAAGTATCTGTACCAGGCCCTGGCATGCAGTAGGTGCTCAGGACATATTTCAAAATAAAGGAATGAGCTATGCCTCCTCACTGGGTTCCAATGACCACCACCTATTTGGTGTTCCCGGAGCTGAGTGTCAGGCTGCTTATTCTTCTGCCTCTAACATCCCCAGCAGCCCTTCCCACTCACTGGCTGCAGGCCTCAGCCATCATCTGGTACCAGAAGGGCCTTGGGCTTTGGAGTTAGAAACGGTGGGTTAGGGCAGAGATTCTCAAAGCTCAGTCCCATCAGAGCCACCTGAAGGGTTAAAACTGTAGTAGCTGGCCGGGTGCAGTGGCTCATGTCTGTAATCCCAGCACTTTGGGAGGCCGAGGTAGGCAGATCACAAGGTCAGGAGTTCGAGACCAGCCTGGCCAATATAGTGAAAGCTCGTCTCTACTAAAAAACACAAAAATTAGCTGGGTGTGGTGGCACGCGCCTGTAGTTCCAGCTACTCAGGAGGCTAAGGCAGGAGAATCACTGGAACCCAGGAGGTGGAGGTTGCAGTGAGCCGAGATAGAGCCACTGCACTCCAGCCTGGGCGACAGAGTGAGACTCCATCTCGAAACAAACAAACAAACAAACTCTAGCAGCTGAGCCCTACCCAGGAGTTTCTGATTCATTATGTTGGGGCAGAGCCAGACTTACATGCTCCCAAGTTCCTAACTTAGGTTGATGCTGTTGGTGTGGGTGCCACATTTTGGGGGATGAACATGTTTAGACACACCTGGAACAGACTCCTGGTGTCCACAGCTGGTATCTGCCTCTGATGTGCCTGGGGCCTTCTGAGCTCACTCTGCAAGTTGGTCAGAAGTGCCAGGAATTAACTCTTCCCCAACAACCCTCCAAGGGACTGAGAGGGGGTTGCTGTATATCTACTCACCTCAGGTGAAACTTCTCCTGCCTCAGGTGAAACTTCTCTGAGACATGCATTCTGCACTGCAGCCCAGAGTTCCCCACCCACATCCCGGGGGGACCAGGCATTCCCGGTGGAACCCTGCTTATGACCCACTTTGTAGCGGCTGTCTTCCCTCCCTGTATTTTTGTAACTTGTTCTTTGTATCCTCTTTTATTTACTTATTTATTTTTGAGACAGGGTCTTGCTCTGTCGCCCAGACTGAGTGCAGTGGCATGCTCATGGCTTACTGCAGTCTTGACCTCCTAGGCTCAAGCAATCCTCCCACCCCAGCCTCCCTAATAGCTGGGACTGCAGGTGTGTGCCACTATGCCAGGCTATTTTTTTTTTTTTTTTTTTTGAGACAGACTCTCGCTCTGTCACCTAGGCTGGGTGCAGTGGCATGATCTCGGCTCTCTGCAATCTCTGCCTCCCAGGTGCAAGCAATCCTCCTGCCTCAGCCTCCCAAGTAGCTGGGATTACAGGTGCACACCACAATGCCTGGTTAATCTTTGTATTTTTAGTAGAAATGGGGTTTCATTCACCATTTTGGCCAAGCTGATCTCAAACTCCTGACCTCAAGTGATCCAGCCATCTCGGCCTCCCAGAGTGCTGGGATTACAGGCCTGAGCCACTGCGCCCAGCCTAAGTTTTGTATTTTTTATAGACAGGATTTCCCCATGTTGCCCAGGCTGGTTTCGAACTCCTGGGCTCAGGCAATCTGTAAGCCTGGTCTCTGAAAGTGTTGGGATTACAGGCATGAGCCACCATGCCTGGCTTGTATCCTCTTATAAACTTCCTATGCTACAATGTTTGTCTCAAGGTTTTCTGAAGTGGGAACTCAAACTAAGACAATGTCTCTGCCTCTTGTTTGTCTATGACTATGGTCAGGTTCACACCACTGCACTTGATCTTAGCCAAAAGGCCGGGAAATGACAGGTTCGTGCCATTGTTCTGGGCCTCCATTCATTCTTCTGTGAAGTGGAGAGAAGTCCACCAACATTCTCATTGACTTGCAGTAACAGCACAATGGGTATGAGCATTGTAGAGCAGGGACTCACTGGGGCTCTGGGATTATGGAGGAGGAAACTCATTTCTTTTTCTTTTTGATGGAGTTTCGCTCTTGTCACCCAGGCTGGAGTGCAATGGTGTGATCTCAGCTCACTGCAAGCTCTGCCTCCTGAGTTCAAGCGAGTCTCCTGCCTTAGCCTCTCAAGTAGCTGTGATTCCAAGCACATGCCACCACGCCTGGCTAATTTTTGTATTTTTAGTAGAGATGGGGCTTCACCATGTTGGCCAGGCTCGTCTCAAACTCCTGACCTTGAGTGATCTGCCAGCCTTGGCCTCCCAAACTGCTGGGATTACAGGTTTGAGCCACCGCACCTGGCCTAATAACATTTTTTATTGGGAAAATTTACATAACCTAAAATTCACCATTTTAACCATTTTAAAGGGTACAGTACAATGGCTTTTTGTATATTCACGATGTTATGCAACCATCACCACTACCTATTTGGAAAACATTTGACATTTTTAGTTGTTGCAACTAAAGAGGTATGGTGCTCCTGACACCTAGTGGGCGGAGACCAGAACTGCTGTTACACATCCCACCAGAAAGAATTACCTGGGCGTGGGGTTGCTGGTAATCCCAACACTTTGGGAGGCAGGGGTGGGAGAATCACTTGAGCCCAAGAGTTCAAGACCAGCCTGGGCAAAAAAGTGAGACTCCATCTTTACAAAAAATACAAAAAATTAGCCGGGCGTGGCAACGTGGGCCCGTGGTCCCAGCTACTGGGGAAGCTGAGCTGGGAGATCGCTTGAGCCTGGGAAGGGCAGGTTGCAGTGAGCCATGATTGCACCACTGCACACCAGCCTGGGTAACAGAGCAAGATCCTGCCTCAAAAAAAAAAAAAAAAAAAAAAAAAAAAAAAAAAAAAAAAAAGAAGAAGAAAGAAAGAAAGAAAGAAAGAAAGAAAGAAAGAGAAAAAAAGAATAGTCTGCACCAAAATGTTAACAGCAGAGGTTGAGAAGCTTGCTGTACACAATGAAAACACCATCACCACACCAACAGTAATTCAGCAGTATCAACCTGACTTGTTCCAAGAATGCCGTTTTACCATGTTCTTTTTTTGTGTTTGTTTTTGTTTTGTTTTGTTTTTTTGAGACGGAATTTCGCTCTTGTTGCCCAGACTGGAGTACAATGGCGGGATCTCAGCTCACCGCAACCTCTGCCTCCCGGGTTCAAGCAATTCTCCTGCCTCAGCCTCCCGAGTAGCTGGGATTACAGGCATATGCCACCACATCCAGCTAATTTTGTATTTTTGGTAGAGATGGGATTTCTCCATGTTGATCAGGCTGGTCTCAAACTCCCAACCTCAGGTGACCCGCCCACCTCAGCCTCCCAAAGTGCTGGAATTACAGGCGTGAGCCATCACGCCCAGCCCATTTTAGCATTCTTACTTTAGTCCAGGAGCCAAACAAGTTTCATGAATTGGATTTAGTTATGTCTCTCTATTGTCTTTTAATATAGAAGAGTATCATCTACCCCACACTCAGCCTGTTTGTTTTTCATGTCATTGATTTTCTTTTTAGGAGTTCAGGCCAGGCCAGTTTTCTAGTATCATATTCTGGATTTACCTGATTGCTTCTTCAAGATTGGATCCATGGTAAATACTTTTGTCAAGAATACTACATTGGTGATTTTTGCATCACATCAGGAGGCCCATCGTATATGATTGCTGTGCTATTTACAATGTTGAAACTAGAAGATAGCATAGTTCAGAAGACAGAATCCGGTGCAGCCTCCCCTCCCCTTCTTCTCCAAGTATGGTGTCCAGGCAGCTATTGTAGTTGGTCTACCCTTTCTGAAAAGTAGTGAGCTGGGAGAGGTAGTGCATGCCTATAGTCTCAGCTATTCAGGAGGCTGAGGCAGGAAGATTACTTGAACCAAGGAGTTCAAGGCTGCTGTGTTATGCACATCGGCCTGGGCTACGCAGTGAGTTTCGATCTCAAAAAAAAGTAAAAAACAGTGAAAAAGTCAGGGTAGCCTGAGGCAGATAACACTCAGCCAGCAGGAAGTCTTCAGACCCTCCTCTCTTCTCCTTTTTTTTTTTTTTTTTTTTGAGACGGTGTCTTGCTCTGTCACCCAGGCTGGAGTGCAGTGGCGTAATCTTGGCTTACTGCAACCTCTGCCTCCTGGATTCAAGCAATTCTCCTGCCTCGGCCTCCTGAATAGCTGGGACTATAGGCGTGTGACATCAGCTGGCTAATTATTTTGTATTGTTAGTAGAGACAGGGTTTCACCATGTTGGCCAGGCTGTTCTCGAACTCCTGACCTCAAGCCATCTGCCTACCTTGGCTTCCCGAAGTGCTGGGATTACAGGTGTGAGTCACTGCACCCAGCCCTCTCTTCTCTTTATTACAGAAGTAAGAAACCTCACCTTTGGGCCGGGCACGGTCAGGCGGTCCTGATCATGAGATCAGGGGTTCGAGGCCAGCCTGACCAACATGGTGAAACCCCGTCTCTACTAAAAATACAAAAAAAATTTAGCCGGGCACGGTGGTGTGCATCTGTAATCCCAGCTACTCAGGAGGCTGAGGCAGGAGGATCGCTTGAACCCAGGAGGTAGAGGTTGCAGTGAGCTGAGATTGCACCACTGCACTCCAGCCTGGGCAACAGAGGGAGACTCCATCTCAAAAAAAGAAAAAAAAGGCCTCACCTTCAAAGATGGTTCCCTTTGCCAACACCAGCGAGTAGGCTCCAGCCTGGGTTGCTGAGAGGACATGGGAGGATTCCTGGGACTTCTTCAGCTGTTACTTGGTTCCCAGGGAGAAAAAAAGGACAGAAGTGAGCAGAATCCCTTGAGACTAGAACCAGGAAGCTAAGGGTGTGAGACAGTGGGGGTTGGGAGCTGTGCTGCTGGAAACTGCAGGGCCTGTAGGATTCCTGTCATGAACAATTCTGCAAAAACCACACTTAAGTTACCCCCATCTTCCTTCTCTTTAGAAAGTAATTTCCTCCTCTCTTCACCTTTTAGGAACCCCGCCTATAGACCATCTTCTCCAGGAAACCTAGCAGTGCTGCAGGAGGAAGGAACTCTTCACTTCTGGTCTCAAGGCACTTCAGGCTGGAACCACCATGAAGGCCGAAATTCTATCCAGTTACCCTGGAAACGGGAAACCGACAACCTGCATGGCATTTTCTGAAGCTAGACATGTAAACATCATTTAAAAGTTCTGTTTTCTTGACTAACGCCTGTAATCCCAGCACTTTGGGAGGCCAAGGTGGGCAGATCATGAAGTCAGAAGATCGAGACCATCCTGGCTAACACAGTGAAACCCTGTCTCTACTAAAAATACAAAAAATTAGCCGGGCATGGTGGCAGACACCTGTAGTCCCAGCTACTCGGGAGGCTGAGGCAGGAGAATGGCGTGAACCTGGGAGGCAGAGCTTGCAGTGAGACGAGATTGTGCCACTGCACTCCAGCCTGGGCGACAGAGTGAGACTCCATCTCGAAAAAATAAATAAATAAATAAAAAGTTCTGTTTTCTCTCTTCTTTAAAAATCTGAAGCTCTTAGCTGGTGTGGTGGCACATGCCTGTAATCCCAGCTACTCAGGAGGCTGAGGCAGGAGAATTGCTTGAACCCAGGAGGCGGAGGTTGCAGTGAGCCAAGATTGCGCCACTGTACTCCAGCCTGGGCGACAGAGCGAGATTCCATCTTAAAAAAAAAAAAAAAAAAAAAAAGTTGGCTGGGCGTGGTGGCTGACACCTGTAATCCCAGCACTTTGGGAGGCCGAGGCGGGTGGATCACAAGGTCAGGAGATCGAGACCATCCTGTGAATGGTGAAACCCCCTCTCTACTAAAAATACAAAAAAATTATCTGGGTGTGGTGGTGGGCACCTATAGTCCCAGCTACTTGGGAGGATGAGGTGAGAGAATGGCATGAACCCAGGAGGCAGAGCTTGCAGTTAGCTGTGATCGCGCCACTGTACTCCAGCCTGGGTGACAGAGCGAGAGTCTGTCTCAAAAGAAAATAAAAAAGTCTGAAGCTCCGGCAAACCAGGACCTACATCTTTGCCTGCCATCAATGGCTTCTCCCTTCAGGTGAAACTCACACTCTTCAAACTGTTATTAAAATACCACAGGTTTGGTCTAGGTCCTGCTGCTCACCACACAGAAAGCCAATCACTGAGACAATTATTGCCAAGGAAGAAGGCTTTAATTGGGTGCTGCAGGTGAGGAGATGGGAGATCAGTCTCAAATCCATCTCCCTAATGGACTAAAATTAGGAGTTTATATAGCAGGGAAGAAATGTAACTGTGTGTGGGAAAATGAATGCAAGGGATAAGGAAGCAAATCATGATGAATGAAGGCCCTTGAGTCTCATCGTCTGGATGGGATGATCTGGTGGGTTTCAGTTCTTTGATACTTTTTGAGAGGACTGGGGGTCCTTTCCTGAGAGGGGAACTCAGATAAAACAAATGTAAGTTTCAAGCTTTAAGATCAGATGGGTTGATTTCTATGTTTATCCAAAAAAGCTGTCTATGGGACTATTGGGTTAGTTTCAAAACTTCCCCAATATTGAGTCAGAGTGTGGTCATTGTTAATGTTGAAATACAGAACTAGGCCGGGCGTGATGGCTCAAGCCTGTAATCCCAGCACTTTGGGAGGCCGAGACGGGCAGATCACGAGGTCAGGAGATCGAGACCATCCTGGCTAACACGGTGAAACCCCGTCTCTACTAAAAAAAAAATACAAAAAACTAGCCGGGCGAGGTGGCAGGCGCCTGTAGTCCCAGCTACTCAGGCGGCTGAGGCAGGAGAATGGCGTAAACCTGGGAGGCGGAGCTTGCAGTGAGCTGAGATCCAGCCACAGCACTCCAGCATGCGTGACAGAGCAAGACCCCGTCTCAAAAAAAAAAAAAAAAAAAAAAGGAAATACAGAACTAATCTTCTGTTTCTGAAGGAAAGTATGACAGGCCGGGCATGGTGGTTCATGGCTGTAATCCTAGCACTTTGAGAGGCCAAGGTGGGTGGATTACCTGAAGTCAGGAGTTCAAGATCAGCCTGGCCAACATGTTGAAACCCCATCTACACTAACAATACAAAAATTAGCTGGGTGTGGTGATGCACACCTGTAATCCCAGATACCTGGGAGGCTGAGGCAGGAGAATTGCTTGAACCCAGGAGGGGTTGCAGGGAGCCAAGATTGTGCCACTGCATTCCAGCCTGGGCAACAGAGCCAGATTTCATCTCAAAAAAAAAAAAAAGTATGAAAATAAAAGAGGCCAAAGGGCCATGTGTGCTTCAGGGAAGATGAGAAATGGCATAATTGTGTGTGTGTGTGTGTGTGTGTGTGTGTGTGTGTGTGTGTAACTGGAGAAATATTCTTACGTATTTATTATTCAAAGTCGATCTGTGCTGAAAAATACAACTCCAGGTGTCATTATTTCTGATCATAGTGACCAGGGGGTCATTACAGGGTCAGACTCCCCAATATGACTCTCAGCTGTACCACTTGCAAGCTACTGACTTCAGACAAGACTGTGACAATATCCAGATGCCTCTGTAGTTTAAATTGCTTTGGACTGCTCAGATATAGCCCGACTGCTATCTTAGCAAGAAAACACCCTGCACACGTGGCTTTCAAGGCTGTGCTAAAGACAACATGAAATCCCACACCCCATATTATTATTTCTGGGATGAGAATGTGCCCAAAGTCAATACTAGCCCAAGCCAAAAGCTAAATCTGGCTCCCATGGGCAGGTTTCTGGCCCTGACTTTGGCAGATGGTGCTGGCCCATGTAACCCACTCTACCCCAAAGGCCACAGCAGGAGGAAGGCTCTGGAAGTCAGAACTTCTGTGAAAGTCACAGGCTGACCTTGGGGATGCTCACATCCTGGGACAGCTCAGCTTAGGTCAAGTGAGGACCATCAGACCCTGTCCAGATCAGAGTAGCTCACTGAATTCTCCAGCCACAGCCTTCAGCAGTAGGTGCCAGCAGGATTTTCAAAACCAGGACCAAGGAATTTGCAGACAAAGGTGACTTTCTCCTATAGGATGTTGAGGGAGGAGAAAGGGAAAAAAGCAGTTGGGCAGACAGCTAAGGCTAGTCCTTGGTAAAATTCTTTTGAAAAATCAAAGCTACAGGCACAGATAGAGCAGCCTGGGGAAAAATCAAGCTGCACCTGCACAGATAAGGGAGCAAGGCCCAGGATAGAGGTCTTTGTTCTTTGCATAATCAGCGGGCTCCCGGGAAAATGTTTCCTCCCCTTTTCAGGCAAGTAAATGGTGAGCTCTGTGGGAACTTGCACAGGGAGGGGGATGGGGGGACTTACCTAAAACATACCTGCAACTACAGAGACAAGAGAAGCTACATGTGCTTTCCTAAAGACATGCCCACAGCTGCAAAGTTAATGGTAGTTACACAGATAGGAAAAGTTACACAAATAGCTACAGAGATGAGGGAAGTTTGTTTGTTTGTTTGTCTTTCTTTCTTTCTTTCTTTCTTTCTTTCTTTCTTTCTTTCTTTCTCCTTCCTTCCTTCCTTCTTTCCTTCCTTCCTTCCTTCCTTCCTTCCTTCCTTCCTTCCTTCCTTCCTTCCTTCCTTCCTTCCTTCCTTCGTTCCTTCCTTCCTTCCTTTTTTTTTGAGACAGAGTCTCACTCTGTCACCCAGGCTGGAGTGCAGTGGTGCGATCTCGGCTTACTGCAACCCTCCATCTCCTGAGTTCAAGTGATTCTCCCGCCTCAGCCTCCTGAGTAGCTGGGATTACAGGCATGTGCCACCATGCCCGGTCAGTGTTTGTATTCTTAGTAGAGACGGGGTTTCACCATGTTGGTCAGGCTGGTCTCGAACTCCTGACCTCGTGATCTGCCCACCTCGGCCTCCCAAAGTCTTGGGATTACAGGTGTGAGCCACCACGCCCAGCCAGACACTCCGTTATTTTTTGAGCCACTAATAAAGGAAAAGAAAAAACGTTTTCATTGAGACATAATGTCCAGTAAAAAATACATGTCTTTTTTTTTTTTTTTTGAGATGGAGTCTCACTCTGTCACCCAGGCTGGAGTACAGTGGCACAATCTTGGCTGACTGCAACCTCCTCCTCCTGGGTTCAAGTGATTCTCCTGCCTCAGCCTCCTGAGAGGCTGGGACTACAGGCACATACCACCACATCTGGCGAATTTTTCTATTTTTAGTGGAGACGAGGTTTCACCATGTTGGCCAGGCTGGTCTCGAACTCCTGACCTCAGGTGATCTGCCCACTTTGGCCTCCCAAAGTGCTGGGATTACAGGTGTGAGCCACTGCACTTGGCAAAATGCACAAGTCTTAAATGTGCAGTTCAATGAAATTTTACACATGTATATACCTGTGTGACCACCACTCAGATCAAGATACAAAACCTTTCCAACACCTCACACGTTTTCCTCATTTCCCCCCTCAGTCAATAATTCCCCACCCTCCCAGAGTTAACCACTGTGTGTTTTATCACCATTTATTAAAATTTTCCTTGGGTCTGAATGTTACAGGGCTGGAATCATACCATCCTCTCTTCTCCAGCGTGCTTCTTTCATTCAACCTTATGTCTGTGCAATTCATTCATGTTGTAGTGTGTAGCAGCAGTTCATTCTCTTTTCATTGCTGTATGGTTGTCAATTATATAAACATACTGCTTGTTTGTTTTTTTGAGACAGGGTCTCACTCTGTCACCCAGGCTGGAGTGCAGTGGCACAGTCTTGGTTCACTGCAACCTCTGCCTCCTGGATTCAAGCAATTCTCTCACCTCAGCCTCTCCAGAAGCTGGGACTACAGGCTTGCGCCACCATGCCTGGCTAATTTTTGTAATTTTTGAAGAGACAGGGTTTTTTTTTTTTTTTTTTTTTTTTTTTTGAGACGGAGTCTTGCTCTGTCGCCCAGGCTGGAGTGCAGTGGCCAAATCTCGGCTCACTGCAAGCTCCGCCTCCCGGGTTCACGCCATTCTCCTGCCTCAGCCTCCCGAGTAGCTGGGACTACAGGCACCCGCCACCTCGCCCGGCTAGTTTTTTGTAATATTTAGTAGAGACGGGGTTTCACCGTGTTAGCCAGGATGGTCTCGATCTCCTGACCTCGTGATCCACCCAAAGAGACAGGGTTTTGTCACATTGCTCAGGCTGGTGTTGAACTCCTGAGCTCAAGTGATGCACCCCCAATGTGCTGGGATTACAGGTGTGAGCCACTGTGCCTGGCCCAATTATATCAATATACTGTTATTATCCATTTTGCTGTTGATGGATATTTGGATTGTTTCCAGTTTTCTTTCTTTCTTTTCTTTTTTCTTTTTTTAGACAGGTCTCGTGTGCATAGACTGGAATGTAGTAGTGTGATCATGGCTCACTACAGCTTTAACCTCCTGGGATCAAGCGATCCTCCCCACCTCAGCCTCTGGAGTCACTGGGACCACAGATATGCACTACTGCGACTGGCTATTTTAAAATTTTTTGTAGAGATGGGGTCTCCCTATGTTGCCCAGGCTGGTCTCAAACTCCTGGGCTCAAAGGAGTCTCCCACCTCAGCTTCCCAAAGTGGTGGGATTACAGGCATGAGCCATGGCACCAACTTTATGTTTTTGTTTTATTCCCACCCTCAAAGGATTGGATGGGAAACACCCTCACAGGCACAACTAGAAAAAATATTTAACCAGATATCTCGGCATTCCTGGCCCAGTCAAGTTGACACATAAAATTAACCATCACAGATCCCCTCCAGCTCAGGGCTCAATACACCAGCCTGAGAGAACCCCCATCCATCCTTCTCCCCTCCCTGAATGACTGAGGAGACCATGCCTCTCCAGGAAACCTCTGCCTTAGGAAATCCTACAGATGATTCACAGGAAACACATGACTGTGCTCCCTGGGGCAGGGTCAGTGGGCTGGGTAGGGGTTTCAAAATCAACCCTGATTCAAAAAGCACCTGATTGACAGGGCCACAGGTGCTTGCAGTTTTTCCCTGCATCCCCCGCTCTCTCCCCTGGACGAAGTGGGAACAGGGCCCTTGAAGGGGAGTACACTGCAGGAGGAAAAAAACAGAAGGGAGAGGGTTTGAGCACCCCTCTCTGTCCTCATGTGGTCTACTGGCACAAGCATGCACACTCTCCCTTTTCTCCTCCCTGCAGAGTCCCTGTGTTCCGGGCCTCCACCCTCACTCAGGAGGCTCTGCCTCCCCCAGGGTTTCCCAAAACCTCCTCCCAGAACATGCCACATATTTCTGAAGGTCCTTTTGCCAACAAGCATTGTCCTGGGAATATCAGGGTGGTTCCTTACCAGTAAAATCACCCACGTAGTGAAACTGTTTTTTTTTTTTTGAGATGGAGTCTCACTCTGTCACCAGGCTGGAGTGTAGTGGCACGATCTCAGCTAACTGCAACCTCTGCCTCCCGGGTCCAGGTTCAAGTAAGTCTCCTGCCTTAGCCTCCTGAGTAGCTAGGATTATAGGTGCGTGCCACCATGCCCAGCTAATTTTTGTATTTTTAGTAGAGATGGGGCTTTACCATGTTGGCCAGGCTGGTTTTGAACTCCTTACCTCATGATCTGCTCACCTTGGCCTCCCAAAATACTGGGATTACAGGCATGAGCCACTGCACCCGGCCATGAAACTTTTTTTTTTTGTTGTTTGTTTGTTTAATGGAGACTGGGTTTCACCATGTTGCCCAGGCTGGCCTCGAACTCCTAGACTCAGGTGATCTGCCTGCCTCAGTCTCCCAAAGTGCTGGGATTATAGGCATGAGCCACCATTAACACGGCTCACTGCAGCCTCAATCTCCTGGGCCGAGCTATCTTCCTCCCTGTCTCCTGAGTAGCTGGGACTACAGGTGTGCACCACCACATTCAGCTAATTAAAATTTTTTTTGTAGAGACAGAGTCTCACTATGTTGTCCAGGCCGGTCTTAAACTCCTGGGCTCAAGAGGGTGTAAATCACTACACCTGGCTGTGTTTTTCTTTAGTTTTGTTTTTGATTTTTGAGACAGCATCTTGCTTTGTCACCCAGGCTGGAGTGCAGTGGCACGATCGCAGCTCATTGTGTTTTGGTGGTGGGTTTTCTTGATGTCTCCCCCACTGGACCGTCTGGGGCATGGGCTGCCCTGTGAGTGCCTCAGCCCTTGCCCATCACTGCCCATGGGGCTGATACACCTGTGTGCACACACTCAGGTGAAGACAGCCACTGCTCGTAGGTGAGGTAAGACACTGAGCACCTGGGTGGAAGACTTCTCCCATTCCCACCCTGCCTGCACCAGACCATGAAGAGCTCTCCATAGCATGGGTGCTGACCAGGCCCAGCCTGGGTGACAGAGTGAGACCCTGTCTCAAAAAAATAGACATAATGAGGTATGGTTTTAATTTCTTGGCTGTCCCAGTGTATACAAATGTTGGGAGTATGGATTGCTTCATTTCATTTTAAATAGCATTTTTTTCTTTTCTTTTTTTTTTTTTTTGAGACGGAATCTTGCTCAGTCGCCCAGGTTGGAGTGCAGTGGTGCAGTCTCTGCTCACTGCAGTCTCTGCCTCCCGTGTTACAAGTGATTCTCATGCCTCAGCCTCCCGTGTAGCTGGGATTACAGGCATGTGTCATCATGCCTGAATAATTTTTGTATTTGTAGTAGAGATAGGGTTTCACCATATTGGCCAGACTGGTCTTGACCTCCTGACCTCCAGTGATCCACCCACCTTGGCCTCCCAAAGTGCTGGGATTACAGACGTGAGCCACCATGCCTGGCCACCCTTTATCTTCTTTTCTTTTTGAGACAGAATCTTGCTTTGTCGCTCAGGCTGGAGTGCAGTGATGCAATCATAGCTCACTGCAACCTTGAACCCCTGTGCTCAAGTCATCCTCCCACCTCAGCCTCTACTACAGGCATGCACCACTATACCCAGCTATTTTTTAATTTTTTGTAGCAATGGGGTCTCGCTATGATACCCAGGCTGGTCTTAAACCCCTGACCTTGTGATCCTCCCATCTTGGCCTCTCAAAATGCTGGAATTAGGGGTGTGAGCCACCATACCTGGCCCCCTTCATCTTTTTTCCATTGCCCTGTGCCAACCCAGTTTGTGCACTGGGGCCTTGTGATCCTCTCAAAGCTGATTCAGCCTGCATTCCTTTCCCAGATGGACACGTGTGTGATAAACAGCCCTGCAGTGGGGTGAGGGAAGGCAGGGGCAGTGGGGTCCTGTATGTCCTGCCATCTCCACGAAAGGGCAGTCCTCACCCCAGCCTTGTGCTGATGAGACCAGGCATAGATAGTACTGACAACGAAGGGCGGAAGGGAGCAGCCATTAACGCTAATGAGGCAGGCGGCCTGAAAGCTTTGTACTCTGCAGTGGCTCGCCCACCCAGGGAACAGTTCGTTCTGTTTCCTTGGCTTCCAGGAACCCCAGGCGGAAAGGGGTTTGGGGACAGGAGCAGGAGTGGGGGTCTTGGAAAGACCTGGAGGGAGAAAGGGAGGGGAGGACCAGAAATGCAGTCAGGAGGGCCTGGGATTCGTTAGGTGGGTTTTTCCCTCCCCATTCCCTCCAAAGAAACCCAGGGTCTAGTTCTGCACCTACCCCTGCCCAACAGTGGCCATTGGCCCATCACCCTCTCCAATATCCTTGATCTGAATTCTTAGAAGCACAGGAAACAACATGCCACATAGGAGTTGAGTAAGCATCTCTGGGGCCACAAATTAAATTAAGCTTTCAGGGCCGCCTGCCTTGTTACTGCTAATGGCTCCGGCCTTGCTTGGCTCCTGGGTCCCTGTCCCATGGACATTTGGGGACCCTGGACACCCTCTCTGGCTCCCAAATTGTAATTGGCTCCTGGAAACCTCACCCCAAATTGGAGATAGGCACCCCTTTTATAGAACAAAAGGCTCAGGTTCAGGGAGTGAGGGTCTGAACTGTGCCCCCACCCTCCAGGAAGGGCCCTTCACAGCCTGGCTGCAGGGATCAGTCACGTGTGGCCCTTTATTAGGCCCTGCCATATAAGCCGAGGGCACGGGGTGGCCAGGAACTCTCTAGGCAAGAATCCCGGAGGCAGAGGTGAGTCCTCAGGTTGGGCAGGGACTCCTCCTCTCTGTGGGGTCTCTATCTGGGCATCTAGAGGGGACTCCAAGGATTAGGAGGGACTAAGTGGTGCGTCTTCCTGCTGAGCCAGGCCATGCTGACTGCAGCACTGCTGAGCTGTGCCCTGCTGCTGGCACTGCCTGCCACGCAAGGAGCCCAGATGGGGTTGGCCCCCCTGGAGGGCATCAGAAGGCCTGACCAGGCCCTGTTCCCAGAGCTCCCAGGTCAGTGTGAGCAAGGGTGGGACTGGGCGGGGCCTGAATACCCTCTGGCCACAAATTGTCTCCCCTGGCATAAACCCTCTTTCTCCCTTCCCAAACCCTCCCATGGGAGGTGGGTGCTTTGTGCATGGGGGGGGTTCCTGCCCTCACATCCTCTGCCCCAGGCCTGGGTCTGCGGGCCCCACTGAAGAAGACAACTGCAGAACTGGCAGAAGAGGATCTGTTGCAGGA
Organism: Chlorocebus sabaeus; assembly: GCF_047675955.1. Lineage (NCBI taxonomy): Eukaryota > Metazoa > Chordata > Mammalia > Primates > Cercopithecidae > Chlorocebus > Chlorocebus sabaeus. Next base: position 64,408,427 of record NC_132908.1, on the reverse strand, counting down.
GGCTCAGGCCTTGGCAGAGGTAACTGCTCAGGGAAAAGGGTAAGGTGGTGGCCCTTGGGAGGGGGCATTGGGTATTAGCTCCTCTCCCCAGCTCCACCTCTCCCCATGCTCCATTGCTATCCTGCACAGGTTAGGACAGGTAAGGTCCCTGGACCTGTAGTTAGAGGCCTGTGCCCACATTCCTGGTTCCCCGCACCCACAGGTACTAGACTCGCAGGACCGCGAGCCCCGCTCCTCACGTCGCTGCGTAAGGCTGCATGAGTCCTGCCTGGGACAGCAGGTGCCTTGCTGTGATCCCTGTGCCACATGCTACTGCCGCTTCTTCAACGCCTTCTGCTACTGCCGCAAGCTGGGTACTGCCATGAACCCCTGCAGCCGCACCTAGCTGGCCAACATCAGGGTCAGGGCTAGCGTAGGGGCAATGCGAATAAAGAATGGGACAAACCCCAAGGCTGTGATTATTTCAAATGTGGCCGTCAAAAGAGGGAGGGTTCATGGAGGGGGTGGGAGTGTCGCCAAGCCAGGAAACCACACATACTCTTATTCCAGGGCCTGGGCTACCCCAACATAGGAGGCACATACACAGGCGCTTTTAGGGGTCCTGGCGCCCCTGGGAAAAGTAGAGAAGAACCGCACTCCAGCTTTCAAAAATCTTGTACAGCAAGTGTGGGGAAAGCAGGACGCAGCATGGCACAGGGGCTATCACTCCTGGCTAATGAATAAGCCTTAGGCTCCAGGGCTTGCTTGCTGCTACTTCCACACAATGCCTGCCCCTCATCCTGTTACCAGAGGGAAAGCGGGGAGTGTGCGTTGTTCAGGTCCTCAGCGTTTTGAACAAAGAATTGAACAAAACCCAGAAAGTAACAAAGGAATGACACACAGGAAGGAAGCAGAAAGCAGGGATTTGTTAAAGCGAGAAAGCACTCCCGCAGGGTGGGAGTGGGCCCGAGCAAGAGGCTCAAGGGGCCCAGTTACAAAGTTTTCTGGGTTTTAAGTACTCCTTTTGCGGTCCCTGTCCGTTACCCCTTATCTGGATGAAGGGTTTGGTCCATGACTAATTAACCCATTTATGCCTGAGGTTGCAATCTTTTGCATTTTTGCAATCAGACCTTGGCGATTACCTTGAGCAGTAGGATATAAATAACTCCCATATGCTTAGCGTTCCAATAATGGAACACTAGGCACAAATGAGGCTGAGGAGAATTCGCGCCCTATGCAGATGAAGGGATGGCCCATGCTTGGCCCGCAGCCAATCCAAGGCACTCTCCCTTTCAAATGAGACTTGGTGGATGGGGGAGGTTTGTGGGGACAGTGGCTTTTGATCCTTTGTTACTCGGACATGGGGAGATGGGGCTTTTCTTTTTGGTTTAGCTTTAGGAAGTTCGCCTTAGTTGGCCTCACGCTCCCTGCCCCCACACCTTGGTGTTTTCCCTTGATTCAGTTTCAGAATTCAGCACCTATTGGCCTCAAGTTCCCCGCCTCTAGACCCTATTCTCCTGCCTCTATCGGACCTCAGTTTCCCTCTGGGGAGGAGGCTAGCCCAGCAGTCTGAAAACTTTACAAGCTTGAGAAAGGCTGGCTCCTTTCTTTGCCCCGCCCGCCCCTGGAGCGCCAAGTGCAGCAAAACCGGGAAAGGTAGAGGGTCCAGTCAAATCCCTGCGGCCGCGGGCGCCACCACGCGGCCGGCTCCAAACGTCCTCTTCTTAGCGCGCAGGCGCCATAGGACCGTCCCCAGCCTACGCCTGCGCCGCGCTTCCGCGCAGCCACCCGGAAGCCGGGAGCTGCTCAGAGCCACGCCCCCTTGTGGTCACGTGAGGCGCTTGCGCGTCACCTGACGCGCTTGACAGCCCGCTGAAGACGCCGCGTCAGCTGATCTGGGAGTCGCGATTCGTGCCAGCCGGTACAGGTTCTCTGGTCCCGCCGCTCCCGCAGCAGCCATGTCGTTCTTCCCGGAGCTTTACTTTAACGTGGACAATGGCTACTTGGAGGGACTGGTGCGCGGCCTGAAGGCCGGGGTGCTCAACCAGGCCGACTACCTCAACCTGGTGCAGTGCGAGACGCTCGAGGGTGAGCCGGGGCCGCGAAAGGCGGGGATAGAGGCTGGCCAGGGCCTGAGGGTTCAGAGGTGTGGGCCGGGAAGCCGGAAGCGGGGGGTCTTGAAGGGCCTGAGAGGCCTCTCTGGGAATCCCGGGGCTGATAGCGGACGCGCGGGAGCGGGATCTACCTCTAGCTGTGACTCGGCGCGGGCCCAAACGCAAAGAAGGCTTTAAGAACCGCAGTTGTTCGCCTCTGCTTATGCCACCTTTTCTCTCGCTGTGCTCACCCTGCGGTTTGGAAGGAGAAGGTCTTTCGGGGGTAGCTGGTCGGTGCGAGGTGTGGCCATATGGGCCTCTTTACCCTGACGTAGCCCGAGAGCTGTTCCGTGGCAACGCTTAGGAAAGCTAAGCGGAAAAGCCCCCCACCTCTTCCCCCTCCCCCCCACCAAGACACTAAGGTCTTTGGGATCATTGTGTCTTCGTGTTGTCCTGCGGGGTGAGCCTTCCTGGGGAATTGTTGAGCCAGTTTAGCGAGGGTTTTCTCCCAACTCTGAACCGCTGGCTGGGCAGTATCTCCTGAAGGCAATGTTTGAAAGAACAAGGGTGGCCCTTGCAGATCTGGAAGTTCATATACAAGTATTTGGCCAATTAATCCCACCCCCTCAGCGAGGGGGATGCCTGTTGGGACAGGGTTTCTGAGCACAAGAGTGATGAGAAACCGAGTTCCCCTTTCTTCTCAGCACACAGCTCCAGAGTGGCGTTGTATTCTGAGGCACAGCTCCAACAGATGTACTGAGTTAGAGATGCCCCTAATTCCAGTCTTTGCCAACCACTCCCACTCCAGGTGGTAGGGAAGGGAAGGGTGGCCGGGATGTGAGGGGATCCCTGATCCTCAAGTGGTACTCGAGCAGAGGTACTGGTAGTCTCGTGATTGGTAGCTGGGTAGGGGGAGGATGGCCTGATGATTCACCCACTGGAGAACATTTTCTCATCAGAAACTTCTTGAGGTTAAAAGTGAGCTCAAAGAAAAAAATAGTTGATTGTTTACCTTGCAAACTAGACCAGTAAAGTGAAAATAAATACCTTTAAAATAGAAAACTTACCGTTAAAATACAATAATTGTAGGTGTTATGATTTTAATGTAAATCTGCAGTACAGGCCGTGCGCGGTGGCTTACGCCTGTAATCCCAGCATTTTGGGAGGCCAAGGCGGGTGGATCATGAGGGCAGGAGTTCGAGACCAGCCTGACCAAAAGGATGAAACCCTGTCTGTACTCAAGATACAAAAAATTAGCTGGGCGTGGTGGCAGGCGCCTGTAATCCTAGCTACTCCCGGGAGGCGGAGGTTGCAGTGAGCCAAGACTGCATCACTGCACTCCAGCCTGGGCAACAGAGCAAGACCCCATCTGAAAAAAAAAATCGACAATAATTGTAGATATACAGCTGAGCGCGGTGGCTCACGCCTGTAATCCTAGCACTTTGGGAGGCCGAGGCGGGCGGATCACAAGGTCAGGAGATTGAGACCATCTGTGGATCACGAGGTCAGGAGATCAAGACCATCTTGACTAACATGGTGAAACCCCGTCTCTACTAAAAAAAAAAAAAAAAAAAACACAAAAAAATGAGCTGGGCGTGGTGGCGGGCACCTGTAGTCCCAGCTACTTAGGAGGCTGAGGCAGGAGAATGGCGTGAACCCGGGAGGCAGAGCTTGCGGTGAGCCAAGATCGCTCCACTGCACTCCAGCCTGGGCAACAGAGTGAGACTCAGTCTCAATAATAATAATAATAATAATAATAATAATTGTAGGTTTTATGATGTTAATGTACATATGCAAGAAAAGTTGTTTACCTTACTTATGTGAGTAGAGGTGGGGAAGGAGAGCACTTTAGGATGCTGGGTTGTAGGCCTCTGCCAGCAACCGATTGACCTTACTGTGGGAAAAAGGGGAGAAACAGAGGTAGGCTGCCTGGGACAAGGCCTAGCACACAGTTGGAGCTTAATATGAGTTTTGTGGACTTTCTGGGACTTGTTGAAGGTCTTTATTTGCCTAAATCTAAGGTGAACATTGTTGATCATCAATAGACATTCAGTTGGTTGTTTCTCTTCTTGACTTTCCTCACTCCTGCTGCTGTCCACTTTCCTGTAACAGAGCTTCTGGGGGCACAGGGTTTTTACCATCTTCCCAGGGGACCCTCTATCATCCCCCATAAACCTGTTAGGCCATTCTTTCTACACACTTTTCCTATAACACTGCTTAACATAGGCACCCACCGCCCGCCCCCTGCCTCACCTCTTGTAGAAAACCATCCATATCCTTTTTTTTTTTTTTTTTTTTTTGAGACGGAGTCTCGCTTTGTCACCCAAGGTAGAGTGCAATGTCACGATCTTGGCTCACTGCACGCTCCGCCTCCCAGGTTCATGCCATTCTTCTGCCTCTGCCTCCTGAGTAGCTAGGACTACAGGTGCCCGCCACCACTCCTGGCTAATTTTTTGTATTTTTAGTAGAGACAGGATTTCACTCTGTTAGCCAGGATGGTCTCGCTCTCCTGACTTCATGATCTGCCCGCCTCAGTCTCCCAGAGTGCTGGGATTAAAAGTGTGAGCCACTGTGCCCAGCCCACCATCCATATCTTTAGTGTGGCATTCAGGGATCCTTTGCTCTTTCACACACATTTCTTTCTCTTCTTTTCTTTTCTTTTCTTTTTTTTTTTTTTTGAGACAGAGTCTAGCCCCGTCACCCAGGCTGGAGTGCAGTGGTGCGATCTCCGCTCACGGCAATCACCACCTCACCAGTTCAAGCCATTCTCATGCCTCAGCCTCCCGAGTAGCTGGGATTACAGGCATGTGCCACCATGCCTGGCTAATTTTTGTGTTTTTAGTAGAGAGGATTTTGCCATATTGGCAAGGCTGGTCTCGAACTCCTGACCTCAAGTGATCCACCCACCTTGGCCTCCCAAAGTACTGGGATTGCAGGTGTGAGCTACCACGCTTGGCCATTCACACACATTTCTTTTTTTTTTTTTTTTTTTTTTTTTTTTGAGATGGAGTCTTGCTCTGTTCCCTAGGCTGGAGTGCAGTGGCGCGATCTCCGCTCACTGCAAGCTCCACCTCCCAGATTCACGCCATTCTCCTGCCTCAGCCTCCCAAGTAGCTGGGACTATAGGCGCCTGCCACCACGCCCGGCTAATTTTTTGTATTTTTTTTTTTTTTTTTTTTTTGAAACGGAGTCTCGCTCTGTCGCCCAGGCTGGAGTGCAGTGGCCGGTTCTCAGCTCACTGCAAGCTCCGCCTCCCGGGTTTACGCCATTCTCCTGTCTCAGCCTCCCGAGTAGCTGGGACTACAGGCGCCCGCCACCTCGCCCGGCTAGCTTTTTGTATTTTTTTAGTAGAGATGGGGTTTCACCGTGTTAGCCAGGATGGTCTCGATCTCCTGACCTCGTGATCCGCCCGTCTCGGCCTCCCAAAGTGCTGGGATTACAGGCTTGAGCCACCGCGCCCGGCCTAATTTTTTGTATTTTTTTAGCAGAGACGGGGTTTCACCGTGTTAGCCAAGATGGTCTCGATCTCCTGACCTCATGATCCGCCCGTCTCAGCCTCCCAAAGTGCTGAGATAACAGGCGTGAACCACCGTGCCCAGCCCATTCACACACATTTCTATCCTTCATATCCCTCATGCAAGCCATCCCTCCAGCACTTGATGCACAAAGTGTGGTGGACTTTGGAGTTAGGCAAACCTGGGTTTGAATCACAATCCTGCCAATTACTGGACTACTTTAGACAACCTATGTAACACTTCTGGACCTTGGGGTTTTCAACTGGTATGTTAACAGCACCTATCTCATACAGGTTGTGAAATGTCAAGAAGCTACAACGTGTAAAACACTTAGCCCAGCACCAAGGATACAGTAAGCCCTAGGTAAATGGTAGCTCTTGTTTTCAGTATTGTTTGTACCTGTACCGTCGAGAATTTCACCTTCCTCATTTCTCTTTAAAACTGTTTATTATGGATACTGTCAAACATATGCAAATAAGAAGCAATAATATAAGCCCCTAAGTAATAATCATCTAACTACAACAATAATAAATTCTTATTGATAGAATAATTATCTGTCTTGTTTCAATACTAGCTCCATTTATAACCCCACTCCCAAATTATTCAGAAGTAAGTCCCAGATAGCATACCATTTCAGTTGTAAATATTTCAGCATCTCTGAAAAAAGTCATGAGTATTTAAAAAAAAGATATTATTCCTGCTTCCTTAAAAACAGTAATTTGTTAATATAATCAGATATCCATTTAGTGTTCAAATTTCCCTGATTGTCTCAAATTTTTAAAATATGATTTGTTTCAGTTGGGATCCAGATGTGATCCCTCCATTTCAGTTGATACTCTCTCAAGTATTTTAATATATAGATTGAAGTTAGATTACTTGATTTATAGATTTTCCATCCATCTCGATTTTACTGATTCCATCTCTGACATATAGTTGAACTTGTTCCTCTGTCCCAATTAGTAGTAGATCTAGAGGCTTGCTCAGATTTTGGTTCAATTCCTTTTTTTTTTTTTTTTTTTTTTTTTTTTTTTTGGTGAATACTTAATAGGTGGTATTTGTACTTCTTTTTTGGTGTGTGAATACTTAATAGGTGGTGTTTGTACTTTTTTTTTTTTTTTGAGACAGAGTCTCACTCTGTCACCTAGGCTGGAGTGCAATGGCGTGATCTCGGCTCACTGCCACCTCTGCCTCCCAGGTTCAAGTAATTCTCCTGCCTCAGCCTCCCAAGTAGCTGGGATTACGGGCATCCGCCACCTGGCTAATTTTTTTGTACTTTTTTTAGAGATGGGGTTTCGCCATGTTGGCCAGGCTGGTCTGGAACTCCTGACCTCAGATGATCCACCCACCTCAGCCTCCCAGAGTGTCAGGATTACAGACATGAGCCACTGCAACTATCCAATGTTTGTACTTCTATTGGAAGGCACATAATACCTAGTTTCTCTTTTTATGGTGTAAGGAATAATTGACATTTATTGACTGGAACCATCATTTCACTGGGGGTTGCAAAATAGTGCTATTCTAATTCTGTTTCCTTCTGTAGTTGCCAGCTTGACTACTTCTATGCCTGTAAACTTCCAGTAATCAACTACTTAGTTATCCTGAGATACAGTCTGTATAGGAGAGTTTACGATAAATGCTTGGTTCTTTCCAGTAGTTACCAGGTTTCAAAATAATGAGTTGTTTCACCAACATCCTCCAAAAATGACTAATGAGGTTTTGTGACTAAACCAACCAAGAGATTTGTTTAGTATTATAACACACTAATGGATTTTAATGTATTTATTATGTTTCAGTTGATTAATCTTATTGATGCTTAAATTGTCTCTTGGTCAGTGGAAGCTTTTTCAGTTGACTGCCAAGTCTTTTTTATGTAACCCTGTAGCCATTGAAAGTTTCCTTACTATCTGAGATATCTGTTTTGTTTTTTTTTTCTTTTTTTTTTTTTTGGAATGGAATCTTGTTTTCTTACCCAGGCTGGAGTGCAGTGGCACATTCTCAGCTCACTGCAACCTGGATTCAAGTGATTTTCCTGCCTCAGCCCCCTGAGTAGCTGGGACTACAGGCCTACGCTACCACGCCTGGCTAATTTTTAGTAGAGATAGGATTGCACCATGGTAGCCAGGCTGGTCTTGAACTCCTGACCTCAGGTGATCCACCAACCTCGGCCTCCCAAAGTGCTGGGATTATAGGTGTGAGCCACTCTGTCTGGCCTGAGATGCCCATATGTTCTAATCTTACCTTGAACATTTCTTGACCCAGACCTAGAGTCTTCATTCCTCTTAGGAGACTTGGTTCTTTTTATTAAAGTTATATTTAGAGCCCGTAATCCGAGTCATGTGGGGTTCTCATTGATACTGTATTGGATGTCATTCTTGGTTTTTCCCATGGATAGTTTAGCTCTTCTCTTACTCAGAAACTTGGAAATTACAGAGAAGCAAATGGCTTGCTGGATTATGTAGCAGTGCTTCAGCTGATGAGTACCAGAATGCCAGTTTCCTAATTTGGAATGGGAGCTCTACCTGATACTTGGGCCAGTCAGGACATCTCCCTCCTGTTGTAAAGAAGTATAATTAACACTCGAGGAGTCCTGTGTCCTTCTCAACTTCCATGTGAGCTAATGGTCCTGAAGATTGTTCTTCTCAGCCAGAGAGTTAGATCCTTGGAGGCCATGGTTGAAGCGCCTATATGTGATGTGCTGGCTGTTGTCCAGAACACTTTTATCCCTCTCTACCCTGATTCATTTGTCTTCTGTCCATTACATCTCTTTGTGCGTTTCAACATTATTTCACAAGAGACAATTTTATGCAAGAAGAAGAGAGACTCTAGACTGGGCTTGGCCAATCGCCAGTCACAATGTCACATGAAACTGCAGATGCAAATGTTGATGGTGTGGCAAGTCGTTTAGCACAGACTGATTGTGGGGTGGTTAGGAGTGTGACTGGAAAATTAAGGAGAGATTAGCTCTTGAAGGATTGTAAAAACCATAGAAAGGACTCTGTCCTGAGTGCAGGGGATGGGATGGTAAAACTATTAGACTTGTACTTTAGAGGATACCTGCAATTTGAAGGCAGAGGCCACCCTGGAGGCAGAAAGAACAGTTTGCAGGTTCTTATAGTAATCCAGGCTGGGGGTGAGCCTGACCTCAAGCATTGGCTGGGAGTATTGTAGGAGAATTTAAGGAAGGGGAATTGATAGGACTTGAGGGTTGGGTAAGAAGGCTGGGGGAAGAATAAGTCAAAGTCGATGTCCTCATCTCTGGCTTAGGCAACTGTGTAGGTGGCAAAATGAAATGACGGTGACATGTAGGAGAAGGAACAGGTTGGAGGAGTGAGAAGATGAAATTGAGGGATCTGTGAGCCATCTGAGTAGAGGAGATACAAAGGTTATTTTTGGTGCTCAGGTGTGACAGTTCTGAACTTGGGAAATTGAGGTAGCAGTGTGTCCATGGTCCCCAAGAGATAACCATGGAATCAGAAGAGTGGAGGCTGAAGATGGGACCCTCCCCCAGGAGGCGCTTCAGTTGATCAAAGGACTTGGGGGAAGATGATGGTCCTGCCAAAAAGGCCAAAGGCATTCCCTGAAATGTGAGTAGCCCCAAAGGAGAGCCTGAAAATAAATGAGGTAGTGAGTGCCAAATGTGGCCAAGAGATTGATAAAGTCAGCCTTCCATTTGGTTTTGCCGTTCAGAGGTCATAGGAGACCTTAATGAGAACAGAAGAAGGTGAGGCTAGAAGGTGACAGCAGTGGTTGGGCAGAGACAATGTCTAGATAGTTAGAGAAGACCTTACTGATGAACTGATCCCAGCGCAGCCACTTAATTGGCTTTGTGACCTTGGGCAAGTCATTTGTCCTCAGCTGTAAAATGGGAATAATATTAGGGTCTCTGAGATGTTTGTGAAGTGTAAGCACAGGGCCTGGGACCAAGTGAACAGTTGGAGAGGCCAGCTTTTCCCCAGTGGTCATTCTCTGCCATCACTCCTAGGAGACAGGTGCCATGGTGGGCCTTGAGTGGCTAATACAAATATGTCACACAGGTCTTGCTTAGGGCAGGTGTGCCTGTCTAATAGGCAAACTGGGTGACCATCAAAATGGCATTGAGTGCACAGTAGGTGTAGGGTATTTTAGGGGGGGGATGTATTATGTGGTGGGTGACAGTTAATGGGTGTGGGCTTTCTTTTTGGGGTGATAAAAATGTCCTAAAACTGGCCAGGCATGGTGGCGCATGCCTATAATTGCAGCACTTTGGAAGGCCGAGTCCGGGGGATCACGAGGTCAGGAGTTCGATACCAGCCTGGCCAACATGGTGAGACTCCCATCTCTACTAAAAATACAAAAAATTGCCTGGGTGTGGTGGCTCACGCCTGTAATCCCAGCACTTTGGGAGACCAAGGTGGGCAGATCTCGAGGTCAGGAGATCAAGACCATCCTGGCTAATGCAGTGAAACCCTGTCTCTACTAAAAATACAAAAAATTAGCCAGGCATGGTGGTGGGCGCCTGTAGTCCCAGCTACTTGGGAGACTGAGGCAGGAGAATGGTGTGAACCTGGGAGGTGGAGCTTGCAGTGAGCCCAGATTGCACCACTGCACTACAGCCTGGAAGACAGAGCGAGACTCCGTCTCAGACAAACAAACAAAACCACAAAAAATTAGCTGGGCATAGTCGCAGGCACCTGTAATCCCAGCTAGTTGGGAGGCTGAGGCAGGAAAATTGCTTGAACCCGGGAGGCGGAGGTTGCAATGAGCTGAGATTGTACCACTGCACTGTAGCCTGAGCGACAGAGTGAGACTCCATCTAAAAAAAAAGAAAAAAAAAAAAAAGTCCTGAAACTGATTGTGGGGGCGGTGCACAATTCTGTGAGTATACTAAAAACCATGAATTGTGCACTTTAAGTTGGCAAATTGTATGGCAAATGAATTATATTTCAGTAAAGCTGTTGCCGCCCCCACCCCCTAGCCCCAAATTAGCCAGGCCAAGAGGTGGGAAGAGCATAGGGAGAAGAAATGGCAGTAGTCTCAGAAACACGAAACTGCCTTGTGCATGAGAGTAGCCTTGGGAGATGGAAGGAGAAAGTAGAGTGTGTCGAGGATTTGCAGCAGCGAGGTCTGGATAGGTGCATTGGGCTGGTTCCTGGAAGACTGTGGGTATCTTAGAAGGACATATTGCTCAGGAAGGATGAGAGTTATGGTACAAATTTAAAAAGAGAGAGATTCTTGTTAAGGTTAATGTGTAGGAAATGTCTTATTTAGGAGTTTCTGTGTATAGTCTTGCCTGGAAATAGTTTATACGTTTCATTTTGTTTGTCAAAGGAAACTCTATTGAATTGGTGAAATTAGATGACCACAACTTGGACAGCAAGATGAGCTTAGCTCAGTCCTAAACTCCTCTGAGTCAAATGTGATCCAAAGGAAGAAATGACATGGTACTGGCAATCTAGTGAGTACAAGTGAGAGAGGGGAGTTGGGGGCTGGGAGAGGGCATTGGGAGAAGGGTGTGCAGAAGGCAATAATGGAAGGAGCATTTACTCTGTGGAAGGAAGGGAATGAGCATGTTGAGTTGTGAGAGCCTGGGCCCCACACAAGCCTAGGGTTTTTCCCTCATGTTAGCCCCACTGCCCTGGGCAGTGTCATTGCTGCACGAGGAGACCCCGAAGCTCAGTGGCGGATGAACTGGCACAGGTTGTTTGTGGTGTCTGGCAGCCTGCTGCACTCGTTGCTCCCCTCCAGCTTGCTGCTGCTGCAGCCTGTGAGGATGAGGCCCTAGAGCAGGAATGGAGGCTAGGGCTAGGCAGGGGGGAGGTTTGGCATCTTGCTATCATGAGCCAGTGTGGGAACCTAACCCCTCAGTGGGTGAAGAAATGGGGAATTGTGGAGGAGGTAGGGTTGGTGGTGTGATACAATTAGAAGCTCACTGGGCCTGGCATGGTGGCTGACGCCTGTAATCTCAGCCACTTAAGAGGCTGAGGTGGGAGAATCACTTGAGCCCAGGAGTTTGAGACCAGCCTGGGCAACATAGTGAGACCCCCCCACCCCCTGCCCAATCTCTTAAAAATTAATAATGTAGGAGGCTGTGGTGGGAAGGTCACTTGAGCCTGGGAGGTTGAGGCTGCAGTGAGCTGTGATCACACCACTGCAATCCAGCCTGGGTGACAGAGAGAGACCCTGTCTGGAAAAAATATATATATATTAATAATTAATTTTTTAAAAAAAACTTGCTCTGAGGGAGAGGATGATTAATCTGTACAAAAATCACAGATAGGAGAAATAAGTTCTATTCCATACCATAGGGTGACTATATTTAACAATATTATATATTTTTAAACTGCTGTAAGAGAGGATTTTGAATGTTCTCAACACAAAGAAATAATAGGCCACGTTTAGTGGCTCATATCTGTAATCCCAGCACTTTAGGAGGCTGAGGCAGTTAGATCGCTTGAGGTGAGGAGTTTGAGACCAGCCTGGGCAACATGGTGAAACCCCCAAATCTATTGAGAACACAGAAATTAGCCGGGCGTGGTGGAGCATGCCTGTAATCCCCAGCTACTTGGGAGGGTGAGGCAGGAGAATTGCTTGAACCCAGGAGGCAGAGGTTGCAGTGAGCCAGGATCACCCCACGGTACTCCAGTCTGGGCAACAAAATGAGACTCTGTCTCAAAAACAAAGAAATAATAAATGTTTGAGTTGATGGATATGCTAATTACCCTGAATTGATCATTACACGGGGTATATATGTATCAAAATATCACATGTATCCTATAAATATGTGCAATTGTTACAGGTCAGTTATAAACAAAAAAGAAACTTGCTCTGAGGCTCTAGAGGATGAATTTGCAGGAACAGGCCAGAAGCAGGACACTTGCTAGCCGCTCTTGCAGCTCTCCAGGTAGGAGAATATGGACTAACTAGGGTAGGAGTGAAATGAGGGGGGATGAAGGACCGGGTCAGAGATCAGCTTGGGAGATGAAAACCACAAGATTGGGCCAGTTTTTATTAGATGTGGGGTGAAGGGGGTTAGAAGTCAGGCTGCTGGCTTAATAAATGACTGGGTGGATGCTGGAGCTCTTTTTGAGATGGGGGCTACCAGAGAATGGGGTAGGAAAGTTAGGGGTGCAGATTGGGGGGTGGGAGGGAAGTGTTCTACCTCAAATGTCTGAGGGAGTCCAGCAGGCAGGTGGCTGTGTGGGGAAGTAACACTAAAGATATTAACCTGGAAGTCACCAGTACACTGGCTGGCGGCAGTTAGGCCCGCACCAGGCCATCTGTTGGCTTGTAGCCAGGGCAAGCCTGCCTTGGAAGCCTAGCTCTGCCCACAAGTCCTGCCAGGAGGCTAGAGAGCAGCCTTAACTGTGGGCCAAGTGGACACAAGTGTGGCCTAATGAGGACACCTGGCATGGAGCCCAGTTTGGCAAGTGGAACAGAGAGAGGGACAGCCGGGCTCTCCCTCCAGATTCCTGCCATGTCTCTTCCTGCATGATGCTGGGGCATGGTGGTTTTTTGTTTTCTTGTTTTCTTTTTGACTAAATACAATTTTTAATTCCAAAAAGTTGGTAGAAGGATGACCTGGTGTAGACTCTCCAAGGGGTATACATTGTCACCCCTTTGTCAAAACACTGCATGCATATACCGTTTGACCCTGCAACCCAACTTATAAGGTTGTATCCCGTAGATTAGCATGGGATAGCATGTACAGAGGTGTTTACGCTAGCCTTGTTGGTAACAGCTAACTATTAGAACCAATGGAATATCCGGTGATTTGGTTATGGTCTGGTTAAATAAACCATGGTCTGTTCTTAAAATGGAATACTATGAGAGAGTGCTCAAAAGCATGAAGTTCCATAAGGGCTGATTTAGAAATATACTGTTAGGTAAAAAGTTGCAAAGCGTTACATATAATCCCATCTTGGTAGACTACCAGATGGACATACACATGTTTTTGGAAGCATAGGTGCCACGTTGTCATGAGTGACAACCTCTGGGGAGAGGGATTTATAGAGGCTGGGAGGGGGATGATTTCAATGTTGACTTTTTATGTACTCTTCTATTGTTTAAATGTATTAGAGTGAATACATTTTGTAATTTGAAACATTCAATAAAGATATTTAAGGAAAATTAGGACATGTAGGTGAGCAAAGAGAAGGGTCCCCACACCCAGCAGCCAACAAAGTTAAGGCCTGTGCTGGAGAGCCTGGGACCTTTGTGAGCCAGGTTTTGGTTCGCAGCATTGTAGGGCTGGTCTGAGTCTTAGGGAAACCCCATGAAGCCACTTCTCTTTACACCTGAAGACTCCCAAGTGTGGTGGGGGTGCTTGAGGGCCCAGGCCAGAGCTGGCTGGAGCTGCAGGGCCCCTGTCCAGGTACAGCCCCTGTGAGCAGGTGACCACTTAACTGGCCGTTTTTCTGTCTGTCCTTTGCCTCTTCCTCCCGACCCCAGCTCCTGTATTCGCTTTGTTGGTTGCATTTTGCACTGACATATACTTTAGCCCTATTGATTGATTGATTGATTGATTGATTGACTGATTGATTGATTTTGAGAAGGAGTCTCACTCTGTCGCCTAGGCTGGAGTGCAATGGCGCAATCTCGGCTCACTGCAACCTCCGCCTCCCGGGTTGAAGCGATCTTCCTGCCTCAGCCTTCTGAGTAGCTGGGATTACAGGCGCGTGCCACCATGCCTGGCTAATTTTTGTATTTTTAGTAGAGGTGTGGTTTCACCATGTTGGTCAGGCTGGTCTCGAACTCCTGAGCTCGTGATCCACCCGCCTCGGCCTCCCGAAGTGCTGGGATTACAGGTGTGAGCCACTGCGCCTGGCCTTTAGCCCGATTGTATCTGGGAAGCTATTTGTGGTCAAGTCAGTAAGAGTTCCCACAGGAGCCAATAACTGCTATTTCCAAATCCCTGCCACAGGATGTGTTGTCAGAACTTGCTCTGGTGGGTGATAACATACACTTTTTCTTGGGTTTACTCAGTGATTTCTTGGGCCTGGTTTCCGAGGTGGAGCCAGTGCTTGAACCCCTGCTAGGCCTTTTGAAGTATCCTCAGCATAGGCAGATGTCAGCCATTCAGGGCCCTTAGTACATAAGGCTTTCTGGGTGACTAGGGTTTCTTGATGGCAGAGACGGAAATGCTTCAACACCTTATTTTAAACATTGCATAATACACTCTGGAATATATTAGTCTCACTTCTGTGCTTGCTTGCTTCCTTTCCTTTCTTTCCTTCCTTCCTTTTTTTTTTTTTTTTTTCCTTTTTCTTTTTGAGACTGGGTCTTGCTCTGTTGCTCAGGCTGGAGTTCAGTGGTCCAAACACAGCTCACCGCAGCCTTGACCTCCCAGGCTGAAACAATCTTTCCACCTCAACCCCCCAAATATCTAGGGCTACTGGCATGCACCACCACACTTAGCTAATTTTTGTTTCTTTTGTAGCGAAAGGGTTTTGTCATGTTTCCCAGGCTGGTCTTGAACTCCTGGGCTCAAGTGATCCTCTTGCCTCGGCCTCCCAAAGTACTGAGATTGCATGCATGAGCCACCATGCCCAGCTCCTTTTCTTTTTTCTTTTTTCTTTTTTTTTTTGAGACTCACCCAGGTTGGATTGCAGTGGCATGATCATGACCCACTGCAGCCTCAATCTCCCAGGCTCAGGTGATCCTTCTACCTCAGCTTTCCCAAGTAGCTGGGAGTACAGGCATGTGTCACCATGCCTGGCTAATTTTTTATTTTTTAGTGGAGACAGGGTCTCGCTATGTTGCCCAGGCTCCCTGCTTTCTTTCTTTCTTTCTTTTTTTTTTTTGAGACAGAGTCTCACTCTGTTGCCCAGGCTGGAGTGGAGTGGCCAGATCTCAGCTCACTGCAAGCTCGGCCTCCCGGGTTTACGCCATTCTCCTGCCTCAGCCTCCCGAGTAGCTGGGACTACAGGCGCCCGCCACCTCGCCCGGCTAGTTTTTTGTATTTTTTAGTAGAGACGGGGTTTCACCGTGTTAGCAAGGATGGTCTCGATCTCCTGACCTTGTGATCCGCCCGTCTCGGCCTCCCAAAGTGCTGGGATTACAGGCTTGAGTCACCACGCCCGGCCTCTTTCTTTTTTTTTGAGACAGGATCTCACTCTGTTGCCTAGGCTGGAGTGCAGTGGCTCCATCATGGCTCACTGTAACCTTGACCACCTAGGGTCAAGCAAACCACGCACCACCATGCCCAGTTGATTTTGTTTATTTTTGGTAGAGACAAGGTCTCATTATGTTGGCCAGTTTGGTCTCAGAACTTCTGGGCTCAAGTCATCTTCCAGCCTTGGCCTTCCAAAGTGCTGGGATTACAGGTGTGAGCCACTGTGCCCGGCCAACTCCTGTTCTTTTTTTTTTTTTTGAGACAGTTTTATTCTTGTTGCCCAGGGTGGAGTGCAATGGCACGATCTTGGCTCACCGCAACCTCCGCCTCCTGTGTGTGAGTGATTCTCCTGCCTCAGCCTACTGAGTAGCTAGGATTACAGGCATGCGCCACCATGCCTGGCTAATTTTTTTGTTTTTTTGTTTTTTGTTTTTTGTATTTTTACTAGAGATGGGATTTCTCCATGTTGGTCAGGCTGGTCTCAAACTCTCGACCTCATGTGATCTGCCATCTTGGCCTCCCAAAGTGCTGGGATTACAGGCGTGAGCCACCGCACCTGGCCCAACGCCTGTTCTTTATGAGACATTCCTGCGTGGCTCTGTGGGTACCTGTAGTCCTACTGCCTCAGAGGTTAATGACTGGGAGATGCTGGCCAGGAGTCTGAAGCAGTGATTAAATTGGAGGGATGTGTTGAAGGGGAACTGAAGCTGGCGGGCGTACCCTCTTCCCACCAGAAGGGCCCCTCGCTGTGGACAATGCCATCCTCCCTTCCACCACAAGGGGGTGCGCCAGGATCACTCCATTGTCAAGGAGCCTGGGGAGGGAGGTGTGGCTGGACCCCGGGAGTCAGCCAGGCTGCCTCTCCTCTGCTTTTCCATGAGGCAGCTGCCACAGCACTGTCCCTTGGGTCTCTGCCTTGGGCCCTACTTCCCTCACTTAAGTCCCAGTTGGCCTTCTCAGATGAGGTAAGGCTTGTCACTTAGTGTCTCCTGTCTGTGTACCTCTACCCACCTTTACCTCCCTGTGCCCTATCTTCCTGGGTTGGGAAGGAGAAGGCCAGGGGACATTTCCTGATGCTCTCTGCCCTGGTGCCCAGTGCAGGCTGCTCCAGCCTTGCCCACCACACCGTCCTCATTTGCCCTCACCTGGGTCATGCCAGCAGCTCAGAGTTGGAGCTGCAGGTGCAGCACAGTGTGCTATGAACCTAAGGGTCTTGGGAGCTCCAAGTAGGAGCTTGAGGCAGCCCAGGGATCAGGGCTACACTTCTCAGGCTCCTAGACCCATGCACCTCCCTAGGTTGTCACCACTCTTGTCCTGCCACCCCGGCCCCTCCAGGAGAGGGAAAATTTGTCTTCAGGACAGAGGATGAACTTTTCTTTCCTAACCTCATTTGGCACTCCCTCTGAGGGGCATGTAGGATGTATGTGGCATGTATAGGTACATGTATGCAGGGTGACTCCGGGAGATGGCCGAACCAGGCACCCTGAACACCATGTAAGCACTGCAGGTCCACATGGTCAGGCTGGCAATGGGTTATCATTAGTTGATTGGCAACTCTCTCCTACCCTGTACCGCAGTTTGGAGGCCTCTCCATTGGTCTCCCTGGCATCTGCCTTGTCCAACACCTACTCCCTGGCTGATGTTTTAAAAAATCTATTCTGCCCTAGAATGTTGGTCTTCCTCCTTTTCAAAGGCAGGAAAATCAAGGCCCCGAAGGGTGCTTTAGTAGGCTAGGCTGCTGCTGTGTGGCCTGGGCACCTGCTCTGTGTGTCCAAACCTAGCAACTCCCCTGAAGGACCAAGGAGTAGGCACAAGGGGCAGGGCTGGGGTTGCCCCTGTGTGAATGTGGGTGGTCCTGAGGACCGCTGAGCAGATTGATGGCAGGGGAAAGGAATATATGGAGGAGCATCCCTGACTGGTGCTAGACACTGCTTTCCTGGCCATCTCTGGCCTGGCCCTGGGCATTTGCCCAGACCTTGCCCCCCTTTGGATGCTCAGGCAGTGGTTTGCAGGCCTTGACCTCAACAGAGGCTTTCGTGCTTGGCTGGTGGATGGGGCTTTCCCCTCTGAGGAGTCATCTGAAACTCAGCCTTTACCGCCTGTCCCTGTCCCTGTGCTGGTGGCCACTCAGAGGCTCCACAGCCCCAGGGTCTCCCCTGCAGTTGTCATCAGTTCTTCTGAGGCTGCTCCATGGGTATCCAGGCCAGGGGTCTCACCTAGAGCCCCTGAATGACCTCAGGGGCTGGGTTGCAGGGAGTCAATGTGGTCTGGGCCTGACTAGGCTAGAACAGTGTCATAGCTGGACAGGAACCTGGAGGTACCGTTATCCAGCTCTCTTCATCTGGGAAGCTGGGTCCAAGGTGAGGCCTAAGGGTGTAATTATGGTCTCCTGACATCTGTCTTGGCAGTTCCTATCCAATCACTCTACGTTCTTTGATTTTTTTTCCCCCTTTATCTATTCTTTCATTTATTCACTCAAGAATGCCTGGACTATATCTCTATGAACTGACCCCCAACTCAGGAAGTGGTAGTCATGCAAGAAGGACCCTGCTTCTGGGGCCCTTGTCTTTCCCTCAGGCCTTGCCACATGGCATTTAGCTTGGAACTTGAAGGGTTGGGAGCTGATGAATACAGATGAGCTGCAATCCACCACGCAGCACACAGGGCCCTGAGGCTGCCAGGTCATGGGTTCAGCTCTGCCTGTTTTCCCCCCGCCCCCAACCCTTTATGCTTCAGGCTAGATACCATATCACAAGGCCTTGGGGAGCACAGGGTCCTGGAATGTTACCCTTCAGTATCCGCGCAGGCTCCATGCCTCCCACCTGCCCCAGTGGCTTCAGTCATTTGGACCTGACTTACACTGTGTGGTCAAGCAAGTGACCATGTCCCTCCCAGGGGCCAGCCCAGGTTCACAGCACTGGCTCACTCTGGCATGTTACTGTTGCCCCCACGACTGTCCCACGAGGCCCTTGAGCAGGGCCGCTGAGGGGAGGGCTGAAAGGAAGGGTGGGTGGGGTCCTGGGGGTGCTGTACTGGACCAGCTTGTATAGTTACTGCTTCTGCCATCTTCTTGCCTGGACCAAGCCTCTTGGCTCTGCCAGGCGAAAGTATGGGATGGATTAACTCTACCTCTGGCCTGGGCTACTCTGACCAGTTTCTTTTTTCTTCTCTTTTCTTTTTCTTTGCTTTTTTCCTCCCCTCCTTCCTGCCTACCTCCCTCTTTCTTTTTTTTTTTTTTATTTCTTTCTTGAAAGGGTCTCATTCTGTCACCTAGGCTGGAGGGCAGTGGCACGAATACTGTAGTCTTGACCTCCTGGGCTCAAGTGATCCTCTCGCCTTAGCCTTTTGAGTAGTTGGGACCACAAGCACGTGCTACCACACCTGGCTAATTTTTGTATTTTTTGTAGAGACAGACTCTGTGTTGCTCAGGCTGGTCTTGAGCTTCTGGGCTCAAGTGATCCTCCCACCTCAGCCTCTCAAAGTGCTGGGATTACAGGCGTGAGCCACCATGCCCAGCCTCTGTCCAGTTTCCATGAGCCACAGGGAATGGGACTTTATGCTGACAGTGCGTGAGCTCACAGCCCCAGATGAGGTTTGATCCCACGAGCCCAAACACAGGGCCTAGGTCAAAGCAAAATGAGTATTTCCTACTTTTCTCCTTCGTGCTGGCTCTGGGCACCATGGAACTGGCAGGATGCTCCAGCCAGGATCCAGCCTGACTTGCTTATTCTCACTGAGAACAGCCGCCTCTAGGGAGCCCTAGAAATCCCCTCCACCTCTACCTGAGTGAGCCCCAACTTTCCTTCATGTCCTTCCTAAGATGGCTGTGCATGTGGAACAGGAGTCCAGCATCAAAAGCTGACAGGATTGCTCAGGTGGTGCAGGCCAGCAGACCCAGAAGCTAGACAAGGGCATGTTCCAGGTTTTTTTTTTTTTTTTTTGAAACAGAGTCTTCCTCTGTCTCCCAGACTGGAGTGCAGTGGCATGATCTTGGCTCACTGCAGCCTCAACCTCTCAGACTCAAGCCATCCTCCCACCTTAGCCTCCCAGGTAGCTGGGACTACAGGCACACACCACCGCGCTGGGCTCATTTTGTTTTATTTTTTGTGGAGACTAGGTCTCACTATGTTGCCCAGGCTGGTCTCAAACTCCCTGGGGTCAAGTGATTCCCCCACCTTGGCCTTCCAAAATGCTGGGATTATAGGTGTGAGCCACCATACCCAGCCTCAGCCAGCTTTTGAGCACAGCACATTGCCATAACTGGCCTTCCTTGGGCTACCTGGCATCTGGCCACGCCAGACCAGTTTATCTCTTACTCATGCCCAGGCAAACTCACATCTTTGGGAAAATGAAAAGAAGCTCTTCTTCACAGCTCCAGATCCACTCCAACCTGCAGGTTCTGTAACTGTGGTGGCAAACCTGGAGAAGAAAGAGCTCACTTCGGTCAAAGTGCAGGGCATCAACAGAGGAAGGTGTGGCCCCCACCTCCCAGAGTGAGGCTGGGTTGTCTGATTCTCAGGCTGGGCTGTGGCCAGGGAACATAGGGAAGCTGCCCTGCAAGCCCTGTGTCTCCTGGGACATGTCAGTCCCATGGAGCCTTCGGGCCTGCGTGGGGACGGCCTGGTGAGGGGCTGTCCAGGTGGATCTCCACTCAGTCACAGGAGAGCTTCTTGGAACTTGCCCTGGGTGCAGCAGTAACCAGTTGTGCCCCTCCCTTTGGCACATGGGACTGTCGCCTGCCTGGCACCCTCCTGACTGTCAAACGAGTTGACTTCCTCCTAGGATGTGAGAAATGCTTTCATCCTCCCAGTCACAGGGACAAGGTGTTCCTGAGAGTATGAGGGTAATTAAATATGTCTCTGCCACCACCTGCCACCTGTCTCAGAGCAGGGAGTGGGGTGATGAACCCAGGGCTGACATCCTTTTGCTTCCTGGACTTGGGAGGTGACTCTCCCATTTGATCCCTGTGTCTGATGTTGCTAGTGGTCGGTGCCACTGGCGCCTGGTGTCAGCTGGACCATCTCTGCAGATCGGCCCCATTTCTCTACTGTGAGTGCCTCACCTCACTGAAAAACCTCTAACATGAAACAAAAGGTGGGTCCAGGAACCGAGGAAGGAGAATTTACCGTCCTTTCCCTGCAGGAGCTCTGCCTCAGCCACCTGAAACCTAGTAACTTGCATGTGACCGTGCCAGCAAGAGACTCCAGGTTCTTCCCAAGACTGCTGGCCTGCCAGCCCAGAGGTTTCCCGTGAAGCAAGAGCTGCCCTTGGCTATACTACCTCCTGCCTGCTTCCAAGACCCTCAGGGCAACTCAGGGTGTGATGGGTGGTGCAGAGTTCTGTCCTTGCCTCTCTCTATCCAGGTTGCTGGGACTGCTCAGAGCTCTCTATGATCTTGCTGATAGATGAGATGTAGGTTTGGGGACAGGAGCCCCGGATCTTGAGCCAGCCCTGTTTCTCTTTCCACAGGAGATAGCAGAGTGTTAGCATGCTCATACTGTACAAGGTCCCCTGCAGGCTTTATGACAGGGAAGAGGACATGCTAAAGGCCTGGGAAAGGGTTGGGACAGACCATGGAGAGGAGGAACAGGTACATTCTGTACAGAACTTAGTAGGACAGCCTAAGCAACAGCCTGAAGTCAAGGCTACACACTGCTGGGCTCATGGTGTTTGCCAGGAGAAATGGACTATGGTATGCTGTGCTCAGCTTTCTGTAAACCACTGCCTTTGCTCAGTGTCCGTGCAGTGCCCTGGGAGGCTGGCACTGCAGAATCTGTTACCCGGTGACTAGCCAGGGGCCTGGTTCCAGAGAGATTCCACAAGTGTTTTAGGGCCAATTTGTAGACAGGATTTGAACCCAGGTCCTTGAGGCTCTGAAGCCCAGTTTCTTTCTCCCCTGTCCTACTCAGCTGCCTAAGGAATGATGTCATGAAGCCAGTGATCTGGCAAAATGGATCTGCAGAGGGGGCCAGGACTGTGGGATAGGTCAGCTGATAGGTGATGGGTGGGCCTGCACTGGCCAGGGAAAGGTGCCATGGACACCCCAGTTGAGGGTGGTAGTGCCAAGGCTCTGGATGGGGAATAGCAGGTGGCATGGAGGGGAGGGGGGAAAGCTGGCATTTGATAGGAAGTGTTGGAACTTGGGGTTACTCAGTCAATTGGTGTTACGTGAGGTTCGCAGAGAGACTGTAAAGGGCCCTGGCAGAGGCCTGGGGGCTGAAGAGGACACTCATACTGTGCTGCAGGCCCCAGGTAAACCCAGGGTTAATGGTTTCCATGCTGTGGCTCCCACACTGAGAGTTCCAGATGTGGTGCTCTGACCCTGCAGATCTAGCCAGCCAGTGCACACATCTGCTTTGGAGCTGATATGAAAAAAAAGGTCTTCTCCCACCCCTGAGCCTAGGGAGTAGGTCAGGCTCAGCACATTCACCGAGGAGGGGCAGGGCAGCTCTCGCTTTGTTGGGCCACCAGCCTGGCCATCTGTCCACATCAGTCCATCTGTCTGAGTTTTCCTACTTTGAGCCAGTAGAAGTTGTAGCATTGGAGGTAGAGCCCAGGTCCAGTCCCTTCGAAGCAGTCTTCTCAGCAAGGCCAGGGGAGTGGTAGAACAGGCTCCAAGGCTCTGCCACCCTTGCAGAGAATGGCAGTGTGGGCACACCAGAGTCTAGGGAGCATGTTCTCACATCTGGTTCCATTCAGTGGGCCTCAATTCCTGAAAACCCCTGAGCTCCCCAGGAGAGCCTCACTGAGTGACCTCTGGAAAAGCAGAAGTAAAGTCTGGGAACACACTGTCCTCTCACACTCTGCCGTGGCCAGCTGGCCAGCAAGACCCCTCCATGGGCCGGCCATGAGGCCACGGGGGAGCCTCAAGCGGGGCTGCCCCGCCTAGTGTGCTGGCCAGGGGCTGCCTCCATGCCTACTGGGCCCAGGGGCATGTGGGACCAACCCCCTGGCATGGGCCAGGACCCTCCTTTCTGCCTCCCTGTGGCCCTTGGGGAGGAACTGCAGAGGCCTGGGGGCTGAAAAGGCTGTGTGCCATCTGACCCTGGGAGCCCTGGAGAGGCTGAAAGATCCCCTTCTGGGTTGGCAGGATCTGGGAAAAGTTTCAGGAAGTGGGCGGGGGCAGGGCTGCCCAACTGCCACCTCTCAAGGCCTGTCTGATGCTGGCTGCCAAGCCCATACTTTGTCACACAGAGAGCAGAAAGCACTGGGCAGGCTGAGTGTCCTATGCCCTCTTACTAATCAAGGGCTAGGGTGATAGTCAGGGGTGCCAGCTGGGGCCCACTATGTGGCCAGCCTGAGTCTGGTGCAGCCTGGCGACCCCTGAGAGGGGCAGCCATGCCAGGTGGGTCTTAGGCTGCAACCTTCTCAGGCCTCTTCAAAGACCTCAGCTGCCCCTGCTGGAACCAGGGCAATGGTCCTTGACACAGGCAACCTCAGGGTGGACAGGGCCGGCCCGTGGAGGCGGGAGGGCAGGGATTCTCACTTTCCAGGCTGGGGGTGTGTCTTCCCAACCCAGCCTCTCCATGGGCCTGAGAAAGCAGCACTATTTCCTACACTTTAAGGGCTTCTCTCTCCAGCAGCCTGTGGACTTCCCTGGAGCACTTGCTGGAGCAGAGATCACAGGAAGGTCACTCTGGCCAGCAAGTAGCACTGTTAGACCAGTCAAGGGCTGAGGTAATGCTAGGGCTGAGGGCACGGGGCCTCCCAGGCTGTGGTGGAGGGCAGAGCTCCAGCTCCAGGGCTACATGGACTGCTAGGTGAACGTGACAGCAAGCCATTTGATTTGGAGGACTTCATTCTGTTGATGGTGTGGAGAGTGGACTTGGGAGTAGGGAGCCAAGATATAGGGCAGAAGGCCTGGGTAGTGCCAGGAGAAGGAGTTGGAGGGAGAGTCATCTGAACATGGGGACAAGAATGTGGGACACAGAGGAGGTGTTGGAACGTCCCAGGGTGCAGACTGAGGAGCAAGCCTAGGCCTGAGGGAAGGCTGGAGACACCGGGAGACTGAGTTGGTCTGCTGCTTCTGAGTTGGGGTTTAGGTCAGACAGCAGAGAGAACTTCCTGAGAGCAGCAGCATCTTCTTGAACATGAGAAATCGGCCTCCAAGGAAGTCTTTTACTGTGGGAGATCACAAGCTGGCCAGACATTCCTGGTGTTGGGCCATGGATGGGAGGATTTGGGGTAGACAGCTGGGCTTGTGGGTAGACCAGAGCAGTCCCCCGAGTCTGTGCTAGCCAGAACACTGCTTGCTCATGCCTCGGCCGGGCACGTCTGGGCCTCTCAGTGGCCATCACCGAGGCTGTCAGGCTGCTAGACTGCTGAGCCCAAGGCCCAGAGCAGAACTAACCCCTGGCTTCCCAGAGCCCCTGCCGTCCTTGGCTGCCCTCAGGGGCTGGGCCAGGGCTGGGTGGCCAGGTCTCCCACGAAGCTCTCAACAAGTTCCAGGCCTCTCCTTCTGTGCTTAGATCCTGCTCCCAGTCACGTCCCCTCCCAGTCACATCCCCTCCTCCGCATCCCTCAGAGAGAGCAGGAAGCTGGGGAGGAGGGAGCATCCCAAGCAGCCTTCTCCTAGCCCTGACCGGTACCGTCTTAGGGCTTGGGGCTACCAGCCACTGGGTCTGGGAGCCAGGTTTCTCCAACAGGGTCAGAGCTGGTTTAAAAGCCCTGTGTGGTCTCCTCATGGGTGAGCTGAGGGTTCAGTAGGCCTCCTCCTCTAAGTCGCCTTCTTGGCTGACAGGCTGTCCCCCTTCCCTGGGTCACAGGGAGATGTGGGGTTTGGCCAGGGAAAGTGGTCTGGAACGGCCCTTTGACATCATCCCTGGGGGCTTTTAAAAAATAAGTTTCCTGGTAGGGAAGACTCCTCAGGCCTTGGGCAGGATTCTCAGTAGAGTCTCCCGGGTTTGCTCTGATCTGACAAACGCCAGCAGAAACCACCCGGCCGCCTGCGTTCCAGCAGTGCTTGGAGCCGTGGCTTCCCCAGATGCAGCGTCAGCAGAATGCAGCAGCCAAGGCACAGGGGTGTTTGCTTGGAGGCCTGTGCTGAGTCCAGGAGTAGGGGGCCTGCAGAAGAGAGCCTGCTGCTTGGCTTTGCCCCCTCATTCATGTGCACACATTCCTGGCTTCTCTAGGAATGGATGGTGCCACAAGGGATGCCAGAGGGACTTGTCCCTGAGTGATGACAGTCCAGTGACAGTGCTGACGGTCCATGCCTGTCAGGTGAGCAGGGAGTGTCCAGGCTGCCTCCGAGGAAGGGAAGAAGGCATGCCCTGTCTTCTCCCACCCCTCTGCCACCACCTGCCAGCTCATCTGGGACTGAAATCTGTCTGGACAGCTGAGTCCATATCTGAGAAGCCTGTCCTGGGTCAAGGACTGAGGAAGAGAGCAGTAAAGGAGGTGCAGAGTGGGGAGGAGAGGAGGAGACCAGATCTAGGGACAGACAGAATCCCTCAGGCCTGCTGCACCTCCCAGCCCCTCTACGCCCCAGTTTTGGGACTCTGGACAGGTTTCATGTTCTGTCTGATTTCTGTTCCTGAGGCTGAAATGGGCATGGCTGAGAGGTCCGGCACACAGGTTGCTCCTGGCATGGAGCTGAGTACACTGTACAGCCCATGTGTTTCCAGTTAGAGTGGATCTGGGTTGCCCGCTTCATGTTGGGATGAGGGGACTCCCCCCGACCAGTGCCAGGTGTTGGATAGAGAGTCATGGAGGCCTGGGGAGGGGAAAGGTGCTTGGCAGTGGGGAAGTTGCTGAGCTAGGGAGAGAAGTCATGTGGAGCAAAGTGGGAGGCTGGAGCAGAGGAAGTTTCACGCTGCTTGAGAGCTCATGAGGATCCTGAGTGGGAGGTGACAGCTCACTCGGGGAAGCCTCCCAGCAGCCTGTGCCAGGGCCTGGAAGAGCAGTGTGTACACAAGTGCCCGGGTGAGGCCCAGCCCCTGGTGCTTTGGAGGGGAGGGATCAGGAGGCCAGACTGGGGTCCAGACTCCCAGTCTCAGGGAATAGTAGAGTCACTGGCAGGAGTGCCACCACCCAAAGGACTGAATTTTTCCCTGGAGCTCACCCTGTACATCTAGGCCTGGCCTCTAGGCCCAGGCTATAGCTGAAAAGGAAGAAGTCTCCTGGCCTGAGAAGGGCTCCTGGCTGGCTGCAGTGGCTGTGTGAATAAGCAGACAGGTTTGGTCTGGCAACTGCCTCACCAGTGCCTGGGTCTGACCCAGAGAACTGTATTCCAGTCCTGGCTCCCAGCTGCCATCTACTTTGCAGCTTCCCCTAGTAGAGATTTCAGCACTTGCTGGGCCTGGGCCAGAACCCCAAGTATATAAAATCAGAGCATGAACATGACTTTGATAAATTAAGAAGGCTTCATTTTAATACCACAGTAAGAGGAACCAGTTAATATTCTCACCATTTCACATCCACAAAAACCACATCAGGGGCATTAACAATCTTTCAGTTTTGTACAAATAAACCATGTTTCTTTTAAAAAGACTTGCACACATGGCTCATGCCTGTAATCCTAGCACTTTGGGAGGCTGAGGTGGGCGGATCACGAGGTCAGGAGTTTGAGACCAGCCTGGCCAACATAGTGAAACCCTGTCTCTACTAAAAATAAAAAAAAAATTAGCCAGACATGGTGGCATGCGCCTGTAGTCCCAGCTACTCAGGAGGCTGAGGCAGGAGAATCGTTCAAACCCAAGAGGCAGAGGTTGTAGTGAGCCGAGATTTTGTCACTACACTCCAGCCTGGGCAACAGAGCGAGATTCTGTCTCAAAAAAAAAAACAAAAAGAAAAAACAAAAAACAAAACCAAAAAAAAGAGGCTTGCACACTTGCCCAAGCTCAAGGATATTAAAATCTAGCACATGAAACCCACTTCTAGAGGTAGAAATAAAGGCAATATATTATTTTAGCAATGACCATCAATTACAGTTAAGAACAGTTAACAACCAAATGGAATGAAATACTACAACCACCCAAGTTTACTGAGCAAAGCACCTTTTCTCACCCATGCCTTACTCTAGGAGTAGCTGGGACTTGGTTAGATGTGGTAAGGATGTGGGAGAAGAGATCCCAGGGCAAGGGCTCATTGCAGACAGCCTGGAGTAAGGATGTAGGAGAATGCACATTTCCCAGGCAAAAAGGCATTGGGGTCCACAGAGCAGAACAGGGGCTGGTGGCTTCTGCCTGCCCTGCCTGGCTCTCTTACGCCCTTTTGGGTGGCCATGGGAGGAAAGTAGTGGTCAATTGCAGAGTGACAGTGAAGGTAGCAGGTGGTGTCTCCTGCAGGCCTCTGGAGGTTGAAGTTCACTCCATGAGTACCCAGGAGTCACAGAGGTCGTGAGTGCAGCCTGCCACCAGGCCCCCGGAGATGCAGGTGGAAGGCGTCCATTCCAAAGACCTGTGCATACCCCTACCTTCAACATGCTGTCTTCCATCTCTCTTTTAGCATGCCTGACTCCAGGTTGGGGCTGTCTTCTCCTGATGGAGTACAGCAGGAGGGGCATCACCGGGGTCCCCTAAGCCTGTAGAGGGTTATATGCCCCACTTCCCTCCCTCTCTAAACAACCCAGGATAGCATGGTCTCCTGAGCCTCAAAGACACCTGGAGAGGACGTGGCCAGGACAGCGTGTGGAGGTGGTCCCAAGTGCAGCTCCACCTTTGATCCCCTGGGCAGCCTCCCCAGGGGACGGAGAGGCATGTAGTCTTCCAAGCCAGCCTCCGCCAACATGTGCCTGGGTCTCTTCTCAGCCACCGCCTTTGGTACTGTCCCAAGGGAGCTTCTGTGTCCTGTATCAGGTGGGATAAGTACTGCTGAGAAGAAAAACACAAGTGAAGGGACAGTGATGGGCTGGTGGAGAAGCCTCTGAAGAGGGGGTGTGTGAGGAAAGATCTGAAGGAAGGGAGGGAGACAGCTCCATTTTCAGGCCAGGAGACAGGGAAGGGCCCTGAGGTGGGGACATGGCTGTGGATAGTGAGCATGGGGGAACCGCAGGACCTAAGTCAGAGAGGTAGAGCGGGGATGGTGGGACCACCACATGAAGGCTCTGGAAGGGACTCCCTTTCTGAGTGAAGTAGGAGTAGGGGAGAGTTTAAGGCCAATGAATGGCATGGTCTGCCTTGTGTTTTAAAAAGATCACTCTAGCTAGCACATGCCTATAGTCCCAGCTACTTGGGAGGCTGAGGCCAGAGGACCGCTTGAGCCTAGGAGTTCAAGTTCAGCCTGGGAACATAGGAAGATGCCATCTCTAAACAAAAACAAAAACAAAACAAAACACTCTGGGAGACTGTTGTTAGGTTCTCATCAGGATCCCACTGCCTCTTCCCTGACCTGCTTCCCCCGGGCCCTTCTGCTCTGCCTCTCCTTCCTTTTCCCTCACGCCATCTCTGAATGCTCAGGAGAGCCCTCAGGATTGGTCTGCCTGCCTCCGGCCACTCTGAAGGGATGCTTAGTCTTTCCTGCCAGCCTTACCTCCCCTGCGTGCCACTCATTTGCCCTGAAGGCCACTTGTCACTCACACCCTCCTCCTGGCTGTTTCCTTTATACTTTCTTGCCCCTGCCCTTTGCTGTGGCCCAGCCTTTTGTGGCCTTCTCATCTTCTCAGTCTGATCTTTGGTGCCCTCTCCACTCCACTCCACAGCTTTAGGCATCTCCTGTATTTCATGTGCCTCGTGTCTGCCTTGGGGTATGTTGGCTTGCCCCTCTGACCCTGAGGCCCTGGAGTGCAGGACTCAGGACTTACCTGCTCTAGGTTAGGGCCAGCCTACAGCTTAGCATACAGAAGGGCCTCAAAGACTGGGTTGTGGATTGGAGTTTCCCAGGCTTTCTGGTCGTGTTGGGGAGGAACTATTCCTCCTATGCTCGAACTTTGGGGCCCCATGTCCTGGATTGTGTCCCAAAGATCTGGTGCATCTCCAGGGCCTTAGCTGATTGCCCTGTGGTAGGCCCTGAGCCAACAGGGAGATGGAGGTCAGGGTAGTAGTGGGACACAACTGCAGGGGAGAACTGGGGCTGATCAGGGTGGGAATGGGGACTTGGGACCCTTGGGGAGGCCCAGCAAGGCTAGCCCTCACCGCCTACCCTTGGGTTTCAGACTTGAAACTGCATCTGCAGAGCACTGATTATGGTAACTTCCTGGCCAACGAGGCATCACCTCTGACAGTGTCAGTCATCGATGACCGGCTCAAGGAGAAGATGGTGGTAGAGTTCCGCCACATGAGGAACCACGCCTATGAGCCACTCGCCAGCTTCCTAGACTTCATTACGTGAGTGTGCCTTGTGGCGCCTTCGTGGCGCCTTCTCCTCTTACCTAGGCAGGATAGTTACACCTGCAGGAGCTGGCCCCAGTGTGGCTTAGGCCAGCTGCCTTCGTGCCTACGTCAGCTGTCAGAGCTAAGGACAGCTCTGTCAGGCCAGCTGTCACGGGGCCCTGCCTTCAGAGTCCTCCCTGATTGTGTGCGTGATCATTCAACAACGCTGGACCTCCAGGCCACCACCTATAAAGTGGGGTCACCAGCATGTTCACTACTGGCTGAAGATATGGTGGGCAGGCAAGAGTGTCCCATGCAGTAGTGCTGGATGAAGCCTCTTCCCCCAATCACATAGACTAGGGTAGGGAAACCTGGGAAGGTGGGAGCCCTTTTTCTTACCCTACAGCACCCAAACAAAGCACTCACCAGGCCTCACTCCCCATGCCAGGGGTCAGGTGTCAGGCGATGGACAGAGCTCTGAAAGGCCAAGGTCTTAGGCCCATTCTCTGTCTGCTCTGACCATGGCCCTGGGTCTCAGGGAGATTGAGTCGGAGTACAGTTGGGGAGCAGGCTGAACGTCTAGCTGCCTTTCTCAGTTCTGACACAAGCCCTCAGGAACTCAGGTAGGCAGGCCCCCATTCATATGACCCTTGGCTGCCCCAGCTTCTTCATTGTCTGACGCTTGGGCATAGCTCTGCCTTCATCAAGCTCCTGGAGAAACTGAGTGGAGGAAAGGACCTTGGGATCTGCAGGCTTGGGGAGGGCACCTGGACTGGGCAGTCTCTGCTGGCCTTGTATGTCTGTGGACATAGGAAAGAAGAGAGGGTCCCTTTGCAGGGATATCCCAAGAGCCATGAGCCAGGTCCTGGTGGACAAAGAAATAGCCCCAGTCTAGGTGGCTGCCCCATAGGGGTGGTGAGCAGAGGCATGCTCGGCAGCTAGCGTCTAGGAGAGTACCCTGCATTGGCAGAGTGTGAGTATGCAGTATGTGAAGCATTTCCCTGAACTCTCTGGGTATTGTCTAGCTTTCACCATTCCCTGATTATGGTGCCCCCACTGTCCTCCTTGGGACCTGACACACCTGCCCCACTTGTCCCTGCAGAGACAGAGTTAGATGCCTGCTGCCTGGCCTGATTCTTATCCCCTGCAGTTAGGAGCCACTTGCCCAGGATCCACTTGCTCAAGGAAGTGCTGCAGCCAAAGGGCTCCATTCTCAGGCAGGAGTCACAGGCTGGGACACCTGAAGGGCCAGGGAACATGCCCAAGCTAGGAAGCAGGCCCTCTCCTGGCCACAGACCTCCTTCACTGAGAGCCTCCTTGCTGCCCTGGCCTCCATCACAGTATGCCAACATGGACCTACTGGGGCAGGAGGCTGGTAATGGGGTATCTCTTGTGGTGCCACATTAGGGGTCACATTGCAGCTCCCCATCTGTTGATCATTCCCTGGCCTGGGTCTTTGTGTTCCTTGCTGCAAAGCCAGAACTGAGGACATACCAGGAAGCAGTACATTTATTGCCAGAGCCCAGCCTGAGACTTGTTTGCACAAGGCTGCTTTAGCTTCCTGGTGAATGTTCTGGCCTTGCCAGCTAGGCTGGCCAGAGGAGGCCTGACCCCATGTCCATGGTCAGAGGGTAGATATCACCCATCCTACTGCCCACTGGCCCACCTGCCTGTGCAGCTAGCCTTTGGCCTGTCTTGGTCTTAGCCTGCCAGGCCATGAAACTGGAGAGGGGTCTGAGCGTGACTGAGGCCGCACAACTGCCAGCTCTTTGCTAGAGGTTGGCTGCAAGCACCAAGGGTGCTTAAAGCAGCCAAGTGCTGTCCTGTGGCAGGCTCTCCGAATCTGCCGCTTCCCATCCCTTCCATTCATGGGTGATTGTGGCTTACAGTCCTACCAGCCACTCACTCCTGCCCTCACTCAGGAGCTTAGCAGTCACGTGTCAGCCCATCAGGTCCTGTGTCTGCTTGGTCCATGACCTAGTCATCTCCAATGACCTGCACCTTTCCTCCTCTGCTCTGCACTTCAGCCACCCCCACTGATGGCTGCCCAGGCCCATGTCACCACCTGGAACTGCTCCACCCCTGAAATTGCTGAATCAGGCACCCTCTCTACCCACAGCCTTCTGGCCCTCCAGCCCACTCTCAGTCCCTTGTGGGACACGGGTTCCGGACTCAGCGGGACACTAGGCCTTGCTTCCTCCCCTGCTACCCCTTCTGTCTTCATTTCCCGCCCTCCCCAGCTGAGGTTCCCTGGTCCATCATTCGAGCACTTTTCTGCCAACATCCGCAGCTCTCTTGGCCGCCCAACTCATGGTCCCACCCGGCTGGCAGCCCCCCAGCCCTGGAGGAATCCCAGCAGCCTCCAGTCTGGAGACACCCTCCCCCTACCTCCACTGCGGGGAGGAAAGCTGGGGAAGCCAGCCTTGGGGGAGGGAGGGTCATCCTTGCTGCCAGGCATGCATACTCACCCTCTTAGCCAGCCTCAGCGTGTTTCTGCCTGGCAGACTCTGGCTTTACCTACTCAGCACCCTGCAGACCCCACCAGCACTGCAAAGACCACCTTCCCATTTTATACTATTGCTCTCCTGCCTCCAGCCTCCTCTTGGGCAGATGGCCCACCTTCTTCACAAAGACAGTAGAAACCCATATACCTCCCAGTGCTGCTTCTGTCCGCCACCCCCTGAAGCCCATTCCAATGGCAGAAGCGCCCTTCCTTTTCTCTTGGATCCTTCCACCAATGTTCTGAGTGCCCTCACCTTACTCCCTGGATGCTGAGTGGCCACTCATCTGCATTCCTGTCCGTGCAGGCACCTTCCTTTCCAAATTCTTCTCTTCAGTATCTAAGCAAGCTCAAATAGTTAAAAACCATCTCAGGGGACCTAAACTTTTACATTCACTGTCTGTTCTCTCATTTTCCCTCATCCCTTGAGCTTTCAACAGTCCCATCACTCCACCACAAGGCCCTGGCTAAAGCCACCCCTGACCCACACCTTCACTCCAGGTGTGACCACTCTGCAGTGTCCAGCCCCCAGTCACCTAGCTATTTCTTTGCTCCCATGATGCCTCTCTGACTTAACTCCTACCCCTCTGGCCACTCTCCCTTCTCCACTCTGTCCCAGCAGGTCACCCCCAGTGTGTGTGTGGAGTGCTGCAGGAAGGGGTGAAGTCTTCCATAGAGGCCTGAGCTCCCCCAGGCTGGGGCTCACAACTGGCTTCCCTGAGGAGGTGGCTAGTGTGGCTGAGGGGAAAAGCACTTAAGGGAAGCATTGGAATAGGGGGTTTTTAGGTTGAGGGAACTATACATGTCCTGAGTAGCGAGCATGGTGCACCTGGCTCTGTGCCCCACACAACAGCCTCCAGGTGTGGTGCCCACTCTGGGAAGGAGGAAGCTACCCTAGAAAACCCAGAGGAATGTAGCCAGAGAGGAGAGTACAGTCCTCCAGGTAGTAGAAGCGTCAGTGAGAGGCCCCGTCCTGGGTGTGAAGACCTGAGAGAACAGTGCCCTGACTGCCCACAAAGTTGGCCCAGCTGGGGACAGAGGTCGGGACCATCACAGAGGTCACCTTAGCTCCATCCCTCAGGGCCTCGTAGTTGCTTCTGGAGCTGCCCCAGGCTGGCTGGAGCAGGCTTCTGCCAGGAGGTGATGAAAGCGGGAGCTGGCTGAGGCTGCCTCTGTCCTTCCATGTGAGACAGTGTCCACTGCTTTTGTAGGTCCTGGCCAGCCTTCAGCCGCACATATAACCAGTACCTAGTCTGGGTCAGGCCTGGGGCTGGGAGAGAGATGCCTGGATGCAGTGGGGTGGTACCAGTGATAGTTTAGACAGTGCCTAGAGAGGACTGTGAGCAGCTTTAGCAAATGGAACTGGGGTTCACAGGTGGCTTCACAGCGTTGGGAGGACTCCAGGATCAGGTGGGGATAGAAAGGCCACTGGAGAGAGTAGGTGGCTGGAAAAGAGGCAGCTGTCTGGCATGGGGCCGACAGCCTGATTGAGATAGGGCCCCTAAAGTAGACTGTCGTCATGTGCTCTTGAGAGGATCTGGCTCAGTTTCATGCCACTAACATGTTGTTATGTCACTGTGCCCAAGCCCAGTCATTACCTTGCTGTGAGACTTGGGATAGTGTCTGTCAGGATTTTTTGACCTTGGAGGGGACTTTGATCTGGGCCATTCCATGATGTTTTCCCTTGAGAGAGTTGGTCCTGGAAGAGAAGCTGAGAGACTTGTGGGAGGAGTGAGTGTGGCCTCTGGGGAGTCCCAGGTGGGCTTTAAAGGCCTTTGTCTTTGAATGAGTGAGCCTCCCTGGAGGGGGCCTAGCCCAGGTGCCCATTGGCAGAGCCTGGGCTTGGGTAACCTGCACCACCTGGGGGATCTGAGGGCCCGTATTTCTCTTGTGTCAGGGGCCTCAGTGCCACCAGCCTGGAGTGGGCAACTGGAAAGAGGCTTTGTCCCAGGACAGTGGCCTCAAATGCCTAATGAACCTGTCAGCACATCTTTGATTTTCTCCAGGACCTGTCACCCCAACCTTGGGGCCCTGCTTGGTCACAGAGGGGCATCAGATTCCTCTGGCCCCCACTCCCCTGGCCAGTTCCTGTCTTTGCTATCTACAGTCACTGTTTCTGGGTCTGTGGCAGGACTCTGCAGTTGGGGGCTGTAGGCCTGCTGTGGTTTCAGGGTCCTGGGCTAGACCTGGCTCCTGCCTTGAAGAAGTGCCAGCACTGCCACTCTTTTCCTGGGCCTGGGGTTAAGCATGCAGGAGCTCCGTGAGGCCCAGAAGGCTCAGACCAGGTGGAAGGACCCAACTGTGCCTCGGGGAGAGGCAGGACTTTTATGAGCAGGTTAGAGCTCATTATCTCTGTTGGAGCCACACCTCACTCATATTCTCTTTTTTTTTTTTGAGATGGAGTTTCACTCTGTCACACAGGCTGGCGTGTAGTGGCACATTCTCGGCTCACTGCAAGCTCCACTTCCCAGGTTCAAGTGAGTCTCCTGCCTCAGCCTCCAGAGCAGCTGGGATTACAGGCGCGTGCCACCACACCTGGCTAATTTTTGTATTTTTAGTAGAGACAGGGTTTCGCCTTGTTGGCCAGGGTGGTCTCAAACTCCTGACCTCAAGTGATCCACCTGCCTCGGCCTCCCAAAGTGCTGGGATAACAGACGTGAGCCACCGCACCCGCCCTCATCTTCTATTTATTTTATTTTTTGAGATAGGATCTTGCTTGTTGCCCAGGCTGGAGTGCAGTGGCATGATCATAGCTCACTGCAGACTTGATCTCCTGGGCTCAAGTGATCCTCCTGCCTCAGCCTTCCAAGTATCTGGGATTACAAGTGCATGCCACCACACGTGGCTAATTTTTTTGATTTTTTAATAAAAATGAGGTCTTGCTATGTTGCCCAGGCTGTCCTCAAACTCCTGAGCTAAGAGATCCTCCCACCTCTGCCTCTCAAAGTGCTGGGATTACTGGTGTGAGCCACCATGGCTGGCCCTCACTTATCTTGATATGGAAGAGAAACTAAGTCTTGAGAGGTGGTATGCTGAGGGCATGGACAGGGCTCAGAAACAGTGATATTGCTGTTCACTTTCCACCCTGCACAGGGCTCTTTAGGACCCAGATGTGACTGAGTACAGACACTGTCACTAGCAGCTCACCCGAGCCCCTGCTGGGGACTGCAGTGGACAGGCTGGCAGGGGTACCTAGGCATCATGGCTGCCTCACCAGCACCAGACCAGCCCCCCAGGGTTGAGAAGCCATATTGTTCCAGCAGGTGGCACCAAAGGGCACAGCAGAGGGGCAGGGTTGGCTAGGGACTCTGAAGGCTTCTTGGAGGAAGTGGCTTCCTCAACTCCAAACTAAGAAGTCTGTGGACCCATACTGAGTTTTGAAGGCACAGGGCAAGGGAGGGCCTCTGGGCAGAGGAATACAGATGGCCCCACCCCCACCCCACAAGGGCCTCTTTGGCCTGGCGGGCAGCCGGCCTTCCACTCCCCAGCTGTCTTCCCCTGGAGGGAGACACTGACCAGCTGGAACCTTATTCCCTCCTATTGAGGCCAAATGAGGGGAGGAATGGTGGAGTGGCTTTCTGGGGGCAGGGAGGCAGCTGCTTAGGCCAGGCAAGGAGGAAGAGGATTTCCCTGTCTGCCGAAGGCCTCAGCCTTGGGAGAAAGGCAGACTGCTGGGCCAGCTTCATCTCTCCAGGCCTGTCCTGCCTCTCATCTCCTGAAAAAGAGGATTCTGCCCCTCACTGCGCAGGAGAGAAAAACAGGGCTGCAGCAGCAACAAGCTTATAGCCAGCCTGGGAAGGAAAGTGCTGGGCCTGGCACAGGATCACCCACGATTGGCCTGGCTTGGGTTTGAAGAGGGCCTTGAAGGGGCTGGGGTGGTGTGATTGTGAGTGGCCTTTACTAGGCTCAGCATTTCCCCCACATAAACAGATGCTCTGAGCAGGGGACACAAGGAGTGGGAGGTTGAAAAAGAGGAAACTGGCTGGTGGGGATCCCTCTGAGAAAATGAGACTAGGTGGGGTGTGTAGAGCCAGACAGGGGGCCCTGGCCATGGGTGGTGGTGTGTGGACACTGGCCATGGGGACAGGGAGCTCCTCTGCTTTGTGGTGTGATAGGTCCTGGTGCTGGACCTCTCTGGGCCTTATCTGCTCTGACAGTGGGGCTGGTAATGCTAGTGGTTGTAGGATCACTTGGATAAGATGGGCCTTGGGTGTGTTTTTCTCCTTCTTCCCGTCCAAAAGGGAGTGAGATCATAAAAAAGCATCCTTCAGCTTGGGGGCAGGGGATTGGTGGCTATCTCAGGGAGCACGAAGGCTACACTGGGGCTGGATGGGGTGCAGTTAGAGTATTGCGGGGTGGCGCATATGCAGCATGGGTTCTGGGGTATGTGAGATGTTGGAGGCCTCATAGGCAGGAGGCATATGTGCTGTCCAGGGTAGAAAAGATGCAGGCTGGGGCTGCAGACCATGGCCCAAAGCTCTGGTGAGCTCTGAGGTCCCTTACTCTGTCAGCACTGTGGGGTTGGGGGCAGGAGGCTGCCCATTTGGGCCTCTTGGCTTGCAGCTGCAAGTGGGCCTTGCTTGAGGCTCTCAGTTATGGTTGGGAGTTAGGGGACTGTCTCTTCTCAGTGCACATCCTGTAGCTGACCCAGCCAGATTGGGGGCGGGGAGAGGGCAGTTGCCTGGCCCCAGGCCCAGGAGAGCAAAGGTCTTCGCAGGGCGCCAGGCTGGGTGGGAGCTGGGGGAGTGTAGAGCAAGCAGGGGGAGTGTAGAGCAAGCAGGGGGAGTGGGGGTCAGGCCAGGACAGGAGCTGGGGCCTTCTCCTCCTGCCGCCTTTCTGGAGGGCCCTGTGGGAGCTCCCCCAGTGGCCAGTGCTTTGAGCTGAGGCCTGGGCCCTGGGCTGCCACCTCTCCTCCTTCCTTTCTTCATTATAGGGGAACTCACCTCCTACCAAGGTCTTCCCTGCGCAGCCTGAGCACTGATTGCACAAGGTCCTGTCACAGGGCAGGGGCCTAGGTCTGGCCCACTCAGAAGCTAGGACAAGACCCGTGCTCAGTGCCCGGCTCAGAACAGCAGCCTCCACCCCAACTTTTATCCTCCCATAGGTGCCTCACCCTGACCTTGGAGGAATTTCCCCTAGGCCTCATTTAGCTCCCTTGTACCCTGAGTTCATCTCTGGTGACAGACTGGAGGATAGTTGTGGCTACTGCAGCCTAACTGTGGCCTGGGGCTCTCTGCCCTTCACTGCATCCCCACACAGGTGACTACACAGAACTCTCTGCCCCAGCCCCTTTGTAGCTGGTTGTAGGCAGAGCCTTGTCCCTTGCCAAGTCTGAACTGGGCAGTCCCACCCCTCCCCAGCTCCACAGCCCCCTCTGCTGCCCATACACCCCACAGAGCTGGCCTTCTGCAGGGCAGAGTGATGGGAGCCTCGACCTGGGATCGACCTGACCCAGCCTCCTGTTCAGGTCTCTGGGTCTTATCCAGGCCATCCTGGGTGAATGCCCAGCCCTGGCCTCAGGCCCTAAAGGAAGAGGACAGTTCTCTATTCTGGCATGGGCTGTGCAGGTCTGCCTGACCTGGACCTTTACTCCAGAGAACCCCCACTGGCTCCTTGCTGGCCTTCCCTAGAGAAGCTTCTCTCCACTCCACTCCTCAGCCTTTCCTCCCCTCGCCATCTCTGCCTCTTCCTCTTCTGTCCCCACTGGGGGACAGAGTGACCCTAACTGGATGGCGATTCCCCTGCCTACCCTGCTCATAGATCCCTAGTGCTCAAAACAAAGCCAGGGCCCTCCAGGCCCAGCCTCTGCCCCCCGCCTGCTGCAGCCCTGTGCTGCCGGCTGCTGCGCTTTTCTCTCCCTCTGCCAGTCCTGACCATGCCAGTTCCTCCAATGCATCCGTCACTCAGTGAGTGCCTCCAGGCCTTTGCACATGCCGTTCCCTCTTCCCAGAACACGCTTTCTTCTCCCAGCCCTTTAATTTCCCAGGCTCTCACACTCTTCACCCCTGGGCTGAGCTGCATGTCTCACCTTCTGTGCCCAGTTCCCGTGTCCTGTTAGAACACTGTTCATGCTGTGGGGTAGTTAACTTGTGTCCCAATCCCTCACAGGGCATGAATCCCCTACCCTGCCAAAGGCGGAGCTGTGTCTGTCCTAGGCCTCTGGCAGTGGGGTTGGTCAGGAGCTTGAGAGGAACATGAGGAGGGAGAGGAGACATTGGTGCTTATCTGCATCACCCATGAGTCAGCACACATTGTTAAGGGATGATGACCTGTGCAGGGGGGCAAGGGCATGGTGCTATGCCAGGACTTCCCAGCCCCCACCCTGATGGGCTCCTTGCTATTGCCTGCCTCCTATAGTTACAGTTACATGATCGACAACGTGATCCTGCTCATCACGGGCACGCTGCACCAGCGCTCCATTGCTGAGCTTGTACCCAAGTGCCACCCACTAGGCAGCTTCGAGCAGATGGAGGCCGTGAACATTGCTCAGACACCTGCTGAGCTCTACAATGCCATTCTGGTGGACACACCTCTCGGTGAGCCGCTGTGTTGGTCATGGGAGGTGGGCAGTGGTGTCAGCATCAGTGCATCAGGGTGGGATTTGTGGACCCGCTGGGGGATGACCCTGAGCCAGAAAGTGAGACCTGCACACTGCTGCTTACCTTTGTTGCCCTTCAACTTCCTCCTCCCATTCTCTCCTCACTTCACCCCCTTCTGCTCCTGTCCTGTTGGTTTTGCTGGGCCAGGCAGGCTCCCCCAGGGTCTGACTGGGACTGTCTCACTTTGTGAAGCAGTCTGATTTCCCAGAGGGCAGAGGAGGGCTGAGCTCATGGAGAAGTGAGAGAGAGGCCCAGGTCCCTTGGAGTCCTGGGAGCTCCTATAGACTATGGAGCTCCTACAGAGCTGGAACCTGAGCAGAGCCAGAGTGGCTGGCTGCCTGTGAGGCAGAGGAGCGAAGCAAACACTGTCACTTCCCTCCACTGAGCAGGTCCCCTGGGTCAGGTCAGACAGTGTCCAGCGGATGCAAAGTCCGTGTCAGAAGCCAGGGAAGGGGAATTAAGAGCTTCCTGCAGAGCCCTGCTTAGGCAGTGCTAGTTCCTGCCTGCTTAGGAGGCTGAGGAGATGGCACTAAGTGTCCTCGTAGCCAGTCCTGGGCCTGGGGTACCACCTCCAAGAAGCCACCAGAGTTGAACCACAGGCCTCTAAGCTGCACTAGGTTCCGAGCTGAGAGGCCTGAGCCCTACCTGCTGACCTTGTCTGCCATAGGCTCTCCCAGCAACTCTGAGCTGGTTCTGGGCTGTTTGTGGCTTCTTCAGTTTCTCCGTCTTTAAAGAAGAGATAGACAAGTGAGTCTGTAGGCCCTCTTGGGGGATGAGGGTGCTGTATCCTGCTCTGGCCTCTCTTTCCAACCCCACAGTGGCCTCCTGGGTCACTGGTCTGTGCCTACCCTGCTGTTGGACTTGTCCTAAGGAGGAGGTTGGTTTTCCAAATGTGGGCGCCAGGCCTTCCTGGGGGGTGTAAGAAGTAGGCGTTAGGCCCCAAATCCACAGCTGCCTCTCCAGAAGGGAGGATGTCATGGCCTCTTATGCAAGCCTGTCTTTGGCATGGTCTGAGCTTGGGTCTGCCCCAGCAGTGATTAGATCATGTTATGGCTAGCTGCCTCCTTTATAAATCAATTTTAGGAGCAAGGAGGCAGGAGAAGCTCAGGTCAGTGTACATGGCCCAGAGCATTGCTTCTGCCACTTCCAAGGTAACAGCCCAGGCTGGGGACCCCTCAGTACCCAGTCCTGTGGGCCTTGTGGCACGGGTACTCTGTGCCATGTAGGGCAGTTGAACATCAAGATTCTGGCCTAGACCACCTGCCCACCCCTCAAACCACGTTTCCTCCCCAGCGGCTTTTTTCCAGGACTGCATTTCAGAGCAGGACCTTGACGAGATGAACATTGAGATCATCCGTAACACCCTCTACAAGGTAATGCCCCGCACAAGCCATGGGCGATTGGCCTGTCGGTGGGTGGGGCTGTGGGAAGTGGTAGGGCGGTGATTTATGTGAGGTGCTGGGACAGGATGCAGCTATGCCAGGCTCCTATCCCAGGGGCTTATCTGGCTCCCATGCTGGGCACAAGGCTGTGTGGAACAGGTTCTCTATCCCATAGTGTCTGTGGCGGGCTCAGATAAAATCAGCAGGAGTGACTGGTGCTCCACCGCTGGCCTGTGACAGCTGGCTCTTGGACAGCCGCTCCCCTAGCATTCAGGAGGATTATGGGCTACCACCCAGGCCGTAAACCCTGGAACCACCCTACCTAAGCTATTGCCAGCAAGGACAGGCACTTGAGCAAAGGCAACAGTGTGCTCAGTTATGGTGGGGGGAGGGACCTGGCGAGGCATAGCCAGGTCCTCATGTCCCTCATAGGTTCCCAAGCTTGGAGTCAGTGCCTTTTCCCACTGTCCTCATCCCCTGCCCACCTCTTGCCTCCCACCAGGCTGTAGCATAGACTGGGCAACCCCTAGGGATAGAAGGTGGGCTCAGGATTTCTGGGTCAGCACTACCCTGGCCCAAAGAGATTAAAGAGCCAGGGGACCGGAAAGGAGAGGAAGGTTTAAAAATTAAAAAAAATAAAAGCCCGAGACCAGTTAGGTTAGGGGTGTTTGGTATAGACTATGCTCTGGCTGCAGTGAGGCAGTGAGCTATACATAGCGCCAGGACCCCAGACGGGCTATAGTCAGGAACATGGATCTGTGGTGGGCAGGCCCCAAAGCGGGGCTGAGGATGACCCTGGCCAAGGGACCTGCTGACCTTACCTGTCTATTGGGTGAAAGTCCTCTCCTGACCTGGTTGGAGCGAGCTGGCTGACATTCGGCTGCAGCCTGAGCCCAGGCCCGCCAATCTCCCTGCAGGGGCCTGGGCCAGAGCACACTGTAGGTCTGGTGATAGGGGAAGGGCCTGCCTGGAGGTTGCAGTGGTGTCGGCAAGGGACCAACACGTGCAGAAGGAAAGCATGGAGCATGCGCCAAGTGGCAGGCAGTTTGCTGTGGAAGGACACATTCCAGATGGACAGGGGAGAAGTCTAGAAGAAGAGGCAGGCATGGGATCAAGTTACCCAGGGCTTTGAATGTAAGGCCGGAAGTTTGAACATAGTCCCGTGGGCAGGGTCAGCCAGTGGAGGTTTCCAACAGAGCAGAGTCTTCTCAGAAAGCCCCTTCTAGCCACAACGTGGAGAGCAGATTAGAAGGCCTGAGACCAGAGGTAGGAAGGTCGTCAGCTTCTTTAATCCTTTGGACTGCACTAGGAACTGGGAAGGTGTCATTATCCCCATGTGAAAATGGGGAAACTGAAGGCTCAGAGAAGTAGGGTGGGTTGCCTAAAGCTACATAATAAGTCACTGGCAGTGCCAGGGATCACACCTGGCTCAGCTTGTTTGCAAAAGTGAGTGCTCTCACCCACTCCACTAATAGGGCACAGGCCAGCCAGTTAGCTGAGAGGAGAGAGAACATACGTGTATGTGTGTGTGTGTGTGTGTGTGTGTGTGTGTTTACGCACGCGCCTAGCTGGCCTGTTGCCGGGTTCCCTGCCCTGAGACAGGGTGAGGGGTGCGGCTGTCCGCCAGCCTCACCCATGCCCTCACCGGGCCTGACTGGTTCTAGCTGGAGTTGCTGGCGAGGGCTACCCAGGCACCAGTTCGTAAACATGGACCCAATGCTGTGGGCCTTGTGCCAGGACTGCCAGCCTGTCAGGCAATGTCCCAGCCCAATGACCACAGATGGGAGATTAGGTGGACCCTCAGCCACCCGGCGGGTGGGAACAGTAGGCAGCTGGTGCAGCAGCCGTGGACTGGCAGACTCTAGGGGACAGGGTGGGGGTGGGAAGGTGACCTTGGTACTGGGGTTGCTGGGATCTTGCCAGTTTCTTTAGCTGCCCTAGCCTCCAGAGAAGAGTCCCACCAGCCTCCCTGACCCTGGGATCAGCCTCTCCTGGGATTGGTACAGATTGGCTAAGCAATTGGGTAGGTAGCAGGGCATGGAGCCCAAGACCTGGTTAGTTGTTCCCCCACAAATAGGAAGTGCAGGCCCCACTGGGGCAGGCTGTGGGATTTTTGACGTATCCAGCTTGGCTGGCCACAGGGAAGGAGGTGACTGGGGATAGGCCCCTAGAGGGACTGTGAAAGGTACCACCAAACCATGAGAGGGGTTGGCAGCTATCTCTGCCACCCAGGCCCTCTGATCCCTGAGATCCTCTGTGCTGGGGTCAACCCTCTCTTCCAGGCTTCTTACTCCCTGACCTGTCCTAGATTTTTGTTTCCCGTGATCCCAGAGGTCACTCTCAGGCCTTCCCCTGAGTCGAGCTTGCCCAGCGTTGCTCGCCAGGGCAGACCTGGGCTCACAGACTCCTGGGTCTCATCTCATCTCTCTTGGAGCACCACCCAGCAGAGCCTGTGAGCCCAAGTTGGCTGATAGTTGGTGGAAAGGTCTCCACACCTTGGAGTTTAGACCTCAGTATGAAAAGCTTTCCATGCCATCCAGCCCTTGCCTGCAACCTGGAAGAATAATCTCTAGCCTGTGGAGCCAGAGTCTCTGAGCCCATGCCAGCAGATGGGACTAGGGAGGTCTAAGTGGAGGCTGGCCATTACAAGGGAGCTCCCCATGGGGCCCGTAAGATCATCCACCTTCCTTGGCATGGAGAGGTGTTGGGAGGAAGCATGGCTGCTCTTGTGAGTGAGCGTTGGGAGGGACCTGGGGCCTGGGCTGACCTCTTCTTTCCTCATGCCCAGCAGATCCAATTTGCCTGGGCAGGGAGTGCTTGTTCCCGCCGGCAGCCCATGTGCCTGCCATTGTACTGTGCCCAGCTGACGTCCATGTAGGCAATAACCATCCCTCAGCAGGAACTGGCCTGACAATTTTGTTCTTGCTGTGTGATGCTGAGGGACTGCCTGGAGGATGGGAGGAGGAGGTGTTCTGTAAGGGAGGGTGGCAGAGAGGGCCGGGTCACTCAGTCCCTGCCATCCCTGTGGACTCTCAGGTGTGGCCTTTCCTCACCAGCCCACGGACACCTGTTTTGTTTTGTTTTGTTTTTTTTCTTTTCTGAGACGGAGTCTCTTTCTGTCGCCCAGGCTGGAGTGCAGTGGCATGATCTCAGTTCACTGCAACCTCTGCCTCTCGGGTTCAAGCAATTCTCTGCCTCAGTCTCCCGAGTAGCTGAGATTACAGGCGCCCGCCACCATGCCTGGCTAATTTTTAAAATATTTTTAGTAGAGACAGGGTTTCACCATCTTGACCAGGCTGGTCTTGAACTCTTGATCTTGTGATCCACCCACCTTGGCCTCCCAAAGTGCTGGGATTACAGGCGTGAGCCACCACATCCAGCCACACCTGGTTTTCAGAAGCTGAGGAAGGGGAGGTTTGGAAAGATTTGGGGAAAGGAAGGCAGAGCAGCAGGGGGAAGTCAGAGGACCCCTGCGAGCCCAGCCTTCTGTGAGATGAGGGGGTGAAGGGGACTGTAGGCTGAAGCAGACAGTCCAGTGGGCCCTGCCCTGGCACTCCTGCATGGGAGGCTATGGGCAGCTGCCACTTGGCTGATTCACAGAAGTGTTTGGCTTTGCTGTAAGGGCTGCCCTGGCCCATCCATGGGTGTGCTTGTACCCACCTTGAAAGGGGCTAGGGAGGGGAGGAGGGAGCTATGAGGGC
This sequence comes from Chlorocebus sabaeus, assembly GCF_047675955.1. Classification (NCBI taxonomy): domain Eukaryota; kingdom Metazoa; phylum Chordata; class Mammalia; order Primates; family Cercopithecidae; genus Chlorocebus; species Chlorocebus sabaeus. The sequence goes on along the minus strand of NC_132908.1, from coordinate 64,365,321 downwards.
TTGGCCCTCCAGAGCCTCCTTGCCTGTGCTGAGCAAGCTGCATGCTCTGCACAGGCATATCTGGAGTCCTTCTACAAGTTCTGCACCCTACTGGGCGGGACTACGGCCGATGCCATGTGCCCCATCCTAGAGGTGAGTGCCTACCCGCCCTCCTGCCTGCTGGTGCCCGCTAGCCCTGGCCTGGGGAGGCTCTGCCAACTGACTGGCTACTGCCTTCTTCTTCCTCCCTCTCTCCTTACCTGTGCACTGGCTCCACAGTTTGAAGCAGACCGCCGCGCCTTCATCATCACCATCAATTCTTTCGGCACAGAGCTGTCCAAAGAGGACCGTGCCAAGCTCTTTCCACACTGTGGGCGGCTCTACCCTGAGGGCCTGGCGCAGCTGGCTCGGGCTGATGACTATGAGCAGGTCAAGAACGTGGCCGATTACTACCCGGTGAGTGCCCCGGCTGGCAGGACAGCGGGTGGGCGTGTTGTCACCAAGCACACCCACCCAGAGCCCTCATGCTTGTGCTTTCCCCCACCCCCCTGGCCAGGAGTACAAGCTGCTCTTCGAGGGTGCAGGTAGCAACCCTGGAGACAAGACGCTGGAGGACCGATTCTTTGAGCATGAGGTGAGTCTGTGGGGTCTGCTTGTCAGAGGGAGGCCAACCTGGTGGTTTAGACCTGACTCTGTGGCCATAGCCACCTGGATACCACATCTTCCTGTGTCCACAGGTAAAGCTGAACAAGTTGGCCTTCCTGAACCAGTTCCACTTTGGTGTCTTCTATGCCTTTGTGAAGCTCAAGGAGCAGGAGTGTCGCAACATCGTGTGGATCGCTGAATGTATCGCCCAGCGCCACCGCGCCAAAATCGACAACTACATCCCTATCTTCTAGCGTCCTGGCCCAAGGCTCTCAATTGCACTCTGCGTGTGTGTGTGTGTGTGTGTGTGTGTGTGTGGTGTGTGGTCTGTGACAAGCCTGTGGCTCACCTGCCTGCCCAGGGTATAGTACACTGTCCTAGCGGCTGCCCAGTTCTCCTGACTCTCTTAGAGACTGTTCTTAGGCCTGAAAAGGGGCTGGGCACCCCCCACCAAGGATGGACCAAGACCCCCTCCAGAGCAAGGAGGCCCCCTCAGCCCTGTGTTTACAGCCGCTGATGTGTCTAAGAAGCATGTGGTCACTTTCATGTTCCTCCCTAACTCCCTAACCTGAGAACCCTGGGGGCTGGGGGTAGTTCGAGCCTCCTCTCCCTTCTGTGAGTCACTCCCAGAGCCGTGGCCCATGGGAAGGATAGAGTGTGTGTGTCCTTGGGGCCTGGGGGGATGTTGCTTGTCAGCTCCCTCCCTCAGCCCTGCCCCTCTGAGACAATAAAACTGCCCTCTCTAAGCCCAACTGTCTGCTGTCTCCTTTAGGCCTTAGTACCTCTCCATGACCCCTAATTTCCCTTGTGACCCCACCTTGCTAAGCAACCCTGCCTAAGCCTCCACCTCCCTCCCTCAGTCAGCAGCCCACATTCTTCAGGGTTGGGGAGTTCCTGGAAGATAGCTCCTTCTGCTGGAGGCTCAGATGCATACAGGCCTGGGAAGCTAGGTGTTGGCCCTGGAGGCCCCCCTGGCCTTTCCAGTTGCTTCAAGCAATTGGGATCAGGGTCATTACCCCTATTTCACTATGAGGAAACCCATGGTCTTAAATGATTTGCCCCACGTCAGTGGAGGAGGGGGAGGTATGAATCACAGAGTCTACCAGGGGAGTCCCCAGCCTCCACGCTGAGCCCCAGGAGTTGCCACCCTGTCACATGGCCACATCATGTCACTCAGCCAGCCAGCCAGTCACCCCCTCCAAACAGCACTTGCCGCATTTTAGAAGAAATAAAAATTTGTCTTTATTTAACATGTGGCAATTGGGAAGTACAGTACAACCTTCCCTGTGGCTTGGGGGCGTGTAGTTGGGGCCCTAATTCTTGAGCCAGTCAAGAGACACTTGGGATTTAACCCTCAATTGCAGCACTGAGGCACTGGTGCTGAGAAACAATCCTGAGGGGGACCCCAACCCACCCAGTCACTCCTTAGTTTGCAGAGGCACCATCTGCAGAGTCCTGTGAAAGACTGCAGTGAGGTCTTTCACGAGACTCCCCATCCAGCAGAGTTCTCCAAGCTGCAGGGTAGAGTGTTGTGCCAGGAGGGTCTGTTTGGGCTCATGAAGCAGTGGAGAGGTGCAGAGGCACACTGGGAAACCTTGGCCTCACCGGGCCTGGATTGGGCATCGGCAGTGGGCATGAAGTGGGGGCAGGATCCTTTAGGCTAGGGTCCAGGACAGACTTGGGGGATGGTAATGCTGGGGGTTTTCGGGGAGGAACCAAGGGCTCACAGAGCCTTCTGTGCTGCAGTGGCTGGGCCATAGGTGCACAGGGCTCACCGAGCCACTGCTGGGGAAGGGCCGAGGCTCAGGTTTGGGTCCTGGGCTGCGTCCTGTGGTGGGGTAGCGCCAGGCTGGCCAGGCTGCAGTGCTCGAGGCAGACAGTGACTGATGAAGAAGGTCTGCAGGAAGCGGCGCCGCAGGCCCTCAGGCAGGTAGTAGTGGATGAAGTACATGAGCCCCAGGCCCTGGCCGGGGTAATAGCGGCGGCGGGGCCGAGCTGCCAGCAGCGCATCTGTGATGGCATCTACAACTGGGCTGAGGTCGGACATGGCCAGGCGTAGCGAGCGCAGGAACTGCCCGTGCAAGTGTTCGATGTAGTCCTTGCCATAGGCCTGCAGCAGCTCTTGAGGCAGGTTGGCCAGCAGCAATTGCTTGCGCTTTTCCCACTGACCCACATTTCTCACTGACTCTGGGGAAGGAGTGGCAAGGTCAGAGCGGGGTCAGCTAGGGGAGCCAAAGTCAATTAGGACTATTTAACTTGCGCCAGGTCTCCAGCCAAAACCACACCCCCAACCAAAACCACGACCGTTCATCAAAGTTGACCTGCCCCCATAAGACCATTCCCAGCCCCACTCCCCACCCCCACCCCACTCCCAGCCCTGATTCCCACCTGTCTTGAAGCAGCCAGGCTGGATGATGCTGACCTTGACCCCCCAGGGAAGGAGTTCACAGCTGAATGTGTCCATGAGTAGTGCCACAGCCGCCTTGGAGGTTCCATAGGCCCCCAAGCATGGATATGGCATGTCCCCTGTGGATGGATTGGGAGTGGGGCAGCTCAGCTTTGGCAAGGGGCTCCCTAAGCCCTCCCTTACCCCAGGGGGCTCCTTTTTGCTCCAGTGGGGCAGGCACTCACCCGCTGGGCTGCCCACAGTCACGATACGGCCCCTTGAGCTGCGCAGCAGGGGCAGGAGGCCCTTGGTCAGCTGGAGTGTGCCAAAGAAATTCACCTCCATGCAGCTACGGAAAGTGGCCACTGGAGACAGCTCCGCATCAGCAACTACTTCATTGTGGCCTGCGTTGTTGACCAGGCCCCACAGGCCTGGAGTCACAGAGCAGAGGAGGAAGCCTCAGGTCAGCCCAGCAGCAAACTTCCAGTCCCCGTGTCCTTCCCACTACCCTGCCATGCCCTTGCCTGGTGGACACTTGCCACTGACCAGTGCTGGTGGTGTGGGCCTTGGTGAACTCTAGCACGCGGCTAATGTCTCCTGGTTTGGTCAGGTCCAGCTGCAGCAGCCTTAGGCGAGGGGAGCAGCAGGTACGCAGCTCGATGGCACCGGGGCTGTTCAACTCCAATACGGTGGCCAGCACCGTGAAGCCCATGGAGTCCAGTTTCTTGGCCGTCTCCTTGCCAAAACCAGAGTCACAGCCTGGCCAGGGCAGGGCAGGGCAGTCAGTGACCTTCCACTGTGGCCCCAGCCTAGCCTGAGACAACCCCACAATCACCAGGGTCTGGATGGGATCCAGGCCCCTGCAAACCCAAGCCACCAGCAATAAACGACCCTAACTCCTTCCCTAGGCCCATCCCTGGTAGGCTTTGCCCCTCTAGCTGAGCCCTGGGCCCTAACTCTGTGACAGCTGTCATCTGTCTGACTCCCCATGGCTGCCCTACCAATATGGCTTACAGAAGAGGAAACTAAGGCCTAGTAATGCTAAGTTGCTTCCCAAATCCACATAGGTCAGGTCTGGGACAGTCCCAGGCCCCAGTGTGGTTCTGCTTTCTTGATTTCAGGTCACAGCTCACAGGCACAGGCATAGTATTAGTACGGAGCCTCCCTTTCTTTTTCTTTTCTTTTTTTTTTTTCTTTTTTTCTTTTTTCTTTTTTTTTTTTTTGAGACAGGGTCTCGCTCTGTTGCCCAGGTTGGAGTGCAGTGGCATGATCTCAGCTCACTGAAACCTCCGCCTCCTGGGTTTAAGCGATTCTCCTGCCTCAGCCTCCTGAGTAGCTGGGATTACAGGTGTGCATCACCATGGGCCTGGCTAATTTTTGTACTTCTAGTAGAGCTGGGGTTTCACCATGTTGGTCAGGCTGGTCTCTAACTCTTGACCTCATGATCTGCCTGCCTCGGCCTCCCAAAGTGCTGGGATTACAGGTGTGAGCCACTGCGCCCAGCCTGCCTGGCTGGTTTTTAAATTTTTTTTGCAGAGACGGGAGTCTCACTATGTTGCCCAAGCTGGTTTTGAACTCCTGGGCTCAAGTGATCCTCCCACCTTGGCCTCTCAAAGTGCTGGGATTGAAGATGTGAGCCACCACATCGGGCTTCTCTTCCTTTCTGACTGCCTAGGCCTCTCCTCCCTTAATCTGGACTCTGAAGCAGCCTCTTCTCTAGTCCTGTCCCTTCCTGCCCTCTTGAAGCCCTTCTCTACCTAAGCAGCTGAAGGGATCTATCCAAAAATGACAATATCCCTCTGTGCTGCAAACCTTTCCAAGGCTGCCACAGTCCTCAGAATGAAGCCCAAGCTCCCTGGCTCAGGCCCTGTATAACATGAGCCCCACCTCCCTTCCCAGCCTCAACACGCTCTACTATTTTTTCAGGCTGGAGGCAAGCTGGAGGCAAGCTGGAGGCCCATCCCCACTTCACCCAGACCCTTGGAATTCCAATCAGTGGCAACACGGGTGTTTTCTGAGCCCCAGACTACTTGCCTCCAGGACAGGGACCATGCTAGATGAAGAAGAGAACAGACCTACATTTGAATCCCTTCCCACACCCACCAAGTGTGACCAAGGTTAGTTACCACTCTTGGAGGCTTAATTTCTGTCTTTGGTATGCAGAGAGAAGAACCACCAGGCAGAGCCAGTGTAGGGGTCCATAGTACTGATAAGCCCCTGCCTCCTTGATTGTTCCCATGCTGATCCTGGCTCCATGGGCAGCCAGTGAGGGAAGGGGAAAGGCCAGTGAGTGGGGAGGCTTTCTGTTCTGCTCCTGCTCCCACCCCTGGCCCTCAACCCTGCCCCCCAACCCCCATTTTCTGGAATAGAAGCTGCAAAGCAGCTCTGCTTCCCTACTCCTGGACTGCTCAGTACGGTCTCCCCATCTCAGCTCCACTCCCTCTACTGAAAACAGCACTGGGCAGGGGGCTTCAAGCTCCTGCTGAGGAGAGGTACTCCCCAGGCAAGTCTGCCTTGGAGAGGGAGGCAAGCATGTGTGTGTGCGTGTGTGTGTGTGTAGACACACACATGCATACGTGCACTTGCCCGGGTCCCTCTCAGAGCAGACAGGTCCTCCCAAGGGAAACAGACCTCCCAATTCTGACTTGAGCAGACCACAGGCCTCAGGTCTGTGGTCCCAAGTCACCCACATCTTGCACACCCTCTTGCTCATGTGTACACCCTCAGATACCTGTACATACTTCCAACCTGGCTGGATGTTTTCACAATGGGCTCAATCCCTACCACCCATTGGTGCACACGTGCACATGCGTGCACACAGGCACCTGACCCTCAGCCCAAACCCTGATTCCACAGCTGAGCTCCAGGAGTAGCCTCGGCAAGTGGTTCTCTGGGCATTCTTAGGAGGGGGAGGGGGAGTGGCAGCTCTACCGGGCCCAAGACACAGTGTTCTTGGCAAGTGGGGCCGAACCTGGTTACCTACTTGTCTTCCAGCCGGGTGTTGAGAGACAACCCCCAAGTGTTAGGGCCCTGGGAAACTTGGAGGCTTCCTGATGCTTGTACAGGGCAGGTTGGGTAGTCCTCTCTCCCCCAACCCCAGCTTTGCCACCAGAGATCTGGTGAGCCCAAGTTAGAGAAAGCATCCCTCCTCTTACCTCTCTCTCAGGCTCAAAGCCAGAAGAAACAGCAGCAGCACAAAGGCCTGAGGTGAGACCTCAGGAAAGACCACCCAGCTAGGCCACTAGTACCTGCAGATGGCCTGGGTCCTGTTGAGGTGGCTCACAAAGAAAGCAGGAAGGGATCTGCCCTGTCCCCAGAGGCAGAGCCCACAATCTAGCCCCTACTTCATACCAGGGGTGTCTGTTGACTTTCCTTCCTCAAACCCCCGAAATTGGGGTCAGCTGAGGCTTCACACTGCTCCTGGAACCTGGGTCTCTCCTGTCCAGCCCGAACACTTCCCCATCTCTACCATCTCTGCTGAAGTGTGTGGCCCTTGTGCCTCCTTCCCCCCTACTCTGCCTCAGCAGTCTGACTTCTTACCTGATTCAAGGCCCATCCCAAGGAAACCACCTCACATCCCCTTCTCCCCACCCCCACAGCCAGACTGGCTGTCCCCTGCAGAGGCCATGTGTACTCCTGCCTTAAGCCTTTGTCCCACATCCTTTCTCTGATCCGAGATCCCTTTCATACTCCACTTATCTCCACTCATCCTCCGGGGCCCCACTCAAGGATTTCCTCCTCCGGAAAATTCTCCCAGCCCCATCTGATCACACGGGACGCCTAGTAGACCCAGGTCTCTGAGAAGCCTGGTTGCTGGCTGCCCCAGCCGAGGTGCAATGCAAGGACAAAGCCCAGAGCACCTGTCCAAACCCATGGGTGTTGGGGGAAGAGACAAGGCTGCCCCTCCCCCCATGCAATGGAGTCAGTGCCCCCTGGCCTTTCTCCCCCTCCCCACTTCCGGCCGGGCCTGCAGCCCCCGCTTCCCCTTCCCTCCCTCTGGTGACAGATTTATTCCCTGCTTCAGACAAAGGAGCTCAGCTACACGGTCAGAGGCACCTGAGCCCAGCTCTCCAAGAGCTCCTTCCTGGGCACAGAGGACCAGGAGGGCTTGGGGGTGGGGTGCTGGGTGCAGGCTCCGAACTACTGCCTCAGCAGTTTGGCAGTGGATGGCTACACAGAAAGACAGCTGAATGTCCAGCTGCCCCTCATGGTGACCTCAAGCTTTTCTGAACTCCAAGGATCCCAGCCAGTGGGGGATGGGTCGGGTGGGGAAGTTCCCCATCTAAGCTCTTCCCTCTGGCCCCAGGAATGGGAGATGGGGTGTCTCAGGTGGGGATGTCAGGCAGCGTTCAAGGGGTAACGATCCTCCCTTCTCAAAGCCTCCGAAGTCCCCTGAAACTGCTCTTTTGGGGAAGGGAATGGCATAAACTCTCAAACTCCAGGAGGCTCCCTCTTCTCAGCCACCAGTCAGTTTCCTTCTTGAACCTGCCCACTCCCTGTCTCACTTTCCCTCCAACACTCCCTGCAGCAGCAGGTAGTGAACCCGGGCTTGGGGAGGTGCCCGGCGCTCCCTACTTGGCTCGCTCCCTGCACCCAGGGGAGAACTCTCCCACTCTTGCGCTGGGGAGCCCGCCTGGCCGTGCCCATGAGGAGTCAGTCCTGTGAGTGTCTAGTCCCGCCCTCGAGCCTGGAGTCCCCGCGCTCCGCGACCCGCGCACTCACCGGTGATGAGCACCGCGCGAGTGGCCACCGGCAGGCGCTGCGGGCGCGCCAGGCGGGACAACGCGATCCAGCCGGCGGCGGCCAGCACGGCGAGTGCGGCCGGCGGGGGCAGCAGGCGCTGGCACAGCCAGTCGAGCGCGGCCAGCAGCGCCAGCGCCGCCAGCAGCGGGCGGCCCAGACGCAGGTCTGAGCGCAGCAGCTGCAGCAGCGCGCGGGCAGCCACGAGCAGCCAGGCGCCGCCCGACGGCCAAGGCCAGCGCTCCATGGCGGCCCAGCGGGCTGGGGCTGGGCGGGGCGGGAGCCGGGCCGGGGATCGGGGAGAAAGAGAGTCTGGGCCCGGGCGCGGAGTGTGGGGGAACACCGGCCTCGGGCGCGGGAGGGACACAGGCTTCCTCTGCTCGCCCTCGGGCCGAGCTTATAAAGAGCCCCGGGGGCGGGGGAGAGGGCGGGGAGCGGGCGGGGAGGGGGCGGGGCTTTCCTCCACTTCTCTCCCGGCACCCCCTGCAGGGCAGGTGCCCCCCCCCCGCCCCGCCCCGCCCCCTCGACCAGATTCGATTTGGAAAAAGCCGGAACAAAGTCCCAAAGTTGCTGCGCTAGAGGAGCCGCCTGGCTGCAGCACCCACGCGCCCGGGGCTGGCAAGCCGCTGCGCTCAGGTGAGCACATGCCACTCACGCTTGTTCGGTACACCTGAGGACACGCACAACCGGCATCTCGGTGCCCTTTGCTGATCGCACCGCCGCGGCCGCCAAGCCTGCAGGAACACCGTGGGGAACCAGCCGGTGCTCACCTGGTCTCCGCTGCCGCTGCCGCCAGCGCCCGTACACGCGCCGCACTCCCACGTGGTCCGCGGCGCCAGGTCCCTGGCGCACACACCCTAAGGCGCGCTCACCCCTGAGCAGCTCGCGGCCACAAAACCCGCCTGGGACAGGGGCTGGTGGGGAAGCAGGACGACCGCTCCGGGTTCTTGGAGTCTCTGCCCCATCTTTCCCTTTCCTTCCAGGGCTTAGCCCTGGGGACGCACGACCCCACTTCCTACCTCACAAATATATGTGTGTGGGGGTCAGTGGCGGGTGGGGTGTCAGAGGAAGCACCTAGGTCTCCCATTACCTATGGCCCACCCCGCCAACCCCAACAGCCAGGCCAGAGGGGTGTCAGTGAAGAAGGCAGCCTCTAGGACAGGGTGTTCCCTGCCTTGCTCCCCTGAACCCCCAGGGGGTAAAATAAGTGGTATGAGTGTGGGTGGATTTTTCTGCCTGCGTGTGTGAAGGTCTCCATGCTTGTGTGTGGCCCAGTGGCCCCCCCACCCTGCCCACCCCTGTGTCTGGCACCCTGTGCCTAGCATCCATGCCAGGGCTCTGCCAGGCACTGGGAGTTGGTGCCAGTACCTGGCTGCAGGCTTGATGCTGAGAGGAGTAGGTGCAGCCCTCGGCAGACGGGTCCCTGCTTCCCGTGGGCCTCAGGCCATGCTCAGTGCCTCATCCCTGCCCTCCCAAGGTCCTGGGAGGTTGTGGACTCCCTGTCACACCTCCTAGCCCTGTTACTCATTCTCTCGTAGGTGCCCAGGCTCTGCCAGGGTTTCAGGGCAATGCCTCCTCCAGTGCCCTCTCTGCCACCAGACACAGCCCCCTGGTGGGCCAGGGAAATCTCAGGGGGGTGCTGGGAGCCAGACCCACCTAAGGGAGAGGCTCTGGGTGGAGGACCAATTTGCCCCAAGTCAGTCCTGTGCCTCCACCTATCCATCCTCCTAAGGACGGATGACAGGCAAGCCCTGGCCCTGGGAGGCAGGACTTGAATGAAGAGGGTGTGTGTGCCTGACCTTGGGTACACGACCTTGTGTGCCTGTGTTTGTAAGCACTTGTGTCCATGGAACTCTGCGGCTTGTCCAGGCCATTTGGTTGTGTCACTCCCTATACCGTGACCCTGTGTGTGCAAGTGAGTACATTTGTGTGTGTTGTGTGTGTTTCTGGTAACTCTCTGTCCTTCAGTCTGGGTCATCCTGCCTCTAGAAACTCAGGGAAACATTCCTTTTCCAAAGTCACTGACTCCTGTTGCGGTGAATGTATGGCCCAGGCTCAGAGACAGACACAGCGCTCTTGGCCTGACTTCCTGATTTGAGCTGTAGAGCTTGGATTGGCCAGACCCCCCAGCTTTAGCCACCCCACCAAGAGTCTGGCTGTGGTTTCTCCAGCCTCAGTCCATTGGAGCCTTCCCCTTGGAGTGGGGAAGGGAGTAGAAGCTGAGATGAGGGTCCTGGGGAGCCTTCAAGGTCAAGGCGACACAGATAGAACCAGCACTTGCTAAAGCAGGAGTTGAAGAGTAGGGGGATGGGGCAGGAAGGCAAGATAAGGACCAAGATAGAAGCAGGGTCCTACACTGTCCTGGGAAGGAACCGCAAAGGCCACGACGGGGAGAGAGACTTGCTGGGAGGCGATGTTGGGATTTGCGTTTAGCTGAGGAGTATAACATGGTTAGGATGAGGAAGGGGGTGTTTCCAGCTCAGCTTCTGGAACCTCATGCCACCTCAGGCAGAGCCATTAGTCTTATGGGATTTGGGTCTTGGTGGGACTGGACCATCTGCCACATTTTTATGTAAACTCCCCCCGCCCATTCATCCTACTTCCTAGCCCAGACCTCCTCCTTCCCAGAACCTATGCTCCAGCTCCTGTGGCCTCCTCAGCCACTGACCCCTTATCCCTCATTAGGTGGAGACGTTCTAGAAGTACAAGGTGGTTAGGGCAGTCATGGCTGGGAGAAGCTGGCCCAGCCCTGTCTGAGGCCTGGTGCCAAGTTGTGCCTGCCTAGGGGCAGAAAACCAGCCTCTGCTAGAACCAGGAGTCTAGGCTGTCAGGGCCTTCCAGGGAAGAGAAGCGGAGAGGCGCAGTGGGCAGGAGCCTCGACAGATAAAGCAGGGTCTGGCAGGGCAGAGGAATGAAGGGTGACCAGGAGCAGAGCCCCTGAGCCACTCAGCCCCTAAGCCCTCAGCCCACAGCCTCCCTTAGTCCTTTGTCCCAGCCTCCACCCCACCTTGGTCAGAAACCTGGTTAACCAAACCCTTAGCATGCCCCAGGCTTTGGAGGACAGAGGGGTGGGCAGGCTGGCTCTGGTCTCCTCCAGCGCAGTCCAGCAGCTCACTGGCACCCTCTGCTGGCCGTGTAGGGAGAACACGGCTCTGAAGGAGATAAAGACCAGGTAACCGACTGACTGCTGGATTGAGGAGAGGGGAACAGATATCTAGAGTAGGGGGTACCAAGTGGCAGACTCCAGGAGCCCTCACGCTCTGTCTTCTGACTGTACTTGGGTTCCTGGAGCAGAGCACTCAGCACTGACTTGTCACCTCCTCCTCCCTTTGCAGCTCAGAGGCTGCAGTTTCCCAAGGAGCCCCTGCCCTGTACTCTGCTTCACGCCTTCACCCCCACCACGCCTCCTCTTGGCAGAATGGCAGAGTGTCTCTCTTCCTGCCAGTGGCCAGGGTCCTAGACCCCATTGCTCCCTGTCCTCAAAGACAGCAAACTTGTGTTGAGTTCCTACTGCATGCCAGGCCCTGTGCTGGGCACCACAGATGTAGCAACTGACTACTGGCCCTAGCAGCAAGTGTACTGGCGCTAGCCTCACCCATTGGGAACCTCAAGCCCGTATCCCTTTCCACAAGCATCTCTCTTGTGGCTGGGCACGGTGGCTCACGCTTGTAATCCCAGCACTTTGGGAGGCCAAGGCAGGCGGATCACCTAAGGTCAGGAGTTCGAGAGCAACCTGGCCAACATGGCAAAACCCCGCCTCTACTAAAAATCCAAAAATTAGCCAGGTGTGGTGACATATGCCTGTAGTCCCAGCTACTCATGAGACTGAGGCAGGAGAATCTCTTGAATCCGGGAGGCAGAGACTGCAGTGAGCTGAGATTGTATCACTATACTTCAGCCTGGGTGACAGAGCAAGACTCTGTTTCAAAAAGAAAAGCGTCTCTCTTGTGTTTTCTCCTGTTTTCAGCTGCATTTCTCTAAAGTTGTCCATAATCACTATCACCACTCTCCCCTCCGGGCCTTTGCCTGGGACCAGCTCCCCCTCCTAACCCCCTAGTTCCCAAATCCTGTAGACCCATCTCTGGCTTCAGCTAATTTGGCCTCTTGAAAGCCTCGGCCCTGCTGGCTTTCTCCTGCCCCAAGCCCTGTCTCCCTTGGGTGCCTGCGAAGCCATGGCTGCCGGGTTTCCTCCTACCTCACTGCCTCTCTTTCTCAGCCTCCTTCTCCAGCTTCTCTTCCTTGTGGGTGAAGCTCTGGCTGTGGAGGCCTCACCCTTGGCCCTCCCCACACAATGAGCTCATCTTTCTATTCACATGCTTGGCCCTGCTTGCTTTCTGGCCAAGCCCTCCCTTTTGACCACAGGCCCACATGTCCAGCTGCCCCTGTACACTTCCCTTGGACACACATAGGCCTCTCAGCCTCAGCATGTCTAACGCTGGTCCTGGCAGTCATCGTGCCCCACCACATCCTCAACCTTCATGCCATGCAATGGCCTCCAAATCTCTTGCTGTGTCCCAAGCCCTGGGTTGGGTGCAGATACCTCATCATAGCCTTTATAGCAGTTGCCATTATCACCATTTTACATTCAAGGGAACTGAGGCTTCCAGAGGCGAAGGGAATTGCTCAAGCTCTCAAGCTCAAGTCCATTTGCATTGGAGTCTTGGACCAGCCCCAAGATTCAAACTCAGGTGCACCTGAAGCCAAAGTCTGGGCTCTTGAGAACTGTGTTAATACGGGGCTGTGTTGGTCACCTGTGGCACCTTAGACTTCATCCTGAGGGCAAAGGAGAGCTTGGAATGGTTTTGAGCAAATGAGACCCCCATCCCAGGTGGCCAGGAAATGGATCTGGGGAAGAGTGGAGACTGATTAAATTATTATCACTTTTAAATTTTATTATGATTATTACTTTATTATTATTATTACTTTTAGTTAGCGATGGGGTCTTGCTCTGTCACCCAGGCTGGAGTACAGTGGCACAATCACGGCTCACTGCAGCCTTGAACTCCTGGGCTCAAGCAATCCTGCCATCTTAGGCCTCCATAGTAGCTGCGACTACAGGTGCTCACCACCACACCTGGCTATTGTTTTTTAAATTTTTTGTAGAGACAGGGGTTTCACTATGTTGCCCAGGCTGGTCTTGAACTGCTGACTTCAAGTGATCCTTGAGGCTGGTAGTCTGCATCCAGATGAGGGACAGAGTAGAGGTCTGTTCAAACAAACTGAGCTCGAGGCGCCCCTGAGCATGCAAAGGCTGAGCCCCAAGACACATGGAAGTCTGTGGGCTCCAGCACGTTGCTCCTGTAGCGTGGGAGCCCTGGAGGTTGCCGACTCCCCTCTGAGTACCCTAGGCATGAACTGAACTCCCCCTGTCCCCACCATTTTTCAGAGCTATCCCACCTGGGCTGGGCACCTGGAAACCAGGCCCTTCAGTTAAGGAACTGAAGGAAACCTCCCCTCCAGTTACCAGAGAGAGGGGGCAGTAAGACACAGAAAGCCAGGAGCATCACTTGTGTTTTCAGCCTGTGTCTGGCACCCTCCTCCGAACTTTTACTGTCTCCAGGATTAAAGGCAGATGTTTGGGGATTAGGGTCCTTGAGTTTGCGAAACAGAGAGAGTGTGCTCTGCAGGGCTTTCTGGATCAGTCCCAGGGGGAAAGCAAGCCCCAGCTGAGAGCATGTGGAAGGAGAGCTTGATTGACTCTGGATGAAATCCTTCTAGGATCTGTCTTGTATCCTCCAGTGTGACTGTGTGTTTGTGGCATGCCAGTCCTTGTGCTTAGCTTGCTTGGTCTTTATTTTATTTACTATCCTCACATCATCACTATGAAGTAGGTACTATCATTATCCTTATCCTATACATAAGGATAAGGCTACTGACCTTTTACTATTTGCTGCTCGATGAAAAACAAGTCTCCCAGCGACGGAATTAAGGCAACTTGATTGTTAACACTCATTCCAAAGCTTGTCTCCTTACAGCTTCCATCACCCCGATTCAGGCGTTTTCTTGGCAGAACAACTGCAAAAGATACAAAAATTAGTTGCTGTTGGCTGACTGTTTTAATTTATTTGCATATACATAATTCAGTCCCACCCCTGGTGGCTAATACGCCCCCTGGGGAAGCTGTGGCTGTCTTCTGATTGCTGGTGGGGAGGCCTGTGTGTGTTGTTTTTTTAAATAAACTGAAACCAGATGGAGGGGGGTTTTGTTCACAGCCTTGCCTACAATTTTCTCCAGCGAATTCCTTGAAAAGTCAACCACCTATGAGTGGTGCCTCTGCTCCGTGGAGGTCCCTCACCGCTGGTATGCAAATACCGAGCAGGGTTGATATTTCTCAAAGAAGAAGAAAAAGAGCTTCTTGGCCTGAGGGCTTTCCAGAATGCGGGGTCATCTCCTGGTTGCCCCCAATTTTAGGTCTGTACTTACAGTTATCGTCCTCGCTCTCCTTCCCCCTCATGTTGGGAGTGGGTTGGGGTGTGGGAGCCTTGGGCCGGGCTTGAGTCAAATCACTTAGACAAACCACTTGGTATAAAAATGTGAATTCCAGACCCCCACCTATATCCCATTTGCAGCACTGACCTCTGGCATGAGACCCCAACTCTCCAGTTCGTTTCATTTTTGCAGTCAGTGGAGGGGTTACTCTCCTAAAGGGGACCAAGCAACTCCTGCTTCCATCCTGGGAAACCAGAAGCTGGAGGTGGTTATCGAAATATTTTTAACCGCCAGCCAGGTCCAAGGCTTTGTAATGCCCCGGGAGCCCTCATTAAGCGATTCCTTGTTCAGAGAAATGAGGTGAGTGTACCCACTGGTCACCCTGCCAGAGGTTTAGTATTTTTTCTTTGGAACGTGAATTGGGCATTGTCGTAGTGATGTGTGACCCAGTCCCCAGGCAGGGGAGAGCACTTTTTTCCCAGCTTTGACCTTCATTCCTAGCTCAGAACACCTTTCTTTTGGATCCCAAGCTTTTTCAGATAATTGTGTCAGGTTACATACGGCTCTGAGATATGAACACTCAAAGGAAATTCCGGTGAGAGCAGGTCTGAGAGGTTCCGGCACATAATTTGCTTTAAAGTATTCGAGGAAAAACTCAGGTGTCTGAGGCCAGCACATTTTTGAAATAAAATAAGAGCAGCCAACAAGTTTGCATGGATGTGCCATTCCCCATAGAAATGAACGAGCAAAAAGACAGATTTCATATTGAAAGGAAATACCCCTCCCCAGGGAGCCTCTGCAGGGGCAGGAGGGGGCTGGTGGGGGAGATGGGGGAGTCAGTTGCAAGAGAACAGCTTGGACCAGGCTACCTTTGGAATGGAAATCTTCACCAGCCAGGATCACTTTTTTCCCCCCTTTCTGCATCTTAGGTGACATGTGGTAAATACAATACTTCAGTTTTCCAAGAAACATAAAATAAAAACTGAATTACTGGCAGAGACGCTTAAAACTCTTTGGTTCCTAGGACTCCGCGGGCACATTTTCCACACACCATGATTTTTATTTCATTTGCCTCTGAGGGGCGGCCCTCCAGCAGTTCTGTTGCATAAGGTACTGTTTCCAAACACCTTGTCCCCAACTGGTGACACAGAGTAAGTTTTATCTAGGTCTGAGAAGAGTTCTGGAAGAGTGACATCGTGTTCCAAGTCGCACCGGTTACAATCAACAGTAGGAAGGTTGCCAAATATCTCACCAAGGAAGCTGAGAGAATATTTTAAATACTAAAGGGCACTTCTTTCTTAAAGCATGAAGTGGTCGTAAAAACCACTTAACAGAAGAATATTAATGGGAGGAGAGTGCCTTGAATGCAGCAAAAAGCTTTACAAGGGACATGGAAAAAATAGATTTACTATGTTGAAGACGTAGGAAAGTCCATTTTTACACAAAAATAATTTGGCTATTTACACAAGGCTTCACAGAATTCCTATAAGTAGCACTATCCTTTTTTATTCCTCATGTGTTTGACACACATTTCTTTCTTTATGATTATTATTTTTAGAGACAGAATCTTGCTTTGTTGCCCAGGCTACAGTGGTGCAGTCACTCATAGGTCACTGCAGACACGAACTCCTGGGCTCTAGGGATCCTCCCCTTCTCAGCCTCCTGAGTAGCTTGGACTGCAGGCATGCGTCATCAGGCACCGCTATTTTAAAAATTTTTTGTAAAGGATCTTGCTATGTTGCCCAGGCTGGTCTTAAACTCCTGGCCTCAAACAATCCTCCCACTTTGGCCTCCGAAAGTGCTGGGATTACAGCGGGAGGCACCGTACCTGGCCTCAATACACATTTCTTGAGTGCTTACTGTGTTCTGGGCTCCGTGCTAAGGAAGCAATAGTAAACAATACAAACATTATTCCTCCCCTGTGGGAGGAATAATAATTCCCTCCTCTTCTGTCTGACTGGAGGGACAGGCCCTTATCAGATCATTACACAATCAAGGAGACCCGGACAGAAGGAACGAGAAAGCAGAGTCCCATGATGCTATGGGAGTGATGGCCTCTATTCTGGGGACCAGAGAGGGCTTTCCCAGAGGAAGTAAGTTTCCAGGTAGTGTGAGCTTCAAATGAGAAGGCTGTGGGATAGACAAAGCTGCAGTCAGCCTGAGCCAGGGCACATGCAAGGTCTTGGAGACTGCAGTGGCCACAGTGAGGAGGAGGTTTCTATTCCAATTTCATGGTATATGGAAATACCTCTCCCTAAGGAGCGGGGAGTGTTGTTGAGGGTTGTAAGCAGGAAGTAAAATAATCAGCTTGGTGTGGGTTTTTAAAATTTTGATTTTGTTCTAAGACAGCCACAAGTTGTAAGGAGAATGGACTGATAGGGGTGGGGACGGGGATAGGGAGGGCCCCTGTCGAAATCAAGAGCCAGTCAGGAGGCCAGGGCAAGAAATGCTGGTGGCCATGAAGACAAGCCAAGTGGATAGGCTGAGTCATCCAGGGCCCATCGGAGAGGGTACTGTGACCCAGACGAAGTGGACCCAGACAGCGAGAGCTGTGGCTGATAATCTCCCACCCAGTCTAATTTAATAATTAAATTTAATTCCACTCGTTGATGATTTGGACAGCATCGTTTCCTGGTAGAAAGACAAGGACGGTCTGGATGGGAGGCACCCATGATTGCTACCCATCGAGCAGTCTTTGGGTGTGCTATATGCATGGTCACATTTTCAGGCCTCATCACAGGCCTAGGCAGTAGCTATTGTTACCCCCACTTCACATACAAGCAAATTGAGATTATTAAAGTGGAAGGATTTTTGGCCAGGTGCAGTGGCTCACACCTGTAATCCCCAGCACTTTCAGAGGCTGAGGTGGGTGCATCGCTTGAGGCCAGGAGTTGGAGACCAGCTTGGCCAACATGGTGAAACCCTGTCTCTACTAAAAAAAAAAAAAAAAAGCAAAACAAAAACAAATAAACAAAAATTAGCCAGGCATGGTGGTGGGCGCCTGTAATCTTAGCCGCTCAGGAGGCTGAGGCAGGAGAATCGCTTGAACCTGGGAGGTGGAGGTTGCAGTGAGCTGAGATTGTGCCACTGCACTCCAGCCTGAGCTACAGAGCAAGATGCCGCCTCAAAAAAAAAAAAAAATTATCCAAGGTCACCATCTTATAACTGGCACCATTGAGATTGAACCACTAACCTGCCCTGGGACAGGTGAAGAATGCCCAGAACCCTGGGATCACACTGGCTCTAATTATGGACGTATCTGTCGGTTCAGGTCCAGGGTGGGATGAGCCAGCTTTGCCCCTGTGGAGTCTCCTCTGGCAGCTCCCAGGAGCCCTGTAAGTCAGCTCACACGTGTGTATGCATACCTGGAAAACCACAGTTGGCCTTTTTCTCCCTGTGGCCCTGGGCTGTTCTATCCTGGGCAGACCTGCCTTGCGAATCACTGGCTGCAGCTCTGGCTAGGAACAAGTCCTGCCCAAGGGGCTGACTTCTATAAAATGTGTCTCAAGTTTTCATAGAAATTGGCCAGGTTGGGGGAGGGGGTGTTGTTGGGAGGAGCTGGAACAACACAAGGTAAAGAGAACCCTGTGGGAAGAGGCCTGAGGGTGAAAACAGATGTTGCCGGTTCCAGGAGCTGCAGAATTGTCACAGAGGACAGGAAGGAGCTCCACATACCAGAAGCCTGCCCAGCAGGGCATTGGAAGCCACACTTTGCCATTTCAGTTGATCCTAAAGGCAAAAGGGAGCCCTGGAATCGCTTAAGCAAGGTTGATGAGGTTGCGTTTTTGCATTAGAAAGATTTCTCTGGCACCTGCCAGGCAACGTGTGGTTTTCCTCAGTCGGTGATGCCCTGCACAATGTCAGCTTCTGGATTGGGGACCACACAAGTATGACAGACTCAGAAAGAGGAGGATCAGTGTGAGGTCAGGAGTTCGAGACCAGCCTGGTCAACCTGGTGAAACCCCAACTCTACTAAAAATATAAAAATTAGCTGGGTGTGGTGGTGCACGCCTGTAATCCCAGCTACTCAGGAGGCCGAGGCAGGAGAATTGCTTGAACCTGGGAGGTGGAGGTTGCAGTGAGCCAAGATTGTGCCACTGCACTCCAGCCTGGGTGACTCCGTCTCAAAAAAACAAATGAACAAACAAACAAACAAACAAACAAAAAAGCATGATCAAACTGCCTGTGCTTTTCAAAAGCAGATTTGGGGTGAGAGAGTCATCTTCTCACAGAGCCTGGCCTGGAGTCACGCACAAAGACGTCAAGGGAGGCCAGGTGCCATGGTTCACACCTGTAATCCCAGGATTTTGGGAGGCTGAGGCGGGTGGATAGCTTGAGCTCAGGAGTTTGAGATCAGCCCGGGCAACATAGCAAGACCCTGTCTGTACCAAAAGTACAAACAAACAAACAAACAAACAAAAACGAGCTGGGTTGATGGTGTATGTCTGTAGTCCCCAGCTACTCAGGAGGCTGAGGTGGGAGGATTGTTTGAGCCCAGCAGGCGGAGGCTGCAGTGAGCCAAGATCACGGCACTGCGTTCTAGGCTGGGTGACGGAGAGAGAACTCATCCCCCTGTCCCCCCAACCCCACCACCCCGCTCAAAAAAAAAAAGATGTCAAAGGAATCTGAGCTGTCACTCGGATTTTTGCTTCAATTGAAAACAGCTTTCATTGGGCATATATATGTGCATTTAACCCTGTTTGCAAACCACTGTATCCATTTCGTATTGCTGCTGAAACAAATGACTGCCAATGTGTCATCTTGACAGTTCTTGAGATCAGTAGTTGAAAATGGGTCCCCCTGGGCTAGAGTCGATGTAACAGCAGGTGGATTCCTTCTGGAGGTTCTAGAGGAGGGTCTGCCCCCTAGCCTTTTCCAGCATCTAGAGGCTGCCTGCATTCCTTGGCTCAGGCCCCTTCCTCCATCTTCAAAGCCCGCAGTGTAGCACCTTCAAATCTCTCTGACCTCTGTCATTATGTGGTCCTTCTCCCATCTGACCCTTCTGCCTCCCTCTTATAAGGACCTTTTTGACTACACTGAGCTCACTCAGATAACCTGGGATAATCTCTTCCATCTTGAGATCTTCATCTCATCTGCAAAATCCCCTTTGATATATCACGTAACACATTCAAAGGTTCCAGGAATTAGGGCGATGACATCTTTGTGGCGCTATTATTCAGACTACCACCTCCTCTAACAAATAAAGAGAAGGAAGGATAGTCTGGCAACTGAGAGGAGGATGAGCTGGAAGTAGGCAGGCTGATGTTAGGGAGAACTGGAGGCTGCTGCAGGCTCAGCAAGGAAGATGCTGGTGGTCTGGGCTGGGGTGGAGAGGAAGGAATGGACACAGGATGTGTTTCAGAGTGAGGGCAGCCTGGTTATGGGCACTATCTGGTTTAAGTGGGCAAGGACTAGCAGGAGAGACATGGGAAGATAAGCCTGAGTGTACAGATGGGCTGACTGGGTAGATGTTGGTGACCTTCAGAGGGCCCAAGAGGAGGAGCAGTTTTGCGGCAAGGACAAAGAGGGCATGAAGGGATGTGTTACATCCCAGACACCGATGAGACATCCAGGAGAGAAGCCCCTGAGTCAAGTGGATCCAGGGCCTTTTGGGTCCCTCCCCTTATTATGAGAATATATGGACTCATCTTTCACTTTGTTTTTAAATTTTTATTTGTATTTGCATTTATTTATTTATTTAGAGACAGATCTTGCTCTGTTGCCCAGGCTGGAGTGCAGTGGCACAATCTCAGCTCACTGCCACCTCTGCCTCCTGGGTTCAAGTGATCCTCCCATCTCAGCCTCCTGAGTAGCTGGGATTACAGGCACGGATCACCATGCCCAGCCAATTTTTGATTTTTGGTAGAGACAGGGTTTCGTCATGTTGCCCAGGCTGGTCTCAAACTCCTGACCTCAAGTGATCTGCCTGCCTCAGCCTCCCAAAGTGCTCAGATTACAGGTGTGAGCCACCGTGCCTGGCCCCGCCTTGTTTTAAAAAATATTTATGTATTATTATTATTTTTTAAAGAGAGATGATCTGACTGGGCACAGTGGCTCACGCCTGCAATCCCAGCACTTTGGGAGGCTGAGGTGGGCGGATCACCTGAGTTCAGGAGTTTGAGACTAGCCCGGCCAACATGACGAAACCCTGTCTCTACCAAAAATACAAAAATTAGCTGGGCATGGTGGCAGGTGACTGTAATCCCAGCTACTTGGGAGGATGAGGCAGCAGAATCACCTGAACCCAGGAGGTGGAGGTTGCAGTGAGCTGAGATCACGCCACTGCACTCCAGCCTGGGAGACAAAGCGAGACTTTGTCTCCAAAAAAAAAAAAAGAGAGAGAGAGAGATAAGATTTTTTTTGAGACGGAGTCTTGCTCTGTCGCCCAGGCTGGGGTGCAGTGGCCAGATCTCATCTCACTGCAAGCTCCGCCTCCCGGGTTCAGGCCATTCTCCTGCCTCAGCCTCCCGAGTAGCTGGGACTACAGGCGCCCACCACCTCGCCCGGCTAGTTTTTTTTGTGTTTTTTAGTAGAGACGGGGTTTCACCGTGTTAGCCAGGATGGTCTCGATCTCCTGACCTCGTGATCCACCCGTCTCGGCCTCCCAAAGTGCTGGGATTATAGGCTTGAGCCACTGCGCCCGGCCTTTTTTTTTTTTTTTTTTTTGTGACAGAGTCTCACTGTGTCACCCAGGCTGGAGTGCAGTGGTGCGATCTCGGGTCACTGCAACCTCTGCCTCCCGGGTTCAAGTCATTCTCCTGCCTCAGCCTCCCGAGTAGCTGGGACTATAGGTGCGTGCCATCACACCTGGCTTATTTTTGTACTTTTAGTAGAGATGGGGTTTCACCACGTTAGCCAGGATGGTCTTGATCTCTTGACCTCGTGATCCGCCTGCCTTGGCCTCCCAAAATGTTGGGATTACAGGCGTGAGCCACTGAGACCAGTTGAGAGATAAGATCTTACTCTGTCACCCAGGCTGGAGTGCAGTGGCATGATCGTAATTCACTGCAATCTCGAACTCCCAGACTCAAGTGATTCTATTCTCCTGCCCCAGCCTCGTGAGTAGCTGGGATTATAGGCACAGGCAACCAGGCCTGGCTATTTTTTTCATCTTTTGTAGAGATGGGAGTCTCTCTATGTTTCCCAGGCTGGTCTCAAACTCCTGGCCTCAAGTAATTTTCCTGCCTCAGCCTCCTTAAAGTGCTGGGATTACAGGTGTGAGCCACTGCGTCCAGCCTCATCCTCCATCTTGATTTCTGGGTCATGATCTCTGTTTGACCCGAAGTTTTCCAATTCCAGATAAGAATTAAGGAGTTAGCTTGTATTCTGAAGCCAGAATAGCATTGATATTTATCCCACATTGAGTTTATCAATCTTAAAAACAAGAATTTAAGTAATAGGTTATGTCACTTGCACAAGGACCCACGCACCTGTCATGTGACAGAGCAGTAGTTATGTTGCCTAATAAAACATACAATAAGTATGCTTGTGACTTATACATTTTAGAGATAAGGATGTTTTCTCTCCCTATCTGTCATATCTGCCTTGGAGATGTGCACAGGACAGATAGCAGAAGACAAAGTGTCTTCCTGTCTTTTGAGAAAGCCTGAGCTCATAGAAGATTCCATTCTGAGTGTCCCCAAGGAGAAGGGGAGAGGGGACTTTTAGGGAAACCAAGTTAGCAGGGAAGCCTCCCAGGTAAAGAAAGGGAAGTGAGGCTGCAGGTCCTGGAGCAGAGGAAGCAGGTGTTTGTCCCTGGCAGCCCCAGGGAGAGGCAGGGGCCTCATCAGGGAGGGCCTCATAGAGCCCAAACCTGAACATCTTTGTGGACGGGGGCAATAGCTGTGTCCTCAGTACCAGACAAAACCCTGACCAGAGGGTTTTTTGCTTGTTTGTTTTTGGTTGTTTTTTGCTGTAGGAAAACATGAGTCCTTTGGGATTACCTAGCTAAGAGGAGTCCAGTGGAGACTGAGACTGAATTTCCCGGCCAGGCAGGGGCTCACGCCTGTAATCCTAGCACTTTTGGAGGCTGAGATGGTGGGTCCCTTGAGTTCAGGAGTTCGAGACCAGCCTGGGCAACACAGCAAAACCCCGTTTCTACAAAAAAATGCGAAAATTAGTCGGGCGTGGTGGTGCTCGCCTGTAGTCCCAGCTACTCTGGAGGCTGAGACAGGAGGATCGCCTGAGCCCAGGAGTTTGAGGCTGCAGAGAGCCGTGATTGTGCCACTGCACTCCAGCCTTGGTAACAGAGACCAGTTTGAAAAATAGAAAAAGATTGAATTTCCCATCAGCCTGGAAGATTGGGGTTTGATTTTTGCTTGATTTAAAGGCAATAAATAAATGAGATATTTTGTGCTACTTATTTTAAGCTCTTACACTTCTTGCTTTATATTCTGGGGTACCTGCATTTTTAGTGGTGTAATTTATTTGTCTAGATCTTTTTGCCCCTTAACCTGTAAACTCCCGGAAGGATGACGATATCATGGATGTTCCAGAACATACGCTCATCGAAGTGTAAAGGTTGATTGGGGTTGGGGGAGGTCTCTTCTTAAGAGAGCGATGGTCTCAGGATAGAAACTGGAAGGGGGCGCGTTTGAGATGTTAGGATTTCAGGAAGACAAGCTGTGACTCGGGAGTAGGGAAAAGTGGATTTTCTAGACGAAAGGTTAGGCAGAATCTCGGAATGGTCCGACTGGGGCACCAAGGGGGTCCCTGGCAAGCCCCGCCCCGGCCGGGGGACCGGCGCGGAGTGACGCAGCGCGGTTTGGCCGCTGTGGGGCGCCGTAGCCCGCGCCGTTGTCAGGGGAACGGGCCCAGCGCCGGACGAGGCCCGCCAGTCTGGGCCTGGCCTGGCCGCCCCGCAAGCCTGTTGGAACCGGAGCCGGAGCCAGAGCCAGAGCCCGAGAACTCGCCGGCCCAGTCTCCGTCCGGGATGGGGCCCCGCTCCCGGGCGCGTTGTCGCCCAGTCCCGGGGACCATCCCTACCGCGAGGGTCTGAAGCGCGGCTGCCCCGGGGAGGGTGGAAGGCCAGGCGTGGGGCCCGAACCTCTGGCTGACCTTGGCAGGGCCCATCTGGCACGGCCGCCGCGGCGCGCAGGTGAGGAGTCCCCGCCCGGTTTCTCACCTCGGAGACTGGCTTGAGCCACGGGGTCGTGGATGCTGCCGCCTGGCCAGCTTTGGGCTCACTTCCGCCTGGAGCTGGTGGCCTGAGTTCCAGGGCCCGGGCAGAGCGCGGGGCTTCCTTTTAGCATGCATCAAGTTCACAGATCTTCCTTGAGCGCTCACTCTTTGCCAGGCTCTGTGCCAGGCGTGGGCACAGAGGACTCCGAACAGACGTGGCCCGTCTCCAGAACCCAGAGCATTAAGGAAGGTGGCTGGGAAGCAGGTGTCATATATGACTAAAGTGATTTCAGGTCGAGTTAGGCTCTCTGGTATTGAAATCGAGGGGTTGGTCATGGAGGGTCTGTTTTAAAAGGAAACCATGGGAAGAGTTTTTAGTTTTTTCCTTTTTTTTCTTTGAGACGGAGTTTTGCTTTCGTCGTCCAGGCTGGAGTGCAGTGGCACGATCACGGGTCATTGCAACCTTCGCCTCCCGGGTTCAAACGATTCTCCTGCCTCAGCCTCCCGAGTCTGGTGTTACAGGTGCCTGCCACCACACCCAGCTAATTTTTGTATTTTTGGTAGAAACGGGGTTTCAACATGTTAGCCCTGGTGGGACTAACATGGACTTGAACTGGACTTGAACTCCTGACCTCAGGTGATCCACCCTCCTCGGCCTCCCAAAGAAGAGTTTGGATGAGTTTCACATTTGAAAAGCTCACTTCACTCTGGCTGCTGAGCAGCATGGTTGTGACAGGACATACTGGGAAGTCAGCTGAGGGCCATCCTAGTTCTGCCAATCTAGCTGTGCCTCCTAAAATAACTCATTTAGTGCCTCTGAGCCTCAGTGTTTTCATGATGGGGGTGGATGTTCTGCGTGTTTTTTATGAGAAAGTGAGAGGCCAGTCACATCTGAAATCAATGACTACAGGGATCTGCAAGAATAGTTGGAAATGATAGGACCTTCCTTAGAGCTCTGTGAGAATTGAATGAGTGAATTCCACTGAAGCAGTGCCTGGCACAGAATAAGTGCCCTCTAAATGCTGGTGTTGGTTATTATCATGCAAACACTGTAGGAGAGCAATGCTGGTGGTTTGGATTGGGGTAATGGCAGCAGAGATAGTAAAAAAGTGGCTTGACTTCCTTTACTGAAGGAGAGCTGGGTTCAGACCTGGGCTGAGGGGTGGTCTCTGCTTTTGTGGAACTGTTGGTTCACTGTGGGAGACGGGTTTATAAACAGATAATCACCATGAGATGCAGTAAAAGCAACAGTGGTGCTTAATTAGCCAGATTGTCTTGTTTTTGTTTTTCTTTCTTTGTTCTGTCACAACTTTGTTCTTAATGACTGTTGCGCTGGGTGTTCCCCAAGTCTGGCTCCTGCAGTCATATGAGTTGATTTCCTGGTTGAAATCAACAACCTTGGCCTCTCTTCATTGGCCTTGTTTCTATTCTGTGTTACTCCCTCCTTCTTGTCCCCTTTCCTTGGCTTCATTTGTATCCCAATTTGCAATGGTTGCTTCAGGAGGAGAATGGCACAGAAAATGTTTGCAAACCATGTCGACTCAGGAATAATTGGGGTTTCAAGCTTTTCTTGCCATGGCATCAGACCTTTTTTTTTTGACAGAATCTCGCTCTGGTGCCCAGGTTCGAGTGCAATGGCGTGATCCCGGCTCACTGCAAGCTCGACCTCCTGGGTTCAAGAGATTCTCTTGCCTCAGCCTCCTGGTAGCTGGGATTACAGGTGCCCACGACCTTTTGTATTTTTAGTAGAGACGGGGTTCCACCATGTTGGCCAGGCTGTTCTCGAACTCCTGACCTAAGGTGATCCGCCCGCCTCAGCTTCCCAAAGTGCTGGGATTACAGGCATGAGCCACTGCGTCCGACCAGCATCAGACTTCCGCCTGTTATGAGAGAGAAAGCGAGGGCCCAGCTACCTCTGAGACCAGTGACTGGAGAGGTCTTTGAGAACAGCTTGAAGTTCCGGTTTAATTTTCGGTAGTTGTGTGATGTGCATCCGTTAGTTGAACTAGAGCTGCTTCTCAGAATTTTAAGGTCAGAGACTTCTCTGGCACCTGTGGGGAATTTTAATAAACAAAGTACTCGTCCCTAAACAATCTTTTGTAAATGACTTTTGTGCTGTAAAACACTGTGTACTGTGAAATGTTTTCTGTCTAGCTTCTCTTTAGGTAGTTCAACTGGGCATCTGTTAAATCTCAGTGAAAATTATTTCAAAAGCAGATCCTGGGGGAAACAGAAAGTTCATTTAGGAATACTCATAGATAGAAAATCTCTCGACTGGATGGTGGTTTATACTTGTAATCCCAGCCCTTTGGGAGGCCAAGGTGGGAGGCTTGCATAAACCCATGAGTTTGAGGTTACAGTGAACGATGATCATACCACTGCACTCCAGCTTGGGCGACAAAGAAGGATCCTGTCTCTTAAAAAAAAAAAAAAAAGGGTAGCCTGGGCGCCATGGCTAAGAGGCCAAGGCGGGTGGATCACCTGAGGTCAGGAGTTTGAGACCAGCCCAGCCAACATGGTAGAATCCCATCTCTACTAAAAAAAAAAAATTAAAAAGTAGCCGGGCGTGGCGGCTGGCGCCTGTAATTCCAGCTACTCGGGAGGCTGAGGCAGGAGAATCACTTGAATCCAGGAGGCGGAGCCTGCAGTGAACCAAGATCGCACCACTGCACTCCAGCCCGGGCAACGAGTGAAACTCCGTCTTTAAAAAAAAAAAGTGAAGAAAAGAGAAGAAAATCTCTCACACTGGCCAGGCGTGGTGGCTCATGGGCTGGGCGCAGTGGCTCACGCCTGTAATCCCAGCACTTTGGGAGGCTGAGGCAGGCAGATCATGAGGTCAGGAGATCGAGACCATCCTGGTGAACATGATGAAACCCCGTCTCTACTAAAAATACAAAAAAATTAGCTGGGCGTGGTGGTGGGCGCCTGTAGTCCCAGCTCCTCAGGAGGCTGAGGCAGGAGAATGGCTTTAACCCGGGAGGTGGAGCTTGCAGTGAACCGAGATCGCGCCACTGCACTCCAGCCTGGGCGACAGAGCCCCAGACTCCGTCTCAAAAAAAAAAAAGAAAAGAAAGAAAAAAGAAAATCTCTCACATGGAAACCACAAATCCTCTAGCAAAAGGACAAGATGCATGGGAACAAAAGTTTCCTGTAGAGTGCACTTTCCCTTTGGGTTCTGGGAGTCTCTGGTAGCTGAGTTGGCTCTGGCCAAGGATGAAGCAGGTCCTGCCTAGCAGCTCCTTTGTTGTGCTGTCTGGTTGTATGATTCCAGCTTTGACAAGAACTCTAACAGCTCATAGGAAGTTCTATGGCTTTTCCTCATAGCTCTGTAGTTGAGCGTCTTAGAATTGCTTTCAAGAGTGAGAAAACATTTCACTAAAACCAAGCACCCTTGTTAGGTAGGAATTCTTTGTCTGGCATGATAACAGGGCTCTAGATCACACGAGTGTGTTTCGTCCACAAGGCAGCTCAGTGGGGCCTGGAAGGCAGGAGGTGACATCCCCCAATCATTTATTTGACATACTTTTTGTTTTCAAAAGCAGTACATGCTCATTTTATATATATATATATATATATATATATATATATATATTTGAATGTACAAAGGAGTACCAGGAAATGCAATTTCTGTCTTACAGCTCTTGGACCACTAGATCTCCTTCCTAGGGGCTGCTCCTGTGTTTGGTTTCTTGCATTTCATTCTGGAGAGAATCTATGCATATAGGAATGTAGATGTTTATGCATCTGTCCCCCTCCCCCACTTTTTTTTTTTGAGACAGAGTCTCGCCTGTTGCCCAGGCTGGAGTGCAGTGGCGCGATCTCAGCTCACTGCAACCTCCGCCTCCCAGGTTCCAGTGATTCTCCTGCTTCAGCCTCCTGAGTAGCTGGGACTACAGGCCCGTGCCACCACGCCCAGCTAATTTTTGTACTTTTAGTAGAGATGGGGTTTCACCAGGTTGACCAGGCTGATCACAAACTCCTGACCTCAAGTGATCCGCCCTCCTCGACCTCCCAAAGTGTTGAGATTACAGGCATGAGCCACTGCGCCCGGCCCTCTTTGTTTTTATTCACTTAGTAGCTCCATCTACAAGTGTTCTTCGTCTTGCTTTTTCACTTAATTGTGTATCAAAGATTACTTCATCCATTTTTTTCCTTTTTTTATCCGTTATTTTTGATGCTGCCTAGCATTTTATTGTGTGGATGTGCCATAGTTTATTTATATTGTCTTTTGTCCTTTATTATTTCAAATAATGCTGCAATAAATCTTTGTGAGTATAAGATAAATACCTAGGAATGGAATGTCTGGGTCAAAGGGCATCTGTGTTCTAAAGTTTCGCCAGACTTGGACATTGCCAAATTGCTTCACTGAACTTTGTTTAAAGATGAGTGTAGAAGAGATCCAAAGAAGTGAATCTGTGAAATTTGCCTCAATGTTCCTCAGTCTGTGAGTGGCAGCTCGGGAACCAGAAAAGGGCTCTACTCCAGGCTCAGCCGTCTTCCTTTGGTCCCACCTGTGTCTCCCCATTGGTGGTGCAGGGCCCTCAAAGTGTCTGCTTCAACCCTGTCCCTTTCTCCTCTGACCCCATCACCCTGCCCTCCCAGTTCCTTGTCCTTTCCTGGGAAACCCTCTTTAGTAATTGATTTGATTCTGAAGCCCTCAGGTAGCTTGCAGCAATCTAGGGATGCCCACAGTCTCTCCAGGGCTGGTACTTTTCACCTTGGTGTGGTTTCTTTGAGAGTGCTAGGCAAGAATTTCAGAACAACATTCCTAAATGTTTTTTTTGTTGGTAGCAGAGGTGGGCAGGAGGAAAGTTGTCACTCATGTAACTATAATGTAGTTCATAATGAGTACTTAAAATGTTAAGATTTCCTTCCTTTGACTTAAATTAAGTCAAATGAATTGTATAAATTAAGGTACCCAAATGAAGTATAAATTAAGGTACCTAGGCAGGGCATGGTGGCTCACGCCTGTAATCCCAGCTCTTTGGGAGGCCGAGCCAGGTGGGTCATCTGAAGTCAGGAGTTCTTGAGACCAGCCTGGCCAACATGGTGAAACTCTGTCTCTACTAAAAATACAAAAATTAGCTGGATGTGGTGGTGCACGCCTGTAATCCCAGCTTCTTAGGAGGCTGAGGCAGGAGAATTGCTTGAACCTGGGAGGTGGAGGTTGCAGTGAGCTGAGATCGAGCCACTGTACTCCAGCCTGAGTGACAGAGCGAGATTCAGTCTTAAAAAAAAAATAATAATAATAATAATAATAATAATAATAAATTAAGGTAGCCTAACCTTATACTGAAAACACCATCTAAGGCTTTTCGCAAGTGAATGTTAACGTGAACAGATTACTGTCATCCTGCCAACGGCTTCCATCTTGCGGGGGACAAGGGAGGGGCCTCCACAGCCCCTCCTGCCTGCCTCAGTAGCCAGGTGGGTCCTTGGCTTACCCAGGCCACAGGACCCCCTCCTTCCTGTCTTCCCTTTATCACCGCCAGCCTGACTCTCTATGGTTTGTTCTGTGGCAGTAGAAGGTACATGAAGAATGTTTTCCCAAGGTGTGTACCTCTGAACCCTGCAAAGATGCATCTGGGGGTAGCCAGGTGGGCAGCAGGGAGCTTGTGGGCTTCACCACCACCTTCTGACCAGCTTCTCCCAAAGCACAGAGCTGCTGGGCTCCCTGCTGGGCTGCTGTGGTACCACTTCCCCCGTGCCCTTCTCCCCACTGGCTAGAAAGTTTTCCAAAGCACCCTGATCCGTTGGGTCACTCTCATGCCTTAAGCCTGCTTTGCCTCCCTGTGGCTCTTCCAGCAGTGCCCATGTGTCCTCACCTGGCCTTCTAGGCCCCCTGAGATCTGAGCCCTGCAACTTCTTCGGTCCCATCTCTCACTGGGTCCTGCCCTCCCCTCCCTCCTTCCCCTAACCCCCGCCCCCGCAACCTGTGCACCCTGTGTTCTGTCACATTGGATGGCTGGCCCTTGCATGGGCTGCCAAAATGCCCATTCACCACTGCCCTGGTTTCTGTTCGTGTCTGTCTGGGTCCCAGAAAAGAAGCCCCTGAGGGCATGCACCCGGTCTCATCTGTGTTTACATCCTAAGTACGCAGGCTGGGTCCTGATAAGTGCTGACTGGCCAAGGTCAGAGGGTGCCAGCTGGCCACGTTGTCGGGGAACAGAGCCACATGTCTTTCAATCTGGTCTCCTAGAGAAGTGCTGAGAGGGGAGCAACAGCCAGAGAAGTCCCGGGGTCTGGTGACAGTGTTTGGTCCCATCCATGGCCTGGAAGCCCCATAATTGGATTCTCTCCGACCTCCCAGCCCTTTTAATCAAAATCTTTTGGGCCGAAGAAATTTGTGGCCACCAGCTCTGCAGGAGAAAATGTCAGTGGGCCGGGCGCGGTGGCTCACGCCTGTAATCCCAGCACTTTGGGAAGCCGAGGCGGGTGGATCACGAGGTCAGGAGATCGAGACCATCCTGGCTAACACGATGAAACCCCGTCTCTACTAAAAATACAAAAAGTAGCCACGCATGGTGGCAGACACCTGTAGTCCCAGCTACTCGGGAGGCTGAGGTAGGAGAATGGCATGAACCCGGGAGGTGGAGCTTGCAGTGAGCCGAGATCGTGCCACTGCACTCCAGCGTTGGCAACAGAGCAAGACCCCGTCTCAAAAAGAAAAAAAAAAAAAAAGAAAATTTTGTCAGTGAAGAGGGGGCTGGCCTGGGCATGCCTGTGGGCCAGCCTGGGCGTCTATTCCGGAATGCTGCCTCTGCCGAGGGAGGTCGCTCAGCAGCACCATCCCCATTTCCACAGCCTCAAACAAGTGCTCGCTTCCTGGACCAAGGGGGTATCCTGATTTGGAGTCAGAGGCATCCCCAAGGCTGTATGTGGCGGGTGCCTGGCTGCAGATGGTGACTCCTCCTGCCTCAGGAATCCGGGATACAGCAGCGCTGGGGGTACCTGTGGCCACTGCCAGGCAGTGGAGCCCGATCAGCCGCATGCCTCTGTTTTGCTCTTTGGAAACTCCTGCAAGGTGTAGGGTGGTTTAGGTTTGGGGATGGCAAGAGGAGAGCCAGACTTTAGGAATTCCAAATTCATGGATTCCTTTCAAAGTAGTTGCCCTGGTGATGGTGTCACTGGAGCGCTGATGTGCAAGCCACAGGGATTGGCCCCAGAGCAGAACCATCTAGCCCAACCGTATTCACAGGGCTTGACCTGATGACCTTTGACATTTCCACAATACAAGGACAAAGATTTGCTATCTTTGGGGGACTTGCAAAAGAAAGTGAGGGCTGGGATACTGGGTCATGCATGTAATCTCAGTGCTTTGGGAGGATAAAGTGGGAAGATCGCTTGAGCCCAGCAGTTGGAGACCAGCCTGGGCAACATAGTGAGACTGTCTCTGCAAAAATAAAAAATAAATAGCTAGGCATGGCGACACGCCGCTGTAGTTCTAGCTACTCAGGAGGCTGAGGCAGGAGGATCACTTGAGTCCAGGAAATTGAAGCTTCAGTGAGCTATCATTGTGCCACGACACTCCAGCCTGGGTGACAGCACAAGACCCTGTTTCAAAAACAAAAAACAGAACAAAACAAAGCAAGGCCAGGCACGGTGGCTCACGCCTATAATCCCAGCACTTTGGGAGGCCAAGGCTGACAGATCTCTTGAGTCCAGAGTCCAAGAGTTGGAGAACACCCTGGGCAACATAGTGGGACCCGGTCTTTACAAATAAAATAAAATAAAATAAAATAAAATAAAAAAATTAGCCAGGTACATGTCTGTAGTTCCAGCTACTCTGGAGGCTGAGGTGAGAGGATCACTTGAGCCTAGGAGGTGAAGGTTACAGTGAGCTGTGATGGTGCCACTGCACTCCAGCCTGGGCAACAGAGCAAGATCCTGTCTCAGAAGAAAAAAAACCCTAAACCCAAAACCAAAAAACCACCAGCTGAATCCCTGGGGAAAAACTTAAGTCCTCCATTTAGTTTTGAGACCTCTGGGGGACTACTCAGAGGTCACTTCAAATAATTCTAGGCTTGGCCTGCAGGAGGCTCTGAGCCTTAGGTTGGCTGAAGGGCAGGGTGGCTAGGAGTGAGTGTCTGGCGGTCAGGGTGGTAGCCAGCCAGCAGCAGGAGATGGGCTGCGGGAGGCATGGGTTCACGAGCCTGCAGAAAGGGGGCAGGGCTGGATGGATGGAAGGCAGGGGAAAGCAGGCCAGATGGCTTAGGGTGGACCAGGATTCCACACCATTTACTGTGCCCACGTTTCCTTTTATTTCAGATGTTTTCAAGTCAGCAAACATTTACTGAGGATCTACTGTGTACAAGGTACAATTCTGGGTGCCTGGGGGAAGGGACATAGGGGACAGAGGTGAATAAATCCCACCCAGCACATTTGCTGCCTTTGGGGAAAGTTGTCCTAATGGGGGCAGACATGGGGATTGCAAAGCATCCCAAATGGCAAAGTAATTTGCCCAACAATGGCTTAGCATAAGGACCCCCTGACTCAGGGCGTCAGGGAAAGCTTCCTGGATGAGGCAATGCTTGCAGTTAGCTCTGAAGATCAAGCCTTATTCTGTGGACTGAGAAGTGAGAAAGGTGATCCAGGCAGATGCACTGAGTCAGGGTCTGCGGCACCCTTTCTGCTTAGGTTCCCTGTCTCATGGGCAGAGGCTCCTGAAAGGAGAGTTTAGCTACCAGGGTTTTAGCCCCAGCTCCTGGCTTTCCCACCACGAGTGCAGAGCTGGCCTGTCTCCCAGGTATGGCGCTGCCTGCCTGGGCTGTCGTCCCATCTTGGGCCCAGATCTTGGGGATGGGGGTCTTCCTTCTGTAGCCCACCCCTTCCTGCCTGGCCTTCATCTCTGGCCACTGGGCCAGCTGTCTGGCTAGAGGGTGGCGGGTGGAGGGGGTGGTTGATGCCATCTGGTGGTCTGCCTCTGAGTCCAAGAGCATTAGCCCAGCTTTCTGTACAAAACTGTACAGCAGGCCCAGATTTACTTAGAGAAACATGGTCATTTCTGCTGCTGAAGGGAACTAAAGAGGAATCCTTCCCTCCCTCTCGTGAGCTGACCCCTCCCCAGCCGAGAACCCTCAGGCAGCATGGGGCAGAGCTTCAGGCTCCCCCAGTCCTAAAGGGATTTTGTGTCCACTGTGGGGCAGAGGGCAGATCCTCCTTCTGGGCGCCCCATTCCCCGTTTCCCTGAGCAAAGGATAGCGGGGGTGTCTGACACTTGGATTTGGACCTCAGGAAGGAGGTGACTAATCCTAACAGAATCAGCATGTGTTCTCATCACTCTGGCCCCGGCCTGATATTGTTACCAGATGAGAACATGTCTTATTGGGTTTAACTGCGATGGCTGTGGAGACAGCACTTTGAGTAACAGGCAGCAGCACTGTGTCCTGAATAAACCCTGGGTCCTCTTACCTTGTCCTGGCCAGGCTGGGGCCAGGGTTTGCTTTGGGCTTTGAGACAGCAGCCCACTCCCACCCTTTCCCCACTGCCCGTCTCTATCGTGCTAGGATGCCAGTATCCCCGGCAGAGTAGCTGGGAGATGGTTTTATGTCGCAGCCTACTCCCCCTTGCTGAAACCTGGCTGCAGACACCGGCCCTGGGCTCCAGCCCGGCCTCTTGGGCTAATGCTCTCTCTACTGTTTCTCCCTCTGGAGATGAACATCTGCAACAAGCCCTCCAACAAGACTGCCCCTGAGAAGAGTGTGTGGACAGCGCCGCCTGCACAGCCCAGCGGACCCTCCCCCGAGCTGCAGGGCCAGCGATCCCGCCGGAATGGGTGGAGCTGGCCCCCTCACCCGCTCCAGATTGTGGCCTGGCTGCTGTACCTCTTCTTTGCTGTGATTGGCTTTGGGGTCCTTGTTCCCCTCCTGCCTCACCACTGGGTGCCTGCTGGCTACGCTGTATCCTTGGGAAAGCATGGGGCTGGTGTGTGGAAGTGGGGAGGCAAAGGATGGCCGGCACAGCAGAGGCCCAAAGCCAGGTTCGGAGCCTCGGGGAGCACAGTCAAGGGAGCAGAGCAGGGTGGGCCCAGTCCTGGGGACCTGTTGCTTCCCATCCTGGCCTCCAGCCTCCACCTGACCTCTCCCCCTGATAGGGTGAGTGGGCATGCCTAAAATACCTAGGAGCATGTCAAGCCCTGCAAGGATGTGAATCCTGTCTGCGGAGGCACCACAGGAGCAGTTGTAGAAGGAGGAGCCTCAAACCATCCTGACACTAATTGTGTTCAAAGCTGAACAAAGGACGAAGTAGGGAGTAATTAGTCCATTTATCAAAGAATTTTTCACTTTTCAAAGAGTCACCACAGAATTCTTTTACATGGTAAGTATCCTGGTGCCTTTAAAATATGGTTTTATTTATGGACAGACTGTGCCCAGGACTGTTTATGGGCACATTGATTCTGTAAATCAGACCCTTTTAGAGTGAGGTTGAATGTGACAAGAGACGGGATGGAGATACCCCGGAGGCTCCTTGGAATAGTGACAAACCCAGACTTGCCTGAGCCCAGTGGTGTGATTGCCCCGTCCCTGGCCACAGCCCCCAGGAGCAGAGGATGTGGCTGCAAAGCCAGGGGATTGCAATGGAGCAGGCATCTCTGTGCTCCTTTCCGGAGAGTTCCTATTTGAGTGTCCTTCACGAAGGTGACTCCTGTGGGGAAGGTGAGGGCGGCCTAAGGGTGGTTGGCAGGGATAAGCCTGAAAGCCTGGGACATCGAGCCTGTGGTGAGCTCTGTCCCTGCTCAGCACCTTCAGAGCTGCACAGGACCGAGCAACTCCTGCCAGCTCTGTGGGTCTTAGCCTCATCCTCTGTCTGATGGGAAGGCTCCTACCAGGAGCACTTTAAGATATATGTGAGCACTAGAATTCATTAAGCCACAAACGTGAACATGCTCTTTTAGGAAACCACAAAGCCCTGGGCTGGTGAGTGACAGGGTAGGTGTGTGGAGGGGGACCCTAGAGGAGGTTGTCTTCCTTAGACACAGCAGTGCCATCTGGGGGCTTCTTGTTCACTAGAGCCCAGGGGCTGGTCATCAGTTCTGTGAATGGAAAACTGGACTTTCCCTGAGGTGACCAACAGGCCTTAGTCCTGTTAAGTCATGGGACATGGGAATGCATCATGGGACATTCCTCCTGTGATCTGGAATGGACACGCCCCTCACTAGGGATCACCTGAGTTTCTGCCATCAGGATACCTGGGAAACCAGATTAACCAGATAAACAACCCCATGGCTTGGACAAGTAGAAGCAAAGCAAATCATGATAAACAGAAGGCAGTAGCATTTATTAAACCCTTACATGTGCCAGGCCCTGCGTCAGCCACTTTACATGAATGATCTCATTTGATCCTCATAGTCATCCTGTAAGGAGGTATTCTCCCCATTTCCTAATGAAGAAGCTGGGCACAGAGGTTCCATGACTTCCTGAGATCACATAGCAGGCACCCAGTGAGGCCAGATGGGCTGCCCAGGAAGCCTGACTGTCATGAGAGGGACGGTTTGAGGACTCTGTCTCCACATTCAGGGTTTGTCTGCTCTGGGCAATGCAGAAGCTCACAGAGCCACCTGGTTTGTGCCTGACCAGCCTGTACGCTCTCCTTCCTTCCATTAGAGCCTTCTCCTTTCTGCAGGCTCTCTCAGGTCCCCTGAGG
The DNA here is from genome assembly GCF_047675955.1 of Chlorocebus sabaeus. Lineage (NCBI taxonomy): Eukaryota > Metazoa > Chordata > Mammalia > Primates > Cercopithecidae > Chlorocebus > Chlorocebus sabaeus. The sequence continues at coordinate 64,330,379 of NC_132908.1, read as the reverse complement.
AGTGAGGTAGGATCATAGTGGGTACCAGGTACCCACCTTGGGCCTGGAACTGGCCTGGGCCTTAGGGATGCAAGCTGAGCCCTAGGGTGCTGGGCCCCTGGCTGAAGGGAAGGCTGGTGCACTGGAGATGGTGATCACGCCACATGGTGAGTTCAGCAGATTGTGAGGGCAGGTGGAGGCCACCTACACCAGCATCACCGTGTGTCCACAGGCACACTCGAGGCCTGTGGCTCCCCTCCTTCCCCACCCCAGCTCTCCCCACATGCTCTTAGCTCCTCCCCCTTCCTTCCTCACTTAAATCCAGTCAGTCATCCAGCCCTGTTGATTTTGCCTCCTAAATAGACATTGAATTGGTTCCCGGTTTCTGCCACTGCCAGCTGCCTCTCTTCCCCGGATGACCGCTGAGTTTCTAAACGGGTCCCCCACACACGCTCTCACCTCGGCCAACCCATCTGCATTCCTACCCTTTCCAAAAACCAAATCTGATAATGTTGCGCCCTAGCTCCAGGCTTTCTTTTTCTTTTTTTTTTTTTTTGAGACACAGTCTGGCTCTGTCGCCCAGGCTGGAGTGCAGTGGCCGGATCTCAGCTCACTGCAAGCTCCGCCTCCCGGGTTTAGGCCATTCTCCTGCCTCAGCCTCCCGAGTAGCTGGGACTACAGGCGCCCGCCACCTTGCCCGGCTAGTTTTTTGTATTTTTTTTAGTAGAGACGGGGTTTCACCGTGTTAGCCAGGATGGTCTCGATCTCCTGACCTCGTGATCCGCCCGTCTCGGCCTCCCAAAGTGCTGGGATTACAGGCTTGAGCCACCGCGCCCGGCCGCTCCAGGCTTTCTAATGGTTTCTTCCTGCCTTAAGCAGTGAGGCCCAAGGCCCGGTGCGATGGTTCACACCTATAATCCCAGCATTTTGGGAGGCAGAGGCGGATGGATCACCTGAGGTCAGGAGTTCCAGACCAGCCTGGCCAACATGCGAAACTCCGTCTCTACTAAAAATACAAAAATTAGCCAGGCGTGGTGGCACACGCCTGTAATCCCAGCTACTTGAGAGGCTGAGGCTGGAGAATCACTTGAACCCGGAGGGCGAAGGCTGCAGTGAGCCGAGATAGTGCCATTGCACTCTAGCCTGGGCAACAGAGAGAGACCATGTCTCAAAAAAAATAAAGAAAAGAAATGAGGCTCAACTTGGCATCAAGGCTCCGCATTCTGGACTCTGCCTCTCTCCCCCATTTCCTCTGATGTGATTTTCCCTGTCCTCTTCTGTTTCCACGGCACTGGTCTCTGGCTGGAATCCCCTTGCCTCTCTCCCTGCTCCCAACACCCAGCTAAATTAGAGGTCGCGAACTAGAAGCCCATGGGTGAGTCCAGCCTGCAGATTTGTTTTTTTTGAATTGAAGGATAGTTAACAAAGAAAATGCACAGATCTTAATGTTCCTTCTATAGGCATGTTTTTAAAATTATTTATTTCCTTAACATTTAAACGTTGAGAGATCTCATAAAAACCCAGACTTCTGGTTCCTTTTGAGAAGCCAGAAATTAGCCACACAGACCCTCATTCTTGCATTCGTGCAAGACAGCCGTGAGCTGGAGACACACTTCAGCCAAACTGCTGGTTGGCACTCCACATGTTCCCCACAGCCACAGTCCCTAGCCAGGCCCCCTTTCCTCTTTACCTGCCAGGTCCCTGGAATCCATTCTTCTCTAAGTCTCAGCTTTGACAATACTTCCTCAGGTAAGCCTTCTGGACCCCTTCAGACTAGATGAGGTCACCTGGTTACAAACTGGCATATCCATGAACTTTCTTCATTGTAATTAACCCATTATTTGATTGATATCCGTGTTTTTGGGTGGGAGTAATGTTTTTGGGTGCCTGTAATCCCTGCACTTTGGGAAGCCAAGGCGGGCAGATCACCTGAGGTCAGGAGTTCGAGACCAGCTTTGCCAACATGGTGAAACCTTGACTCTACTAAAAATACAAAAATTAGCCAGGCGTGGTGGCAAGTGTCTGTAATCCCAGCTACTCAGGAGGCTGAGGCAGGAGAATCACTTGAACCTGGGAGACAGAGGTTGCAGTGAGCCAAGATCACGCCATTGCACTCCAGCCTGGGCAACAGAGCAAGATTCCGTAAAAAAAAAAAATCCATGTTTTCCACCAGACTGCAGTCTCTTCAGTGCTGGGGACTCTTGCCCCTGCCATATCCCTCAGTGCCCATCACAACAAAAGACCTCAGTAGACAGCTGAATGAATGACCCCAGGAGTGAGGCAGGAGAAGAGTTGGGGCAGGCAGGGAGTAAATGTTTGCCCTCATTCAGTGTCTGAAGAGTGGATGGCATGGTGAGCACAGTAGATGGTGATAGCAGAGAGGTTTGGGAGGAGCCAGAGGGAAAGGGACCTTGGCACTGAGCAGAGGAGTGAATTTCAGCCAGAGAGCTGTTGAGACCCACTGTAGGAGTGCAAGCAAGCAGAGAGGGCTTTAGGTCTGAGCTTTTAAAAACTTACTCTGTGACCGTGTGAAGCATAGACTCAAGGGAACTCAGACAGGAGGGGAGAGTTGGGAAGCTATAGAGTGGCACAGGCAAGAGATGAAGACTTGGCCATAGGGATAGAAGGGGCAGTGATGGCCATGGGATTGTTTCTCTTAGCTGTGCTGTGGCACACTAGGGCAGAGCCTGGTTTATGCGGATATCTAGAGAAATTTGGCTGCTGGGAGGAGAAAGAAGGGAGGAAAAGAGATTGGACAGCTGATGAATGAAGGATGGCAGATGGTTGATGGGTAGAGCATGAATGATGGAGGGATGATGTCTGCCTGGCTAGCAAGAGGACGAGTGCAATTTTGGGCGGAAGCAGGTGGGATCAAGGGAGGGAGAGTGGATGGCTGCCTGGGTGGAATCTGTGGGTGAATTTTTACACATCAGACTTTGTAGCAAATTGTCAGCAAATTTGTCTCCTGCATTTGGCCCAGTCATTGAGCAGATAGGTCCTGGAAGAGCTGTGTTTTAGCTTCAGAGACTAGCCATGCTGCCCCTGGCCAGGCCCTGAACGTAGCAGGCCATCCCAGACACTCAGCCCAGGACTCCAAGTGCCTAGATTCTTGGTAGGGGAGGTAGCAAGTGTCCGAGCCCCTGTCTGCAAGGGGTTCTCCATTTGGCCCAGCTACTGAAAAGGGGGATGGCTGCATACCTCTTGGAGGTGACTTCCTATGAAAGCAAGATAAGCAAGCTTTAAACTTAAGGTTCTTGGGCCTTAGGTGGGGTTGATCTCTTTCAGTCTCACATCATCATTTGGAATCTGAAACCAGAAACCAGCCTGAGGTCAGACCAGCTAGGGCCTGCACCAGGCCTGGAGCAGTGAGGCCAGGACCCTGGGATTGGGCACCTAGGTGGCGACAGCAGGCACTGCTGGCTGGCTGTGGACTCCTTTCCTAGATGGCCCCTCCCCCTTTCCATTTGGGGCACAGGGGTCACCTGGAGAGGTCTGATGAGGAGGCTCTGAGGGACTGGAGGTAGGAGGTGGCACAGGCAGAGAATCTGCACAAAGCAGGCTGGCATGGCAGTGGGGAGTTCTCTGGCTGCAAGGAGTGGGGTAGGACTCCCAGCTGGCAGAGTGCGGAGTGAGTCTTTAACCTGCTGGGCCAGTGCATGGGCACCATCTTTGCCGGCCACCTTGTGGTGCACCTGACCGCCGTCTCCATCGATCCAGCAGATGCCAACGTGCGGGACAAGAGCTATGCGGGGCCCCTGCCCATCTTCAACCGAAGCCAGCACGCACATGTCATTGAAGACCTGCACTGCAACTTGTGCGACGTGGATGTGTGAGTGTGTGTGGGTGCGTGTGGCTGCCGAGTGTGCTATGGGGTGCACAGTGGAGAGGGGGTGCCGGGGCTTCACAGCCATCCCTGATGCCTCAGAACCCTCATGTTTTATGCAGTCAAGAACCTTGATGGCGTGACAGAGAATTGGGTTCCTGAGAAGGTGAAGAGAAGGTGATTGGAAACAGAAGATGAGGAGTAGTATTCCAGCAGTTAAAGGAGGAAACATTTGGCTCTGCCCAAACATTTCTAATGAGCGGCTCTGCCAGTGATAGCCCCACATCTCTTGCCAGTATTCCCATTTAGGGGTGGGCAGGGGCGTTGATGCCTGAGACTGTGTGCTGAGCTCTTCCTGCAGCCACCCTGCCTGGTTTTCTCACTTCATGGAGGAGGAAGAGCCCAGCACTTAAAAAGGCTGATAGGCCAGACATAGCCACTGATAGCAGAGCCAGATTTACACCTGGGCGGCCAGGCCCCCAAGCAGATACTGGTGTCCTGGCCTACCCAGGAGGAGTCTGAGGCCCGGGGGGGGCAGGTGGCTTGCTAAGGTCCCTCTGCTAACATGGAGGAGTCAGTACGTGCTGCACCCCTGCCCCCTTGGCTGGTCCCAGCTGCCTCTCTAGGGGCCCCTCTTCACCCTTCTGGAGCCCCGCAGTCTCCAGGTCTCTGGTGGGGGATCAGGGATGGGGACATGGCCCAAGGCCAGCCCCCGCAGGAAGCCTGTTGAAGGGGTCTGTCTGCAGACTGAGCAAGCCCCTAGCCTTTAGGCACCAAGGACTTCCTGCCATTCACTGGGCACCCGCCAGCACACTTTCCAAGCGACTGCTCCAGAAGCTGCTGCCCATTGCAGGGCTCTGCCCTGTTCTGGTGGAGGGGTTGTGCCTTTGGGCCTTCCCCGTGCCTCCCTGGGCTGGGAGACTACCCTGAGCCCCTGTGGTGAGCATGCTCACGCGGATGGCGGCCTGCACTTCTTTTGCCTCTTTTCTCTTAGTCCACACAGACTGAAGTTTCTGGAAAAATGCCAGTACCACTCCCATAGAATGGCAAGGAAACAGGGACCCACTGCCGGAGGTGTCCGGAAGGGCAGTGCAGGCCCTGGGCTCCACACCTTGCTGTCTGCAGCTCCCTGGGCCCACACCTGCATCTTCTGCCTTCTCTCAGGGTTCTTTGCCTGGAAAGGACGCCCATTTTCCGTTTCATGGCGCATCAGCTAGGCGCACAGTCCCGGAGCAGGAGGGGTGCACCTCCTTACCCCTCCTGCGGCTCCTGGGGTCCCCCAGCTCTTGGGAGCGCTGCCTCCTCCAGGGACCCCACCCCGCAGCGCCTGCAGAGGGCGCGCGGGCTCCTCGTCGCCTCGCTCGGGGCTGTCTCAGGCCTGGCGCTTAGTCCTTCCACGGACCGCACTCAACCGCCCCGACCGGCCGGGCCGCAAAGCGGGGAATAAGCCGGCCGACCCGCGCTGTGCCCCCTCTCCCTGCAGGAGCGCTCGCTCCAAGCACTGCAGCGCCTGCAACAAGTGCGTGTGCGGTTTCGACCATCACTGCAAGTGGCTCAACAACTGTGTGGGCGAGCGGAACTACCGGTGAGGACAGCCCGGCCGCACGGGGGCCTGGGGATGCACTGTCTGAGGGTGGGAGCCACAGACCTTGCAGCCCGCATGGCAGGCTGGCAGGGATGGGGATACTTAGAGGACCTGTGCCCATTTTATGCGGGGGTGCTGCCCAGAGAGAGATGCTCCTGGGTGCCGGCTGAGATGGCCAAGTGTGGGCCTGGAATCTTCCACCGAGCTGGCCCAGAGAAAGGTGGGCTGCCTGATGGGATGGCCACCCGTCTTCGGTTTTGCTGTATGCCTTTGGCTTCTGGGGAGTTGGGGCTGTGGGGTCACCCTCAGCCCTCTGAGCCGGTAGCAATGACCCTACAGCCCCAACTCCTATGAGCCCTCCGAGGCGCTGGAGCTCCCGGGAGCTGACAGCTACCCATGGCTGGGCCCAGGCTCTTTCTACATAGTGTTGCATCCGCTTTACTGGGTGTCCTGCTCCTGGTGCTGGTGGCCACATATGTCTTTGTGGAGTTCTTTGTCAACCCCATGCGGCTGCGCACCAACCGACACTTTGAAGGTCAGTTTAGGCTCCGGGCCTATTCTCACCCCCAACCCTGGTCACCTGTCACGTCCCCGGCTGAGCACACGCTGTCTGTGCCTTGCAGTCCTGAAGAATCACACGGATGTGTGGTTCGTGTTCCTGCCCGCTGCCCCCGTGGAGACCCAGGCCCCTGCCATCCTGGCCCTGGCTGCCCTGCTTATCCTTCTGGGCCTGCTGTCCACAGCCCTCTTGGGGCACCTGCTCTGCTTCCACATTTATCTCAGTAAGTGCCTCCCGCACCTGCCTTCCAGAGCGCAGGGGTCCTCAGATTGCAGGAAGGTGCCCAGTTGGACAGTGGAGCCTGAAACCATGCCCCTGCCCAGTATGGGCTCGCTATGGTGGCCAGGTCTCCCCCGATGGCTTCGTGTATTTGGGGACACTGGTTTCAGCCTGGGGCTGGTTGTCCTCCCTCCTGTTCTGAGCTCCAGGGTCCCCTTTCCACCACACTGAGCCTTCTCTTCCCCTCACCAGTGTGGCACAAGCTCACCACCTATGAGTACATCGTGCAGCACCGCCCACCACAGGAGGCCAAGGGGGTTCACAGGGAGCTCGAGTCATGTCCTCCCAAGATGCGGCCCATTCAGGTATAGAGAATGAGGGGTGGGAGGGGGCCTGGGTGTGGGGGGTGTTGGGCTGTGCACCAAGCAGCCAGTGAGGAGACAGGGCAAGGGAAGCAAGCCTGGAACAGCTGCTGGGGGTGGGGGTGCTGCGGGCGGGGTGCTGGGGGCAGCAGGGACCAGGCTTGTGTTGAGCGTGTGCCTGCTCGCCCAAGCGTGGGCACAGCCAGAGGGAGCCCTGTGTTTCCCGGACCCCACGTACGTGCCTGCCCAGGCGCCAAGCATGCGCGGACGGCATGGGATGTGGGAGCCTGGAAGTAAGCAGGTTGGGGCTGCAGCAGGAGAGAGAGAGGGATGGACCAGCGACGGGGTCAGTGATGGGTGGCCAGGATGGAGCCATCACTTCTCCCCATCCATGACCTTGAGCATTTATACCCATTACCCTAATTTATGCTTAGAACAGCCTCTGTTGTAGATGTGCATACTGAGGCCTAGAAGGTTAACCACAAGCTGGGTCTGGGAAGAGTTAAGGTCTCCATGCTCTGGCCAGCCTGGCCAGGCCAGTGGCTGACCAGCCTATCCCCATTCCCACGCCCCATGGCTTCCTGAGGTCAGCAGCTGGGGTGGGGGTGATCCAGTCCTCAGAGGAGCCCCTAGGGACTAGAAAGGCAGGGCCCAGGCAGGCTTTGCTGGGGGAAGGCTGAGCCCTGGATCCCAAGGCCTCATGGCAACTGGACACAAACAGAGGCTGGTGGGTGGGTTGGGGAGGGCCTAGGACCCCGCCTCGCCTGTTCTTGTCGCCAGGGCTGGACACTGCTTGTGGGCCAGGCTGCCAGGACTGGGCAGGCCTGGGCCTGGGGTGTGCTGACTGTGGGTGGCGACTCCGCTGTTACACCACCGTATACCTGCCCCGGTGCTGGGCTCTGATGGTGGCAGCTGTGCTGGGGAGAGGGTACTGTCTCCAGCCCCACATCAAGAGGAGACGGAGGCCCAGATAATTAGGCAGGGGACTTTCTCAAGCCTCACAGGTAGCACCCACTGAGTCAGGGCAGGCTTTTCGGCCCTGCCCTGCCAAGGCTTTGGGGCCAAATGTAGCCATAGCAAAGACATTTAATTTGTGTTCTGTCCATCTGCAGTGACTCGAGGGAGGCAAACCCGGGGGACAGGAGTGATGTTCTTGTCCCTTTTTACAAAGCAGAGAGCTGAGGCCGAGGGCCCAGTACCATTCAGGAATGTACAGGGTTTTGAAGGTCTCTGAGGAAGGATCCTCTGGACAGCCATGGCGAGAGAGGACAGGGCTCTGAGTGGGGACTCACTAGGGACGCTTCCAGACTTCCGGAGCTGGCTAGGGCCTGGCGCCTGTCCCATCCTGGCCCCTCAGCTTCTGAGACCTCCTCTACTGCTGCCCCCTCGTCTGCTCCCCCATCTGGAGCCCAGGGCCCCCCAATGGGTTTGCCCCTCTGCTGGCCCTAGAGGGTCACTGAGTCCACACTGGGGCAGAGAAGAGGTGTTGGGGAGAGTGATCTTGAGGTCCCCAGTCCCTGTGACTGGCCTCTAACCCCTGACCCCCGTGCCCCTCAGCCCAGGCTGGCGCTCCCACACCCCTCTCCAGAGCAGCAGCCAGGGCAGAGGTTGGGCGGGGCTGCTGGCTGGGCTCCTCCCCCAGATCTGTCAGGGCCTTGCAGGCAGCCACCCACCCCCACCCCAGCAGGAATGCAGGAGGGGCCCCTCTCTGGAGCCGTTGCCCCCAAACATAGGCTTGTTTTAGAGACGGCCTTGCTGTTACAGTGTCCTCTCTGCATTAGTCAGGATGCCTCCGTCTCCATGGAAACGGCTGCTGAACCCTGCGACAGCTGTCCGGGTGCTCCCGGCAAACCTTCCCCCCTCCGACCCCGCCCTGGACCCGCCCCCATCCCGCACCACGCCCTTACTGGGCCTGCTTTCCCCCGGCTTTTGTTTCCTCACCTGGAGTCCTCCCCGGCAAAGCTGGGGCGAGTCCTGCGGGCGGGGGTGCAGGACTAGGCCACTCCTGCAACCCCCTGGCCTCAAGGCCCCTTTGCTTTCAGGGGTCGTGTCTGCACCCTGAGGGTTGCTGTGAAGATCAGGGCTTGCCTGTAAGCCTGGTGCCCAATGGGGCTGCGGCTCTGTTTATTCCACCACCTACTACCTTCCCTTTCGGCCTAGTGGCAGGGAGACCACCGCACATGCATTTACGCAGCCCCTTCTTGGCAGCCGGGATCGTGGCTGGTCCTTTGTGAGGGCGAGGGGTGCGCCCAGGACTCAGCTCTGCGGGAGCTGGTGGATGCACACTTAGGCCTGTTTCTCAGCCAGGGGAAAATAATTGGTTCAGAGGCTGGAGCCCTGGAGACGCCAGGAGCAGGTGCGAGCCGCTCTGAGCTTCCCACCACTCCCTGGCTGAGCCTCTCTAGGCCTATAGATCCATGGGGGCTGGGAACCTTCCAGCAGGAGGCAGAGGCTGAATAAATGAGGTAAGGACCTGGGGATGAGGCAAGGGCCAGAAATGGGTGTTTTAAGCCTTACCCTACAGACGGGTTTTCCCAGCATGGCTGGGAGCCTGGCATGAGGCCTGAAATGACCCACAGAGGCCAGTGAGGGCAGGACTGCATGAGATCAGGGCTCAGGAGGCTCGGGAGCCACACCTGGCCTCCCAGTCTCCTTGACTCCCACCTTCCCCAGGAGATGGAGTTCTACATGCGGACCTTCAGCCATGTGCGCCCAGAGCCCCCTGGCCAGGCCAGGCCAGCAGCAGTGAATGCCAAGTGAGTGTGACCTGGGCATCTCCAGTTAGCATGGCAGGGCCATCGAGGCAGGAGAAGGCGGTAGGCTAAGGTTGGGGCATGGGTCTGGCCCTTCTCTGAGCTAACAGTAAGGGAAGCTTCTCTCAGCACCTCCAGTTGGGAGGGATTTGGGGAACAGAGCCCAGGCTTACCCTCCTGCCTCCCCCTCAGTCCCTCCCAGTTTCTTGCCACCCGTGGCCAAGCGGAACCTCCACCACCCTCTTCCCCAGACACTGTTGCCCTGCCTCCCCGGATCCGACCCCAGGTAGGAGGGATTGTGCTGGGCCTCCGGTCCAGGTGGAGTGGGATAAAAATAAGCCTCTACCCTGGCGCTCACCTCTGCTTCTTTTGGCGATGTGGGGCCCTCAGTCTCCCCCGTGTCTCTGCAGAAAAAGAGGAAGAGGCGCGTGTATAAAGTGCGGACGTCTGAGACCTCGGATCGGGCGTCGGGTGAGCCTCTCCCTGTCCGGGTCCTGCTCTGGGAACTCGAGGGAGGGGAAGGCAGAGTCACAAGTGAGCCGCAGCCACTGGGCTCATGTTCCCTTCCCCTGCGCAGGGCCCGGGGCCCCTGGCCGCCGCTCCAGCTCGTCGACGGATTCCGCGGACGCCAGCCCTGTGCACGCTGCTGGCGCTGCTGGCGCCTACCACTCGGCGTCGGCAGAGTCCGTGGACGAGATACCAGTGGCGCAGACGCGCCTGGGCAGCGCCGCTCTGGCCGCCCCACGGGGCCAGGGCCGAGAGCCCATGCTGGCGCTGCAGGCGCGTGCGCCCGCCGTTTTCGTGAGTCCGAGTAGCGGCGAGCCCGGGGCGCCGGGCGGCCGGGAGGCTGGTCTGGCTTAGCTGGGCCGAGAGACCGGAGGGCCGAGTTGGAGCGGCCGGCCCGACTCTCTATGCAACACCCCATCCTTGCCGCACCGAGTGCACTTTAGGAGCCTCTACGGCCGGCGGGATCGGCCTCCCTCCCCCACGACTCAGCAATACCCGCCCCACCGGCTGTGATGCTCCAATAAACTTTTTTATGCTTTTGCGGACGTCGTGCTTACTTTCTTAATGACAGGGGCCACGGACCATCCAAAAGCCCGACCCTGGCCAGTCGACCGGCGGTGGGGAGGGGGTCCCTGTACAGTAGATGGCCACCCAGGCTGCCCTGTGGAGGTGCTCAGGTGCGTCTCGTGGTTAGGAAAGGCCTTAGATGGCGGCCTGGAGGAGGTTATTTTTTTTAAAGATGGGCTTTGCACTGGGAGACCGAGAGAAAGCAGGCTTTGGACTCCGAAAGAAGTAATGGGCGCTGAGGCTGCGAGGTCCCGGGGAGGTGGCGGCGAAAGGAGGGGGCTGAGCCTGGAGGTCCCTGCAGCTTTTCCCTGCAGCAGGGCTGCCGTCGAATGCCAGCATGCTGGGGCTGGGCGAGTGCGATTCGCTCGTGGGGAGTCCCCTCCCTTCTTCCCAACTGCTCCAGACTCTGAATCCTACCCAGGAGAGCACGGGAGTTGTGGCCTGGGGGTGCCACCCGTTCAGTGATGGCAGTGCTCTTGAGCCAACCGTAGACCCCTGTCACTGAGGGAGAGCTCCTTCCCGATTCCCCAAACCCCACCAATGCCGCGCTGCAGCCCCCGGATGGCCTCTGGTTGACTCTGGGGAGCTGGATTTCCCCTGGAGATTGGGGCCGCTTAGAGATTTAGGTAGATCCCAGGATGGGAGGCTGTTTCCTGAGGGGGCCGTCCGAAGACGCCCCGAACTGCAGAGCGCTAGTCTGGCCGCCGCGAGGACCGAGGAGTTGCGGGGGAGGGGCGGGATGCGGCTCCCGGAGCGGCGCGGGGAGGGCGGGGCCTCGTGGGCGGGGCCGGCGTGACCTTGGTCACTCTCCCGCCGAGACAGCCTCGGGGGTGGGACTCGCCGTCTCTATGGAGACCGAGAAACAGGGGATAATACGGCCGAGCCGCCTGGGCTGCAGTCCCACCCGGGAGCCGGCAGGGAGCGGAGCTGCGGAGCCGCCTGGTCTCCCGCGTCCATCGGTCCATTACTGCGTCCTTCTGTCCATCCGAACGCGCACTTCAGGAGCAGTCGCGAGGTAGAAGCCCATAGGAGACCCAGATGCCCGCCACCCCAATCAGTATCCTGCAGGATGAGGGTTGGGGGGAGCAGCCTGGAAAGGGTCCCAATCTCCGGCGGTCCCAGCCGAGGAGCCAGCTGAGCGGCCCTGCCTTGGCCCCAAGCATTCCACCTCACAGCCCCCACCTCCTGGTCCGGCTGATTGATGACTCCAGCTGTCCCAGTGGGAGTGGGATGGGTGCCCCAGTTCATGGGTGTGGCCACTCCATCCACCGCCTGCAAACGCATGGGGCTGTGGCCTGCAACCCAGCACCACTTGACCGGGCTGAGATGACCAATAATTCATCTTTCCATGGACAGGAGTGAGCACTGCACGCAGGATCTGCCCAGTGCTTGGGCCAAGCACCCTGTGGCATCCAAGCTCCCCTGGACATTACCCTTGGTGAACCAAGTGTGGGTCTTCGGGTCCCTGGTGGGAGGTTGTACCCAGGGAAAGGGAAGGGGTGTGCAGTGTGGACTGGGGTTGTGGTCCCTGTAACATAGGAGCCACCGGTGCTCACAGTCCCAGAAACTGCCACTTAGGGATAGGAGTGTGGTCACTGGGGAGGAATTTTCAGTGGAAGATGGGGCAGCCGGACGGAGCCCAGGCTGTGGTCACTGGAGGCCCTAGTGTAAAAGGCAGAGCTAGAAGATGGTTGCTGAGACCGAGGGTGTGGTCAGGAGGTGGCAGTGGAGGAGGGGCAGTGCTGGTGGGGTCTCTACACAGGGGATCTCCGCATAGTACCTGGGAGTCTCATAATGTTAGTGTGTGGATGTGGACTGGGGCCTCCAGTGCAGGTTGAGGGTGTGGCCAGAGGGCTTCGGGTGTGTGGACAAAGGGGTGCTGACGGTCAGGGGGCCTTGATAAAGGGCTGTGGGTATTGGAGGGGGTGAGGGGCTGAGGCTGTGGTTAGGGGTCTCAGGAAGGGATGCAGGTTTGTGGCCAGGGCCCTCAGCCCCAGGGCTGCGGGTGTGGGTATGGAGGAGGCTGCTGTGCAGGCTCAGGGTGTGGCCAGGGGTCTGCAGCAGAGGGCTGTGGGTGTGGGGGGTACTTTAGTGCAGGGGTGTGGGTATTACTGGGGTCGGCGCAGGCTTGTTAGTATATATGTGGGGGCTGGTGGCCGAGGGCTGTGACGGTGGGTGTGAGGATGGAGGAGGCTGCAGTGCAGGGCTGAAGGTATGGCCAGGGGTACAAGGCCCAAGGGGTGGCAGGCCAGGGCTGAATGCACAGGGTCGCCGGGAATGGGCTGGTGTGGCTGAGTTCAGGGTGTTGCCAGGGGTGGTCTGAAGTGTAGACATGAGGAGGTGTGTTTCAGCCACAGCCCCAAGTGCCAGCACGACTCTTGGGGTTTGTAACTCTACAGCCCCCACCCCAACTAGTCCCCAACCTCCTGCTCCCCCAAAACTCCACAGTGGGAGGTTACAGCCCCAGTCAGTGGCGAGGGGCCAGGAAGCTATGGTTATGCCCCAGGCGCAGGGAGTGCTGGCGTGCCCCACCCGTGGGCCCAAGCTCCCCAGTCCAGCCCAGCCCAGCCCCTCAGCACTGGGAGCTTCTCCCTGAGCCGCCCTGACACCATCCTGCCCTTAGCAACATTCTCCAAGCAGCACCACCCTCCCTTAGCAACCGTCTCCAGGCTTCCCAAACTGTGGCCAGGCCAGCCCCAAGCTCCCGCTCCCCTCATGTTTTTGTTTAACAGCAAATAGTAACAAGGCCTTGCTGGGCCAGCTGCACCCCTGCCCAGGGCATGCACCCGTGCCCAGACTGGCTCTTGCTGGATCCTCATGACCCTTACAAAGATGCCGGCCTCACTAAATGCCTGCCCGACCAGCAGCCTGGCCTGGCCCCAACCCAACTTGGCGTGGAGCTTCCAGGGAGGGGGCCTGCTCTGCCACCCTCACTTCCACCGAAGGAGGCCTTGTGCCAGGGCCAGACAAAGCCAGGGCCCCAGCTGCTGCCCTCACAGTCTTTCTGGACAGTGCCACTCTGTTCCCAGCCTGCTGTGGGCATCATGATTTCATCTGCTGAACCCTGCTCAGAGCCAGGGCTGGCATTAGTAACAAGACCGTGCCTCCCGGGGCTCTTCCTCGGGGCTCTGTGGCCCAGGGTGACAGTGACTGGCCCCTCTCCCCAGGCAGCTCCAGCTCCAACTCTGTCTGTAGCAGAACCTGCCCAGGTCTTGCAGGTTTGAGGTAGAGGCTGGGATGTTCTGGGCTTGGGGGAGGGGAAGGGCAGATTGGCTGGGAGATGACCCAGGTGGGTCTTTACAGGGTGGCATGGCAGCAAGCACAGACATCGCTGGACTGGAGGAGAGCTTTCGTAAGTTTGCTATCCATGGTGACCCCAAGGCCAGTGGGCAAGAGATGAATGGCAAGAACTGGGCCAAGTTGTGCAAGGACTGCAAGGTGGCTGACGGAAAGGCCGTGACAGGGACCGATGTGGACATCGTCTTCTCCAAAGTCAAGTGAGCCCCAGGCAGCCCCTGCTTCTCATGTTCCCAGGAGGTGGGGAACTGGGGGGCTGGAACCAGGGAAGACATTGAGAAGGGGTCAGGGAAACACCATGATCACGAAGGTTGTTCTTCCAGGGCAAACCTTATCTATTGCCCTCCAGAGGTGCTGACCCCCGCGATTTCCCCAAATGTGGGAAAGAAACGCAATTGCATAATTTGTGGCGGCAGCGACTGCGTTTGTGCTTTCCCCTGGGGGAGAAAAAATAAAGGGGAACACTCATGGTGCCTACATGCCTGGCAGGGGGAAGTCTGCTCGGGTCATCAACTATGAGGAGTTCAAGAAGGCCCTGGAAGAGCTGGCGACCAAGCGATTCAAGGGGAAGAGCAAGGAGGAGGCCTTCGATGCTATCTGCCAGCTGGTGGCAGGCAAAGAGCCAGCCAATGTAGGCGTCACCGTAAGTGCCCTGCTGGTCTCGGGTGGCCATGGAATGGGGTGTGGGGAATCATGGCTGTGGGTGGGAAGGGCTGGGCTCCCTCACCAGGTGCCCCTGGGGAAAACTCTGTCCAAACAGAAAGCAAAAACAGGGGGTGCTGTAGACCGGCTGACGGACACCAGCAGGTACACGGGCTCCCACAAGGAGCGCTTCGATGAGAGCGGCAAGGGCAAGGGCATTGCGGGACGGCAGGACATCCTGGACGACAGTGGCTACGTGAGCGCCTACAAGAATGCAGGCACCTATGACACCAAGGTGAAGAAGTGAGGCTTGGGAAGACTGCCCCGCCAAGTGCGGCTGCCCCTGCCAGAGGCTCAGGCCTGGATCTAAGGGGCATGTGGAGCAAGAGATCCTGGTCCCCTCCCTGCTGGACCTGCCACCCAGAGCTTCCTGCCTAGTCCCATGGGGCCGGCCCACCAGGCCTCTGACCCAGGCTGCTCTGCGGCCCCTTCCTCCTCCTCTTCCCCCTCCGACTTCTGTCCACCTGGGGACAGTCTGTGCCTGTAGCCTCATGACCCCAGCCCAGCCCCAGGCATGGCTAACCCCTGCCTGCTTGCCTCATATTTAAGCTGCTGCTCTGGCCAAGTGCCTAATTTTAACCCAGACCTCAATAAAGACACCTTTTGTACCAATATGGCCTGGTTGACGATGATGGGGGAATGACATTCATACCCCAGTGACCCCCTCAGTGTCATCACCCCACTGCATGCCATACACTGCTAATCTCTCCCCTTCCCCTGGCAGCCTTGCCCAGAAAAAGGCACTCATGAGTCCCCTTCTGTTAGCACAGAGCCATTCTGTCTGAGGAGACTCCTGAGGAAGTCCAAAGCCTTTTAGCTGGGCCTGATGGGAGTCCTGACATCGAAGCTTGCCTTCCTGTGATCAGTGCCTCGGGTTTGGAGAGTTGGCCCCCTCTCCACTTTCCCAGCAGTAGGAGGGATGAAACAGCTGACTTGGCCTGGGCCAAGCATTGGCACAGGCCTCAGAGCCAGGCCTCAGCTCTCCATCTGCGAACAGGGGCTACCGAGGCAAGTCATTTTGGGCTTTGGCTCAGAATATCAGAAAATGCAGCGCCAGGCAGAACCTTAGACTAGAGTAGCTCATCCAGGTTGGGCGCCGTGGCTCACGCCTGTAATCCCAGCACTTTGGGAGGCTGAGGCGGGTGGATCACGAGGTCAGGAGTCCAAGACCAGCCTGGCCAACATAGTGAAACCCCATCTCGATTAAAAATACAAAAATTAGCTGGGCATGGTGGTGCTTGCCCATAGTCCCAGCTACTCAGGAGGCTGAGGCAGGAGAATCACTTGAATCCGGGAGTTGGAGGTTGCAGTGAGCTGAGATCGCGCCACTGCACTCCAGTGTGGGCAACAGACACTTTGTCTCAAAAAAAAAAAAAAAAGAGAAAAAAAAGAGTAGCTCACCTGACTCTGTAATTTTATAGCCAAGGAAATACCCTTGGAGGGCTTTTCCTCCAAGAGTGGAGGGGCTTCTGCAGACTAGAGGCCAGACCATGCCTCTTGCCTCCCAGGCCAGGCTCTTTCCAGCAAGCCCTAACATTGACTTCCAAAACTGGGACAGGCTGACTGGTGATAGGGCTTGGCACCCAACGCTAGCCTGTGGTGGGGGGCAGGGAATCCCTCAGTGAAGGGGCCTCCTCTTTGATGTCCTCCCATCTATTCCACATCCCTGGTGGGGGGAAGGGGAGCCTCTCTGGTCCTGAGGATGCCTGGGCGTTTCCAGATCATCTCACGGAAGCTCTGGGTGTTTGACAGAGCTATTCTCAAGTCAAGGCTTTCAGGCCACCTCTCCCTCCTTCCTTGCTGTGAAAATGGGGCTGGATGGGACTTTAGGGCTTACCCAGGAAAGGGTGGCTCCCAAAGGGGCTAGAAAAGGTATAAAAGGGCCAGTTCCCAAATGCCTGCTTTCCCCACCCAGATCACAAGACAAAGCAGCACCATTGTCTATCCTCTCATCCTACAGGCTATTGGGGGATGCTCCTGCCCAGGTGGCCCCACATCCCTTAAGCCCAGCTTTCCTTGGGGACAGGGGTGTAGCAGAATAGTATGGCTTGAGACAGGGATGTCAGGGGGGAATCAGCAGGCAGCAGGTGGGCATCTGGATATAGCAGAGCCTTGCCTCGCAGCGTGGCTCCTCCTGACCCAAATGACCGTGTCTCCTTGAGTGGCCCAGGGAAGAGCTTCAGAGACCTTTAGGCAGGTCCTCCTACCAGTAAATGTTAAGAGGTAGAATGCAAGGCGTTTAATGAAAAAACAAAAATGCAGAGGAACAATTCCTCTAGCCCTGGAAAATTCATTTGAATTGCAAGCTTAAAATGAGCATAATAAGAGTGAAACCCAAACCCTCTGGCTTCCACCAAAACAGCCTCACAGGGAAGCATATTTAACTGTGTTCCAAATTGGGCCAGGCTCCCACTATTCCGCTGCAGGTGATAGTACCATCCAATGGCAGGGGGCCCAGTAGCTTCTCCATACCTGTGACTAGCAGTATGGCTTGGAAGAACACAGAGAGAATGGCTAAGCCTCCAAACTCCACCTCATAGGAGTAAAGCCCCCTCTTCTCGAAATGCCGTTATGAAGCCTGAGGGAATTTAAGGCCCACTCAGGGCCAGGAGGACCCTAAGACCAAATGGGTCTGGCAGAATCTGGCACAGGGCAGCCATTGCCCAGCGATGCCACTGCTCCTCCCCTAACAGCCTCCTTGTGGTCGAAAGCTTTGGATACCCTTACTAGCAAAATCAGGCTGGACAAAGAAGAGGTTAGGATCAGAGGGACAGAGCCTTTAAAACCTGCTCTGCATGGCTGGGACTAGCCCACAGGCTAGCGTTGGGTGCCAAGCCCTATCACCGGTCAGCCTGTCCCAGTTTTGGAAGTCAATGTTGGGGCTTGCTGGAAAGAGCCTGGCCTGGGAGGCAAGTGGCATGGCCTGGCCTCTACTCTGCAGAAGCCCCTCCACTCTAGGAGGAAAAGCCCTCCAAGGGTGTTTCCTTGGCTATAAAATTACAGAGTCAGATGAGCTACTTTTTTTTTTTTTTTTTTTTTGAGACAACCTGAGAGTGGCTCTGCCCCTCTCTGGACACAGAACCTCCCTGAGGACCAGTCTCCATCCCAGACCTGTTTGCTTTCTGGCGGTAGTACCAGGCCTAGGGTGGGGGATTCTGCTCCACGGGTTTTCTGCTTGTTTCAAGGGTCCTCCGCTTTCCATGATGAGTCCAGTTAGCCCCTCAGGGCAACAACTCTTTAGGTCTTTGACATGGTAACCCCTACCCCTGCCCTGTAGACCAAGTGCCATACAGGGAAAAATCAGAAACACAAATGACTTCCCCAGGCATGGCCAGCAACCCTAGCAGGTGCCTGGCCGGGGACAGCATCAGCCACTTTCAATGACAATGGAAAATGGGGTGGAGGGTGGCACGGGCTGGGCCAGGTTCTTTGTTCCCCTTAGGAGGTGTCTTGAGCAGATTCTGGGGCTGGCACCATCAGATGTTCATGGAGGAGGCAGGAAGGGCTGGGGTAGAGGAAAGCAGTGCATTATTCCTCCCTGCCCCCTGGTGTGTCCATTAGGTTGGCCTGTGCACTGGGCTGGGACCCTGAAATATAACAATGCAGGGATGCAATGCCACTGGCTGATGCTCCCCTACCTGGGCAAGACACTTTGGAGGTCTCTCAGTAAGACAAAGACAGGCCCAGGAAAGTGGCAGTGGGGGTGCAGAGAGGCTGCTCTTACTGACATTTCCACAGAGCACAGGCTTGCTCAAGATCCCTCAGAGGCTTGCAGCTCAGAGAAACTTCTGGCTCCTCTGTACA
The DNA here is from genome assembly GCF_047675955.1 of Chlorocebus sabaeus. Classification (NCBI taxonomy): domain Eukaryota; kingdom Metazoa; phylum Chordata; class Mammalia; order Primates; family Cercopithecidae; genus Chlorocebus; species Chlorocebus sabaeus. The sequence continues at coordinate 64,312,222 of NC_132908.1, read as the reverse complement.
AGCTGCTTTTGGGAAGTCACTTAAAATCCAGAAGTCTGTGGATTTATAACTTAGAAACTTGTGACTGTCACGTCTCATTAGTATGGCGGTGGTTCTCCTTCCCTGCACAGCACGGAATCAGGGATACAAGTAAGTTATCTAATCCTTCTACCTGTCTCTCTCTCTCTGACGTGGCCCTGAAGGTGAAGAGAAGTACCATGTGGCATTAGGTTGAAAATCCTTCACCTTCTACACACTCTCTGGTGACATTAGCACCCTGGGAGGCCACTGAAGCAGAAACATACCTAGAACCACTTACATCATCTTTCCCTATTGATTTTTTAAATGCCCAATCAGGATTAAAAGTACAGGGCACCCACATGTAAACTGGATGCTGAGCCCAAAGCTAACCTATTCAGAAGCAGCATATCTAGTCTGGCCTGCCTCTGCCTCTTCTTTGGGCTGTCTAGCTCCCCTTTGGTCCTCCCCTACTTCACACTATGATCAACCCATTCTCTTCTCTCCTTCTACTTCTTTCTTTTTTTTCAGAGACAGACTTCTGCTCTGTTGCCCAGGCTGGAGTGCAATGGTGCACTGCAGCCTTGAAATCTTGGGCTCAAGCGATCCTCATGCCTCAACCTCCCTAGTAGTTGGGCCCACAGGTATGCACCACTGTGCCTGGCTAACTTTTAAATTTTTTTTGTAGAGGTGGAGTCTCACTATGTTGCCCAGGCTGGTCTCAAGCAATCCTCCCAACTCGATCTCCCTAGGTACTGGGATTACAGGTGTGAGCCCCTGTGCTTGGTCCTGAGAAAGCTTCTCAAACACAATCTGTCACTCCTCTGCTTTCCCAATCTAAAATCTTCAAGGAGCGGTGCAACCTTGCTCCTGCTTACCTCCTCTCAGCCCTCAGCTCTCTGAAGAAACCACGTCCCTTTGCATTTCCCAGCCTTCACACACGCTGCTACTCTCTACAGCTTCTCCCCATTGCTCTTGCCCTCAGCCACATGCTTTGCCTGGTAACCTCTTCATGTCTCCCCCTTCATGAAAGATCACTTGCTCTGGGAACATTCTCATGACATTACACCTCTTCCATGTCCCACACTTCTGTCCTTGCCCCACTATCCCCCTGTGGTGTTCCAGACTCTTCTCTGTACTCTTGGCCTGGGAGGCTCTGCATCCCCTCTACCTGCTATTGTTCTTACTCATTCTGCAGCGTCCATTCAAATAAGCCTCACTGACGCCTTCTCCAATCCTACAGTGGCCATTACTCACTCTTTCTCCCTCTTCAGGACATCATCAGGCTTTTGTTTAGACCTATTTAGTACCAATTCCAAGCTTTGGGCCCCATTACACGAGTTTGCTTTTTTCCCTGACTAAATTGTTAGCTGCTCCAGGGCAGACACCAGATGTTGTCAGCTTTTCACCATGGCGGGAGGTAATCAAACCCTGTTTGATGAATCTGGCGGATGTTCTTTTTTAACTTTCTACCACACAGTTTCAAATGACATAGGGGAAAAATGTCTAGTGTATTTTTCCCTTTCAACATTTTCAGCCAAATGTCTCTATGCAATGTCTATACAATAGCTGGAACTAAGTGCCAACTATTTCTGTGGGCAGAAGGAAAGAATGACTCAATAGGGGGAGATAAATAGAGAAATAAAAAGAAGGACCAATACAATCTAATCAGAATACATTTCTTTCTTAATCTTTGTGAGTACATACCACTATACTGGTGGCAATGGCGGTGAGAGCCTCTGTGGACCAGGGAAGCTGTGGTGTGGGTTCCATGCTAGCTCCATAAGCCAGGCTCTGGGGCAGCATCCGAGACGCTCTGTATTAGATGCTGACCAGTGTCATGTGCCACTGGTGAGGAGGAAGACAATGTGCTTTTCCCAAAGGGCGATGATCTCCCCAGATGATGACCCTTCTCAGGAGGCAGGAGCGCTTTCCCAGAATAACCTTTTGGCTCCTTATTCAGCTGCTGCAGCAGATACTCATTAGTTACCACCAGGGATCTGAGGCCCGGGGGAAAAAGGCAGTCATGAAATCATAAAAGCAAGAGAGATACCATGCAGACCCAAAATGTTTCCCAAAGACAAATGTGAAATGAAGTCACATCTTTAAATAGAAGGAACTGTCCAATTTATGATTGAGTTATTTTAAAAGCAGACCTACAGTTTCTTCATTACAATTCCATTTGATTATGTTCCAGACTTACTGAAGCAATAATACATTTCCCATTTTATATATAGCTAGCGGTTGTTCTGTTCTCTCCAAAGCACTTTGATGATGAAGTAAGTAGAAGCCTTGGGTCACTGGCACCTGATCCAGCCTCTAATTTCTACCCCAAATCGTAACATCTACTTCTATCCTGCCACTACAATTCACTAATGGTGCTAGCAGTGGCAGCATTGAACTCTATTACCATCTAATTATTTTTTTTTTTGAGACAGAGTTTCACTTTTGTTGCCCAGCTAGAGTGCAATGGCAGGATCTTGGCTAACTGCAACCTCCGCCTCCCAGATTCAAGCAATTCTCCTGCCTCAGACTCCCAAGTAGCTGGAATTACAGGTGTGCACCACCACACCCAGTTAATTTTGTATTTTTATTATAGACAAGGTTTCACCATGTTGGCCAGGTTGGTCTCAAACTCCTGACCTCAAATGATCCACCTGCCTCGGCCTTCCAAAGTGCTCAGATTACAGGCTCGAGCCACCGCACCTGGCCTGTATTACCATCTAATGTTAAAAGCCATCCACACACTGGCTGAAAATAAAAAATGTATGCATGATACTATTCATTATAGTACTATCTTTAATGGCAAAATATGTTAAACTAAATGTCCATCAACAGAGGACTAATTAAATAAGTGGTATATCATCCACACAACTGAGCACTATACAGTTAGAAAAAGGAATGAGAACTAACTCTATGCACCACTATGAATGGATTTTCAAGATGAAATGTTAAAGCAACACTGTGTCTTCTTATGTAATAATGGAGGAATACAAATATACACCCACACCTACAATAGAAGGATGGTGGGAGGGAAGGAAAGGACAGCAAAGACAGGAGAGGAAGCTGGATTTTTCCAGATTTATCTTATTTCTATAAAATAACTCTATAAGTTGACATTGGGACTGTGTAAATGTTTTACATAATTATGAAAACAAGATTAAATCAAAATTATTTTTAAAATTCCCTAAGAATCCAAGGCAAAATAAAACAAGTGAACCTGTATGGTTTCAGAAGGATTATTTCTGGTTAATTTAAAAGAGAGTATTTTGACTGTACATCACTAAAGCAATATATCCTAATGTTTTCAAAGTGTGGTCCCCAGACCAGCAGCAATAGCATCACCCAGAAGCTAATTAGAAATGCAGATGTTCAGTTCCCAACCCAGACCTGCTGACTTAAAAATTGTGGGATGAGGCCCAGCAATCTGCATTTCAACACGCCCTTCGAGTTAATTTGGAGGCATACCCAAGTTTGAGAACCGTATTATGCTATTTTCTTTACTTTTGTAATGTTTGAAATAATTATAATGAAAAGCTTTTCTGACAAATCCAGAATGGTTCTGGGTCTAATCCTCTGAATATAAAGCTAACCAAATGAAAATCAGGAAGTGAGGTATGAGGTTGAAGGTTTGGGGATGGAGTGCTTATATTTAAACTGCAGCGAAAGTCCTCGTAAATGGATATTATTGGCAAGCCAAAATCTCAAGGACTTCTCTAAATGTAGCCATAGTCTTGAGGTCTCTTCTGATTTTTTCTTTTTCTTTTTTTTTTTTGCCTGGCCTGTATCCTGGGGGTGCTCTTTTTTTTTTTTTTTTGAGACGGAGTCTCGCTCTGTCAACAGGCTGGAGTGCAATGGCACGATCTTGACTTGCTGCTACCTCCATCTCCTGAGTTCAAGTGATTCTCCTGTCTCAGCCTCCCCAGTAGCTGGGACTACAGGCGTGTGCCACCACGCCCAGCTGATTTTTGTATTTTTAGTAGAGACGGAGTTTTACCATGTTGGCCAGGACGGTCTCAATCTCTTGACCTCATGATCCACCTGCCTTGGCCTCCCAAAGTGCTGGGATTACAGGCGTGAGCCCCCACACCTGGCCAGGGGTGCTGTTCTTTAAGGACTGATGCTGTTGAGCTCCTCTGAAGGAAACAACACACTTTGGGTTCTTTCCCTATCACTCCCTGCCAAGTGCTCTTGATGTCTTCTGTGACCAATAGCAGGCATTTTCCAGAGGAGCCAGATGGCCGATTTTAGGGGTACGTACTGACCTCCCAGAAAAGTTAACTGACACAAACAAGGGTCCCATCAGATCCAGTGAGAAGCTAATTATCAAGGTGTTGCAACCCACCAATGCCAACAAAGACGATTGGTCCCTGATGTGTTCTGGGAAGCAGTAATTTTTATGATCCCTGAGCTAACTGGCCAGATACAGGAGGTTTACACACAGAATGGAGTTCACTTGCAAAGTGCATAGATATTAACTTTCCAAGCAAAACAAAGGAGACAAAAGGAGTAAATATCTGCTTCTAGAAGCAAGCTAGATAGACCCTCTCCTACCTCTGACTTTCATGGAGAATGGCAACTGTCTCCTCCAGCTTTTTCAGCTGGGCAAGCTCCTGGTTCAGGCAAGCCACCTGCATGGTCAGCTGTTGGTTTTTGTGCAGAAGATCATCTACAAAGGGCACAGTAGCCAGGGGTGAAAAGGATTCCAAGCTGCTAGTCTTTGAGCAGAATATAAGTATTCAGATGGACATCTTGAGAGTGCCCCATGGCACCCAACTTCACACTCCATTTCCTTACTTGAATATAGGAGATATGGTGGTAAGAATACAGGGGTTGGCAACAGATCTGAGTTAAAATTCAGCCACTTAATATTGCATGTGTTGGTTCATTTTTCTGACTTTTATTAGAGCTAATAATCTTGCTCCTTAGCACTGTTATGAGGATTCAATGAGACACCTACCCTCACTTAGCATAGGCAGTCAATAGATATTGGGTCTCACTCCATATTCTCCATTTTAGTTTGTTTTGTACATCCTTCACTCCCTACGTAGTACGTGAAAACATCTAGAATGGTGTCAGGCACATAGTAATAACTCAATTAATACTTGTAGAAACTGAATTTGTGCCTAAAACACTCATACCTAGCTTCCCCAATATGCTACCATTACCTGCAATAATAAGGAGGTAAAAGAACAGGAACTGTGGTTGTAATGATGCCAATCTTCTATAATAGTGCTTCTTAAACCTTTTTTTTTTTTTTCTGAGGCGGAGTTTCGCTCTTGTTGCCCAGGCTGAAGTGCAATGGCTTGATCTCAGCTCACTGCAACCTCCACCTCCTAGGTTCAAGCAATTCTCCTCCCTCAGCCTCCCGAGTAGCTGGGATTATAGGCACATGCCACCACGCCCTGCTAATTTTTGTATTTTTAGTAGAGACAGTGTTTCACCATGTTGGCCAGGCTGGTCTCGAACTCCTGATCTCAGGTGATCCACCCACCTCGGCCTCCCAAAGTGCTGGGATTACAAGCGTGAGCCACTGTGCCCAGCCTTAAACTTTAATATGCTTACAAATCACCTGGGGATCTTGCTAAAAATATATTTTAATGCAGTAAGCCTGAGGTGAGGCCCCACTTGTTTAGCAAGCTCCCAGGTGATACTAATGTGGATCACATCTTGAGTAAGAGGGTTCTAGAAGGTGGAAAACAAGGCCACAAAAGCTTGTTTATCACCAGTAAGCCAAAATAGTATACTGGGTCTCTTGGCTGAATGAAAGTAAGTATCTAGTGGACAAATACCTACTTTTAATTTCAAAGTAGGTAAGTGGAGACTGATAGCTTGATTATTCAGGCTTGTGAGTATCAGATAGTGCTGAGAATTATTTATTTATTTATTTAGTGCCGAGATTTAATAATGGAAATTCAGTGCTTCCATAGCAGAACTTCAAAATCGAGTTCCTCATATAAATCCATGTACCCATAATTTGTTAGGGGTGCTAAGCTAGTCTGTCAAGGGCAAACTGTATCTAAAATACTGACCTAAACTATGCTGATAATAAAGTAGTACAATTAAGACTTAAATAGGATATTATTTTTCACTTATCACAATGGCAAATTTTGAAAAAATGCCCAGTGTTGGCAGAGTGGAGTGAAAGGGGTATTCAAGTACACTGCTGAGGTGGGTGTAAACTGAAACAACTTTCTTGGAAGTGATTTATGTGACAAAAGCCTCAAAAATATCCCATCCTTTGACTCACTAATTCTGCTTCTAGGACTGTCTCCTAGGAAAATAGTCTGAAATGTACACAAAGATTTCCGTACATAGACATTAATAGCAGCATTATTTATAATAGTATAAATATTAAATATTAGAACTCTCAGCTCCATCAAAAGGGAAGAAGGTTAATCTCAGAAAAGTATTTGATTCTAGGATCTTTTCCTTCACTTCAGGTCTTTCTTTTGAATGTTTAGAAATAATTTAAAATCAGCCGGGCGCGGTGGCTCAAGCCTGTAATCCCAGCACTTTGGGAGGCCGAGACGGGCGGATCACGAGGTCAGGAGATCGAGACCATCCTGGCTAACCCGGTGAAACCCCGTCTCTACTAAAAATACAAAAAACTAGCCGGGCGAGGTGGCGGGCGCCTGTAGTCCCAGCTACTCCGGAGGCTGAGGCAGGAGAATGGCGTAAACCCGGGAGGCGGAGCTTGCAGTGAGCTGAGATCCGGCCACTGCAGTCCAGCCCGGGATACAGAGCAAGACTCCGTCTCAAAAAAAAAAAAAAAAAAAAAAAAGAAATAATTTAAAATCATTTTATTCTAAATATATAACCATTATAAAAACAACTAGAGGACTAAACAGATAAATATTGTATACTCTTGTGATATTGTAGAAATGCCTATACTATGAAATTAATAACATTAGGATGTAGAAATCGAGTCTGTGATTATTTGAGGTCAAGAGTAGGGGAAACTGACTATAAAAAGGTATGAAGAAACTTTCTAGAAATGTTCTGTATTTTGATTGAGATCAAACTTAAAATGTGTGCATCTAATTATATGTAAATTATTTTTTTAAAACCAGGACACAGTTTTATTATTATTTATTATTATTATTATTTGAGAGGGAGTCTTGCTCTGTTGCCCAAGCTGGAGTGCTCAGCTCACTGCAACCTCTGCCTCCTGGGTTCAAGCAATTCTCCTACCTCAGCCTCCCGAGTAGCTGGGATTACAGGCACCTGCCACCAAGCCCAGCTAATTTTTATATTTTTAGTCGAGACAGGGTTTCACCATGTTGGCCAGGCTGGTCTTGAACTCCTGAGCTCAAGTGATCCACCCACCTTGGCCTCCTAAAGTGCTGGAATTACAGGAATGAGCCACCGCACCTGGCCTATTTTTATTATTATTTTTCTTGAGACAGGGTCTCTCATTCGCCCAGGCTGGATTGCAGTGGCATGATCAAGGCTTACTCTAACCTTGAACTACTGGGCTCAAGTGATCCTTCTGCTTCAGCCTCTTTGGCTCTATAGGTGCACACCACCATGCCTGGCTAAGTTCTTATTTTTTGTAGAGATGGGTTCTCACTATGTTTCTCAGACTGGTCTCAGACTCCTGGACTCAGTCAATCCTCCTGCTTTGTCTTCCCAAAGTGCTGGGATTATAGGTGTGAGCCACTGCACCTGCCCATCCACAATTTTTAATTTGGAGTTAAAAACATACAGAGAAGTGAGGTAGAAGAAAATATACCAAAAACACGAATGGAAGTTATTGCTGGATCATGGGGTTATATTTTCCTGGTATTTTCCAAACTTTCTATAAAGAACATGTTCTTAGTGTTACAATCACGAAAGCATGTGTCATTCTCAAAATTAATGGCAATAGTAATATTTGAACATGCTTTCCACTGACAAGAGCTTCATCTGGTAACTCAAGCCACCTGCATTACAATTCTCTGAGGCAAGATGATTGTTTCTGTTAACTGCCAGGAAAACTGATGACCAAGTAGGCCAAAGGCAGCCATGTGAGCTAGCATGATGAAGGTTACTAAATTGGTCATCTGTAAACAAACAGTTGTCTTGCGAGGCCCCATATATCATGGCTTTCCTCAACTTACCATAAGTATGTGATTGTTGCCCACTCACAATTGAGATGGCAGCACTTTCCTCCAACTGTTGAATTTTTTCTGACAAAATGAGGTTTTCCTCCAGCACTCTGACCAGTTTTTGCTTCAAACTCTCCTTTAGATTAGAAAACAAAATACAAATACATTAAGAATCTGACATTCTAGGTTGGGTGTGATGGCTCACGCCTGTAATCATAGCACTTTGGCTGAGGTGGGTGGATTGCCTGAGCTCAGGAGATCGAGAACAGCCTGGGCAACACGGTGAAACCCCGTCTCTACTAAAATACAAAAAATTAGCTGGGCGTGGTGGTGTGTGCCCGTAACCCCAGCTACTCGGGAGGCTGAGACAGGAGAATTGCTTGAATCTGGGAGGCAGAGGTTGCAGTGAGCTGAGATAGTGCCATTGCACTCCAGCCTGGGGGACAGACTGAGAATCTGTCTCAAAAAATAAAAAATAAAAGAATCTGACATGCTGAGGTGTGTTTAGAGAACTGAAAGATCTTTTCCTCTATTTAGTGATAAAATGATTGGAAGTCAGCATCTTTTTTCTCACTAGACTTTTAATTCATTGGTAAATACAGCTCGAATGCAGTAAACAAATTTATTACATGGACTAGCAATCTTTCTTAAGAGTTATCTACTACTCTTGCAGAACAAATGGTCATTTTGACAAGTGGCCAGCATTCTTAGTCATCTATCATCTATCTAAAGTTTCTAGAACTGAACTTGGTGTTTGAAAATCCTCTAATGTTAAGAAAAGGCGGCTGAGGCCGGGTGCAGTGGCTCACGTCTGTAATCTCAGCACGTTGGGAGGCTGAGGCAGGCAGATCATGAGGTCAAGAGATCGAGACCATTCTGGCCAACATGGTGAAACCCCGTCTCTACTAAAAATACAAAAATTAGCTGGGCATGGTGGCGTGTGCCTATAGTCCCAGCAACTTGGGAGGCTGAGGCAGGAGAATCGCTTGAACCTGGGAGGCGGAGGTTGCAGTGAGCCAAGATAGCACCATTGCACTCCAGCCTGGTGATAGAGTGAGACTCCATCTCAAAAAAAAAAAAAAGAAAGAAAGAAAAAGCCTGGCCGGATACAGTGGCTCATGACTGTAATCCCAGCACTTTGGGAGGCTAAGGTGGGCATATCACCTAAGGTCAGGAGTTTGAGACCACCTCGGCCAACATGGCGAAACCCTGCCTCTACTACAAATACAAAAATTAGCCAGGCGTGGTGGTGGGCACCTGTAATCCCAGCTACTTGGGAGGCTGAGGCAGGGAGAATTGCTTGAACCCAGGAGGCAGAGGTTGCAGTGAGCCGAGATTGTGCCACTGCACTCGAGGCTGGGAAACAGAGCAAGACTCTGCCTTATGAAAAGAAAAGAAAAGAAAAGAGAAGAGAAGAGAAGAGAAGAGAAGAGAAGAGAAGAGAAGAGAAGAGAAGAGAAGAGAAGAGAAAAGAAAGAAGAGAAGAGAAGAGAAGAGAAGAGAAGAGAAGAGAAAAAGGAAAAAAGATGGGGATACGAGTTGCTGCTGCTTCTCCTAGAGCCAGCAGGCTGATGCTCTAGAATGGCCCCCGGCCCCTGGCCCCTGGTTCAGGGCTCTCAGCTCCCTTAGAAGAGAGGAAAGACAATCCGAGATACATTCACTGGGATCAAACCATAACCTTCAAGAACATTATCCTAAACATTTCCACTTAGAATTTTTTGGAATTTTTGTTTGTTTTTTCTTATTTCAAGTCTTTCTTTAGAATTTTTGGATTAGGGTTAGGATGAGGGAGTCATCCCTGCAGAACCTCCAAGTTGTCCCTGTCCTAGCAAGTTTTGTATTCCTGCTGTGCCCAGACTTTTTCCATATTTTGGTTAGGTGTTCATGGTGATGCTGATCGTTAGGGCACAGAGACGTTGTAGTCCTGCTGCTCTGTCCTTTTCTAAAGGGAGATGAGAGGGGCATACCATGTCATTAGGGACCAGCTGCGCAGCCTCCTTCAGTTCAAGCTCCCTCCTGCAGAAGGCTTTCGTCGTGTCTTCAGGATGTGAGCGACACCTCGGCTGAGAAGGAGCCGGGACTACCAAAGACAGAAGCAAATCTCGGGCAGGACCTGCCAAAAATTCAGGATGGGCACACGGGCCAATCTTAAAAGCTAAAGCACAGCATTCCTAGTCAGTAACTACCAGCTCTCTGGATCAAATAGGGTAATCTAGTATCTTCTTTTTACCAGAACTTAGTAAGTGGCAGAAAGAGGTGTTTTTAAGAGGATAAGAAATTATATCCTACATCCTCTGTGGAGAAACAACAGCAGCCCCTTGTGAGTGCATGATTCCTTAGTCATTGATTAGTGGTCCTGGGGATAATTTCCTACAAAATGGGAACAATAGGTCAATATGAGAAGGAAAATAACTGTATTAGGATTTCTTCTTCTGGATGTCCCTTCAGACATTTTTTAAAGTTTTTTTTAACCCCAAACCACTTTCAAGTTTCTAGTTTTTTTGTTTTTTTCATTTGTTTGTTTGTTTCTGAGACAGAGTCTTGCTCTGTTGCCCAGGCTGGAGTGCCATGGCACGATCTCGGCTCACTGCAAACTCCACCTCCCAGGTTCAAGCAACTCTCCTACCTCAGCCTCCCGAGTAGCTGGGATTACAGGTGCACACCACCATGCCCAGCTAATTTGTGTATTTTTAGTAAGGACGGGATCTTATCATGCTGGCCAGGCTGGTCTCCAACTCCTGACCTCACGATCCACCCACCTCAGCCTACCAAAGTGCTGGGATTACAGGCGTTAGTCACCGTACCCAGCCAAGCTTCTAGTTTTTACTTATTTTACCACCAACAAAATTTCCTTAATTATTCTTCTATTAAATAGCCAATAAACATGTTAAGCATCAAAAAGAAAATAACAACAAATAAATGCATGAAGCCAACATTTGCAAAACTGTTTTCTCCCATGTTTCTAAAAAACGAACCCTAAAGAGAGTCCAGGTCATTTACTCATTCGAGTTTTTCAAATCATAACATTCTAACAGTCATCTCAAAACTCTGATGATCAAACCCAATTTCTGTTATATTCATTATTGGCACTTTCACAAGGATCACAAAATCTTTTAAAAAATTAATGTAGTCATTAATTTATATATCTGGTTACTCTAATAATTACCAAAGACTACCAAATATTCACAGGAGGAACAAAACAATCGTTACAAAACAATTAGAAAAGGTGCTGCTTTTAAAAAATAATGAAGAAGAATATGAGAAAAATGCAGATTTGTTAACTATGGTGTTTCTGAGATGTTTTAGGATGTGATCATGAGAACAACTTTCCTTGCAAGTGAAGTGGGCTAAGTGGTTTTTAGCAGAACACAGAGTAGAGGTAAAGTCCAGCTCCTCTCTAGGGACAGAGAATGCACTCACTCACCAAGAAACTTCTTGTTCAGGAGGAGGGAGCCAGAGCCATTCCAGTGCTTATCCACAAGCTCCAGGAGCTGTCTGAGGACAGTGGCCACATGGGGGGTTCTGGCAGAGATTGGGGGACTGTGGTTTCCAGGCAAACCGTGCAAACTACCCAGGTCACTAAAGAGAGGCTCAAGAGAAAAAAAAAAAAAAAGGAAAAACAAACAAACAAAAAACCCAACCATTTGTCATTCTTATACAATAAGGGAAGTAAGAATGTAGACATTTAGACTTTTTTTTTTTTTAATTTTTTTTTTTTTTTGGAGACGGAGTCTCGCTCTGTTGCCCAGGCTGGAGTGCACTGGTGCGATCTGGGCTCACTGCAATCTCTCTGCCTCCCGGGTTCAAGCGATTCTTCTGCCTCAGCCTCACAAGTAGCTGGGACAGGCATGTGCTACCATGCCCGGCTAATTTTTGTATTTTTAGTAGAGACGGGATTTCACCATATTGGCCAGGCTGGTCTCCAACTCCTGACCTTGTGATCTGCCTGCCTCGGCTTCCCAAAGTGTTGGGATTACAGGCGTGGGCTACCGTGCCTAGCCTAGACTACTTAAAAAGTGAAGAAGAGGCCGGGCGCGGTGGCTCAAGCCTGTAATCCCAGCACTTTGGGAGGCCGAGACGGGCGGATCACGAGGTCAGGAGATCGAGACCATTCTGGCTAACACAGTGAAACCCCGTCTCTACTAAAAACACAAAAAAAAACTAGCCGGGCGAGGTGGCGGGCGCCTGTAGTCCCCGCTACTCGGGAGGCTGAGGCAGGAGAATGGCGTGAACCCGGGAGGCGGAGCTTGCAGTGAGCTGAGATCCGGCCACTGCACTCCAGCCCAGGCGACAGAGCAAGACTCCGTCTCAAAAAAAAAAAAAAAAAAAAAAAAAAAAAGTGAAAAAGAAAGATGATTTCGGCTGGGTGCAGTGGTCATGCCTGTAATCCCAGCACTTTGGGAGGCTGAGGTGGGTGGATCACAAGGTCAGGAGATCGAGACCATCCTGGCTAACATGGTGAAACCCCATCTCTACTAAAAATACAAAAAAAAAATTAGCTGGGTGTGGTGGCGGGTGCCTGTAGTTGCATCTACTCGGGAGGCTGAGGCAGGAGAATGGTGTGAACCCGGAAGGCGGAGCTTGCAGTGAGCCGAGATCGTGCTACTGCAGATGCCGTCTCAAAAAAAAAAAAAAAAAAAGATGATTTCATCTTTCAGTTTGGATTTGAGTAGCATAATATTATTTATGTCCAAGACAAAAACATAAGATATTCAAGGATAATTTCAAAGGTAACAGTATCTTGTATGATAAATTTTAATAGAAAATTTCAGGCCAGGCCTGGTGGCTCATGCCTGTAATCCCAGCACTTTGGGAGGCTGAGGTGGGTGGATCACAAGGTCAGGAGATCGAGACCATCCTGGCTAACATGGTGAAACCCCGTCTGTACTAAAAAATACAAAAAAACTAGCCGGGTGAGGTGGCGGGCGCCTGTAGTCCCAGCTACTCAGGAGGCTGAGGCAGGAGAATGGCGTGAACCCGGGAGGCGGAGCTTGCAGTGACCTGAGATCCGGCCACTGCACTCCAGCCTGGGCGACAGAGTGAGACTCTGTCTCAAAAAAATATATATATATAGTATTATATTTTATAAAATAAATTGGGGAGTAATATAAAAAATTATAACTCAAAGTAAGCTTATATTTAATATATTAATATATAATAAACATAAATCTTCTATAATATTTTATTTAAGACAGGGTCTAGCTCTGTACCCAGGCTGGTGTGCAATGGTGTGATCTTGGCACACTGTAGCCTTGAACTCCCAGGCTCAAGTGATCCTCCTACTCCAGCTTCTGGAATAGCTGGAACTACAGGTGTGCACCACCGTGCCTGGCTAATTCTATATTTTATTTATTTATTTATTTATTTATTTATTTATTTATTTATTGAGATAGGGTCTTGCTCTATTGCCCAGGCTGGACTGTAGTTGCATGATCTCAGTTCACTGCAACCTCTGCCTCCCAGGTTCAAGCAATTCTCATGACTCAGTCACCCAAGTAGCTGGGATAACAGGTGTGTACCACCATGTCCAGCTAATTTTTGTATTTTTAGTGGAGACAGGGTTTTGCCAAGTTGACCAGGCTGGTCAAAAACTCCTGGCTTACGTGATCTGCCTGCCTTGGCCTCCCAAAGTGCTGGGATTACAGGTGTGAGCCACCGCGCCCAGTCACTAGGATATTTTATAAAATGAATTACATGTATACTGTTTATATGGGAATGGTTCTTGATTTTTCATTCATTCTCTGAACTACTTTCAGCTAAAAATCCCTTGGATAATCTAATTCATCTTCTGTTTGCTGCTACATTGGAAAAAAAATTTAAATCGTTTTAACTTCTAGACAGAAAAGCAAAGCAATGCTTTTATTATTATTATTATTTTTTATGAAACTGAGTCACTCTGTCACCCAGGCTGGAGTGTAGTGGTGCAATCTCGGCTCACTGCAACCTCCACCTCCAGGGTTTAAGTGAGTCTCCTGCCTCAGCCTCCTGAGTAGAGTAGCTGGCACTACAGGTGCGTGCCACCACACCCAGCTAATTTTTGTATTTTTTAGTAGAGATGGGGTTTTGCCATGTTGGCCTGGCTGGTCTTGAACTCCTGACCTCAGGTGATCCACCCACTCAGCCTCCCAAAGTGCTGGGATTATGGGTGTGAGACACTGTGCCCAGCCTGAAGCAATGCTTTTATAAGAACTATTTCATGTGCGGCTGAAGCAAATGTGTAAATATGATGAGACTGTAAACATAGATGCTACAGAGTTCAATCTTCAGCTGGAAGTAGATCAGGGACAGTTCTCCCTGTGATATAAGTGAGAAAATGGCAGCAGTGGGGGAATGACTTTCCCAAGAGCAGAAGGTTCAATAGACATTAGCTTGGCAGCATTAGCCACCAGCCTCTAAAAATCTCTTTGAATTTCTAGCCCTGTTGGTCAGAACCACCTCCACTCCCAACAGAACCCTCATTTTGGTCTTCAACCTGACATGTTTCTTGCACAAACACAAACAAGCCAATACTTGCCTCGCTGCCTGTAGCGTCTTGGAAACCATGCTTTAGATTCAGGTTGGCAAGGATATTGTCCTTCCATTTGAATCCTCTCTTCGATGGGCTTAATGACCTCTTAGTAAAAATCTTTCTGTCTTCTGAAGTCCCAGGAGACAACAGCAGTGTCCGCAGAGGAGTTGTCCTGTTTCCCAGGACAGCATTGTTTGGGACAGAACCATGTGCTGGTGTTAAATCACCGAGGCTGGTAGATAATTGTTGCTCTACATTGACGAGTAGAGCAGGGTCACTGTTGAAATGGGTTGTGGCATACAGATCTGTGGAGGAAACAGGCTTAGAGATGAACCTGCCCTTTGACTCCCTCATGTCTCACTTCTATCCATACCTGGCCTGTAGTCCAAGGGTCATAATAACCACTCCCTAGCATACATCAACTCTTTGACAAAACTCCAACTCCGGTTAAATCCAACTGTCCACATATTCCAAGCCTACACCAGAGCAGGGGAACACAGCTGGAGAACGAAACGCATCTGTTCTGACCTTTCTAACTTTAAACTCATGACCACTATTGTAACTGTGCCCTTAGTGGTGCCCAGTCCTTCTATTTTTTTTTTTTAAGAGTCTCGCTCTGTTGACCAGGGTGGAGTGCAGTGGCACAATCTCGGCTCACTGTAACCTCTGCCTCCCGGGTTCAAGATATTCTCCTGCCCCAGCCTCCTGAGTAGCTGGGTCTATAGGCAGGCACAACCACGCCCAGCTAATTTTTGTATTTTTAGTAGAGATGGGGTTTTACCATCTTGGCCATGCTGGTCTTGAACTCCTGGCCTCAAGTGATCTGCTGGCCTTAGCCTTCCAAAGTGCTGGGATTACAGGCGTGAGCCACTGTGCCCGGCCTCTCCTAATATAATACTTTGGCCAATTTACTCTTCTATTCTCTGAGACAAATATTTCATATCTCTTTTCAAACTTCCAACACCTTCTCTTCCCTTCTTACTCCCAGGTGCCAACCTCCTTTATTTTACTGAGAGGCAATCAAAGAAAACATCTACGTGATCACACCATTAAATCTACCAACTCTCTTGTATTTGTATTAATAAATTCTCTGCCTTCCTTCTTATTACAATAGATGAACTATCTGTGCTTTTATTTAAAGCCAGCCTCTCCACTGGTGGACTGGATTCCATTTTTTATAATGGTCCCTTTTCTCCCTGGCATCATCAGTTTTCCCTCCACTAGATCATTTCTACCAGGATCTCCTTGACCCCATCCCCTCTTCAGCTACAGTTCCATTTCTCTGCTTCCTTTTACTGCAAAACTCCTTGAAGGGGTTGATATGGGTTGGCGGTGTCCCCAACCAAATCTCATCTTGAATTGTAGCTCTCATAATTCCCACATGACCAGTTACTACCTGGTGGGAAGTAACTGAATCATGGGGGTGGGTCTTTCCCATGCTGTTCTTGGTGACAGTAAGTCTCACGAGATCTGATGGTTTTATAAAGGGGAGTTTCCCTACACAAGCTCTCTTGCCTGCCACCATGTAAGACATGACTTTGCTTCTCATTCAACTTCTGCCATGATTGTGAGGCCTCCCCAGCCATGTGGAACTGTGAGTCAATTAAACCTCTTTCCTTTATAAATTACCCTGTCTTGGGTATGTCTTTATTAGCAGTGTGAGAACAGACTAACACAAGGGTTGTCTATATTCAATAACTCTACTGCCTTGCTTCCAATTTTTTCTTGAATTCACCTCAGTGAGGCTTTCATTCTTATGCATGCCCTGAAGCTGTTCACTAATGTCTTCTTCATTGCCAAATACCGTAATCACTTCTCAGTCCCAGGCTCCCTCCCTCCCTATCAGAAGAAGCATTTGACCTAGCATTGATGACTCCCTCATTCTTGAAACACATTCTTCACTTAGCTTCCAGGATATCACTTCCTCTTGGTTTTTTCCCCTCTATCTTACTGGCTGCTGCTTTCTCACTCTCCATGATGGTTTCTCTTTATCTACTTCTAATTGTTGGAGGGCTCAGGACCAGTCCTCAGATCCCTTTTCTATCTATATTTACTCTTTCAGTGAGATTTCACCCAGTCTCACAGTTTTATTGTCACCCATACACTTATAATCTCCAAATTTATATTTCCAGCCATACCTTCTTCCCTAAACTCTGCACTAGTATGTCCAATTACCAAATTGGCATCTCTGGAAAGTTTTAATAAGGCACCTGAAACTTAAGATGTCTAAAACCCAACTCTTGATATTTATCTTAAAATCTGTATCTCCCATTCTTTTCCATCTTAGTAAATGAAAGCTCTGTTCTTCTAGTTATTCAGACTCAAAACCACAGAATCATCGTTAACCCTTTCTCCCACACTTCATCCTGGATCCATCAGCAAACCATGGAGTGTCATCTTCAGAACATATTCAGAATCTGACTACTTCTCACCACCTCCACCGCTCTCTGTCTAGCCCAAGCCATCATTATCTGTTACGCTGATTCCAATCTCTTAAAGCATTTAAAAAAAAAATTCTACCCTGCTCCCCATAGTCTATTCTCAACCCGACATCCACAGTAATTCTTAAGTGAGATCACATCACTCCCTTGCTACAAACCCTCCAACTCCTCCTGATCTCACCCAGAATAAAAGTCTGGCATCTTTCTTACTTCAGCTATACACTCTACTTTCTTTGCTGCGGCCACACTGGCCTCCCTGAGGTTCCTGGAACATGAAAAGTATGTTCCAGCCTCAGGACTTTTGCATTTATTCCCACTGTCTAGAAAGTTCTCCTCCCAGACCCACATGGCTTACACTCATTCAAGTCTCTACTTTTATGGTGCCTCATCAGAGCAGCTTTCTGGACCATTCTGTCTAAAGCATCACCTCCTCCTTATCATGCTCTATGCCCTTATATAATTTTTTCCACAGCACTTACCATAACCTGACATATATTTACATGTTAAAATGTTTATCATGTGTCTTATCCCATGAGAATATAAGCTCCATGAAAGTAGGGATTGTCTTCTTATTATGGTAAAATATACATGGAACTTTATTTTGTTTGCTACTTTATCTCCAGAGTTAGAACAGTGTCTGGGACACTGTAGGTGTTCAATGAGTTTGGTTGAATAAATAACAGAAGAGTGATCTCTGTCACTAACTCTGAAACTAACTTTTGTTTTTGTTTTCAAGACAGAGTCTTGCTCTGTTGCCCATGGAGTGCAATGGCCTGATCTTGGCTTACTGCAACCTCTGCCTCCCAGATTCAAGCAATTCTCCTGCCTCTCAGCCTCCTGAGTAGCTGGGATTACAGGTGCATGCCACCATGCTCAGCTATTTTTGTGAGTGCGTGTGTGTGTGTGTGTGTGTGTATTTTTGGTAGAGATGGGGTTTTACCATGTTGGCCAGGCTGGTGTTGAATTCCTGACCTCATGATCCGCTCGGCTCAGCCTCCCAAAGTGCTGGGATTACGGGCATGAGCCACCGTGCCCGACCTGAAACTAACTTCTTCTGAAAGTAACTCAGAATAGAAGTGACTGTGAGTAAAGACTAGATGTCCTGGGATGCTACTTAACTAAAATAGCAAGTAGCTGTGATGCTCACTTTCCTACAAATTTTCCCTAATATATATATCATGTTAAACTCATACCCTATAGATTTCTGGAGGTTCCAAGGACCACTGGTGACCCTAAAATACAACTTAAGAAATGCTAATACAATTTCAGAAGGGTTAATTCCAAAATTTTCAGTTATATCTTCTACCTTCATGCCTATGAAAAAGAGCTGTAAACTGACAGGAAGCTGTTACCTGAACTAAGCTTCAAAAGCCTTCTAGTGCTGGAGTCAGGGTTTGACAGAGAAGTCAATAAGTCTCCACAGGAATGTGAAGCAGTGGCCTTTATGTCATTTGAAGGCTTTATGCTGTACTCTTGATAGTTCTTGCTTCTCTGAGGCCTTTTACCAAGACTTCCATGCAGGGATAGAGTTTGAGAATAATGACTGTCATAATTTTCCAGACCAACATCTGAAGGTAACTGATAGGGATGGATCTGGCTAGAATCACCCACATCCAGGCGTTTACTCAACGAGGCATCATGGGTAAGCTGAAAAGTATCAGGTTTTGGTATCAATTCCTTTTCTGGAGAAGAACCTGAAGACTTATTGTCCAAAAAAGATACTTGGTACCCTTCTCTAGTCATCTTCTCTGGGGATCGGACTGTGGACTGACGAGGCGAGTAATGTCTGAACTCTAAACACCACCAAGGGAAAAAAACAAAACATGGTAAGAATTCTTTGTGGCCTAGCTGGGAGTACCTCTGTTCACTGAATATACTCTCTGCCAGAAACACCTCTCAGGAAGAGGTGATTTATAATTCTGATTAATGGTAGCATAAAGTGATGAAAGGACTTCCACATGGAACACCACCACCATTAATAAAATGTGGGACTTTTGTGTAAACAGTAAATAATCTATAACATTCTGGAGACAAATTCTTTTCCTTTTTTTTTTTTTTTTTTTTTGAGACAGGGTCTCACTCGGTCACCCAGGCTGGAGTGTAGTGGTGCAATCTTGGCTTCTTGGCAACTTCCACTTCCCAGGTGCAAGCAATTCTCGTGCCTCAGCCTCCCGAGTAACTGGGATTACAGGCATGTGCCACCATGCCCAGCTAGTTTTTGTATTTTTAGTAGAGACGGGGTTTCACCATGTTGGCCAGGCTGGTCTCCAACTCCTGACCTCAAGTGATCCACCCGCCTCAGCCTCCTAAAGTGCTGGAATTATAGGCATGCACCACCACGCCTGGCTAATTTTTGTATTTTTTGTAGAAACAGAGTTTCACCATGTTGGCCACACTGGTCTCGAACTCCTGACCTCAGGTGATCCACCTGCCTCCACCTCCCAAAGTGCTGGGATTACAGGCATGAGCCACTGCTCCTGGCTGAAAAAATTTTTTTTTAATTAGCCAGGTGTGGTGGTAGTCCTAACACTTGGGAGGCTGAGGTGGGAGGATTGCTTAAGCCCAGAAGTTTGAGGTTATTATGAGCTCTGATTGTGCCATTGTACTCTACTCTAGCCTGGGCAACAGACTGAGACCCTGTCTCAAAAAAAAAAAAAAAAAAAAAAAAAAAAAAGGAAGGAAGGAAGTGGGAAGGGAAGAAAGAGAGAGAGAACGAATTGCCTAGAAATCTACACCCATCTAAAATACCCTTCAAGAATGATAGTGAAATAGAGGCATTATCACACAAAGAAAAGCTGAAAGAACTTATCACTAATAGACCTACATTAAAGTATGTACCACTAAAAGGAAAGGAAAATGATATCAGAAGGGAAGCCTGGGAAGAAAAAGGAAGTGAGCAAACAGTGGTAAATAAATGGATAGATTTAAATCTACATTGACTATATAAAAAAATAATATCTTGTGAAGTCTTTAAAAATATAGAGAATTAAAATTCATAATAACAACATATAAGTCAGGAAAGAGTAAATGAAATAAAGTACTATAAGGTTTTTGAATTATGTAAAAGAAGACTTAAGGTATTAACAATTTAAACATTATGTAAGTTAACGATACATATTATCATTTGGGGAATAATACTAAAAATATAGAAAAAGCATATAACTTATAAACTAGTGGAGATAAACAAATGAATGAATAAAAAAATAATAAATACAAAAGAAGGCAAGAAAGGTAAGAAAAAGAATAGTCAGCCAATGCAAAAAAAATCAAGAACAAAGGAGGTCAGAATATCCACTCTTTAGGCAGAGAAGTCCCACAGGTTACTAATCATCCAGGACAGTCCCTCACGAAAGCAGAAATTATTTGACTAAATAGGGCCCCCGTATTGAGACATCTTCATCTCCCAAATCCCATCACATCCAGACTTCTCTGATTAGTATGGGGGAAAATACTCAGTGAGCAAAATATTTACCATCTTCATGGTGATTGTCACTTGGCATCTCCCTTCTTGCCACTTCCTGTGTCTAAAAAAAGTTTGAAAGTTTAGGTAGAAGGAAGTCCATGTGCGTTCAAATGTGAGCTTATTAGACCAGGGGTTCAGAATACTTTCCTGTTAATGGGAAAGACTATCCTTGCAAGTTAGGGAAACAGACCTTTAAGCAAAGGTCCAGTTTAAGTCTATTTTAAAACAGTCACAATACAAGGAGATTCTAGAGTTGCTTGAATATCCTTAGGAGGTAAAGAACATAGCAAACAATGACTGTACTTTCTCTGCTTTAGATAGCTCAGCATACAAGGTAGATGAGGCCACTTTCCAACTTTGCTTTTTCTGTTTAAAGGACTCTCATACTTATTGTACCGTCTGGTAAAGCTGACAACCACCATAGCTAAGGGGGTTTTAATAGGCTAAAAATTAATCTGAGGCATAACTAGGCAAGAATTGAAGCAAAACAGAGAGCCATCTAGGGTTTGCTTTTAAAAAAATTATCTTAAAGTATTCAGTGTCTTTTTGGTAGTCATGGAGAGAAAGAAATCCCACTTCCTTAATTCTTAAACTAAAAAGATACAGCAAACTATTCAATTTCCTTTTTTCTCACTTCAAGAAGTAATTTCAGAGATTTTTTTTGTTTGCTTTTTAATCCAAGAAGTGCTATTTAACTGGAGATTGCAATACTCTTTGTCTCCATTTCCTTAAGTCAATATGGTTTTAAAAAATGGTAACTAAGATCGTTTCTAAGTCACCCAAGTAGAATCTCCAAAAACAAAGAAACTGATTAAATGCTTATCTTTTTTAAAAGGTGAAGGTAGTCTATACCCGAACTGAAAAGAATAGTACTTTTTACTAATTCAGTTTTGATTATCCAAATTATGGATCAATCAGAGCCTTTGCTGCTTTTCTTTCTCCTCCTGGCTATTTTCTACAATTTTATTATCCATAAATATATCAAAGAAAAAGCAAAGAAAGGGAGCAGGTGAATATAAAGTAGTCAGTTCTGCTCCTTGTATCATATTCACTCACACAAACAAGCCTTACATAATGGTTGCATCCCTTCTGTCACCAATTTTTTCACTAAAACCTTATTTTTCACTACTCCCCCATCTTGCATGATCTCTATCTTCCCATTGCCCACAACTTCCATGCCATCTTTACCCCTTAAACTTTACTTTTTTTGTTACACTGAAGAGGCAGCTTTGCGAAAGTCATACCTTAAATGTAAGACTCAGCATTAAAGGGCAGAGGTAGAAAATGTAAGAAACAAGGCAACAGGAGATGGAGATACTGGATAGAGAGGAGAAAATTTAAAACCAGCCAAAAACTGTAACAGTTGCATTCCTGTTTGAGGACCAAAATGCCTGTCATAGATATGCTAAAGTTATATGTATAAATATATGACATTAGATAACAGGTTAGTGTGAGAGAGAGGGAAATGGGAGATTGAAATTAATGGAGAAGGTACTCTACATTCTATCCTGCCCTTTCCTTTAAAAGGGTCTAAAATGCCTTCAAACAAGTCCTCTGAGACCTTCATAAATAATTGAGAGACTATTGAATTATCAGTATTAATCACTGACTAGCCAACAGATCAGCAGGAGAGTGAATACATTACCTGTGTCCCCAGTGGGAAGGTGTCTAATTTCTGATCAGGTGTACCATTGTCCTGAGTTGCAGAAGTACTTAGGGAATCCTTTATTTCTCGGTTGGGGAAGGGAATAAAAAGTCCTTTGTTTGAGTCTGTGTTAAAAGAAAAAGCATACAATGAAGCACTGACCAGACTTCAAAAGACAGCATGTCTAATGGAAAGATACTAAAAGGAAAGTCACAAGATTGAGTGCTAGTTCTGGTACCACCACTTGGAGACCACGTGAATTTGAGCAAATCACTTAACTTCTCTACATCTCTCACTTCATTTGGAAAACAGAGATGATAAAGTCTAAACTTTCTATCTCTTAGGGTTGAACCAGGTTAAAACAGGATAATGGATATGAAATGGCTTCATAATTTATGAAGTGCTCAACAGAAACTGAGTGGAAGGCAAATACTTTGCACATTTCCTAAGCTAATAAATAATTAACTTTGATACCAATTAAATAATCTCCAACTACAGGGGGAGATGCTGGGAATAGACTCCTGGTATTACACATCTCCAGGGTACTAATCAGCAGTCAGCACTGATTGACCATATCAAATCAGCTTTTTTTTACCTTACTTTCTCTCTTTTGTAAAAAGAGAGAAACTAAGCTGGGCATGGTGGCTCACACCTGTAATCCCAGCACTTTGGGAGGCTGAGGTGGGCAGACCACTTGAGGTCAGGAGTTCAAGACCAGCTTGACCAACTTGGTGAAATCCTGTCTCTACTAAAAATACAAAAATTAGCTGGGTGTGGTGGTGCACACCTGTAATCCCGGTTGCTCGGTAGGCTGAGGCAAGAGAACTGCTTGAACCCAGGTGGTAGAGGTTGCAGTAAGCCAAGATCACGCCACAGCACTCCAGCCTGGGCGATAGAGCAAGACTCTTTCTCAGGAATAACAAAAAAAAAAAAATCAAATGTATTAGAACACTCTGTATGTTATTTTCGGTGAGATTTGTTTTTTTTTTTTTTTTTAATTTTTACATTAAAAAAAGTTTTAATAGAAACAGGGCATCCCTATGTTGCCCAGGCTGATTTAGAACTCCTGGGCTCAAGCAATCTGCCAGCCTTGGCGTCCTAAAGTGCTGGGATTACATGCGTGAGCCACCAGGCCTGGTAAGATTTGTTTTCTAGTGAAAGAAAAATAATTTTTAAAAAGCAAAGGAACTAGCATTCCATTTTCATTAAAAAATACTGTTAGGGCCAGGCATGGTGGCTCACACCTATAATTCCAGCACTTTGGGAGGCCGAGGTGGGTGGATCACCTGAGGTCAGGAGTTCGAGACCAGCATGGCCAACATGGTAAAACTCCGTCTCTACTAAAAATACAAAAATTAGCCCGGCGTGGATGCCTATAATCCCAGCTACTTGAGAGGCTGAGGCAGGAGAATCACTTGAACCCAGGAGGCGGAGGTTGCTGTGAGCCGAGATCGTGCCATTGCACTCCAGCCTGGGCAACAGAGCGAGACTCCATCTCCAAAAGAAAAGAGAAAATCCCATTAATATTTTGCAGTTCACCTTTCAAATTTTCGTGTTAGTTTAATACATATATTCACAAAAAAGTGACAAATTTTAACTTTTTTCCTGTTTTATAATTTTATTTTTTTTACCAATATTTTTACTGTGATTAGAAAAATTATTTTAAAAATAAAAAGTAAAAATAACAAAAACTATAGCCTAGTTCTGGCCACTTTGGAAACTGTTATCAAGAAGAGCCTGCCAGCAATTCTATTACAGGCCAGGCACAGTGGCTCATGCCTGTCATCCCAACACTTTGGGAGGCCCAGGTGGGTAGATCATTTGAGCCCAGGAGTTCAACACCAGCCTGGGCAACATAGTGAGATCCCCATCTCTATTGAAAATACAAAAATGAGCCAGGCGTGGTGGCACAAGTCCCAGCTACTTGGGAGGCTGAGGTGGGAGGAATCCTGAGCTTGGGAAGTCGAGACTGCAATGAACTGAGATTGTGCCACTGCACTCCAGCCTGAGTAACAGGAGTGAGACAAGAATGACAAGAAAGAGAGAACGATTCTATTAGGCTGTCATATTTGTACAAAGGTTTTTCCACTCTTGATCAATACATTTATTAATTGTAGAATTCTGGGATTTGGGGTCTTCTGGGGGGACTTGAATTAAAACAAAAGTTTTGCTTTTGTTTAAGGAATTTTTTTCCAGCAGGATTATGTAAGAAGACAGTATCAAGAACTTGGGCCTTTGTCAAACAATGCGCTCTTATGCTCACTTTCATCTACTGGTTGTGGCAACAGAAAGCCACTACAAGCCAGTGCAACTGAGAGTAGACAGTGAATAAAGCCAGCCTCTTAAGAACCATCCCTTCCATCCATTTGGGGCTCTAAGATGCTTTCTATTTCTGAATTGCCTTCTGGGACTGAAATGTCCTACTTAAACACAAGATGCTCTTCCAACCACTGGACTTGACAGAACTACTTTTCTGCAAGTGACGTGAGCTATCAACCTTTTTGTTCTCTGGTTCCCACTGCAGTAGTACTACAGAAGAAACAAGGTGAAGCAGAAACTGCTAGTTGTAACACAGTTTTTGTGCGAATGAGAATGGTTAGTAGGCTGTGACTTTGGGTTCAGGCCTCCTCTTACCCTTATCCTGCGGAACAAGACTTTGCAGGTGTTCAAGACCCTGCTCCATCCTGCCTTTCCTTCTACAGCACATATGCTCTTTTCCAGATTCACAGGTTCCTTTTCTTTCAACCTACGTATTGGTTCAAATCCCCTACCGCCTGAACTTCTTGCTGAGTACTCTCATAGTTCTCCTGGGTTTTAGCTATCACTTAAATCTGAGTGACTCTAAATGTAAATCTCTTAACCCTGGTCTCTTTTCTGATGTCTAGACCTAAATTTCCTGAACAGCCCCCAATTAGTGCCCGCACACAACTAAAAAGTCAATATTTTCTTTTTTTTTTTTCCTTGAGACAGAGTCTTACTCTGTTGCCCAGGCTGTAGAGTGCAATGGCACAATCTCGGCTCACTCCACCTCCTGGGTTCAAGTGATTCTCCCACCTCAGCCTCCTGAGTAGCTGGGACCACAGGCATGCACCACCACGCCCAGCTAATTTTTTTGTATTTTTAGTAGAGATGGGGTTTCACCATGTTGGTGAGGCTGGTCTTGAACTCCTGACCTCAAATGATCTGCCCACCTTGGCCTCCCAAATTGTTGGGATTACAGGAGTGAGCCACCGCACCCAGCCAAAAATCAATATTTTCTAGCCAAACTCATTATCTTCATTTCCAGGCCCACTTCTGCTGCTGGTGCCTCCCCCAATCTTGTTATTGGCATTACTATCACCCAATCACTTAAGATACAAACTTGTTATTTGACTCTTACTCATCTGAAATCTCAATTACCAAGTTCTACAGAATCACTCTATAACTGTGTGAGAAGCTTTATTTTAATTGAGATATAATTCATATATCATACAATTCATCCTTTTACAGTGTACAATTCAGTGTTTTTTAGTATATTCACAAAGTTGTACAACTACTACCACTATCTAATTCTAGAATATTTCATCACCCCCAAAGAAACCCCATATCTGTCATTCCCAATTTTTCTCTCCCTTCCATCCTCTGGCAACCAACAATATACTTTCTGTCTCTATGCAATGGCCTATTCTGCAAATTTTATATAAATGGAATCATACAATATATGGCCTTTCTGTCTGGCTTCTTTCACTCAGCCTGATGTTTTCAAAATACATGTTATAGCATGTGTTAGTACTTCATTCCTTTTTAATGCCTGAATATGGATATATCACACTTTGTTTATTCATTCTCCAGTCAATGGCTATTATGAATAATGCTGCTTTCATTCCTGTACAAGTTTTTGTATGAACATAGATTTCCATTTCTCTTAGGTATATACGTAGGAGTGGAACTGCTAGATCAAATGTAACTCTATGTTTAACTTTTTGAGGAACTGCCAGACTGTTTTCCAAAACAGCTGCACAATTTTACTTTCCTACCAGCGATGTATGACGGCTCCAATTTCTGTACATCCTTGACATTGCTTTTTTTTTTTTTTAAGACGGAGTCTGGCTCTGTCGTCCAGGCTGGAGTGCAGTGGCCAGATCTCAGCTCACTGCAAGCTCCGCCTCCCGGGTTAACGCCATTCTCCTGCCTCAGCCTCCCAAGTAGCTGGTACTACAGGCGCCCGCCACATCGCCCGGCTAGTTTTTTGTATTTTTTTGAGTAGAGACGGGGTTTCAACGTGTTAGCCAGGATGGTCTCGATCTCCTGACCTCGTGATCCGCCCATCTCAGCCTCCCAAAGTGCTGGGATTATAGGCTTGAGCCACCGCGCCCGGCTGACATTGCTTTTTTTTATAGCAACTTTTTTAATTGCCAAAACTATTTTATTTTTTATACATATTACTTCATCACTGGATATTAAGCCCAGTATTCAATAGTTATCTTTTCTGCTCCTCCCCTTCCTCCCACGCTCCCAGTCATTGCTTATTAGATGTCCTTTTGATTCTAGTCGGCCTAGTGGATGTGAAGTGGTATCTCCTTATAGTTTTGCTTTGTGATGTTGAGCATCTTTCATGTGCTTTTGGCCAGCTGCGTATCTTCTTTGGAGAAATGTCTATTCAAATTCTCTGCCCACATTTTTTTTTTAATTGGGTTGTTTTTATCTTTTGTTATTGAGTTGTAAGGGTTCTTGTAGAATGAGTTGAGTACATTATTAGCTTATGCCTGTAATCTTAGCACTTTAAGAGGCCGAGGTGGGAGGGCTGCTTCAGGCCAAGAGTTCAAGACCAGCCTGGGCAACATAGCAAGGCCTTATCTCCACACACACAAAAAATAGCTGGGTGCTAAAAAAAAAAAAAAAAAAAAAAAAAAAATTAGTGGTGACATGCCTGTAGTCCCCACTACTCAGGAGGCAGGAATATCACTTAAGCCCAGGAGTTTGAGGTTGCAGTGAGCTATGATTGTGCCACCGTACTGCAGCCTGGGCATGCCACTACCCTCCAGTTTTTTAAAATATAGAATGAATATTAATTAGATCCTACTCAGATATATAGTCTGCAAACATTTTATCCTATTCTGTGGGTTGTCTTTCCACTTTAATAGTGTCCTTTAAAACACAAAAAGATTTTAATTTTTATGAAGTCTTTTGGTTGTTTTTTGTGTCATATCCAAGATATAGGATCACTCTTGAAAAAACAAAACTGATGCCTTACTCTGCCACTATTATGACTAAGTATGTCATATACAACAATCAAGAAAATGAAGCAATTTGTATTCTGAGATCATTTTTTTCTTGTCTTTTTTTATTTTTTTCTTGTCTCAATTTATTTTATTCTTTTTCTTCAGACACAAAATATATCCAGCCCTTAATTCCAAAAGCAAATGTAATTATGACATGTTGTCCAGCCCAGGTTTGAACATCCATATAATCAATGCGATAGGGCAATTTGTTTGAAAATTGTTTTCTATTTGTAATAATAGAGAAACGGGTTTATCATACAGATACAGGGGCAAATAACAGCTACTTCTACTATCAGTAATCCCAGCTGGATGAGGCTCCATTTCACATGTTTGTACAAAGACCCTGCAATCAACGGGAGGCTGAGATCTGGCCAGATCCCCTTCAAGGAAGGACTTGCTGCCCAGCTGCTGGAGGGCACTTCAGCTGTTTGCTCTTCATTCAGAGTCCGTCTTAGCTATCAAGAACCATCTCCTGATGCCATTCTCTTCCAACGACAGTTCACTCCCCGTGACAGAGCTAGGCAGGGTACAAAGGCCCAGACATTTCAGCCTAGGAAGGGACATTCTGAAGGGAAGTTCTTACTCTAGAGCTCTCACTCTGCTTAACCCTCTTTCCTCCCCTTCCTCTCAGTGTTACTCTCAAATAAACATACTGTACCCCAGATTCCACTGAGATAAAAATATAAGAGCAGAAATAACTTGGCTTTCACTAGTCTCCAAAACCATTTCTTTTAAATTGCTAATCACCAATAAAAACAACATAATCCCTGACATTTAAAATATTAATATGTAAAAACTATTGCAGATATGATAATTATTAAAGGTAATTGGTGAGGTGGTTTTTTTCCTATCATGAACAGACTGTGTGTAATCTTAGTAACCTTGTATTTTTCCCCCCTTTAAATAATGGTTGTTTCTTATATTCATAAATTCCATTTTTCTGCAGTTTGAACTACATAGCAAAACACTGCAGGTAAAAATACTTCATGTTTTGTATCCAGGCTTTCTTTTCGTATCCTCCAGGACTTAATTAACCTGTGCTTCCTCATCTGCATTTATTTTACCATTGGCCTCCTAGGACAGGTCCTCATTACCTCCCACTAACTAAATCTAGCTTGAGTTATCTCTCAAAATCACACATTTAAGCATGCCTGGCCTCTAAGAGATCCTTAATTATTACCTATTTTCAAGAGAAGAAAATGAACATAATTAGTAAAGAGGGCCTTTGCAACTTGGCTTTATCTCCAGCCACCAGCTGAGTCAATTTCTTGATCTGTTTCACCTGTCTGCTGCTGCTTTCCCCTCTACATTGCCGCTGCTTTTCTCTCTACCTTTTCCCCTCAACTATGCCCACTGAACTCTATTTGAATGCCCAACTAAAGTGTTGCTTTGTGCAGCCTTTTCCCAGGCCTACAATGAGTACTAACTGCAACCGCCTCTCCTCCATCCCTCTATATCTCTGCCACAGTGAAACTCTTGTCTCATGGTGAAACCTGACTTGTGACCTAATTAGCTGTAATAAATCCCTTCAAAATGGGAGTATGTGAAGATGTGACACTATTTTAATCATGTCCTTGTCTGCCTACCCCCAACACAGGATTTGCCCAGTAGATACTCCTTTGCTGAATTGCTCTCATTTCCACTGACAGAGATTGCTAACTGCCTCTCCCCCATATTCATTATTCCTCCCTTAGAACTCTTCCCATGACAGCCCTAGAGTGTCAACATCTGGATTTCTAAAAGAGAGAGAAATGAACTTCTATCTTGTTCAAGTAACTATTTTGAGAAGTCCCTGCTATTCCAAGCTGATTTTTATTCAGCCAAAACTCCATCATGGCTAAACCAAGAGATGACATGGATCAACATGTTGAAATGGGATGGTTTTCAATGCTAGACACAGGAATGAGCCACTGAGGGTGGCTGTGGTGGATTTTTCCTTGTTATTTTAGAATAAGATATTAGATCAGTATATTTTCAGTAGGACTCTATTTAAAGGCAAATAGAACTGGCAAAAACAGTGAGTTAGGTTGTTTTCAACTAGTACCTACAGGATAAATGTAAATTGTTCTTAGTAAGGCATTCACTGCTCTCCAGAACTTGACCTTCTACCCAACATAAACCTTCCACCCAAACCACACCGACACATAGCTTTCTTCATGACCTACCATGCTCCTTACCACTTCCAGATAGTAATTCACACCAAACCCACCAATCAAAATGTGCTGCTCCTCTTTTCAGGCCATTCCATTGCTGTCTAGCCTGTAAGGTCTGATGGCTTTGTTTCCATATCTGTCATAAAACCTTTCTCCACTGCCCCCAGCACACACTGGGCTTCTGTAGCATGTCACCAGCCACATCAGTGTTTCTCAAGCTCAATGTTCTAATAAACTCTGAGAACAGGAGTCCAGTTTGAGAAACTATAAGAAACTAAACTCAGTATATAAAAAGGCGTCTTAAAAAGATTATATTGGAACAATTTGGCAGTTTCTTACAAAGCTCAACATACTGTTACATGATCTGGCAATCATGTTCTTTGGCAATTACTCAAATGAGTCGAAAACCTATGCCCACACAAAAACCTGCACAAGGTTGTTTATAACAGCTCTAGTCATAATTGCCAAAACTTGGAAGCAACCAAGATGTCTTTCAGTGGGTGAGTGGATAAACTGTGGTACATCCAGACAATAAAATATTATTCAGCACTAAGAAGAAATGAGCTGTCAAGCCATGAAAAGGCATGGGGGAAATTTAAGTGTATATTGCTAAGTGAAAGAAGCCAATCTGAAAGGCTACATACTGAATGATTCCAACTATATGACATTCTGGAAAAGGCAATACTATGGAGACAGTAAAAAGATCAGTGGTTGCCAGGAATTAGAGAGGATGAAGGAATGAATAGGTAAGCACAGAGAATTTTTAGGGCAGTGAAGCTATTTTTGTATGATAGTACAAAAATAGTACAATGGTACAATAGTAGAATAGTAGATACATGTCGTTATACATTCATCAAGCCCATAGAATGTCCAACACCAAGGATGAAACCTAATGTAAACTATGAACTTTGGGTTATAATGATGTGTCAGTGCAGGTTTATCCGATTGTAACAAATGTACCACTCTGGGGCAGGATATTCATAGTGGGGGAGGTTGTGCGTGTGTGCAGGTAGGGTATATGGGAACTCTACTGCCTGCTCAGTGTTGCTGTGAATCTAAAACTGTTCTAAAAAATAAAGTATGTTTTAAAAATCAGATTATTGGCCAGGTGCAGTGGCTCACATCTGTAATCCCAGCACTTTGGGAGGCCCAGGTGTGCGGATCACTTGGGGCTAGGGGTTTTAGACGAGCCTGGCCAACATGGTAAAACCCTATCTCTACTAAAAACACAAAAATTAGCCAGGCGTGGTGGTGCACGCCTGTAATCCCAGGTACTCGGGAGGCTGAGGCATAAGAATCACTTGAACCCGGGAGGTGGAGGTTGCAATAAGCCGAGATGGCACCACTGCACTCCAGCCTGAGCAACCGAGTGAGACTCTGTCTCAAAAACAAAAAAAGTTTCACTAAAATGGATGGGCTTTGGTCTGGGTCATAAAGAACGGTAGGATTTGAGTAAAGCATTACAAGCAGAGGGACAGCATTAGTTTAGGGACAGATGAGGGAGAAAAGAAGGACTATTTGGGGAGGAAGGAGTGGTTTGATTGAGTATTGGACATTGTAGTTGACAAACAGGAGATAAGATTTCAGTTTAGGTTGAAGAGACGAATTACACATTAGAGCTTACGGGAGTCTTATATGCCAAGTAAAGGAGTTTAGACTTAATTTAGTAGGGGAGTAGGAGCCAGAGAAGTTTTTGAGCAGGCAAGCATAATGAATTATCACAGCTGTGTTTTAAGAGAATTAATCTGGCAGCAAAGTACAAAATGAATTGAAGGAGTAAGAGACTGTGAGGCAGTATCATGTAATGGTTAAGAGCACTTTGATGACAGATGGACCAGAGTTTGCCTCCTAGCTCTGCCACTTACTGTAAAACTGGGGCAAGTTATTTCACCTTTTTGGGTCTCAGTTTCCTCACCTGTAGAACCACCTTCAAGGTTGTTGTGAGGATTAACTGAGATAATTAACCATGCCTGGTAAAAAAGACTATCAAGAAATAGAAAGGGGCTGGATGTGCTGTAATCCCAGCGCTTTGGGAGGCCGAGGAAGGCAGGTCACTTGAGGCCAGGAGTTCGAGACCAGACCGATCAACATGGTGAAACCCCTGTCTCCACTAAAAATGCAAAAATTAGCTGGGCACAGTGGCATGCACCTGTAATCCCAGCTATTCCAAAAGCTGAGGCATGAGAATTGCTTGAACTTGGGAGGCAAAGGTTGCAGTGAGCCGAGATCCTGCCACTGCACTCCAGCCTGGGTGACAGAGTTAAGACCCTGTCTCAAAACAACCAACCAACCAAAAAACCAAACAAAAAAAGAATGGAAAGGAAGGCTCGTCAATTGTGGATCATACTATAGGGCATGAACATTCAGCTCAGAGGAGCAGCAGTGGCAAACCCCAACATGATTCTGGGACAGGGTAATGGGAAAGTTGTGGTGATACTGATGAAAGGAGCTGTTTAAGGCTGGGGGAGAGGGGCTCATTTGTTTGTTTGTTTTGGGGGTTATTTGGACATGTTTAGCTTGATAGGCTGTTAGACAGTGGTGATTCCAAGTGTATATTACAAGTTGGTCAACAGAAATATGGGCCTGGTGCAGAGAGAGACCAGTGCAGGTTGTCAAAGCTAGACCAATATATTTAAGATATGAGGAAAGAATATAAAATAAATATAAATAAATAAAACAGGCTGGGCACGTGGCTCACGCCTATTATCCTAACACTTTGGGAGGCTAAGGGGGCAAACTGCTCAAGCTCAGGAGTTCAAGACCAGCCTGGGCAACACAGCAAAATGGCAAAACCCCTCTCTACAAAAAAATACAAAACTTAGCTGTGCATAGTAGCACACACCTGTAGTCCCAGCTACTCAGGAGGCTGAAGTGGAAGGATGGCTTGAGCCCAGGAGGCAGAGGTTGCAGTGAGCTGAGATTGCACCACTGCACCCCAGCCTGGGCAACAGAATGAGTCCCTTCCTCAATAAATAAATAAATAAATAAATGAAACATTTATTTATTTATAAATAAGGCTGTAAAATAGATGAAATCAATAGAGTCAAAGAGAAAAAACAAGAGAGCCCAAAGATGTAGCCTAGGTACGCATATTTTGGGGATATGGGAAGAGAGAGAGGAACCTTTCAAAGACTCAACGATTATGTGGTTAGGAGAATAAGAGGAGGATCCAAGACAATGGAGGTTCACTGCCATTCGAAATGATTGGTGGAAAAACACCAGTGTGAAAAACTGAGCTAGTGAGAGATGTTCTCCAGAAAGTTTTCTCCTAGCCTGTGGCATGGCCATTAACGTGGCATAACCACTTCGATCATATTGGATTACCAACAGTGCTTACTGGCAACACACCCCAGGGAATCCAGCACAAACACAATTTTCAGTGGAAAACAAAGCTCCTTAACGTTTTGAAGTAGCAAAATAAATTTGATATTAAAAAAAAAATCTAGGTAACAGCTGGAGCTTCTAAGAACTTTTAGAAATGGGCCCTCTAGCAAAGCAGTTTGTTCTTAGAAGAGAAAGTGCACTTTCAGACTTTTTAATTGTGTTAATGAAGTAATATGGCATAAATGAAGTCTAATTCAGCTCACACAAAAAAGAGGTTGCCAAATTATGCTTCAATGTGTTTTTCTCTGTCTAGAAATGGATATTTAAATGCCTGTACCTAGAAAAAAAGACTAGGCTGTATACCAAAAGTAGTATACCAAGGAAGGCTGTATACCAAAGCATTAACTAGGACCAAACTGTTGTTTTTCATGATTTTCAGTCTTTTTCAAAATTATTACAATAAAATTGTATCAATTTAAAAATATTAAAAATGCTATTTAAAATGAAATAAAGTAATCCATACTCCCAATATTTATATGTGCTGGGACATCCAAGAAATGAACATTAAAATCACACCTGATTATGTCTTTTTGTTTGTTTTTTGAGACAGAGTCTCACTCTGTTGCCCAGGCTAGAGTGTAGTGGCACAGTCTGGGCTCACTGCAACCCCGCTTCCCGGGTTCAAGCAATTCTCATGCCTCAGTCACTTAAGTAGCTGGAATTGCAAGCATGTGCCACCACACCTGGCTAATTTTTGTATTTTTAGTAGAGATGGGGTTTTGCCATGTTGGCCAGGCAGGTGTTGAATTCCTGGCCTCAGGTGATCTGCCCATCTCAGCCTCCCAAAGTGCTGGGATTACAGGTGTGAGCCACTGTGCCTGGCCTGTGTCTTATTTTACCACAAAATACTGTAAAAATGATTTGTCAATAAATGATAAGAAATCAAGAAAATAAAATACATGTTATAAACCGAAAACCCTTAATGTCTGAACTACAGTGTAGAGTCAATCTACTAAAGTTATTGCTTGGCTTTTAGGAATTGATTTTTAGAGTTTGTATATAATTCACTAGATTCTTCCAAGGGAAGAGGCACTGAGACCGAAGAACATTTTTTCAAGTAAAAGGTCGCTTGATTTATTTGACAGTGCCAAGCTAATCCACAAGGATTCACTGGATGCAACTTCTCTGGTGGAAAGCTTTCTCCCAGCCTGTGGCATGACCATTAAGGTGACATAACCACTTTATTTCTTTTTTCTTTTTATTTTTTTTTAAGACAGAGTTTCACTTTTGTTGCCCAGGCTGGAGTACAATGGCATGATCTCGGCTCACCACAACCTCTGCCTCCCAGGTTCAAGCGATTCTCCTGCCTCAGTCTCTCGAGTAGCTGGGATTACAGTCATGCGCCACCATGCCCGGCTAATTTTGTATTTTTAATAGAGACAGGGTTTCTCAATGTTGGTCAGGTTGGTCTTGAACTCGCGACCTCAGGAGATCTGTCCGCCTCAGCCTCCCAAAGTGCTGGGATTACAGGCGTGAGCCACCGTGCCCAGCCTGGCATAACCACTTTAACCATATTGGCTTATCAACTGTATTTCCAGGAACATAGTAAACATTTCCCCAGGAATATGTCCCAAACACAAGAGATTCTGCAGCTGCAAAGGTTCTTGGTTGGGCAGCCCAGGAAGCCCAGGGTGTGAGCTGGATGTATGCATATGAGTCGCCAGTCTCTAATGAAATCAATCACTGATGTAATTTTCTGGGTATACTAATGATGTAAAGTGATGTAAATGAAATTGAACTCTCCAAGTACAGCTTGTGGTTTGATGGGCTCTGGGTTAGGCCTGCTCTGTAAGGTCCTTCTGGCAGTGAGAGGAGGGAAGAAAAACACAGTCAGTAAACCTGTGCTTGCTTCAAATCTGTTCTTTCTCAACTATGTGTCTTCATCTTACCCAATATTGGCTACGGCAGCTGAGATAACTGATGATTTAATCATTTTATAATCACAGGGAGAAAACTTACCCATTTCAATCCTGTTGTCAACATTAGCACTGACTTTTGATGCAGAGCTCTCACCTGTTACACAGTTTTTCATTGCCTTCTCCCTAGAACTGCCACATAGAATAATTTATTTACAACTCAAAACAAAAAAAAAACAAAAAACAAAAAAAAGAAGGCTTCTGAGATCACCAGTAAATGCTATTTAGAAAACATTTTATGGTGATCGGATTTTTCTTAAATGCTCTAGAACATATTAATTTAATTATGTTTCGGCTGGGCGCAGTGGCTCACCCCTGTAATCCCAGCACTTTGGGAGGCTGAGTCAGGTGGATCACCTGAGGTCAGGAGTTCAAGACCAGCCTGGCCAACATGGCGAAACCCCGTCTCTACTAAAAATACAAAAACTGGCCAGGCGTGATGGCGGGTGCCTGTAGGCCCAGCTACTCAGAAGGCTGAGGCAGGAGAATCGCTTGAATCCAGGAGGCAGAGGTTGCAGTGAGCCGAGATCGTGCCACTATACTCTAGTTTGGGTGACACAGCGAGACTCCGTCTCCAAAAAAATAAAAATTTCACAAACATTTCAGTTAAAGCCATACTTTATAAGAAAAAGTAATATTTATCCTGGGAAATATGAGAGAAGGACACTATAGTTCAGCCTATAAAGTGTGAAAGCCAGAAGATTTAGAACTTAGATACTCTGTTTTCTTGACACATACTTAGATCTGAATTATTGAGGGAGTAGGATAGTTTCTTTCTAATTAAAACACTCATAGTTAGGACACAGAAAGGAAGATTCTGCTGCCAAGAATTATAGAGGAGACAACTATAGCCGTTAGTTAGAAAAGCAAAGAAAGACAGGTAGGTACCTTGGGTAGTACAGTAAGTACACAAAGCCTAGGCTGTAAGTATCAGATGCTTTATAATCACCATTTCATGTAATCATAAAAGGCCCCCTACTGGTTATTATTTCCATTTTATAGGTGGGGGAACTGGGACTCAGAAAGGCTTAAAAAAAAAAAAAAAACTTCACCCAAGGTTAGAGAATTTATAAGATATTAATGTTAATACAGGGGTACCTGAGTAACATTTTGCCTCCAGTTTTGCAATCATTATATGGTAACTAAACAGATAAATGATGGAATTAATTTATCTGTTTATTAGAAAGTTTATTCAGTTACACATTAATTAATCTCTGTATTTTTGTAGTGAATGGTACCCAATGCATTTAAAATAGAAATTAATCCATAAGATATATATACAATATTTTAGAAGCATTCAATTTCTGTCTAAAGAAGAGTGACTATTCTATGCAAAGAAACCTCAATAAATCTGATTTTTAAAAATAGGAAACTGGCTGGGCGCGGTGGCTCAAGCCTGTAATCCCAGCACTTTGGGAGGCCGAGACGGGCGGATCACGAGGTCAGGAGATCGAGACCATCTTGGTTAACACAGTGAAACCCTGTCTCTACTAAAAAATGCAAAAAACTAGCCGTGCGAGGTGGCGGGCGCCTGTAGTCCCAGCTACCCAGGAGGCTGAGGCAGGAGAATGGCGCAAACCCAGGAGGCGGAGCTTGCAGTGATCTGAGATCCGGCCACTGCACTCCAGCCTGGGCGTCAGAGCGAGACTGCGTCTCAAAAAAAAAAAAAAAAAAAAAAAAAAGAAACTAAGAAAAAATAGGAAACCAAGAATGTTCACTGAAGTCTGCACTATAAAACATACAATGGATCAAAGCAGAGACAGGCAAAAGTCACTGGGAAAGGAAAGGATCTCAAGCCAATGGGCATTGACTTCATTCATTCATCATTCAATACATTATTTCTTAGCATCGTCTGTATTCCAGACATGGTTCTAGCAACTAGGGATACTGTAATAAGCAAGACCAACAAGATCCTTGTTCTCATGGAGTTTATGTTCTAGTAGTAAAGGTAAAAGCAATAAACAAACAAAAGACTTATTCTGGAGAATAATATAAGAATAATGTTGTGGGGACATGTTCATGATATCTTGTTAAATTAAAAATGGTGAGCTAGGCATTGGTGTGCACCTGTAATCCCAGCTACACAGGAGGCTGAGGCAGCAGAATCACTTGAACCCGGGAGATGGAAGTTGTAGTGAGCCAAGATCGCACCGCTGCACTCCAGCCTGGGTGACAGAGCAAGACTCCGTCTCAAAAAGAAAAAAAACAAAAACAAAAAAAAGGATATTTACCAGAATATAATGAAGGTTTCTTTCTGAATGGTAGTATTATGAATTACTTACTTTATGCCTTGTGTTTTTTCTCTGTACCTTCCAAATTCTCAATAATAAGCATGTATTACCTTTGTCATCAGAAAAAAATACTGATATATCTATGTGTCTATAGTACAAAAGATATCTGGAAGGATGTATACCAAACATTACTAATAGTTAACTCTCAGTTGTAGGATATGAAGTGACTTTGACTTTTTTCAGTGTACTTTTCTGTATTATTAAAATTGTAATGGACTACTATCTATTTTTTAAAAATAATAAAGCTACTTTTTAAAAAGCATAGGTTTGGGGGTAGAAGATAATGGTACCTTCTTTTGAGAGGATTTTAGTAACAAGAAATGGACAAAGCTACCATTCAGAAATGTTAAGAGTCTCAAAGTTTATTCACTTTTTGTTTTGAAGAGAAATGCTTCTCTTCCCTTCCTTTAACAAATTTATCTCTAACAATCTTGCCCATGGTAATGTAATCCTAATTCAATAGGAAAAGATCAGGAACTGATTGATAACTCTACCACGAAAGAGTTGGTAAGCATTTATAGGAATAAGTAATCTCATAATATCCCTATCTATAACCTGTGAACAACAACTTTAGAGAATTTATAACAATTATACCCAAAGTTCAAGAAAACAGGGATGTACCCACTGAGGGCCAGATTATCATCCCAGATAAATCTCAGCTTTTGCAGAATAAATACTTTTATTTCTGATCTGAGGATTCTTACAATTTGTGGGAAATTTCTGTTGGAAAATGAAGAAAGCTAAGCAGGACTTCACTATTTCCTATGTCCAGAACCAAACTTTAAAAATTTTGTAAAGAATCTTCTTACCTTTTTTCCACCTCTAAAAGAAAATTTTCACTGTTGCCCAACTGACTAAAATGCAGCTTGGCAGCTTTTCTCTCACCTTCACGTACAGTTCGGTCATCTGGAGGCAAAAACCATGGTCTGAGCATGTTTCTTTTTTTGGCATAACCATACTAGTAGTTAATCAGAAAACCATATTCACAGAGGAAAAAATAAGACCAGTCTCATCTTGGTGTGTTAGAGACAGGTCATAAAATAATGCTATTATGTTGTCACTGGAGCAGGCAGTAACTCAGGGAGACTGCGGGGAGCCATAGCAACCACTGCCTCACAGTTGTAACTACCCTTCAGGAAAGCAGAGTTTGGACAGTAAACAATTCAAAGGCCTAATGTTAGGGCAGAAAGTCATACCATTGTCTGAAAGAGTTTACTTAGGTTCCCTACAATGAGTTTCCCAGGACCATGTGAAATCCAATTTTGTATCAATAAGAAATGTATACTCAACAATAAAATTATAAGAAAGTCCAGCCTGGGCAACATGATGAAACCCCATCTCTACAAAAAATACAAAAATTAGCTGGGCATGGTGGCGCATGCCTTTAGTCCCAGCTACTTAGGAGACTGAAATGGGAGAATTGCTTGAGCCCAGGAGGTCCAGGCTGCAGTGAGCCAAGATCATGCCGCTCCACTCAAGCCTGGGCAACAGAGTGAGACCCTGTCTCAAATAAATAAATAAATAAATAAATAAATAAATAAATAAATAAAGTAAAATAATAAGAAAATACAGACCAGCTCATTTGAAGGAATATTTCTTGTTTCTTGCCAACTAAGTCCCAAATAAATTGTATTAGCTTTCTATTGCTAATACAGTTGCAAAGTTGGGGCACCTGGAAAAATAATTCTCAACCTGGAAATTTTGTGTTGAGGAGGAAGGGGAGGTGAAACCATCAACTGAAGAAAACTAAAGCTGGAAGTAACTGATAAAATCATAGACTGTCATTCAATAAACAATAAAAGAACTCGTATTACATCCTGCCAACACAAAAGAGTTACATAAATATTCGACTAATAAACAAATATATCCTGCCAGTGCACACTCTGGGCCAACATCCAAAAGGTTAAGGGGCAGCTGATTTAAAGTTAGATTCTGTGGAAAAGAACAGAGAAGGAAGGTCTTACCTAATTTCTCCAGAGTTTGTAGTGTGTATACAGCAAAGAGCCTATAATCTGTATCTTTCCTTACAACAGGATTAAGTCTCAAATCCAGTTCTTTGAGGAAGGGTAACGGTTGTAGACGGGACACTTCCACTAATGAAGGAATGTTGTTATAATATAAATTCAGGTCTTGTAGTGAACATAAATACTGGATTCCCTACAAGGAAAACATCACATTATGAAATGGCATATTGGTAAAGACTAGGAACCTCATAGATAAAGGTGGAAATATATGTTACTTTCCATCCTTAAACATGTTATCTGAGTCCCCAGTGAGAAAGGCAGGGCTGGAACTCCCACTTAACTTGTCTGAAAATAAGACCACAGCAGTCCATGAGCACTGGGTGTTCCATACATTAAATAATTCACATATATAATACATTTCCTTCTTTACAAAATCTGACATTCAAATATCTGCAGTCAATTCTCCACTGCTGTTGGCTCTCCAATTATTCTCCCAATGCAATCCAATCCTTCACAGTGGTTTCCCAGTGGCCACATTAGCATTCTCTCACTTTTGTCCCAACCCCTCTCCTGATGCCACAAGCACCTTAATTTACAAGAAGGGAGGTAAGCAAAAAAGCTGGTTCTAGGGGAAAGGGGCATGGTTTAAAAAAAAAAAAAAGTGTGTGTGTGTGTTGTGTTGTGTTCTTATATCTCAGTGCCTCACTTATATGGTCAAAGGACTATTTAGGGAAACAAAACAATGCTATCTCCAAGTCCTCCCTCCTGGACCAGTCTAGGCTTCCTCTTGCCTTTGTTTTCCTCTTCAGAGTTCCTGCTACCACACAAGCTTCCCATTTAATCAATCAGTCAGATCTCCTTTGCAGAAATGTTCTTCCTTGTTCAGTTCTCCTTCTGTGGATTTAACAACCCCACCCTCTACCTAACTGGCAACACTACAATCAGGACTGGCAAACTTGAGAGGAAAAGCCACAATTTTCTTCCTCTGTTGAAACCTGCTATTGAAAAGATTTATTTCATCTTTATGTATTTAGCTAGTTAGCTGCTTTTGCCCAATACTAAGTTTCAGGACAATTTCAAAACATGTACATATATGTATAATCGCGTACTTTTTTTTTTTTTTTTTGAGACAGCATACCACTCTATTGCCCAGGCTGGCGTGGGCGTGATCAGAGCTCACTGCAGCCCTGACTTCCTGGGCTCAAGTGATCCTCTCGCTTCAGCCCCTGAGTAGCTGGGAATACAGGCATGTGCCACCACACCTGGCTAACTATTTTTTTATTTTTAGTAGAGACAACATCTCACTATGTTGCCCAGGCTGGTCTTGAACTCCTGAGCTCAAGCAATTCTCCTGCCTTGGCCTCCCAAAGTGTTGGGATTACAGGCATGAGCCACTGTGCCTGGTTAATCATATACTTTTAATAGTAAAAATGAAAAAAAAAAAAGAGTAAAAATGCTTTTCATAAAAGGAATTCTTTCACTGATAATTATTTCAGAAAGGTGAAATTATTTTCCATCATGTATTTATAAAATGATGTTTTTATTCTCCTCTCATTTAAAATTATCATTTTCTCATTGCAAGAAATTTAGAAAATTCAAAGACACAAAACATTCCCAACACAACCCTGTTTATACTTTGATGAATTTCTTTCTTTCTTTTTTTTTTTTTTCCTCCAATTCCATTAACTTCCATATTGTTAATGGGTCAGTGGTGAGGAATAGCTATCAGTGCCCTTGGCCTCACTCTTAGGGCAGTGCACCATTAGGACTGTCTTTCATTGTCTAATGGCCCAGCTCAACTTTTTTTTTTTTTCTGAGACAGAATCTTGCTCTGTCACCCAGGCTGGAGTGTAGTGGCACGAACATGGCTCACTGCAGCCTTGAACTCCTGGGGCAAGGGATCCTCCTGCTTCAGTCCCCCAAATAGCTGGGATTATAGGCATGCACCACCAACTATGGTTTTTGTTTGTTTGTTTGGTTTTGTTTTGTAGAGACAGGGTCTTGCTCTGTTGCCCAGGCTAGTCTCAAACTCCTTGCCTGAAGTGATCCTCCTGCCTCAGCCTCCCAAAGTGCTGGGATTATAGACATAAACCACCACACTTGGCTCAAGTAATCTTTTAAAGTCTCTCAGTGTAAAATTAAGGAAATACGGCTGGGTGTGGTGGCTTACGCCTGTAATCCCAGCACTTTGGGAGGCCAAGATGGGTGGATCACGAGGTCAGGAGATTGAGAC
This sequence comes from Chlorocebus sabaeus, assembly GCF_047675955.1. Taxonomy (NCBI): domain Eukaryota; kingdom Metazoa; phylum Chordata; class Mammalia; order Primates; family Cercopithecidae; genus Chlorocebus; species Chlorocebus sabaeus. Next base: position 64,270,876 of record NC_132908.1, on the reverse strand, counting down.
CATCCTGGCCGAGATCGACACCATCCTGGCTAACATGGTGAAACCCCGTCTCCACCAAAAATACAAAAAAAAAAAAAAAAAAAATTAGCTGGGCATGGTGGTGGGCACTTGTAGTCCCAGCTACTCAGGAGGCTGAGGCAGGAGAATGGCGTGAACCTGGGAGGCAGAGCTTGCAGTGAGCCAAAATCACGCCACTGCACTCCAGCCTGGGCAACACAGTGAGACTCCATCTCAAAAAAAAAAAAAAAGAATTAAGGAACACTTTCTTATCCTCTCACTTTCACCAGTTGGCATGAATTTATGTATTCCCCAAAGTTACACTACGAATAATCAAATAATCACAAAACATTTTCTCCCAGGAAAATTAAACAAAGGGATTCAGAACTGTTAAAGATTAATATAAAATCACAGATGCGGCTGGGTGTGGTGGCTCATGCCTGTAATCCCAGCACTTTGGAAGGCTGAGGTGAGCAGATCACCTGAGGTCATGAGTTCGAGACCAACCTGGCCAACATGATGAAACCCTGCCTTTACTAAAAATACAAAAATTAGCTGGGTGTGGTGGTGGGCACCTGTAATCTCAGCTACTCAGGAGGCTGAGTCACGAGAATCTCTTGAACCTAGGAGGCGGAGGTTGCAGTGAGCCGAGATCACACCACTGTATTCCAACCTGGGCGACAGAGACTCTGTCTCAAAAAAAATAAATAAATAAAATCATAGATGCAAAAAATATAGAAAATTAACATTACTGAGTGCTTTCTATATGCCAAGCACTGCACCAGGAGTCTTATATATGTTCTATTTGATTACATGTGTTAACTTGATTTTTTTTTTTTTGAGACGGAGTCTCACTCTGTTGCCCAGGCTGGTGTGTAGTGGTACGATCTTGGCTCACTGCAACCTCCGCCTCCCAGGTTCAAGCAATTCTCCTACTTCAGCCTCCCAAGTAGCTGGGACTACAGGAGCTCGCCACCACACCTGGCTAATTTTTGTATTTTTAGTAGAGATGGGGTTTCACCATGTTGGCCAGGCTGGTCTCGAACTCCTGACCTCGTGATCCACCTGCCTGGGCCTTCCAAAGTGCTGAAATTACAGGCATTAGCCACCATGCCCAGCCAACTTGATTTTTTTTTTTTGAGACGGAGTCTTGCTCTATTGCCCAGGCTGGAGTGTAGTGGCACGATCTCGGCTCACTGCAAGCTCCACCTCCTCGGCTCACGCCATTCTGCCTCAGCCTCCCCAGCAGCTGGGACTACAGGTGCCCACCACCATGCCTGGCTAATTTTTTTGTATTTTTAGTAAAGACAGGGTTTCACCGTGTTAGTCAGGATGGTCTCCATCTCCTGACCTCGTGATCCGCCCACCTCGGCCTCCCAAAGTGCTGGGATTACAGGCGTGAGCCACTGCACCTGGCCGATTTTTAAAAATAGAGATAGGGTCTCACTATGTTGCTCAGGCTGGTCTTGAACTCCTGGGCTCAAGCAATCTGCCTGCCTCAGCCTTCCAAAGCACTGGGATTACAGGTGTGAGTCACCATGCCTAGCTCTAATTTGATTAATTTTCATAAGTTTTTCACCCATTTTACAGAAGTAGAAAGAAAGGAAGTATAAAAAAAATTAAAGCAATGTTCACTTAATTATTTAACCTGAAAAAGAATAAACAAACAAAAGAGGAGACCTAAGCAACTCTAAACTAATACTTTCTTTTTATATTTTATCTTGTCATTTTTCAAATTGGATCCTATCACCTGTGAAAGAACTAATCCTTTCTGAAACTAATAGGCCAAATATAAATGGCTGCTAAAAAATAGTCTAAAGACCTAGTTGAACTTGGAGTTGCTGATGTTAGAGTCCTAGATGGAAATTTGATCTTTTTGGGGCTTTTAATCTTTTAGGGCCTTAGCTAAACCTTGGGATTGGGTCCGGATGTGTTGTTGAACAAATATCCCCTAGGAAGTGCAAAACTGGTAGATGACCCAGAAGATCGGTAACTAATCCTGGATAGCATCTGTGAGTCTTTGTCACCCTCAATCTTGCATAGAAGGGCTTTGCCAAGACAGGTACAGAGCTTGGGCAAAATGGGAACATGTTGAAGAAGCAGTATTTGAGGGTCTACCAAAAGAAAACAAAACTTCCATCTCTGTGTGCACACTTACATTTGTAGAGTTCTTTGTGCATGTTTGCTAATCCACACACACACTGTTCATGCTTGGTCCCTCCTGCCTTCCTATACTGTCCTCTGCTCCACCATCCCCTGACTTAAATTTTTCCAAGACTACACCTTCCTTCTCCTCATAGAAAAAACCCACAACAACAACACAGGCCAGTGTTTCTCCATGTATGCTCCATGTACCACTAATCCCCTGAGTATGTCCTGAGCCTACCCTAGACCTACTAAATCAGACCAACTCTCACAGTAGGGACTGAGAATCTGTACTTTTACAAGTGTTCTTCATAATTTTTATACACATTAAAATTTATGCATTTGCCCTAGACAGTGATATCTTAATATACTTTTCCCAGAGTATAAAATAAATTCCCCTCCCAATATTTTAAAACAAACAATTTAAAATATACTGCAAAGTTGAAATAATTTTTTTTTTTTTTTTTTTTTTTTTTATTTTTTTATTTTTTTTTGAGACGGAGTCTCGCTTCGTCGCCCAGGCTGGAGTGCAGTGGCGCAATCTCGGCTCACTGCAAGCTCCGCCTCCCGGGTTCACGCCATTTTCCTGCCTCAGCCTCCCGAGTAGCTGGGACTACAGGCGCCCACCACTGCGCCCGGCTAATTTTTTCTATTTTTAGTAGAGACAGGGTTTCACCATGGTCTCGATCTCCTGACCTTGTGATCCGCCCGCCTCGGCCTCCCAAAGTGCTGGGATTACAGGCGTGAGCCACCGCGCCCGGCCTGAAATAATTTTATAATAAATAATTAAACTTAGTTGGGAATCATTTACAGGGAAGGTCCGATATTCCCCAGGATGACATGATCTATCTCTTATTTCTTCCCATCAAAAAAATAAATTGGGCAGACCTGGCTGGTCATAGAATATAGAACTTACCTTAAGGCTAGTGATCAAATTCCTTGATAAATCTAAGGATCGGAGATTTTTAAAATTTCTGAAGGCATCACCAATGGAATGGATTTTTCCAGCATAAGATCCCTGCAATGAAAGAGACTCCACCAGTTCTGAAAAGAGATCATCAGTAGATATATTATGATCCCTGCTTGGATAAACAGCAGAGTCAGTGAAAGTAGGCCTTTCTTCCTCCCATATCTCAACTGTGAAAGGCCCTACATCCAAGCCTCATAAGATCAGATCTTCTTTTTAAAAGCAGCAATATGGTCTAATATAGTGACATTGAACGTTAGTTTTATAGAGCCCTTGAATTTTTCTAATTTCCCTGAACGATGTACTAAAAGTCTCCAAAAGTTCTCGAAACAAAATTGCAAAAGATATTCAGCAACCCCACTTCTAGGATTCAGCCCTATGGATAATAGCCACAAAATTTTGGCAGGTTATATAAAATATAGCACAAGGATATCAATTTCAGAGAGGTTTTAAGATAGTAAAAAAAATCAAAAAGAAAGAAATAGAAAACTGTCAAAGGTCCATCAGTAGAAAAATATAACTAGACACCAAATAATAGTACATTGATACAAAAGACAATATACTACATCTGTGACCTTGTTCAAGCCAACCTCTCTATGCATCAGTTTCCTCATCTGTAAAATGGGGGTAACAATGGTACTTAATTCATAAGGTGTTACAAGAATTAAATTAATATATATGTACAAAACATACAACAGTGCCTGGCCACATGGTAAGTGCTACACAAGTGTTAATTACCATAACACAGCCGTTAAAAAGAATGAGGTAGATTTATAGATGCTCACACAGAAAGATCTCTAAGAAATTAAGTGATGGAAAATATGACTTTTTTGCATGTATAACTTTTTAAAGAGAGAGAGAATGTGTATGTGTGTATGTATATATGTATATATGTATATGCTACACACACACACACACATATATATGAGAAAAAGTAGAGAAAAGTCAACTAGACTTCTTTTTTCTGTTTTTTTGAGATGGAGTCTCACTCTTTCGCCCAAGCTGGAGTGCAGTGGTGTGATCTCAGCTCACTGCAACCTCCACCTCCAGAGTTCAAGTGATTCTCTTGCCTCAACTTCCCAAGTAGCTGGGAATACAGATGTGCACCACCACACCCAGCTAATTTTTGTATTTTAGTTAGAAATGGGGTTTCGCTAAGCTGCTCTTGAACTCCTGACCTCAGGTGATTAACCAGTCTCAGCTTCCCAAAGCGCTGGGATTATAGGCATGAGCCACTGAGCCTGGGCATCAACTAGACTACTAACAGCACTGAAAAGAGGAGAACCTCAAAATTGTCAGTAAGAACTCACTAGCAAGGATGGTAGGCCAAACTGAGAATAGCAACCAAAACTGGAAGAGAGTTCTACAGAATCCAATTTGCAGATAAGTGCCAGGAGACTGCATTGAAATGAGATCTTAAGGTGCTAGAGAAGTCTGGGTCCTATAAACTTTATTTTATTTTATTATTTATTTATTTATTTATTTATTGAGATGGAATCTCACTCTTGTCACCCAGGCTGGAGTGCAGTGGTGCGATCTTGGCTCACTGCAACCTCCACCTCCTGGGTTCAAGTGATTCTCCTGCCTCAGCCTCCCAAGTAGGTGGGATTAAGGTGTGCACCACCATGCCTGGCTAATTTTTGTACTTTTAATAGAGACAGGGTTTCACCATGTTGCCCAGGCTGGTCTCGAACTCCTGAACTCAGGTGATCCGCCTGCCTTGGCTTCCCAAAGTGGTGGGATTACAGGCGTGAGCCATCCTGCCCAGCCCCCATAAGCTTTAAAAAGTCATAAACCAAAGATTCCTTTCAGGACAAGACCCATACCAGGGAGAAATTAGTGGGAGTAGAATCTACATTGAATGGAGCAGGGACATAGATGCAAAGGAAATAAAAGGTCCAGATATGAATAGGGGAGGGAAGCGGAGTGGACGGATCTCAGGAAGCATGTAGTATTTTACACTACTTTGTGAACACAACAGAAGAGGGAGATCCAAAACCTTGAAACTAAAAAAGCTATTCTGGCCCATCTTTCCCACCTAAAAGTGTACGAAAACTTAACTGCACTTAAAGAGCCACAGAAAAGGATTATAGTCAAATCTTATATGAGGCTATTATTTTTTTAAAAGGAGCAGAATAATATCCCTAAAATTAAAAGCACTCCAGAAAGATACATCCACAAATGAAAACTGTAACTTAATATTTCAAAACAAGCTTAAAGACATCATAGCAATGTAGCAGCTCTCAAAGTATGGTCCCTAAACCCCTGGAGGTCCCTGAGACATGTACAGGGCTCCACAAAGTTAAAACTACTTTAAAAAAAGTATTTTCATGATAATACGAAGACACTAATTGCCTTTTTTTTTTTTTTTACAGTATTAATATTTACACTTACAGTACAAGAGCAACAGCTATTGGCACCTTAAGAATGAATCATGGCTAGGTGTGGTGGCTTATGTCTGTAATCCCAACACTTTGGGAGGCTGAGACGGGCAGATCACTTGAGGTCGGGAGTTCAAGACCAGCCTGACCAACACGGTAAAATCGCATCTCTACCAAAAACACAAAATTTAGCCAGGCATGGTGGCACATGCCTGTGGTCCCAGCTACTCAGGAGGCTAGGGCAGGAGAATCGCTTGACTCCAAGAGACAGGGGTTGCAGTGAGCCGAGATCGCACCACTACACTCCAGCCTGGGCGACACAGCGAGACTCTGTCTCAAGAAAAAAAAAAATTCAGCTTCCAGGCAGAAATTAGAAATTTGAAAAGCTTATAACTGCCACCATGAACTTGACAGCTTCTCAACCCTTGAAAGATTTTTCAAATGACATTGATGATGATATTAACAAACATGATTTTTAAACATCATATAATCAAATTTGTCAATATTTGGAAGATCTATGTAACTTGGTGAGTCAATATTTTCAAATGACCAATGCGTAATGTTACAAAATCATGCATGGGTAAAAGATTCATCCATATGTAAGATATACCAGTAGATTTTGAAGTAACAGTACAAAAATTTCATTGATGTTATTTCAGATTCCACATTCAACTAAACTTTTTTTTTTTTTTTTTTTTTTTGAGACGGAGTCTCGCTCTGTCGCCCAGGCTGGAGTGCAGTGGCGCAATCTCGGCTCACTGCAAGCTCCGCCTCCCGGGTTCACGCCATTCTCCTGCCTCAGCCTCACATTCAACTAAACTTTAAGAAACTATCACTTATCCTGTTTTCATATTGTATCAAAGAATAATATAAAAAATTCGATGAAAGACTATTAAAATATTCCTTCCTTTTCTAACTACATTTCTGTATGAGGCCAGACTTTTTTCACGCAAAAGATTTCAAGCAAAACAATATATCATAACACATTAAATACAGAAGCAGGTATGAGAATCTAGCTGTCTTATTTTAACCAAAACATGAAGGAGGTTTGTAAGAATATAAATCAGTTATACTTTCTTCACTGTTTTTTTATTTTGGGAAATATAGTTATTTTTCATAAAAATATTTATATTAACATACAATGTCTATGTTATGGTTACCTATTAATAAATTAAGAAATATTTTAAATTTTTCTCAGTTTTAATTTCTGTATGGTAGATATTAGTAGATACAGTCCACATTAACAAAAGCTCTTTGAGGTCCTCAATAATTTTTTTTTTTTTTTGAGACGGAGTTTCACTCTTATTGCCCAGGCTAGAGTGCAATGGTGCCATCTCAGCTCACCACAACCTCTGCCTCCTGGGTTCAAGCAATTCTCCTGCCTCAGCCTCCCAAGTAGCTGGAATTACAGATATACGCCACCACATCCAGCTAATTTTGTATTTCTAGTAGAGATAGAGTTTCCCATGTTGGGAATTCCCAACCCCAGGTAACCCACCCTCCTCGGCCTCCCAAAGTGCTGGGATTACAGGCATGAACCACCATGCCCAGCCCTCAATAATTTTTTAAGGTGTAAAGGGATCTTGAGACCCAAAAATGTGGGAATTAACTGAAAAATGTAAATTAGACAAATTCAGAAAGATGATTAAAAAGGAAAAAAAAAAAGATTTGAATATAGAGAAGGCAGAATTCAAGAAATAATAAAAATTAGGCCGGGTGCAATGGCTCATGCCTATAATCCCAGAACTTTGGGAGGCAGAGGTGGGTGGACCACCTGAGGCCAGGAGTTCGAGACCAGACTGACCAGCATGGCAAAACCCTGTCTCTACTAAAAATACAAAAAAAATTAGCCGGGCCTGGTGGCACACGCCTATAATCCCAGCTACTCAGAAGGCTGAGGCAGGAGAATCACTTGAACCCAGGAGGCGGAGGCTACAGTGAGTCATGATGGCACCACTGCACTCCAACCTAGGCAACCAAGTAAGATTACCCTATTTCCAAAAAAAAAAAAAAAAAAAGTAGGCAAAAGAAAAACTGGATGCAGTGGCACATACCTGTAGTCCCAGCTACTGGGGAGGCTGAGACAGAAGGATTGCTTGAGCCCAGAAGTTCAAGTCCAGCCTGGGCAATATAGCAAGACCCTGTCTCTAAAAAACAGTAAAAATAACCCAAACCAGACACTCCACTAAACAAACATACGAAAAAATGGTCATCATCATACATCATTAGGAAATTACAAATTAAAATGAGATACCACTATAAATTTGTTAGAATGGCCCAAATCTTAAAACTTTGACAATGCTAAATGTTGGGGAGGATGTGGAGCAAAAGGAACTCTCATTCATTGCCAGTGGGAATACAAAATGGTGAAGCTACCTGAGAAGACAATTTGGCAGTTTCTCGCAAAGCTAAACACAATCTTATTATATGATCTAGTAAATCCCTTGGTATTTACTCAAGTGAGTTGAAACTTTATGTCCACCCCCAAACCTGCACATGAATGTTTACAGCAGCTTTCTTTATAATTACCAAAACTTGGGAGCAACCAAGATGTCCTTCAACAGGTAAATGGATAAGCAAACAATGGTACATCCACAGAGTGGAATATTATTCAGCAATAAAAAGAAATGGGCTATCAACCATGGAAAGACATGGAGGAGCCTTAAATACATATTGCTAAGTGAAAGAAATCAGTTTGAAAGGTTACATACTATATGATTCCAACTATATGACATTCTGAAAAAGGCAACAATAAAAAGATCAGCGGTTGTCAGGAGTTTGGGGTGAGGGAGGGATAAACAGATGGTGGGGCACAGGGGATTTTTAGGTTAGTAAAACCGGTATTATAATGGTGGACACGACTGGCCAGGCGTGGTGGCTCATGCTTATAATCCTAGCACTTTGGGAGGTCGGGGCAGGTGAATCACCTGAGGTTGGGAGTTTGGGACCAGCCTGGCCAACATGGTGAAATCCCGTCTTTATTTATTTATTTATTTATTTATTTATTTATTTATTTTGAGACGGAGTCTCGCTCTGTGGCCCAGGCTGGAGTGCAGTGGCCGGATCTCAGCTCACTGCAAGCTCCGCCTCCCGGGTTTACGCCATTCTCCTGCCTCAGCCTCCCGAGTAGCTGGGACTACAGGCGCCCGCCATCTCACCCAGCTAGTTTTTTGTATGTTTTTAGTAGAGACGAGGTTTCACCGGGTTAGCCAGGATGGTCTCGATCTCCTGACCTCGTGATCCGCCCGTCTCAGCCTCCCAAAGTGCTGGGATTACAGGCTTGAGCCACCGCGCCCGGCCCCCGTCTCTATTAAAAATTTAAAAATTAGCCAGGCATGGTGGCACGCGCCTGCAGTCCCAGCTACTCGGAAGGCTGAGGCATGAGAATCACTTGAACCCAGGAGGCGGAGGTTGCAGTGAGCCGAGATCATGCCACTGCATTCCAGCCTGGGCAACAGAGCATGACTGTGCCTCAAAAAATAATAAAAAATAATGGTAGACGGCTGGGCGCGGTGGCTCACGTCTGTAATCTCAGCACTTTGGGAGGCTGAGGCGGGCGGATCATGAGGTCAGGAGATCGAGACCACGGTGAAACCCCATCTCTACTAAAAATACAAAAAATTAGCCGGGCACAGTAGTGGGCGCCTGTAGTCCCAGCAACTCAGAAGGCTTAGGCAGGAGAATGGCGTGAACCCAGGAGGCTGAGCTTGCAGTGAGCCGAGATGGCGCCACTGCACTCCAGCCTGGGAGACAGTGCAAGACTGTCTCAAAAAAAAATAAAATAAAATTGGTGGACACAACATAATTGTCAAAAACCATAGAATTGTACAACACGAAAAGTGAGCGCTAATGTAAACTATGAACTTTAGTTAATAATAACATCAATATTGGTTCATAAATCGTAATATACCACAATAATGCAAGATATTAAAATTAAGGGAAATGGGGTAGGTGGGGAGAGGTGCAAGGGAGGTAAGGGTATATGAGAACTCTCTGTACTTTATGCCCAATTTCTCTGTAAACCTAAAACTGCTCTAAAAAATAAAGTCTATTAATTTTTTTTAAAAAGGAATGAAGTATTGATACATGCTGAAATATGAATGAATAATGAAAATACCATGCTAAGTCAAAGAAGCCAGACAGAAAAGGCTACATATTATTTGATTCCAATGATATGAAATACCCAGCAGAGGTAAATCCACAGAGACAGAAAGCAGTTTAGTGGTTGCCAGGAGCCGGGAGTAGTGGGAAATGAGCTGTGACTGCCTAATGGGTTGATGAAAATGTTCTGGAACTATACATATAGTGATGATGCTTGTACAACATTGTAAATGTACAAAATGACCCTGAATTATATATTTTTTAAATGGGGCCAGGAGTGGTGGCTCATGCCTGTAATCCCAGCACTTTGGGAGGCAGAGGCAGGTGGATCACTTGAAGTCCGGAGTTTGAGACCAGCCTGGCCAACATGGTAAAACCCTGTCTCTACTAAAAATACAAAAATTAGCAGGGTATGGTGGCACACGCCTGCAGTCCAACCTACTCGGGATGCTGAGGCAGGAGAATTGCTTGAACCTGGGATAGATGTTACATTGAGCTGAGGTCGGGCCACTGCACTCCAGCCTGAGCAATAGGGCAAGACACTTGTCTCAAAATAAATAAATAAATAATAAAATGGTGAACTTTATAGTATGTGAATTATATATTTTTAAAATGCAACAAATCAAGTAGTCTCTTTAATGAAAACCATTACATTTACAGCTCATTTGGAAATTGAATTAACAACCTTTAACAAAGCTTGTTTATAATGACAATGAATGTTTCTAATAATTAAAACTTTTTTTTTTTTTTTGAGATGGAATTTTGCTCTCATTACCCAGACTGGAGTGCAATGGCATGATCTTGGCTCACTGCAACCTCTGCCTTCTGGGTTCAAGCAATTCTTCTGCCTCAGCCTCCCAAGTAGCTGGGATTACAGGCATGCGCCACCACACCCAGCTAATTTTTGTAGTTTTAGTAGAGATGGGGTTTCACCATGCTGGCCAGGCTGGTCTCAAACTCCCAACCTCAGGTGATCCGCCCCCCTTGGCCTCCCAAAGTGCTGGGATTACAGGTGTGAGCCACCGCACCCAGCCATAAAACTTTTTTAAAAAGATCTCAGGAGTCAACTTGAAAGATCACCTATTGGCCGGGCGCGGCCTGGGCGACAGAGCAAGACTCCATCTCAAAAAAAAAAAAAAAAAAAAGAAAGATCACCTATTAACTAAAGTTAGGATAAACTGAATATCAATTATGATAATAACTATAATGGATTAAAACATACATTGAAATATATTGCTATGGTTTGAATGTCCCCTCCAAAACTCATGATGAAATATATTAATTTATTCAGAGACAGGGTCTTGCTCTGTCACTCAGACTGGAGTGCACTGGCACTATCATAGTGCACTGCAGCCTAAAACTCCTGGGGTCAGAGGATCCTTCCACTTCAGCCTCCTGAGTAGCTGGGACTATAGGTACACCACACCACCACACCCAGTTAATTTTTAAATTTTTTGTAGAGACAGGATCTTGCTATGTTGCCCAGGCTGGTCTCAAATACCTGACCTCATCCTCCTCCCTGGCCTCCCAAAGTGTGTAAGCCACCGCCATGCCCAGCTTTCATGTTGAAACGTAATTGCCAATGTAACAGTACTGGGAGGTGGGGCCTCTAAGAGGTGATTAGGTCAATGGTGGCTTCATGCTGTTATGGTGGAGTTAGTTATCATGGGAGTTAGTTATCCTAATAAAGGAAGGAGTTCAGTCTTCTCTTTCTCTCTCTCTCTCATCTCATGCATGCACCTTCTGCCCTTCCACTATGGAATGACCCTCACCAGATGCTGGCACCATGCTCTTGGACTTCCCAGCCTCCAGAACCATGAGCCAAATCAACTTCTTTTCTTTATAAATTACCCAGTCTATGGTATTCTGTTACGACATGAGAAAAGGGACTAAGACATTGATTGATTGATTGATTGATTGATTGAGACTGAGTCTCACTCTTTCATCCAGTGAATGCAGTGGTGTGATCTCAGCTCACTGCAACCTCTGCTTCCCAGGCTCAAGGGATTCTCCTGCCTCAGCCTCCTGAGTAGCTGGGATTATAGGCGCCTGCCACCATGCCAGGCTAATTTTTTTTTTTGTATTTTTTGTAAAGACAAGGTTTCGCCATGTTAGCCAGACTGGTCTTGAACTCCTGACCTCAGGTGATCCATCTGCCTTGGCCTCCCAAAGTGCTGGGATTATAGGTGTGAGCCACCATGCCTGGCCCTAAGACATATATTTAAATCGATGAGTTTATAATGATACTGAAAAAGCAAAACAGTCCTCACTGGTCATCTTTGGAGAATGCTAAGAAAATAAATCATCATTCTGAAAGCTGGTATATAAGGTGAAAAAAAATCAAGCTTTTATGCTGGCTTTCCTATACAAACTGTACCTTAGGATAAGCAAACAGTTGATGTGAGGAAATTTCTCTTTATGGAAGTATTACAGTTAATGAAGAAAAATGAAAGAAATAGACAATTACCATTTTGCAATCCCTAATGAATTAACTTAGGTAATCATATTCAATGGCTGATATCACAAAAAGAAAGAACACTAGGCACCATATACTTCCTAACATAAACATACACTATTACCTATGAAATTATCTTGCAAAAAATAATAATAATAATCCAACCTGAATCTGATTAAGCCTCATCTAACTACCAATTCACAGGAAGCACAGGGAACTTGGGAAAATGTTAAACATCTCAGGAATGCAATGAGCAAAATTCAGGTTATAGTAAACTCTTTCGAAGCCAGTTTCTTCAAAAATAATTGAAAATATGAGGGAAAAAAAGGGGGAGCCTACAGATCAAATAAGACTTAAGACATATATAAACCAGTTGCAATATATGGACCATATATGAATTCTTATTTTATTTTATTTTATTTTTTAGATGGAGCCTTGCTCTGTCGCCCAGGCTGGAGTACAGTGGCGCGATCTCAGCTCACTACAACCTCTGTCTCCCAGGTTCAAGTGATTCTCCTGCCTCAGCCTCCCAAGTAGTTGGGATTACAGGTGTGAGCCATCATGTCTGGCTAATTTTTGTATTTTTAATAGAGATGGGGTTTCACCATGTTGGCCAGGCTGGTCTTGAACTCCTGGCTTCCAGAGATCTGCCCACTTTGGCCTCCCAAAGTGCTGGGATTACAGGCATGAGCCACCACACTCAGCCATGGACTCTAATTTTAAAAAAGTATAGGACAATTGGGGAAATAAGAACACTAGTTGGATATTTTACGATATCAAGAAATTACTGTTCACTTTGGGAGGCCGAGTCACTTGAGGTCAGGAGTTCAAGACTAGGCTGGCAAGCATGGTGAAATCCCATCTCTACTAAAAATACAAAAAAATTAGCCGGGCGTGGTGGTGCATGCCTGAAATCCCAGCTACTCAGGAAGCTGAGGCAGGAGAATTGCTTGAACCCGGGAGGCAGAGGTTGCAGTGAGCTGAGATCATGCCATTGCACTCCAGCCTGGGCAACAGAGCCAGACTCCATCTCAAAAACAAAACAAAACCAAAAACAGAAGTTACTGTTAAATTTTTTAGGTTGCATATGTGATTTTTTTTAAGTGATCTTATCTTTTAAAAATACATACTGGCCAGGTGCTATGGCTTGCGCTTATAATCCCAGCTCTATTTAGGGAGGCTGAGGTGGGTGGATCACTTGAGATCAGGAGTTCAAGACCAGCTTGGCCAAGATGGCAAAACCCTGTCACTACTAAAAATATAAAATTAGCTGGGTGTGGTGGTGGGTGCCTGTCGTCCCAGCTACTCGGGAGGCTGAGGCAGGAGAATCACTTGAAATGGGGAGGCAGAGATTACAGTGAGCCAAGATTGTGCCACTGCACTCCAGCCTGGGTGACAGAGCAAAATTCTATCTGAAAAATAATAAAATTAATTAATTAATTAATTAATTACATACTGAAATATTTATGGAGGAAATCATATACTTGAAATTTGCTTCAAAATAGTCAGTGTAGGGGTTTGGGGGTGAGTGGAGGATAGGTGAGGTAAACGTGAAAGAAGCTTGGCCATGAATTGATGATAACTGTTGAGGTAGGCTAATGGAGTTTATTATTCTGTTATCTCTACTCTTGTATATATTTGAAAATTACCATAATATAAAATTATAAAATAAGTAATATATGCTTATATATGTAGAGAATATTTCTGGAAAACTATACAAGATACTGGTTACAGTAATTGCCTTTAGGAAGGGGAAGTAGGCCTATGAGACAGGGATGGGGGAGTCAAGACTTTCTTCTCACTGTACAATTATTATATTACCCACAGAATAAATTAATTGAATTATTTTAACAGTCAAAATGAGTAAATAATTACATATTTTCCCCTCTCTACCAAATAATTAATCATTAGACTACCGACATGCTCTAATATATCCTGTTCTGTCATAACTGTTCTTGACTGCACATACACTTCAGCTACCATCCATTTCTGTAGTCTCTTTTACAGCTAAAATTTTCAGCAAAAGTTCTTACTTTCACTGTCTCTTCCCCTCAAATATCATTCCCTTTTTCATCCCACTCCAATCTGGTTGCCCTCCTCCCCACTCTCCCCAAACTCCCTCTGTCAAGGTCACCAGTAAGTTACATGTTGCTAAATCTAACAGACACTCTGCATTTAAGTTGCTCAGCCTGTCAATAGCATTTGGCATAGTTGGCCATTGCTGTTACCATACACTACCCCTTCTCAAATTCCAAGATACCACATTTTTCCTCTATTCAACCTCTAAACACTGAAATATTCCAAGGTTGAGTCTTAAGCTTTCTTTCACTTCTCCATCGACATTCTCTCCTTAGCTGAGTTCTTCCACTCCCGTGGCTTTAAATACCACCTATTGCTAATGTCTCCAAAATTTACATCTCTAACCCTGACCTCTCCTCTGAGGGCCAGATCCATATATCCAACTGCCTACTAGGTATCCTACACTTGGATGTCTAATAGGAATTTATTTATTTATTTATTTATTTATTTATTTACTTTTGAGACGGAGTCTCTCTGTGGCCCAGGCTGCAGTGCAGTGGTGCGATCTCGGCTCACTGCAACCTCCGCCTCCCGGGTTCAAGCGATTCACCTGCCTCAGCCTCCCTAGCAGCTGGGATTACAGACATGAGCCACCACGCCCGGCTAATTTTTGTATTTCAGTAGAGACGGGGTTTCACCATGTTGGCCAGACTCAGGTGATCCACCTGCCTCCGCCTCCCAAAGTGCTGGGATTATAGGGGTGAGCCACCGTCCCCGGCAGTTCTGTCACCTGCCGCAGGGTCCCCTGTTAACCTTGTTTCTCCTTCCCTACTTCACTCCCCTCTTCTCTCTCAACTCCTCGGGCTCTGCCCCACACTTCCCGGTTACTTCAGTTCCTCCACCTCCACCTCCACCTCCCTCTAACCTTCTGCCTCAAGTTACCCACCGCCCCCCTCAGCCTCAGGTACCGCTTCTCTGTGGTTCTCTCTCCTCTATCTCAGGTTCCCCTGCTTCCACCTCAGTTCTCTTTCCACAGCTTCTGACCCTATGTTCCCGGTCCACAACCTCCCGGCCACACTCTACCCGGCTGCTCCAGCGTCAGCGCCCCCAGGCGGCGGATGCCTTCCTCGTCCAGCTCCCACTGCTCCGCCATCTCCTCCCGCCGCTCACCTGCCGCGGCCCGCGAGAACACCCGGCGCGCGCCAGGTCCCGCCCACTGCCACGCCCCCAACCCCCACCTCCCGCGCGCCACCGCGACCCCGGGAACCGTTATTGGCCGGGTCACAAGCCCGTCCGCCCTCAGCTGAAGCCGAGACCATGGTACGTAGCCCGCCCTGGCGGGGGCGCCAAAAACACCAAAGCGGCGAATGGGGGTCGTTGTGGCCAAGGATTAGGGCTACGTGGTTAGAGACCTGGTCTGGGGAACGGGGGAGAGCGAGGGGCCCCCACCTGGGAAGGATTTGGGGGATTGGCTCTGAGGAGTTAGAAGAACGCGATCTTGAGGGAGTGAAGTGTTCTGGCTCTGAGGATGTGGGGAACTCCGGGTCTGAGGGCTGGGGGTGTGCCCCTTTGACGGGGAGGTCTTCACATCTCAGCTCTGGGGGATGCTGACTCTGGGGCAAGGAAAGGGTGTGTGTGAAGGGGGGATCCAGCTCTGAAGAACTGGAGCGTGGGGACAGAACTCTAAGGCATAATGGGGAGCTCCAGATCTGAAAGGTTGGGAATCCTGGCTCTAAGGAGTTGTGGTCCTGTCTTTAGATTATGAGGCGGTTCTAGCTCTAGAAATTGAGTTGTACGGGCTGGGAGCGGTGGCTCACGCCTGTAATCCCAGCACTTTGGTAGGCCGAGGTGGGCGGATCACCTGAGGTCAGGAGTTCAAGACCAGCCTGGCCAAGATGGTGAAACCGTATCTCTACTAAAAATACAAAAATTAGTTGGGCGTGGTGACACGGCCTGTACTCCCAGCTACTCGGGAGGCTGAGGCAGGAGAATTGCTTGAACCCGGGAGGTGGAGGTTGCAGTGAACTGAGATTGCGCCACTGCACTCCAGCCTGGGCAACCTGGGTGACAGAGCCAGACCTTGTCTCAAAAAAACACAAGAAGAAGAAGAAGAAATTTACTTGGACGGAGCTTCTTTGGGGTAGAGGGATCAGCGTGGGAAAGAGAGAAGCTCTTTGTAATGTGGTGGGGATGACTGCTTTAGGGCTATCCCGTTTCCTGAAGTCAGTCTGGCAAGAAGCCTTTTGTCTTTCAAGCACCACAGGTCCCCCTAAGCTTGCCTGTGACTGAGGGCTGTCCCCAGACTGGGATAGCTCTGCACTAAGCAGCCCCTGAGCAGTCTTTGGGAAAGAACAGCTGCATCCCTAACCCCTACCCTTACTCCAGCAGGCACTTCTTGAGAGCCCACCTGTGGATGGGACATGTATGTAAGAAGGAGCCAGGACCCTCTTGTCACACCCTATTCTTAACAAGAAAAGAGGAACTGAGACCAGAACTGGGGATCACCTGCGAGGAGTAGGTTTTCTTTGGCATCCAACATCTGCACACTCTCAGCACCCCCTACTGAGCTCTCAGCCACCTTTAAGGAGAACAGCAAGCAGAATCAAGAGTCCTTCCTTGCATATTTATGCTTTCTGGTCTAGGTGGGACCCTTAGTCACTCCATGTGTCACGTTCAGCCTTTTCCTGAACATGAACTTGTAGAAGGGCTTTTAGAAGGGCTGGGACTTAGAATCCTAGGTTAGCTCATTAGATTGATTTTTCTGGCTCTACTTCTGTCAGTTATGAAGTCATTTCACAATTTGTCATCTTTCTCTTAATACCCCCTTGAACTCTTCTAGTCTCAAATGTGGCATATATAATTGCTCTTCCTTATGTCTGAATATTTAGACTAGGCTTGCTGTGGGAGAGATGCCCATCCCATTCTTTCTTACATGCATTTATTTTCTTTCCTCAGCTGTCAGAATAGGAAATGCAGGTTCTTTCTGGAGCAGGGAGCTTTTCCTTTCTTAAGTAATCACCTCTTACTTTAACACTCTTTTTCACCCACGAACGTCTTAATGCAATTTTATAAACATTCAGAAAGATTGAAAGAATTGTACAGTGAGCACCATATATCCACTATCTACATTCCACAATCAACATTTTGCTCATATTTGTTTTATTACATGTCCATCTAGCAATCCTATCTATCCATCAATCTGTCTTTTTAAAATTCATCTCAAGATAAATTGAAGATATCAGTACATTGCAGTCCCATCACTTCAGCATGCATAATTTTTAATTAGAATTTGATATTGTTTTATGGTTCTTTTTAGGTAAAATTCTATATACTATTTACTATCCTTTAAAAAATGTTTTTACAAGGGTAGTGCCCTTTATTTTAAAATTTGATATGGATGGTTTGTATGTTTGATGGCTCTCTACTTTTCCATCATATTGATAAACTAGGTCATCTTGAAGCAAAGAAGACAATTTACTTATAAATAGATGACCTTAAAATATTTTTTTTCGGCCGGGTGCGGTGGTTCAAGCCTATAATCCCAGCACTTTGGGAGGCCGAGATGGGCGGATCACGAGGTCAGGAGATCGAGAACATCCTGGCTAACATGGTGAAATCCCGTCTCTACTGAAAAATACAAAAAAACTAGCAGGGCGCAGTGGCAGGCAACTGTAGTCGTCCCAGCTACTCTGGAGGCTGAGGCAGGAGAATGGCGTAAGCCCGGGAGGCGGAGCCTGCAGTAAGCTGATATCCAGCCACTGCACCCCAGCCTGGGCGACAGAGCAAGACTCCGTCTCAAAACAAAAAATACATATTTTTCTTCAACAACCTCTTGTCCAACAGATGTACAGATGACCTTAAACTTTTAACAATGAGCTGAGGAAGGTTAGTGATCTTTGCTGCCTTTGTATATATGAAAAAGTATCTATAGCATTCATCCCCCAGTAATGTAATGTCTCTGCAGGTAAGATCTCAAGAGAGTTCTGCATGTGCTCCATAGAATGGACAGTACTTCATCTATTTTTTTAACAGATTTATTGAGATATAATTCACATACCTTATAATTCACACATTTTAATATGTACAATTCAGTGGGTTTTAGTATGTTCAGAGTTGAGCAACTGTCATCACAATCAATTTTAGAACGTTTTCACCATCTCCAAAAGAAATCCAATTCTCATTAGTAGTCACACCCCATCTCCCCATAGCCTCTCCAGCCCTAGGCAACCATTAATCTATTTTCTTTTTTTTTTTTTTTTGAGACGGAGTCTCGCTCTGTCGCCCAGGCTGGAGTGCTGTGGCCGGATCTCAGCTCACTGCAAGCTCCGCCTCCCCGGTTTACGCCATTCTCCTGCCTCAGCCTCCGGAGTAGCTGGGACTACAGACGCCCGTCACCTCGCCCGGCTAGTTTTTTGTATTTTTTAGTAGAGACGGGGTTTCACCGTGTTAGCCAGGATGGTCTCAATCTCCTGACCTCATGATCCGCCCGTCTCGGCCTCCCAAAGTGCTGGGATTACAGGCTTGAGCCACCGCGCCCGGCCAATCTATTTTCTATCTTTAGAAATTTACGTTGTCTGCACATTGCATGTGGATGGAATCATATGTGATTTTTTGTGTTTGGCTTCTTTCCCTTGGCATAATGTTTCAAGTTTCATCCATGTTGTTATCATGTATCAGTACTTCATTCCTTTTTATTTTTTATGTTTTTAGAGATGTGCCTCGCTCTGTCGCCCGGGCTGGAGTGCAATGGCATGATCACAGCTCACTGCAGCCTCAAACTCCTGGGCTCAAGCGAATCTCCTGCCTCAATCTCCCAAAGTGCTGGGATTACAAGCACGAGCCACCATGTTCATCCCATTCCTTCTTATTGACAAACAGTATTCCATTTATGGATATACTACATTTTATTTACTCATCTGTCAGTTGATGGACGTTAGGTTTATTCCCGCCTTTTGGCTATTATGTTCTTGAACATTAGTCTAGAAATTTTGGTATGGACATACGTCTTTATTTCTCTTAAGTGCACACCTAGGAGTGGAATTGCTGGCTCATAGTAGAATAACTCCATGCTTAACATTTTCAGGACTCACCAAACTGTTTTCCAAAGTGCCTGCACCATTTTACACCTCCACCAGCAGTGCATGGGGGTCCTGGTTTCTTTGTCGACACTTGTTATTATCTATTGTTTTCATTCTAGCCATACTAATGGGTGTGAAGTAGCATTTTGTTGTGGGTTTTGATTTGCATTTTTCTGATGACTAAGGATGTTGAGCATCTTTTTTCGTGCTATTGGTCATTTGTATATATTCTTTGGAGAAATGTCTATTTAGATGCTTGGCCAATTTTCGAATTTGGTTGTCTTTTTATTATTGAGTTTATGAGTTCTTTATATATTCTAAAAACAAATTCTTTATCAGACAAATGATTTGCAAATATTTTGTTCCATTTCTGTGGGTTAAAAAGGATTTTATAGTTTTAAGTCTGTGTTTCACTTGGAGCTAATTTTTGTCTGTGGGGTGAGGTAGGTGTCCAACTTTATTATTATTGTTATTATATTTTATGCATATGGATGGGCAGTTGTCCCAGCACCACTTTTTATAAGGACTATTCTTTATCCATTGAATCATCTTGAATCACTTATCAAAATTCAATTGATCATAAATATAAGGGTTTTATTCTGTACTCTCAATTCTATTCCACTTATCTTTATATTTATCCTTATGCCAGTAGCACACTGTCTTGATCTAGCTTTGTAATAAGTTTTTTTTTTTTTTTGAGACGGAGTCTCACTCTGTCGCCCAGGCTGGAGTGCAGTGGCGCAATCTCGGCTCACTGCAAGCTCCACCTCCCGGGTTCACGCCATTCTCCTATCTCAGCCTCCTGAGTAGCTGGGACTACAGGCGCCCGCCACCATGCCCGGCCAATTTTTTTGTATTTTTAGTAGAGACGGGGTTTCACCATGTTATCCAGGATGGTCTTGATCTCCTGACCTCGTGATCTGCCCGCCTCGGTCTCCAAAAGTGCTGGGATTACAGGCGTGAGCCACCCCGCCCGGCCTGTAATAAGTTTTAAAAGTGGGGGATGTGAGGGCGATCTGGCTGTGACATCTGTCACTTCATTGATTGCCAGGGTTGATTTGGCTGATCTGGCTGGCTAGGTGGGTGTCCCCCGTCTTCCCTCACTGCTCCATGTGCATCCCTCCTGAAGCTGCATGCTCAGTCAAAGAGGACGACCATCCCCAATAAAGGAGGACCAGTCTTCAGTCAAGGGTATACAAGTATCTGCTCTTCTTAGCTAGAACCTCCAAACAAGTTCTCAAAGTCCATTGTAGGAGCACGTAGGGTAGTCAAGCTTCCAAGACTTCAGACACATCCTAATAAGGCACTGCATGTGGCAGTCTGCCTTTACAAAAAAAAAAAAAAAAAGTGGGAAATGTGACTTCTTAAACATTATTTTCCTTTTTTCAAGACTTTTTTAGCTATTCTGGGTCCCTTGTATGTTCATATGAATTTTAGCATCAGCTTTTCAATTTTTGCAAAGAGTCAGGATTTTCACAGAGATTGTGTTGAATTTGTAAATCTGGAAGACTATTGTCATCTTAACGATATCAAATCTTCCAATCCATGAGCATCAAGTATTTTTTCATTTATTTAGGTCTTTTAAATTTTCACAATGTTTTGAAGTTTTCAGTGTACATGTATTTCATTCTTTTGTTAAATTTATTCCTAAGTATGTTATTTTTGATGCTATTGTAAATGGAATTGAATTGTTTTCTTAATTTCACCTTCAGATTGTTCATTACTAAAGTATAAAAATACAACATTTTTTAATATTGCTCTGCATCTTTCTTTTTTTTTTTTTTTTTTTTTTTTTTTTTTTGAGACAGAGTCTTGCTCTGTCGCCCAGGCTGGAGTGCAGTGGCCGGATCTCGGCTCACTGCAAGCTGCGCCTCCCGGGTTCACACCATTCTCCTGCCTCAGCCTCCCGAGTAGCTGGGACTACAGGCGCTGCCACCTCGCCCAGCTAGTTTTTTTTTTGTATTTTTTAGTAGAGACGGGGTTTCACCATGTTCGCCAGGATGGTCTCGATCTCCTGACCTCGTGATCCGCCCGTCTCAGCCTCCCAAAGTGCTGGGATTACAGGCTTGAGCCACCGCGCCCGGCCTGCTCTGCATCTTTCAAACTTGTTGGGCTCATTTTTGTGTGTTGTTGTTGTTTGTTCTGTTTGTTTTTCTTTTTTGAGATAGGATCTTGCTCTGTTAGGCCAGAGTACAGTGTTACAATCATAGCTCACTGCAGCCTCAAACTCCTGGTCTCAAGCCATCTTCCCACCTCAGGCTCCCAAAGTGCTTGGATTACAGGTGTGAACCACCATGCCTGGCCTGGACTCATTTCTGATAGTTTTCTGGTGAATTCCTTAGGATTTTTTACATACTAGATCATGTCATCAGCAAACAGAGATAGTTTATTTCTACCTTTTCAATCTGGATGCCTTTTTATTTCTTTTTCTTGCATAGATCTCTCTTTCATTCCCCCTTTAGGAGGAGTTTGGCATGTCTCATGAATCATCAGAGGACTTGTTTCATTTCAACGTAGGGGGCTGGCATTTCTCGGTTCCCAGAAGCAAACTCTCTCAGTTTCCAGACTCCCTGCTGTGGAAAGAGGCTTCAGCCTTGACTTCTTCAGAAAGCCAGAGGCTATTTATTGACAGAGATGGTTCCACATTTAGGCACGTCCACTATTACCTCTACACCTCCAAACTCTCCTTCTCCAGTTGTGCAGAACTGAACTTGCTGTATGAGCAAGCATTGGGTTTGCAGCTGATGCCTTTGCTGCAGGTAAGATGCTCTTGTTTTCTGGGAGTGATGGATCAGTAACATGGCTTTACATCACTAAATGTTGTTTCCTGTTATATATTGGTTGCTGAGATGACCCTCTTAATGGGCAAATGTAATAAGTGTGTTAAAGTAATAAATAATTTCCTCATTAGTATAGGGGTGAGTAAAAAGGAAAAAAAAAGTAAAAAACAATACACTGAAATTACCTGCTTTTGTTTTTTTGAGACAGGGTGTCTGTTGCAACCACAGCTCACTGCAACCTCTACCTCCCAAGCCCAAAGGATCTTCCCGCCTCCCACCTCAGTCCCTCTGAGTAGCTGGGAACACAGGTGCATGCCACCATGCCCAGCTAATCCTTTCCATGTTGCCCAGATTGGTCTTGAACTCCTGGGCTCAAGTTATCCTCTCTAATTGGCCTCCTTTAGTGCTCCCTTGGCCTCCCTAAGAGCTGGGATTACAGGCATGAGCCACCACACCCAGCCTACATATTCTTAATAAATGATTTCATCCCAACTGTGCTTTAGTTATACTAGCAGCCACCATGGACCCAGAATGGGATTTACTATCCACTGAGAGGGTGCCCCTGGCTCTTGAAAATCCTGTATTAAGCTGCTTCTTGTTTTTGTTTTTTGAATCTTAAAAGGAGAACACTTTAGACATTTTAGGATTTGCTATGTACATCACGTCTGAGATTTAAAATCTAAAAGATTTATCAAGAATATCACCTCTCATTGTGCCTGTTAGGTACACAAGATGCATTTACAGCAAAGCAAAAAGTTCTCATCTTGGGCCAAATGTCAAGAGAGAGAGAAAAAAAAACAAGTTCTGCAGAATCTTTCCTTTACCATCACTTCTTTGTCTTCCAAGAAACTTTATTATTATTATTATTATTATAAAAGCTTTAAATACCTTTACTTATAAACCATTAAAGTACTGCCAAAAAACATTACCTTTCCTTCCTAATTTTTCTCCAAGCCACAGAAATCATTTCTGTGACTGATCTTAAGTAGTTTATTCAGTAGTTTTTGAACAATTCTTTTTAACCTGGAAGAACTAAATATTACAACTGGGAAGGACCATTGACCATCCTCCGTATTATTCCTACCGTCTGTACAAGTTGTTTATTCCATCTCTATCAGCACTAACCTGACAAGCTGCAGTGTAGCTCAGTGAACTACCAACTGCACCTCAACACTTTTTAGAAGAAAATTGAAATAGACCATGCGTATCTGGGCCAAAGAGGAATGAGAACATTTCATAGTGTATGTTTTTATGGATGCTTCTTACTAAATAATTCAGTGTTTTCTCTTAAAAGTCATTCTATATTTGGAAATCAGAAATTCTTTTTTTTTTTCCTTTGCGATGGACTTTCACTCTTGTCACCCAGGCTGGAGTGCAATGGTGCAATCTCGGCTCACTGCAACTTCCGCCTCCCGGGTTCAAGTGATTCTCCTGCCTCAGCCTCCTGAGTAGCTGAGATTACAGGCACCCGCCACCACACCCGGCTAATTTTTGTATTTAGTAGAGATGGGGTTTCACCATGTTGGCCAGGCTGGTCTCGAACTCCTGACCCCAGGTTATCCACCCACCTCAGCCTCCCAAAGTGCTAGGATTATAGGCGTGAGCCACCGCGCCTCACCTACAAATTCTTAATATATTCCCAGGCAAGTTGCTGTATTTTTTTTAGTTTTCTTTTTCAAGCTACCTTCTTGAATTTAATTGTTTTTTTCCAACTGCCCCAGGAATGGAGTACTAGAATTGTTTACAAGTGGCTTCAAAACCACTTAAATGGCCTGTCATGACAGGATTGCTGACGACTCTATGCCAAGGCATCATTTTGAGGTAGAAGGGAGGGAGTAACTTACTTGTTGCAGAAAATCAGAGATCAAGGCAATTTTTTAAAGAACATTTTAAAGAATACAAGCCTATTGTACAGTGTATTAAGCCCTTTAACCCCTTTGCTGTCTTCACTTCCCAAATTGAATCAAAATATATCAAGGAAGCAGCTTTTTTTTTTTTTTTTTTTTTGAGATAGAGTCTTGCTCTGTCTCAGGCTGGAGTGCAATGGCGCTATCTCGGCTCACTGCAACCTCCGCCTCCTGAGTTCAAGCAATTCTCCTTCCTAAGGCTTCAAGTGGTGGGATTACAGGCTTGTGCCACCACACCCGGCTAATTTTTGTGTTTTCAGTAGAGACAGGGTTTCACCATGTTGGCCAGGCTAGTCTTGAACTCCTGAGCTCAAGTTATCCGCCCACCTTGGCCTCCCAAAGTGCTGAGATTACAAACATGAACCACCATGTCCAGCCACAGGCAGCTTCTAAATGGGAGGCTGCACCTCAGAAGCCAATGGGTTGGTCCAATTCCAAAGTTCCACGTTGTGTGAGGAGTAGAAGTATTTGAAGAATCATGTGGATCTGCCTCCCTAAAAAAGACTGTAAAACAAGTGCTTACACTTTGGAAATGGTGTTTTCAAAGAAATAAATATTTGAGTTGGCCCAACTGAAATGGTGTTTATTTCTTGAAGCAGAGTGTAAATACAGCTGGGAACCAACAGTCGCCTCAAGCTAATCAACAGCTTCACACATTTCCACCACTTTGCCACTGCTAAGGCCTATCAGATACTCAGATTTTTTTACTAAATGAGCAAACACTTTGCTTGGAGAAATTGGAATTTGCCAATTCTTAGTCTTTAGACCCTACTCAGGCAGCCCAACTTAATGCATTCACCCAATATTTATGAAGAGCATTCTGGGTTCCAGGCATTATTCCTGTGGGCTTTGGGGAAAACATAGGATGATCCAATAAAAATATAATGTGAGCCATGTATGTGGGCCACTTATGTAATTTTAAATTTTCTACAGCTGCATCTAAAACAGTAAAAAGAAACAGATGACGTCAATTTAATAATATATTATTATACTCAAAATATTAACTATGTATTCAAAGCATTATTAAATATATTCAGAATGTTATTTCAACATGTAATCAATATTTAGAAATTGAGAAATTTTACATTCCTTGTACTGCGTTCAAAATCTGTTATGTGTTTTATACTTACAGCACATCTCAGATTCAGACTGTCACACTTCTTTCTTTCTTTTTTTTATTGTTTTTTTTGAGACAGAGTCTCACTCTGTCGCCCAGGCGAGAGCGCAGTGGTGCTATCTTGGCTCACTGCAACCTCCGTTTCCTTATTCAAGAGATTCTCATGCCTCAGCCTCCCGAGTAGCTGGGAATACAGGTGTGCAGCACCACGCCTGGCTAATGTTTGTATTTTTAGTGGAGATGGGGTTTTGTTATGTTGGCCAGGCTGGTCTCAAACTCCTGGCCTCAAGCAATCTGCCCACCTTGGCCTCCCAAATTACTGGGATTACAGATGTGAGCCACTATGCTGGGTCTCAGACTGTCACATTTCAAGTAGTCAATAATCATACGTGGCTAGTGGCTACCATATTGGGCAGCATATATCTAAACTGTTCTAAAATGTTAGTACTCCTTACCATAGTGTCTTTCAGATTTAGCCCCTAACAATAAAAATGGGACTTTTTCTCCTGCTAACTAAGGTTCCCATGCACTCAACAAATGCATATTCTACTCAGAATTATCTGTGACATAGTAGGCTTTGATGGAAAGCCATGTAGAATGACCACCAATCAGCACAAGATGGGAAGCTTCTGGAGGACAGGCACCCAGGCTCATGCTGCTGCTCTGCTCTCCACCCCTCCCCATTCCCCACATCCCCCAACTCCACCTGCCCACCCAACCCCCACCCCTAGCCCGTAGTTGTGGCCTCCAAAGGATACACTTGCTGTTTATTAGTGTCTTATTGTATATTGAGCACCAAACTTACACCAAGTTCTGGAGATACAGGAGTGAAGCCTATAGCTGTACAATGTCAGGTAGAGATATATGCTATGAAAACAAAACAGTGCTTCCTATGTAATGAAGGAGGAGGGCATTTCTGTATTCCAGGACTTCTTGGAATTTCAGATTGTGTTTATATGATTTTCTTTTTTCTCTTTTTTTTTTTTGTAGTTTTTGCTTATTCAATCAGTCTTTTAAGCAAATGTATATTGCTACATTTTCCCCAGTATATCATTGTTTTACTGTCCTTATAGTACTAGAACTTAGTTGAAAGAATAAAACATTCACATTGAATCTGCTTGTCTTTTAATATTCAGATGTGTAGTATGCAGCAAGAAGGGTAAGGGGATAGCAAGTGACTGGAGCCAGGGAAGTGACTCCTGTACTGAGTGATCAGAGGCTGGGCATGGTGTCTCACACCTGCAATCACAACACTTCGGGAGGCCGAGGCAGGAGGATCTCTTAAGTCCAGGACAAGAGCAGCCTGGGCAACATGGCAAAACCCCGTCTCTACAAAAAAAAAAAAAAAAAAAAAAAAAAATTAATTAGCCAGACGTGATGGTGCGTGCCTGTGGTCCCAGCTACTCAGGAGACTGAGGTGGGAGGATTGCTTGAGCCCAGGAGTTTGAGGCCACAGTGAGCCGTATTTGCACCACTGCACTTCGGCCAGGGTGACAGAGTTAGACCTTGTCAATAAATACTTAAATAAGAAAACAGTGATCAGACAGGCCTCATTGACAAGGCAACATTTGAGCAGAAATCTGAATGAAAAAGGGGCAAAGGGGTAAGGCATATAAGTATCTGGGGAAAGAACTTACAGACATTAGGAATAGTTAGGCCAGACGCGGTGGCTCACACCTATAATCCCAGCACTTTGGGAGTCCGAGGTGGGTAGATCACTTGAGGCCAGAGTTGGAGACCAGCCTGGCCAACATAGAGAAACCCCATCTCTGCTAAAAAACAAAAAAAGTAGCTGGGCGTGGTGGCTCACGCCTGTAATCCCAGCACTTTGGGAGGCCAAGGCAGGCGATCATGAGGTCAGGAGTTCAAGACCAGCCTGGCCAACATGGTGAAACCCCATCTCAACTAAAAATACAAAAATTAGCCAGGCATGGTGATGCACGCCTATAATCCCAGCTACTCGGGAGGCTGAGGCAGAAGAATCGCTTGAACCCCGGAGGTAGAGGTTACAGTGAGCCGAGATCGTGCCACTGCACTTCAGCCTGGGCAACAGAGCGAGACTCCATCTCAAAAACAAACAAACAAACAAAACACAAAAAATTAGCTGGGCATGGTGGCTCATGCCTGTAATCCTAGCTGCTCTGGAGGCTAAGGCAGGAGTATCACTTGAATCCAGGATGTGGAGGTTGCAGGGAGCTGAGATTGCGCCACTGCACTCCAGCCTAGATAACAGAGTGAGACTATCTCAAAAAAAAAAAAAAAAAAAAAAAAGGAGTAGTTAAACACTAATACCCTGAGGTTATAGTGACTCTTTGGCCCACTTGGAGGCCATTGTAAAGTACAGTGAGAGGTAGGGAGATGTCAAAGGTTGACAGTGAGGTCAGAGTAAGCCAGATCTTGTAGAACCTTGAAAGCCATGGTGAAGACACAGGATTTATTCTAAATGTTATAGGTAGCTTTTGGAGGCTGAGGCGGGAGGATTGCTTGAAGCCAGAAGTTCGAGACCAGCCTGGGCAACAAAGTGAGATTCCGTCTCTACAAAAAATTAAAAAAGAAATTTAGCTAGGCATGATGGCTCATGCCTATAGTCCCAACTACTTGGAAGGCTGAGGCAGGAGGATCGCTTGAGCCAGGGAGGTCAAGGCTGCAATGAATCGTGTTTGCACCACTGTGTTCCAGCCTGAATGACAAAAGCAAGACCCTGTCTTTCTCTCTCTCTCTCTCTCTCTATATATATATATATATGTATATGTATATATAAAATGCTAAACGAAAAAAAAATCAGCTAAGTGAAAGAAACAGTCCTTTTGTATGATTATGTGTATAGAAGATAGACACAGCTGGGTGCGGTGGCTCATGCCTATAATCCCAGCACTTTGGGAGACCAAGGTGGGTGGATCACTTGAGCTTAGGAGTTCAAGACCAGCCTGGGCAACATGACGAAACCCCATCTCTATAACAAACAAACAAATAAATAAATAAAATAGCACCACATATTGTATGATTCTATTTATCTAAAATGTGCAGAATAGGCAAAT
Source organism: Chlorocebus sabaeus (assembly GCF_047675955.1). Lineage (NCBI taxonomy): Eukaryota > Metazoa > Chordata > Mammalia > Primates > Cercopithecidae > Chlorocebus > Chlorocebus sabaeus. The sequence goes on along the minus strand of NC_132908.1, from coordinate 64,242,891 downwards.
TTATAGAGACAACAGGTAGATAAGTGGCTTCCTAGGGCTGGGGCTCAGAGTAGGAAGGATGGATGAGTGAGAATGGAGAATGAGCAGTGACTGTTAATGGGTACAGGCTTTCTTTTAGGGATATTGAAATAGATTGTGGTGATGGTTGCTTGATTCTATTAATAGACTAAAAGCCACTGAATTGCATGCTTTAAATGGGTAAGTTTTATAATATGTGAAATATATCTCAATAAAGAAGAAAAGAAAGAATGAAAGAACGAAAAGAAAGAAAGAGAAAGAAAGAGAAAGGAAGGAAGAAAAAGAAAGAAAAAGAAAGAAGAAAGAAAGAAAGAAAGAAAGAAAGAAAGAAAGAAAGAAAGAAGAAAGAAAGAAAGAAAGAAAGAAAGAAAGAAAGAAAGAAAGAAAGAAAGAAAGAAAGAAAGAAAAGGAAAGAAAAAAAGGAAAGAAAAAAAAGGAAAGAGAGAGGGAAGGAAGGAGGGAGGGAGAGGGAGAGAGGGAGAAAGGGAGAGAAGAAAGGAAGGAAGGGAGGAAGGAAGAAAGAAAGAAAGAAGGGAAGGCGGGAGGGAGGGAGAGAGGGGCTGGGCACGGTGGCTCACACCTGTAATCTCAACACTTTGGGATGCTGAGGTGGGAGGATCACCTGAGGCTAGGAGTTGGAGACCAGCCTGGGCAACATAACAAGACATCATCTCTACAAAAAAATTGAAAAATTAGCCAGGCATGGTAGTATGTGCCGGTAGTCTCAGCTACTCAGAATGCTGAAGCCAGGAGGATCACATGAGCCCAGGAGTTCAAGGCTGTAGTAAGCCGAGATTTCACCACTGCATCCCAGCCGGGGTGACAGAGCAAGACCTTCTCTTTAAAAAAAAAAAAAAAAAAAAAAAAAAAGTCTGGGTGCGGTGGCTCACGCCTGTAATCCCAGCACTTTGGGAGGCTGAGGCGGCCAGCCTGACCAACATGGTGAAACCCCGTCTCTACTAAAAATACAAAAATTAGCTGGGCATGGTGGCACGTGCCTGTAATCCCAGCTACTCAGGAGGCTAAAGCGGGGAATCGCTTGAACCCAGGAGGTGGAGGTTGCAGTGAGGCAAGATCACACCACTGCACTCCAGCCTGGGCGGCAGAGTGAGACTCTATCTCCAAAAAAAAAAGAAAGATCATTGGCTGCTGGCTTAACCTTAGATCAAGAATCTGCAAACTACAGCCCATGGACGAAATTCAGCCACTACCTTTTTTAGAAAGCCCATGAGCTAAGAATGGGTTTTACATTTTTAGATGGTTGAAAAAAAATCAAAAATATTTTGTGCTATGTAAAAATCATATGAAATTCAAATTTCAGGCCGGGGCGTGGTGGCTTACGCCTGTAATCCTAACACTTTGGGAGGGCAAGGCGGGCGGATCACCTGAGGTCAGGAGTTCAAGACCAGCCTAGCCAACATAGTGAAACCCCATCTCTACTAAAATACAAAAATTAGTCGGGCATGATGGCAAGTGCCTGTAATCCCAGCTGCTTGGGAGGCTGAGATGAGAGAATTGCTTGAACCCGGGAGATGGTGGTTGCAGTGAGCTGAGATCACACCACTGCACTCCAGCCTGGACGGCTGAGCAAGACTCCATCTCAAAAAAAAAAAAAAAAATCAAATTTCAGTGCCATTGATAAAGTTTTACTGGAATATAGCTATGCTCATTTGTTTATGTGTTGTCTACGGCTGCTCTCAAGCTATAACACAGAGCTGAGTGGTTGAGTTGACAGAGACCATGTGGTTAGCAAAGCAAAGCCTAAAATATTTACTGTCAGACCTTTTACAGAAAAAAACTTGCTGACCCCCGGCCTAGACTACAGCAGAGCAAGAGAGGAAGTGAAGAGGAAGTTAAGAGGCTCCTGCAGTATCCAGATGAAAGATAATGGTGGTTTGGTCTATGGTGGTAATAGTGGTGTTAGAGGTGTTCACACTCTGAATATTCTTGCTGGTAGAACTGACAGGGTTTGCTGATGAATTGAATGTAGGGTGAGAGAGAATGGACAACTCCTTTGTTTATTTCCTGAGCAACCAGATGAATGGTGGATTTTGAGGAATGTGTACACAGGTTTAGCGAGGAAAATCAGGAGTTAGGATCTGAACATGTTGAGTTTGACAATGAAAGTGCAATAAAACCATCCAAGGGAAGGTAAACAGGAGGCACTGGATGTACAGGTCTGGAATTCATGGAAACAGTTAGGCCTAGAGATAAAAATTTGGGAGTCATAAAAGCTGATATGTAAATCCATGAATCTAGATGTTTTGGAATACTGTATATTGTTTATAGGAGAAATACAAAGTAGACATTACAGGTCCACACATTAATATCACAGGGCCTCCTAGAACTTCCTGTGTAATTTGGGAAGGCCACTTCACCTAAATGTAAACTGATCTGAGCCCTTCACATCCATCAGCCTGGGTGGGAGTCACAGCTGCAGAGTGTGGAATTTCCCTTCAGGGTCATTCACCAGGGTTTAAGGTTCATGGCAGATTATCTATTCTCTTTTACTTTCTCCCTGAAGTCCACTGAGGACAATGTGTTGACAGGACATGCTACTTATGTTTCCTTTTTCACACCTTCTGGGGACTTCTCAGTTTGGAAATTTAAATTGTTCCCCTTGTGAGCATTCTGCTACCCAAACCCGCCTTCATTCCTTGTGCTCAAGGGAGCCAGGGAGTTTTTATGTTGATCACACAAATGATGTTTTTAAGAAAATAGACCAGTGGCAGTCTCACATTTCCCATTACTCATGATGTGAGATTATGACTGTGATCTTGGAAAGGAAGAGGATGACATAAGCAGCAGATATTCATCCCAACTGTGTAGCTTGTCTGTGGTATGGGTAAGTGGATGACTCAAATGTAAACCCCTTGACATGGCATCAGGGCTCCTCATAGGCTGGCCCATCTGCTTGTGCTGGTTCATATCCCAACAAAGACACACACCTACATGCAGGCAGGGCCACATACACATACACACACACATGCACACACACAGACACACACACACACATTGAAGTTCAGCCACACCCCAAGCACCCCACATGCTTTCTCTCTATACCTTTTCACTTGCTGTTTCCTCTTCCTGGATTTCTCGCTTTTTAAGATTTGCCCTAAGCCAGGGGCGGTGGCTCACGCCTGTAATCCCAACTCTTTGGGAGGCTGAGGCAGGTGCATCACTTGAGGTCAGCAGTTTGAGACCAACTTGGCCAAGATGGTGAAACCCCATCTCTACTAAAAATACAAAAATTAGCCAGGCATGGTGGCAGGCAACTGTAATCCCAGCTACTTAGGAGGCTGAGGCAGGAGAATCGCTTGAACCTGGGAGGTGGAGATTGCGGTGAGCCAAGATTGCGCCACTGCACTGTAGCTTGGGCAACAGAGCGAGACTCCATCTCGGGAAAAAAAAAAAAGATTTGGTCTGAATGTGGCCCACTGGAAGACTATCTTGACATTTCCTAAGTTTTTGTCTCTCTGCTCTCATAACACACTGAATTCCCCTGTTCTAGCAGTGCTAATTCTATTGTGATCATGTATTCATATGTCTTTCTCCCTCACTGGACTGTACTCTTTTCATGTTTTCATGAAACAAACACCTAGCACCTATCACAGTACCCAGCATTTGCATGTGCTTAACAACATATCTGCTGAGAGAGCACTCTATGCTATGCCCAAGATGACTTCTGCAGAGTGAGGGGACTGGAGCCAGCAGTGAAGGGGTAGATTTGAAATGCAAAAAGCTGAGTCTTGTTTGGCTTTGGGGGCTGACAGCAGCTGTTCTGCACATCCTTTTGTTCTACCAGCCTTGGTTTCTTTGAGCCTTAAAGCAGTGCTGGCCCTCCTTGTCTTTTCAAGGCAGTCAGGGATTTGCAAGTTCCCCCAAGCTCCTTTACCATCACATTCTTTCCAACAGCCTACATCACAGCATAAGGCATCTCTGAGAACTGCTGCTGCTTTGGAAAACCTCTGCTAAGTCCCAAAGCTCTGCCAGCAGGGTACATTTGTCAGCCATCTTTGCAACCACACATATACATACACATACTTCCCCACGCCATCAGTTTTATGTTGCTTCTGATTGACATATTTTTTTCACCACTATCTAGGCCTAAAGCAACATCAGTTATCCTTGTGCTAGAAATTAGCTATCTGAATTGATTTAAGGTCTGTATTTCCCTTAAGAAATCCTCTCTCCAATAACTTTTTCCAGCTCATAACATGTGAAAAGTAAAATTCCTAGAAGTTGTATTCAGGCAGATGAAAGCAGACTTGAAGTCAGCCTATAGCAGACCAGCCACACATTCTGTGGCAACTTCAGTCAGCAAAGCTAGAGGGCAGCTGGAAGCCCAGGCTCTCTGGAATGTTCTTCATTCATTTAGCCATTCATTGAACAAAAAGGTATTGAGGCCCCACAGGCCTTGTTCTAGGTGCTGCAAATACAGCAGAGGACAAAACAACCAAGGTCCTGAGGTCTTGGGGAGATTATATCTATTAGGGGAAACTGGCAGACCAAAAATAAGTAAGTGAGGGGCTGAGGAATGGTTTCTGTGATTTCTTTTTTTTTTTTTTTTTTTTTTTGAGACGGAGTCTCGCTCTGTCGCCCAGGCTGGAGTGCAGTGGCACGAACTCGGCTCACTACAAGCTCCGCCTCCTGGGTTCCCGCCATTCTCCTGCCTCAGCCTCCCGAGTAGCTGGGACTACAGGCGCCGCTACCTCGCCCGGCTAGTTTTTTGTATTTTTTTGGTAGAGACGGGGTTTCACCGTGTTAGCCAGGATGGTCTCGATCTCCTGACCTCGTGATCCGCCCGTCTTGGCCTCCCAAAGTGCTGAGATTACAGGCTTGAGCCACCGCGCCCGGCCTCTGTGATTTCTTATAGCACCCGAATGGCTTTCCGTGAGTAGAGGACTTGTATTTCTAGAAGTCAGAGCAAGTATTGGTTGACAGAGTTTGGAAAACAGCCTTGTTGAGGCTCCTGAGCCTAGGTCAAGGCCGATGCCTGGGCCTGGCATGCAGCATGACCTGACTGGCAAGGATGGCAATCTTTGTGGACTTGTTTGTTTTAGTTTCTCTCTCTTTTTTTTTTTTTTTTTTGAGACTGAGTCTCGCTCTGTCGCCCAGGCTGGAGTGTAGTGGCGCAATCTCAGCTCATGCAAGCTCTGCCTCCCGGGTTCATGCCATTCTCCTGCCTCAGCCTCCCGAGTAGCTGTGACTACAGGCACCCGCCACCACGCCCGGCTAATTTTTTTTGTATTTTTAGTAGAGGCGGGGTTTCACTGTGTTAGCCAGGATGATCTCAGTCTCCTAATCTCGTGATCCACCCTCCTCGGCCTTCCAAAGTGCTGGGATTACAGGTGTGAGCCACCGTGCCTGGCCAGTTTTTCTTTCTTTTAAGGTTTCTCAGGCATACTTTTCTTGGGGGAAGTGGTGCTGCTAGCACTTTACATGCTTGAAAATAGCAGGAAATGAAGATTTCATTTCTGCAAAATAGATCATTCTCTCCTCAACTAGCACATCTCCTCTCAAACTAGCTAGACTGTCATTACTGACCCATTCCAGAGGACACATCCAGTACCAAACACCTCCAAATAGGAGTGTTGTCCTGCACAGGGATTTATATCCTCCTCTCCCCACCACAGGCCTCCTCCTATGTGGCCAATTTAGACTTGTTCAAGGGCACTATTATTTTCTCCATTGAGACAGAATCTTGGGGCTTGAATCTGCAGGTGAAGTAAGTGGCAGGTTCAGCTTCCTGTGATGCGGTCCACTGAGCATGGGCTTAGAGTGCTAGGCTCCCCTAGCTGACTCTCCCTAGTTTCACCCTTTTCTTGCTACTTCACCTACTGTCTTTCTGTCCATCACAAATCAGACCTAAGCTGAACTCTTTCTTCTTGCCATCCTCTCTCCCTCTCCTTCATCCCTGTCCCTCTCCCGCTTAGGTCTTCCCTCTGGCCTCCAGATTCCAAGGTGGAATCCCTGTCTTCATTGTCCTCTGAACTCCATAGGCTCTGCCCATTGAAATCTTGTGCTGGTTTTTCCTGTGGTTTTGGATACTCAACATCTTTCCATCTTTCTCAGTTTTATGAGTGCAGTCTACTCTGTTCGTTCCTTTGGAGATCTCCCATGTCTCTTTTTGCTTTTCTTTGCAGAAAATCAGCCCTCCAGCCCTTCCTTTTCCTTTTATTTATTTATTTATTTATTTATTTATTTATTTATTTTTTGAGCTGGAGTCTCGCTCTGTCTCCCAGGCTTGAGTGCAGTGGCGTGATCTCAGCTCACTGCAACCTCTGCCTCCCAGGTTCAAATGATTGCCTCAGCCTCTAGAGTAGCTGGGACTACAGGCATGCACCACCAAGCCTGGCTAATTTTTTGTATATTTAGTAGAGACAGGGTTTCACCATGTTGGCCAGGCTTGTCTCAAACTCCTGACCTCAAGTGATCTGCCCAGCTCGGCCTCCCAAAGTACTGGGATTACAGGTGTGAGCCACCGCACCTGGCTAGCCCTCCATTTTCATGCATTCTTTCATATGCATGCTAGGTTCTAGAATACAAAATGGGGATGCATCAAACCAGCCTCTCCCCAGGAAGCTTGGTATAGGGGGAAGAACTGGCCTGAAACTAAGCCAGAGGCCTGCAGAGAGAAGTGAAAGTGTTGGGTGTCTATGGGAACAAAGTGGGAGGATGACCCATTCTGGCTCAGAAAGGTTCCAGCCTCTTCAGGAACAGAATGGGGAGGAGTATTCTGGGCAGATGGAATAGCGTACACAAAGCTAGGGAGGTGTCAAAGAATGTGATGTGTTTTTGGAGTTTTGTGGAGTTTAGTGTCACTGATGATGGGGTGTAAACATAAAGAATGATGGGAGATGAGGCTGGAAAGGTAATTTAGGCTGGGTGCAGTGGCTGATGCCTGTAATCCCAACACTTTGGGAGGCCGAGGTGGGAGGATCACTTGAGCTAACGAGTTTGAGACCAGCCTGGGCCACATAGCAAGACCTCATCTCTACAAAATATCAAAAAGTTAGTGGGGTGTTGTGGCGCACAGCTGTGATCCAGCTACTTGGGAGGTTGAGGCAGGAGGATTGTTTAAGCCCAAGAGGTCGAGGCTGCAATGAGCCATGATGATTGTACCACTGCACTCCAGTGTGGGTGACACAGCAAGGCCCTATTAAAAAAAAAAAAAAAAAGAAAAGAAAAGAAAGAAGGAAAGAAGGAAGGAAAGGAGGGAGGGAGGGAGGGAGGAAGGAAATTTAGGATATGACCTCCAAGAGAAAGGAAATTAACATACTGTTTCATTTAATCCTTACAACACCTTCCAGATTTTACTGCCTCGACTTTGCCTGTGAGGAACCTGAGGCTTGGAGAAGTTGCATGACAAGTGGAAGGCAGCAGAGGCTGGGAGAAGTAGGAGGAGGGAAGGGGATGAAAAGAATTTGAATAATGGGTACAATACAGTCAAATAAAAGGAATAAGCTCTTGTATTTGGTAGTGTGCTAGGAATACTATAGTTAACAATAATATATTGTATATTTCAAACTAGCTAGAAGAAAATCATTGGAATGTTTCTATTACAAAGAAAAGATAAATGTTTGAGGTGATGGGTCTGTCCCAGTGGTTCATGCCTATAATCCCAGGAGGCCAATGTGGGAGGATCGCTTAAGCCCAGGAGTTTAAGACCAGCCTGGAAAACATGGCAAAGCCCTGTCTTTACAAAAAAACTTAAAAATTAGCTGGCTGTGGGCCGGGCGTGGTGGATCATGCCTGCAATCCCAGTACTTTAGGAGGCTGAGGTAGGCAGATCACTTGAGTCCAGGAGTTTGAGACCAGCCAGGGCAATGTGGTGAAACCCTACCTCTACTAAAAATACAAAAAAATTAGCCAGGTGTGGTGGTGCATGCCTGTGGTCCCAGCTATTCCAGAGGCTGAGGTGGGAGGATCACCTGAACCTGGGAGGTGGAGGTTGCAGTGAGCCAAGATTGTGCCACTGCACTCCAGCCTGGGTAACAGAGTGAGACCTTGTCTCAAAAAAAAAAAAAAAAAAAAATAGTAGGGTGTCGTGATGTGCACCTGTGGTCCCAGCTACTCAGGAGGGTAAGGTGGGAGGATCAGTTGAGCCCAGTATGTCGAGGCTGCAGTGAACTGTGATCATGCCACTGCACTCCAGCCTAGGTGATAGAGTGAGACTCTGTCTCAAAAAAAAAAAAAAAAAAAAAAAAAAATGACGTGATGGATATCTTCATTACCCTAAATTAATCATTATACATTGTATCCATGTGTCAAAATATTACATGTACCCCAAAAATATGAACAACTATTACATATCAATAAAAAGAAAACAGTCGCTAAGGGCTTGGGCTCCAGAGTCCTGGGTTTTGTTCCTAGCATCTCCACTTACTTGGTGCACTTAGTCCCCTACCTCTTCCTGGACCTAGTTTCCCATGTGCTCAAAGGGAGTGATGATACCAGAGCCTAGTTTGTTGTCAGGGGAAGATTGGAAGGATTCAGTTTAAAAGTCCATGGCTAATAAATGTTAGCTCTTAAGTGACAGAGTCAGGATTTACCCCAGATATGCTGAGTTCAAAGCCCTTGTGCTTTTCATGTATACCCTACTCCCTCCATTGATTGTGAAGGACATTATGTGCAATGCAAAGGAGAATCTGGATTTATCCCATAGCAACAGGAAGCACTAAAGTTTTTTAAGATGAGGAGTGATTTGGACTCACCTCATATGTTTGAAAGATCACTGTGTGGAGAGGACCTGGGGGCTAGGGGACCAGGACTAGGGGAAAGGAGAGAAAATGGAGAGACAGGCCGGGCGCAGTGGCTCACACCTATAATCCCAGCACCAGCCAAGGTTGGTGGATCATTTGAGACCAGGAGTTCGAGACCAGCCTGGCCAACATGGTGAAACCCCGTCTCTACTAGAAATCCAAAAATTAGCCGGGCATGGTGGCAGGCACCTGTAATCCCAGGTACTTGGGAGGCTGAGGCAGGAAAATCACTTGAACCCAGGAGGCGGAGGTTGCAGTGAACCTAGATTGCACCACTGCACTCCAGCCTGGGTGACAGAGGGAGACTCTAATACTCCCTTCTAATGCTGTGGAAAGAAATCCCAGGGTTCCTGGAGGTCCAGAAACTTCGTAAATGGACACTGGCTCTAATCTCAGTATACGTAAATTGTGGTTTTTCATGTCTTTCTTCTCTCCCAAGCTGAGAGCTTCTTGAGGGCAGGCACAGTGTCTGACTGTGGCCCTGGTGATGCACAATGAGTATTTCTCAAATGAATGACAGACTGTCTTCCAGCGTTCTACACACACACTGTCTCCCCCATTGTTCACTGCCACAGGAAAGCACTCCCCATGATCCCACCATTGCCCAGTGCTTTTGCAAACCCTCCAACCATCCAAAGTGGGAAAGATTCTCCCACTCTGGCCCACCTTCTTTTGCATCGACCTTAAGTGATTATGCGGGCACAGTTTATAGCTTGGCCACCAGAGGGCCAGTCTCAATGCTCAGGATTTTTGAGAGCAACTTCACAAGGGCTTCATTGACATAGCAGCATTTAGAGGCAGATACTTTTGTTAGTTTCAGACTGAATCTGGGGCATCTGTCCATTATGAGGACCTGGTGCCTTTAAAGTACCACTTGCCCTGCTATATCCAGACATTTACTGGGAAAATCCTATGTATCTTCTTCTAGAGTAAAGGCAGGAAAAAAAAAAAAAAAAGGGCTGATGTTATGATAATCTGCCCCCTGCAGGACTTTTGAGGGAGAATGGGTCCCTGGGTAAGGGCGGCACAAAGACCGCCCTGAGCTTCAGGCTTGCCTAGTTAGGGTGCTCCACTCCAGCTTCAGCCCACCCCTGGTCGCTTGATCCTTCAAGCTGACAAGCTCTGGACTTGGAAGACTGCTTGGGCAGGCTGCAAAGCCTTTGACCTCAGCTGCCTCATCAGTAAGACACCAACCACATCTGTCTCACAGAGTCATGTCATGGTAAATGAGCAAACATGTGTCAAAGTGCATTGAAAAATATGGAGCCCTGTGGCAATATAAGACATGTTTATTATACCTCAATCTCCCCACTTAGATCACTACCCAGGGTTAGGATGAACACAAACAATAGCAAATCACGATTATAACAGGTCAAAAGTGGTTTTGAGCACTTGAAGGAAAATGATAGCAGAAAATAACAAGTTTTTAATGATTAAATAGAAATTACTCTTTAGATTGTGCAAGATAAATTACTATTACTCAACATAAAAGTATAATAAAACTTGTTTCAAAAATCAGAAGAGAAATAATCATTGGGACTTTGAATATCAGCATGTCACCCTATAGCCCTACATTTTTACATTTTTTGTGTGTGTGATTGCCTAATTTATTTCAAAACAGTTAAAGTAAGTCACTGGGCACGGTGGTTCATGCCTGTAATCTCAAAACTTTCGGAGGCCGAGGCAGATGGATCACCTGAGATCAGGAGTTCAAGACCAGCCTGGCCAACATGGTGAAACTCCGTCTCTATTAAAAATACAAAAAAAAAAAAAAAAAGAAAAAAAAAGAGAAAAATTAGCCGGGCATGGTGGCAGGTGCCTGTAATCCCAGCTACTCGAGAGGCTGAGGCAGGAGAATCGCTTGAACCCAGGAGGTGGAGGTTGCAGTGAGCTGAGATCACACAACTGCACTTCAGCCTGGGCAACAAAACGACACTCTGTCTCAAAAAAAAAAAGAAGAAAACCAAAGTAAGTCACATACTGTTTTTCCTGATCGTCACACTAGAATTGGTAGATAGTTACTTGGTTTAGATTCTCAAGATAGTACTCTTCTTTATCTAACAGACTCTAGATAATCTGAAGGAAGGGAAACACCATCTACGCGTGCGGCCTGCAGACATACCTGTTGCTGAGAGAGCATCTCTGAACTATTGGCGTACATGGAAGTGTATTAGCAAACCCTCAGAATTTCCAATCAAAAGCCCAGCCTTTACAGGTAAATTGGGATAGACTGGCCCTCCCTAAAGCCCACACCAACTTTCCCTCTCCATACCCTAACAGAAATGGCTTCCATCCAGAGAGCAGAGAGTGCCTGATTTCTGGGGCAGTCTCTGTCATCTCCTTTTATCTTCTGCCCTGCCACAGGCCCTCTCCATGGCTGCTTGCCTGCTGGAACCAACATCCTCCTCCACACTCACTCCTCTGCATTCTGGCTTCACATGGGCAAGGCAAGGCTTCATTCCACTCCCTCCTATTCATCAGGGAATGCCACCATTCTTTCGAGTTTCCTCCAATCATCACACACAGAATGTCCCCAAATGATCATTGTTTGATAGGTGCCTGGCAGCATGGTTCAGCCTATCTGAGACATGAGTACAAAACATTTATGATTATTAATGGATTTTAGCTTCCAGGAGTGTCAAAAGTATCTATTTTGTCTGTGGATCACTGTGTTTGGTTTGATCAGTTAGAAAGGATCAAATGGGTAAATGAATTTAATGACTTTGGGTACATAAGTCGAAATGTCACATGTCCCACTGCCCTTCACTGTTTATAGAGAAAAAAAAAAAAGATTTCCAGCTGGGCACGGTGGCTCATGCCTGTAACCCAGCACTTTGGGAGGCCGAGGCAGACGGATCACGTGAGGTCAGGAGTTCGAGACCAGCCTGACAACATGGTGAAACCCTGTCTGTACTAAAAATACAAAAATTATCTGGGTGTAGTGGCACATGCCTGTAGTCCCAGCTACTTGGGAGGCTGAAGCAGGAGAACCAGTTGAATGTGAGAGACAGAGGTTGCAGTAAGCCGAGATGGTGCCACTGTACTCCAGCCTGGGCAACAGAGTGAGACTCCTTCTCAAAAAAGAAAAGAAAAAAAAAAATAGACTTCCATGCCCCACTTCCTACCACATGCCTTCCAAATCTTAGGGCTACAACTGAAAAGAGAAAGAAGGAAGATGTGTCTGGCAAGTGGCAAGGACCATCTCCTGGGTAGTCTCTCTAGCATCCTCTGGGGCCCCTGGGTCAGTGAAAGCCCTGCTGGAATCAGATCCCCTGGCTTCTGGGAGGTAGCGACACTGCCTACATGTTCTCTTCCAGGCCTACATGATAAGGCACCTCTGGGGCTCATGGACACACCCCTGTTAGACACAGAAGAGGAGGTGCACTACTGCTTCCTGCCCCTAGACCTGGTGGCCAAGTATCCCAGCCTAGTGACTGAAGACAACCTGCTGTGGCTGGCTGAGACGGTGGCCCTCATCGAGTGCGAGTGCAGCGAGTTCCGCTTCATTGGTGATTGCTCTGTCCAGGGGTGGGGTGGGGGCTGGGCTGATAGGGCCCATTCACCCCTCCCCATTACATGTCCCACAGAGGCCCAGCTTGGAGCTCAGGGCCTCAGGAGCTTCCCTGGGTAGAGATGGTGGAAGCATGACAGAGCCTTCCAGGAGGCAAGCAGATTCCAGCATTAGAATCTCGCTAGACTCAGGGCTATTTTATTCCCTATTTGTTTTGGGATGGCCTGGCTGTAAAAGGGCACTGGAAAGTGTCAGGGACCACAGGAGTTGGTGTGAAGGGCAGGGAGCTCAGCTGGTTGCCAGTCGGCTTCTCTTCTTACTCTGCCCTTATGTATCCAGCTGGCCTCCAGGCCTCAGTTCCTCTCACCATAAAATGAGGAATCCAGATTGTTTCAAAGGATGGTGCTACCTGCTCTTAATGTCAGCAAACTCAGAATAAAAGGGAAGGAGGGTGGATAGTGACAGGTTCCCTCAGAGTCATAGCAGAATTGTCCACTTGAGGTAGTGGCCTAAGGAAGGCTGAGATTTTCCACCTTTGACAGAGAGGCTCTCTCCCCCTACTGCCCCAGGATGAGCTCTGTTTGGGATGCGAACTGAATGACCTCTTTGACCCCAAGATGCTACTGCTATCTAGATAGATAGGGCAGTAAACATTCAAGTTACACTAGGAGCCCAAATGCCTGGAACCCCAGTCATTCATATTCATAGTCACCTAGAAAGTTGTCTGTGATGTGCTTCTGTATCTCCAAGTTGATTCACACAGGACATTAGCGTTGGCTCCATCTCTGCCTCCCATACTGCAGTCCAGGCAGGGACAAACTGCAAGTGCCACCCACCAGCCCAGGCTCGGCCGGGCCCCTCCTCTCTAAGCAGCAAGACAACTCCCTCTTTTGGAATGACCTGCTCTTGGGTCAAGACTCGCAGGGTAAGTCTCAGGGCCAGTGTGCCCACCAGGAGGGCCTGGCTTGGGAGCCCCAGGCCAAGCCACGGGAGGCCACACCCATGGCCTCAGACACAGGAAAACAAAGTAATGTGGGGTCTTTCACCTTGAAAACCACACACTCAAAGCTAATCTAATCAGGTATGTTGAGAAGTTGTTTCAGAACAAGGAGAACCTAGGATAAGTTACAGCACCAGAAATCTGCCAAAACCAGGACCTGCAGTTAAACCAGAAATAGCCTCATTAACTCACTGTGTTCCCCTTTGTTTTTCAAGTGAATTTTCTTCGCTCACAGAAGATTTTACTACCGGATAATTTCTCCAACATTGATGTATTAGAAGCAGAAGTGGAAATTCTGGAAATCCCTGCACTCACTGAAGCCATAAGGTGGTACCGGATGAACATGGGTATGTCGCCAGGAAACTTTGGCCTCCCCTTGATAGTCTTGGTTTGACCTGGAAAAGCCAAGAACAATCTCCCCTTCCACAACCACTTCGGGCTTTGGGGGTTAGTGAGAGAAGTGGGTCTTCTGGCTGACTCTGAATCCAAGAAGAGGATTCACAGCCTGAAATCCTGCATGCTGCTCTGCCGGCTCAGCCTTCCCACTGAGGGTAGGGAGTGGACAACCAGCCAGGGTTGTAGGAAGCCCAGCCCAGCCTGGATCAGAAGGAGCCCAGCCTGGGTGGGGAGCCAGGCTGGAATGTCTCGGACCTGAGAGCAGGCTTCTCAGGGGTAGGGGAGGTTTGCCCTGCTTGTGAAAGTGGTGGGGACTAGGAGCACCCACCAGTCACTCCCATCCTTCCTCTTCCAGGTATGGTTGGAGGTGTGGGAAATGCTCAGTGCTTCACGCATCTCACCTGCCTCCAAATTCCCTCATCACCTCACCTGGAAACCCCCGGCTGCTGTGCCTGTTTCTGCCTATTCCTGACACTTGCTGACCCCTGTCCAGCCCAGGCCTTCATGCTCCCAGCCCTACCTCATTCCAGCTTGTTCTTCTCCTCATGGTTTCCTCAGGGCCGTTCATCATTCCATTTCCCAACTCCGCCTCCATGGAAGCTACTGTGCATGTTATAGGGCACCAGCCACCTAAGCATGGCTTCAGCCACCATCCTGAGAATGTGTAGAACTGCACTGCGCATGGGAAATTTGGCCTGGGCATCACCAGACATTTATCCCATGGCAATCAAGCCTTTCCTTATCTTCAGGCATAGATTTCCCAGCCTTCTCCCAGACAAATAGAAACCCATCCTCTTGACCAGGTGCTGGTGGCTCATGCCTGTAATCCCAGCACTTTGAGAGGCCAAGGCAAGCAGATCACTTGAGGTCAGGAGTTCAAGACCAGCCAGGCCAACATGGTGAAAATCCATCTCTACTAAAATACAAAAATTAGCCGGGCATGGTGGTGTGTCCCTGTAATCCCAGCTACTTGGAAGGCTGAGGCAGGAGAATTGCTTGAACCTGGGAGGAGGAGGCTGCAGTGAACTGAGATCATGCCACTGTACTCAAGCCTGGGTGACAGAGCAAGACTCCTTCTCAAAAAAGAAACCCACCCTCTGTGGGGAGTGGCATGCTGCAGCAGGTCTCAGGACCCTGTCCTAGGGCCTTAGAATCCACTTAAGGCAGTGTGAGTTCAGCCCCTTCCCTCAAAGCCTTCTATTCCTCAGAGAACACAGATGCTCCACAGAGCAATGCAAAGATGGAGGAATTGTGTTGACATCCAGGCTCTGGAAGCTGGCAGCACTCCTCAAACACAAAAGGTGGCTTTAACATCACAATAAGGGAAACAGCTGTGGTAACCTTGGTGCTGGACAGAGCTGACCTCAAATCCTAGCCCTGCCTCTGCCTAGCTTTGCAGTTTAGGGCAAGATACTTCATTAGCCTCTCAGGGCAGCTTCTTCAACATGAAATGATGATAGCACTACCCCCTCTTGTAGGGTTGCTCTGAGGATTGGAGATGATCCACGAACATCCCCCAGCAGTGTGCCCACTGGCACATTGTTGCCACGGCAGCAGGGTCCTGAAGGCTGTGATAACTGTATTCTCTGGACTGTACCCTGGGCTCACTGTAGGAGAAAAGGTCCCACCCATAAACCAGCAACCCAAATACCCACCCTGAAAATAATGCCACAAGGTATGTCTCTGGGGGAAATTCTGCCCAGGAGAGCCAGCAATAGGGGCTGTGAATCCAGGAAGCCTATAACACACATTGAGTTTCCAGGCTATGGTTGCCGTTCCTTACCCTTGGATGGTTACAGTAGAGCTTGGGACTAATGAAGACTCCTGCAGAGGCTGGGGCCAGATGGCTGCTTTCCTGAAACTTAGGAAATTCAGATGCTAGTGATACAGCAAATGAATCCCCCCACTCCCAACTCACCTTCCAACAAATAGTTATGATTTCTAAGCCTGAGTATACAAAAAAATTATACTGATTTTGAGAAGATCTCGACTTGGACTGTGCAAGGAAATATCCTCCCTCTGAGCCTCCTTGGTATAATGGATGTAGCAGTAGGAACCGAGCCCCAAAGCCTCCAATCCAGCTATGACCATGGGGGTCTAGGAAGACCATACCTTCCTAGAGTTCACAGTCTAGTTCTATACACCCTTTTCCTTGACACAGGTGGCTGTTCCCGGACCACCTGTCCTCCCCTGAGCCCCGGGAAGGGGGCCCGCACAGTCAGCCTGGAGTCTGTGAAGCCGCTCTACACGATGGCCCTGGGTCTGCTGGTCAAGTACCCGGACTCTGCGCTGGGCCAGCTTCGCATCGAGAGCACGCTAGACGGAAGCCGACTGTACATCACAGGGAACGGCGTCCTCTTTCGGCATGTCAAGTGAGGCCCTCCTTAGGGCACGCTGAGTCCCATCACGCTTGGCTCTGCCCTTCCCTCTCAGAATAAACTGGGGCCTTTCCCACTAGCCAGAGAGGAAGTGTGTCCTTGGGGCCAGCCCATCATTTTAGCCATTCCCATCACCAGCACCACCAAACTACCACCAGGTTAGGGCCTCAAAGGAGAGGGCTGGTGCCAAGGTACGAGGGTTGCTAAGGTTCAAAGGCTTCAGACCATTTCCTCTTTCTGTCCTCTGCAGTCCATTTCCCTGGTTCTAGCCCTGTGCTAGGTCTGAGGTGACCAGGCCACAGTCACACCCTCAGGGAGCTGGGTACCTCCCTGTGCAGACCCCTCTACAAAGGTCCTCTGCCACTCTTGGGAGGCTCACTGGACACACAGAATGGCCATAGCCAGGGGTGAGCCCTCCTTAGAAGCAGGGCAGGCCAGGCCAGGCCAGGCTTCCCAGAGGTGCTGGTCCCCAGCCCTTGCCTTGTGGGATGAGCTCAGGATGTCTTCAGTGCAGGGGCAAGGAATCCAACCCTGTTTTGTGGAAGGGCAAACTGAGGTGCAGAACAACAGTGCAACTCTCTTGAGGGTCGCAAAATAGTCTGGTACCAAAATTTAAGGTAGAAGTGGGTTTTCTGGAGCCCCTGTGAGAGGGTCAGCTGACCCTGAATGCTGTCTTTTCCCAATATTGTTGTTTTGGGCTCTTTTGGCCCATAAAGTCCATTTCTTTCAGAGATGTCCACCCTGATGTCACAGAGGGCAAAGACAGGTGCCTTGAAAGGGAAAGTTTGGAGAAGGGGGTTGATGTTCAGACCCCAGTCTTTTTCCAAGACTGTGGCAGGCTGTGGTACAGTGACTGAGATGTCTTGGGCAAATGCGTATGGGGCAAGAAGGGAGTGGCTGGGCCCTCGGCTGGCCCTGGAACCTGAAACAGGGCCTGGAGACATGAAATTAGTCCATTTAGAGGGATTTGCTGAAATAAGTCAAGTTCAGTTCCAAAAATGTGACCTGTTATCCAGACTTACTCTCCTACAAGGTTAGACAGATTTCCAGTTAAAACAAGGAAACGGGCCGGGCGCAGTGGCTCACACCTGTAATCCCAGCACTTTGGGAGGCCAAGGCAGGCAGATCATGAGGTCAAGAGATTGAGACCATCCTGGCCAACATGGTAAAACCCCGTCCTTACTATAAATACAAAAAATTAGCCGGGTGTGGTGGCGGGCACCTGTAGTCCCAGCTACTCAGGAGGCTGAGGCAGGAGAATGGCATGAACCTGGGAGACGGAGCTTGCAGTGAGCCGAGATCGCGCCACTGCACTCCAGCCTGGGTGACAGAGTAAGACTCCATCTCAAAAACAAAAACAAAAAAAAAAAGAAAAAAAAAGAAACCCTGTCTCTATTAAAAATACACACACAAAAAAAACATTAGCTGGACGTGGTGTTGGGTGCCTGTAGTCCCAGCTACTCTGGACGCTGAGGCAGGAGAATCGCTTGAACCTGGGAGGTGAAGGTTGCAGTGAGCTGAGATCATGCCACTGAACTTCAGCCTGGCGACAGAGTGAGACTCTGTCTTAAAAAAAACCAAAAAACAAAAAACAAGGAAATGATGTGAATAATGCCTGATTGGAGCCAGTGTTGTGGCAAGGCATCCTAGGCATGGAAAGTTTACAGGCTTTACTCTATTGGGGTGCAATGCTGATGTTCTTCATAACACGCCTTTCCTCTGGGTAGGAACTGGCTGGGGACTTGCCGGCTGCCCCTGACAGAGACCATTTCCGAGGTATACGAGCTCTGTGCCTTCCTGGACAAAAGGGACATCACCTACGAGCCAATGAAAGTGGCTTTGAAGACTCATCTGGAGCCGAGGACTTTGGCACCCATGGATGTGCTCAGTAAGTGAGAAAGCTTCTAGGTTTGAATTTAGCATCAGGGGAGTATCTGGGGGATTGGAGGGAATAGATGAGGTGGCCAGGACGAGGAACTGTAGATGGAGGAGGAGGGGAAAGCCAGGCCAATATTTTGGATTTTTACGAAAGGGAAACTTTAATGTTAAGTGCTCTGTCCTCACCTCCAAGCCCACAATTCATCTCCAGCAGCAGACAGGGCTGTTACCCAGTCTGTAGCCATGTAGGACCCCCAAGGCAGGCCTGCCTTGACCCTGGGAGCTGACTTGCTGTGCTTCTCATAGCCATGCAGGGAGGAGCCTCCTCGATGTTAAACAGAGCTGTCCCTGGGTCCATTTAATAGCTGAAAAATAGGTTCAGAGAAGAAAACTCGCTCAAGTTACACAGTGGTCAAGCTGGGGTTTGACTGAGTCCAAAGCTACTGTTGTTTTCACCAGCTGCCTATAACTTCTTATTACCAAAATCTGGGGGGCGAAGTTTAAGCTGTATTACTATCATTTAGCACCATTCAACATTTATTGAGTACTGGTCATATACCAGGACAGCAGTAGACATTGGTGGTACAGAAGTAAGCAACACAGTCTCTGTCTTCCTAGAGTTCACAGTCTAGTTCTATACATCTTACCTCTTGGTTATATAATCTAGTTATATACCCTTCATTCATTACACAGCTCATTAGAAACTGCTTCCCAAACATCAGAACAAGGCCTACATATAGTCAGCTCCAGGAAAAGGGTCATGGGTTCATCTTCCCAGCATACAGCCCCCATTCTCCAGACATGCCTAGAGGCTTAGTCTCATAAAGGTGACAGGGATTTGATGGGAGTAGGCTCCATGACATTTGCCAAACCACAAACACAAACACACAGAGGGAGATTCTTAGCTTCAGTCTGAGTGGCCACATGAAAAGCTACACACCCAGGACACACCCAGCCAGAAACCAGAGGCAGTTGGCATTGTAGGTGGACAGGGTCATCAACCCAGCTTTCCTGAGGGAGGAGGGTCAGGTGAAGAGTGGCAGTGCCCTTTCCCACCTCACCACCCAGGAAACCTTGCAGCAAGCAAGGTTTATGTCAGGGATTTCTGCTGCTTCTCAGAGTAGGCAACACAATATGACTGAGGAAAGATATTGAGACTTAACGTGAAATACACTAATGACCAAAGGGCCCTACCTGCTTTCCCTTCTGGCCATATGATTATGTGTTCTATCTCCTTGATTCCCATAGATAAGTGGACAGCAGAGATCACTGTGTATTCCCCACAACAGATCATCAAAGTGTATGTTGGAAGCCACTGGTATGCAACCACCCTGCAGACACTGCTGAAGGTACTGCCAGCCTTGGCTGCCCTGCTCCCCATCTGGCATCACCACCTGAGCTGCTCTGGGGGCCATCACCTGGCCCTCACACAGCTTCCAGCACTTGCTTAGAACAAAGACTTTCCCGGAAGGCGCGGTGGCTCATGCCTGTAATCCCAGCACTTTGGGAGGCTGAGGTGGGCAGATCACGAGGTCAGGAGTTCAAGACCAGCCTGACCAACATGGTGAAACCCTATT
This sequence comes from Chlorocebus sabaeus, assembly GCF_047675955.1. NCBI lineage: Eukaryota > Metazoa > Chordata > Mammalia > Primates > Cercopithecidae > Chlorocebus > Chlorocebus sabaeus. Next base: position 64,223,368 of record NC_132908.1, on the reverse strand, counting down.
TGTACTAAAAATACAAAAATTAGCAGGGTGTGGTGGCACATGCCTGTAATCCCAGCTACTTGGGAGGCTGAGGCACCAGAATCACTTGAACCCAGGTGGTGGAAGTTGCAGTGAGCCGAGGTTGCCCCACTGCACTCCAACCTGGGTGACGGAGTGCAACTCTGCCTCAAAAAACAAAACAAATAGAGCGCAAGTGAACCGAGCAGCCTGCTGGGAAGGCCCTCTGGAGTTTGGGTAGGGAGGGGGCCAGCTCTGAGGGGCCTGGACTGAGAAGGAGGTATGGTGGGCTTCCAAATGCCTTGAGAGGGTGGTCTAGGGGCCATGAAAAGTTGAAGCAGGGATGATGTGCTTCTCCCTGGATGCTCTGCTCCCTACCATAGTTCCCTGTGACTGACAAGACAGGGAGATGGAAATCTCAAAGCTTCTGCTCTAGTGTAGTTGGGAAAGGGGAGTGAAAGAAGATTGGCCTGTCCCTTCCCAAAGACCGAGGCTCTGAGACTGAGTCTGGTGTCCAACCCCCTCCAGTATCCAGAACTGCTGTCCAACCCTCAGAGAGTGTACTGGATCACATATGGACAAACCCTGCTCATCCACGGGGATGGCCAGATGTTCCGACACATTCTCAACTTCCTGAGACTTGGCAAACTCTTTTTACCATCTGAATTTAAGTAAGTGAAGCAAGGACACAGTAAGATGAAATCATGAAGGCTGACCCCTCCCTTAGCAACAAAGGAGACCTGATTTGCAGCCTTCAGGGAGGAGGTTATTTTATTTCGGCAGCAGCAGCTCCAGGAGCTTATGCCCCCTCCCACACTCCCACCCTAGCTGCCCAGTCAGACATCTCGTTGTCATTTGTAGGGAATGGCCCCTCTTCTGCCAGGAGGTGGAGGAATACCACATTCCATCCCTCTCAGAAGCCCTTGCACAATGTGAAGCATACAAGTAAGGAAACTTTATCACGACTCTATGTTTAGAATTTGGTCCTTTAAATTCCTCTTGAAATCCTGTCCTAAGTCCCACTCCTAGAGGATCCTGTTCTCCTTGGGGTTGAGGAAGTGAAGCAGGCCCAGGATTGGCCAGTGACCTAGGCAAAACTCTTTAAGAGCCCCTTCTTCTCTGCTGTCTAGCATTAACTCCCAGCCAAAGGGCAGATCTGACCAACTGGCCAATGGCCTGATGGAAGTCTCTGCTCACTAACCCACCCCTCTTTCTGCAGGTCATGGACTCAGGAGAAAGAATCTGAAAATGAAGAAGCTTTTCCCATCAGGAGGCTGCACGTGGTGACAGAAGGGCCAGGGTCACTGGCAGAGTTCAGTAGAGACACTAAAGAAGTAAGCCCCAGCCTCCTCTGGTTGTTGTTGTCCTCAAAAACCACTACCACCAGGCTCAGGGTGGAGGGGGGCAGGCTCAGCTACTGAGGGATGCAGTAAAACGAAAGAGCAGGGCCTACATGGATTCCTAGGACAGAACCTGGTTTCTGAACCGTGAAGGAGGCACAGGAACTTACTGGCCACTTGTGGCCTGCGATGCTGATTGAATCTCCTGTTGGAATGACAGGCCACTGGGCTGGTACCACCCCCACTCAGCCTGAGTAAAGCTCAAGTGGGTGACCCCTGTCAGGGATGAGATTGTTCAGGGAGAGCAAGTGAAGTCCTGGAGGCCCAGCTTATTAGATCTTGGGCAAGGTGTTGATGTCCATGCCCAACCTATCCAGAGTTACTGTGCCCTTCCCTCCCCAGACCACAGCCTACATGCCTGTGGACTTTGAAGACTGCAGTGACAGGGTTCCATGGAACAAGGCTAAGGGAAACCTGGCCAGGTCCAACCAGATGGAGGAGGCTGAGCAGTACACCCGGCCCATCCAGGTGTCCCTATGCCGAAATGCCAAGAGGGCTGGCAACCCCAGCACATACTCACACTGCCCTGGCTTGTGTACCAACCCCGGACACTGGGGGAACCACCCTGAGAGCCCCCCAAAGAAGAAATGCACCACAATCAACCTCACACAGAAATCTGAAACCAAAGACCCTCCCGCCACTCCCATGCAAAAACTCATCTCCCTGGTGAGAGAATGGGACATGGTCAATTGCAAACAGTGGGAATTCCAGCCACTGACAGCCTCCCGGAGCAGCCCCTTGGAGGAGGCCACCCTGCAGCTCCCCTTGGGAAGTGAGGCTGCTTCCCAGCCCAGCCCCTCAGCTGCCTGGAAAGTCCATTCCACAGCCTCAGACAAGGATCCAGGACCACAGGCAGGGGCTGGAGCTGGACCGAAAGACAAGGGGCCAGAGCCAACCTTCAAGCCATACTTCCCCCAAAAAAGACCCATCACCCTGAAGGACTGGAGCAAGCAGAGGACCAAGGAGAGAGGTGAGTCCTGTCCCACTTTGATCTAAGTCTTATTCACAACAGAGAAGGCAAACTCCTTGGCCAAGATGGCAGAGCAAGTTAGTGACAAAGGAGGACTAGACCCCCCCTGCTCACCAATGCCATCTCTGTGCCAGGCAGCAGACACAGAAATGACTGGCACATTGGCATGGCTGGAGGGGCCAGGAGAACACATATGGTGAAGGGATGAGCGCTGTGGGAAGAGGGTGCCTATGAAGCAGGAGCACAAAAGAGGCTGAGGGCTGGGGAGTCAGCAGGGGAAGGATGAAGTCCAGGATGTTTGGAAGTGCAGGGCATGAGTCTAGCTGGAGGCCAGGCTTCACGTGCAGATGTGATAAAAGATGAGGCTGAAGACAGAAGTCATCAGGACAGGGCTTGCGGGCCAGCTTCAGGATGTGGTACTCCGTTCTGACCAGGACAGGAGTGAGCAGCCTCTGAAGGATTTTAGACAAGAGCACGGGGATCAGGTGTGCCCATCAGAAAGTTTGCTCCAGGAGCAGAGGAAATGCAGCAGGAGCTAAGTGTTCGAAGCCACTTGGAGTTCTTTCTAGGCTAGGGGAAGGCGGCTAGGCAGCTAGGGGACGGAAGGAGGGTTGGGCCAAGGACGAGCCAGGTTTCTAGCCTGTGGGACTACAAGGGGGTGGATGGGCCCTTACTGAGGTGTGAGTAAGAGAAAGAGCAGAGCTTGGGGAAGGACACACACTAAGTGTGAAATGCCAAGGGACATCCAGGTGGAGAAGCCCAGGAGGTAGCAGGGGCTACAGGGACTGAGCTGGATAGCTTGTGTAGCCAGCTAAGGGGAGGCGGCCAAGGAACTGTGCTGAGAATTGCTGTGCCAGGCTGCTGCCTCTGCTCCCTCAAAGCCCTGCCTGCAGTATTGTCACCTTCCCTATTAGTGGCTCCAGCCCTGCTTGGAGGGGCCTTCTTGGACTCTTGCCTGTGAGCCCTAAGTTGGTCTGTTAAGCTTGGGATGACAAAGCATGTCCACTCTCTGGACATGCATCAAAGGCTGGCCCCAAAAGCTCTCAACTTAAAATTTTATAAAGATTTCTAGCCCTCAGCTGGGTTACTATCCACTCCATTTGAGACGTCTTAGTTCAACAGAGGAATCTGGAGTTTCTTGGAGTTCCAAAATGTTCAGGATTTGACTTGCAGTGATGCCAGGGCAATGAAGAGAGGAGAGGCCAGACAGGCCCCTGCCAGCCCAGGGTGTCACTTCTGAGAAACTAGAGATGGCAGCTGTTGCAAGGCTGGGGTAACTTGATTGTACTGTCCTGTCACCAGAGGTCCCCTCCCTCCTTGGGCTCTGAGGTGGCTTAAGGAGAGCCCCTGCTTAGGTAGATTTGATGGTAATTGAAGAAAAGAATTTTAAAAGCCTGGGTGTGGTAGCTCACGCCTGTAATCCCAGCACTTTGGGAGGCTGAGGCGGGTGGATCACCTGAGTTCAAGAGTTCAAGAGTTCTGGCCAACATGGTAAAACCCCATCTCTTCTAAAAATACAAAAATTAGCCAGGCATGGTGGCACACGCCTGTAATCCCAGCTACTCAGCAGGCTGAGGCAGGAGAATTGCCTGGACCTGGGAGGCAGAGGTTGCAGTGAGCCAAGATTGTGCCATTGTACTCCAGCCTGGGCAACAAGAGCAAAACTCTATTTCAAAAAATAATAATAATTTTTTTAAAAAGGAGAGCCCCTCCCTATATTGTTTTCACAGAAATCCCTGCCCCTGAGCAGCCTCTGCCTGAGGCCAGTGAGGTGGACAGCCTAGGGGTTATCCTCAAAGTGACTCACCCCCCTGTGGTGGGCAACGATGGCTTCTGCATGTTCTTTGAGGACAGCATCATCTACACCACGCATATGGACAACCTCAGGCATACACCACCCACAGCCAGCCCCCAGCCCCAAGGTGAGGCTCTGAAACCAGGCCGAGCCCTGCGCCTCCTCGTGAGGATGCCTGAGCCCCCTCCCAGGTTATTTCAGGCAGAGACAGTGGCCCCTGGGGGGCCCTACCCCTCTCCCCCTCCTCACACTGTCTCTAAGGCCCTATTTTGACAGATGTGGCCACATCTACTTTCCCTCCTCCACAGAAGTGACTTTCCTGAGTTTCTCTCTGTCCTGGGAAGAGATGTTTTATGCACAGAAATGTCACTGCTTCCTGGCTGACATCATCCTGGATTCCATCAGGCAAAAGGACCCCAAAGCCATCACAGCCAAGGTGGTCTCCCTGGCCAACCAGTTGTGGGTATGTGTGATAGGCCCCAGGCGCTGGGGCACCCTGTACCTTCTCACCTCTTCCCCTGTCCCACAGTAAGTGGCGCAAGGCAAGAGGAAGTAAGCCAAGATGGGGTTAAGGAGTAGGCCAGGACCAGAAGAGTGGTGGGACAGGCAGGGACGGGCAAGCAGAGCAGTTGCACCTGGACTGAGCCTCAGCCAAGAGGCAGATTTGCAGTGACAGTGCCTGCCCCCTACCTCTGTGGCTCTGCAGGCCCAGAGAAGTCACTGCTCTGCATCTCACTCTTGCGGGGCTAGGAGCTGCCCTAGCCCTGCCTGATCGTGGGCTCTCCTGGCAGACCCTGCACATCAGCCCCAAGCAGTTTGTGGTAGATTTGCTGGCCATCACCGGCTTCAAGGACGACCGGCACACCCAGGAGCGCCTGTACAGCTGGGTGGAGGTGAGGGTCACTTGCAACCCCTGGAAATCCACTGACCCTGTGGATGCCTCAGATGGACATGTGTCTTGCTGCACCAGGGCTGGGTCAGTACTGCCCAGAAAGCTAGACAGGCATCTTAGGCCACTGCTCCCAGGGAGGGAGAAACTGGATGAAATTAACCAATCCAGAGTAGTCCAAAAGCAGTATTCAGGTCACCGGTTTTTATAGTTTTCCTCTAATGATACCAACTGCCTTCATCACTAACAACCCTGGCCACACTTAGGTACACATATCATACGAGCCCAAGCTTTGACTCATATGGGAGTCAGGCCTTTTCAACCAGTGATAGCAGCTTCACCTATCTGGCCATGATGTCACCATTTGTGTACATTCCTTTCATATTTAAACTACTTTTAAGCATTCTTTACAAAGAAAAAGAAAATGTTCAGTAAGGGCAAAGGAATGATCAAAGGTTTTTTTGTTGTTGTTTTTTTTTTTTCCTTTTCTGATTCCTTAATCTAATTTTAACATTGAGGTGGAAACGATTTAGGCAGTTTCTCATTGATCTGACACTTCTATAATCAAGAGCATTATTATAACACCTTTCACCATAAGCCCTCTAGTACCCAGTTACCATTAGGCATCTGGCTCATATGTGGTTTGTAAAGGGGAAGTCAGCATGTGTGGCTAGAAAGTGGAAAACTGGTAGCAGGAAACATGTTTTTGACCCTCCAGTCTTTCTGCTTAGTTCCCTGATAGCCATTTCTAGCCCCACCCTGTGAGATGCCCTTGGGCAGAGCTGGGCCATAGAGCATCAAAAGTCCTCTACAGCTGGGCTTGCCCTGTCCCTGCCCCGATGGGAGAACCCCACCCACAAGGAGCTAGAGTAGGCAACTGGCCAGGAAATCAGGGATAAGACTGGCCTTTCCTTCCAGCTTACACTGCCCTTCGCCAGGAAATATGGCCGCTGCATGGACCTGCTCATCCAGAGGGGCCTGTCTAGGTCTGTCTCGTACTCCATCCTGGGAAAGTACCTACAAGAGGACTAGGGTGTCCAGAGATGCAGCCCCTTGTGCCCCACCCACCAAGGTTCATGTTAACTGGAGATAGCCCTAGAATGCATGTGCCCATCAGTGGGTACATATCAGTCTATTTTTTATTATAAACAAATAAAACAGTAAATCACACATCAAAGACCTAGACTCCTTCTCTGAGACACCAAAGGCCTAACAACCAGTAAGATAATTTTAGACAACTCTGTTGAAAGTTATTCAAAAGGCATCAAGTCAAAATAACCAAAATGCCCCCGTAAAGAAGTGGCTGGGCCTGGGGGCCAGGACAGGCAAGCATCAGGGCCCTGTAGAGGTGGACCTGCCCCTATGGTAACAGCTCGGCTTTAAGTCCAGGGATTGGGGATCAGCTGCTAGGAGCCCACCTATGTTCTTCCTGAGGGGTGGGGGCAGCCTAGTCACTGCCCAGAGGCACATGGTCCCCCACCAGCCTATAGCATGGCAACACCCAATGTCTGCTCTAGCCTGTTCTTAACCCACAACTGGGATGGGAGCTAAGGACAGGAGAAGGGGTCCTGGGGCCAGGAGCCTATTCAGGCTCTACAACCAGACTCCCCTAGAGAGGCCCCGTGCCAGTTAGTCCGATGGCCACACACATCAGAAAGGGTAGTCAACAGTGCTGCACACGTAGGTTGGAGGAGGCCCAGGTGTCCGCCACACCCTGGTCACAGCAGATCCAGAAAGGCAATGTTCCTTGGAGCTGCAGGCTGCTGGATCTACTGCTCGTCCAGTCCCGAGCTCAGACCTGCAGGGCCAGGCCAGGCATGAATGCCTGCTTCCCTGACTCTGGGCCCAGGGGGTGTCTGGGGAATGGCTCTGGCCCACCCACCCCAAGCTCTACCCAAAGTAAAGGGCTACCCTGTCCTGGGAGGGGCTGGTCACAGTCACAGGCCCAGCCTGGGCTGGGGAAGGGCTGGTGGGTAAGGGCAAATGGCACTCACACAGGATAAGTCCTCAAGGCCCCTACCCAGGGCCTGCCCTGACACACAGCTGCTGTCAGAGCCACTGGAGCCACTGGCTGATGGGCACTGGGATGAGACCTCTGAGTCCTCAGGAGCTAGGGAGGGAGACTGGGTGAGCTGTCAGCACGGAAGGCCCCAGACCCCAAGCCATGCCCTCCTGTCTCTGGCTGGGCCCAGACATACTCAAAGAGGGCTGGCCGCCCAGCTCTGCCTCAGTCTCCAGTGCTGCTTCCTCCAGGAAGTTGGGGGCATACCGGGGACAGTGGAGACCCAGAAGAGCTGGGTCTCTGTACAGGTGCAGGTTGAGGGACCCCAGAACAGAGCAAGAGGCAGGGTCTCCAGGAAGGGAGTTCGAGGCCCCTAGGTAGAGGCTGTCATAGTCTAACGGGGCCACAGCAATGGACGCCCGAGATCGAACTTCTGCATAAGAGAGAGGGTCAGTCTGGGACAGGCCAGAGCCTAGCCTGACCCCAGATCCCAAGGAGAGTGCGAGTCAGCACTGACGGAAGGCCACAGTGCTTCCTGCACAGCTTTCCTACTCCTACCCGACACCCTGTAGCCTGCCTGCTACCTCGGCACTTCAGGACACAGTTGATGGTGCGGTCGTTGATGGCTTCCTCGCTGGGGGCAATGTCTCGGAAGGCCTTGTTCCCCACACCCATGGACACCATCTCAGCCATGCGCACCTCTGGGTGGAGAGTGGACATAAGTGGGACGTTTCTGGACATAAGCTTGTCCTTGGGCCTCTACCACCCCCTAAATAAGTCTTTCCCAAACACCTCCATCCAGCACATTAAATTGTCCTGTGAGCTGAGCCTTTCTAGTGCCAGGTGCTCTCCTCCCAACAATCCTGTGGGGCAGGTGCCATATTCCCCTTTTAAAGATGAGGCCCCTGGCCAGGCACAGTGGCTCATGCCTGTAATCCCAACACTTTGGGAGGCCAAGGTGGGAGGATTGTTTGAGCCCAGGAGTTTGAGATTAGTCTGGGCAATATAATGAGACCTCTATGAAAAAATTTTAAAAATTAGGCATGGTGGCACATGCCTGTAGTCTCAGCTACTTGGGAGGCTTAGGTGGGAAGAATGCTTGAGCTTAGGAGGCAGAGGCAACAATGAGCAGAGATCATGCCACTGCACGCCATCCTGGGCAACAGAGCGAGACCCTGTCTCCAAAAATAAAGAGAGACAGCCATGATGCCCCTGATACTCAGAGAAGTTCATGTTGTATTCAAAGTCAGAGGCAGTGACAGCAAGGCTGCCTGGCTTTGAATTCCTTTCTACTGCACTGGTGGCTGTCGCTGGGCCTCCTCCTCACTTCCCAAGCTTTTCCAGGTCCCTGGGCTCCTGTGGGTCAATGTAAGCTCTCCAGCGAGGGGAGTGTGGGGTGAAGGAGGGGCAGGGACCCACCCTTGTTGTGGACGGCCTGCCTCCAAAGTAGGCGGGAGATGTCAGCCGTCCAGGCCTGCTTGATGGCCAGGCTGGAGGCCTGAAGCACAAAGGTGTCCCTGGCCTTGCGGCGGCGGAACCAGATCTCGAAGCGCAGGTTGCTGTCCCCACAGCACTCAGTGAGACCAAGGTCTGCCATCTGTGGCCAGGGGGGAGAGAGGGGCTTGGTAAGGCATGGGTCGGGAACATAAGTGGCAGGGCCAGGGTGGGCAGGCCTACCTTGAAGGAGCGCTTATAGGCAAATGTGTCAACCCCTGTGGGCCCATGGCGAGGCTTGCTGAAGAGCAGCAGCTCCTCAAAAAGGAAGATGCGGCGCACGGACTTGTGGCGCCCAGTGCGCACCACAAACTCATCCTGTCGCACCAGCTGCCCCTGTTCCTTGAGGTTAACCTGCAGAGTTGGGGGCCAGTGGGTGGCCGGCCTCTTCTGCCTTCTTCTTCCACACCCACTGCCCTTGCCCATCACAGCTTGGGATGACTCACATCACAGCCCTGGATGGCATCCATGGCCAGCAGGTCGTTTCCGTGCCGCAGCTGGAAGTGCACAAGGCTCTGGGCCTCCCTCAGCGCACTGAGCTCTTGCGTGGGGCCCCCGCAGGCCCGTGCCAGCTCCTGCAGCAGCAGCGCATACTTGCCCATGCGCTGGATGGGCTTTAGCAGGTAGGAAGCCAGGTCCAGGTGGTCCCCCAGAGCTTGCTGCTTGTCCTGTGGGCGGGTGGGAGACCACTGAGTGATTTGGGGGCACTCCCCGCATCCCCTATTCTTCCTAGTCTCAGGTTCACGTACCTTGAAGAAGGTGTGCCCATAGCTGGACATCAGGGCATCAGAGCGAGGCTTATTCTTGCTGTAGAGCGCGTACATCCCAAACTGCACCCTCTACGAAGACATGTGGCTCAACCCCAGTGCAAAGGGGCCAGCTCCCTAAGGCTGGCACAGGATAGACCACCCTCAGCTTGAGAGGACCAAGATGCCAGTATATGGCTCCCAGGAAGGCCTCTCCCTACAGGCCCAATCTGCCCTGCTTTGAACAAGGAGTGATCTGGCGAGAACAGTACTGGGCAGAGGGGCGTGTGCCCATAGGCCCCTGAGGAAGAAGCCCCTTGCCCTCGAACTGAGCCCCTGCCTTTAGCTTTGCTCCTCCCATGGCTCTAAGAGCTCACCTCACTTGGGACTGTCCTGCTCACTACACTCAGCCACCCCCTTGGCAGGCCCCCTTCCTCCACACGACCTTGCACTCTGGGTGGGACACTCACTCCAGCCCCTCCCCTATTCCTCAGCTTAAATATCAGCCCCTCAAAGGCTTCCTCTTGTACCAGGTGTCCTGGCACCGCACTCAGGCCCTCTAAAGTGGAACCCCTGCCCCGCCTGTAATTCACAAGCATCTATTCTGCTTATTTTCCTCCTAGCCCCAACTATAATTTACAAGTATGGTTCTTGCTTCTATGTCTCCTCCACTGAACTAAGAGCACCCTCAGGTGCAGAAGCTTGCCAGTCTTGCTCATAGCTGTACCCAGCACAGGGACTGGCACCAAGTATGTGCCCAGCAGCAACTTGGGGACTGTGGCAGAACGAGCTGATACCATGTGGCCTGTTGGGCTTACATGGCGCAGGAAGGCATAGGCCACTCGTGGTGGGTGCCGGGTGCAAGCCTCCAGCTCACGCAGGAAGAAGTGGCAGTGGAAGTCCCGCAGCTTCTCCAGGTTGCCAAAGAGGTGGGCACGCTGGCCACGGAGGCCCTGGGGCACATCAGGGCGATCCAGCTCGGGGAAATAGTTCTCCATAGTGTACTCTAGAGCCCGGACATACTCCCGCTCCGTGGCCACCATCTCTGCCAGCACCAGCTGTAGCCTACCAGGTATGGGGAGTCAGGACCCAAGACATTTCTCCTCTACTGCCCTCCCCACCCTGCCTACTACCCATACCTGTTGGGGCTCCTGGGGTCAGAGCTGCCCGGTGGAGGCACAGTAGGGGATGCCTGGGGCGGGGCACCTCCTCCAGCCTCTGGTCTGCAGCAGGCAGCAATAGTGGCCGCGTGGTGGCGGTGGCGGGCAGGTTCACTGAGACTCTGCCCCAGATTCCGATCGAAGCTGTAGGCCTTCCTCAGGGGAGGATGGGCAGGTGCAGTGGGGACCTGGCTGACACACAGGCTAGCTGTGCTGCCCACCGGTGGTAGCTTCAGTGAAGCCTCAAGCTTTTGGTCCAGGGCTAGCCAGGTGTCCTGGCATCGTGCCCAGGCCCAGCGGCACTCCTGGCGGATGGCCTCTGAGCCCAGCCCCGTGGCCAGAGCCCACATCTTTCGGAAGTGGGCAGGAGGCAAGTCAGGGTGCCTGGTCCAGTGCAGCTGCAGCTGCTGCAACACAACCCCTGGGCGTTCCTGCTCCAGCTCTGCCAACACTCGCTGCCCCTCCTCAGCCCACATTGAGGCCTGCAACACCAGGGCCGGACAAGCATTAGAGGAGAATCCCGCCAAGCCCACTGGACACTCTGCTCCTCTACCCACTCCCCATCCCCACAGGATGCTGCCCAGGACACAGCCCCAGTGACTGGGTTTTAGGGTCAAACTGAAGACCAGGGAAGAGAACAGGCAGCATGACCAAGAAGAGGTCACGCTCTGCTGAAGCTGGGGCTGCCACCCCTCCGGCCTCATGGATCACTTGTTGCTGGGGAGACTCTCACCCACCTCCCTGAAGAGCTGAAACAGCCTCTCAGCATCCGCCAGCCGCTGGCACCGCTGGGCCAAAGCCCTAGAGAATTCAGTCAGTTGGGCTCGCAGGGCCAGAAAGCGTGCCCCAGGGGGGCCCAGTTCAGCTGCCTCCCAGCCAGTCAGTGGCTGCAGAAACTTCTCCCCTTGCCTGACCTGCTCCTGCAGAGACAGAGACTAGGCTCAGCCAGTCCGGGCTTGGTGGTTCAGCCCCCAGACCCAGATCCTTCCTGCTGACATATCGACATGTCCCCATCAAGTCTGTCCTGTGGTGGAACACCTACCCCTTATCTCCCACTCGCCACCCACATCCACTCTCCTTCTCCACAGCCAAATTCCCTACAGGAATCGTCTATCCTCACCATCCCATCTCGCCCTCCACGCCAGCCCTCTCTAGCTCCACTCTGCCCCATCCCCAGCGCTTCTCAGGCCTCACTGACTCCACCTCTCAGCGCCATTCAGCCCACTCTCTGCTGGGCTCCCCCCGCTCCTCCCCATGCTCCTGATTCTCCTCACTCTTCTCCGGTGGCTCGTCCTCCCCTTCCCTCACCTAGGCCATTAAACACTGGGGATCCTGAGGACAGTGCACTCAATCTCCCAGGCACTCTCATGTAACTGACTTCAAACGTCATCCAAACACCTGGACCCACCAAGTGATCCTCTCCAGCCAGACCTTTCCTCTGAGCTCCAGGCCCGAGACCCAAGGGCCCTCCTCTCAGCCCTCACAGCCATCTCAAAAGCATGCCCAAGACTGGACTCTTGAATGCCCTTTCCCCCAGATGACCTCGTCTCCTAGTCTGTCAGGGAACAGTGCCCATTCATCCTTGCAACATCCCTGTCCCTTACCCTCCCACATGGGTCCACAGCAAATCCCATCAACTTCTCCAACCCGTCTCCCCTGCCACTATCCTGTCCAGAGAAGGCATTACTTCCCACCTGGACTACTGCAATTGCCTCTTCACTGCACTCCCCATGCCCATCCTCCAAGTCACTGTCTACTTGGAAACTAATGTAATCTTCCTAGAATACAGATCTGATTATGTGGCCTTCCTGATTAAACTTTATACTGACTGCTACAGGGCCCAGTGATGTGGCCACTGACCAGGCTTGTCCCACCACAACTGCCCCCACTCTTTCTCCCTCTCTGCTCTGCACTTCAACCTCACTGGCCTTATGATTCCTCAGGCACACCACCCTCCTTCCTGCCACAGGATCTTTGTGCATGCTGTCTTCTAAGCCTGGAATGTGCCCCCATCCTCAACCCTCTTCTGCCTGGTTGACCTCAACTTATCTTTCAACTCTCAGCTCAAAAGTCACCCAAAAAAAGCTTGCCTGACACTCCTGCTGGGTAAAGTCTTGGTTATACCCTCAGGCAGAATCACCTGCACTGATTCTCTCCAGAGATCCTGCCTGGGTTTACAGGCACGTATATGACTGTGATAAATTATAACTGATATTCTCTATGGGACTGTAAGGTCCAAGAGAGCAAGGGATTGAATTTCTTTCACAGTTCTGCATTCCTAGTTCCTGGCATTGCATCCCAATACCCATGGCATTAACAAGTGACCCCACATACCTGGGCAACCTCGTACAGCTCCCGAAAAGAGCCTTGGGCCTGGAGCAGCATGTCCAGCGAGGGCTGCCCAGGCTCCTCCAGCGCTGGCCAGCCCACCTGCTGCAGCCACACTTCAATCTGGAGGGGCACAAGCAGGGAAAGGTGAAGAGAGCTGCCATGGATTGGGGGCTCACGTTTGAGATCGGGGCAGGGCCCACTCTGGGCAAGTAGTTCCGACCTGGTGCAGTCCGCCCTCCTGGGCCTCCAGTGTTTGGACCAACTCTAGGGCCTGTATTCGCTGGTTGCTCTGTAGGGTCAGTTGGTGCAGCAATCCATCCACCCGGTCATATAGCTCGTCAGCCTTGTCCATTGCTGTCCTGGTGTAGGGTATACCATCTTAGACCCCCTGCCTTGCACCACTCCATGCTGTCCTGGCACCCACAATCCTGCCAGGTTCTGAGCTAGCCAGATGAGTCCTGGCATAGAATATGGTGGGCTGGGGCAAGATCTGGGGGCTGGGCTTGCACCCACCTGTAATCTGGACTCAGGGTCACCTCTGGGACCTCTTGCTTCAGCCATGTCAGCTCCCGGCCCCCCTGGCATTGTAGCCATGCCAGTCGTGGCGAGTCTAGCACCTGCTGCATCAGGACCTCTGTCTGCTGTAGCAGCTGACCGACCTCCTGTGATTGAGGGCAACAAGCAGTGGAGGTGGCCGTGGGAGAAAAGGAGGGAGACAGGGAGCATTCATGGAGGGATTGGGAGGGGACACTCACCCCAGACTCCATGGGCTGGGGCACAGCCTTCACACTTTCGATGGCCCCCTGGAGCAGGGCACAAGCCGCCTGGCAGTTCTGCAGTAGGGCTTCCAGCCGCTGTAAGCAGGGGCAGGCATGACTGGAGCAGCACGCAGTGTTGGTCCCGGGCTTCCTGGGTTCCAGGCCACTGCAGCCAGCTTTGTGCTGTTCAAGCCAGTCCCAGAGAGGCTCCTCCGCAATCCCAAGTTGCCTATATAACTGCCCCCACACCCCGCCCAGTATACTGACCCTCCGGAAATCCAGCCAGGCCCGGTGGCAGTAAGGCAGGCCTCCTCCTAGTGAAGTGGGCAGCCCTGCCGTTGGGATGTGGGTCAGCAGGCTTTGAGAGGGCAACTGCTCCAGCTACAGGAGAAGAAGGTGTTGTGACCCAGGCCTAGGGAGGAGGCACCCCGCCTCTACCCCTAGCCTAACTGGGCTTAGTACCTGCAGCCCGGAAGGCACTTCCTTCAGCAGCGTGCTTCCCACTAGCAGCACCTGGTACACGGCCCCTGGGGCTGCTTCCTGCAAGGAACCTGAGCTCAGCCCTATCCCCAACTCTACAGAAAAGGGCGCAATGGCTCATGCCTGTAATTGCAGCAATCTGGGAGGCGAGGCAGGAGGATCACCTGAGTTCAGGAGTTCGAGATCAGCCTGGCCAACATGGTGAAACCCCCTCTCTACTAAAAATACAAAAATTAGCTGGGCATGGTGGCAGGTGCCTGTAATCCCAGCTATTCGGGAGGCTGAGGCAGGAGGATCACACGAACCCGTGAGATAGAGGTTGCAGTGAGCCAAGATCGCACCACTGCACTCCAGCCTGGGCAACAGAGTAAGACTCCGTCAGAAAAGGAAAAGGAAAAAGAAAAGGAAAGGAAAGAAAAGAAAAGAAAAGAGAAAAGGAATGAGGGGAGCTACAATCCCGTACTCACTTGTAGTCGGCTGAGCCCAGAGAAGAGGGAAGAACTTGGGGAACAAATTCGGGCATCAACTAGCACTGTCAGTCCCAGTGCCTGTACTTCGGGCCTAAAGGGGTGAGCTTCAGTTCAGTACCTGACTCCCAGTCCTCACAGCTGGCTCAGGCTCAGTCTCCCAACCCCCACCCTCAAACCTGGGGATGCTTCGCAGGTACAGCAGGAGGCGGATGAGTTCCTGGCTGCTGCACTCAGGCTGAAGCCAGGCTGGGCTGTGGGCACACAGAAGCAGTACTGCCCGGCCTTGGACATCCCGAGTCCCTATGGGGAGGAAGCAGTGAACTCCTGCCCCATTGGGCCACTCCACCTCCACTGCCTCTAGGCCCTCCCGGCTACCTGGCAAGGTGGCCATACCACTGGCCAGCAGCTCCCAACAGAGGTCTTGGGCCAAGAGGCAGTCAGCAGGCTTAGTGAGGCTGGATCCACTGGGGGCTTGGGAAGGGAAATGACTTGGGTCTGCCTTGGGCCACCTATCCAGAGACCCCTCCTTGGATCCCGGCTTCAGCCTGAGTAGGGTCAGAGACCTCCAAGGTCTTGACACTCATTTCTCCAGGCATCCCTATTCCCTTCCCAGACTTCCCTAGCCCAGCCTTCCTTACCTGCCTCCAGCAGCTTTGATGATTTCTCTGATAAAGGGTCTCCAAGGCCCACAGAGTTGCTGTCCAATCCCCCAGGGCTCAAGCCAGATGGCATCACCCTGCTTGGACCTGGGTCCACTACCAACCCTACCCCTGGGGTGTCACCCTCACCCTGTGCCAAGTTGAGGTGGGAGGACATGGGGCATAGGAGGCTCTCCACTCCAGAGGGACCTGGCCCTTCTGACAGGACTGAGGAGCTTTCTACTTTGCCCCTCTGGGGATCCCCCAACTCATCTGCAGCCAGGAGTAACTGAAGCTTCCTGGACAAGGGGCTGTCCTGTAGCCCCTCATCCTGGGCGGCCCCAGTTGGTGGTCTTGGAGGACCCGGGTCCTTAATGTGCATCTGGGAAGCAGGTTCCTCCTCTTCCCAGGCATCCCTGAAACTGCACACAGCAAATCTCCAGTCGGTGGCATGGCCCTGGGAGTCTGGGGACTCATCCCCATCCTCCAGGGGCCTTTCCATCACGCCCTCCTAAAGGTGGGCCTGCTCCGGGCCAGTGGGAGAGGGCTGGGCCTCAGTGTGAACCAGGCTGAAGACAGTCGAGTGGGATTCAGTGAGCAATGCAGGCGAAAGGCATGGGCCGCAGAAGGTGCCAGTCTTAGTGCCAGGGCACAGGAACTGCAATTCAGGCCTGGGAAGAGGGAATAATGTTAGGGGCGTCTCTCTGTCCAGGTCCCCTGTCGGACGCCCGTGGGCCTCTGTTCCGTGCGCGCCCACCCTCAGCGTCCCCAAGGCCACTCTCTGCAGGCCCATGCCCGTGGGGGCAGCCCCGCCATGGCGCCACGCTGCCTCGTATTCGCTCTCCCGCCGGCCCCGCCGGGCCCTGGCCTCGTTGTGGGGCCTGGCGCGCGCCCCACGTCGCCCTCTGGCGACACTCACGCCCCCAGGCCGCTTCGCGGGGAACCGAGAAGCCGAAGAGCCTTCGAACAGACGGCGGCCTCGACGGCGAGTACAGCGTGCCCGCGCGGCGTCACCGGGCACCGCCTCCTGGCCGCTAGGGAGGGCAGGGCCGCCGGGGCGCGGCGCCGCGCCGCGCCGCCCCCTGGGGGCCGGAGGACGGAGCCACAGCCCGCGCAGGTCTCGACGGGGCACAGCCCGGCCGGCGGGGAAGATGAGGCGCGGGATCCCGCAGCAACCCCCGTTCGCCGCGGTCCTCTCCACGGGCCCGGACGACCCGCCAGCCCCGCCCCGCCGCACCCCCGGGTCCCGCAGACCGCGCGCCCCACCCGCGGCGTCGCAGTGCGTGGGTCGGGGCAGCGACCAACGGCCGGCAGCACCACCGTGCCCACTTCCCGGGCCTGGCGAGGACGCCGGAAGCGCTGTCCTGCCAGGAAGGCCGCGTAGGTGCGCAAGGGTGAGTGCGCGGTGGGGGCGGGGGGGCGGTGGCGGGGAGAGCACTGCGGGATGGGGAGGGGTGGGGGCTCCCAGGGGCTTCCGCGGCCGAATGAGCAGACGGGAGGGGAAGGGCTTCTGTGTAGGGAAACGGGACGCTGCCTCCGCGCGGGCACCCAGAGACAGGTCGCATGATCCCACGCGGGATGGGGCTGCCATCGGGGTGGGAGTGAGACCAGTGGGTGGAACTGACCCAGACCTGCCAGAGTCCCCCAGATCCTCCACCCCTTTGCCATCCGTGGCACCCCCTTACCCCCTTCTCCACAAAGTCCAATGCAGGAGGCTGGTGCTGAGGTGGGGTCCTGGAGCCAGAGCACCCAGCCCAGGCCTGGCTTCTCCACTTACCTGCTGGGGGCTCTCCAGGAACTCTGCTCTTTGAGCCTCACCCTCCTCACCTGTAAAAATGGAAAGTCATTTTTCTCCTGGGGTTGCCATGAGGACTGGGGAAGACTCCCTATGTTATACGTCCACCTGCTGCCAGCACTCAGGCTGTGTTGGTGCCCTCCCCCCTCATTTCACCCCCAGTCAGGGAATCCTGAACTGATGAAAGTCACTTGGGTAGCTGTGTGATTTAAGTTCCCTTTGGGGCATGTGGGCCTGGCCTGACACTCCCCAGAATTTGTGGGAAGGTCAGCTCTGTGACCAGGAGAAGACCTTGAGCCCCAAGGTGTGCCCAGGCCCATGGTCCCTGGGAAGAGGAGGCACCCGGTGCTACGGCTACCCTGGCTCTAAGGCAGGCGCCTCTTTCACGAACGTGGGGATGACAACAGGCACAGTAGGACCAACAGCAGTCTCCCCACCCAGCCCAGCCCAGCCCCCAGAGTCCAGACTTTCAGGCAGCTACCGAAGAGCCTTCATGAGCAGGTCTGGCTGCCAGAGGGGAGCCTTGGAGTTGTCCTGCTCCATCCCTAACTCCCAGCCAGACCTCTGTTCCCACCCTGCTGGCTTCAGAAAGCATCTTCCAACCTTGGCTTCTTCCCCAGTTCTGTCCCAGGGCCACCCCCACTGAGTCACTGCCTTCTGCTCCCTCCCTCCCCTTCTGCTGCCCACTGGCACCCACCAGCCAAGGCCCCCAGGAGCCCTAAGAGCTGGGGGGGACCTGCTGGCAGGCACACATACCCCTGTGAATGCCAGAGGCAAAGAAAAGCCTCAAGCCACAGGCTATAGCTGACCCTGGCACCCTGGGCACAGCAGGCAGATTCAGGGGAGGTACAGCCACACTGAGATAGAGGCAGGGCTAGGCCCTGGTTTCTCCACTCCACAGAGAATGTGCATTGTAAGCTTCATGGAAACAGAGACTGTATGTTATCCACTTCCGTCCTTCCAGCATCCCGCACAGGGCCTGGCACAGAATAAATGCTTTGGGGTGCTTGACACTCATCACACTACCCCTGCCCTCCTGAGGCTCCACATCTATGTATCAGATGGAAACCAGAGTCACAAATGGAGACAGATTCAGAGACTCAGCCTGAAAGGAGACAGAAGAGGCAGAGAGCTACAGGTTGCATGGCCCCAGGATGGCAAAGGTACAGATAGAAATGAGGACACACTGAGGCCTAGTGGGGAATATTGGGGAGCTGGGCCTGAAGCCAGCCAGGGGTGGCTGACCACAGCAGGCTTTGTGGGCTGAGCTTGCAGGACTGAGCAGTGACTCATGGGGCCCATCTCTGTGGCTCTCCTGGCAGCAGAATCAACTCACAGCAGCCTTTTCCACTGAGATCATAAAATGGGAATGGGCCTCCCTCCCCTGACCCTTCCCCAACTCTCCCTCAGCCTCCCATTTCTTGCCGACATGACTCAATCAAAAAATAAAATGGGCTGGGCACAGTGGCTCATGCCACAAAATCCCAGCACTTTGGGAGGCCAAGTCAGGGAGATCACCTAAGGTCGGGAGTTCCAGACTAGTTTGGCCAACATGGCAAAACCCTGTCTCTACTAAAAAATACAAAAATTAGCCAGATGTGGTGGCGGGCTCCTGTAATCCCAGCTACTTGAGAGGCTGAGGCAAGAAAATCGCATGAACCTGGGAGGCAGGGGTTGCAGTGAGCCAAGATCACGCCACTGCACTCCAGCCTGGGTGACAGAGCGATACTCTGTCTCATAAATAAATAAATAAAAAGGGGGGGGAGGGCTCTGGGCCTCACTGGGCCTAGTGACAACAGACCCATAGTCATTCGCCTGGCACACCCCTCTTCAGTACTACCCCAAATACTGAGGGCAACAAATACCCCAGAACTTCCAGACCTCACTTGCCTTTGACCTAAATAAACTCCAGACTCCTTGGTATGACAGTCAAGGCCACTTAGAAGCATCACAGCCTTCCCATCTACCTCCCAGACTGGCCTGGAAAACAAATCTGATTACTAGTCTAGTCTCACACTGGCTCCTCTTCTTGAAGGCCCATGCCCATCTACGCTAATCAAAATCCTTCCTCCATTGAGGCCTGGGTGCAGCACCTCCTTCACGAAGCCTTCCCCAGCTAAGTTCTTTCAGCTTAAGCCACCCTGCCCAGTCACATGGCAAGGACCCATGGATGAGCGCTTGATGCACTTGCTCTCCTGCATCCAAGACACCTGCCTGCCTCCCCATCAAACCCACCATGCTCATCTGCCCCGTGACTGCAACCTCTGCCTCCCAGGCTCAAGTGATTCTCCTGCCTCAGCCTCCCCAGTAGCTGATTACAGGCATGCACCACCATGCCCAGCTAATTTTTGTATTTTCAGTAGAGATAGAGTTTCAGCATGTTGGCCAGGCTGATCTTAAACTCCTGACCTCAAGGGATCCACCCGCTTCGGCCTCCCAAAGTGCTGAGATTATAAGCATGAGCCACCACACCCAGCCTGACAAATAATGACATTTATGATCCCTTTCCTTGAGCCAGGCTATGGGTAGATTCTCCCCATTAAATTTTATCATTTAATCCTGACAGCAGCCTTATGAAGTGAGTATGATTATCTCATTTGAGAGATGAGGACACTGAGGCTCAGAGACAGCATGTAACACACCCAGAATGACACTGGTGAGTGGCAGCTGGGGCTGTTGACTTGAAAGTGTTGACTACGGCTGGGGGCGGTGGCTCACACCTGTAATCCCAGCACTTTGGGAGGCGAAGGCAGGTGGATCACCTGAGGTCAGAAGTTTGAGACCAGCCTGGCCAACAATGGCAAAACCCTGTCTCTACTAAAAATACAAAAAATTAGCCGGGCATGGTGGCGGGCACTTGTAATCCCAACTACTTGGGAGGCTGAAGCAGGAGA
This sequence comes from Chlorocebus sabaeus, assembly GCF_047675955.1. Taxonomy (NCBI): domain Eukaryota; kingdom Metazoa; phylum Chordata; class Mammalia; order Primates; family Cercopithecidae; genus Chlorocebus; species Chlorocebus sabaeus. The sequence goes on along the minus strand of NC_132908.1, from coordinate 64,203,549 downwards.
ATTGCGTGAACCCGGGAGGCAGAGGATGTGGTAAGTCGATATCATGCCATTGCACTCCAGCCTGAGTGACCTGAGTGACAGAATGAGACTGTCTCAAAATAAATAAATAAATATTTAAAAAATGAACTGTTGACTATTAGTTAACTACCAGGTCTTATCACTGTGGACTGTGCACAACCTGAAGGCAAAGCCCAAGTCACTCTTCCTTCTCATCACACCTTCCCTGTGCATAATGTAGAAAAAGTAAAGGTAAGTTGGCTTAAAGTATAACTTTCCAAGTGTCTCAGAAGTCCTTCAGATCCAGAGAGCCAGAAAGTAAGTTAGTTATTACCTAGGCTGAGGAGGGCCAGGGATGAGGACTGACTGCTAATGAGTACAGGGTTTTTTTGGGGGATGATGAAAATGTTCTAAACTTAGATTGTGGTAAGGGCTGCACAACCCTATGGGTATATTCAAAACGCTGAACTGTACACTTTAAATGGGTGAATTTTTATGGTATATGACTTATATCTCAAATGTATAGATATATATGGTTTTTGTTTTTGTTTCTGTTTTTTGAGATGGAGTCTTGCTCTGTTGCCCAGGCTAGAGTGCAGTGGTGCGATCTCGGCTCACTGAAACCTCCACCTCTGGGGCTGAAGCAATTCTGGTTCCTCAGCCTCCCAAGTAGCTGGGACTAAAGTCATCATACCCAGCTAATTTTTTGGATTTTTGGTAGAGACAGTGTCTTGCTATGTTGCCCAGGCTAGTCTTGAACTCCTGGCCTCAAGCAAACCACCTGCCTTGGCCTTCCAAAGTGCTGGGATTACAGGTATGAGCCACTGTGCCCAGCTCTCAATGATTTTTTTTTTTTTTTTTTTTTTTTTTTTAAGATGGAGTCTCTCTATGTCCTCCAGGCTGGAGTACGGTGGCATGATCTCAGCTCATTGCAACTCCGCCTCCTAGGTTCCAGCCATTCTCCTGCTTCAGCCTCCCGAGTAGCTGGGATTACAGGTGAACGCCACCATGCCTGGCTAATTTTTGTTATTTTTAGTAGAGACAGGGTTTCACCATGCTGGCCAGGCTGGTCTCAAACTCTTGACCTTAGGTGATCCACCTGCCTCAGCCTCCCACAGTGCTGGGATTACAGGTGTGAGCCACCGTGCTGGGCCAAATTTTTTTTTTTTTTTCTTTTAAGTCATTTAGACACCAGTGGAATTGGATTTGGGACTGCTTTTATCTAGGGATTTCTTTTCTTTTGTTTGTTTTTGTTTTTGTTTTTGTTTTTGTTTGAGATGGAGGTTCACTCTTCTTTCCCAGGCTGGAGTGCAATGGTGTGATCTCAGCTCACCGCAACCTCCGCCTCCGGGGTTCAAGCTGTTCTCCTGGGTTCAAGCAATTCTCCTGCCTCAGCCTTCCTGAGTAGCTGGGATTACAGGTGTGCACCACCACACCCAGCTAATTTTGTATTTTTAGGAGAGACGGGGTTTCTCCATGTTGGTCAGGCTGTCTCGAACTCCCGACCTCAGGTGATCCGCTCACCTCAGCTTCGCAAAGTGCTGGCATTACAGGTGTGAGCCATCGCACCCGGCCATCTAGGGATTTCTATTCATGTTTCTGGACCCCACACTATCTGCTTTGCATCATAAATACTCAGAGATGGCCAGGTGAGGTGGCTCACACCTGTAATTCCAACTCTAGAGGAGGCCAAAGCAGGAGGATTATTTGAGGTCAGGAGTTCAAGAACAGCCTGGGCAACATCGTGAGACCCTACCTCCAAAAAAATATATATATGTGTGTGTGTGTGTGTTTGTGTATATATGTATATATATATGCCAGGTGCAGTGGCTCACACCTGTAATCCCATCACTTCGGGAGGCTGAGGCAGGCAGATCGCTTGAGGTCAGGAGTTCGAGACCAGCCTGGCCAACATGGTGAAACCCCATTTCTACTAAAAATACAAAAAATTAGCCAGGCATGGTGGCATGTGCCTATAGTCCCAGCTACTTAGGAGACTGAGACGGAATTGCTTGAACCCAGGAGGTGGAGGTTGCAGTGAGCCAAGATTACACCACTGCACTCTAGCCTAGGTGACAGAGTGAGATCCTGTTTCTAAAAATAAATAAATATAATAAAAACAAAAATTAAAAATTTAGCAGGCATGGTGGTACACACCTGTAGTCCTAGCTACTTGGGAGACTGTGCCGAGAATATTCCTAGAGCCCAGGGGTTCCAGGCTGCAGTGAGCTGATTGTGACACTGCACTCCAGACTGGGTGATGGAACAAAATCCTGTTTCCAAAAATAATAAATAAACACTCGGGGTAACCAAATCCCGTGAGCCCTTGAGATTGCCTTCCCATCTGTTATGTGCAAAAGGCCACCTATGTTCACGTGTCCTGTACCTGCATCCAGGTTTTCAAGAAATGCTCATCTGGTCCTAGGTATGTGGGGTGCTGCATCAGGGCAGCTTGGCACCTGACCTCTGGGGTCTTTCCCTGCCAGCCTTTCTCATTTTGTAGACTTCTAGTTCTGTAACTCCATGCCAAAACAGTGATCCCCTCGACCACCATGGCAGGACCCCTGCTAAGGGGACAACATTGGGAAAGTATTAGGGAACACATGATGGGACCAGAAGGATGAACAGTCCTGCTTAGGATTCCCCTCCGTTCTCAATCCCTGGGGCAGGCAGTTGGGTTCTCACCTCCTTCACCAGATGCCCCTGTTGTTGCCCCCTACCCTAAGAACGCTCTGACACATGGACACAAGACACCCATCCATCTGAGAGATGTTTAATGTATCTTAGGTTCAAGGTACAAAACACAAGGCAGGTGCTGACCCTTGGAAAGTCACCTGCTGTCAGCCCCTGCTTAGCCAGGCATCCCAGCCCCCAGAGCAGTGGAGCAGTGGCCCTGAGATGCTGGGTTCCTTCTCTGTTTGGGGAATGTTCAGGTAGTGACATTGCAGCCCAGAGGCCACTATGTCCCCTCCTCAAAAAACCCAGACCCAAGGATCAGAAAGGTCCAGACTTAGACCAGAGCAGCAGATCCTAGGGTGACCCCAGTTAAGCAACAGGCCTGAACTGAAGCCTGGCCCAGCCTCCTGGCCTTGGTCTTGGAAAAGGAGGAACTATTACCCCAATACCTGGCAGCAAAGGGAAGGGACTAAAGCAGGATGTGGAGACAGAAGTTCCCACTGCCCTTAAAAAATGGACTATGGGTAGCTGACCCAACAGGGCAGCAAAGCCCGAGGGTGAGGCCTGCCCCACCTCCCACCCCGGTTCCTCTCACGGAGCCTCACTGCCAGGACACCACTGACCCAGTGCTGGGGAGGGAGTGGGGGCAGGGAAGGCTGGCATCCACTGAAGAATAGGAATGATGCCCTTGCTTTGGGAGCAGGAGCAGCTGCCTAAAGAGTCCCTGGAAAAACCCACTAGGGAAGGGAGAGGAGCAACCCAAGTCTCTGGGCCTAGCCCGTAGAAGGCCTGAACTGGGTCCTGAGCCACAGTAGAGGCCTTACTGAAACAGAAAGTGGCAGGGGTTAGGAGCAGGGAGGTGGTGAGAAAGGCCCCTGTGAAGACCAGCTCAGGTGACCCCTCTGACCAGCCCCAAGGAAGCCCAATTACTACTTCAACCCAGGCCCCTCTGGCCCCATGTCAAGTTGCAAGGGCTCTACCCGTTGCCCAGGGAGTATTTCCTGCAGGGATTCCACCTTCTGCTCCTCCCCGAGACCCTGGGCTACAGCCGGCTGCCTCTGTTGAACTGGATGCACCAGTGGGAGGTAGCGGTGCCTGGGCTGAGATGGGTGTGGTCCTTGTGGCCCATGAGGGGCTGCAGCTCTTGCTGCTGGGGGAGGTCGGCGCTGCTCTCACTGCGGGAGCGGCCCGCCTTGGCCAGGCTCGGGGGGAAGGCAAAGCTAGGGCGGGGATCAGAAGGCAGGTGGAGAGGGGCCTGGGGCTCTTCAGCGCCTCGTGGATGGGGAGGCAGGCAGGTCAGAACTGGGGCCTGGTTACAGGGAGGGGATGCTAGGCTCTCCAGGGATGAGATGCTCTGGTTCCAACCGGTCTGCATGTCCACAGGCACAATCTTGGTGGTTTCCGAGGACACGTACACTGCCAGGTCCCCCTGCCCACTCTTCCAGGGGAGCTCCTTCTCTGCACAGGTTGGGGAGGGGGGAATGATTCGTGGGCTTGGGCACACCTCAAGGTTTCCTGAGGACAGAGAGTACACATGAACTCATTACCAATACAGTGGAAACCTCAAGTATAAGCACATTCTCATAAATTCATGCCACAGTTTCCATCTGCCGTCCATTTGTGCAATTATCTGATGAATGTCTTGCTGAGGGGAAGTACCACAGCCTGTTTTACTCTCCACTGTGTCCCCAACACCTAGCACAGGCCGGGCACACAGTAATTACTCAAGAAATCAAACATTATTTTCATCGAACAAATGAAAATAAGGAAAGTTGGCCGAGACCCATGGCTCACGTCTGTAATCCCAACACTTTGGAAGGCCAAAGTGGTGGATCACCCAAGCTCAGGAGTTAGTGACCAGCCTGGCCAACATGATGAAAACCCATCTCTAGTAAAAATACAAAAATTAGCCGGGCGTAGTGGCGCATGCCTGTAATCCCAGGTACTTGGGAGGCTGAGGCAAGAGAATCGCTTGAACCCAGGAGGCAGAGGTTGCAGTGAGCTGCAGTCTCGCCACTGCACTCCAGCCTGGGTAAAAGAGTGAGACTCTATCTAAAAAATAAATAAATGGCCAGGTGTGGTGGCTCATGCCTGTAATCCCAGCACTTTGGGAGGCCAAGGCGGGTGGATCACAAGGTCAGGAGATCGAGACCATCATGGCTAACACGGCGAAACCCCGTCTCTACTAAAAATATAAAAAATTAGCCAAGCACGGTGGCAAGCGCCTGTAGTCCCAGCTACTTGGGAGGCTGAGGCAGGAGAATGGCGTGAACCCAGGAGGTAGAGGTTGCAGTGAGCCGAGATTGCGCCACTGCACTCCAGCCTGGGCAACAGAGCAAGACTCCATCTAAAAAAAAAAAAAAATTAAAAATAAATAAATAAATAAATAAATAAATAAATAAATGAAAATAAAAAATAAGAAGAAGATAGCGAAAGCAGGAGCCAGGCATGAAGGAAGCCCCATCTCCAGTCCCCTCACCCTACTGTAGCACCGGTCTCTGAAACAGCCTCCTGCCAAGCCCCATCCCAGCCAACCAGCGAGGGAGAAATGCCAGCGACCAGGGAGGGAAAGAAACACCTGGAGGCTGCAGGCCAAAGGTTTTTCTGCTAGGCCTCCTGCCTGAGTACCCACCACAGCCCTTTGGTAGGACAAAGCCCAGGAGTGTGAACTCATGCAAACCTAACAGGAGGCCAGAGCTTTGCCGCAAAGGGGATGACGAGGCATAGGGGACTTGAGTTAAGAATCCCAGAACTGCAGGGGTGGGGCTGAATTACAGGAAGCCTGAGGTTCTGCAGGAAGAAACCTGGAAAGAATCCCTGTGGCCACCAACCACCCCAGCTCTCCAAAGTAAAGCACAGCCTGTATCTGTTCATTGATAAAGTCCTGAGCAGCCCAGTAAGCTCCTTGCTTGAATACATGTGTGAAATGTATTGATGCTATGATTAAAAGTAAAATGGTATCTCTTGAAAGATCTGGCATATTAAAATGTAATAACAACAACAAAAAGTATAAAACAAAAAAACTTTTGGTATTCACCTTTAGAGGCTGCTAGGGAATGAACTCTTTGGTCTGAAAACTGACAAATGAAAGAATCAAGCATTTACTGGGTGAACTGTACCTCAAAGTAACCAAATAATTGATGAAGCGACGTTTTTTTGTTTGTTTGAGATGGAGTCTTGCTCTGTCACCTAAGCTAGAGTGTAGTGGCACGATCTCAGCTCACTGCAGTCTCCACCTCCCAGGTTCAAGCTATTCTCCCGCCTCAGCCTCCCGAGTAGCTGGGATTACAGGCGCCTGCCACCAAGCCTGGCTAATTATTTTATTATTTTATTATTTTTATTTATTTTTATTTTTAGTAGAAACAGGTTTTCACCATGTTGGCCAGGCTGGTCTCGAACTCCTGACCTCAGGTGATCAGCACACCTTGGCCTCCCAAAGTGCTAAGATTATAGGTGTGAGCCACTGCCTGTGGATTTACTGGTTTAAAGGAAATTTAAAGGACAGAGAAACATATTAAATGACACTTTGGGGATGCAATCAACAAAATTCAGACAGAGAAAGACTGTAGGACAAATAAGCAGGTTTCTTCAGTAAATACATTGTGAAGAAAAAAAAGGAAGGGGTTTGGGGGAACCTATGGATCAGGTTCATCAAACTTGATACTTGACATTTTGGGACAGCTACTCCTTTGCTGTGGGGGGTTATCCTGTGCATTGTAGGATGTTTAGCAGCATCCCTCGCCTCTACCCCTCAATCCAAGGCCATCCTCCCCAGTTGTGACAACCAAAAATGTCTCTGGGCGTTGCCAAATGTCCCCTGGGGGAGCAAAATCACTCCACCACCATCCCCCTTGAGAATCACTGCTATAGGTTAAAAGGGACATTGAATAAGCCTACTGTGAATATATGTGTGTGTGTGGGGGTGTGTGTATATACATATATATATATAGAGAGAGAGAGAGAGAGAGAGAGAGACAACCAGGGAAATTCGAACAATGATATTTGATGACAGATTTTAGATATGGTAAAGGCATTGTGGTTACATATTTTTAAAATAATCCTTTCTTTTTTTTGTCCCCCAAGAGACAGAGTCTTGTTCTGTTGCTCAGGATGGAGTGTAGTGGTGTGATCATAGCTCACTGCAGCCTCAGCCTCCTGGGCTCAGTTGACTATAGGCACACATCAAGAATCCTTATCTGAGGCCAAGTGGAGTGGCTTGAGCCCAAGAGGTTGAGGATGCAGTGAGTCGTGATCTAGCCACTGCACTCTCGCCTGGTGTCAAAGAGAGATCCTAACTCAAAAAAAAAAAAAAAAAAAAATCCTTGTCTGGTTAGGTATGGTAGTTCACACCTTTCATCCCATCACTTTAGGAGTCTGAGAAGTAAAGATCACTTGAGCTCAGGAGTTTAAGACTAGCCTGGGCAACATAACAAGACCTCGTCGCTACCAGAAAAAAAAAAAACAAAACATAGCTGAGCATGATGGAGTGTGCCTGTAGTCCCAGCTCCTCGGGAGGCCGAGGCAAAAGGACTGCTTAAGCCGGAGCGTTCAAGGCTGCAGTGAGCCATGATCGCACCACTGCACTCCAGCCTGGGTGACAGAGAGAGACCGTCTCAAAAGAAAAAAAAAAAGAATCCTTATCTTTTAGAGATATGTACTGAAGTATTTATTGATAAAGTGATATGATATTTGAGACTTGCATCAAAGGAATAGTGGAGGGAGGAGCATAGGTGAGGCTTAGGTGAAATAAGATTGGCTATGAGTAGGTAATTGTTGAAGCTGGATAATGGATAGATGGGAGTTTATTTTATAGTTCTAAGATTGTATATTTTGAAATTTTCTATAATAAAAAAATTTTAAAGACACTTGAGGGTGCCAACCATCAGTGATACTAACATTATGAGTGAATTAGGTCTCTATACGTACATAAACATGCTTATATACTGTATTTTTGTCCACAATAACTCCATTTTGACGAATTTAGGTTCCTCTCCCAGGTCAGGCTGCCACCTTCACCTGGGGCTCTACTTGAGGGCATGGCTCTCAACAGAGCCCATGGTTTGCTCACCACCTCCTGTTCCTCACTAGACTATAAAGGGAAGCAGCATGGCCTTGAAAGGATATGGGTGGGCATGGTGGCTCATACCTGTAATCCCAGCATTTTGGGAGGCCAAGGAGGGAAGATTGCCAGGAGTTTGAGACCAGCCTGGGCAACACAGTGAAACCTCATCTCTACAAAAAATTTTTAAAAATCAGCTGGGTGCCAAGCATGGTGGCTTATGCCTATAATCCCAGCACTTTGGGAGGCCAAGGCAGGCGGGTCACCTGAGGTCAGGAGTTCAAAACCAGCCTGATCAACATGGAGAAAACCCATCTCTACTAAAAGTACATTAGCTGGGCATGGTGGCACATGCCTGTAATCCCAGCTACTTGGGAGACTGAGGCAGGAGAATCACTTGAACCCAGGAGGTGGAGGTTGCCGTGAGCTGAGATCACGCCATTGCACTCCAGCCTGGGCAACAAGAGCGAAACCGCATCTCAAAAAAAAAAAAAAAAAGAGCTGGGTGTGCTAGTCCCAGCTACTGAGGAAGCTGAAGTGGGAGGATCACTTGAGCCCTGGAGATCAAGGCTGCAGCGAGCCATGATCATGCCATTGTGCAATCCATGATCCAGCCTGGGTGACAGAGTGAGATCCTGTCTCAAAAAAAAAAAAAAAAAAAAAAAAAGATTATAGCAATGCAAAAATGGCATTTTAAAAAAAAAAAAAAAGGAAAAGAAAAGGCCGGGCATGGTGGCTGACACCTGTAATCCCAGAACTTTGGGAGGCCAAGGTGTGTGGATCACCTGAGGTCAGGAGTTCGAGACCAGCCTGGCCAATATGGTGAAACCCCATCTCCACTAAAAATATGAAAATTAGCCAGGCTTGGGGGTGCATGTCTGTAATCCCAGCTACTCAGGAGCCTGAGGCAGGAGAATTGCTTGAACCTGGGAGCTGGAGGTTGCAGTGAGCGGAGATTGCACCACTGCACTCCAGCCTGGATGACAAGAGCAAAACTCTGTCTCAAATAAAATAAAATAAATAAATAAATTTAAAAAAGAAAGGCTGTGGGCTTGGGAGTCAGATGAGTCAGCTTCAAATTCAGGTTCTACTGTGTGATGTTGGACAAGTCACAAGTCTCTTAATCTCTCTGAGCTCAGTTTCCCCATCTTGGTTGTTGTGAGAGTTGAGTATCACCTATGTTGGGCATCTGGTATGAAGAAGACGCTCTGCAAATGCTGGCGTGAATAAACTAGTGAAGAGGAAAACTATTCTAGGAAATAGGAAAACTAGTGAATAGGAATAAACTAGTGAATAGGAAAAGGGAGTTGTCTGGAGTAGAGGCCATGAGTGAAGAGAAAGGAAACCAGCTTGTTCTAGAAGGGAGGTGAGCAGGGAGGAAGCCATTACCTGAGACCTTGCCCTCTTGGAGAACCTCACTGGTGGCCCGAGCCACAAAGATGATCCCCTCATCGTCCTCCTTCTCTGTCTCTGAACTGTCGCTTTCCTCCTCCTCCTCCTCAGATTCCACGGTTAATATCACAGCAGCTGGACAGTGACAAGAGCAGAGTCAGGTGGCCTGGGTTGGCAGCTGCCTGTTGGGACTGCACAGTCCCAAGCCAGCTCGCTGTCTCCCTAGGCAGAACACATGTTGGCAGAGACACCTGCTTTCTCCTCTGGCTGTTTCAAGCACTGGCCTAAGAGGTGGGGACTTGGGAGGGAGAGAAGTTGACATTGCAGAGCCCAAGGAGGTGACCAGAGGAAGCTAAGTCCTCAGAGGAAGCCATGAGGACTACACTTTCCAGCTCCCCCGTCCTCTTCTTTCAGCCCCAAATCCCATGATCCACTGGAAACATGAGCACTTGGATTGCTGGAAGGCCCATCAACATTCAGCTCATACAAAACTGGCTTTGCAGCCAGGCGCAGTGGCTCACGCCTGGAATCTCAACACTTTGGGAGGCTGAGGCGGGTGGATCACCTGAGGTCAGGCGTTCAAGACCAGTCAGGCCAGCAACATGAAACCCTGTCTCTACCAAAAATACAAAAAAAATTAGCCAGGTGTGGTGGCGTGCACGTGTAATCCTAGCTACTTGGGAGGCTGAGGCAAGAGAATCTCTTGAACCTGGGAGGCAGAGGTTGCAGTGAGCCAAGATGGCACCACTGCACTCCAGCCTGGGCATCAGAGTGAGACTCTATCTCAATAAAGAAAACAAAATTGGCTTTGCAGACAGGACCCTGGGCCCCAGGGTCCACCCATCCTCCAAGGCCCAGACCAAGCTCCCCCTTCTCCATGACACCTTTTCCAAGTCCTCGGGGCCTATAACCCATAGTTAGCAATCAGATGCCTCCTGTCACACATTGTCTAATTAGTGCTTTGAACATTTCCAACTTGGAAATCAAGTCCCTGGAGGAAGAGCCCCAGTTCACGGTGCTTAATGCACCCTACAGCGGGTCATCCAGGATTCTGGCTGGCGAGCCCCAGCCCTTTCCCTCCTCCCTCCCATCCTCAATCCCACACTGCTCCCTGCTTGCCTGTGTCCTGAAAGCCCAGGTCTCGAGGTTTCCCATTTGTAGCCTCAGCATTTGCCACTCCATCCTTCTGAGGACCAAGAAAGAAAACTTGAGCCTCTGGCCCCGACTTCCCACCCCAACCCTGTCATCTGGTGGGGTCAACAGGACAAGTTTTCCTAACCCAGCAGGGGAGGGAATTTGTGTCAGTCCCAGTGGTTCTACCATCCCATGGCCAACCAGGCAAGAGTGACCCATGCCCCAGCAAGAAATCTGGATGCGTCAGCCTGGGCTGACTTAGGAGCTCATGGAGCTGCCCCTCAAAGGAATCTCCTTTTCTCCTGCCTTTTTCATCTTTGGTAGGAGGCCCTGCTGCCTCCCAGCAGGTGACTACATGGCCAAGAGGCTGCTCTCCCTCTGAAGGTCTCACCTTACTTCTGGGGCTCCAGGAACATCTAAAAGGGAACCCAAACTGCTGTAGTCATCAAGTCCCTGAGGACTGTCCAACTGGGGGTCCCCCTAAGCTGGATCCTAATACTTGGGGGCTCAAATCTGCATGCTGTCAGCCTCCAGCTCCGAAGAGGAGTCCCTGAGGGAAGACGTGCCTTCCTGCGGCCAGTCTTGCGGGGTCGCGGCTTGCTCTTGGTGAAGCAGATGTTGTGCTTGGTGGACTTAAAGGACTCCAGCCGCCGCTTCATGTTCTGCTGGAAGACCTCCTTGTCCTGCCGCTCCTGTGCATCCTCTGAGATGAAGTGGCGACTGCAGCTGGCTTTGTACTGGCAATGACAGCCCCGCCTGGCTATGAGGACGGATGCCTTGGCCTCCCACAGGAACCCCAGGCCACAGCCCCAACATATTCACCACAGGCCCTGCCAGCCCAGCTTTTCCAGAATTAACAATGGATTGAAAAACAAAACAAAAAATACAACAGGAACCCAGCCAGAGACACTGTGTTCTCAGTTCCCTGGGAAAAGCCTCCCTTTATCCCAGAACTTATTCCCCCAAACCTGGCCTTCCCCATCCCTTGCCAACCTTTCCCGATTCTCTCTGGTTTGAAGGTGACCCTCTGTCTTGTTCCGCTACTGTGACAACATAGGGGACATTTTCTTCTTTGCACCTCCATTTATCTGAGCTTCTCCCACACATCCAGCCTACCTGCCCCCTTCTAGTTACACCACAGGATCCTTTCTCCAGCTGGAATCTCCCATCTAGCCATTTCTACAACCACCACCGTGATATTCTGGGCTGCACTTTGAACTTTCATAACTATTTCCCCTGACACCCTGGACCTTCTCAGTCCCAATAATTCAGGATCACCCCATCATCTTTTTTTTTTTTTTTTTTTTTTTTTGAGACAGAGTTTTGCTCTTGTCACCCAGGCTGCAGTGCAATGGCATGATCTCTGCTCACTGCAGCCTCTGCCTCTGGGGTTCAAGCAATTCTCCTGCCTCAGCCTCCCGAGTAGCTGGGATTATAGGTGCCCACCACCATGCCTGGCTAATTTTTGTATTTTTAGTAGAGATAGGATTTCACCATGTTGCCAGGCTAGTCTCAAACTCCTGACCTCAGATGATCTGCCTGCCTTGGCCTCCCAAAGTCCTGGGATTACAGGCATGAGCCACTGCGCCTGGCCATGCTCTTTTTAACCCTTATCAACACCAAGTCCACTACACACTCATCTAGACTGCCTCTGCCTCTACCCTCCCTGCTTAGGACCTTTTTATCATCTACTGGTAATCCCCTGAAATACTGCCCAGCGCCTGCCAAATCATCTTATCTTGCCTCATATCCCAAGTCTGGTCCCTTTATCTTATATTTTCTGCTTCCCTAAACCAGTTCTAAGAGCCCCCTTCAAGTCTCCCATCTGTCCTCCTCCTCTAACTGTGCACCAGGAGGTACCCTCTCTCCTGGGGAGAAGGGGTCCATCTCCTTCACAAGGCTCACTGCTGCCCAGCCCTGGCCTCCACATTGCTCAGTTCCCTCCTTCCTGCCTCCAGCAGTTCCTGCTGCCTCCTATTTATCCACTCTCCTGTATCTTCACTCCTTCCCTCACCACTTGGTTCCCTCCCCTCTGTTTTCAAGTTCCTGCCCTTGCCTTCTTAAAGAATGTCTTTCCCTGAACACCATTGTCTCCATTTTGCTGCTACACTTTTATAATTTGATTCTGACACTTTCTCTCCTACCCACTACTTCCTTAAATACCAGAAATGCAACTCCAGGGTCCACAACTCCACAGTGCTGCCTTCTCGCTGGTCACCAGTGCTGTGGGCTCTGCCTAGGTGCTGGCCAGGCCTCTGCACAGCATCTAGCCCTCTTTCTGCCCCAGGCCTGAGGCACCACCTGCCACTGCTTCTCCAAGAGTTCCTTGTCTTTGGCTCTCTTTCCTTTTCTCGCATGTGCACTCCTCAGTGTTATCCTTAGCCCTCCTCCTGCCCCTCGAAACACTCTCCCCAGAGAACTTATCCATTCTCTCTGCCCCAGCTATCCCAGTGATACAGATCTGTGGTCCCCCAACATCAGTCATCAGACCAGCTGCATTTGAAGCACCTGGGGAACTTAGTAAGAACACAGATTCTTAGTCCCACTCCAAACTACAGAAACAGAATCTCCAGGTGAAGCCAGGAAGTTCCCCAGGGGATTCTATGGTAGCCAGGTGACAAAACCTGATACGGAGCTTCCAAATCTCTCTCCAGCTCTTATCTCTCTATTAAACTGTAATCCTTCTAACTGCATACTAGATATCTCTGTCTCTCTCTAATGATATTTCGATGAAGAACATGAGAAATTGTGGATTGTGTTATCATACTAAGTGGATTCAGAACTGGTTGAGTTACCATACCCCAAAAATGCTTGATCCATGTCAGTCTGGAGGAAAGTCTTTAGTAGCATGCCACAGGGCTCTGTCCTCAGCTCTATCCTGTTCAACATGTTTATGTGGATTTGGATGAATACAAAGTTAACAGTCTTTACAAATGTTCAGATGATATGAATCTAAGAAGGAGACATTTGGTGGCAGACATAGGAACCAAACAATGGGATGATGGGCTAAAGCAAGTAAGATGACATTTAACAGGATACACACAAACTTATTCCAGATTTTTGAAAAACAGACTACACATGAACTGATTGGACTGAACCCATTGACCAATCTTATACATAAACACCACATACACACACACACACACACACACCCCACACACCAAATCATTGTGTACTTCCTGATGTGACACCACAGAAAATATATAGCATACCTATTGAATGTCCCTGAATCTGATCAGGCCTCTAGATTTAACAACCAGGAAATATAGGGAATGGAGGAACATGTTAAACAACACCACTGGAACACAGTCAGCAAAATCTAGAAAATGTGCAATTCTCCAAGACAAAGTATCCAGCTTCTTCAATAAATAAATAGCAAGGGAGATAGAGAGAGGAAAAAGAACTATTATAGATTTTTTAAAACAAAGAAACATATTTCCCAAATGCTAAGTGTGGACTTCTTTAGACCCTGATTTGAACATCCAGCTGGAAAAAAGATACTTATTGAATACTGACTGGATGTAAGAGTTCTTGCCGGCCGGGCGCGGTGGCTCAAGCCTGTAATCCCAGCACTTTGGGAGGCCGAGGCGGGCGGATCACGAGGTCAGAAGATCGAGACCATCCTGGCTAACACGGTGAAACCCCGTCTCTACTAAAACTACAAAAAAAAAACTAGCCGGGCGAGGTGGCGGGCGCCTGTAGTCCCAGCTACTCAGGAGGCTGAGGCAGGAGAATGGCATGAACCCAGGAGGCGGAGCTTGCAGTGAGCTGAGATCCGGCCACTGCACTCCAGCCTGGGCGACAGAGCGAGACTCCGTCTCAAAAAAAAAAAAAAAAAGAGTTCTTGCCACCTAGAGAGACATACTGAAATATTCTGAGATGATGTGATATGATGTCTGGAGTTTGTTTTAAGATAAAGTGTGGGCGGGATGTGGTAGGGCTGCAGAATGTAATAGAATTAATCATGCACTGATTTTTCAGAGCTAGTTGATAGATCAATATGAGTTATTTTATTCACTCTACTGGAATTTTGAATAAGAAAGGTTTTTTAAAAACCCCATAGGTTGAGGGGAGACAGGGTCTGCCAGCCATTAACTGAGGAAGACCTGGGAGTTTAGCAGCTTCTAAGGACAATGTGGGGCCCCAGAGTGGTGAGCCAAGGCTGGAGGGATCTTGGCCTCTGGGAAGAGAAATAGCAAGTTCTAGAACTAGAATGGTGAGAGAGCTTCTAGGTCCTTCCCTGGCCAGCCACAGCTAGAATAGCAACTTCCATTCTGGGTCTTGTTTTTTTAAGTCCAGAGAAGACATACCAGGAGGTAAGAGATGCTGGCCTGAGGGCAAGACAGCCTGTGTGAAAGGGAACTGTCTTGAAATTTTAGAAGATTTATTCTGCAGAGCTGCAAAGAGTCAAATCAGGACCAGTGGGTGCAAGTTAAAGGAGGCCAATTCTGTTTCAACAGTAGTAAGAGCTTTGATTGTTGAAACTGCCAGAACTGGTGACAGCTGGCTTCCCATTTTAGAAAGGTGCAAGGTAATGGCTTGCTGCCCTCTTGTGGGGTTGCAACAGATTCTCTCCTGGATGAGCTGGGCCTTTCCAGCTGTAAAGCTTCATGATCTGCATTGGACTAACTCCCATTATTTAAAACAGATGCCCACCTTCCATAGGCTAAGCTGGTCTAGGAGGCTTCCTCAGTGCTCTTGCTTCTGTCAGTGACCCCATCATTCTCCAGTGACCCTCAAGGGCCCCAGTACTCTGTCTCCTCCTCCTCTCACCATCAGAGCCAATCACCTAGGCCTATGTGCCCCTTTCCCTTCCCACCGCCCAGCCCTAATCCACAATATTTCACTCCAGCTTCCCAACTGGCTCTCCCAGTTTCTCAACTCACCCCCTCCAATTTGATCTGCACTCTGCTACCAGAGAAGGTATCCTTAAACAGTGCTTGTATTACATCAACCCTTTCTCCAAAAAACAAAAATAAAGCAGAGGTTTCTTATTACTGATGAGATAAAACCCACACCCCTTTTTTTTTTTTTGAGATGGAATCTTGCTCTGTAGCCCAGGCTGGAGTGCAGTGGTGAGACTTCAGCTCATTGCAACTTCTGCCTCCCGGGTTCAAGTGATTTTCCTGCTTCAGCCTCCCGAGTAGCTGGGATGACAGGCACGTGTCACCGCACCCAGCTAATTTTTGTATTTTTAGTAGAGATGGGGTTTCACTTTTACCACGTTGACCAGGCTGGTCTCCAACTCCAGACCTTAAGTGATCCGCTCACCTTGGCCTCCCAAAGTGCTGAGATTACAGGCGTGAGCCATTGCACCCGGCTGAAACCCACACTCTTTAGCTGGGCATCTGCAGCTCTCCAACAAGCTGCCTCTTAAGCTCTCCTCAGACCACCTCCACCCCCTCAAAATCCCGATGCTGCCTGCTCTCACCCTACGGCGCGGCTTGTAGAGGCCTCCACAGAGCAGATGATGCATCACAGCATCCTCACGATCCCGGCCGCTGCGTACCGTGTCAATCACCTGCAGATCCAGACATGCTCCACTGCCACTCTCCCTCCTGCCGGAAGCAGGGGACACATGTGCTGGGGCAGGGGCAGGAGGCACAGGCCAGGAGAAGGGCAGATGCAAAGATGCTGACAAATCTCCCCCAGAAGGGATTCAGAGAAAGGGCACAATGGAGAGGAATATGAGGAAGGGGATGGGGCTCAAAGACTCACAGCAGGTTGGTGACAGAAGTCTCTGCCACAGAATTGCGACTGGGCATAGAAGGCAGAGTGAGACCTGTGGAAGACAAGACGTGGCCTCCCTGCAGGCATCAAGACCAAGTTCAGCCGGCAATCAGATGGAGGGTTGCCCAGAAGTCAGGGGTAATAAAGAAAATAATAATAATGAACACTTAGTTTACTCTTTTGACATGTCAGGTACTGTGCTAGGCACTTTACATATTGAATTCACAAAATCTATAACATAGGTACTCTTATGCCTGCTTCCTATTTTATTATTATTATTATTATTATTATTGAGACGGAGTCTTGCTCTGTCACCCAGGCTGGAGTGTAGTGGTACAATCTCAGCTCACTGCAACCTCTGCCTCCCAGGTTCATGCCATTCTCCTGCCTCAGCCGCCCAAGTAGCTGGGACTACAGGTGCCCGCCACCACGCCCGACTAATTTTTTGTATTTTTAGTAGAGATGGGGTTTCACTGTGTTAGCCAGGATGGTCTCGATCTCCTGACCTCGTGATCCACCCGCCTCGGCCTCCCAAAGTGCTGGGATTACAGGCGTGAGCCACCGCACCCGGCCTATTATATTTTTTGAGACAGAGTCACTCTGTCACCCAGGCTGGAGTGCAGTAGCACAATCTCGGCTCATTGCAACCTCTGCTTCCCAGATTTTTTTTTTTTTTTTTTTGAGATGGAGTCTCGCTCTGTCACATAGGCTAGAGTGCAGTGGTATAATCTCAGCTCACTGCATCCTCACTGCAAACTCCACCAGGGTTCAAGCAATTCTCCTGCTGCAGCCTCCCAAGTAGCTGGGTCTGCAGGTGCCCAGCACAATGCCTCGCTAGTTTTTGTATTTTTAGTAGAGACGGGGTTTCACTATGTTGGCCAGGCTAGTCTCGAACTCCTGACCTCATGATCCACCCGCCTTGGTCTCCCAAAGTGCTGGGATTACAGGCATGAGCCACCGCACCCAGCCCGCTTCCCAGATTTAAGCGATTCTCCTGCCTCAGTCTCCCGAGTAGTTGGAATTACAGGCATGCAACACCACACCTGGCTAGTTTTTGTATTTTTAGTAGAGACAGGATTTCACAATGTTGGCCAGGCTGGTCTCAAACTCCTGACCTCAAGTGATCTACCCACCTCAGGCTCCCACAGTACTGGGATTACAGGCATGAGCCACCGTGCCCAGCCTCTTATGCCTGCTTTCTTACAGCTAAGGAAATAGGCTCAGAGAGTGTGACTTACCCAAGGTCACAAGCTTGGAAGTGATAATGGTTGAGCCACATCTGCTGACTCCAGAGTCCAGTTATTTCCCACCTCTCTGGACTGCCTGCCAGACTCTGAATGTCAGCACCAGACCCAGCTGCTTCCTGCCACTGCCACTTCACCAGACCATGGAGACAGCTGGGAATTCCCAACTCCCTGCTCAGGGCCAGCCTGCTTACCACCCCTTTCTGTCCTGCTCTGCTGCCCATCTGCCTACCCACCACTGGCCCACCTGGTAGCTGCTGGCCCACCTGGTCCACAAAGCTGATGGCATCCCGGATGTTGAGCCTGTAGTACACATCCCAGATCTGGTCCCGGATGCGGTAAGCTGACCGTCGCATCAGTAGCTGACTCAGGTATTTCTTGTCAAACTGTTCCCACCTACAGAGGATGCCAGGCCCGGCCCTGAGTCCCATTCCCAAGGCCTGGCCAGGTGGCCCTTCCTCAGACGGGGCAAGGACACTGTCAGCACTGGCCTGGCTTTTTAGATATGGGCCTCAGCCAGAGAGAATCTCAAGGCTAGTCCCTGCCCTCATGGAATTTACAGTGTCATGGGAAAGCCTGACAGTAATTGAAATTATTACAAATCACTGTAAAATTGCAACCATGACAAGAACTACAAAGGATAATTAGAGAATATGACACAGGTATGTCCTAGCCAGGGAGGCCAGGGAAGGCCTCCCTAAACAATTGAAGCCTATGATGAGTTTTGAAGGATGAATCGAAGTTGAGTAAGTGAGAGGGAGGTGAAGGAGTGTTCTAGTAGAGAGAAGGTCCCAGTGGCCAGGCTGGGGGAGCATGGTGGGTCCTGAGGCTGTAAGGCAGGGTCCATGGAATTAGCAGGCAGACAGTCAAAGACAGAGCAGAGCACGACGAGGCTGGAGTCTGGCAGTTGCCAAACCATGCAGGGCCAAGCAGGCCACGCTGGGGAGCCTTGTCTTAACCTGAGAGCACTGGGATGCCACTGAGGGGCTTCAGGCAGAGGTCACCCAGCCTGAACCTGGCTCTGTCCCTTCTCAGAAGTGTGGCACATCCCCCGTGCTTCCCTGGCTGGTGGGGCTGCTGCTGCTGAAGGAGCCTCGGGGCAGCTCCCTCACCTGTCCCTCCAGTAGTGGTAGCCATGGTGCCCCACAACGTCCTCCACTGCAGCCAGAATGTGGTCAAAAGTCTAGAAGGGGGGTGGGTAGGGGGACTGGATCAGGACTCTGCCCAAAATAGGAGAAGGTCGAGAGGCACAGGTGAGGGCTGGGGTTCTGGTACCCACGTGCTCATGCAGCTCCTGGTTCAGGGTGGGTTTGTGATGCTCACTCCTCTTCACCTTCAGCCATTTGACCAGTGGCTTGATGGTCAAGCCCTATGGACAGGCAGGAGGTGAGCCCTGCCCTATTCCTATTCATTTCCCTGCTGCCTTTCTCTCCCCATAATGAGGTTTCAGCTTCAGTACCCCCACCCCACTGCACTCAAGGTCTGGGAAGTCAGGGCCCTCCATCTCCCAGTGGGAAGAGAAGCCCCTGTCCCACAGGCTTCAAGACTCCCCCAGGGCCTGCCCGACCCTCTCCCTACCCAGCCTTGTGGGCACTCCCACCTGCACGATGACTGTGAAGAAGACCACTACAATAGTGGTGGCTACAAAGTAGTCCTTGGCAGGGACCTTGGTCCTATCCAGTAGGATGACGAGAGCAAAGGCCACAGCCCCCCGCAGGCCCCCATAGGACATCACCACTTGGTCAATCTTGTCCAGAGGGACTAGCCGGAACTGATTCAGCACCCAGGTCTGCAGGACTACGCCTACAGCGGGAGGGAGGCCAGTGGGAGCAAAGCGTTGGGAGTGGAGGACGCAGGAGTGGATGGCACCACGTATCTGGGCTGAAGTCTAACAGGGACTGGGACAAGTGAGCAACAAGAGGAGGCTTAGGAATTGACAAGGATGTGGACCCAGATGGGGAGATGAGCTGTGGGGAGGGGCGGGACAGGAAGGAGAGTGGGAAAGCAGAGGGTGCCAGCAATACCGAGGGCTCGGAAGAACAGGATGAAGATGAGGGTTCCAAGCACCAGCCCAGAATCCCAGGCCCACTTAGAAGAGTCCACAGCTGAGATGCCAAGCAGCATGAAGATGACGGTCTCAGCACAGCTGGCTAGAGTCTTCATTGTATATTTGACAGTTGTGCGTGACTTATGGGAGATGTTGGCCTCCACATACTTCTTACAGCCCAGGCCACACATGGTTACCCTGGGAGAGGATGGAGAGACAGGGCAAGTGGGGAAGGGTTCCAGGGTGCTCAGCCTCTGGGGTTTGAGCATACTGCAGGAGGGGGCATTGCCCATCACAGGATGTCAGACTCTCAAAGCTGAAGCCCAGGGAGGCCTGAAGACTGAGTGGTAGTGCTGGGCTAATCGTCCAGATCTCCAGGCTTCCCACTCAGTGTCTCCTGGAAGGGAAGGTGGCAGGAATGTGCTCTGACTAGCGGGCTCTCTGATGCACCTTCTGTGCATCAGAAGTGCTGTGGCCTCCAGAGCTGGCGGCCCCAGGCCTTGAAGTCTATTTCCAGCCCAGCCTATACCCAGAGAGTTTGAGGGTGCTGAGGACAGTTCTGGAGGCAGCTCCTGAAATATTGCCTAAGGTTTACTGACTCCCCAGGAGAGTTTGAGGCTCCCACTACCACAAGGGCTCAGGGAAACCTATGGACTCCTGAAGTTCCTGCCTTTGTCCCTATGAGGGGCAACCATCTCCAGTGCCCCCTCCCAGCTATCTGCCTGCAAGGCCCCCAGAACTCACGCAAGAATGGCGGAGAGCGAGGCCATTTCAGCAGTGAGGTAGGCTGCGTAGGCGAGGAGGAAGACCAGCAGCGGCTCGATGATGCGGACCCGCTTGGTGAAGCGTGTGGTCAGGGCCAGGAGGAAGGCAAAGACTAAGCCCACGGCTGCCCCGCCCAGACTGACCACAAACAGGGAGGCTGGGGGAGGAGTGGGTTGTCAGCATGACCCCTGGCCTGGACCCTACCCGGGCTGACAAGACTGCTGCCTGGCAGGGAGTGAGAGATGATGCCCACCGCACTTCCAGGGGCTCAAAACCCAGAGCCAGGATCCCTGGCAAGCCCCTCCCAGACCCCATTTATCTATAGAGGAGTGGAGGAGATGAGGCAACCCGAATAGCCTCCTCTGTCCTGATGTGGGGTGGGAGGCCCTCAGCAACCCAGGGGAGGCAGACCTCCAGTGCCAGCTGGGAGCAGGGAAATACTGACCGACTCCCTTCAGGTAGTCAGTGGCCTGCACGTTGGCAGAGCCCATCTCCACAAAGGAGTTGCAGACCTTGTACAGCACCTGAGCGAGAAGAGGAGAGTCAGCAGTGAGGTGGGAAGGCAGCAACTGGGACTGCTGGGAGACAGTGAAAGCAGACAGCATATTTCTGCCCCCAGGGGACCCACGGGAAGGGTCTGAGTCTGCACAGACCCCTAGCTGGTCAGAGCATGCAGCCTGGGGTCAGGGAATGGCAGTCAGCTGAGCATGCTCACCACGGTGACTGCATCGTTGAGCAGGGACTCGCCAAAGACGATGATAAAGAGAGTCTCATTGACATGCACCTCCTCAAAGACAGCTAGCACGGCCACGGGGTCCACCGCCGAGATGAGGCTCCCAAACAGCAGAAAGTCCAGTAAGCCA
Organism: Chlorocebus sabaeus; assembly: GCF_047675955.1. Classification (NCBI taxonomy): domain Eukaryota; kingdom Metazoa; phylum Chordata; class Mammalia; order Primates; family Cercopithecidae; genus Chlorocebus; species Chlorocebus sabaeus. The sequence continues at coordinate 64,182,642 of NC_132908.1, read as the reverse complement.
GCCTGCACCCTAGGGGCTATTAAGGGACACATGTAGAACAGGCCAATCATTGAAGACGACCCAGTCTCCTGCAGCACGCCCTGGGACAAGCCCAGGCTCCACCCCTGCTGATACGACAATGAAGCCTAAAGAGGACTTGGGCTGGCAAAGACAGCATCAGCCTGCAGATCAAAAGACTACCTATGCCTAAGGCCTGGCTTTGCCACTTACCAACTGTATGATGCTGGTTCTATCACTGTCATATGGCTTACCTTAAGCCATGCCTCCTCATCTGCCGGCCTCACAAGATTGTTTCAAAACTCAACCCAGCCATTTAGAATAGGGAAAAAGGCCAGGCGCAGTGACTCACGACTATAATCCCAGCATTTTGGGAGGCCGAGGCTGGCTGGATCACCTGAGGTCAGGAGTTCAAGACCAGCCTGGCCAACATGGTGAAACCCTGTCTCTACTAAAAATACAAAAAGTAGCCGGGTGCAGTGGTGCATGCCTGTAATCCCAGATACCTGGGAGGCTGAGGCAGGAGAATCACTTGAACCAGGGAGGCGGAGGCTGCAGTGAGCTGAGATCATGCCACTGCACTCCAGCCCAGGTGACAGAGTGAGACTCAGTCTCAAAAAAACAATAAATAATAAAATAGGGAAAAAACACTGTAGCAACAGTAATAATAACTACCAGCAAATGGAAATTGGCTGCCAACTATTTTTGTTAGGGAGAATAACAAAAGAGTGCTTTCTCCCATACCTGTGGTTCCTAGCCAAAGGGATGTGACACAATTCTCAGCAGGGGTGGAGGACTGAATATAGTAGGAAAAGCACCACAGATGGGACTTGAATATGTCATATAATTTCTATGAGCCCCAGTTTCTCCGTGAGTCTCCAATTGAGACTTATTAGTCTACAATTGAGACTAATAAAATTTCCTTAGTTAGCCAATGCCTAATATATAGTAAGCACCCAAAAGATATTATTATCTATTACTGTTATTATGATCTGATGTCCTCCTTTCCCTTCCTGCCCCAGATAGTTCACTACCTCAATAGGGAAACCAGGTTAGAGTCCCAGGTAGCAACTGTAAACGTTTTCTTGTAATACCTTGGAAAAAGTGTGAATCATCAACCTTGAGGGTTGAATGAATTTCTTGCGTTAGGAAATAAAGAAGGTAGCAAGAGAGGGCAACCTAAAGGCAAAGAGCCTCAGTAAAACAGACCTGATGCCAGGTGCGGTGGCTCACGCCTGTAATCATAGCACTTTGAGAGGTCAAGGCAGACAGATCACCTGAGCTCACGAGTTCAAGACTAGCCTGGCCAACATGGTGAAACCCCATCTCTACTAAAAATACAAAAATTAGCCGGGTGTGGTGGCACATGCTTGTAATTCCAGCTACTCAGGAGGCTAAGGCAGGAGAATTGCTTGAACCCAGGAGGTGGAGGTTGCAGTAAACCAAGATCATGCCATTGCACTCCAGCATGGACAAGAGTGAGACTCCATCTCAAAAAAACAAGAAACAACAACAACAACAACAAAAACAGACCTTTTCTGCTAACCTTGGACCTGATAGCAAACAAATGTAAAGGGCTCTATTTCCTCATCCATTAAATGTGACAAACTACACAAAAGGCTTGCTATGAAGAGTCAGTGGGATAAGTAAGGAGATAAAACCCAGTGTAGTGCCAGCATTTGATGGATTTATAATAGTTATTTATTTTTTAAATACCTATTATATTTATTTAAAAAATAAATGTTTTAAAATAATGAATTTATTATAGACAACATATAGTTAAGAAAATAATAATAATAATAAAAACAGAAAACCACCCTGACCTGGCCTGGGGAGAGCCAGGACAGAAGGCCCTTGCAGAAATGATGTGCAGTTGTGCCTCAGGGGAGCAGGGCTGGCAAGTGGCAATGTGGTAACAGAGGGCAGGAGGCAACAGAGTGGTAACGCAGGCTCCCCAGCCTTGGCAGCCCACACACAGCTAGGAGCCAGGCTCCTGCTCAGCTGTTATGCTGCAGAAGCCCAGACTGGCAGAGACCTAGATGAGGCCTGAACCCCATCAGGAGCACTGCCTTGCACTCCAGAGGGAGGGACCTAGGATGGAGCTTTCAGGGCATGGCTCACACCAGCATGGACCTCCAGAGCTTGAGGAGAAGGGAGAGGGGTGATGGGTCTGGCAAAGCCCAGGTCTTAGGGTCACTCACCCACAAGTCCAGCCTGCTGCAAGCCCCAGAGGGCAGCGCCTGTTGTGAAGGCATTCCAGAGTGTGCCTACCACGGCATAGGTGAGGATGGCACCCAAGTTGTCAAAGAACAGTCTGCTAGGCATGAAATAGCCTGAGTCCAACACAATAGGAGGCAGCAGGAAGAGGAAGAAGGTGCCTGGCTCCAGCTGGTACTCAGCTTTCTTGGCCACAGCCAAAACAATGCCCCCTAGCACCAGGCCCAGCAAAATCAGCAGGCAGCTCTCAGGGACCAGAGATGTTACTTTCCGAGACAGGTGAAATACTGCAATGCAAAAAGAGTGCAGGATAGATCAGTTTATGGAATATCCTCCCACAAACAGGCCTATGACCTCCCAGGTTTTTTTTGTTTTGTTTTGTTTTTGTTTTTGAGACGAAGTCTCACTCTGTTGCCCAAGCTGGAGTGCAGTAGTGCGATCTCAGCTCACTGCAACCTTCACCTCCTGGGTTCAAGTGATTCTCTTGCCTCAGCCTCCCAAGTAGCTGGGACTACAGGCATGCGCCACCATGCCCAGATAATTTTTTTGTATTCTTAATAGAGACGGGGTTTCACTATGTTGGCCAGGCTGGTCTTGAACTCCTGACCTCATGATCCACCCGCCTTGGTCTCCCAAAGTGCTGGGATTACAGGCGTGCGCCACTGCGCCTGGCCAACCTTCTAAGACTGGGACCAAGGGAGGAGAAATATGTAAGATTTCTAGAATTTCCCATCTCCAGGGCTACAAACCCTCACCTGCAGTCAAAGTCATCTGTTTCTTAGTGCTCCTGTCACATCATGGTAACCTAGGCCTTTACTGCTTTTTCCCCTTCTAGAAGTGTCCCTTCCTTTATACTTTCATCTTCAGGGGACCTCACCTTTCTCTGACATCCTTATCCATAGCCATTATTTGAACCTCAGCAAATGCTACCTGGTATCTTTTTATATATAAGATAGCTGTAAAAATCAGGGCCTTTGGAGACAAGTTGCTTGGATTCAAAGCCTAGTTCTGTGATCTCAGGGCAAATAACTTAACGTCTCTGACTCAGTTTTCTCATCAGCGAAATGGGAGTAAAAACAATAATGATCTCATGAGATTATTGTGACCATTAAAAAAGACAGTCTGCAGGTGGGGCGCAGTGGCTCACACCTATAATCCCAGCACTTTGGGAGGCCAAGGTGGGCAGATCACTTGAGGTCAGGAGTTCTGGATCAGCCTGGCCAGCATGGCTAAACCCTGACTCTACTAAAAGTACAAAAATTACCAGGGCGTGATGATGGGTGCCTGTAGTCCCAGCTACTTGGGAGGCTGAGGCAGGAGAATCACTTGAATCTGGGAGGCAGAGGTTGCCATGAGCTGAGATCATGCCACTGCACTCCAGCCTGGGTGACAGACTAAGACTCTGTCACAAAAAAAAAAAAAAAAAGACAATCAGGCCGGGCGCGGTGGCTCAAGCCTGTAATCCCAGCGCTTTGGGAGGCCGAGACGGGCGGATCACGAGGTCAGGAGATCAAGACCATCCTGGCTAACCCGGTGAAACCCCGTCTCTAGTAAAAAATACAAAAAAATAGCCGGGCGAGGTGGCGAGCGTCTGTAGTTCCAGCTACTCAGGAGGCTGAGGCAGGAGAATGGCGTAAACCCGGGAGGCGGAGCTTGCAGTGAGCTGAGATCCGGCCACTGCACTCCAGCCTGGGCGACAGAGCGAGACTCCGTCTCAAAAAAAAAAAAAAGACAATCTACTCAAATGCACTTAGCACACTAATTTACAGTAAGCACTCAATAAATGTTACCTATTATAATGTCCTCACTCCTTAACTGGACCAGAATGTATATTATACCTCCTAGGAGCTGTGTAGACTTCCTAGCCCAATGTGCCTTTCATTATATGGGCTCACTCAGGACTGCGTAGTTTTTTAAACTTTGGCTTTAGCAGTCAGAAGATCTCCAGGTCTTCTTCTAGCCTTAGCACATTCTGTGTGATCTCAGGCAAATTATTTAACTTACTTCAACTTCATTTTCTTCTTTTGTAACATAGGAAAAATACCCAGCATCAAGGGTGAGGATAAAATGATATAAAGTATGCAAATGTGCTTAGCATAATGTCAGACACATAGTATGTTAGACACACACCAAATGTTAATTAAATAGAATAGTTCTGTCTGTAGGAGGAGAGAAGAAAAGGGTTTCTAACACTATTGCCACTCCTACTTTTGTCCTCTAAAATAAACTCTTTGGCTCTCCTTTAAGTCCTCAGACCACAGGTGAACACATCTCTCTCTACATGATCCCTGGGGTGTTGGGGAAGTAGACCTCTAAATTAGCCTGTGTGAGACCCTATCCCAAGACGGTGCCCTTTGGAAGCTGTACCCAAAGGGCCTAGAACAGTGCCTGGCACATAGTGAGTTCTACGTAAATATTTGTTTAATAAAAGGGAAAAAGTCTATCAATGAAGCTGGGGGAAGGTGTTCCTGAATGTTCTGCCTTTTCTCTCATTCTAGGATTTTCTTTGGCTTGTGAAAATGAGGCTCTCTTCTCCCACTTCCATAGGAGATGTCATCCAAACTAGAAAAAGAACCATGATTTATGGGGAAAACTACAGTTGTTGCTATAAGCCCTAAGACAGGAACTCTTCTGCAACTCACAGACTTCTCAGCAAACCCAATTGCTGGCTCCAAATCTGAGGCTCCTTCCACTCTTACTGTCATTGCTGCTGGGCCTCTAAGGTAAAGGTGGTCATAGATCTCTCTGTACTTGTTACTACTTTGGTCTTCCACTTCTCTCCTTCAGGGACCCCATTTCATCTTCATCTGTTTATGCATTAACCCCAGCCCTGTGATCTAAGCCCCACAGAACCATGCTCCCTGAAGGCATATCGAGTTCTACTTTCCATTATTAATCTTAGGCTGCCACAGCAGAGTGGAAAGTTCTGTTCCTGCCCAGCCCCCTTACCCCCGAGCAGTGTCCCTGTGGAGAAGGGGGGCAATTTCTAGGCTCTGGGTGATTCCTCCATGAAGGCTCTATTGGTGAGATTGGAGTACAGGCTGTGCCGGCATCCATGGGGAGAGAGTAGCAACGCTCAGCTATAATTAGTCACCCCCACAGCAGAGCCTGCACAACAGAGAGAAGGAGGAGGGTCTCTGGTGGGAGGAGGGACCACTGGCTGCTCAGAAGGGAGGAGGAAGGAGCAGATGCAAGCAAAAGCAGCTCTATTCAGGGAAAAAGAAGTCTGAAGCACAGCCTTCAATGCTGTCAGGACTGAAGAGGTTGGATGTATGAAAGCATCTAGGGTAGGCAGCACACAGGAAGGCCCCCATACATGGAAGTTTCTTATACCCTGAAGTGGGAAGAATGTGGACCTGAACCCGGCTGGGGGGCCCCTACACACAGGCACAAGAAGGCAGCAGCTTTAAGTGGGCAGCAGGGGAGAGCTGGAGGAAAAGTAGCAGTATAGTTTCCCAAGGGAATGGACACTTGGACGTGGTCTCCAGGGGAGGCTGCTTTTTCAGAACCAGGATGCCTGTGTTCGTGGGAGAACACCCTCCCCTCAATGTCCCCACACGTCCTTACCGGTGACAGAGGTTTCTGGGAGGCTGGGGATTGGTGGGGGAGAGACCAGACTGAAGAGGGCCTACTGCAAGGGGAACAGGGGAGCGGAGAGGGCAAAGGAGCCTGCAGATGGAGTTGGGGAGAGCGAGGGACAGCCCTTCAGAAAGGTAAATCCTCAGAGCTCCCAGGGGAGAAGACAGGGACCAGGGACCCACAGGAGGCGACGCAGGAACTGGGCGAGAGCTCGGATTTGTGGAATCCAAACCTAAGTCCCAGCACCGTGCAAGAAGCCAGCCCCAATCTGAGGACCGAGGAAGTGGGGGTGTTGGGGGCGGGTCCGCAGCTGACGGTCGACCTGGCGCACGCACACACGCACTCACCAATTTTGGCCAGGCTGGCCACCAGGATCCACAGGGCCACCAGGTAGGGCGCCTCGACCTCGTGCCACTGCCACCGGAAGAGCTCCAAGCCTGGGGGAGGCTCGCCCGGGGACTCTGGCTTCTGGGTGGGCTCTTCGGCCGCCCCCGCCAGGGGCAGCGCGAGCAGGGACAGGGCGGCGCGCAGCATCCTGCAGCCTGCCCAGCCGCCCTCCCGGCACCGCACGGCCGCCGGCCCCGCGTCGCCGCCGCCACCTACCGGGCGCCCCCGCGTCACAGGCACGTGGGGCTCGCTCCCCCCAATCCCGGCTCCGATACCCCCAAGCCAGGTCCGGGCTCCGAGACCCTGCCTCGGACTCTCGTAGTCGGGGACTCCCTCCTCTTTCCTCCCTAAATCAGTCCCAGCTCCGGAAATTCCCCAGTGCAGCTCTCCCCCAAGTTCCACAACCTACTCCTTCGAGTCCGCGCCCCTAAACCTCCCCAAAACTGCCCCCACCAGATCCAGAGCGGTGCGCGGCCACGGCCCCCCCGGGCAGCCAGCAGCTTGAAGAGCGGGGGTCTGCGGGGGGCGCGGTCAGGACGGGAGGGGTACGGCTCCTTCTCGGCCAGCGCTGCTGGGCGGCGAGCAGCATCCCCCTGGGGCCCAGGCGTAGCCGGGTGCAAACGACAGGGGACAGTGCTTGGCCGCCCTCCGCGCCGCTCTCCCAAGCCGGGGACCCCCTGCCGGCCCCCGCCCGGACCTGAGCTGCGCACGCGCACTGGACGCTCCCCAAAGCAGTGACGGACAACGCTGCCCCCAACGTCCCAGAAACCCCAAGGCCCAGACTGGCCCAGCTCATTCCAGGCGAAGAGGGAGGCTGTTCTTCATCTCCCAAACCAAGGGGCACCTGGCCCTCCCTTTCCAGCACACTACAGAGAACTGTCTCATCTCTTTCATGAAGCTGACAGGAACCTATGAAAAACCCAGCCTCCTGATTCCCTTCAAACTAGGCGGGATGCACCCAACTTTTTCCAAATCTGAGGGGCATTCGGCTCATCTCGCCCCAAACAGAGGAGGACCGTCTCCACTTTCATTCAAGCTGAGGGGCACCCATCCCACTTTTTCTCCAAAACTGAGGGGAACGTGTTCTATCTGCCCCCTCAAACTGACTCATCCCAATCTTTTCCCTGAAAACTGAAGGGCATCCTTCCCTCTTCCTCCCACAACTAAAGGGAACTGATCCCACCTCTTCCTTCAAACTGGTTGGAATCTACTTTCACTTCTTGCTCCAAATTGAAGGGACCCCTCTCACTGCTTTCCCTAAATGAGGAAACCATAGGCACTCATCCCTCAAATGGAAGGAATGAGGGCCATCTTGCCCCTCAACTGAGGGAGACCTGGCCGGCCACTATCTAAGGAAACTTCTGCCCAATCTGCCTTAACACCCCTCTGCTACCCCCAGACCTAAGAAAGCCTTCCAGCCTTTTGAGCGTTCTCGAAGGCGGGGCGCGAGCTCGGCTTTTCCCGCCCTCCTAGCCAGTGAACTAACGGGATTCCCAGCGGGCCCTGTGAGTGGCTAGCGCCGGCCCCGCCTCCGGCAGTGGTTACCTCCACGCGCGCATTCGGGGACTAATCTTGGCTCCACCCCCTCCCTCGGCCCCGCCTCCGTCTGGCCCCGCCCCTCCAGCCGCGTCCGGTCCGGCCCGGCCAGAACAGCGGAGCTATAGTGTGCTTGAGTAGAAGCTGCACTGGGGTCGGGACTCCGAGGCGCGCCGCGCGAGCCGGCCGCGGAGCCATGGCGGGCGGGGAAGATCGTGGGGACGAGGAGCCGGTATCAGTGGTGACCGTGAGGGTGCAGTACCTGGAAGACACCGACCCCTTCGCGTGTGCCAACTTCCCGGAGCCGCGCCGGGCCCCCACCTGCAGCCTGGACGGGGCGCTGCCCTTGGGCGCGCAGATACCCGCGCTGCACCGCCTGCTGGGAGCGCCGCTCAAGGTGAGGGGGGCCGGAGAAAGGTTGGGGCGATCGGGGGTTCAGGGTGGGCGCCATGAAAGCTGGTGGGAGGTGCCCCTCCTGAAGAGGTTGGAGCGAGTGTTCTCCGGAAAAGTCTTGGGCTGGGGTCCCAGGGTCCACTCTGCCCCGCCTGCGGGGGAGTCCCCTCTCAAGTTGAGGGGAAACTGAAGAGGGGTGCTAGGAACTTGTCGAGCACCTGGGGAGGTGCTCGAGTTCCACTCGCCGTCCGTCTGCCAGGGTGGCTTCCCTGGTCAGGATGACGGTAGCCGCTAGGGCCGTAGCGGACCCTGGAGGCGGAGCTGGGGAGGGACCAGCTTCCACCTGCTTCAGGTGAGGTGGGGGCGGGACCACGAGGAGGGGCGGGCCCGGCGCGGGCTACTAGAGGTGGCAGAGGTTTCCTGCGGTGTCAAGAAGCTGGATTGGGGCTTGACTCTGTAGGTCAATGGGAACTTGGGAGTGCCGGCCGAGGAGAGACTTCACGGGGTGAGGGGAGTCCCCGGGAAGCGGTCTGGCCCGGCATCTGTAGAGCGCAGGAGGCTGCACGGGTGGAAAAGCCCTTTGAGTCACCGCTCCCGCCCCCACCCCCGGACACTCGCCGCCCATCGGCCCGCGCCTGGAAGTGAGAGGGAGGGCCGGGCTAATTTTAAACCGCCGGCCTGCCCTACTTTGCTGCCGCCCCGAAGCCGACTTGTGCACAGTGCGGAAAGAGGCCCTTTTCCAGATGGCCAGCCTACCTCCTCTCCCCTCGCTCTCGCCGCCGTCAGCCCCCCGCAAGCAGCCCTTTCCGGCACGCTGTTTCCGGGCCAGGACTTTGGGAGGCGCACTACCACCCCCACAGGCTCCACACCAGCCCGGCCGCCTAGACTGCTGGGGAAGAGAACTGCTGGGGAAGAGAGAGAGTCGGGGTGGGTGCCCTCCCCTGCTCCCAGCCTCAGCTGGGCGCCGAGTTGCGTAAACTTGCCCCTTGGGCCCAGGGTCTCCCCTGGAATGTGCCCCGGGCCCCCAGCCCGCATTCTTCGCGCTGCGGCCAGCCCCGCCTCTGAGCGCTGGCGGAAGGGGTGGTGAGACTATTGGCCTGGGGGGTGGCGCGTGTCCAGGCCAGAACCCCGGCTTCAAGGCCATGGCTGGAAGAATGCAGCACACTGCTCACCGCCAGAGTTTTGACGCAGCCCCCGCTTGTCCTGCCCTATTCGGAGGGGCAAATTGAGGTGTGCCTGGAAGAAGCGTGTGCAGCTGGCGACCACCTCCCATTCAGGATGGGGGCTGGGAAGACACGAGTGCTGAACTAAGACTGGTTCCCGCTCCCAGGCTCCCAAAGTCCGGGTCCTGAAATAAGGGTGGAGCACTAGAGAAAATATGGTATTCCTCTTATCCTGCCACTCAAGGATTGGACCTAGCCCTGACACCACCCCTGCATTTTTTTTTTTTAAGACGGATTCTGGCTGTGTCCCCCAGGCTGGAGTGCACTGGGGCTATCTTGGCTCACTGCAGCCTCCACCTCCTGGGTTCTAGCAATTCTCGTGCCTCAACCTTCCAAGTAGCTGAGATTACAGGTGTGCACCACCACACCCAGCTAATTTTTGCATTTTTAGTAGAGACAGGGTTTCTCCATGTTGGCCAGCCTGGTCACAAACTCCTGACGGTGATCTGCCTACCTCAGCCTCCCAAAGTGCTGGGATTACAGACTTGAGCCATGGTGCCCGGCCCCTTGACACCCCTCTTCCCAACTGGGGGCAAGCCTGGTAGGTCAGCTGCAAGAAAGAGGCTCAGAACCACCCCTTCTATCTCCCTCTCATGGGACCCCTGTCCCCACCCAACCCCACCAGGTGCTCTGCCCTGTGTTCCCTGCTCCTTAACTGAAGACATTACTGAGCTCTCGTGGAGAATATAAGTTCCTCATCCCCAGTGCAGTCCTTCCTGGTCTCCCCGATTTAATGTTCTCCCACCTGGAGCACCTGAGGACTGCCTCCCCTCCCCCACAGGGATAAGGAGGCAGCACACTAGGTTACCACAAATGCCAGAAGCCAGGACTCCCTGGGGCTAGCAACTCTGCCAGGAATGGTCAGATGCACTGTGATGTGCTCAACCCAAATATAAACTGTGACCACAGCCCCAGAATAGAAGGCTGGAGGAAGAGGGGCTGAGAATAGGGCAGGGGCAGGGACATCAGAGAGCTGAGCGAGGGGGAGCAGGGCTCCTCCTTGCAGGAAATGTCAACAGCTCGTTCCTCCCGTAGTCCTGTAAGTGGGTGCCCCAGAGTCACAGACATGACTCAGGCCTGTCTTGCTGGCCCTCTAGAGGGGAGAGGTGGCCCAGAAACTGGGGCATCCCTGTCCCAAGCTGTAGGGCAGAAATAAGAGGAAGGGGTTCTCTATTCATTGCTTTGTCCTATGTACAGTTGTCCAGCAGAGGACAGGACACAGCCAAGTGGCCTCTGTCCTCCTCTGGGTACTGGCCCTGATCATCCCAGCAGATGAGCCCCGTCCCTGGGGATGTACAGAGGCCAGTCTGCTTTCTCCCTGGGGCTCCACCCACACACCCCATTGGGCCGAGCCTAACCCCTAGAGTTCCTTTGGGGGCTTCCTTTTTAAAGAGCTTTCAGATCTCAGAAACCCTTGCTCATTTCCTCCTACTCTAGGAGGAAGCTCCTGGCCACAGCCTCTGACTCATCTCCTGGCCCTGGTTGGTGGAAGGGAGCCTGACAGTGCATTGGGCCAGGCCTAGTGTCCCTGGGGGAACTCAGGAGCACCTTCCACCCCTCCAAAATATTCCCCCAGCTCAGGGACCTGCCTTTGCCCCAGGGGAGAATGTGTCCCTCTGGCCTTGCATCTCATCTCCTAATCTAGAGCTTCCCAGTTCTACCCTCCCTCTGGGAAGTGTCTCAGGAGCCTCTCCCTGATACCCAAGGTCCTACCACATCTGGTATAGCACCGACTTCTCCCTGAACTCCAGGTAGGGGGACCTGGGGTGCTTCTCTGACCCTGCTGCTAAGGCCAGGAAAGCCCTCTCCTCCTGGCAGTGGAGATAGCCCTATAAATCTGGTCATTACTAGCAACTTTGTTTCCCTAGCTATGGCTAAAAATAAGTAGGACAGGGGTGGCACTGTCCTGGAATGTTTCCTGACCCTATCCCAACCCACTCTAGCCTTTTTACATCTCAGGAGCCTTTGGGAGACTGTAGAAAATTGAGATGTGGGCATGAGTCCTGGTCTCCTAGCCTCCCCTGGGGCTGGTCTATCCAATCTGCTGGTCATTCTGGAACAGAGTGGCTGAGCTGCAGCCTGGTGAGGGACCCTGACACCTAGGTTCTGGCAGAGGTAGGTACTATTATCCTAGCTTGTGTGGGGTGCGTGTGTCTTGGTGTTCCCTTACTGGAACTGGGAAGACCAGTTTGGGGTATTTGCAGAGTCCAGAAAACTAAGAGGATGTCTTCAGCTCTTGGCAATCCTGCTGGCCCCAGCCCTCACTCCACCTCCCCTCTAAGGTTCCTTGGAGCATTTCCAGGGCCCATCTGCCCAAGATTTGGTCAACTAGCCCTGGCTCCTGGCTGTGCACCCTGGAGCAATGCGCTCATTTTCTGATTCTTGGTTTCCCTATCTGTAAAAGGATTATTGGTAGAATCAAATGAAATATGTGGCTCAGGCTGGGCATGGTGGCTCATGCCTGTCATCTCAGCACTTTGGGAAGCCAAGGCCAGAGGATTGCTTGAGGCCAGGAGTTCAAGAACAGTGGGTGATATAGCAAGACCCTATTCTATTAAATTTAAAAAAAAAAAAGAAAAGAAAGAGGCAGCTCGGTGCCTGGCACAGAGGAAGCATAACAAAAGATAATAAAAGTGGATTTCCTTCCCCAAGGCCCATCCTTGTCATCTCATTCAGGAAGTCACACTCTAGTTGGAGACCCACGATAACAGGAAAGGAGGGTCTTCAGAACACAGGGTCCTGTGTTTATAGGAAAGGAGACAAAAGAGGCAATTAACCAATTATTTTCTAAAACAGAAGCCCTTCAGCCTATAATCCCGCCTCTTTTCCGTCTTCCCTGTACCCTGCTCTGGTATGTTCAGTCTTACCTGATTACACTGTTATTAAAAATATTGGGTAAGACAGTCCAAAGAAACAAGGGAGAAAAAAAAAAAATATATATATATATATAAAAAATATATAATAGATATATGCAACAGATATGTATATATAACAGATATATAGCTATATATAGATATAAATTATTGATATCTATAGACATCTATGTATTATAGATCTATATCTATATAGATAGATAGATATCTATATAGATAGATAGATATCTAGAAAGAGACAGAGAAGGGCCGGGCGTGGTGGCGCAAGCCTGTAATCCCAGCACTTTGGGAGGCCGAGACGGGTGGATCACGAGGTCAGGAGATCGAGACCATCCTGGCTAACACGGTGAAACCCCGTCTCTACTAAAAATTACAAAAAACTAGCCGGGCGCGGTGGCGGGTGCCTGTAGTCCCAGCTACTCGGGAGGCTGAGGCAGGAGAATGGCGTGAACCCGGGAGGCGGAGCTTGCAGTGAGCTGAGATCTGGCCACTGCACTCCAGCCTGGGTGACAGAGCAAGACTCCGTCTCAAAAAAAAAAATAAAAAAAAAAAAAAAAAAAGAAAGAGACAGAGAAGTAGACACCATAGTCCCCTGAGCTTGACCCTGCATATAAAACCATATATAACCAGTTGGTTTTGGGTGCTCAGAAAAGCCTGAGCCTCAAGAGTCAAGAGAATAGTGGGCTGGAGGCCAAAGTGAGAAGCTGAGCCTGGGAAGAATGGGGGAAAGACTCCACCCCAAGACACAGACCACAGAAGTGAGGAAGACAAGAGCCAGGCAGGTGTCAGGGATGTGGGCCCATACTACATGCTGACCTTAAGCCCTGTCAGCAAGGACCAGGGTTTGGGCTTATTCAGGCCTGGCCCAGCCACAGGGTGTTAGAAACAAGACCCAGAGGTTTGGCTCTCTCAGAAGGGTGACCTCAGGAAGGGGCCAGGGGTGTGAGGGACAAGTGCTATCCTGCTGGCAGGAAGTCTCCTGCTCTTTGCTGCTTGCCTGACTCTAGCCTACCACCCCACACTTCCACCCAGGACAGACAGCTGGGTGTGGGGAAACACTGTCCTGGAAGGCACTGGACTGCCTGTTTCCCAGGACCTCCCCAGAAATAGGGCCCTAGCAGGACTGGACAGGCAAAGTGGCTAAGGAGGACATTGCCACCACAGCGAAGGGACAGGGTTGAACCTGCTCAGCTGAGGAGACTAGAGAATGTGGACCGTTGGCCAGGCACGGTGGCTCACACCTGTAATCCCAGCACTTTGGGAGGCAGAAGTGAGCGGATCACTTGAAGTTAGGAGTTCAAGACCAGCCTGGATGACATGCTGAAACCCCGTCTCTCCTAAAATTACAAAAATTAGCCAGGCATGGTGGTGCATGCCTGTAATCCCAGCTACTCGGGAGACTGAGGTAGGAGAATCGCTTGAACCCAGGAGGCGGAGCTTGCAGTGAGCCATTGCACTCCAGCCTGGGAGACACAGCAAGACTCCGTATCTAAAAAAAAAAAAAGGTGGACCATTTAACCTTCAGGACCCTGCCCCAGATGGATGCAGGTGTCCTAGAAGGAGAGGGACATTCTCTGCTCCCTTGGGATTACAGTATGCAAGGAGGCAGGACAGCGTGGTGGGCCTGACCTTTCTGGGGCTGTGCTGCTTCGGCCTGTGTTGGCCAGTGCATACCCGATCTTATACCTGGGTGTGTAAGCAGTTACCAGGTGTAACATGTTTTCCCTTCCCGTTTATCTTTATAGCACTCTGCCCCTCCCCTTTCTTAGCCCCCATGGAAGTTGTGATTCCACATTCATGAGCTTTCTCTGACTCAAATCTGTCTCTTTGCCCATCTGCCCCACTGGGCTGGAAGGGAAGGCAGAGGCAGTGTCTGATTCCTCCTAGGTCCTCTGCATCTAAAACCAGCCTGGTCATGAATGTTCAAATGAATGAGATGTTCTATATGTGTGTGATTCGAGGGGATCCCTGACGGGGGTGACTCTGGGGTAGATGTGTTCTTCTAGGGTCCCAGAATCTTCCAGGCCAAGGGAAGGAGATGTGGCTGTGCCTGAATGGGGGTGGGGTGGTAGGCTGCTGAGTCACCATGTGGGAAGAGATCAGGAAGAATGTGGGCTGCCCTCAGCTGAGCTGGCCCTGGACAAGATACCCCAGCCCTCGGGCCTTGCTGCCCCTTCTCAGGCCTGTTCCCAGTAGGCCCTGGAGAAGATGACTCTGCTCCCAGGGAGGGGAAAGCAGCCAGGCCCGCCCAAGGCACCCTGGGGAGGGCAGGCAGCCAAGCAGGAAGTGGGACAGAGAACAGGCTGGAGTGTTTGTCCTATGTCCCAGGTCCCAGGCGGGCGGGGGAAGGGGGCCACCCAAGGGCCCCACATGTTAAACTGTGGGGAAAGAGCCAGGTCAGGCTCTAAGGCAGGAGCAAGGGGTGCTAAACAGAGGCGGGGGCTGGGGCAGGAACTGGACTCCCTTTTTCTCCAGGGGACCAAGGCCAGTTGGAAGCCCTTGGGCGGGGTCCAGAAGAGGGCAGGGCTGACCAAACAGCAGGACAAATGTTGGAATTGACATTGCCTAGTAAGATGGAGACCGGAAAACCCCCTGCCTCTCCAGAGGTGGGCTCTCCCTGGGCCAAGGCATCTCTAGGGCCAGAGCCACTTAAGTCAAGGGGACTTTGCTGAACCTGCATGCCTGCACTGTGCAATGGGGGGAGGTGTCTGGGAGAGGCAGAGTGCCACCCTCTGACACACGGGAGTCACCTCCCTCAGGTTTCTCTACAGGCACTTCTCAAGGGGCTAAGTGCCATGCCCTGTGGCGGAGGAGGAGAGCCCGGGGAGGGAAACATGGACACGTGGATGGAGCATGTGCCTGCTTGTTACAAAGGCAGGCTTTGGGGTCCTACTGTAGACTGAGTCAGATTCTAAAGTGTTTTGTTTCATTTTGTTTTTTGAGATGGAGTCTCGCTCTGTCTCCCAGGCTGGAGTGCAATGGCATGATCTCGGCTCACTGCAATCTCTGCCTCCTGGATTCAAGCGATTCTCCTGCTTCAGCCTCCCCAGTAGCTGGGATTACAGGCACCTGCCATCTTGCCTGGCTAATTTTTGTTATTTTTGTAGAGACAGGGTTTCACTATGTTGGCCAGGCTGGTCTCGAACTCCTGACCTCAGGCGATCCACCCTCCTTGGCCTCCCAAAGTGCTGAGATTATAGGCGTGAGTCACCACGCCTGGCCTAAAGTTGGTTTTTTAATAGGCCCCTTGGGTGTCTCTGAGGTCCAGCTAGGACCATTGTAACTGTAGCCCGCCTTGGGGGAGGGCAAAGACCCTGAAATCTGGTGGACTGGGAAGTCTATGGATCAGACACTGTCTTCACCCTCTTACTCACTGAGACACACGCACACACAGACACACTCTCCCAGGTGGGTTTGCGCCTCCCAGCCATCTTAACACTTTCTCTCTGGGGCTTCTTTGTGACTACAGCTTATCACCCCACAGGGCTGTGAGCTTCCTGGAAGGCAGGAACTTCCTCCCATCTTCTCTCCATTCCCCTTCCTCATCTGTGTTTATTAGCTCAACAAGTCCTAGTGAGTGCTTACTGTGTGTCGGGTGCTATGCCAGGCTCTACAGATAAAGCAGGGAGCAAGACAGACGGAGTGCCTGAACCCAGAGAATGAAACTAGAGGAGGAGACCAGTGGCTCAGATATTAGAATGCTGTGTGGAAGGTCTCGGAGGGGAGCATACATACAGGGTGGAATGGGTTGCATAGCAACCTAAAGAATAGGTAGGTGTCAGCCAAGAGAGGAGATGGTACAAACAAAGGCCAAGAAAGCCTGGTGCCTGACACAAATGGGCTTTGCACATAGTAGGCGCTTGAGAAGCAAATGCTGAAGGAATGCACAGCTGTAGTGCAGATCCTGTGTCTCTCTGCCACCCCCCAAGTGGTAGGTAAGAGGTCAGGGGTCTTCATACATTTCCCTGCCACCTCTTCCTCAGTCTCACAGCTGTTCCTTTTGCCCCCAGTTGGAGGATTGTGCTCTGCAAGTGTCTCCCTCTGGACACTACCTGGACCCTGAGCTGTCCCTGGAAGAGCAGCGGGAGATGCTGGAGGGCTTCTATGAAGAGATCAGGTCAGAACTGATGGGGCCAGGGAGGCAAGGTTACCCCCACCCTTGCCAGGGGCTGGCTCAAATATCAGCAGCTGAGACACTCGATCACTAGCCTGGGCCATGGGTCACCTCCTGCCCCAGGGAAGTGTGCCAAGAGAAGTCTAAAGCCTAGCCAGTGTTACCTGCTGCCCAAGGTGGGAGTCAGGGGCCCTCCCACATACCTGAGATACCTGTGTTTGCACCAACCCTCTTGTCTGACCAACCCTTGGGTCCTTGGAGGAGCAGCTGGGAGGAACAAGCTGGGCTGGGGCTGGCATGGGGAGGTCTTTGGCTCCCTTGGCTTGTGGGGAGGGATGCTGAGGGATGGGCTGGGAGCTGCTGACGGAGATCCTTGATTTCAGCAAAGGGCGGAAGCCCACACTAATCCTTCGGACCCAGCTCTCTGTGAGGGTCAACGCTATCTTGGGTGAGTGTGTGAGGGCATCCGTGTCCAGCAGCACCTCCTCCCCATAGCCCAGTTGGCTCACTTTCAGGCCTGTGCTGAACAGTGGGCAACGTATGTTTAGCTGGATATGCTCTCCCTCTCCCTATCCTGACCTCTCCTTCCAGGGCCAGGGTGGGAGTGGAGGGGGATTCAAGAATGTTAGAACAAGGCCGGGCGCGGTGGCTCACACCTGTAATCCCAGCACTTTGGGAGGCTGAGGTAGGTGGATCACGAGGTCAGGAGATTGAGACCATCCTGGCTAACACGGTGAAACCCCATCTCTACTAAAAATTTAAAAAATTAGCTGGGCGTGGTGGCAGGCACCTGTAGTGCCAGCTACTTGGGAGGCTGAGGCAGGAGAATGCTGTGAACCCGGGAGGCGGAGCCTGCAGTGAGCTGAGATGGTGCCACTGCACTCCAGCCTGGGCAACAGAGCAAGACTCCATCTCAAAAAAAAAAAAGAATGTTAGAACAGACTGGGCGTGGTAGCTCATGCCTGCAATGCCAGTGTTTTGAGAGGTCAAGGTGGGAGAATTGCTTGAGGCTAGGAGTTTGAGGCTGCAGTGAGCTATGACTGTGCCACTGCACTCCACACTCCACCTGAGTGAGAGAGTGAGACCTGTCTCTTAGACCAAAAAAAAGAAAATTTTATATATATATATATTAGACTATTCTTTGGTGGAGAGTTGTGGTTGTATCCAAGTAGAGGAAGACAGTGAGTCTGTGTCCCATTGACGGTTTCTTACCCTACCTTTTGCAGAAAAGCTGTATGGCTCCAGTGGCCCTGAGCTCCGCCGCTCCCTCTTCTCATTGAAGCAGATCTTCCAGGTGAGGCCTCGCAGTGGGCTGGGAGTAAGTGTGTAGCCCAAGCCTCCCTAAACTCCCCCATGGTGCTTCCAGGAGGACAAAGACCTCGTGCCTGAATTCGTGCATTCAGAGGGGCTGAGCTGCCTGATCCGTGTAGGTGCTGCTGCCGACCACAACTACCAGAGCTACATCCTTAGAGGTCAGCCCTGTCCCTCCCCCATGATCTCTGCTCCAGCGACCCTCGCTGACTCTGCCCATCCCTGTGTCCCCAGCGCTCGGCCAGCTGATGCTCTTTGTGGATGGAATGCTGGGGGTGGTGGCCCACAGTGAGACTATTCAGTGGCTGTACACATTGTGTGCCAGCCTGGTAAGTGGCTCTCCACCCAGCCTTATACCCTTTGCCTAGTGCTTCTCTCTGGGCCTCAGTTTCCCGTTCTGCAAAGTGGGCTGGAAGGGAGTGAATCTAAGCCTCTCTTAAGCCTAGAAGGCACTTCAGTGCCTGGGCCTGAAGCCAGGGTCATTCTGCCTAGATTCTCTCTGGGTCCAGCTCCAGCAGCCCTTCCCCTTCCCCAGCAACAGCTGGCACAGGTCTGGCCTAAGCCCCACTCATATGTGCTGACCTCTCCCCTCAGTCCCGCTTGGTGGTGAAGACAGCCCTGAAGCTGCTGTTGGTGTTTGTAGAATACTCCGAAAACAACGCACCGCTGTTCATCTGTGCAGTGAACTCTGTGGCCAGCGCCACCGGTCAGAGACTGTCCCTTCTCCCCCACCACTCAGAGCCCTCTCACCTACCCATCCCCCCATGACTGCTCCACTTTCTGTGTGGCAGGCGCTCCTCCCTGGGCCAATCTGGTGTCCATCCTGGAGGAGAAGAATGGCACTGACCCTGAGTTGTTGGTGTACACGGTCACCCTCATCAACAAGGTCTGGCCAAGGACTGGGTACCAGCTCTGGGATGCTCAGGCTCCTGACCTCCCCACCAACCTCAGCCTTGCCTTCTTATCCCCGCCCTCCAGACGCTGGCGGCGCTCCCGGACCAGGACTCCTTCTACGATGTGACAGATGCACTGGAGCAGCAGGGCATGGAAGCGCTGGTCCAGCGCCACCTGGGCACTGCAGGCACTGACGTCGACCTGCGCACGCAACTTGTGCTCTACGAGGTGGGCCGGGCCCTACGCTCTGAGGGGGATTGGAAGGAAGGAAGAGAGAAGCGCTGTCCCCAGCGCCCCACCCCACTGCATGCATGTTAACCACTTTCTTACATCCTGGTCCACCTCTGCTAGAACGCCCTGAAATTGGAGGATGGAGACATCGAAGAAGCCCCAGGCGGCGGTGGGCGGCGGGAACGACGAAAGCCTTCTTCTGAGGAGGGCAAGAGGAGCCGCCGTTCGCTGGAAGGCGGGGGCTGCCCCGCGCGTGCCCTGGAACCTGGGTAAGTACGAGCCTCCGTAGATGGTGAAGGGTGGATCTACTAGCCAAGGCCCTGTGAGCTGACAAGCCCTGACCCTAAACCCCTCAGGCCCCGCCCCACAGACAGCCCCACCTCCCCCATTGGCCCTGCCCTACCGACAGGCCCCACCTCCAGCCCCGCAGGCCCCACCCCACTGACAGCCCCCGCCTCCAGCTTCTCAGGCCCCAACCCACTGACAGCCCCTGCCTTCAGCCCCACAGGCCCCGCCTCACCGGTAGGCCCCACCTCTTCCACCAGCTCCGCCCCGCTGACAGGCCCCACCTCCAGCCCTGTGGGCCCTCCCTCCGGCCTCC
This sequence comes from Chlorocebus sabaeus, assembly GCF_047675955.1. NCBI lineage: Eukaryota > Metazoa > Chordata > Mammalia > Primates > Cercopithecidae > Chlorocebus > Chlorocebus sabaeus. The sequence continues at coordinate 64,163,286 of NC_132908.1, read as the reverse complement.
GAGCTTCAGTGAACCTTTTTCCTACCATCTCTGTGGCACCCTCAGCTGACACCTCCAGCGAGAGGAGCATCTACAAGTAAGCAGGGAGACAGAAGTCACCCTGGAGTCCTCTCTCCCACTGTCCCTCCGCTTTGCGCCCCTCCATGGGCACTCAGCCTCCTCTGCCCAAACGCGTGCTTTCTCTCTCTTTCCAGACTTCACCAAACTGCTCCCGCTTGGTAAGTGACTGCCAGCGGGTGGGGTTAGGCTCTGACTAGATCTCCTCCTCCTGTGGTCTCCTCTCCTCCGACATTCTGCCTGTCTTTGCCTCTTGTCATGTCTCCCGCCCCCATCTGTCTGTCACTCCCTTGTTCTGCTGCCTCCATCTCTTCTGGCACCCTGTCCTGCTCCATGTCAGTCTCTCCCCTCCACTTCTAGTTTCCTCGTGTCATGCCTTGCCCCGCTTCCCACTGTGGCTGGGAAAGAACCCCAATATCACTGCCCAGCTCTGTGTGGGTATGAGCAACCACGGAGCTGGCACCACAGTTACCATCTCTTCTCTCATCCTCCCTACCCAGGGCCCCTGAGAGCCCACCTGTCCCCCAATCCCCTCCTGGGCAGGCCAGTTTGGAGTAAGTACAGAGGCCGGCCTGCCAGGCCTGCCATGTGCTCAGGGCTTCAGCATTGCTTCCCCCAGCAAGGGTTCCACGTGCCTGATGCAACCAAAGCTGGGGAACTCAGGCCTATCCTCTTCCAGACATATGCCCCCTCGGTAACCTAAAGGCTAAGCACTGGGAACAAATTCACTGGGGTCACAGTGGTCCCTGTGCTTCAATAGCAACACCTTAGCAGCCAGAGATGGGGATGTGGACGCCCAACCTGGGGCTCATTCTGCCATGTCCTCAGCTCAGGACCGAGGAGGGAGGGGACCTAGGGTGCTGTGTGGTGTAGGGGTAGAGGGGTAACCTAAGGGTGAGGGAAAGGCAGGGACTGAGAGCCGACAGAGGAGGGGCCAGAAAAGAGACACTGGATTACACCCATTATTTCAGCATAAACTGAGGGTCCACTGTTTACCACGTCCTTTTTTTTTTTTTATGAGACGGAGTCTTGCTCTGTCTCCAAGGCTGGAGTGCAGTGGTGTGATCTCAGCTCACTGCAACCTCTGCCTCCCAGGTTCAAGCAATTCTCCTGCCTCAGCCTCCCAAGTAGCTGGGATTATAGGCCTGCACCATGACACCTGGGTAATTTTTGTATTTTTAGTAGAGACAGGGTTTCACCATGTTGGCTAGGCTGGTCTCGAACTCCTGACTTCAAGTAATCCACCCACCTCTGCCTCCCAAAGTGCTGGGATTACAGGTGTGAGCCACCGCACCTGGCCTGTTTACCAGGCCCTTTCCTGGGCATAGGCTCCCAGAAGCTACCAGACATGCTAAGGGAGGGACAGCCTGATATGCCCATTGGGACAGCTATCCCCTTCCCCTGCTCTAAGAGTCCTTGTCTAGACTCAAGACACCAGCCTGGGCAACATAGTAAGACCTCATCTCTACAAATAAATTTTTAAAAACTGTGGCTGGGTGCATCATTCACACCTGTAATCCCAGCACTTCAGGAGGCTGAGGTGGGAGGATTGGTTGAGGCCAGGAATTCAAGGCCAGCCTGAACAACATAGCGAGACCCTGTCTCCTCAAAAAAATTTAAAAATTAGCTGGGTGTAGTGGCACATGTCTGTAGTCCCAGCCACTTGGGAGGTTGAGGGTCAAGTCCAGGAGATTGAGGCTGCAGTGAGCTATGATCACACCACTGTACTCCAGCCTGGGTGACTGACAGACCCTGTCTCTAAAAAACAAACAAACAAACAAAAAATCAGGACAGTGAACATGAACGAGGTTGCAATTTAGATGTTAAGTAGAACTTCTCCCTGTATTTTCACCTGGGAATGCAGGGTTGGTAGTAATCCTCCCCAGATGTGGAGGACTGAAGAGGGGCTGGCCTTGGTGGGCGCGGTTCCGGTCTGCTCAGTGCATGGACTGTTCCCCATGTGTCTGTGTGTGCCTGCAATTGGGGGTGGTGTCCAGGGGCTCAGCAAGGCATGTGTACCTGGGCTGGGGTGTGTCAGACACTGTCACTGACAAGCACCTTCCCTCAGAGCCCGGTTCCTGGAGAATGTGGCGGCAGCAGAAACAGAGAAGCAGGTTGCGCTGGCCCAGGGCCGGGCAGAGACATTGGCCGAGGCCATGCCTAGTGAGGCAGATGGACACCCAGGTGAGTAGGTGGGTGGGCAGGCAGAGCCTGCCTGTTGATCTGTTGCCCCACAGGGGGCATGGCACTGACAGCTCCTTCCCTTTCTTTAGATGCCCGGCAACTCTGGGACTCCCCAGAGACAGCACCTGCACCCAGAACGCCCCAGAGCCCTGCCCCCTGTGTCCTGCTCCGGGCCCAGCGAAGCCTTGAGCCAGAGCCCAAGGAGCCACTGATGCCAGCAAGCCCCAAGGCTGAGCCCATCTGGGAGCTCCCTACTCGTGCACCCAACCTCTCTATTGGGGACCTGGACTTTTCAGATCTAGGGGAGGAGGAAGACCAGGACATGCTGAATGTAGAGTCTGTGGAGGCTGGGAAAGAGGTCCCAGCTCCCGCACCCCCACTGCCCCTACTCTCGGGAGTCCCCCCACCTCCCCCACCTCCACCTCCCCCACCCATCAAAGGCCCGTTCCCACCACCTCCACCTCTACCTCTGGCTGCCCCTCTTCCCCATTCATTGCCTGACAGCTCAGCCCTCCCCACCAAGAGGAAGACGGTAAAACTTTTCTGGCGTGAGCTAAAGCTGGCTGGGGGCCATGGAGTCTCTGCAAGCCGCTTTGGGCCCTGCGCCACCCTCTGGGCTTCACTGGAGCCTGTCTCAGTGGACACAGCCCGGCTGGAACACCTCTTTGAGTCTCGTGCCAAAGAGGTGCTGCCCTCCAAGGTAAATCCACTCATCTGCAAGGCAGCCCCACTGGAGGCGGGAGGGAATCAGAGCTCAAGGATCTGACCTGTTGGAGCCAGTCACTCACTTCCCACATAGGGAAACTAAGACAAAGAAAGGAGTAGGGAATTGTCCAAGGTCTCCTAACAAGGGATCAGCAGTGCCCCAACTAGAATCTAAACTTGGCCGGGCATGGTAGCTCACGCCTGTAATCCGAGAGTTTGAGACCAGCCTGTGCAACATAGTGAGACCTTATCTCTACTAAAAGTTGGGCCGGGCGCAGTGGCTCATGCCTGTAATCCCAGGACTTTGGGAGGCCGAGGCAGGTGGATCATTTGAGTTCAGAAGCTTGAGACCAGCTTGGTCAAACTGGCGAAACCCCATCTCTACTGAAAATAGAAAATTAGCCAGGCGTGGTGGTGGGCACCTGTAATCCCAGCTATTCGGGAGACTGAGGCAGGAGAATCGCTTGAACCCAGGAGGTAGAGGTTGCAGTGAGTCGAGATCGCGCCATTGCACTCCAGCCTGGGGGACAAGAGCAAGACTTCGTCTCAAAGATAAATAAGTAAATAAAAATAAATAAATAAATAAATGTTAAAAAAAAAAAAAAATGGCCAGGTATGGTGGCTCACCCCTGTAATCCCAGCACTTTGGGAGGCCAAGGCAGGCAGATCACTTGAGACCAGGAGTTTGAGACCAGCCTGGCCAACGTGGTGAAACCCTGTCTCTACTGAAAATATGAAAATTAGCTGGGTGTGGTGGCTTATGCCTGCAATGCCAGCTACTTGGGAGGCTGAGGCAGGAGAATTGCTTGAACCTGGGAGGCGGAAAAACAAAAAGTTAAAAAAAAAAAAGTTGGTTATGGTGGTACATGCCTGTAATCCCAGCTACTTGGGAGGCTGAGGCAGGAAGATCCCAGAAGATAAACTGCAGTGGGCTATGATGGCACCACTGCACTCCAGCCTGGGTGGTAGAACGAGGCCCTGTATCAAAAGAATCTAAGCTCATCCCCATGCCTTACACATCCCAGGTTGCCAGTTTGTCAGTTGTGGGATCATTTGGCAATCTAGAGGAGGACCTTGCAGTGCCCTCTTAGATTGCTGTCCCAGCTAGTCCCTTCCTCTGTCTTTTTTTTTTTTTTTTTTTTTTTGAGATGGAGTCTTGCTCAGTCGCCCAGGCTGGAGTGCAGTGGTGTGATCTCAGCTCACAGCTCACTGCAAGCTCTGCCTCCTGGGTTCATGCCATTCTCCTGCCTCAGCCTCCCGAGCAGCTGGGATTACAGGCACCAGCCACTAAGCCCGGCTGATTTTTTTTGTATTTTTAGTAGAGACGGGGTTTCACCATGTTAGCCAGAATGGTCTCCATCTCCTGACCTCATGATCCAACTGCTTTGGCCTCCCAAAATGCTGGGATTACAGGCGTGAGCCACTGCGCCCGGCCCCCTTCCTCAGTCTTACACTGCCCTTCCCCCAACCATGCAGAAAGCTGGTGAGGGCCGCCGGACAATGACCACAGTACTGGACCCCAAACGCAGCAATGCCATCAACATCGGCCTAACCACACTGCCACCTGTGCATGTCATTAAGGCTGCCCTGCTCAACTTTGATGAGTTTGCTGTCAGCAAGGATGGCATAGAGGTGGGGTCACCCAGCTATGGGTGTGGGAGGGCGGTCTGGCCTTCTCCTTTGGTAGGTGGGCATTTCCTGTCCCTCTAGTGGTGGGCATGGGCTTGGCATTTCTGCAGGGCAGTCCCCAGACTCTGGGGCCTCCCCTAGACGACTGAGGGATGGGTCAAGACCAATGCCTGAGGCCTCAGGCCTGCACTGAGTGGGGCATGTCTGGCTCTGGCTACATCCTCAGAAGCTACTGACCATGATGCCCACGGAGGAAGAGCAGCAGAAGATTGAGGAAGCCCAGCTGGCCAACCCTGACATACCCCTGGGCCCAGCCGAGAACTTCCTGATGACTCTTGCCTCCATTGGCGGCCTCGCTGCTCGTCTACAACTCTGGGCCTTCAAGCTGGACTATGACAGCATGGAACGGGTACCTGGGTCTTGGAGTGGGTCAGACAGTAGGGACAGGTAAGCATCATGACCACGTAGTCTAAGAGTCCCTGGTCTCCCATACCAGGAAATTGCTGAGCCACTGTTTGACCTGAAAGTGGGTATGGAACAGCTGGTACAGAATGCCACCTTCCGCTGCATCCTGGCTACCCTCCTAGCTGTGGGCAACTTCCTCAATGGCTCCCAGGTGAGTGAGAGTACATGGGGACTAGGGGGAGTCAGGGTTCTGGAGCCAACCAGGCCCAGGCTCAGAAAGGGTCCTTTCAGAGCAGCGGCTTTGAGCTGAGCTACCTGGAGAAGGTGTCAGAGGTGAAAGACACGGTGCGCCGACAGTCACTGCTACACCATCTCTGCTCCCTAGTGCTCCAGACTCGGCCTGAGTCCTCCGACCTCTATTCAGAAATCCCTGCCCTGACCCGCTGTGCCAAGGTTAGCACCTGCCAGAATCAACCAAGGCTGGACGAGGCATGAGAAGCGCTGCTTCCTGGGCCTGGCTCCTCCCTCTTCTCCCTATTTGGGCTGCTGTGCCAGGGCTTCCTCCAGTCACCTGGGTGTGAGCTATGCCTTCTGCCAGAAATGCTCTTTCCTCTATTGGCCTGGCCACACCTACCCAGTCTTTGGGTCTGTTGAACTGCCACTTCCCCCAATAAACCTTCTGTTCCTCATTCAAATCAAATGGACTTGTGTCTCTTGCACTAGTCTATGAGCTTTTGAATGTCTGTGTCCTCAGGGCCCAAGCTGGCCAGTCTAGCTCAGCGGCAGCCTCGGGCCGTGTCTTATCTACAGGGTGTTGGGGGACAGTATGTACACCCCCTTGCTTTCTCAGGTGGACTTTGAACAGCTGACTGAGAACCTGGGGCAGCTGGAGCGCCGGAGCTGGGCAGCTGAGGAGAGCCTGCGGAGCTTGGCCAAGCATGAGCTGGCCCCAGCCCTGCGTGCCCGCCTCACCCACTTCCTGGCCCAGCGTGCCCGCCGTGTTGCCATGCTGAGGATAGTGCACCGCCGTGTCTGCAATAGGTAGGGGCATGGACCCAAGAGAGGCAGAACGGCCACTACCCTCCCTCAGACAACAAGCAGGACTCACCGTCCCTCCCCACTCTGACCTGCCTAGGTTCCATGCCTTCCTGCTTTACCTGGGCTACACCCCGCAGGCGGCCCGTGAAGTTCGCATCACGCAGTTCTGCCACACGCTGCGGGAATTTGCACTTGAGTATAGGACTTGCCGGGAACGAGTACTACAGCAGCAGCAGAAGCGGGCCACATACCGTGAGCGTAACAAGACCCGGGGACGCATGATCACTGAGGTGGGTGCCTTTCCAGGTCTTAGTCTTCACTGCCACCTCCTTGGTTTCCTTCACTCCTCCCAGCTCACCCTTCTTCTTTCTTCAGACAGAGAAGTTCTCAGGTGTGGCTGGGGAAGCCCCCAGCAACCCCTCTGTCCCAGTAGCAGTGAGCAGTGGGCCAGGCCGGGGAGATGCTGACAGTCATGCTAGTATGAAGAGTCTGCTGACCAGCAGGCCTGAGGACACCACACACAATCGCCGCAGCAGAGGTGAGGCTCACAGCTGCTGTGGGGAATGGGCTCCAGGGCCACCTTGGCCTGACCTTCCTATCTGGCCTCCCTCAGGCATGGTCCAGAGCAGCTCCCCAGTCATGCCCACAGTGGGGCCCTCCACTGTGCCCCCAGAAGAACCCCCAGGCTCCAGTTTACCCAGTGATACATCAGATGAGATCATGGACCTTCTGGTGCAGTCAGTGACCAAGAGCAGTCCTCGTGCCTTAGCTGCTAGGGAACGCAAGCGTTCCCGCGGCAACCGCAAGTCTTGTAAGTAACCCCCCACAACCCCGCTGCCCACCTGAACCCCATCAACTCCCTCCAACCCTATTGTGTCCCTACAGTGAGACGGACGTTAAAGAGTGGGCTCGGAGATGACCTGGTGCAGGCACTGGGACTAAGCAAGGGTCCTGGCCTGGAGGTGTGAAGGTGCTGCATCCCGGAAATCTATCTGGACCCTGGACTGCAGTACAAGAGATGAGAGAATGAGGAAAGCCCAGAGCAGAATTCTGGCCCCAGAACTCTGTGCCCAGGAGCCATGCTTTAAGCAGTATTAGCTGTGTGTGTGTGCATGTAAGTGTGTGTGTGTGTGTGCATATGCATGTGCATGTGTGTGAGCTCCTTGAACTCACAGAGCAAAATAAAATTTTCTTAGCTAATCCAACAGGCTTTCTCTTCTTTCAGGGTCCCCACCAGGCTGGGTCTGTAGCAGGAGGGAAATCCCATAGGACCGGCTTTTCCTGCTTCATCCCTCATCACCCACACAGCCATCAGCCACACTCTAAGCCATTTATTCAACGACCCTATAAAGTATACCCAATACCTCAGACTGCTTTTGGCCCCTACACTAGACCCTCATTGCTCCAGGCATGGGGGGCCGTGCACCTTGACAGAGTCAACCAGGGCCAGTGGCCTGTGGCCACAATGTCAATGGCTATAACCGCTTCATCTGCCGCCGCTCCTGTCGGCGCTGCCGTTTCTCATTGTGCTCTGGTGCTGGGGTGCCACTGTCTGCAGTGAACCAGGGGCCCAGCACATTCACCCACAGGAGGTAAAGGGCCCGGCCTGGAGCCTACAAGAGAAACGGTAACTTGAAGCAAAGTGCAGGGAATAAAAGATGGGGAGGGTTAGATGCCCCTTCTTGGGAGTGTCCCCAGCCCACGTACCAGAAGCCAGAAGGACCAGACATAGAGAGAGAAGCAGCTGAGCACCTGCACAATGGCTGTCAGTAGGATCACATCCTTAAGGTGCCTGTGGATAGAAATAAAGCTGCCAAAGACAGCAGATGGGCCCCAGTTCAACTCCCTTCCACCCTTTTCAAGTTGCAATTAGCTGTGCTTCTTAGGCTATCTGGGCCCCAACCCTGGGGCCGCTCACCTGGGCTGGCGGTGGGGGACACTCACTCTGCCATGCCCTGCTCCATGTTGAGGTCCATGCCACCATCCATCAGGGCCCCATCCTCAGAGAACGCTGCCCGTGCCATCGAGCTCATAGAGTGATAGCTGGCCCCATACACTGCCAGACTAAAGCCCAGGGCCAACTGCAGAGCAAGAATGAGGGTATCAAAGGTCAGCCACTGACCCTATGCACTCATCCACCTCCCAGGATGGAGATACTTACCCAGGCCCAAAATGAGGCAGATGAGTAAAAGAAGACCAACGTCACAAGACAGTAGATGGCCTGCAAGCAATCACAGGATCAGGTTGGGGTCAGAAGGTACCTCCAAACCATGGGTCTCCCTCAACTCTGACCAAGAATTAGGCCAGGCTGTGGGATGAGCAAGGTTGTTCTTACAGGGCTGAAGAAAGGGCCCTGCTCCCTGAATCCCAAATATCCAGACTCTCCTCTAACACCCAACTCAGCCCAGGAAAGAAGCCTTTGTGTGCTTGGAGGTAGGAAGGGCTCTCAAATTCAGCTACGACTCACACCTTCATTTCCTTTGTGTTTTACTAGTCAGTACTTTCTCTGTGCCCAGATATCTCATTTCTTTTTGACTGGACCTCTCTTCTACAGCTTTTTCGGGTACCACTACTTCTCACCAAGCAGTGCTGAGGACTAGGGGACTGACTATAAGCAGGCATAGAAGCAAGGAGGCAGGCACTTACATTGGCCCCCAGTATGATCCTCAGGTAGAACTTCAGGGTCTCTTTGTTCTCTTCAAATATCTGCTTCTTCCCTCTCGTGCCCACTTTGCCCTTGGGCTGCAGAGGGATGATGAGATGACGTCAGGAGGCCACGGTCCTCCTCATTCTCCCCACCAGCCCGGTTAGCTATAGAACTCCAGCCGCAACTCAGCCAGGTCCCCGTAGTGCTGAAACCTAGCACAATCCCTGGGATGTCCACCCATCCTCCAGTCCATCCTATCTAGGGGCTGACGCCCTCTCTCCAGCACCCACAGCTAGGATCGCCTCCTGCTCGCCCTGGAATAATTCAACCCTAAGCTAATACCGCCTCTGGATCCCGTGGTAGTCTAGCTTTAGGCAACGACTCTTCCAACGGTAGTCCTGGGCGGAGAAGAATGATGCCTCCCTCAGGCCTCCGCTGGCGTAGTCCCGATCTGGGCTAACGCCCATCTCAGGTCACTTATATCTCTGGCCTGCTCTGGTACTGATGCCCAAGCCGCTCCGGCACTAGTCCTGTAAGGTCCTGCGCCGCCCTCCCCCAGCCCAGTTCTAGTACGGTCTGGCCAGGGGATGGCGCCCCCCTCCGGCCCACCCCGTATCCCTTAATGTCCTTTCTCAGTTTTCACTCTCACAACCCCTGGAGAGCTTGGCTGGTGCGGACTCCGCCCTACACATCCTCCTTACCGCCATGGTGCGAGGCAAATACCCAGCCCAGGGAACAAGGGAGAGCGACCGAAACCGCAATCACTGAGCACCACATCGGCAGCACATGTACTTCCGGCGCAGACCAAAGTGGTCAGATTCTGGGACGGAAATAGGGTTCACTTCCTTCCCAAGCCCCTCCCCAAACGGGCGACACTACACTTCCCAGAAAGCCTTGCGCGGGGGGGGGCGGAGGCGGCAGGGATGCGATGGCGGAGTCGCTGCCCCTGGAGGTGAGAGGAAGCCGCCCTCAGGCCTAGCTCCGGACAGGCCCCGCCCTCGGGGTCCCGAGCTTTGGGGAGGGGCTGTCAGATAGCTAGCCCGGCCCCTCCAGCCTGACGGAAACGACCTGCCCTCCCGATCCCGCGACCTTCTAGCTCTGGGTAACGGCTACTCCTTTGGGCCACTCTGTCCCTTTAGCTTGAGGGACCGTCCTCCCCTTCCCTATCGGCCCCAGGAGATAGCTACCCTGTCACCTTAGCGAGAACAGGCCCTCTACCCATCCCCTTCCCTTGAGGTGGCTGTCTCCTCCCCGCTCAGTTCTGGAAGATGTCCGCTCCATCTCATCGTCCCGAAGGGTAACTGATCTTATCCCCATTGGTCCCTTGGGATGATCTCTCCATTTCCTACGCCCCGACAGAGACGGCCGCCCCCTCTGCCTGGCAGTGGGAAACAGACTGCTCCCTACCTATCAACTGCAATGATCTCTGAATTCCTTTAGCAAGGATAGGCCTGTTCCCCATTCCTAGGCCCCTAGTGATGGCCGCCCTTACCTCTTTCACTCCATGGGATGTTTGCTCCTTCCCCTTAGCCAGGGGCAAGACCACTCTGCCCCATCTGCCGAAGAAATAACAGGTTTTGTCTTCAGTGGCCTGTTGGAATGGCTTCTCCATCTCTTTTGTCCTGAAGGTTGGCAGCCCCCTCTCTCTGCCCATGGGAAACAGGCCACCCTTTCCCACGGGTCCTGGAATAATGCTCCCTATCCTTAGCAAAAATAGGCCTGTTCCCACCCCCTTTAGCTTGCAGTGCTATTCCTTTCCCCCTTAGCTTTAGGGCTATTTCCATCCCCATAGACCCCATGAGTGACCAGTCATTATCTCCAGTAGCCCCCTTGAGATGGGACTCATGGGATGGCCACTCCATCCTCATCACTGCCTCCTCTCAGCACTCTAGAAAGGCCACCCTCTTCTTAGGTCAATGAATTGTGTCCCTCCCCCACTCACCCCAAGGGATGACAGGTTTGTTCCCCTCTCCCTTTGCTCTTGGGCTGGCTGCTTAGCCCCAGAAGACAAGATGGCCACTGTCTTAACTCAGCTCAAACAGGCTTCCCTGCCTCCCTGGAGGGATTGGGACATGGTCAGTCCCAGTCCCCATCAATACTGTCTTCCCTATGCCTAGCCTCCCTGGCTCAGAATTCTATTCTCCCAGTCATTGTCCTCTCAGTAATGACTAGTTTATTTCCCTGACCCCTTCCCTGAGCATACTCTTGGTGAAAATAGAGGTAGAGGACTGGACTGCCCAACCTTAATTTAATCCAGTAAGCACTGGCTGAACACTGTGCCTGTGTGCTTGGCATCTGAGAAGGGGAGATCACAATGGGTTGGTGAAGTCAAGCTTCAGGAAGGGGATCCCAGGGAAAAGGCCCGCATAGGCAAAAGGAAATAGACATGCTATGTTTGTAGGGCAGTAGGGAGACTGGATTGGGGAAGTTTGGGGACCAGCGAGTCCAATCAGGCACAGAGACCTGGCAGTGCTGATCCAGGAGTGAAGACTGTCCTGAGAGTACTGGTGAACCCTGAAGTTTTACAGCAGGGGTGAGCTGACACTGAAAACTGTTTTATAGGAAAAATTAACCTTGTGACAGTGTGCATAATGTATTAGCAAGGATGAACTTGGAGGTAAAGAGTTCAGGTGGGACATTGTGGAAGGAATCAAGGTTTGAGGTGGTAGAAATCTGAGCTACTGAGGTGGGAAAGTTGCAAAGGTAGAAATTTTAGTAACAGCAATTCAGCAACCATTTATGGAACATCTAGTTGTCACACACACACACTATATATATGTAAAATTTAATCCCCATGAGGCTATGATCTAGATTTTTTTAAAGTATCCCTATTTTATAGATATAGAAACAAACTCAGAGAGGTCAAATACCTTGTTTAAGGTCACACAGCAGCATGACAGGAAGTAGTGGAGCTGGAATTTGAATGAGTCTAGGTTAGCCTGGCCTAAAGCCTGTGCATTACATCTGTATCTGGGAGCAAGGGACAGAGGGGTTTGACTAGTAGAAAGTGTTATCAGGTAGATGCACTGTTGGCATTGAAAGGGGAATTTGGGAGGAGGGGCTGTTTGGGGCGGAGGGTAGAATATGAGTTTTGGTTGAGATTAAAGTGATGGCTAAACATTTGCATGGACAATTGGCAATATGGACTAGCACTTGGATAATAGGACAATATGGGAATATTGAATTGTTGGTTATTCCTGTGTTGGTAAACAGAAAACCAAAAGACCCAGGTCTGAGCCCTGGGAGCCACAGAAGAATCCAAAAACGAGGCAATTGGGATGCAGGGAGGAAGATTCCAGAAGAAAAAAATATTTAATATCAAATCATTCTAGACCTCACTGGCAACCCCTTCCCCAGTCCCATTTAGCACCTTGAACCTCACCACCCCCTAGGTGGGGGAAGGGCCTGAGCCTCCCAATCTAGGTCTTGCTGGGATCGCATCTTAACAACCAGTGGAGAGGGCATGGTGTCAGTGGAGAAGATGGAAAAAGAGCAGGGTCCCAGAGCCTGAGCCATGAGGGCAGGAGGACCAAGCATGACTTCCTGAGGACTAGAGTGAGCATACCTGGCCTGCTGTGCTCTAGGTCCTATGCAAGACACTTGACTGTGTTCTTTAATTCTCACAATAACCCATTTAAATCTCACTATAATTGCCATTTCGCAGATAAGGAAAACAAAGTTCTAGAGGTCAGTTGGTAGAGTAGAGAGTTGAACTAGGTTTATCTGGCCTCAGTGCCCAGGCTTTTTCTACTCAGCTAGGCAGGAAGTTTGATTGTTATCAGTCAGTGCAAGCCTGCACCCAGCTCAGGAAAGGTTTGTTCACAGGAAAGATACCTGAAGCCTGGAGCGGGGAACTGAATGCTTTGTGAAACTTCACGTCCAAGATAAAATAGAAGCCAGTGCTCTGGTGCCCTCAGACCCATGGTGCTATAAGCTGGAGTCGGTTCCAAAGACCTCCCAGCTCTGACAGTCCCCAATGCCCTGTCTTTTTCCCTCAGATGCTCACATATATTCTGAGCTTCCTGCCTCTGTCAGATCAGAAAGAGGCCTCCCTCGTGAGTTGGGCTTGGTACCGTGCTGCCCAGAATGCCCTTCGGGAGGTAAGGCACCCACCCTCCCCCGTCCCATCCTTGGGTGTTTCTCACTTCAGCTTACTTGTGGCCCTGCTCATGTATCTCCATCCATCCATCCATCCATCCATCCATCCATCCATCCATCCATCCATCCATATATGCTCATATATGCACATATATACATACATTCATACATACTTGGCTCTCGGTACAGTTCTAGGGCTACACAGACGAATAAGACACAGTTCCCTAAGGCGCTCACATTCCAGTGAAGGAGAAAGACAAGTAATATGAATGATCATGCTATTGTGTGCTCAGTGCTATGACACTGGGAAGAAAGAGTTTGAAGGGGACGGCCAGGCACAGTGGCTCACGCCTATAATCCCAGCACTTTGGGAGGCCAAGGCACATGGATCACCTGAGGTCAGGAGTTTGAGACCAGCCTGACCAATATGGTGAAACGCCGTCTCTACTAAAATTACCAAAATTAGCTGGGCGTGGAGCTACTCAGGAGGCTGAGGCAGGAGAATCGCTTGAACCCGGGAGGCAGAGATTGCAGTGAGCCGAGATCGTGCCACTGTACCCTAGCCTGGGCAAGAGAGTGAGACTCTGTCTCAGAAAAAAAGGGTTTGACGGAACATGAAGAAGGACATCCAGAGGAGACTGGCAGCATCAGGGAAGGCTTTCTGAAGGAACAGGGCGAGAAGAAAGGTTGAGCTCTGTGATCAATAATAGCACAAGTGAAGGCACCATGGTGTGGAATAGTTCTGGAAACAATCGTACAAATTCCGTGTGGCTGGAACTGAGTGAGACATGGCAGGAGACGAGGCTAGAATGGGGTCAGGCTGCAAGCTGGCAGATGTGCCAGGCAGCAGAGTTTGGCTTTCTCCTGGTGACCATCAAGGAGCCCATTAGGCAGGCAAGTGACACAGTGTGATTCGTATTAGAACTCTGCAGTGCAGAATGGACTGGGAGAGTGAGACAGCATAGGGAGGAGGCCAGCCAGGAGGTGAATGCAGACATCTGGGCTAGTTTAAAAGGCAGGCAGTGATGGCTCATTGTTTTAATTTTGATTTGTTTATTAGTGAGGTTGCACTGTTTTTCTCATTAGCTCACCCTTCGTATTTCCCCCTTTTGTTTATTCATGTTCTGTATCCATTTAACTATTAAGGTCTTAGTATTTTTCTGTTCCATTTGTATGGACTTTTTCTTTTTTCTTTTCTTTCTTTCTTTTTTTTTTTTTTTTTTTTTTTTGGAGCTAGATCTCGCTCTGTTGCCCAGGCTGGAGTGCAGTGGCACTATCTTGGCTCACTGCAGGCTCTGCCTCCTGGGTTCAAGCAGTTCTCCTGCCTCAGCCTCCCAAGTAACTGGGATTACAGACACCTGCCACCATGCCCAGCTAATTTTTTTTTTTTTGAGATGGAGTCTTGCTCTGTCACCCAGGCTGGGGTGCAGTGGCGCAATCTCAGCTCACTGCAACCTCCGCCTCAGCAATTCTCCTGCCTCAGCCTCCCAAGTAGCTGGGATTACAGGTGCTCGCCACTATGCCTGGCTAATTTTTGTATTTTTAGTAGAGACGGGGTTTCACCATGTTGGCCAGGCTGGTCTCAAACTCCTGACTTCAACTGATCTGCCTGCCTTGGCCTCCTAAAGTGCTTGGATTACAGGCATGAGCCACCATGCCTGGCCTGAAATATATTCTTAGTATGTTTGCCTTTTAATTTGATTTGTAGATATGTGCTTTTATTTATGAGATACGGAAATTAAATTTTTTTGTATTTAATATATATATATATTTAGTGTGTGTGTGTGTGTGTGTGTGTGTATATATATACACACTTTTTTTTTTTCGAGACAAGAGTCTCACTCTGTCACCCAGGCTGGAGTACAGTGGCACCATCTCAGCTCACTGAAACCTTTGCTTCCCAGGTTCAAGCGATTCTCATGCCTTAGCCTTTCAAGTAGCTGGGATTACAGGTGTGTGCCACCACACCCAGCTAATTTTTGTATTTCAGTAGAGATGGGGTGTCGCCATGTTGGCAAGGCTGGTCTCGAACTCCAGACCTCAAGTGATCTGCACCCCCTTGGCCTCCCAAAGTGCTGGGATTACAGGCGTGAGCCACTGTGCCTGGCTTCTTTTTTTATTTGTATTTATTTATTCTTTGAGATGGAGTCTCGCTCCGTTGCCAGGGTGGAGTACAGTGGCGTGATCTCGGCTCACTGCAACCTCCGCCTTCTGGGTTCAGGCGATTCTCCTGCCTCAGCCTCCCGAGTAGCTGGGACTACACATGCACCACCACGCCCAGCTAATTTTAATATTTTTAGTACAGATGGGGTTTCACCATGTTGGCCAGGATGGTCTGGATCTCTTGACCTCATGATCCGCCCGTCTTGGCCTCCCAACATGCTGGGATTTCAGGTGTGAGCCACTGCACCTGGCCTCTTTTTTAAAATTTAATTTAATTTTTAATTTAATTTTTTAAAAATTTCATTTGTTTGTTTTTGAGAAAAGGTCTTGCTCTATTGCCAAGGCTAGAGTGCAGCGCGCAGTCACAGCTCACTGCAGCCTCGACCTCGCCAGGCTCAGGTGATCCTTCCACCTCAGCCTCCTGAGTAGCTAGGACTACAGATGCATGTCACCACGCCCGGCTAATTTTTACATTCTTAGCAGAGACGAGATTTCACCATGTTGCCCAGGCTCATCTCAGACTCCTGGGCTCAAGAGATCTGCCCACCTTAGCTTCCCACAGTGCTGGGATTACAGCCATGAGCCACCGTGCCTGGCCCAGAAGTTAAATTTCTCTGTTGTTGATTCTGAACATCCTTTTCTTTTTTACTTCTTCCATTGTTTTCTAAACTTAATGATTCCTTGTCCTGTTATACTGTTCTTCTGTTTTTCTTTTTTTTTTTTTTTTTTTTTTTTTTTTTGAGGTGGAGTCTCGCTCTGTCGCCCAGGCTGGAGTGCAGTGGCCGGATCTCAGCTCATTGCAAGCTCCGCCTCCCGGGTTCACGCCATTCTCCTGCCTCAAGACTCCCGAGTAGCTGGGACTACAGGCGCCCGCCACCTCGCCTGGCTAGATTTTTGTATTTTTTAGTAGAGACGGGGTTTCACCGGGTTAGCCAGGATGATCTTGATCTCCTGACCTCGTGATCCGCCCGTCTCGGCCTCCCAAAGTGCTGGGATTACAGGCTTGAGCCACCGCGCCCGGCCTCTTCTGTTTTTCTTATAGACTCTATTACTTAGAGCGGTTTTAGGTTTACAGCAAAACTGTCTCTTCTGCTTTCTGGTTTGAATTTTTATGTTAATGTTTTTATTAGTAAAATTTATTTAGATTTATGTTATGAGGTAAGAAGCTAAACTGATTAATTTTCAAAGAGCCCAAACACCATTTACATCTAATCTTCTCCTTCTCTGGTTGGAATCCTCTATCCCATATTAAATATGGGTATATAAGTAGATTCTGTTTATACAGTGTCATTGATCTCATTGTCCAAAGGAATTTGATTCTGGACATGTTAAAAATTTGAAGTGTGAGGATCTAGATGTTGAGATCCACTTGGTAGTTGCATTTCTGAGTGAGGAATTCAAGAGAAATGTCTGGGTAATAAATATAGATTTGGGTGTCATTAAAGAATGGGTGGCAGTTGAAGCCACAGATCTGAGTAACTTCCCCCAGAGAGAACATGCAGAGCCACAGAAGTGCAGGCCACAGAGAAACCCCAGGGGAGGACACAAGTTCAAGGGCACAGAAAGGAGGAGACACCCAAAGAGGGGAATGAGGAGATCCCAGAGAGAGGAGGGCACAGACATCAAAGGCAGGAGAGCATTTAAAGGATTGAATGAGGCCAGATGTGATGGCTCACGCCTGTAGTCCCAACTCCTCAGGAGGCTGAGGCAGGACAATCTCTTTAAACAGGGAGGCGAAGTTTGCAGTGATTCAAGATCTAGCCACTGTACTCCAGCCTGGGCGACAGAGCGAGATTCAGTCTCAAAAAAAAAATACATAAATAAAGGATTGAATGGATGATTAACAACGTCAGATCCCACAAAAAGCCCAGCAAAATGAAGAACAAATAGTGTCCATGAGATTTGTTATCCAAGGAGGCCACCAATGGCTTCAGCGATATTTGGCATCTGAAGAAAAAGCCAGGTGGATTGAGGAGTGAATGAGAGAAGTAGGAAGTGTAGAGCGTGACCTCGTTGGCAAGAAATTTCTCCATGGAAAGAAGGAAATAAATAGTGCAGGCCAGGCACAGTGGCTCACACCTGTAATCTTAGAACTTTAGGAGGCCAAGACGAGTGGATCACCTGAGGTCAGGAGTTTGAGACCAGCCTGGACAACATGGCAAAACCCCCTCTACTAAAAATACAAAAATTAGCCAGGCATGGTGGTGGGTGCCTATAATCCCAACTACTCTGGAGGCTGAGGCAGGAGAATCACTTGAACCCAGGGGTGGAGGTTGCAGTGAGCCGAGATTGCTCCACTTCACTCCAGCCTGGGTGACAGAAAGAGACTCCTTTTCAAAAAAAAAAAAAAAAGAGAGAAAAAGAAATAGGGCAGAAATGAGAAGTTTAGATGGATTTGACAAAAGGATTCTCTTCTGGAGAAATCTGAAATGTGTTCGGATTTATCAGGGAGACTGGGCGCAGTGGCTCACACCTGTAATCCCAGCACTTTGGGAGGCTGAGGCTGGTGGATCACTTGAGGCCAGGAGTTCAAGACCAGTCTGGCCAACAAGTTGAAACCCCGTCTCTACTAAAAATACAAAAATTAGCCAGGCACAGTGGTGCGTACCTGTAATCCCAGCTACTCGGGAGACTGAGGCATGAGAATCTCTTGAACCTGGGAAGCAGAGGTTTCAGTGAGCAGAGATCACACCACTGCATTCCAACCTGGGTGACAGAGCAAGACCCTGTCTATAAATAAATGAATAAATAAATAAAGCTTCAGGGTGGTCCGGTGCAGTGGCACAAACCTGTAATCCCAGCACTTTGGGAGGCCAAGGCGGGTAGATCACTTGAGGTCAGGAGTTTGAGACCACCCTGGCCAAGATGGTGAAACCCCATCTCTACTAAAAATATAAAAATTAGCTGGGCATGGTGGCGCATGCCTGTAATCACAGCTCTTCGGGAGGCTGAGGCAGGAGAATCGCTTGAACCTGGGAGGCGGGGGTTGCAGTGAACTGAGATTGTGTCACTGCACTCCAGTCTGGGCAACAGAGCGAGACTCCATCTCAAAAAACAAACAAAACAAAACAAATCAAAACAAAAACATCCTGGCTAACACAGTAAACCCCATCTCTACTAAAAAAAAAAAAAAAAAGTACAAAAAATTAGCTGGGTGTGGTAGCGTTCACCTGTAGTCCCAGCTACTCAGTAGGCTGAGGCAAGAGAATGGCATGAACCCAGGAAGCGGAGCTTGCAGTCAGCCGAGATCGCGCCACTGCACTCCAGCCAGCCTGGGCGAGACTCCGTCTCGAAAAAAAAGAGGCCGGGCGCGGTGGCTCATGCCTATAATCCCAGCACGTTGAGAGGCCAAGGCGGGTGGATCACAAGGTCAGGAGTTCAAGACCATCCTGGCCAAGATAGTGAAACCCTGTCTCTACTAAAAATACAAAAAAGTTAGCCGGGCGTGGTGGCGGGCACCTGTAATCCCAGCTACTCAAGAGGCTGAGGCAGAGAATTGCTTGAACCTGGAAGGAGGAGGTTGCAGTGACCTGAGATCGTGCCACTGCACTCCAGCCTGGGTGACAGAGCGAGACTCTGTCTCAAAAAAAAAAGTAAATAAATAAATTAAATACATAAATAAATAAATGCTTCAGGGAGTCACTAGAGGAGGGGTGAAAGTTTGAAGTTTGGGGGAGGAGAGAGGTCAGGTGTGGAAGATGGTGGCAGGGACAGGCTTCCATATACCAAGCTTGATCTGGGATAGGATGGAGGGGATATCACCTCTTCCTTTTTTTTTTTTTTTTTTTTTTTTTTTGTGTGTGTGTGTGTGTGTGTGTGTGTGTGTGTGTTTGTTTCTTTTTTGTTTTTTCAGCATCAGTTTGGTGAAAAAAAGGATGTCACCTCTTCCTGAGGAAGCAGAGAGGTGGGAGTGGAAACGTGGAGCTATTTGCAGAGAAGTTCCTCAGAGGCGGCTCCTTCCTCAGCAGCCCCTTTGCTCAGTGGATTTGGAGACCAGGTTGTCTCAGGAGGAGAGTGAAAAGAGACATAGAGGTCAGGGCTTCAGCAGAGAGGACTGGAGCAGTCACAGGACAGGAGGAAGATGGAAAATTACCAGAGACACATGGAGAGTGTGTGGGCAGCCTTTCTCAAGTGTTTCTGCTGTGCCAGGCACTGTGCTGGGCACTGGCAAGGCAAAACTGAGGAAGGCACAGGACTAGGGAGTGTGTAGTGAGCACAGATGAGTCAAAAGAGGCTGGGGTGCTGCATTTGAAGTCTGTGTGAGGTACATCATGGGTGCAGAGAAAAGATCAGAAAAGACTCCATGGAGAAGGAGGTGTTTGGCCTGAGACTCGAGAGAGTAATAAACATTCGCCAAATAGACCAATAGGAGAAGGTGAGGGGTGGGACCCCCTAGAACAGAAAAAGCAGCTGAGCAGAGGCGTGCGGTACAGGACAGTGGTCAGAAGTGGCAGCCTCAGAACCAGGACTAGGAGGAAAGGGAACGGGCTTGGGAAGAGCTTGACTGAAGCCCTGGGTCCTAGAAGGGCTTGAATGCTTGCTTAGGAAGCTTAGCCTGTGTCCCGGAGGTGTGCGGAACTGGCAGAGGGTCTGGAAAGCACAGGCAGAATCGCCTTTTGGAAGGGTCACCCGGTGACAAAACCCAGGGTGGATTGGAGCCAGAGAAACTGGAGACCAGGACCTGATGAGGAAGCTGGCATCATCTGAGCTTAGAGGAAGCAGCTCTCAGGCTGCTGGCATACCGTAAGGGGACCTCAACTGGGCAGAAGCAGTGAGGTTGGAGCAGAGGGACAGATTGATTGCACCATATTAGGAAAACAGAGTAGAAGGGACTTGGGTTATTGTGGATGTGGGGAGTGAGGGAGGATTCTAGAATCACTCTCAAATTTCCCACTTGGGTGACTGAATAGAGGGTGGGGAGAGTTTAGAAGGAGCAGAGTTGGAGGATGAGGTGATGAATTCAGATTTGGGCATGCCGCATCTCCCTCTGGAGAGAGGTCAATCAGGCACTTGGCTCCCAGGGTCTGGTGTTCAGGAAAATGATGTGGATCGGAAAGACAGTAGTTGGAATGATGGCCCCATGGGGCAAAATGCAGTTGGCCAGGGTACACTTGGAGGGGCGCAAAGATCGTGTGCATATGTGCGCGTGCACACGTGTATGTGTGTTGTTGGGTGGAACCACGGGGAACCCACTCATCTGTGGACTGGATCTCTGTTCTTTGCTGACCCCAAAAGAGCCTGAAGAGGAGCAGGCTAGAAGGTAGCAGGAAAGCCAGGAGGGCAGAGTTGCAGAACCCCAGTGGGAGATGGCATCAAGGGGAGTGGTTGCTGGCCATGCAGAGCAGGAGATATGGCAGAGAGATCCCTGGTGGGAGGTCTGAGGTGAAGCCCCCACATGTTGGTGACCTTGCTGGAAGGGAGCCATTGCCAGGAATGCATGATCCTGTGGGGACCAAGGTGGAGGAGTGAACAGGTGAGGCGAAAGGCAACAAGTGGCCGGACAGCAGGCATGCCTGTGCCTGTGTGCTTCCAAGAAGTGTGGCTGTAGAGGGAGGGGAGAGAGGAGAGACAAGAGGAGGGGGTGCAGGATGAAAGGAGGCTTTTATTTACAGTTTAAGACTCTGGGGTGTTTGTGGCCTCTGAAGAAGGAGCAGTGGAAAGGAAGAAACAGCAGGGTTCTCAGAGGAGAAGGTGCAGTGGGTAAAGGAGGCCAGAAGAGGTCTTCTGGAAGCAAAAGAGCAGGAGGAGGAGGAAAGTTCAGATGGGCCCTGCCTGGAGGCAGCTGGTGGACATGAACAGGGGAAAGGGAGGGACTTCCCACTTGATGGCCATCTCTGAGAATCCTGGGTGAGGGAGGGTGTATCAGTAGGGCCAGGAGCTGGAGTGGGAGGGGCTTGGAGAGAAAACTTGTCTGGGGTGGGAAGTGAGCAAGGAGGCCATGACTTCCTGGGCGGAGTTCTGTATCCCTGGTACAGACTCAGAGGAGGCAGCTGGTCTCACCAGTCCTGGCCGGGCCAGGAGAATGGGTACAGCAGCATGACTGAGGCAGGGCAACAAGGACCCTGAGGAGATGTCATCACAGGCAAAGCCTCATGGAGCCCAGCAAAGATGGGGCAGTCAGAGGAGCCCAAGGCGGGCAGCCAGGACC
Source organism: Chlorocebus sabaeus (assembly GCF_047675955.1). NCBI lineage: Eukaryota > Metazoa > Chordata > Mammalia > Primates > Cercopithecidae > Chlorocebus > Chlorocebus sabaeus. Next base: position 64,142,212 of record NC_132908.1, on the reverse strand, counting down.
TGAGGCGCAGATAGGATTGGAGTAGGGGTGAGGGCTGGAGGAAGGAGATGGAAGCCAGAGTCAATGTTTTAGAGCGGGAGCTGCTCCAGCCAACTACGCTCTCCAGATAGAATGTGGACAGAGACAGATGACAGAGCCTTGGGATAACCAAAAACAAGAAAAAGAAAAAAGGAATGTTGACAAAGACCCTTTAGTGCCTCTGTCAAACTCAGCCCCACCTAGGCTGGGAGCACTGGGAGGCCAGGCCACAGGTACCTGGCATCACGCCTACCATGTGCCCAAGAGCACCTGTGGGACCCTGCAGGCAGGAACCATCTCCCAGGGCTCGAGCATGGGCAGTTGGATACTGAGGCAGTACCAGTTAGGTGCCAGTTAGGTGCTATGGAAGACACAGGCCCAGCTGGGGTAGGACACTGGTCTTGGGGACTTACTTTCCCTGACCAGTCCCAGCTGTTCCCTTAATCCCAATTTTCTCAAATAAGGATGCCGGCAAAGGCAGCACCCTCCATATACACCGGCCCTGTCCGTTCCTGTGGGGAGCCCTGGCTGCCTGCTGCTGGTTTGTCCCCATGAAGCAATAGCTGAAGAGAGCTCTTTGCGCCCTCCCCTTCCGGAGGGATTGATGAAGTCCTGGAGCAGCCTCTGTGTGACCCACCAGTCTGACTCCTCTCTAAAGACCAATGCCTTGGGTGCCAGGGCATACATTTCCCAACGGCCTCCTGGAGAACAGGCATGGTAGCTTTGGAGTCCTGTACTAGGCAGGATGAAGGGCCATTTTCTCTGTCACATGGCTTTCCAAGTCTGTACACAGGCCTGCAGTCTCAGTTCAGGGCTTCACTAGGTAAAACAAAACCTTGGTCTCCCACAGACAAGGTACATACATCAGGCCGGGCGCGGTGGCTCAAGCCTGTAATCCCAGCACTTTGGGAGGCCAAGACGGGCGGATCACGAGGTCAGGAGATCGAGACCATCCTGGCTAACACAGTGAAACCCCGTCTCTACTAAAAAAAATACAAAAAAAAAAAACTAGCCGGGCGAGGTGGCGGGCACCTGTAGTCCCAGCTACTCGGGAGGCTGAGGCAGGAGAATGGCATAAACCTGGGAGGCGGAGCTTGCAGTGAGCTGAGATCCGGCCACTGCACTCCAGCCTGGGCGACAGACCTAGACTCCATCTCAAAAAAAAAAAAAAAAAAGAAACAAAAAAAGGTACATACATCACTTGTAGCAGATTCAGAGCATTTCCCAAATGATTTTGCAATTACTCTTTTTTTTTCTTTTTCGTTTTTTGTTTTTGAGATGGAGTCTCGCACTGTCACCCAGGCTGGAGTGCAGTGGCAGGATCTCGGCTCAGTGCAACCTCCGCCTCTTAGGTTCAAGAGATTCTCCTGCCTCAGCCCCCAGAGTAGCTGGGATTACAGGTATCTGCCACCATGCCCGGCTTTTTTGTATTTTTAGTAGAGATGGGGTTTCACCATGCTGGCCAGGGTGGTCTTGAACTCCTGACCTCAAGTGATCTGCCTGCCTTGGGGCAAAGTCCAGGGATTACAGGCTTGAGCCACCATGCCCAGCCAGCGATTACTCTTAAGAGGCCAGCATCAGGAAGGGAGGACACCAGGGGGCAAGGTGCTCCATCTGTAGATGGGGCAGCTAGAGCTAGAGCATGTGGCCATGCAGTCCTCTTTGAGTGGGTCTAGAAGCATCTTCCCAGGGCCCAGGAAGGGGGTGTCCTATACCAGGGCCAAAGTCCAGAACCCAGAAGGCCTGCTTCAGCCTGCTGCTGTGCCCTCACACAGAGAAATATCCCTGAAAGGATGTTCCTGGGCTCCTGCAGGTTATTTATTTATTTATTTAAGCTGGAGTCTTGCTCTGTTGCCCAGGCTGGAGTGCAGTGGCACGATCTCAGCTCACTGCAACCTCCGCCTCCTGGGTTCAAGCAATTCTTCTGCCTCAGCCTCCCGAGTAGCTGGGATTACAAGCTCCTGCCACCACGCCCAGCTAATTTTTGTATTTTTAGTAGAGATAGGGTTTCGCCATGTTGGCCAGGCTGGTCTCGAACTCCTGACCTTGTGATCCACCTGCCTTGGCCTCCCAAAGTGCTGGGATTATAGGAGTGAGCCACCACACCCGGCCAACTCCTGCAGTTTTAAATCCACGTGACCTCAGGAGCAGGTGACCTCAGGAGCAGACCTCAGGAGGCACCTGTGAGGTGGCTTAGAGGCTGCTCCCATCCCACCAGCAAAAATGGTGGGGCCCGGAAATGGTCTCAAGCCTCTTCTGTACCCCCAGAGCTAGAAGTCCTTTAAACCAAGCCTTGCTTCTTTATCAGGTGGCCTTGCTGCCAGGAGCCAGCCCTGGACTTGGGCCCTGGGGGCACTGCCAGAGCCTTCCAAGGTCTTTTGTCCACCTGGTTCATAGGGAGGCAGTGGGAGAGAAGAGACCCTTCCTGGCCAGCCAGGCTCCAGAATGAAGGGAAGGGAAGAAGCCAGGCTGAGCCCCTGAAGGTGCTGTGCTGCCGGAGCTGGGGCCTGCAGGACTTTCAGGGGTTCCTCAGTGATGTGTGAGTTGGGGAAGGAGGTGCTGCCTCACAGCCAGCTCTGCCCCAGCTGCCCCAACTAGTTTCCTCTCATCTGCATCCGATGGAGTTGTCTAGCTTGCAGGGCTCGGGAATGGCTGGAGGTATGCCCTCCATTCCTCTCTGATGTTTTATTGCCCTCTCCACCCTCACACAGTGGGATCTTCCCAGCCTCCCTTTCACCTGAGATCCCTGATCCACTGCCCACGAGGAGACCTGTGGTGAGTGCCCCTCTCATCTGGAATGACCATGTTCCAGAAGTAGGGGCTGGAAGGGGAACCTGGCTGACCCCTGGTTCCTGTGAAAGAGGCCAGGAGCTGGTTCCTGTCTCTTACACTGCTCCTTCCTGTCATTACAGCCATGGGTGCCACTTCTCTCTGGCAGAAGCCAGGCTGGTCTCTCCACACCTGGGAATGAGTCCTGTGTTTCTTAAGAGAATCCTGTTGATAAGCATCTTGCAGGAGCACATCCTGTGAGTCACTTCTACTTTTTGCATTCCTGGTTTTTTTTTTTTTTTTTTTTTTTTTTTTTTTTTTTTTTTGAGATGGAGTCTTGCTCTGTTGCCCAGGCTGGAGTGCAGTGGTGCAATCTCGGCTCACTGCAAGCTCCGCCTCCCGGGTTCATGCCATTCTCCTGCCTCAGCCTCCCAAGTAGCTGGGACTACAGGTGCCTGCCACCATGTCCGGCTATTTTTTTTTTTATTTTTAGTAGAGATGGGGTTTCACTATGTTAGCCAGGATGGTCTCGATCTCCTGACCTCGTGATCTGCCTGCTTTGGCCTCCCAGAGTAATGGGATTACAGGCGTGAGCCACCGCGCCCAGTCTAATTTCTGTATTTTTAGTAGAGATGGGGTTTCACCATGTTGGCCAGGCTGGTCTCAAACTCCTGACCTAAACTGATCCACCCGCCTCAGCCTCCCAAAGTGCTGGGATTACAGGTGTGAGCCACCATGCCTGGCTTGGATTCCCTTTTGATGATGGTCTGTGGGGTACCAGCAGGGAACAGCAGGTTGTTTTTGCAGTTACTGACAAGACAGATTTAGGGGAGCTTTCTTTTCTGCATCAGGACCATGTTGATTCATACAAGAGCCCTCTTTGAGTACCACTTGCCTGTAACATGGGCAAGAGGTAGGGAGATGGGGCAAGGATTTTAGAATCCAAGCCCTCCTCTCCCTCTCCCCAAAGATCTGTTCCACACAAATTTTACCAATTTCCTTTTGGCTTACTCCAGTGCAATATCAGGAAAAGTTATTTGAAGATATCTCCTTAGCTAGGAGCTCCTAAATGCCTGCACAAGCCAACTTATTCCCACCATGTAGCCCTGAGCTTGTCTCTTGGGTCCCACCCGGCTCCAACTCTGCACTCCCCATTCTCACTCCCCTGTTTCTCTGTGCACAGCCAGCTCAACTTCCTTGGCACGGGTGAGGTGTGTTCTGTTAGCTCCCATCCACGGAAATGGGAGGCTTCAGTGTCCTTACCTTGACAGATAGATGTCCTCTCCGGAGATATGCTGCAGGGATCACAAGCACATCTTGAACGCTGGAGCATCCAGGGCCCAATACCAGGCAGCTCCATGTGTTCATGCACACACATGCACATGCACATACATACACATACACATACACATATATGCACATGCACACATTTTTGCTTAAACACAGAATACATTTTTCACATTTTTGCTTAAACAGAGAATACATTTTTGCAAACATTCATGTGACAGACTCTCTCAGGCCACCAGGGGACTTAGGCCTCACTGCCTGCCCCAGACCTCTGTCACCTGGGCCATAGAGGGTTGTGGTGAGTGACACCTACCTCACTTCTCTCGCCTTCCACTCTTCAGAGGGGTATGCTCTCTAGAAAGTTGGGGAAGCTGGCTGCTTAGCTCATGTCAAGTCCCTGGAGTAGGAGGCTGAGTCCATGGATCTCAGGGCCTCCTTCTGAAAGTCCCAAAGGTTGGGGTCTGGCATACTTTGCCCTCCCACGCCCTGGGGACTTCACTGGGTTTCCTCCAGGTCCCATCTCGCCCTCCTGTGCTCAGCATGCCAACTCCCCACTCTGTCCCCGCCCCTCCCTCAGCATCCCATCCTATCCATCACTAACCTTCCCGCCTTCCTCTGATGGTCATCTCATTTGAACCTCAGCTCCCACTTCCTACCCATGCCCAACTTGACCACACATGATACCACACACCACGATGGGTCCCCGTTGTGGAAGGGCCCTTCCTTGACCTGCCCTCAACCTCTGGCCAGTGACTTGTCACCAAACCCAATGCCCAGCACCCTCTGAAGCCAGAGGGCTACCCCCAGGCCTGCTGCTGCTCCATAGACAGATGTGCGATACAACATCCCAGTGTCCTCTGCTTCCCTCTCGGCCATCAAGAGCCTGGGACTCAGGGGCATCTGCTGCATCAGCCTGGCCAACGTGGATGGCTCTCCGACTTTGTACCAGGTGCTACAGTCTGTTGCTTACCACCTGGGCCCACACCTGCAGAGCTTGTCCCTGGGTGGAGGCAGCCCTACAGAGGCCTCCTTTGTGGCCCTGATACTGGGATGCCCAGCCCTGTGTGTCCTTGATCTCAGTGGCTGCAACAGCCTCTTCACCTCTGGCACACTGCTGGCTCAGCCCGAGATGGCACAGAGCGTCCGGCAGGCCTTGAGCGGCCTCCGTGAGCTCAACCTGGCTGGCCTGCGAGACCTGGCTGACCTCAGCTTCAACCAGCTCAGCAGCTGTGCCCCCAGCCTGGAGCGCCTCTCCTTGGCATACTGCCACTTCACCTTCGAGCTAGGCCCAGCCCGAGGCTCCATCAGCCCCCAAGACTCCTCTCCCTCCCAGTTCTCCTTCCGCAACCTGCTGTGATTTGTGCAAGAGCGGGCTGGCAGGCTGCGTGCCCTGGACCTGAGTGGCACTGGCTTACCACCCGAGGCCCTGCAGGCCCTGGGCCAGGTAGCTGGGCTGCAACTGCAGGAGCTGAGCGTGCACAGCTGCCGGGACCTCTCCACAGAGGCTGTGGCTACCCTGTGCTTCCAGCAACCAGGCCTTACCTCCCTGGACCTCAGCGGCTGCTCAGAACTGACTGATGGGGCGCTCTTGGCCGTGAGCCGGGGCCTGCGGCACCTGCGGCGCCTGAGCCTGGGGAAGCTGCAGCGGCTGACAGACGCAGGATGTACAGCTCTGGGTGGCCTGCGGGAGCTGCAGAGCCTCAACATGGCCGAGTGCTGCCTGGTGAGAGGGCAGGAACTGGCCCAGGCCCTGGGCTCTGTGCACAGGGCTCCATCCCAGCTGGCCTCCCTCAGCCTGGCCCACTGCTCTTCGTTGAAGGTGAGCTCACCATCATCCCCTCCCTTCTTCTCCAGGGCTGAGGACAGCGGGAGGGGGAACCGGGGTGGTGGTGGGCCTGTGGCACCAGGAAGGGACTCCCCAGTGTTCATGCCTATGATTGGCAGTTAGAAATGAACTTGGGACCCAATCTGGAGGAGGACAAGAGCCTAGACAGCTGCTGCTGCTGCCAGCACATCTCCCCAAAGCCCCCATTGTGGGCCTAGGAGGTCCAAGTGGCCAAGGTGACCCAGCCCACGAGGCGGCCAACAGCTCACATGCCAAGTGCATGTGGTCTGGGGAGGGGCGCTAAGGACGAGTGTTCCGAAGCTGGGAGGGCTGAAGAAAGGGGGTGATGGGCAAGGAAGGCAGGGAAGGAGCACTGAGGAAGGTGTTGGGGCAGGGCCTGTGAGGGTGATGTGACAGGAGCAGCAGGGTCATTTCGTAGCCAAGGCCAGGCCCTTTAGCGGGGCTCAGCGCTGTCTCTCTGGGTGGCGCCCCTGTCTTGGCAGTGTCAGTCTGTCCCTCTTTAGTGGATTATTTCTTCAGCCTGTCCATTTGACCAGGGCATTCCCAACCTAAAAACCATCTCTCCACCTTGTTACCCTCCAAGTGTCTCTCTTCCTGGCCTTACTCCTCCTTCTCTTTGGCACCAAGCATGTCAGATATGTGGTACAACATCCCCGTGTCCTCTCAGCTGCTGCCTCCACGCCTCACGTTCTTTTGTCCCTCTATGCCATCTCGGGCTGAGCCAGCAGTGTGCCAGAGGTGAAGAGGCTGTTGCAGCCACTGAGATCAAGGACACACAAGGCTGGGCATCCCAGGATCAGGGCCACAAAGGAGGCCTCTGTGGGGCTGCCTCCACCCAGGGACAAGCTCTGTAGGTGTGGGCCCAGGTGGTAAGCAACAGATTGTAGCACCTGGTACGAAGCCTGGTACGAAGTTCCCCTCTGTGCATCTCTCTACAAACCAGCCTCCTCTACTCTGCCCTTAGCTCCTGCTCCCCATCCCTAACTGCCCTGTCAGCTGGCAGCTCTACCTCCATCTCATACTTCTGGTTCCAATTCTAGAGGGAGCGACTCCGATTGGCTTAGCAGAGTCAACTGGCTGGTCCAGTGAGCTGTGGTCTGAGGTGGCCTCATTCACTCTTTTGGCAAGGGCTGGGAGCATAGGCAGGGTGGCCACCCTAGGCCCTGCCACTTGCATCCTTCCTGCCCCAGCCACAGTCCAGGCCTTTTTCCTGCAGCAACCCCCATGGCCCACCCTGCCCACCCCCACCTTTCACTACCAGCACAGGGACCATGTTGCTTCCTTCCTTGGACCCTCTGGTAGCTCCCCTCCCTCCCTCCTGCCTGTGGGGTGAGAACCTTGAACAGACCCTTCTTAGCTACCCCTGCCAGGCCAGGTGGCATAGGCAACCAGCTGCTGCTCCATCCTATCTCCTCCCTTCCTCCCTCCTAGGACGCCTCAGTGCTCTCCATGATTCCAGCGCTGGGCCTGAGCCTCAGGGTGCTAGACCTGTCCTCCTGTGTGGCCCTCACCAACCGGACCCTGCAGGCCATCTGCACCTACCTCACCCACCTCTCAGTCCTACGCCTGGCTTGGTGCAGGGAGCTGTGTGACTGGGGGCTTCTGGGGCTGGAGGAGCCTGTGCAGGGGACCCAGGTGCGGGACCCTCGAAATCTTGGGAGGATGGGGTGGCCCCTGGGCTCAGCTGCCCTCCTGTCCCTTCCAAGTCTCTCTGTAGGAACATTTAAGGGCAAACTCAGGAGGAACCTGAGAAGCAAGGGCTTCTTCCTACAGCCACGCCCAGAGCTGGAGCATCAGGCCTCAGGCACCAAGGACCCCTGTCCCGAGCCACAGGGCCCCTCCCTGCTCATGCTTCGGGCCCTGCAGGAGTTGGACCTCACAGCCTGCAGCAAGCTGACTGATGCCAGTTTAGCCAAGGTGTGGGGCTGCGGGTGCGGGTAGGCTGAGGATCTTGGGGCTGAAGTCAGGGGTCTAGGCCAACCCACTTTTTGCTTGGAAAAAAGTTGACCTTGGAGTTCCTTTTTCATTGGCTTCTGCTGCCTCTAGTTATGCCCTGGCTGGGGTGGGAGGATCTGGAAAGGCCAAGGCTGTGGGCTCCAGTGGCATTTACTTCTCCCCGACCCTCCCCATCCTTGTAGGTGCTCCAGTTCCCCCAGCTGAGGCAGCTGTCCCTGAGCCTGTTGCCAGAACTTACAGACAAGGGCTTGGTGGCTGTGGCCGGGGGCTGTCCTAGCCTGGAGCACTTGGCGCTGAGTCACTGCAGCCGCGTCAGTGACAAGGGCTGGGCCCAGGCAGCCAGCTCCTGGCGGAGGCTGCAGCACCTCAACCTGTCCAGCTGCAGTCAGCTCACAGAGCAGTGAGTGTGTCTGATGACACTGGGCAGATGGAGCCACAGTGCAGGGGCTGGGCTGGGTCCCACGCCGGGCCAGACACTCATCCAGTGGCCTCCCCACAGGACACTGGATGCCATTGGGCAGGCGTGCAGGCAGCTCCGGGTGTTGGATGTGGCCATGTGCCCTGGCATCAACATGGCCGCCATCAGACGCTTCCAAGCCCAGCTGCCCCAGGTGTCCTGCGTCCAGTCCCGCTTCGTGGGAGGGGCTGACCTGACCCTAACACTCTGAGGCCGGGTCAGTAACCAGCCCTGCAGCACAGCCTTCTTGACTCCCCCAGTCCCCAACCCTGGCCTTGACCTGGCTTGCCTCTTGCCTCCCTCTACTGCAGACCCTCTAGGACTGGGGGTGGGGCCAATCCAGGGCAGCCCAGAGGGAACTTCCCGCCACACCGCCTGACAGTAGCCTCTTTCTAGCTACACATGGCTGCCACAGGCCCCTGGAAATGCTAGCTACTTGTTTGCCGTCACAGGCTCCTGCTCTCTGGCCAAGCCCTGGGCGGGAGGCCAGGCCCCCAGCAGGCGGGGTCTGGTGCTGAGAGGAGCAGAGCCCCTGCCTCTTGCCTGCCCTCTTCTCAGACCTAAGGCCCGGCTCCACCTACTCCTGTGGGACTCTCCCAGCACCCTGTGTGCACTGAGCTTCAGCAGCTGAGCCCAGGTCTATGTTGTAAACCCTAAGATTAAATATTCCAGATAGTACCTCCTTGTCTTAAATTCCCAGACTAAAGGGCCCCTCCCCTCCCAACTTCAGCTGAAGTGGCCCTGGGGCAGGCAGAGAAAACCCCAAGACAGGAGACACGTTCCTTCCTCAGGCCTGGCCCACAGCCCCACGGGGGCTCCCGCCCTGGCCTGACACTCCTAGCATCTTCCCCACACAGTAGGAGATCCCGCAGGCTTGGGTGTGTCCTGAGGCAAAGGCACAAGCTGTGTGCTTGTCTCAGCCAGATTCCAGGAACTACCATGAATGATGCCTGAGTCAATGAGGCTGTCCTGAGGGGAAATAAGAGGAAAAGAATGAAAGAGGCCAGTATCTCTGGGTGAGAGGGTCACTACAGGTCACCTAGTCCAGCCCCTTCAATGGTGCTGGTGACTTCTCCATGGCAGCTCTGGCCCTTGGCGTGTCCCCGCACCTCCTCCGTATTCGTGTTCACTGGTTGTAGCAGCGAGCCAGGGCTCCCTCAGTGCCTGCAGGGACTGTGCTTTATGTGGGGAGTCAGAGGGGTCAAAGCTCTCCCAGCCCCAGGGCCAGCTGGGGAGGCAGAGAAGCCAGCTAGCAGGGACAGTCCAGTGTGCAGGGTGCGGGTGAAGAGAGAGACAAGCACCTGGGACCAGAGCCCAGGGAGCAACAAATTGGGCTTGGAGGGTCCAGGAAGGAATCAGGGCAGTGAAAATGGCCAGAAGAAAGGAAGGGGGTGATCCAGGTAGAAGGCACTGTGGGGGTGCACACAGGCAGGCCACAGCTGTCACTGAGGGGGTAGTCTAGGCAGGGAGGATGCCAGCTCAGACCAAGCATCAAGAACACTGCAAGCCACAGGTGCTCAGGTGAAAGGGCTAAACCATGGTATGTCTGCGACTCACCTGGCTCAACTCAGGTTCAGTCATGGAAACTATGGCCATTAACCCATGGACATGAATAGGGCAACATCAAATATATGGGATGTTTGTGTGTGTGTATGATAAGATTTATATCAGTGAAAGCAGTTGGGGTAGCTGGTATTGAGAGGATTAGAGGTGCAAGACAGGAGGCCGGAAGTCGGGAGGCTGTTGCTATGATGGTGGCACGCACAAGGGACTGGAAACATTAAGCAGGAATAATTGACGGTTACAGGGAGGCCCCTAAAGGGCCCCTCCCCTCCCAACTTCAGCTGAAGTGGCCCTGGGGCAGGCGGAGAAAATCCCGAGACACACTCCTTCCTCAGGCCTGGCCCACAGTGTTGGGAAGGGAGGCCGACAGCATCAGGGATCCCTGCCCCCATTTCCACCTAGAACTCCGTGGCCGACTGCTCCAACTGTGGTGGGAAGTCCTTAGGCATGGGCATGGTAGGCCCTGGATGCCCAAGGATCTGAAGCTTAGCTGGGGGAGGGGGAGCAAGTGCCCTCCAGCACACTCTCCAAAGGAAGTGCCATTTCATCAGTTCTCAAGGTCAGCCAGGTTGACGGTTAACAGTTAAAAACGTTATTGGGGTCAGGTGCGATGGCTCATGCCTGTAATCTCAGCATTTTGGGAGGCCGAAGCAGGCATATCACCTGAGGTTGGGAGTTCGAGACCAGCCTGACCAACATGGAGAAACCCCTTCTCTAATAAAAATATAAAATTAGCCAGGCATGGTGGCGCTTGCCTATAATCCCAGCTACTCAGGAGGCTGAGGCAGGAGAATCGCTTGAACCCGGGAGGCGGAGGGTGCGGTGAGCTGAGATGGTGCCATTGCACTCCAGCCTGGGCAACAAGAGCAAAACTTCATCTAAAAAAAAAAACAAAAACAAAAAACAAACAAACAGTATTGGAGCCAGGTGCTGTGGCTCATGCCTGTAATCCCAGCACTTTGGGAGGCTGAGGCAGGTGGATCACTTGAGGTCCGGAGTTAGAGACCAGCCTGACTAACATGGTGAAACCCTGTCTCTACTAAATACAAAAAATTTAGCCGGGTGTGGTGGTGCATGCCTGTAATCCCAGCTACTTGGGAGGATGAGGCAGGAGAATCACTTAAACCTGGGAGGTGGAAGTTGCAGTGAGCCGAGATCACGCCACAGCACTCCAACCTGGGCAATAAGAGCGAAACTCTATCTCAAAAAAAAAAAGAAAGAAAAGAAATTGGAGGTGGCACTGGGGAGAGAAGAGGTGAATGGCAGGGAGAAGTCTGAGGGGCAGTGGCTTCAACCTATCCTGTGAGCTCCACAGACTGATGGGCTCTTCTTTCCTCAAGGGCTTGGGGTCTGTGACCACAGCCTCTGCCCCGTGACCAAACCTCCAGCTGGACCCAATACTTCTCGCTGCTTCTGCCCCCAGGGGCTCTGGCCTGTCTCTGGCCCCCACCCTACCCATGGTTCTGAGTTAGGTTTTTAATTTCTTTTTTGAGATGGAGTCTTGTTCTTTCGCCCAGGCTGGAGTGCAGTGGTGCAATCTCAGCTCAGTGCAACCTCCACCTCCTGGGTTCAAGCGATTCTCCTGCCTCAGCCTCCTGAGTAGCTGGGATTACAGGTGTGTGTCACCATGCCCAGTTAATTTTTATATTTTTAGTAGAGACAGGGTTTCACCATATTGCCCAGGCTGGTCTTGAACTCCTAACCTCAGGTTATTGGCCTGCCCCAGCATCCCACAGTGCTGGCATTATAGGCGTGAGCCAAGCCCAGCCCTAAGTTAGGTTTTAATCAGAATCCGGGGCTTCCTGCACAGAAGTGGCTCTTGTCAGAATCAGCCCACATCCTCCCACTGGCCTGGGGATCTTGAGCCTGCCCTTCTGCCTCTCTCCCTTCAGGCCTCTCACCAGAGACCTCCAAGTCCTACAAAGGACACCAGACAGGGCCATGCAAGCCTGAGGACTGAGGTCAGACTGTCAGGAGCCTTCTGGAGATGGCTCCCAGACTATGCCCCTGTTAATGCTGTCCAGGAAGGCATCCATTTGGAGCCGTGCCTCCTGCCCTGCCACTTCTCCTGCAGCAGGCTGGCAGCCCAGCCTCTCCCTTGGCAGGTACCCCCAGACCACAGGCCAGCCCTCCCCGCAGGCCCAGCATGGAGGGAGGCTGAGGACTCATCTTGGAGAAGGGCAGCAGTCCCATCCTCTCCCCACCCACTTCAAAACACCAGCCCCTCAACCGCAGCTGTCAAAGTTTGTGGCCTGGCCTGATGCCCCATCTTATCCACCAGCTAAGTTTGAAGGCAGAAGGGGAAGACTGTCACTGTCACAGGCTCAGCCCACAAGGTTCAGAGCTGGCTCAACATATCCCAAAAGCCAAGCAGACTTTATTTCTGCAGCAATCTCTGCTGGCCAGGGTGCCTGCACTCCTCTACCCTCCACCCTTCATGGCTGCTGCAGTGGCCGCAGCTGTGGCCCGTGACCAGCCACATTGTCAAGATTCAGCGATGCTGCAGTCATAGCAGAAGTTGAAGTTGGTGGGGGGTGGGGGCACAGGGGGTGGCTGCTCAGGGATGGGCACGTTCTCCAGCTCCAGCAGACGCAGCTTGGTCTCCATGGTCAGCAGCTGCTCCAGGTCCAGCCGTGTCTGCTCACTGCCCATGGGACTGCCCAGCAAGGCACTGAGCCCGTCTGTCCACAGGTAGAACTGGGGGTGGCACAGAGCCATGAGGGTCTGCCCATCTGCCTCCCCTGCCCACCTGCTGACCTCAGCCTGGCGGACACTCACCTCCCGCTTGGAGGGGGCAATGAAGTTGAGGTACGCCTCCTCCTCCCCGCAGTCATAGCTGATCGAGAAGGCCAACTCATAGAGGTCCTGGGGAAGCAAGGGAGCGGGGACACTGAGCAGGGGACAGGGCAGGCAGAGGCGGGTGGGAAGGAGCCCCCGGCCTGCTGTACCCACCTTGTTCTGCTTCCCAGAGCCCTTCTCCCGGACATGGGGGCAGTCCTTGCCTGTCAGGAGTGCCTTCATGTCGGCCACAGGGACTGCAGGAAGAAGGCTGGGCTGAGCACTGTGGCCCCAGCAGCCCCGGGGCCCAAGGCGGTCTGGGGAGAGCAGGTGTCTGGCCCCCGCCCCTGCCCGCCTTACGTTGCTCAGGTAGACTCTCCAGGGTAGGCGGGCTGGCGCCCTCCTCCATGTCTCCGTACTGCAGCAGCTTGTGGTTGGGGGACAGGCAGCAGAACCACAGCTTGTCTGTGTGGAGAAAAGGAAGAGGGCCAGAGTACTGAAAGGTCCTGGCACTAAGCCAGCCGCCCTCTGCCTGCCCTCTGCCCCCCACCCATGCCCACTCAGAGACCCTGGCGCCGCCGGCTGCTGATCTTGCGGAAGAGCGTCCCCTCACAGAGGCGGAGCAAGCGCTGCTGGCGGATCAGGACCATGAGCTCTGGCTTCAGCTTCTCCCGCAGCTCCCTGATAGAGGGGTGTCACTGAGCACATCTGACTTGGGGAGTAGCCCAGGGGGCACCAGGGAAGGTGGGGCTAGGACTGAAGATCCATCCCCGCAAACTCACAGTATAGGGGGAGCCAGTGTGCCCTCCTGGTGCAGCCGTTCGGTCTGCCGCAGCCGCAGCACCTCCCCGTAAGTGAGTGCATTCACCTTGGTTCGGAAGAGCTCCAGGGAGGTGGGCTTCAGGGCCAGAGTGCGGGCCAGCTGCTCCCGCACCACCTGCATGACCTGGGGCCGCCCAAGCTCAGTTCAGCACCTGAGCTCTGTACCCAGATCAGCCCCCTGCCCTGGCCCAGGCCTCCCAGCTCCCACCCCACCCACCTTGTCGAAGTCCTCCTGTGTGGCCCGCATCTCCTTCCAGGTCTTATTCAACAGCTGGATACCCACACAGAAGAGCTCGTGGAAGCTCTGGTCTTGGCCGAAGAACATGGGCGAGAAGTCCTGGGCTGTCTCAGAGCCTGGAGTGGGGGGGCAGGAGGGGCTCAGGGAGAAAGTGCATGCAGCCCCTGGCCCTCTCTGCCCTTCCGTCCCCTGCTCTTAGCCATGCTGTGCCCAGTCCCGGCCACTCACAGGGCTCCCCAACGTGGAGCAGCTCACACAGCAGCACCGTCAGCTGGATACTGCCCCGGGCAAAGGGGCACTCGTGCTTGTCCTCGCGGCTGCTGTTCTCTAACACAAACTGGAAGGGGCAGAGAATGGGGCAAGGTGTCACGGCTAAGCCCATGGGGACCCTGCCTGGGGGATGCTGCCACCCCCCACCCTACCCTGTCACCAACCCGGCTGTACGCGCTGGGTGCATTTCTGGAGAAGTACAACATGTTGTCCAGGGCCAGTAGACCGGGGGGCACGCGCTCCAGGTCCTGCGCTGGGTTGCTGTTCTGGGGGAAGTGGGCACAGACAGTTCAAGAAGGGTCATGGCCCCCTGGAACAACAGCCCTGGGCTGAGGCAGGGTTGAGGAGTTGGGTAGGGGGGATACTCACAGAGAAGCCCAGTTTGCGGAACTCTTGGGCACAGAGGGAACGGCGACGGTCAGCACTCAGCCCGGTACCTGAGGACTCCCCCTCCACCTCGAAGGCAGCCTGGCGTAGGACCTGCAGCTGCTCCCGCTGCTCCTGGGGTCAGTGTCAGGTGGCAGGGGAGGGGATCAATATTATAGATTCAAGGCCAAACTCCAAGCCACCCCCGCCTTGTCCCCACTAAAGACACACACCTGGCTATAGGGGTCCAGGGGCGTTCGCATACGCGGCTCCAGCAGCCCCAGCGTGAGGGCCTGCAGTACATACAGGTGATGAGCCATCTCGTCGCCCATTGGTGCTGCACTGTGGATGATGTTCTGCAGGACAGCCAGACCCAGGTTTGAGCAAGGGCTCACTGGGAGGGAGGGGCACAGAGGTGCCCCTGGCCCACCACCTCCTACCTTATAGATGAACTGGCGAAGGTTCCTCTGCCAGAGATAATCAAGCATGTGCTGAGGGGGTAGAAAGAAAGGGGGCTTAGATTATTTCGCTCTGGGGGGGGCGGTGCCCACCGGGTGCTATCCACATCCAGCCACTGATCGACACTAACCTTGCGTTCTACAGGGCTGGCCCCCTGCAGCAAGGCTGTCAGCAGGGCCATGGCCTTGGTTTGCAGTTGCTGGTTCATCCTATGGCAAGAAGAGGGCTCAGTGGAACATTCAGGCTCCAGCCCTGCTCCCCACATCTGGACCCCAGCCCCAGAGGCTTACACCTGTAGGTGCACCAGCAGCCTATCCAAGGGCACCTCACTCTTGACCAGCTGGCCCAGGGCTGGGCTGCTCAAGGTCACACTCTCCAGCAGCCCAAGGGCCAGGGGTGGCACGGAGGCGTCCATGAGGTTCATGTTCACGTAGCACACCACCTGTAAGGGGTGGGGGTGTCACCACCTCACCCCCATGGAACCCGGGTCTACC
This sequence comes from Chlorocebus sabaeus, assembly GCF_047675955.1. NCBI lineage: Eukaryota > Metazoa > Chordata > Mammalia > Primates > Cercopithecidae > Chlorocebus > Chlorocebus sabaeus. Next base: position 64,126,889 of record NC_132908.1, on the reverse strand, counting down.
ACTGCCCCACTGCTCCACTGCCCCCACCCGCTGCCCTAGGAAAGCCCACCCACCTTCCTCACAAAGGGGATGCTCAGTGTCTCCCAGGACACCACGCCGTGCTCCATGAGCTCCAAGAAGGCCCTCAGGCTGAGGGCCAGCACCTCTCCTAGGCTGGAGGGGGCACATCTGGGGCTGAGCAGGACCAGATCAGGACCAGAAAGCCCCACCATCTCCCCCAGCCCACACATCCCTGTGCTCACTCGTCCCCATCCTCAATGATGGTGCCTAGTCTCTGGAGCCCATTACGGCTGATGACCTCCCTGGCAAAGGTCATGTCCGAGGCCAGAGGGACGAGGTGTCTCAGGGCTTCCCGGCGCCCTTCACGACTGTCACTCTGCAGCCCACCCAAGAGCTGCTCAGCCTCAAGGTCCTGGCAGGAACGAAGCAGGAACAGAGGTGAAGAGGTTGGGCACAGTAAGGGTGGGACCTGGAAGTGTGCGGCCCCGGGTGTCAACTAGGTGGCTCAAGGCAGGTCTGGGGCTGCGGCCTCCGGGGTAGGGGCCTCTGGACCTGGGGCAAAGGGGCAGGGATGGGGTAGGCAGGCCGCGAGGGGCATTACTGGGGCCGTGCTGAGGCATAGGATGCTGCCATTCTTGATCTCCGCGCGGTTCTGGAGAAGACAGCAGAAAGGGCAGCGAGGTCAGGGAGGGCACCGAGGACTGATCAGCTGGGGTGTCGGTGAGGGCAGCTGGGGGTCAGTAAAATATCGCTCTCCGGTAGTGGGATGAAGAGCCAGAGATATCGGGGCCAGGTGGGTTAGCGGGGTCGGAAGGCGGAGGGTGGGGCTGGGGAGAGGGTACTCACATTCTCAGTGATGTATCTCCTGTGCCCATCCGCAAACTGCAGGGCGTAGCGCTCAGAGTGCGTCAGGCTCCACCTGCGGGGCACGAGGCTCAGCGAGGCTGGCAGGGGGAGCCGCCCCTCCTGCCCACCCGCCCTCCCACCCTCCAGAGGCCCTGGCCCGGCAGCACTCACGCGTCGCACACCTCCTTCAGCACAGCGGCCAGGGGCTTCGCCTGCAAGTGGAGCGGTCATTCTCGCGGCTGGGGCAGGGAGGGATGGGGAGGAGCCTGGGGGGAGGGGTGGGGCGGGCTGCCCCGAGGGCCAGGGGGCTACTGGGAGGTGGGGCCGCGGGGCAGATGGAGGCGGGACCAGCCAGGTGACCTGGTCCAGCTGGATGAGCTGCGGGATGGCGTCACGCATCTGGATGGCAATCTTCACTACGTTCCGCGGAGGCGTCATGGTCCAGCCGGGGCGTGGGCACCTGCACTTTTCTGAGACCGTGCACCTGCGGCCAAGGGCACACCTGGCCTGGGGCCCCTGGGGACGAGGAGGTCCTCCCTCTTTCCGAGACCTGACCTTGGTGTCCCGCACTCGCGGCCCAGACTGACGTTCCTGGCCATGCAATGCGGCCTTCCCAAGAGAGCCGAGGTTAGTTCCGGGTTGGAGTCCGGGGATAGGAAGGTAGGACGGCTTTGCCTGCCCCGCCCCGCCGAGGTGTCCCCGCCCCACACCTACGTGCAGCAGGTGGGGGAGGGGAGGGCAGGCTGCCGGAGGCCGCCCCACAACCCCGGTTCCAGCAAGGTGACCCACCCAGTCACACTGCCAATCCAGCACAGTCCCAAGGAGGGTCCCGAAAGAACCACATCAGAGCTAGCCTTAGGCACGGTTTTTATTCACTTGGACACTGTACAAATATTACAATTTCCTTTTGCTGCAAAAAGTATAAAAATAATCTTTATATAGGAATCCATTCGTTACTGTAAATCTTTCTAAATCGCTGCAAATAGCTCTAAATGAGGGTAAATGAATAAGCAGAAATGAAGAGAGGATATGGGGCAGCAGGAGGTGGGGTCAATCCTCAGGGCTGGACCACCCAGACTCCTCCTGAGACCTCTGTTCCTTCTTGGTAGCCACCCCCACCACCTGCAGGTTCTAGGGCTAAAGGCCCAGTAGAAGGGGGCACGTGAGAGGGCCAGGAGGAGCTGGAGGGTCAGGGGGTGGGGGACAGCGAAGGAAGCTAGGGGTGGTGCTGGCACGTGCCCAGTTCCATGCCACCCTTCACTCCTAGGGGAAGTAGCTGGCAGGAGCAAGACAGTGAGGCTGGACAAGCTGCCCTATGGGGGGGCGATGGCAGCTCCTCAGTTCTGTGCCACTGGGTGGCAGCCGAGCCTCGGCTGGGGAAGGCCGCAGAAAGGGAGAAGCAAACACTTTGGCTCCACGGTGATGGGGGCTGATTCCGCTGCCCCGCTCTGCGAGCACAGAAGTGCCAGCACAGGAGCCGGAGCTGTGGCCAGAACTGTGTGGTGAGGGGAGGCTGGAGAAGCCAGGCGTCTGTGGCTCTCAAGCTGTGTAGGGGTCGGATGGGGGAGGTCCCCAGGCAACCCCCAGGTCAGACAGTCTGGGTCCCAGCCACACAGGGCATGTCCCTGTCAGTCAGAGGTTGAGAACAGGCACATCAAAGAGGTCACAGACACCTTCACTCTCGTCCAGGTTGTAGATATAATCGTGGTCTCCGGGGGGTGGAGAAAGACGGAGCAGCGGGGCAAACACTGCAGAGAGCACTAGTCTCAGGCCCTGGGCCAGGGCTCCCCTAGCAGCAGCCCAACCCCTGCCCACAACCACTCCCACCTTCCAGGGCCACCCACCTTCTGAGGACATCAACTCCTCCAGCAGCTCCGAGCTCATGCACTCTGGGAATGGAGGGAGCTCAGTTACTAACATTCCAGCTCCCAACTCTCCATCTACCAAAGCCCAGGAAAGGGAACCCCACCTGCCCATCAGGAACTTCACCCTTTGCCCCAGTTACCATAAGCGCCACCACAAGGTCCTCAAAAGGGCAAGAAAACAGCCATAGGACCCAATGAGCTGTGTCCCTTACCCCTACCCCCAGGGAGGAATGCAGCAGCCTACCTCGTGTGGGATCAAAGATTTCTGACAGCTCTTTGGGGAGTTCCAAAACTGAAAAACAAGAAAGCCATGCTCAGGACACAAGAGGTCCAACCTGGCACCACTACGGCCCCGTGGCTTCCTCGGATCCTATACCACCCACCCTGAGGCTCCACACAGCTGAGGAGATGTAGTAGGCCCTGCCTAGGCCAAGCCGGCACTGTCTGTTGGCCTCACTTGCTAAACCTGAATTCCTCAGTGCTGAGCCCAGGGCACCAAAGGCCCACTGCAAGTGATTGGTACAGTTTTTCTAACTCAGAAAGGTCACAGAAGCATCTTTCTGGGCTCAGCATGCACCCCGTCTGATGGAAGGTACCCCATCTGTCCCACCCTTGCTGAGCATCTGCTCTGTGCAAGACTCAGAGACCAGACCCTGGGTCAGGTCACCAGGCAGAGGTGGTGGCGCTACAGGGTGATGACTCCACTACAAACCTCTGGCCAGGAGGACACAGGGGAAGCAGAAGAAAATGCAACCAGAGAGGACCATGAGGGATTTCACATGCCAGGCTCAGGCGTTCAGATCTTATCTGGTGGCCCTCAGGGAGTCATTAAAGGTACTTTTGCAAACAGAGAAATGCCACATTTTTCTGTCAGGCCTGCATTTCAGAAAGATTAGTCTGTCAGTCAGGGTAAAGAGAAAGATGCTGAAGAATCCAGGACAGAGGTGGCCAGGGGTCATCCTGAGTGCTGAGGATACCAGGGGATAGGAGGGGACATCTGGGACAGACCTCGCTTAGCTGGCATGGAGTGGGCAGCAGAAGGAGGAGGGAGAAGGAGCTGGAACAAGAGTGAGAGCCAAGGATCAGGCCTGGATAAATAGGGCCAAGGTAGGGTGTGCAGAGATGGAAAGCAAGCTTCGGGGAGAAACTAAGTTCAGTTGAGGACACGCAGGAATAAAGTGTCCATTGGATGTACAGAGGACGGCAGGTGGACACCAAAGTGCATATCGGGAAAAGATCTAGGCCAGGCGGAGGCTGGGGATTCGTTCACCCAGAGCTACAGCCCTCTCCAGGAGTGGAATGGGACACAGCCCTCAAAAACAGCAATGTTTAAGGACACGCCAGGGAGAGTTCAAGAAGCCAGTGAGACAAGAGAGCCAAGAGCTGGCATAATTATGCCAAAGGAGGAAAGAATATTGACACGGACCAAGAGAGCACCAGCAAAACAGTCTGGAGGCTGCTGGGCTCAGCAGGCCTTCGGTAGCTTCTCAAGAGTGACACTGCTGTAACACTGGGGCTGGGGGAGTGACTGCTGCAACCTGAAAGGTGACTAGGAGACCAATGAGTGGAGATTACTTTTTCAAGGAGTCCAGACAGAAAGGAGACAGAGAAGATGAGAAAGAGTGATACAGAGAAGTGTCAATTAGTGAGGCGGTGCTCCAATGGGTGGCAGGAAAGGGCTTGAGAGAGGGCAGGGAGTTCTGTGTTAGCCTAGGATGGGGTACTAGAGGGGGCTCCAGCACTGACCCAGAGGTGCTGGCAGAGAGCTCTCGTGTCCGACAGGGTTGACGGGAGAGCTGGGTTCCATCCCCATTGTTTCTGACCTAGGACTGGACTGAGGCTAGACTCTCTCTCTCTGCCCCTAGGGGGCAGGTACTCACCACCTGTGGGGTCTGCCTTGATGGGCTCAAAGGAGGTAGAAGGGTTGGGTCCAGATAAACTGCTGCTGTTACTGCTGCTGCTGCTGCTGCTGCTACTGCTGCTGCTGCTGCTGCTGCTGTCCAGCAGGGCAGAAGACTGCAGTGGCCGGGTGTCCAGTGCTATTGGGCCCAGTGGGAGTGAACTAAGCTCACCACTGTCCTTGCTATCAGTTCCAGGGCCGCCACTCACTGCAATGATAGCCCCCAAACCCAGTCACACAAGGTCAAGAAGAGGTTGTTAAACCTGGCTGTGCTGGAACCCAGACCCAGCAGGACCCAAGCCTGGTTTCCAGACCCAAGGAGAATTAGGCATTGCCAGTCACCCCCGAGGAAGTAACCTAAAATTTGTCACTACAGGAGACAGACAGGAACATAAGACCTACAGAAAGAGACTCGTGGTCAACATGTCTGCAGTGGCCGTACTTCAAGACAGGCTACCAGGGCAATTGAGACACCAGTGGATGTGGATCTGGGGGAGAAAACTGCCACCAGCAATGTCTCTTCCCACAGAGGTTCCCTATTAAAAAGGGCCCATTCAGGCGAGCATGGTGGTTCAAGCCTGTAATCCCAGCACTTTGGGAGGCCGAGGCAGGCGGATCATTTGAGGTCAGGAGTTCGAAACCAGCCTGGCCAACATGGTGAAACCCCGTCTCCACTAAAAGTACAAGAATTAGCTAGCTGCGTGTGGTGGTGGGTGCCTGTAATCCCAGCTACTCGGGAGGCTAAGACAGGAAAATTTCTTGAGCTCGGGAGGCGGACGCTGCAGTGAGCCAAGATTGCACCACTGCACACTCCAGCCTGGGGGACACAGTGAGACACCGTCTCAATTTTAAAAAAAAAAGGCTCATTCATTACCATAGCAAGGGAAGGCTAGGTGGAGGTCAGGAAAAAGACAATCCCCATCTTGAAGGGTCTCTTCCAACTCTGAGTGTGGTGTTTCACAACACAGAGATACTGCCTCTTGGGCCTCTGTCACAAGCTCCCATGGTGCCTCACCTGTGATCTCAGCTGCTGGGCCAGCCATTCCCTGGACTTCCGCGCTGCCGGGGACAGGAGTGGGAGTGAGCTGAGGACTATTTGGACGTGAGGCTTCCTGGGATTGGGACTGGGCTAGGGCAGGCTTCGGCAGAGGTGGAGGCGTGGAAACAGCAGGTGGGTTCTGGAGCAGATCTTCAGGTGGTGGCACAGGCACAGCCACAGGGGGTGAGCTCCATGCCTCCTTGTTCACCAGCAGAACCTCAATGGGACCACTCACACTCTTCAGGTGAATTTGGTACTTCTTCTGCCCATTGAGACCCTAGAGATGGGTGGTAAGGGATGGGAGATGGGTAGAATTGGAAGCAGGCTTGGCTCCTGCCCGACTCTGTCAGGACCAGTGTCCTCTCCCACCCAGGATGCCCATCCTCCTAGATAACCCCAAACTCCAGGCCTCCCCTACCTGCCCCACCCGGGACTTATCAGTCTCCACAGCCAGCACCCGCCCTCAGCTGACCCCGCCTGCCTGAGCTAAGCACCCACCTCTGGGATGGGCACCTCCAGGCTGGTGCCTGATGGGGCCCGGATGGCCAAGAGGGTATCTCCTAGAACGACATGGAGAATGGGTCAGAGCCCATGGGCTCAATCTGAGCTGGGAACAGAGGTGCCTGTCTTTTGGAGCAAGGCAGGAGATCATGGTCTTTGAGGGACTAGACAGTGGACCTCACCCATTCCCCATAGTGGCCGGGCAGAGCTAAAGCTCTTCTCTTCCTGAGAGCCCAGAGTCAGTAACCAGGAAATCTGGGTTCAAGTATGTGGAGTCAAATATCACTGGCCACAGGCACCTCACTCCTCCACCGATGGCTGTTCCCTAGGTGAAGGTGTTCTAGCCAAGGCCAACATCCCTTTCCCATGACCAGTCAGGAGGATACATGATGGAGAAGAAACACATCAGCGGGGCACAGTGGCTCACACTTATAATCCCAGCACTTTAGGGGGTTGAGCGGGGAAGACAGCTTGAGCTCAGGAGTTCAAGACCAGCCTGGGCAACATAGCAAGACCCTGTCTCTTTTTTTAAAAAAAAGAAAAAAAAGGAACATATCCTGCATTCACAATGCAATTAAACTAACAAGTTGGAGGTGGGCACCCCCATGTCCTGCATGTAAGAGCCTGCACACAAGCAAATACACACATATCCTCTCTCCCTTTCTCCCCCTTGTACCTCTATCATACCCAAGAAGCCAAATCCAGGAAACAGTGCAGTTGGGAACAGACCCAGGAACCCACTCCAGAATTCCTGTACCCTCTTGGTATAGCTGACCTCCACAGGGTCCCAGTGACACTCAGACAGAAGACTTACCCTGCCTGGTTCCTCTCTGAGCAGGCCCCAGAAACCCTCTTAAGAGACGGAACTCTCCTGAGACACTGAGCCCAGTGCTCAGGGATTTGGTTGAGCCCAGCCCACCCCCTCACCCCTACCCAGGCTCTGCTCACCAGCAAAGCATCTGCAGATGTCCTCATGAGTGACGTAGGCCAAAGTGTGAGGGTTAAGGAGAATGGCCGCTATGGTGACAGATGGCAGACTACAGAAAAGACTCAATTCTTTAGCCAAGGTCTGACACACAGGCCCCTCAGAGAAAGTTCTAGGGACTCAAATCCACTGGGGGAGGGATCACAGGCTAAGACTGGAAGGGGAGGGGCTCTGAGGAGGGAGCCTGAGGCTGGGCCATGGCCAGGGGCTACAAGACAAGCTCCCAAGAGGAACAGGGAGCTTGCCCAGGGCAAGTTGAACCAGAGGGCCCCTTGCCCACTCCCCCCAGCAGGGACCGCCAGGAGGATATCAGCTGTTCTGCACGTCCTCTGTGACGTTCCGGATGCTCTGCTGCACCCACACCTTGTGCTGGTCTAGTTCTTGCTCCCGCTGCTGCAGCTCCTCGATCTCTGCCTTGAGCTCAATCAGCTTGTCGGCAATCTCCCGGGTATTGCAGCCAGGCCCCACACCTCTGAGCCCAGGGAGTGGGGCTGAGAGGGACTGCTGAGAACTCTGGGTCCCACGGCCCCTGCCTTCTTTGGCACCCTCCACCCCACACCCGACACTTCTGGGTGGCAGACTCTACTACCCTCCCACTATCCCCACTCACTTCCACTGGATGCTGTTCTTGGACTTTTTCTCGATCAGCCCGATACCTTCCAAAACATTGGTAATGTCGTAAATCCGCCGCTTCTGACGTACAGCTAGGGTGTCAGCTGCCTGGCAGACAGAGTGGAGAATGCTCAGCCCCACTCTCGGGTGTACCCCCAGCCACCCTGAGACGTGGTCTGGGAAGGGAGTAACCTGGATTCCAACCCTGTAGTGCCTGCCAGGCGCTACTGCAGCTCAGGACCGCAGCTCTGTCCCATAGGCAGCTCTTCTCCTCGCCAGCCAGGAAGGGCCACGAGGACGAACACCTGGAGCCCCGAGCCTGGCCTATAGCTGTAGCTCAATGGCCTCGGCCGAATGAATGAAACATTCCCCGGCTTCTCTCCTGTGAGAAAGCACACGATGGCGGCCGGCTCTCGGAGGACCCAGCTGGGCCGCCCCCGGGGTTCCTGCTACCGGCCCAGGCCTGGTCCACCATCCTCCCTTGTCGCCCCTTAGCCCGGGCCGCACCAGCTTGAGGTCAAGCACGCCGTCCTTGGCCTCCTGCAGAAGAGACACGAACTTGGTGGTGAGTAGTCCCAGGCTCTTTTCGTGCCGGCTTGGAGTGCCCGGGGGCGGCGGCGCCTGCGGCCCGGCCTCCGCCATCGCGTCCGCCCGCCGCCTCCCCTCAGCCAGGCCAGGCCAGGCCGGCGCCGCCGCCACTTCCGCTTCCGTTCCTGGCCGCCCGGCAGCCGGAGCCAGCGTTGCTGCTTCCGCTTCCGCCCCGTGCGTCTTCCAGGGAACGCGGCGCTATTGCTGTCTGTCGGTGCAACCGCAAAACTTCAGGGACCATTAGCAAATGTCCAGCCGCCGAATAAGACGAAAACTACCTGGGTAGACCGGGAGTTGGGATGAAGTTAGGGAGGAATGAGGAGGGCGTCAGTGGGCAGCCCTGGCAGTAGAGAAAGGGATGCCATCGGAACTTTCCTTGCCAATCTGCCCCAACATCACTAACTCTGTCCAGTCCCCATCTCGGGAGAGGAGACCACACTACCTGACTAATCCAATCTGTTCCCTCAAACCAGTTCCTTTTTAATTTTTTTCTCTTTATTTATTCTTTTATATATTTCAAACTCATTTTACTGCCACATCAAACCTGTTCCTAAAGGTTGCCCTACTGTCTTGGGGTCACCCCATCTATTCCTGTTCCTCACTTCCTGCCAAACAGCAAGCACTAACTATATCTACCTTGTCCACCTCTCTCCATCCATGGTCCTAGCCTCATCTTTCGCTCATCTTGTCCTCCCACTACAGTGCTCAGAGACTATGGGGTTATATACACTTCAGCCAATGCAAACGTATTTACCTATGTGTATATATCAGTAAACCACTCAGAGTCATTTCTGGCATGTAGGAAAGTTTGCTAGGGTCATTTTGTTACTTTTAACATTGTTACTATTTATTATTGTTTCTTTTAGGTCAGGTTCTATGGGAAATGGGACTCGAGACAGGGTTTTGCAGCAAGTTTGTTGGGGATCCACACTTCTTTTTTTTTTTTTTTTTTTTTTTTTGAGACAGGGTCTCACTCTGTTGCCCAGGCTGGAGTGCAGTGGCAAGATCAATGCCGTCTCAGCTTCCTGGGCCCAGGCGATTCTCCCACCTCAGCCTCCCAAGTAGCTGGGACCACAGACATGCACACACCATGCCCGGCTCATTTATTTTTAGTTTTTGTAGAGATGAGAGTCTCACTATATTGTCCAGGCTAGTCTCGAACTCATGGGCTCAAGCGATCCTCAGACCTCAGCCTCCCACAATGCTGGGATGACAGCGTGAGCCATGGCACCTGGTCAGGATCCACACCTTTAAGGGAGTAAGACAAGCAGAATTGAGCAGATGCAATTATATTATAGGCCTCAGCCTATGCCACTAGGATCTCTGAAATTGAGGTAGCACTTCTGAAGAGTTTATGTTCACGTGATGGTACTATGCTTTTGCACCCCAATATTGATCTCAGCAGCCTACACTCCTGGCAGCTGGAGAATGAGCGCTTCTGTCCTGAAGGGTGGATTTGGGTGGTGGACTGAACATCCACTAAATTATTACCACCTTATAGTCCCTTCCCTGGCTCCCTATAACTCTCAAGATAAACACAGCTGCCCAGTTGCGGTGACTCACGCCTGTAATCGCAACACTTTGGGAGGCTGAGGCAGGCACATCACTTGAGCCCAGAAGGCTGCCATGAGCTATGATGGTGCCACTGTACTCCAGCCTTGGTGACAGATCGAGACCCTGTCTAAAACAAAAGAAAAAAAAAACCACAGCTTTCATGACCCTCTCCTGCCATCCCCCACCACACCCCTCTTCACAACAGCCTGCTACCTCTCACTCCTCCGCAGAGGTACACATCCTCCTCGGAGGCTGACCAACACAGTTTTCATCCTGTGCTGTTGATGTCGTCTGCATCCATATCTGCACACCCTGCCCACCACCCCAGCTTGAGGCCAAGTCTAGCAAATCCCTGTCTCCTCTCCTGAGCACTAAGAGGTTCTGGGTGGGCTGGTCAAGACTGGTTGAATACAAGTACACCCCACCCCTCCACCCCTCAGGGAAGTGTCGCCCAGCCCTCCCCACCCTCCGTGCAGACACTCTTTCCTGTTGGGAATAAAATGCCAGCGACTCAGCTTCCTTCCTTTCTGTTGATGGCCTTGGGGAGGGAGGAGCCTTGGTGGGAAGAAGGGGCTTCTGGGCTGGGGAGTGGGAGAGAGATTTCTTTGGGGAGAGGAATTCAGCTGCACACTGGAGTCAGCTGGAGTTGCCCAGGCCCTGTGAGCAAGTGGCAGGCGTGCCCAGCTGCATCGGGGGAGAGGGCTGTTCTCAAGGCCAAGGTCATTTGTGGAGGGAGAACTGGACGCCTGATCAAATCTGGTAAGTTTTGTATCAAACTGTCCTGTGCAACTCAGAGCAGGACCAGGGTCCAGGGGAGGCCTGTGCCCACCCTGACTCGCTTGACATCTGCAGGGGGCACGACTGGGAAACCTAGCAGGCAAAGCCTCCCAGGTGCCCTCCGCATCACACCCCCTCCCTCTCACTTCCTGAGAGGGCCAGGAAGAACCTCCTTCCTCCTTCTCAGAAGGGCTCAGACAGAGGCAGCAGCTCAGAGAGGCATCTACTCTGCCTGCTTGCCCCGGGCCCACCTCAGCTCTGGCTCCTCCAGGCCGGCAATGGACTCAGCAGCCAAGGATGAGATGCAGCCGGAGTTGTCCCCTGGTATGAATCTTCTGGGTGGACTGGGGGAGGAATGATGGCAACAAAGATGGGACTGGCTGGGCGCAGTGGCTCATGCCTGTAATCCCAACACTTTGGGAGGTCAAGATGGGCGGATGACCTGAGGTCAGGAGCTCGAAACCAACCTGGCCAATATAGTGAAACCCTGTCTCTACTAAAAATACAAAAACTAGCTGGGCGTGATGACGCATGCCTGTAATCCCAGCTCCTCGGGAGGCTGAGGCAGGAGAATCACTTGAACCTGGGAGGCGGAGGTTGCAGGGAACTGAGATTGCACCACTGCACTCCAGCCTGGGCAACAGAGCGAGACTCCGTCTCCATAAACAAACAAAGAAATAAATAAGAAAGCTGGGACTGGGGGCACTGGGCCCTCCTTCCCTGACTACATACACGGCTGCCCAGGCTCTTCCTGCCCAGGGCCTGAGTGGCCGGAGCAGGAGCGGGCAGAGCAGCTGGCCCGGGGTGCAGCGCTTAAGTGGGCCTCGGGCATCTTCTACCGGCCGGAGCAGCTGGCCAGGCTAGGCCAGTACCGCAGCCGCGAGGTGCAGCGTACCTGCTCCCTGGAAGCACGCCTCAAGGTGGGCATGGGGTGGGAGGTGCCGGTGCTGGGACTGTGCTGCAGGACTGGCCTGGTCTCACTGGCTCCATCTCTCCACAGTCAGTGGTGCAGTCATACCTGGAAGGCGTGCAGACTGGTGTGTGGCAGCTGGCCCAGGCCATTGAGGCGGTGCAGGGAACCCGGGAGGCCCTGAGCCAGGCCCGTGGGTTGCTCCAGGGCATGTCCCAGGCCTTACGGACTCTGCAGCCCCTACGGGAGCGGGTTGCCCAGTACAAGCAACTGCAGGCCATGTCTCACTTGCTGCCTCGGCTGCGGGCAGGTGAGCATGCAGGGACCCTGGGCCTCAGCCTCCAATAGTCAGTCCACAAACACCCATCCCTAATGAAGGGGCTGGGGCACTAGATGGGGAACTGCATAGAGTGGCACACCAGGGACCTCCCAGAGAGTAGCCCGGGCTTCCCATGGCCTACGAGGCAGGGTGCAAATCAACTCATCCTGGGATTCCCACATGTGGGATGCTTGAGTCAGGATGGATACCCAGTCACATGACTCTGGCTACCTGGTTATCAGTATATTGAAACTTTTCCCTACAGAGTGGCTGAGTGAGTACTGGCAGGACCCCCCGATATCCCCTGCCTTCCCTCCGGGATCCTCAGCTTCCTCATGTTCCATGAGCTCATGGATTGACCTCTGGCCCACCAGGACATTGCCAAGATCCTCTTAGATTGGCCAGTACTCTACTGGTTTTTTTTTTTTTTTAATGTATTTATGGTTTTTTGTTCATTTTTTGTTTTGTTTTGTTTTTGAGACAGTCTCACTCTGTTGCCTAGGCTGGAGTGCAGTGGTGCGATCTCAGTTCACTGCAACCTCCATATTCCAGGTTCAAGCGATCCTCCTGCCTCAGCCTCGCAAGTAGCTGGGATTACAGGCCACTATGCCTGTCTAATTTTTGTATTTTTAGTAGAGATGGGATTTCACCATGTTGGCCAGGCTGGTCTCAAACTCCTGACCTCAAGTGATCTGCCCACCTTGGCCTCCCGAAGTGCTGGGATTACAGGCATGAGCCACTGTGCCCAGCTTACTCTACTCTACTGGTTATTAAATATTTTATACATCACCCCAGCCCCAGGCCTCAGTATCCCCTGCCGTACACATTGAGGCGGTGGGAAGGCTGAGACCCAAGGCCATCTCCTTTCCACTCTCATTAGTGCCAGCTGCAGTGGCCCACACACAGACCCTGATTGATGCCCAACAGTTCTTGGAGGCATATGTGAGCCTTCGGGAGCTGGAGCAGCTTCGAGAGGATACGTGGGCACCGCTGGGGGGCCTGGAGTTGCCAGTCTTCCAGGGGCTGGACCTTCTGTTCGAGGCACTGGGCCAGGCTGTGGAAGCAGCTGCAGGGGCCGCGGGGAAGCTGGCACGGGAGGACCCAGCCCTGCTGGTGGCTGCTGTGCGTGTGGCGGAGGTGGAGACTGGACGAACAACCCCCCTGGGCCAGGTCCCCCGGGACTGGCGGCAGCGCTGTCTGAGGGCACTACAGGAGGGCCTGGAGCAGACCCACTTTGGGTCACCTCTGCTGCCTGCGCCAGGGGCCCTACCAGGGTGGCTGGAGGCTCTGCGAGTGGCCCTGCCAGTTGAGTTGGCCACAGCTGAGGCACTAGTAGCGCCTTGCTGCCCACCGCAGTACAATGTGGTCCAGCTATGGGCCCACACACTGCATAGCGGTCTGCGCCGCAGCCTGCAGCACCTCCTTGCAGGGCCTGAGCTGGAAGCTGCGGATGCCTTCGCCTTGCTGCACTGGGCACTGCATGTATACCTGGGGTCAGTGCCTTTGGGGTGGCGGGATGTGGGGGATCAGAGGCTGGGGATTTGGTGTGACACCAGGCCACCCATCTCCAGGCAGGAAATGATGGGGAGCCTGGAGTTAGGGCCTGAGGCTGATGTGTCGCAGCTGGAGCCCCTCCTGACCTTGGAGAACATTGAGCAGCTGGAGGCAACATTTGTGGCCAACGTCCAGGTGAGTAGTTGAGGCAAAGGTCCAGAGCAGTCCTATGCATCTGCTGTGGGCCTTTATCTGCAGAGTGGAATGTCTACCCATCTCCGGCAGGGTCAGATCCCTGCTACATTCCTTTGCCCCTGGCCCCTCCCTCCAGGCAAGCGTGTCCCAGTGGCTGCAGAATGCACTGGATGGGGAGGTAGCTGAGTGGGGCCGGGAGCAGGGGCCCAACACGGACCCGTCTGGCTCCTATTACTCACCAATGCCAGCCATCGTGCTGCAGGTAGGTGGGAAGTGGCCAGACAGGCAGGCACCCTCCATGGGGCAATGGGGAGGAGAGAAAGGAGGGAGGCTTTGCTGATGGCTGCTCATTTCTCCCTGCAGATCCTGGAAGAGAACATTCGTGTGGCCAGCCTGGTCAGTGAGTCACTACAACAGCGAGTGCATGGCATGGCACTGTCAGAACTGGGCATATTCCTGAAGAGGTCTGTCGAGGCACTGACCCATTCCTGATCCCTATCCCTGCTCCCCAGGCAGCCGAAAGGGACTCTGAGTGAATAAGACATATCACAGGGAAAGGGCTCTTTCAAACAAGGACTTGGGTATCTTGGAGGTGGGACAGGAGTACCAGGGACTGGGGCTGTGGGGGTGCCAGCATAGTAGCAAGTCAGGAGCCACCTCTGCCCATTGCAGCTTCAGTGATGCTCTGATCCGATTCTCCCGAGACCACCTCAGGGGGAAAGCAATGGTCCCTCATTACGTGCCCTACCTACTGGCCGCCCTCAACCACCAGTCAGCACTCAGGTACCAGAAGGCCCCCGGGGAACCCCACCTTCACTAACCCCCTATTGAGTACCTATTGTGTATGGGCCCAGCCCACACTAGGACACTAGGGACTTTGGACTCACATCGCCCTGGGGTTCCAATTCTAGTTCTGCTAATTACTAGTTATGTGACCTTGGATGGGTTACCTAATCTCTCTGAATCTCACTTTTCTCATTAGTATTATGTGGGTACTAATGGAATGTTCCAAGAATCACATGAGATAACATGTCAAGTGCCTACCATAGTGCCTGGCACATGATGTCAATTGCTCATTCGTCCAGCGAATATTTCAAGGCCCTACTCTGTGCCAGTAATATCTGGGGTTATAGCTGTGTGTACACACACACACACACACACACACACACACTCCCTTCCTCTTGGGTGGTATGTTCTTTTTGGTGGGGGCAAGGAAAACAAGTTAGTGATGATTTTTACTCCCTCCTCACTGGGATAGTTCCCTCCCTTTACGAATGAGGAAACAGAAACAGAAAGAATGTTTTGCTCAAGGTCGCACCGCGAATTAGAGGCAGGTCCCCGCTGGGCTGGCCCATGCCTGAGACCAGAAGTGCAGGGAGCCGCTGTTCTCGCTCCCTCCCATCAAACACTTGCCCCACAAGGTGGCGCCGGAGGGGCTGGACCACCGAGGGCCATGCGGGCCTTGGCCTTGGTCCTGAAGCCGTAGTTTTGCTCGGTCCAGCTCCTCAGTGTCTGTCCTGCAGCTGGACGGGGCGCCTTCAGGGGCCTTGGCTCCGGTGGAAGCTGCGCTGGACAAGTTACAGAGGAGGATCTGCCGCCTGGTGTTGGAGGCGCTGCAGGTGGAGCTCCAGGTGAGGCCTCCTTCAGGTCAAGATGGGAGAAGGAGGTGGAGAGGTGGCGGTACAGCGTACAATGGGGGTCTCCGCAGCAATGCCAGGTCTGGATCATTTCCCCAGCCCCTGTTCGCGGACCTGCCCTCGCGCCAGTGGCTGTCGAGCCCTGAGCTGCTGGAAAGTGTGTGCGAACGGACGGGGCGCTTCTGCCGGGACTTCGGGCGCGTGCGGAACCCCACGGTTCAGGTGCGTTGGGGGAAAAGGCTGGGGAAGGGGCGGCGCGGGTGAGAGAGGCGACCTGCACCCACCTGATTGCCTCCCCGCAGCTGCTACTGGCTGAGGCCGAGCGCGCCGTGGTGCTCCAGTACCTGCGCGCGCTGATGCAAGGCCGCCTGGTGTGCCGCGGAGCAGAGGAGAGGACCCAGGCGGCCGAGCGCCTGCGGCACGATGCTGCCCAGCTTCAGCAGCTTTTCCTCGGTTTGGTGAGAGCTTCTTGGCGGGCAGACGGGCGAGAGTCTCAGTGGTTGGGTGGGAGACGAGGGCTGGCGCGAGACCCTACCCCGACGTGCTCAGGGCCTGGAGGAGAACGCGCACTGCGCGCCGGTGCTGCTCGCCCTGAGGGAGCTGCTAAACCTCCGCGACCCCGCGCTGCTGGGCCTGGAGGTGGCTGGCCTGCAGCAACAGTTTCCCGACGTGAGGTGCGGACGGGGGTCCAGGAGGGAGGAGAAGCCGGAGGGCGGGGAGAACGGGGCTGACACGCCTCCTTGGTGCCCCTGCAGCGAGGACCACGTCTCCGCCCTCTTGGGCCTGCGCGGTGACTTGTCCCGGGAGCAGCAACTGGCCGCTCTCAGCTCGCTTCAGGCTGCGCTGCCGCCCTCGCCCCGCGCTAGCCGCCGCGCTCTTTTCAGCCTCGTGCCCGCCCCAGCGCCCGCGCCGGCCTCCTGCTTGCCCTCGGGGTCCTGCGCCCGAGCCCGGCTGCTCTCAGAATAAACCACGGCTCCCGGACGCCTGAGTGTGTGTGTGTTGGGGAAGGTGGGATGGAATAAAAGTGCTCACGAGGGTTCAGGGAATCCTTGCACAGTGACACGCTTAACGTATCCTGGCTCCCGACCTGGTATACGGGCTGCGCCCCGCCTATGCAGGCATTTGCCCTCTGTGCGGACTGCGTTCCCGAGGCCGCGGGCTACGCCCCCACGTCTCCGCGCCCAGGCCGTGAGCAAGAGTCTCGGCCGCCCTGGCCACCTGGGAGCCCCTGAAGCCCAGTAACTCGCTGGGGTCTTGGGAAGGGGGCGGGCCCAGGACCACGAACACCACCCCCTCAGCCCTGCCTGGCTTCGCTCCCAGCGGCTTCGGGGGCGCGCCGCCGTGGAGACCGACGAGAAGCTCCCCGCTTTCGTAAGAGCGTGCGCGCGCCCGAGGACGTACGTCATCGGCGTCGGCTCCCGCCGGGCGGCCGGTGACCGGTGTAGCAGAACTGGAGCGGCGGGCGGCAAGAAAAAGGGCGAACAGGTGGGGGCACCGCACGCGGACGGACCCCCCCAAACGCCGGGAGGAGGCGCGCGACGCGACCTTTCCTGATCTCCCGGAGAACCCTCCACTCCATTGTCTCCTGGCCCCACCCTCCATTGGACACGCCCTTCGCCTTATCCCCCACCGCTTATTGGCTACAGGTCACGCCCCTCCTCAATTTCTGGTTCCCCATTGGCTCTTCACCTTGTCCTCTCCCGGGGCTGCTTATCCGCACAGGCCACACCCTCTCATTTGTCACCAGACCCCACCTTTAGTAGTCGCGGGCTCCTCCCCCATCTATCCTTCATTCATTATGCACCTAGTGCTGGGTGCTTGGTACAGGGGGTTGAATCAGACCCCGTTCCTGCCTTCGGGGAGTTCAGGGGATGGTGGGAGAACACGGACCTAGGCTCCGACAGTGACAGCTCTGAGTAAAGAAGTCGCCGAAGCAGTGGGACACTAGACGCGGGGAAGGCTTCCTGGAGGAAGTGAGGCCTAAACTGAGCCTTGAAGAATGGTTGAGTTTGCTCCAGGAATATATTGCAAAGGCATTCTTGGCGGAAGGACCTGAGACGTGAAAGAAACAGGCGTATTCTGGTAATTTCGAGGAGGTATGTCGAATGAAAGAAGGGGAGATGGAGGGGACTGGGCCAGGCAGAAGCCTGTAAAGGGGTGAGGAGTCCAAAAAAGTGTACAGTTAGTTAAAGGGAGTGAAACCTGGGACCTGAAGTCTTTTCAAGCAGCTGGTCATTAGGCAGGGTAGAGGGGAGTGGAGAGGGGGAAGATGAGGTCTAGATAGGGAAGCAAAGTTCAGGGAAGGAATAATTCTAGTTCTGAAAGAAGGGCTCTTGGATTCATTTATTTATTGAGCAACTGCTGCGGGCCAGGCACTGTTCTGGGTTCTGGGGACATACTGTGAATGTTGGAAAGGATAAAACAGATAACTATCAATATACCTATCATTCAAATATAAAGTATACTGAAGTGATGGTGATGACTGCTAGAGAGAACAATAATTTGGGGAAGGGAAGATAGTGGAGAGGGGAGAGGAGGTTTACTATTTTATAGAGGGTGTGTTAGAGAGGCTTTTCTAATAACATGGCATTGATGCAGAGATTTGAGGAAAGTGAGAAAGTGACCCATGCCATTATATAGGGGGAGGAACATCCCAGACAGAGAACATATTCTGATATGCCTGTTAAACATTCAAGTGACGACAGTGCACTGAAGCTGGACATGATGGCATGTGCCTTTGGTTCCAGCTACTTGGAAAGCTGAGGTGGGAAGATCGCTTGAGGCCAGGAATTCAAGACCAGCCTGGGCAAATAGACACTATGTCAAATTGCACCAAAATTGGCAACACTGGTCTAAAGTTTTTATGGAAGAAGTCTGAGCTACTGTATTTAAAACCACGAGAGTGGATGAGAACACCTAGAGAGTGAACATAAATGGAGAAGTTTCCATAGACAAATCCTGGAGCGTTACAGTGTTAAGAGGTCAGGGAGATAGGGATGACCAGCAAGGTAGGAGGAGAACTAAGTTCTAGTGTCTTTGGAAAACCAAGTGGACAGGATGTTTCCAGGATGCAGTGATTTTTTTTTTTTTTTTTTTTTTTTTGAGACGGAGTTTCGCTGTTGTTGCCCAGGCTGGAGTGCAGTGGTGCAATCTTGGCTCACTGCAACCTCTGCCTCCCAGGTTCAAGCGATTCTCTTACCTCAGTCTCCCGAGTAGCTAGGATTACAGACATGTGCCACCATGCCCAGCTAATTTTGTATTTTTAGTAGAGACGGGGTTTCTCCATGTTGGTCATGCTGGTCTCAAACTCCCAACCTCAGGTGATCCGCCCACCTCAGCCTCCCAAAGTGCTGGGATTACAGGTGTGAGCCACCCTGCCTGGCCTCCAGGATGCAGTGATTAACTGTATCGGGTGCTGATCAATATGAAGGTCATTGCTGGTCATTGGTGACCTTGATTAGATCAATTTGGATGGAGTGCCGGGAATAAAAGGCTAATTGGAGTGTATTTAAGAGAGAACAGGAAAGAAGGAACTGCAGACTGGGTATAGATGACTCCAGGTATGTGCTGCAATAGCAGCAGATGGAGGAAGATGCAGTGGGGCTGTAACTGGAGGAGTGTGGGTTCTAGTGAGGGTTTTGTTTTGTTTTTTAAGATGGAGAAATAACAGCATGTGTTTATGCTGATGGAAAGACTCCAGTAGAGAGGAAGAGATTGATGATGTAGGAAGTGATGGAAGTGAGTCGCTGAGCAGGCAAGGAAGCTCAGCAGCTGCAGCCTCTCCGGGCAGTCTCGGGGGAGAGACAAGATTGGACTGAGTCCTGGAACAGAGTCAGGGTGAGCGCCCTGACACTGGCTTTGGATGACCACTGGAAAGATTCCTCAGATAGGTGACAAGCCAGGGATTGGCTTGGATTTGCTGAAGCTTCCTTCTGTTCCCCAAAAGCAGATTCTAACTTGGATTTCAACAGATGGCTCAGAGGAGAGAAGGCATTCTGGGGGGTACTGGCGTAAGCATGGGGCCCTCAGACATTGAAACTGACTGAGGCCAAATGGGCAGGATGATGTGGGTAAAGCCAGGTGGGTGGGCAGGGGTGGCACTGAGAAGATGCCATAGGCAGAAGGCAGCCCCTGAGGCTTTCTCACCTACCTAATCTGCCCAGGCAGCTGAAGTCGCACTGTACCACCTCCCAGATTAAGTGAGTGCTGAGTACAGAGGTTAGAATCACGAGTAAGGGGCTCAGTCCTTGCCTTCAGGAGCTCAGGCTGAAAGGATTCCAGTAACCACCATCTAGGTGGGTGTTTAAAACTTGCTTTCGGCTGGATGCGGTGGCTCACGCGTTTAATTCCAGCACTTTGGGAGGCTGAGGCGGGAGGACTACTTGCGGCCAGGAGTTGGAGGCTGCAATGAGCTACGATCATTGCACTACACTCCACCTTGGGTGACAGAGCAAGACCCCATCTCAAAGAGCAAAAACAAAAACAAAAGTGCTTTCCCCCGGCCCAGCATACTCGGGTGAGTCTGCTGGAGGCAATGGACGCTGCAGCCAATCAGACCCCTGGTAGCAGAGCCTGGGCCCACCAAGGGCCCAGCAGAGGCAATGTGGAGTACAGGGCCTGCTGGTCGTTTGATCACACCCACTCATGCTGGTCTCCACATGCCCTTCTGTGTCCCCAGAGGTCGACAGTGTCGGGAGTTGGAGTGACCCGGCTGGATGTGACCCCCAAGACAGAATGGTGCTGGACTCCGGGGCTCAGGCGTATGATCAGGCACCCCCCAGCCCGCCTACCAGTCCCCCATCCCTGCGCCATAGGCTGAAGCCCTCAGACCGAGATGGGCCACCACTGTACCCCTGGTCTCAGTCCCTGGCCTTGCCCCTGGCTCTGGCAGTCCCCCCAACACTGCAGCCCGAGCCTGAGCAGCAGCCCTTCTCACAGATGCACCTGGGCCACCGTGGCCACATGCGTCGCAGTGAGAGCACCTACTCTGTAAATAGTACTGGCCGGCGGGGACGTGGCACCCTGGGACGGCCTCCACCTGGACGGGGACAGAACCCAGGTGGGGGCACCCTGCGGCCTGCAGCCTCCCTGCCTCACATTGCTAAGACTCAAAGGGATGCAGGCCATAGTGCCAGCAAGAGCCCCTGCATGTTGGTGGCCCTGCGGCCAACCAATATGGACCGTGAGCGGGACAAGTTCTTCCAGTCCCATTACACCTACAATCCACAGTTCGAGTACCAGGAGCCCATGCCCACAGCTGTGCTGGAGAAGTACTGCGAGGCCTCTGGACAGTTCATCCATCAGGTCAGTCCAGCCTCCCCACCATACCCTGGCCCTGACCACCCAAGGGGCTTGTCCTGATCAGCCACTGTGGCCCCGTGTACAGGCAGTTGGCATCATTGAGGCTGTTCTGGAGAAGTTTGGAACCTATGAACACTTTGAGGCTGCCACCGGGGGGCAGCTGCTCACCAAGTGCCAGATATGGTCCATTGTGCGCAAATACATGCAGAAGGAGGGCTGCGTTGGGGAGGTGAGCTTGCCTGCAGAGCCCTTCCTCTACATGCCCCAAATCAGGGTGTCTTGTGGGTGACCCCAGGTCCAGCTCCACACATGACCCACCCCTGCCCCCCCCCCCAGCGAGGTGGGAGCTGGTTCTGAGCAGAGGTGATGAAGCGCGGGTGCCCTGGCCAATTGTCTGGCCCTGCTGCCCTGTGGCATCATTGGGTCCACCTGCACCCTGGCCCCAGGCTGGTGGCCATGGCTCAGAGCACTGCCACCTGCAGGTTGTGGTGCAGCTGAGTGAGGACCTGCTGTCCCAGGCAGTGATGATGGTGGAGAACAGCCGGCCCACATTGGCGATCAACCTGACCGGAGCCCGCCAGTACTGGTTGGAGGGCATGCTGCGGCATGAGATAGGTCAGGGTGTGGGTATCCGGGTGGATGGGTAGGCATGAAAGGGGCCTGGGAGCTGGGAGGGGTGGGAAGGAGGGGCCCCGATAACTCCCCCTTTTGTTTCCACCCCTTCCCTTCTGAGGTCAGGGCTTTCCCTTCCTGAGCAGCCAACTCTGCCCTCTGGCTCACAGAGGTAGGCCAGAACGTGCCTGCCCATGCTCTGGGCTCGCCCTCATCTCTTGGTCCTTTCGGGTATATTTTTCTCTCTCCACTTCCTCTCTGACTTCTCTCGACAGTGGGGGTAAGGCTGGTGAGGCCCTGACAGGCCAGAAGGAGAAGCCTCAGGGTCCCACCAGGCCAGCCGCCACACGGGCCCTCCAGGGTGGATGGAAGGCCAGATCCTGGGAATGGACTTGGCTTGAGGACACATGGCGCCTGGTTTAGGAGGGGACTGGCCAGGCTGGGCAGGAGGGTGCAGGGCACTCACCGCTATTCCTCTCTGTCTGTCCCTCTTCCTCGAGAATCCTATTGCTCTGGGCAAGAGGTGTTTTTTACCGGGTGCATCAGCGTGACTGTTCAAGATGATGTGGGCACCCAGGATGTTGGGCAGGGTGGTATATGTATTCTTGTGCCCAGGAGGGCTGGGGCCAATGTCATTTCGGGAGAGTTCGTGCACGTGTGTGGGTGCGTGGGTGTAAGGTGGGGGGCGGATGGGTGGGAGAGGATTCATGTATGTGAGCCTCTGTGGATCCTTGGGTGCGAGTCCACCGGAGGAGGAGCTTCACGCTGCCTGGGGCTGGGAGAACTTCTGTGCGAGCCTGAGTTTGGGAGCATGAGGATGGAAGTGTCCCGGCCAGAGCCCCGCCAGGTGGAGAGGGGCCAGGACGGGGCTCACAGGCGGGTCCCTGAACGCCCTACCCAGCGCCGCCTCCCCTCGCCTTCCCCGCAGGCACCCATTACCTGCGGGGCGTGAACAACGCGCGCCAGCCGTGGCACAACGCGGAGGGCCGGCTGCGGTACGGGCTGCGGCCGGCTAACCCCACGGAGGAGGGCCTGGCCAGCCTACACAGCGTGCTGTTCCGCAAGCAGCCGTTCTTGTGGCGCGCTGCGCTGCTCTACTACACCATCCACCGCGCCGCGCGCATGTCCTTCCGTCAGCTCTTCCAGGACCTGGCGCGCTACGTGCAGGACGCCGACGTGCGCTGGGAGTATTGCGTGCGTGCCAAGCGCGGCCAGACCGACACCTCGCTGCCAGGTGGGCGCCAGCGCAGGGGAGGTGCTTAGAGCGGGGTGGGGGCGGGGAGAGGGGCAGGGCCTCGGTCGAGGGGCTCACCGCCTTCCTGCGCTCCCAGGTTGTTTCAGCAAGGACCAGGTGTACCTGGACGGCATCGTGCGCATTCTGCGACATCGCCAGACCATCGATTTCCCGCTGCTGACCTCACTGGGCAAGGTGAGGGGCTGTGGACCTTCAGAGGTTCCGGCCAGCTCCCTGCCTCGCTGTAGAATTCCCTGAGCCTCGGATTGGTGCTAGACCGAGGCCTGGGTGCCAGGCCTCTGGTGGTGGGGGGAGTGTGGGTGGAAGTGAGAACAGGAGATGAAATGACTGGCAGCAAAACCAGGTGCTTAACGGAGGCTGCAGGTGTATGTAAATACTGCATCTCAAAGGAGGTGAGCATTCCAGGCCAAGGGAGCCATCGGGGGAAGGCCAGGGGAAGGAGACTGCAGAAATGGCCAGGGAGCAACTCCCTGGCACTGGCATTTGTGCCAGGCCGAGGAAAGCAGACTTCATCTGAAGCAACGGGGGGGTGGGAGGAGCTTTAAGCAGAGGACTGACACTGATATTTGCTTCAGAAGGCTACTTCTGGACGTCATATGGGAGGTGGATTGGAGAGAGGACTAGGGAAGGGAGTGCAGGGGCATGGAGGAGGCCTTTCCTGTCACTCCTGCAGAAGGGATGGTGGTCTGGCCTAACCAGGCAGTGGCCATTGGGTTGGAGATGAAAGAATGAGCTGGAGAGCTCTTCAGAGAGGGGAATCCTTTTAACTCAGTGGCTACCATGATGGGAGGGTGAGAGTCCAAGCCCCCTCCCTGGAATCTGACCTGGGTGACTATGAAGAGGGTGGAGCTGGCATAAGCTGGAACTCAGGAGTTGACTGTTGGACATGGGGCCACCCTGAGGGCTATCCAGGGGAAGACATTAAGGAGGCAGTTGGATGTCCATGTTTGGAGGTGAGGGGAGAGCCTGGGCTAGAGAGAGAAGTGGGGTTATAGGGCATCTATGACAAAAAGAAACTATTGAGAGAAAGAGCAAAGACCAAGGATTGAGTCTAGAGGTATAAAACGTTGTAGCTAATTGTGGATCAGGAGGGGAGTCCTGGAGCAAAGGGCAGTGAGCCGTAAGCAGTGGGCTGGAACCCACTACCTAAAAGCCAGGGGCTGCTGCCTATGCCTGATGCCCAGCTTCCTCCTGCAGGTGTCCTATGAGGATGTGGACCACCTGCGGCCCCATGGGGTGCTGGATAATACCCGGGTGCCCCACTTCATGCAGGACTTGGCACGCTACCGGCAGCAGCTGGAGCACATTATGGCCACCAACCGGCTGGATGAGGCAGAGCTGGGTCGCCTGCTACCTGACTGATGTCCGTTGAGGGCTGCAGACAGAGGCCCTGGACAGAAGCTCCAAATAGGCCCCCAGAACATGAAGCTGTTTGCTCCGTGCTTCCACGGCCTGGGTGTTTCTTGGGGGTGTTGGGAGGGCAGGAGCATTCCTTGAGGAGGAGTGGCAACATCAAAGGGTTTGTGTCCCTTGCTAGCCTCCCTGGGGCCTGGGGACCTGCAGCAGCATGTCTGGCAAACTGAGTCCCCCTCCTGCCTCCAGCTCTCTGTTGAGCAGAGGGAAGGCATGGGGGCAGGAAGGGAGCTTGGCATTGATGGGGATGGGGGTGGTTTGGGAATAGAAACTTGTTCTTGCATGAGATGGCTTTGGTTGTCCCAGTACTCCAGTCTCCCTTCCCTCACCTGGCCCCTTGGTGCTCCTTCAGCAGTCGTGCTGTCTACCTCTCACTGGGTCCTGGTGGGGGTTGGGATCTCTTCTCCTGGGGTGATTGATGGCCTGAGCCTGGGGTCCTGGTAGTAGAGACCCAGCTGGTCTGGGGTCTGCTTTCTGACATTTTGCCTCTGTCACTGGTCATATATTTATTCCATATTTATATGGTCTACTTCCTGTGACTGGGAGCAGCAGCTCCTGAAGGTTTTGTGGGCGGGGGAACAGGACATTCCTTCCTGGAAGGCACCAATTTTCCCAGCCCCACTCCCATTACACACACACACACACACACACACACAGTGATTCAGGCCTTGAGAGTCAAGCCCAAGAGCTCCCTTGGCCCTGTCACCACTCCCTCTACTGGCCTCTGCTGTTCCTGTCTTTGCTCACACCCTTACAGCTGCTCTCTAGCAGAGGTTGGCATAGCCTAGGAGCAGCTGCAATTGCGCCTGAGGGACAGGCCCTAGAGTTTGGTGGCCCAAGTCCTGAACCCCTCTTGGACCAGGTGAGGTGCAGAGGTGGTTGCTGCTTCCAGTTTCCCTTCAGACTTAGCTGTATGAGCCCCACTCCTATCCTTTGGCCTTAGTTTTCCCATCTGCAAAACTCAGAAACACAGTTGGAAAGTCCTTGTTCATTTAGTCATTGAATATATTATAATATGTATAGAGCGCCTTTTGTGTAAGTTACTGGTCAGAGTCCTCACTGAGCTCCCAGTTCAGAGGGAAGCCAGACAATTAAAACAGTAATGACAATGATGTGTGTGGCCTCTGTCTACCCAAGGTCCCTTTCTGCTCCCCTCTTCTAATCTCACTTCCCAAGGCTGTGAGCTCTAAGCCCTCCCTGCATGGAGAGAAGTCACCCTCCCCTTGCTCCATGTTCAGCCCAGGGACTTGCATGGGGTTAAGCTGGTACCTACACAGGCTGCCAAGTGGCTCATGAGGGAAAATGGGTTGTGTATGCGGGCATGAGGGTCAGGTCCTTGTCCCACTAAGGGGATTAGTCTGGGATCTCCAGGGTGCAGCCTGGACTCCTAAGGGCAGATTAGGGCTGAGGACTGGATAATGCTTGTGGTAGGCTTGGGGCTGCCCAGGTTCCTGGGACTCAGAGGTACCCACCCTCCGTTCCTGGGCAAATAGCCAGAATCGTGGAGAGAGCCCAGGTCCCGGTGGACCCTCCGGAGTTTATTCACTTCCAGAAGTACTGGGCTGGACTGAGCCTTGGTGGCATCCGATTCGGCTCCAGCAGCATCCCAGGTCCTATCCAGCATGGGCGGGGCATGGCCAGTCAGAGTTCTGGCCTTCAGGAATCTAGAGATGAGGGGAACAGTGGTCAAAGAGTTGGGGTCCCGCATCCACTTCCCAGGCCATGCCCTCCCACCAAGCCGGCTCAGGGTTTGGGTGGCCTCACACCTTCCGACTCATCCCCTTCCTCGAAGTCGGGCTCAGGCTCTGGGTCTGGTTCTGGCTCCAGTTCCGGCTCTGGTTCTGCTTCAGGTTCGGGTTCCAGCTCTGGCTCTGGCTCCAGTTCAGCCTCTTCAGAGGCCTCTGCTTCCAGCTCTGGCTCTGGTTCCTCTGGGGTCCCGGATTGCACCGCCTCGCAGCCCTCGAGGCCCCCGGCCTCGTCGGTGTCTGAAGCTCTGGGCAACCCGGGGCATGTGGTCCCCGAGCCGGGTGCCTCCGGCGTCCAGTGGCCTGGGCATGGAGGGTCATAGCTGCGGTCCCGGTAACCTGGGGCGGAAGTGGGAGTGACTGAGGCTCAATTTATCCCTGTGAGGTTTCACACTCTCCTACTTCTAGGGGAGACGACAACCCCGCCCTCCCCGGGCCTTTGGTCCGCCCCAGCCCCGTCCCAGCTCTGCCCTAGGCCCCGCCCCGAGCGCTCACCCGGACCCACGTGCTGCCAGTCCCAGGCGGGGTCAGGCGCGCCTGCGGTACGCTGGGCACAGCGCAGCAGCTCCTGGCAGGCGGCCTCGCCCTTGCCCTGCACCAGCAGCAGTAGGCGGCGCACCCTCCGCTCGGCATCAGGCAGTGCATCCAATGCCTCGTACTCTGGCCCGGTGAGCACGCCTCGCGCCAACAGCGCGTCCAGCAGCAGCCCCGAGTCCGCCTGCAATGTCTCGACCAGGCGTTTCCTCTCGCGGTCTATAGTCTCCGACGGCCGCTCCTGCGCGTTGCCCATTGTCAGGCCTGCATGGAGAAAGGGGAGAGAAGTAATGGAGGGCTGCCCTCCCCCCTACCCTCGCCGCCTGTGACCTCTCTCTCATTGCCCCCAGTGAACACCCGGGCTGGGGTCTAAGTTCACCTTGATTCCAGCCGCCAGTGGTCTCCGCAAGCACAGGACCTGGAGGCCAACACAGGGAACTCAGTGTCCTCCTGCCTCTCCAGACGCTTCTGTCCTGTCTCCTCCTCAGGCTCCTCCTTCTGTCCCCAAACGTCAGCTGTGAATCTCTTCTCCTCCCCTGCCTTTCCCAGGACTCTGTCTACTCTCTGAGTGCCCTCCCCAACCAGGACCTCCTGAGCTAATCAGAGGCGGATTCAGACCCCGTTTATCCAAACTAAGGTCTTTCTCTCAAATCTGCTTCACCACCTAACCAGGCAGAAAAACCTAGGATTGATGCTGATACTCTACACCCAGCTTGCAGACAAGTCCTTTGCAGTCTGACTGCTGAATATTTCTCTCACTATCCTCACTACTTACTAAGTCCAGCCTTCTGCCTCCTGCTTTGGCCCTGCAGAATCCAGGACTAGAGCTCTCTGCTTCCATACTCTACCCACCAGTCCCCTCTGCACCCAGAGCACAAAGTGCTGAGAGCCTCCCTGCCTTTCTCCCCTTACCTTGACCCTGAGATCCAACTTTCCACGACAAGCCCTGCCTCTGCACCCTCCCACCAACACCAACACCATGATGCAACCCCAGTGTGGTCTCATGGCCCATCCTGGTCCCCTGATTCCTGAGCAGAGACACCAGAACCTTCTTCAGGCCTAGCTCTGACCGAGATCTCTTGACATCACCTGAGACCCACCTGTCTCCCTGCTGAAGCCCTAACTCCCAATGTGACTGTCTCCCTGCTGACCCACCTCGCTCCCTGCTGACCTCGGAATGACCTACAGACATTTGTTGTTTGATCTTGAAGTACCCAGGGCCTAGCTCACACAAGCTACTGACAAATGCTTGCCGAACTTGGACTGATTTTCCTCCATAGATTGCCCTATTTTGAGAGACCTTTTTTTTTTTTTTTTTTTGAGATGGAGTTTTGCTGTTGCCCAGGCTGGAGTGCAGTGGCACAATCTCGGCTCACTGCAACCTCTGCCTCCTAGGCTCAAGTGATTCTCATGCCTCAGCCTCCAGAGTAGCTGGGATTACATGCGCATACCACCATGCCCGGCTGATTTTTGAATTTTTAGTAAAGACAGGGTTTCACCTTATTGGCCAGGCTGGTCTTGAACTCCTGCCTTCAAAAGATCCACCCGCCTTGGCCTCTCAAAGTGCTGGGATTACAGGTGTGAACCACCAAGCCCGACCTTTTTTTTTTTTAATTTTTGTTTTAAGAGGTGGGGTCTTGCTATATATTTTTTGTATTTATTCTTTTATTTTTTTTAGTACAGACGGGGTTTCACTATGTTGGCCAGGCTGGTCTCAAACTCCTGACTTCGTGATCCGCCTGCCTCGGGCTCCCAAAGTGCTGGGATTACAGGCGTGAGCCACCTGCCGGGCCTGGTCTTGCTATATTGACCAGGCTGGTCTCGAACTGCTGGCCTGGAGCAATCCTCCCATCTCAGCCTCCCAAAGTGCTGGGATTACTCTTGAGAGACTATCTCTACCAACAGCAGCTATTAGGGAGAATTAATCTGCTTTATCCTTTTTTTGTTTTGTTTTGTTTTGTTTTTGAGACAGAGTCTCACTCTGTTGCCCAGGCTGGAGTGCAGTGGCACATTCTCTCCTCACTGCAACCTCCGCCTCTTGGGTTCAAGTGATTCTCCTACCTCAACCTCCCAAGTAGCTGAGACTACAGGCACCTGCCACCACGCTCAGCTAATTTTTTGTGTTTTTAGTAGAGACGGTGTTGGTGTTTCACAATGTTGGCTAGGCTGGTCTCGAACACCTGACCTTGTGATCCACCCACTTTGGCCTGCCAAAGTGTTGGGATTACAGACATGAGCCACCGCACCCGGTTGCTTTGTCCATTTATTGCCAACCAAGGATTATGGCCCATTCCTGTGAGTGACTTTACCCAGCCAGCAAGACCCCCGGCATTAGGAGGCAAAGACATCAGGTCTTGGACCATGCCCTCAGCCCACCCCCACCCCCATAAAACCTCCCTTCCTCCCCACCTTGGCTTTGTTCACAAGGCATCCTCCCATCTCTTCTTCCTTTTGCTGTCCCTCCTCCGCCTCCTTCCCTGGCTCTAGGAGGCTGGACCTTCTCTGGGAGAGAGAATTTGGTCCCAGCTGCCATCCTGCCTCCCAGGTCTCTCTCACTACCCTCTGGTGTCATGCTATACCTCCCCCGTCACACCCTGGCTCCCTCCTATTGAAGCCCTTCCCCTGGGCCACCGAGCCAAGACCAGGACTACCCCCTGCCCCTCCATCTCCCTTTATGTCCCATCTGTGATGAGTATTGCTTCACTTCTCCATCAGCTCCTGCCTTGCCACCCCACCATCGTCACCTCATGTCCTGTAACAGTTCCTCTGAGCCCCTCTCACTCCCATTCCACTAGGCCCCATAGCACAGTGATTTTGACAACTCTCTGGGCTAGGATTGCTGTTCCTATTTTACAGATAAGGAAAGAGACAGGCTCAGAGATTCAGTGGTAAAACTGGAATCTTACTTGCTCCAGCCTGAACTATGAGGAACTTAACTATATTTTCCTGTCTAGCAGAATTCCATCCTAAATACCTATCTACCTCCCCCCGCCAACCCCACTGCCCATCAGAGAGAACCAAAAGTATCTGGTCTGGCTACTCTAGCCTCCTCCCACCACTCTGGACAGCCAGGCCCTTCCCAGCTTCCCTCCACGAGTCAGGGCTGGGAGAACTCACTATGCCCCTGGCACCTCGGAGCCTTTGCTGATGCTGATCGCTAAGACTGGAATCCTTTCCCCCTCCCTCCTCTTCATGAACCTATCCATCCTCCGGGACTCAAATGTTCCCTTGTCTACACCAACGTCTAAGTGTCCCAAGGGCAGGTGGTTCCTTCTTCTGTGTACCCAGTGAACAACATATGCCCTCACCACCGCATTAATTGACATCACTGCACTGTGTACATGCCGATTATCTGCTTTCTTCAACTGAGGCTTCCTAAGAGTGTCCCTCCAATTGGTGGGCATAGGGAGAGGGGGACAGCACCTACTTGGGACAGACACAGGGAGGGTGCAGATTGGATTGCCCCCTCCTTCTCTCCAGCTTACGTTGTTTTCATGTTAGCCTCCACCTCCTATGACCCCAAGTCCTGCCCTTTATCCTGTCTAGGGGTAGTGACTCCAGCTGGTCTGGGCCCTCCCTTTGAGGCTCTCAGAGCTCTCAATACCGAAGTTATTTAGCGGCCAGTCCTTCGAGGGTGACAGGTCCGATGCTTCCCAGAGAGCCACGTGGCGGGGTGTGGAGCTGGGTCCTAGTCCCCAACGCCACCTAGCTGCGCGGGCTCTTTGGCGGGGAAGCCGGGGTCTTGGGACACTGAAGAGCCTTTGCGCATGTGCGGCCGCACGGATTCCCCGCCCCCCGCCTTACCTCCCAGAGCTCACCCAGTCCCAGAGCTTGAGAGTCCTGCGGCAGGGCGGGGCCCACAGACCTCACCCCGAGCGCCGCAGCCGGTGACGGGTCGCTGATTCTGCCCAATCTCTGTTTCCCGTCCCTCCCACAGCCAGGAGTGGGGCTCCAGGTCTGGCCCGTTTTGGGCGGCCCCACTCACGGGTCGAGCCTCGGCGGTGCAGGAGATGACGGTGCAGAAAGGCCCGGGCAGGGTGGGGGTGGGTGCAGCAGCTGTGGCGGGGGCGGGGCGGCCAGGGCTGCTGGGAATAGGGAGGGTGAGGGTTCTTCCCCGGGCACTGGGAGCCACGCCGCGGAAGCCGCGCGCTGGCTGGGGACGTGCACGTAGTCAGCTTTCCCTTCCCACCCGGGGCGCACCAGGAGATGAGGCCGGGAGGGGGCAGTTCGGCCCGCGGCCCCACACGTCCAGTGCCCACTCAGGGCCTGCCAATTTCCAGGTGCTTTCCATCTATCTTGTCATCGACCCCTCTTCTCTGCCTGTCACAGACGAAGTTCAGAGAAGGGTACCAACTCACCCAGGATCACAGAACGCATGCATTGCAGAGCTGAGTGCGACTCAGAAGCCCCCGCTTCCCAGAGATTGCAGCGGCGCCGCGTCAGCCCTGGATCCGGGCCTAAGCAAGGGAGCTAGACACCGGATCCCCAAGCACCTCCACCCTCCTGGGGTTCCTCTATTAAAGACCTAGTATCTGGACGCTTCTACAGTGCAAAATCACCCCCCACCCACAACTCCTGTGCTGCCTGGTCGATAGAGAAAAGAGATCCGAAACAGAAAAAAAAAATGGAGTTTATGTGCAGGGTTCGTCGGGGTAGTGGAGAGAGGCCGTTGAATAGCAGGGGCTTCGCTCACTCCCGCCAGGGGGCGCCAGGAAGCCAAGAAGGATGTGCAGCCGCGGACTGGTTCCAAGCCCCTTCAGAGGCGCGGGGTCTCAGGGGGAGGGACTGGCTTCAGAGCCCAAGTAGGAGGCGGTCCGGCTCTCAGGAGTGCTGTAAATGGTTAAAGCCCCAGGCAGGCCCAGGGCTGGGCCTCCCAAGGCTGCCTGGACATCCAGCAGGAGTGGGGCCCCGAGCGTGGGGTCCTTCCCTAGGAGAAGTGGGGCTGTGCTCACCAGGGGAAAGGTTCCCCCTCCTTTCTTCAGGGAAGGAGAGCCCTGCCTGCCTGCCTTCTGCTCAGTTAGGATGAAGCATCCATTCTTAACCTCCCCACTCTCGCCCAGTGGTGAGGGCACGGGGGGCTCAATGAACGCGCTCTGCAGGGCAGCCTGAACTCAGGATTTCCCTGCAAATTGCAGATTGCCCCCTCACTCAATCAAGGTAGCTCAGCCCAATCACGGCGTCCTCCCAGGTATGAGTCATCACAACCATTACCTGGGCTTGGAGAATTTAACCCCTTGACCGCCAGCTCAGGCTCACCCCGCTCTGGAACCAAGGGCTGCATCTGCATGAGAACCGCAGGGAGCAGCTGGGGAGGGGACCTAGCAGCTGAGGGGAACAGCTGGGAAATCACTGCGGCAATTCTCCTAGAGACATGGCTCTGGCTCACAGAGAACAGCTACGGGCCAGAGGGCTTGGCTCAGCCACCCCTGGCCTCTGCCCTCCCCGATCCACTTCTTACCAAGGACAGCTCCATGTCCAAGTCCATCAGGGTCCATTCTCGCCCTTGGAGACTGGGGCCCAGCACCTGAGGAGAGCTCTGGGTCAGTGGTGCCCTCTCCAGGCTCCACAGAGAGCTAGACCCCACCAGGTTTCATGCCCCTGTTTCAGCAGAAGGGGTACTCACATCTAGAGGCCCTGCAGACTCCACACTTTCTTGAGGGGGCTGAAGCAGCATCGGAGGCAGCAGACTCTCTGGGCTCCTGTCCCCGCTCTCCAGGCCCAGAGGCCCCCTGTGCAGAGAGAACTGCTTTTGAGAGAACTGCTTTTGGCCTGCAGTGTACACCCTCCATTAAGTTCCCAAGGAACCCAGATGCATCAAGATTTAAATCCCCCAACATTTAGAAAATGATAGGAGAGGACCCCTATCCTTTTTCTACCCCCAACCTCCCCACCCTTGCCATAAAGGGGCACAGAGAAAGTGCCTCTGCTTCCTACCTGGGACCTGGAGTTTGGGTGGTGGAGCTGGGGCTTTGGGACCCCTCCCCTCCCTATGTAAATGTCAATATCAATGCTTCTTTCTTTTCTTTTCTTTTCTTTTCTTTTCTTTTCTTTTCTTTTCTTTTCTTTTCTCTCTGTCTCGCTCTTTCTTCTTTCTTTCCTTCTTTCCTTCTTTCTCTTTCTTTTTCTTTTTTTCTTTTTTTTTTTTTTTTTTTTTGAGACAGAGTTTCATTATGTCACACAGGCTGGAGTGCAGTGGCACCATCTGGGCTCACTGCAGCCTTCACCTCCCAAGTTCAAGTGACTCTCCTGCGTCAGCCTCCTGAGTAGCTGGGACTACAGGCAAATGCCACTACACTCAGCTAATTTTTGTATTTTTTTTTTTTTTTTTTTTGAGACGGAGTCTCGCTCTGTCACCCAGGCTGGAGTGCAGTGGCCGGATCTCAGCTCACTGCAAGCTCCGCCCCCCGGGTTCCCGCCATTCTCCCGCCTCAGCCTCCCGAGTAGCTGGGACTACAGGCGCCCGCCACCACGCCTGGCTAATTTTTGTATTTTTTTTTTTTTTTTTAGTAGAGACGGGGTTTCACCGTGTTAGCCAGGATGGTCTCGATCTCTTGACCTCGTGATCCGCCCGTCTCGGCCTCCCAAAGTGCTGGGATTACAGGCTTGAGCCACCGCGCCCGGCCTAATTTTTGTATTTTTAGCAGAGGTTGGGGGGGTCTCACCATGTTGGCCAGGCTGGTGTTGAACTCCTGACCTCAAGTGATCTGTCCACCTCAGCCTCCCAAAGTGCCAGGATTACAGGCATGAGCCATAATCATAGCCACCAATGCTTCTTAAACTATTGTGTATTTTACAATCACCCCAGGGAACTCATTTAATATGTAGGTTCCTAAGCCCTTCCACAGATGCTGAGTGCCCTGACTGGGAGGCTTTGCTTTCCACAGGACTCTGATGCTGGGGCCAAGAAATCAGGTGAGTATCACGGAGTCAAATGGCTAGGAAGCTTTGTGGGCTGGTAAGGGCTGTTCTATCACAGGGCTCATGGTCCAGCTGGGGCTCTGCTCACCTGTCAGGTATCTCCCTGGGATCCCCTGGTTCAGGCTGTTGGGCATTCCTGGGCCCCTCGGGGCTGAAGCTCCCTTTCCCTTCCAGGATGGCCTGCACCACAGCCACAGGCAGCGGTGGGGGGGCTGTCACGCAGAAGTCACACTCGTTTGGGGCCAGGGCCAGCCCGGCCTCGCCATCCCCCCCTGGACTGGCCGGCTCTTCTTTGAGCAGTGCCAGGCCCTTCTCCCTGCACCGGAGAAAAGCTTCAACCAGACCCTGGCACTGATTTCTCCCTTTACCCCCACAGCCATCTGGGCTGCCAGGCTCTCCCCCACAGGCCCCCCAGGGGCAGCCCTGTCCCCCTTACCTCCTGCCATCACTGGAGGGAGAAAGCCTGATCCCCTCAGGGGATGGAGAGTCTTCTGGGATGTCAGAGATGATGGGGCCCCTGGCCCTGTGAGGGCTGAGGCCCAAAGTCGTCTCTGGGAGGGGCTGTAAGTAGAAGGCTAGGCCCAGCCCTTGGCCTGTAGGTACAGGGAGAGCCAGAACCCCACCAACACCCACCTGGGCCAGGTCTAAGGGAGAAGGTTTGAGGGAAGAGGCTCAGTCCATGCTGGAGGGCCTGGGTCTGGTTGGGGGGAAGGCTGGCTTCCATCTTCTCTTCCTTTTAGGGGATGGGGAGAAGGAACAGGCTCTCCATAAGCCCAGCCATGCCCTTGGGAAGGGGGAAGAAGACAAACCTACCGACTGGATGAAGTAGGGGTCCTGCAGAAGGGCACCAGGTAGAGGGCAGTTGTTGAACTTGGCAGGTGTTGGGCATGAGCTCCCCTCATCCAGCATCAGGGACCTGTGTGGTCGACCAGGGCACAGGCAGGCGTGGGGCAGGGTCAGCCCCCATGCCCCTCGGCCTGCACTTCCCTCCCTCCCTCAGGCCCCAGCAGCCAAGTCAGCAGAGCTGAGGCCTGTTGCCAGGGTGTCAGTCACATGCTGGAGGTGGAAGGGGCTCCCCCCAGAGATGGGGGCCCTTTGCAGGCAGAGAGGGGCGGGAGGGAACCTGGTTTGAGCCCCAGGCCCTCAGCTGTTGGGAAGCCTTGTGGGGAGGGGCAAGGGGCTGCTGGGGCAGGAATTTGGGAATAAGGTCCTGGAATGGGAGGATCTGGGAGTGGGGGTATCAGGTGGCAGAGTTTGGGGGAAGTGGATCCTAGATGGGGTGAGGAAGCCTGTAGTGCAGGGGGAGGAATGAGGATTCCTGATGAAGGAGTTTCTGGAGGAGAAGGGGTCCTTGCAAGGGGACTTCTGGGGGGTCTTGGAAGTGGGTGCGGGTCTTCTTGGCTTTCTCACTCACAGCTTTCTCTTGCCTCCTGCATTGCTCGGCCCAGCCTGAAGTGGCCCAAAGAGACACTGGATCAGCTGAAGAGAAAGCAAAGGGTTAATTCATACTTTGGACACCCCTCCCACCCCTGCACTTCCAGGTGAGGGAGGGAGGTTTAACCAGGGGCGCCGGGGGACTGGGCGGTGGAATGGGGTGTCGAGGAATGGGAGGGAGAAGTGAGGCATCAGGGAGAGGAACACCTTGCCAATGACCCGGTGCTGCTGACCGTGGCTCTGCCGAAGTGTCACCACCTCCCTCCACAAGATCTCGTTCTGCCTGAGAAAGGGGTGGGAGGGTGCTGAGGCATCTGAGGGTTCGCCCAGTCACCACCCCCCACAGAATGGCGAGGCCAGGGACCCAGGAGACCACCCCGATGATTGGCCATCCTAGAGATCGCCCGTAAGCCTGGATGGAAGCGCCAAGGCCAGAGAGAGGAAGGGGCTGCCCAGAACCGCCTGCCGGCCAGTTATGGTCTCATCCCGAACCCTCCACCCCCGTCCCCTCTTTCCCCACCCGCCCCCGCACTGCCTGAGCTCCCGCAGCCGCGCCTCGGTGCTCTCCTGCACTCCCCGCAAAGCCTGCACCTCGCCCAGTAGTCGACCTAGGTCCTCCGGGCGCCAGCGGCCGTCGTCGCCGCGCAGCGCAGGCACCTGCGGGCGGGAGGCACCGTCGGGACTGGGTCGCAGGAGCAAGGACGGCAGTCCCAGCACCCCTCCTCCGCTTTGCTCATTCCCACAGGCCGCCCCCACCTTGCGCCGCACGCGCTCCAGTAGCTGCTCGCGGCCGCGCACGAAGCTCGGGTGCTGGAACTCGACGTGGTCGCGCTCCGGCCTAAGCAGGCCGCCCTGCTCGATGCTCACCACCTTCCGAAAACCGTCTGGGGAGTGGGGCGTGGGGGCGTGGGTCGCCCCATCCCCGGCACCGAATCCCCCATCCCCGCTCCCTGCCTGGCCGTAGGGACTCACACATGTTGAGTTGGCGCACGAAGCTCGCCATGTTGCTATGCTTGAAATACTGGGGCAGCACTTCCTTGGCGAAGCGGCTCTGGTCGCTTACGAGGAAACTGGTCCCGCTCTACCAAGAACGCCGCCCGCCCACCGTGCGGGCGGAGACCAAGAGGGTGAGCGGTGCCCGCCCACGGCCAGTCCTGCGCTCCGGCGTGCGCACACACACTCACTCTGGGGTCCAGGCCTACCGCTTACGGGGACATGGGTCGAGGCCAGGCCAGAATGGGCTCCGAGGCCTGGCCTGGAGCAACCAGTGAGTCCCTATCCCCAGCCAGACCCTGACTCCATGCTCGGTTCTCAGAAAGGAGAGGCTGACGGGGTTCCAGCCTTGGACAGGCCCCAGCCCCTCAGTGTGCCCTGAACTAGACCAGCCCTTCCCATTTCCTGGCCTCTGTTTTCCCATCTGTCGGATGGGGTAGGGTGGGAACTAAATGGCCTCGAAGGTCCCTCGGGCTCTAGGTCTCCAGAAGGCTGCCTTCTTCGGCCGCAGAGGAAACCCCCGTCTCGAACGCCCCCTCCACGGTGAACTTCCCTGCATGGCTGAATCTGGGGATCCACGGCCAGTCCCACGCGGGGGTTGGGCGGGCATGGGTGTTCATTGGCGTGGAGGGACCCCGGGACCACTGGGGGAATCGAGGGGCCCCGGCCCTCACCGGGCTCCAGCGGATCAGGTGGTCTGTGCCTGGGTCCCCCACCAGCGCCCATAGCTTGCCGAGGAAGGCAGGCACGGGGCTGGGGCCTGGCTCCGTGGGCAGCGCTGCTGGCGCTTCCTGCATGGTGCAGTCTCGGCCCGGCTCAGCGCTTGGGCCCGGCCGCTGTGGGCTCGTCAAAGCCGCGGAAAGTGCTGCGTTTGCCGCCCGCTCCGCCCCACTCCGCCCCGGGGCGCCGGGTCAGGCGGGGGCCACGTGCGAGCCCGCGGGGCGGGGCTGGGACAGCGGCCGAGGCACCAGCAGGCAGAAAAGGCTGGCTGGATGGGATGTGTGGAGTGGAGTGGGGGGGGGGGGGGGCGAGTGGGAGACTTGGGTTCGAGTCCCACCCTTCTCAGTCCCTCTATTTCCTTCTCTGTTCTACGGGAGAAATAGCCGGTGCGCGACCTGGTGTGGGCTGGGCAAGTGCTAGAAGGTAATGGCCAGAGGCACAGTGAAGCCCCAGGCAGGGGAAGCAGAAAGGAAGGTGGGGCTCCCCCCCAAGCCCTTGGACGTAGTCATTCCAAGGTGCGAGTGTCCCGCCCCTGACCCCCCGCAGCTGTGTCAGTCCAGAGGACCCTGAGGAAACCCCACCTCTGCCGGGATGGCTCCTCCGGTCCCCCGTGCGTTCCCTGCCCTTCCCTTTCAGATCCGACCCCGCCTTTAACAGGACTCTCAGAAACACTGCAGGATTTGTTTATTTCACACTCACCCCTGAGGCCCGGCCCGCGCCTGTGCCCTCCCTCTCCCCGCGCCAGGGCCGCAGAGATGCAGAGTCCGCAGAGGGGTGGAGGCAAGAAGGGGGGCAGTGTGTCCAGGACCGAGCGGGTGGGGCGTCTGCAGAGGGTAAGAGCAGCCGAGTGGTCTGAGGGCGCCCAGGACTGGTCCCGATGCCATCACAGTTCCCAACTCCGTAAAGACCTGGGCGGGCAACAATCCCGAAAGAAGGCACTAGCAGTCGGGGCGTGCCTGGGCACATCCGTCCCATCTCGGAGCGCTTACGTCTGCGGGGACGGGGGAGAGAAGTCGCCCAATCGCGCCACGAGCGTGGGCCGCCAGGGATGCGGCTCACGCGTGAGCTTGAGGGTATAGGTGCGCAGGTGCGGACAGTGCGCGCGGAAGGCTTCCAGCACCGAGTGGCTCACCACGCAGAAGCAATGCACCTCGCGCAGGGCCGCGCAGCGCGCCGCCAGCTCCTCCAGCGAGGCGTTCAGCTCGGCTGAGGCGGCTGCGCGCACCTCGAGTGCGCGCAGGGTTGCGGCGTAGTGGTGCGCTGCGAAGCGCACTGGGCCTACGGTGTCGCCTGAGAGGTTGAGGCGCAGAGCAGCCACGGGGACCGCTGGCTGCAGGACGCGCGTCACGCTCTCAAAGGGCAGCGCGGGCTCCAGCTCCAGCTCCACTGCCAGCCCAGGGTGGCGGCGGCGCAACGCTGCCCAGGCTTCGTTGGGCAGCGGGGACGCGCGTGCATCCTCGGGGCACGCGCACCGCAGAGCCAGGAGCGTGAAAGGCGCGCGGTCTGGCGCCGCCAGCGCTTCGAGGATGGTGTGCGACAAACTGGCTAGGTGCAGGCCGAGAGCGCGCAGGCGCGGGCAAGCCTCCAGTAGCTCGAGCACTGAGCCAGGACCCACGCTGCCCACTAGGGTACTGTTGTCCAGAAAAAGGCTGTGGAGCTCGGGACAGCCGCGCGCCGCCTGCAGCACTAGCGCGTCGTCCAGTGTGAAGGGCAAGCGCCGCAGGTCGAGGTGGCGTAGCTCGCGGGCCGCCCTGCACACAGCGTGCACAGCCTCCAGGACGTCGCGGCCCGCGTCGAAGAGCGGCTTCTCTCCGCGGCACTCCAGGCGCAGGCCTCGCAGCCCCAGGGCACGGCCCGCCAGAACCATCAGCAGCTCGATGGCCGCCCGGCGGCTCGCCTCCCTCGATGGCTCAAATTCCAGCCGGAGGTTGTGAACGTGGTCCAGGCAGGTGGACAGATAAAGTGGCAGCATGCCTTCCAGCTCACATTCGCAACTTGAGTTAGAGCCGTGCAGAAAAGGCCTCGGCTGAGTCCCCGCAACCAGGGAAGAACCCTCTATCCACCCCTTAGCTGGGATTCCAGCTGCCATCCCATTTCCTGCCTCCCTCCCCACGTCTCTGTCCAGACCACGACTGTTGCCCCAAAGGAGGGAACTCGCATCCTATCCTTTTAGAAGATTTCAGTGGCGTCTGCCACAGGATGAAACCTGGACATGGAGAGCCAATGATATTTTAGGAACCGGGCTTTCTCAGCTGTCTCTAAGAAGTCTTGGCGTGGTTCGAATTCCGCCCCTGCCATTCCCTAGCTGAGTGACCTGTGGGAAGTGATTAAGTCTGTCTGCCTCAGCTTCCTATCTGGGCAATGGAGGTAATGAAAATACCTATTTACCACACAGGTTTTCGTAAAGATTAAATCAGTTAATATATGTAAGGCACTTAAAAACAATGGTTGGTATATATTAGGTAGTCAATACATGTCAGCAATTATTATTATTACTATTATTATTATTTTGAGATAAAGTCTCACTCTGTCGCCAAGCTGGAGTGCAGTGGCGGGATCTTGGCTCACTGCAACCTCCGCCTCCCGGGTTCAAGCGATTCTCACGCCTCAGCCTCCGAAGTAGCTGGGATTACAGGCGTCCACCACCACACCCGGCTAGTTTTTGTATTTTAGTAGAGAGGGGATTTCAGCATGTTGGCCAGGGTGGTCTCAAACTCCTGACCTCAGGTGATCCACCCCCCTCGGCCTCCCAAAGTGCTGGGATTACAGGCATAAGCCACCGCACCCTGCCAGCAATTATTTTTAAATATGGGGGAGTCAACCTGAATCTCTAGCCCACGACTCCACAGAGAAGGTGAGTGGGCCATGGGGAGGGGAGTGTCGAGGAGCAGGCTCACCTGATTTTTGTGTCGTGCCACACGGTGCTGCAGGTAGCAGCGGCGGCCCAGGCCCTGCAGACCCTGGCGGCGGCAGCACGGTCTCTCAGGGGCAGGTGGCAGAAGATGAGTGCCAACACCTCCTCTGGCAGTCCCTCTCCAGTCTCGGCCATGGCCCGGATCCGGCTGGGGTGGGAGGATCCGCCACTCCCAATAGCTCCGGCCTGGAGAGAAAGGGACGTCTCTGGGCTTAGGAAGGCGCAAAGTGTTGCGGGAAGACCCATCTTAGGTGTACAAATGTTTGTGGCCTGAGTAACTGAGGGCCTCTCAGACAGCGTGGGGCATCAGATAACTGCTTTGTGAACACTTGTTCACAAAGCAGATTTCACAGCCTCACCTACTAAATCAGGCTCTCCGGAAAGGGTAAGGCCCAGGAATCTGCATTTCAACAAGTCCCCGGTGACTCCACAGGTTCCACGTTGAGAACTCACCCCCCAACCTCTTTTTTTTTTTTTTTTTTAGGCAGGGTCTCCCACTTTACCCAGGCTGGAGTGCAGTGGTGGCGCAATCACAACTCACTGCACCCTCTGTATCCCGGGCTCAAGCAATCCTCCCACCTCAGCCTCCCGAGTAGCTGGGACTACAGGGGCACGCCACCACGCCTGGCTAATTTTTGTAATTTTGTTTCAGATACGAGGTCTCGCTTTGTTGCCCAGACTGACCTCGAACTCCTGGGCTCA
The DNA here is from genome assembly GCF_047675955.1 of Chlorocebus sabaeus. NCBI lineage: Eukaryota > Metazoa > Chordata > Mammalia > Primates > Cercopithecidae > Chlorocebus > Chlorocebus sabaeus. The sequence continues at coordinate 64,087,126 of NC_132908.1, read as the reverse complement.
AGCGATCGGCCCGCCTCGGCCTCCCAAAGTGATGGGATTACGGGGATGAGCCACGGCGCTCGGCCTGAGAAACCCGTTCTTAACCCGGCCGGTTAGTAGAAAGTGACTACAGGGTTAATAAGGCGGGAGCGTTAATGTAGACTTTTCCTTGTCAGGACCATGAGCCAATCAGGAAGCGAGGTGCGGGCGGGGCAAAGCTGGATCCGCCCCGGGAGGGGAGGCTCTTTCCCCGCCTCCTTCCCCGCCTCCGCCTCGCGGGGGAGATGTCCCGGGTGCTTCCTAAGACAGCCCCACAGGATGAAAAAAAACTTGGGGCTCTGGGACCTGACGGTTCTGGTGCCTGAGGGGCTCAAGTTTCAAGTGCCGACCCCTGAGCAGTCCTGTCTCCCGCTGGGCACTTTGGGTTTGGCTGGAACTCCGCAGACCCACCCTGGAGAGCAGCCTTTAGAGGGGGATGGGTTATTGGAAAAGTGTGCGTCCTCTTTGAAGTTGCCAATCTTGTTTGTTTGTTTTTTCTTTTTGTTTTGTTTTGTTTTGAGACGGAATCTAGCTGTGTCGCCCAGGCTGGAGTGCAGTGGCGAGATCTCGGCTCACTGCAACCTCCGCCTCGCGGGTTCAAGAGATTCTCCTGCCGCGGCCTCGCGAGTAGCTGGGACTACAGGCGCGCGCCACCACGTCCGGCTAATTTTTGTATTTTTAGTAGAGATGGGGTTTCACCATATTGGCCAGGCTGGTCTTGAACTCCTGATCTCAGGTGATCCACCTGCCTCGGCCTCTCAAAGTGCTGGGATTACAGGCGTGAGCCACTGCGCCCGGCTGCCAATCTTGTTTTAAGGTTCCTGAAGTTTTGCGTACACAAGGCTTCACACTACTCGCCAGTTAATGTTCCCGTATCTTCCGGGCTAACAGTTTCTCCCGGAATTTGTGCCACGTGTTTCCTGGGGCTTCAGATACGCTCGGCTGGGCTTGGACCTGGGACACATGGGCACCCCGTTTTGAGTGCCCACTGGCAGCAGCGATCTTGAAGCCGGATCCCCAGGGGCACCAGAAAATTCTGGTCTCCAGGGGGCGCTCCCTTGATCTACCGAAATCTGGCAGCTCTCGCTCTTACGAGCCCCCGGCCTCGTAAGAATCACAAACCCCCAAAGTCCCGGTCTTCCTGCCGTCTAACCTTGGGCGCTGGTGTCTTACCTGCTCAGCGGACCAGATGGGCTTTGCCTGGGACAGGGGACTGGCAGCAGAGGGCAGCGGGCGGGAAGCAGCCACCGGGAGCCCGCGAAGCAGGACGCGCGGGCGGACTAGGAGGCTCGGGCTAGGGCACCGCCCCAGCGCCTCCGCGCACACCCGGAAGCGGCGCGAGTAGAGCGGAGCCTGGCGGGCGTGGGAACCCAGGCCCAGCCGAGGCGGCCAGGTTAGTGCAGCTGGTGGGTGGGTGGGTGGGTAGGTTCCCCAGTGCGGGCGGGAGCGGAGGTGGATCTTGGCTCCGAAGCGTGGGCGCGGCGCAGATGTCACCGGCGGCTGCTCCAGCCAGCTGGTGGCGGCGGCCTATTGGGCTGTTCCCGTGGGAGGCGGGGGTCGGTACTGAATTTGGCCCCTGCAGGCTCCTCGTCCCTGCCAGCGCTTTCGAGGGGCAGTAGGGCCCCGCAGGAGAGAGGGTGGGGGAGGAGGGGTGGTTCTGAACACCTCCTTGAGCGGAGACGCCCCTGTCCACCCCAGCCGTTCGCACGTGCGAAACCCCAGCTTGAGGGTGGGCTAGTGGGAGCCTGGGAAGCTCCCCTCCAGCGCTTGGGAGCTGCGTAGCTGAGTAGGGGGTGTGCCCGGCGGGTCGCAAGGAGTCGCAGGCTTTCATTTGTGGGCCACGCCCACAGGCTGTCCCTGTCCACCCAGCCAGAGGTGGGGCTGCCCCCGGGACTGTTAAGTGTTCAAGGGGCGCCGTGCGTGGCTCGCCCCTGGAAAGACGTTGTTAGGTCGGTACCCAAGTGCCCCACAGTCTCCGGCCACCAAACGTTCTCAGGACCCAGCCTGGAAGCCTCAGCCCCTCCCAAAAAGGGACGACTACGGGTGGGTGGGGCGCGGGGCTTCCCAAGGAGGGGCTTCTGTGCAAGAACACGTTAGAAGAGCTGCCAATCGGCGGATGCGAAACTAGGGCCCTGGCCTCTTTACCCTGTTAACTCGACCTTCAGCCTGGCTTACCTCCCCCATGGGTCTGGTACTAGTGAGTGTGAGGAAGCATCCCCAGTCTCCAGGTTCCCAGTACTCCCTGCCTCCCCACCCTCCCCTGCAGACCTGATGGGCAGACACTGGTCCCCTTTGGTCCCCACTTCCACCCCTTGGGGTGGGACCACAACCATCGGGTCAGCACTTCCAAGTCAAGGGGCTAGGAAGATGTGAAAGAGGGAACGTTTCCAGGGGAGGTTCCCACTCTCTCCTACTCCCCAGGCCACTTTCCTAGGACTCCCCCTTATCTCACCTCCGTGGCTGGCTCCCTATCATGGACCCACTTGTCACCTGCAGAGTTTCCCACTTTTTCTTGTTTTGCTTTTAAAGAAAACAAATTTATTTTGCTCTTTTAATACAAAGAAAATGTGTCTACTTCACATAAAGCAGAAAATATTGCTAAATACAAAGAAAATAAAAATCACCCACAATCCTTCCCCACCCCCACCTACCTCCCTCCATCCTGCCCAGAGATAAACAAAATGCAAATTTCCTGTTACTATCCAGACTGTGGTTTGGTGTAAGTACACAGTATTAATGTTTTCTATGAAAAGATTAGGAGGCCAGGTGTGGTGCCTCACACCTGTGATCCCAGCACTTTGGGAGGCTGAGGTGGGCAGATCGCTTGAGCCCAGGAGTTTGAGACCAGCCTGGGCAACATGGTGAAACTCCATCTCTACTAAAAATACAAAAACTAGCCAGGCTTGGTGGCACATGCCTAAAGTCGTAGCTACTTGAAAGGCTGAGGTGACAGGATTGCTTGAGCCGGGAAGGTCAAGGCTGCAGTGAGCCGTGATAGTGCCACTGCACTCCAGCCTGGGTAACAGAGCAACACCCTGTCTCAAAAACAAGAAAATTTAGAAAACAAAGGTCGAGAGTAGTGGCTTACTCCTGTAATTCCAGCACCTTTCGAGGCCAGGACAGGATAGCTTCCTGTTCCTCATGTAAACAGATGGCAGCTGGGGCCACCCCATCTGTCCTGCCCCATAGCTAACACTCAACACTCCTCCTAGCCCACCATATATAAACCCTGTTGACTGGAGAGTGCAGGAGTGTGACTGATGGGGCAGAAGGTAGGGCCTTGATCCCATGATTCTAGGAAAAGGGTAAGGTGGTGAGAAAGAGGGAGGGCAGTTTCTTACTTGCTGTCTCATGGGGTAGTAACTGGGAGACCACTGAGCTGTGGGTCAGTGCAGTGGTTCCCTGGCTGGGAATTTTGCCTCGGCTGGTCCAGGGCTAGGTTTTTGTCAGAAGATGGAGGAAGGAGATACTATGCTAGCACCAAGGGCCCTGGCTTTTTCTGGACAGGGAAGGAATAGAACAATTTGTGTTGGAAATGACCAGAGCTGAACTCCAAGGGCTTTATAACAAAAAAGGATTATTTAGCTCACATAACTGAAAAGTCCAGGGTGCAGTGGCTTCAGGAACAGCTGGATCCAGGGGCGTAGTATGGTTGGGAGTGCACTGCTCCATCTCTTGACTATTTCTTTCTGTGTCAGCTTCATTCCCAGTCAGACTCTTCCCAAGCAGTATTAAAGGAGAGCTACCTCTTCCTTCCAGTTCAGTCCCAAGGGAAGGGAAAGGAGTGCCTCTTTCCTATTGGCGCAACCAGAGTTGCAGGGTTGATTCTCATGGGTCCAACTTAAGTCCTACACCCTGCTCTGAACTAATCACTGCAGAAATGTGAATGGAATGTGCAGATTAGCCAGGTCTGGTGCACAAGCCCGACCTGGAACTAGGGAGTGGGACACAGGCACATGGATTGAGAAGAGGGAGGAGGGAAGTCCCTAAGGTAAGTCAGGCTTTCAGGAGGGAATCTGGGTAGATGCAAACTACAGATGTCCTTCGAAGTGAAGACAGGAGGTTTAGTCTTAGGCTGAGGTCCTCCAGAGATGCTGGGCTCAAGTCTACTCAGAAGGCAAGGCCAGGAGCATATGGGTCTTGTTGGCTTTGGGGCATGAGCACCATCCAGCATGAAGATGTCTCTTGTCCATGTTGGTAAGAGAGACACACAGGCCTGAGGAGGAGGCAGAGAAGCCCCATTGCAGGATCTGCCTCTGCTCCCCCTCCACTGTGACCCTGGGCTCTTTCGCTGAGAAGGCAGTGGAGGGACAGTCCTCACTGCAAGCCTGGGGTGGGTGGGACTCAGTACAGGGCCAGGAGCTCAGGGGGCTTCCTGTGAGATGGTGAACTCCTGTCCCAAGTATGCCAACCAGTGGTGGGGACAACTGAACCATGTGGGACTTGAGGTTACTGTGGTGGAGACGCTGAACTACGTGGGGCTGGATGGTTGTCTCCAGAGCAGAGGGAGGGGGGATGAACTGGATACCCAACTGTCTGCATCTCCAGGAGGTGAGATGGCAGCTGGGCAAAATGGGCACGAAGAGTGGGTGGGCAGCGCATACCTGTTTGTGGAATCCTCGCTGGACAAGGTGGTCCTGTCGGATGCCTACGCGCACCCCCAGCAGAAGGTGGCAGTGTACAGGGCTCTGCAGGCTGCCTTGGCAGGTGCGTGGGTGGGTGGGCATGTGGAGAGGAAGGGGTGGCCTGGGGCATTTTGTGGGTGGGCCTGGGCTTAGCCACCTTTAAGGAGAAGATTTAGGGTGGGAGGAGCAAGACGGAGGACCCCTGGCTGTGCAGGCTCTCTTCTCTGCTTGTGGCATGACCTTGACGGTAGACGTGTGTCCTCGACTGTGTATGATTTACCTATTTGTGCACTAACATCTCTTGCTCCATCCCCGCCCCCCTCCACCAGCTGGCTCACTCCTTTCTACTAATTGTGGCTGTCTCTCTCCTCTTTTCCTCTCTTACTCCAGCACTCCTTGCTCAAGACCCCTCTCCAGTACCTACCCTTCCAGGCCCCCCTTTCCCATCTTAGGGCAGAGGCCACAGGAGGCTGAAGCGGGTTGGGGGATCTGTTCGTGGCCTCAGAGCAGCGAGAGCCGCCGCTCTTCTTCCCGAGCAGTGGGAGCCGCGCTTGGTGGAGGCCGAAGACCTGAGACCTCCTGCCCTCCTCTGCCCTGCTGGCTGCCTACCCAGACGGCTTGGTTGCCCAGGGCACACGCCCCCTTTTCTGTGCTTCGAAGTCCCTCTCTTTTGTCAACCCTCATTTGGGGCGTGAGAGCTTGCACTAGGTGGCACCCACTCTGTCTTGGGGTGCTCCCTGTGACAGGTCCTGGTCTTCTTTCTGGGTTGTTGCTGTTTGCATCCCAATTTTGCTTCCCAGCTGGGTACTCTGGGGTACCTGCACCCTAGGTCAGGGGATGGGACACGGGGCTTCACCACGGGCTTCACCCCTCCTCTGGCCGTTTGGAGAACGACTGAGCTTGGGGACCGCCAGGCGCCTGACTGCCCACCTCCGCAGAGAGCGGCGGGAGCCCGGAAGTGCTGCAGATGCTGAAGATCCACCGCAGCGACCCGCAGCTGATCGTGCAGCTGCGATTCTGCGGGCGGCAGCCCTGCGGCCGCTTCCTCCGCGCCTACCGCGAGGGGGCGCTGCGCGCCGCGCTGCAGAGGAGCCTGGCGGCCGCGCTCGCCCAGCGTTCCGTGGCGCTGCAACTGGAGCTGCGCGCCGGCGCTGAGCGGCTGGACGCTTTGCTGGCGGACGAGGAGCGCTGTTTGAGTTGTATCCTAGCCCAGCAGGTGCGGCCCGGCTGGGGTCAGGATGGTGTAGGGCGGGAATCCACGGCTAAGTCCCCCGTGACGGCATGCTCCCTTCCCCTAGCCCGACCGGCTCCGGGATGAAGAACTGGCTGAGCTGGAGGATGCGCTGCGAAATCTGAAGTGCGGCTCGGGGACCCAGGGTGGCGACGGGGAGGTCACATCGGCCCCCTCGCAGCCCCCGGTGCCCTCTCTGTCGGATGTGAAGCCGCCACCTGCCCAGACTTTTCTGTTCCAGGGTCAGCCTGTAGGTGAGGCGCAGGCGGAGAGGCAGGGTCACCAGGAGGTTGGGGTCTGAGGAGGGGCAGGGGTCGTTGCCGGGTGGGGATGGGTGGGACCGGCGCTGGAGGTTCCCGCCCTCACCCGGCTTCCCATTCCCTCCGCAGTGAACCGGCCGCTGAGCCTGCAGGACCAACAGACGTTCGCGCGCTCCGTGGGCCTCAAATGGCGCAAGGTGGGGCGTTCGCTGCAGCGGGGCTGCCGGGCGCTGCGGGACCCGGCGCTGGATTCGCTGGCCTACGAGTACGAGCGCGAGGGACTGTACGAGCAGGCCTTCCAGCTGCTGCGGCGCTTTGTGCAGGCCGAGGGCCGCCGCGCCACGCTGCAGCGCCTGGTGGAGGCACTTGAGGAGAACGAGCTCACCAGCCTGGCAGAGGACTTGCTGGGCCTGACCGATCCCAATGGCGGCCTGGCCTAGACCAGGGGTGCAGCCAGCTTTTGGAGAACCTGGATGGCCCTAGGTTTCCTTCTGCTGCTATTGCTGAACCCCTGTCCATCCATGGGACCCTGAAACCCCATCTGGCCTATCTGCTGGACCTGCTGGGGCAGAGTTGATTGCCTTCCCCAGGAGCCAGACCAGCACCCACTGAGCCCGCTGGGGGTGCACCATTGGGGATTCTGCCTCAGGTACTTTGATAGAGTGTGGGGCGGGGGGGGGGGGGGGACTTGCTTTGGAGATCAATCTCACCTTCTCCCACCCAGAAGCGCAGCTTACAACCGGCCCTTACAGTTTCACTCATGAAGCACCTTGACCTTTGGTGTCCTGGACTTCATCCTGGGTGCTGCAGATACTGCAGTGAAGTAAAACACGAATCAATCCTGACTGCCCCCAGCTCACACTCAGTGTGGGACCCCGAATGTAAAGCAATTATAATAAAGTATAACATGGGTTTTGATGTGAGACATACAAGTAGTAGTGACTTACACCTGTAATCCCAACAATTTGGGAGGCAGAGGCAGGAGAATTGCTTGAGCTCAGGAGTTTGAGACCAGCCTGGGTAGTCCCAGCTACTTAGGAGGCTGAGGTGGGAGGATCCCTGGAGTGTGGAAGGTTGAGGCTGCAGTGAGATGTGATTGAGCCACTGCACTCCAGCCTGGGTGACAGAGTGAGGCCCTGTCCCCACCCCCCCCCCCCAAAAAAAAAAAAAGAATTTGTGGAGGATGGAGGAAGGAGCCTAACCTGGACAGGCTTCCTGGAGATGAGTGTGAGCAGGCATAGGGGTGGGGTATCAAGAGAAGGGCAATGTTCGGGGCACCGACAGCCTTAGGCAAGAGCTTGAGGAAGATGAGAGGGACATTAGAAGGACAGTTAAAAGTGTCTGGATCTGTGGATTTGCTGAGACCTGGAGCTGAGGCTGATCACGTGTGTGGGGGGATCTGATAAGCCATTTTACAGGGTGTGGGTTTTTCAATGAGGCCAGTGAGAAGCCTTTGAAGGGTTTCGGAAGTTAAGACTGGGAGGTTTTTTTGTTTTGTTTTTGTCTTTTTTTTGAGATGGAGCTTCGCTCTTATTGCCCAGGCTGGAGTGTAATGGCACGTTCTTGGCTCACTGCAACCTCCACCTCCTATGTTCAAGCAATTTTCCTGCCTCAGCCTCCAAAGTAGCTGGGATTACATGCGCCCACCACCATGCCCAGCTAATTTTGTATTTTTAGTAGAGATGGGATTTCTCCATGTTGGTCAGGCTGGTCTCAAACTCCTGACCTCAGGTGATCCACCCACTTTGGTCTCCCAAAGTGCTGGGATTACAGGCGTGAGCCATCGCACCTGGCCAAGACTGGGAGGTTGATGAGGATGGGGGTGGGGGAAATGGTGGCCCCAGGCTGGGGCAGCAGCAGCAGAGATGGAGGGAAGGGGATGACCACCAAGAGCTGTGTGGGTGGAAGAGCAACAAGCCTGGTGACACTGAGTGAGGAATGGCTGAGAGAGGACCCCAAGTTTCTGTCTTTGCCAGTTGGATAGTGGGTGGGACTGCCTGCTGGGATGGGGCCCCGGGGGAAGTGAAGTGCTTGCTCTGTTTGGGACAAGTTGAGCATGATGTTCCTGCAGGGCATCCAGGGAGAGAGTATGAGGGCAGCTGGGTCTGTAGTTCTGAGTTCAGGACAAGGGTCCAATCTAAAGATTGATGAATAGACAAGTGGGAGTGGGTGGGGTGGCCCCAGGGGATGTCCTGAAGGACACCAACCAGAATGGGAACAGCCAAAGAGGAAGGAGGAAAACCAGGAGATTTGGAAACCAGGGGATTACCCACCCGCTATAATGGAGTGGGTAATTAGTCAAGACTGAGGAGCATCTGTTGGACTCAGTTAAAAGGAGCTTACCAGGCAGGGGTCTTTCTGAGTCATGGTGGAGGCAGTCCGAAGCTTTATCACAGGAGGGAATGGGAGGTGAGGCCATGGAGAAAGCTGGAGCAGAGGACTCCTGATTACTTCATGACCAGAAAGAGTGAGGCTCAGGGTGGAGAGTTGGCTTTTTTTTTTTTTTTTTTGGACAGTCTTACTCTGTCACCAGGTTGGAGTGCAGTGGCACGATCTTGGCTCATTGCAGCCTTCGTCTCCCAGGTTCAGGTGATTTTCCTGCCTCAGCCTCCCAAGTACCTGGGATTACAAGCACGTGCCACCACACCTGGCTAATGTTTGTATTTTTAGCAGAGACAGGGTTTCTCCATGTTGGCCAGGAGGCTGGTCTCAAACTCCTGGCCTTAAGTGATCCACCTGCCCTGGCCTCCCAAAGTGTTGGGATTACAGGCGTAAGCCACCATGACTGGCTTTTTTTTTTTTTTTTTTTTTTTTTTTTGAGACAGTCTCGCTCTTTTGCGCAGGGTGGAGTGCAGTGGTGCGTTCTTGGCTCACTGCAACCTCCACTTTCCAGGTTCAAGCAATTCTCCTGCCTCAGCCCTCTGAGTCACTGGGATTACAGGTGCCCACCACCATGCCTGGCTAATTTTTGTATTTTCAGTACAGAAGAGTAGAGAAGGGGGTTTAGTAGAGAAGGAGGTTTCACCATGTTGGCCAGTCTGGTCTCGACTTCCTGACCTCAAGTGATCCACCCACCTCAGCCTCCCAAAGTGTTGAGGTCACAGGCATAAGCCATCACACCCAGCCAGAGAATTGGCTTTTTAAGGTTGAACGTTGGTGGGAAGAAGCCATTAGGAGCAGATATAGCCCTTGAACAGAGGATGGGGCTGGGTTCTTAGAGACTGGTGGAGGCTGTCTATTCCAGGCTCCACCACATGGGCTGGGACCAAGAAAGAGAGAACTGGCAGCTGAGCTGGGCACGGACTTAGCTCTCCATTGCAGAGCACCTCTGCCCACCTGGATCCCAGAGTAATCCCTAAGCCAAGGCCTCTGCCAGGAGTCTTCCCAAGCTGTCCCCATCCCTGCCAGCCCAGTCTGACCTGCAGCAGCACAGGCTGATTATTTCTACCTGCAGTAGGCTATGCTGGAGACCAGGGGACTCAGAACTGCACCTGGCTTGGGCTCGGGTCCATTAGTCCCCGGGGAGACAGGCTGAAGTGCTTGCCTGTGAAATTAAAGCAGACTGGGTTGGCCCCCTGTTCTATATCCCAGTGGATGGATGAGCGGGGCAAGGACAGATGAAAGAATCCTGGGCGGAATTTCAGAAGACCTGGGGGTAGAGCTTTCTGGCCCTTTGATCCTGGGCAAGTCACTTAACTCCCCGAGGAGCCCCCAGTGTCCCCCATCTGGGCATGAATGAGAGCTGCTGGCAGGGTTGTCCTAAGGATTGGGTGGGCTGCCTTGTTTGTCCCGTGCGTGTGTTTACTGGGGGTGGGAAGCATGACAGTACCAGGAGTAAGAAGGCAGCCACATGTCTCGGGCAGCGTATGCACCCTGCCTCATGGAATCAGGGCTGCTGAGGAGAGGCCTGCAGGACGGGCCCGGGATGGTGGCCAGGTTCATGCGCATTTGGAACCGGCCCGCTCAGGGTCTCCTAGCAGCCCAGGCTCCGCCCCACTCCGGAGAGGCGGGAGTGGGGAGTGGTGAGTTGGGGGAGTTAACCAGAGGAGTTGATGCTTCTTCTCAACCCCCTGAAAAGCGAATTTGGCATGTGAGCACCCAGATCAGCCCTTCCCAGAGGGACTGACCGTGAGGAGGCTCCCTCTCAGGGATTAGTCCCCCATTCGGAGGCCGAAGTGTTCCTGACGCCGGGGCGGAGCTGAGCTCCAGAAGTCCGGGCGCGCACAGCTGCAGGGTCACGTGGCACGGCACCGGTTCCCCCTTCCTGCCAACGCTGCATTTGGCTCGGTCCCCGTCCATGGCGGCCCCTGGGACCCTGCGCTGAGCCCCGGAGGCCAGGGCGTCCGGGGCTGCGCCACTTCCGAGGGCCGAGCGTGAGTGTAGGGACCCCAGGACCCGACGTTGAGGGGATGGCAGGGGTGGAAAGGATTCGGCCTCAGCACGAGGGAGGCGGGCGGGAGAGGGGCCGAGGCTCCCGTCTCCCTGCCCGGTCCTGGGTCGCAGTCCTGGGCCGGAGCGAGGCCGCCAGGGAGTTGGCTACATGGGTGAACTTCTCGTCCCTTCAGGCTGCCCGTCCCGGCGGTGCGACACAGCCGGAAGGAGGAGAACGACGCGAAGGGTTCAACGGCCGGTCGCTGGAGCCCCCCGGGGCGTGGCCTCCCGCCTCCTCATCTGGGGAGGGCGGGGCTCCTTGCCCCCTGCCGCCGACTGCGACCCTTACAGGGGAGGGAGGGCGCAGGCCGCGCGGAGATGAGGAGGCTGCGCCTACGCAGGGACGCTTCGCTCACGTTGCTCCTCTGCGCCTCCCTGGGCCTCCTACTCTATGCGCAGCGCGACGGCGCGACCCCGACGACGAGCGCGCCGAGAGCGCGAGGGAGGGCTGCACCAAGGCCCACTCCCCCTCCCCGCGCGTTCCAGTTACCCGACGCGGGTGCAGCCCCACCGGTCTACGAAGGAGACACACCGGTGCCGCCCACGCCCACGGGACCCTTTGACTTCGCCCGCTATTTGCGCGCCAAGGACCAGCGGCGGTTTCCGCTGCTCATTAACCAACCGCACAAGTGCCGCGGCGACGGAGCACCCGGTGGCCGCCCAGACCTGCTTATTGCTATCAAGTCAGTGGCAGAGGACTTCGAGCGGCGCCAAGCCGTGCGCCAGACGTGGGGCGCGGAGGGTCGGGTGCAGGGGGCGCTGGTGCGCCGCGTGTTCTTGCTGGGCGTGCCCAGGGGCGCTGGCTCGGGCGGGGCTGACGAAGTTGGGGAGGGGGCACGAACCCACTGGCGCGCCCTGCTGCGGACCGAGAGCCTTGCCTATGCGGACATCCTGCTGTGGGCCTTCGACGACACCTTTTTTAACCTAACGCTCAAGGAGATCCACTTTCTAGCCTGGGCCTCAGCTTTCTGCCCCGACGTGCGCTTCGTTTTTAAGGGCGACGCCGATGTGTTCGTGAACGTGGGGAATCTCCTGGAGTTCCTGGCGTCGCGGGATCCGGCGCAAGACCTGCTTGCTGGTGACGTAATTGTGCAGGCGCGGCCCATCCGCACGCGGGCTAGCAAGTACTACATCCCTGAGGCCGTGTACGGCCTGCCCGCCTATCCGGCCTACGCGGGCGGCGGTGGCTTTGTGCTTTCCGGGGCCACGCTGCACCGCCTGGCTGGCGCCTGTGCGCAGGTCGAGCTCTTCCCCATCGACGACGTCTTTCTGGGCATGTGTCTGCAGCGCCTGCGGCTCACGCCCGAGCCTCACCCTGCTTTCCGAACCTTTGGCATCCCCCAGCCTTCAGCCGCGCCGCATCTGAGCACCTTCGACCCCTGCTTTTACCGCGAGCTGATTGTAGTGCATGGGCTCTCGGCCGCTGACATCTGGCTTATGTGGCGCCTGCTGCACGGGCCGCATGGGCCAGCCTGTGCGCATCCACAGCCTGTCGCTGCAGGCCCCTTCCAATGGGACTCCTAGCTCCCAATTACAGCCCCAAGGTCCTAACTCAGACCCAAGATGGAGCCGGTTTCCCAGGCAGATTATTGCTATGTATGTGGTTCTTCCCCGATCACCAGGTGCCTGTCTCCACAGGATCCCAGGGGATGGGGGTTAAGCTTGGCTCCTGGTGGTCCACCCTGCTGGAACCAGTTGAAACCCGTGTAATGGTGACCCTTTGAGCGAGCCACGGCTGGGTGGTAGATGACCATCTCTTGTCCAACAGGTCCCAGAACAATGGACATGTCTGGTCCTCCTAGTAGCAGAGAGGTGTGTTCAGGTGGGGTGGCAGGGACTCATGGAATTCTACCACACTGCTGGATTTGGAACCTCTAGGCTGACGCGGACGCATGCAGAGGCTCTCAAGGCCAGGCCCCAGAGAGAGGTGGAGGGGCTCCGGCCGCCACAGCCTTCATGAACCTGGCAGACACTCTGCCACAGCTCATCTGAAAACAGACATTGTGCTTCTCACAACCTCTCCTGGGCCCAGGTGTGGCCGAGCACCAGGGATGGAGCCATACATAAGGGACAAATGAGTGCACGGTCCTACCTAGTCTTCCCCCACCTCCTGAACCCACATAACAATGCCAGTCTCCCACTGGAGGCTGTATCCCCTCAGAGGAGCCAAGGAATGTCTTCCCCTGAGACGCCACCACTATTAATTTCCCATATTCTTTACCCCCTTGCTCAAAAAACCAATACCCACACTTAGTACAAACATCCCAGCAACAGCACATGGCAGGCCATTGCTGAGGACACAGGTGCTTTATTGGAGAGGGGATGTGGGCACGGGATAAGGAAGGTTCCCACATTCCAGGAGGATGGGAACAGTCCTGGCTGCCCCTGACAGTGGGGATATGCAAGGGGCTCTGGCCAGGCCACAGTCCAAATGGGAAGACACCAGTCAGTCACAAAGTCATGGGAGCGCCACACAAACCTGGCTATAAGGCCCAGGAACCATATAGGAGCCTGAGGCAGGTCCCCTGCACATTCATCATTAAACTATACAGGATGAGGCTGTACATGAGTTAATTACAAAAGAGTCATATTTACAAAAATCTGTACACACATTTGAAAAACTCACAAAATTGTCATCTATGTATCACAAGTTGCTAGACCAAAATATTAAAAATGGGATAAAATTATACATTTCTCTTCTCAATTCTTTTCAAAAGGATTAATATTTTTAAAGCACATATATGCTACTTTCCATTAGCAAGACCCATGAAGGGACTGAGCAGCCCAGCCTTCCTTGAGCCCCCAGAGGCTTTGAGCCATGAAATGGTTCAGCCAGGGGCCAGTGCCCAGGGTTGGGGCAGGGAGCCAGGCCACAGTGCAGAACAGAATGCTGAAACACAACAGAAGTAGGAAGATGTCTTTGGCTAAAACTTTGGCATTAAATAAAAGAGGCAAACAGCATGGAAACATGCAGCCCTGCCAGCCAGGTTGGGGCAGAGCAGGGGCACAGGCAATCTTGAAAGCTGACTCCAACAGGGGTGAGAACCAGGCCTGGGCACGTACCTGGATGGTAGAAAGCTGTGTTTCAACCAGTTTGGTGTGCCCAGGCAGGGAGCACGTGCAAGAAAGGAACAGGGAAGGGCAGGTGGGTCACCCTGGCCACAGCCAGCTCATCAAGTAACTAAAGTGGATGTAGTGCAAATGTTGCAACCAAGTACTACGGACACGCTACCTGCTTGCCTTAAGGGTCATGTGGCAATGTGGGGCCAAAGGCAGGACCTTGTCCTTATCCTGGGTGCCTATGTCCTCAGTCACAGAAAGAGCCCCAAGTCTTCCCAACGTGCATGGGACAAGGGTTGACGTGTCCTGCCTCCTTGCTTGTTCGTTGAGAGCTCCTGGGTCCAGGAATCAAGGCTCAAACTTTGTGCTTCTCTTTGCAGTCTGTGTCCCCTGCTGGCACCAGCAGGCCAAGGATGGACAGAGGAATATCTGGGCCACTCAGCCTATGGCAGAGCATGCAGCCTGAGCGCAATCTCAGAACATCACAACAGCCCTTCAACACTGGCCAGGTGTCCAAGAAAACCCACAGGGTGGTACAGAGGCCCACTGAGCAGGATGTGATGCACAGTTCCACGGGACAGAGGGGCATGGGTGGTGATGTCCCTAGGGGAGCTCCGCTGTTCTCAGGTGGCTACCAGGCCTAGGGGGGCCATACAGGGTCACCGAGGCAATGTGGTTGTTCTGCATGACCTGGTGTGAGAAGAGGACAGTGGGTCAAGGGGGAGGGGTAGAGGGATGTAGGCAGATCCTGTGCATGAGGGCTGGAGGTTGTGTGACACACCTGTACCTAAGGGCTAGACTTCCCAACTCCTCATCCTCCCCTGGTTCATGCTAAGGGCCCCTCTCTACTTGAGATCTGCCTGTTTCTCAACGGTTATACGCAGCCTTTACCAGGGCCATGTGTCCAGTCCTGGAACTGTTGGTGTCTGCTGGAGATACCGCATCCACAGGGAAAACAAGGGCAGCTCACTGTTCTCCCAAGTCAGTAGGGCCTCCAGAGCCACTCACTCCCCTACAATGCATTCGTTCACATGCCACTGGAGGGCCCCCAACACCCTCAGGTGGGCCCCACTTTCCCTGTGGTTTCCCATGTGGCTATACTCATGTTTTCAGATAGAAACTTGGGATTCATTACCTCCCATCTTATTGGATACAGACCACTGCTTTGGCCTCTGTGACCCCAGATTTCTCAACATCATTTTTGAACCTTCACTGGTAAGTGTGGGGAGGCCAGACATGCAGCAGACAGGGTTGCTGGAGAAGGATGAATCTGCCCACTATGGCAGTTAGGCCCTCCCCAGTTTCACTCCATCATTCACCTGGCTCTGCCATGACCAGCAACCCCCTAGGCAGTTTATTTCTAGGGCTTCCACAGCTTACCTCAAAGATCATTCGCTGAAGACCAAAACAGAATGTGGAACCAAATGGGTTGGTGTTGTTTGGGGAGGAAGACCTGAGGCCAGAGAATTCAGAATTAGAGGGGCAGACAGAGGCCACAGCCTTGAAACAAGGGATCCAGTGTTTTCTGGGGTGTGGGATACTGGCCAGTAGTCTCATGGCTGTGAGTGTATGTCTGTTTCCCACACAGGCCTGCAAGGTCCTAGGGGTAGGGATGGCCTCACTCAACTCAGAATTGTACATACAGAACCCAACAGGGCACAAAAAGTTACTGTGGAACTAGACTAGGGTAGTGAGGAGTCAAGAAGGCTCTCTTGAGTGAGAGAATCTCAGGCAGCATGGCAACCAGGAATGGGGCTGTGGACGTCAGCAGGCAGCAGCTTTGATGGGAAAAAGACAGCCCAGGCCAGCCAGCCAAGCCCTCCTTCCTTATGAATTCATAACTAAAGGTGAGAAGGCCCCCTACCTGGAGGTAGGTTTGGGAGACGGGAGCTACCCCTGGGGACAGCCTCTCTAGCACAGGTGAACACAGAGAACAGTTGACTCACTCTTAATGTGGAATGGGGCAGGAATTATGCTTGTGGCAACACCAGAAACTTCTATAATTTTTTTTTTTTTTTTTTTTGAGACGGAGTCTCGCTCTTTCGCCCAGGCTAGACTGCAGTGGTGCTATTTCGGCTCACTGCAAGCTCCGCCTCCTGGGTTCACGCCATTCTCCTGCCTCAGCTTCCTGAGTAGCTGGGACTACAGGTGCCCACCACCACGCCCAGCTAATTTTTTGTATTTTCAGTAGAGACGGGGTTTCACTGTGTTAGCCAGGATGGTCTCGATCTCCTGACCTCGTGATCCGCCCGCCTCGGCCTCCCAAAGTGCTGGGATTACAGGCGTGAGCCACCACGCCTGGGCAACTTCTATAATTTTTAAGCAACATCCACTGTGCCAGGCTTCCCTGGGCTTTCTGGGCTCTGAGGAGTCAGGTGGGATGGCCAGGGACATCAAACTCCCGCTCACCTGTGCAGAACAACAGGCTTCTCCACAGGGTGGCCCAGGAGCTCCTGGATGTTGTCCCACTGCAAGAGGGACAGAGGGGAGCAGGGGTTAGTAGGGACATGAACATGCCTGTGACCAATGGCTGGCCTAGAGGACACAGCCCCATGCTGCCTGCAGGTTCATGTCCACCTCATTCTCAGGCTGTGCCAGGTAGGAAGATAGGTGCTCACCTTGCTGTAGGTCGTGCATGTTTCTGTCTGACCGTCTGCGTTTTCTGAAAGGAGAAGACAGCAGGGCAGATTGGTAACTGGCCCAGCCTACCTGTGGCCCCAGCCCTAGGCAGGATCCAGACCTGGTGTCCCTTTGCACTGGGGTTGGAGTACATGGGGAGGACTAACAGGCTGTTTTGGAGTTCCAGAGTGGAAGAGGATGGAGGGGTGAAGGGAGGTCAGTCAGGTGTGAGCTACACCAACTGGCAGTGGGTGGCAGGCAACAAGGATAGGCTGGGGGCCCCTGGATGATCATCTGTAGATAAGAAACTCCCCCCTCCACAGGCCAGCAATCCCACAGTCAAAGACAAAGGCCTCAAGGGCCTCTGGGAGACTCAGACCAAGAACACTGCAGCCCCCAGAACAATGAGTGCACCCCAGAGGAACTGAGGCCATGGGCAGAGGCTCTACACGCCCAACTACTGCTTCGATTTTTCTCCCTTCTCATAGTGGAAAACAGACTCTAAAACCCCTCCCTTACTCTGAGAGCTTTCACTACTCACCTTTCTTTATGGCTAGTGGGATCTTGAACTCACAGCGATGATAACTAGAGAGAAGGCAGATGGGTAAAGGCTAGGCCTCCTAGAAGGCCTGGCCACTCCCATATTCCAACCCCATACCCCAGGAGAAACAGAACCAAACACACCTGCCCAAAGACCTGGCTCTGAGCCCCTGACAGTGTTCATTGAGAGAGGCCAGATTTAGGCATGGAAGTCAAACAGAAAAGATCTTGGCCCTGGGGTCTGGAGAGCCTATGACCTTGGATGAGACATCAAGCTTTCTGAACTGATTTCCCTATTTATAAAATGGGTTCAAATAGAGAGATATAAGGCACTGGACCCTGTGCCAGGAACACAGCAAGCACTCAGGAAATTCACTTCCCATGAAACAGCAAGAATTCAGATGTAGATAAATTAGTGAACACCCAAAGCCACAAGCTCTTTCCTGGGGGTTTCAGTCCAAAACTCACTTTACAGAGGGGAAGGTACAGACAGGTGTACTCACATGTTGAAATTATAATGCCCAGGGTAATTGGTGTGTAGAACAAACTTCTTCACTTTGTGTGTATTCGCATCAAAGAGGATGTCCTGGAATAGAAAACAAGGGTACTCAAGGAGGGAATGTTACTGAGGCAGGGCAGAGGCCTTTCCAAGGGCATGCCCAACTTGGGACATCCACTCCACTCCACAGTGAGAATGCCTGCAGGCATCACCTTTCTTCCAGACAACAGTCCAGGGGACAGGCCAACCAGCTTTTAGACATTTTCTTTTCTTTTTTTTTTTTTTAGACAGAGTCTCACTGTATCACCGAGACTGGAGTGCAGTGGCACCATGTCAACTTACTGCAACCTCCGTCTCCTAGGTTCAAGCAATTCTCCTGCCTCAGCCTCCCGAGGAGCTGGGATTACAGGTGCTCACCACCACGCCTAGCTAGTTTTTTTTTTTAAATTTTTTATTTTTAGTAGAGACGGGGTTTCACCATGTTGACTAGGCTAATGAAGTGGGGACCCAACCATCTACAGACCTGACAGGCACAGGGGCTGCAGCTACCAGTTCTTAGAAACAAAAACGTAAGGGAGATCCTTCCTGCCAATGGCACCTGATAAAAAAAATCTAACTGAGAGCAGATTTTGGCTCTAAGGCTACCAAGAAGATTGAGAGTCACTTTTTTTTTTTTTTTTTTTTTTGAGACGGAGTCTCACGTATGTCGCCCAGGCTGGAGTGCAGTGGCATGATGTCGGCTCACTGAAACCTCTGCCTCCTGGGTTCAAGCAATTCTCCTGCCTCAGCCTCCCCAGTAGCTGAGAATACAGGCGCACACTACCATGACCGGCTAGTTTTTGTAATTTTAGTGGAGATGGGGGTTTCACCATATTGGTCAGGCTGGTCTCGAACTCCTGACCTCAGGTGATCCACCCACCTTGGCCTCACAAAGTGCTGGGATTACAGGCGTGAGCCACCATGCTGGCCAAGTCACCTGGTTCTTGGCTCAAGGCCACCTGACTATTCTGAATTCCACGATCCATCAGACCCTCCTGGCTTCCATTACACACTCTGTGGGAGTCAGCAACTCCAGGAACTGAAGTTAGAGCCTGACCTCTTTCCAGGACTTGGACCTGGATTTGATGCCACCCAGTGAATATTTCCCTCCTATCCCCTACCCTTCCCAGCTTCATATCCATCTAACTGCTTGGGCCTGTGACCTCAGGGTCACCTCTGACTCTACCCCCGTACCCACAGCCAACTAAGTCCTACTGTGGCCAGTCCCTTCTCTCCATCTTCCCTGTCACCTATTGATGGCAGCAATGGCCCATCTGGAGTGGCCGCTGCGAGGATGCTGACTGCAGCAGGAGAAGTGTGGCCAGGACCTCTGTTTTCCCATAGAACTGTGCAGAGTCTGTGGGAACTGGGAACAGGTGAGAGCCCTGCCCTCTACTGAGTTGGCAGGGCAGGAGCCCATGATCCTCGGTGTAGCTGCAGCCTCCCAGCTGCAGCTCCAGACCCTGGCATCCCTGCACTCTCAGGGCCCCAGAAGGCCCCTTGTCCTGGCAGGCTTGAAAGTGTCTGCTTCCACTCCCTAGCCTCTCCCCACTCCCGGTGCCTGCTCTGGGGAGGAGCAAAGTTGTGGCTGAGCCCAGGCGCTGTCACAACCTGGCTGGGAGTTAACATGCTCAGGGGGGCACTGACACACACTAGCCCCCTGCTGCCTCGGCATGCACAGCATGGGCACCATGGATGGCATGTTGATGGCAGTAGGAAGCAGAAGGACTCCTGGGCGGAAAGGGCTGGGTCCCAGGTGAAACCCCACCTTCAAGCCAGGGATGGCCTAAGGCCTGGGGGCCGGGCTGCCAGCGCTGGGTAGAGTCTGTGGGTGGAGTGAGAATTTATGGTGCTTTTTGCGGGCCTGCTCATGGACCAATCAGCATGCACTTCCTCCCTTCTGAGCCCATAAAAACCCCGGATTCAGCCAGACTTGGACAGACGTCAAGACTACCAGCTGTGGGAAGGAGCTACCCACTTCAGGTCTCCTTGACTCCTCAGGACAACCTGCCTACAGAAAGAAGCTACCCACTATGAGTATTCTCTCTGCTGAGAGCTGGACACTCATAAGGACGACCTGCCTGTGGAAAGGAGCTGCCCACTATGGGTCTCCTCTGAACTGTTCTGTTGCTCAATAAAGCTCCTCTCCTTTTTGCTTACCCTCCAGCTGTTTGCATACCTCAATCTTCCTGGACGCAGGACAAGAACTTGGGACCCACTGAATGGTGGGACTGAAAGAAGTGTAACATAAATAGGGCTGAAATGCCCTGCCCCGCTTTCCCCATTGCGAGCAACAAGAAGAGCTGCAGCCCTTCAGGAAGCCCAGACCTAGGAGCTCCCCGAGCCAGAGCTGTGACACCCTGTTTGGGGCTCTGTGGTTCCTGGTGTCTCCAAGCTTCCGGGCCTCACTGTGTTCTCCTTGTCCAGACACAGGTGCCAGCAATGGAAGCTGCTTGCAGTACATGTGATCTAGCCTTACCCTTACATGGAGCCGGTGCCTATGCTGGCGCCTGGAGCTGCTCGCCCCACCACAGCAGTCAGCGTGCGTGGCTGGGCGCAGTGGCCGGACGCCACATTCACTCGCTCACACCCCTTGCCATTCCATGCCTGGTTTGCCCTTGGCAGGCATGGGATCCAGGCCGGTAGCGTGAGCCAAGCGCAGCCTGCCAGGCTGAGTGAGCGGAATGAGCCCAGTGGGACCAAGCAAAAATTGGGGCAAAGGCGCCACCGGCCACAGAAGTTTCCAGCTGGAAAAGCAACACCCTAAAGTTCTCGAGATACTATCATCACTGGCCCTTGAACCAGAGGTCCAGCTGCAACAGCACTGTTCCCTCCTGCCGCCATCCTACTCTCAGGAGTTCATGACCCGACAGCAGCTACACTACTACTCTTGGCTCCTGTGTTTGGTCTTTCCCACTTGGAGAGACTCAGTCTCTCCTCACTCCCTCTCTGGAATCTACTCTTTGCTGCCTCAGGACCTCAGACCCTTGAAAACTCAAAGGTTACAAGACCCATGGTCCAGGCCAGCCCTGCCCTCTGAGATGTTTCCTGCTGAAACACTGTTTACACAATCATTTCTCATGTCTGCATCTTACCCACCAGCTGGACTGTCCGCACTGGCCAGCTACCAGCTACATCCAGCTCCCTGGGTCTAGAGCACAGGGATACAGCAATGCCTCTGGGGTGTCCTCTAAAAATACACAAGCACACCTCACTGTCTCCAAGCCTTTTCAGTCTCCATTTTGTGACTCAAGACGACGGTCCTATGCTTTACAAAAGGGTAGTTCCCCAAACAGCTTAATCTAAATGATTTCCAAGGCCTCCATCTGTGGAACATATTTCCCTCAGAAAAGAAGTCAATATGTACCAGGGAACCTGGCGTTCCTGAGCAATCCTGGTTGCAGGAAAGGCCTACTTTGGAGTACCAGAGCCTATGCAAAACAACCCTGGGCAAAGCCAGCTGGCACTAGGTTCTCCAATGCCCATGGTTCCAGCTGCATGTGGACACACAAATCTGCAAAAGTGCACTGTCCACCCCAACAGAAATGAAGGGCTTCTCTGAGGAATCACAACTTACCACTCCAAGAGTGAAGTAGTTAAAAAAGTAGTCATTGCACTTCGATGGAACTTGTTTATGAGGGGAAGGAGAATGAATTTTCATCTGTAGGGAAAAAATAACCATAAATTAAAATCCATCCCTCTAATATAGTTCTGGATTAACATAAAGTCTACAAATTGTGCCCGTAACATTAAGCTGCGGTACAAGCAAGAGTGTGGGGAGTCTCAGCTCCTAGTGCTGACCAATCTAGGAGGAGAGGGGGCCAGCTGTCATTGATTATGGACTGCCTTGGTCTCCAAGGAAAGGTAGGCACTGTGGAGAGGGACAGAGTCAGGGTAATTAGACTACAGGGGTTAGAAAACAGTTTTCAATTTACTTTACCATTAGCTTTAATTAGAACAACTTCTATGGGAAAATAGCAAACAGTTTACATTTACTCAATATTAAATTGGTGTTGATTTAAAAAAAGAGGGAGAGAGACTGCAACATAATTCCCCTACCTTGTCTTCTGATTTATAGAAGACTTTGTGTGGAGAGCCAAGCATGCTAAGAACATCTTGGCAGGAATCACCAAAATACACTGAACGTTCAAATACCCGCATCTTGGCATCTGCTAATAGGCCAGGTCCACAACCTGCAAAAAACAAGAGAGAGGTTGTCAGGTTATGGTTAGGACCAGAGACCCTCTCTGGGGGCCCCAGAGAAGCTACTGGCTTCATGCTACATTATTAGGTCTGGCAAGGGGCAAGACTGCATGTAAGCAGAAACATCAGGTCACCAGGGCTTAAGACTATACAGGAGATCACTATCTATTCAAAATAATGCCAGGGACTTACTCAATCCCCCACATGTGACATGAAGCTCTGAAGACTTCATTCACTTATTCATTCACTAACTATTTTATTGCCTACCATGTGCTAGGACATTGTGCTAGATGTTGAAGAAACAAAAGTGAACAAAAGCAGTGCAGTTTCTGACCAGACATGGTGGCTCACTCCTGTAATCCCAGCACTTTGGGAGGCCAAGGTGGATGGATTGTTTGAGGTCAGAGTTCGACACCAGCCTGGGCAACATGGTGATACCCTGTCTCTACAAAAACATACAAAAATTAGCTGGGCATGGTGTTGGGTGTCTGTAGTCCCAGCTACTTGGGAGGCTGAGGTGGGAGGATCACTTGAGCCCGGGATGCAGAGGTTGCAGTGAGCCAAGATCACACCACTGCACTCTAGACTGGGTGACAGAGACAGACTCAAAAAAAAAAAAAAAAAAGGCAGTGCTGTTTCTTCCCCATAAGCTCCATCACTGGAGCTTATGTGTGCTGGAGAAGACCTTAATCAGATCATCACACAACTATGGTAAGATGCAAAGATTTATGTTAAGAGGTACTTCTTGGCCGGGTGCGGTGGCTTCTGCCTATAATCCCAGCACTTTGGGAGGTCAAGCGGGGTGGATTGCTTGAGCTTAGGCATTCAAGACCAGCCTGGGCAACATGGTGAAACCCTGGCTCTACAAAATATAATACAAAAATTAGCTAGGTGTGGTGGCACATTTCTGCAGTCCTAGCTACTTGGGAGGCTAAGGTGGGAGGATCACTTGAGCACCGGAGGCAGAGACTGCAGTGAGCTAAGATCACACCACTGCATTCCAGCCTGGGTAACAGAGTGAGACACTGTCTTTAAAAAAAAAGAAACAAAAGAAAAGAAAAGAAAAAGAAAAAAAAGATACAAAAGTACTCTCAATGGTAACCCCTAATAGAGACACTGAACCTCTAAGACTGCTCTATCAACAAGTAGAGTGAAACATGCATTACTTGACTCCCTAATTCTACAAAAACACCTGACAGAGCCCTCCAACCCAGACAAGAGCCATTATCACTCAAAAGGGACAAAGCAGCTAAGTAGAGGAATAAAAGACCTTCTGATTTGCCAAAAGTTTATTCTTTGGGAAGAACCTTTAAGCTCTGACTTTTTCTAATACAACATTTCAGAAATGATTACAGTTAATGACACACACACAAACACACAGATGTAGAAGTGGTTGTAGCACAGTAATAGACACACCAACAGTAAACATTTCCCCATTTTGTGGAGGGGGAGACAAGGCGTTTTGCTCCCAGCCCCCAGCAAAAAAAAAAAGGAAGCAAAGAATCTGAAAAGGATTGTAATTCCTGGTGCCATGATAATCACTGACACCATCTTACTCAGCACAAGGCTTTACAGCTGTCAAAGTTCTCTCATGTGTAACAATCCATTTGCTATATACAGAAGGTTTAGAGAACCCAAATCTGAAATAACTAGGTACTGAGTTCAACTAACCCAAGAATCTCTATTCTCAGCGAGTATACACTGAGGGGCAAATAAAGGCTTAGGCAAGCCTGGGTGACCTATAGAACCCACCAAAAGTCCTGTCAAGCTGGACTGTGGGCCCAAAGTATCCAGTGGCCTAACACATTTCTTCAGGTGCCAGATACGTGTGGATGACAGATGGGGGCTGCAGGGAAGGAACCCTTTACAGGTGAGTCTTCTCTTTTGTCTCCCTCTGCTTGAAGTATATCCAGGTAGAATTACCCCCAGTTTCAGGCTACTTTTTAGATTGTGATTCCCCAGAGTGTATCTTTCTACAAATTATTGTGGAGACCCAGATGGCTGAACTGACTCCCTGCATTAAAACCATCACTGCAGCCATATTCCATAAGGAAGGATATGAGAAATGAGTGGGTCAAGAAACTTGTGCTTGCCACAGGAAACTCTCAGTGAAGACGATAACCCTCTGAGGCCCTGACTTAACAAATCGTTTGCCCTGCTGACAGTGTAAGCAGTGAGCAGTGTGACTGCTAGGAATGTGCTGTACAAGGTGGCAGACATAATCGGCTGGGAGTCCACCCTTAACAGGCTCCTCCTGCTGTCATCTGGGATGATTAATGACCCTGGTCCTTGACCACCCTGCTGTTTCAAGCAGTGATCCTCTTGGGCAAAAACATACTAAATCACTTGACCTTGCTGTCACATCTCAATTCTCTCAAAAACAATGGCTCATGCTGGGCGTGGTGGCTCACACCTGTAATCCCAGCACTTTGGGAGGCTGAGGCGGACAGATCACTTGATGTCAGGAGTTTGAAACCAGCCTGGTCAATATGGTGAAACCCCATCTCTACTAAAAATACAGAAATTAGCCTGGCGTGGTGGTACACGTCTGTAATCCCAGATACTTGGGAGGCTGAGGCATAAGAATTGCTTGAACCCAGAAGGTAGAGGTTGCAGTGAGCTGAGATCGTGCCACTCCACTCTAGCCTCAAAAAATAACAATGACAACAACAAAAATCCCAAAACCACAGCTCAAGTGTGATACTCCTTTAAGTGGCTGTTCTGTCTTGGCTAGAAAATCACATTTTAAGAAATTCTTAACCTGGAGGTTGTGAACTATCTAATCATTCACAGAAGTGCGCTCAGAGTTTATATACCAGATTCTTAATAATTAAGACCCATTTGGGAGGCTGAGGTGGGAGGACCGCTTAAGGCTAGGAGTTTGAGACCAGCCTGGGCAACACAGGGAGACCACATGTCTACAAAAAAATAGAATTAACTGAGTGTGGTGGTGGTGTGCACCTGTAGTCTCAGTTTCTTTGGAGGCTGAGGCAGGAGGATTCCTCGTACCCAGGAGTTAAAGGCTGCACTTAGCTATGATGGTGCCACCGCATTCCAGCTTGGGTGACAGCGGGAGACCATGTCTCAAATAAAGAAAAAAGCAGCAAAAAAACCGCCCAAAAAAACCAAAAAAAAACAATGCCTCAGAGACTGATGCAGGAAAACAAATGCTGGTTGGTTAGGCTATGAGCTCCATGAAGGTTCTCAGCTATCTTTATGGGAACAAACTCCACACTGAAGCTCCCAGTCCCATTAAGCACAATTCACAACCAAAAGCAGCCGACATTGGCCAGGCATGGGAAAGTCACAAAATGAGGCATGGATCCTGGAGGGACCAGCTACTGAAGGTGGCAACTCTTTTTTTCTTTTTTTTGTAAGACGGGGTTTCGCTCTTGTTGCCCAGGCTAGAGTGCAATGGCGCTATCTCGGCTCACTGCAACCTCCGCCTTCCAGGTTCAAGCGATTCGCCCATCTTAGCCTTCTGAGTAGCTAGGATTACAGGCGCGCATTACCACGCCTGGCTAATTTTTGTATTTTTAGTAGAGATGGGGTTTCATCATATTGGTCAGGCTGGTCTTGAACTCCTGACCTCAGGTAATCCGTCTGCCTTGGCCACCCAAAGTGCTGGGATTACAGGCATGAGCCACTGCGCCTGGCCAACTCTGTCTTTTCGTTGTTGTTGTTGTTGCTCGTGGTTGGCAAAACTCTTGACAAAGTGTGGCCAAACCACAATTCAACAAGTCCCGTCTGCTTGCCTATGTTGAGAACTTGGCATTAAGGGTAGAAAAAGGGAGCCAGGCATGGTGGTGCGTGCCTGTAGCCTACTCAGGAGGTTAAGGCAGGACTGCTTGAGTCCAGGAGTTCAAGGCCACAGTATTCCACTGCAGCACACAGGTCTCGGCAATACAGGGAGAAAAGCTGGGTGTAGCAGCTTGCACCTGTAATCCCAGCACTTTGGAAAGCCAAGGAGGGAGGATTCATTGAGCCCGGGAGTTCAAGACCATTCTGGGTAACACAGAAAGACCCATCTCTACATACACAAAAATTAACTGGGCATGGTAGCACGTGCCTATGGTCCTAGCTACTGGGGAGAGGCTTAGGTGAGATCACTTGAGCCCAGGAGTTTTGAGGCTGCAGTAAGCTATGATCACACCACTGCACTACAGCCTGGATGACAGAATGAGACTATCTCTTTTAAAACAAAACAAAACAAAACAAAACAAAACAAAACAAAACAAAAGGTAGAAAAAAGGGGAGAGCTGGCCAGGTGCAGTGGCTCATGCCTGTAATCCAGCACTTTGGGAGGCCGAGGCGGGCGGATCATGAGGTCAGGAGTTCGAGACCAGACCAACATGGTGAAACCCCGTCTCTACTAAAAATACAAAAATTAGCTGGGTGTGGTAATGCGCGCCTGTAATCCCAGCTACTTGGAAGGCTGACGCAGGAGAATCGCTTGAATCTGGGAGGCAGAGGTTGCAGCAAGCTGAGATCGCACCACTGCACTCCAGCCTCAGCGACAGAGCAAGACACTGTCTCAAAAAAAAGAAAAAAAGGAAAAAGGGGAGAGTAGTAGCACTGCAACCCACAGGATGCATCTTCAGGAAACACTTGGGAACTGCCACGAAGCTATATAAGCACACAGCAGGCCTATGTGCATGCTGAGAGAAGCAGTGCTGTTGCTTATTAAGATTTGCTAATTAAAGACTATGTCCAGTCCCTTGATAAAACAAAAGCTTTAACCATAAACATCTGCATAATTTGTCTTCTACCAACTATGTGGCAATGGACTGAATGCTTTTGTTCCCCTAAAATTCATATGTTGAAATCCTAACCCCCAAAGTGATGGTATTAGGAGGGGAGGGCTTTGGGAGGTGATTACATTATGGAAGCAGAGACCTCAGGATTGAGATCAGTGCCATTACAAAACAGACTCCACGGAGTTAGCTAGCCCCTTGCACCATATGAGGAAGTCTCTTCTATGAACTAGGCTGCAGGCGCATCCAGATACTGAATCTGCCAGTGCTTTGATCTTGGACTTCCCAGCCTCCAGAACTGTAAGAAATACATTTCTGTTGTTTAGCAGCCACTCAGTTTATGGTATTTTGTTACAGCAGCCTGAATGGACTAAGACACATCCTAAACACATGGGATTTTAGACTGTCTCAACATAGGTATAATGGGGAATGTACCAACCTCAAAGCCAGTCACTGACCTGCAGCAAGTAGCCGAAGTCGTAAACCTGCAGGTCCAGTTCCATCTCGAAGAACATCTACACTCTCAGCATACACATTGCCCAGGAAACAGCTCAGAGGCATTATGGGAGCCCTGGGGACAGGCACAGAATGAGCAGAGGCTTGGTTCTTTCTCCTAGGCAGCCCAGGCCTTAGCATGAAACTCATGCTCCTTACACTTACTTGGTATCCTGTAGGCTGTTGCCACTGTAGATATACATTCGTTTTACAGTTGCTCCATGGGGTATCTGGAGAGAAGCCAGGCCATGGGCAAAATTGGGCTGCAAACAAAGGTCAAGAGTTTTACTTAGGGCACTACAGGTCATGGGACTCAGGCTCTGGTCTTCCCTGTCACTCATGGTCTTCAAGAGCTGCTCAGGTCAAAGGGTCCAAAGCGCATCCTCAAACCTGGCTGTCTGGCTCTGGGTCAGTAAACTCCCCAAAACCATGCAAGTCCACCTTTAATTCTGCTTGGTTTTCCTTTCCTTTTCTTTTTCTTTTTTTTTTTTTGAGACAGAGTCTCACTCTGTTGCCCAGGCTGGAGTACAGTGGCATGATCTCAGCTCACTGCAACCTCCACCTCCCAAGTTCAAGTGATTCTCCTGCCTCAGCTTCCTGAGTAGCTAGGACTATAAGCATGCACCACCACAACCGGCTAACTTTTTGAGATGGAGTCTTGCTCTGTCACCTAGGCTAGAGTGCAGTGGCACAATCTCGGCTCACTGCAAGCTCCGCCTCCCAGGTTCATGCCATTCTCCTGCCTCAACCTCCTAAGTAGCTGGGACTACAGACGCCCGCTACCATGCCCAGTTAATTTTTTTTGTATTTTTAGTAGAGACAGAGTTTCACCATGTTAGCCAGGATGGTCTCGATCTCCTGACCTCATGATCCGCCCACTTCGGCCTCCCAAAGTGCTGGGATTACAGGCGTGAGCCACTGCGCCCGGCCTTTTTTTTTTTTTTTTTAATATTTTTGGTAGAGACAGGGTTTCACCATGTTGGCCAAGCTGGTCTCCAACTCCTGACCTCAAGTGATCCTCCCGCCTTGGCCTCCCAAAGTGCTGAAATTACAAGCGTGAGCTACCACACCCGGTCAGTTTTCCTTTTCTTCATAGGGGAAAATGCAGAAATGCTTCCTTAATTAAAATAAGCATTACGAAAGCTTATCATTTTCACAGCCCTAAGAATGAATGAAATGTTTGCAAAAATAAAGGTAATTGAAAATCCAGAGGATGAAATCTCCAAATTCTAGGTAACCAGGAAAACTGCTGATTAGGAGTTTGAAAATAAGGAATGAATGAACTTATCTCTGAAAAGTGAGCCTGACCTCACTCCATGGTGGCAAATATCCTCTTCCTGGGAATGCCAGCCTGAGCATTGTTCTTCCTCTGTCAGTCCCACCCACTCTGCCCCTTCCTTGTCCCGTAAAGAGCTCAAATACATGGAAACCAAAGAAAGTCTGCCTATCTAATACCCACTCCTCTATCCCCATCCCATGACACCATCTGCTGAGCCATACCACACAGACACTGGGCAACAAACACCAGGGGACAGGAAGGGCTAACCTCATACTTTGGAGCCTCGGTCCATGAGTCTAACTGAAAAGAGAAAGACAGTCCTCTGAAGTTGAGATGGAAGAGCTGCTCAGCGGAGTTGTACACTGTTGGGGGTGGGGGAGAAGAAAATAACATGGTTGACTGGCATCTGAAATGGCTAACATAAACCAGCCTGGCAGGGAGTAATGACTGACAACACCTTCCTTGTGGCTTGTTTCTGAACTGACCTACTAAGTTGAAAACAAGGGGGAGGATCTTTCCTTCACACCCAAGTACCAACCCCACAATCCTATGGGAGCCTGACTCCAGCAAGTGGGGTGGCATGGCACTACTGGGCAGGTTTATTGCTATGAACTGCCACTGATGACCAGAGGAATCAGATGGGCTTGGCTTACCTCCAGGATGGGTTGCGCCAAAAGACTGGTCAATCTGTTCAATGGTAGGAGCTATGGCCTGAGAATTAAAATGCACGCCGCTGAAAAACAAAAATATTTTTTAATACTAGGCTTCACAAGATGGGCTCACAGATCATGTGAGATGATAGTAGCTGGGAGAGTTATTTTTAAGATGCAGGCAGGTGAGTCTCTAATTATATCAAAATACAAAGTTTAATTAGAGAACTTTTAAGTAAGAGAATGAGGTCAGGAGAAGGTCAATTCTCATGAGGCTGATACACAGAGTTGATCCTCTGGGGCTTTAAGACACCAGTGACTCTTAAGAAGAGGGTAGAGAAGAGAAGCCACCAGACTCTGAGGTATGAAAGCCCCAGTAAAACTAAAAGACAACCAGAACCTGCAGGGGCCAGTGGTACCACACATTTGCTTGTCTACTCCTCTATCAGCAAAACTGCCTGAGCCTGCCCCAGGAATCAGGTCCTCTTCACACTCTCAAAAAGGGAAAGGGAAGCCAGTTAAGGAGACTTACTGAAAGGAGTATTCTATCGCTTGAACCCAGGAGGCAGAGGTTGCAGTGAGCCGAGATGGCGCCACTGCACTCCAGCCTGGGCGACAGAGAGAGACTCCGTCTCAAAAAAAAAAAAAAAAAAAAAAAAAAAGGAGTATTCTAGATTTTTAGATGGGGCATGCTGCCTTGCCATAATGGGGGATCAACAACTTTGGATTGTGCATGTCATTCCCGCTGTAATTCTAAAAAGTACATTAGAGCTCTAAAATGGTGGTCTCTTTGGCATTCTCTTCAGCACAGGATTTGAAGTCAGACCTATCTGGTTTGTACCACCTCTATTATTCATGAAAACATGAAAAGAGGTGATAAGAGAGGCTGTCAGGGGGAGGGCAGCTATGACCGAGGAGACTGTCACATCACCTCTGAGCTGAGGTCTGGCTTTGTTGAGTGGATTAAGTTAGATGACATATACGTGAAGTGTTAAACACATCACGTATTCTTAATGAGGTTTACTTCTCTTCTCCAGGAAACTGAGCAGGCTTGAAGGTTGCCTCAGGAAATCATGGCACCAGGCTGTAATTCACATCTGTGACAGATGTGAATCTTTACTAACTTAACGAAGGTAGTATATATGGACTGTCTATACCAAGTGTGACATATACCAGCAGGGGAGAAAACTTACCAATATTTTAACTTTACTTTAGTCAAATCATACACTTCGATCACCTAAAAAAAAGTTTAAGAGTTGTCAATGCTCTGAAGGTGATGAGAGACTAAAAACAATTAAAAATACATTTATAGAATAACTAGTAAAAAAAAAAAATCTATTACTAATAGAAATTTTATGGAAGCACTGCATGTTGTCTTTTGTTCTCATTTAAAATTTTTTTAAAAACTTTTTGTAGAGATAGAATCCTAGCAAAACTAAAAGACTATGTTGCCCAGGCTGGTCTCAAACTCCTGGGTTCATATGATTCTCCTGTCTTAGCCTTCCAAAGTGCTGGGATTACAAGCATGAGCCACCACAACAGTCCTTTGTTCTCATTTTGAAACTGAGGAGAAAACACACAGCATAACCTCCTCACCCTCTCCTAGTGGACTGCTCAACAGATGTCCATGGATGCTCTGGGTCAAGGCTCTTACATGCAATCCACTCCTGGGTCAGGCTGGAGCACACACCACCCTATAGGACAATGATCTCTTCTACAGACATGAAGCTTGTTAAAGCTCTGCTTTGGACACTAAGCTCCCTTCCTCCCATCTCATACTTTGCTGCATTTTAAAACCCAGGTCGGGTTGCTTTTGAAAATAGCTTATTTTCGCTGGGCACGGTGGCTCACGCCTGTAATCCCAGCACTTTGGGAGGCCCAGGTGGGTGGATCACATGAGGTCAGGAGTTCCAGACCAGCCTGACCAACATGGTGAAACCCTGTCTCTACTAAAAATACAAAAATGAGCTGGGTGTGGTGGCACACGCCTGTAATCCCAGCTACTCAGGAGGCTGAGGCAGGAGAACTGCTTGAACCCGAGAGTTGGAGCTTGCAGTGAGCCGAGATCACGCCACTTGCCCTCCAGCCTGTGCGACAGAGTGAGATGGATGGATGGATGGATGGATGGAAGGATGGCAGGGAGGGAGGAAGGAAAGAAGGAAGGAAGGAAGCTTATTTTGAAGTTGATTTTGTTTACAAAACAAAAAGATGGAGGGGGAGGTCTATCCTGTTAGAAAGCAAGCCATAATATTTGTCACACAAGTGTGACAGTATTCAGTTATGTCCCTGATGAAGAGGATCTGGTTGAAACAAGAAAGCCTCAGGACCTTTGTGAAGCTTGCTCTTTAACGGGTTCAGCCTCAGATGAAATTCAAAGAACTCAGGGCAGGGCAGAGATAAAGGAAAAGGCATCACCTAACACTCCGCCATCAGTGGTGCCAAGTAATAAGCACTATGAAGTCCTCCATGCAATGGTGTCAAGGGTTTGGCAGCCAGCAGCACAAGTAGGGGCTCAGAGCACTATCTACCATCCTCTAGCTGGGAGGTTTGGCTCTCATTGTGGAGACACAAGCAGAGCTGGCTCAATATGTCTGTCCTGCCAATCTGACCCTGATTGTGGAAGAGGCTGTGGGGCATTGTATGCAGGAATATCTGGCACTGCCACAGAAACTGAGACATAATAGATAGTAGGTTCACTTTTGGCCAGAGACCCTATCCCTAACTTTATTTAGAGACCACAACACTGAAACAAATCGGAAACTTCTTGCCTACAATGTAGCTCTTTTGATCCTATCTGCTAGAAAGAACTGCTCCCTCTGCTAGGCCATCACAGCACTGGAATGAACCCTTTCCTCCCTCCTTGTGTACTCTATTAACTGGTCCACTAAGTTAAGCCCCTTGAGGGACTCATTAATTTGCATAGGGAAGGTGTTTAATTCATGTTAGACAATTCTGCCTGGTGTGAAGCTTGAAAGCATGAAAAGAAGTGCCAGGAGGGGCTGTGGAAGGAAGGGCAGGGGAACAGCTATGATTCAGAAGATAGCCAGTGTCCCCTTCAGAATATCTGGGCATGGGAGTATACCATGCCAAACTGGCATGCCATTTCACTGAGGCTTGTCTAGCAGAGGGCCTCTACCTTCAGCCAGAAGGCTCATAGCAGGCGCAGGCACTCACCTCCCTCACTTCTATCCCTACAGCTGGCCAATCATCCCCCAAAGCTTCCCACCACCTGCCCTGTGCAAGTGAGCCTGTATGATGTTCCTCCTGTATCACTGGCACCCCACCTGCCAACAGCCATATAGATCCAACACATACAGGTGCTTCGACCCTGCCTGAACAACAGGAAAACAGTGGACCAGAGCTAATCACAGGGCACGAAGCAGTACTTGTGGCAATGGACCCAGAGTGCTGGCCATCCTGGAGTCCTTCATGTTACCAGGAGCATCAATAAGCAGATTTCATCTCTTGGAGCTTGCTGCACTACAGGGACAAGCCCCTGGGAAGGTTAAAGCCCATAATTTTCCACCTCTGGGCTACAGAAGCTCCTGATTTCCCCAGAGGGGATGAGATGTGGCAGCAGCCAAGATAAAAATGGAAAAGACGGGTGGCTGTAAAGGTTGTGACTTATAAAGCCTCATTCCACAGGGCTGTCTCTCTTAGGCTTGAGGCAAGGGGTGGGGAGCAACTGTAGGAGGCAGTATCAGAAGAGGCAGATTCTGAAGGTGTTGGATGGAAGGGCAGGAAGACAGGTCAGGTCACGCTGGTGCCAACCAAAAACATCTGGGTGATTACTTGCTCAGTTTCCAGAAGACTCAGGCAGGACCCCAGTCTCTCCTTCATGGGGATCCCACAGAAAGCAGAAGAGGATTGCCGGTTCGATTTTATCTCCTTTCCTATCCAAAGGTACTTCCCATTCCTCACACTTCTGTACATTTCTTCAGCTTTTCTCATTTATTTCCCAGACCCATCAACAGAGCCTAAGTGGTCAGCTACCACATATTGTCAATATTGAGTTAAAAGCCTGGCATCAGGTAGCCTACTTATCCTCTCTGTCCCTCGGTTGTCTTGCTAGTAAACAGTTCCTATTCACAGGCGTGTTAGGATTAAATTAGAAAATGCGTGTGAAACACCCAGCCATGTGCCTAGTATATACTAAGCACTCACTAAACGTATGACATTGTCTTCACCATGCTGTGATTCTGTGGGCTGCTGGCCATCCCTTTTGTTGCCTATTTAGGTTACTTCCAGCTTCTCATTACTATGAAATGCCATTACACTCTGGTGTCACATGACTAACCTGTGAGGCCCAGGCATTTATAAACAGAGTATATTATAAACAGACTGGGCTGGGTACGGTGGCTCACACCTGTAATCCTAACACTTTGGGAGGCCAAGGCAGGTGGATCATGAGGTCAAGAGATCGAGACCAGCCTGGCCAACATGGTGAAACCCTGTCTCTACGAAAAACACAAAAAATTAGCCGAGCGTGGTGGCACGCGCCTGTAGTCCCAGCTACTCAGGAGGCTGAGGCAGGAGAATTGCTTAAACCTGGGAGGCAGAGCTTGTAGTGAGCCAAGATTGCCCCACTGCATGCCAGCCTGGGCAACAGAGTGAGACTCTGTCTCAAAAAAAAAAAAAAAAAAGACTGGGCTGGGCGCGGGGGCTCATGCCTGTAATCCCAGCACTTTGGGAGGCTGAGGCGGGCAGATCACAAGGTCAAGAGTTCGAGACCAGCCTGGTCAACATGGTGAAACCCCGTCTCTACTAAAAATAAAAAAAATTAGCCAGGTGTGGTGGTGTGCACCTGTAGTCCCAGTTACTCAGAAGGCTGAGGCAGAAGATTGCTTGAACCCAGGAGGTGGAGGTTGCAGTGAGCCAAGATCGAGCCACTGCACTCCAGCCTGGGTGACAGAGCTAGACCTCATCTCAAACAAAACAAAATAAAACAAAAAAATAGACTGGACTGAAACAGGTATTAGCAAATTGCCCTCAAATGCCAATTAAGATAGCTCCACATATTAGTAAGTTGTTTTATTACATTTCCTCCTCAGGGTTAAAGAATCAACTCATTGCTGGTGTTATTAACCCAAGCCCCAGCATTCTAGGAAGAACAGTTTCCATTTTCTAACCAAGTTACAGTGTTTGACAAAAGAATAAAGTAAAATTATCTTGTTTTCCTGGACATGAAAGCCCCTTCCCCACAGCATGTTTCCCAAATCTTCAACACTCTTTCACCTTCCCCTCTGGAGCCTGGGAAAGCAGCTCTTCCCAGCCTCTTTCTGACCATCCCAACCACTTCCATTTTCCCTCTTTTTAGGGGAACGGGCACAGCTTCAGTTCCCTACATTGTAGTGATCTCTGAACTAAAGAAGTCCACACCTACTTATAAGTTTTTGAAACATCTCACAATAGCACATACTAATCAGCTCCAGAAAGACTGGCCCAGCTGGACATGAAACATTAGTTGTCATTTATAGTTACCTTAAGTCTCTGATTGAAAGCATCAAACAGTAGTTTGATCCCGTCCTGAGTCAGGTTAAGAATGAGGTCATGGCTTAGAGGAGACTACAAAACAAAAATAAAACACATTCTGAGTAACTGATTTATTCACTGAACACCTACTGAAAGCCTTACAATATAAATGCAACACACAGGGAATATCTAAGTGCAGGCAGTCCCTCTCTCCTCCAGCTAATGTGCTTGGAAACCAGAAAAAAACTGCTGCATGAATACATGGTGTTTTTTACTTCTAGCCTGCAGCTGCTGTTTCTTAATATCGGATGAAAAGAGCCTCTCCCTTCTGGGCTTGAGTAAAAATACCTGGGAAAAGGGACAAAGTTATATGAATATACAGGTCATTTTCCTTTCAGGATCCAGGGTCCACATATGCAGTATGAAGTTCATTGCCATCAAACCTACAGAGCAGTTGGTGAGGAATACACGTCATGTGAAAAGGCCTAGTCCAGGATCTAAACTCAGTAGATACTGCTTATGCCTATCAGCTGAACCTACATCCATTCACACTCGGGCTGTTTGTACCATCCACAGGCAACACATTTTTATTCTTTGATGGTTTAGATCAAATTCTAGGACAAAGAAATATACTGTGATCTGATTATGAGATGACCCTCTTATCCCTCTTCTCTCTCCCACCAACCTCCCATCCCATTTCATATGTGCTTCTTCCTGAAAAGCCTAAATCTAAGATCTAAAGAGTCACATTTCTGCATTTGCCCCCTCTGAATCCTGGGGGAGGGGAGTAGCAGAACAAAGCAGTGAATAGAACCCTGGTGACCTTAGGTAACTCTCAAAACTTCTCTAAGCTCTGGTTTCTTCATAGGAATACCTTCATCCCTTCCCTCCAGGGTTGCTAGGAGGACAGAGACAGTAGGTCAGAAAGCACCTAGCCCAATACCGAGCACACAGCACTCTCCTCTTGTGCCTGCCCCATCTGCGTGCTTCTGGTCCAA
This sequence comes from Chlorocebus sabaeus, assembly GCF_047675955.1. Lineage (NCBI taxonomy): Eukaryota > Metazoa > Chordata > Mammalia > Primates > Cercopithecidae > Chlorocebus > Chlorocebus sabaeus. Next base: position 64,051,953 of record NC_132908.1, on the reverse strand, counting down.
TTCAATTAATTCAAGGATTCAATGTCTGAAGATTCTCCACAGCTCTGATCGAGGCTGCCCAATAGTAGAAAGAAAAACACCATCTAAAACCTCACCCTTCTTTAACACATAGCTGCTCAAAATATTTAGTTTCTTTCTTTTTTTTTGTAGATGGAGTATTGCTCTGTTGCCCAGGCTGGAGTGCAGTGGTACAATCTCACTCACTGCAAGTTCCGCCTCCTGTGTTCACGCCATTCTCCTGCCTCAGTCGCCTGAGTAGCTGAGATTACAGGCGCCCGCCACCACGCCCGGCTAATTTTTTTGTATTTTTAGTAGAGACGGGGTTTCACTGTGTTAGCCAGGATGGTCTTGATCTCATGACCTCATGATCCACCCGCCTCGGCCTCCCAAAGTGCTGGGATTACAGGTGTGAGCCACTGTGCCCAGCCAAAAGTTTAGTTTCTTTATAGAGCTTCTCAAGTTAGACAAAGTGAATGATGGAGATATGGCTATCAGAGACAAAGACACAGGCTGGAAGGCCACAAGTCACTGCTGGTGTTGGCCTTATTGGAGAAATTCTCTCCTAAGAGTCTTTTGGGATTAGTGCAGGTTGCTTCCTTCCATCCCAATGATCCCCACAAGGCAGCAGGCCCAGGTAGTACCATCATGCTTGACAAAAACTAAAGGAAGAATGTTATAATTTTCTAGTAGGTCTATATGAATGTCTAAACCATTAGGTCTTAAGCAAGATAATGGAACAATGAACTCTGACCTTGGATTACCAGTATCAACCCAGAACACAAAGTTCCATTTTGGAGAGAGCCATTCCATGGAAGTAAGCAGAGTGAAGCAACATTTTAGTCTCTCAGGAATCTTGCTTGGAGGAGGAATGTGCCAGGATCTGGATTTTCCTATACTTTCCCAAGATCTGATCTTTTTTTTTTCCCCTGGCATTGTTATAATTCAGGACATAACCTAGCAATTTTCAAAAGCAATCAAATTACTCTCAGAGTCAATGTTTTATTAAACTTTATATCTCTAAAACCAAAATACACATGTACTATGTGGTATTTAAGCAGGTTCTTCCAGTAACCTAGCTGTCCTCCATATGAAGCAGTTCAGAAAAAGCATCTGCTACTAGTTAATACCTTATCCCTCTAAGAAAGATGCGATGTACTTGACATTTCATTCCCAAGGTGTGATTTGCATAGAGACAAGAAGATATTTCTGAAACGTTTAATGCCGACAAAATGTTTTCTGCATTTGGGAAACAAAAAGACAAATGGGTAAGGAAGGGAAGAAAGTAGGCAGAAGAAGAGAACAGGACCCAAATTTAAGAAGCATCACATTGGTTCGGTGCAGTGGCTCATGCCAGCACTTTGGGAGGCCACAGCAGGTGGAATGCTTAAGGCCAGGAGTTTGAGACCAGCCTGGCCAACATGGTGAAACCGCATCTCTGCTAAAAATACAAAAATTAGCCAGGCTTGGTGGCATATGCCTATAATCACAGGTACTCAGGAGGCTGAGGCAGGAGAATTGCTTGAGCCTGGGAGGTGGAAGTTGCAGTGAGCCGAGATCGTGATACTGCACTCCAGCCTGGGTGACACAGCGAGACTCTGTCTCAAAAACAAATAAACCCAAAGATTATTCTATTATCAAGAAACTATACTGTTTTACAGAAAGATAGATTACTTATTAATATGCCACAACTCTCATGAATTACAAATGAGAAAAGCAGAGATCTAAATCAGGATTCAGACTCAAAACCCCCCCCCTTTTTTTTTTTTGAGACAGGGTCTTGCTGTGTCACCTAGGCTGAAGTGCAGTGATACAATCATACCTCACTGCTCATAATCCTCCCACCTCAGCCTCCCGAATAGCCAGGATTATAGGCGTGTGCCATCACTCCAGGTTAATTTTTAATTTTTAATTTTTTGTAGAGATGGGGAATTACTATGTTGCCCTGGCTGGTCTCGAACTCTTGGACTCAAGCAATCTTCCTGCCTCGGCCCTCCCAAAGTGTTGGGGTTAGTGGTGTGAGCCACAGTGCCTGGTCAAACCCATATTTGCTAATGTGTTAAAGTTGTTTAGAAGATATTGGGGGAAATCAGCTTAATGCTAGCACTGTTTATACCCAAATATTGGAATAACAAACAATGATGGTGGTGATATAAGAAATAAATTTTGGTGAAAACCCCATCTCTACTAAAAATACAAAAAATTAGCCAGGCGCGGTGGCAGGCGCCTATAGTCCCAGCTACTCGGGAGGCTGAGGCAGGAGAATGGCGCCAACCCGGGAGGCAGAACTTGCAGCGAGCTGAGATCGCGCCACTGCACTCCAGCCTGGGCGACAGAGTGAAGACTCTGCCTCAAAAAAAAAAAAAAAAAAGGAAAAAAGAAAAAAATTTTGGCCGGTCATGGTGGCTCACACCTGTAATCCCAGCACTTTGGGAGGCCGAGGTGGGAGGATCACTTGAGTTCAGGAGTTTGAGACCAGCCTGGAAAACATAGTAAGACCCCATCTCTACAAAATATAAAAATAAATTAGCCAGACATGGTGGCATGAACCTGTGGTCCCAGCTACTCAGGAGGCTGAGGTGGGAGGATCACTTGAGCCTAGGGGATTGAGGGTGCAGTGAGTTGTGATCGTGTCACTATACTCTAGTCTGGGTGACAAAGCAAGATACTGTCTCAAAAAAAGTAAAATACATTTTCTTAAAAGTTAAATAGGCCAGGCGTGGTGGCTCATGCCTGTAATCCCAGTACTTTGGGAGGCCGAGGCGGGTGGATCAACTGAGGTTGGGAGTTTGAGATCAGCCTGACCAACATGGAGAAACCCTGTCTCTACTAAAAATACAAAATTAGCTGGGGCATGGTGGCACATGCCTGTAATCCCAGCTACTCAGGAGGCTGAGGCAGGAGAATCGCTTGAACTCAGGAGGTGAAGGTTGAGGTGAACTGAGATTGCGCCATTGCACTCCAGCCTGGGCGCCTGGGCAACAAGAGCAAAACTCTGTCTCAAAAAAAAAAAAAAAAAAAAGGTAAATAAATAAATAAAATTAATGAGAATCCACTTTGGCATTGAGAATTTACACTGGTTCAAGAAACCTTGCGCACTCCTACAAGTCCCCTGTTCTGTCACAGGCACCACATGAATACTCAAGCACTTGCTTGGAGACTAAGCATGTGTTCTCTCAGATCCCTCACATGAGGGTCTCACTAGGCTGGTAGAGGGGTACAACATGGCAGAATGTAATCTCTGGGTATAGGTAACAGGCTCAATTCCGACTCTGCTCCAAGCCAAACTGAGAAGCCTCTCAGAAATTTTGCCCACCTATAATTTATAACATTCTTCATGTCAGAAATAAGCTGTCATTTGCTTTAGGATCTGAAACTAATTGGAACAAATAGAACTGAAATAATCAAACTAGTATTCAAAGGGTCTCAGAAAAGTCATTGAGGACATCCTTTAGCCTCTGTAGGCTCAAAACTATTCCCTGAGGCTTGTGACACATAGGACACCACAAAGGCTGTTCAACATGGTGGCACACGGTCTGTGTCACAGAACTGCAGATTTCGGAGAGTCCAGTGATGGGAAGACTACACTTTGAGAGAGATAAAGGGGTGAATTATATCTGTTTCCTTTCAAATCTCGTATGCTGTGCTTGCTAGAGATCTGCACTACAACAATCCTGAACACAAACTAACCAACAAAGCAGAAAAGACAATTTTAAACACGGAAGTGGATGGTAAGCACCCTAAAAGACCAGCGACAGCCTCTGAAGCAACCTACCACTGAAAAGTCCCTGTTTAAGGGCCTGTAGGCAAGTTGAGCACAGGTAAAACACAGGTTCAATTATTACTGCTCTTCCAAACCTAGCTGCACTAGATAATCAAGAGCAAAAGTTTCAGAATCAAAGAAAAGGTACTTGATAACTGGCTGGTGCTAGAGATTCTCCCATTTGAACACAGCTATCCTTGCCAGTCAGCCTTTCCCAAAGCATCAGCTCTGGAAGTGATTCACTGCCGAGGGATGCTATTTCAATAAACAAATCAGCCACCACTCACCTGTTCACTGTAGAGAACCTGGACGTTTTTGATGATGCGACAGTGCTTCTGAAGAATGGCTACTGCCTGAGCCAGAGGCATTCCTGAAATAAAGCAAGAAACCTGTGTGGTTATTTTGGCTATACATTTATTGACATCTACCACTTCACTAGGCACTGGTCCCTATAGTAAAGCCTGGGGATGTTTAGGGGCTACTAAGGTCTACAGATACATGAGTAAATAAGAGTTCAATAAGCAGTAAGAGCTACAATAAAGTTAAGCAGCAAGCACTAAGAGAATACTTGGACTGTGCACAGGTGTCCAACTCTTTGAATGCAAGGACTCTTTTGCTTATCTGTGGTGGTGGATATCACAAAAATCATGCATGGGCCAGGCATGGTGGCTCATGCCTGCAATCCCAGCACTTTGGGAGGCCAAGGTGGGAGGAACACTTGAGGTCAGGCATTCAAGACCAGCCGAGCCAACATGGTGAAACCCCGACCTTTTGGCTTCCCTGGGCCACAATGGAAGAAGAATTGTCTTGAGTCACACATAAAAGAGACTAACACTAATGATAGTTAATAAGCTTTAAAAAAATAAAAATGTAAAATGTAAAAAAGGTCCATGCATCTTTTTTTTTTTTTTTAAGATGGAGTTTTGCTCTGTTGCCCAGGTTGAGTGCAGTGGCATGATCTTGGCTCACTGCAACCTCCGCCTCCCAGGTTCAAGCATTTCTCCTGCCTCAGCCTCCCGGGTAGCTGGGGCTGGGACTACAAGTGTAGCCACCTCACCCAGCTAACTTTTTTTTTTTACTTGGGGTCAGGAGTTTGAAACCAGCCTGGCCAACATGGTGAAACGCTGTCTCTACTAAAAATACAAAAATTAGCTGAGCGTGGTGGTACACGCCTATAGGACCAGCTACTCAGAAGGCTGAGGCAGGAGAATCACTTGAACCTGGAAGGCAGAGGTGGCAGTGAACCAAGATCATGCCATTGCACCCCCAGCCTGGGCGACAGATCGAGACTCTGTCTCAAAAAAAAAAAAAAAAAAAAAAAAATTGTGGGCCGGGCGCGGTGGCTCAAGCCTGTAATCCCAGCACTTTGGGAGGCCGAGACGGGCGGATCACGAGGTCAGGAAATCGAGACCATCCTGGCTAACACGGTGAAACCCCGTCTCTACTAAAAATACAAAAAACTAGCCGGGCGAGGTGGCAGGCGCCTGTAGTCCCAGCTACTCTGGAGGCTGAGGCAGGAGAATGGCGTAAACCCGGGAGGCGGAGCTTGCAGTGAGCTGAGATCCGGCCACTGCAGTCCAGCCCGGGCTACAGAGCAAGACTCCGTCTCAAAAAAAAAAAAAAAAAAAAAAAAAAAAAAAAAAAAAAAAAAAAGAATTGTGACAGGGGCTGGGTGCAGTGGCTCATGCGCACCTGTAATCCCAGCACTTTGGGAGGCCAAGGTGGGTGGATCGCTTAAGCTCAGCAGTTCAAGACCAGCCTGGGCAACAGGATGAAACGCTGTCTCTACAAAAAATCAAAAAAATTAGCCAGGCAGCTGGGCACAGTGGCTCACGCCTGTAATCCCAGCACTTTGGGAGGCCAAGGCGGGCAGATCACGAGGTCAGGAGATCCAGACCATCCTGGCTAACATGGTGAAACCCTGTCTCTACTGAAAAAAACAAACAAACAGAAAAAAAACAAAAACAAAAAATTAGCCGGGCGTGGTGGTGGGCGCCTGTAGTCCTGTAGCTACTTGGGAGGCTGAGACAGCAGAATGGCATGAACCTGGGAGGCAGAGCTTGCAGTGAGCCGAGATTGTGCCACTGCACTCCAGCCTGGGTTACAGAGTGAGACTCTACCTCAAAAAAAAAAAAAAAAAAAAAAAAAATTAGCCAGGCATGATGGTGTGCCCCTATAGTCCCAGCTACTCAAGAGGCTGAGGTGAAAGGATGTCTTGAGCTTGGGAGGTGGAGGCTGTACTCTGGCCTGGGTGACAGATCCAGGTGCTGCCTCAGGAGGAAAAAAAAAAAAAAAAAAAGCGACAGGGTGAGGCATTCCTGAATATCTAACTCTTAACACTTGGTTCTTTAACTCATGGCCCATTATAAGCAGATTTACATATGCCTCCAGTTTAAGTAATCCAAATTCCAATGACATCTCCAACATTCTAAGGACTCACCAAGACCATCAAAAAGTTTGTTTCCAGGCTGGGTGCGGTGGCTTACGCCTGTAATCCCAGCACTTTGGGAGGCTGAGGCGGGCGGATCACAAGGTCAGGAGTTTGAGATCAGCCTGGCCAGCTTGGTGAAACCCCGTTTCTACTAAAAATACAAAAAAAAAAAAAAAAAAAAAAATTTCACCTGGGCATGGTGGTGCGTGCCTGTAGTCCCAGCTACCCGGGAAGCTGAGTCAGGAGAATTGCTTAAATCTGGCAGGCAGAGGTTGCAGTAAGCTGAGATCCCACCACTGCACTCCAACCTTGGTGACAGAGTGAGACCCCATCTCAAAAAAAAAAAAAAAATGTTGTTTCCAGAGTCCATTATAATTTAAACAAGTAGAAACACACATAGAGACAGGTCCTGGACAATCAAAAAACAAAGACTAATAGTTAAATGAATTCGAAAACAGTGTGTCTGCTGTTCACCACTCTCTGGTTGCCTTGTACCCTGCTCAGAGCTAACCACCCAGTGACTGGTTTTGTTTTGTTTTGTTTTGAGACAGAATCTCACTCTGTCACCCAGGCTGGAATGCAGTGGTACAATCTTGGCTCACTGAAACCTCTGTCTCCTAGGCTCAAGAGATCCTCCCACCTCAGTCTCCCAAGTAGCTGGGACTACAGGCATGTGCCACCACAACTGGCTAATTTTCAAATTTTTGGTAGGGAAGAGGTCTCACTGTGTTGTCCAGACTGGTCTTGAACTCCTGGGTTCATGTAATCCTCCCACCTCCGCTTTCTAAAGTGCTAGAATTACAGGTGTGAGCCACCACACCTGGCCAATCCAGTGACTGTTGAATAAATATTTACTGAGTGGGACTGATGGATTGTAGGGTGGGTGACAAGAGAAAGGAAGGAAAAGGGACCATGGTTTCATCCAATGGCAGCCAGTTCACATTTAAATCAGCTGGCCTCCAGGTCAAAGAGATGAGATGTGCAAAAAAGAATTACAAATGAAAAATTAATTAGAAGGTAAAAAGCTCATGGCTCATCTCATTTAAACAAACAATCTGATTCTGCCCTCATCTGAGAGGCCATTCTTCATTTGAAGAAAGTTGAAGGCAATCATCGCAAGGCTGACTTATAATCTTTAAAAAAGTACTTTTCAGCCTTTCATAGCATAAAACCTGGCACATAGTAGGGACTCAATAAATGTTTGAGAATATGAACAAGCTGGATGCATCCTTCATCTTTGCCATTCCTAAATGGAGGAACATCTATGCTGTCGATCCCAGGAGGAATGGACAAACATCCATGTGCAGAAGACAGACAAGCTCAGTTAGTTAGATGTCAAGAAAGAGGAAGGCTGCATGGCTTCTCTGCTCCACATGGCCAGTCTCGTTCTTTTTCTTTTTTCCAAAGAGACGGGGTCTTGCTATGCCACCAAGGCTGGTCTCAAACTCCTGAGCTCAGGCTATCCTCCCGTCTCGGCCTCTCAAAATGCTGGGATTATAGACCTGAGCCACCGCTCCCAGCCCATGCTAGTTTCTTGAGGGAGGATTCCACTTACCACATCAAAGGATGTCTCAGCATCTTAGGATCCTGAGTCACCCAAGAAGAAACTCACCCAGAGCAGATGAAGCAGCCATGGTGACTGGTCATCACACAGCTACTGGTAAAGGAGGGCTACGAAAGATCTCTAAAGGGAACTAACTATATGAATGGCAAAGAAACAGGAGCACTATCCCAGCTCTAACAGAATGGTCAGCCTTCTAAACCGCACAAATCTTTGTCTCACAGATCTCATCACTTGCCTGCTTATAACCTCTCAATGGAAGGGCTTCCCATTGCAGGCGGATAAAACCCAAACAACATGTCATCAACAAAGGCCCTGAATATTCTGGATCTTAGCCATCTACATCTTCTTTTCATCGTTCACCCTTTGTTACTTGCATACATCAAGCTCTTTCTCACCTCAGGCCTTTGAATTAGCTCTTGTTGCTGTTGGAATCTGGAATGTTCTACCCAAAGCTAGCTCTTGTTTGCACTTTAGGTCTTGGTCACACCTCACTTCCCTAACCGCCTTATTCAATGAAGTCTCTCATACCATTTGTTAGTCTCCCTTATATCCTCACAGAGGTAGGACCTTGTCTGTCTTGTTCACCTCAATACCTCCCAGCACCCAATCACTGTGCCAGGCACAACTGTAGGTGGTCATGCACATCTGTGAAACAAAGCAATTAGGTGAACACTTAGGTCCTATACCATGAATCCTGTTGACCACCCTCCTTCTCTGGAACTCCTATTGTCTCTCCACCAATACTACTCTCCTCTAACTTTTCCAAGTCTCTCCAATGGGCTATGTTTCTTCTGCTCATCCCTGGTTCAACTAACCACCCAGTTTCTGACTCATATCTCCATCTGTTTTCTATATACATCTAAAGGCAAATAAAAGTCAACAGATTAAAAGTGATCTTTTCATCTTCTCTGTATTCTAGGTCTCAATATGTATGTCCAACATCTAACAGAGTTTCTCAAGTCAAAAACCTCTAGATTCCTCCTCCTTCCCCACCTTGCCAAATCCAGTTCTTCCTAAACCAATATCCACAATACACTTCACTAATACATATCCTCTTTTCCACAGATTTGAACAGATTCCAACACAAAGTATCCTTGATAGTATCCCAGGCAGCTAAAACCAAACAGAATTGGGACTATGGGAAATCCATTTTCTTCTTCTACCAGTACATCATGCTCTAATTATAATACCAAATTGCTTATAGTTCCCTGCACACATCATTTATCTTTTCTCCTGTGTTTTTCTTTTCCTCTTTCACTTGACTAGAAGATTTACAGCTCCTGTTGGTTGGCAGGAAGCCTTCTCTGAACTCCTACATCAGGTTAAGTCCCTTCTTCCCCTCCACAGTACCCTATACATCTTCTACTTGATTATAATAAAATGAACTATTTCTATAATCCTTCTCTATCACTAGACTAAGTTCTTCAGGGAATAAGATCATTTTTTAAAAAATTTTTATTTATTTTTTATTTAAATAGAGACAGGGTCTCACTATGTTACCCAGGCTGATCTCAAACTCTTGGCTCAAGTGATTCCCCACCTCAGCCTCCTAAAGTGCTGGGATTACAAGTATGAGTCACTGTGCACTGTTTATTACTTAATTTTCAATGTTTGTAAGCAATTCACAGAGGTAGATGATGCCTTCAACATACTGAGCCTTCAGTCTCTGTGGAACAAGGTAATCTTGGAGAAGGTATTTTCTCCACTGACCCTTTAAATCTACCTTTTTTAGTCCCTTTCAAGACTAATTTCAAAAACAAATTCAGAGACTTGCCTCTGCATCAATACATTCTGCAACTCTCATCGAAAACATTTCAGGGCCCAGCACAAACGCTCACACCTATAATCCCAGCACTTTGGGAGGCCGAGGCGGGAGGATCACTTGAGGTCAGGAGTTTGAGACCAGCCTGGTAAACACTGTGAAACTCCATCTCTACTAAAAGTAAAATATTAGCTAGTGGCGCACATCTATAATTGCAAGAGGCAGAGGCTGCAGTGAGCCGAGATCGCGCCACTGCACTCCAGCCCGGGCGACAGAGTAAGACTTTGTCTCAAAAAAAAAAAAAAAAAGAAAAAAAAAAACATTTCAAATCTGCACTGCCTTTACTCCACCGCTGGTCAAACCATCAGTGACATTCACATTCACAGAGATTCTGCTTGGCCCAGGTTTTCCTGTCCCTGTGTTGCTGGCATTTCCCTAATCATCCAACATTATACCACCAGGAAGGCAGCCAAGGAGCTGCCAGGATGCAGCTTCCCATTGTGATGCCAGGCAGATAATTGCATCTGCAATTGCAGATTCCAATAAGAAACCTGGTGACAAAGCTGAGTCCACTCTCAGAAGGACAGAGCCGTGGGAAGCAGGAAATGCCTGTTTGCCAACTTTTATTTATCATCTCTCTCTCTGAGCCTGTCCCTCACCTGGCAAAAAGAGATAACAACACCTATCTTACAAGCTTGTGGTGGCAAAAGGTAAGTTCTTCCTGGTTCACTAGCCTAGGCATGTAATTCTAAAACAGATTCCCTTCTGAGACCAATCCCTACCTAACAGCCCCAAATGTAGTTTGGATGTGTTCAGGGGTGGGAAGGAGATTGAAAGGGGTGGAAAATGACTTTCCTGACTGAAAGGGGTGGAAAATGACTGATAAAGTTAAATGACCACCATCTCTCAGGCAGACACCACGTAAAAATGAACTTTAAGACCCACGGGAATCATGAAGGCTCTGGGTCAGTCTATGAGCTTTCTCCTAAAATTCAATTCTGGACCTAATATACAGAAATGCCCTTCTCACTGTTTTTGGTTGCTATTTAGACAGTTTGAAAGAACTATGTAAATCCTCGATTCCTGGGAAACTACCAGAGCTAGGTGTCAGGGTTAGGGTGTCAAAACAATAGCTCCGAGAGAAGCCTTGCTCTCTCACTCAGTTTTCTGGAAATCCTGATCTCAATTAATATCCTAGTTAACTTTTTTTTTTTTTTTAAATCTCTTTGAGACAGGGTCTCCCTCTGTCACCCAGGATCATGCCCAGTGGTGTGATCATGACCCATGGCAGCCTTGACCTCCCAGCCTCAAGTGATCCTTCCATCTCAGCCTCCCGAGTAGTTGAGCCTACAGGCCTGACTAACCTAATTTTTTTTTTTTTTTTTGTAGAAACGAAGTCTCACCATGTTGCCTAGGGTGGTCTTGAACTCCTGGCTTCAAGCCATCCTCCTGTCTGAGCCTCCCAAAGTGTTGAGATTACAGCCATGAGTTACTGCACCCAGTCCCTAGCCACTACTTTTGACCAAGGGACTCTGAATGCTTGTACCACCAAGAGATCCACAACCTAGTCACACTATCAAGCACAGTTTGAAGCTATGGCTGTGGTTTTTACCTGGCCCTGGGAGGATCTTGCTTGGGTAGAAGCTGTCAAGGAGAGGGGAGGAAAGGAGTTAACCAGAAGCCAAACAGCATTAGCATGGTATCACTAGCCTCCCAACTAAGCTGTTAGTGCTTCACAAAAGAATGAAGCATTTCGTACCAGCTAATATTTTGGAAAGAACTCTGCAGGAGTGGTGTAAGTTATGAAAGAATTTGACCAAGACCCCTAAATTAAACCGGCTTTTATGGTTGGGCACGGTGGCTGACACCTGTAATCCTAGCACTTTGGGAGGCCAAGGCAGATCACTTGAGGTCAGGAGTTCAAGACCAGCCTAGCCAACATGGTGAAACCTGGTCTCCACCAAAAACACAAAAATTAGCCAGGCATGGTGGCAGATACCTGTAATCCCAGCTACTAGTCAGGAGGCTGAGGCAGGAGAATTGCTTGAACCTGGGAGGCAGAGGTTGCATTGAGCTGATATTGTGCCACTGCACTCCAACCTGGGCAACAGAGTGAGACTGTCTTAAAACAGAACACCAACAACAAAAACTGGCCGTTACAACACACAGGATGTATGTAGCCACTAAGTATCAGCAGGGCCCTACCAGCAATCTGTACCACCTGGTTTCTCCAATACACTGTCTCCACAGAATTGAGTCTTCCAGAGTCAAGGATAATATATAATCCAATGAAGCAGCTGATTTAGTCCAGTAGCTCACATTAGAGTGATTAAAGTTCAGGCCTGCATAAACAAACAGCACCAACACTTACCCCCACCCCCTTTTCTTAGTGCTGGAACATCAAAGTAAACACACAGGGGTTACTGAATGCAAACATCCTTGTACACATAAAAGCAGTGATGTTGGGAATGGAGAGGGTGAAGGGAGAAAGCTGGGCCAGCAAACCCCAACCGACCAAACTGCATCTTTTAGAAACTAAATGTTACGTCCTCCTAACTCCTATTTCATCCAACCTTCACCTGTCACAACTGAGGTCTGGGTTTAGGATTACAGCATCCGATACAGACTACATTTCAAAAGAGAGGGAAGCGGGGCCGGGTGCGGTGGTACACGCCTGTAATCCCAGCATTTTGGGAGGCCGAGGTGGCCGGATCACGAGGTCAGGAATTCGAAACCAGCCAGCCTGGTCAACATGGTGAAACCTTGTCTCTACTAAAAATACAAAAATTAGCTGGGTGTGGCGGCGCGTGCCTGTAATCCTAGCTACTGGGGAGGCTGAGGCAGGAGAATCGCTTGAACCCACGAGGTGTTAAGTTGCAGTGAGGCAAGATCGCGCCACTGCACTCCAGCCTGGGCGACAGAGCCAGACTTCGTCTCAAAAAAAAAAAAAAAAAGAGAGAGGGAAGCAAGTCAGCTGTTCCTTTAACACACACAAACTCAACTCCCTTGACCAGAGCCCCAACATCTGATCATGGGTTCCAAACCTAGGTTTCCCATCCAAAAAGGGGAAGGAAGCCACAGCCCAGAAAAGCAGTGGGAGACAGACCACAGGCCACAGTGGTGATCAGAGGGATCAGCCACTTCTCAGCCATTATTTAGTCTGAAAAATGGAAATGGGAATAACAATAGTACCTATCCTCAGGCGCCGGCGAAGGGTACTACAGAGAATTACGTTCAAAAAGAGCAGGGCCGGGCATTAGGCATTTGGGGAGAGCCAGCTATTATTGTCTTTACTACTACTGTCCCACCGTCCCAGAAGAGACCCTGCTGAGACCCGAGATGAGCAACTGACAGGCAAATCGGGCCACTTGGAGCGGGTGTCTAGTGCCTGGAGCTCGGACAGCCGAGAGGACGAAAGAGGTGAGGAGCTGCGGGCGCAGGGGCGTGAGAGACTGAGAACAGAGGTGGGAAGAGCCCAGAAGAAAACAAGGATCAGCGAATGGGGTCCTGACAGAGGACCCCAAACTCACCCAGCGTGAATTCCCATTGCTCGTTCCCCAGAGAGCGTTCGGGCACCACCTCCAAGTCCAGCATTGGTTCGGCTCGCCTGGCCCGGGCGGCCTCCGTGCAGCAGCGCAGACTGGACCCGAGCTGAGGAGACAAAGCAGCGGCTGACAGGTCGCCCCCGCCGGCCCGCCGCAGCCCCACTTTCCACCTCCTCCCCCGCGGCAAGGGCCGCGGCACCGGCCCAACACCACACCTCACCTCACTTCACTTCACCTGCAGCACAAGCGACGGTGGGGGCTACGGCGGCGGCGGGAGCCACTGCAGTAAAAGTGGCGTTCCGGGCCGTAAAGCGCGGGGAGGGCCGGCGAAGGCGGGAGTGCCAGCGCGGGGGAGGAGCCTGAGGCGGAGCCGCGCACGCGCAAACTCCGGGTTCTACCGCGGTTGCTGCGGAGGCTGAGCTGGGCAGGGCTGTAACGTCGGCAACCATCGGGGCTCTAGGAGCGAGGAATCCGGTACTTCGTGAGCCCCTATATCCGTGCACCACAGCACACACACGTCACATATCTACACAAAGAACGGTTCACCACACAACACACACGTCACACAGCTGCACAACACCCGTCTGCAGTCTACACACACATCCGACTCACATTGACTGGTCGCAGAAGGCAAGTACAGAGGGCACGCTGAGGCCCAGCTGGATGGAGGACGCGGAGTCCCTAAGCCTTACGGCCCCCACCGTCTCCGCTGGGGCTGGAGGTGACGCTGGCCGCAGCAGCTTTTAGTTGTTCAGGAATGACGTCCCCACCCGGTCGCCCCTGGGGCAGGAATCGAACCGAGTGAGGACTGTGGGCGTTAAGGGTTGGAATTGGTTAGGGGAGAGGACTCGATAGAAGGGGAAGGGGCCGGGCCAGGCCTCCCTGCTGACCACATCCAAATGTGCGCAGTCCCCCGGGACCAGGATCCGAAGCCTCCCGCAGCAGCGTGGACCAAAGCTGTGGGGTCTTGACCAACCCCTATGGCACTTTCTGTGCCACAGTTTTCCTAATCTGCAAGGGAAAGGAAGGTTCCTCTAGCACGTTCAGCCTGAGGTTTTGGCCCGTGCCCCAGGACACCCTGAAACTAAAGGACAACCGAGGCCTCTGCTGATGCCAAGCCTTCACGGAGGCAGTTTCTGGGTTCTCACAACCAACCTGAGACGCGAGATTATACCGACTTTACGCAGGCGAATACATGAGGCCCAGAGAGGGTTAAAGACCCAAGGCTCCTTGGTTCTAGGCGGCAGAACCGAAGTCCTTTCCATTACATTGCCCCGGAAGGTTTTCAGCAGGGGAGAGTGGCATACTAAATTCTCAAACTGGCTTGATACTAGTTTATCTTGGGAGGCTCTATCAAAATTTGAAATCGCTGTTTGATAAACTACATGGGGAAGGTTGTCCACTGCAGCACTGAATGCCAAAACAACAGAACTGGGTCACTGAGATGTCCAGTAGGGAAGTGGATAAATAAACCCTGAGATATATAATTAGACATGTTTTTAAAGGTGAATGCTGAGAACAGTGCTCACAGCTGTAATCCCAGCACTTTGGGAGAATGAGGTGGGAGGATCGGTTGAGCCCAGGAGTTGAGACCACCTGGGTAACACAGCAAGACCCAGTCTCTATTAAAAAAAAAAAAAAAATTAGCTGGTGTGGTGGCAGTAGGTTGGGCCTGTAGTCCTAGCTACTCAGGAGGCTGAGAGGTGGGAGCATAGCTTGAGGATAGCTGCAGTGAGCTATGATTATTAAGCCCTGGGGCTTCAGCCTGGATGACAGAGCAAGATCCTGTCTCTAAATAAATAAATAAATAAATAATAAAAAGTGAACTAGGTCTCTATGTTGATGTGGAAGGAATTCCAAGAGAAAAAAGTCAGATGAGGAAGTATGCATACTATGACCCCCCCCGCTTTTTTTCTGTAAAAACAAAAATAAACATTTGCTGTACCAAAATGGAAGAACATTTCTGGAAAAATAAAACATTGTCAATCATACCTAATAGAGTGGCAGAGGACAGGAATCAGGGGGTCATTATTCCTTACCATGACAAGCATTAAAGATATGTTTAGAAAAAGCCTAGTTGAGGCCGGGCGCAGTGGCTCACACTTGTAATCCCAGCACTTTGGGAGGCCAAGGCGGGCAGATCACGAGGTCAGGAGATCAAGACCATCCTGTCTAACATGGTGAAACGCCGTCTCTACTAAAAACACAAAAAATTAGCTGGGCGTGGTGGCAGCACCTGTAGTCCCAGCTACTCGGGAGGCTGAGGCAGGAGAATGGCGTGAACCCGGGAGGCGGAGCTTGCAATGAGCCGAGATCTCACCACTGTAGTCCAGCCTGGGCAACAGAGCCAGACTCCAACTCAAAAAAAAGAAAAAAGAAAAAGCCTAGTTGCGCAGCTAGGCTAGATAGCTTGGGAAGGAAATCTGGGGAAAAAAGATTGGTGAGGAGCAATCTTAGTCAATTAAAAGTGTCTGGCTGGGCGTGGTGGCTCACACCTGTAATCCCAGCACTTTGGGAGGCCGAGGCAGACAGATCACCTGAGGTCAGGAGTTTGAGACTACCCTGGCCAACATGGTGAAAACCCGTCTCTACTAAAAATAGAAAAAGTAGCTACGTGTGGTGGTGCATGCCTGTAGTCCCAGCTACTTGGGAGGCTGAGGCATGAGAATCACTTGAATCCGGGAGGTAGAGGTTGCAGTGAGCCAATTATCACCCCACTGCACGCCAGCCTGGGCAACAGAGCAAGACTCTCAAAACTTGGAGGGGACTTATTTCTGGAGGAGAAAGATGGGTGGGGCCTAAATTGGGGTGGGATAAGCCCAGTGGGGTTGTGGGAGAGGCAAAACAAAGAAGAAACCACATCATTCTGGATAACAAAGTGAAAATGATTTCTAATTTGGGTAACCCCCAAAACAGGAAGAACAAAGTTGTCAGGGAGAGCCCTAAGAAATTCCCTGTTGGGATACTAGGCAGATTTCTGTGGACAATGTCAGTCAACAACAAAAGTTTATCTAGCCGGATATGGTAACTCATGCCTATAATCTCAGCACTTTGGGAGGCTGAAGTGGGAGGATTGCTTGAGGCCAGGAGCTTGAGACCAGCCTGTACAATATGGCAAGACCCTATTTACGCACAGACACAAGCTAGGTGTGGAGGCATATGCATGTAGTCCCAGCTACTCAGGAGGCTAAGGTGGGAAGATCACTTGAGCCTGGGAGTTTTTTTTTTTTTTTTTTTCTTTTGAGACGGAGTCTTGCACTCTCACCCAGGCTGGAGTGCAGTGGCGCGATCTCGGCTCACTGCAAGCTCCGCCTCCTGGGTTCACACCATTCTCCTGCCTCAGCCTCCCGAGTAGCTGGGACTACAGGTGCCCACCACCACGCCCAGCTAATTTTTTGTATTTTTAGTAGAAACGGGGTTTCATCGTGTTAGCCAGGATGGTCTCGATCTCCTGACCTTGTGATCCATCCCCCTTGGCCTCCCAAAGTGCTGGGATTACAGGCATGAGCCACCGTGCCCGGCCAAGCCTGGGAGTTTGAGGCTGCAGTGAGCTATGTTCGTGCCACTGCACTCCAGCCTGGGCAACACAATGAGATCCTACCTCTAAAAAAATAAAAAACAAAAGTTTATCTTTGCTCATTTAATGTTGATTCACCCAGGTTTTTATCCAAGGTGGGAGTAACAGCTTTGGGATGGTGATATTAGGAGGCCTTGGCCCAGAGCCCAATACACAGAGTAGAAGCAGAAGGTGCCTCGGAGGAGCAGGCCAACTCAGGAGATTGTCAGCAACAGCCATTCCCCCAAACTGAGGGTGGGGATGTTCAGAAATATGGAATTGGCTAATGAAGAGCATATTCAGGGAGGACAAGTAGTCATGGTAGCAGTCAAAGACAGACATGTAAGGACAGCTTCAGGTCAGAGCACGGTGATTAAGCTCAGTTCTGCCACTTAATAGCTTTGTGCCTTGACAAGTTAATTAGCCTCTCCATGCCTGAGTTTCTTCTGTAAAATCTGTAACAATCTCACAGATTTGTTAGGTCTGTACTTGTGTGTCTGGCTTACAGGTAAATGCTTTGTGTACAATTAAAATTTTAAAAAATCCAATAGTAACAGAATTGATGGAATCCACTGGCAGGATTTCCAGATTGGATGTGGGAGATGAGAGAGACTGGGAGTCAAGAATAACGACATAGTTTTGCCAGCTTGGGTAGCTGGAAGGATGGTGATTGGTGGAACTGACATTGGTGTTTGGAAGGATGTCAGTCCTTCTGGTAAAACTGTCACATGTGATAACTTGGAAGGGAATAAATGTAACAAGCTTGAAATCTTACGTGAAGAACTTGGAAAACAATCTTAGTACCATGGTTGTTATTAACTGCATTTGCCAAGTTATTTTTTTCTCTTTTTTTGAGAGTCTCACTCTGTCACCCAGGCTGGAGTGCAGTGGCGTGATCTCGGCTCACTGCAACCTCCGCCTCCCAGGTTCAAGCGATTCTCCTGCCTCAGACTCCCCAGTAGCTAGGATTACAGGCACCTGCCACCACACCCAGCTAATTTTTGTATTTTTAGTAGAGATGAGGTTTCACCATGTTGGCCAGGCTGGTCTTGAACGCCTGTCCTCGGGTGATCCACCCACCTCAGCCTCCCAAAGTGCTAGGATTACAGGTGTGAGCCACCGCGCCCAGCCAGATTTTTTAAAGCCAGTTTGAAAGCAGGAATGACAGGTAATGTGTACAGCAAATGAGGGATGGAGCTAAAAGTCATGCAAAATGGTGGAGCAGGGAACCCATCCTAATAGGCCTTACAAATACCACTCCCCTCTGTCAGGACAGAGGACCCTCAAATGGTCTCCAGTGTCATTTCATAATTGTTACTGACCAGTGACTTCATTCTTCCCCTTTCTGAAGGCAAGTGCTTCCTGCAATTTTTCTGTCCCTGTCCCACCACTGTGTACTGGGTGTGTAGATCCGGGTCTCCACACACAATTTTAGCTCAATGCCTGACTAGTAGGCACTTTTAGGTTTTCTCCCATGATAAGTATATGTTCTTGAAGGAAGGAGAATAAAATTATTGAAAGAGTGGCCTGTTGTTGTCATTAGAGCGATTTACAAATACTGGACAAAAAGTAGGGTTGCAGTTTCCTGCACAATTGAAGTTGGGTGTGGCTATGAATTGCTTGGTCCATTGAAAACAGAAGTCACATGTATCAATTTCAGGTGAGTTTTCAAAGCCAATGCCTGTTTCATTACCTGTTTTCTTTTTCTTTTTTTTTTTTTTTTTGAGACGGAGTCTTGCTCTGTCGCCCAGGCTGGAGTGCAGTGGCCAGATCTCGGCTCACTGCAAGCTCTGCCTCCCGGGTTCACGCCATTCTCCTGCCTCAGCCTCCCGAGTAGCTGGGACTACAGGCGCCCGCCACCTCACCCGGCTAGTTTTTTGTATTTTTTAGTAGAGACGGGGTTTCACCGTGTTAGACAGGATGGTCTTGATCTCCTGACCTCGTGATCCACCCGTCTCGGCCTCCCAAAGTGCTGGGATTACAGGCTTGAGCCACCGCGCCCAGCCTCATTACCTGTTTTCTTTCTTGGTTCTGTCACAATGGCTGGTGATCTTCCAGTTCTGCTTTGTTAGCCTAGGTCAACCCCTGATGAGTATTTAGCATATAAGACATAAATCTTTAAGCCAATAATTTTTTTGGGTGTTTTAAAACAACACACCAGGCTGGGCATGGTGGCTCACGCCTGTAATCCCTACATTTTGGGAGGCCAATGCGGGTGGATCACCTGAGGTTAGGAGTTCGAGACCAGCCTGGTCAATACGATGAAACCCCATCTCTACTAAAAATACAAAAAATTACCCGGGTGTGGTGGTGGGCACCTGTCATCCCAGCTACTTGGGAGGCTGAGGCACGACAGTTGCTTGAACCCAGGAGGTGGAGGTTGCAGTGAGCTGAGATTGCGCCACTGCACTCCTGCCTGGGCAACAGAATGAGACTCTGTCTCAAAAAAAAAAACAAAAAAACAAAAAAACACAAAGCAACATAACCAGTCTATCCTGACTGATAAGAGAAATTGGGAAAACTGTCAAGTATGCCTCCTGTACTGTTTTTAGCTTTGAAATGTCTCCATGCCCACAAAGCTACCTTAATCTTCCTACTATGTTACCATATCATATGATCAGTGGGACCATGTTTCTGATTCCAGTCTTATTCTCCCCAAACAAAACTTGAGTTTTCTCAAGCACCGATTTCATCAAGGTCATAAGCCCTCAATGGCTTCCTATTCACCCTTGGGAATGGTCCAAATGTTTTGTTTTGTTTTTCAGGTAGAGTCTCCCTGTCTCCCAGGCTCGAGTGCGGTGGCACAATCTTGGCTCACTGCAAGCTCCGCCTCCCAGGTTCATGCCATTCTCCTGCCTCAGCCTCCAGAGCAGCTGGGACTACAGGGGCCCGCCACTACACCCGGCTAATTTTTTTTGGTGTTTGTAGTAGAGATGGGGTTTCACCATGTTAGCCAGGATGGTCTCGATCTCCTGACCTCGTGATCCGCCTGCCTCAGCCTCCCAAAGTGCTGGGATTACAGGCGTGAGCCACAGCGCCCGGCCCCAAATGTTTTAACACAGTTGGAAAGGCCAGTCCAGCACTGCTGGTGACTCTTACCCTCCCCTCTGCTGGGTGGAATCTGTCCTTCCGGATTCATCTCACTGCTGCAGCCCCCTTTTTTCTGTTCGTCATACTCAACTGCTTTTAGCTTCTCAAAACTTGCCAAGCTATTGGCTAGCTACCTGCAATACCTTCTCTAGCTAGTGTAAGGTCTGCCATCCTTCAGATCTTAGCTCAAACATCTCTTTTTATTTTTTGAGACAGAGTCTCGCTCTTTTGCCCAGGCTGGAGTGCAGTGGTGCGATCTCAGCTCACTGCAAGCTCTGCCTCCTAGGTTCATGCCATTCTCC
Organism: Chlorocebus sabaeus; assembly: GCF_047675955.1. Lineage (NCBI taxonomy): Eukaryota > Metazoa > Chordata > Mammalia > Primates > Cercopithecidae > Chlorocebus > Chlorocebus sabaeus. The sequence goes on along the minus strand of NC_132908.1, from coordinate 64,031,943 downwards.
TGCCTCAGCCTCCTGAGTAACTGGGATTACAGGCACCCGCCACCACACCTGGCTAATTTTTTGTATTTTTTAGTAGAGATGGGGTTTCACCGTGTTAGCCAGGATGGTCTCGATCTCCTGACCTTGTGATCCGCGCGCCTCAGCCTCCCAAAGTGCTGGAATTACAGGTGTGAACCACCGCAGCCACCCTCAAACGTCTCTTTAGGGAAGCTTTTATTCACCCAGACTAGATGTACTATAAGAGCCAGTACTTCTGATGTAACTTAAACGGTGTTACTGCCTTTGGTCAGCTGTTGAGCTAGACTGTACATTGTGAGCAGGGAACATGTTTACTTTGGACACTGGATATTTCCCCCCCAAACAATAACCATACTTTTAGTCTAAAAAAGTCTAAACATTTTCCATTTTTATAGGTAAGATCTTGCTCTGATGGCCCAGGATGGAGTCCAGTAGCTCACTGAAACCTCAAAATCCTTGGCGCCAAGCGATCCTCCCACTCCAGCCAGAGGTGTGCACCACCATGCCTGGCTAATTAAAAAAATATTTTTGTGCAGATGAAGGTCTCGCTGTGTTGCCCAGGCTGGTCTTGAGCTCCTGGTCTCAAGGAATCCTCCTGCCTTAGCCCCCAAAGTGCTGGGATTAAAGATATGAGCTACCGTGCCTGGCCTTTTATTTTTGTCTACTCACATTTTCGAAATCTGAATGAAGCCAATAACGACCTTAATTCTAAGTTGCTTAAATTTTCTAACCAAAAGCTGAGAGTTGACTAAAACAGTGACTTGTGTTTTAGAATATTCTATATTTAAACAAACTAAACTGCCATTTCCATCCATGATTTCACCCTGTGACTATCATTTTTTAGCTATGGAACATTTTTGAAATGCCATATATGAATATATGATGGTGATGCAAGAAAACGGATTGATGCTATCTAGGGGGAATTATGCGTTCAAATCTTTAAGACTGAAATCTTACCTTTAGAGAATGTTTAGGAGATTATAACACCAAACATATCTTATACTCAGTTACATATATTTGGTAGTATTGTGTCCGGAATTGGTGGGTTCTTGGTCTCGCTGACTTCAAGAATGAAGCCACGGACCCTGGTGGTGAGTGTTACAGTTCTTAAAGATGGTGTATCCGGAGTTTGTTCCTTCAGACGTTCAGATGTGTCCGCAGTTTCTTCCTTCTGGTAGGTTTGTGGTCTCGCTGACTTCAGGAGTTGAAGCTGCAGACCTTCAAGGTGAGTGTTATGGCTCTTAAAGGCAGCGCATCTAGAGTTGTTCATTTTTCCTGGTGGGTTTATGGTCTGGCTAACTTCAGGAGTGAAGCTGCAGACTTTCCCGGTGTTACAGCTCATAAAGGCAGCACAGACCCAAAGAGTGAGCAGCTGCAAAACTTACTGTAAAGAGCAAAGAACAAATCCTCTACCATGTGGAAGGAGACCTGAGCAGGTTGCGACTGGCTAGCTGGGGAAGCCTGCTTTTATTCCCTTAACTGACCACCGCCCACATCCTGCTGATTGGTCCATTTTACAGAGAGCTGATTGGTCCATTTTGACAGAGTGCTGCTTAGTGCGTTTACAATCCCTGAGCTAGACACAGAGTGCTGATTGGTAAGTTTACAATCCTTTAGCTAGACCGACAGCTACACAGAAAAGTTCTCAAGTCCCCACTAGGTTAGCAAGATACGGAGTACTGATTGGTGTATTTACAAACCTTGAGCTAGACACAGAGTGCTGATTTTTGCGTTTATGATCCCTTAGCTAGACATAAAAGTTCTCCAAGTCCCCACTAGACCTGGGCTCAGCTGACTTCACCTAGCGGATCCTGCACCGGGGCTGCAGGCGGAGCTGCCCGCCAGTCCGGAGCCAGGCCTGCACTCCTCAGCTCTTAGGCGGTCGATGGGACCGGGCGCCACGGAGCAGGGGGCGGCGCCCATGGGAGACACTGGGGCGCGCAGGAGCCCGCCGCGGAGGGGAGGGCTCGGACATGACGGGCTGCAGGTCGCGAGCCCTGCCCTGCAGGGAGGCGGCTGAAGCCCGGCGAGAATTCGAGCACGGTGCATGCGGGGGCCGGCAGTGCTGGGGGACCCGGCACAACCTCTGCAGCTGCTGACCCGGGTGCTAAGTCCCTCACTGCCCTGGGCCGGCGACGCCGGCTGGCACCTCCGAGTGCGAGGCCCGCCGAGCCCGAGCCCGCGCCCGCCAGAACTCACGCTGACCTGTGAGCGCCGCGCGCAGCCCCGGTTCCCGCCCGCGCCTCTCCCTCCACACCTCCCCGCAAGCAGAGGGAGCAGGCTCCAGCCTCGGCCAGCCCGGAGGCTTCCACAGTGCCGTGGCGGGCTGAAGGGCTCCTCAAGCGCCGCCAGAGTGGACGCTGAGGCCGAGGCGGCGCTGAGAGTGAGAGCTGCTAGCACATTATCGCCCCTCAATATCACTGCGGTGGTTTAGAAAGATGTCCAAAAACGCTTTGACATCACCGCCTTCAACAGATGAAGCTTAATATTCCTCCCACTGAGTGTGGGCCAGATCCAGCAACTAGATTCTAACATACAATATGGCAGCCCAAGATTCAGTTATAAGACTGTGCTTTTGGCTGGGCATGGTGGCTCACGCCTGTAATCTCAGCACTTTGGGATGCCAAGGTGGGCATATCACTTGAGGTCAGGAGTTTGAGACCAGCCTGGCCAACATGGTGAAACCCCGTCTCTGAAAAATACGAAAATTAGCCGGGCATGTTGATGGGCACCTGTAATCCCAGCTACTCAGGAGGCTGAGGCAGGAGAATCGCTTGAACCCGGGAGGCAGAGGTTGCAGTGAACTGAGATCGCGCCACTGCACTCCAGTCTGGGCAACAGAGCGAGACTCCATCTCAAAAATTGCTTTCAACTTGGGTGTGTACTCTCTTGGATCACTTGCCTTGGGGGAAGCCAGCTACCCTGCTGTGCACTGTCCTATGGAAAGACCCAAGTGGGCATGAAATGGAAGAAGGTCTCTGTCCAACACCTAGCAAGGAACATCTGCCTTTCATCCAGCAGGCTGCAAAGAGCCGAGGCCAATTACCACATTAGTGGATTTGAAAGGGGATCTTTCATCCAGCCAATCCTTGAGATGACTGTAGCCCAGGATGACTCTAACCTTGTGAGGAACTCTGAACCAGAACCGTTGATCTTAGCTCCTTCCAGATTTGTGACTCACTTGTGGGATAATACGTATTCACAGTTTTAAGCTGCTAAGTTCTGGGGTAATGTCTTATGGATAATACAGTGGTTTATAGCTTGAAAAGCTCCCTATTGCCAAATGAGGCATAAATCAAGGAAGATATTTTTCACCAAGCAGCCCCAAGCTAGCATATTCAATTATGTTTTTAGAAGTGATATACTTACTAAAACCACGCTGTTACTGCTCAATTTTTTGAAATTAAGGGCATGAATTCTCTTTGGAATTTCCCTTGATGGCGTCAATTCAGAATTTAAAGGCATTTTTGTCATTTGCAGTAAGTCTGGTGGTTAATGAGTAAATCTGTTTATTACGGGTCAATCTTAAGGTATACTTCCAAAGAAAAGGGCTTTTCTGTTGTAGGAAAATGCCATGAGTCTTAAGAATGTTTGATATAACACCAGCACAATCAAAATGGCTGTATATTTCCAAAACAACTAGCTTGAAAGATGGAACTAATTTGGATGTGTAATTTAAAATTCTTCCTCCCAACTATCACTATTATGGTCGTATCTCACAGGATGGGTAAATCATGCCAGATTTCTTGAAAACCATAATAGACACTGGGGGATTTGTATACCTTGTGATATCTATATTTAAAGTAGTCTTCTTTGGAATCAACAGAAATTACCACTAGATGCCACTGTTGTTGCTTTCTTAGAAATCACTGGGTTAGGTCAGTAAAGAGCCAAGACCCTGTTTTTACTACACAGAAGTTTATTGTGAAAGTAAATTAAACAAACACACAGTATGGCTAATGGAGGCAAAAGCAATCTGGTAGCTTAAGGCAAGTTTTAATGGAGATGAATTTAGAAAAGATGATGCAATGATGTAATTTTGTTTAAATACAGATTATGAAAAAATATCAAACTGCATCAATAACTTAATAGAAGTAGTTTTCAAAGCCTGTACTACTGGAGAAAAAGGGCTCATGATCTTAATGCCAGCATTAAGACAGACAGAAGCAGCATGGTGCTAAATGACAGGAAAATCCAGTATTTACAGAAGGATGGTAATAGGAACATTTAATAGCATTTGATCTTATTTACTGGTGGACTGAAAGCCCTTAGCTAGACAACAGAGTAAAATGTACCATCATCATGTTATTTAAAAAAATTTAACTGCAGAAGTAAAAAACCAAGGAGCTCTGTAATAAAGTAACATAAAACACCACTGTAAGGATCACTTAAAAAGCAATTCCCTCAGGGCAAATTAGGGCACTGTGTGTGTAAACATGTGAGCTGTACACCACCAAAACCAACCAAATTCATTCATAGTACTTATAGTTATGCAAGATCAGCATGGCCTTTAATGATGCATTATTGTTTATAACAATTTAAACACACTTCTTACCATGCATGACTTCAAATATATAACAAATATTTTTATTCTGATACAGGATATCTGTTTATGAAATAAGACCTATATACAATGAAAGTAACACCTCCCTCATCAATCAAGTACAGTTATATGCTTTTTAAATGCAATGACCTTATTCAGACTTCCGTTCATTTTCTGAATTGACTGTGTCAGTTTTTCACCCTTTAAAATAATGCCATTTTATGATAAAATACATTTTTCAAAAATTCAGAAATGTAGTAACATTTAATAAATGTGACCATGAAAAATATTTGTAAGGAGGTGCCAAATGACTTAGCACTTTTTTCCAGTCTGTATCTAAAAAAAAAAAAGTTGCACTCAGTTTGACAGCCTATTTAAAAAATATTCTTACATTAATTTATCTTGAAAGGTTCTATTAATAGTCCTTTTGCAAAATACCATATATATAACTGTGAATGTTTTTTCCAGAATTAATGGAAGAAAATGTATCCTCTGCACAGATGAACATTTTCTCTCTAAAACTAATCTTTCATCATCACCCAGCATGTTTTTACAAAAGCATGCAATATAAAATACACATAAAAGCAGCTATCTTAAACATGATTTTAATATAGTATTACCTTTGTAGCTGATTCATCACTGTCTCCAGTTTAATATGCTGTTACATACATGAAGAAGCTCCAGTATCCCTTTTCTGATTGACTTTTTAAAAAAATCCCTGAATAAAACAGAAGCCAGCCTGTGACTTCTTTAGGCATTTCAGTAGAAGATCATCTATGGAGAATATCTCCAACCAAACTCATGATTACAGAACAGAAGCTAAAACAATCTGGGGCAGAGTACAGAATTAATACCAATTTAAAACTTCTATGTTTAAAAATAAAGAGCCTGTAATCCCAGTACTCTGGGAGGCTGACGCAGGAGGATCGCTTGATGCCAGGAGTTCGAGACCTGGGCAACACTGTGAGACCCTGTCTCTTATTAAAAAAAGAAAGAAAGAAAGAGTGCTGATTACTAGCATTTAAAAGGATACTGCAACTTTAATAACTGTAAACTTTGTCAGAAGGCTGTGGCAGACAGCTCTATGCTACTAGGTTTTTAGCCTGTAAATAATGCAAACATCAGCAGTTTTAAAATGCTATAGACTATAAAAACACAAAAGGAAATGGGGCAAACAAAACAAAAAACAAGAATGCTTATCTAAAATGAAGCTGTATAACCAAAACATCTAGAAGTACAAAAAAAAAATTAGAAAAAATGATTAGAGAAAACCCTCTGATATAATTTTAGTTTCTTGAACTGTTTTTAAATGACATGAACTTTTAAATTAAAGTGGAAGTAAAGGAGCTTTACAAGTAGATAGTTTTAACTCCCTAAAATAATGCCAACAAGGTAAGCTTGCATAGAAAAAAAACTTCAAATTATTACTGGCTACATGCTTAAAAAATCAGAAATGCAGGTATAATCATAGTGCAAAACCATGGCAGTTTGTGATGTCTATTACTGCCTAAGGTTGAGAAACAGACCGCAGTACCTCCAGTTATCACAGTTTCTGGTCTTTTAATCAATTATTTCTGCCAACTAGAAGCAATGTCTATGTAAAGATGGGTGGCACACATCTGCTGTGCTATTAATTAACGAAGTTTGAGGTCATCGCCACCACCTAAATTGGAACCAGGACTAGGGTCTTGTTGTCTTCTTGCCTGCAAAGACAAAATCATAATTTGGGGTTAAAAAGTGTTTCGACAATCAAAATGCTAGATATATAAAATATAAGACAGTAGCACATAGAAAAACTTCATAACTAAAAAGTTTTCAACCAATATATTCACATGTAACAGGCAAAAAACAAAACAAAAAAACAATTAAAATAGTCTGACATATTTTACTAAAGTTTCCTTAACAGTCAAGAATAAAAATCATTTTTATTCAAAAGACAATCACCATAAATATGTACTGCATACAAAAGAAGAACGAATCTAGCGCTGGGCTCAGTGGCTCATGCCTGTAATCCCAGGACTTTGGGAGGCTGAGGTGGGCAGATCATTTGAGGTCAGGAGTTTGAGACCAGCCTGGCCAAAATGGTGAAACCCTGTCTCTATGAAAAATACAAAAAAATTAGCCGGACATGGTGGCAGGCACCTGTAATCCCAGCTGCTGGGGAGGTCGAGGCACGAGAATCCCTTGAACCTGGGAGGTGGAGGTTGCCGTGAGCTGAGATCACACCACTGCACTCCAGCCTGGATGACACGAGTGAGGTTCCATTTCAAAAAAGCAAAAAACAAAAAACAAAAAAAACCAACAACAAATCTATATTTGCAGTTTTGGAAAAAAGAGTATTTAACACATTAGCCAAGTGTCTTAGAAGCAAATGCTTCGTTTTAGTAACAGCTGACATTTATTGAGTATCAGCTGTCTGCAGGCACTGTTCTAAGTACTTTCCATGAATTAAATAATTTTTTAGAGAGATGAGGTCTTGCTATGTTGCCCGGGCTGGACTACAGTGGCTATTCACAGGTAAGAACATAGCAAATTACAGCCTCAAACTCCTGGGTTCAACCAATCTTCCTGTCTCACTCAGCCTCCAAAGTAACTAGAACTATAGGCACATGCCATAGGATGTGGCTAGAACTAATTTAATCGCTCCCAACAACCTATGACATAAGTGCTATTATTTATCTCTATTTTACAAATAAAAAAACTAAGTCACAGAGAAATATATGTTCCACTAATTACATGACTGAAAACTGTAGCACTTTATTATGGATAAGGTATTGTCTCATATGTTAAAAATAGAAATATAAAATTAGAGTCCTTGGTGCACTTATATTCCCAGATTTTTTTTTTGAGATGGAGTTTTACTCTTGTTGCCCGGGCTGGAGTGCAATGGCGCAATCTCCACTCACTGCAACCTCGCCTCCCCGGTTCCAGCGATTCTCCTGCCTCAGCCTCCTCAGTAGCTGTGATTAAAGGCATGCGCCACCACGCCCGGCTAATTTTGTAGTTTTAGTAGAGACGGGGTTTCTCCATGTTGGTCAGGCTGGTCTTGAACTCCCGACCTCAGGTGATCTGCCTGCCTTGGCCTCCCAAAGTGCTGGGATTACAGGCGTGAGCCACCACGCCTGGCCCCAGATGTATTTTTTGTTTGTTTGTTGTTTTTTTGAGACAGGGTCTCACTCTATTGCCCAGGCTGGAGTGCAATGGCACCATCTCTGCTGACTGCAACTTCTGCCTCCTGGGCTCAAGCAATCCTCCCACCTCAGCCTCCTGAGTAGCTGGGACCACAGGCACACGCCACCACACCTGGCTAAATTTTGTATTCTTTGTAGAGACAGGGTTTCACCATGTAGACGGGGCTGGTCTTGAACTCCTGGGCTCAAGCCATCTGCCTGTCTTGGCCTCCCAAAGTGCTGGAATTACAGGCGTGAGTCACCATGTACCACCCAGATATTTTTTTTTTTTTTTTTTTTTTTTGAGACGGAGTCTCGCTCTGTCGCCCAGGCTGGAGTGCAATGGTGCCATCTTGGTTCACTGCAAGCTCCGCCTCCTGGGTTCATGCCATTCTCCTGCCTCAGCTGCCTGAGTAGCTGGGACTACAGGTGCCTACCACCACACCCGGCTAATTTTTTATATTTTTAGTAGAGACGGGGTTTCACCATGTTAGCCAGGATGGTCTCGATCTCCTGACCTCGTGATCCTCCCACCTCGGCCTCCCAAAGTGCTGGGATTACAGGCATGAGCCACCGCGCCTGGCCCAGATATATTGTTATAACAATATTTAACAATTAAGAAGCTTCACTAGGTCTATGAAATAAAAATTAGAAAAAAAAAAACACTTCCTGTTGATCACACACCTCTGTTTAAAAAAAGAGGCTTGACAATTATAAACACTGAGATTTCAAGATTCACTTTAAACATTCCTATTTAAACCACTTAGGTAAATTACTTAATAGGGAGACTATATATATATACATAGTCTCCTTCTCAAGTTCTAATATGTGGTTATTCTGTAAGTTTTCTTTACTGCCTCCAAATGTTGGCCAAGCACAAACATCTGTTTGTATCCAGAATCTGTACTAAGTACTTTCCATGAAAGTGGAAATATTATTATTATTATTGTTATTATTATTATTTTGAGACAGAGTCTTCTCTGTTCCCCAGGCTGGAGTGCAGTCGTGCAATCTCAGCTCACTGCAACCTCCGCCTCCCAGGTTCAAGTTATTCTCCTGCCCAGCCTCCAGAGTAGCTGGGATTATAGGCATGCATCACTACACCTGGCTAATTTTTAAAATATTTTTAGTAGAGATGGGGTTTTGCCATGTTGGCAAGGCTGGTCTCGAACTCCTGGGCTCAAGTGATCCACCCACATCAGTCTCCCCAAAGTGCTAGGATTACAGGCATGAGCCACCATGCCCGGCTGAACTAATTTTTTTTAAGAGATGACGTCGGCTGGGCACAGTGGCTCATGCCTGTAATCCCAGCACTTTGGGAGGTCAAGGTGGGCAGATCACCTGAGGTCAGGAGTTCGAGACTAGCCTGGCCAACATGGCAAAACCCCATCTCTACTAAAATACAAAAATTAGCCGGTTGTGGTCATGGTCATGGGTCACCTGTAACCCCAGATACTCGGGAGGTTGAGGCAGGAGAATCGCGAGATTGCGCCGTTACACTGCAGCCTGGCCAACAGAGTTGAAACTCTGTCTCAAAAAAAAAAAAAAACAAAAAAACAGAAACAAACAAACAAAGACAAAAAACAAAAAAAGAGATGAGGTCTTGCAGTGCTGCCCAGGCTGGAGTGCAGGGGCTATTCACAGGCACAAACACAGCACCCTACAGCCTCCAACTCCTGGGCTCTAGTCCTCCTGCCTCACCTTCCCAAGTAGCAAGAGTTTTCCTGTTAGATAACGGCAACTCCATTTTACCAGTTGTTTGAGCAAAAAGCTTTCCTCTGTCGCCAGGCTGGAGTGCAGTGGCGCAATCTTGGCGCACCGCAACCTCCGCCTCCTGGGTTTAAGCAATTCCCCTGCCTCAGCCTCCTAAGTAGCTAGAACTACAGGCATGCACCACCACGCCCGGCTAATTTTTTGTATTTTAGTAGAGACGGGGTTTCACTATGTTGGCCATGATGGTGGTCAGCCCGCCTCAGCCTCCCAAAGTGCTGGGATTACAGGCATGAGTCACCGCACCCAGCCTTTTTTTTTTGAGACAGAATTTCACTCTTGTTGCCCAGGCTGGAGTGCAATGGCCTGATCTCAACTCACTGTATGTAACCTCAGCCTCCCAGGTTCAAGCAATTCTCATGCCTCAGCCTCCTCAGTAGCTGGCATGTGCTACCATGCTCGACTAATTTTTTTTTTTTTTTAGTAGAAACAGGGTTTCACCATGTTGGCCACGCTGATTTTGAACTCCTGACCTCAGGTGATCCACCTGCCTTGGCTTCTCAAAGTAGTGGAATTTACAGGCGTGAGCCACCAAACCCGGCCTCTTTAAATTTTGATATATTTCTCTAGCATGTTTTAACTGCTTTTGTAAGCAGAATGGACAATGACTAAATTTTAGCACATTCTTTTCAATTAAATAGGTTATAGTGCATAATCACAGACCAAAAGAGTTGTGGAATACATATGCATCAGAAAAGCAATTTATGTTCCATACACAATCAATGCTAAACGTAGTGTAAGGACAGATCAATTCTGCAAAATCAGAGATGGTGATATAAGCATCTGCTTTCAGTCAATGAAGGTTACAAAGGGGCTGAGCAATGAAGAAACACTGAGAAAAAATCAATCCTAATTATATATGTATAAATCACTACTAACCTACCAACAATACTTTGTGAAAAGAGTATTTCAGCTTTTGTGTCTTGGGGCAAAAGTAATTTTCGAATTATTTTAATAATAACAGGATTACTCCAAATATATGACAAAGAACAGTCATCAGCAGCTGGAGTTTTCCCTACTCGTCACAGCTGCACAGAAATAGCCATGGATTTGTTTAAAATATTACATTTTTGATAAAAGCACAGAGAACAGGAGTAAAGAAAAGTTGTTTTGCTATTATTTTTGGGTTTCGTTTCTATTTACATTGTGAAGGCACTGAGGAAGATGTAAGGAAAGACAATGTGATGAAGAGTCAAGAGTAAGAACAAAAAGGAGGGGCCCGGGGGCATGGTGCCTCATGCTAGTAAATCCCAGCACTCTGGAGGCTGAGGTGGGAGGATTGCTTGAGCCCTGGAGTTCAAGACCAGCCTGGGCAACATAGTGAGATCCCCATCTCTTAAAAAAAAAAAGAAGAGGGAAGAAGTCTAACAGTACAAATGAGAGAAGAGGGAAGAATGAGATATCTGGGAGGACATTTAATGCTAGAAGGGAAGATGTACTGACTGTCATATGAAGGAAACAAATACAGACACAGATTTAGGTTCAATAAAATAGCTTCCATAGGACTAGAACTTAACAGCTGAATAAGCAGCTGCCTTAAGAAGCAGGACTTCTTACTGTGGCAGTTTTCTAATGAAGGCTGGATGTTTTTGAAGGATTTCCTCTATGGGTAAATAAACTATACTACATGATGGCAAGGAAACTCTGAACTCCATCATCCTAAAAGCATAAAGTTTGTAATTTCTAGTTTCCTTCTCCTCAGTCATAGGCCCTTGATTCTAACCTTTTAATAACAGTTATTTCAGAATTGGAGTTTTAATATAAAGCACACATCCATGAGTCTGATTTCAGAACACAAATCTGTTCCTAGTATTTATGAAGAATTAATCTCAACATTTTGTGCTACAGATCTCTTACTACCAGTTGCTCTCCTGTTTTCTCTCAGTATATCATCTCCCAGGAACAAGGCAAATAGAGTTGCTAGGAGGTAGTCATGAGATGACTCCAAATGAGATGAAAGAACAGACACTAGCAGCTTGAGTTTTCCCTACTGGCCAGAGCTATGCAGAAACAGCCATGAGGAGGGGGTATCCAGAATGAAGAAAATTTCTTGGTTGATCTCCATTCTTTTAATATTGAAATCTCAAAAAAAAAAAAAAAAAATTGCTGAAAACTCTTCATGGGAAAATCCCCTAACAAAAACAACTACATTTTATTGAGTGTGTACTATGTCCAGATACTGCAGTATTCACTTTATGTTTGATACTTGGCTAAAAGAACGGCTGGGTGTGGTGGCTCATGCCTACAGTTTACAGCACTTTCGGAGTCTGAGGTGGAACAATTACTTGATCCCAGAAGTTCAAGACCAGCCTGAGTGACACAGTGAGATCCTGCCCCTACAAATAATTTTTAAAAGTTAGCTGGGCATGGTAGCACATGGCTGGAATCCCAGCTACTTGGAAGGCGGAGGCACGAATTGCTTGAGCCCAGGATATTACGGCTGCAGTGAGCTGTAAGACTGCAACACTCGGCTCACGCCTGTAATCCCCACACTTTGGGAGGCCGAGGCGGGCAGATCACCTGAGGTGAGGAGTTCGAGATCAGCCTGGCCAACATGGTGAAACCCCATCTCTACTAAAAATACAACAATTACTCAGGCATGGTGGTGGGCACCTGTAATCCCAGCTACTCAGGAGGCTGAGGCAGGAGAATCACCTAAACCCGGGAGGCAGAGGTTTCAGTGAGCTGAGATCCGGCCATTGCACTCCAGCCTGGGCAGCAGAGTGAGATTTTATCTCAAAATAAATAAACAAATAAATAAATGAAATTCAGGGGGAAGGAAGGGAGAAAAACAAAATTCTGAACATAGAATTATAGAGTTTTAGAGTGGCAAAGTACTTGAGAGATCTAATTCAACTCTCACTGTGCAGATGACAGCCTACGATTAAGGTTAAGTGATTTCCCCTAAGTAATATAGTTGGAGGCAGAGTCAGAACACAGAATGAGACCTATGGAAAAGATGAGCCTTTAACTTACAACTGGCATTAATGTCAACCTCCTTAGTCACTGCTAGTTCTCCCTATTGCTAAGTCTGGAGGAGACGCACAGCACAATTTTTTTTTTTGGAGACGGAGTCTCGCTCTGTCGCCCAGGCTGGAGTGCAGTGGCGCGATCTCAGCTCACTGCAAGCACCGCCTCCTGGGTTCACGCCATTCTCCTGCCTCAGCCTCCCAAGTAGCTAGGACTACAGGCGCCTGCCACCATGCCCAGCTAATTTTTTGTATTTTTAGTAGAGATGGGGTTTTACCATGTTAGCCAAGATGGTCTCGATCTCCTGACCTCATGATCCGCCCACCTCGGCCTCCCAAAGTGCTGCGATTACAGGCGTGAGCCACCGCGCCTGGCCTCAAAGCACAAATTTTAAGTCCCAACATGAGAGAAAGGAACGCACTTTCCCCAAACTCATTAAAAAGGTTAAAAAGCAGCCATAAAAAAGAATGAGTTCATGTCCTTTGCAGGGACATGGATGAAGCTGGAAGCCATCATTCTCAGCAAATTAACACAGGAACAGAAAACCAAATACTCACACTCATAAGTGGGAGTTGAACAATTAAAACACATGGACACAGGGAGGGGAACATCACACACACGGGCCTGTCGAGGGGTCAGGGGGAAGGGGAAGGAGAGCATCAGGAAAAATACCTAATGCATGCAGGGTTTAAAACCTAGATGATCAGGAGGCTGAGGCAGGGGAATCGCTTGAACCCGGGAAGTGGAGGTTGTGGTGAGCCGAGATCGTGCCATTGCACTCTGGCCTGGGCAACAAAAGTGAAACTCTGTCTCAAAACAACAACAACAAAAACCTAGATGATAGGTTGATAGGTGCAGCAAACCACCATGGCACAGGTATACCTATGTAACAAACCTGCACATTCTGCACATGTATCCCAGAACTTAAAGTTAAATTAAAAAAAAAATTTTTAAAGGTTAAAATACGGTCAGCAGCCAACTATAAACATCTGTTAGATAAGCAGTCTGCGAGAGCTGGTCCAACAGGCATGTCAAAAAACATAGTTCTTACAAAGTATGCAACCTAAGGAAAATTTTAAATATAAAGTAACATTTTAAAATGAAATAGTGGGAATTTACATTTCTGGGCTTGGACCACGATGGCTCTATCACTTTAGCTATGTGACCTTAGGCAAGTTTCTTATCCTCTCTTAGCTTCGGTTCCTCAAAATGAAGATGTAACTTACAAGAGCATTTAAAAAGCAAATATAAAGACAAAATTATAATGTATTTACTGCCTGGCATATAGGATGCACTCACGATGCTGTTATTATAATAAAGTTGCTCATCACTTCGCATTTACATTTATGAACTTTTCAAATAACTACTCAAATGTTGAAAAATCCATATCCTGCAGATAGAGTAAGTTTTAGAAACTAAAACAAGGCTAAAACAAAATACATCTTTTTTTTTTTTTTTTTTTTTTTGAGACGGAGTCTCCCTCTGTCGCCCAGGCTGGAGTGCAATGGCCGAATCTCAGCTCACTGCAAGCTCCGCCTCCCGGGTTTACGCCATTCTCCTGCCTCAGCCTCCCGAGTAGCTGGGACTACAGGCGCCCGCCACCTCGCCCGGCTAGTTTTTTTTTGTATATTTTTAGTAGAGACGGGGTTTCACCGGGTTAGCCAGGATGGTCTCGATCTCCTGACTTCGTGATCCGCCCGTCTCGGCCTCCCAAAGTGCTGGGATTACAGGCTTGAGCCACCGCGCCCGGCCACAAAATACATCTTAATAAAGTCTATAGCTCCTCTGATAGAGAACCAAGACTCTCTTCCTCTGGTAGTGGGGGAAGTCAGATTTCGTATCCTTTTCCTCGTTCATTAATCCTCTTCCGATTCTCATTCTCAGTCTGAGTTCATACTCCCAGTTCATTCTCATCTATTGTCATTACCCAAAACACAATCCCAGGAAGGCCTAGTACAGACATGTTCTCATGTTTATTTGTCCATACACAAGAAAGAATATTGGTAGAGTTAAATGATTTGAACACTGAAGTCTTTGCAAATTTAAAATAAATAGAGGCTGAGATTTTTTTCTTGGACCACACAGAATTGAAGGCCCCAAAACTATGCAAAATACAAATACAAAAACCACATAAAACTTTTTGCCTGTTTTTATTTCCAAATAGTTTCCACATAAAATTCTCCTATGATTTGAATTGTATTAAAATTGCTTATAGTAGGATAAACAATAATTTACCCATTCTCTGACATTAAAGACAACCATTTATTTGCTGCCACTTTATAATCTAACCAAATGTAGGCATTTTTAAGATAATAGAGAAGATATCTTTAAGCACCCTGTCACCTTGGAGCTGAGTTAAAAGCCAAGAGTGCTATATTACAGTTTTAGGTCAAGAGGCCAATAAAGTTTAAGGCAGTCTCTAGAAACAGAGACTAGTGTACAAGTTGCTATCTTTCCAACTTAACTATGATCAGAGCGTGAAATCTGTCCTTTATTTTTTATTATTATTATTTTTTGAGACGGAGTCTCGCTCTGTTGCCCGGGCTGGAGTGCAGTGGCCGGATCTCAGCTCACTGCAAGCTCCGCCTCCCGGGTTTACGCCATTCTCCTGCCTCAGCCTCCCGAGTAGCTGGGACTACAGGCGCCGCCACCTCGCCCGGCTAGTTTTTTGTATTTTTTAGTAGAGACGGGGTTTCACCGTGTTAACCAGGATGGTCTCGATCTCCTGACCTCGTGATCCGCCTGTCTCGGCCTCCCAAAGCGCTGGGATTACAGGCTTGAGCCACCGCGCCCAGCCATCTGTCCTTTATTAACCTCAATCTTCCTTCGCAAAAGACATCTGAATTAGTTATAGACATATATACCCCAAAAAGAAAGGCCATGGGAAACATGTCAACATTTTCAGATGAAGGAAGGATTCTCAGAAAAGGCACTAGGATGCTTCTATATGGCAACAGATGCCAATGGACAGCATTTCACAAAAGTAACGTCTGTGATTATTTTTTCTTTTTAAAAGCCTTCTTTTTATACAAGTACAGAATAGTGCCCAAATTGTTAAGTATGTAATGATGAATTTTCACAAAGCGAACACACCCACCTAACTAGTATCCAGGTCAAGAACTAACATTACCAGAATGTGGGAAGTTCTTTTCATACCCACTTCTAGTCACTACTCAACCCCCAGAGTAACTGGTAGCCTCCAACAGAGCCAAGAAAAGTCCAAAATCCTTTACTGGTTGTTTCAAAAACCAAACCAACCAATCCACCAAACAAAAAACACCAGAATCTAAAATAGCTTGGCAAAATAGTATCTTTGACTTTCGAAATCTAAAGTTAGGATATGACTACTTTTACTGCTTTCCTGCCACTCCAGATATGTTGTGAGCCAAGTGCACAGAAAGGAGGGGTAAAGAAACTGGCTTCCACTGAGTCCCCATTCTAAGCCTCAGATACTGAGCTCTGCGACAACCTGGGAGGGAGGTTTTAGTGATGAGGCTCAATGAGAGTAAGCAACCTTCTCAAAGCTATGTGGCAACAAGTAGTGGAGCCGGGATGCAAAACCTTGTGCTCATTCCACTACATCCAGAGTCCTCGTTATGTTCTGCCACCCACTGGGTTCCGTAAAAATACCCCCAGGGACACCGGAGGGAGACCAGAACAATCCCTACCCTGGCTTTGCCCAGAGCAGTGCCTTTAAAAAAAACTATTTTATACAGTGGGGCTCTGTATACAATTTCAAATGAAGGAAGGGTTTCACATAAAAACAGCCTATATGCCAGAGAATAGAGATAGCAAAGTCTAGAATCTTCTGTTTTCATTATTCTGTGTAATACTAAAAGCAAATTCTGTTTTTTCTAAATAGGTAATTAATGATACAAAATTCAAAAAGTATAGAAGATATACAGTGAAAAATAATAACTTGCTTATTTTGCCCCCCAGATATCTGGTTCTCCCCTATAGTTTCTAGTTCCAGTTTCTTACATATCCTACTAGAGAATGACTATGCACATTCAAACAAAAATCACCCAAGGAGTAAGAAAAATACCCAGAGAGTAAGATATTATACACAGTATTCTGTACCTTGTGTATATCATTTTAATGTATATCAGTGATTTAAGAGTATTTGGTAAAGGTTACTAACATAAACAATGCTTCTGCATTTCACTATAGTTTCTCATTTCAAATTAATGATAATCTGCCATTACCTCTGAAAGGTAACGAAAATATTGTACTACTGAAATAGGCTTTTCCAGAAAAATGAGAAAAAGAAAACACCAAATCCTATCATGAAGGATTGAAAACTTTCTAAATTTTACACATGGTGAAATGGAAGCATGCTCAAGGAATTTTAGAATTAGTTTCAGGTTAAAAGACACTGGTGAAAATTAAAACCCCTTGGGCCACCAACCACTTGGAGTTCTGCTTCCCCCTCTTAGTAATCTTAACCTTACACATAGATTAAATACTCAGGAGCACCACTGTTACAAGTTTAGAATGGCAGGGCTGGAGGCCTCAGAGGTTATCCAAACAGTGGAGGACATCCCTAAGCCTCTGTGCTGCCAGGATCTCAAGCTTCCACAGGCCGTTTACTGAGTTGCTACCACCCATGAGTTACCACTGTTCTCTGGCCCTCCTCTCCAGCCAGGCATGAGGACCACCCACTAGAACCATTATTATTCTTTTCTGCCTCAGCCTTTTCTATTCCAGGCAAAACGGTTCTTAATCCCTCCTGGCAGATTTTATTTTTCGGCTTAAGCATCTTTATGGGTGGTGTGGAAATTAATTTGCCAGCACTAAGCTGCATTTGTGCAGGCCTCTTGGTTAGGAAACCGGTTGAAATACTCACTTTTTCTTCCATTAACCAAATATTTGAGGGAGAGCAAGTCAATTAATTTTTTGGAGATTCTCAGTTTCATCAACGGTAATAATGTTAGATTAGATGATGTTTGAATCTCTAAAGATATCTGAATTACAGAGGGGAAATAACATTTTTCTCTGATATTCTCTTTTTAGGGAAAAAAAGGTAAACTGCAAGAAAATAAGCTGACATTAGGAATTTTTTATGGATGGAAAAAAAAGAGAAGCAAAATACATACACACAAAGTGCCAAAAGACACACAAACCCCAAATTCCACTATGTGATTGCCAGTGCATGCGCTGGAGTCAGATTCCAGCCCAATTTTCTAGATGACAGTTCTCTACAAGAACTGATGTTTTAAATTACTGCCATAAGGGACTACAGGATCTTAAATCATTGATGAAAATGTAACTGTTTTCTCTATGCTCTAGGTCATAATGCAGGGAAAGTGCTCTGAAACACTTCAGAGAACTGAAAGGATGTTCTTGTTAGCCGAATAATTCAATTAACTGGAACCAGCATTATGGTGGAGCTTTTAGTGCTAAAGAAGTACTTTAGAGCTATTATTTACTGTAGGCATACACATACCAACCATCATACTAAGTGCTTTACAAGCATTTTCCCATTTAATACTCAATTTCTGTGAGAAAATTAGGGCTCGAGGCAAGTGATGGAGCAGGAATCTCAACTAGGCCTGACTACAAAGCCCATGCTCTCAATCACTGACCAAAAAACAAGTAGAAACAATCTATCTGAGCAAGAAATTATGTGACATTTCTATCAACAGACTATATTTCTGTTCATATATACATATAAATTCACATACCAAAATATACTTCCAACATTTTAAATTAGAAAAATCAAATTAACCATGTATTTATTTAATTTTTTTTTGTGGGGTCGGGGAGACAGGGTCTTGACCTGTTTCCCAGGCTGGAGTGCAGTGTCACAGTCATAGTTCACTACAGCCTTGACCTCCTGGGCTCAAGCGATCCTCCCACCTAGCCTCCCAAGTAGCTGGGAACACAGGCACACGCTACCATGCCCAGCTAGTTTTTAAATTTTTTGTAAAGACAAAGTCTTGCTATGTTGCCCAGGCTGGTCTTGAACTCCTGGGCTCAAGCAATCCTCCCTCAGCCTCCCAAGGTGCTGAGATTAAAGGTGTGAGCCACCGTAATTTAGAATAGACAATTCTTAGTCAATTAATCTAGAGTTTTACGTAAAGCAAAATATATACAAAAGCTTTCAATAGTTGTTCCATTAATTGTCAAATAGTTAATCTCCAAATATAATACAGCTGAAGAGCACTTTTTAGAAAATGATTCCTATATTCATTTAAGGCCATGTTACCTTGGTCCAGAAATACTGACCAATCACACTCTCTGACTTGGCAGGCTCTCTTACTCCTCCATGCCTTTGCATACACTGTTTGTCCTGCCCAGAATGCTTTCCCCAACTTGTCTAGCTGGCAAAACACATTCTTCCTTCAAATCCCTCTAAATGTACTATCCTGTGAATCTCCCAAGCAGAGGCAGACTTAAGCTTCCTCTACACTGCCGCTGTCCCCTTTTTGAACCTCCATTATGTACGGTGGTTGCAAAAGTACACTGCAATGATCTGTTTATCCATCATTTTCCCTCAAGACTGAGAGTTGATCAAAGATAGAAACAATGCATTTTAATCTATATATTTCTCAGTCCCTAATGCAGAATACAGCCCAACACACTTGGGGTTCATTACTTTACTTAACTAGTTAATATAAACCAACAGATTATATTTAGAATCTTTCCTGACACCATCAATATGTATTATCTACTTGAACTATCCTAGCAGGCTCTCCTATAATTCTAGTTTTCAGACAGTCAGGATAGGGGCTGTTTTTTGAAGATATACAATGAACAACTAAGCAGTGTACAAAGCATTGTGGTAGGTAATGTGGAAGACACAAAAATCAGGGGCGCCATCTCATGGGATTGCCATAAAGTGGAGGGCACTAATGTTTATAATTGTTTCAACATGTTGTAGTAGAACTAAAAAGTGCTACAGAGTGGAAGGGCTTTATGATTATGATTAAGAAGACTGAGGAAAGGTCTGACATTTAACGACAACATTCAGGTTGGGCCTTGACGGACAGAAAAGAACATTCTACATCAGGGAACAAATGGCATGAGCAAAAAGGTTCAGAATTATAAAAAATGTATATTATACATTTTAAAGCTTCTAAATTTTACAGATATAGAATGAAAGGGCATGGTGTGGAAGTCTTGTATTCACATATGAAAATCACAAGAATTATAACAGCATCAAAGAAAACAAATATATCACATATATCCCTCCATTTTCTTCCCTTAGCTAACAAGTATTCTTGGGGACATCCTCAGCTGCTATCAGCCCATTAGATTAACTCACTCACTGACAAAGAGATCTAGCAATCACTAAAAGATACTAAATTTTAGGCTGTGTGCAGTGGTTCACACCCGTAATCCCAGCACTTTGGGAGGTCAAGGAGGGAGAACCGCTTGAGCCCAGGAGGTTGAGGCTACAGTGAGTCATGTTCACACCACTGCACTCCAGCCTGGCCAACAGAGTGAGACCCTATCTCCCCCCCGCAAAAAAAGATACTTTTATTTCAAGGCTGGGCATGGCAGCTCACTCCTGTAATTCCAGCACTTTGGGAGGCTGAGGCAGGTAGATCACCTGAGGTCAGGAGTTTGAGACCAGCCTGGCCAACATGTTGAAACCTCGTCTCTACTAAAAATACAAAAATTAGCCAGGTGTGGTGGCGGGAACCTGTAATCCCAGCTACTCAGGAGACTGAGGCAGGATAATCGCTTGAACCCGGGAGGCAGAGGTTGCGGTGAGCCGACATTGTGCCACTGCACTCCAGCCTGGGCGACAGAGTGAGACTCCATCACACATACACACACACACACAAAATTTATTTCATACACTAAACACTAAATAGGCTTGATTTTTAAATGTATTCTTAGTAAATATATTTTAACACACAACCAGAAATTTTATGTAGTACTTTAAATAATATTAACAATAATAATAGCACGACACCTAGTCAGTGGCACATACTCAAAGTGGTTTCACATGTATCTACTCATTTAAAATCCTCACAATGACCATATGACAGGCAGGATTATTACACCTATTCTGTAGATGAGGAATCTCAGTCATAGAAAAGTGAAGTAAGCTGTCCAAGCTGACAAAGTAAATGACAGAGCCAGATTCAGACTTCTGTCTGGCTGTAGAGTCTGGGCTCTTAGCCACTGTCTGTCCACACACACACACACCTTAATTTAAATAATAGTGTACATATAATTTTGTGCTAGGAAAAAACCCACAAATTTTCTTCATTATGTAACACTGACTTTAAAACTTTAAAAAAGTGGTAAAATATACGTATCATAAAACTTACCATCTTAGCCATTTTTAAAGCAGACATTCAGTAGTGTTAGGTACATTCACACTGTTGTGCAACCAACTAGAACTCTTTTCATCTTGCAAAACTGAAACTCTATATCCTTTAAATAACTAACCCCCATTTCCCCTGGCAACCACTATTCTACTATCTGTAGATTCCAAAAGTATGTAGGACATGAATTTAACAATCTTAGGTACATAATATTGATTTTTAACACCTGGAAATGGTTCTATTTAGTTGATGTACTGTAATTATATTTTAATGTGTTTTGATTACCAAAGATGAATGTGTGCTTTTTCTATTTCTTCTTGTTTGAAATGTTCATGTTGATACAAAGTTTATAAACTTGAAGCATAATATACAGTAACATCTGACATTCTTCTTCAAACACATTAGTTCTTATCTTGATTATTTTTGCTAGAATATACTTTTTTTTTTTTTTTTTTGAGACGGAGTCTCACTCTGTGGCCCAGGCTGGAGTGCAGTGGCCGGATCTCAGCTCACTGCAAGCTCCGCCTCCTGGGTTTACACCTATTCTCCTGCCTCAGCCTTCGGAGTAGCTGGGACCACAGGCGCCCGCCGCCTCGCCTGGCTAGTTTTTTGTATTTTTTAGTAGAGACGGAGTTTCACCGTGTTAGCCATGATGGTCTCGATCTCCTGACCTCGTGATCCACCCATCTCAGCCTCCCAAAGTGCTGGGATTACAGGCGTGAGCCACCGCGCCCAGCCTTTTTTTTTTTTTTTTTTTTTTTTTGAGGTAGTTCTGCTCTGTCATCCAGGCTGAAGTACAGTGGCATGATCATAGCTCCTGCGGCCTTAAGTTCCTAGGCTCAAGCTACCCTCCTGCCTCAGCCTCCTGAGTAGCTAGGACGACAGGCATGTGCCACTAAGCTGGCTAATTTTTTATATTTTGCAAAGATGGGAGCTTGCTATTTTGTCCAAGATGGTCTCAAACTCCCAGCCTCAAGCAATCCTCCCGCCTCAGCCTCCCAAAGTGCTGGGATTACAAGTGTGAGCTATGGCACCTGGCCCTAGAATATACTTTTTAAAGAAAATCTGTATTTCTGAACAGTTTGTATATACTTTGAATATTAATTTTTATAATTGAGGTCTGCTTAAAGCAGGGTACAATTTTGTGTAAAAAAGGTTAAAATTCCATTGTCAATTAAAAGACACATCAAAATTCAGAAACCAACATGGTAGATTTAAAAAAGCGGGGGAAAAAAGATCAAATTTAAAAACTGAGCAAGACTAAACTTCAATGGGTACTAAAACTAAAGAAATACAAGAAATTAACTATAGGCCGGGCATGGTGGCTCAAGCGTGTAATCCCAGCACTTTGGGAGGCCGAGACGGGCGGATCACGAGGTCAGGAGATCGAGACCATCCTGGCTAACCCGGTGAAACCTCGTCTCTACTAAAAAATACAAAAAACTAGCCGGCAGAGGTGGCGGGCGCCTGTAGTCCCAGCTACTCGGAAGGCTGAGGCAGGAGAATAGGTGTAAACCCGGGAGGCGGAGCTTGCAGTGAGCTGAGATCCGGCCACTGCACTCCAGCCTAGGTGACAGAGCAAGACTCCGTATCAAAATAAACAAACAAACAAACAAACAAAATAACTATAAAAATTGAAATAGGCCAGCCGCGGTGGCTCATGCCTGTAATCGCAGCACTTTGGGAGGCCGAGGTGGGCGAATCATGAGGTCAGGAGATCGAGACCATCTTGGCTAACACGGTGAAACCCCATCTCTACTAAAAATACAAAAAATTAGCTGGGCATGGTGGCAAGCGCCTGTAGTCCCACCTACTCTGGAGGCTGAGGCAGGAGAATGGCGTGAACCCAGGAGGCACAGCTTGCAGTGAGCTGAGATCTCGCCACTGCACTCCAGCCTGGGCGACAGAGGGAGACTCCGTCTCAAAAAAAAAAAAAAAAAATTTAAATAATGGGCTGGACGCAGTGGCTCATGCCTGTAATCCCAGCACTCTGGGAGGCCCAGGCAGGTGGATCATGAGGTCAGGAGTCCGAGACCAGCCTGACCAACATGGTGAAACCCTGCCTCTACTAAAAATACACAAATTAGCTGGGCGTGGTGGTGTGCACCTGTAATCCCAGCTATTCAGGATGCTGACGCAAGAGAATCACTTGAACCTGGGAGGTAGAGGCTGCAGTGAGCCGAGATCACGCCACTATAGTCCAGCCTGGGCGACAAAGGAAGATTCCATCTCAAAAAAAAAAAAAAAGAAAAAAAAAAAATCGAAATAATGATTACTTTTGAGCAGAAATCATGAGAAAGTCATGATTAGATGTATATATGGAAGGGGCTGCTAGGGTAGCTGTCAAAATTTTCTTTATGTTTTATTTATTTATTTTCTAGAGGCAGGATCTCACTCTGTCATCCAGGCTGGAATACAGGGGCACAATTACTGCTCACTGTAACCTCAAACTCCATGGCTCAAGTGATTCTCCTACCTTGGCCTACCAAGTGACTAAAGCTACAGGCATGTGCCACCACACCCAGGTAATTTTCTTACTTTTTATACAGACAGAGTTGCTCAGGCTCGAAGTTTTATTTTTTGACCAAACTGCAGTTGTAAGGATGTTAGCCTTTACAATAAAATTCATTCAGCTATAGATTTATTATTATTTTTTAAAAAAATTTGTCCTAAGTAAACCAGCAAAGGAAGTTACAGATTTGTTAATGTTGATTTCTGTTTCCGTATTTTTTCCAACTGAAAGGTTAAAAGAAAGTTTGTTAATTCCGTTCTTTGAACAGTTTGAAAATATTAAATTTTCCTTTAAAAATCAAACAAATGACCGACAATTATAGCTACAAAATCAAGATAAATATTCATAGGAAAATGGAAAGTAATATTACTCCAAAGAGTTTTAATAACGTTCTAAAAATATGCAATCTATGTTAACATAAGCTAGTTTTTACAAATAATTTGAAAAACAAGACAAAAAAATAGGTGAGATTTTGGGTAAATTAATTAAGAGAAAATATACCTTATTATAGTAAATGATTTTTATGAAGATCAATGAATGAGGAATTGATGTACAACCTTAAAATTAGAATAAATTTCTTTACAGCAATTACATGTAATAAATACAAAGTCAGAGAGTACAACTTTTTAAAAAGAAAAGACAAAATTAAACCATTAAAAAGCATTATGCACAAACATCACAAACACAGCCTGAGAGTTTGGGGGAAAGTACTAACCAGTTACTGCCAGCAGCTGTGAAACTCTCACCTCCATTTCCTCCCGATGAGACCTGTCTCTATCTTCAAATTCGCGTGTCCTTCTCCGAGCCTCTTCAAAGGCCTGTTGTGCTAATGCATCCTCCTGCTGTCAGAATACATGAAATACCTATTTTAATTTTGATTTATTAAAAAAATACAAGATCTGGGTTGTTTTTTTTTTTCCCTGAAACAGCGGCTGGGCACAATGGCTCATGCCTGTAATCCCAGCACTTTGGGAGGCCAAGGCGGGCAGATCACTTGAGGTCAGGAGTTTGAGACCAGCCTGACCGACATGGTGAAACCCCATCTCTACTAAAAATACAGTAATTAACTGGATGTTGTGGCGCATGCTTGTAAACCCAGCTACTTGGGAGGCTGAGGCAGGAGAATAGCTTAAAACCCGGGAGGTGGAGGTTGCCGTGTGCCAATATTGCGCCACTGCACTCCAGCCTAGGCAACAAGAGCGAAACCCCGTCTCAAAAAAAAGGAAAAGAAAATAAAAACAAACAAACAAAAAACAGCATACCACTCTGTTACTCAGGCTGGAGTACAAGTGCAGTGGTGGAATCACGGCTCACCGCAACCTGAAAATCCAAGGCTTAACCCCATTACACCAATTCTCCTGCCTCAGCCTCCCAAGCAGCTGGGAATACAGGCAAGCACCACTGTGCCTGGTTAATTTTTTTTTTTAGTTTTTGTAGATACTGGGTCTTGCTATGTTGACCAGGCTGGTGTCAAACTCCTGGCCTCAAGAGATCCTCGTCTCGGCCTCCCTAAGTGCTGGGATTACAGGTACAAGCCGCCTTGTCCAGCCTTTTTAATTCTGACAGAAACAAACAGCAGAGTATTTCTGAAACATCAACAGCATTAAAAAAAAAAATGTCAGAGGTACTTTTAAAAGAAAAATTCAGTATTTCATATTTTGTACTACACCTTGGAAACGAAGTCATGTTAATCATATTCTAACAATTGAAAATGCTCTTCCGTTTTCTTTACTTACTTAATCCTACTCATCAAAATAAAATCCTGATCAATACAACATTTAAGGCAGAGAAGAACAAGAAAAAAATGTGGTAAATACTTCTATCATTTGGGGAAAAGAAACGCTCTATGAACTAAAGCCGGAAATATAAATGAAGATGAACAGCACTGACTACACAAATGTTGGCAACTTCTGGACAACAAAAAGCAAATAAAAATCTCAAGGGAAATTATTAAGGAAAATATATTTGTTAACATATAACAAATCTGTCTTTTCCCAGTTAATGGCTAAAGATCCGCACATGAAAGAAACCCATATACCTCAGGACTCATTGTGTCTAAAAAGGTAACCAACTTAAACTTTCTCCTCTACTCATTTTTGGTCTCTGTTGGTGGCACCATTTTTTTTTTTTCTGCTAGAAACCTGAGCCATCCTCTTTGACTCTTCTTCACTCTCTCCTTGTCTCTACAGTCAACCAACCACTGAGTCCTACCCACTTGATGTCCTACATATTTTGGAATCTTCAGTCTCCTCTTCATTCCTATAAAAAGTTTCCTAGTTCAGGCCCCTAAAAATCTCACTTAGACCATTGCAAAAGTCTCCTCAACAGTCTCTCCTTGCTTCCATATGGTCACCCCTCAACCCAATCTACCACACAGTCATCGGAGTATGCCTTTAAAGCACAATCTGACCACAATGCCCCCAACTTAAAAGAGCTCCCTTACTGTGTACAGCCTAGGATGCTTGGCCTTTGCCGTCACACACTTCTGAAAACTAGATTTTTTTTTTTCTGAGACAGAGTCTCACTCTGTTGCCGGGGCTGGAGTGCAGCGGTGTGTTCTCTGCTCACTGCAACCACGCAAGTTCAAGCAATTCTCTTGCCTCAGCCTCCCGAGTAGCTGGGACTACAGGTGTGCGCCACCATGGCCGGCTGGTCTTGAACTCCTGACCTCAAGTGATTTGCCTGTCTTTGCCTCCCAAAATCCTGGGCTTACAGGCGTGAGCCACTGCGCCTGGTCAGAATACTAGGATTTTTGATGGTACACTTGAAGAAACTAAAAGATCCAAAACAATACCAGAAAAGTCATCAATACTACTCACTTTCCTAGATTCACTGCAGCAAGGGGTGCCACGTAACTCAGTTGTAGCCAATGACACAGAAACATAAGTCACCTAATGGGGCTTCCAAGAAAGTTTGAGACATTTCACCATTCTACCTTCTTAGGAACTGATGCAGTGCTCAGAGATGCAGCAGCCATCTTGCAAACATAATAATGAGGACATAGTCACACAGTGAGCATGCTACAGCAGCAAGACTAAGAGACCTTGTATCATGTCAGGGTCAAAAAAAGAAAGGCCTCGGGCCACTTGATAACATAATTAAGTGCTATACCAGGCCTGGACTGTGTACTGCTGGATATCTTGTTCTGTGTGATAAATCCTTTATTTGTCACTGTCAGTGGGGTTTTCTAATACTCCAAATTTTCAGTGACAATGTCTATAACGTAAACAGAATGGAAAGATGTAATTCAAATATTTGACTGAACATCATGACACGGACCTACTATATTTTCATGACATACTATATAAGCCAGAGGTATCCACAAAATAATGCTGTTCCCAATTTCCCAGGGCTTTCTATACACTTAGGTATCAACTGGGACACATGTGCTCATGACAGGAAAAAACTGTGGGCCTGGCGTGGTGGCTCACACCTGTAAGCTCAAGCACTTTGGGAGGCCAAGGCCGGTGGATCACTTGAGGTTGGGAGTTCAAGAAACCAGCCTGGCCAACATGGTGAACCCCGTCTCTACTAAAAACAAATACAAAAAATTGCCCAGGCATGGTGGCAGGCCCCTGTAATCCCAGCTACTCGGGAGGCTGAGGCAGAAGAATCACTTGAACCCAGGAGGCGGAGGCTGCAGTGAGCTGAGATCACACCATTGCACTCCAGCCTGGGCAACAAGAGCGAAACTCCATTTCAAAAAAAGAATAAAAAGTATTATTATTAATATTTGCAGCAAAATAAGCCAGGAGATATTTGGTAGCCCTCACTTTCTTGTTCCATCTTCTTTTTTTTTTTTTTTTTTTTTGAGACGGAGTCTTGCTCTGTCGCCCGGGCTGGAGTGCAGTGGCCGGATCTCAGCTCACTGCAAGCTCCGCCTCCCGGGTTTACGCCATTCTCCTGCCTCAGCCTCCCGAGTAGCGGGGACTACAGGCGCCCGCCACCTCGCCCGGCTAGTTTTTTGTGTTTTTAGTAGAGACGGGGTTTCACTGTGTTAGCCAGGATGGTCTCGATCTCCTGACCTCGTGATCCGCCCGTCTCGGCCTCCCAAAGTGCTGGGATTACAGGCTTGAGCCACCGCACCCGGCCCCATCTTCTGTTTTGATCTTTTCTTTCCTCTTTTTTTTAGAGAAAGGGTCTCGCTCTTAAGTTCAGGCTGGAGTGCAGTGGCATGATCACAGCTCATTGCAGCCTCAACCTCCCAGGCTCAAGTGATCCGCCTGCCTCAGGCTCCCAAGTAGCAGGGACTACAGGTGTGTGCCACCAGAGCTAATTTTTAAAATTTTTTATATAGAGATGGGGTTTTGCTGTGTTGCCCAGGCTGGTCTTGAACTCCTGGTATCAAGTGATTCTCCTGCCTCCACCTCCCAAAATGCTCGGATCACAGGCATAAGCCACCGTGACCAGCTTGTCTTGGTATTTTCTAATGACAAGTGAGATGTATGTGCAGTGAACAGAATTCACACTTTAAGAAACGGTAAAATGGAAAGACAATCAGCAATTATCAGTATTATCCTGATCCTTTCCTGCTGCAATCTAATACCTCCCTTTCAAGGACAGCATAAAGGGCATCTGCTAATAAAAACCACGTGCTCACCCACAAAGTAGGCTCAAATGGCTAGGAACAACTAACTCCATTCAGGTTCGGGTGGGATAAGGTTTTCAATTCTCCTGTCCCCACCAGCCACTTGTTATACTACTAGTCTGTTATTCCAAAGTCTATACCACAATCTGCACAATGTAGCCAGGTGGGGTCATCATAAAACATGGTTGGGTGTAAATGAAATCCACGTGGAAAATAAAGGCTTAGCAGTTCTGTCATAGAGCATACACAAAATATTCTGACCACTCTTGTTGTACTAATTCTCTCTTCACTGTATTTAAATTGTGTCTTTATTTATTGTCTAAATCTACAACTATATATATTTTACAGTTTGGTAACACTTACCTTTCTGCAGCAGAGGTTAAAAACTAGAAGTTCATGCTTAATTAAAAAATTAAGAATCAAATTTGTTTCCAAGAAAGTTGACGATGAACATCTCATTTGCACAAAATATCGACCTTTACTATTCTCTTTGGGGACCAGAATGATATCACTGATCACATGAAAACCAAAAGAAATAAATCTGCTGAAGAAGCATCAGTATTTACATAAAAGACAATCAGTATGTGCAGCTGCAAATGGTACATTTAACGTATCAATCTGTAGAGCCTAACTTTTCACTTAAATGACTCTTCCAAATTAATTTCACCCACATTTTTTTGCATATGTAAAAAGTAAAGCTGTTTATATGTTGCTTCATGAACAGAAAAACCTTGCAAACAAAAAGACACTAATTGTTTACAGGAGTGTCATCAGGTACTTCAAATAGAAAATTCATCAATTCCAATAATGGTTCAATTTTTCTAATTCAATCATGGAATCAAATAAAACTTTGCAGGGTCATTATACTGAAGGTGAAATATCATTTTGTGATTGCCAAAACAAAGTCATTTAAAAAGTACCACAATGAAGATAAAATTATTGGCTTACATTGATAATACAAATGTTGGTGGAACACACTGTATAAAAAATAACATTCTCATTGAATTAGAAATTTACTAGGAACTAGTAGTGGTACACATGTAATTTATAACTGCATCCAAAGAAATGAAATATTCTATCATTTAGAAGTTATAGTTTATATAGGCCAGGCATGGTGGCTCACACCTGTAATCCCAGCACTTTGGGAGGCTGAGGCAGGTGAATCATGAGGTCAGGAGATCAAGACCATCCTGACTAACACGGTGAAACCCCGTCTCTACCAAAAATACAAAAAATTAGCTGGGCGTGGTGGCAGGCGCCTGTAGTCCCAGCTACTGGGGAGGCTGAGGCAGGACAATGGCGTGAACCCAGGAGGTGGAGCTTGCAGTGAGCCGAGATCACGCCACTGCACTCCAGCCTGGGCGACAGAGCAAGACTCCCTCTCAAAAAAAAAAAAAAAAAAAAAGTTATAGTTTATATAACTTAACAAATATCTTTATATATCCATAGTTAAAGTAACTGAACTGTAGAATTGTGACAAAGCTAACGATGAATTAAAAAAATAATCTCATGACAGTACACACTGGATTTTAAAAAAACTTGAGTCTCTGAAGAACTATGCTAAACAACCTAGTTCCTACAATAATATTGACCTTCTTTTGGTAAATGAGTCTTTGTAGTAACATTTTATTTAAAATTAGTTGGAAATCTCTGATTACTCAATGGTGAAGTACCAAAATTTTCATGTTTTTCAAGTTTTTAGAGAATTATATTAAAAAACCAAGTGTGGCGGATCACCCTGAGGTCAGGAGTTCGAGACCAGTGTGGCCAACACGGTGAAACCCTGTCTCTACTAAAAATACAAAAGTTAGCTGGGCGTGATGGAGGGTGCCTGTAATCTGAGTTATTCGTGAGGCTGAGGCAGGAGAATGGCTTGAACCCAGGAGCCGGAGGTTGCAGTGAGCTGAGATTGTGCCACTGCACTCCAGTTTAGGAAATGGAAAAAGACTCCATCTCAAAAACAATCAAAAAACAACCAAGTGTGTAAAGAACACATTCAAACTTAAAGACACTAAAAGATGAAAATACAATTTAAATTTGAATCTTTATAACTGTACTCAGGGCCGGGCGCGGTGGCTCAAGCCTGTAATCCCAGCACTTTGGGAGGCCGAGACGGGTGGATCACGAGGTCAGGAGATCGAGACCATCCTGGCTAACACAGTGAAACCCCGTCTCTACTAAAAAATACAAAAAAAAATAGCCGGGCGAGGTGGCGGGCGCCTATAGTCCCAGCTACTCGGGAGGCTGAGGCAGGAGAATGGCGAAAACCCGGGAGGCGGAGCTTGCAGTGAGCTGAGATCCGGCCACTGCACTCCAGGCTGGGTGACAGAGCGAGACTCCGTCTCCAAAAAAAAAAAAAAAAAAAAAAAAAAAAATAACTGTACTCAGAAATATCTTCATCTATAGAAAAACCTTTGAAATATTTTAAGTATTTTATACATACAAAAAAGTACATGTATCTTAACGCTATGCTGTCCAATATGACAGCCACATACCACAGATAACTACTGCACACTTGAAATATGAATAGTCTATTGGGTACAGTGGCACACACCTCTAGTACCAGGCTGAGGCGGGATGATCAGTTGAGCCCAGGAGTTTGTGGTATAGCGAGACCTTGTCTCAAAAAAGAAAAAAAGATTAATCTGAGTTGAGAAGCGAAGTAGACTATACCTCCTGAATTTCAAATATTCATTACTAAAATAATATATCTCAATAAATTTTTATATTGGTTATATGTTCAAATAATACTTTTGGGTATACTGGGTTAAATAAAATGTAAAAATCACACTTGTTTCTTTTTCTAACTTTTAAAATGGGCTTCTAGAAAATTTTATTTTTTCCTAGAAAAATTTAAATTACAGTATATGGCTTGTATATTAATTCTACAGGACTGCACTGTCCTAAACCCAGCTTGATGAATTTTCACAAATTGAACTTGCCCACATAACTAGAACCACATGAAGACACAAAACAGTATCAGCATCCCGGAAGTCTCCTGCTCCATTCCAGTAATTAGCCCCCTCCATCCAAGAGGGCACCATAACCCTTACTTCTAAAGCATGTGTTAACGATGAATAGACCTTGGGCATTTCAGTTTCTGTGCTGCTCTACCCTGTTTCCCTCTTGTTCCTAGAGGTGACCACTATCCATAATTTTGTGAATACTACTTATGGCTTTCCTATTATTTATTACCAAGAGGCGTTTTGCTTAATTTTGCCTCTTGTTTACTTTCTATAGAAATAAATAAATGGGGGGTAAAGAAGCATATATTGGTTTTACCCAACTTTGTACTTTTACATAAATCTATTCATATAACATGTGCTATTTATAAAATTATTTATTTTTTTGAGACAGTCTGTCGCCCAGGCTGAAATGCAATGGCACAATCATGGCTCACTGCAGCCTTGACCACCCAAGCTCAAGAGACCCACCTACCTTAACCTCCCAAGTAACTAGGACTACAAATGTGTGCCGCCATGCCTGGCTAATTTAAAAAAAAATTTTTTTTTTTTTTTTTGGTGGAGTCTAGCTCTGTCACCCAGGCTGGAGTGCAGTGGCACAATCTCAGCTCACTGCAACCTCTGCCTGCCGGGTTCAAGCGATTCTCCTGCCTCAGCATCCCAAGTAGCTTGGACTACAGAAACCCACCACCATACCCAGCTAATTTTTGTATTTTTAGTTGAGACAGGGTTTCACCATACTGGCCAAGCTGGTCTCCAACTCCTGACCTTGTGATCTGC
The DNA here is from genome assembly GCF_047675955.1 of Chlorocebus sabaeus. Lineage (NCBI taxonomy): Eukaryota > Metazoa > Chordata > Mammalia > Primates > Cercopithecidae > Chlorocebus > Chlorocebus sabaeus. The sequence continues at coordinate 64,000,347 of NC_132908.1, read as the reverse complement.
CTGCCTCAGCCTCCCAAAGTGCTGAGATTACAGGCATGAGCCACTGTGCACAGTCAAATTTTTTTAAATTTTTGAGATTTTAAAATTTCAGGCTCTTGAACTCCTGGCCTGAAATAACCCTCCTGCCTTGGCCTCCCAAAGTACTGGGATTACAAGAGTTAAGGCACAATAACTGGCCTGTTCTGTACCCTCAATATTTTTGAGGAACTCACACATATTGGTGTTAGTTGTAGCTTTTCATTCTCATTGTATTTGTGTGACCATGCACTTTATAAATTTCACTGTTAATGGCCATTTGCGCAGTTTACAATTTCTAGCTATTACTAATAATACTGTTACAAATGTCCTAGTACATATTTGTGATGAATATGCATATTCACTCCTGTTGCCGTCATGCCTTGGAGTAGAACTGCTAGATCACGGTTTATATTATATACATACATATGCATGTGTGTGTGTGTGTGTGTGTGTGCATGCGCAGCTTGCGTATTTACAGCCAGTTTTCCAAATGTTGTGCCAATCTTACACAACCAACACACCAACTGCTGCTCTACATTCTTGTCAATGTTTGATATTGTCTTTTTCATTTTAACCATTCTGATGACTGTGTGGTAGTACTGTAGTTTTGATAATTATTTTTCTGATGACCCAATAAAGTTGAATCCTTTTCATTTGTATAGCCTGTTTGTGAACTGCCTGTTAAATGTCTTTTGCCAATTTCTTTTAGGTTGTACTGTGTTTTCTTTCAATGAAAATACTTTCTCACTGAAATGTAAGAGTTCTTTATGCACATACACACACACACACATTTTTTTTGAGATGGAGTTTCGCTCTGTTGCCCCGGCTGGCGTGCAGTGACGTGATCTCGGCTCACTGAAACCTCTGCCTCCCAGGTTCAAGCAATTATCCTGCCTCAGCCTCCTGAGTAGCTGGGATTACAGGTATGTGCCACCATACCTGGCTAATTTTTTTGTTTTTTTGTAGAGATGGGGTTTTGCCATATTGGCCAGGCTGGTCTTGAACTCCTGGACTCAAGTGATCTGCCTGCCTTGGCCTCCCAAAGTGTTGGGATTACAGGTGTGAGCCACTGCGCCTGGCCTCTACATATTTTATGTAAGTCCTTTGCCAGAAAACATTTTCCACCACTGTTCAGGTTGCCTTTACATTCTCTTAATACTGTCTTTTGATAAACAGTTCTTGGTTTTGCCATAATTCATTATTTATCCATTTACTTACAGTTTAGCATCTTTTGTGTCCTGTTCAAGTTTTTGCCTACTCCAAGGTCACAAAATGATCTTCTCATTTTCCTTTAAAAAGCTTTACTGTTTCGGCTGGGTGCAGTGGCTCATGCCTATAATCCCAGCACTTTTGGGAGGCCAAGGTGGGTGCATCATGAGGTCAAGAGATCGAGACCATCCTGGCCAACATGGTGAAACCCCGTCTCTACTAAAAATACACAAATTAGCAGGGCATGATGGTGCGCACCTGTAGTCCCAGCTACTCGAGAGGCTGAGGCAGGAGAATCGCTTGAACCGGGGAGGCAGAGGTTAAAATGAGCCGAGATCATGCCACTGCACTCCAGCCTGGTGAGAGCTAGACTCCATCTCAAAATTAAAAAAAAAAGCTTTACTGTTTCACATTTTATAAACTGCTATCCATCTGAAAATGATTTCTGTGAATGGTATAAGGGGCTCTGAAATATTTTCCTCTCACAGAAATGTTTTATTGTCCCAGCGCCATTTACTGAAGAGACCTACCCCGCCCCCCTGCCCTTGTCTGCATTGCAGTATTACCTTTGTCTTTGTTTATTGCTGGTATATAGAAATGTAACTGATGGTGTACTGACCTTGTATTACATCTAATACCCTGTGAAACTCATGTGTTAGTTTTCTTTTGTTTTTGGAGACGGAGTCTCGCTTTGTCGCCCAGGCTGGAGTGCAGTGGCACCATCTGGGCTCACTGTAAGCTCCGCCTCCCGGGTTCATGCCATTCTCCTGCCTCAGCCTCTGAGTAGCTGGGACTACAGGCGTGCACCACCACACCCGGCTAATTTTTTGTATTTTTTAGTAGAGACGGGGTTTCACCGTGTTAGCCAGGATGGTCTCGATCTCCTGACTTCGTAATCCGCCCGCCTTGGCCTCCCAAAGTGCTGGGATTACAGGCATGAGCCACCGTGCCCAGCTAGTTTTCTCAATAGTTTGTAAATTATCTTAGATTTTCTAAGTACATGCATTTTCTGCAAATAACAGTTTGGTGTTTTGTTTTGTTCTGTTTTGTTTTTAAGACAGAGTCTCGCTCTGTCGCCCAGGCTTGGAGTGCAGTGGCAGGATCTCAGCTCACTGCAAGCTCTGCCTCCTGGGTTCACGCCATTCTCCTGCCTCAGCCTCCGAGTAGCTGGGACTACAGGCGTGCACCACCATGCCCAGCTAATTTTTTGTATTTTTAGTAGAGACAGGGTTTCACCATGTTAGCCAGGATGGTCTCGATCTCCTGACCTCGTGATCCGCCCGCCTCGGCCTCCCAAAGTGATGGGATTACAGGTGTGAGCCACCGCGCCCGGCTAGTTTTCTTAATAGTTTGTAAACTATCTTAGATTTTCTAAGTACGTGCATTTTCTACAAATAACAGTTTGGTGGTTTGTTTTGTTCTGTTTTGTTTTTAAGACGGAGTCTCGCTCCGTCGTCCAGGCTTGGAGTGTGGTGGCAGGATCTCAGCTCACTGCAAGCTCTGCCTCCTGGGTTCATGCCATTCTCCTGCCTCAGCCTCCCAAGTAACTGGGACTACAGGTGTCCTCCATCATGCCCGGCTAATTTTTGTAGTTTTGGTTGAGAAAAGTTCCACCGTGTTGGCCAGACTGGTCTCGAACTCCTTACCTCAGGTGATTTGACCGCCTCAGCTTTCCAAAGTGCTGGGATTACAGGCATGAACCATTGCACCTGGCCTCATGTTTTTTGAGATAGAGTCTCACTCTGCTACCCAGGCTGGAGTGCAGTAGCACGATCTTGGCTCACTGCAACCTCCACCTCCTGGGTTTAAGTAATTCTCCCACTTCAGCCTCCTGAGTAGCTGGAACCACAGACACGTGCCACTATGGCAAATTTTTGAATTTTCAGTAGAGACGTGGTTTCACCAAGTTGGCCAGGCTGGTCTCGAACTCCTGACCTCAAGTGATCCACCTGTCTCAGCCTCTCAAGAGTGCAGGGATTACAGGTGTGACCCACCACACCTGGTCACATGTCTTCTGTTTCTTTTTGGGAAAAGAATCTTGGATGGAATTCCTATTTTTAACTGGAAATGATTTGATTCTGAAGTAACAGAACTTGGCAAAAATTTCAGAAGAATCATAAATAGAGATAGAATACTAAATAGAGACAGCTTCGACAGGTTTTTTTCTTATATCAAACTTGTCAAAGAAAGGTACTCTGGACAAAAGCAGAGACAATACCTGTGAAAATATTTCAGCTGAAATATATATACAATTTATCTTTCAAAAATGGAATTGACTCTCTTCCATTTAGCTTAGTTTACCAGATACTTCAGCATTTAGTAGAGAGTATTTTGTCAATTTTTTACATGTTTACAGACACTCAATTGAAGATGTCAACAGTTCCAAATTTACTAATTATAACATGCAATTCTGAAACATATTGCAGGCACTTTTATGAAGAAAATAAAAGTAAGAGGCTAGATGCAGTGGCTCATGCCTATAATACCAGTGCTTTGGGAGGCTGAGGCAGGAGGATCATTTGATGCCAGCAATTCAAGACCAGCCTGGCCAACATGGTAAGACCTTGTCTTTGCAAAAAATAAAAAAAACTTAGCCAAGCATGGCAGGAGCTTGAAGCTGTAGTGAGCTGTCATTATACTACTGTACTCCGGCCTGAGCAACAGAGCAAGATTCTGTCACTAAAAAAAAAAAAAAAAAAAAGAAAGAAAAAAGGAGCCGGACATGGTGGCTCACACCTGTAATCCCAGCATTTTGGGAGGCCGAGGTGGGTGGATCACCTGACATCATCAAGACCAGCCTGACCACCATGGAGAAACCCATCTCTACTAAAAATACAAAATTAGCTGGGCATGGTGGCACATGTCTGTAATCCCAGCTACTCAGGAGGCTGAGGCAAGAGAATCACTTGAACCCAGGAGGCGGAGGTTGCGGTGAGCCCAGATTGTGCCATTGCACTCCAGCCTGGGCAACAAAGCAAGACTCTGTCTGAAAAAAAGGAAAAAGAAAAAAGAGAAGAAAAACAAGACCATATTGAAAAAACTATATATTCTTCAGAAAAATGTTGGATACAGATATGAGATTAATAAAGTGCAAAAGTATCAAGACTAAGTATTCTGCTTATTAATCTTAATGTTCAGAAGATTAACATAAAGATGTAACTTTTATTTTGCTTTAATGTGTACATGTTTTATTTAAAAACATTTTTGAAAGTGTTTTTTGAATGAAACCATTTTTCTAGGGCTAGCAATATAATAAAATCAATTTGTGGGTCAAAATGTTACATAATTTCAGTTATTTTATACAAGACCTTCTTTTAGGAGTAATTCGGTGACAATAAGTAATATGGTCACTCTCATCCTATATCAAATTATATTAATTATGAATGATAAAACATTAACCATCAACTTAAGTAACTTTTCAAAAAACTGTTTTCTGGTTAATTTAGAAGAGTTATTTCTGCCTATGTGATCAGCAGAGAGAAACAAAGCTGTGTTGGGACATGGAAGTGAGGCTGCCACCAGGCTCACTTGCTAGAGATGGGGCCTATTCCAGCCCAATGAAAGAGGGCTGAAATCCATGCTTTGTGATTTTATACTCTTACTACACAAGACAGACATCTGCAGAAGAGTGGAAACCCTAAGTATAAAATGCTGAAGTACAAGCAGTAACAAACAAGAGTCTTTGTTTAGGAACTGTACTGTATGCCAGATACTGTGCTAGGCATGGCTCTTTACATATGCTATCCCATTCAACAGCCCACAATTTTGTGGGCAGCATTATCCCATCTTAGGAAGGAGAAATCTGAGGCCTGGAGAGATTTAATAACTTGCCAGCATCACAAAGCTGGTGTTTTAGTCATCTCAGGATGCCATACTAAAATACCATAAATGGAGTGGATTAAACAACAGAAATTTATTTTCTCACATTTCTGGAGGCCAGCAGTCCCAGATCAAGGTGCCAGCCAATTTGGTTCCCCATGAGGAACCTCCTTCTGGCTTGCAGACATCCATCTTCTCACTGTGTCCTCATATGGCAGAGAGAGAGTGAGCTCTCTCCTGTCTGTTCTCATAAGGACACTAACCCTACTGGATCAGAGCCCCACTCTTATGCCTTTATCTAACCTTAATTACCTCCATAAATGCCCTATCTTCAAGTACAGTAACAACAGAATAGGGCTTCAACATATCAATTTGGGGTTGGGATACATAAACATTCAGTCCATAAGAGCTAGTAAGTGGTGGGGCCAGGATTCACATTATACGACTATGAACTTCTGCCCCTAGTATCTACATTTCATTGCCTCTTTACTTATATTATCTTGCAGATGACCTGGGGACAAGGAGAACTACAGGGAAATACTGATTGCTACCTAAATAGTTGGAGTCACCTGCTTTCAATTTTTTTATTATACACTGTATAACTCCTATTATCATAAGAGTTATGTAACTCCGTTGTGATAGCAGTAAATTATCATAATAGATGGCACTTAATTTGTAATGATATAGTTCAATTTAGGGACTATGGAAATAAGGCTTGGAAAACTCCAAGTATAAAAAAATGTTAAAAATTTTAACCTATCATCTTAATAAAATACTTTAGTTTTTGTTGTTTGTTTTTGAGACAGGGTCTTGCTCTGTCACCCAGGCTGGAGTGCAGTGGTGCAATCTCGGTTCATTGCAATCTCTGCCTCCTGGGTTCAAGCAACCATCCACCTCAGCTTCCTGAGTAGCTGGGACTACAGGTGCACACCACCACAGTTGGCTAATTTTTTTCTTTTTTTGGTAGAGACAGAGTTTTGCCACATTGCCCAGGTTGGTCTCAAACTCCTGGGACCAAGCAATGCTCCTGCCTTTGCCTTCCCAAGTGTTGGAATTACAGTGTGAGCCACTGCACCTTGTCAAAATAATTCAGTTTTAAAAGTCAATCCAATCTGAATTTTCCTTATATAAATAAAGTCTGCTTTATCACTTCTTAATAGAAAATAGTCTTCTAGATTGCTGGTTATTATTTTTCTGCAGGAACTGGGAACTGATTAGCATTATGGAAATCAGAGTAGAGCACGGATTCTTTATTTTTATGTTAGAGATGAAGGTCTCATTATGTTGCCTAGGCTGGGCTGGAACTCCTGGGATCAAGGGATCCTCCCGCCTCAGTCTCCCAAGTAGCTAGGACTACAGACATGTGCCACTGGGATGACCCGGGCCAGACCAAGGATTCTTTCTTAAGAATTTTCACTTTGAATCTTAAACTTTACACTAGGAAGTTTTCGTTTTTTGATCCCTTTTAAAGAAAATTCTTACATTTCCATATATAAAGAACTATATGGAAAGAGACAACAAAGAAACAACAAAGAGTTTCTTTATATTCCTGTTACTATTTTAACTTTGTTAAGAAGGTTAATATCAGGGAAACAATTAAAAGACATTAATATCTGCTAATAATCAGGTGCTTTTACATTTTCGTTGTTTTTAAAGAGACAATGACTCACTCTGTCACCCAGGCTTGAGTGCAGTGGTGTGATCATAGCTCACTGCAGCCTCAAACTCCTGGGCTCAAGTGATCCTCCCACCTCAGTCTCCCAAAGTGCTGGGATTACAGGTGTGAGCCACAGCACCCGATCTGCTTTTACATTTTCTTTCAGTGTTTTTAATATGTCATCCCACAACTTTCTGGCCTCCATGATTTCAAAAGAAGTCAGCTGTTAATCTTACTGTGGTTCCTTTGCATGTGAAGAATCCTCTTTCTTGCTGCTTTCATGATTCCCTGTCTTTCAACAGTTTATAATGTGACTAGGTATGGATTTCTGTTTATCCTACTTTGTCCACTGAGCTTCTTGGACAATGTAGATTAACATTTTTCATCAAATGTGAGAGTTTTTGGCTATTATTTCTTAAAATGTATCTTCAACCTCTTTCTTTCCTAAACTTTCATTACATTTATGTTAATATGTGTGCTGATGTCCCACAGGTCCCCAAAACTCTGTTCATTTTTCTTGTTCCTATGTCAGCTCTTATCTGCCATTTAGTCTGTGAACTTTTTGTTACTACTACACTTTCCAACTCCAGAATTTCTTTCTTTCTTTTTTTTTTTTTTCTTTGAGATGAAGTCTTGCTCTGTTGCCCAGGCTTTTTTTTTTTTTTTTTTAGATGGAGTTTCACTCTTGTTGCCCAGGCTGGAGTACAATGGTACAAACTCAGCTCACTGCAACCTCCACCTCCCGGGTTCAAGTGATTCTTGAGCCTCAGCCTCCTGAGTAGCTGGGATTACAGGTATGCGCCACCACGCCTGGCTAATTTTGTATTTTTAGTAGAGACAGGGTTTCACCATGTTAGCCAGGCTGGTCTTTAATTCCTGACCTCAGGTGATCTGCCCGCCTTGGCCTCTCAAAAAGTGCTGGGATTATAGGAGTGAGCCACCGCACCCAGCCTCAACTCCAGAATTTCTATTTGATACTTCTTAATAATTTAGATCTGTTTATTGATATACTCTACTTGATGAGTCATTGCCATCATAATTTCCTTTAATATTAAAAGGAAAGAATTTTCCTTTAGTTCTTTGAGCATATTTATAATAACTACTTTGAAGTCTTTCTCACTAAGAACCAACATTTGCGCCCCCTCAAAGACAGTTTATATTGCTTGCTTTTTCCCCTTTGTGTAAGTCGCATTTTCATATTTGCATGTCTCATAACTTTTTGTTGAAAACTAGACAATTTAGATAATATACTGTAGCAACTCTGATTTCTGATCCTTGCTTTCAGCTTGTTGTTGGCACTTGTTTGTTTACTGACTTGCCTGGACTAATTCTGAGGAGTCTGTTTTCCTCAGCAGTGTACAGTCTCTGATGTCACTGCTCAGTTTTTCTTTTTTTTTCTTTTCAGAGAAAGGATCTCACTCTGTTGCCCAGGCTGCAGTGCATTGGCATGATCATGGTTCACTACTGCAGCCTTGAACTCCTGGACTCAAGCGATCCCTCCACCTCAGCGTCCTAAGTAGCTAGGACTACAGACACATGCCACCAAACCTGGTTAATTTTTAAAACTGTGGAGATGGGGTCTCACCATGTTGCCCAGGCTGGTCTTTAACTCTTGGGCTCATGTGATCCTGCCATCTTGGCCTCCCCAAATGCTGGGATTATAAGCATGAGTCACTGTGCACAGCTGTCTTTTTAAGTCTTGCTTTCTGGGGGGTTGTCCCTGGATCAGCATAGTTCAGCTTTCAGCCAATGATTGGTCAGAGGTTTTAGATAAACACCTTGAGCCAGCAGACTTCCACCTTTTGTCACTGGACTTGTGTGTGGCTTGGGGAAATGCTTTCAAAGTTCAGGGAGTTTGTCAGTCTATCTTGTGTTCACCTAGGGAAAAGTAGCATGCAAGGGCCTTCTGTGTTCTCTTCAGAGCAGATGTAGCCTTGTACATGCATACAGCTTTCTGGATGACATGAGTGTAATCTTAGTAGGGTCTAATTTACCTATCTCTTTCCCTGAATCTCCCTGATAAATTTCTGGCTAGTCTGCCATTTCGTTGCTTTCTGCAACATTAGCTTTGTCAGATTGTTTGCAAATGAGACCTCTATCATTTTAAACAATATGCCTGGGCATGGATGTTTTTTTCCCAAGCCCTACTTTTAATAAAGTCAGCTCTCTTTGGCAGGACAACAGATCTACCAGTGCTCATGGCTTACCCTGCCTGCCCAGGAAGAACTTGAGGGACCACACAGCTGGGGAATGGGAGCACCTCCTGACTAAAATGCCACAGTCACTGATCTTACTGAGATTCAATACCTTCCATGAGGCCTTAAATGGGTGTTGTTTGTTGTTGTTGTTTTTGAGGCAGACTTTTGTTCTGTTGCCCAGCCTGGAGTGCAGTGGCACCATCTTGGCTCACCGCAATCTCTGCCTCCTGGGTTCGAGCGATTCTTGTGCCTCTACCTCCCAAGTAGCTGGGATTACAGGTGTGCACCACCACACCTGGTTAATTTTTATATTTTTAGTAGAGACGGGGTTTCACCATGTTGGTCAGGCTGGTCTTGAAATCCTGACCTCAAGTCTCAGGTGATCTGTCTGCCTTGGCCTCTCAAAGTACTGGGATTATAGGTGTGAGCCACCACGTCCAGCTCTTTTTTTTTTTTTTTTTTAAACAATTTTTGTCAAGTTTTATCATTGCTTTCTGGGGAGACGACTTGTTGAGCTCCTCACTCAAGCATTCCAAAAGCGCGGCTCCTACATTTTATTTTGAACTGCTTTTTCTTTTTTCCCTATTCATAATATTCTAGAGATCAAGAACAAATATTTTAAAGAACTACTTACTGGACTTTGGAGCCCCCACTGAGCAGATACAAATAACCCATGAAATTCAGAACTGCTGAAGAAAAAAGTTTCCCAAAATCAGGATCAGAATTTGAGTCTCAACATTTTCAGGATTCCTCAATATTGCTTCGACATAATACTTTAAGATTGGGTAAAATAGGTCCCCAGACAAAGGCAAGATTAGGGACTACAAATAAAGGGACTATGCTCAATAAAGCCTGACGTCACCCTACCTGGGCTCGCTCCTCATCAAACTCCAGACAGCCCATACCATCCAGTCTCTGGAGATCAATCCAGCCTTTCCAGATAACACAGACTCCATTCAGAATCATGGGAGCCTTCAAATACACCTAAGACACAGAAAAGGACGAAAATTATTGAAAAGCATCAGACACATGAAAATAAAAAGATTAAACTTACTTATATAAACTGTAGAAAAGATGAATAAAATTATGATTGATTGATTGATTGAGATGGAGTTTCGCTGTGCTCCCCAGGCTGGAATGCAGTGGCACGATCTCAATTCACTGCAACCTCTGCCTCCCAGGTTCAAGTAATTCTCCCACCTTAGACTCCCCCCAAGTAGCTGGGATTACAGGCGCTCAAGCACTATGCGTGGCTAATTTGTGTGTGTGTGTGTGTGTATTTTTAGTAGAGATGGGGTTTCACCATGTTGCCTAGGCTGGTCTCGAACTCCTGAGCTAGGCAATCCGCCCGCCTTGGCCTCCGAAAGTGCTAGGATTACAGGCATGAGCTACCATGCCTGGCCAGACACTTTGATTTTTGAATGTTGGATAGAAAGATGGAAAACAGGCCGGGCGCGGTGGCTCAAGCCTGTAATCTCAGCACTTTGGGAGGCCGAGACGGGCGGATCACGAGGTCAGGAGATCAAGACCATCCTGGCTAACACGGTGAAACCCCGTCTCTACTAAAAAGTACAAAAAACTAGCCGGGCGAGGTGGCGGGCGCCTGTAGTCCCAGCTACTCGGGAGGCTGAGGCAGGAGAATGGCGTAAACCCGGGAGGCGGAGCTTGCAGTGAGCTGAGATCTGGCCACTGCACTCCAGCCTGGGCAACAGAGCGAGACTCCGTCTCAAAAAAAAAAAAAAAAAAAAAAGAAAGATGGAAAACAATTGGAAGCCGCCACCCTCTGAAGAGAGCATGCACTGCTTCCCTCAATGTGGGTTCCTGGAGCCATGCAGGATCAGGCTCTTGATATTCCCTTCAGTTTTATAAGCTATCTCATAGATTCCTGATAATTAATCTTTTTTTCTTTTTATTTTTTTGTCTTGTTAGCCAGAGTTGATTTCTACTGTTTTTAACCAAAGAACTTGAACTGGTATAATATTTACTATTATATCACATTAAGTAGTATGTGGTTATCTTTAGGTGTCCATAAATAATTCGGAACAAAACACTGCTATCCTTTATATGGGATTATGAAATTTAATTCAAGTTATTTCACAGTCTTTTATTTATTATTTTTTACTTTTCCCAATATGCAACAGTAAGCCAAATCAGTCTTTTAAATACAGTAGAAAAGTTATAAGGTCACAGGGTTTGACTACACGTAGTATGAATCATTGATCTCGAAACTGGTAAGTTAACCCAAAATCTACTTCTTTCAATTCCCTGTTGAAATTCTTAAATACTATAACAAAATCAACTAAGACAATAAGGCTAGGCACCAGTGGCTAATGCCTGTTATCCCAGTACTTTGTGAGGCCAAGGTGTGAGGATCACTTGAGGCCAGGAGTTCAAGACCTGCCTGGGCAACATAGAGAGACCTCACCTCTAAAAAGTTAAAAAATAAAAATAACAAAATGAATAAACTTAACCAAGCATCTTGAATTCTGAATGGAAATGTGTTTATTCCTTACACATAATACCTTTAGATAAGAAAATTAGCGAGACTTCCTATTGTTTCACATCCAACAAGTATATCTGCTTATACATTAGAGAAATATCAAAAATGAGTATCCTAGGATATGGTAACATCTCAAGTCACTGACAAATTAAATATGTTCACTATACTTTATACACTGAGGTTTAAAAAAGTACCAACAAATTTTAAAAAGATCTTCAAGATTGCTGAAACCAAAAGTATCTCCCATCTGGTGAACCTTCAGCTTTATGATAAAACTCCTACATCCTGGCTAGGTGCGGTGGCTCACGCCTGTAATCCCAATACTTCGGGAGGCCAAGGCGGGCGAATCACCTGAAGTCAGGAGTTTGAGACCAGCCTGGCCAACATGGCAAAACCCCATCTCTACTGAAAATACAAAAATTAGCCAGGCATGGTTGCAACCACAGCTATAATCCCAGCTACTCAGGAGGATGAGGCAAGAGAACCACTTGAACTCGGGAGGCGGAGATTGCAGTGAGCTGAGATAGTGCCACTGCACTCCAGTCTGGGTGACAGTGGGGACAAAAAAAAAAAAAAAAAAGAGAGAGAGAAAAAAAAAGAAAGAAAACTTTTGTTTCACATTTTAACTTTTCTTCTGGAAAAACAAAAAACAAACACACACAAAAAAACAGTTTCTTCATCATTCTTTTTCAAGTAAATAAATAACTCTAGATTAAAAATTGCTTTAGGTATACATCATACCTAAATTTAGATCATTTTGATCACCAAATTAATTCTCATATTGGCTCAAAATACAATTGTTCCCAAGAGTATCCACCCAGAAAGGATGGTGCTAATTCTATTATCCTGAGGTGAATATTTTATTGTGATAAACAATATAAGAGAAATTTATTACAGGTTCTACAATCTTTCCACTCCTAATACTACACCATTTTAATAGTTACTTTTAAAAACATAATTTTAGGGCCGTGTGCGGTGGCTCATGCTTGTAATCCCAACACTTTGGGAGGCCAAGGCAGGTGGATCACAATTTTAGGGCCGTGTGTGGTGGCTCATGCTTGTAATCCCAACACTTTGGGAGGCCAAGGCAGGTGGATCACAAGGTCAGGAGTTCGAGACCAGCCTGGCCAACAAAGTGAAACCCCGTCTCTACTAAAAATACAAAAATTAGCTGGGCGTGGTGGCAGGCACCTGTAATCCCAGGTACTTGGGAGGCTGAGGCAGGAGAATCACTTGAACCCAGGAGGCAGAGATTGCAGTAAGCTGAGATGGTGCGACTGCACTCCAGCCTGGGTGAAAAAGCTAGACTCTGTCTCAAAAACAAACAAACAAATAAACAAAACACATAATTTTAGGTGTTCTCTACCTCGTTTAACATGAGTTTCTGAATAAACCAGCATAGGTTAGGTTAATATTTACTGCATTAGTTAATATTTACTGCACTGAACAAGATATTTTTAATGCAGAGGAAGCAAGAATTCTTCAGTGAGTTTTCAAAACTGCAGATTATCAAATATATCTTTATTAACGAGGTTTTTCATTTACCTGCACCAAATGTATTTTCTTTGGGAAATCCAGTGCTTTGTGAGCTAAAATCTGACATTATTTATTACCTGTTTAATTATATAAAAATTTGTAAAATAGTTTCTCATTTTGAGGAAAAGCTGGAAGCATCTTTTTTTAAAACTCATTTCAGTAGTCTCTTCAGTCTCTTGGATTCTTTTTGTTTTAGAGATGTCTAACAAGAATAACTGACTGCCAATAATTATAAACACAATAAAAAATCACTTCTGAGATACCTTTAAAATAGTACTTATAGAATTTATGCCCTCTGGCTGGGCGCAGGGGCTTATGCCAGTAATCCTAGCCCTTTAGGAGGCCGAGGCAGGAGGTCAGGAGTTCAAGATCAGCCTGGCCAACATGGAGAAATCCCGTCTCTACTAAAAACAAAAAAATCAGCTGGGCGTGGTGTGCGTGCCTGTAGTCTCAGCTACTAGGGAGGCTGACGCAGGAGAATCGCTTGAACCTGGGAGGCAGAGGTTGCGGTGAACTAAGGTCGCACCACTGCACTCTAGCCTGGGAGACAGAGTAAGACTCTGTCTCAAAAAAATAAACAAACAAAAATTTATGCTTTCCTGGTACATATTTGTGTCATTCCCCTTCACTACTGAACCCAATCATTCCTGCTAAGGGCTGCAATGAACCACACTGAACCAATTTCTACTTATACTGGAAAATAACCAAAATACAAAAGGTTCCATTTCTCCTCCTATTTGGACCAAGGGAAATAGTCTTCAGTTACTACTGAAACCGTTTAACCACACATTTCCTTCTGTTCTGATAACTGCTCATTCCCTTCCACACTGTGCATTTAAAACTCCACCAATGTGCATCAAATCAAACAAGTGACTATGCCGACCTCTGCTCAACCCCTCACAAAACCTAAAAACAATACCCCTTATTTCATCTCAGTGAAACGTGATTTACCATCTCTCATGAAGATTTCCATCCAGAAATCTTCATTAATCTTAAATCCTGTTAGAAGGCTATTTAAAAGGCTAATGGTGGACAGGGTAGCATGCACTGGGGACTGTCATTTCACCTATTAGCACACCTCATTATAAATTCTAACCATGAAGACATCTTTTCTAATAGCAAAGTCAACTTTACACCACTTTAATTGGATTTTATATTAGTCATCAATGATTTACATTCTTTAGAATTGAAGATTCCACAATCTCTTAGCTTATTCATTTTTAAAAAATTATTATTATTTTTGAGACAGAGTCTCACTCTGTCTCCCAGGCCGAAGTGCAATGGCATGATCTTGGCTCACTGCAACCTCCACCTCCCAGGTTCAAGCGACTCTCCCTGCTCAGCCTCCCAAGTGGTTGGGATTACGGGCACACACCACCACGCCCCACTAACTTTTCTATTTTTAGTAGAGACAGGGTTTTGCCATGTTGGCTGGGCTGGTCTCGAACTCCTGACCCAGCCAGCTTATTCATATTAATGTCACAGTCAAAAACATTTTCCTGGCTGGGCGTGGTGGCTCACACCTGTAATCCCAGCACTTTGGGAGGCTGAGGCAGGGCAGATCACCTGAGGTCAGGAGTTCGAAACCAGCCTGGCCAACATGGTGAAACCCCGTCTCTACTAAAAATACAAAAAATTAGCCAGGTGTGGTGGTGGGCGCCTGTAATTCCAGCTACTCAGGAGGCTGAGGCAGGAGAATCGCTTGAACCCGGGAGACAGAGGTTGCAGTGAGCCAAGAAAAAAAAAAATTTCCTAGCCGGGCGCGGTGGCTCACGCCTGTAATCCCAGCACTTTGGGAGGCCGAGGCGGGTGGATCATGAGGTCGGGAGATTGAGACCATCCTGGCTAACACGGTGAAACCCCGTCTCTACTAAAAATACAAAAAATTAGCCGGGCGAGGTGGCGGGCGCCTGTAGTCCCAGCTACTCGGAGGCTGAGGCAGGAGAATGGCGTGAACCCGGGAGGCGGAGCTTGCAGTGAGCCAAGATCGCGCCACTGCACTCCAGCCTGGGCGACAAAGCGAGACTCTGTCTCAAAAAAAAAACCAAAACAACAACAACAACAACAAAAAAATTTCCTTATAGAGTACTAAACTTTTTAAAAGCCCATTTATTATTTATTCACAAATGTTCTTTCACGACAAAGAAAACCAATGATCTATTTTGGGAAAATTCTAAATGGTTTCAGAAAATGAGTAAAATTCTTTGTTTTATGAGATGGAGTTTTGCTTTTAACGCCCAGGCTGGAGTGCAGTGGTGCAATCTTGGCTCACTGCAACCTCCACCTCCCGGGTTCAAGGGATTCTCCTGCCTCAGCCTCCTAAGTATCTGGGATTACAGGCGCCCACCACCACGCACTACTAATTTGTGTATTTTCAGTAGAGATGGGATTTCATCATATTTGCCAGGCTAGTCTTGCACTCCTCACCTCAGGTGATCCGACTGCCTCAGCCTCCCAAAGAGCTGGGATTACAAGTGTGAGTCACCGCGCCCAGCCAGAAAATGATGACAATTTTTAATCAAGACTAATGTCTGCAATCATAATTAAAAATAATATTTAGATGATCCTAGTGATTTATTTAGATGTTCTTATTCAAATAAATACAGTTTTATGTGTACATCTTCAAAGTAAATGTTTGGTGCTTTCATGTATTCATGAATACCAAACTTCAAAGTATAAAGAAAATAAAATTCTGTCTCTTAACAGTTTGGCATTTTATAATGTAATTCAATAATGTCATTTAATACACAGTGAAATGCTTCTGTCAAAAAAAAATGTCATTTAAGCACAAAGACAGTTTTTCACTGAAAATGATTCCTTATTTCAAACTTTAAAAAGAAAAGTTATTAGAATATGAATTAGGGATTAAACCTATTGTCCTAGAACAATGAAATATTTTATACAAAATGAATTTAAAATGGGTAAACAGATGCAGCTAACCATACATGAGAAAAACAAGAAAACAGTTTATCTTTCCAAAAGTAAAATATCACAAATATGTTTGAGACTTCACAGAACGTTAAAAAGTGACTATAGTCTCATATCTTGTGTTCTTCTGGAAAAGGGGAAAGCTAGTTTAACACAATTTTTAATCATCTCGAACTCTAAATATAAGTATGTGTGATGTTATATTCAATCTAAATTACACATGATATCACCTAATTTTCACATTCTGTAGCTTTAAATTTCCCACCACTAATGCAGTAGAGCTTCAGCAAAATATGTTTGTACCATCAACTGTGGTATCACCTATACAATGGAATATTACTTGGTCATAAAAAGGAATGAAATGTTTATACACACAACAACACAGAATGAACCTTGAAAACACAATACTAAGTGAATGAAGCTAGAAAAAGGCTACATATTATTTGAAATGTCCAGAAAGCTGGCTGGCGTGGTGGCTCATGCCTGTAATCCCAGCACTGCGGGAGGCCAAGGTGGGCGGATCATCTGAGGTTGGGAGTTCGAGATCAGCCTGACCAACATGGAGAAACCCTGTATCTACTAAAAATACAAAATTAGCTGGGCGTGGTGGCGCATGCCTGTAACCTCAGCTACTCGGAAGGCTGAGGCAGGAGAATTGTTTGAATCTGGGAGGCGGAGGTTGCGGTGAGCCAATATCGCGCCATTGCACTCAAGCCTGGGCAACAAGAATGAAACTCCATCTCAAAAAACAAACAAACAAAAACAAACAAACAAAACCCCAGAAACATCCAGAAAGCTGAATCTAGAGTGACAGAAAGTAGGTAAGTAGTTGCCAGCAGCACAGGGGAGTGGCAAATGAGGAGTAATTGCTACTATATATGGGATTTCTTTACGGTGTGATGAAAATGTTTTGAAATTAAATAGTAATGATGGTTGCAGAACTCTCAATGTATTAAAAACCAATGAAATGTACACTCTAAAAGAGTGAATTTTATGGTATGTGAATTATATCCCAATGAGCTGTCATTTTTAAAAGTTTACTGCCAGGCATGGTGGCTCACACCTGTAATCTTAGCACACTTTGGGAGGCCACGGTGGGAGGACTGTTTGAGCTCAGGAGTTCAAGACCAGCCAGGGCAACATAGTGAGACCTCATCTCTACAAAAAATTAGCCAGGTGTGGTGTTACACACCTGCAGTCCCCGAAACTCTCTGCAGGCTGAGGGGGGAGGATCACCTAAGCCCAGGAGGTTGAGGCTGCAGTGAGCCATGATCGTGCCACTGCAGTCCAGATTGGGCAACAGAGCAAAATCCTGTCCAAAAAAAAAAAAAAGAAAAGAAAAATGAAAAGTTTGCAACAATTTTTATCTGCTACATGTAAGTGGCATCTATGAGATATCCAAATCAAGATTTTGAGGAGGCAGTTACATATGGGATTCCAGCATTCTCAGAATAGATCTGGGCTGTTATGAATCTGGCAGCCATCAACAATAGCATGGTATTTAAATCCAGAGGAAAGGAAGAGACCCCGGAGTAAGCAGGGGAAAAGAAGGGGACCCAGGAAGAATCTGGAGGAAGTCCAACTTTTAGATGGTTGGGTAGAAGAAAAAACCCCAGCAGAGCAGGCTATGAACAGCCAGTGAAGAAACCTGTAAGGAGCGCAGGTTAAAGGTTGTTACAGGCCCCCATTTAAAATTTCCCCTTTGTTGGCTGCATTAGATGGAGTTCAGAAAACCTACAGGGGTTTGGGCTTACAGATATGTTTCAAGAAGACCAGAAACTTCTCTGTGCAAAAATGTGTTTGAGCCCATGTGCATTTTTCTAATGAAGTCCACTGCTTTCATTAGATGCTCCAAAGTGGTGTGCAAGGCAAAAATGATTCAATTATGATAGAAAAACTCCATTTTTTCCTTTCCCTCATAGACACAAAGATCTTTCTAATACAGAGCCTGAGATGGTAAATGTTCATTTAGTAAATGAACCAAACTTAAGTAGCTCAGTATTACTAATCCTGTGTTTTGAAATGTCAGTATCAAAGGAATAACCTAAGTCAACTTCTCATGTATTAACCTGTACAAACAGTTCTTCGAGGGTCTGGAAGGTACTTATTCTATGAATATCTAAATTTGGAATAAGCAGTGGCATCCTTACCTGTCTTTTCCTCTACAATACTATGTAACTTACAGAAAAGATCATGGTTTCTAGGTAGCCGAGATATGAGAGAGAAATTGAAGGTACAAAGGGAAGGCAAAGTTCCCTTTTTTGAGTGATTCTAAAGAAGAGAATTTCAAGGCAATTAAAACAGAGTAACTATAGATTTGCAAACAAGACCCCCATGCACATCAGTACTGAGTCATAAAATCAATACACACAAAAACCAGGTGTCAAAGCTATTGACAAAAGCAAGAAGCTGAAACTTCACTGTCAAAAAATTCCTTTTGACTAGAAAGGGTATCTCACTTCTCTGTAATAAGTTGTTAGAGCTTAAACACCTGTGGCTCTAGTCTATAAACTGATGTCTTAAGAAAATGTAAGGCCGGGCGCGGTGGCTCAAGCCTGTAATCCCAGCACTTTGGGAGG
Organism: Chlorocebus sabaeus; assembly: GCF_047675955.1. Classification (NCBI taxonomy): domain Eukaryota; kingdom Metazoa; phylum Chordata; class Mammalia; order Primates; family Cercopithecidae; genus Chlorocebus; species Chlorocebus sabaeus. The sequence continues at coordinate 63,981,903 of NC_132908.1, read as the reverse complement.
CCGAGACGGGTGGATCACGAGGTCAGGAGATAGAGACCATCCTGGCTAACACGGTGACACCCCGTCTCTACTAAAAATACAAAAAACTAGCCGGGCGAGGTGGTGGGCGCCTGTAGTCCCAGCTACTCCGGAGGCTGAGGCAGGAGAATGGCGTAAGCCCGGGAGGCGGAGCTTGCAGTGAGCTGAGATCCGGCCACTGCACTCCAGTTCGGGCTACAGAGCAAGACTCCGTCTCAAAAAAAAAAAAAAAAAAAAGAAAACGTAAGAGGGTGTGATCATTCATTACTCCTTAGGTTCTCAGTAAATATTTAAATACTGATTAACAGAACAACAGAAAACAGCTAGAATTTAGAATTTTTTTCTTGTAAGTTTCCAATAATAATTTCCATTTGAAAAGATCCACCTATTCAACAAATGTTTATTACATAGGTTGGGTGTGGTTCACGCCTGTGATCCTAGCACTTTGGGAGGCTGAGGCGGGTGGATCACTTGTCAGGAGTTCAAGACCCAACCTGGCCACATGGTGAAATCCTATCAACACTAAAAATACAAAAATTAGTTGGACATGTTGGCATGCACCTGTAATCCCAGCTACTCAGGAGGCTGAGGCAGGAGAATCACTTGAACCCAGGAGACAGAGGTTGCAGTGAGTCAAGATGGTGCCATTGCACTCCAGCCTGGGCAACAGAGCAAGACTCCATCTCAAAAAAAAAAAAAAATTGAGTAACTAGTATGACGTCATATTCATGAATGGAAAGACTACAAATGACAATTTATCCCAAAGTAATCTTAAACGAAATTCCAATGAAATATCTGAAATATCAAAATAATGTATTTTAGAATTTGGGAAATCTACAGTTCATATAAAAGAATCAGGCCACCCATGAAAAATTAGAGAAAGAATAATTGTTCTTTTGGATATTAAAACATAACACAATCAGTAAATATATAGGAGTGCTGTGGCAGTCAGCTATAACTTAATGGAACAACCAAAAAATTCAAAAATGAAACCAAGTATATAAATACTTAATACATGAAAAAGTCATCACTTAAAATCAATAGTAAAAGGATATTTAACCAGTGGAGTTGAAAAAACTGGCTAACCACGTGGAAAAGAACAGTTTAGAACAAAACTAACATAACTAACCAAAAATTGTGGAAAAAAGTTCACTAACAAATATATTAAATCAGAATAACTATTTTAAAACAAATATTAAAATAAATTGAAAAACATTGTAATAACATGTATCAGGAGGGAAAACAGGTTATATTACATTGTCAGGGGGAGGGTAAACTGGCTAATGATTTTGGGAAGGCAATTTGGGGGAATAAGTGTGCATCTTCCTTTGACCCAGCAATGCCATGTCTGTGAATGTTGCCTAAAACTTAATCAAAGATGTACAAAAAATATTCTATTACAAGAATGTTCATTCTCAAGGGATTTTTGTAAATAATGCCAAATGATCAGAAATAGCCTAGACAACCAACGATAATGAGCTGAATAAATCAACTTCCGAATTGAACAATGACCTTTAAAAAGCCTGCTAGAGGCCGGGCGCGGTGGCTCAAGTCTGTAATCCCAGCACTTTGCGAGACCGAGACAGGCAGATCACGAGGTCAGGAGATCGAGACCATCCTGGCTAACACAGTGAAACCCCATCTCTACTAAAAATATACAAAAAACTAGACGGGAGAGGTGGCGGGCACCTGTAGTCCCAGCTACTTGGGAGGCTGAGGCAGGAGAATGGCGTAAACCTGGGAGGCGGAGCTTGCAGTGAGCTGAGATCCGACCACAGCACCCCAGCCTGGGCGACAGAGCGAGACTCCGTCTCAAAAATAAAAATAAAAATAAAAAGCCTGCTAGAAGCTAGGCGCGGGGGCTCACACCTGTAATCCCTGCACTTTGGGAGGCCAAGGCGGGCGGATCACCTGAGGTCAGAAGTTTGAGACCAGCCTGGCCAACATGGTGAAACTCCGTCTCTACTAAAAATACAAAAATTAGCCAGGCATGGTGACAGGCACCTGTAATCCCACCAACTTGGGAGGCTGAGGAAGGAGAATCGCTTGAATCCAGGAAGCAAAGGTTGCAGTGAGCCAAGATTGCGCCACTGCACCCCAGCCTGGGCGAAAGAGTGACACTCCATCTCAAAAATAAAAAGCCTGCTAGAGGCCGGGCATGGTGGCTCACGCCTGTAATCCCCGCACTTTGGGAGGCCAAGGCGGGTGGATCACGAGGTCAAGAGATCGAGACCATCCTGGCCAACACGGTGAAACCCCGTCTCTACTAAAAATACAAAAATTAGCTGGGTGTGGTGGCACGCGCCTGTAGTCCCAGCTACTCAGGAGGCTGAGGCAGGAACGTTGCTTGAACCTGGGAGGCCAAGGTTGGAGTGAGCTGAGATCATGCCACTGCACTCCAATCTGGTGACAGAGCAAGACTCTGTCAAAAAAAAAAAAAAAAAAAAAAGGGTCTGCTAGAATCCAGGCAGGTCTGCTGATCGTTGACCACCAAAAACAAGCATCCCTCAACCACCAAAAACAAGCATGTTACATGGCATGTTTATACTATGCTATTAATGGGAAAAGACACAATACAATACTAGGTAAAGAAAATGATTAAGCCTACGTGCGCGTGCACACACACACAGACTTGCCATTGTTATACTCTATCAAGTCTATATAAACACTGAATTAGTGAACACTAAACCACTGTTCCTAAGGGAAATGCAGAGGTAGGTTCCTTCTAGCCTAACATCTTCCTCAACTGATCAATACATAATCTTGTTTTATGTATGCTTCTGTTCAGACACTGTCTTCAATATATATTGCTGATTCACTAACACTGAACTCAGGGCTGACAGCACTGTAACTCATGACTGAAGGGAACTTAGCTAACACACACATTTTCTCCATAAGGCACATTACGGCCTTCTTGCATTTAAGGAATACTAGAGAGCACTTTAACATTATGCTTGTGGGCCATTTTAAACAGTGAAATCACCAACAAAAAGCACAAAATGAAAAATGTGAATAGACCTCGAAAAAGACATGTATTTACAGTATAAAAGCTGAGACAAGAAGGCAGCGCACCACTTTTGTTCTACCTCAACTGGGAACATGCTCTGAATGTGACTCATTTTTTTGCCACTCTGTACAAGTTTGCGCTTGGCCACCAACGATCCTTGTTCTTTGTGGATTCTGTATCTGCAAATTCATTCACTACAATTTCTTTGTAAACTCAAACTCAATACTCACAGCGCTTTCACAGTGATTCACAAATATGCCCACGTGTATTGTGTTGTGTTGTGTTGTGTTGTATTTCACTCTGTCACCCAAGCTGGAATGCCGTGGTGCAATCATGGCTTACTGCAACCTCAACTTGCTGCCTCTCAAGTAGTTGGGACTACAGATGTGTGCTACTATGCCCAGTTAATTTTTACATTTTTTGTAGAGATGGTGGTCTCGCTATGTTGTCCAGGCTGGTCTTGAACTACTGGACTCAAGCAATCCTCCCGCCTTGGCCTCCCAAAGTACAGAGATTATAGGCGTGAGCCACTATGCCTAGCCATATATGTTTTGTTTTTTTTTTTTTTTTGAGATGGAGTCTTGCTCTGTCGTCCAGGCTGGAATGCAGTGGCACAATCTTGGCTCACTGGAACCTCCGCCTCTCCAGTTCAAGCGATTCTCCTGGCTCATCCTCCTGAGCAGCTGGGACTACAGGCACCCACCAACATACCTGGCTAATTTTTGTATTTTTGGTAGAGATAGAATTTCACCATGTTGGCCAGGCTGGTCTCGAACTCCTGACCTCAGGTGATCCACCTGCCTCAGCCTCTCAAAGTGCTGGGATTACAGGCGTGAGTGAGCCACTGTGCCCGGCCATGTATTCACTTTTAAAAGAAAGAAAATATTATCCACTATGCTTACCTCAAGACAGCATGGGAAGAGTGAAAACAAAATGTGCTTTGGAATTAAAAAAAATGTGAGTTTAAATTCTAGCTCTATTAAATGTGTCTGGGGCAAAGATTTCTTACATATAAAAAAATCGGGTTAAATAATACTCCTTCATAGGTGACAATAAAAAACCGACAGCTCAATGTACATAAAACTTGTGAAACATAGAGAACATTACAGCAACACTGACAGTAATTTCTTTCCAAGGGAGTCACTGTTTTTTCCCTGACAATGAAGAGTTGTTCCTACCCACAGACCAACGAATCAGCCAACAGTAATACTGGGATGGCCATAGGCACCCAAGAAAACAAGATATTCCACTGAAGAAGTATGTACTCTGTCGTTTGCTGTAATCATTTCTGTAGTCTATTCAACAGATTCCTTTAGAAGATACTTGGTTCTGACTCATCCTCCTTTAGCCACATGCACCTCCCTGTTCATAAATGCACAGTCAGCTACTCAACTGCCAGATAATCTCTAGAGTCACTCAATCTTGTTTGCCTCTGAATCATAACTGGGTTGCAGGTATGGGTAAAAATGGCTTCTTCTATAGTGATTTAATGTAATTTACCAATCTTCTTATAGTTCAAAAGATAAATCATAAAATGAAAAACTAAAGAAAGTGTCTGGAGGCCAGGTGCAGTGGCTCACGCCTATAATCCCAGCACTTTGGGAGGCCAAGGCAGACGGATCACAAGGTCAGGAGATAGAGACCATCCTGGCTAACATGGTGAAACCCTGTCTCTACTACAAAAAAAAAAATAATAATACAAAAAATCAGCCGGGCATGGTGGTGGGTGCCTGTAGTCCCAGCTACTCGGGAGACTGAGGCAGGAGAATGGCATGAACCCGGGAAGTGGAGCTTGCAGTGAGCCGAGATGCACCACTGAACATCCAGCCTGGGCGACAAAGCGAGACTCCGTCTCAAAAAAAAAAACACACACAAAAAAATTAGATTTAATTTTAATAGCTTTAATAAACTGTGTGTATATACACATATAAATACATGTTCAATAAATGGATACTAAGACTTTTGTCAAGAATAAATTAGACCTTCCGAAAAGTCCTAAAAATGTATTAACATGCCACCAACATGCTCTCCACATAATTATTTTAATTTGGTTTCACTGTATTTTTCTTTTCTTAAATGAAAAGCTGAGCCAAGATAAATTCTGACTTTCACACTTCAGTTGCAGCCCCCATTTCCTCTGAAGTGATGTAAAGTGGTAAATATCTACCAGCTAGATTCTCAGATAAAATGCACCCAATAAACAAGAAGGGGATACTAACAAAAAAGGAACATTTGTAGCACACACAAAAAAAGAGCTCAGTGAAACCCCGTCTCTACCAAAAAAAAAATACAAAAAATTAGCCGGGCATGGTGGGGGGTGCCTGCAGTCCCAGCTACAGCAGGAGGCTGAGGCAGGAGAATGGTGTGAACCTGGGAGGCGGAGTTTGCAGTGAGTCGAGATCACGCCACTGCACTCCAGCCTGGGCAACAGAGTGAGACTCTGTCTCACACAAAAAAAAGAAAGCTCTATTTGAAATATAAATATGAAAGTAGAAATTAAGACCCAATAAAATACTTTGAAGATAAAGTAGAGGAAATCTTCTGGAAGGTAAACCAAAAAGACAAAAGAGAAAATAAGAAAATAAGATAACAGTATCATTCCTGTGGGTCTAACATCCAAATAGTAGATGTTCCAGAAAAGAAAAATGTAAGAAAGGAAGTCATCAAATAATATAAGAAAATTTCCTTATGAAGGACACAGCTGCCATACTGTAAAGGGCTGGCAAGTACCCTGCACAAGGAATGACTGTGGACTGACACTAGGTTACATCATAGATAAATACCAAAACATGGAGACAGGAGATTTTACAAACTTCCAAAGATGAGGGAAATTGGTCACAAACAGATCAGGAAACAGAAGGACTTCAGAGATTTTCAACTGCAACATTTAAACCAAGACAATGAAACAAGGCCTTCTTAATGAAAATAATCTCTAACTTCAAACTCTAGAACAAGACAAACTTACAATAAAGTATGGTAGAATAAAGACACTTCAAACATGCAAGGACTCTGTTATCCACAAAGAGACTGTAAACCAAGAAACAGGAAGACAGAAAAATTGAAAAAGAAACAAAAACAAAAAAAAAAAAACAAAAAAAGAAGCCCCTCACAGCAGAGGATGAACACAGAAGCCAGTATGAAAGCAGTGCACTGGATATAGAGGATAATCAGTCTAGATTCAAGAGACGGACATTCTAAGGATGGTCATCACCAAGATCCTGAGGGCAAAATGCTCACATATAAGCCTTCCCCACTGCTGGGACCAGCTAAGGACACTTATTTGAGCTGACAGAGGTGATGTGCTTTGACTTACTCCTGTGAAAAGAAGGTAGGTCTGGAATGAGACATCAATTTTGACACAAGAATTAAAAAAAAAGGATAAAAGAAGGTAAAGGTCTTGGTGAGCCTAGAAGCAGAAAATACCAGAGCAGCTAATTCCCTCTGACCATATTCCTCCAGATCTCTGGCACACTGTAAGCAATGGTTTTACAGTGTGCCAAATGCCCTAACTCCAGTGTGAGCCCTAGGTTTCCCATAATCCACTCATGACTCTGCTCACAAGCTTCCCCAGGGAGGCTCTAAAAATTCACAGGGAAGCTGAATCCAGACTTGACCCTAAGATTCCATTCAGCTCATCTTCTAGGAGCTGCATTTGAAAGTGACATTAGAAGGCCAGGGCGGTGGCTCACGCCTGTAATCCCAACACTTTGGTAGGCTGAGGAGGGTGGATCACGAGGTCAGGAGATTGAGACCATCCTGGCTAACATGGTGAAATCCCGTTTCTACTAAAAACACAAAAGATTGCCGGGCGCGGTGGCTCAAGCCTGTAATCCCAGCACTTTGGGAGGCCGAGACGGGCGGATCACGAGGTCAGGAGATCGAGACCATCCTGGCGAACACGGTGAAACCCCGTCTCTACTAAAAATACAAAAAACTAGCCGGGCGAGGTGGCGGGCTCCTGTAGTCCCAGCTACTCCGGAGGCTGAGGCAGGAGAATGGCGTAAACCCGGGAGGCGGAGCTTGCAGTGAGCTGAGATCCGGCCACTGCACTCCAGCCTGGGCGACAGAGCCAGACTCCGTCTCAAAAAAAAAAAAAAAAAAAAAAAAAAAAACCACACAAAAAATTAGCCGGGTGTGGTGGCAGCGGGTGCCTGTAGTCCCAGCTACTCAGGAGGCTGAGGCAGGAGAATGGCATGAACCCAGGAGGCGGAACTTGCAGTGAGCCAAGATCATGCTACTGCACTCCAGCCTAGGCGACAGAGTGAGACTCCTCTCACGAAAAAAAAAACAAACAAAAGAAAGCGACATTAGAGTCCTTTGTTTACACCGCCCTGAAGTGTGTGCTTCCTATTTTCATGTTTTAAAAAATGAAACAATGCATTATTCAGAGATATATGCATAGGAAATAAAATGACAAAGAAAAGTAAGGGAATAAATACATTAATCAGGATAATGATTATTTTGTGGGGGCAGACGGGTTGAGGGAAAGAACTCTAAAGTTTTCTTTTTTTTTTTTTTTTTTTTTGAGATAGCATCGTGCTCTGTGGTATGATCACAGCTCACTGCAGCCTTGATTTCCAGGACTCAAGGGATCCTCCTGCCTTAGCCTCCCAAGTAGCTGGGACTACAGGCCTGTGTCACCACACCTGGCTAATTATTTTATTTTTTTGTAGAGATGGGGTCTCACTTTGTTGCCCAGGCTGGTCTGTAACTTCTCGGCTCAAGCAATCCTCCCCCCTTAGCCTCCGAAAGTGCTGCAATTATAGGTGTGAGCCACCATACCTGGCCAACTGTGGAGGCAGTGCTATTCAATAGAAATATATAATGTGAATCACAAATGCAAGTCACATTTATAACTATAAATTGTCTAGCAGGCCTTTTTTTTTCTTTTCTTTTTTTTTTTAAGAGACAGGGTCTCTCTCCTTCACCTAGATTGGACTGCAGTGGCACCATCACAGGTCATTACAGCCTTGAACTCCTGGGCTCAAGCAAACCTCCCACTTCAGCCTCACCAGGAGCTAGGACTACAGGCACACCCCACTATGTCCAGTCACTTAAAAAATGTTTTTATTTTGTAAGGATGAGGTCTCACTATGCTGACCTGGCTGGTCTCAGACTCCTGGCTTCATGCAATCTTCACACCTTGGCCTCCCAAAGTGCTAGGATTACAGGCATGAGCAACTGCACCCAGCCTAGTAGGCATTTTTTAAAAAGTAAAAAGAGGTGAAATTAATTTTAATAATGTTACTTAACTCAAAACATCTAAAATTTTCAACATGGTATCAAGTAAGCAATATCTTGGGTCAGGCACAGTGGCTCACACCTGCAATCCCAGCACTTTGGGAGGCTAAGGCAGGTGGATCGCTTGAGCTCACAAGTTCGAGACCAGCCTGGGCAACATGGGAGGACAGCTTGAGCCTGGGAGGCAGAGGTTGCAGAGAGCTGAGATCGTGTCACAGAACTCCAGCTTGGGTGATAGAGCCAGAATTCATCTCAAAATACATTATCTATTCCTATTGCTATATGTGTGTATAAATATTCCTATTACTGTATGTATATATATTCCTATTGCTATATATATTTCTATTGCTATAGAAATATATATATACACACACACACAAATATATGCCTGTAGCTATTGCTATAGGAATACACACACACACACACACATATAAGCCTGTAATCCCAGCTACTCAGGATGCTGAGGCAGGAGAATAGCTTAAAACCCAGGAGGTGGAGGTTGCAATGAGCCAAGATCATGCCACTGCACTCCAGTCTGGGCAACAGAGCAAGACTCTATCTCAAAAAAAAAAAAAAACACCAAAATCATATAATACATTTAACGTAGACTTGAAATAAGGCTCTCAGTTTAAACATTTTACCTATATATGTTGGTCATTTAGACATTTCTCATGTTTTACATAAAAGTGGCAGGTTATGCTATTCATGACACTTAGAAAACTAATTCAGTAAGTTGACAGAAGCAGGTACAAAAACACATTGAAACAAACCCAGAAAAAATAATAAGTATAAAACTGGATCCACATATATATATATATAAAACAATATATTACATTATTTTGGATATATATTTTGGATCCATATATATAGCAATACATTGTATTATTTTTGTTTTTCATACCGCGTTTCAAAATCTGGTTTGCGCTTTTCCACACACCTCACATGTGAATTCACACTAGCCACATTACTAGTGTTCAACAGTCACATGTGGATTGTATAATAGCTACCACACTGAACATCAGTCCTAATATACATATGTTCCTTTTATTATTCCTAAAATGTACATGTTTTTATCTATTCTTTGTAAGACACATCTAACAAATGCAAAATGATTTAGCAGAATTCCTAAAAGGAAAAATGCATCAAGTACAGTAGTCCCCGCCTAGCCAGTTTTGTTCTTCATGGTTTCAGTTACTCCCAGTTACTAATCACGGTCCAAAAATATTATATGAAAAATTCCAGAAATAAACAATTTGTAAGTTTTAAATTGCACTCCTCTCCAGAGAGATGAATCATCTCTTTGTCCAGCACATCCACGCTATATAAGGAATGTGGCTATTAGTTACTTAGTAGCCATCCTGCTGCAGTATGGCAGTGTTTATGTTCAAATAACCTTCATTTTACATTTATTACAGCATACTGTTATTAGTGTTCCACTTTGTTTTTTTAAACTTTTAATTTTTTTGGAGACAGGTTTTGCTCTATTGCTCAGGCTAGAGTGTCATCACTCAATCATAATTCACTGTAGCCTCAAACTCCTAGGTTCATGCAATTCTCGCACCTCAGCCTCCCAAATAGCTAGGACTACAGGTGCATGCCACCATACCTGGCTAATTTTTAAACTTTTTTGTATGGACAGGGTCTCATATTGCCCAGGCTGGTCTCAAACTCCTGGACTCAAGCAATCCTACTGCCTTGGTCTCCCAAAACACTGGGATTATAGTTGTAAGCAGCCTTGCCTGGCCACATTCTACTTTATTATTAGTTATGGTTGTTAATCTCTTACTGTGCCTAATTTATACATTAAACTTTATCATAGGTATATATGTATCTGTATAGGAAAAAATATCACATATATAGGATTTGGTACTATCAAATCCTGTACTCAGGAATCCCCGAGAGTCTTAGAACATATTACATATGTATATAAAAAAATAAGTCTTAAAACATAATGCTATATGTATATAGATATAATATACATCTTATATATTAGATATGATATATATTAATGTATATATAAGACATTCATACATAATACAGATTATATTATATAATATATAATTAAATATATACAAATTGTATGTAATTTATATATTACAAATATATAAATTATATCAGATATATAATTATATATTACATATATATATATATTTTTTTTTTTTTTTTTTTTTTTTGAGACGGAGTCTCACTCTGTCGCCCAGGCTGGAGTGCAGTGGCGCAATCTCAGCTCACTGCAAGCTCCGCCTCCCGGGTTCACGCCATTCTCCTGCCTCAGCCTCCCGAGTAGCTGGGACTACAGGCGCCCGCCACTGCACCCGGCTAATTTTTTGTATTTTTAGTAGAGACGGGGTTTCACCATGGTCTCGATCTCCTGACCTTGTGATCCGCCCGCCTCGGCCTCCCAAAGTGCTGGGATTACAGGCGTGAGCCACCGCGCCCGGCATATTACATATATTTTTATATATAGATATATAAAAATTATGATCTAATATGTATAATTTATATACATATATCAGTAGAGTAACTTGGTCGGCCAAAATAACTTTAAATAAGGCTTTGGAAAGTGGTATGTGGAGTTTGCATCAACTTCCCTAATGATTACTTATTAGCAGTAGTGTAGTATACAAAGAACAGACTTGGTGGTAAAAAAAGAAGTAGGTCGGGGTCCTGGCTCTACCAGGAAACAGATAACATGACTTTTGAAGGTTTACTTAGCCTCTATGGCCTCAGTTTCCTCAGCTGTAAAATCAAGCTATCACCAGATATGTTCTAAAATTAAACACTTCTATATAGTGCAGTATTAAGATAATTAGTGATAATGTAAACCGTCTACCACAGTGTCTGGTGGTGGCGATCACCATAAAAACTGCTTTGCAGTTTTCAAAAAGCATTTAAAATGGTTCATGGGAGGCCAAAGTGGGAGGATCATTTGAACCCAGCCAGGAGTTCGAGACCACCCTAAGCAACATAGTGAGACCCCTTCTCTACAAAAAGTAAAACAAAACAAAACAAACAGCTGGTGCAGTGGCATGTGCCTACAGTCCCAGTGAGGTGGAAGAATCGCTTGAGCCTGGGAGGTTGAAGCTGCAGTGAGCCATGGTTGTGCTACTACATTCCAGCTTGGGCAACAGAGCGAGACTGTCTCAAAAATAGCATGGGGCAAGGCACGGTGGCTCACGCCTGTAATCCCAGCACTTTGGGAGGCCAAAGTGGGCAGATCACCTGAGGTCAGGAGTTCGAGACCAGCCTGGCCAACATGGTGAAACCATCTCTATTAAAAGTACAAAAATCAGCTGGGCGTGGTGGCAGGCTCCTGTAATCCCATCTACTCAGGAGGCTGAGGCAGGAGAATAGCTTGAACCTGGGAGGCAGAGGTTGCAGTGTGCCGAGATCGCACCACTGCACTCCAGCCCGGCAGACAAGAGACTCCATCTCTAAAATATTCACAAATTAGATAATGGTGATGGTTGTGACTATATTAAAAACCACTCAGTGGCCGGGCGTGGTGGCTTACACTTATAATCCCAGCACTTTAGGAGGCCGAGGTGGGCAGATCACCTGAGGTCAGGAGTTCGAGACTAGCCTGACCAACATGGAGAAACCCCGTCTCTACTAAGAAAACAAAACATTAGCCAAGCATGGTGGCACATGCCTGTAATTCCAGTTACTCGGGAGGCTGAGGTAGGGAACTGCATGAACCCGGGAGGTGGAGGTCGCCGTGAGCTGAGATCACACCACTGCACTCCAGTCTAGACAACAAGAGCGAAACTCCATCTCAAAAAAAAAAAAAAAAAAAAGGCTGGGTGCAGTGGCTCACACCTGTAATCCCAGCACTTTGAGAGGCCAAGGCGGGCAGATCACAAGGTCAGGAGATCGAGACTGTCCTGGCTAACATGGTGAAACCCCGTCTCTACTAAAAAAATACAAAAAAATTAGTCAGGCATGGTGACAGGCACCTGTAGTCCCAGCTACTCAGGAGGCTGAGGCGGGAGAATGGCGTGAACCCGGGACACAGAGCTTGCAGTGAGCCAAGATCACGCCACTGCACTCCAGCCTGGGCAACAGAGCGAGACTCTGTCTCAAAAAAACAAACAAACAAAAAACACCATTCAGTTGTGCAATTGGTGAATTAAGATGCTGACTTTTGTTTCAATTTTTAACTTTATGTAATATCTTAATATTTTATAAATAGCTTTTTAAAAAGTGAGTATAGTCTCACTGAGAAGAAGTGTTAGGAAGAACCAAAAACCTTGATTCTCCCCCCTGGTCAACTGCCCAAATTTTCTTTTTTTCTTCATATCCAATGTTTTCATACAGAATATTTAGGATGAATATTCTAACCTTGGCCAATACGCTTAAGGAAAATAAGAAATCTTTTAGGGTTTTTTTTGTTGTTGTTATTTGTTTGGAGACTGGGCCTCGCTCTGCCACAGGCTGGAGTGCCATGGTGCGATCTCTGCTCACTACAACCTCTGCCTCCCAGGCCCAAGCAACTCTCCCGCCCCAGCCTCCCGAGTAACTGGAACCAGAGGCATGCGACACCACGCCTGACCAATTTCTGCATTTTTATTTTTATTATTATTTTTTGAGATGGAATTTTGTTCATTTCCCAGGTTGAGTGCAGTGGCGCAATCTCGGCTCACTCTGCCTCCCAGGTTCAAGCGATTCTCCTGCCTTAGCCTCCAGAGCAGCTGGGACCACAGGCATCTGCCACCACGCCCAGCCAATTTTGGCATTCTTAGTAGAGACTTCACCATGCTGGCCATGCTAGTTTTGAACTCCTAACCCTAGGCGATTCACCTGCCCTGGCCTCCCAAAGCACTGGGACCACAGGCATGAGCCACGGCACCTGGCCCAGTAAAAAATGGCCCAGAAATGTTCTGGATAGCAAAGGGATGGAAACTCAGGACTAAAAAGCTGGTGTGAATAAACAATATCCCAAAAAAACAATTGAGAGGGTTCTCCCAAAGTGCTCATTACTTAGAACAATGTTCTGCAAACGGGACCACACAATTATTAGAAAAGATGATTGTTGTTATACAGAACAAACTTTGAACATCTATGATATGGGCAGAAGATTTGTTTATTTGAAAACATCTAAATTCTTCTAATGTAAATGTCAAAGTCACAAGTTTCTATGCCATCTTTTTGTTCTAATCTGAAGGTTAACCTGCCTTTACATCTGAAGTTTTAAAACACAAAAAGGCTCAGTACTGGCTGCATACATGGGTAAAAAGCTTTTCATCCCCAAAAACAATCTGCCAACCATTCCCAGACTCAGCCCTTTCCTTCTTTATTTTGTTTTTTTTTGTTTTTTTTTGTTTTTTGTTTTTTTGAGACGGAGTCTGGCTCTGTCGTCCAGGCTGGAGTGCAGTGGCCGGATCTCAGCTCACTGCAAGCTCCGCCTCCCGGGTTCACGCCATTCTCCTGCCTCAGCCTCCCGAGTAGCTGGGACCACAGGCGCCTGCCACCTCGCCTGGCTAGTTTTTTGTATTTTTTAGTAGAGACGGGGTTTCACCATGTTAGCCAGGATGGTCTCGATCTCCTGACCTCGTGATCCGCCCGTCTCGGCCTCCCAAAGTGCTGGGATTACAGACTTGAGCCACCGCGCCCGGCCAGCCCTTTCCTTCTTAGGTACACTCTGCATTAGAGTCCTGAAAGCACAGTAATACTGCCAAGGGGCAAGTTTTATTTTTTTAAATACAGTTTCTACACACAGCATTAAAGTACATTTCAAATGCTATTTATTTTATTTTATTTTATTTTTTTGAGACAGAGTCTTGCTGTGTCTCCCAGGCTAGAGTGCAGTGGCTCAATCTCTGCTCACTGTAACCTCCACCCCCCGGGTTCAAGCGATTCTCCTGCCTCAGTCTCCCAAGTAGCTGGGACTACAGGCGCCCACCAACACTCTCAGCTAATTTTTTTTTTTTTTTTTGGTATTTTTAGTAGAGACGGGGTTTCACTATGTTGGCCAGGCTGTTCTTGAACTCCTGACCTTGTGATCGGCCTGCATTGGTCTCCCAAAGTGCTGGGATTACAGGCGTGAGCTACTGCGCCCGGCCCTTCGAATGTTATTTAAAATTCTTAGTTTCTAAATACACATCAATTTGAGCAGGCTCACCTTAAACTGAAAAGCTTATAATAGCTTTCCAACTGTTTACATTGTATACTTTCATAAAAATAGGTAAAAATTAAAGTCTACCATATCACTATTATACTTTAGCTTGTCTGTAGCTTCCAATCCTCTGTAGAAAACTATCAAAGAATAATATTGAAGAAACGAAGTCTCTGCACCTGAAGGTAAACAACATTTTTATGCTGTTAAAAAGAAATTACAAACGTTTTCTTCCCTGTAAGATGAGGATCACGAAAGTATCAGTGCATGTATGTCTTCATCAATTAGAACACTATCTGCAAGGGGGCATGAGGGAACTTTTTGAAGCAATGGAAATATTCTATATATTAACTTTGGTGGTGGTTATACTACTGAATACACAGTTGTCACGGACTTGTACAGTTAAAATAGGTGAACTGTACTGTATGTAAATTTTACTTCAATAATGCTGATTGAAAAATTACAAGTGAAAATGGGAAACAGTAAAACCAGGGCATAGCAGTGCTACAAAGAAATTAACATCTTCAGTCAACAACATTTCAATAGTCTATCCTGGTAGTATTTGAATTAACCATTAAAAAAAAATGATGAGTACACGCCTGTAATCCCAGCACTTTGAGAGGCCAAGGCGAGTGGATTACTTGAGTCCAGAAGTTTGAGATCAGCTTGGGCAACACGGTGAGACCCCGTATCTACAAAAAAAATGACCTGGGCATGGTGGCGCATGCCTGTGGTTCCAGCTACTTGGGAGGCTGAGGTGGGAGGATCGCTTGAGCCCAGGAGGCAGAGGTTGCAATAAGCCAAGATCACACCACTGCACTCCAGCCTGGGTGACAGAGAGAGATCCAGTTTCAAAAAAAAAAAGAAAAAGGCCAGGCACAGTGGCTCATGCCTGTAATCCCAGCACTTTGGGAGGCCACGGTGGGCGGATCACCTGAGGTCAGGAGTTTGAGACCAGTCTGGTCAAAATGGTGAAACCCCATCTCCAATAAAAACACAAAAATTAGCCAGGCGTGGTGGCAGGTGTCTGTAATCCCAGCTACTTGGAGGCTGAGGCTGGAGAATCCCTTGAATCCAGGAGGTGGAGGTTGCAGTGAGCCAAGATTACACCACTGCATTCCAGCCTAGGTGACAGAGCAAGACACCATCTCAAAAAAAAAAAAAAAAAAGGTCGGGCACAGTGGCTCACGCCTGTAATCCCAGCACTTTGGGAGGCTGAGGAGGGCGGATCACGAGGTCAGGAGATCGTCTACCATCCTGGCTAACACAGTGAAACACCATCTCTACTAAAAATACAAAAAATTAGCCGGGCGTGGTGGCGGGCGCCTATAGTCCTAGCTACTCGGGAGGCTGAGGCAGGAGAATGGTGTGAACCCGGGAGGCGGAATTTACAGTGAGCTGAGATCGCGTTACTGCACTCCAGCCTGGGCGATAGAGCGAGACTCCGTCTCAAAAAAAAGGTAGAAAGTAGAAGCAAGAAGGGGAAGAGTGAAAGATGCTCTTCTCAGACACATTATTTCTGCCTTCTCTCACTTGGACTATGTAATTCAGGAAAGGTCATGAATGAAAATTTCACCTTTACACTAAAAAGGAAATAATGCAATCCAAAAGAAGGGAAAAAGGGACTACACAGTCTTCAAGTGCTTCAGAGGTGCATTTACCATATATTCAGATTCATGTACTCTTTAACTGGAAGGTACTACGACATACTAATTTTAAAACATTTTAAATTTTTTTTTTTTTCAGACAGAATCTTGCTCTGTTGCCCAGGCTGGAGTACAGTGGTGCAATCTCGGCCCACTGCAACCTCTGCCTCCTGGGTTCAAGCAATTCTCCTGCCTCAGCCTCCCAAGTAGCTGGGATTACAGGCACATGCTACCATACCTGGTTAATTTTTTGTATTTTTAGTAGAGGTGGGATTTCATCACATTGACCAGGCTGGTCTTGAACTTCTGACCTCAGGTAATCCACCTGCCTCAGCCTCCCAAAGTGCTGGGATTACAGGCATGAGCCACCACACCCAGCCAAAACATTTTACTTTTTTCAGAAAGTCGACTTCCTCTCTTAGATTGAAAAATAACTAAAATAAAAACTTTTCTTTAAAAATACAAACGTTTTTCTAGATACAAAAGTGTCTTTTATATCTATACAAGCTCGCAGCTACCAGTTCTAAATTGTATGATTCAGTTATTATTACAGTATTACAGTATACCTAAAACATTTTTTAAAACCAGATTTCAATATACTAAACTGTCAATAACAAAGTGCTGTCAATTCATATTTTAGTTGAACTGAAATACTTAAAATCCAGATGTGACAAGGTATTTGTAAAGTTGCCTCAATCTCTCTCAAAGAAAATCACACTCCAAAGCTTTACCACCGAGATCTTTTATTTGGAATGTCTGGGCTATCTACAGAGAAGGAACTTCTTGAGTTTAAATAGGGATTTCTCAAAGCTAACATCAAGAAGTCCTGTAAACTGTGCCAAATTGTGGACGGTATATAAACAAACACCATATTTATTTTGGGACAAAGATCCTGCAGGCAAGTGCGTAAAAGGTTCCAGAAGAAGCAGAGTCATAGACTTTTATTAGAAAAGGCCATTTAAAATAAAATTCTGTCCTTACTCATTAAATCCAATGTTGTTAGATTTTGCTTTATTTTATGCTCATAAAAATAAATTAAAAGACTTTTAAGTATAGAAGTCCACAAAGAAAAAATATATAACTTATCAAAATTTTTAAAAGTAGCTACTCTAATGACATATACTTTATAAATACTTCTGGATGTCTGATATTAATGTATTTGACTATCAATTAAAATCACAAGCTATAAACAGGAATATAAACCATAAAAAAGTGTAACCTCTCTTTTTCTGAGGTCAATGTGGTAAAAACTAGATAGCACATTCAATTTCCACACAAAAAAATGAACAGTACCACTGTAAAGTTCATTTTTTTCCTTTTATGAAATGATTTTCATACCCCTTATCTTTAAAGTCATAAACTGGGATCGCAAAGTCAGTACATCCAATCATTACTTCAAAATACCAATGAAGCTTTATGAGATACAGAATACATGTAAAAACCATTAATCTGACCACTCAAGACTAACAATTTATGGTCAACCATAATCACTTGCATTTATTTGAAATAAAAGTAAATGGAAATAAGTCCTAAGAGGAAAGATAAAAGGAATTGGAGTTTTTTGGTCTATACAATTTTAAGAATGATTTAAATTCTGATTAGTTGCTTTTCCCTTGTCTTTTGATAGCTAAATTAATGTAAAGAAGGATTAAGAACATTTTGGCTGCCAGTGTTTATAACACATCAGGATGGAACACTTGGGAAAGATGTAGTGTTCCAACATTTTTCAACTACCTGACATGAAGTTTACCTAAGGCACGCTATAGCACAAACACTCTATCAATCAGTTAGCTATAATCTCACCCTACAGAACCATTAAATAGTCTAACTGTGGATAGGGGTTTACAATTTAAAAGGCATTTTCACATATTCCGGTACTACATTTAATTCTCACATGAGGCACATGAATAGGGCAGACATTCTGATCCTCATTTACATGTTAAGGAAAATAGTTATGATTGTCTTGACTCAAATCTAGAGCTCTTTCTACTATATTGTATTAGTTTAAACCGTTTCTGAGAAAGATCCTTATTAAGAGCCAATGTAGGCAGCTCACCAGGTACCTGGGTATAATAGTTTCAAATATATTTGAAGGATAGATTATAAAATTCTGTGCTCTGACTTGGTCATATGTAAGGTATGTACTTATAATCAGTCACCCGTTAACAGACCTTCCTTATGGAAGCCCTTGATTTGAAAATATTCTACAGCCACATTAGCAACAGAATGAATAAAAGGACTAATTTCTATGAGCCCATTTTCTTAAATCATAAAACTGTATTTCAAATAATAGAGAATATAGAGCTTTTTGTTTCCGCTCTGTTAGGATTCAATTTTTTCTGAGTTCACTAAATTTAACTAGATACAAAGTGAGTATTATTTTAGCCGGCCTCTAAGATGGCCTCAATGATCCCAGCCTCCTGGTATTCACACCCCTGTGTGTGTGAACACCTTTCTCCCTGTTGAATGTGGGTTAGACTTAGTGACCAGCTTCTAATGAACAGGCTAAGCAACAAGTGACTTAAATAACAGATCATAAAAGGTATGAAAGTGACTTGAAGAATAGATCATAAAAGGCACAGTGGGCTGGACGCAGTGGCTCACACCTATAATCCCAGCACACTGGGAGGCTGAGGCAGGCAGATCACCTGAGGTTAGGAGTTTGAGACCAGCCTGGCCAAAATGGTGAAACCCCGTCTCTACTAAAAATACAAAAATTAGCCACATGTGGTGGCGTATCCCTATAATCCCAGCTACTTGGGAGGCTGAGGAAGGACAATTGCTTGAACCCGGGAGGCAGAGGTTGTAGTGAGCTGAGGTTACTCCACTGCACTCCAGCCTGGGTGACAGAGCAAAACTCTGTCTCAAAAAATAAATAAATAAATAAATAAATAAAAGGCATGGTGGCTTCACTCTTTCTCTATGGAGAAGCATGGCTAGGAAGTGAAACCACCTACCAACAGGCAGATCCTACAGTTCTAGTCAAGTCTTCAGAGACTGCATAGTCCCAGGCAAAAGCTTGACTGCAACCTCATGAGAGACACTGAGGCAGAACCACCCAGTCCAGCCGGTCCCAGATTCCTGCAAAGGGGCACAAGGAAACCTTTGGAGGGGGGAAACTGAAATATATCTTGACTGTGGTAGCATCTACATGGGTGCATACATTTGTTAAAACTCAGGCTGGATGCAGTGTCCCACGCCTGTAATCCCAGTACTTTGGGAGGCCAAGGTGGAAGGATTGCTTAAGGCCAGGAGTTAGAGGCCAGCCTGAGCATAATTATTTTCTCTACAAAAAAATTTAAAAATTAGCCAGATGTGGTGGCAAATACCTGTAGTCCTAGTGAGTCAAGACACTGAGGCAGAAAAAATAATGAAACACTTAGAAACAAATGTTTTTTTTGTTTTTTTGTTTTTTTTTTTTTTTTGAGACGGAGTCTCGCTCTGTCGCCCAGGCTGGAGTGCAGTGGCCAGATCTCAGCTCACTGCAAGCTCCGCCTCCCGGGTTTACGCCATTCTCCTGCCTCAGCCTCCGGAGTAGCTGGGACTACAGGCGCCCGCCACCTCGCCCGGCTAGTTTTTTGTATTTTTAGTAGAGACGGGGTGTCACCGTGTTAGCCAGGATGGTCTCGATCTCCTGACCTCGTGATCCACCCGTCTCGGCCTCCCAAAGTGCTGGGATTACAGGCTTGAGCCACCGCGCCCGGCCGAAACAAATGTTTTTTTAAAAAGCCTGTAATCCCAGCACTTTGGGAGGCCAAGGCAGGAGGATCACTTGAGGCCAGGAGTTCAAGACCAACCTAAGCAATATAACAGAACGCCATCTCCACAAAAAATACAAAAATAACTTCAGGCATGGTGGTGATGGGGTTACAGGTGAGATGCTGTGGTCCCAGCTACTCGGGAGGCTGAGGTGGGAGGATCACCTGAGCCTGGGAGGTTGAGGCTGTAGTGAGCCATGATGGCACCACTGTACTCCAGCCTGGCAAGAGAATGAGACCTTGTTTTGTGGGGGATAAAAAGAAGGCAGGAGGATCTCTTGAGCCTAGGAGTTTGAGGTTTGAGGTTACAGTGAGCTATGATCACACCACTGCACTCCAGCCTGGGTGATAGAGAGAGACCCTCTCTCTCTTAAAAAAAAAAAAAAAAAAAAGTAAAGAAACAAGCTGCAATAACAAGCTCCCACCACAAGCTCACATGCCCTAAATCGACCTAACCTGCTGCTCAAAATTGTTCCAGCCAGTTTTCCCAGCCCACATGACAGTAAACCCATATTCCCAGTTTCTCTAGCCAAAAAGTGGAAGTCATTCTTTTTTTTTTTTTTTGAGATGGAGTCTCACTCTTGTTGCCCAGGCTGGAGTGCAGCAGCACGATCTCAGCTCACTGCAACCTCCCCATCCCAGGTTCAAGCAATTCTCCTGCCTCAGCCTAAGTTAGAGTCATTCTTAATTCTTCTCTTTCTCACATGCCATATCCAATCCATAAGCAAATCCTGTTGTCTCTATCTCAAAATACATCCAAGATATGACCATTTCTCACTACCTCTACTGCTACCACCCTGGTCTCTCACCAAGATTACTGCAATAGCCTGCTTCACTTTTGCCCTCTATAATCTATTATTAACCTAGCAGCTAGCATTAGTCTGTCAAAACCTAACGTAGATCATATCATTCATCTACTCAAAAGCCAGCAGCAGGAGCATGCCTTTACTCTCAGCTACTTCGGAAGCTGACCAAGAGGATAACTTGAGTCCAGGAGTTTAAGTCACCCTGTGCAACATACCAAGACCCTGTACCTAAAAAATAAGCAAACTAAACACTCAAAACTATTCCCCATCTCACTCAGAATAAAAATCCCATGTGGTTATAATGGCCTACCATGGTCACATGAACTGGCTCATTATTATTTCTGATTTCATCTACTACAACTTCTTTCACAGTCTACTCTAGCCACAATGGCCTGCTTGCTGTTGATCCAACACAGGGTGCCACTCTGGGGCCCTTTATAATGGCTATTTCCTCTGCCTGGAACATCTCTCCCCCACCCCCAACTCCTGCACAGCTCACCATTCCCTAACCTCCTTTGTGTTTTGGTTCAGGTATGATCTTCCTTACCCAGACCACCCAATTTAAAACTGCAAACGTTCCTGCTCATTGATCACCCTTATCCTATAATACCTTTCCTTTTTCCCAAAGCTACTGTCACTTTGTAAGCTATTACATAACTTATTATGTATATTGTCCATTAAGGATCTCTGCTTTGTTCACTGATGTATCTCAAATACCTAGGACAATGCTCAGTACACATAACAGGTGTTCAACAAAGACCTTCTGAATGAATAAATTTTTGGGTAACTGTGACGGGTACAGTAGTGGTTAAAGACTTTACATACACTATTTCAGTTACTCTCAACAGCAACCCTGGGAAGTATCCATTAAGTATCTCATTTTACAACTGAGGATTATAATAATTAAACATGCCCAAAGTTACATCATAGTAAATGCAGAAGCCAGAACTTAACTAAATTTTGCCTAATTCTAAAGCCTTAACAACTATAGTTCCTCAAAGCTGCATATGAACGGGACGAGAACTAAGCTGCTTCAGGAGGTAACTCAGTTGAAAGAATATGAAAGAACACACTGATATGGAATCCAACATAAGGAACAGAGGCAAATAATTAACATTTGGAGAAGTTCCTTCAATTTTCTTTGCTTCCAGTCCTAGTCCTGTGGGGACAGAAACAAAACCTAATGGTTATAAGAAACAGACCATAAAAAGAGAAAAGAAATTCGAGACCCCCCAGTCTGAGCTCCATGGATGAGAAAACACAGGGCAATGCCTTTTCTCCAAATTCACTGGAGAACTTTATTACAGTGGCATGGAACAGTGCAGCAGGAGTTTTTGTCTTAAAATGCTTTTTTTTCTAGAAAAAAAGTACAGAAGTAGTACAGATGTTGGCAAAATTTTATTTGAGAAACACATGATCTATGCATAACATTTACAGATTTACATCTGAGGGAAAGATACTGATTTCTACCAGTGTCACCATTTATGGAACATAGCCACACTAAATTGTTTACATATTGTCTAGGGCCCTTTCACACCACAACAGCAGAATTAAGTAGTTACAGAGATGAGTAGTTGTGACAGAGACTGAAAGCCTGCAAAACTGAAAACATTCACACTTGTCCCTTCACAGAAAAAAAAACTTCTAAAACCAGAATTTTAAAAATGTATATTTCCTAATAGCTTGAATCAGTTCTACCATTCTTCCTAATAGAATTTAAAACATATCTTTTTAATACATTCATGCATTGCTTTAACAACGTTTCAGCCTACAATGGATCATATATATGACAGTAGTCCTGTAAGATTATAATGAATCTGAAAAATTCCTATTGCCTAGTGACATCATAGCTATTTTTAACATTGTAGTGCAATTGCTTAATTTTTATAAGCAATTTAGTGTGTCCTAAGCATACTGTGTTTATAAAATCTACAGAACCACATTCATTCACCACTTACTCAAGTGACTGACCCAGAGCAACTTCCAGTCCTGCAAGCTCCATTCAAAGTCATTTTTTTAATATTGTATTTTTACCATGTCTTTTCTATGTTTAGATACATGAAGATACACAAATACTTACCATTGTGTTACAGCTGACTACAGTATTCAGTACAGTAACATGCTGTACAGTATAGGTTTGTAGCCTAGGAGCAACAGACTATACCATATAGCCTAAGTGTATAGCAGGCTATACCATCTAGGTCTAAGTATGCTCTACATATACACAATGATAAAAATCACCTAGCAACACATTTCCCAGAACATATCCCTGCCATTAAGCAACACATGACTGTACTAGAACAAACCATCTCACATTTTTGTTATTTTTGGTCATATAATTAAAAACATCTCAATGGCTTAAGTCCAAGGATAATGTGGTCTTCACACTAGTCAAGCAGTATCATTAAATTAATTCAAGCAAACTTAACTTCTAGTAGAGTTAACAACCCATTTATTAGTTATTAAATACTGGAAGACCTCAGTAACACTGAGATGACGCTCTTGAAGCATTAAAATAGTTTTGGGCTAAAGCTGACAAAAAAAAAATTTGTTTTTTTGGTTTATGTCTTTAGTATCTGAGCTACCACATTAAACAAACTTTAAGGAAGTATTCAAACAAGAAAAAATAATAATTTCAATGGTCACACATACACGCATCAGAAGGACCAAAAAAACAACAATCCTACAAGGACTTCTCAAATTCTTCCTTATATACTATGTAAGAATTACCAAATAGTAAAATCTGGAACATTCACTTTTAGTTTTCCAAGCAAACAAACTAATACACAGGAAAGCAAACTGCTTGCTTATTACTCATTTTTTAAAATCTTTTTTTTTTTTTGAGACGGAGTCTCGCTCTGTCGCCCAGGCTGGAGGGCAGTGGCCGCATCTCAGCTTACTGCAAGCTCCGCCTCCCGGGTTTGCGCCATTCTCCTGCCTCAGCCTCCCGAGTAGCTGGGACTACAGGAGCCCGCCACCTTGCCCGGCTAGTTTTTTGTATTTTTTTTAGTAAAGACGGGGTTTCACCGCATTAGCCAGGATGGTCTCGATCTCCTGACCTCGTGATCCGCCCGTCTCGGCCTCCCAAAGTGCTGGTAAAATCTTATAATCTATTTTCCCTTTTCCAATTCAAAGATTGTTTTGTCATGCACAAAAGATCAAATCTAATTCCATAAAATTGCAGAAAACAAAAAATTCTTAATTTTATATATACATATATATACATGTATATACACACTATACACATATACATATACACATACACGTATATATACGTATATATACACACAGAAGATTAAAAATCTTTTTCCTAATACAAACTCCTTTTAATTTTCTCAAAGGAATAGTTAGACATTTCTCACGTTACATAAATGTGGCAGGTTATGCCATTCATGATGACACTTAGAAAACTAACTTAATAAGTTGATAAAAACAGGTACAAAAACACACTGCGAAACAAACCCAGAAAAAACAATGAGTATAAAACTGGATCCAAAAGGGTGTTTTGAGTATAAAACTAGATTTAAAAGAGTGTTTCTTCTTTAAAAATTTTATTTCAAGAAGTCAACTCCTTGACTTCTCAATCAAGGATCAACCAATCCAAGATGCTATTCATTAAAATTTCACCAGGCCGGGTGCAGTGGCTCACTCCTGTAATCCCAGCATTTTGGGAGGCAGAGGCGGGCGGATCACATGGTCAGGAGTTCAATACCAGCCTGACCAATATGGTGAAACCCTGTCTCTACTAAAAATACAAAAAATGGCCGGGCGCGGTGGCTCAAGCCTGTAATCCCAGCACTTTGGGAGGCCAAGACGGGCGGATCAAGAGGTCAGGAGATCGAGACCATCCTGGCGAACATGGTGAAATCCCGTCTCTACTAAAAAAATACAAAAAAAAAAACCAGCCGGGCAAGGTGGCGGGCGCCTGTAGTCCCAGCTACTCTGGAGGCTGAGGCAGGAGAATGGCGTAAACCCAGGAGGCGGAGCTTGCAGTGAGCTGAGATCTGGCCACTGCACTCCAGCCTGGGCGACAGAGCAAGACTCCGTCTCAAAACAAAACAAAACAAAACAAAACAAAATTAGCCTGTGGTGGCACACACCTGTAATCCCAGCTACTCAGGAGGCTGAGGCAGGAGAACAGCTTAAAACCCAGGAGATGGAGGTTGCTGTGAGCCAAGATCACGCTACTACACTCCAGCCTGGGCAACAGAGAGAGACTCCATCTCAAAAAAAAAAAAAAAAAAAAAAAAATTCACCCAAATCAAAATCATAATACATTTAACGTAGACTTCAAATAAGGCTCTCAGCTTAAACATTTTACCTATATTTTT
This sequence comes from Chlorocebus sabaeus, assembly GCF_047675955.1. Lineage (NCBI taxonomy): Eukaryota > Metazoa > Chordata > Mammalia > Primates > Cercopithecidae > Chlorocebus > Chlorocebus sabaeus. The sequence goes on along the minus strand of NC_132908.1, from coordinate 63,956,981 downwards.
GTATCTTTAATCTAAACTTCTAACATCAAAACTGTAAGACATGTTCCCAGAAACTTTTTCTCAAAACAAAAAATACATATTTCCGAGTTAAAATTTTCAGTTTTTTCTCAAATGTAAATTTGCTCTGTTAATGGAATTAAAAAGTTACCGATGAGATATTTCTAAATGCTATTAATTTTTAAACCTAGAGAGCTTTTTTTTCCATTCACCTCTTAATTTTATTTTTATAGCACTATACTTACATATATTTTTGTAAACAAAATATATATTGTCAAATTTTTAAAGAAATTGTTCTGTTACTTTCCTTAAGGGTTAGAATGTTCTATGACAAATATCATGTACATGAAATTAGGAATGGAGTGATATAAAAGTTTACCAGTGGTTTTAAAAAATTATATTGACCAGGCACAGTGGCTCACGCCTGTAATCTCAACACTTTGGGAGGCAGAGGAGGGCACATGATGGGGTCGGGAGTTCGAGACCAGCCTGGCCAACATGGTGAAACCCCACCTCTACTAAAAATACAAAAATTAGCCAGGTGTGGTGGTGGGTGCCTGTAATCCCAGCTACCCAGGAGGCTGAGGCACGAGAATCGCTTGAAACTGCAAGGTGGAGGTTGCAATGAACAGAGATCACGCCATTGCACTCCAGCCTGGGCAACAAGAGCTCAACACCGTTAAAAAAAAAAAAAAAAAAAAAAAAATTTATATTACATCCTTATAACATGGAATGAAAGCAAATCTGAGCATATGCTGATGTAATCAGATCTGTGATCTTTATTAAAATGTAAATTACCAAATAATCTCTAACAAAACAACTCACAGTATTTTAAATTGCAAAGAAACGTTTCCTACCTTGCCTGCTTCTCTTTCTAAGTCGACATACTCTCGGCTAGGTGTTTGTCGCTGTTCTCCCTGCCAGCTGGCCGGAAAAAACTGGAGAGACAGATTGGTTCCTGTGGCCACAAAAGCCTTTTAGAAAAATCAATACAAACAGGATCAGGAGCAGGACATTACATAAATTATGCAGGCAGTCATTTATTTTTACATCAGTTTATGTCTTAAGTCAGGCAGCACAGAGAATACTTAAAAGTAAAAAAACATGCACTCATCATTTTTCTTAAGTATTAAGTTACAAACATCTGATTCCATTTTGAGGACATTTGCCATTGGCTGCTTAATATAAAATCAGACATGGAATCAATACTTTCTTTCAGGTCATTTTTTGCTGACGTTAGGATCTCACACTGCTAATGTCTAACCAGAAGCCACCATCCATCCTTGCATTTAAAAACTTCTATTTTTAAATGTAAAAATCACTGAAAATCTAAAGGTTTTGAATTTTAAAGAACATCTCAATTTAAAGTTGTATAAATGAGACCCTTTAATTTTCCTTGATTTCCCTTGCTGAAAGAAACACTGCATGGCAGGCAGTACATAAAAAATGCACTTGGAATTTCTGTCTCTCCTCTGACAAACCATACATCGGCATGGGATGTGACAGTACTCTCTAAAACCCTAGATGATTTTTAAAAATATGTCTTTTCTAATATTTGACTTTAGGAGAACTTGATCCGACTACAACGGAGAGAAAAGTATTCATCTAATATTTATAAAAGATTTGGATGTTAGAGCTCAACAGATGGAACGATCTAAAACCATTTCAATAAAGTGTCATTTTATGTAGCCCTTGAGCAAGTTACCTCTATATTTCCCTCATGCAAAAAACAAAGACATTACCCCTTTCCCAAAGGAAATTAAGAAAAAAAGAAGTAAAAGCATTTTTGAAAAAATACATTTTTCATCATCTAAATGTAAACTCTTCTTTGCTGAAACCAGAAACAGTTTTTTGTGGCCAGGCGCGGTGGCTCACGCCTGTAATCCCAGGACTTTGGGAGGCCGAGACAGGCGGATCACAAGGTCAGGAGATTGAGACCATCCTGGCTAATAAAGAGAAACCCCCTCTCTACTAAAAGTACAAAAAATTAGCCAGGTGTGGTGGTGGGCGCCTGTAGTCCCAGCTACTTGGGAGGCTGAGGCAGAAGAATGACGTGAACCCGGGAGGCGGAGCTTGTAGTGAGCCAAGATCGCACCACTGCACTACAGCCTGGGTGACAGAGCAAGACTCCGTCTCAAAAAAAAGTTTTTTGTTTGGTTTCTTCTACTAATTAAGTTCAGAAGCATAATTTGTTTCCATGCATACAGTCTTCATCTCAAATCAAGAGGTTCACATTTTGGGGCAATTTGTTTAAAGCCATCAACCAATTTGGCTATCCAATAGTTCCCCGATGGTTAACAGCTTAGATTCTTTAGAGGTAAAAATTATCCTTCCTATTTCTATTACTGGCACTGTCAGTACACTTGTCAACCTAAATGCTAAATCTCTAAACCTCTTTAATGGCATTTCCCTAATCAACTGGGGTACCATTTTCATGTGGTAAATGTTTTATATGCATAGAAACTGAACTAATATCAATATTACAACATCATTTTTAAAAATCTTTCAGGCCAAGAGTGGTGGTTCACACTTGTAATCCCAGCACGTTGGGAGGTGAGACGGGTGGACCACCTGAGGTCAAGAGTACAAGACCAGCCCGGCCAACAAGTGAAACCCTGTCTCTACTAAAAATACAAAAAATTAGCTGGACGTGGTGGCAGACACCTGTAATCCCAGCTACTTGGGAGGCTGAGGCAGGAGAATCACTTGAACCCAGGAGGCAGAGGTTGCATGCAGTGAGCTGAGATCGCACCACTGTGGTCCAGCCTGGACAACCAGGTGAGACTCCATTTCAAAAACAAGAAAAAACAAAAAACAAAAAAAACTTCCCATGCACTATGAGCATAAGTCTTAGAACCCCCCAACACTAGTTCAAACAAAAGAGGAGTTTCTGGGAGGGAAACTGCCCAGGCTGTATGACCTGAAGCATACCTCAGTTTCCTCACAAATTAATTATTTGTAAAGTGCTTAAAACAGTACCAAGTAAATGTTACGAAAGTGTTTCCTGAATGATATGAGAAATAACTTTAAGTTCAACAAGAAAGCCAACTTTTTCAGCTTCAGATAATGAAATTCTCAGAGCAGAGTGGTGGCAGAAAAGAGACTCAGCACATGAATGAATGCCCTGTGTCAAAATTCCTGTGGTGTGCTTCTTCAGTAGCAAATCCTTCCACCTCCAGTGTACCCCAAATCAGCTCTGTGCCAAGACACTCTGCAGATCATATTACCTCATCTCCTGTCTTGATGCCAACCTCAGAAGAGATTTCCTGCTTCATCACTATATGTCCATTATCTCATAAAGATCGCTCTCTGATACAGAAGTGGTAAACACAGATCATTCTAGAAAAGCATTTTCCAAACTTATCTGACCATAGAACTCTTTTAATGAGATACCTACATATACGTAAGAGTTGGAAAAAGTCTGTTTCAAAATATTAATATGGTGTCAACATTGTCGTAGGAAAATAAAGAAAAAAGAAACAAAACGAAAACATTAAAATGCTACACTGGTATGACGCCTATATTTAAGATTTCCAGGTTGTCTTATGTTTTATAGGTTTCACAAATTATAAAATAGCACACCTTGAGACAATCCAACATACTTTTTACCATTCAATCTTCAGAAGTAGAAATATGTGGCCGGGCGCGGTGGCTCAAGCCTGTAATCCCAGCGCTTTGGGAGGCCGAGACGGGCGGATCACGAGGTCAGGAGATCAAGACCATCCTGGCTAACCCGGTGAAACCCCGTCTCTACTAAAAAATACAAAAATCTAGCCGGGCGAGGTGGCGGGCGCCTGTAGTCCCAGCTACTGGGGAGTCTTGAGGCAGGAGAATGGCGTGAACCCGGGAGGCGGAGCTTGCAGTGAGCTGAGATCCGGCCACTGCACTCCAGCCTGGGCGACAGAGCGAGACTCCGTCTCAAAAAAAAAAAAAAAAAAAAATACAAAAACAAAATTAGCCAGGCGTGGTGACAGGCGCCTGTAGTCCCAGCTACTCAGGAGGCTGAGGCGGGAGAATGTGAACCCAGGAAGCGGAGCTTGCGGTGAGCTGAGATCTGGCCACTGCACTCCAGCCTGGGCAACAGAATGAGACTCCATCTCAAAAAAAAAAAATTCATAAGAAAAAATCAAGGCTGGGTGCAGTGGCTCACGGAAGCAGGCAGATCACTTGAGGTCAGGAGTTGGAGACCTGCCTGGCCAACACAGTGAAACCCATCTCTACTAAAAATACAAAAACCAGACAGGCATGGTGGCAGGCACCTATAATCCCAGCTAGTCGGGAGGTGGAAGCAGGAGGCGGAGGTTGCAGCCAACGGAAATGGCACCACTGCACTCCAGCCTGGGTGACAGAGTGAGATCCAGTCTCAAAAAAAGAATAAATCAGATTCTACCACAGATTCTTCTACTCGTGTTCACTTTTATTTAATGCTGATTAGGTTTTACAGTTAAAAACTCAATTGGCATAAAATAAGGGGGCTGATTGAGTTTTATAGTTAAAAAGAGATGACCAACACATCCTTAAATTATTTCACATCTAAATGCAAAATGAGGCTGGGAGTGGTGGCTCATGCCTGTAATCCCAGCACTTTGGGAGGCCGAGGTGGGTGGATTACCCGAGGTCAGGAGTTCGAGACCAGCCTGGCAAACATGGTGAAACTCCATCTCTACTAAAAATACAATTAATTAGCCGGGTGTGGTGGTGTATGCCTGTAATCCCAGCTACTCAGGAGGCTGGGTCAAGAGAATCACTTGAACCTGGGGGACAGAGGTTGCAGTAAGCCAAGATCGTGCCACCGCACTCCAACCTAGGCAAAAGCAGAATGAATTCTTCATTTACCTCACTGATACATTAAGGAGACATTCAAAATAAGAAGAGGACGACTAGGGCAGGAGAAAGGTTGGGAATAGTTTTGAGAACTGTAGATATTCTTGCCATTTATGGCTGCTGTCAAAACAGGCAAAATAATGCCTTTTTTCCACAGCCAAATAGAAAGAAACCATGGCCTGTTCATAAGTAATAAGATAAATTTCAGGCATTAAATTAAGTAGCCTCTAAATTCAAATAATTAAGTACCTATGGTATTGTGCAAAATACCTGTATCCAGAGGGGTTTATACAGAATTAATGAGGTCTCCACCCTCTAGGAGCTAAGGATCCTGTAATTAAATGTGGGTTAACACTAAATTAAAGGAGGGAAACTAGAAAGAGAAAAAACTAGGAAATGTGAAATTCCTCTCTAAATACCAGTAGTTACATTACTTAACAAAATAAGACCTGTGTTGTCTTAAGTGCAAACCTCACACAGTATTCAATTTACCTTCTTTAACCTTTAATACTTTTCAGAAATTTAAAACTTATAAAATGTGTCGGATCAGACATTTGTTTTATTTTTGGAGACAGGGTCTCACTCTGTCACCTAGGCTGGAGTGCAGTGGTGCGATTATGGCTCACTGCAGCCTCGATCTCCCAGGCTCAGGTGAGGATCAGATATTTGGAAGCAGGAAAAGCCTAGAATGTCTAATTCATCCTGGAAAGAAATTTAAGACAAACACTAACCACCTATAACACTACTATAATATTACGGCATTTCAGATATCCCATGGGTTGAATTCATAATTCCATTCAGCAAAGTCTGAAACCACAGAAAACACCCTACTAGCTATGATTCACCATTCCAAAAAAATTCAGCTTTCAAAAATAGTGATAATAATATAATACATGGGGCGGTGTATGGTGACACCGAGCCTGGTAGTCCCAGCTATTGGGAGGCTGAGACAAGAGGATCGCTTGAGCCCAGAAGTTTGAGGCTGTAGTGCCTTATGATTATGTCTGTGAACAGCCACTGCACCCCAGCCTAGGCCACACAGCAAGACCTCTCTCTTAAAAAAAAAAAAAAAACAAGGCCGGGCGCGGTGGCTCACACTTGTAATCCCAGCACTTTGGAAGGCCGAAGTGGGAGGATCATTTAAGGTCAGGAGTTCAAAACCAGCCTGGCCAACATGGTGAAACCCCGTCTCTACTAAAAATACAAAAAAATTAGCTGGGCGTGGTGGTGTGTGCCTCTAATCCCAGCTACTCAGGAGGTTGAGGCAGGAGAATCGCTTGAACCTGGGAGGCAAAGGTTGTAGCGAGCCAAGACTACACCATGCTGCTGCACTCCAGCCTGGGTAATACAAGCGGACTACATCTCAAAACAAACAAAAAAGCAAACATTGACAGTACAAATACTTTGTATCTTACCTTTTATACTTGCATCCTTTACCTCCAGGAAATTCTATCCTCAAGTGTACCACCTTCCTTTTGCAAAAGGTAACCCAGGAAAAGGATGACACGATCATCGCACCAGCTAATGAATTATTTTCTTATACCACTCAGTGACAAAATCTAAAAGCATGTCTTATGCACTTCAATCATATAAATAATACAATTACTCAAGAAACTTGCAAGTGGGCTAAAAGCTTGAGACTATCTTTCATAACATGCACTAATGACCAAATATTCAGGAGCTCCTATAAATTTAACCAGTATCTTCTCACTATTACAATTCTAAAAAGCCTTCACTTAAAATATCAAGATATTCTTTAAAATTAGAGTTCAGTGATGAAAAGGGAGAGTTTTATGGCATATGAATTATATCTGAATAAAAATAAACTGGTTTTATAAAGGGAGTGGGAGGAGTAAATTTCCAATATGTCTTCCTACTATTAACCCAAATTCAAATCGCATCTAACTTCAAGCCTCTGACAATGCAATGGGTCCAAGTCACCCAGCAGATAGTAACAGCATTCCATTAGACAGCGCTTTAACTTTTTAAAAAATAATCAGGCCAGACGCAGTGGCTCACGCCTGTAATCCTAGCACTCTGGAAGGTCGAGGAGGGCGGATCACTTGAGGTCAGGAGGCCAGCTTGGCCAACATGGTGAAACCCCGTCTCTACTAAAAATACAAAAATTAGCCGGGCGTGGTGGCAGGCACCTGTAATCCTAGCTACTCAGGAGGCTGAGGCACGAAAATCGCTTGAACCCAGGAGGCGGAGGTTGCAGTGAGTGGAGATCGAGCCACTGTACTCCAGTCTGGGCAACAGAGCAAGACTCTACCTCAAAAAAATAATAATCAACCTCTTTTCTCGGTTTCTTCCTACCATTCTCTCCTCCTCAGCACCTCCAACAAGGCAAACCAAAAGGAGATGAGAGGAACTAGGACCCTTGAATTTTTTTCTTCAACCCAAGATCTGGTGAAGACACACCAAATCTGCCTCCTAAAACGAGGACCTCGAGATCAACCGTGAGTTTCGCCCATCTGTGCATTTTAGGAACGGCAGCCCTACTCGAGACATGGAGATAATGGTTTATTTCTGATTCTCCTGAAGCTTAACATTCTAAGAAAATGACACTTTTAAGGCCTTTCCCCCCCGTTTCCTCTCTATTAGGACAATAAATAACTGGAGAAAAGATTTCTTCTCGGCGATGTGGGAGTGAGACCGCTTGACAGAGAATCACCGAGAGCTCACCTTTTAAGAAACAAACTATCGCCGACCTTGAATGAAGCTCCGGTTGTTTTTCCGAATAGGGGTTTGCTTGCTTGCTACAAATACCCTGAACCCTTCCTTGGTGTCGCCGCCTAAACAATGCCCTTCACTTGTTTAGTCTGGCTTGGGTTCGAGCCCCACTCGCGGTGCTCCATTGGCCGACACGCGCCACCGCGGCGGGCCCCAGGGAAAGCGTCTCCTCGCGAGCACCGGCCCGCGGCGTCTGGTTTCGCATTTTGAAACCCGAGTAGGAAGTGAGACGGCGCCCGCTCAGTTCCGGGAGCCGCGGCAGCCGCGCCGCCGTCCGGAACCGGCCTGGGCCGCGGCCGCCCGGCGCAACAAGTGACCCGCGCGCGCCCCTGTCTGCGCCCCGGGCCCGCCGACTTACGATTTCCGAGCGGCCGTCGCGGCAGGCGTTCTGGAAGCGCGCCTGGCGCTCCTCATGGGGCCGGTCCCTGAAGCCCGTGTACTTAATCTGCAAGGCAAGACGGCCCGAAATCAGAAGCCAAATCCGCGGCGCCGCCCGCGCGCCCGCCCTCCCAGCGCGGCGCCGATAAAGGCAAGCAGAGGCTGCGGCGACGGCCGCCCCGGCGAGATTGCCCCTCCGCAGGCGCGCCGACCGGGACTCCTAGGGACCGCGCCGCCCAAACTTTTCTTCGCCCGGGCCCACTCGGGGCGCGCTGCGGCCTCCTAGCCGCCCGCCCGCCTCACCTCACACTCGCGGCTCAGCTTCCTAAAGAACTCCTCGTTCTCGAACTTGCTTCTCTGGTCGGGCACGACGCGCGGCATCTTCCCGCCCTGAGGCCGCGCCGGCCAGCCGCGCTCGGGGCTTGCGCGGGCACCCGCTGGCTGGCTCCGCGCTGACCGACTGACCGCCCACCCGCGGCGCCCGGACGCCCGCTTCCCTTTGTTTCAGGCGCCCGCCCGCGTGGGCTCCCGTTCCGAGGAGTCGGAGGCGCAGCTGCCCGCTCGAACCCAACCCACGCCGCCGCCGCCGCCGCCTCAGCCGTTGCCTGCCGCCCGCGCAGCCCCAGCTCTCGCCGCCCCCGGCCGCCGCCGCCGCCGCCACTTCCTCTCACCGCCCACCCCGCCCCCGCCGGCCCCACCCCTCCTCCTTGCGAGCCCGCCCGCCTCCAACTCCAGCAAACAAGACGCACCATTCACAACTCCACGGCCCGCACCGCGCATGCGCCACCCGCCCGCTGGCTAAGCGGCGGGGCTCTGGCGCCCCGGGGCTGTTTCCGCAGCGCTTCCCTTTTCCCGCTGCTCGCCCGCGGTCACTCGGCGTGGAGCTGCCGTGGGGGGATCCGCCTGCCTTTTAGCAGACGGGAGTAGCCAACGCAGGCCTTTTCTTCCGCCCTTCCTCAGCCATCTGGAACTTCTGGGTTCCCCAGGTGCGCGGAGTAACCCCAGATTGTCACTTGAACGCGAGGAAACCTAAGTCCTTGGGCACTTTTCGTCCCTAAACCGACCGGTAGGGGTGTAGGCTGTGCACGTTGAAGACTGAGGTGGAAATGGACCGAAGAATCCAACCGAGGCATGGTGGAAAGGTCGTGGCTGTTGGAGTCAGATGGGTCTTAGATGGGATCCCACTCAGCTACACTACCTGCTGGCTGGGGCCTTAGACAAGAACTGGACCACTAAACCTCAGTTTCCTTATTTCCAAAATGCAGACACTCCTAAGTTTGCAGTGTTAGCGTGAGAACTGTTATGTGGGTCTAGCACACAGTGGGAGCCCAATAAATTTAAGTTTCTAAAGAAGAATAAGCTGCGTTAAGAATGTAACCGATTGCCAGTCTTACTTACTCAGTGTGCAATCAGCTGCAAAAAAAAATAAGATCCATAAGTTCTAGGGAAGTCGTTTAGCCCAAACGAGAAAGTCTGACATGGGATTTATGGCAGAGTTTCATTCAAAGTTAGTCCTGTGGCCGGGCGCGGTGGCTCATACCAGTAATCCCAGCCCCCTTTTTTTTAAAAAAAAAAAAAAACAGAGTCTTGCTCTGTCGCCCAGGCTGGAGTGCGAAGGCGTGATCTCGGCTCACTGCAACCTCCGCCTCCTGGGTTCAAGTGATTCTCCTGCCTCTGCCTCCCGAGTGGTTGGAATTACAGGCGCCCACCACCATCCCCGGCTAAATTTTTTTGCATTTTTAGTAGAGAAGGGGTTTCGTCGTGTTAGTCAGACTGGTCTCGAACTACTGACCTCAGATGATCTGCCCGCCTCGGCCTCCCAAAGTGCTGGGATTACAGGCATGAGCCTCTGCGCCTGGCCTAATCCTAGCACTTTGGGAGGCCGAGGCGGGCTGATCACCTGAGATCAGGAGCTTGGGGCCAGCCTGGTCAACATGGCAAAACCCCATCTCTACTAAAAGTACAAAAATTAGCCAGGTATGGCACACGCCTGTAGTCTCAGCTACTCGGGAGGCTGAGGCAGGAGAATCGCCTGACCCTGGGAGGTGGAGGTTGTAGTGAGCCGAGATGGTGCCACTGCACTCCAGCCTGGGCCACAGAGCAAGACTCCATCTCAAACAGCTACTCGGGAAGCTGAGGCAGGAGAATAGGTTGAACCTGGGAGGCAGAGGTTGCAGTGAGACAAGATCGTGCCATTGCACTCCAGCCTGGGTGACAAGAGCATAACCCCGTCTCGGGGGGTGGGGAGGTGGGGGGGGAAACCCCATGAAGAAGCACTCTTGTTCCACAATGGGTCCAAGGAGGGCTCACGGACCTCCAAGTTGATCTTGGCCAAAGACTCCACCAATAATTGTTTCTGCCATGGGAAATGTGAAATAAATAAAAGTTGAAAGATCTCTAGAATGGCCTTGATGGCCAGACAGACACCATGAGCTTAGACAAGGTCAGGGTCAAGGGAGCTGGACCTGGAGGGGTGGGAGTGCAGAGCAGGGCAGGGCACTCTCATTGTCAGCCTCATGGAGGGGAGAAATGATGTCCTAAGGGAAAGGGACAGCAAAGCCTGCCAAGCAGACCCAGAACAGCAGCCCCACAGCCAGCCTTGGGCAACTGCAGGCCACAGGGTAACCCACACTCGGTGTAGTCTGGCATTCAACAGCCAGGATGACTGGGAAATAAGCCACATACTGAAGAAGGCCATCTCCTCAGCTAACCTCTATATGCCTTTTTGGTGGTTGTTTAAAATTTTTTCACTTATTTTAAAAAACTGAATTAAAGGAAATTTATAAAGGAAACTTTCACCCATGTAAGGTACACTTAAGTCTGTGCTTCTAACAGCTTTGGCAGCTGTTGAGTTGGGTATGGGTTAGCCCAGACACTATGCTATGGGTGTTTGCTAAGGGGATTTGCTAAGATCCAGCTCTACTAAGGCCCACACATGGAAGCTTGCAGGTGTCTCTTCTGTGCCAAGAAACATCTGCCCCCACCGTCCCAAAACCTGACTGAATTATCTGAAGTCCTGTCATCTGGAATCTTCCTTTTGTAAGGATTCAAGCCAACCAAGGGTCTTCTCTGAGTACCTCCCTAACTTCCTAGGTGGGTGCCTGCTCCTGCAGACTCCTAAAGCTGATCTTGGGTGGGTAAATAGATAATACACAATGAAGCTGAGCAGAGTGCAGGAACCTTCACTTGCCTAGTGGAACTGTGAAGCTCTGTTCAGGGTGCCTTCATGCACCTTATCTCAGTTAGTTCACACAATCACCTCCTTTTTTTTTTTTTTTTTTTTTTTTTTTTTTTTTTTTTTGAGACAGAGGCCTACTCTGTTGCCCAGGCTGGAGTGCAATGGTGCGATCTTGGCTCACTGCAACCTCCGCCTCTCAGGTTCAACCGATTCTCCTGCCTCAGCTTCCTGAGTAGCTGGGATTACAGGCGCCTGCCACCACGCCCAGCTAATTTTTGTATTTTTAGTAGAGAAGGACAGGCTAGTCCCGAACTCCCAACCTCAGGCAATCTGCCCGCCTCAGCCTCCCAAAGTGCTGGGATTATAGGCGTGAGTCACTGCACCTGGCCCACACAACGATCTTCTAAGTCAGGTCTCGTGTCTCCATCTGAGAGATGAGGAAACAGACTGTGAAAAAGTGAATAAGGCCAGGAGCGGTGGTTCACGTCTGTAATCCTAGCACTTTGGGAGGCTGAGGCAGGTGGATTGCCCGAGCTCAGGAGTTTGAGACCAGCCTGGGCAACACAGTGAAACCCCGTCTCCACTAAAATACAAAAAATTAGCTGTGCGTGGCACAGCTAATTACGCCTGTAATCCCAGCTACTCCAGAGGCTGAGACAGGAGAATCACTTGAACCCGGGAGGCAGAGGTTGCAATGAGCCGAGATCGCACCACTGTACTCCAGCCTGGGTGACAGAGCAAGACTCTCTCTCAAAAAAAAAAAAAAAAGAAAAGAAAAGAGAAAGTACAAAAGGACAGTGACGAGACCCTGATCCATTTGAAATAACAAAATGGAGGCTGGGCATGGTGGTGCACACCTGTAATCTCAGCACTTTGGGAAGCAGAAGTGGGAGGATCACTTGAGGCCAGGAGTTCGAGACCATCCAGACAACAGAGTGAGACCCCCCCCCCAACTCTAAAGAAACTAGCTAAGCATTGGGATACATCGTCTTCATTCCTTCCTATAAGTTTAGTATTATTGATCCTATTCTACAGATGGGCCAACTGAGATTCACAGGTGCTAAGTGACCCCACGGTGGTGATTTTAATCATTCTACTCTGAGACCTAGTGGAGATACCAAAAGTCCTGCCTGCCACCCTCACTGAACTGCACACTCGTAGAAGGCTATGTCTGGGGTTATTCCTCTGGGAGCACCCCAACGTGTTCTAGAAGGGTTCCCACGGGTTGAAGAAAGGGGTTCTATTGTGGGCCTTGTGGCAAGATGTGGGTCTGCCCTTGAGGGCTGTGCATTCCTACCTCTGAGCCTGTTTGTCCCTTCTTGACTTGGAAGGTCGAAATCTAGATGTCCTGCCTCCACAGGCCCAGCAGGAAGGATGGTTTTATCCAGGTCTGGTGTCAGCAGCCACCCACCTTTGCCTCTCCTCACAGAGGAGGTCTCTGAGCCTCTGATGCGTTTTTTCTAAGGAAATAGTTTCCCTTCAGTTACTGAGAAAATATTGTACCATCTTGAAGTTGAAATAGGATCTGGAGCCACAAATGAGACTTGAGAGGAGTGGGAGACAAGGAAAATTAGTGGCTGGCACATTGCCTAAAACCCTGGCTCCACTCAGCTTCTAGTTTTTAGAAGGCAATGGGCCTTAATCCAGGATGAGGGTGTCATCTGCCCAAGTGTGGCGGTTTCCTGGGCCCTAAAGAATTTTTTTCTTTTTGAGATATAATTTATATACTGTAAAATCCACCCTTGGGCCCAAAGAATCTCCCCTCCCTCCCAGGAGCATCTCCCTCTTCTGAGCCCCCCAGCCACCCTCCCCCAGCTCAGCCATCCCATAGGGAAAGGAAAGCAGAGAGGAGCAAGTTTCCCCAGAATAGCATTTCTTTAGTGTTGGGATCAATAAACCCGTTTGCTTAAAAGGAACCAGATGATTTCATCCTTGTAATTATAAGTTTGACGTTTGCAAATCTTGCCCGGGCTCCAAATGAGCCTCTTTGTCATCGGGGTTGGGGGTGGAGGAGTTTGTCTGGGTGCCTGGGGATGGCAGGACTCAGCCTACTGTGGTGGGAAGAGTGCCAAGCTGGGGTCAGGAAGCCTGGCTGCTGATCTTAGAGGACTGCCTTGGACTGCTCTCCTTCCCCTCCCCTGCTCTCCTAGTTTCTGACAAGTGATGGGAAACAGACTAGACTAGGGGGCTAGGAAATAATAATAATGGTAATAACGATGATAATGGTAGTAATAATAATAATGTGGTGAGAGCTGGGGTAAGCTCTAACCACACCGCCCTCCTGCTTAAGACCCCTCCCCCAAGACTGAAGAAACTTGGGGCAGAAAGACAAAGGCCCTCAGCCTAGCATTCATGACCCCCTGACAATCCCTACTTTCCAACACTGTCTTCTATCGTTTCTCCCCATGGCACCCTGCAATCCAGCCATACTGGCCTGTTTCCATTCCCCACATGCCCATACCATGACCTCCTTCTGTTTCTCTACTAGGAAAACTCATCGTTCTTCTTTCTTTCTCTTTTGGGGGAGGGTCTTCCTGTTTCACCTAGGCTGGAGTGCACTGGTGCAATCACGGCTTACTGCAGCCTTGACCTCCTGGGGTCAAGCAATCCTCCCACCTCAGCCTCCTGAGTAGCAGGTTGCTGGGACTACAGGTGCCACCATGGCTGGGTAATTAATTAAAAAAAAATTTTTTTTAGAGATGTGGTCTCACTACGTTGTCCAGGCTATACTTCTTCTTTAAATCTATTCATGGGCCTCTGATTGTCCTCCATGGAATGACTGCCCCACAGCATCCGTTTACTCATTTGGCTCCATGCTATGTGCCAAGGAGATGGTCAGCTCGCCTGGGACACAGCAGCCCCCTGGATTCTGGGAGGATTTAGTTCTACACTAATTTGTTTACTTTATTATGAAGCCTTCATATGAGGGTATCTCCCTTCACCGTTAAGAATTTTTAAAGTTATTTAAAATTTGTACTTTTTTTTTTTTTTTTTTTTTTTTTTGAGACGGAGTCTCGCGCTGTCTCCCGGGCTGGAGTGCAGTGGTCGGATCTCAGCTCACTGCAAGCTCCGCCTCCCGGGTTCGCGCCATTCTGCTGCCTCAGCCTCCCGAGTAGCTGGGACTACAGGCGCCCGCCACCTCGCCCGGCTAGTTTTTTGTATTTTTTAGTAGAGACGGGGTTTCACTGTGTTAGCCAGGATGGTCTCGATCTCCTGACCTCATGATCCACCCGTCTCGGCCTCCCAAAGTGCTGGGATTACAGGCTTGAGCCACCGCGCCCGGCCAACTTGTACTTTTTTTGTAGAAAATTTAGGACATACAGGCCGGGCGTGGTGGCTCACACCTGTAATCCCAGCACTTTGGGAGGCTGAGGTGGGCAGATCACGAGGTCAGGAGATAGAGACCATCCTGACTAACACAGCGAAACCCCGTCTCTACTAAAAAAATACAAAAAATTAGCCGGCCCTGGCCGGGCGCGGTGGCTCACGCCTGTAATCCCAGCACTTTGGGAGGCCGAGGCGGGCGGATCACGAGGTCAGGAGATCGAGACCATCCTGGCTAACACGGTGAAACCCCGTCTCTACTAAAAATGCAAAAAATTAGCCGGGCGAGGTGGCGGGCGCCTGTAGTCCCGGCTACCCGGGAGGCTGAGGCAGGAGAATGGCGTGAACCCGGGAGGCGGAGCTTGCAGTGAGCCGAGATCGCGCCACTGCACTCCAGCCTGGGCGACTGAGCCAGACTCCGTCTCAAAAAAAAAAAAAAAAAAATTAGCCGGCCGTGGTGGTGGGCGCCTGTAGTCCCAGCTACTCGGGAGGCTGAGGCAGGAGAATGGTGTGAACCCGGGAGGCAGAGCTTGCAGTGAGCCGAGATCGCGCCACTGCACTACAGCCTGGGCAACAGAGCAAGACTCAGTCTCAAAAAAAAAAAAAAAAATTTAGGACATACAGAAAGAGAATAAACGAATCCTACCATCTCAAAGTAGTAATTGCCAACATTTTACTGTGTTTCGTTTGGGCTTATTTCATCCGCATTTTTTTCACTTAGTTATGACATTCTGTATGTGCAGCTTTGGATACTCTGTTACCACCTAACCCTATGGTATAAATATTTCCCCATGTCATATTAAAATTCCTAATGATAGCTGGAAAATTTAGGACATACAGGCCGGGCGCGGTGGCTCAAGCCTGTAATCCCAGCACTTTGGGAGGCCGAGACGGGCGGATCACGAGGTCAGGAGATCGAGACCATCCTGGCTAACATGGTGAAACCCCGTCTCTACTAAAAATACAAAAAACTAGCCGGGCGTGGTGGCGGCGCCTGTAGTCCCAGCTACTCGGGAGGCTGAGGCAGGAGAATGGCGTAAACCTGGGAGGCGGAGCTTGCAGTGAGCTGAGATCCAGCCACTGCACTCTAGCCTGGGCGACAGAGCTGGGCGACAGAGCCAGACTCCGTCTCAAAAAAAATAAATTAATTAAAAAATAAATAAATAAATAAATAAATAAATAAAATAAAATTCCTAATGATAGCTGGGAGTGGTGGCATGTGCCTACAGTCTCAGCTACTTGGGAGGTAAAGGTGGGAGCATTACTCGTGTCTGAGAGTTTGAGACCAGATTGGGCAACATAGGCAGACCCTGTCTCAAGAACAGACAAACAAGCAAACCAACAAACAACGCAATACAATTCCTGATAGCATCTTCTTTTTTTTCTTTCTTCTTTTCTTTTTTTTGAGATGGAGTCTTGCTTTTGTCGCCCAGGCTGGAGTGCAGTGGTGCGATCTCAGCTCACTGCCACTTCCGCCTCCTGGGTTCAAACAATTCTCCTGTCTCGGCTTCCTGAGTAGCTGGGACTACAGGTGCCTGCCACCATGCCCGCCTAATTTCTGTATTTTTAGTAGAGACAGGGTTTCACCACATTGATCAGGCTGGTCTCGAACTCCTGACCTCAGGTGATCCGCCTGCCTTGGCCTCCCAAAGTGCTGGAATTACAGGTGTAAGCCACAGCGCCCAGCCCCTGCCATTTTTTTTTTTTTTAATTTTTTTTTTTAGACAGAGTCTCGGTCTGTCACCCAAGCTTGAGTGCAGCAGTGCAATGTCAGTTCACTGCAACCTGGGCCTTTCGGGTTCCAGCGATTCTCCTGCCTCAGCCTCCCAAGTAGCTGGGATTGCAGGCATGCACCACCATGCCTGGCTATTTTTTTTTTTTTTTTTTTTTTTGTATTTTCAGTACAGGCAGGGTTTCCCCATGTTGACCAGGCTGGTCTTGAACTCTTGGCTTCATGTGATCCACCCACCTCGGCCTCCCAAAGTGCTGGGATTACAGGCGTGAGCCACCGCACCGGGCCCCTAATGGCATCTTGTAGCTCTACTGTTACTTGGCAGATCCCCTATTGTTGGGCATTTAAGTTGTTTCCTGTTATTCACAAATTACTAATTAGGCTGCTGTGAATGTCATGGTCCTTAAGGCTTTTTCTTAAAAGTTCTGAACCAGGTGCAGTGGCTCACGCCTGTAATCCCAGCACTTTGGGAGATTAAGGTGGGTGGATCACTTGAGGCCAGGTGTTCAAGACCAGCCTGGCCAATATGGCGAAACCCTGACTCTACTAAAAATACAAAAATTAGCTGGGTGTGGTGGCACGCACTTGTAGTCCCAGCTGCTTGGGAGGCTGAGGCACAAGAATCGCTTGAACCTGGAAAGCAGAGGTTGCAGTGAGCCCAGATCACACCATTGCACTCCAGCCTGGGCAACAGAGCAAGATTCTGCCTCAAAAAAAAAAAAAAAAAAAATTGCGGATAGTGTTTTTAGGATCAGTTTCCAAAAGTAGAACCACTAGGTCAAAAGATATGGACATCTTAAGGTTCCTGATGTATGTTGCCAAATTTCTCTTTGACATCACCTCTTCTCTCTTCTTGAGTCTTAAGAATTTGTTCCTCCTCCTCCTCCCATTTCTCTTATCAGTGTCTGAGACACAGGAAATGCCAACCAAGAATAAACCAAGAGCTGCAGATAGAGATCAATGAATCAATACAGGAGGTTGAATAATTCAACACTCACTTCTGGCTCATTATTGACTCTGGAATCCAAATGCCTCTTTTACCTTCTCTCCTTTTGTGTCCCAGCTGATAACGCCTTGATAACCTGCCATGTTCTTGGATTCTCTCCCAAACTTTCCAAGCTTGGAATCATTAAGACAGGCAGGGTTTCCCATCATGCTGTAATATTACCTTGTAAATAAGCAGAAATAATTACTAGCCCACAGATACCTCACCAGCCTGCCTCCCCTCCAGGAACACAAAAAGGGCAATTTAGAAAGCAGACAATTGTTCTTTTCCTCGAGATGACACTACTGAGTAAATGGGCAAGGAATTCAGCTTTGGTCTGCTCCAGCCCTGGCTAACTTCCCTTTGTCTAACCTGTCTTTCTCCCCTTCCTTGGCCAGACCAATTCACACTCTTCATTAAGTGTCATTTAGAGAGGCCAGGCACAGTAGTTCATGCCTGTAAGCCCAGCACTTTGGAAGGCCAAGACAGGTGGATGGCTTGAGCCCAGGAGCTGGAAGCCAGTTTGGGCAACATGATGAAAGCCCATTATCTACAAAAAAAATACAAAAAATTACCTGCGTATGGTGGTGCAAGCCTGTAGTCCCAGCTACCCAGGAGGCTGAGGTGGGAGGATCATCTGAGGTGGGGAGGTCGAGGCTGCAGTGAGCTGAGATTGTGCCACTGCAGCTCTTCAGCCTGGGCAACAGTCAGACACTGGAAAAAAAAAAAAAAAAAATTCAGATGTGGTGGCACATGCCTGTAATCCTAGCACTTTGGGAGGCCAAGGCAGATCACCTGAGGTCGGGAGCTCGAGACCAGCCTGACCAACATGGAGACACCCTGTCTCTACTAAAAATACAAAATTAGCCAGGCATGGTGGCGCATGCATGTGATCCCAGAACCCGGGAGGTGGAGGTTGCAGTGAGCCGAGATCGCGCCATTGAACTCCAGCCTGGGCAACAAGAGGGAAGCGCCTTAAAAAAAAAGAAAAAAAAAGTGTAATTGGAGCTAGGCGTGGTGGCTCACACCCAGTACTTTGCAAGGCCAAGGTGGGCAGATCACCTGAGGTCGGGAGTTTGAGACCAGCCTAGCCAACATGGTGAAACCCCGTCTCTACTAAAAATACAAAAATTAGCTGGGGGTGGTGGCGCGTGCCTGTAATCCCAGCTACTTGGGAGGCTAAGTCAGGAGAATCGCTTGAACCTGGGAGGTGAAGGTTGCGGTGAGCTGAGATCGCATCACTGCACTCCAGGCTGGGCAATGGAGTAAGACGCTGTCTCAGAAAAAAAAAAAGTGTAGTTCAGAGGCCTCTGACAAGGCTTTCTAAACGAAGCTGGGCAGAATGACTGCCCCACAGAATCCCCTCACCAATGCCTATGAGACAAGACTGGACTCAACCACCTCAAAGGTATCCCACGGTCCTGATAGCTTCCCTAGTCCCACCTTACGCTAACTTCATCTTGCTCCCTCCTACCCAGGGGGAGCTCCCAGCATGCTTTGCAGTTTAGGTAGTGTTGGTGACAGAGATGGACACGAAGATGAACAACTCAGGTTTCCCTTCAGTGCATAACTTTTCTTTTCTCTTCTTTTCCTTTGCTTTCTCTTTCTCTCTCTCTCTCCTCTCTCTTTCTTTTTTCTTCTTTTCTTCTTTTTTTTTTGACAGGGTCTTGCTCGGTCAAGTGCGGTGGCATGATCCTAGCTGACTGCAGGTTCCAACTCCTGGGCTGAGGCGATCCTCCTGTCTCAGCCTCCTGAGTAGTTGGGACTACAAGTGCACACCACCACGCCTGGCGAATTTTTACTTTTTTTTTTTTTTTTTTTTTTGAGACAGAGTCTTGCTCTGTCACCCAGGCTGGAGTGCGGTGGCGCGATCTCGGCTCACTGCAAGCTCCACCTCCCAGGTTCACTCCATTCTCCTGCCTCAGCCTCCCCAGTAGCTGGGACTACAGGTGCCCACCGCCAGACCCAGCTAATTTTTTGTATTTTTAGTAGAGACGGGGTTTCACCATGTTAGCCAGGCTGGTCTCAATCTCCTGACCTCGTGATCCACCTGCCTCGGCCCCCCAAAGTGCTGGGATTACAGGCATGAGCCACCGCGCCCGGCCAGTTTTTTCAATATAGGGTCACATTCTGTTAGACAGGCTGGTGGGCAGTGGTGGCATCATTGCTCACTGCAGCCTCAAACTCCTGGGCTCAAGTGATCCTCCTGCCTCAGTCTCACGATAGCTGGGACCACAGGCACATTCCACTCCACTTGACTAATCCTTCCCTCCCTCTCTCCTCCCCTCCCTTCCTCCTTCCCTTCCTTCTTTCCTTTCTTCCTTACTTCCAGAGACGGGGTCTTGTTACGTTGCTCAGGCTGGTCTCGAACTTCTGGGCACAACTAACCTTCCCACCTTGGCCTCCCAAAGTGCTGGGATTACAGGCACAAGACACTGCATAAAGAAATTTTCCAAACACTTTCTCGCTGGCCTCTCCTTAATTTCATCAAGATAAAGAGGGAAGGCTGGGTGCGGTGGCTCACGCCTGTAATCCCAACACTTTGGGAGGCCGAGGTGGGTGGATCACGAGGTCAGGAGATCGAAACCATTCTGGCTAACACGGTGAAACCCTGTCTCTACTAAAAACACAAAAAAATTAGCTGGGTGTGGCACACGCCTGTAGTCCCAGCTACTCGGGAGGCCGAGGCAGGAGAATCGCTTGAACCCAGGAGGCAGAGATTGCAGTGGGCCGAGCTCGCACCACTGCACTCCAGCCTGGGCTACAGACCGAGACTCCATCTCAAAAATAAATAAATAAATAAATAAAAAATAAAAGGATAAAGAGGGAAAGAGTTACTGCTCTATTTTGTAGCTCTTGAAATTGAGACTCAGAACAGGTGACTGACTCATTCAAGGGCATATGGCCAGGTAGACTCAGAGAGAGATAGATCCCAGAGAAGTCCTGCAGTTGACGAAATGCAGTCACTTAACTCTTTAATTTTTTTTGTTTAAGAGGTTGGGTGGTTTGGCCGGGCGCGGTGGCTCACGCCTGTAATCCCAGCACTTTGGGAGGCCGAGGCGGG
Organism: Chlorocebus sabaeus; assembly: GCF_047675955.1. Taxonomy (NCBI): domain Eukaryota; kingdom Metazoa; phylum Chordata; class Mammalia; order Primates; family Cercopithecidae; genus Chlorocebus; species Chlorocebus sabaeus. Next base: position 63,936,766 of record NC_132908.1, on the reverse strand, counting down.
CAGATCACGAGGTCAGAAGATCGAGACCATCCTGTCTAACACGGTGAAACCCCGTCTCTACTAAAACTACAAAAAAACTAGCCGGGCGAGGTGGCGGGCGCCTGTAGTCCCAGCTACTCAGGAGGCTGAGGCAGGAGAATGGCATGATCCTGGGAGGCAGAGCTTGCAGTGAGCCGAGATCGCGCCACTGCACTCCAGCCAGGGGGACAGAGCGAGACTCCATCTCAAAAAAAAAAAAAAAAAAAAGGGGTTGGGTGGGGGGGTCTTGCTATGTTTGTTTTGTGTTTTTTTTTTTTTTTTTTTTTTTTTGAGACGGAGTCTCGCTCTGTCGCCCAGGCTGGAGTGCAGTGGCCGGATCTCAGCTCACTGCAAGCTCCACCTCCCGGGTTCATGCCATTCTCCTGCCTCAGCCTCCTGAGTAGCTGGGACTACAGGCGCCCGCCACCTCACCTGGCTAGTTTTTTTGTAGTTTTAGTAGAGACGGGATTTCACCGTGTTAGCCAGGATGGTCTCGATCTTCTGACCTCGTGATCCGCCCGCCTCGGCCTCCCAAAGTGCTGGGATTACAGGCTTGAGCCACCGCGCCCGGCCGGGTCTTGCTATGTTGCTGCTCAGGTTGGTCTTGGAACTCCTGGCCTCAAGTGATCCACCTTCCTCGACCTCCCAAAGTGCTGGGATTACAGGTGTGAGCCATAAGCGCCTGGTCTATTTTATTTTATTTTTTCAAGGCTGTTTCTCAGTGTGAACTTTCATTTCACTATTCGTTTTTTTTGTTGTTTGTTTTTTTGTTTGTTTGTTTTGTTTTTTTAGGAGATGAGGTCTTGCTATATTGCCCAGGCTGGAGTGCAGCAGCTACTCACAGGCATGATCCCACTACTGATTAACACAGGAGTTTTGACCTGCTCCATTTTCGACCTGGGCTGGTTCACCCCTCCTTAGGCTACCTGGTGGTCCCTCGTTCCTGGGAGATCACTATATCGCTGCCAACTTAGTGCAGACACCTAATCAGCATAGTGAATTACAGCCCAGATCTCCTGGGCTCAAGCAATCCTCCTGTCTCAGTCTCCCGAGTAGCTGGGACTGCATGCACATGCCACTGCAACTGGCTAGTTTTCTGTTTTAGCTTCCTTCACATGCTGACTCACCCTCAAGTGGTAGCCATTCTCTTTCCTGATGTTTCTACAAAAATCTTGAGATTGAGTTTCATAGTCCAAGTCTGGGTTATCTGGTCATCCCTGAGCTGTGGTGTGGACACTGTGAATTGCTGAGGACAGGGTGGTGTCACAGGAAAAGGAATGGCTGTACTGTGCAGGCAAAAACATCAGAAGGTACCTGAGTTAGTGTCTAGCACAAAGTTGCAAGTTGTCAAAGAATGGTGGCTATGACACTCTTTATGGTCTCTTCTAGCTCTGAAATGCTATGATTTGTACAACATTTTGGTTGATACAAAGCCATCTGTAAACATTGGCAGTAAGGGAAGCATTGGATAACAATTTGAGTTCACATAAGGTCTAGCAAAAATGCCATACAATGAGCTGAAAGGGTGCCTGAAGCCAGCGCAGTGGCTCACACCTGTAAGCCCAGCACTTTGGGAGGCCGAGGCAGGTGGATCACCTGAGGTCAGGAGTTCCAGACCAACCTGGCCAACACGGCGAGACCCCATCTCTACTAAAAATACAAAAATCAGCTGGGTGTGGTGGCTCATGCCTGTAATCCCAGCTACTTGGGAGGCTGAGGCACGAGAATAACTTGAACCTGGGAGGTGGAGGCTGCAGTGAGCCGAGATCATTCCACTGCACTCCAGCCTGGGCGACAGAGCAAGATTCCATCTCCAAAAAAAAAAGGGTAACTGCCTGTGGCCTGCCTCTTTTTCTTTTTTTTTTCTTTTTTTTTTTTTTTTTTGAGACGGAGTCTTGCTCTGTATCCCGGGCTGGACTGCAGTGGCCGGATCTCAGCTCACTGCAAGCTCCGCCTCCCGGGTTTACGCCATTCTCCTGCCTCAGCCTCCCGAGTAGCTGGGACTACAGGCGCCCGCCACCTCGCCCGGCTAGTTTTTTGTATTTTTAGTAGAGACGGGGTTTCACCGTGTTAGCCAGGATGGTCTTGATCTCCTGACCTCGTGATCCGCCCGTCTCGGCCTCCCAGAGTGCTGGGATTACAGGCTTGAGCCACCGCGCCCGGCCTTTTTTTTTTTCTTTATTCTTTCTTTGTTTCTTTTTTTTTTTTTGAGACGGAGTCTCGCTCTGTCGCCCAGGCTGGAGTGCAGTGGCCAGATCTCAGCTCACTGCAAGCTCCGCCTCCCGGGTTTACAGCATTCTCCTGCCTCAGCCTCCCGAGTAGCTGGGACTACAGGCGCCCACCACCTCGCCCGGCTAGTTTTTTGTATTTTTTTTTTAGTAGAGACAGGGTTTCACCGGGTTAGCCAGGATGGTCTCGTTCTCCTGACTTCGTGATCCGCCCGTCTCGGCCTCCCAAAGTGCTGGGATTACAGACTTGAGCCACCGCGCCCATCCTCTTTCTTTCTTTTTTTTTTTTGGAGATGGAATCTTACTCTGTCACCCAGGCTGGAGTGCAGTGGTGTGATCTCGCTCACTGCAACCTCTGCCTCCCGGTTTCAAGCAATTCTTCTGTCTCAGCCCCCCAAGTAGATGGATTACAGGTGAGCACCACCATGCCTGGCTAATTTTTTTGTATTTTTAGTAGAAACGGGGTTTCACCATGTTGACCAGGCTGGTCTTGAACTCCTGACCTCAGGCGATCCGCCCACCTCGGCCTCCCAAAGTGCTGGGATTATAGGCGTAAGCCATCATGCATGGCCTGGCCTGCCTCCTTTGGTAGTGGAGCAGGGGCAGCGGCAGTGCCAGAACCAGGGCATGGCCTGGAAAGGACTTTCTGAGCCTCTGGGGCCTGCTACATCCATAGCTCTTTCAAAGGATCCTGCTTCTGTCAGCATTAAATGATCCGGCTGGACTGGGACCGGACCTGCTCTGGGAGCTGAAGGGAGCCATGCATAGCTAGAGCAGAAGCGCGGGCTCCAAAGCCTGACCAATGTGGATGCTTTAGGTTAGGTGGTGATTGTGATCAACCAATCAGAGCCTTCTCTGAGGCAAGTGTGTGGTGTGAGTGTGCATGTGGGTACCAAGCCCAGAGGAGGCAGTCATGAAGCTCAGGTTACATCCAGGCCTCATTCAGACTGTAAACCATGGAAATGGTGCCCCCTAGAGGTGTGTGCTGCAACAGCTATTCTGTCAGCCATACCTGGATGCTGGCAGGTGGGGCTGCTACCAGAATAATGGGTTCCACAATCAGGCTGCCTCCCTGCTTCTCACATGAGACCTCCCACTACCAATGATTGTTTGGGTATAGTTGCATCCTCACTCTTCAGAAAAATATTCTTGTCTCAGATATACTGAGTATTGTGGATGTATTGGTCGCCTAGAGGCCAGGAAGGTTAGGATTTCTCCTGGCAGGGAGTATCAGAGAAGTCAATTGAGTGTCTGAGATCACACAGCAGAGGGAAGAGTTATATTAAAACCCAAGCCCCCCTACTCATTAGCAGTCTTTCCTAGCACTGCAGAATCCTGTGATGTAGGAGCAGTAAATCCATGGTGGCACCCCTGCCAGGTGCTGAGAGGCTTAGCAACAGGGCCAGGGATCTGGGGTCTCTGGAAGGCCCTGGAAGCTGCCAGCCCTTCCCCCAGGCCAGAGGAGCTGCCTCTTTGGCAAGAGACGTGAATCAGCCACAGGCGCCTCCGCCAGCTTTTGATGAATTTTCCTGCCACTGGTGCTAATTTCCTGAAAGGCTTTTTCTTTCACCTTCAGGCTCCCCCTCAAAAGGGTTCTTGCTCTTTATCAGTGGGGGAATCCATAATGATCACCCAGCAGCTCCTTGGTGAGGTCACCAACATGCTCCACCAGCAGCTCCTGTGGCTGAAAGGGCTGGGAGTGGACAGGGGTCCTGGACCATGGCTAGAGGGAGCTGAGGCCAGAGTCCTGTCCTACCACAGGGACTGTTCCCAAAGAAAGTCTGGCCCAGAGGGCAAGTGGTGTGCCTGAGGACACACGGAAGAACAGGCCCAGACAGGAACACATAGCTCCCTAAATTCTGCCTAAGAGAGGCGTGGTGAACTCTGCTCTGTGGGCCATGTAATCTCAGCCTCTGAGTTCTTTCTGTGCTCAAATGGGCCCTCCTTCCCTACCTACTGACTCCCCAAATAGACCCAAGCCTAACCCCTCATGGCAGTGGAGTCATCGTTGCACAGAGGGCTGGTGGTGGGAGGTGAGAGTGCTGTCTTAACAAGCTTTCTGTGGGGTGGGAGGTCTGTTTGTATCTCTACCCTGGACTGGACACCCTCTTGGGGCTTTTCCTGGGCCCAGTGGGTAGGTGCCAAGGTCTCCCAGGCCTGGGGAGGGACCACATGAGTTCCCAGACTTGGCTGGGTGGGAGTACACTATGCCAGAGTACCCTAGGGGCCATTCTGTGAGTGGGGGAGGTGAGTAATCAGAACTGACCTCCCGCCTTGGCCTAAAGTTCCTTGGAGAAACAGGACACCTGCCCTTATGTGTCACTAGGTCCTGACCATCTACTTTGGGAACTTGCTCACTCGATTCCATGAAGGACCACTGTCTAGTTCTCTGCCACCATCCCCCGGTCTGCTCACTTCCACTCTCTCTTCCTCCAGTGTCTCTGTACTAGGTAACCTCAAAGACCCTTCTGGAAGGTAAATCTGACCAAGACATGCCCCTCCCATGGCTCCCTAGTGCCTCCGCTTAGAGTTCATGCTCCCTCCCAGCTTACAGGCCTGGTGCTCCAGTTCTGGGCCATTTCCTCTTTCAGCCTTTCTGTGGGGGTCATGCTGACACAGAGCTGCTGGGACTGAACAAGCCAATTCCTGCCTCCAGGCCTTTGCTCCTGCTGTGCCCTCTGGCTGAGATAGCTTCCCCTCCCACTCCCACCTTCATTCCCTCCACTATTCCCAATAGGTTCTTTCAAACGCTCCTCCAGGAAGCCCTCCCTTTCCATCACCCTCCCACCCCAAGGTGTCTCAGTGGTCAGACAACTGTGATGAGAAACAGATCCCGGCCCACAGCTACCTTCTGAGTGTCCAGGCATGGCCCCCTTCCTGCCTGAACTGCCCCAGCACTGCCCTGGCTCTCTTTCCATTTGTCTGTCTGGCTGTGTGTCCACCAGCTTCTGCCTCTTTCCTCCACCCCGACTTTTTTTTTTTTTTTTTTTGACAGGGTCTCACTCTGTGGCCCAGGCTGGAGTGCAGTGGCACAATCTCGGCAACCTCCGCCTCCCAGACTCAAGTGATTCTCGTGCCTCAGCCTCCTGAGTAGCTGGGATTACAGGTGTGTGCCACCATACCTGGATAATTTTTTTTTTTTTTTTTTTTGAGACGGAGTCTCGCTCTGTCGCGTAGGCTGGAGTGCAGTGGCCGGATCTCAGCTCACTGCAAGCTCCGCCTCCCGGGTTTCCGCCATTCTCCTGCCTCAGCCTCTCGAGTAGCTGGGACTACAGGCGCCCGCCACCTCGCCCGGCTAGATTTTTGTATTTTTTTAGTAGAGATGGGGTTTCACCGTGTTCGCCAGGATGGTCTCGATCTCCTGACCTCGTGATCTGCTTGTCTCGGCCTCCCAAAGTGCTGGGATTACAGGCTTGAGCCACTGCACCCGGCCCTGGATAATTTTCGTATTTTTAGTAGAGGCGGGGTTTTGCCATGTTGGCCAGGCTGGTCCAGAACTCCTGACCTCAGGTGATCCGCCTGCCTCGGCCTCCCAAAGTGCTGGGACTACAGCCTTTTAAAAAATCTTGTCTCACTGCAACCTCTGCCTGCCAGGCTCAAGCCATCCTCCCACCTCAGCTTCCCAAGTAGCTGGGACTGCATGGGGATGCCACCATGCCCGGCTAATTTTTGTATTTTTCGTAGAGATGGGGTTTTGCCATGTTGTCCAGGCTAGTCTTGAACTCCTGGGCTTAAGCCATCTGCCCGCCACAGCCTCCCAAAGTGGGGGGATTACAGGTGTGAGTCACGTGGCACCCGGCCAACCCCCTGACTCTCTTGGCTGATCGTTCCATCCTCTCTTATACCTATCTCTGTCCCGTTCCTCATTCTTTAATGCAGCTGCACCTCATTCCATTGGACTCAAGGTGGTGTCATTGTCGCTATGTTCCTTCATTGTTGCTATGTTCCTTCACTGTTCAGTCTGCATCCCCCAATTTCTGAAAGGGGCTCTCTCCCTCTCCACACAGTTAATTACCTTGGTGGAAAGAAGGAGTTCTGGTTCTTTTAGAGACATGGGCTACACTTTCCCAAAGAAAGTCTGGCTCAACAAGACCTGAGTAAAGTTCCAGAGCACGAAGCAGGCTCCCAGCCCTCTAGACCTGAGGGAGCAGAGGGAGAACACACAGAAAAGGTCACTGCATCCAGGACTGGTCCAGCCTCAGCTCTTCTAACCCAGTCCCTTGTGGCACTCATGGGGAAACAGCAGGATCTCTTTGGTCAACCTCACCTGTGGACCTTCCTACTGAACCTTCTCCCACTTCTTGTTCTAGAAACTTCAGCCTCCTGCAGAGGATGTACTGCGCTCAGGCCCACTTTGTCCCTTACTCCGGGGCCCCAGTGTGACCAGATTCAGCGGCAAGGGGGTTCGTTGGGGGAAGGGAAAGCCTTGACGTGGTGGCATCTGTCCCCTACAACTCCCTCTTCCAGCCCCTTTTTTTCACCCGATGCCTCCCTCCCTGGACCTCGGGGCTTTCTTTAGCTTGGGGTCCTAGCCAAGCTCCTGGAGCCTCTGCCCATGCAGCCCGCAGGCTCCGGGAGGACAGGACCCATCCCTCTTGGGTCTTCCAAAGCCTATAGGGTGGGTAAGTCAGGTTGCGCACGGGAGGGAACCAGGAGAGGAAGTTCATGCATTCACTGTCACTAATGAGTTCTTGTTTCCCTGTGCTGCCCACCCTCCACCCTGCCCGCGTGCCTGTCGCGGGGCACGATCCAGCACCGGCCGTGGGTTTCCAAAGCCTGGCTCTGCCATAGCCACCAGCAGGGAACTGCTCCAGTCGGCCAGCCCAGAACGCGGCCTTGGAGGTCCGGAAGAAGCAAGGAGGGCCATAAGAAGGCAAGAAGGCTTGGGCCGAGCCGCCCCTGCCTGGAGACCGGCGGCGAGATTCAGCTCCCGGCGCCCGCACGTCCGCCCAGGCTCTGGGCCAGCGCCAGGCGGTTGGATCCGTGACTGCAGTTGGCGGGAGGCCGGACGGCGTGTCCCCCGGGGCTCCCAGGCAGCCAGCGCTGTCGGCCAGGCCGGGAGGGCTGCGGCAGGCGGGCGGGCGACGGGAGCCTGGGGGCCCGCGGCGGAGGCAGCGCTGCGTGGGCTGCGGTCAGCAGGGCCCCGCAGAGGGGCCGCGTCTCTTGCGCTAATTGGCCCTTTCCCAGCCGCCTGGGCCGGTAATTGCTGCTTCCAGGGTGGAAGGTGGGGGCGTGGCGGGGGAGAAGCTGGGGAGCTGCTTCCGGAGCCGGGAGCCAGGCTCAGCCGGAGGTGGGCGGCCCGGCCCGGCCAGCAGGGGGCGCGTGTGTGCGTTGTGCCCGCGAGAGCTTAGCGCCCGCACTCGTTCGTCCCCGCGGTAGCGCCGGCTGGTGTGAAACCCGGGGGATGGGGAGGGCGGCTGGGGGCAAGACTCAGAAGTGTCCTCGGGTTTTCACCAAGATCCAGTCTGTTGTGCGCACCGATCCACGCGGGATGGGGCCTGGCAACAGCTTCAGGAGAGACTCTGGGTCGCCGTGGGAGGACCTGAGTGGGGACAGGAGGACAAGGTGGGACGATGGGGCAGTAGTAGGTAGCCCTCCCGCCTCCGTCATCCAGCAGTGCAACCCAGGGAGGAGCTGACTGGAAGAGGGACACCTTCCTGGGTGTATGGGGAGGGTGAGGAGCCAGGGCTGTGGGAGGCAGGGGCCAGCCCAGCATTCAGACTGCCCACTGGGGTTCTCCCAGGCTTGTCCTCCCTCCTAGGGAGGGTTCTAGGGTTTCCCCAGAGCCCTTTATGATTGTCATATCTGCCACAGCCAGCCCAGACCCGACAAAGCCCTAGCTCCTGCTCAGCTGCACTTCCTCCAATTTGGGGAGGTGGCCCTAAGAAGCAGCTGCCCTCCCCACAGACCCGTGTGAGAGAGCAAGAGGAGGGGCGTTCAAGAAAAATCATTCATGATCCTTGTTAAAGCTCAATAAAGCAGACTTTATTCAGGAGCATCGAAATAGGCATAGGGGCCGAGTCGTAGCTCATACCTGTAATTCCAGCACTTTTGGAGGACAAGGAGGTAGAGAGGTTCTCACTCTGTCACCCAGGCTGGAGTGCAGTGGTGTGATCATAGCTCACTGAAGCCTCAGCCTTCTGGGCTCAAGTGATTCTCCCACCTCAGCCTCTTGAGTAGGTGGGACTACAGGCATGTGCCACCATAACTGGCTAATTTTTTTAATTAATATTTTTTGTAGGGATGGGGTCTTGCAGTGTTGCCCAGGTTGGTCTCAAACTCCTGGGCTCAAGCAGTCCTCCTGCCTCAGCCTCCCAAAGTGCTGGGATAACAGGCACGCGCCACCATGTCAGACCCAAACATTTTTTAAAAATTAGCCGAGGCTGGTGGTGCCTGCCTGTGGTCCCAGCTATTTGGGAGGCTGACGTGAGAGGATTGCTTGAGCCCAGGAGTTTGAGGCTACAGTGAGCTGTGATTGCACCACTGCACTTCAGCCTGGGCAATAGAGGTGACCCTGTTTCCAAAAAAAAAATTGACATAAGGACTGTCACAGTGGGGCTTTGCAGTCAAGCAGTTGGGGAGAGAGATTGGGCTCAACTCTGAATACAGCATGGACAAGTAAGAATTTATAGCCAAGGAGCAAGGTGGGGTCAGTGGATGGAAAATTACTAAGAGGAAACGTCAGAGATAAAGGGGGAATTCTGGCTAAGCCCATCCAATAGGATTCTTGCTGCAGCCAGGCCAGGGTGACCAGACATCACCTTGGGGATAATAGAGGCTAAAGAACTTTTGTTTTTTTATTTTTTTTGAGGCAGAGCCTTGCTCTGTCACCCAGGCTGGAGTGCAGTGGCACGATTTCAGCTCATTGCAACCTCCGCCTCCCGAGTTCAAGTGATTCTCCTGCCTCAGCCTCTCAAGTAGCTGTGATTACAGGCACCCACCACCACACCCGGCTAATTTTTGTATTTTTAGTAGAATGGGGTTTCACCATGTTGGCCAGGCTGGTCTCAAACTCCTGAACTCAAGTGGTCTGCTTGCCTCGGCCTCCCAAAGTGTTGGGATTACAGGCGTGAGCCACCGTACCTGGCCCAGGCTAAGGAACTTAATTAGATTATGGAAGGTGACCAGATATCAAGGTTGGGGGGCTCTGGTTAAACTGACTTAGCAGGAATCTTGCTAAAAAGTCAGGCCTAGCTGAAAAAGTTCAGGAAAGTCTGAGTAGAGTTTGGTCAAGGAGAGAATCTTTGTCAGGGGAGAAATCGGGAGGAACCATCAGAGGCAGGCCTGGGCTAGCTCCTGGGCTGTGCCAGCAGGCCCCAGGGTGAGTAGCCAAGGACCTCCAGGTCACGATGTCCCTTGTGGACAATGGAGTGAAATCTGGCTCAGTTGGAGCTGAGCCCCTGCTGAGTTCTGCACTGGCTGCCCCAGGACCACCTTCCGGGGGCTGAACTAGCAGCCCTCACTCTGGCTCCTTACTGATGAGTGGCTGTTTGTTTGCCTGCGACATCCTCCGGCTGTGCTTCCTGAGACTAGAGCTGCCCCATCTCCTGTGGTAGCCATCCTCCTCAGGGATTGCTCCAGGTCTGGATGGAGGTGGCAGGGTGCCTCAGGCTGGCCTGGACCCAATTCCTGCTCTGCCTCCACCAGCTCAGGCCCTTGGACAAGGCTTTTCAATGTCTCAATGCTTCAGTTTCTTCATCTGTAAAATGGGGATAATAAGATCCATGGTCGTTGTGAGGATTAATGTTTGCTTGGGAGGGGCTTCCCCCCTCCTCCACCATCCCTTTGCTTTGGGGGTTAGATCCTGGGGTATGGGGAATTAGATGGCCTCGTCCCACAGATCTGTGCAGCTTCCATTTGCCCCAGAGACTCGGGAACCTCTGGGAATAAAGGACCTAATCAATACTACTTTGGGACAAAAATACTGTGGGACACTATGCCAGTGTTCATAGCAGCATTATTCACAATAGCCTAAAGGTGGAAAGAACCCAAATGCCCATCACTGGATGAATGGATAAACAAAATGTGGTATATACCTGCAATGGAATATTATCCAGCCTTAAAACGGAAGGAAATTCTGATAGATGCTACAGCATGGATGAACCTTGAAGACATCATGTGAAGTGAAATAAGCCAGACACAAAAGGACAAATACTGCATTACTGTACTTATGTCAGGCACCTGGAAGAGTCAAGTTCATAGAGACAGAAAGCAGAATAGGGGTTACCAGGGGCTACGACAAGGGGGTAACAGCGAGTCATTGTTGAATGGGTACAGAGTTTCAGTTTAGATGATGAAAAAGTTCTAAAGACAGAATAGTGGCAATGATTGTGCAATGATGTGAATGTCCTTAATGATATTGAACTGTACATGTAAAAACAGTTAAAATGGGGCTGGGCACAGTGGCTCATGCCTGTAATCCCAGCACTTTGGGAGGCCGAGGCGGGCAGATCACAAGGTCAGGAGATCGAAACCATCTAGCTAATACAGTGAAATCCTGTCTCTACTAAAAGTACAAAAAATTAGCCAGGCATGGTGGTGGGCACCTGTAGTCCCAGTTACTCCGGAGGCTGAGGCAGGAGAATGGTGTGAACCCAGGAGGCGGAGCTTGCAGTGAGCCGAGATGGTGCCACTGCACTCACCTGGGCGACAGAGCAAGATTCCATCTCACAACAAAAAACAAAAATAGTTAAAATGGTAAAATATGTCATATGTATTTTACCACCAAAAAGCCCACAATGGCCAAGCATGGTGGCTCATGCCTGTAATTCCAGCACTTTGGGAGGCCAAGATGGGCGGATCACCTGAGGTCAGGAGTTCGAGACCAGCCTGGCCAACGTGATGAAACCCCATCTCTACTAAAAATACAAAAATCAGCCAGGCATGGTGGCGGGCACCTGTAATCCCAGCTACTCGGGAGGCTGAGGCAGGAGAATCGCTTGAACTCAGGAGGTGGAGGTTACAGTGAGCCAAGATCGCGCCACTGCACTCCAGCCTGGGTGACAAGAGCGAAACTCCGTCTCAAAAAATAAAAAACTTTAAAAAAAAGTCCACAAAACAATGAAACAAAACTGTGGGACAGGCTGGGATATGCACGGGCTGCAAGAGAGGCCAGAGGAATCTGGATGCAGCAGTAAGACCTAAACTGATGGACAAGTGAGTGTGGGGTGTGGCTGTCCTACTGTTCTGAGGGGTGCACTTGAGACCATGAAGGCAAAAGGCAAGTGTTTTGTACCCCAGGCAACTTTGCAGTAGCACCCCTTGACTGAGTGTAGCATCCAGGCATAGCCCACTAAGGAACAGGCAGCAACACTCCCTTTCTCCCAGGGCTCAAATTGAGACACCATTCACTTCATGCACCCATTTTATAGGTGGAGAAATTCAGGTCAAATCAACACTTCTTTATTGAGAACATCCCTGTGGACAGACTTTGGAGTGGCCCTGGGGGAGATAAGTGCGGGTGGGAGAGAAGATCCCAAACTACCAAAAGTTTGCTCCATGTCACAACCTGCCCTAGGCCTCCAGGCCAATGTGAACAGACGGGTACAAGGTTGAGCAGGATGGATGGTAAATGCCAAGCTGGGTGCAGTGACAGGGGCAGTGGCAGTCTGGGTCGATCTCCCATAAGAAGGAGCCACAAGGAGACATTGAAGGGTGGGAGGATTTGAAGAAGGGAAAAAGAGAGGTTGTCCTGAGGCTGGAGAGCTGGGCACAGTATGGTGTTGACAGGGCCTGGCCTAACTGGATGTCAACATTGAGGTGGGGGCATGATGGGATGTCAGGCTAGAGAGGGCAGTGCAGGTCCCACACAACAGGCAAAAGCTCTAGCTCTGGCCTGGAGGCAGCAGGGAGCTCCTGCAGTTCTAAATTGGGGTGGGTAGAACTCTTGTCCCCAGGTATGTCCATGGCCAGTCTCCCCAGGGCCTGGGTGGTGGGGCAAACCCCTCTTTGGCTCCTTCCTGCATAGCCGCCCTTAGAATTGCCTCTGCTTCTCAGGTCTCTGAGACTGGTACAGACTCATGCAAAAAGCTGTCTTCTTCTCCTTGAGCTTCATGTCCATGCTTATGGTAAAATCCAGCTGCAGGTACTTTTTATCCTTGTTGTAGGGTGGCCAGCAGGGCAGATTTCCATCATTGGGATTTCTGCCCAGAAGAAAAAAAGAGAGGATTACATGTGTTCCTCTTCATCATGCTTCTTTCTCTCACCCTGCCCTCATTTAATTTGCCCTTGGGAATTGGGGTTCCAGAGGGCTTTACAGAGATGATACTTAGATCTTTAAGAAAGAGTAGGAAAGTGTGTATTGGGGTGGGCCTTCCAAGCAGAGCAAACCGTATGTGCCAGGTTGAGAGATATAAAAGACCAAGGCTTTTGGAGGAAGCACAAGTCAAGAGTTAGGTAAAAACAGTGTGTGTGTGGCCAGGCGCAGTGGCTCACGCCTGTAATCCCAGCACCTTGGGAGGCCAAGGCAGGCGGATCACGAGGTCAGGAGATCAAGACTATCCTGGCTAAAATGATGAAACCCTGTCTCTACCAAACTACACAAAAAATTAGCCGGGCGAGGTGGTGGGCGCCTGTAGTCCCAGCTCCTTGGGAGGCTGAGGCAGGAGAATGGCATGAATCCAGGAGGCGGAGATTTCAGTGAGCAGAGATCGTGCCACTGCACTCCAGCCTGGGTGACAGAGCAAAACTCTGTCTCAAAAACAAAACAACAACAACAACAACAACAAAACAGAGTGTGTGTGAAAGGGATGGAAGTGGAAAGGAGATGACGTACGAAAGATTTTGAAAGGCCTTTCATGCAAGGCTGAGGGGCTCGGACTTTATCTTGAGGCAGAGAGAAGCCATGAAGGGTTTTAAGCAGGTGAGTGACTTGGTCAGATGTTATTTTGGAAAGAACCCTTGGGCTGGGTATGGTGGCTAACGTCTGTAAGACCAACACTTTGGGAGGCATAGGTGAGAAAATGGCTTGAGCCTGGGAGTTGGAGACCAGTCTGGGCAAAATAGCAAGACCTCATCTCTCCAAAAAATACAAAAATTAGGCCAGGCATAGTGGCTCACGCCTGTAATCCTAGCACTTTGGGAGGCCGAGGCGGGTGTATCACCAGGTCAGGAGATCGAGACCATCCTGGCTAACATGGTGAAACCCCATCTCTACTAGAAATACAAAAAAATTAGCTAGGCATGGTGGCAGGCGACTGTAGTCCCAGCTGCTCGGGAGGCTGAGGCAGGAGAATGGCATAAACCCGGGAGGCAGAGCTTGCAGTGAGCCGAGATTGCGCCACTGCCCTCTAGCCTGGGTGACAGAGCGAGACTCCGTCTAAAAAAAAAAAAAAAAAAAAAAAAAAAAAAAATTAGCCGGGCATGGTGGTGTGTGCCTGTAGTCCCAGCTACTTGGGAGGCTGAAGTGGGAGGATCACCTGGGAGGTCAAGGCTGCAATGAGCTGTGATTGCACCACTGCATTCTAGCCTGGGCAGCAGAGTGAGATTGTCTCAAAAAAATTAAAAAAAAGAAAAAGAAAGACACTGAGTATCATCCGGATGGATTGAAAGGAGAGAAGCCGGGCACAGTGGCTCATGCCTGTAATCCCAGCACTTTGGGAGGCTGAGGTGGGTGGATTGCTTGAGGTCAGGAGTTCAAGACCAGCCTGGCCAACATGGTAAAACCCCATCTCTACAAAAAGACAAAAATTAGCCGGGCGTGGTGGCCTGTAATCCCAGCTCCTCGGGAGGCCGAGGCAGGAGAATCGCTTGAACCTGGGAGGCGGAGGTTGCAGTGAGCTGGGATTGCGCCACTGCACTCCAGTCTGGGTGACAGGGCGAAACTTTTAAGAAGATAGTCACAAGGCTATCCAAAGCTCTCTTTACATGTCGCCTGCCCCCTATACTGGATCAGACACCTTCTCTATGCTCTCAACATGCCTTGTGCTCCCCCAGTACAGCTCTCAGCGTGCCAGATTATAATTTCCTGATTTTACATGGTGAGCTGCTGGAGGATGGGGCTCATGTCTGCAATATCCTTGAATTCTAGCTCCCAGTACTGGGGCTGGGCCCAAAAGAGAGCAGTGGTGAATGACTGTGGAATGCTTGAGTGAATGAAGAGTGTGGGTCATGGATCAAGGAGGACACATTCTGGAGACATTTAGGATCTGGTGACTGGGGAAAGCTGAGGAACAAGGGGCACTCTGGTTGGGTCAACTGGGCAGTTCCTGTAGGACATGCTGGGGCAAATATCCAAAGCAGCTGGCCATCAGGTCCAGCACTGGGCAGGTAGAATGGCCAGATGTGTTGGGGGGTAGACTCACCCTGTGCAGGCAAAGTTGGCCCAGTATTTCATCATCCGGAGGCTAAGTGCCTTCTCCTTACCTGTGGAAAGGCCTGGGGGCAGAATGGGATGTGGGATTTCAGACAGAGCAGGAGATGCTGACATCCCACCCTACTCTTGCTGCTTTTGCTGCCTCCAGAGCAGAAGACTTTCATTTGGGAGAGCATCACAGATTAGGAACTGGTGAGCTCTCTGTGGCCAGCCGATGGAGGGGTGGGTCTGCATACAGAGGTGGAAAACTGGACACCCAGTCAGGGTGTTCGGTGGGGACTTTATACCTGTGGCGAAGGGGCCCCCAAAGAGGAAGTACATCTCATCCCCATGGTCTGCCCAATCAGTGTGGGGTTTGACAATTATTCCATGAGCGTAGTGCTCAAATTCATACAGGTAGACAGGGAGTCCGGCATCTGTGAAGAGGGAAACTGAGGAGGGCTGCAGGAAAAGCCTCAGCCTAGGCTTCTCATCCACCCCGTGTGTCCCACTAACCTGCACCAAGCAGGAAAAATAACTTTGGCTTCAAAATCAAGGGAGCATATTCATTCGCTGTATGATCTAAAGCAAGTAGCTCTACCTCTCTGAATTGTATCAATAATTCCTTATCTTCAGACTGAGAATGCTAAAACCTAATTCACAGGATTGTGGCCAGGATCATGGAAGCCTTCCTTTTCCCTGTTCTGAACCTTCCTTTCTTGGCCTCTTATTGAAGGGTCTTCGGTGTCTGCAGTTTCCAGCCCCCACTTTAACCTGTCACCCACATGTTCCCCTAGCCCCAGTCAACCTGGACTTTCACGGTGCCCCTAAGCCTGTCCTTTCAGCCAGGAAGCCTTCCCTGACCACCCCAAGCTTCTCCTCTGTACTGTCTGAGGTTGCCCTTGTTCCTAAGGAAGAACAGTTCCTCTCTTATACCCCCTTTTTTTTTTTTTTTTGAGACGGAGTCTCGCTCTGTTGCCCAGGCTGGAGTGCAATGGTGTGATGCTGGCTCACTGCAGCCTCCCCCTGCTGGGTTCAAGCAATTCTCCTGCCTCAGCCTACCGAGTAGTTGGAACTACAGGCGTGCACCACTATACCTGGCTAATTTTTTTGTATTTTTAGTAGAGATTGGTTTTCACCATGTTGGTGAGGCTAGTCTAGAACTCCTGGCCTCAAATGATCCGCCCCCGCCTCAGCTTCCCAAAGTGTTGGGATTATGGGCGTGAGCCACCGCTCCTGGCCCCTTCCTCTCATAGTTGATAGCATGCTGCCTCCTCTGTGGTGTTTTAGAATCCTACCCTAGCCCAGAAGTACAGAGAGGGTTGGGGAGCAGTCAATAAGCCCAGTTGGTAAACAGCACACTTGGAGAGTGGACAGGGCCAGTGTGGCCACTCATGGGGACCCCACATACCTCAGTGGTAGTGAACAGTCTGCAGCATGGCGTACACGAAAGTGGCATCTTGAACTATGTCCATCATACAGTTTCGTAGCATCTTCCAGTTATGCTCATTGACATTGTCCAGGTACTCCTCCACCACAAGTGGTACCTGCTCCTTGGTGATATTCTGGGTGGGGAGGCCACACTTATCTGAGGCCTGGGTGCCAGCTGGGCCAGAGGTGGGCCCACCAGTGACTTGGATCCAGGCTCAGCCCCCCAGGAGTTTTTGGCCTGGGAGGGGAAAAAGGGAGATTCCTGGGAAAGTTTCCATCTCTGCAGACTGTAACCCCGAATTTTGCTGCATAACTTCCCCTATGACCCTGAGCACCTTACCTATAAGCAGTCATCTGATCCCACACCAAACCCCAGGCCCTCCAAGAAATATCCTTACCCTGGATGGGAGCCCCTTTGCAAAGAGTAGCTACTAGGTTGAAAAACGGGGGGTCAGCCCTGTCCAAACTGAGCACCCCTGCCAGCTGGGTCCCTCACCAACAGGCTGCGGGTACTCCAGAGCATCTTAGTGATGGTTTCCTTTCTCATCGCCTGCCGGTTTAGCGGGAACTTCATGATCTGTTCATGAGCCAAGGACCCCAGTGTGGGTCAGGCCTGAGCATTAGGAGGATTCTGGCCAGAGCCACAAAGGCCCCAAGGGTCTTGCCCATCTAATGATGAGTTCTCAGACACAGCACACAGCCCAGGAAGGGCCCATGACTCTCTCTTGCCCGCCTGCTCCCATCCTACTCATCACTACCACCTGGGCTAGAGCTGAAGTGGTACTGAGCGGGGGTCCCTCCTGAGCTGGGGCATCTACCCTGACCCAGGAGCAAGGGAGGGCTTCAGGATTTGCAGTTGCCTACAGGCTTGGGAATGAACATCATAAGCCATCTAAACTATGATCTGAGAATTTATGGCTCTCAAATCTCCAACAGGCCATACTTTGCCCTTCTTCCCCTCCAACATTCATGGCCAGTTTTTACTGTACAGGGACTACAGGAGGCTCCCAAATATATGTGCAACCCCAGAAGGGCTACTGGCATCTGACCTGGTGCCCAGCACTGTCCAAGAGGCATCCTTCCCTGCCTCCACTGTGGTACTCACGTAAGGCAAGAGCCAATTGAACTCCTACTCACTTACATAAGGCAAGAGCCAGTTGAACTCCAGGTTGTTGACACCTAGAAGGTAGGGCACAGATGAAACCTGCCCCTGGGTCAGGAGCACCAGAGAGTCATCTGGGATCACCACACCATCCTCCACAGGGCTCATGGACCAGATAATCTACAAGGCAAAGGGCATTTCCAGCCAGTCTCCTCCAGTATCCTCCCAGGGTCCCTGCGACCTTGGGTGCCCCTTCAGAGGCTGCTCTAGCCTAGGCTCTTTGATTGCAAAAAGACTGGAGCTGGCATGGTGAGCCCCAGGAGAATGGGTGTGGGAGGGAAGCAGGATAGGGAGGACCAAGCTACATGGACTTGGGATGCTTACCGCGGGTATCTGTATAGCTCACTCCTTCACCTCTTGAAAATCTTTGCTAAATTTCACTTCACTGAGTCCTGTCCTATCCATTCTATTTAAAAGTCCACACCTCCCAACATGTCTAACCCCTTTACCCTCTCCATTCCTTGCTATTCACTTATCATCTTCTAAGGAGGTGGATAATATATTTATTTACAGAGTTTATTGTCCTTCCCCACTGGAACATCAGCTCCACTCAGGAAGGGGTCTTGGCCTGAACAATTCCCTAAGTATCCCAAGTGCCTGGCACAAAGTAGTGCTCAGTAAATACTCAAATTGCAGAATGTGGCCTGATTACCTCTTCAGGGTCTCTCTGGAAGTTCAGTTGGAGGAATCTCTGTGGGGGAGAGGAAGGGATCAGAGTTAAAGGAAGTCTCCCCAGTGTGCTCTTGTGACAGGGTCCCTGGGGAAGTAGTTGGGGGGGCTGGGTACCAGGATAGGAGGATGGCCTTCAGGTAGCCAGGTCAGGCAGCTGGAATGTTCTACCTACCATCTTGTTGGACACACGCATCGCCTTGGCCCCTGAAAGTGCCCTCAGGCAGTTTACCAGGATCTGTGTGCTGTTCTGGTTGCATCCAGCCAGGTGGGCAACCTTCTATAGAGAGAAGAAGGGATGCTCAGGGGTGCTTCCATCCTGCCCCTCCTTGCTGAGCCCTGTTTAAGGCCCAGCTCAAGTGGTGTCTCCTCTGCTGGTCACTTCCTCTTCTGTGACTCCTGATGTCCTGTCCACTTTTTTTTTTTGAGACGGAGTCTTGCTCTGTTGCCCAGGCTGGAGTGCAGTGGCACGATCTTGGCTCACTGCAACTTCTGCCTCCAGGTTCAAGCAATTCTCCTGCCTCAATCTCCCAAGTAGCTGGGACTACAGGCACGCACCATCATGCCCAGCTAATTTTTGTATTTTTTTTTTTTTTTTTTTGAGACAGAGTCTTGCTCTGTTGCCCAGACTGGAGTGCAGTGGCCGGATCTCAGCTCACTGCAAGCTCCGCCTCTGGGGTTTACACTATTCTCCTGCCTCAGCCTCCCAAGTAGCTGGGACTACAGGTGCCCGCCACCTCACCCGGCTAGTTTTTTTTTGTATTTTTTAGTAGAGACAGGGTTTCACCGTGTTAGCCAGGATGGTCCCGATCTCCTGACCTCGTGATCCGCCCATCTCGGCCTCCCAAAGTGCTGGGATTACAGGCTTGAGCCACCGTGCCCGGCAATTTTTGTATTTTTAGTAGAGTCGGGGTTTCACCATGTTGACTAGGCTGGTCTCGAATTTCTGGCCTTAAGTGATCTGCCCACCTCGGCCTCCCAAAGTGTTGGGATTACAGGCATGAGCCACCGTGCCCGACCTCCTGTCCACTGTTGACTGTGTCCTGGCTGGAGTTATTTCAGTTGGCTGTTTTTCTCCCCAAGTGACCATGCTCTTCCCAAGGGCAGGAATGGAGGTAGACTCATCTGAGTCCTGGCACCCAGCCCAGTGCCTTATACTGTGTGGATATTTGGGGTATTTTTGGAGCATGGGCTCTCCGGCCACCTCGCCTTTTCTCCCTGCTGGCCCAACCCCTAGGTGTCTATTCTCATAACAGCTGGGCCTGGACCATTTGGGGTGCAGGACACCCTGTTTGCCTCACCTGTTCCTCTGCTCCCTTCTGCTGTTGTCCTAGCCTAGCCTGTTCCCAGAGCGTCACTGCTCCCTTTCACCAGTCCTTCCCTACAGCATTCCAACACTCCTCAAGCCAAACCTGTCCACCCCTACCCACATTCCCAGCAACTATCCCATCTCTCTTTCCCTCAGGTCAAACTTTTTAACAGGCTGCCTTCCCCTCCACTCCCAGGAGAGACCCAGTTTCTCCAAGGTATCAGCATCTGTATCTCTATAGATTGTTTTTTGTCTTCTTTGATTGACTTCTTGGCAGCAGCTAATGTGGTATTAGAATGCTGTCTAGTAAACCACATCTACCTTCTCACTAGGAAAGCCAGGGCTCTGATAGCCAGGAACTGGGACTATGAATAGCCAAGGCTTCTGTGTCCATCCCACCCCCAGAGCCATCCTGCCATGGTCACCAGTGACATCCATCTAGCTAAATCTCTGTCATTGTCTTACTTGCCCTGACAACCCTCAACATGGTTGACCACATTATATTCCCTTTTGTTCTGTCTCTTTCTCTCTTTTTTTTGTTTGAGACGGAGTCTCGCTCTGTCGGCCAGGCTGGAGTGCAGTGGCACGATCTTGGCTCACGCAACCTCCGCCTCCTGGGTTCAGGTGGGAGATATCAGCTCACTGCCTCAGCCTCCTGAGTAGCTGGGATTATAGGCACATGCCACAACACCTAGCTCATTTTTGTATTTTTAGAAGAGATGGAGTTTTGCCATGTTGGTCAGGCTGGTCTCAAACTCCTGACCTCGTGATCCACCTGCCTCGTCCTCCCAAAGTGCTGGGATTACAGGCGTGAGCCACTGTGCCCAGCCTCCTCTCTTTTTTTAGAGACAGGGTCACCCAGGTGAATGCAGTGACATGATCATAGTTCACTGCAGCCTTGACCTCCTGGGCTCAAGTGATCCTTAGCCTCCCAAGTAGCTAGGACTACAAGCATGCACCATCACACTGGATAATTTTTACATTTTTTGTAGAGACAGGGTCTCACTATGTTGCTCAAGTTGGTCTAGAACTCCTAACCTCAAGGGATCCTCCCACCTCAGCCTCCCAAGGTGTTGGGATTACAGGTGAGAGCCACCACGCCCGGTCAGATGCTCTTTCTTGAACAGCTTTCCTTCTCTGGGCTTCTGTAAAACCCCGTGCTCCTGATTTCCCTGCCACCTTGTTAGTGGTTCCTCTTCCTCTCCAGGCCTAAGCATGAAAGTGCCCAGTCCTTGACCCTCAGTTTTTTTTTCTGATCATCCTTTCTCCCATCATCCAGGCCCAGGGGCTTCATACCACTGATGTGCTGATGATCAGTTTGCCTTCTGTCTCCTCTCTCCAGCCACCTACCCACCCTCCACATGGAACATCTGTCAGCACGTCAAGTTTAACAGGCCCCAAAAGGAACTGTGTGTGTGTGTGGGGGTGTGTGTTTTAGATAGGGTCTCACTCTGTCTCTCAGGCTAAGAGTGAGTGGCATGATCACAGCTCACTGCAGCCTCAACCTCCCAAGCCCAAGCGATCCTCCTACCTCAGCCTCCCAAGTAGCTAGGACCACGGCACTGCGCCCAGCTAATTTTTTAAATCTCTTGTAGAGACATGGTCTCACTAGGTTGCTCAAGCTGGTCTGGAACTCCTGAATTCATGTGATTTTCCTGCCTCGGCCTCCCAAAGTGCTGGGATTACAGGCCTGAGCCACTGCTCCTGGCTCAAAATGAATTCCTATTTTGCCCAAACGTGCTCTTGCTCCAGTCTTCCTCATTTTGATACATCCTATTTCCTTGTCTGCTGTGGCCAAAAACTAGTCATTATCAGTGATTCCTCTTCTTCCCTTGTGGCTTATATCCAATTCTCCAGCAAATCCTGTCAATTTTACTTTCTAAATAAATTTGGAGTCTGATACCTTCCTTCCACCTCCCCGGTAACTACTCAGGCAGAAACTACTATCTCTGCAACATCCTTCTCTCCCGCTGCCCACTGCAACCACCACCCGTGGGCTATTCTGAGCAATCCACAAATTCTTACACTTGACACTCCATTTCCAAACAGGCATTGTTCTGACAGCTCATAGTCAGTTTCTAACAACTGACACTCAGACTTCTATACAGTGAACGTCCTAACCTCTAAATCCCTGATCTCCAAGGTTCTAACAGTGGCCATCCCATGTTCTGTCACCTGATCTTTGGGATTCTAAATAAGTCACAGAATGTTCAGGATAACTGGGATCTTTCCAGTGACAGCCAATGTTCTGACAATGAACACCCTGGTATTTTAGTAACTGCTGGTTGTGTTCTAACAGTGGACAACCTGTTTCTTTCTTTCTTTTTTTTTCTTTCTTTTTTTTTTCTTTTGGAGACAGGGTCTCACTCTGTGGCCCAGGCTGGAGTGCTGTCAATGGCGACTCATGGCTTACTACAACCTTGACCTCTTGGGCTTTGATCAAGTGATCCTCCCACCTCAGCCTTTAGAGTAACTGGGACCACAGGTGCTCACCACCACCCCCAGCTATTTTTTAAAATCTTTTTGTAGATATGGGGTCTTGCCATGCTGCCCAGGCTGGTCTTGAACTCCTGGGTTCAAGCAGTCCTCTTGCCTTGGTCTACCAAAGTTCTGGGATTAAAAGTGTGAGCCACTATGCCAAGCCAACAACCTGGTTTTAACAGCTAGACACCTAGGGTGGTATTTGTATCTTTTTATATCAGCTGATATCCAGGTTCTCAGACATTTTTCTAAACCCTGTGCTTTAACCAACTGATGCTGAGCATTGTTAATGATTGCCACAGAATGTTCTGGACAGTGGATTACTCAATAGTCGGAATAAATAGTAAATACACTTGTTCTGGGTAAACTGCCAAGCACTGTGCTTCAAAGGGCAATCATTGTTCCAATTATGCTTCTGTGACTCAGGCCTCAGCCCCCAGAGAGAGGGAAGAGCTCCAGACTGGGTCAGGAGGGTGATGTGAGAGTGAACACTGCCCCTCAGACACATTCAGGAAAACGCAGCTCCCCAGCAGGTGCTGGGGCACGGTCAGTGACAGCCTCCCCCTTGCCTGGAGCTCTCCTCTAAGAAACCAACAACAAGGCTGGGCGTGGTGGCTTATGCCTGTAATCTCAGCACTTTGGAAGGCTGAGGCAGGTGGATCACGAGGTCAAGAGATCAAGACCATCCTGGCCAACATAATGAAACCCTATCTCTACTAAAAATACAAAAATTAGCTGGGCGTGGTAGCATGTACCTGTAGTCCCAGGTACTCGGGAGGCTGAGGCAGGACAATCGCTTGAACTCAGGAGGCAGAGGTTGCAGTGAACCGAGATCATGCCACAGCTCTCCAGCCTGGCGACAGAGCGAGACTCCGTCTAAAAAAAAAAGAAAAGAAACCAACAACAGCATTGTCAGTGACTTAAACACCATCGGGACCAGTTAGCTCATGATATGGGTCTGAAAACTGAGGCCCAGAATGGGCCCTAGGCCTGCCTGTGGTCACACAGTGAGTTCTTCTCAGTGAGTTGTGCAAAGCCCCACCCAGATGCAGGCACAGGCCCACTGCCCCCTCCCAGCGGACAGGCCTCTGACTCTTACCCAGGTGGGTGGGTGGTAGCATCTCTGATTCCTTTCCAGGGCTCTGGGGGTTCTGGAGGCGCAAACCTGCGGACACCTAGAAGAGGTCTGGAGAAGGGGACTCCTAAAAAGACTTGGATGGGTGTCTTCCCCACATGCATCTGTTTTCCTTGCAGGGTTCTATATTTGGTGACCACTTGAGGCTTCTTGGTGTGCAAGGCACCTGGGAAGAGAAAGGAAAAGGGGGTCACCTCTGCTTAGCCACCCAGCCACAAATGGGATCCTGGCTCAGCCACTCAGCCACAAATGGGACAAAGACACCTGGGAAGAGAAGGGAAAAGGGTCATCCCTGCACAGCCACTCAGCCACAAATGGGACGCTGGCCCATCTGTCATGGGAAGCAGCGGCTGCTTTTCATAACAATTGATCATAACCATTGTGTGTCTGTCCACTTTTTCTTGTGCTTCTCTCAGAATTTTTTCTCTCATTTAACTCCCTTCCTCCCCTCCCCTCCCCTCCCCTCTTCTCCTTTCCTTTTTGAGATGGAGTCTCGGTCTGTTGCCCAGGTTGGAGTACAGTGGCACAATCTCGGCACACTACAAGCTCCGCCTCCCAGGTTCATGCTATTCTCCTGCCTCAACCTCCCAAACAGCTGGGACCACAGGCACCCGCCAGCATACCCAGCTAATTTTTTGTATTTTTAGTACAGTGTTTCACCATGCTAGCCAGGATGGTCTCGATCTCCTGACCTCGTGATCCGCCTGTCTCGGCCTCCCAAAGTGCTGGGATTACAGGCTTGAGCCACCGCGCCTAGCCTTTTTTTTTTTTTTTTTTTTTGAGACAATGTCTCGCTCTGTCACCCAGGCTGGGGAATGCAGTGGTGCGATCTTGGTTCACTGCAACCTCCACCTCCCAGGTTCAAGCAATTCTCCTGCCTCAGCCTCCCGAGTAGCTAGGACTACAGGCCTCTGCCACCACATCCTGCTAATTTTGTATTTTTAGTAGAGACAGGCTTTTGCCATGTTGGCCAGGCTGATCTCAAACTCCTGACCTCAGGTTATCCACCCACCACAGCCTCCCAAGATTTTGAGATTACAGGCGTGCACCACTGTGTCCGGCCAAAGTATTTAAATTTTTGTTTTTTTGTGATGGAGTTTCGCTCTGTTGCCCAGGTTGGAGCGCAGTGGTGCCATCTCAGCTCACTGCAACCTCTGCCTCCCGGGTTCAAGCAATTCTCCTGCCTCAGCCTCCTGAGTAGCTGGGATTACAGACATATGCCACTACGCCCAGCTAATTTTTGTATTTTTAGTAGAGATGGGGTTTCATCACGTTGGCCAGGCTGGTCTTAAACTCCTGCCCTAAAGTGATCTGCCTGCCTCAGCCTCCCAAAGTGCTAGGATTATGGGCGTGAGCCACCGTGCCTGGCCTAATCTCTTTAATGATTTATTTCACTGTGCATTTTTAATTTTGTTTTTGTCATCATTGTTTTAAGTGTTTGTTTTAGGGCTTACCACATACATTTTACCTAATCAGAATATGCTTCAGTTTTGTTTTTTGTTTTTTTGTTTTAGACAGGAAGGAAGGGGAGAGAGAGAGAGAGAAAAAGAAAAGGAAGGAAGGAAGGGAGGGAGGGAGGGGAAAGAAAGAAGAGAATAGAAAAGAGAAGAAAGGGAGAGAACGAAGAAAACACAAAGACTCCAGCCTGGATGACAGAGCAAGACCTTGTCTCAAAAAAGAGGGAAAGGGAGAGAGAGAGACGGAGGGAGGGAGGGAAAGAGAGAGAGTGACAGAGACAGAAAAAGAGACAGAAGAAAATACAAACGATAGGAGTGGGGGGAATTTTGTGTAAGGACTGACTCCTGACACAGCACTAAGCTGCAAAGGGTCTTGGAAGGGACAGATGACTCCTAGTTATCCTGCAAAACCCAGCTCTTCTCCTTCCAGGGTGCCTCTGGAGGCCAGGAGTGATCTTCTGAAGCCCCTTAGTCCTGTAAAAGGACAGAGTCTCACTCTGTCACCCAGGCTGGAGTGCAACGATCACAGCTCACTGCAGCCCTGACCTCCTGGGTTCAAGGATCCTCCCACTTCACCCTCCCAAGTAGCTGGGATCACAGGCATGAGTCACTATGCCCGGCAAATTTTTTCATAGAGACAGAGGTCTCACTATGTTGCCTAGGCTGGTCTCAAACTCCTGGGCTCAAGCAATCCTTCCACCTTGGCCTCCCAAAGTGTCGGGATTGCAGGCATGAGCCACCATGCTCGGCCCAATGCTGTCTCTTACCCAGAATTCTGGCCTGGCACTTTCCAGCCCCACTCCCCAGGCTCAGGCCAAGACCCAGGTATGCCTCCAGCTAGCCACATGGGGACAGAGGAGCAGCCCTGTACTAATGTTAGTCGTAGGGCACGGTGAGGGTCCAGGAGGTGGGCCAGGGCCAGGAGCCTGGCTGTGTTGTGGTCTGGGGCTCACAGAGGAACAGACAGGGCCTGACCAGGACTCTCCCTAGGCATATGGCGAGTCAGATTGCTTCTAGGCCTTCCTTGGGGTGGCAACATTAGGTAGCTCCCACCCTAGGGGATGGTCCTGATTCCCAGGCATGGCCCCTACTTCTCTAGTGCCTTCACTTCCTGCCCTGTCCCCTAACCTGAGAGCTTGCTGCTGCAGGACCTGTCACTCTCTCCCACACCTGCAGCCTTTGCAGATGTAGTTCCCACTGTGGCTTCCCCTGGATTCTCTTCACAAGGCCTTACAATGAGGATGTAGGGTGGGGATCTGGAGCCTGAATGGAGAGCTCTCAGGCAGCAGGTGGCTGGGAATGGAGACCCCCTCCACCATGCTGCCTGGGGCAGAGAAGGGTGCTCCTCAAGACCCCACCCTGGAGAAAGGGCCAACGATGATGTGCTTCAGGGTGGCATCCTTCAGGAAGCCCTCCCTGACTGCCCACATGCTGGAATGCAGCAGTTGTTTCCTCTGTTCCTCCTTCATCCTAGTGGGCTCCTCTTTGCTAACAGGAAGTTCCCTGCCAGCAACCCCCACTACTCTGAGACCCCAGGGCCAGCACAGAGTGGGGTACGGGAGGCACACATAGAGTAAGAGAGGGAAGGAAATGCAGACCTGAGCTACGGGCCAGGGGTGAGACTCGATGATCCCTTGGCTGGTGATGACCCCACTCTGTGTGATGGCTCTGTAGAACAGCCCTGCAGCCACTGGGGACAGGACCTGGGTGCAGTGGAGATAGCAGATGGCTGTCAGATGAGGGCAGAGGGGCTGGGAGTTCTGAGACCACCAGAGCCCTCCTGGCCACCACTGCCAGTCCCCTATGGTGACTTACCAGGCCAGAGACAATGCTTCTACCAGCAGATCCACCAAAGATGGTGACACAGTTGAGGTCACCCCCGAAGGGAGTGATGTTTCCTTGCACCCAGTGCAGAGCAGCTACCACATCTAGGAAGCCCTGGTTGCCAGGTGCATGCTCATCTCCAGTGCTGGGGGCAGTGTGGGGCAATGGTTAGTTCAGCCTGGCTCCTCGCCAGTCTCTGCAGGTTTGCTTTGAATTAGCCACCAGGATGCCAGACCCTTCTCTGCTCCCCAGGTCTGGCCTGACTGGGAGCCATGGTTGGCATCTCCAGGGCCTGTTGCTCTTTGTCCCATATCCTGCTGGAACCTGGGCTTCAGCCCAGGAATCAATGCCCTCTACAGGGACCAAGTTCACTGTATAATTCTGGCTTTGGCTGGACTGCTCTCCCAGGGTGGAGGTTTGGGTGGTGCCCTTCTCTGCCCTAGACAGCATGGGTAAGCAGCCCTCTATTCAGGCTTCAGTCCCCAGCCTAGATCCCCAGCTGCTCTGGTGAGCTGGCCACTCCCTGGTGCAGGCAGTGCTCTGGCCAGGCCCGTCATCTCACCTGAAGAAGCCAAGGACCCCAAGGTGGTACTGGACTGTAACCATGACCACATCCCCATAGGCAGCCAGGGCTGATTCATCATAGGAGGTGGCAGTGCCAGTTATCAGAGAGCCTCCATGGACCCATATCATGACCTGCAGAGGTGGCCATGGGGCAGTGACCCCCAAGATCCTGAGACCTCAGCTGCCCACCTGCCAGCCCAGGGCAGTCTCAGGACCTCTAGGGTGCTTTGGAAACGTGGACGGGGAGGGGAAAGGTGAGAGTAGTGGAGCTGGATCGGGTGGACAGGGCCCTCTGGGGTGCCTACCGGCCTACTGGCCCCTGCGGTGGCCTCAGCTGGGCTATAGATGTTGAGGACCAGGCAGTCCTCTGAAAGAGAAAAGATCTGCTGTTTTCCATTGAGGATAAATCTGCTGTTGTTCATGCTCTCCATGTCTCGTAGGCACCTGTGGCCAAGGGTGGGCCTGAGGTCGAGTTGTTCAATCCCACAAGCCCCAGCAGCAGGATTCCCCCAGTAACCTGCCGGTTTGCCCGCCTCCACCAGCACTACTCACATAGGGGGTGCACTGCTGGCGTCCTGCACACCCTCCCAGGGCTATGCTGGGCATGGGGCTGAGAACCGGTCAGGCCCCAGTGGTGGCTGGGCAAATGGAATGCCCAGGATGACATTCACAAGGCGGTCTGTGCCCTTCACGCCCACCTGCCGGCCTCACACATGACCCAGGGTGGTATGTACTTCAGGCTGAGCAACTTCGGGCCCTGAGGGAAGGACAGAGAGGCCATGGGGTGAGTTTGCAGCCCCCATGAGGGGAAGGAGTGAAAGACACACACTCGGGCTGTTCTCAGTACTTACCACACAGCACCTTGGTAACCTTCCCAGCAAGCTAGTGAGCCTGGTCTTAGGTTGACTCCCAACTTCCTCCTCCCTGCCTGCCTGAGAGTCACTACCACTCCACGCCAGGCCAGACCGGGCCTGCCACTGGGGCCCTGAGCCTTGGGGACAGCTGCTTGCCCATTTGTTTTTATTTTTTGTTTTTGAGACAGGGTCTAGCTCTGTTGACCAAGCTGGAGTGTAGTGGCACGATCTTGGCTCATTGCAACCTCTGACTCCTAAGTTCAAGCAATTCTAGGACCTCAGCCTCCCAAGTAGCTGGGATTACAGGTGCGTACCACAACACCTGGCTAATTTTTGTATTTTTAGTAGAGACGGGGTTTCACCATGTTGGCCAGGCTGGTCTCGAACCCCCGACCTCAAGTAATCCATCCACCTGGGCCTCCCAAAGTGCTGGGATTACAGGTATCAGCCATCACGCCCAGCCCTGAATTATTTTTTAAAATATAGAGACAGGGTCTCATTATGTTGCCCAGGCTGGTCTCAAACTCCGGGGCTCAAGCAATCCTTTCATCTCAGCCTCCCCAAGTGCTGGGATTACAGGTGTAAGCCATCGTGCCCAGCTGGCACCACCATATTTCTTGTACGGCCTGCAGAACTGTGGGTTAATTAAACTTCTTTTCTTTGTGAATTACCCAGCTTCATGTATTGTTTTACAACAACACAAACAGACTTAAGACGGGAGGACTGCCTCTCCCAGGCTAGATAATTCCTGGAGATAGGAGGCAGCTCTCTGGGGAGTTGGAATTGGCAAGCAACTCTCTAGGGAGCAAATGCAAACCAGTCCAGAGCCACATCCCAACTACCTCCTTTATAAGCTCTCAGCTCCTGGCTGCCATCAACCAGCCGTAATCACCACAGAGCCAGGTACCAGGAAGCTGGGGACAGCCCCTTTTCCCAGAGCCTGCTGCTAATCATAAACCTGTTTAGCCTGCCTTGCCTACTCCTTCCCACGGAAACCATGGCAAAAGGGCTTGCCCACATTTCACCCCTGCTCCCTCTGCCTCCTGGCCAATGCCACCTGGTGCTTCCCTTTGTGGCCTTGTATGGCATGGCCTGCTTCCTGTTCACAGGGAACTATGGGCAAACTCCTTCCCTCCTGATAGTCATTTGCATATCTGCTTGTCTTACTATACTTGATTAAAACAAATCTAGGCCAGGCCCAGTGGCTCACTCCTGTAATCCCAGCACTTTGGGAGGCCAAGGCGAGCGGATCACGAGGTCAGGAGATCAAGACCATCCTGGCTAACACGGTGAAACCCCGGCTCTACTAAAAATACAAAAAATTAGCCGGGCATGGTGGCAGGCGCCTGTAGTCCCAGCTACTCGGGAGGCTGAGGCAGGAGAATGGTGTGAACCCTGGAGGCGGAGCTTGCAGTGAGCCGAGATCGCACCACTGCACTCCAGCCTGGGGGACAGAGCCCGAGACTCCATTTCAAAAAAAAAGAAAAAAAAATCTCAGGCCCCCTTGAAACATAAAGACAGGGCAGGCCTGGTGGCTCATGCCTGTAATCCCAGCACTTTGGGAGACCAAGGTGGGTGGATAACCTGAGCTCAGGAATATGAGACCAGCCTGGCCAACATGGTGAAACCCCATCTCCACTAAAAATACAAAAATTAGCGGGGCGTGGTTGCAGGCGCCTGTAATCCCAACTACTCAGGAGGCTGAGGCAGGAGAATCGCTAGAATCCAGGAGGCGGAGGTTGCAGTGAGCCGAGATCGCGCCATTGCACTCTAGCCTGGGCAACAAGAGTGAAACTCCATCTCAAACAGACAAACAACAACAAAAACAAATATAGCAAGAGCAGAGCACCTGCCCAGAGAGAATGCACAACCCCTGGTCTGCCTCCAAACAGGACTCTTTCCTGAGCGGTCTGCCCACTGCTCCCTGTACCTGTCTCACTCTTGACTTCTCCACACTAAGTCCCTCTGCAGGCGCAGCACGTGTGTCTTACCAGTGGCTATGGCAGGGCATGCCAGGAGCAGACAGGCCACCACGATAAGGACCCCAGACTCCACTCTCACTGCTGTCTCCATTCTCCTGGGGCCTTCTTCCTTCTGGTGGGTTTGTGGTCTCGCTGTCAGGAGTAAAGTTGCAGACCTTCCGGGTGAGTGTTGCAGCTCCTAAAGGCACTACGTCTGGAGTTGTTCGTTCTTTCTGGTGGGTTCGTGGTCCCGCTGGCTTCCAGAGTGAAGCTGGAGACCTTCGCAGTGAGTGTTACAACTCCTAAAGGCAGCGTGGACCCAAAGAGCAAGCAGCAGCAAGACTTATCGCAAAGAGTGAAAGAACAAAGCTTCCACAGTGTGGAAGGTGGATCCAAGCAGGTTGCCACTGCTGGCTCGGGCAGCCTGCGTTTATTCCCTTATCTGACCCCCACCCACATCCTGCTGATGTGTAAGAGAGCTGATTGGTCCGTTTTAACAGAGTGCTGATTGGTGCATTTACAATCCTTGAGCTAGACAGAGTGCTAGACAGAAAGTTCTCCAAGTCCCCACTAGGTTAGCTGGATACGGAGTACCAACTGGTGAATTTACAAACCCCGAGCTAGACACAGAGTGCTGATTGGTGTATTTACAATCCCTTAGCTAGACATAAAGGTTCTCCAAGTCCCCACTAGACTCAGGAGCCCAGCTGGCTTCACCTAGTGTATCCCGCACCCGGGCCGCCGGAGGAGCTGCCTGCCAGTCCCGCGCCATGCACCCGTACTCCTCAGCTCCTGGGCGGTTGATGGGACCGAGCGCCGCGGAGCCGGGGCGGCGCTCGTTGGGGAGGCTCGGGTCGCGCGGCAGCCCACTACGAGGTGGGGTTCGGGCATGGCGGGCTGCAGGTCTCGAGCCCTGCCCCACGAGGAGGCGGCTGAGGCCCGGCGAGAATTCGAGCGCGGTGCATGCGGGCCGGCAGTGCTGGGGACCCGGCGCAACCTCTGCAGCTGCTGGCTCTGGTGCTAAGACTCTCACTGCGCTGGGCCGACGGCGCCAGCCGGCCGCTCAGTGTGCTGGGCCCGCCAAGCCCACGCCTGCGCCCGCCGGAACTGGCGCTGGCCCACGAGCGCTGCACGCAGCCCCAGTTCCCGCCTGCGCCTCTCCCTCCACACCTCCCCGCAAGCAGAGGGAGGCGGCTCCGGCCTTGGCCAGCCCAGAGAGGGGCTCCCACAGTGCCGGGCGCGCTGAAGGGCTCCTTAAGCACCGCCAGAGTGGACGCCGAGGCCAAGGAGGCGCCGAGAGCGAGGGCCGCTAGCACGTTGTCACCCCTCACTGGGATTACAGGCATTAGCCACCACGCCCAGACGAAGATCCGGTTGTTTAAAGGAGCCTAGCAGGCCAAGTGTAGTGGCTCGTGTCTGTAACTCCAGCACGAAGCCGAGGTGGGTGGGTGGATCACTTGAGCCCAGGAGTTCAAGATCAGCCTAGGCAACATAGTAAAACCCTCTCTCTACAAAAGATACAGAAATTATCTGGGCATGGTGGTGCGTGCCTGTAGTCCCAGCTATTTGGGAGGCTGAGGCAGTAGGATCGAT
This sequence comes from Chlorocebus sabaeus, assembly GCF_047675955.1. Lineage (NCBI taxonomy): Eukaryota > Metazoa > Chordata > Mammalia > Primates > Cercopithecidae > Chlorocebus > Chlorocebus sabaeus. The sequence goes on along the minus strand of NC_132908.1, from coordinate 63,905,788 downwards.
TGAGCCTAGGGAGTTGAGGCTACACTGAGCTGTGATGGCACCACTGTACTCCAGCCTGGGCAACAGGGCAAGACCCTGCCTCAAGAAAATGAAATAAAAAAATTAAAGAACCTGGCACTTATCTTGCTCTCTCTCTCGCCATGTGATGACATCTTCTGCCATGATTGTAAGCTTTCTAAGGCCTCACCAGAAGCTGAGCAGGTGCTAGCACCATGCTTGTACAGCCTGCAGAACTGTGAGGCAAATAAACCGCTTTTTTAAATAAACTACCCAGTCTCAAGACTTTCTTTCCTTTCCTTTTCCTTTTCCCCTCCCTCCCTCCCTCCCTCCCTCCCTCCCTTCCTTCCTTCTTTCCTTCTTTCTTGTTTCACTATTGTTGCCCAGACGAGTGCAATGGCACGATCTTGGCTCATCACAAACTTGGCCTCCTGGGTTCAAACGATTCTCCTGCCTCAGCCTCCCGAGTAGCTAGGATTATAGATGCCCACCACTACGCCCAGATAATTTTTTTTGTATTTTTAGTAGAGATAGGGTTTCACCATATTAGCCAGGCTGTTCTTGAACTCCTGACCTCAGGTGATCCACCCACCTTGGCCTCCCAAAGTGCTGGGATTACAGGCGTGAGTCACCTCGCCTGGCGCCAGGTATTTATTTATACCAGTACAAAATGGACTAACACAGGGCCAGTGTCCAGCCTTGCCTACTAGGGCTGTGCCTGAGCCTTGATGTGGGGTTGGGGTAATTGATGTTGATTTTTTTCTTAAATTGAGGTGAAATTCACATACAATTAACTATTAAAAAGCATACAATTCAGTGGCAATTAGTGTATTCCAAATGTTATGCAACTACCACATTTCTAGTCACAAAAATGGTTTCATCACCCCAGCAAAAACACTGTAACTATTAAAGGCTGGGTGGAGTGGCTCACACCTGTAATCCCAGCAGATTGGGAGGATGAGGTGGGTGGATCACCCGAGGTCAGGAGTTCCAGACCAGCCTGGCCAACATGGTGAAACCCAGTCTCTACTAAAAATACAAAAATCAGCCGGGCCTGGTGGCACGTGCCTATCATCCCAGCTACTCAGGAGGCTGAGGCAGGAGAATCGCTTGAACCCGGGAGGCAGAGGTTGCAGTGAGCCGAGATCATGCCACTGTACTCCATCCTGTGTGAAAGAGCACGACTCTGTCTCCAAACAAACAAAAAGCCATAAAGACAATCATGGCCCCTGGCAGGGCTGCCCTTGGCCATCATTCAAGATAGCAAGAGCAGACCGGTGCAGCGGCTCATGCCTGTAATCCCAGCACTTTGGGAGGCCAAGGCAGGTGGGTCACTTGAGGTCAGGCATTTGAGACCAGCCTGGCCAACGTGGTGAAACCCCATCTCTGCTAAAAATACAAAAATTAGCTGGCCATGGTGGCAGGTGCCTGTAATCCCAGTTACTCAGGAGGCTGAGGCAGGAGAATCGCTAGCATCCAGGAGGCGGAAGTTGTAGTGAGCCGAGATCGCACCATTGCACTCCAGCCTGGGCAACAAGAGTGAAACTCCATCTCAAACAAACAAACAAACAACAACAACAACAAAAACAAATATAGCAAGAGCAGAGCGCCTGCCCAGAGAGAATGCACAACCCCTGGTCAGCCTCCAAACAGGACTCTTCCCTGAGCAGTCTGCCCCCTGCTCCCTGTCTTGTCTCAATCTTGACTCCTCCACACCAAGTCCCTCTGCAGGCCCAGCAGGTTTGTCTTACCAGTGGCTGTGGCAGGGCATGTCAGGAGAAGACAGGCCACCCCAACCAGGACCCTGGACTCCACTCTCACTGCTGTCTCCATTCTCCTTATAACTAGTTGGACAGAAGCTTCAGAAGGTGGAATAAGATCCCTGCCCTTCAGCACAACCAATCTCTAAAGGGCTGTGCTATATAACCTCCATGGACAGCCCTGCCTAGCTGGTGGCCAGCCCCTAGACCCAATGCCTCATGCTCAGGCTGAGCCAGAGGCAGGGCTGGATGAGTGCCCTGCAGAGGCCTGGATGATACGACAGCCCTTCCCGACCCACTGTTTTCAAATTCCAGCTCTCTTGACTTGGTGATCTCCATGAAATCCCGTGCCTTTATCTCAAGATGACCACATCACTGACCCGAGGAAGTGGTGGCCAGTGACCCTGGGGTGCCACTCTGAGTGGGCAACCTGGCCTGAGGTGAGGGCTTGATATGGTTTGGATGTTTTGTCCCCTCCAAATCTCATGTTGAAATGTGAAAGAAAATAGAACAGTGATGATAATAGGATCCACCTCATAGCACTGAAGTGAGTGTGCATGTTTCAAGTGTGTGCGTGTGTGTGTGTGTGTGTGTGTGTGAGAGAAAACATGAGGCTTGGGACTGGGTGTGGTGGCCCATACCTGTAATCCCAGTGCTTTAGGAGGATGGGGCAGGAGGATCGCTTGAGCCCGGGAGTTTGAGACCAGCCTGGGCAACACAGGCAAGGAGACACGTCTCTAGAAAAAATTAAAAAATTAGCCAGGTGTGATGGTTCATGCCTGTGGTCCCAGCTACATGGGAGGCTGAGGTGAGAGGATCACTTGAGCCCAGGTTGTAGAGACTGCAGTGAGCTGTGATAATGGCACTGCACTGTAGCCTGGGCTATAGAGTAAGACAAAGAAGGAAGGGAAGGGGAAGGGAAGGGGAATGAAAGGGGAAGGGAGGGGAGGGGAGGGGAAGGGAAGGGAGAGAGAGAAAGGAGAGAGAGAAAGAAAACGAGAGAAAGAAAGAAAAAGAGAAAAAGAAAAATAGAGAAAGAGAGAAAGAAAGAAAGGGGGGAGGGGAGAGGAGCAGAGGGGAGGGCGGGGGAGGCAAGGGGAGGGGAGGGACTTGGAACCAGAACTGATGGAAGCCTGCTCTTGACCAGGGCAGGGATCTGCAGGGCATCTGTCTCTCTGCTGGCTTAGGAGACTCCCACCCCAAGGGAGAGCAGGACTCACTTCTGGGCCTCAGTGTCAGGAACATGGCTAGCTGGGAGTAGGCGGTGGGAGGATGGCTGGGAGTATGTGCTGGCCCAGTGAAGGACAGAGTGAGGGTTGTACCTAAACACGATGCCAGATCCTCTTCTGGGGCTCCAGCTGGCACCCAGAGCTGAAGAGAAAGGCTTTAGGATGAAACTTCCCTTCTGCCAAAAATAACCAGTGCCAGCTGGGCATTGTGGCACAAGTCTATAGTCCCAGCTACTCAGGAGGCTGAGGCAGGAGGATTTCTTGAACCCAGGAGCTTGAAGCCAGCTTGGGCAACATAGCAAGACTGTCCCCCCCCCCCCAAAAAAAATTGCAGCTTCCTGAATCATCCTGGCAGCCTGGGGTGGGCTTTGCTTTTCAGAGCTGCCTCCAGACCTTTGTCTTTCCCTTCTCCACCTTCCTCTTCTTGTTGCCATCACAGCCCTGCCACTCCCCAGCCACACACCCTCTTGATCATTTGCTGAAGATTTTAGCACCTGGCTCTGGCATGCTTTCCACCTTCAACACTCAAATCAAGACACCTGGATCTCTTCTCTGCCTGCAATCTTACCTTCCATCTTCAGGTGTGGATGCTGTCAGGCGAGATCTCTGCTCCCAAGGCCAAGTTTCCCAACTCCCTGCAGCTAGGTCTGCCCTCCCTCCTAGCATTGCGGATGGGCCTACCAGGGTCAGGACTAGGGTGAGACAGGCCAGCAAGACACCCAGGACATAAAAGTTAAAGAGTCACTCACCCCCGGGGTCATACCAGTAGAGGGTCAGCACCTGAGAATGAGTGCCTTCTAAATTTTACACTTGCTTGTCTTGCTCTAGTCCCAGCTCTTGGACCTACCCATAGACATTAGACCCTGGTCCCCTCCCACCTCCTCAGGGCTGTCTCTTCAGCAGCAGCATCCCTCCCATCAGCTGCAAACACAGCTTCTGTGTAAATGCCACCATACAAAGCCTGCCTTGACCCACTTTGCCCTCTAGCTATTGCTCCATTCCTCTGTTTTTCTTTTCCTTCCTTCCTTCCTTCCTTCCTTCCTCTCTTTCTTCTTTTTTTTTTTTTTTTTTTTTTTTGGAGACAGGGTCTCACTCTGTCACCCAGGCTAGAGTACAGTGGTATGATCTTGGCTCACTGCAACCTCGATCTCCTGGGTTTAAGTGATCCTCCCACCTTGGCCTCCCAAGTAGCTGGGACTACAGGTGCATGCGTGCCATCATGCCCGGCTAACTTTTTATTTTTTTGTATTTTTTGTATTTTTTTAGAGATGGAATCTCCCTGTGTTGTCCAGGCTGGTCTTGAACTCCTGGGCTCAAGCAATCCTCCTTCCTCCACTTCCCAAAGTGCTAGGATTATAGGGGTGAGCCACCACGCCTGGCCCTTCTGTTCTTATTTCTAGCAAAGCTAGTCATCCACCTTTGCTGTCTCCAGTTTCTCTCCTTCCAGTCTCCCCCAGAAGTTGCTCTTGACCTCCACCCAACAGCATGGCCTCTTGTTGATTCCATGTCTCCCATCCAACTCATTGTGGCCCCAGCCATCCTCCCAGCCTCCTGCCTTGGTAGATGCTAACTCTGCCCTTAATTCTTATGGCCTAATTAATACCTGGGCTGTGGCTGCTAAGAGGTCCCTAGCTCCTCCCAGCTCAGAGTCCAGTGACAAAGTTCTTTTACATTAACAGGTCAACTTCTTCCAAATCCCTGGGCTGCTGTCCATGACTACTGGGGTGAACATGCCCATGTATTCCACCATTTACTCTGCTATCATTCAGAGGTCTTGGCATTGATGATGACTGAGGGAACCATAAAAATGTGAAATGAAGGCCAGGCTTGGTGGCTCACAGCTGTAATCCCAGCACTTTGGGAGGCTGAGGCAGAAGGATCACTTGAGCTCAGGAGTTTGAGACCAGCCTGGGTAACATAGTTAGACCCTATGTCTACAGAATTTATTTATTTATTTATTTATTTATATTTATTTTTAATTTTTTTTTTGAGATAGAGTCTCGCTCTTCACCCAGGCTGGAGTGCAGCGGCATGATCTCGGCTCACTGCAAGCTCCGCCTCCCGGATTCATGCCATTCTCCTGCCTCAGCCTCCCGAGTAGCTGGGACTACAGGCGCCCACCACCACGCCCGGCTAATTTTTTTTTGTATTTTTAGTAGCAACGGGGTTTCACCGTGGTCTCGATCTCCTGACCACGTGATCCACCCACCTCGGCCTCCCAAATTGCTGTGATTACAGGCGTGAGCCACCGCACCCGGCCTATTTTTTATTTTTTAGCTAGGCTGGTGGTGCACGCCTTTAGTTGCAGCTACTCAGGAGGCTGAGGTGGGAGGATTGCCTGAGCCCAGGAAGTCAGGGCTGCAGTAAGCCATGATCGTGCCACTGTACTCCAGCCTGGATAATAAAGGGAGACTGTCTCAAGAAAAAAAAAGTGAAAGGAAAAGAAGAGTCATCTCAGGAGCACATTTATCTGTGTGTGAGGAAATATTACATATATAGTAAATGTAGAGAGATGGAGACACACACAGAGAAAGAAAGTCAGAAGCAGAGACTAAAAGTCCAAGGAACCAATTGCAATGAGATGCCACTACACACCCATTAAAAAAAATCAGGGTCAGGTGTGATGGCTCACACCTGTAATCCTAGCAATTTGGGAGGCTCAGGTAAGAGGCTAGCTTGAGCCCAGGATTTTGAGATTAGCCTGGGCAAAATAATGAGATCCCATCTCTACAATTTTTTTTTTTTTTTTTTTTTTTTTAAATACGGAGTCTCGCTTGGTCGCCAGTCTGGAGTGCAGTGGCACAATCTCAGCTCACTGCAACCTCCAACTCCTGGGTTCAAGCAATTCTCCTCCCTCAGCCTCCCCAGTAGCTGGGACTACAGGTTCACACTACCACCCCCAGCTAATTTTTGTATTTTTAGTAGAGACGGGGTTTCACCATGTTGGCCACGATGGTCTCAATCTCCTGACCTCGTGATCTGCCTGTCTCAGCCTCCCAAAGTGCTGGGATTACAGGCATGAGTGACCGTGCCCCGCCACAGAATTTTTTAAAATGCCTATATTGCTGGCTACTCAGGAGGCTGAAGTGGGAGGATTCCTTGAGCCCAGGAGTTCAAGGTTATAGCGAGCTATGATCATGCCACTGCACTCTAGCCTTCGTGACAGAGAGACCTTGACTCTAAAAAAACAAAAACTAAAACCTGAAAAAATCAGATTTAAGGTCCATAAGACCAAGTGTTGGTGAGGATAGAAAGCATCTGGAACCCTCACGGATGGCTGGTAGGGTTGCAAAAATGACATAGTCATTTTGGAAAACAGTTTGGCATTTTATTTAAAAAAAATTCTGGCAGGGCACAGTGGCTCATGCCTGTAATCCCAGCACTTTGGGAGGCCAAGGTGGGCAGATCACTTGAGGTCAGGAGCTCAAGGCAAGCCTGGCCAACATGGTGAAATCCCGTCTCTACTAAAAATACAAAAAATTAGCCAAGCGTGGTGACGGGCACGTATGATCCCAGCTACTTGGGAGACAGGAGAATCACTTGAAACTGGGAGGTGGAGGTTGCATGGAGCCAAGATCATGCCACTGCCCTCCAGCTTAGGTGACAGAGCAAGACTCCGTCACGAAAAAAAAAAATCTATTTATTTATCGTGTAGTGTAGATATTTATTTATTTATTTAGAGAATCTTGCTCTGTTGCTCAGGTTGGAGTGCAGTGGTGCAATCTCGGCTCATTGCAACCTCCGCCTCCTAGGTTCAAGCAATTCCCGTGCCTTAGCCTCTCAAGAAGCTGGGATTACAGGCATGTGCCACCATGCCCGGCTAATTTTTGTATTTTTAGTAGAGACGAGGTTTTACCATGTTGGCCAGGCTGGTCTTGAACTCCTGACTTCAGGTGATCCTCCCACCTCAGCCTCCCAAAGTGCTGGGATTACAGGCATCAGCCACCACACCTAGTCTAGTATATATCTTGAAATAAGAGGCATTTTCTTTAAAAGTGAAACACATCCTTGCTATATGACCCAGAATGGCATTATATGGTGAGTGCCCACTCTCAGCTATCTACCCCAAAGAAATGAAAGGCTTGTCTGAAAATGTTCATGGCAGCTTTATAAAAATACCCCCAAAATGGAAGTCACTCAAATGTGCACCCACTGATTAATTAATACAATTGCGTATATTGGCGAGGCACAGTGGCTCACTTCTATAATCCCAGCACTTAGGGAGGCTGAGGTGGGAGGATTGTTTAAGCCCAGGAGTTCAAGACCAGCCTGAGCAACATAGCAAGACCCTGTCTCTAAAGAAAAGGAAAGGGGGTATATTTATACATGGAATACCACTCTGCGATAAAAGAAAAGAACTAACTGATTGAATTTCAAAAACACAATTGACAGAAGCCAATAGCAAGTTATTTCATTTATATAATTAGTACTATCAAATTAATTTATCCTTTGTATTATTTCATTTATATTCTAGAAAACGCACACTATAGCAATGGAATACAATTTAGTGGTTGCTTAAGAGCATGGATCAGGACAATGATTGATTGCAAAAGGACTTGAGGGAATTTTGGAGTGATAGAAACATTCTAAAACTCCACCTGGTGGTGTTTGCATGTCTTATACGTTCACTCAAAGTAATCAAACTGTACACTGAAAATGGGTGAGTTTAGGCCGAGCACAGTGGTTCACATCTGCCTGTAATCCTACCAATTTGGGAGGCCGAGATGGAAAGATCACTTGATCCTAGGAGTTGGAGACCAGCTGGGTAACCTAGTAAGACTTCATCTCTACCAAAAATAAAAAAATAAAAAAACCCTTAAGTTATCCAGTCATGGTGGCGTGTGCCTGTGGTCCTGGCTACTTGGGAGGCTGAGGTGGGGGATGGCTTGAGCCCAGGAGGTGGACGCTGCAGTGAGCTGTGATTGTGCCACTGCATTCCAGCCAAGGTGACAGAACGAGATCTTGTCTAAAAAAAAAAAAAAAAAAAAAGGGGGCGGCGGGGGAGGTAAATTTAATTGTAAGTTGTTTAACTATAAAGCTGTTAAAAAGTATTAAGTCTAAACGGTAATCCTGGGAACCGACTTTGGGAAAGTATATTGTACATCTGCAGAACTGAAAAACATACAGAGACATGCATGCAGCTGGTGCTCAATAAACGGTTTCAGCATGTCGTGGGAACATTATGCACCAATCAGTGTTCAGTGAAAGGAAAGTCTCCTCCCTCTCGCAAGTCAGCCCAGGCTTAGTATTATCCTTGTCTGCCACCTGGTGGCCAAAATGGGCAACGTGGGTGTTCTGGTCTTTCACTCCTAACTTCAGAAGGCCTTAGTTGGGCTTAAGGGCCATGGATGGAAAGAAGGGAGACCTTCCCCCTGGAAAACCGGTGCCCTGAGAGGCAAGTTGGTCAGAGGTAGGGGCATAAGGGGATCATTAGGGTCTATGGGGCAGGAATACAGCCTCTTAATGACAGAGAGAATATACTTTGGTGAAACCAAGAGGCTGCTTGAACACAGTTGGCCACATTTGCACACTGAGATAAAATATGAGGTTTTTTGCAGAGCGGGGCAGGAGAAAAGTTTAGGGACAACAATGAGGTAAGTAGGAAAATAATCATGTGGACACACATGGTGAGTTCGAGGATGCTCAGGGGGTTGAAAGGTTGGCAGAGGAATTCTGAAAGGCGAGAGGACATCTCTCTGGATAGAGAGGCCCCTGGGAGCCAGGGGACAGGAATCTCTTGGCAAGTGTGCTAATATCCTGCGAGTATGGGCCTTACAGTGTCTGTAAACCACTGAGAAGAAGAGCAAACTTCAGGAGACGGGCCACTGAGGAAGCAGCTTGGCTTTCCTGGCCACTGTGCAGGCAGCCCAGGCTCAGGGGCCTATGGACAAGCCCAGTCTTGCTTCTTACAAAAGTGGGTTGAGTCACCTCTGCAGGACATCGATAGTTGGGTTGGTGGCTTGTTTTAATTTTTTTTTTCTTTTTTTTTTTGTGGTGGTGTCTTGCGCTGTTGCCCATGCTGGAGTGTAGTGCTGTGATCTTGGCGCACTGCAACCTCCGCCTCCCGGGATCAAGCCATTCTCCTATCTCAGCCTCCTGAGTAGCTGGGATTATAGTCGCCTGCCACCATGCCTATCTAATTTTTGTATTTTTAGTGGAGATGGGGTTTCACCATGTTGGCCAGCCTGGCCTTGAACTTCTGACCTCAGGTCATCCCCCACCTTGGCCTCCCAAAAGTGCTGGGATTACAGATGTGAGCCACCACAGCCAGCCCGAGGTTACCGTCTATTAACCAGAGAACAAGTTCTTGCCAGACGCTAAATCTGCTGGCACCTTGATCCTCGATGTCCAAACCTCCAGAACTGTAAGCAATACATTTCTTTTTTTTAAAAGGCACCCAGTTTATAATAGTAACCTGTAGTATTTTGTTTAAGTTTTATATCAGTAGAGGAAACTATTTTTTTGAGACAGGGTCTTGCTGTGTTGCCCAGGCTGGAGTGTAGTGGTACAATCACTACTCACTGTGGCCTGACCTCAGTGATTTGCCAGCCTCAGCCTCCTGAGTAACTGAGACTACAGGTGTGTGCCACCACATCCAAATAATTTTTTGTATTTGTTTGTAGAGACGGCATTTCTCCATGCTGCCTAGGTTAGTCTCAAACTCCTGGGCTCAAGCTCAGGAGGCCCACCTCAGCCTCCGTTAGTGCTGGGATTACAAGCATGAGCCACCACACCTGGCCTAACCGGTAATATTTATTTATTTATTTACTTATTTTTGAGGCAGGGTCTCTCTCTGCCATCCAGACTGGACCGCAGTGGTGCAATCTCGGCTCACTGCAACCTCTGCCTCCTGGGTTCAAGTGATTTTCGTGTCTCAGCCTCCCGAGTAGCTGACATTCTAAGTGTGCACCACAAAGCCTGGCTAATTTTTGTATTTTTAGTAGAGACAGGGTTTCACCATGTTGGCCAGGCTGGTCTCAAACTCCTGGCCTCAAGTGATCTGCCCACCTCGGCCTCCCAAAGTGCTGGGATTATAGGTGTGGGCCACTGCACCCAGCCTAACTGGTAGTATTTTTGCTATAGCAACTGAATGGACTAAGACACTAGGCATTCCAGTATCCAGGTTTCCGTTTGGCCACTCACAGATACAGGATCACTTGGGGCTTGTGGAGAGGCAGATAGAGGCTCTTTTGAAATTTATTTTCATTTTTTCAGACCTTTCACGGATGAACAGACATAGGCTTCTCACGCTCAGGTGTGGGCAACATTCTTCAAACACCTCCCTCAAAGTGGGAAAGGCCTGGAGGCTCAGAGGAGAGAAGAGAGAAGGCAGGGAGAAGGTGGAGGTGAGGGAGGGAGGATGGGGCCCAGCGCTCAGTGGGGTGTTGGGGAGGGTGGGTTTCCACTGGAGTTTGCCCACCCACAGCTCAGTGGTGGGATCTATCGAGTGTGTCTAACACGACAGGACCCATGGCAGGTTTGGTAACTGACATCATGCTGTAGCTTCTTTTGTCTCTTTTTCTTTGGAAACGGAGTCTCGCTCTTGTTGCCCAGGGTGGAGTGCAGTGGCACAATCTCAGCTCACTGCAACCTCTGCCTCCCGGATTCAAGTGATTCTCCTGCCTGCCTCAGCCTCCTGAGTAGTTGGGATTACAGGTGTGCACCACTGCGCCCGTCTAATTTTTGTATTTTTCATAGAGATGCGGTTTTACCATGTTGGCCAGGCTGGTCTCAAACTCCTGTCCTCAGGTGATCTGTCCACCTTGACCTCCCAAAAGTGCTGGGATTATGGGCATGAGCCCCAGTGCCTGGCCTGTTATTCTCTTATTTTTATTTTTCTCATGTTTTTCTTTCTCCTTATATTTTGTTTTCTTTGTTTGTTAGAAATCTTTTGTACTTGTCACTGACTTGAAGCTCAAAACTTTCCTATTTAGTTTCTAATCACTCCCTCTCTCTCTCTCTTTTTTGAGAAGGGGTCTCACTGTGTTACCCTGGCTGGTCTCAAACTTCTGGCCTCAAGCCATCCTCCCATCTCGGCCTCCCCAATAGCTGGGATTACAGGTATGAGTCATCATGCCTGAGTAAGTTCTTAATAAATGCTTTCTGAATGCATGGACAGAAGAATGAATGAATGGCTACGTGAATGAAGGAATCAACTTCTTTCTCCTCAGTGGATGTGTGTGGGCACAGCAGGCTGACGCTTGCCTGTAAGCGAGCCCACCCCCTGCAAAGGGAGCTATAGCTCTGTGTGTCTCTCTTCAGGCTCCTCGAGCTCCTGGATCTTCTGGGGCAGCGCCGTCGTCCAGAACTGGAACCTGTGGGCCTTCAGAGCCCGGCCCACTGCAGGCTGTAGGTTCAGCTGCAGGTATTGCTCCTCCTGGTCGAACAGCGGCCAGTGTGGCAGACCCTCGCCATTGGGGTTCCTGTAGACATGCCGTCCCAGCAGGGCGATACGAGGGTCATTCTGAGCCCCTGGAGCCCAGACCTGAGCACCCTGACCCTGGTCAGGCAAGGCAGCCAAGCAGGCCAGGTGAGCTTGGGGTAGAAGCGGGGAGGCTTCCAGAAACAGGAAACAAACTCCCTCCAGCTAGTGTCAGCTCCAGTGGGGGTGGGGCAGCTGGCTCTGATGTGTCCCTCTCTCTGAGAGGGAGACCCTGACGGTGGCACAGCACTGGTGCCCACCCTCCAGGTAGAGCGGGGAGATGGAGCGTGTCCACTGCCCCACGGCACCCCCACCCTGTCCAAGGGGTCCCACGGCTGGGGAAGGGGCTATCATGTGATTAAGGATGTGGGTGTGCTCATGAGGTCACCCCAGACTAGGAGATTGCTGGATGGGCACAAGCTTCCCAACCCGGGGAGGTTGAGGCAGGGGTGTGCCGTCTCACCCGTTTCGAGCAAAGTTGGCCCAGTACTTCATCGTCTTCCTGCTTAGCCGCTCCTCCTCCTCAGTGAATTTAACTGCAGAGAGGAAGGGGACATGTATCTTAGTCAGGATGGTCCACCTCAGCATCCCAGGGGGAGCTTGTCCATGGCCCCCCAGCCCTCGGTCCCCAGTCCCGCTTCTCTGCTTTTTCTCCCACTGCCCTCAGAAGCCAGTCCTCCCCTTTTCCAAACTTTCCCCTTAGCCCAGGCTCTGGCTGACTCCATCCTTCCTGGCCCTGAAGGCCCCTTCTCCCTTCTGTCACTGGGAGTCATTGAAGACACAAACATGTCCTTGAAACATCTGCGCTGCACCAGGCAGACACCCAAGTGTGGGGAGGGATGGAGGGAGCACAGGCCACAGTCTGAAGAGTCATGAATTCTAATCCTGACACAGCCTTTGGAGCTGTAAAATCTTGGACGCCTAATCTCATCCTGTCTCTGAGCCTCAGTTTCCTTATCTGGGCAGTGAGGACAATGAATCACCCCTCAGGGACCCAGCCAGGGACCCAGCCCACCTCCCGGGAAAGGAATAAGACTCACTGTAGTTGCCCCAGAAGAAATTTCCGAAAACAAAAGGAATCTCATCACCATGGTCTGCCTTCATGTGTGGTGGCTTGATGTTTTTGACCCAGCTGGGTTGATGCTGGAACTCATAGAAGTACACAGGGGCCCGGGAACCTGTGGGTGGACAGCCCGTGACACAGTGGCCCCTCCCCTGAAGACTTCTTGCCTCACCCATGCGGATAAGATACCCAGGTCCAATGCTGACTGGAATCTGGACAGTGGGGTGTGGAGCCCCAGGCTGGGGCAGGAGCAGAGGAAGAGACGGGATAAATCATGGCCTTGGACTTCTTAGCTGTATCATCTTGGGCAAGTCACTGAAAGTCCCTAACTTCAATTTCCTCATCTGTGAAACGGGGAAATGTCTGTCTCTTGGGCTAGCCATGAGGATTTACTGCAGTGATGGACCTCAAGTGTCCCAGGGGCCCAAAAAAAATGAGTGGGGACCCGGACAGCAGCAGGTCTCACCTGGGACCCACAGCCCTGAGTTGTACCCCTGCCAGTCAGGCCTTAGGTCCAAATATACTCACGCTGAAAATGTGCTACTTGGAGTGCAGGGATCACGAACATGGAGTCTGCCATCATCTCCTCGAACTGGGCTTGGAGGCTCTGGGGCTCCCCATTGTCCCCAACGTACTCTTCCATCAGCAGGTCACCAAATGTAGGCGGCAACATCTACCCCAGGTGGATCAGGAAGAGGCAGGTTAGGCTGGATGTCAGGGGCAGGGAGGAGGTGGCCTCGGGCTTGGGGAGATGGACCGTGAGATGGAACTGGAAGGGGGAGCAGAGGTGAGGCTCTGAGGTGACCCTACCCCCAAGCACACACATACTTGGGCCTTTGCTCATGGGGGTCACTACATAGGCAGGGTATCTGGGGGTTGAATTTCCCCTGCCTCAGGACAGGAGACGAGCCCCTCTCCATTGGCGAGGGACCCCAGGAGCCTTACCGTCAGTGTTAACACTTCCTGCAGAACAGCCTGGAAGGCCTCTCTGTCCATTTCCTTCTGAGTGTCATAGATACCCATGACCTGGGTGGCCAAGAGAGAGTCTGTAGTTGGGGATAGGATGAGCCTGGAACTACGAAGCCCTGAACACTCCCCACTACCAAATGGGCTCCCCAGGCACTTGAGGGCTTGGGTTGGGCCTCACTTTGGGGATGATCCAACCGAATTCATCATTGTTAACACCAATGATGCTGGGGACAGGTTGAAAGTCGGCAGAGGCCAGCAGCTCCTGGGGATGCCTGGGCAGGAAGACCCCATCCACCACTCCAGGGATCGTCTTGAAAGGCTGAGGGGAAATGCAAGGTCAGGGAACAAGGTCAGGTCCCAGACATCTTCCAATTCCCTCTGAGTACCTTCCACTCCTTCCCGATTCATCCCCGGATGCTCATATCCACCCCAGGAGATCAATGTTTGGCTCAGCATGCACCGACATTCAGTCCCCAACCAGGGCTATGACACCCAGGCAGGCAAATGAGATAATGTGCCCAGGGGATATGAGGGCCATGCAGGCCTGCCAGCCCCATGCCTATTGCACCCCTTCCTCTACACCTACATCTGTTTAGACCGACCTTGTTAATTGCAAGAATCTCCTCTTTACTCTTGCCCCGCAGGCAGTTCACCAGGGCCTCAGAGTCAGCTTGGTCACAGGCTGACAGGTTGGCCACCACCTGCAAAGGGACCAGGAAGGGGCTGGCTCATCCTTCCAGGTAGAGGACAGGAGTTTTCCCAAGGCCCTGGCAGGGGGCAGGGGCACCCCAAATCTCACAGGGTACTGCATGTGAATTCCTGCAGTTCTGACACTGTTCCAACTCAGAAGTCGCAGATATAGGGGACCATCCCATCAGCCTAGATGGTTCTCCTCATGATGGGGATCCCTAGGGTGACAACTTTGCACAGAGGCCACAGAACAAACTTGGCCTCTGCAATGGCAGAAGGATGTGCATTCTGACCCTGGAGCCCCCCAGGTAGGTGGAAGCTCCTGGGGCATGCTCCCCAATGGTCCTTGTCATCCCCACTTAACAGACAGAAGGGGAGGTAGCAGGCCTAGGCCTCTGCAGCTGAGGGCACTCACCGTGGAGATAACATCAGCTGAGCTGGCAATGAGGCCAGGCAGCAGGGCCACGCCACTCTCCATGATGGCCCCATGGAAGAGTCCTTGGGATATGGGGGACACAACAAGTGAAGACACACTCGTGCCACCCGCAGACTCGCCAAAAATGGTGACACGGTCAGGGTTGCCTCCAAAGTGGGCGATATTCTGCTGGACCCAGCGTAGTGCGGCCACTTGGTCCAGGTAGCCCCAGTTGCCGGTTGCATGCTTGTCTCCAGTGCTGAGAAGTAGCAGGGACAGGGATGACAGGGCCGTCCTGGCCCCGCTTAGCCCTCATTGCCCAGCCCAGCCCTAGTCTCACCTGAAGAAGCCCAGGACACCCAGGCGGTACTGGATGGTGACCACCACCACGTCCTCAAAGGCGGCCAGCATGGAACCATCATACATGGAAGCCATGCCAATAACAAGCGCACCACCGTGGATCCACACCATCACCTGGGGAAATCAAGGCAGCTACCACGATGCTCCAACCCAGCCTGAACCCCACCAGGGCCACTACCTAAACCAACCAGTGCTTTGCCTCTGTCTACCTCCCCATTAGAACTCCAGCACAAATTCATTACATGGGCCAATTGTTAAGTATCCAAGATCTATCAGGAAGCCCAGCCCCTGTATCAAAGCCTGGTTTCATCAGCCCCAGAAAACTCACCGAAGTGGAAAGAAAAGGGGCGTCTCCCTGACAGCTCCACATGAACATTAATAAAAAATGTCCTTAGCCTGAACCACATAGTGAGACCCCCTTTCAACAGAAAATGTTTTAAAAATTAGCAAGGCATGGTGGCATAGGCCTGCAGTCCCAGGTACTCGGTAGGTTGAGGTGGGAGGATCACCCTGGAATTCGAGGTTATAGAGACCTATGTTCATGCCACTGCATTCTAGCCTGTGCAACAGAGCATGATGCCATCTCTAACAAAAAAAGTTTTTGTGGCTAGGCACGGTGGCCACGCCTGTCATCCCAGCACTTTGGGAGGCTGAGGCAGGCGGATCACAAGGTCAGTAGATCAAGACCTTCCTGGCTAACACGGTGAAACCCCGTCTCTACTAAAAAATACAAAAATAATTAGCCTTGCTTGGTGACCAGTGCCTGTAGTCCCAGCTACTCAGGAGGCTGGGGCAGGAGAATGGCATGAACCCAGAGGCGGAGCTTGCAATGAGCCGAGATTACACCACTGCACTCCAGCCTGGGCAACAGAGTGAGACTCCGTCTCAAAAAAAAAAAAAAAAGTTTTTGTGAGTGCCCATTCTCATAGACCCAACAGATTATCCATGGCTGGGGTTCTTGGTCACCTCAAGGTGCAGCCCTTGGGCACTTAGGTGGATCTCCTGGGCATGAGTTGGCTGGGTGAGTCCTGGGTCCAGCCCAGAGCCAGAGCCTTTGACCTCTGGGAGCAGCCAGAACTCTGTGACCTCATGCCCAGGGGCCAGCGGCCCAGCCTGGGTAAGGAGCATTTCTCAGACCTGACAGTGAGAAGTTTCTCAGCACAGTCCACTCTGCAGCAGGGCCTGAGCTAATATTGTCCTTTCCAGCTTCTTGCAGAAGAACTGTCCTCCAACTCCCAGTGAACTGTGGCCTGACACTCACCGGTAGGTTAGAGCCTTCGTGGCTGTAGGCCGGCGTGTAGATGCTGAGGTACAGGCAGTCCTCGGACATGGGGACCAAAGGGGTGGTCACATTGAACTGGCTATAAAATTCTGACTCCAGTGTAGTGAGGTCCTGCAGACACCTAGTAAGCAGGGCAAATAATCAGTCCAGGGGCCAGGCTGTGGCCAAAACCAGACCCTGGGTTCAGCTGTGCCCCCAACCACCCTCAGCCCCTCTCACAATACCCTGCCCACACATGATCCCTCCCAAAAATCCCTTCCCACCAAGTTACAGGCCACAGGCTCTGGGGAAGCTGGGAGGGAGCTTGGACTTCCAGGGAGGCCTCCAGGTTATTGAGGACCTTGGGTATCATTCCTCCCGACACCGGAAACCTTGACTCTCAGGGGTTTCTCTGAGAACCATTGGCTGCATGTGTTGACATTCACCACTATATCGCTGTACCCCCTCAGGCCTGGGACAGGGGAATAGCCCACACATGTGTGCTACATGAGTGAATGGATGTTAATTTCTCATGAGAAGGGCAGTGGGATGTCCCTCATCCCAAGTCTAAACTCTCAAAAACTCATCATTCCCACATGGCCTCCAGTTGGAAAAATATACACGTCTCTTGGCCAATGGCTCCTGGCCCAGTCGGTGGACACAGTGACTGTGGAGAGTGCGGGTCCCCAGAAAGCTACCTCTACTGTTCTCTTCAGCTATTTGCAACATCTGCCACTAGAGTTAGGGGCTCCTACAAGGTTCATAGAGCTACATCGAAACTTTCCCAGAGACACCTGCCACTGGTGGCAGAGAAAGCTTGGCATAACCAGAATCTGGGGAGATCTGTGTCTCTGCCCCTCCCTTCAGCACCTGGAGCCAATGTCTCCCGAATGCCAAGCTTTAAGCCAGGAGTCTGAGAAGTTATTTGGCCCTCCTGAGCCTCAGCATGGTCATTGACAAAATGCACGTGGGAATCCACGAAACTCAGAAGGAAAACTGGCTGTGGGGGGTTAGGTGAAATGACAATTGCAGCCTAGCTGAGCTCAGAGCACCCCCATCCCTGCCCCAGGGCATGGAGTTCCCTGGACCCCTGGTAGAGCTTACATGGCCGGATGGGTGGTTCCATCTCTCACACCACTCCAAGATTCAGGGGGCTCAGGGGGTGCAAATCGCAGCAGACCTAGAGGTGGCTTGGCAAAGGGAATTCCCAGGAAGGTATGGACCCCAGTATCGGCGCCCCTGACATGGACAAGACTCCCCAGCACCTGGCCCGTGTGTGTGGTCCGGATGGGACTGGCAGAGTCCTGGCCTGTGGGCAGAGAGACAGACATCACGGTTGGGTTTGACCAATCAGCTGCCCTCCCAGACTGTTGGTATTGCTGCCTCCTTGCCACCCTCAGCTCAGCTCAAGGGATCCTGATATAAACACAGGCTTTACGAACTTCCTGCCTGTAACACTCCCTTCCCGCTCTGCCTTCCTGGGCCTGTCTCCATCCCACCAGGCTGAGGCTTCTTGGGGCCTGGCACCATCAATCAGCCCTAAGACCTTCAAACAAAGGGTCACATGCCCTTGATGGGACTAGAGTGTCCTTTCAACTGTGTGCCAGGTCATGTGACAGTAGGATGATGGTGGGAATTGAGCAGGCATGTTTCCTGTCCTCAGGGATATCATGCCCAAGGTGGCAAGAAATGACATAAAGAAAGCATCCTCCAAACCATCAGTGATGTTGGTGAAAAGAGCTACAAGAGAGAAGCGTGACTGTGGCTGGGACATAAAAAGCACAGAGGCTGGCTTGGGGACTCTAGTGGGACTCTGTCTCTGCAAAAAAAATGAAGAAAATAAACTAGCTGTGTGTGGTGGCACATGCCTGTAGTGCCAGCTACTTGTCAGGCTGAGGTGGGAGGATTTCTTAAGCTTGGGAGGTTGTGGCTACAGTGAGCCATCATCATGTCACTGCACTCCATCCTGGGTGACAGAGTGAAAACCTGTCTCAAAACAAAAACAAACAAACAAAAGACAGCCTATCTGCTGTGGGGATCAGGGAGGGAGGAAGTGATTGAAAATCACCTAACAGAGAACGTCAGTCCTCTTAATAGATAAAGAATTTCTACAAACAAAGAATATGCCAACCACGCAAAAACAAAGTAGTATAAGAATATGTTTAGAATAAGCAATACAAATCAGTCTCTCTCAAATAAAGAGAGCTTTACCTCATTCATAGTAAGAGAAATGCACATTGAATTCTCACTGTGATGTCAACCACTCATTTTGTGGTATCACAAAAAGCAAGACAATCAGACGTTACATATTTTCTTTCAGAAGTACACAGCACCACATGTAAAGTAGTCCTCCAAAAAACAAAACAAAATAAAACCTAAAACCCAAATCTTATTATGCCTCTAGAATATAAATACAAGTTTACATGGTAGACAAGGGACAGAAGAACAGTTACAAGACACCACTGGGATACAATCAGCAAAACCTAAATGGTGGCATCCTCTCCCACCCTGCGGGAGTGCACCATGGGGCAGGGGGAGTATGGACTCCACCTGGGCGGATTAAATTAGGAAAGGGTTGGGAGAGACAGTCATATCATAGACTTAGGAGAGTTTCAGGTAACAGGACCAAAGGCAGAAACAATCCTGGAGCTTCTGATAAGGGCCGGGAGAAGCCTGGCAGGCACACAGAGCCATCACCTTTGCCCTGGAAACCAAGTTGTACCTTTGCCCAGGATGAGATAAATAGTGTGAGGGACACCACAGCTCTTTGGCTGTTTTCTGTTGAAAAAGATATTTGCTTTTTCACCCAGGCTGGAGTGCAGTAGTGTGATGAAGGCTCACTGCAGCCTCAACCTCCCCTGCTAGAGTGATCCTCCCACCTCAGCCTCCCAGGTAGTTGGGACTACAGGTCACAGGCCACCACAGCCCACTAATTTCTTTAAATATTTTGTACACACCGAGTCTCACTATATTGCCCAGGATGGCCTCCAACTCCTGGGCTCAAACGATTCTCCCCCTCGGCCTTCCAAAGTGCTGGGATTGCAAGCGTGAGCCAATCACTCCCAGCCACTGCAGCCTTTTGGATTCCCTTTGGGATTTGGCCGCTGGGGACTTCTGTTCCCCAGGGACCACTAATCTTGTCTGAGGCCCCTTTGGAGGGGTCAGGGCGCCCCCCTGGCCAAGGACGCCACACACTCAGAGCCAGATGCTGCGAGAAGCTGTTATTGTTATTATCGGCCGGCAGCACTGGCTACGGCCACAATCATAAGAGGGAAACGGACTGAATCCCCGCACCCTCAATCCCTCACCCACTCAGACCCAGGGCTGCCGACCCGGCCTGGCATGTCCCGGCACTCCTGGGTCCCCTGTACTCTGCTGGTTCCTCGCTGTGGTGTCCCGCAGCCAGACCCTTTCTGCGCTTCTAGGAGCCCACCTCGGGCGCCTGGGAGGCATCGCGTGGGGCTCACGAGTTCCACGCTGTCACCTACACCAGCTCCCACCTCCCAGGCACCTTCCCTCCCGCACTGTGAGGTTCTGCCTCCGCGGCATTTGGCAGATCTGAGCCCGGTCCCTGTCGCCCCTCCGCGGGAGCCTCACCCTGGCCGCGGACTAGAAGCAGCAGGAGCCCGCAGGCCACCGCACTCAGCCGCGCCCGAAGTCGATGCAGCCGCATGGTCGGTTCACTGGTCTCGGTTCGCTGTCCGCGGACAGGCTGCTGTTCACCCAGAGGCTGCCCGGGTCGTTCCAGCCGTGGATCAGTGCCTCGCCCAGCCTCGGAGTTTGGACTGGGCAGGGAGTGGGTGGGGTGCGCTGGCTTTGCGGGGAAAGGTGGGTCTGGTAGGAGAGCAGGACTGAGCAGTCATAGATGGGTGGGGATCTAGTGGCAGGCAGGGCCAGGCACGGCCACTTTCCTTCTGCCCGGGCCCCTTTGGCATCCTCGGAACGGGCTGCGCTGCTTCTACAGCCCCTCCGCGATCCAGGGAATCCTCTCCTCAAACCTGTCCTTGTCCACAGAGCCGATGAGCGTGCAGGAGGATCCATAAGAGGGAGCAATAAACTAGAATTGGAGAACCCAGGAGGGCTTCTCTGAGGAGGTGCAAGTTCAGGATTCCCACAGATGGAGAAATGGGAAGGAATTTGATTGGGATGAAGGAGCTTGAGCAAAGGCAGGGAGGCCTGATGGCAACTCCTCCTTGCTGTCAGGACTCAGTTTCCTGGGTCCCCCTAAGGAAGGAGACCACTACTACTCCTGCTGCCCTCCTCCCCCCGCCTTGCCTAGTTCACAAGACAGGAGGAAAGTGAGAAAGAAATAAAAATAAGATAAATAGCCAGACAACCTTGGCACCACCACCCGGCCCTAGGAGTTAAACAAAGTAATAATAATAACATCAACCCCAGGCCTAAACTACTTGTACTATCTGTAAATTTCAGACACTGCATGAAAAAAGCATTGTAAAACTTTTTGTTCTGTTGGCTGATGCATGTAGCCCCCAGTCACGTTTCCCACACCTGCTCGATTTATCACGACCCTTTCATGTGGACCCCTTAAAGTTGTAAGCCTTTAAAAAGGCCAAATATTTCTTTCTCTGGGAGCTCGGCTCTTAAGACGCGAGTCTGCCATCGCTCCCGGCCGAATAAAAAACCTCTTCCTTCTTTACTCCAGCGTCTGAGGAGTTTTGTCTGCGGCTCATCCTGCTACGGTGGAATCACGACTCACTGTGGCCTTGACCTCCCAGGCTCACTGATTCGCTGGCCTTAGCCTCCTGAGTAACTGAGACTACAGATGTGTGCCACCACATCCAAATAATTTTGGTGGTTTTTTTTTGTAGAGATGGCATTTCTCCATGCTGCCCAGGCTGGTCTCGAATTCCTGGGCTCAAGCTCAGGAGGCCCACCCCAGCCTCCAAAAGTGCTGCGATTACAGGCGTGAGCCACCGCACCTGGCCTAACCGGTAATATTTATTTATTTATTTATTTATTTGTTTGTTTATTTTACTTTTGAGGCAGGGTCTCTCTCTGTTGCCCAGACTGGAATGCAGTGGTGCAATCTCGGCTCACTGCAACCTCTGCCTCCTGGGTTCAAGTGATTCTTGTGTCTCAGCCTCCCGGGTAGCTGACATTCTAGGTGTGCACCACAAAGCCTGGCTAATTTTTGTATTTTTAGTAGAGACAGGGTTTCACCATGTTGGCCAGGCTCGTCTCAAACTCCTGGCCTCAAATGATCCACCCTCTTCGGCTTCCCAAAGTGCTGGGATTATAGGTGTGGGCCATTGCGCCTAGCCTAGCTGGTAGTAGTTTTGCTATAGCAGCTGAATGGATTAAGACACTAGGATTCTGGTATCCAGGTTCCCTACTGGCCACTCACAGATACAGGATCACTTGGGGCTTGTGGAGAGGTAGATAGAGGCTTTTTTATAATTTATTTTTATTTTTTCAGACCTCTCACGGATGAACAGACATAGGCTTCTCACGCTCAGGTGTGGGCAACATTCTTCAAACACCTCCCTCAAAGTGGGAAAGGCCTGGGGGCTCAGAGGAGAAAAGAGAGAAGGCAGGGAGAAGGTGGAGGTGAGGGAGGGAGGATGGGGCCCAGTGCTCAGTGGGGTGTTGGGGAGGGTGGGTTTCCACTGGAGTTTGCCCACCCACAGCTCAGTGGTGGGATCTATCGAGTGTGTCTAACATGACAGGACGCGTGGCAGGTTTGGTAACTGACATCATGCAGTAGCTTCTTCTAGTCTCTCGCTCTCTTTTTTTTTTTCAAACGCAGTCTTGCTCTTCTTGCTGAGGCTGGAGTACAGTGGCACAATCTTGGCTCACTGCAACCTCTGCCTCCCAGGTTCAAGTGATTCTCCTGCCTGCCTCAGCCTCCTGAGTAGCTGGGATTACAGGTGTGCACCACTGCGCCCGTCTAATTTTTGTATTTTTCATAGAGATGCGGTTTTACCATGTTGGCCAGGCTGGTCTCAAACTCCTGTCCTCAGGAGATCTGCCCACCTTGACTTCCCAAAAGTGCTGGGATTATGGCATGAACCACAGTGCCTGGCCTATTATTCGTTTTTTGTTTTTATTTTTCTCAGAATTTTTTTTCCTTATATTTTGTTTTCTTTGCTTTTTAAAAATCTTTTGTACTTGTCACTGACTTGAAGCTCAAAACTTTCCTATTTAGTTTCTAATCTCTCTCTCTTTTTTTTTTTGAGAAGGGGTCTCACTGTATTGCCCTGGCTGGTCTCAAACTTCTGGCCTCAAGCCATCCTCCCATCACAGCCTCCCCAATAGCTGGGATTACATATATGAGCCCTCATGCCTGAGGAAGTTCTTATAAATGCTTTCTGAATGGATGGACGGAAGAATGAATGAATGGCTACGTGAATGAAGGAATCAAGTTCTTTCTCCTCAGTGGGTGTGTGTGGGCACAGCAGGCTGACACTCGCCTGTAAGCGAGCCCAACCCCTCCTCCCTGGCACAGGGAGCTACAGCTCTGTATGTTTCTCTTCAGGCTCCTCGAGCTCCTGGATCTTCTGCTGGGGCAGCGCCTTCTTCCAGAACTGGAACCTGTGGGCCTTCAGAGCCCGGCCCACTGCAGGCTGTAGGTTCAGCTGCAGGTATTGCTCCTGCTGGTCGAACAGCGGCCAGTGTGGCAGACCCTCGCCGTTGGGGTTCCTGTAGACATGCCGTCCCAGCAGGGCGATACGAGGGTCATTCTGAGCCCCCGGAGCCCAGACCTGAGCACCTGGAGTCTGGTCAGGCAAGGCAGCCAAGCAGGCCAGGTGGGCTTGGGGAGTGAGGGGGGCGTCTTCCAGAAACAGGAAACAAATTCCCTCCAGCTAGTGTCAGCTCTAGTGGGGGCAGGGCGGCTGGCTCTGATGTGTCCCTCTCTCTGAGAGGGAGACCCTGACGGTGGCACAGCACTGGTGCCCACTCTCCAGGTAGAGCAGGGAGATGGAGTGTGTCCACTGCCCCACAGCATCGCCACCCTGTCCAAGGGGTCCCGCGGCTGGGGAAGGGGCTATCATGTGATTCAGCTGCAAGTGTGCTCATGAGGTCACCCCAGTCTAGGAGATTGCTGGATGGGCACAAGCCCCCCAACCTGGGGAGGTTGAGGCAGGAGTGTGCTGTCTCACCCGTTTCGAGCAAAGTTGGCCCAGTACTTCATCGTCTTCCTGCTTAGCCGCTCCTCCTCCTCAGTGAATTTAACTGCAGAGAGGAAGGGGACATGTGTCTTGGTCGGGATGGTCCACCTCTACATCCCAGGTGGAGCTTGTCCATGGCCCCCCAGCACTCGGTCCCCAATCCCGTTTCTCTGCTTTTTCTCCCACTGCCCTCAGAAGCCAGTCCTCCCCTTTTCCAAACTTTCCCTTTAGCCCAGGCTCTGGCTGACTCCATCATGGGCACCTTCCCGGCCCTGAAGGCCCCTTCTTCCTTCTGTCACTGGCAGTCATTGAAGAAACAAACGTCCTGAAAACCTGCTCTGCACCAGGCAGACACCCAAGGGCAGGGAGGGACGGAGGGAGCACAGGCCACAGTCTGAAGAGTCATAAATTCTAATCCTGGCACAGCCTTTGGAGCTGTAACATCTTGGACACCTGATCTCATCCTATCTCTGAGCCTCAGTTTCCTTATCTGGGCAGTGAGGACAATGAATCACCCCTCAGGGACCCAGCCAGGGACCCAGCCCACCTCCCGGGAAAGGAAGAAGACTCACCATAGTTGCCCCAGAAGAAAGTTCCGAAAACAAAAGGAAGCTCATCACCATGGTTTGCCTTCACGTGCGGCGGCCTGATGTTCTTGACCCAGCTAGGCTGATGCTGGAACTCATAGAAGTACACAGGGGCCCGGGAACCTGTGGGTGGACAGCTCGTGACACAGTGGCCCCTCCCCTGAAGCCTTCTTGCCTCACCCATGCGGATAAGATACCCAGGTCCAATGCTGACTGGAATCTGGACAGTGGGGTGTGGAGCCCCAGGCTGGGGCAGGAGCAGAGGAAGAGGCGGGATAAATCATGGCCCGGACTTCTTAGCTGTATCATCTTGGGAAAGTCACTGAAGGTCCCTAACTTCAATTTCCTCATCTGTGAAACGGGGAAATGTCTGTCTCTTGGGCTAGCCATGAGGATTTACTGCAGTGATGGACCTCAAGTGTCCGCGGAACCCAATAAACATGAGTGGGACCCGGATAGCAGCAGGTCTCACCTAGGACCCACAGCCCTGAACTGTACCCCTGCCAGTCAGGCCTTAGGTTCAAATATACTCACGCTGAAAATGTGCTACTTGGAGTGCAGGGATCACGAACATGGAGTCTGCCATCATCTCCTCGAACTGGGCTTGGAGGTTCTGGGGCTCCCCATTGTCCCCAATGTACTCCTCCATCAGCAGGTCACTAAATGTAGGAGGCAACATCTACCCCAGGTGGATCAGGAAGAGGCAGGTTAGGCTGGATGTCAGGGGCAGGGAGGAAGTGGCCTCGGGCTTGGGGAGATGGACCGTGAGATGGAACTGGAAGAGGGAACAGAGGCGAGGCTCTGAGGTGACCCCACTCCCAAACACACACACACTCGGGCCTTTGCTCATGGGGGTCACTGCATAGGCAGGGTATCTGGGGGTTGAATTTCCTCTGCCTCAGGACAGGAGAGGAGCCTTTCTCTGTTGGCGAGGAACCCCAGGAGCCTTACCATCAGCGTTAACATTTTTTGCAGAACAGCCTGGAAGGCCTCTCTGTCCATTTCCTTCTGAGTGTCATAGATACTTGTGTCCTGGGTGGCCGGGAGAGAGTCTATAGTTGGGGATGGGATGAGCCTGGAGCTATGAAGCCCTGAACACTCCCCACTACCAGATGGGCTCCCCAGGCACTTGACAGCTTGGGTTGGGCCTCACACTGGGGTTGATCCAGCCGAATTCATCATTGTTGACACCAATGATGCTGGGGACAGGTTGAAACTCGGCAGAGGCCAGCAGCTCCTGGGGGTGCCTGGGCAGGAAGATCCCATCCACCACTCCGGGGATCATCATGTTGAAAGGCTGAGGGGAAATGCAAGGTCAGGGAAGAAGGTTGGGTCCCAGACATCTTCCAATGCCTTCTGAGTACCTTCCACTCCTTCCCGGTTCATCCGCGGATGCTCATATCCAATCAATGCCTGGCTCGGGCATGCACCAACCTTCAGTCTCCACCCAGGGCTATGATACCCAGGCAGGCAAATAAGGTAATGTGCCCAGGGAATATGAGGACCATGCAGACCTGCCAGCCCCATGTCTCTTGCACCCCTTCCTCTACACCCACATCCGTTTAGACCAACCTTGTTAATTGCAAGAATCTCCTCTTTACTCTTGCCCCTCAGGCAGCCCACTAGGGCCTCAGAGTCAACTTGACCACAGGCTGACAGATTGGCCACCACCTGCAAAGGGAGCAGGCAGGGGCTGGCTCATCCTTCTGAGTAGAGAAGAGGAGTTTGCCCAAGGCCCTGGCCAAGAACAGGGACACCCCAAATCTCACAGGGTACTGCGTATGAATTCCTGCAGTTCTGACACTGTTCCAACTCAGAAGTTGCAGACATAGGAGCCATCCCATCTGCCTAGATGGTTCTCCTCATGATAGGGATCCCTAGGGTGACAACTTTGCACAGAGGCCACAGAACAAACTTGGCCTCTCCAATGGCAGAAGGATGTGCATTCTGACCCTGGAGCCCCCCAGCAATTCCAAGGTAGGCGGCAGCTCCTGGGGCATGCTCTCCCATGGCCCTTGTCATCCCCACTTAACAGACAGAAGGGGAGGTAGCAGGCCTAGGCCTTCACAGCTGAGGGCACTCACCGTGGAGATAACATCAGCTGAGCTGGCAATGAGGCAGGGCATGAGGGCCACGCCACTCTCCATGATGGCCCCATGGAAGAGTCCTTGGGACATGGGGGACACAACAAGTGAAGACACACTTGTGCCACCCGCAGACTCGCCAAAAATGGTGACACGGTCAGGGTTGCCTCCAAAGTGGGCAATATTCTGCCGGACCCAGCGTAGTGCGGCCACTTGGTCCAGGTAGCCCCAGTTGCCAGTTGCATGCTTGTCTCCAGTGCTGAGAAGTAGCATGGACAGGGATCACAGGGCTGCCCTGGCCCTGCTCAGCCCCCATGGCCCAGCCCAGCCCTAGTCTCACCTGAAGAAGCCCAGGACACCCAGGCGGTACTGGATGGTGACCACCACCACGTCCTCAAAGGCAGCCAGCATGGAACCGTCATACATGGAAGCCATGCCAAAAGCAAGCCCACCACCGTGGATCCACACCATCACCTGGGGAAATCAAGGCAGCTACCACGATGCTCCAACCCAGCCAGAACCCCACCAGGGCCACTACCTAGACCAACCAGTGCTTTGCCTCTGCCTACCTCCCCATTAGAACTCCAGCACAAATTCATTATGTGAGTCACAGACTAGGTACCCAGGATCTATCAGGAAGACCAGGCCTCACATCTTTTGGACTGACCTCTCGTATCAAAGCCTGGTTTCATTTGTCCCAGAAGACACCAAAGTGGAAAGAAAAGGGGCGTCTCCCTGACGGCTCCACATGAACATTAATCAAAAATGTCCTTAGCCTGAACCACATAGTGAGACCCCCTTTCAAGAGAAAATGTTTTAAAAATTAGCCATTCATGGTGGCATAGGCCTGCAATCCCATCTTCTCGGGAGGCTGAGATGGGAGGATCGTCCAGGAATTTGAGGCTACAGAGACCTACGTTCATGCCACTGCATTCTAGCCTGGGAAACAGAGCATGATACCACCTCTAACAAATAAAGTTTTGTGAGTGCCCATTCTCATAGGCCCAACAGATTATCTATGGCTGGGATTCTTGGTAACCTCAAGGTGCAGCCCTTGGGCACTTGAGTGGATGTCCTGGGTGTGAGTTGGCTGGGTGAGTCCTGGGTCCAGCCCAGAGCCACAGCCTTTGACCTCTCGGAGCAGCCAGAACTCTGTGACCTCATGCCCAGGGGCCAGCTGCCCAGCCTGGGTAAGGAGCATTTCTTGGACCTGACAGTGAGAAGTTTCTCAGTATGGTCCACTCTGCAGCAGGGCCTGACCTAATATTGTCCTTTCCAGCTTCTTGCAGAACTGTCATCCAACCCCCAGTGAACTGTGGCCTGACACTCACTGGTAGGTTAGAGCCTTCGTGGCTGTAGGCCGGCGTGTAGATGCTGAGGTACAGGCAGTCCTCAGACATGGAGATGGAAGGGATGGTCACATTGACTTGGCTCTGAACCTCTGAATCCATTGTGGTGAGGTCCTGAAGACACCTGGTAACCAGAGCAAACAATCAGTCCAGCGGCCACATCACGACCAAAACCAGACCCTGGGTTCAGATGTTCCCCCAACCACCCTCAGCCCCTTCTCACAATATTCTGCTCACACATGATCCCTCCTAAAAATCCCTTCCCACCAAGTTACAGGCCACAGGTTCTGGGGAAGCTGGGAGGGAGCTTGGACTTCCAGGGAGGTCTCGAGGTCATTGAGGACCTTGGGTATCATTCCTCCCAACATTGGAAACCTTGACTCTCAGGGGTTTCTCTGAGAACCATTGGCTGCATGTGTTGACATTCACCACTATATCGCTGTACCCCCTCAGGCCTGGGACAGGGGAATAGCCCACACATGTGTGCTACATGAGTGAATGGATGTTAATTTCTCATGAGAAGGGCAGTGGGATGTCCCTCATCCCAAGTCTAAACTCTCAAAAACTCATCATTCCCACATGGCCTCCAGTTGGAAAAATATACACGTCTCTTGGCCAATGGCTCCTGGCCCTGTCGGTGGACACAGTGACCAAGTGCGGGTCCCCAGAAAGTTACCACTACTGTTCTCTTCAGCTATTTGCAACATCTGCCACTAGAGTTAGGGGCTCCTACAAGGTTCATAGAGCTACATCGAAACTTTCCCAGAGACACCTGCCACTGGTGGCAGAGAAAGCTTGGCATAACCAGAATCTGGGGAGATCTGTGTCTCTGCCCCTCCCTTCAGCACCTGGAGCCAATGTCTCCCGAATGCCAAGCCTTGAGCCAGGAGTCTGAGAAGTTATTCACCCTCCCGAACCTCAGCATGCTCATTGGAAAAATGCACGTGGGAATCCACGAAACTCAGAAGAAAAACTGGCTGTGGGGGTTTAGGTGACATGACAATTGCAGCCTAGCTGAGCTTAGAGCACCTCCACCCCTGCCCCAGGGCTTGGAGTTCCCTGGACCCCTGGGAGAGCTTACACATCCGGATGGGTGGTTCCATCCCTCACACCACTCCAAGATTCAGGGGGTTCAGGGGGTGCAAATCGCAGCGGACCTAGAGGTGGCTTGGCAAAGGGAATTCCCAGGAAGGTATGGATCCCCGCATCAGCGCTCTTCACATGGACAAGACTCCCCAGCACCTGGCCCGTGTGTGTGGTCCGGATGGGACTGGCAGAGTCCTGGCCTGTGGGCAGAGAGACAGATATCACAGTTGGGTCTGTCCAATCGGTTGCTCTATAGACTGTTGGTATTGCTGCCTCCTTGCCATCCTCAGCTCACCTCAAGGGATCCTGATCTATAAACACAGGCTTTACAAACTTCCTGCCTGTAACACTCCCTTCCCGCTCTGCCTTCCTGGGCCTGTCTCCATCCCACCAGGCTGAGGCTTCTTGGGGCCCGGCATCATCATTCAGCCCTAGGACCTTCAAACAAAGGGTCACATGCCCTTGTTGGGACTAGAGTGTCCTTTCAACTGTGTGCCATGTCATGTGACAGTAGGATGATGGTGGGAATTGGGCAGGCAAGGTTCCTGTCCTCAGGGATGTCATGTCCAAGGTGGCAAGAAATGACATAAATAAAGCATCCTCCAAACCATGAGTGATGTTGGTGAAAAGAGCTACAAGAGAGAAGTATGGCTGTGGCTGGGATATAGAAAGCACAACGGCTGGCTTGGGGACCCTAGTGGGACTCTGTCTCTGCAAAAAAATCAAGAAAATAAATTAGCAGGGCGAGGTAGCGCATGCCTGTAGTCCCAGCTATTTGGCAAACTGAGGTGGGAAGATTGTATAAGCCTGGGAGGTTGAGGCTACACTGAGCCGTGATCGGGTCACTGCACTCCAGCCTGGGTGACAGAGTGAGAACCTGTCTCAAAAAAAAAAAAAAAAAAAAAAGCTGCCTGTCTGCTGTGGGGATCAAGGAGGGAGGGTAGCCCTCCAAAAGCAAAACAAAATAAAACCTAAAACCCAAATCTGATTATGCCTCTAAAATATAAATACAAGTTTAGAGGGAAGACAGGGGACAGAAGAACAGTTACAAGACACCACTGGGATGCAATCAGCAAAACCTAAATGGTGGGATCCTCTCCAGAACAAATAAAGTGGTCTCTTCAACATGCAATAAAATTTAGAAAGAAAATAAAAGAGAGGCAGAGGGTAAATCTGAAGACTGAAAGAGATTCAAGAAGCACATAAAAATGACACATAATAAGAAGTGTTGGTAAGGATGTGGAAAACTTAGAACTTTCATACATTGCCGTTGGGAAGGTAAAATGGTGCAGCTGCTTTGGAAAACAGTTTGGCAGTTTTTCTGAGATTAAACATAGAATTGCCATATGACTCAACAATTCCACTCCTAAGTATAAAATCAAGAGAATTGGCCAGGCATGGAGGCTCACACCTGTAATCCCATCACTTTGGGAGGTCAAGGTGGGTGGATCAACTGAGGTCGGGAGTGCGAAACCAGCCTGGTCAACATGTGAAACCCTGTCTCTACTAAAAATAGAAAAATTACCATGCGTGGTGGCGAGTGCCTATAATTCCAGCTACTTGGGAGGCTGAGGCATGAGGATCCCTTGAACCTGGAGATGTAGGTTGCAGTGAGCCTGGGTGACAAAGTGAGATTCCATCTCAAAAAAAAAAAAAAAAAACAAACTACCAATTTGCAAAGTATGAACCTTATTTAATCCTGATTTATTTTTTAAAAACTTGTATTAATACAAGTATCATTTATAAACATTAAAGAACATTTGACTATATATTTGATTAAATTGAGAACATATTATGTTGTGGAAATACACAAGTACATATATATATGTTTCTTTTGTTTTAGTAGGACATGATGAAAAATTTACAGATGAGATGATATCTGGGATTTGTTTCAAATAACGGTGCAGGGGGGAGGTGGCCATCCAGAAAACACCCGGTTATATTCAACCTGAGAAAGCTGATTTAAAACAAAAACAAAAACAAGATCTTTGTCATTGCTGAAGGTGGACAACGGGTACGCTGGATTTGGTACATTACTCTTTCTACCTGAGACTTGGCTCATCCCTTGGTGCTGTGCAGCCCTCAAGCAGCCTTGACCCTCTCTGTGCCTCAGGGAGGTTCACCTGCTGTAGTTATTCCCACCAGCTCCCACCTGCCTGGCACCTTCCCTTTTGGAATCTCAGGTTCTGCTATGTAGGATCTGAGCCCAGTTCCATAATAAAAAGTCAAAAACAGGCCAGGCGTGGTGGCTGACGTCTGTAATCCCAGCACTTTCAGAGGCCAAGGCGGGTGGATCACTTGAGGTTAGGAGTTCGAGAACAGCCTGGCCAATACTGTGAAACCCCGTCTCTACCAAAAGATACAAAAATTAGTTGGGT
Organism: Chlorocebus sabaeus; assembly: GCF_047675955.1. Taxonomy (NCBI): domain Eukaryota; kingdom Metazoa; phylum Chordata; class Mammalia; order Primates; family Cercopithecidae; genus Chlorocebus; species Chlorocebus sabaeus. The sequence goes on along the minus strand of NC_132908.1, from coordinate 63,875,008 downwards.
GTGGTGGCGTGTGCCTGCAGACCCAGCTATTTGGGAGGCTGAGGCATGAGAATCGCTTGAACCCAGCAAGCAGAGGTTGCAGTATCTCAGGATGGCACCACTACACTCAAGCCTGAGCAACAGAGTCAGACCCTGTCTCAAGAAAAAAAAAAACAACAACAACCAAAAACTGAAAACAGCCTTAGGGTGCCAATGCCACCCTACACCTGTCAGTTTAACACGGATCAATATGTTTGATGCCACCTGGTGTGGGTGAGGCCGGGGTCAGTAGACATTTACAGGCACCAGACAGGACATTTTAACAATGTCTCCAAGTCAAAAGGCCCATTCCTCTCCCCAGTAACACGCTCCTGCACACAATTCCTTGCTGGAGGGGATGTCTATCCAGGTAATTCCCTGTGGCCACTGGCCACTGATGCCTGATGGTTGTTACAGCAAAGGACATCACCTGCTGAAATGTCCCTGGTTAGAGACCTGTTACATCAACTCATGTAATAACGAGATTCATTACTTGCTTCATCCTTGAGAAGCCCTTCCATTAATCAGTATGAAGAAGCTCTACCATGTAGGGGTGTGTGGAGGCCACTCCTTGTGTTAGAAAGTGGAAAAGCCCTGCCCCAGAAAGTAGGTGATTTTATGACTGTTTAGATGAAAATCAAGGACAAGTGCACACATCTGTTCTTGGGTAAACTGCTGGGCACTGTGTGTACTGCAGTGTGAACAGGCAGTTTCTTTTTTTTTTTTTTTTTTGAGACGGAGTCTCGCTCTGTCGCCCAGGCTGGAGTGCAGTGGCGCAATCTCGGCTCACTGCAAGCTCCGCCTCCCGGGTTTACGCCATTCTCCTGCCTCAGCCTCCCGAGTAGCTGGGACTACAGGCGCCCGCCACCTCGCCCGGCTAGTTTTTTGTATTTTTTAGTAGAGACGGGGTTTCACCGGGTTAGCCAGGATGGTCTCGATCTCCTGACCTCGTGATCCACCCGTCTCGGCCTCCCAAAGTGCTGGGATTACAGGCTTGAGCCACCGCGCCCGGCCAAACAGGCAGTTTCGAATGTGCACCATGGGGACTTTGATGACCCCTCAGGAGAAGCTAAGACTGGTTGGGTAAAAAGAGTACAGCACACATCACCTGTACACTCCTATGGCTTGTCAATTATTTTTTCTGAATGTGGGTCCAACCCAAAATTGTGTGTATATGTATATGTGTGTGTGTGTGTGTGTGTGTGTATGTATGTATGTGTGTGTGTGTGTATATATATATATATATATATATATTTGTCAAAGTCTCCATCTGTTGCCCATATTGGTGTGCAGTAGTGTGATTACAGCTCTCTGCAGCCTTAACCTCCTGGGCTTGAGATCCTCCCACCTCAGCCTCCTTAGTGGCTAGGAGTACAGGTGTGTGCCACCATGCCTGATGCTTTCTTTTTTTTTTTTTGGTAGAGACGAGTCTTGTTGCCCAAGTTGGTCTCTAACTCCTAGCCTCAAGTGATCCTCCCATCTCTGCCTCTCAAAGTGCTGGGATAAGAGGTGTGAACCACTGTGCCTGGCCCAAAGTATTTTAAAAGGTAGCCATCTGTGAGGCCGGGCAAATCTTCATGCCTGGGCTCCTGGTGAATTCTAGAATGTGGTGAAGGGCAGACACTGGAGGAAGCCCTACAGGAGTGCACCATGGGGCGGGGGCGGGGGTGTATGGACTCCACCTGCGCAGATTAAATTGGGAAAGGGTCAGGAGAGACAGTCAGATCATAGACTTAGGAGAGTTTCGGGTGAGACGACGAAAGCCCAAAACACTCCCGGAGCTTCTGAAAAATGCCTCGAGAAGCCTGGCAGGCACACAGAACCATCACCTTTGCCCTGGAAGCCAAGCTGTGTCCTTGCTCAGGATGAGGTAAATGGTATCAGGGACACCATGAGCTCTTTGCCTTTTTTTTTTTTTTTTTTTTTTTTGAGACAGATTTTTGCTTTTTCACCCAGGCTGTAGTGCATTAGTATGATGAAGGCTCACTGCAGCCTCAACCTCCCCTGCTAAAGTGATCCTCCCACCTCAGCCTCCCAAGTAGCTGGGACTACAGGTCACAGGTCACCACAGCCCACTAATTTCTTTAAATATTTTGTACACACCGAGTCTCACTATATTGCCCAGGATGGCCTCCAACTCCTGGGCTCAAATGATTCTCCCCCTCGGCCTTCCAAAGTGCTGGGATTGCAAGTGTGAGCCAATCACTCCCAGCCACTGCAGCCTTTTGGATCCCCTTTGGGATTTGGCCCCTGGGGGCTTCTGTTCCCCAAGGACCACTAATCTTGTCTGAGGCCCCTTTGGAGGGGTCAGGGCGCCCCCCTGGCCAAGGACGCCACACACTCAGAGCCAGATGCTGCGAGAAGCTGTTACTGTTACTATCGGCCGGCAGCACTGGCTACGGCCACAATCATAAGAGGGAAACGGACTGAATCCCCGCACCCTCAATCCCTCACCCACTCAGACCCAGGGCTGCCGACCCGGCCTGGCATGTCCCGGCACTCCTGGGTCCCCTGTACTCTGCTGGTTCCTCGCTGTGGTGTCCCGCAGCCAGACCCTTTCTGCGCTTCTAGGAGCCCACCTCGAGCGGCTGGGAGGCATCGCGTGGGGCTCACGAGTTCCACGCTGTCATCTACACCAGCTCCCACCTCCCAGGCACCTTCCCTCCCGCACTGTGAGGTTCTGCCTCCGCGGCATTTGGCAGATCTGAGCCCGGTCCCTGTCGCCCCTCCGCGGGAGCCTCACCCTGGCCGCGGACTAGAAGCAGCAGGAGCCCACAGGCCACCGCACTCAGCCGCGCCCGAAGTCGATGCAGCCGCATGGTCGGTTCACTGGTCTCGGTTCGCTGTCCGCGGACAGGCTGCTGTTCACCCAGAGGCTGCCCGGGTCGTTCCAGCCGTGGATCAGTGCCTCGCCCAGCCTCGGAGTTTGGACTGGGCAGGGAGTGGGTGGGGTGCGCTGGCTTTGCGGGGAAAGGTGGGTCTGGTAGGAGAGCAGGACTGAGCAGTCATAGATGGGTGGGGATCTAGTGGCAGGCAGGGCCAGGCACGGCCACTTTCCTTCTGCCCGGGCCCCTTTGGCATCCTCGGAACGGGCTGCGCTGCTTCTACAGCCCCTCCGCGATCCAGGGAATCCTCTCCTCAAACCAGTCCTTGTCCACAAGCCCGATGAGCGTGCAGGAGGATCAACAGGAGGGAGCAATAAACTAGAATTGGAGAACCCAGGAGGGCTTCTCTGAGGAGGTGCACGATCAGGATCCCCACAGATGGAGAAATGGGAAGGAACTTGATTGGGGTGAAGGAACCGCTTGAGCAAAGGCAGGGAGGCCTGACAGCGCCCTTCATTCTGGAAGCTCCTCCTTGCTTTCAGGACTCAGTTTCCTGGGTCCCCCTTCACAAACCCTCATCTTACAGTCTAGAGTCTGAAGGTCTCCTCGGTCCCCTCCCTACTCAGTCATGCCCTTCTTTTGAAACGTACACGTGTCTGAGGCACTTCTTAAGGAGCGCCCCCCTTTGCCTCGGTGGCTTTCAGTTTCCTCACCTCCCGCGGAGACCATGGCCATGGTCATTTATCCAGTTGACAAACATTTCACAAGGGCCTGGACCTGTCATCTGAGCGCTGGGGACCCGGCACTGCCGGGCCTATGTTGCAGTAGGGGAGGCTCTAACGTCACCTGGGGGTCCAGAGACACTGGGAACCCTGACAGGCCAGAGGCAAGCAACCCACCTAGGCACAGGAGTGTGCCATGGCCCTGTAACCACAGGTTTTACAGTGTCTGAAGCCCAGAGGTGGAGGCTACAGTGATGTGTGATTGTGCCACTGCATTCTACCCTGGGTGACAAAACAAGACCTTGTCTCAAAAAAAAAAAAAAAAAAAAAAAGGAGGAGGTAAATTCAAATATATTTCACCATAAAGCTGATTAAAAAAAAAAAAATTAACTATTAAGTCTAAACAGTAATCCTGGGAACCGATTTTGGGAAAGTATATTGTACATCTGCAAAACTGAAAAACATGCAGAGATATGCAGGCAGTTGGTGCTCAATAAACGCTTTCAGAATGTAGTGGGAACATTATGCACCAATCAGTGTTCATTGAAAGGAAAGTCTCCTCCTGCTCTCAAATTCAAGTCATTCCAGGCTTAATATTATCTTTGTCTACCACCGGGTAGCCAAAATGGGCAATGTGGGTGTTCTGGTCTTTCACCCCAAACTTCAAAAGGCTCTGTAGTTGGGCTTAAAGGCCGTGGGTGGAAAGAAGGGAGACTTTCCCCCTGGAAAACCGGTGCCGTGAGAGGCAAGTTGGTCAGAGGTAGGGGCATAAGGGGGATTATTAGGGCCTATGGGACAGGCATACAGCCTCTTAATGACAGAGAGAATATACTTGGGTGAAACCAAGAGGCCAATTGAACATAATTGGCCACCTTTGCACACTGAGATAAAATATGAGGTTTTTGCAGAGCGGGGCAGGAGAAAAGTTTAGGGACAACAATGAGGTAAGTAGGAAAATAATCATGTGGACACACACGGTGAGTTCGAGGATGCTCAGGGGGTTGAAAGGTTGGCAGGGGAATTCTGAAAGGTGAGAGGACATCTCCCTGGATAGAGAGGCCCCTGGGAGCCAGGGGACAGGAATCTCTTGGCAAGTGTGCTAATATCCTGCGCGTATGGGCCTTACAGTGTCTGTAAACCACTGAGAAGAAGAGCAAACTTCAGGAGACGGGCCACTGAGGAAGCAGCTTGGCTTTCCTGGCCACTGTGCAGGCAGCCCAGGCTCAGGGGCCTATGGACAAGCCCAGTCTTGCTTCTTACAAAAGCGGGGTGAGTCACCTCTGCAGGACATCGATAGTTGGATGGGTGGCTTGTTTTTTTTTTGTTTGGTTGGTTGGCTGGTTTTTTTGAAATGGTGTCGTGCGTTGTTGCCCAGGCTGGAGTGCAGTGCTGTGATCTCGGCTCACTGCAACCTCCGCCACCTGGGATCAAGGGATTCTCCTGCCTCAGCCTCCTGAGTAGCTGGGATTACAGGAGCCTGCCACCATGCCTGTCTAATTTTTGTATTTTTAGTAGAGATGGGGTTTCACCATATTGGCCAGGCTGGTCTTGAACTCCTGAGCTCAGGTCATCCCCCAACCTTGGCCTCCCAAAAGTGCTGGGATTACTGGTGTGAGCCACTGCCCCCGGCAAAAGGTTGCCATCTGTTAACCAGAGAACAAGTCTTGCCAGACACCAAATCTGCTGGCACCTTGATCCTTGATGTCCAAACCTCCAGAATTATAAACAACATATTTCTGTCATTATAAGGCACCTAGTTTATAATATCAACCTGTAGTATTTTAAGTTTTATATCAGTAGAGGAAACTCTGCATTTTTTTGAGATAGGGTCTTGCTGTGCTGCCCAGGCTGCAATGTAGTGGTACAATCACCACTCACTGCAGCCTTGACTGCCCAGGCTCACCGATTTGCCAGCCTCAGCCTCCTGAGTAACTGAGACTACAGGTGTGTGCCACCACATCCAAATAATTTTTGTATTTGTTTGTAGAGACGGCATTTCTCCATGCTGCCTAGGTTGGTCTCGAACTCCTGGGCTCAAGCTCAGGAGGCCCACCTCGGCCTGCAAAAGTGCTGGGATTAAAGGCATGAGCCACCATTTCCGGACTAACCGGTAACTTTACTTATTTATTAATTTATTTATTTATGAGGCAGGGTCTCGCTCTGTGACCCAAACTGGAGTGCAGTGGTGCAGTCTTGGCTCACTGCAACCTCTGCCTCCTGTGTTCATGTGATTCTCGTGTCTCAGACTCCCAAGTAGCTGACATGCTAGGTGTGCACCATAAAGCCTGGCTAATTTTTGTATTTTTAGTAGAGACAAGGTTTCACCATGTTGGCCAGGCTGGTCTCAAACTCCTGACTTCAAGTGATCCGCCCACCTCGGCCTCTCAAAGTGCTGGGATTATAGGTGTGAGCCATTGCACCTAGCCTAGCCAGTAGTATTTTTGCTATAGCAGCTGAATGGACTAAGACACTAGGATTCCGGTATCCAGGTTTTCTGTTGGACACTCAGATATAAGAGCACCTGGGGCTTGTGGAGAGGCAGACAGAGGCTTTTTTAAGAATTTATGCCGGGCGCGGTGGCTCAAGCCTGTAATCCCAGCACTTTGGGAGGCCGAGGCGGGCGGATCACGAGGTCAGGAGATCGAGACCATCCTGGCTAACACAGTGAAACCCCGTCTCTACTAAAAATACAAGAAAAATTAGCCGGGCGTGGTGGCGGGCGCCTGTAGTCCCAGCTACCCGGGAGGCTGAGGCAGGAGAATGGCGTAAACCCAGGAGGCGGAGCTTGCAGTGAGCCGAGATCGCGCCACTGCACTCCAGCCTGGGGCACAGAGCGAGACTCCGTCTCAAAAAAAAAAAAAAAAAAGAATTTATTTTTACTTTTTTAAGACCTCTCAGGGATGAATGGACATAGGCTTCTCACACTCAGGTGTGGGCAACATTCTTCAGATGACCTCCCTCAAAATGGGAAAGGCCTGGGGGCTCAGAGAAGAGAGAAGGCAGGGAGAAGGTGGAGGTGAGGGACGACAGTGCCTAGGGCTCAGTGGGTTGTTGGTGAGGATGGGTTTCCACTGGGGGGATCTATCTAGTGTCTTATCAGAGCTCACTGCGGGGATCTAGTGTGTCTAAAAAGAGAGGACCCGTGGCAGGTTTGGCAACTGACATCATGCAGTAGCTTCTTCTATTCTCTTTTTTTGAACGGAGTCTCGCTCTTGTTGCCCAGGGTGGAGTGCAGTGGCATAATCTTGGCTCACTGCAACCTCTGCCTCCTGGGTTCAAGGGATTCTCCTGCCTCAGCCTCCTGAGTAGCTGGGATTACTGTGTGCACCACTGTGCCCGTCTAATTTTTGTATTTTTCAAAGAGATGGGGTTTCACCATGTTGGCCAGGATCATCTCTAACTCCTGTCTTCAGGTGATCTGCCCAACTTGACCTCCCAAAAGTGCTGGCATTACAGGCATGAGCCACAGAGACTGGCCTATTATTCTCTTTTTATTTTTAATTTTCTCATGTTCCTTTTCCTTATATTTTGTTTTCTTTGCTTTTTAAAAATCTTTTCTACTTGTCACTGACTTGAAACTCAAAACTTTCCTATTTAGTTTCTAATCACTCTCTCTTTCTTTTTTATTTTTTTTTGAGAAGGAGTCTCACTCTGTTGCCCTGACTGGTCTCTAACCTCTGGCCTCAAGCCATCCTCCCATCTCAGCCTCCCCAATAGCTGGGATTACATATATGAGCCCTCATGCCTGAGTAAGTTCTTAATAAATGCTTTCTGAATGGATGGACGGAAGAATGAATGAATGGCTACGTGAATGAAGGAATCAAGCTCTTTCTCCTTAGTGGGTGTGTGTGGGCACAGCAGGCTGACACTCGCCTGTAAGCGAGCCCAACCCCTCCTCCCTGGCACAGGGAGCTACAGCTCTGTGTGTTTCTCTTCAGGCTCCTCAAGCTCCTGGATCTTCTGCTGGGGCAGCGCCTTCTTCCAGAACTGGAACCTGTGGGCCTTCAGAGCCCGGCCCACTGCAGGCTGTAGGTTCAGCTGCAGGTATTGCTCCTGCTGGTCGAACAGCGGCCAGTGTGGCAGACCCTCGCCATTGGGGTTCCTGTAGACATGCCGTCCCAGCAGGGCGATACGAGGGTCATTCTGAGCCCCCGGAGCCCAGACCTGAGCACCTGGAGTCTGGTCAGGCAAGGCAGCCAAGCAGGCCAGGTGGGCTTGGGGTAGAAGCGGGGAGGCTTCCAGAAACAGGAAACAAACTCCCTCCAGCTAGTGTCAGCCCCAGTGGGGGCGGGGCAGCTGGCTCTGATGTGTCCCTCTCTCTGAGAGGGAGACCCTGACGGTGGCACAGCACTGGTGCCCACCCTCCAGGTAGAGTGGGGAGATGGAGCGTGTCCACTGCCCCACGGCACCCCCACCCTGTCCAAGGGGTCCCACGGCTGGGGAAGGGGCTATCATGTGATTAAGGATGTGGGTGTGCTCATGAGGTCACCCCAGACTAGGAGATTACTGGATGGGCACAAGCCCCCTAACCTGGGGAGGTTGAGGCAGGGGTGTGCCGTCTCACCCGTTTCGAGCAAAGTTGGCCCAGTACTTCATCGTCTTCCTGCTTAGCTGCTCCTCCTCCTCAGTGAATTTAACTGCAGAGAGGAAGGGGACATGTATCTTAGTCAGGATGGCCCACCTCAGCATCCCAGGGGGAGCTTGTCCATGGCCCCCCAGCCCTCGGCCCCCAGTCCCGCTTCTCTGCTTTTTCTCCCACTGCCCTCAGAAGCCAGTCCTCCCCTTTTCCAAACTTTCCCCTTAGCCCAGGCTCTGACTGACTCCATCCTTCCTGGTCCTGAAGGCCCCTTCTTCCTTCTGCCTGTGGGAGTCATTCAAGAAACAAACATGTCCCTGAAACACCTGCTCTGAACCAGGCAGACACCCAAGTGTGGGGAGGGATGGAGGAAGCACAGGCCACAGTCTGAAGAGTCATGAATTCTAATCCTGGCACAGCCTTTGGAGCTGTAACATCTTGGACACCTGATCTCATCCTGTCTCTGAGCCTCAGTTTCCTTATCTGGGCAGTGAGGACAATGAATCACCCCTCAGGGACCCAGCCAGGGACCCAGCCCACCTCCCGGGAAAGGAATAAGACTCACCATAGTTGCCCCAGAAGAAATTTCCGAAAACAAAAGGAATCTCATCACCATGGTCTGCCTTCACGTGCGGCGGCCTGATGTTCTTGACCCAGCTAGGCTGATGCTGGAACTCATAGAAGTACACAGGGGCCCGGGAACCTGTGGGTGGACAGCTCGTGACACAGTGGCCCCTCCCATGAAGACTTCTTGCCTCACCCATGGGGATAAGATACCCAGGTCCAATGCTGGCTGGAATCTGGACAGTGGGGTGTGGAGCCCCAGGCTGGGGCAGGAGCAGAGGAAGAGACGGGATAAATCATGGCCTCGGATTTCTTAGCTGTATCATCTTGGGAAAGACACTGAAGGTCCCTAACTTCAATTTCCTCATCTGTGAAACGGGGAAATGTCTGTCTCTTGGGCTAGCCATGAGGATTTACTGCAGTGATGGACCTCAAGTGTCCGCGGAACCCAATAAACATGAGTGGGGACCCGGATAGCAGCAGGTCTCACCTAGGACCCACAGCCCTGAGCTGTACCCCTGTCAGTCAGGCCTTAGGTCCAAATATACTCACGCTGAAAATGTGCTACTTGGAGTGCAGGGATCACGAACATGGAGTCTGCCATTATCTCCTGCAACTGGGCTTGGTGGCTCCGGGGTTCCCCATTGTCCCCATTGTACTCTTCCATCAGCAGGTCACCAAATGTAGGCGGCAACATCTACCCCAGGTGGATCAGGAAGAGGCAGGTTAGGCTGGATGTCAGGGGCAGGGAGGAGGTGGCCTCGAGCTTGGGGAGACGGACCGTGAAATGAACAGGAAGTGGGAGCAAAGGCATGGCTCTGAGGTGACCCCACCCCCAAGCACACACACACTCGGGCCTTTGCTCATGGGGGTCACTACATAGGCAGGGTATCTGGGGGTTGAATTTCCTCTGCCTCAGGACAGGAGAGGAGCCTTTCTCCGTTGGCGAGGGACCCCAGGAGCCTTACCATCAGCGTTAACATTTTCTGCAGAACAGCCTGGAAGGCCTCTCTGTCCATTTCCTTCTGGGTGTCATAGATACCCGTGACCTGGGTGGCCAGGAGAGAGTCTGTAGTTGGGGATGGGATGAGCCTGGAACTACAAAGCCCTGAACACTCCCCACTACCCGATGGGCTCCCCAGGCACTTGAGGGCTTGGGTTGGGCCTCACTTTGGGGATGATCCAGCCGAATTCATCGTTGTTGATACCAATGATGCTGGGGACAGCTTGAAAGTCGGCAGAGGCCAGCAGCTCCTGGGGATGCCTGGGCAGGAAGACCCCATCGACTACACCAGGGATCATCATGTTGAACGGCTGAGGGGAAATGCAAGGTCAGGGAAAAAGGTCAGGTCCCAGACACCTTCTGATGACCACTGAGTACCTTCCACTCCTTCCTGGTTCACCTCCAGATGCTCATATCCACCCCAGGAGATAAATGCCTGGCTCGGGCATGCACCAACCTTCAGTCTCCACCCAGGGCTATGATACCCAGGAATGCAGATGAGGTGCCCAGGGAATATGAGGAGCATGCAGGCCTGAGAGCCCCATGCCTATTGCACCCCTTCCTCTACACCCACATCTGTTTAGACCGACCTTGTTAATTGCAAGAATCTCCTCTTTACTCTTGCCCCGCAGGCAGTTCACCAGGGCCTCAGAGTCAACTTGTTCACAAGCAGACAGGCTGGCCACCACCTGGAAAGGGAGCAGGCAGGAGCTGACTCATCCTTCCAGGTAGAGGAGGGGAGTTTGCCCAATGCCCTGGCCAAGAACAGGGGCACCCCAAATCTCACAGGGTATTCCATATGAATTTCTGCAGGTCTGACACTGTTCCAACTCAGAAGTCCCAGAAAGAAGGACCATCCCATCTGCCTAGATGGTTCTCCTCATGATGGGATCCCTAGGGTGACAACTTTGCACAGAGGACACAGAACAAACTTGGCCTCTGCAATGGCAGAAGGATGTGCATTCTGACCCTGGAGCCCCCCAGCAATTCCAAGGTAGGCGGCAGCTCCTGGGGCATGCTCTCCCATGGCCCTTGTCATCCCCACTTAACAGACAGAGGCTCTGAGGGGTATGAGAGGAGGTAGCAGGCCTAGGCCTCTACAGCTGAGGGCACTCACCGTGGAGATAACATCAGCTGAGCTGGCAATGAGGCCCGGCAGCAGGGCCACGCCACTCTCCATGATGGCCCCATGGAAGAGTCCTTGGGACATGGGGGACACAACAAGTGAAGACACACTCGTGCCACCCGCAGACTCGCCAAAAATGGTGACACGGTCAGGGTTGCCTCCAAAGTGGGCGATATTCTGCTGGACCCAGCGTAGTGCAGCCACTTGGTCCAGGTAGCCCCAGTTGCCGGTTGCATGCTTGTCTCCAGTGCTGAGAAGTAGCAGGAATAGGGATCACAGGGCTGTCCTGGCCCCGCTCAGCCCTCGTTGCCCAGCCCAGCCTTAGTCTCACCTGAAGAAGCCCAGGACACCCAGGCGGTACTGGATGGTGACCACCACCACATCCTCAAAGGCGGCCAGCATGGAACCATCATACATGGAAGCCATGCCAAAAACAAGCCCACCACCGTGGATCCACACCATCACCTGGGGAAATCAAGGCAGCTACCATGATGCTCCAACTCAGCCTGAACCCCAGCAGGCCACTACCTAGACCAACCAGTGCTTTGCCTCTGTCTACCTCCCCATTAGAACTCCAGCACAAATAAATTATGTGGGCCACAGGCTAGGCATCAAAGATCTATCAGGAAGACCAGGCCTCCAAACCTTTGGGTTTTACCCCTTGTTTCAAAGCATGGTTTCCTTAGTCTGAGAAAACACACCAAAGTGGAAAGAAAAGGGGTGATGGCTCCACATGAATATTAATAAAACATGTCGTTAGCCTGAAGAACATAGACCTCGTTTGAACAGAAAATGTTTTAAAAATTAGGTCTGCAGTCCCAGCTACTCAGGAGGCTGAGGTGAGAAGATCGCCCAGGAATTTGAGGTTACTGAGAGCTATGTTCATGGCACTGCATTTTAGCCTGGGCTACAGAGCAAGATGCCATCTCTAACAAAAAAAACTTTTTGTGAGTGCCCATTCTCATAGACCCAACAGATTATCCATGGCTGGGATTCTTGGTAACCTCAAGGTGCAGCCCTTGGGCACTTGAGTGGATGTCCTGGGTGTGAGTTGGCTGGGTGAGTCCTGGGTCCAGCCCAGAGCCACAGCCTTTGACCTCTCGGAGCAGCCAGAACTCTGTGACCTCATGCCCAGGGGCCAGCTGCCCAGCCTGGGTAAGGAGCATTTCCTGGACCTGACAGAAGTTTCTCAGTATGGTCCACTCTGCAGCAGGGCCTGACCTAATATTGTCCTTTCCAGCTTCTTGCAGAACTGTCATCCAACCCCCAGTGAACTGTGGCCTGACACTCACCGGTAGGTTAGAGCCTTCGTGGCTGTAGGCCGGCGTGTAGATGCTGAGATACAGGCAGTCCTCAGACATGGAGATGGAAGGGATGGTCACATTGACTTGGCTCTGAACCTCTGAATCCATTATGGTGAGGTCCTGAAGACACCTGGTAACCAGAGCAAACAATCAGTCCAGCGGCCACATCACGACCAAAACCAGACCCTGGGTTCAGATGTTCCCCCAACCACCCTCAGCCCCTTCTCACAATATTCTGCTCACACATGATCCCTTTCAAAAATCCCTTCCCACCAAGTTACAGGCCACAGGTTCTGGGGAAGCTGGGATGGAGCTTGGACTTCCAGGGAGGTCTTGAGGTCACTGAGGACCTTGGGCATCATTCCTCCCAACATTGGAAACCTTGACTCTCAGGGGTTTCTCTGAGAACCATTGGCTGCATGTGTTGACATTCACCACTATATCGCTGTACCCCCTCAGGCCTGGGACAGGGGAATAGCCCACATATGTGTGCTACATGAGTGAATGGATGTTAATTTCTCATGAGAAGGGCAGTGGGATGTCCCTCATCCCAAGTCTAAACTCTCAAAAACTCATCATTCCCACATGGCCTCCAGTTGGAAAAATATACACGTCTCTTGGCCAATGGCTCCTGGCCCTGTCGGTGGACACAGTGACCAAGTGCGGGTCCCCAGAAAGTTACCACTACTGTTCTCTTCAGCTATTTGCAACATCTGCCACTAGAGTTAGGGGCTCCTACAAGGTTCATAGAGCTACATCGAAACTTTCCCAGAGACACCTGCCACTGGTGGCAAAGAAAGCTTGGCATAACCAGAATCTGGGGAGATCTGTGTCTCTGCCCCTCCCTTCAGCACCTGGAGCCAATGTCTCCCGAATGCCAAGCCTTGAGCCAGGAGTCTGAGAAGTTATTCACCCTCCCGAACCTCAGCATGCTCATTGGAAAAATGCACGTGGGAATCCACGAAACTCAGAAGAAAAACTGGCTGTGGGGGTTTAGGTGACATGACAATTGCAGCCTAGCTGAGCTTAGAGCACCTCCACCCCTGCCCCAGGTCTTGGAGTTCCCTGGACCCCTGGGAGAGCTTACACATCCGGATGGGTGGTTCCATCCCTCACACCACTCCAAGATTCAGGGGGTTCAGGGGGTGCAAATCGCAGCGGACCTAGAGGTGGCTTGGCAAAGGGAATTCCCAGGAAGGTATGGACCCCCGCATCAGCGCTCTTCACATGGACAAGACTCCCCAGAACCTGGCCCGTGTGTGTGGTCCGGATGGGACTGGCAGAGTCCTGGCCTGTGGGCAGAGAGACAGATATCACAGTTGGGTCTGTCCAATCGGTTGCTCTATAGACTGTTGGTATTGCTGCCTCCTTGCCATCCTCAGCTCACCTCAAGGGATCCTGATCTATAAACACAGGCTTTACAAACTTCCTGCCTGTAACACTCCCTTCCCGCTCTGCCTTCCTGGGCCTGTCTCCATCCCACCAGGCTGAGGCTTCTTGGGGCCCGGCATCATCATTCAGCCCTAGGACCTTCAAACAAGGGGTCACATGCCCTTGTTGGGACTAGAGTGTCCTTTCAACTGTGTGCCATGTCATGTGACAGTAGGATGATGGTAGGAATTGGGCAGGCAAGGTTCCTGTCCTCAGGGATGTCATGTCCAAGGTGGCAAGAAATGACATAAATAAAGCATCCTCCAAACCATGAGTGATGTTGGTGAAAGAGCTATAAGAGAGAAGTATGGCTGTGACTGGGACATAAAAAGCACTGCAGCGGCCTGGGGACCCTAGTGGGACTCTGTCTCTGCAAAAAAAATCAAGAAAATGAATTATCGGGGTGTGTTGGTGCATGCCTGTAGTCCCAGCTACTTGACCGACCGGCTAAGGTGGGAGGACTGCTTGAGCCTGGGAGGTTGAGGCTACATGAGCCATGATCGGGTCACTGCACTCCAGCCTGGGTGACAGAGTGAGAACCTGTCTCAAAAAAAAAATAAAAACAAAAACAAAAAAGTACAGCCTCTGGGTGTGGTGGTGTGGGCCTGTATTGGCATGGTGGTGTGGGCCTATATTCCCAGCTACTCAGCTACTCAGGAGGCTAAGGCAGAAAGGGTTCCATGCTGCATGAGCTATGATCTGGCCCTTGTACTCTAGCCTAGGCAACAAAGCAAGACACAGTCTCCAACAGTAAAAACATAGCATGACTGCTGTAGAGATCAAGGAGGGAGAAAGTGACTGAAAATCACCTAACAGAGAAAATCAGTCCCCTTCATAGATAAAACACTTCTACAAACAAAGAATATGACAACTACACAAAAGGAAAAGCAGCATAAGAATATGTTCAGAATAAGCAATACAAATCAGTGTCTCTCAAATAAACAGAGATCTTTACCTCATTCATAGTAAGAGTAATGCACGTTGAATTCTCACTGTGATGTCAACCACTCATTTTGTCGTATCACAAAAAGCAAGGCAACCAGATATTACATATTTTCTTTCAGAAGTACACAGCACCACATGTGAAGTAGTACTCCAAAAAACAAAACAAAATAAAACCTAAAACCCAAATCTGATTATGCCTCTAAAATATAAATACAAGTTTACAGGGTCGACAGGGGACAGAAGAACAGTTAGAAGACTCCACTGGGAAGCAATCGGCAAAACCTAACTGCTGGGATCCTCTCCAGAACAAATAAAGTGGTTTCTTCAACATGCAACAAAATTTAGAAAGAACATAAAAGAAAGGCAGAAGGTAAATTTGGAGACTGAAAGAGATTCAAGAAACACATAAAAATGACATATGATAAGTGTTGGTAAGAAAGCGGAAAACTTGGAACTTTGATACATTGCCGGTGGGAAGGTAAAATGGTGCAGCTGCTTTGGAAAACAGTCTGGCAGTTTTTCAAGGGATTAAACATAGAGTTGCCATATGACTCAGCAATTCCATTCCTAAGTATAAATCCAAAAGAATTGGCGGGACATGGAGGCTCACGCCTGTAATTCGAGCACTTTGGTAGATCAAGGTGGGCAGATCACCTGCGGTTAGGAGTTTGAAACAAGCCTGGCTGATATGATGAAACTCTATCTCTCTACTGCAAATACAAAAATTAGCCATGTGTGGTGGCATGTGCTTGTAATTCCAGCTACTTGGGAGGGTGAGGCATGAGGATCCCTTGAACCTAGGGGGCAGACATTGCAGTGAGCCTGGGCGACAGAGTGAGACTCTGTCTCAAAAAAAAAAAAAAAGAAAAAAAGAAATGCCTACCAATTTGCAAAGTAGGAACCTTATTTGAATCCTGATTTAAAAAAAAAACAAACTTGTATTAATACAAGTATCATTTATAAACATTAAAAGAATATTCGATTATATATTTGATTAAATTGAGAACAGTATGTTATGGAAATACACACATACATTTATGTTACTTTTGTTTTAGTAGGACATGATGAAAAATTTACAGATGAGATGATATCTGGGATTTGTTTCAAATAACGGTGCAAGGGGGAGGTGGCCATCCAGAAAACACCCGGTTATATTCAACCTGAGAAAGCTGATTTAAAACAAAAACAAAAACAAGATCTTTGTCATTGCTGAAGGTGGACAACGGGTACGTTGGATTTGGTACATTACTCTTTCTACCTGAGACTTGGCTCATCCCTTGGTGCTGTGCAGCCCTCTAGCAGCCTTGACCCTCTCTGTGCCTCAGGAAGGTTCACCTGCTGTAGTTATTCCCACCAGCTCCCACCTACCTGGCACCTTCCCTTTTGGAATCTCAGGTTCTGTTTCTGTAGGGTTTGGGAAATCTGAGCCCATTTCCATAATAAAAAGTCCAAACACAGGCCAGGCGCAGTGGCTGACGTCTGTAATCCCAGCACTTTGGGAGGCTGAGGTGGGTGGATCACTTGAGATTAGGAGTTCAAGACCAGCCTGGCCAACATGGTGAAACCCCATCTCTACCAAAAGATACAAAAATTTGCTGGGTGTGGTGCCGTG
This sequence comes from Chlorocebus sabaeus, assembly GCF_047675955.1. Taxonomy (NCBI): domain Eukaryota; kingdom Metazoa; phylum Chordata; class Mammalia; order Primates; family Cercopithecidae; genus Chlorocebus; species Chlorocebus sabaeus. Next base: position 63,858,882 of record NC_132908.1, on the reverse strand, counting down.
TGCCTGTAGACCCAGCTATTTGGGAGGCTGAGGCATGAGAATCGCTTAAACCCACCAAGCAGAGGTTGCAGTAATTCGAGATGGCACCACTGCACTCAAGCCTGAGCAACAGAGTCAGACCCTGTCTCAAGAAAAAAAAAAAAAGTCAAAAAACAAAACAGCCTTAGGGTGCCAATGCCACCCTACACCTGTCAGTTTAACATGGATCAATATGTTTGATGCCACCTGGTGTGGGTGAGGCCGGGGTCAGTAGACATTTATAGGCACCAGACAGGACATTTTAACAATGTCTCCAAGTCAAAAGGCCCATTCCTCTCCCAGTAACACGCTCCTGCACACAATTCCTTGCTGGAGGGGATGTCTATCCAGGTAATTCCTTGTGGCCACTGGCCACTGATACCTGATGGTTGTTACAGCAAAGGACATCACCTGCTGAAATGTCCCTGGTTAGAGACCTGTTACATCAACTCATGCAATAACGAGATTCATTACTTGCTTCATCCTTGAGAAGCCCTTCCATTAATCAGTATGAAGAAGCTCTACCATGTAAGGGTGTGTGGAGGCCACCCTATGTGTTAGAAAGTGGAAAAGCCCTGCCCCAGAAAGTAGGTGATTTTATGACCCTTTAGATGAAAATCAAGGACAAGTACACACATCTTTTCTTGTGTAAATTGCTGGGCACTGTGTGTACTGCAGTGTGAACAGGCAGTTTCCAGTGCATGCCATGGGGACTTTGATGACCCCTCAGGAGAAGCCAGGACTGGTTGGGTAAAAAGAGTACAGCACACATCACCTGTACCCTCCTATGGCTTGTCAATTATTTTTTCCTGAATGTGGGTCCAACCCAAAATTGTGTGTGTATGTGTGTGTGTGTGTATGTGTATGTGTGTATATATTGCCAGACAAGGTCTCCATCTGTTGCCCAGGCTGGAGTGCAGTGGTGCGATTACAGCTCACTGCAGCCTCAGCCTCCTAGGCTTGAGATCCTCCCATCTCAGCCTCCTGAGTAGCTGGGAGTACACATGTGTGCCACCATGCCTGACTGTTTTTTTTTTTTTTTTGATAGAGACAAGTCTTGTTGCCCAAGCTGGTCTCTAACTCCTAGCCTTAAGTGATCCTCCCATCTCCATCTCTCAAAGTGCTGGGATAACAGGTGTGAACCACTGTGCCTGGCCCAAAATATTTTAAAAGGTAGCCATCTGTGAGGCCGGGCAAATCTTCATGCCTGGGCTCCTGGTGAACTCTAGAATGTGGTCAAGGGCAGGAGTGAGAGGAAGCCCTGCAGGAGTGCATCATGGGGCAGGGGGAGTATGGACTCCACCTGGGCAGATTAAATTGGGAAAGGCTCAGGAGAGACAGTCAGATCATACACTTAGGAGAGTTTCGGGTGAGAGGACCAAAGGCCTCTGATAAGAAGGCCTCTGATAAACACTCCCGGAGTTTCTGATAAGGGCCTGGAGAAGCCTGGCAGGCACACAGAGCCATCATCTTTGCCCCGGAAGCCAAGTTGTGTACTTGCCCAGGATGAGGTAAATGGCGTGAGGGACACCACGAGCTCTTTGGCTTTTTTTTTTTTTTAAGACAGATTTTTGCTTTATCACCCAGGCTGGTGGAGTGCAGTAGTGCGATGAAGGCTCACTGCAGCCTCAACCTCCCCTGCTAAAGTGATCCTCCCACCTCAACCTCCCAAGCAGCTGGGACTACAGGTCACAGGCCACCACAGCCCACTAATTTCTTTTAATTTTTTGTATATTCTGAGTCTCACTATGTTGCCCAGGCTGGCCTCCAACTCCGGGGCTCAAGCGATTCTCCCCCTCGGTCTTCCAAGGGGTTGGGATTACAGGCGTTGAGTCAATCGCACCCAGCCACTTCCGCCTCTTGGATCTGCTTTAGGATCTGGCACCCGGGGGCTTCTGTTCCCCAAGGACCACTAACCTTGTCTGAGGCCCCTTTGGAGGAGTCAGGGCGCCCCCCTGGCTAAGGACGCAACACACTCAGAGCCAGATGCTTTGAGAAGCGGGTATTGTTATTATCGGCCAGCAGCACCGGCTACGGCCACAATCATGAGGGAAATGGATTGAATCCCCGCACCCTCAATCCCTCACCCACTCAGACCCAGGGCTGCCGACCCGGCCTGGCATGTCCCGGCACTCCTGGGGCCCCTGTAGTCCGCTGGCTCCTCACCGTGGTGTCCCGCAGCCCAAACCTTTCCGCGCTTCTAGGAGCCCACCTTGGGTGGCTGGGAGGCGTCGCGTGGGGCTCACGAGTTCCACGCTGTCATTTCCACCAGCTCCCACCTCCCAGGCGCCTTCCCTCCCGCACTGTCAGGTTCTGCCTCCGCAGCATTTGGCAGATCTGACTCCAGTCCCTGTCGCCCCTCCGCGGGAGCCTCACCCTGGCCCTGGACGAGAAGCAACAGGAGCCCACAGGCCACCGCACTCAGCCGCGCGCGAAGTCGGTGCAGTCGCATGGTCGGCTCGCTGGTCTCGGTTCGCTGCCGGTGGACACGCTGCTGTTCACCCAGAGACTGCCCCGGGTTTGGCCTCGCCCAGCCTCGGAGTTTGGACTGGGCAAAGAGTGCGCGGGGTGCGCTGGCTTGGGCCAGGAAAAGGTGGGTCTGGCAGGAGTTCAGGATCCCCATAGATGGAGAAATGGGAAGGAACTTGATCGGAGTGAAGGAACCGCTTGAGCAAAAGCAGGGGGGCCTGAAGGCGCCCTTCATTCTGGAAATTCCTCCTTGCTTTCGGGACTCAGTCTCCTGGGTTCCCCATCAGGTCCCTCATCCCCTTACAGTCCAGGGTCTGAGGGTCTCTGCGGTCCCCTCCCTACTCAGTCACGCCCTTCTTTCGAAACGTACACGTGACCGCGGCACTTCTTAAGGAGCGCCCCCCTTTGCCTCTGTGGCTTTCAGTTTCCTCACCTCCCGCGGAGACCACGGCCATGGTCATTTATCCACTTGACAAACATTTCACGAGCGCCTGCCGGTCCGAGCGATGAGGACACCGCACTCCCGGGCCTATGGTGCAGCAGGGGACGCAGGCGGCTCACCGGGAGGTCCCGAGACACAGGGAGCCCTGCCAGGCCAGAGGCGACCAACTGTCGTGGATACGGGAGCTCTCGGCCAACCCGACTTCCCGGAGGAGGCGGTGTGGGGACCACCTCCGACCGCCTTTTGTGCCCCCGAGACCTGGCTCTGGCCTCTACGTTTCAGCCCGCTACGGGCTCGCATGACCCAGCGCCACCGGGGTCCCTTCTCAGCGCCTTTGCTCCAGCGACCATCACGTTCCCGGGTCCGCGCAGCCAGCATCGTGGTCACCGTTTATCTCACACCTCAGGCGGAGAACCCCCAACGCGGCGTGTCCCTCGTGCGACCCCGTCGCCACGCCACGCCCCCTTCCCGTTCTCCGGAAGTGCGCGGGTAGGAGCGGAAGCGCACGCGCGCTAGGGTTGGCGGTGGTGATTCCGCGATGGTAGGCGGCGGCGGGGTCGGCGGCGGGGTCGGCGGCGGCGGCCTCCTGGAGAATGCCAACCCCCTCATCTACCAGCGCTCTGGGGAGCGGCCTGTGACGGCGGGCGAGGAGGACGAGCAGGTTCCCGACAGCATCGATGCACGCGAGATCTTCGATATCCGCCGCTGCTGGGCGCGGGAGGGTTCCGGGGGCTTGTGGTCGCGGGAGCGGTGATGTCCAGCGGCTGGTGGAGCCGCATCCCAGCCGGGCGTTCCTGGCAGAGAGTTCTGAGCGGGCAAGGGCGCAGAGTCCCTTTTCCTTCACTTCCCACATCTGATTCGCTCCATCAATGACCCGGAGCATCCACTGACGCTAGAGGAGTTGAATGTAGTAGAGCAGGTGCGGGTTCAGGTGAGTCACTTCCAAGGGGAGCGAATTGCTCCAGAGAGTCAGAAAGGTTTCTGTGCACCAGGAGCTGGCGTGCTCTCCGCTCACGGACACCGAAGGGTATCGTTGGGAAGGGAGATTGTTGTGCTTATTTTATGGGTGTTGAAGCTGAGGCCCATGGAAGTTGGATGATTTGCCCAATGCAGCAAACTAAGAAGAGGGGCTTTGGACTGAGGGTGGTTGACTCTTGACATGTTCCCTCCATAACCAGGTTAGCGACCCCGAGAGTACAGTGGCTGTGGCCTTCACACCAACCATTCCGCACTGCAGCATGGCCACCCTTATCGGCCTGTCCATCAAGGTCAAGCTTCTGCGCTCTCTTCCTCAGCGTTTCAAGGTCAGTTGGAGCTGAGCCTCGGGAATGGGACCAGGCATTGAGGGTCTACTGCTGAGGATGGGGACTGGGAGAGCATGAACATGGAGAGGACATCAGAGTGGGGCCTGGAAGGATCCCAGTTAGCAGAGAGGAAACTGGGAGGAAGGTTTTCAAGTCGATGTGACAAGAATAAAGATCTGAGCTGGAAAGTAGAGAAAAGTATTGAAGAGTGTGGCAGGAAGGGCAGCAGGGAGCTGCAGATGGGTTTGGACCAGGGATGGGGCACAGGCAGGCCTTTAAATCAGCAGTAGTGGGCAAGTTCTTTGGTTAGAATTGGAATAGCTAGGGCCGGGCACGGTGGCTCACGCCTGTAATCCCAGCACTTTGGGAAGCTGAGGTGGGTGGATCACCTGAGGTTAGAAGTTGGAGACCAGCCTGGCCAACATGGTGAAACCTCATCTCTACTAAAAATACAAAAATTAGTGGGGCGTGGTGGCGTGTGCTGTGGTCCTAGCTACCCGGGAGACTGAGGCGGGAGAATCAAATTGAACCTGGGAGACAGAGGTTGCAGTGAGCTGAGATCACGCTACTGCACTCCAGCCTGGGAAAGACTCAGTCTTGGAAAAAAAAAAAAAAAAAGAATTGGAATACCTGTGGATGGGTTTGGGGTGTAATGGAAGGGCCAGAGTCCAAAGGTATGATTAGGAGGAAGGATCAGCTGGAGATGGTGCCTGAGGGTTTGGGGGCTGCAGGGAAAAGTGTGGGTCAGTGGGTGGGTGTTCAGGCCCTGGTTATCTCCCTCCCAGATGGACGTGCACATTACTCCGGGGACCCATGCCTCAGAGCATGCAGGTAAGGGTGGACTGATGGTGAGGGTATTGGCCCAGGCACCCTAAGCAGTCTGAGGCTTCCCCTTTGCCCAGGAGTCTATCGGCAAGACAGGGAATGGGTAACTTCATGAGTGAAATTGCCAGAGACTCCTCAGTGTAGGTTATAGCCTAGACCAAAGCTGGCCTGACAAGAATCTCCTGTGCTTACCATGTCCTCTTCTCCCAAATCCCTTTCACCAAATATACAGGACCAGAGTGTGTCAGGCTTCAGCAGCGTGGGAGGCAGCCAGGGGGAGGGATCCTAAGAAGGCAGGCTAGGTGGGCTCAGGTGGTTGAAGTAGCCTGATCAAGGTGTGGGGTCCTGGGAAGGAGGTGACAGGAGGGCTCTGTTGCTGCAGGGGACATATCCTATACAGAGGTTCAGAGGTAGGGCTGGCTAGCACTCTGGCCAGAGCCTAGCTTTGACTCTGCCTTCCCCACACTCTCCTTCCCACCTAGTGAACAAGCAACTTGCAGATAAGGAGCGGGTGGCAGCTGCCTTGGAGAACACCCACCTCCTGGAGGTTGTGAATCAGTGCCTGTCAGCCCGCCCCTGAGCCTGGCCTTTTGCCCCTCAACCTGCATACTGGTGTCCTGGTCCCAGCTCCTGCCAGGGCTCTTACCCTTGTTTTCTTGAATCACTCACAATGAGAAACTAACATTTTGCTTTTTGTAATAAAGTTAATTTATATTCAGTTCCCAGCATGCTTTGGTGTCTTTCATCTTGATGGAGTCCTTTGGAGTTTGAGGGAGGATGGTGGTGGTAAGTGCCTCTGAAGGGTGATGTACTTGCAACTTTAAGTAAAACAAAATCAAAATGGAAAGAGTAGTGTATGAATGTGCCTGTATGCCCACCACCACCACTAGAGTCAGTAGTTGTTGACATATTACACACTGGCCTTATTTATGTGTGCATATATAAACATCAGTATATTTGCGAGTAAGCTGCAGAGACTTGACTCTTCACTTTGAAGTACTGCAGCTCCGTCTAGATGAGTAAGCCTGTATAGCCACAATACTTTCATCTGATCAGAAAATGAACAGTTCCTCAACACCATCTAATACCCAGGCATATCTGGATTTCCCTAATGTGTCATTCATAGTTGTTTTTGTTCTGTTTTTGAAACAGGGTCTTACGCTGTTGCCCAGGCCCAGGTGCAGTGGCAAGATTGTAACTCACTGTAACCTCCAACTCCTGGGTTCAAGCAATCCTCCAGCCTTGGCCTCCCAAGTAGCTTGGATTAATACAGTGGCACAGTTATACCTTTCTGCAGCCTTGTCCTCCTGGGCTCAAGCGATCCTCCCACCTCAGCCTCCGAATAGCTGGGACTGCAGGCGTGCACCACTGTGCCTGGCTAATTTTTTTTTTTTTTTTTTTTTTTTTTTTTGAGATGGAGTCTTGCTCTGTCACCCAGGCTGGAGTGCAGTGGCTGGATCGCAGCTCACTGCAAGCTCCGCCTCCCGGGTTCCCGCCATTCTCCTGCCTCAGTCTCCCCAGTAGCTGGGACTACAGGCACCCGCCACCTCGCCCGGCTAGTTTTTTTGTATTTTTTTTAGTAGAGATGGGGTTTCACCGTGTTAGCCAGGATGGTCTCAATCTCCTGACCTCGTGATCCGCCCCTCTCGGCCTCCCAGAATGCTGGGATTACAGGCTTGAGCCACCGCGCCCAGCCGCCTGGCTAATTTTTTTTTTTTTTTTTTTTTTTTTTTTGAGACGGAGTCTGGCTCTGTCACCCAGGCTGGAGTGCAGTAGCCGGATCTCTGCTCACTGCAAGCTCCGCCTTCCGGGTTTACGCCATTCTCCTGCCTCAGCCTCCCGAGTAGCTGGGACTACAGGCGCCGCCACCTTGCCCGGCTAGTTTTTTGTACTTTTTAGTAGAGACGGGGTTTCACCGTGTTAGCCAGGATGGTCTCGATCTCCTGACCTCGTGATCCGCCCGTCTCGGCCTCCCAAAGTGCTGGGATTACAGGCTTGAGCCACCGCGCCCGGCCCGCCTGGCTAATTTTTAATTTTCTTGTAGAGACAGTGTCTCCCTAGGTTGCCCAGGCCAGTCTCTAGCTCCTGGGCTTAAGTGATCCTCCTGCCTCATCCTCCCAAAATGTTGGGATTACAGGTATGAGCCACCCCAACCAGTCCAATTTAAAAATTTTATTTTTTTTATTTTTTGGTAGAGATGAAGCCTTGCTATGTTGCCCAGCCTGGTCTCAAATTCTTGTCCTCAAGCAATTCTCTCACCTGGTCTGCCAAAGCACTGGGATTACAGGCTTGAGCATCACACCTAGCTGTTTTTCAGTTTTTTTAATTCCAAAAAACATTTTATTAAGAGGTAGTGTATTGCTCTGCCACCCGGGCTGGAGTGCAGTGATGTGATCAGAGCTCACTGTAGCCTCAACCTCCTAAGCCCAAGTGATCCTCCTGCCTCAGTCTCCTGAGTAGCTGGGACTACAGGCATGTGCTACCATGCCAGGCTAATTTTTAAATTTTTTGTAGAGACTGGGTCTGCCTATGTTGCCTAAGATGGTCCCAAACTCCCAGGCTCAAGCCTCACAAAGTGCTGGGATTACAGGTGTGAACCAACACACCTGGCCCTTTGTCTTTCGTCACAGTGATTTTTGGGAAAAGTTCAGAGAAGTCCCAGTTCTGCAGTCTGATTTGTTCCTGATTTGTGTTGCCTGTAACTGGAAGTTGGTCTGAAGGCCTCAATGAGTCCAGGTTTGAGCTTTTTGATGAAAACCCTGCCCAGGAGTGGCATATATCTTTTATAAATCCACTAGTCGTGTGATGCCAGCTTTTCCTGCTGTTAGTGATGCGCCGTCTGGTCCCTGGCAAGGGCGGTGACATCCGACTTCTCTGTTGAAGGGAACCTGAGACACCCTCTTGGTCAGCTCTCCCAAAGGCGTGTGTCACCCGCAGTGTTGAGTAAGAGGGAAGCTCAGCACCATGAAGTGATAGGCTCGGGTCTAAGGCCTCTGTCTCCCCTTGGCCCTGTGCCCAGATTGCATTTGGTCACCTGGACAGACTGTAGGGCTTAGACCTTGGCTTAGCCGGTTAGGATCACTTTCCTAGGGGGAACATCCTTCCTGCCTTAGTCTCATTCTCTGAGGATAAATGGCAATATTAAGAAGCAGTGCCCAACCCCACTCCATCCCTACTGAGGCTCAGATATGATTGCGGGCAGGGAAGCCTCAGTAGGGATCTGGCCATTTTGCACATCTGTTCTTGAGTGCCTGCTGACAGCATTGAGCCTATCCTAAGAGTGGAATTCAGCTGAGGGCTTTACACTTACTATCTAGTCCTCCATCTAGCCCTATGCAGCAATTGCTATCCTCTCTCTCTCTGTCTTTTTTTTGTTTTTTGTTTTTTTCTTTTCTTTTTTGAGACACAGGATCTCGCTATGTTGCCCAGGCTGGAGTATGGTGGCTATCCATAGGTATGATTATAGCACACTACAGCCTTGAATGCCTGGGTTCCAGGGATTCTCTTGCCTCAGCCTCCTGAATACCTGGGACGACAGGCGTGTGTCATCATGCCTAGCTTGCTATTCTTTTTTTATCCCAAATTTTTAGGACAGGAAATGGTTTTCTAGAAGAAATGTAGTTAGACCTCCATTATCCATAGGTTCTATATCCATGGGTACAACCCACTATGGATCCAAAATGTAGTTAGGCCTAGGATGACTGTGTCTATACTGGACATGTACAAACATTTGTTCTTGTTTTTATTCCCTAAACAACGCAGTCTAACGACAACTTACATAGCATTTACATTGTATTAGGTATTACAGTAGTAATCCAGAGATGACTTACGGTATGTAGAAGGATGTGCAGAGGTTGCATGCAGATACTATGCCATTTTATGTAAGAGACTTGATCTCAGCCACTGAAGTTGAGTTTAAAAAATAAAGTAAAAAAATACATGTAAAGGAGTTGAGTATTCATGGATTTTTGGATTCATGAGGATCCTGGAACCAATCCCCTGTGGATACCAAGGGACAACTCTGATTTACTTCTCAAGACATCTAGCCGGGCACGGTGGCTCACATTTGTAATCCCAGCATTTTGGGAGGCTGATGTGAGAGGATCGCCTGAGTCCAGCAGTTTGAGACAAGCCTGGGCAACATAGCAAAATCCTGTCTCAAAAAAAATTTTTTTTTGGTAATTAGTGGGGAATGGTGGTGCACACCTGTGGTTCCAGCTACTCGGGAGGTGGAGGTGGGAGAATCGCTTGAGCCCAGGAAGTTGAGGCTGCAGTGAGCTATGATTGTGCCACTGCACTCCAGCCTGGGTGACAGCAAGACCCTGTCTCAAAAAAAAAAAAAAAAAAAAGAAAAAAGAAAAAAGAAAAAAGACTTCTGGCTAGGGAGTAAAGGAGGCCCTGAGCAGCTTGATAGGTGCTATGCAGCTGGCAGGGGGCGCCATTGCCTGCAGAAGGAGCTAAGCCTATCCTGAACTCCAACTCCTATTGTCCCCACTCAGCTCACTCTTAAGAGGGAATGTCCTCGTCACCTAATGACCAAGAGGAGGTGCTGGATCTGGCTACCTAAGATCAGAGTGGTGAAGCCGTCAGCCCCTGTTGCCCAGAGCTGCTTCATCTGTAATAGGGGGATAGTCATGGCAATCACTTGGGACTGCTTTTGGGAGATTTAAATGGGTCTAGGCCTAGCTCTGATGATCTAGGCACTGTATACCACACAGATGAGGAAGCTGAGGGCTCCAGAGAGGCAGGGTGAACAGCTGGACCTCAGGGAGCCTTCCCAAGCTGAAGGCCTCACACCCTGCGACGTGTGTACCTTCTGCCTGACAGTCCCTGTCTGAGGTGGCCATGGTGTCTGTGTTGAGCTGGGGACGAAGGGAGTCATGGGGGCGGCAGGTGTGGTTGAGTCATTCAGCTGGCTTCCTGGCAGCCAGGCCATCGTGGGTGAGGGACACCAAACTGCTCATGCCACAGCTGATGTATCAGATAGTCCCCTTGTCACTCTTGACTCAGCTGTGCCTGGCCCCCCCTGCAGGGCCACCATCTGTGCATCCTGGGCCAGCGCCCAGGGAACTTTCTGGAACCCCAGATGCTATCTAAGGACATGGGTACAGGGGGTGGTGAAGTTTGAGGTTCCTGAAACCCTCTACCAGGTATGTCTGGCTCTGCTGTTTCTGGCCTGTGACCCCTCAGGCCTTGGTTACCATGTCTACAAAATGGGAACAACAAATCATAGCTGAGTTTGACCCAGGGATTAGATGACATGTATGAACATGCCCAGCCATATCTATTTTTGCTCATCATCCTGCCCCCAGCACAAGGGCCTGGCACACAGTAGGTATTTAGTACAGTTTAGTGGAATGAATGAATGCATTGGGCCTTAGAACACAGCAGAGGCCCTGGGGCCTCAAGGCTATGGTGTGAGGTGGGGGTGGGGACACTGAAGCCCAGCCCAGTTCCCTCTGCAACATCTTGTCACCTGAGGGAGGGGGAAGAGTGTGGGGTCCTACAGAGAGGAGGCATGGGTATGGGGCTAGGGGAGAGGTATCTGCGTTGTTCCTGAGACCTCTGCCCCACTCCTGGACAGACCACTGTCCTGGAGAGGGTGGAGCAGAAACAGGAGAGGGAACACAAATTCACCTAACCGGCCCCATCCAATCAAGGATGATGATGATAAACGTGCTCTTAGTGAGATATTACTGTGTGCCCGACTTGAGCCAACTACTGTTTTGTCTCATAATAACTGTCAGGAAGAGATGATCCCTGTTCTACACAGGAGAAACTGAGGTTCAGCCTAGATAAATGGACATAGGTGAAACAGCTAGCAAGGGGCATAGCTGGGATCTGAAGCCCAGGCCAATCTAGGGGTGGTTCTAGCCTCAATTTATTCCTCCTGAGCAGTCATGCTCAGCCCAGATTGCTGGGAGGACCAGGTGGTGGGAGTGGGGGTGTCTCAAGGTCGTGTCCTGGTGTTAATCTCTGGGGCCCCTGGCCATATCTAGCTTGTGGTGAGTGTCTCTGGACTGTTGGAGCAGCCACTGGAATGCCTGGGGCTTGAGTGGCCCTTTGTGGATGCAGTTCCCTTGGCAATGAAGAAACACTGCTGAGGTCAAGAGCTCAGATTGCCAGAGGGGAAACCCAGCCCTGCTTCTTTGCATGGCCCCCTGCTGGGAAGGGCCACAGCTACCCCCCACCCTCACCCTCTGCCAGACACCCAGAGGCTCTTTCCAGTGGCACAGTTGTGGGGTTGGATGGGACACAGGCAGCCCAGCCAGGATTCCTCATGGGAAGTATGTGCTGGCTCTTTAGACTTATCTGCTAATGGGAGGCTCTGGCTATAACTCCTTCTTCCCACTGGAGTTCGTTCAGGAAGCCAGAATCAGCATGGGGATGCCTAGGCCTCCAAGATCCCCTAGGACCATGGGCAGGCCACCCCTTAGCCCAGCTTTTGCCTACTTTGGAGACCTCAAGGACAAGAGAGCCCTAATCTTACCAAGCCAGGCCCTCCTCAATCCAAGGCCGCCTTAGGCGTTGCCAAGGAAACAGATGCAGCAGCCAAAGAGCCTGGCCCAGGTCTCCATGACAACCTACCACAGCCCACCAGGGTCCATCCATCTGTTATGTCACCTGAGCCCCAAATGAGTGCCCTCCCAGCCCCACCACACTTGTCACAATCAGATGTCACAGTCTGATAGCAGGTCCCTGTCACAAAATACCTCACAGCCTGACCTGTAACCCTCACACCCCTGAGAGATGAGCAAGGAGCTAAGACACTCCTCATACCTTGACCACACCCTGTGTTTATGCCCCTCTTGGGTGGGGGTCTGAACCTCCAGGCCCTAGATGTGCCCTGGGCAGCTGGCTCAGCCTGCAGCTAGAAGGAAGAAGGGAGACCTTGGCGACTCAAAATGGCTGGCTCCTGCAGGCATTCAACACCCGTTGGCCTGGACTTCCCCAACTCTGGGCAACTTCCAGTCCAGAAGCAGAATAACCAGAGCCAGGGCCAGGGCCAGGGCTGGGACAAATTATTTTTAGCAGAGTTGCTGGCAGCTGCCTGGTGGGTGCTGGGAGGTGGGATGGGGACTGAGTTTAATCCCTTCCCTCTTCTGGGCTGGGGTTTCCTCCCCAGGAGTCAAGCAGGTACCTCCACCTGCAACACTGTCAGAGCTGCCCCCACCCCCAGCAGCCCTCTCAGGGCCCCCAGGGGCTCATGGGGTGACACCAACCCTCACCCTGAAAAGTAGGCTCATTAGGGAGAATCTTCAACTCCAGGATGGGGAAAGAGTGGAAAGGATTTTGTGTGAAAGGACACCCCCTAAATTCTAGCTCAGACCTGAACCTCTGGGGAGTGGTTGTCATGGGCAGAGAAGAGGGATCTCTGTCCAGCCTGTAACTCGTTTACTTGCTAAGAGGAAGAGCGGCGACTTGGGGAGAGGGAAGGGAGAATTCACTGTCACGGGGCCAGACCGAATTCTTCTCCTGAGGGCAGTTGCTGCTCTGGGCTGGTTGAGTTTACCCTGCTGCCTGCCTCCGCATCACGTACTCCCCCGGCAACCTCGCGCTCTCTCTCCTCACACACACACTCAGCCCCGGACCTTGCCTACCTGTCAGCCCCTCTATTCCCAGACAGCTACTGCTCCTCCCCTGGGGTGTAGGGCGGGGTGTCGGGTGTGCGAGGTCCGAGGAGGAGGGTGGGGGATTCCCCTGGTGGGGGTGGACAGACACGTCAGCCCCCGCAGCAGCGTGAACCAGGGGCGGGAGCGGGGGCGGGTGGAGGCTTAAATAGGCGACTCTGGAGCCAGAGCCCAGTGCGGGCTGAGAAGGCGGTGGCTGCAGCAGCAGCGGCGGCGGAGACCCAAGAGTCCGAGTCCAGACTACGAGTGGGTGGCATCCTAACCCGGATCCTAGTCCTGAGCGTGTCTGTGTGCGAGTGGGTGAGTGTCTTGGCGGAGCGGGGTCGGGGCGGCTGCAGATAGATGCGCCAGGTCCGGAGGGGTCCCTGGTGAGGGCGCCGCGACCTCGGGGTTGGGGGAGGGCTGCGGCGGGACCTCCGCCCGAACATCCCGCCTGACTCCAGGTTGGGCAGGTGCGCCCCGGGTCCCGCCTCCCTCACGGCTTACACGGTCAACCGGGTTCCTGCTCCCCTAGACGGCCCCGGACACGATGACCCTGAACGGCAGCGACAGCGGAGCGGGCGGGAGCCGCGGCGGGGGCCGGGAGCGCGAGCGCCGTCGGGGCAGCACGCCCTGGGGCCCAGCGCCGCCGCTGCACCGCCGCAGCATGCCGGTGGACGAGCGCGACCTGCAGGCGGCGCTGGCCCCCGGGTCCCTGGCGGCGGCTGCGGCCGGGACGGGGACTCAGGGTCCCAGGCTGGACTGGCCCGAAGACTCTGAGGACTCACTCAGCTCGGGGGGCAGCGACTCCGACGAGAGCGTTTACAAGGTGCTGCTGCTGGGGGCGCCCGGCGTGGGCAAGAGCGCCCTGGCGCGCATCTTCGGCGGTGTGGAGGATGGTCCCGAAGCAGAGTCAGCAGGTGAGCGGATCGAGCTGTTCGCGAGAGGGAAGATCCGGGGCTAGGACTGAGGGCTGAGACCAGGACTCAAAGCCGCAAATACCATGGAAGAATTTATTATTATTATTATTATTATTATTATTATTATTATTATTATTCTGAGACGGAGTTTCGCTCTTTCGCCCAGGCTGGAGTGCAGTAGCGCGATCTAGGCTCACTGCAACCTCTGCCTTCGGGTTTCAAGGGATTCTCCTGCCTCAGCCTCCAGAGTAGCTGGGATTACAGGCGCCCACCACCACGCCCGGCTAATTTTTGTGTTTTTAGTAGAGTTGGGGTTTCACCATGTTGGCCAGGCTGGTCTCGAACTTCTGACCTCGTGATCCACCCGCCTTGGCTTCCCAAGGTGCTGGGATTACAGGCGTGAGCCACCGCGCCTGGCCAATACTGTGGAATTCTATTGGTGTTTTCAGAATCACGCCTCTACCTACTCGTTTCATAAATGGGGAAAGGAAAGGAGAAGGGACACCCCCTGGCCTTTGGTAGGGAAGAAATGCCCAGAGTAGACGGCCAGGGCATAGTTATGGCTGCTCTGTGGGATGGGACCGGACATCCCTCCCTGCCTATCAGGGACAGGTCAGAGTTTCGAACCAGAGGGATTTCTAAGAGAGGAGCCCTAGGTGGCCAAGGTCCCTAGGGAGCGGGACAGTCACTATTCTAACTCAGGCCACTGGGTCAGAGCCGCCTTGGGACCCAGGCAGCAGGAGGGCAGGGGGCATTGGAGCAGCCACCTGGGACATTGCTAGCTTGGGGGGCATGTGGGTAGAGGTCAGGCACACCATGCCCTCCAGCCCCCACTTCCCTGCCTGGCACTGCTGTTGCCACATACCAGCATCTGCAAGTGGAGTGGAGGATGAGGAGGGCTCTGGGGAGGAGTTGGAGGGTGTGGCTAGAACAGGAAACCTGGCAGCAGGGGCTTTGACAGTCAGCTAGTAACCTGTTTACTGGTCTCCTGCCTAGGGCACACCTATGATCGCTCCATTGTGGTGGACGGAGAAGAGGCATCACTCATGGTCTACGACATTTGGGAGCAGGTAGGGTACAGGCTGAGACCCAGGGCAGGGGAGGGAGGAGTGAGTTGGGGTAGGGGTCTGGGAGTGCCAGGCTTGTGTCGGGGTCATGATGATTGTTGGGCAGACTGTGTGTGTGTGTTCCCCAGGACGGGGGCCGCTGGTTGCCCGGACACTGCATGGCCATGGGGGATGCCTATGTCATCGTGTACTCAGTGACGGACAAGGGCAGCTTCGAGAAGGCCTCAGAACTGCGGGTCCAGCTGCGGCGTGCACGGCAAACAGATGATGTGCCCATCATCCTTGTGGGCAACAAGAGCGACCTGGTGCGCTCTCGTGAGGTCTCGGTGGATGGTGAGTAGGCAGCAGGTTGCAGGGGGAGGGAGTGCCCAGCTGGGCCCTGATACAGGCAGTCTTGGCTCAGCTTGAGTCCCTGGGGATCATCAGAGGCTAAAAATGTTCAGAAAGAAAACTGGCGGGGAGGGAAATGGGAGAGAGCCGGTGCCTGCTCATAGGGCTCCAGAAGGCCCCAGAGGGGTGGGGAAAAAACCAAATCTGATAGGGGAGCTGGGGGACCGCAGGGCCCTCCTCTCCTGCCCCTCTTGGTCCTGGCCTGGCTGGTTTCGGGGTAAGTGGGTGGAAGAGAGTGAGGGGAACAGGCCAGGAGGTCAGAGTCCTAGGTCTGGGCCATTCTTAGAGTAGACTTGGCCCTGGGGAAGACCCGTCCCACTTGGCCTCAGCATCCTTTCCTATGGGTCCTGGTACTGAGCCCCTCAGAGGAACCCAGCAGTGACTTGGTGACCTTGCCCCCGCAACCCCAATCCACTGCATCATTCATCATGATATAACCTCTAATTAAAAAATACTAAGTTGTGCCGGGCACAGTGGCTCACGCCTGTAATCCCAGCACTTTGGGAGGCCCAGGCGGGCGGATCATGAGGTCAGGAGATCAAGACCCATCCTGGCTAGCACAGTGAAACCCGGTCTCTACTAAAAATACAAAAAATTAGCCAGGCATGGTGGCAGGCGCCTGTAGTCCCAGCTACTTGGGAGGCTGAGGCAGGAGAATGGCGTGAACCCAGGAGGCGGCGCTTGCAGTGAGCTGAGATTGTGCCAGTGCACTCCAGCCTGGGACACAGCAAGACTCCGTCTCAGAAAAACAAAACAAAACAAAACAAAACAAAACAAAACAAAAAACTAAGTTGTCCAACATACTTCTCATTTTCCTGTGTTTACTACTGTTGTACCTTGTTTAAGTATCAGGCTTCAAATTATTTCAATAAATGGATCTCCTTTTGAGGGCCACTGTTTTGGGGGCTCTTTAAACGCAGGCACTCTGCCTTCTGGGTGACGCAGCAGGGACCAGTACCCTCAGTATAGGAGCTGGGGTCTCTGTGTTTTGGGGGAGGACCCTGCAAATTCTCGAGTGGCAGTTTCCATGGGTGGCCAGGGTTGGTGGGGACTCCTCACTCTCCCACCCTTTATTTACTGGTGCCTGCCTGTCCCCACCCACACAGAGGGCCGGGCCTGCGCGGTGGTCTTTGACTGCAAGTTCATTGAGACATCAGCGGCATTGCACCACAATGTCCAGGCGCTGTTTGAAGGTGTTGTGCGCCAAATACGCCTGCGCAGGGACAGCAAAGAGGCCAACGCGCGACGGCAAGCAGGTACCCGGAGGCGAGAGAGCCTTGGCAAAAAGGCGAAGCGCTTCCTGGGCCGCATCGTAGCTCGTAACAGCCGCAAGATGGCCTTTCGCGCCAAGTCCAAGTCCTGCCACGACCTCTCGGTTCTCTAGGTCCCACCCGCTCTCAGTATGGTGGGAGACGGACGGACGGGTTGGTGGGCTGGCCCAGCCAACTGCCCCAGGTGCCTCAGGGCTGGCTCAGACTCTGGGTCCCTTGGAGCTGCCAGCCGGGCACCACCAACCTCATGGTCATGGACAGACAGACAGTGTTGCCCAGTGAGGCCAGGGGCCAGTGAGGGCTGGGCCCACAGAGATGCATGCGCAGGCTCATCTGCGTCCCAAGCAGCTGGAGCGCAGCCGCGGGGCAGGCCTGTGTGCCGGGAGAGGACTCTGACTTTTTTCACAACCCGGGTGTGCCTGCCCTGGAGGGAGGCTGTTCAGTGCTGTGGCTATTTGTTTACATGCAGATTTTTGTAATAAAGACTATTTCCTGATATGTCATGACTGTTGACTGTCTTTCCTCCTATCTGGGCGCTTCAGGAGCTGGAAGGATTTCTGAAGTTGAGGGATGGGGGCTCACTGCCCCACCCTAGTGTGTGGCCATGATGTGTTAATGTGGGGGTCCGGATACAGCCAGCTGGGATGGGCATCGGGTCTGGCTGGGGGTTCAAGGAGCAGGAGACACAAACCCCTCCCAGTCCCTGTTATCCAGACTCTTCTCTTTCTGCATGGGGCCTGGCATTGCCCAACTGATTGAGGGTTCAATCACCTCACTGTCCACAAAGGGAAACTGAGGCTGCTCAAGGGAGCACATTCTGCTCTGGGTCTCACAACCAGGCAGGAACCCTGAGTCTCACAACCAGGCAGGAACCCTGGGTCTGGCTCCACAGCTGGTATTTCTGCCCTGTTCCCTCTTGAAGGACTGGAATCAGCTGAGGTTGGGGATAAAGAATGCCGAGGGATGGTTTGTGAAGGCACACACAGGCACACTCAGCTCCACATGGCTCCTCCACCTCTTCGCTGGGGTTGAGCTACTGAGGAGGCCCTCACTGTTCTCTCCACCATGAGTATTCAGGCAAAAACATTTCATGCTCAGCATTGGCTAATTCAGTTTTGGTGGGAGCAGCTGCCTGGAGCCTGCCCTGCCTGGAATGAGAGGTCTTGCATTTGTATAGGAAGGTGTACTCGTGCTTGTGGTTGGGGATGCACCTGTCTCCCTGCCCACCCATGCCTGTGGCTCCCTCACGCTTGGCACAAGTACTGCTAAGAGTTTTTATCTACATGGTCTCAGGAAAAATTGTCCCCATTTGGTGCTGGGTGGGAAGTGGCTGAGTGGGGACTGGTATACAGGTCTGCCCATCTCCAAAGCCTGGAGGCAGCCTGGGGCGAGGTGGGGGGCAGTTTCTAAGAAGGTTCTGGGCCAGGGTCCATACGTTCCTTCCTTAGTTCAATTTATTCATTCCACAGACTCCAGGGAGCCCTGGCAACCTGGTTAGAATCCTGACTGCAGCTTGTTGAATTGCAGGAGGAGGCTTGAGGGCTGCCCCTCCATGTACCAGGGAGTGCTGAGATTCACCCACGTGCTCCCCAGGGCAGAGGTAACTTCTCAGAGCTGTTGCTGCTCTGCCCCTCCTCCCAACATACTTCAAGGAATACAGAAGGCATGGTATTTTCAGAGCAAGTGAGGGTCCTCAGGCCTTCCTGGCTCTGTCACTTATTGACTGTGTGACCGTAGGCAAACCACTCAGCTTCTCTGTGCCCCAGCGTGTGACATGGGTACAATGCCTCTTCAGAACACAGTATGTGGCATAATGAAGGTATGTGCTCAGAGCAGTGCTGCGCACATAGCAGGAGCTTAACACGTTTGAAACCCCCTTCAACCTCTCCACAATGCACTGCTCCTGGCTGGGTGCCAGAGTGACCCTGAAGCAGGCACTCAGCTTGTGACAAGGCTGGGGGCAGCTGGGGGTAGCTTCTGACCTGAGAGAGACTAATCAGGTACACAATGGGAAGGACTTCACGGGGACTATGGGAGGCTTCGTGGGGACCAAGGCTGGGGAGAGACTGGAGACCAAGATCTTCCCACCCTCTCCCCTCGTTCCAGACTCCCAGGCCTCAGAAGTGTCTCCTGGCTCTGCTTGGCTGCCCTCATTGCGGGGAGAGCCCCTGTTCAGTCCTGTAACTCCCTCAAGGTCACCTGAGCCGGTTTAATCTTCTTAGAGACACAAGACCACCCATTGTCTCAGCCCTGTCACTGTTGAGTGGCCAGTGTAAGGACTTGGGGAGCTCACAGGCTGCTGCACTCCCCCACCACAGGTCCCCCTGGGGGGCGGTCTGGAGCACCAATGCCCAGTTCCACTCATGCACTGCTCACCCATCCTTTGACACCTCCAGCTCTTTGTCTTAGTTCCACAAGCCATGGGGAGTTGCCAGGGCAGAACGAGAGCCAGGTCATTTCTGAGTCCCTGAGTTCTGCTCTCAAGGGGCCCCCAGTCTAATGGAAGACGCAGACAATGACAATCTGGTGTCCTCTGTGTATTAATAGAGATAGCACATGGCATGGCGTGAGGGGGTGGGGCGTTCCCAGAGGAGACTCCTGAACCAGCCTGGGAACACAGGGGAAGTTTCCTGGAAAAAGGAGTATTTGAGCTGAGTACTGAAGCATGAGCAGGTGCTTACCACACAGATGAACGAGTGGGAAGGGTGTTCCATGCACAAAGAACAGAGTGTGCAAAGGTGTGGCTGCAGATGCTGGAGCCTGGGAGATAAGTGAGACCAAGTCTGGAGCCACAGAAAAAATAGTGTCCAGACCCAGAGGGCCAAGGAATACCCCCTAGGCTGTGTTGGGGTCAAGGGAGTGCCAGGCCAACCATCTCCCCACCTCCCGGGGCTGGCAGTCACGGATGCTGAGCAGCTCCTAGCTTTCCAAAGTCAATGAGTAACTTGGCAGACTGGGCGGGGCCAGGCCTGCTACTATGGGCCCAGTGGCCTTTTCCACTCCTGAGCAAGCGTGGCTGAACCCTCCTACCTGCTCAAGTGCCCTGCCTTGCCCCACCCAGCCCAGCCTGGCCAGAGCTCCCTGGAGAAGAAGCCTTTTTGCTTAGCAGCTGGACCAAGGGAGCCAGTCTTGGGCGCTGGAGGGTGAGGGGCTGGGAGTGGAGGGGAGGGCATGGCTGAGGCTGGGGTTGGTGGTGGGAAAAGGAGAAACACTGCCCTGTCCTCGCTGTCTGGGAAAGAATTCCCAGGGCCTCATCTTAGAGAGGTTGTTGATTTGTTGCTGCTCTGTTTGCCCAGCTCCATGACAAGGGCTGGAAAATGATGAGACAAGAGCCAGGCTCCTGCTCCGGGGGGTCTCCTTGTCTAGAAGGTGGCAGTGGGAGGCAGGACAGTCCAGGAGGCCCTGAGCTAGGAGGAATCCTCCTGTGGTCAAGTCCTCTGTGACCTTGGCCAGACCCCAGCGTTCAGGCCTTGCCAGCAACAAGAGGTGACTTCAGGAAGTGATGCTCCAAGTCTTCAGGAACTTTCCAGCTTCAAACTTTTGTGATTTGGGGGGTTGCTAGAAAATTACCACTTTGGGATCTGCAAGTTGGGGAGGCTATGGTGGGAAGGAGCTGAAGGTCTAGAGGTGAAATTCTGATAGAGTGCTTGAGGGGCCAAGAGCCCAGACGCAGGGTGACTGGGCCTGGGGGCCTTGGTGGGCCTGGCTGAGGAGCAGGGCACTACCCTGCAGCAGATGGGGAACCTCAGCTCCTTTGCAGGGGAGGAAGAGGAGGCTAGCCTGCAGTGCGATCTCGCTAGTTGTGTGTGTGGGATGGAAAGCCCCTCCCCACCCACCTGGGCTGGCTCCTCACTGCTATGTCCCTTAGGCCCATCCTGACCATGGTCCCTGCCTGGCTGTGGCTGCTTTGCATCTCTGTCTCCCAGGTGAGCTGGGCACTGCCCCCTCTCCTTCAGGTCTTGGCCTTGGGGGTTGATACCCTTGCCCCTAACTCCACCCGGACAAATTGCACTGACTGTGAGAATGGTGCAAAGCATGGGAGGGGTCAGAGCTGGGACTACAGAGCTATCGTGGGATGAGGAGGTCAAAGGCCAGAGCACAGGTGGATGGAATAAGGTATGGCCAGGCCCTGGGAAGGGGCAGAAATTCCCCTCTTCTGTTGGGTCCCAGTGCCCAGGTGGGAAGACAGAGCCTGGTGACAAGGTGAGGATCCTCCCACAGGCTCTCCCGGAGGCCCAGCCTGCAGAGCTGTCTGTGGAAATTCCAGAAAACTATGGTGGAAATTTCCCTTTATACCTGACCAAGGTGAGCCAGAGAGCTGGGGGGGGTGGGAAGGTGGGGGGATCCCTCCCCACAAAGTCCTGCTTCTTCTTCTTCTGGCACCCTTCCTCTTGCTGTTTCTCTTTGAAACCCTGCTTTCCAGAGAGTTATACATGTTATCCATGTTATACAGGTTGAGTGTCCCCTATCTGAAATGCTTGAGACCAGAAGTGTTTCAGATTCTGGAATTTTTTTCAGATTTTAGAATATTTGCATATACATGATGAGATATCTTGGGGAATGGAACCCAAATCTAGACACGAAATTCATTTATGTTTCATATACACCTTATACACATAGCCTGAAGGTAACGTTATACATTTTTTTTTCTCTTTTGAGATGAAGTTTCGCTCTTGGCCCCCTGGGCTGGAGTGCAGTAGAGCGATCTCAGCTCACTGCAACTTCCACCTCCTGGGTACAAGAGATTCTCCTGCCTCACCCTCCTGAGTAGCTGGGATTACAGGCATGCACCACCACTCCCAACTAATTTTTTTTTTTTTTTTTTTTTTTTTTTGTATTTTTAGTAGAGACAGGGTTTCGCCATGTTGGCCAGGCTAGTCTTGAACACCTGACCTCAGGTGATCCGCCCATCTTGGCCTCCCGAAGTGCTGGGATTACGACTTTGGGATTTGCGAGCTGGGGAGGCTATGGCGAGAAGGAGCTGAAGGTATAGAGGTGAAATTCCAGTAGAGTCCTTGAGGGGCCAAGAGCCCAGTGTGCGTCACTGCTCCTGGGTGAATATTTTTAATGATTTTGTGCATGAAACAAAGTTCTGACTATGTGTTGACTGTGACTTGTCACATGAGGTCAGATGCGGCATTCTCCACT
This sequence comes from Chlorocebus sabaeus, assembly GCF_047675955.1. Lineage (NCBI taxonomy): Eukaryota > Metazoa > Chordata > Mammalia > Primates > Cercopithecidae > Chlorocebus > Chlorocebus sabaeus. Next base: position 63,837,418 of record NC_132908.1, on the reverse strand, counting down.
TGTCACATCATGTTGACGCTCAAAAAGTGTCACATTTTGGAGTATTTCAGATTTCAGATTTTCAGGTTAGAGATGTTCAACCTGCAGTGGGAATGACTAACAGATTTTAATCCTAGCAGAGAATACAGCTTTAGGTTAAAGAATGAAATCTTGGTGGTGAGGTTTCAAGCTTCAGAAAGAAAGGCAGGGAGTTTTGGGGTGCACCAGGTCCAGGGAAAAGAGTTCTGTCTCTGAGTCTCAGTCCTGATGCTTACTGACTGTGTGACCTCAGACAGGAGCCAGATGTCTCTGAGACTCAGTTTCCCCACATGTAAAATGAGGCCATCAGGTGGAGGGGGGTCATCTCCCAGGCCTGGCCACTGCTCCCTTCACTTCTGTTCACCCCCATCAGCTGCTGCTGCCCCGTGAGGGGGCTGAAGGCCAGATCATGCTGTCAGGGGACTCAGGCAAGGCAGCTCAGGGCCCATTTGCTATGGATCCAGATTCTGGCTTCCTGCTGGTGACCAGGGCCCTGGACCGAGAGGAGCAGGCAGAGTACCAGCTACAGGTATGGCTGGGTCAGGCGTAGGGGAGTGCAGGCAAGGCAGGGCCAGATGCTGATTCCCCTTTCCTGCCAGGTCACCTTGGAGACACAGGATAGACGTGTCTTGTGGGGTCCACAGCCTGTGCTTGTGCGTGTGAAGGACGAGAATGACCAGGTGCCCCATTTCTCTCAAGCCATCTACAGAGCTCAGCTAAGCCGGGGCACCAGGCCTGGTGAGTGACCAGGTCAGCCAATTTATAGTAAGGTCAGGTGGGCCTTGATGGAACAGTAGAGAGCAAAGAGATGGCCAGACAGTTGGCATAGGACAGGGCAGCCATTTCTGTCCCATTTCTTTTCTTGCTTTGTTTTGCTTTTTTTGTTTTGTTTTGTTTTGTTTTGTTTTTGTTTTTGTTTTTGTTTTTTGAGATAGAGTCTCACTCTGTCGCCCCCCAGGCTGGAGTGCAATGGCGTGATCTTGGCTCGTTGCAAACTCTGCCTCCTAGGTTTAAGCAATTCTCCTGCTTCAGCCTCCCAAGTAGCTGGGATTACAGGTACCTGCCACCACACCTGGCTAATTTTTTTGTATTTTTAGTAGAGACGGGGTTTCACCTTTTTGGCCAGGTTGGTCTTGAACTCCTGGCCTCAGGTGATCCGCCCACCTCGATCTCCCAAAGTGCTGGGATTACAGGCATGAGCCACTGAGCCTGGCCCATCCTGTACCATTTCTGTCCCATCTTGTACCTCCCTACTCCACTGAGGGTGCCATCCACTCTTGGCCTCAGTTTGCTCATCTGGGAAGTAGGACGAAAAGCCGTGACTCATCTCCAGAGTCCTGATGTGATGATGGATAGGGAAGAAAGGACAGAGGAGAAATGGGAGAGGCATGGGAGACTCTCCCCACCCTCTCTATCCCTTACAGTTTACCCTCCCACCATGAACCAGGCATCCCCTTCCTCTTCCTTGAGGCTTCAGACCAGGATGAGCCAGGCACAGCTAACTCGGATCTTCGATTCCGCATCCTGAGCCAGGCTCCAGCCCAGCCTTCCCCAGACATGTTCCAGCTGGAGCCTCGGCAGGGGGCTCTGGCCCTCAGCCCCAAGGGTGAGCCTGAGCAGGGTGTGCTGGGGAGGGAGGGTCAGTGAAAGCTGGAGAAGGTGGTATCTGAACCATAAGACAAGCGTGGGTGGGAGCTTGAGAGGTAAAAAAGGAGGGAAGGGCACTCTAGGTGGAGACAGCAACAAGGCAGGGGGCTGTGGAGGCAGGGCCAGGCATGGAGAGTTAGGAAATGGTGTGAATGGAGGGCCTCAACTCCACGCTCCACGGAGATCTGGGCCTAAGGAACAAGGATAGGAACAGTCTAAGGGGTTACAGCCTAAGACGTTGCTGGGCGACCTTGCGACTGATGGCAGAAGAGACCTGGACCTGGAAGTTCAAACTAGAGGCATGAACTAGGGATGGAAAGAAAAGTGAATCAGACATCATCATAGCCAGCCATGCATTCACCCACATACCGCCCAACCACCTACACAGTCCATCCAATCACCCATCACTACACTCTTCCATTCACACACTCAAACTCCCATCCACCTACCAAGTCAACCACCCATTCATCCAACCAGCCCGTCATCTACCATCTACCTACCTCCTCATCCTGGCCATCCACCTACCCCTCTAGTCTATCATGCATTCGTTGTGTGGAGAGATACGGAGGTGGCTTTGCAAACTGTCATGTCCTGGTTGGAGGCTCACGATAGTGCTTAAAGTTCCTGTCTTCCCTTGGCCAAGAGAGTGTCCCAATCACCGGCCGTGTGCTTGGTTTTGTGTCTGGTATCTTGCTGAGAATGATGCCCTGGCCCCTGCTCCCCAGCTGCCTGCTCAGTTGACCATCCTCCCTGTTCTAGGGAGCACCAGCCTTGATCACGCCCTGGAGAAGACCTACCAGCTGTTGGTACAGGTCAAGGACATGGGCGACCAGGCCTCAGGCCACCAGGCCATTGCCACTGTGGAAGTCTCCATCATAGAGAGCACCTGGGTGCCCCTAGAGCCTATCCACCTGGCAGAGAATCTCAAAGTCCTATACCCACACCACATTGCCCAGGTGAGTAAGTGGCTGTCAGTGGCTGAAGCAGCTCCATGGATGGTGCAGCTGGGCCCAAGACTCATGGATATTTGGGGGCTGGGTCTGGAACTCACATGACCCCTGCTCCTCCCTCCACTCCTCCCATCACTTCCTGCTGTGGACTGGGGTGTTCAAAGCCCCGGGCGCAGGCATGACCCCATGACAGCCCCTTGCCTGCCCTGCCATCCTCTAGCAGGCGTGACTCTGTGCTCTGACCTCTTGAACTTGCCCAAGGCTTCCTCAGGGAGAACAGCTGCTACCTCTTGCTGCCATAGGGATTGTCACCCCGGGCTAGGAATGTCTCAGGCCTCTTCTAGGAATGCCCTGGGGTCAGGCCCAGGCTGAGACGGTAGAAAATAAAGTAACCTGGTCACTCAGGCATGTTGGGCAGGGTCCAGGTTTGGACCAGGGCAAGGCCACTAACAACATGTACCCTGAACAGAAGGATCCCACCTGGACTCCAGGCCCAGGGAGGGCAGCACCTTGCCGGGGTCACGCAGTTGCGGCTCAGGCTCATCACCCAGAAATCAGATGGGGCACAAGGGCTGACATGGATTGCTCCTGCCCCTTGGCCCGGGATGTCCCCCCAGGTACACTGGAGTGGGGTTGATGTGCACTATCGCCTGGAGAGCCATCCCCTGGGACCGTTTGATGTGGATGCAGAGGGAAACCTCTATGTGACCAGAGAGCTGGACACAGAAGCCCAGGCTGAGGTGATATGAACGGGGAGTCAGGGATGCAGGCTGGGGGTGCTTGGTCACTGTCTAGTTGGCTTTTGGGGGTGTCACAACTACAATAGAGGCTGAGGCAGTGGGGAAGAGCTGCAGCTGGCCCACCAGAAGGAAACTCAGAGCCAGGCAAGGCTGGAGCTGCCCTTGGTCCTGACCTGAAGCCCCCTACTGCCCACCACAGTACGTGCTCCAGGTGTGGGCTCAGAATTCCCGTGGCGAGGATTATGCGGCCCCTCTGGAGCTGCATGTGCTGGTGATGGATGAGAATGACAACGTGCCTGTCTGCCCTCCACGTGGCCCCGCAGTCCGCATCCCTGAGCTCAGCCCCCCAGGTGAGCTACGGGATGAGAGAGGGGCGAAGTCTCTATGAACCACCCAGTCTTGCTCTTCTCTGGGATAAGGACCCAGCCTCAGGCTCCATGTCAATGTCCCTCTGTAACATACATACACACACACACACACACACACACACAAGCTCAAGTTCAGTTCCGCACAAAATAAAGAGTGGGTGGGGTAAGGCCTCCAGGCTGGGCTGTGGTCCTAGCCAGGCGGGTGCTGTCTTGCAGGTACTGAAGTGACTAGACTGTCAGCAGAGGATGCAGATGCCCCAGGCTCCCCCAATTCCCATATTGTGTATCAGCTCCTGAGCCCTGAGTCTGAAGATGGGGTAGAGGGGAGAGCCTTCCAGGTGGACCCCACTTCAGGCAGTGTGACACTGGGGGCACTCCCACTCCAAGCTGGCCAGAACATCCTGCTTTTGGTGCTGGCCATGGACCTGGCAGGCGCAGAGGGTGGTAAGTGCCCTGATTGGTGACCCAGGTCCCATGACCCCATGAGACCCCATGAGAGCCCTCTGTTCCTATCCTGACCTCACCAACATGTCCTCCCTGCCCTAGGCTTCAGCAGCACATGTGAGGTCGAAGTCGAAGTCACAGACATCAATGATCACGCCCCTGAGTTCATCACTTCCCAGGTAAGCAGACGCAGGGGAGAAGACCTTGGGAAGGATGCTGGCGGGGGGCTCGCTCACCATCCCTCCTCCTTCTCCAGATTGGGCCTATAAGCCTCCCTGAGGATGTGGAGCCCGGGACTCTGGTGGCCATGCTCACAGCCACTGATGCTGACCTCGAACCTGCCTTCCGCCTCATGGATTTTGCCATTGAGAGGGGGGACATGGGCGGGACCTTTGACCTGGATTGGGAGCCCGACTCTGGGCATGTTGGACTCAGACTCTGCAAGGTGAGGGCCGGGGTGGCTGGGAAAGGGGTCCCCACATGCACGCATGCATGCACGTGTGCCTTGCCTAGGCCCCCACAGTGACCTGGGCCTCCTGATTCCAGAACCTCAGCTATGAGGCAGCTCCAAGTCACAAGGTGGTGGTGGTGGTGCGGAGTGTGGCAGAGCTGGTGGGGCCAGGCCCAGGCCCTGGAGCCACGGCCACAGTGACTGTGCTGGTGGAGAGAGTGATGCCACCCCCCAAGTTGGACCAGGAACGCTACGAGGCCAGTGTCCCCATCAGTGCCCCAGCTGGCTCCCTCCTGCTGACCATCCAGCCCTCCGACCCCATCAGCCGATCCCTCAGGTGAGCCAAAATCCCAGCCCCTTACCTGGACTGGATTTCCCCTGCTCCCTGGGGATGACCCCAGGGCCTCAGAGGGGACTCATATTATCTACAGCCTGCAATATTTTTCAAACTATGGCAAATGCCAAGATTGTGACTCCTGGCAGGGATCCGGGCTGGATGGACTGGGTGGGGCACGGAGTGGGGTGTTTTGGACCCCATGAGAGCTCGGATTATGCTTCAGCACCTGGAGGGAGGACCAGACCCTCCTCCAATGCCCCCCAACAGATTACAGACAGACAAGGTTGTTCCCAGACTCTGATTCCTTCACAGAGTGACCTAGAGTGAGCAAAGCTGAAATGGGCCTCCCAGGCTCTAAGAGTTTCTCCCCTACCCGCATGATCTGTTGTTCATCCCACACCCACTACCACCACCACCACCACAAATCCTGAAGCTGGAGAGAGAGACTGGGCATCCCAGGCTTTGCTGTGGCCTCTGAGTCACAGAGAGGATGTGGAATTTAAGCAAGTCATATAGTCCTGGGCGATTCTGAACAAAACTCTATATGTAGTCCCAGTACCTCCTCACCTGCTTCCTTGGGTGGCAGGTTCTCCCTAGTGAATGACTCAGAGGGCTGGCTCTGCATTGAGAAGGTCTCCGGGGAGGTGCACACCGCCCAGTCCCTGCAGGGCGCCCAGCCTGGGGACACCTACACAGTGCTCGTGGAGGCCCAGGATACAGGTATGGCCAGGAAGTGGTGGGAGCCCCTGGGAGGGGGTACAAACCTCAGGCAGACAGACAGCAGGACTGAGCTTCCTCCCAGAGGCCCTCGCTGGCAACCCCCAGCCCCAAGCAGGAGAGGCAGATATGAAGCTGGGTTCAATGTTCCTTTCTGAGAACGGATCTACTCCTCTGGTGGGCAGGTCTGGTGTCTGCTCCCCTCTCTGACCACTCTCCTAGATCGACATGCAAAATCTCCCAACCTTGTCCTTTAGCCCCTGGAGGGCCTCTCAGGGTGTCAGCTTCAGGGACTGGTACAGGGCTGGGGAGGTGGCAGAAGGACCAGGGGCTGCCCCTGGGGAAGAAGTGCTGGAGTGAATGGGCCACTGGAGTCGGGTGTGGGGGACTCTGAACCCTGCTCAGGACAGAGAGCTGGCCCCTGTGTGGGGAGCCCGGGGAGGCAGGTTTCAGCTCTGAGTTGGGCTGTGATACAGGGCAGACCCAGCAGCAGTGAGCTCTGCTACAGTCAAGGATGTCCACAGTGGCATGGGGATGGTGACAGGTGAAGAGAAGCATGGAGGGTGAGTGGCAGAGGAGTCTGTAGGGCGAGACTCATGGGCTGTGGGAGCAGCACAGGGACCTCAGAGCTCACCCCTGCCCCTGCCAACACCTGGCCAGCTCAGCGTTGCCTCTTCTGCAGATGAGCCAAGACTGAGCACCTCTGTGCCCCTGGTGATCCACTTCCTGAAGGCCCCTCCTGCCCCAGCCCTGACTCCCGCCCCTGTGCCCTCCCGATACCTCTGCACGCCCCGCCAGGACCATGGCGTGATCGTGAGTGGACCCAGCAAGGACTCCGATCTGGCCAGTGGACACGGTCCCTACAGCTTTGCCCTTGGCCCCAACCCTACAGTGCAACGGGATTGGCGCCTCCAGACTCTCAATGGTGTGTGGTGGGGAAAGGGAGGGAGGCTGTGGCCAAGGCAGGGAGGGGGTGTCACTTGGAAGTGAGATGCCCTTCTACCATGGGGGTGGGGCTGGGAATAGGGGGAGCAGCCCCCAGAGGGCCTGTCCAGGTTGGTGACCCTGGTCATTGCCTGCTGCCCCGAAAGGTTCCCATGCCTACCTCACCTTGGCCCTGCACTGGGTGGAGCCGCGTGAACACATCATCCCCGTGGTGGTCAGCCACAATGCCCAGATGTGGCAGCTCCTGGTTCGAGGTGAGGGTGGACTTGGGTGCAGTCTGCAGTTCCTGAGGGAACTGCTGGGATGCAGAGGGAGGGAGCTGGGTACAAATGCATACGGGCTCCTCATGTGGACAGCACATGCCTGTGCACACTTGCACACCTATGGCTGGGCACACACACCTGTGTGCACACAGGAACAGGCACAGAGGCACATACATTTTTTTTTGAGACAGAGTCTCACTCTGTCACCCAGGCTGTAGTGTAGTGGCACGATCTCAGCTCACTACAACGTCCACCTCCCAGGTTCAAGCAATTCTCCTGCCTCAGACTCCCGAGTAGCTGGGATTACAGGTGTGCACCATCACGTCCAGCTAATTTTGGTATTTTTAGTAGAGACGGGGTTTCACCATGTTGGCCAGGCTGGTCTTGAACTCCTGGCTTAAGTGATCCACCCATTTCGGCCTCCCAAAGGGCTAGGATTACAGGTGTGAGCCACCACTGCGCCTGGCCAGTGCATATATCTTCACACATACGTGAATACACACATATGCAAAAACACACACATATCAGCCAGGTGGCTGGGCTGGGGACTCTGAGCCGCTGGGGAGCCCTCCCCTCCCTACTCTTACTTTCCCCTCCTCTCCCCCCAGTGATCGTGTGTCGCTGCAATGTGGAGGGGCAGTGCATGCGCAAGGTGGGCCGCATGAAGGGCATGCCCACGAAGCTGTCGGCAGTGGGCATCCTTGTAGGCAACCTGGTAGCAATAGGTAATGGAGTTTGGACATTACCTGCATGGGCGAGGGCGATGGGTGGTTGGAACCACAGCCTCCAAATAAACACCTTTGTCCCCATGGTGCCCCCAGCTCTGAAAAGGAAGCCCCCAACTCTCCTAGTCATTATGTGCCTGCCTCTTTGATCATAGTCATTGTCATTATCATTGATAATAGCATCTACGGTTACATGATTGCACATTGACTGGGTGGCAGGGACTATTGCCGGGAATCCTCCCAGCAACACTGTGAGGTAGATCCTCGTATCTCCCCATTTCGCAGATGAGGTCACTGAGGTTCAGAGAGGTTAAGTGACTGGTCCAAGGTTACACAGTCAGGTTGTGACACAGCCCAAGTCTTTCTAGCCTAATTGTGTCAGTCTAAGCCACCCCTTCCATCCCCTTTATTTCTTTAGCCCCTCAAATTTTCTCCTTGCTGGTTTTCCTTGCTGGTTCTAGCACACTGCTGTGATGAGCCTTTCTCTTGGAGGTCCATGGAGTTGGGGTCCAACTTACTGATTCCCCAGTGCTCCCCAGAGAAGGGGACTTTGGAGGCTGAGTATAATGGGACAGCCTCAGAGGGATAGGGGCCAAGCAGGCCGAGCAGTCAAGCTCCTCCAGGCACCAGGACCACAGAGTCATACCCAGCCCAGCCTCGGGATGCTGTCCAGGAAACTCATCTCTTCATTAAGCCAATGCCAATCACAGGAAGTCCCTTGTGAAGAACAAGTCCCACAGCCCCTTCTGAGGCCTGATTCATCCCTCTTGGGTCCCACAGGAATCTTCCTCATCCTCATCTTCACCCACTGGACCCTGTCAAGGAAGAAGGACCTGAATCAACCAGCAGACAGCGTGCCACTGAAGGCGACCGTCTGAATGGCCCAGGCAGCTCTAGCTGGGAGCTTGGCCTCTGGCTCCATCCGAGTCCCCTGGGAGAGAGCCCAGCACCCAAGATCCAGCAGGGGACAGGACAGAGTAGAAGCCCCTCCATCTGCCCTGGGGTGGAGGCACCATCACCATCACCAGGCACGTCTCCAGAGCCTGGACACCGACTTTATGGACTGTCCATGGGAGTGCTCCAAATGGCAGGATGTTTGCCCAATAATAAAGCCCCAGAGAGCTGGGCTGGGCCCTACGGGATTGGTATGTCTGTGTCTCAGTGTCTATGTGTGCATGTGTGTGTGTGAGTGTGCGCATACCTGCTCGTGTGCACACACCTGCTCTTTCATCCCTTCCCCATCTCCTGCCACATAGAAAGGGTCTGGGCTTGAAAGACAAGACTGAGGTCCCCTGCAGGGAAGGACATGAAGACATTATATGGGCTATTGGTGAGAGCTTGGGACCACAGCAAAGTGGGTCATTTTTGTGGGCATCCAGAGCCCACCAGTTGCAGATCCTGGATGGGTGAACGCTAGGCAGGTGATGGTCAAGTAGGGGTGCCTTTGAGGGTGTCATCTCTGTGTTTTCCCGGATGTCATCTTTGCTATGGGAAGGCAAAACCTTGTGAGTCTCCATCTTCTGCTCATGTATGAGCACCTTGTGCTCCTGTGCATGAGTCACCTACACCCAGGGATGGGCAGAGGTCCCTCAGTCTCTGCAGGGGCCTGGGCAGGATGGTGAGGCCCCATGGGTCAGGAGCGTGAGAGATGAGGCTGGGGATGTGTCCTTCTGCCCCAGTGCAGGCTCCAAGGCAAGGCACTGCTGTGTTTCACACACAGGCTGGTGAGTGCATGAGGGCATCTGCAGGAAATCAGAGAAGGGGAGTCACTTAGATGGACACCATCGGAGCGGGACAGGCACCTCTGTGGCTTACTCTGGAACTGCCCCTCTCTGAGGTTAACCCCTGGCCCTGGCCCAAGATTAAGCCATGTCCTGATGCTCTGCTGAGCCTGGCTAAGCTCTGCTAAGAGCTGAGCTCTCCAGATTGACCTTTAATCCCTGATCTGTGGGTGACCCCAGATACAAGCTGATCCCCTATGTCCCCTTCGCAACCATCTCTGGGGAGTCAAGGTGGGACTTGCTGTCCCAAGCACCATGAGCTGATGATGGTAAATCACGGGGAAGGGAGAAAAACAACCTCTGTGGGGCCCAGGCCCTATTTTTAGGAGATAATCTCTCCACTGTTGGCAGATTCTGTGGGATAGGGGCCAAGCCCAGCTAAGAGAGACAGGGCGGGCAATCTGGCGAAGACTCAGCTAGGATCCCAGCCCAGGGGTTGGACTCTGAGGCTGGCCCCTGTCATTCTGGCTCAGGTACCCCCACTGCAGGCTCTGCTGACTACCCTTGTCCAGGCAGGGCTTCCCTGCCCCTCTGCCAGGATATCCTCTGCTCGGCCTGCATGCACTCAGAAATCTTCAGGGTGCAAACCTTCTGGAGGTAGTGTCTCATCTAATCTTTCCATCAACCTACAAGGGTGGATTATTGGCCCCATTTTTCAGTGGGGAATCTTGAAGGTCAGGGAAGTTAAGGGCCGTAGCTGGGAGTCTTAGAACCAGGGCACATGGCATAACATGGTCGAGGACCATGTTACCTCTCTGGAAATGTCCACAGCATTCAGGTGGTCTCTGCTACCCCAAGATCTCCCAGCAGGGCCTTAGAGATCACCCAGATCAGCTCCTTCTTGTAAAGATGGAAAGGTGAATTGCAAAGAGAAGGAGGGAAGTTTGTAGGTTCATACAGCCATAAGATGCGTCACTTGAGCTATAACCACCACTTTCTGGCCTTCATCCTAGATGGATAAGTAGGGAGATAGGAGGGTGCGTGGGTGAGTGGATAAGTGGATGGCTAGGCAGATGCATGGCCGGATGGATTGGTGGGTAGATGGATGGGTGGGTTGGTAATCAGGTGGGTGGGAGACCCACAGACGAAAGGGTAGATGACAGGATACCAGGACAAATGAAGGCATCTTTTCTAGTTTGAGGGCTTCTTCCTTGGGCCTCCAGGCCCCAGACCACTCTTGGTTGTGTCGGTGCTGAAGTTGTCTGCCAGGTCCACAAGCCCCTTCTCCACAGACAAGGGCCCGGGTTCCTTGGGCATCTGGGGATATAAAACTCTCCTGTGGCCGGGCGCGGTGGCGCAAGCCTGTAATCCCAGCACTTTGGGAGGCCGAGACGGGCGGATCACGAGGTCAGGAGATCAAGACCATCCTGGCTAACACGGTGAAACCCCGTCTCTACTAAAAAAAAAATACAAAAAACTAGCCGGGCGAGGTGGCGGCGCCTGTAGTCCCAGCTACTCGGGAGGCTGAGGCAGGAGAATGGCGTGAACCCGGGGGGCGGAGCTTGCAGTGAGCCGAGGTCGCGCCACTGCACTCCAACCTGGGCGACAGAGCGAGACTCCGTCTCCAAAAAAAAAAAAAAAAAAAAAAAAACTCTCGTTCTGCAGAGGAAGGTGGCCAGGTGCAGTGGCTCACGCCTGTAATCCCAGCACTTTGGGAGGCCAGGGTGAGAGGATTGCTTGAAGCCAGGAGTTCAAGGCCAGCCTAGGCTACAAAGTGAAACTCTATCTCTACATAAATAGAGAAAGAGAGAAAGGTGAGGATCAGAGAGGGGGTGTGGCTTGTCCTGGGTTGCAGAGGAAGAGAGACACAAAGCTGATTGGTCTTTAGGCTTGGCAGGGCCAGTGAATGCCTGTGGAGATTAATGCTAGTGAGGCAGGCTTCATTCTGCAGTCAGGGCCTCGCCCCTGCTAGAGCAAGGTGGGGGCCAACCAATAGCTGTCTGGGTAGAAGAGCATTTGTTGTGCTTATCCATGCGATGTGTTCCCAGGAAAACTGCTTCACCTCTCTGAGCCTTGGCTTACTTGGTGATACAAGTTTTTGTAGTTAGGCAAACTACATGAAATAATCCCTGCACAATGCATTTAGCACAGTGCCAGGCACTACAGGGCTCAGTAAATGTGGCTTTCCCCAGTACATGGATTGTTGAGGGACCTACAGCCCCACACTTACACACACTCCCTAGAGGTCCCAAGAGGCCCAGGCTTTTGGGAGGGAGTTTGGAGAGGGGCCCCAGCTCCAGCCCCAATGCAAGAGTGCAAGACATCCCTTCTAGCCCCAGCTCCCTTCCAGTGTCCAGGTGCTCACTAAGTCTGTGATGTCCAGGGTCTCACGGGGCTCTGGGCTGGAGCTGGAGGGGGTTGTGGGGTTGGTCCCAGCAGAGCCTCATGCTGCCCCTCTCCTTGGCCCCTTCCAGAGGCACTAGGCCAGATCAAAGGGACCCAGCTCGGAGGATCGGGAGGCAGCTTGGAAAGAATGTAAACATGAGGATATTTTTAAACTTTTTCCAGCCCCAGCAATTAGGGCTCTTGAAGCCAGAGGCCCAGAGGTCAGTCTGGTCCTCACCCACAAATAAAGCAACAGTCTCAGAGATCCCACCCCACCCACACCTACCTACACCCACCCAGGACTCTAGCTGGGGCCTCCTGGGAGAAGTTCTTCCTAGGACGTCACCTCCAGACATGCTGCTGTGGCGGGACGATGCATTTCTAATGTGAGGGACTCAGCGGCGTGGGGCCCTGACTTAAGGGGTGGTGGGGGCCTACCAGACAGGGCTGGTGTTGAAAGACGGAGCATGGGAGACTTCCTAGTGGCCTGGTCACTCTACCACGCATGTGTGCACACGTGTGTCTGTGGGTGTATAAGTGTATGCTGCAGTCTGGTCTGTGTGATGCATACATCAGAATGTGTGAGTGTGTGAAGAGCTTGCCTCGGCCCACCCTTCCTCGTCTTCCCTAGCATCCCCGACCTCCTCCCTGGGACCCCTTTGGCAGGTGGGTGACATAGGGGGGACAAAAGAGTAAGAGTCACCTGAGAACAGGGAGGACACGAGGAGAGAAAGGCGCCAGAGCCAGGGGTAAGGAGGCTGGGGATACCAGGTCCGGGCCATGCAATGAGTCAGGCTGTGAGAGCTGCAGGGATCACTGACGTGGGGACTGGGACTCGGCTCCCTCCATCACCCCCATGTGTCACAGGTGGAGATGAGGCTCCCTGGATCTCCTGCTTCTGGTGTCACAACTACACTCACCATGGATTCCATGACAACAGCCTTAGAGTGACACAGCCACTTAGAGTGACACAGCCACCCTCACACCCTCACAGGAGTGTCACAGAACTCATGCAGGGCCCCCCCAACACCACCCAGTGGTCGTATCCCAGTGATCCCTATCTGTGAGACATGAGGACCCTCACCTTCTTCACATCCCCACTGACCAGAAAGTCAGAGTTCACAGGGGCACTCAGAAGCCAGGCCAGACTGTGGTCACCAGGACAACGGGGGACCCAGCCCCTGGAGAGGCCTCAGCTGGCTATCTGTAATTCTCCAGGGGCTGCTGTGCCACCTTGCCCTGCTTGTGGGCCCTGAGAGGGACAATGTCCAGCTCCAGGTCACAAGCTCCCCAGAGGAGGGCAGGGCTCAGGCCCCAGCTCAGGATCAATGTGGCGATGGCATCCCCTCCAGATTCCCCCTGCTGAGGCAGCAGCCACAGGGGATGAGGCTTGGAGTTTCACCCTAAGATGTGGCAGGATTTGGGCCCCGGGATGATGGGGGAGCTAGGTGGGGCTGGAACTGATGAAAAGGGGAACCTGGAGACTTATCCTCAGTCTGAGGCTGAGGCTGGCCACCTAAAGACATGGTTGGTGTCCCTGTGGGTGCCCACTCACTGGGGCTGTTGCTATTCGTATCCAACTCCCAGTGGCGGTGGCAGTGGCAGTGGCAGCGGTAGTGGCAGCAGGGTCAGAGATAGCTGCTGGGTGGGAGAGAGTCATGAGCACCAGCCCTTTATCTGACACATTCCCTGGAAACTTGGCAGGGCCTGCCAGTCTCTGGGGGCCTGGGCGGGGCAGGGCGTGGGGTGGTCACAGGGATAGGATGAGGGGGCTGGGCTGGGCTCAGTGCAGATGAGGACCCGCTCCAGCCGCCTCTCCCACAGCCAGGCAAGGTCCCCTCAGAACTGGCCTGAGGGTTTCTAGTGAGATTTCTTGGATGTGGAGACTAAGACCACAGGTCACCCTCAGCTCCTACTCACCCTCAGTCCAACCCAGAACACCCGACCATTGGCCCCATCTCTGAGCTTTGGGCACTCCAGAGAACAATGTATTGGCTTCCTCAATGACGCGGCTTTCTTCACGGGAGAGCACTGGACTGTGAGCCACAGGGACCCATCTGGCAGCCATCCTGTCCACTTCCCAGCCACGTGACCCTGGGCAAGTCACTTCCCTTCTCTGAGCCTCAGTCCCCTCATCCCTCTCCGGGGCTGTGGTGGAGATGACAGGGTCCAGTGGTGAGGAAGGCAGGCTAAGGGCTGCAAAGTGTGAGTGTGTGTGCACGTGAGCACTTGGGCTGGGGGCCGGGGTGGGGAGAGGGAGGCACATGGGTCTCCCACTTTGGGAGACTCCCGCCCTATGGATTTTCCATTGGCACGTCGGCACCCTCTCCCCTGAAATAGGCTCTATGAGCCGTGTGCGACAGAGCCCAGACTGAGGGGCCTTTTTATAGCTGGCCTTTGATTGTCAGCTCTCTAGCGGCTGCTATTTTGAGCCCCAACGCCTAGAGGAGTAGGGCCAAGTGGGGGCTGAGGTTAGCTCAGTGGGCCTGGCTGGCTCCCCGAAGGCATCCCCAAGGGGGGCTGGCTATGCCATCTCACACCCTGCATTGCTGGCAGGGAGAGCACGACATCCCCTATGGATGGGGCCTAGGGGCTCCTCTGTCCACCTCTGCGGAAGCTGCAGACCTGGCAGAAAAAAAAACCACATTTATAGAGCTCACCCCACAGGCCACTGCCCAACCACCCCCACCCGGAGAAGAGCACGCTGTGGGGATTAACTGAGATAATACAAGCAAAGCCCTTACTTAGCACAGAGGCTGGCACATAACTGGCTCTCAAAAAATGGAACAGCTTCTGTTATTATTGTCATTACAGCTGCAGTCATTCTTGGTTTTGCTGTTACAGTAATGTTTTTACCAGATTTCTTTCCAGTCTTTTTTCTATGCATCTATTTTATGTTACTAGGTTCTGGACATGACCCTTACCACCCCATCCCCACACATGTGTACGCGCCTGGTTTCAGCAGAAAGGAGCTCCTCTAAATCTGCTGGGGTGCCCTCTGTGCTCCACTCCATACAGGGATCACCCCTTCTCTAAAACGCTTTTGGGGTTGATCCCTGAAATGGCACTTGACCTTTCAGAGTGGATGTAGTCATGTCCACAGCTTCTGTGATTTCTTCAAATGCCATCAGCCACTGCCCCATAGGATTCCAGGCCCCCAATTCTGAATGTCCAGTTCTAGATGCTAGATCCCTGGCTGGCCGCTGTACCTGGGTTCTAGAGCCCTCTGACTAGAACCTGAGGAAATGGGCTTGGTCCACAGCTAGATGTGAGTAAGTGGCATTGCCACTGCATGAGGCGTGGCAATGGATCCTAAGGACAAACGCAGATGCTCTGGGCACCCTGGTTATGGTGTGTGTGTGTATGCAGGGGTATGGGCTGCTGAGAAGAGGGGGATGGGGGTAGGAAGCCAGGTTCTGGGAAGTGGCTGGGGCACGCCCTGCCCTTCCCTATTGGGGTCACTTTCCGGCAGGGCAGCAAGATCAGCTGGGGTTGGGGGTCACATGTTCCATCCTTGTCCCAAATGGTTACTGCACAAGGTGAGACTTCCTTGTTACCCGAAGGACAAAAATAGGTCCCAGGTGATGGGCCACGATCCATGCCCAGAACCACCAGAGTTATTCTTAGTGGCAGGCACAGGGCCAGGCCTGGCCTCAGGTGGACCTGAGCTGGCAGTGGTATCTTCAGCCTGCAGGCTCACTCTGCCCATTCAGAGACCCTAAATGCAGGTGGGGGGCTGGAACCGCATGCAGGCTGGCCCTCAATCGGTGGGGGCTTGAGTCCCGACTCAGCCATGTGACCTTGGGTAAGTCACTTGGCATCTCTGAGCATCTACCTCCTTCTCAAATCATGGGAACCCTGATCCCTGCCTCTCAGGGCGGGTGAGAGAATTTAGTGAGGCTGACAGATGGCACTCAATAGATGCATGAATCCTTGTTCATCTGTCCTGGATTCCAGGCCCAGGGGTCCAGAGAGGGTAAGGGCCTTGCCTGAGTTACCCAGCAGCAGAAAGGTCCCTTCTCCTCCAACTCTGAAGGAGCCAGAGCCAGGCACAAAAGCACATTTCTGGGAGGGCATATGGGGATTTTCCAGGAATAGCTCCATCCAACTGGAGAATTCCATTCGCAGCCCTGCTGCCCAGGGCCCAGGCTAAGGAGGAGACACTCCAGCTCACTCTGGTTCTGCCCAGTTCCTGTTCCTCGCCGGCAGAGCCCAGGCAGAGTGCCCCACCCCTGTTCTTTCACTGTTTGCTGTGGGGTTTGAGGGGCCTGAGGCTCCTAGGTTCCCCCCTCGAGGCCCTGGCACAGAACAGCTGGTCTGAGCACACAGTTGGTCCTCTCCCGACCCCTGACCCCTTCGAGGAGCCCACCCTTTCCTTCATCCAGTATGTCCTAGAATTTTCCCTGGACACAGCTCCTGCCCTCAGGCTCATCCCAGCTGAACACAGACAAGCTGACATGATGGACACTGACTTGGGGACAGATGGCACCTGACCCAGCTCCAGGGTGGGGTTTGACAAAGGCAGCTGGAGAGGGGAAATGTGGTCAGGCTGGGACAACTGTCTGGGCAAAGGCTCAGAGGTGTGACTGTGCTCGGGGGATTGGGACACACTGCAGTTTCCTTAAAGCTGGAAGTGGCCTGATGGGCTCTGGGGGGTGGGAGAGTGGGGGTGTGGGAGGTGGGGGCAGGCAGTGAGTTGAACTGAATAGTTACTTGCTGAGCTGGAATTGAGCCCCAATCCCTTTCCCAACACAGACTTACGTCTTCCCCCCACAACCATCCCCACCAGAATTTTGCCCAGAAACAAGGGGAGTCCTGTCTGAGGAGAACCTGGCTGGCTGATTGGAATCCCAAGACATGCCAAGGTGTTAGAGGCACTGCCAGGGAAACCCCTCAGCTCTTCACACAGTGGCTATCTTCTGGGATATTCCTGTATCCACAAAATGCACTTTCTGCACACACAGGTCCCTGGGAAATGACAGGACACCCAGATCTGCTGGGAGCAAAGTACTCATAGGGTCCCAGCTGAGCCCCGGAACTTCCCAGACCCCCTCTGCCACTCCATCTCTGTGTCAGTCCAGCACCTGTGCCCTATCCGGCTTTGGCCACCATCTCCACCCTGGGGAGGGGGAGCATAACCCCCCTCCAGCCTGAGGCTGGCGCCAAGGTTTAGGAGCCAGCACAGAAGCCTCTGAGAGCCATAAGGGTGGAAAAAGTTACCCAGTACTAAATCAGCCAGCCTTGGGGTGATCTCATCCACTTCCCAAGATAAGTCCCCTCCCCCACCCTCTGGCCACTGGCCAATAGGGTAAGTCACGAGGGAGCTGGTGGAAGTGTGTGTGAGGGCTGGGGGAAGGATTTCAACTTGGGGTACATTCTGTACATTCTGTTTTGTGATCAATTCCCCCCGACATTTACAGTATTGACAATTAGCAGTTTCCTGTCAGATAAACTATGAAGATCTTCCCCCATCACTTTTTCTTTTCCTATTTATTTCTAAAGTCTGCCAAGATGGACACATCAGAATCTCTTTGTCCAGCCCTCGAGGAGGACATGTCAATGGTGTCTAGTTTCTCTTTCTTACAAACACCAGTGCCATAACCATTTTTGTTCAAATCTTCTTATGCAATTGCCTTTCTCTCTCTCTCTCTCCCCCCCCACCTCTCTCTCTCTCTCTCTCTCTCTCTCTCTCTCTCTCCCCATCTCTATTTCTCACTTAGTTGAGACAAATTCTGACTGGTAATAGGTGGGAGGGCAGGCCTTACTGTGTGCCTGAGTAGTTCTGGGCCCTTCCCCAAGCCAGAGGTGCCAGGCCCAGGGCAGAGAGAGGGGTCAGAGGCCAGTCCAGGGCCACAGGGTCAGGACAGTGGACAGGCTGTGGTCTGCTGAACTCTGCCTGCTTGAGGCGGGCTCCCCAAGCTTCCACCTGCTCTTGTTCACCCCCAGCCCCAAGGACTGGGCTGGCCCGGACACAGGGAAAGGCCATATACAGGGTATCCCATGACCCATGCAGGCACACAGCCCCCTATCCCAGGCATAGGCAGAGGTCCTAGCCTCAGGGTGGGGCCCACACACTCCGACCAATTCATGTCTTGCCTAGTGCTCTCCAGCTCTTGCTAGAATGCTTCCATAGACCAACAGCTCACTCTCCTTCCTAAGTTGCTGCCAGGCCTTTGGGGAGCAGGTGGAGCATGTGCTTCTTATCACATCAATACATATTCAACAGAATCACATGATCACTGAGGAAGCTTTGGAGTCAGACACCAGGGTTTCAAACTCGGCTTTGCATTTGCTATTTTTGTGACCTTGGGCACATCCTTTTACCTGCCCAGGGTCAGTTTCTTCACCTGTAAAATGCATTAATAATACTTGATCATAGGATTGCATTAAGATTAAATGAGATAATACATGTAAAGTGCTCAGCACAGCTCTGTGCTGAGCACAGGCTCAGAAATGTGACCTAGTTTATGATCACAAATTATCACAAATTGATTCCCTACTATGTCCAGTTAACAGAGAGACTCCCTCACTGGAAGCAACTCAGTGGCTGAAGCACAGAAGTGGTAGAGGTATGAGATGGGGTCGAAGAGTGGGCAGGGCCAGGTCACACTCAGCCTTGCACATCATGAAGGGATTGTGACATTTTCCTGACTCCTTGGAAGCAGGGGAGGATGGTGGGAGGCAGAAATGGGAGGATGTCACTGAAAGCTTTTATTATTATTTTTTTAATGATGTGTTTGTTTGTTTCAGAGACAGGTCTCCCTCGGTTGTTCAGGCTGGAATGCAATGGCATAATCGTAGCTCACTGTAACCTCAAACTCCTGGGTTCAAGCGATCCTTCTGCCTCAGCCTCCCAAGTAGCTGGAACTGCAGGGGTGTGCTACCACTCCCGGCTCATTTTGCTCTACATTATTTTGTTACAACACTGATAAGGAAAAAAATCTATTTCTGGCTGGGGCTACTGTCTGTGTGGAGTCTGTAGCGGACTTTCTCCGGGTATTCTGGCTTCTTCCCCTATCCCAAGGATGTGCATGTTAGATTAACTAGCTTGTCTGCATGCTCCCAGCCTGCATGAATGTGAGTGTACTCAAGGCAATGGCATCCTGTCTAGGCCTGGTTCCCGCCTGGTGCCCTGAGCTGCTGGGATAGGCTCTAGTCATCCATGACCTTGCACTAGAATAACTGGATAAATAATTGTATTACTTGTTTTTATTAGTCTTTCTTTCTTTTCTTTTCTGAGACGGAGATTTGCTCTTGTTGCCCAGGCTGGAGTGCAGTGGCACCATCTCAGCTCACTGCAACCTCCGCCTCCCAAATTCAAGCAATTTTCATGCCTCAGCCTCCCGAGTAGCTGGGACTACAGGTGCCCACCACCACGCCCGGCTAATTTTTGTATTTTTAGTAGAGACAGGGTTTCGCCATGCTGGCCAGGCTGGTTTCAAATCCCTGACCTCAGGCGATCCGCCTTCCCCGGCCTCCCAAAGTGCTAGGATTACAGGCATGAGCCACCACACCTGGCCTTGTTTCTATTAGTCTTTCTTAGTCGGTGTTTAATATGAGAAGCATTTGGGTCCTTATTTGGACATTTGTTGATATTTCCATGACCGGAAATATGCTGTAGGAACTTAACTCTTGTTTTTATCAATTAGCCTATGATAAAATTGGTTTCCTTGTACGTCATTTTGCTTAAAGCTGCAATTTCCAAGAACTACATTAAGTGAGGACATATGTAAAGACTTACTATATTCTATTAGATATTGTCAGGCCTCTGAGCCCAAGCTAAGCCATCATATCCCCTGTGACCTGCACGTATATATCCAGATCACCAGAAGCAACTGAAGAGCCACAGAAGTGAAAATAGCCTTAACTGATGACATTCCACCATTGTGATTTGTTTCTGCCCCACCCTAACTGATCAATGTACTTTGTAATCTCCCCCACCCTTAAGAGAGATTCTTTGTAATTCCTCCAACCCTTGAGAATGTACTTTGTGAGATCCACCCCCTGCCCGCAAAACATTGCTCCTAACTCCACCACCTATCCCAAAACCTGTTAAGAACTCGGCCGGGCGCGGTGGCTCAAACCTGTAATCCCAGCACTTTGGGAGGCCGAGACGGGCGGATCATGAGGTCAGGAGATCGAGACCATCCTGGCTAACACGGTGAAACCCCGTCTCTACTAAAAAAAAAACACAAAAAACTAGCCGGGCGAGGTGGCGGGCGCCTGTAGTCCCCGCTACTCGGGAGGCTGAGGCAGGAGAATGGCGTAAACCCGGGAGGCGGAGCTTGCAGTGAGCTGAGATCCGGCCACTGCACTCCAGCCCGGGCGACAGAGCAAGACTCCGCCTCAAAAAAAAAAAAAAAAAAAAAAGAACTCATGATAATCCCACCACCCTTGTTGACTCCTTTTTCGGACTCAGCCCGCCTGCACCCAGCTGAAATAAACAGCCTCGTTGCTTACACAAAGCATGTTTGGTGGACTCTCTTTACACGGACATGCATGAGACAGTTATAAGCAAGTCCCTAAGGCTAGCCCAGATCCAAGAGGAGAGGAATTGACCCCACTGCTTGATGGAAAGAGTGTCAAAGAATTTGTGGTTATCTTTACATCCATAACAGGGCCAGCTGGGGCAACATGGCGAAACCTTGTCTCTACAAAAAATACAAAAATTAGCCAGGTGATGGAGCACACCTGTAGCCCCAGCTACTCGGAAGGCTGAGGTGGGAGGATCACCTGAGCCAGGGGAAGTTGAGGCTGCAGTGAGCCGTGATCGTGCCACTGCACTCCAGCCTGGGCAACAGAGTGAGACCCTGTCTCAAAACAAAAAGCCCATAGCAAGAAGCAAAAGGTGGAGGGTTCTGGGCTCCATCCCAGGGATAACCAGGGCACAGGCCCAATGCTTGCAAGAGGTGATTTCAGCTTGTGAGGAAAGACAAGGGCCCTTTCTCTTTTCCCACTCTTTCCTCCCTAACATTTTAAATGCATGTACAAGTGCCTACTTCATACCAGGTACTGGGCTGATCCCTGGAGACTCAGAGGAGAGTCAGAGGAGGTCCCTGGTGCTGCCAAGAGGGCAGACAAACCGACAGACATGGGGGAGCTATCTGAGGAGATGTGATGGAGGTCCCAGTGCCATGGGAACTGGAGACAGGAGCTGGTACTGCCTGGAAAGCCAGGAAGTCTTCCCAGGGCAGGGGATGCTTCAGTAGAGTCATGCTGAGTCTCAGGAGCAAGCCAGGCGGAGGTGGACGGTGCAGTGGTAGGCGTTCTAGCAGAGGAAACAGCAAGGCTAAAGGCCTGGCATGTTCTAGGAACATGGAGCTCTGCATGATGGCCATGCCTACCCTGCTAGGAGCAGATGGAGGAGGCTGGAGAGGCCACCCTGGGGAGAGGGAGTCTGAGCTTTCCTCCTTAGGGTGAGGGGGAGCCATGGTTCAGAGCAAAGGAGTGACATGGTCAGGATGTCACCACACACGGCGGTGTGGTGGGTGGAACTGACTAGAGGGACAGCCGTCATTTAGGGTGGAGAGGATAAAGGTGGTGTGGTCCATTATTGGAACTGGGACAGGGGAAGACAGATGGGAATGGCCCCCCCAGGGCTGCTGGAAGAGTGGCTGTGGGGACTGGCTGTAGGGAATGGGGTGGGAGGATGGGAGTCAGAGGCAAGGGGAGGTCCACAGAGGGGAACAGCCATGCGGGGGAATATGGTCAAGGTGGCAGCCACTCCCCACCATCTGGAGCCCACTGCCTGGCTCTGGCTCCTCCTGGGACCCCAGCAATTCCTTCCCTACAAGACAGGGCTGGGTGACCACAGGGACCCAGCCCTTCCTCCACCCACACTTGCTCCCAGCCCCAAAGACATCTCTAGTCGCAGGAGGCTTCCCTAGGGTGCTCCAGGCTGCAGTCCCCGGGAGGCCCAGCTTGGGCTGGAGATGAGCCTCAGGCCACATCTCGGGAACACTTTCCTCCAACTCAGGCGGCAGCTGACACTAGTGTGGTCAGATGGCGACATCTAGAGGCAACTTCCACCTCACGCTGCCCCACTCACAGAACACCCTAGCCAAAGGCTCCCCACTGGTGTTCCCATCATGCCACCCTCAGGATTTAGTAACCAAGACACCAGTCAGAGCTTGGAAGAGCTCCTCTACCCCTTCATGCCAAAGCCCAGTGCAGGGCTGGCAAGGCCCATGGGACCCCAAGTGAACCGTGGACACTCTCCACTCCCACAGGCCCAAGAGTATGCTGGCTGGTTGACAACCTTCCCCTCCCCATTCCTGCACTGCTTCATTTCAGAGGGATTCTAGCAGCTCAGCCAACTCTCCGCTCATACAGCAATGTCCTTACCTCCATCTCACCATCCGGGACTATCCTGTGTGCAGCGTCCTGAGTGAGAACACAGAATGGCCCTCACCTTTCTGTAGTGTTCCCCCTTTTCTGTTTTTGTTTGTTTTGTCTTGTTTTGTTTTGGAGACAGGAATTCATTCTGTCACCCAAGCTGGAGTGCAGCGGTGCAGTGGTGCGATCATCTCTCATTGCAGCCTTGACCTCCTGGGCTCAAGTGATCCTCACACTTCAGCATCCCGAGTAGCTGGGACCACAGGCATCCACCACTACACCTGGCTATGTAGTGTTCTTTTTTTGACGAATTGTTCATTTCCATCCACCCACACGCAAGGCCCCTCTGGTACTGGACACTCCTCACCAACTTTCCTTGCTTTTCACAGCCATGCAGTCGCTCACTCTTTGCCTCCTTCTCTCTCACCTGCTCCTCCCTTAATTGTCTATCCACCACTCCATCAGTCCTCCCATCCTTCCTCACTCATTCCACAGGCAGCCTGTGCATCCCCAGGGCAGGACAGGGGACCAGGACTGCAGCCACAGGGATGGGGATGAGAAGGAGGCAAACGAGAAAACAAGGACAAATACCCAAAAGCCCTGGTATCAACACGCAGGGAAAGTAGGGGATTGAGACAGGACTTTCTGCTTTGCCCCCTCCCTACCTCTATGCTGATGAAGAGCCAGCCATGCCCCCAGCCCTTCCTGAGGCCACCACATGACCTTGCTTATTTTCTCATTCCAAGAGGTCACCTGCAGGGCTCCTGCCACCCAGCCACATTGGCTAGTCCCCCTGCCTCCATAGTGCCCCTGCAGCCCCATCCGAGACCCAACACATGGGGCCACTCCTGTGCTTCACTCTATTTGTTCCCTTTCTTGGACTAGCCCCTCCCGGTCCCCATGGTGGCCTCTCAGCCTCTATCAGGATGAAGTGACCCCTGGACAGCTCCACATGCCTGGCCCTGGGGCACACAAGCTTGTGCAGGGTGGACAGAGCAGTAGCTCATGGCAGGCATTCCTTCTGTTCATCTGTTGCAGAGAAAATGGGGTGAGGCGTGGGACGGCTTCCCAGAATCCCAGAAAGGCAGGAGGAGTTGAGATCTGAGAGAGAGTAGGCTTTGGAGACTCCCCCCACAGACCACTCTCCCAGGGGCTAGGTTAATGGGGCTGCTTTGGGAAGCCAGGGCAGGTGGATCACCTGAGGTCAGGAGTTCCAGACCAGCCTGGCCAACATGGTGAAACCCCATCTCTACTAAAATACAAAAATTAGCTGGGTGTGGTGGCGTGTGCCTGTAGTCCCACCTACTCGGGAGTCTGAGGCACAAGAATCACTTGAACCCAGGAGGTGGAAGTTGCAGTGAGCCAAGATCACGTCACTGCACTCCAGCCTGGGTGACAGAGTGAGACTCCATCTCAAAAAAAGAAAAAATGAAAAAAAAGAAAAGAAAGAAAGAACTGGGGCTGGACATAGTGGCTCACACCTGTAATCCCAGCACTTTGAGAGCCTGAGGCAGGAGGATCACTTGAGGCCAGGAGTTCGAGGCTGCAGTGAGCCATGGCTGCGCCACTGCACTCCAGCCTGGGCAACAGAGCAAGACCCTGCTTTAAAAAAAAAAAATTGTCAGAACTGGAGCCCAGGCCTCTTCAGCCCCACTCCCCCACTCCACCCTCCCTCCCACTTCCTGCCTTGCTCCTCCCAGCTAGGTGATTTTCCAGATCAAGGCTGCTTGCTGGTAGAGAAAGTCAGGGGCCAATGGAGCAAAGACATTCAGACCCACACACGTCAGTAAAGGTTCATTCATCCCAGAGAGCCAGTTGGAGCACTGGTCACCAACAATTCAGAGGATCACTAAGCTGGGGACCATTTAAGGGCATTTAGTAGCATCAAGTAAAACGGAAACAGAAACTCTAGAGATGGGCTAGGCATAGAGGCTCACACCTGGAATCCTAGCACTTTGGGAGGCCGAGGCAAGAGGGTCACTTGAGGCCAAGAGTTTGAGACCAGCCTAGATGACAGGGCAAAACCCCATCTCTACAAAATACCAAAAAAAAATTAGCTGGGCATGGTGGCACACACTTGTAGTTTCAGCTACTCTGGAGGCTGAGGTGGGAGGCTGGTTTGAGCCCAGGAGGCAGAGGTTGCAGTAGAAAGATATGCCATTGCACTCCAGCCTGGGTGACAGAGCCACACTCTGTCTCAAAACACAAACGAACAAACAAACAAGTAAACAAAACCTATAGAGATGAAAGGTGAAAAATAAGTCTATAAATCTAATTCCTTCCCAGTCTATTTAAAGAGCTCAAACAGCTCAATTTAAAAATTGTTAATTCTGGCCAGGTGCAGTGGCTCACACCTGTAATCCCAGCACTTTGGGAGGCTGAGGTGGGCAGATCACCTGAGGTCAGGAGTTTGAGACCAGCCTGACTAACATGGAGAAACCCCATCTCTACTAAAAATGTATGGTGGCGCATACCTGTAATCCCAGCTACTTAGGAGGCTAAGGCAGGAGAATCGCTTGAACCTAGGAGGCAGAGGTTGTGGTGAGCTGAGATCGTGCCACTGCACTCCAGCCTGAGCAACAAGAGCAAAATTCCATCTCAAAAAAAAAAAAAAATTAATTCTCCCTGTGTTCACTTTATCATGTTCCAAAACAATGGGACATTGGCATGTGTATAAGTTAAATATATGTAGCTTTACTCGTAAGAGCCAAAGCATTATCAGAGTCCACAGAGCTATTTTATTATAATAATAATAATTACTATTATTATTATTGAGACTGAGTCTCACTCTGTTGCCCAGGCTGGAGTGTAGTGGCATCATTTTGGCTCACTACAACCTCCGCCTCCCAGGTTCAGGCAATTATCCTGCCTCAGCCTCTCAAGTAGCTGGAATTACAGATGTGCACCACCATGCCCATTTAATTTTCGTGTTTTTAGCAGAGACAGGGTTTCACCATGTTATCCAGGCTACTTTCGAACTCCTGACCTCAGGTGATCTGCCCACCTTGGCTTCTCAAAGTGCTGGGATTACAAGCATGAGCCACAAGGCCTAGCCTTATTTTATTATTATTATTTTTGAGACAAGGTCTCACTTGGCCGCACAGGCTGAAGTGGAGTGGTACAATCATGGCTCACTGAAGACTCCACCTCCAGGGCTCAAGCAACCCTCCCATCTCAGCCCCCTAAGTAGCAGCTGGGACTAAAGGAACACACCACTTTGCCTGGCTAAATTTTATTTTTATTTTTGTAGAGATGGAGGGGTCTCACTATGTTGCCCAGGCTGGTCTCGAACTCCTGGGCTCAAGCAATCCTCCAACCTTGGCCTCCCAAAGTGTTGGGATTACAGGTGTGAGCCACCACACTCTGCCCACAGAACTATGTTATTATCAGCAATAACCCCCAAAAAACCTTCTAGCTTCCTTTCAGTACCACCAACCTCTCCTCCCAGCCCCACCCATTCCAGGCCAAAATTGTGCAAAAAACTACATAATTATCCCTTTCTGAAAGCCCACTATTGGGACTTTGGACTTGGTTCAAATCCTGGCCCTACCACTGTGTCGTGGGTGTTTTTCAACCTCTGGGCATCAATTTGATCAAGCTGAAAAGGAGGGTTGGCTGGACATGATGGCATGAGCCACCGCACCCTTCCACTTCTGTCCACTTCTCTCTTCCAGGGGGTGGGGTAATGTGCCAAGTTGGTTTTAACGTCTCATGTTAAATAGTATGAAATTCTGGCAGGCTTTGGCCCTGAGTGTGTGGAGTCCCTCACGACAAAAGCCTTCACTTCTTTTCAGGTCTCCACACACATGGTTAACGCTAAACAATAATTTCCTGGGCAATAGCCGCCAAAACTTTGCAGAGCAGCATACTTCTCTTTTGGGTGGACTCTTGAACAGCCTAAAATCTTCCACGGTCAGATAAAAGTGGTGAAACAAAGGCTGGCCTAATCTACTAACCTAAGGACTGAAAAAAAAAAATGAGGATTCAAACCAAAAGAAACCAAATTTCTTTTTTTCTCTTACACTTACAAGTTTTAATTAAATATCTCTAATGGTTAGAAAATCAGTGTCAAATATGAACATTGGTATACAGCTTAAAATACAAATGTCAGTAATTATTAAAGAACATGATTAATAATTGTTCCAAGTAAATGCTAGATCATTATTTCCCAGGAGGCAAGTTAAGCGTCAGGTGCCTGAGGGATAAGGGACAGGGCTTCAGGCTCGGATAGCTGCACGGCTGTCCCAATGAGCTTTCCACTCAGATGGTGCCAGGGGCAGCTCTCATCACAGGCTGGCTCACTGGCCTTTATCCCCAGCTCCAAGGCAACACCAGAGCTTTTTCTGCCACAAGAGTCACATTTCAGAGTCAAATGATTCACTTTAAGATGAAAATTGCACAGCTCACTTCCAGAATATTCTAGTTTAACCTGGGAAGTTAAGACTTCCCAAAGGTTGAAGATAGGCCACTAGGGGCTGATGGACAAGAGTCAAGCCAGAGTCATTCTAAACACATTTTTGTTTTGTTCTGTATAATTAATTATACTGTATCTTTTTGAAGTAACTCAAGTTCAAACTCTCTATATTTCACTTATGTTTAAAAGATGCCAATTTGATTGTGTCTAAACTGAACTTTACCCAGTGGGCTGAATACTAAAGACCTTTTAGGTCAAAGGTACTTCTGGGAAAAAGATGTTTATATATTAATATACCTCAAAGTTTACATTTTCATTATAATAAATTAGCCTTAATGTTAACAAATAACATCTCAGAAAGTTGAATCTAAGTAACCTGATCTACCATGCTAATTTGACTTTGTTTTTTGTTTTTGTTTTTTTTGAGACAGAGTTTCGCTCATGTTGCCCAGGCTGGAGTGCAGTGGCACAATCTCGGCTCACTGCAACCTCTGACTCCTAGGTTCAAGGGATTCTCCTGCCTCAGCCTCCCAAGTAGCTGGGCTTACAGGCAAGCGCCACCATGCCCGGCTAATTTTTGTATTTTTAGTAGAGATGGAGTTTCACCATGTTGGTCAGGCTGGTCTCAAACTCCTGACTTCAGGTGATCCACCCACTTCAGCCTCCCAAAGTGCTGGGACTACAGGTGTGAGCCACCATGCACAGCCAACTTTTTTTTTTTTTTTTTTAATTCAAACTTTTTTTAGACACAGTCTTCTCTGTCACCCAGTCTGGAGTGCAAAGGCACGATCGCAGCTTACTCCGGCCTAGACCTCCTAGGCTCAAGAGATCCTCTCATTTCAGCCTCCCAAGTAGCTGAGACTACAAGCATGTGCCACACTCGGCTTTTTTTTTTTTTTTTTTTTTTTGTAGAGGCAAGATCTATGTTGCCCAGGCTGGTCTCATACTGTGCTCAAGCAAGAATTCTGTCTTGGACTCCCAAAGTGCTGGGATTACAGGTGTGGGCCACTGTGCCTAGCCACAGATTTGAATTTAGAATACTATCTTATCTATCCATTTTGACCAAGCCCCAGAATCAACAGAGATACAGTTATATATTTTTTAAAAATCTGGTGAGACGTGGTGGCTCATGCCTCTAACGCTAGCACTTTGGGAAGCTGAGGTGGGAGGATTACTTGAGCTCAGGAGTTCGCAGCCTGGCCAACATGGCGAAACTCTGTCTCTACTAAAAATACAAAAAATTAGTGGGGTGTGGTGGTGCATGCCTGTAATCCCAGCTACTTGGTAGCAGAAGCACAAGACTCACTTCAACCTGGGAGGCAGACGTTGCAGTGAGCTGAGATTGTGCCACTGCACTTCAGCCTGGGCGACTGAGTGAGACTGTCTCAAAAAAAGAAAGAAAGAAAATAAATCTAAATTATGCCAATATTATCAAACTTTCTTACCTAAAATCATATACAATTTTAAGCACCAAAGCATACTTTCTTCAAAAGTTATATCCAAAATATTAAATGTTCAATTTTATTTTTCAGTTCATTTTGAGTCTCAATACTGAAATCTTTGTATAAAAGCAATAATAAATGCTTTGAAAGACCTGACAAGTACCACTAACCTCCTCTCAAATCCCAGTGTCCTGAGGCAGTATCTCATGTGCTTCAAGAAGTCCAATGACAGCAGGATAGTGGTCAGGGAGACAGGAGTTTAATCAGGAGGTACTCCCCAGAATGTTCATGGAAAGAACTGATGATTCACAATGGAAAAAAAGCAAATGATAAATAAGCCTTTCTTCTTTCTCAATATTACTAATTAGAAAGCAGGAAAATCTATTAGGCAGAGAAACACCAGATATGCCTGGAGACACAGGTAAGGAGTCTGTGTTTTCTCAGCTATCTCACAAGTTAATGAATCAGGTACATTTATGACCCATGCTAGGCTCCAAAGTAAGATTCAGGTACTCTGTATACCAGTAAAGGCTTCAAGGGTACTCCAGGGTTTAGCCGGTATAAAGAATAAAGGACAAAGAAAATGTCAGACAACCAGCCTGGGCAACATAGCAAGATCATGTTTTTACCAAAACAATTTTTTTTTTAATTATCTGGGCCTGGTGGTTCATGCTGTAGACCCAGCTACTTGGGAGGCTAAGAGGGGAGGGAACATTGGAGTCTAGGAGTTTGACAGTGAGTTATAATGATGCCACTGCACTCCAGCCTGGGCGACAAAGCAAGACCTTGTCTCAAAAAAACAACAAAAAGTGAACGTCAGATAGAATCCTCAATTTTAGCAACAAACCCTCATGCTAGCAAAATGGAAGTGATTTACATTTTATTTTTAAGATCTAGGAGATGGGCTGGGTGGGGTGGCTCATGCCTATAATCCCAGCACTTTGGGAGGCCGAGGTGGGCAGATTGCTTGAGTCTAGGAGTATGAGACCAGCCTGGACAACATGACAAAACCCTGTCTCTACAAAAAATTTTAAAAATTAGCCAGGCATAGTGGTGCATAGTCCCAACTCCTCGGGAGGTTGAGGCAGGAGGATTGTTTGAGCCTCAGCTGCAGAGGTTGCAGTGAGCCAAGGTCATGACATTGCACTCCAGTCTGGTGACAGGGAGACCCTGTCAAGAAGGAAGGAAGGAATGAAAGAAATACAGAGAGAGAGAGAGAGAGAGAGAGAGAGAGAGAGAGAGAGAGAGAGAGGAGGGAGGGAGGGAGGAAGGACGGACTAAGAGATAAGATGGATTTTTTTTTTTTTTTTTTTTTTGAGACAGAGTTTCACTCTTGTTGCCCAGGCTGGAATGCAATGGTGTGATCTCAGCTCACCACAACCTCTACCTCCCAGGTTCAAGTGATTTTCCTGCCTCAGCCTCCCGAGTAGCTGGGATTACAGGCATGCACCACCACACCTGGCTAATTTTGTATTTTTAATAGAGATGGGGTTTCTCCATGTTGGTCAGACTGGTCTCGAACTCCTGACCTCAGGTGATCTGCCCGCCTCAGCCTCCCAAAGTGCTGGTATTACAGGCGTGACCCACCGCACCCGGCCAAGAAGGAATATTAATGGTTTCAGAATAAAAGGATCAAGGCTTAAATATTCAAAAGAGAATTTCTTAGATGAAAACACATGACTAAACAGTTGCACTGAAAAATGTACAGAGAAACACCACCAAATTAGAAGTATCCCAGCATTTGACTGAATGTAAGCTGGGACGTAGACAAAAAACAGGAAGCCAGACCTAGTTATTTGCTTTTCTTTTTAGTGGGTGGCATAAAGGGGTAAGTTGAGAAAAGGGATCAACAAATGTAGTTCAACTTAATTGAAGAATTCTGCCTGATGTAGTAGAAGCAAATAAAATTGTTGGTTTTGTGGGATTATATTTGTTCCCATTTAGGGACATACTTCCTGTTGTTTAAATGCCACAGCAACTCATGAGATGAAATTCATCTCCAAAAACGTATCCACATGACGAATTTCCAAGTAAATACAAAGAGTCTACAGCCCACAGAAACCATTACAAATTATTTTTTATTTTTGCCCCAACTCCTATACTAAATATGGTCTAAAGTTGAGGACTAGCAATGGTGGTTTATCCCACAGTCTTGGAGCAAGTGTCCCATCTGATAAGCCTCACTTCTCCCTCCTCCCCACCACCTCTCAGGAAAGGATTCAGAGAACCTTGGTTAGAAACTGTTGTCCTTAAGCCTTTTGTGTTTTCACCTCTGCAGATAGAGGTTGAATCTTAAGTCCACCATCTGCTAAATAAACCTGTCCTGTCTAGACATCTATCACCACAACTACCATATGCAATCGCATTTTCTCCTTTCCTGCAGCCATAGGAAGCAGGAACATGTGAAAGATTCTTTCAGACAGTATTTTGTAGTTGGCAGGTGCAGGGTAAATGAGGGATTCAGCATAGCAGAGGTAGAAGGATTGTGTGGAATTGACAGAAGAATGTTTGAGAGGTATAATCAGAAAGCTTTAAATGCTGTGAATCAACCCCCAAAGGCTCAGCCCAGGAGGAAATTTTACTAATGCAGGAAAGGTCAGGAGTTAAGGCATAGACTAGTTACCTACTAGCATGGCTCAAAGTTTCTGGAATGGGACTCAGTAGAGGGAACCAAAAGCTGCAACAGTAAATTCAGCTGGTCCAGAGGCATAGATCCTATCAGCTGAAAACTAAAACAAGTCATTCCAAGCATGCTTATAGTAGGCGTGTTTGCAAGCTTAAGGATTCAGTTTTAAAGTAAACGAAAACAGAGCTAGAATGTAGTATTACAAAATTTCTCACAACCATAATCACACACAAAAAAGTTAGGATATTGCATAGAAAAGTGTCCTGTAGTATACTTTGTAAACCTAGGCCTTAGTAATTTAAATAAAAGACAAACAAATAAAATATCTCTTCATAATCTAGAAGTCCATGATTGTGAATTCAGGAGAATTATCGAATTTGCAGATTTTTGTGGCAAGACCTCACAAGATCCTGAAGTTCTTTATTCTCAGAATCATGATTAAATTTACCCTTTGAAGGCTCAAGGCTGACACAGTTTCACATCTTTATCAAACGACTTGGGTTACATAAGCCCAAACCAATTCTATAGACTTTATGCTCTGTCCTCTCTGCATATAAGACTTGATCAGACATACATGGACATGAAATCACTGCTATTTCACTGTTTTTTAAAGCTAGGCTGTTTGTTTCTTTCCTCCTGTTAGTCTATTTAGCAAATTAAACCTGCCTGCGCTTTTAATAGTAAGGTTTGGATAGCTAGTTTAAGAGTAAGTGAAACGTTTTAGAAGAGCATTTATGTTAACCTTGACAATAGGATGGGAGATTCTTAACCCCCCTTGTAATATGCACCGATTGATTCTGAGTTAAAATATACCACAGTGACAGTGATATCATCCCTGTACATCCTCGCCAAGTCCTCTGGCAATGTCAGCATTGCCGCCAGCCGCTCTGCCTCCATCTCCCCATACTCATTGTTCCCAATTGCGTGTCTGATCAGCCGCGTGGCTGCGTTTTGGTCAGCCTCGTGGAGCCCGCTGGCTTTCCTCTGCAGCAGCAGGCTCTGCATGAGCCCCAAGTTGGCAGGTCTCTGGGCCAGGTCTGTCTTGTGCTGATCTGCCTCAGTCAGGTGCCCCACTACCAGCCTTACGACGTCCTCATTGCTCAGCATGTCCCACAGGCCATCTGAGGCCAGCACAAGGAACTTATCCTGGGGCCTCAGCCTGTGGTATGTGACCTCAGGCTCAGCAGTCAGGTAGGGTGGAGTGTAGTAGTGTGGGGGTGTGAACTGGTAAATGTTGAGGGCCTCAGTATTGAAGCCCCTCTCCAGAACGCTGCGCTGCAACTCTTTACTCCACTTCAGCTGAACATCCCCAAAGGCCCTGCAGGGGATGAGGACACCCAGCAGCCTGTCCTCCATGATGATTGTCCTGTCCTCTGACTCAGGGTGCTCCCTCTTTAGCCGGGACAGCTCGGCCTGGTTCCAGGCATTGTGGTCACGGGTAAGGGGCAGACAAGACCACATGCCATTGTCCTCCTGGACACCAAGGATGGCTCGGCAGTCACCAGCATTTGCCACGTGCAAGTGAATTCCATCAACATGGGCCATGCAAGCTGTTGCCCCAGAGAAAGCAACCTGGAGTGACAGGTTCCTTGTCACTTCATCTTCCAGAGGGGCCTGGATTTCCAGCGAGATGTCAGAATCCAGTCTCTGGAAGGAGTACATCAATGCTTCTTCAATGCTTAGTCCCATTTCCATATGCAAGTCAAGCAGTTCCTGCCAATAGACACGGAGGTGGTCAAGATGCACGGATGTGACATCCTTGTAGATACTGTCCCCTGGGTGCTTGAGCCAATGCAGGATGGGCAGCAAGGGTTTCATGCTTTCCATAGCTCCCTCCATGTGCTCCAGGGTCTGGTGGGACATCAGGGACACTGCCACATAGTAGAAGAGCCTCTCACTCACTGCTTGGGCACATGCATGACCACCATGTCCATCGAAGATGCCAAACATTAGTCCATTGGTTTGCAGGCAGGAGGCTACACCTCGCCGGTCCTCCACTGGTGAATTGGCAGCCAGCTGATTGCTCTCAAACCGCAACACTGAATTTGGAACTCTACTTTCAAGGTCAAGAATCTTGTGGGCTGATTCGCCAGCTCGAAGCACTTCGTTTATCTGCTCAGGGCTGAGTTGCAAGTGAAAATCATCTTCCTCTGTTGATGTGTGTCTGTAGGCTTTGCACAGAGTGAAGCCACCACATGGGGAACTGTTTAGGGTGGGTGGCACCCGGGAAAAGAGCCTCCATTTTAATTTATTCCTATTTGAGACATACCTGGAGTATAAGCGTCTGCCCCCTTGCAGTGTGGCAATGCTGTTCCTTGTAGAATTTAAGATCCAGTAGGACACAGTACTTGACATTCTGAAACTATACCAGCAAATGTGTTCCTGCAGCAAAACAAGGATATTTTTAAACCTAAAAATTAAAAAGTTGAAGTTTCAAATTTAATTTCTTAAACATACTGACTTCTGAAAACATTTGCTAATATCCTGAACAAAAATGACTTAGAATAAACTATTTAAAATACACTAAACTCACTCTCACCAGCAGACTATAAGTGTTCATTTAAATATCTGCTTCGGGGGCCGGGCGTGGTGGTTCATGCCTGTAATCCTAGCATTTTGGGAGGCCAAGGTGTGTGGATAGCTTGAGCCCAGGAGTTCGAGACTAGCCTGGGCAACATGGTGAAACCCTGTCTCTCAAAAAAAATTAAAAAAAAAAAAAAAAATTGCCAGGCATGGTGGTGTGCACCTATAGTCACAGCTACTTGGAAGGCTGAGGTAGGAGAATCATCTGAGCCTGGGAAGTTGAGGCTGCAGAAAGCAGTGATTGTGCCACTGCAGTCTAGCCTGGGCCTCTTGCTAAAGAGGGAGTAAGACCCTGTTTCGAAAAAAACAAAAACAAAAACAAACAAATAAATACATAAATAATCTGTTTTGGGCATAGTGGCTCATACCTATAACCCCAGCCACTCCAAAGGCTGAGGCGGGAGGATCACTTGAGCCTGGGAGTTCCGAGACCAGCCTGCGCAACATAAGGGGACCTGGTTTCTACAAAAAATTTTCTTACAAATTAGCTGGGCATGGTGGCACACACCTATAGTCCCATTCACTTGGAAGGCTGAGGTGAGAGGATTGCTTAAGCCCTGGAGGTCAAGGCTGCAATGAGCTGTGCTCCTGCCACTGCACTTCAGCCTGGGCGACAGAGCAAGACCCTGTCTCAAAAAATAAATTATATATATATATATATATATGTATTTCCCCACTAGTCTATAAACTCCATGACTCAAGCAACTATGGCTGCCTTACTCACCAATAGTTTTCCAGTGCCTGGACCTGTACCCGGCACACACTAAGTCCTCAAATACTGGCTAAATATGACATTTTCAGAGGCCCAATAGAACACTAGCTGTGATACTATCTTGTGTAGCATCAGACACACTGCTGATGAGGTAACACTCCAGTTATCTATTGGTGGAATGGGAATATTAGTCTTAGAAGGTTTTGTGAGAATTTAATAAAATATGACCCTTCTACTAAAAAAAAAAAAGTAGTTATTATTTTCATCATTAGGTATATACCCCTCTAGTCATTCTGCACTTTTTTTTTTTTCTTTTTTTTGAGACGGAGCCTGGCTCTGTGCCCAGGCTAGAGTGCAACGGTAAGATCATGGCTCACTGCAGCCTTGCCCTTCTGGCCTCAAGGGATCCTCCTGCCTCAGCCTCCCAAGTAACTGGGACTACAGGCATGTGCCACTATGCCTAGCTAATAGACAGGGTCTCCCTGTGTTGTCCAAGCTGGTCTCAAACTCCTGGGCTCAAGCAATCTTCTGCCCTTGGCCTCCCAAAGTGCTGAGATTACAGGTGGGAGCTACCACACCCTGTCATTCCGTACATATTTTTGTAGAGTTGTAACCACAACTTTGAATCTGGTTTTCTGATAAGAGTATTTTTTCACATCTGATGGCTACATTTTGGCATAAAGAATTGCAACTTACTTAACTATTCTCTACTGCTGGAGATTTAGAGGTTGTTTCCACTACTTGCTCTTTATTAATATAAAATACCAAACTGGACTGGGCACAGTGGCTCATGCCTATAATCTCAGCATTTTGGGAGGCCAAGGCAAGAGGATCACTTGAGGCTAGGGAGTTTAAGACCACCCTGGGTGATACAGGAAGTGCTGGGCGCGGTGGCTCACACCTGTAATCCCAGCACTTTGGGAGGCCGAGACGGGCGGATCACAAGGTCAGGAGATCGAGACCATCCTGGCTAACACGGTGAAACCCCGTCTCTACTAAAAATACAAAAAAATTAGCCGGGCGTCATGGCGGGCGCCTGTAGTCCCAGCTACTCAGGAGGCTGAGGCAGGAGAATGGCGTGAACCCGGGAGGCGGAGCTTGCAGTGAGCCGAGATCACGCCACTGCACTCCAGCCTGGGTGACAGAGCAAAGACTCCGTCTCAAAAAAAAAAAAAAAAAAAAAAAAAAAAAAGGAAGTGCCCTATCTCTACAAAAATTTTGAGATTAGCTGGGCATGGTGGTACGTGCCTGTAGTCCCAGCTACTCAGGAGGCTGAGGTGGGAGGATCCCTTGAGCCCAGGAGTTCAAGGCTGCAGTGAGCTATGATCACACCACTGCACTCTAGCCTGGCCGACAGAGCCGGATCTGTCTCTAAAAACAACAACAACAAAACCCCCCCCAAACTGTACTGCCTTATGCAGTAACCTTTTCTCTATTTAGGTTTTATCCTAGTTATTTCCCAAACAAGGAGTCAGTAGGTCCAAGGGTGTAGACTCATTGCCAAACTGATTTCCAAAAGCTTCACATCTGCCTCCGCAAGGGGGTGACGAGTTTCCTAGTCCCTTCACTAGCCTCTGGTGGTACTTTTCCTTGGAATAAAATAAATAAAATAGAAAAAAAAAAAAAAAAAGAACAAAACCTTGACCCATTATAATGAGCTTTTCTGCGGTTTCATGTATGAATCCTGCCCTCGGGATCTCGAGATCATTTGTCGGGATCTCAAGAGCTCCCAGGACTGAGGACCGTCCCCTCACTTCCCCACCCCTGCCAGCCCACCCCGCAGAAGTCGGGGCGGGGGCGGTCGGTCCGGGAGCAGAGGGTGCCTGACGCTCTGGCCCTGCAGTCACGGCAGACATTGGTGCAGGGCGATCCACCGCAGCCGGGACACAAACCATTTTGCATCCTTAAAGAAAACAGACAGGTCCCAAGTTCAAATCTCTGACTACAGCCTCATCGCTAAGTGCACGGACTCCGGAGCCCACCAAAACCGATCTGCCTAGAACTCCGAGGGCCGTACCCCAGCTGGGTGCCCCCGGGCGACCCGCTTGGTGCCTCTGAGCCCCGGCTTGCCAGCCTGTAAAACAGGGGCGCGCAGTCGGGACACAGAGCTCCAAGGGGTGCTCGAAGGGCCAGAGCAGCTAGTGGGGTGCCTCGGTAGGTAGCCAAGGGTCCTCGGCGAGCCCGCGGGCCCACGTGGCGCGCGCACGTGAGTGGGGTGACCGTGGTCGTAGGCCCAGCTGGTCCCTCTCTGCCGCGGGCCCGCCCCCTCACCTCAGCTCTCCGCCC
This sequence comes from Chlorocebus sabaeus, assembly GCF_047675955.1. Classification (NCBI taxonomy): domain Eukaryota; kingdom Metazoa; phylum Chordata; class Mammalia; order Primates; family Cercopithecidae; genus Chlorocebus; species Chlorocebus sabaeus. Next base: position 63,801,309 of record NC_132908.1, on the reverse strand, counting down.
AGTCACCTGAGCCGGTGCCGCAGGCCGGGAGGGTCAGGCGCCGGCGAGGCCTGGCGGAGAAAGAGGTGTCCACATCCCCCGCTCGTTCCCTTCCCTACCTGGGACCCTCGCCCACTTTCCACCAGCTGGCGAGGCCACAGCCGCCTGCTCGGTCGGGTCAGTCCCGCGCCTGCGCACAGTGCCACAACTGCGGCCACCAGGTCCTCACCTCACCCAGGCAGTCCCTAGTCAGGACCCAGCTCCAGAAGGAAGCGCCCTCCCGCCAGCCCTGGTTGGCTCAATTGCGGAGGCGGGCCCTTGATGGACAGAGTTATTGCCCAATGGTTACAGAGGGTGAGAGGCAGGCAGAAAGGCGGGACCCGGGAGGGGCCAACACCGCCTCTTACCGCTGCCTGGGTGCTGAAAGTGTTCGAGCGCGGGGCTACGGGACCAGGCAATCACGTGCCTGAGATCGCCAGCTACGTGGCCGATCTGCACACCCCGAACCCAGCGGCCTCCCCAATTCCTCACCGTTGTTAGAACACCCCACTGCTTCCTCTCCATTTCGGTGTCGACCACTCCAGAACCCTCTCCTAAGCGCCACACCCTGGTATCCAACCACCTGGACACCTGCCTCTGGAGGCCCCTAGGCGCCTCAAACATAACTTCCCCCAAACTCAGCTCCTGCCAAACTTGCTTTTTCTCTTCTCTCCTAACCCAGTAATGGACCCACCATCTGCTCAGAGACCCAAGCCAAACCCCTGACTTGGGTCTTGACTCCTTTCTCTCCCTCACCCTCTCTTTTCAATTATCTAATCCTGTAAATCCGATCTCCTAAATTTCTCTCCCCTCATCCATCCAGCGACGCAGCCACCCTATTCCAAGCCTCTCACTTGGTTTTCCGGTTTTCCCTCCTCCACCTTTGACTTGGTCCTAACCCCAGAGCAGAACAGCCAGAATGACGCCCCTGCCCCTTTTTTTCGTGGTTGGAGGGTAGAGACAAGGTCTTTCAATGTTGCCCAGGTTGGTCTCAAACTGCCGGGCTCAAGCGATCCTCCCACCTCAGCCTCCCCAAAGTGCTGGGATTACAGACGTGAGCCATCACGCCTGGCAGAATGACACTTCTAAAACTCAAATTCCAAGGCCGAGCGCGGCGGCTTCCGCCTGTAATCCCAGCACTTTCGGAGGCCGAGTTGGGCGGATCACCCAAGTCAAGAGTTTGAGACCAGCCTGGCCAACATGACAAAACCCTGTCTCTACTAAAAACATAAAAATTAGCTGGGAGTGGTGGCGCGTGCTTGTAGTCCCAGCTGCTCAGGACGCTGAGGCACGAGAATCATTTGAACCAGGGAGGTGGAAGTTACACTGAGGCAAGATCATGCCACTGCACTGCAGCCTGGGAGACAGAGTGAGAGTCCGTCTCAAAAAAAAAAAAACAGAAACAAACCAAAAAACCCCTCAAATTCCTGCCCTAAAGTCTTTAGTGGTTTCCCACAAGCCATTAAGCTTTGAACTGACCATTATATTGGCCTACTACTGACAATTAACCCAGTATGGCTGGTGGCTGGTAGGTTGAGAGAGACAGAGAACCCTGATAATCCAGATAATCCCTCCGTCCCTTCTGGTCCTAACATTGTGGAATTCTCGTGATCACCTGCTTCCTTATAAATTATTTTAACAGAACTCTTGTAACTATGATAAGTCAGATGGAGTCCTTCCCTGGAGACAGAGAAAAATGGAAGACAACTAGAAAAAGCCCTGAGAATGTGGTCTTCCAGAAGGAGGACACACTGGCTTACCTGGGGAGCCTGGCCAGCCTTCTGGACCCAAGGACATGATTGCAATAAAACTGCTCCTGTCAGACTTGCCCTTGTATATTTATAGTTCCACTCACCCTTAGCCCTTTCCAGAAGTTCAAAGTCAGGATTTGCAATATCTGTCTTCCTGCATAATAAGAGGACTGTTTCAGACTCAAACTAAAAGTAAGTCTAAGGGTTTCTAATAAATGAGTGCAAGAGAATGCGAAAGCACACTTCCGCCTTCCCCCCCCTGCCCCCCGCAGACAGGTCATATAGGGTCACAACGGGTTACCCTTCCGGACAGAGGCAGCAGTGTTTAATTATTCAATCTGCAGGCGTTACGGGTGCCCACAAGGTGTCAGGCCCTGGACTGACTGCTGAGACACGCAGATGGCTGCCCCCGCCACTTTCCTGAGAAAAATTACATCATTCCACCAAGTCTGAAACCACCGAGTTTTTCTAAGTTACCACACACACCCACTTCCAAAGTAAAAATGCACCCTGGAGGATTTTATGTGCACTGGAACTTTCATTTCAAGGCTATAACCAATTCAGTCACCCTATATAGGATGGCCAGCCCAAGTCCCTCACTGGATCTCTCAAGTTTCCTTGTCCCAAGGTCTTATAAGCAAATACGAAGGAAAAGGATTACTTATCTCTCCTTCAAGAAAGGGAAAGCATAGCTCAATCGGCAGGTTTTTTTTTTTAATTTTGTTTTTGTTTTGAGACGGAGTCACACTCTGTTACCCAGGCTGGAGTGTAATAGTGTAGTCTTAGCTCACTGCAACCTCTGCCTCCCTGGTTCAAGCAATTCTCCCGGCTCAGCCTCCCAAGTAGCTAGGACTACAGGCATGTGCCTCCATACCTGGCTAATTTTTGTATTTTTAGTAGAGAGGGGATTTCACTATGTTGGCCAGGCTGTTCTTGAACTCCTGACTTCGTGATCCGCCCACCATGGCGTCCCAAAGTGCTGGGATTACAGGCGTGAGCCACCGTGCCCAGCCGTTCAATTGGCATTTTTAGAGAAAAGATGTAAAAATATTCAGCCTCACTCAAAACCAAAGAAATGGCCAGGCATGGTGGCTCATGCCTGCAATCCCAACAATTTGGGAGGCCGAGGCAGGTAGATCACTTGAGTTCAGGAGTTCGAGACCAGCCTGGGCAACATGGTGAAACCTCCCTCTCTACAAAAAATACAAAAATTAAGCTGGGCACAGTGGCTCACGCCAGTAATCCCAGCACTTTGGGAGGTCAAGGTGGGCAGATCACTTGAGGTTGGGAGTTCGAGACCAGCCTGGCCAACAGAGTGAAATGCCTTCTCTACTAAAAATACAAAAAATTACCCAAGCATGGTAGTTCATGACTGTAATTCCAGCTACAGGAGGCTGAGGCAGGATAATTGCTTGAACCTGGTAGGCAGAGGTTGCACTCCAGCTTGGATGACAGATATATAAATAAGACTCCGTCTCAAAAAAAAAAAAAAAAAAATTAGCTGGGCGTGGTGGTACGCATCTATAGTCCCAGCTACTCAGGAGACTGAGGTGGGAGGATGGGAGGATGGCTTGAGCCTGGGAGGTAGAGGTTGCAGTGAGCCGAGATTGTGCCACTACACTCCAGCTTGGGCAAGAGGCCAGACCCTGTCTCCAAATAATAATAACAACAACAATAATAAAGAAAAAAAGAAAAAGAAATGGTAATTAAATGAACCATTGTGGGGAAAAGAGAGATCAGACTGTTACTGTGTCTATATAGAAAGCAGACATAAGCGACTTCATTTTGTTCTGTATTTGCGATGCTGTTAATCTGTGACCCTACCCCCAACCTTGTCCTTGAAAGAGACATGCGCTGTGGTGACTCAAGGTTTAACGGATTTTGGGCTGTGTAGGGTGTGCTTTGTTAAACAAGTGCCTGAAGGCAATATGCTTGTGAAAAGTCATCACCATTCTCTTAATCTCAAGTACCCAGGGACACGTACACTGCTGAAGTTCGCAGGGACCTCTGCCTAGGAAAGCTAGGTATTGTCCAAGGTTTCTCCCCATGTGATAGTCTGAAATATGGCCTCGTGGGAAGGGAAAGACCTGATTGTTCCCCAGCCTGACACCTGTGAAGGGTCTGTGCTGAGGAGGACTAGTATAAGCGGAAAGAAGGCCTCTTGGCAGTTGAGATAGAGAAAAGCATCTGTCTCCTGCCCATCCGTGGGCCATGGAACATCTCGGTGTAAAACCCGATTGTATGTTGTGTTTCCTGAGAAAGGAGAAAACTGCCTTAGGACTGAAGGTGGGACATGCTAGCGGCAATGCCGCTCTTTATGCACTGAAAAGGTTTATGGAGATGTTTGCATGTGCATATCAAGACACAACACTTTTCCTTAAACTTATTCATGTCACAGAGATCTTTATTCATATGTTTTACTGCTGACCTTCTCCCTATGATGATCGTATTATCCTGCCACTTCCCTTTTTCTAAGATGGTAAAGATAATGATCAGTAAATACTGAGGGAACTCAGAGGCTGGTGCTGGCGCTGGTCCTCTGTATGCTGAGCGCCAATCCCCCGGGCCCACTTTTTCTTTCTCTATACTTTGTCTCTGTGTCTCATTTCTTTTCTCAAGTCTCTCGTTCCACCTAACGAGAAATGCCCACAGGTGTGGAGGGGCAGGCCACTCCTTCAACCATTGATTTTTGTCAGTCAACCTGGTAAATATTAAAACATGGTTTAAATACATAATGTTGGCAAGAGAGCATTGCCATCTTAGCAGGGAGTGTGATATGGTTTGGCTCTTTGTCCCCACCCAAAACTCATCTCAAATTGTAATTCTCACGTGTCAAGGGAGGGATTTGATGGGAGGTGACTGGATCATGGGAGCGGTTCCTCCTTGCTGTTTTCATAATAGTGAGTGAGTTCTCACGAGATCTTATTTATTTATTTTTTGAGACAGAGTCTCACTCTTGTCGCCCAGGTTGGAGTACACTGGCGAGATCTCAGCTCACTGCAACCTCCGCCTTCCAGGTTCAAGCGATTCTCCTGCCTCAGCCTCCCAAGTAGCTGGGATTACAGGTGCCCACCACCACCCCCAGCTAATTTTTTGTATTTTTAGTAGAGATGGGGTTTCACCGTGTTAGCCAGGATGGTCTCGATCTCCTGACCTCGTGGAGATCTAATTGTTTATAAGTGACAGTTTCCCCTGTGCTCTTGCTTGCCCGTCACCATTTAAAAAGTGTCTTACTTCCCCATTTGTCTTCTGCCATGATTGTAAGTTTCCTGAGGCCTCCCCAGCCATGCGGAACTGTGAGTCAATTAAACCTCTTTCCTTTATAAATTATGTAGTCTCAGGTATTCTTTATAGCAGTGTGAAAATGGACTAATACAGAGTGTACATGGAGGCTACTCAATGGACTTACCTTATATCTTTGATCCACTAATTCTACTTCTTTCAATTTATCCTAAAGAGACAAAGGTGAACATTACAAATTTTCTACAGTAAATATACATTACTCCATCTAACATAACTTGTATAGTGAGGGGGAAAAAAAAGCAAAACTATTTTTATTTTATTATTTATTTATCTATTTATTTATTGAGAGAGAATCTTGCTCTGCTGCCCAGGCTGGAGTACAGTGGTGCAATCTTGGCTCACTGCAACCTCTGCATCCCGGGTTCAAGCAATTCTCCTGCCTCAGCCTCCTGAGTAGCTGGGACTACAGACACACGCTGCCACGCCCGGCTAATTTTTTTTTTTTTTTTTTTTTTTTTTAGTAAAGTCAGGGTTTCACCATGTTGCCCAGGCTGGTCTTGAACTCCTGAGCTCAGACAATCCACCTATCTCGGCCTCCCAAAGTGCTAGGATTACAGGCGTGAGCCACCGCACCTGGGCGCGAAACTATTTTTAAAACAGCCAGGTGCATGAGAATTGCTTGAATACAGGAGGCAGAGGTTGCAGTGAGCTGAGATCACTCCAGCCTGGATGACAGAGCAAGACTCTGTCTCAAAAACAAAGCAAAACAAAAACAAAACCACCCAGGTGAGTCACAGGGGTAGCGAAATGGACCTCTTGGATGATTCTTGCAAAGTCCCCTGATTCCTCACCTATGCAGACAATACTTTTTTTTTTTTTTTTTTTTTTTGAGACAGTGTCTTGCTCTGTCACCCATACTGGAGTGCAGTGGCGCAATCACAGCTCACTGCAACTTCAACCTCCCAGGCTCAAGCGATCCGCCCACCTCAAGACCCACAAGTAACTGGGACTACAGGCAAACACCACCACACCTGGCTAATTTTTATTTTTATTTTTTTGTAGAGAGACTCCCACTGTGATGCCCAGGTGATCTTGAACTCCTGAGCTCAACTGGTCACTCACCTTGGCCTCCCAAAGTGCTGAGCTTACAGGCATAAGCCACTGTGCCTGGCTACAGAAAAGAGTTCTATGGAATGTTAGGAAAGCTGGATTTGAGGATGATCTTGTGTCAGGAAGACCGGAGATGGTGGCAGCCAGTTTCTCTCTCACTGTTAAAGCTGTAGCATCCGGCCACGCACAGTAGCTCATGCCTGTAATCTTAGCACTTTGGGAGGCTGAGGTGGGCAGATCACTTGAGACCAGGAGTTTGAGACCAGCCTCACCAACATGGTGAAACCCAGTCTCTACAAAAACACAAAAATTAGCCAAGTGAGTGTGGTGGTACATGCCTATAGTCCCAGCTACTTAGGAGGCTGAAGCACAAGAACTGATTGAACCCGGGAGGTGGAGGCTGCAGAGAGCCGAGATCATGCCACTGCATTCCAGCCTGGGCAACAGAGCAAAAATCTGTCTTTAAAAAAAAAAAAAGCTGTAGCATCCACGCTGATATCTAGGATAATTTGCAAAAATCTCAAGTGTCTTTGTTCTTTGCCAACTGGCAGAAAAGCTTGTCCTTGCAGCAGTTCTGTGGCATTCTTACTCCCCAGAGCATCTGAATAAAGCCAGAAGAGCCTTCTTGTGGATCTGAGTATATTTTTGCCCTGAGAAAATTCTCCCAGAGACCTGTGTCATCCCAAATCAAGTGATTTAACCTCATCATCTTTTTTTTTTTTTTTTTTGAGACAGAATCTTGCTCTGTCGCCTAGGCTGGAGTGCAGTGGGGTGATCTCTACTCACTGCAAGCTCTGCTTCCCAGGTTCATGCCATTCTCCTGTCTCAGCCTCCTGAGTAGCTGGGACTACAGGGGCCCGCCACTGCGCCCCGCTAATTTTTTGCACTTTTAGTAGAGACGGGGTTTCACCGTGTTAGCCAGGATGGTCTTGATCTCCTGACCTCGTGATCAACCCACCTCAACCTCCCAAAGTGCTGGGATTACAGGCGTGAGCCACCGTGGCCGGCCACCTCACCATCTTTTAGCTTACCGGGTGAATTTTCTTGGCACTGTCCCCTCCCAAATTAACCACACATGTGGGCCCACACAAACACACCCCCAGGGCCCCCTTTTCTTCAGAGGGAATGGCTATCCCTCCCTGTGGGGCAGCTAGTTCAGGGATGGTTTAGCAAGTCTTGAGGCTGTGCCAGTGAAAAATGCTTGAGAATTTTTGAAAAATACAAGTCCTTCTTCAGTCCTTTATTCAAATCTCTTCTGAAGTAACAATACCAACAAGTTTACCAGGTTGTCTGGAGACATAAAAATTGTTGTTTTAAGGGCTTCAAGCTAAAGCCAATGCTAAGGCTTGCTCTTCTACAGAGGAGGATGGGCAGACTCTCTGGGGGAAATATGACCTGTGTTTTTCAGCCTCTTTTCCAAACAGGGGCAATTCCTTTCACTCACCAGAAAGAGCAGCTGCACACAAGACTGCAGTGATCTGTGCCCTAGGGGCAAAACAACCACTCTCTTTGCCACCACCAACTCACACTCATCCCCAATTAGGCCTTATTCAGGAGTAGGCTTATAATTTTCTATCACCTTGGTCAGGGGTGGTGGCTCATACCTGTAGTTCCAGTGCTTTGGGAGGCCAAGGCAGGTGGATACCTTGAGGCCAAGAGTTTGAGACCAACCTGGGCAAAAGAGACAGGCCAACAGAAGAAGGAGAAGGAGAGGAAGGAGGAGGAGAGAAAAGAACAATAAGGAGGAGGAGGAGGAGGAGAAGAAGGAGGGAGGAGGGGGAGGAGGAGAGGGGGAGGAGGAGGGGGACGAGGAGGGAGGGAGGAGGGGGAGGAGGGGAAGAAGGAGGAGGGGGAGGAGGGGGAGGAGGAGGAGGGGGAGGAGGAGGAGGGGGAGGAGCAGGGGGAGGAGGAGGAGGGGGAGGAGGGGGGAGGAGGAGGGGAGGAGGAGCAGGGGGAGGGGGAGTAGGGGAGGTGGGGAAGGGGGAGGGGGAGGAGGGGGGAGGGGAGGAGGGGTAGGGGGAGGAGGAGGAGAGGGAGGAGGAGAAGGAGGAGGGGGAGGGGAGAGGGGGAGAGGGGGGAGGGGGAGGGGAGGGGAGGGGAGGGGGACGGTGAGGAAGGAGAGAGAAGAACTTTCCATCACCCTGTGGGTCTCAGGGCTGAGGCCCGGCTCTGCCACCTACTTGCTGTGTGACCCTGGGGGCCAGTCACTTCCTCTCAGCCTCAGTAAAACTACATGGAAGGGCATTTTGTGTGGGCTTTGTGGTTGTCGTTTGCACTCCAATGTCCAAATGACTCACATCCTTTCAAAAAAGGTAGTTTGGAGAGTAGAACGGCCTAAAAGTCTGGTGTGCGTGGACTGAGAAGAGGAAACTGGGAGAAGAGATTCAGGCGCTCAAGCAGCACGCATTTGGGGCCGAGGCTTCAGGGGACAGGACCAGCAGGGGGCGCGGCCCGGCGAGCTTGCGCCCAGGGGGGGCGCCCGCTGTGGGAGACTGCAGAGTCGGCTGCGTCAGCAGGCAATGGCCTTGGAGCACCGGCCTGAGCTATCCCGGGAGACGGTGGATCGCCAGGAAACCGCGAGTGCCTGGAAGCCCCTCCCCAGCTTTTCTGGGGAAGCCCTGGTCGGAGCGAGCCGGTGAGCAACTCTATGCAAAAAGCATGCCAGCCCCGGGGTCTGCGCACAAGGGTGGTGTGCAGGGTGTCAGCACCCCAGGTGGGGGCTGCAGGGATCCCACCTCGGCCTGAGCAGGCGCGCGGTTGGAATTGGCCAGGACAGAACATCAAGTGGAAAAACACGTTTACAACAAAGAAGAGAAGGCGTTTTGATAATACCAACAATAACTTATTTCTGTATTTCTTCTCTTTCCCCTTCTCCTCCCCGTGTGCACGCCTGTTTATATGCAGAGAAAAGTTTAGTAGGACACACAAGCCAGCAGTTACCAATGCTTATCTCTGGGTCATAAAACTATGAGTCTATTTCTTTATTTCTTTATTTATTTTTGAGACAGTCTCCGGTCAGGCTGCAGTGCAGTGGCACAATCATAGCTCACTGCATTTGAACTCCTGGGCTCAACAGATCCTCCTGCCTCAGCTTCCTAAGTAGCTGGAACTACAGGTGTGCACTACCACAGCCCAGCTGGAACTCTCACATTCTTTATTTTTCCATTTATTTCATTATTTACTTTTCTTATATCTTTTAAATTATTATTATTATTATTTTTACTAATTTATTTAATAGAGACATGGTCTTGCTATGTTACCAGGGCTGGTTTTAAACTCCTAGGCTCAAGCAATCCTCTCTAGTCATCCAAAGTGCTGGGATTACAGGTGTGAGCCACCACTCCGGCCCTACTCATTTATCCTTTTTTTTTGAATAGAGACAGAGTCTCGCTCTGTTACCCGGGGTTGGTCTCAAACTCCTGGACTCAAGCAATCCTCCTGCCTCAGCCTCTGAAAGTGCTAGGATCACAAGCATGAGCCACTGCGCCCGGCCTACTTTTCTTATTTTTAACCATGGAACATATATTTAGTAATCAGGAACAATTCATTAAAGTCTGGCTTACACACTTACACATAGGAGTGGGAGGGAAGAAGACACAGCACATCCACTTTCTGGGGCACGAAGGCAACAGGGAGGAGGCCAGGGCGCAGCTGCACCTGCCCTGTGGGTGAGGACTGGAGGCACCAACCTTGTAGATGGCAAGTCCAGGAAGGCTTTCAAGAGAGATCTGAAGGAAGTTAGGGAATGAATCCTCATAGAATTTGAGAGAGAGCATTCCATGGAGAGAAAGCAGCAGGGGCAAAGGTCCTGGCCTTGTGGGCCAAAGGAAGGGCTTGGATTTTATGGCCAGAGTTACCTGCCCAATCTCCAACCCTTGGGCCAGGGCTGGAAAGGACTTGAGAGGGCATCTCCCTCCTGCTTTCCTAAAGCGTGCTCCCTGGAACATGATCCCACAAAATGATCTGAGAGAAAACAGTCATAGCCCACTACCCACCCTTGGAAGAGATTCAGAATGCACAGTGTATATAGTCAAGACTAAAATTCTGCAGTAAAAGGAATCCATCCAGTTTTATTGCAGCAATGCCAAATGTTTTCCCATGAACCTCCTCTTTGCTGCAGAAACTAGTCACATCTGACTGGACTCATGTACTTTGTGAGACACCCTTCTATCCGTTGTTTTTAAGACAGAGTCTTGCTCTGTTGCCCAGGCTGGAGTACAGTGACATGATTACAACTCACTGCAGCCTTGACCTCCTGGGCTCAGGCAATCCTCCTGCCTCAGCCTCCTGAGTAGCTGGGACTACAGGCATGTGCCACCACGCCCAGCTAATTTTTATTTTTTGTAGAGATGGGACTCACTATGTTGCCCAGGCTGGTCTCAAACTCCTGAGTACAAGCAATCCTCCTACCTTGGCCTTCCAAAGTGCTGGGATTGCAGATGTGAGCCACCTTGCCCAGCCCATCTATTCTTTAAGGTGTAAAATAAAGTACAGAGACCTAAACTGACTTCTGCAGGTTCTCTAGAATCTTACTTTAAGCTCCTGGGTGAAATGGGGGCCTGGACCCCATTCTCTGGGCTCCCATCAAGCCACCTTCCTGGAAGCTTCCCACATTTAGTAGTTGAAGGAGCCAGGTTGGACATCTCCAAAGTCAGAGAGAGAGCTCCTGCATGCTCCTCCAGAGAAGACAGTTAGCGTCTCCAGCCCCATGCTGTGGTTTTTGTTTATTTATCTTTAGATAATGACTATAACTTAATTTTAATTTTTTATTTTATACTTTTTTTTTTTTTTTTTTTTGAGATAGAGTCTTGCTCTGTCACCCAGGCTTGAGTGCAGTGGTAAGATCTTGGCTCACTGCAACTTCCATCTCCCGGGCTCAGATGATTCTCCTGCCTTAGCCTCCTGAGTAGCTGGGATTACAGGCATGTACCACCACACCCGGCTACTTTTTGTATTTTTCGTAGAGACGGGGTTTCACCATGTTGGCCAGGATGGTCTTGAACTCCTGACCTCAGGTGATCCGCCCGCCTCAGCCTCCCAAAGTGTGGGATTATAGGCGTGAGCCACCATGCCTGGCCTATGCTTCTTTTTCTTTTTTCTTTCTTTCTTTTTTTTTTTTTGAGACAGAATCTCACTCTGTCACACAGGCTGGAATGCAGTGGTGCGATCTTGGCTCACTGTAACTTCTGCCTCCCGAGTTCAAGTGATTTTCCTGCTCAGCCTCCCAAGTGGCTGGGATTACAAGCAGCCACCATCATGCCTGGCTAATTTTTGTATTTTTGTAGAGATGGGGTTTCACCATGTTGGCCAGGCTAGTCTTGAACTCCTGACCTCAGGTGACCTGCCAGCCTTGGCCTCCCAAAATGCTGGGATTACAGGCTTGAGGCACTGCACCCAGCCTCTTTTTCCTTTGCAAAATTATTGGTAAAGAAAGACTATAATGTAGCAGGACAAGCTGCAGACAAAACTCCTCAGACACCAGATTTTTTTTTTTTTTTTCCCCCGAGACGGACTCTTGCTCTGTCGCCCAGGCTGGAGTGCAGTGGCGCGATCTCCGCTCACTGCAAGCTCCACCTCCCGGGTTCACGCCATTCTCCTGCCTCAGCCTCCCGAGTAGCTGGGACTATAGGCGCCCACCACCATGCCCAGCTAATTTTTTTGTATTTTTAGTAGAGACGGGGTTTCACCGAGTTAGCCAGGATGGTCTCGATCTCCTGATCTTGTGATCCGCCTGCCTCGGCCTCCCAAAGTGCTGGGATTACAGGTGTGAGCCACTGCGCCCGGCCAACACCAGATTAAAGAAGGAAGAGGTTTTTTATTCGGCCGGGAGTGTCAGCAGACTCGCGTCTTAAGAGCCGAGCTCCCCGAAAAAGAAATACCTGGCCTTTTTAAAGGCTTACAACTTTAAGGGGTCCACGTGAAAGGGTCATGATAAATTAAGCAAGCGTGGGAAACGTGACTGGGGCCTACATGCATCAGCTAACAGAACAGAAAGTCTTACAATGCTTTTTTCATACAGTGTCTGGAATTTACAGATAACACAAGTAGTTTAGGCCAGGGGTTGATGTTATTATTACTTTGTTTAACTCCTAGGGCCGGGTGGTGGTGCCAAGGTTGTCTGGCTATTTATCTTACTTTTGTTTCTTTCTCTCTTTCTTCCTGTCTTGTGAACTAGGCAAGGCAGGGGGAGGAGGGCAGCAGGAGTAGTAGTGGTCTCCTTCCTTAATAATTTAAATATACCCATGCATTGCCTTCATTTCCAGGGTGCTAACAATGTATGGGTATTTCTGAGCCTGCCCCCCACCCCCACGGCCTCCATGGGAAATACAGTTTCAAACACTCACAGAAAGTCAAGCACTCTTTAATCAGCCATTAGCAACAATCAAACCCTACAAACCTTCACCTGAACAACCCAGGTCTCCATAGAAGGCTGAGAATCCAGACTGGGTATATTTTCTTCCCTGTTGAGGACCAGGAGGGCACTTTGGCCTGGAGGCTTATGTAGGAAGTGCACAGCCCATGACCATTTTTTACCTCTACTTTCCCCAAAGACAAGAGCCTCCCCTGGCACAGGGTTCCCCATGTGATGTGGCGGTTTAAGAGGCTGGGCCTTGGGTCAGGCAGACACAAGAATCCCAACACTGCCATTGGTCGAATGAGTGACTTGTGCAAGCAACCTCAACTGCATTTGGAGCCTCAGTTTCTCCATCTGCTGAATGAGGGCAGCCGTTCCCATGTATATTGTGGGGACAGACCTCTCCCAGCTGTGTGTTCACTGCAGAATGGGGGGCAGGGAGAAGTATGCAGAGTGCTGGAGCACAGCTGCCCTCCTTTCCTTGCCTCAAGAGCTATTTCTGTCTGAAGAACTAGGACCTGTCACTGTAATCAGGGCACCCCCATCTCCAGGCTATGCTGAAGACTGGGTCAACTTTATTTTATTTTTTAATTTTTTTAAATGTTTTTTTGAGACAGAGTCTCGCTCTGTCACCCAGACTGGAGTGCAGTGGTGCAATTTTGACCCACTGCATCCTCCGCCTCCTGGGTTCAAGCTTCTCGTGCCTCATCCTCTCAGGTAGCTGAGATTACAGGCGCATGCCACCACGCCTGGCTAATTTTTGTATTTTTAGTAGAGATGTTGGCTGGGCTGGTCTCGATCTCCTGACTTCAAGTGATCCACCCAAGTAGATCAAGTGATAGGCCTCCCAAAGTGCTGGGATTACAGGCGTGAGCCACTGCGCCCCACCTTGGTCAAGTTTTTTTTTTTTTTTTTGAGGTGGAGTTTAGCTCTTGTTGCCCAGGCTGGAGTGCAATGGCACAGTCTTGGCTCACTGCAACCTGCGGCCCCTAGGTTCAAATGATTCTCCTGCCTCAGCCTCCCAGGTAGCTGGGAATACAGGCACCCACCACCACACCTGGCTAATTTTGTGTTTTTTTTTTTTTTTTTTAGTAGAGATGGGGTTTCACCATGTTGGCCAGGCTGGTCTCGAACTCCTGACCTCAAGTCATCCACCCACCTTGGCCTCCCAAAGTGCTGAAATTACAGGTATGAGTTACCATGCCTGGCCTGTGTCAACTTTAATTTGGCTTTTTCTCACACTCACCTTCAGTTCCATGTAACTGCCTCCAGGCCCTTGCCCCTGCTGTTCCCTGCCTGGAATGCCTCCTTCTTCTTCCTTCTTCCTTCTTCTTTTTATTTATTTATTTATTTTTGAGATGAAGTCTTGCTCTGTCGCCCACGCTGGAGTGCAGTAGCTCGATCTCAGCTCACAGCTCACTGCGACTTCCACCTCCTGGGTTCAAGCAATTATCCTGCCTCAGCTTCCCGAGTAGCTAGGATTACAGGCATGTGCCACCACGCCTGGCTTTTTTTTTTTTTTTTTTTTTGTATTTTTAGCAGAGATGGGGTTTCACTGTTGCCCAGGCTGGTCTCTAACTCCTGACCTTGTGATCTGCCCTCCTTGGCCTCCCAAAGTGCTGAGATTACAGGCGTGAGCTACCGTGTGCTGGGATTACAGGCGTGAGCCACCGGACCCGGCCCTCTACCCTCTTCTATCCTGCTTAGTTTCAGGGAGCAGTGCACGTCCTTTCCCCAGGAGTCCAGTGGTCGCGGCGCTGGCCAGCTGTCTGCTCCGTCCAGTCCCGGAGCTTCTAGCCAGCAGAAGAAGCAAGAGCTTAAGGCATCAGTGAAACAGGGGCATAAACAACAGCAACAATATTTTATATAGTTTGACAAGTAGCAACCTGCCAGGCAAAGCTCTTCTCGAGCACAGCCAGGCTCAGGCCCCAGGTGGTGGATCCCCGGCTAGGATGCACTGAAGACACAGCCGCAGCTTTAAACATGGCCACCAGGGGGCGAGAAGAGATTGCGGGAAGCACTAGAGCTTCTCATTTCCCAGAGTGGAGGGAGGAAGAGTGTGTAGAATGTGTGTGTGTGTGTGTGTGTGTGTGTAAGACTGTGTAGAGTGTGTAGAATGTGTGTGTGTGTGTAAGAGTGTGTAGAGTGTGTGTGTGTGTGTGTGTGTGTGTGTGTGAGTCTTTCTTCACTCCTTTTCAGGGGCCTAGAGCTTGCTCAGACTTTGTTCTGAGATAGACCACTCCTGGCCCCAGCAACTCCTGGCTGTGTGACTCAGAGCAAATGTCTTAATCAATTTGATCCTCAGCATCTCAGTTGCAAAATAGGAATAAGGCCGGGCGCAGTGGCTCACGCCTGTAATCCTAACATTTTGGGAGGCCGAGGCAGGAGGATCACCTGAGGTCAGGAGTTCGAGACCAGCCTAGCCGATTATGGTCAACATGGTGAAACCCGTCTCTACTAAAAATACAAAAATTAGCTGGGCGTAATGGCAGGTGCCTTTAATTCCAGCTACTCGGGAGGCTGAGGCAGGAGAATCACTTGAATCTGGGAGGTGGAGGTTGCAGTGAGCTGAGATCCTGCCACTGCACTCCAGCCTGGGTGACAGAACAAGACTCTATCTGAAACAAACAAACAAACAAACAAACAAACCAAAATGAGAGTAAGAATAGTACTTATCTCAGAAGGTTTGGGGTCTTGGTTGGGCCTGGTGGCTGATGCATGGCATGTAATCCCAGCACTTTGGGAGGCCGAGGTGGGAGGATTGCTTGAGCTCAGGAGCTCAAGACGACCAGCCTGGGCAGCATGGAGAGACTCCATCTCTACTAAAAATTTTAAAAATTAGCCAGGAGTGGTGGCTACTCTGGAGGCTGAGTTGGGAGGATCGCTTGAGCCCAAGAGGTTAAGGCTGCAGTGAGCCATGACTGCGCCCCTGCACTCCATCCTGGATGACACAGTGAGACCTTGTCTCAAAAAATTAATTATTTATTTTTTTAAAAGGTCCCGGGTCTGATTAAATGAGTCAGTTCATGGACTGTTCACTGATGGGCCATTCGACAGGCACATGGAGCATGTTCTCAAAGACACCAAAGGAAGGTGCTTTAAAATAATTTGTTACTTAACAGTTTATTAAAACAAAAGCAGCATGAGGGAAATCACAATTATGTTTATCTTCCCTGTAGTTACTTGTCAGTTTGGTATCATTTTGGACTATTTTTCTATTTAGTGACATACTTGAGGACCCCATCATCCTCTTCGTGTGTGACTTAGGTCACGGAGTGACTAGGTCACGTGTGACTTAGGTCACGTGTGTGACTTAGGTCACGGAGGTCTCCAAAGGGGCTGTAGATGACAGGGCCCCCACTGTCTGTTCAGGGGTGCAGTTCATGGAGGGCCCAGAGCAGCTGAGCAGAAGAGGTCCATGCAGGACCCAGAGAAGTATAAGTTCTGCTGGATCCTATGCAGAAGGCCTGGGGTCTTGGGCAGCAAGGCCCATATAGGGCCTCCCCACCTTCCACCCCCAGAGACCAGCCTGCTCCCCCAGGATTTGCTATGGGGATGCTGCACCTCAGAGTCCCCTATCAATGTTCCCACCTGGGCCTCCACCTCCTTCAGACCAACACCAACACTTTATTCACTGCCCTCCTGAGGTGCTCTTCCCCAAAGTGTGGCCTCTCCTCCCATCGCCTAGACTTGTTGTACCATCCTGGAGAGCATCTGGGGGAAGGGGTTGTTGCATGGTTGGGGAGACCCCTGGCATTTGGGGTGGTCAGAGGTGCCAGGAGTCCTCCCCAGTTCCACACAACAAGGGATTGTTTGAATCCTTCCTGACCTTCGAGTGTCCCACCTGGATGTTCAGACAGGTGAACAATCTGTTTTGTTTTGTTTTTTGAGACAGACTCGCTCTGTCGCCCAGGCTGGAGTGCAGTGGCACAATCTTGGCTCACTGCAACTTCCGCCTCCTGGGTTCAAGCGATTCTTCTGCCTCAGCCTCCCTAGTAGCTGGGATTACAGATGTCCACCAGCACACCCAGCTAATTTTTGTATTTTTTGTAAAGACGGGTTTTTACCATGTTGGCCGGGCTGGTCTCAAACTCCTAACCTCAGGTGATCCGCCCACCTCGGCCTCCCAAAGTGCTAGGATTACAGGTGTGAACCACCATGTCCAGTCTTGTTTTGTTTTTTAAACAGGTCTCTGCAGGTATCTGATGAACAATCTGTTTATCATCATTTGAACCTACAACCTTGCTCTGTTTTATTTGGAAACACAAAGGAATTTTTGCATAGTTTTAATATGTAGAATATTTTCCAAGAATGCAATTATCAAGTGAAATGAGGGAAGATGGTACTTTGTGTTGAGAATTTTACCAGGAGTTACCATCATCTAGGAATCTCACAGCATGGGGGCAAAGATACTCACTTTCTTCTGCCTGGTATGCATCTGAAACTGCTATTTATGGAGCTTCAAAATATGGGTACAGGCTGGGTGTGGTGGTTCATGTCTGTAATCTCAGCACTTGTGGGAGAATTACTTGGGGCCAGGAGTTCAAGACCAGCCTGAGCAACATGGTGAAATCCTGTCTCTACAAAAAAATACAAAAGTTAGCCAGGCGTGGTAGTACACACCTTTAGCCCCAGCTACTGGGGAGGCTGAGGCAGGAGGATCGCTTGAGCCCAGGAGGTCAAGGTTGCAGTAAACTGTGATCGCACCACCAGACTCCAGCCTGGATGACAGAGTGAGACCCTGTCTCTAAAAAAAAAAAAGGAAGAAAAACAATATGGGTACAAACATCAGAAGACTTCATCACATCTTTAGTGTCATTGTGCCCCCACCATTTACATACTGACATAAATACTGTTTTCATTAAAAATTACATGATTTGTATATATAAATACAATTTTAGTTATATACATTTAAATACATATATTTTATTATATGTTATAAATTACTGTCCTTTATATTACAATTAAGGCATCAAATTGATTTTTTGAAATTGCGTGCATAGATTAGTTTGAATTTCATTTCAGGCTCATAATGGGAGACATTGAATTTATCAATATACAAGTAGGTTCTGAGAATCTCACAAACATAAGCAAAAAATCCAGAAATAAAAGAGGTTTCTGAAAAGAATGACTTCCTTTATTGGAAGTTCAAAGTCAGGCAAATATCATTTATACTCTTAGAAGTCCGGATGATGGTTACTTTGAGGAGGTAATAACTCGGTGGGGACATGTGGGGCTTGGGGTGCAGGAAATACACTTTTGTTGATCTGGATCCTACTTACACAGATGTGTTCAGGTTGTGAAAGTGCATCAAGGGTATATACTGGCCAGGCCCGGTGGCTCATGCCTGAAATCCCAGCACTTTGGGAGGCTGAGGCAGGTGAATCACCTGAGGTCAGGAGTTCGAGACCAGTCTGGTCAACATGGTGAAACCCCATCCCTACTAAAAATACAATTAGCTGGGCGTGGTGGTGGGCCCCTGTAGTCCCAGCTACTCAGGAAGCTAAGACAGGAGAATTGCTTGAACCCAGGAGGTGGAGGTTGCAGTGAGCCAAGATCACGCCACTGCACTCCAGCCTGGGCAACAAGAGCGAAACTCCATCTCAAAAAAAAAAGAAAAAACAAACAAAAAAAAAAGAAAAAACACCATAAAGAAGGAGGGTATGTACTTTTCTGTACATATATTACATTTCAATAAAAAAATTAAAATCAAAATTTACATCTCCAAAAAAGGTACAAATCAAGTGCCTATTGATATTGATATGACACTGAAAATGGATCATTTTTAATTATATTCCAGCAAAATAACCTCAATCTTTTCATGCGAAAACATCAAACAAACCCAATTTGAGGATACCCTACTACCTAACTAGCTCTTCCCTTTCCTCTCCTCCCCTCCCCTACCCTCCCCTCCTTTCCTGTCCCCTCCCTTCCTCTCCCCTTCTGTTTTTTTGAGACAAGGTATCCCTCTGTTACCCAGGCTGGAGTGCAATGGTCCGGTCTTGGCTCAGTGCAGCCTCAACCTCCTGAGCTTGGGGGCTCCTCCAGTTATTAGCCCTTGCTGATTTTGCCCCAGCCCCATGGCCCCTTTCAGTTTAGGAGGCACATGGGGTGACCCACAGCCTAAGATCTGGTGCGTTTTGCCCCCAGCTTGGCCACAAGTCTGACTCTACTTCTGCGGAGGGAATCCACTTTCTCTCCTCCTTCAAGTTCTACCTGAGGCCTTCTAGGACTCCCATGGACACATTTTACAAATGGGGAAACTGAGGCCTGGCAAAGCGATCACACAGCAGACTGAAAAGGAGGTGGTAACATCGTTCCCCGACAAGGTGTTACTGACTGTGGCCTTCGCAGCGGCACTTGCATTCATCAGGCAACCATGCCTTAACCGCGAGCAATGCAGCTCCAATGGCAGGATTTCAGCCATTATGACGGGCTGCCAGGGAGTTATTTGGAGAGGGGGGTCTTTCTTTCTCTCTCTTTCTTTCTTTCTTTCTTTCTTTCTTTCTTTCTTTCTTACTTTCTTTCTTTCTTTCTTTTTCTCTCTCTTTCTTTCTCTTTCTTTTTCCTTCCTTCCTTCCTTCCTTCCTTCCTTCCTTCCTTCCTTCCTTCCTTCCTTCCTTCCCTCCCTCCCTCTCTCTCTTTCTCTCTTTCTTTCTTTCATCTTGTTCTGTCACCCCAGCTGAAATGAAATGGTGTGATCAGAGCTCAGAGCTCCTGAGCTCAAGCTATCCTCCCACCTCAGCCTCTTGAGTAGCTAAGACCAGATGCATGGACAGCTACTGTCAGCTAATTTTAATTTTATTTATTTATTTATTTATTGGTAGGGACAGAGTCTTGCTATGTTGCCAGGCTGGTCTTGAATTCCTGGGTGTAAGTGATCCTCCCACCCTGGCCTCCCAAGGCACTGGGATTACCAGTGTGAGCCACTGAGCCCGGCCAAATGGTAGGGGTCTTTCTGTTACATAATGCTCTGTGGATAGAGTGAAGAGTCATAAATCTTGGCTGTCCTGCCAACTCACTTTGACAGATTCTGTTTCCTCTTTGGGCCTCAGCTATTGTATCTATATAAGGGGATTAGCTCAGATGCCCTAGGATTCCCTAGGTGGCTTGTGTGTTGTTGTTTTTGTTGTTGTTTGAGACAGGGTCTTGCTCTGTTGCCCAGGCTGGAGTACAGTGACAGAATCATAGTTCACTGTAGCCTCGACCTCCCAGACTCAAGTAATCCTCCTGCCTCAGCCTCCTGAGGAGCTGGGACTACAGGGACACGTCACCATGCCTGGCTAATTTTTTGGTATTTTTTATAGAGTCGTTGCTATTGCCTTGCTCTTCATTCCCCAAGCTGGTCTTGAACTCCTGGGCTCAAGGAATCTGCCTGTCTTGGCCTCCCAAAGTGCTGGGATTACAGGTGTGAGCCACTGCACCCAGCTCCTAGATGGCATACTGACCCTATCATGGCTCCCTCTGGCTGAAGAAGTTGTACCTCCAACCCCTGCTCCTAAACACTCAAGATCAGTAGTAACAAGGGACTACTTTCCAGGTCCCTGGGGGGCCTAGGTAACTGGAGAGACAGGCTGTGTGCCCTCTGGTGCTTCCTGTGTCTGGACATCCATGCTGAGAGCAGGAGCTGAGAGAGGAGGAGGAAAAAGAGGTTCAAGTTTTTCCCAAAAACCTGAGGGACACCTGGGAGCCCAGGTGACCCCAGGGGCTCACGTGCCCCCATGCCTTTCTCGCAGTGCCAGTCTAAGAGGGCCTCTTGGTAGGAATAAAGGAACCATGTGCTCACCCTCCTATGTCCCGGAAGACAAAAGCACTTGAGTTGCTGCTGGAGGAGTGTAGGTTACACTTACAGACTGCCAAACTGGAAGCTGCCAGGGTCCAGGCATGATTCCATCCCGCAGGGCTGAGGAGAGGCAGCAGCAGAAGTTGATGAATTGCACTTGCCAGAATTTGCACTCATGCCCTGGGTTAGAAGGTGAATTCAAACCAAGTGATGCCTGGTGCTCTCTAAGCCTCAGCAAGAGTCCTCTTCCTCCAGCCCAGGAGGTCCTCAGCCCCTGCTTTAGACCTCAATGACCCCCATGGCCTGTGGATGTTAGGGTAAACCTCTGCCTGGCATTTGAAGTCTGCAGCCTGGGAGCCCCTGTCTCCTCAGCCCCGCTTCTTCTTTGTGTTGATACAGGCTGGGCAAGAGCCAGGCCTTCTTTTTCTGTCTGTAAATGCTCTCTGCAGCTGAGGCTTCCGCCCCTCTCCTGGGATGCCAGCTTCTTTGCTCTGGGCCCCTCCTGCAGGAAACTCTCTCAGACTAATCGAAGCTCAACCAAGCCAGGACTACCACCTCCCCTGACTCCCAGCACTCCTCTGCAGTCAGTTCCTTGCTGAGGGTCTTGGCCTTTCTCTCAGTGGAACAGGAAGGGCCCTTCAGGGTGGCCTGGGGCAGAGCCAGCCAGGCTGGAGTGAAGTGAGGTTAGAGAGGTTTCCTGGGGGAGGAAGGCCCTGGCAGAGGGAGCCAACTTGGCATCAAATGTTCTGAGGCTGTTCTTGTGGAGGACAGAGGCTGGGAGCAGGTCTGACTCATTCCTGCCACTTTGCCTGGCTGCACGCCCAGCCAGAGGGCTTTCTCAGACACCTGTCCAGCAGAGTGACATCCATTTAGGACTGTACTGTTTAATTTGGTAGCCAATGGCCACATATGGCTTTTTTTTCCTTTTTCTTATTTTTTAAAATTAGCAGTGGGGTCTTACTGTGTTGCCCAGGTTGGAGTGCAGTGATTATGCACAGAAGTGATCATCATGCAATATACCCTTGAACTCCTGGCCTCAAGTAATCCTCTTGCCTCAGCCCCTTGAATAGCTGGGACTATAGGCACGTGCCGCCGTAGTGGGCCACATATGGCTTTTTTCTTTTTTTCTTTCTTTTTTTTCTGTTTTCTGTTTTTTTTTTTTTAAGATGTGCAGGCCAGGCGCAGTGGCTCATGCCTGCAATCCCAGCACTTTGGGAGGCTAAGGCAGGTGGTTCACCTGAAGTCAGGAGTTCAAGACCAGCCTGGCCAATATAGTGAAACCATGTCTCTACTAAAAATACAAAAAATTAACCGGGCGTGGTGGCGGGCATCTGTAATCCCAGCTACTCTGGAGGCTGAGGCAGGAGAATTGCTTAAACCTGGGAGGCAGAGGTTGCAGTGAGCCGAGATAGCACCATTGCACTCCAGCCTGGGCAACAAGAGCGAAACTCTGTCTCAAAAAAAAAAAAAAAGAAAAAAATGATGTGTAACTATATACTGACAAATAAGGCTTTGAGCATATGAAATGGGGCTGTCCTCCACAGAGTTGTACTATAAGCATAAAACACACACTAGATTTCAAAGACTTAGCACAAAAAAAGAATGTAAAATATTTCGTTAGTTTTTTTCTATTAATATTAGTGACAGATTAAAATGTATATATTTTGGATATAGTTGGGTTAAATTAAGTACATTATTTAAATGACTTGTTTCTTTTTGCATTTTTCTTTTCTTTTTTTTGAGACCGAGTCTTGCTCTGTCACCTGTGCTAGAGTGCAGTGGCACAATCTTGGCTCACTGCAACCTCTGCCTCCTGGGTTCAAGCGATTCTCCTGTCTCAGCTTCCGGAGTACCTGGGATTACAGGTGCACACCACCACACCCAGCTAATTTTTGTATTTTTAGTAGAGATGGGGTTTCACCATGTTGGCCAGAGTGGTCTCGAACTTCTGACCTCAGGTAATCCTCCTGCCTCGGCCTCCCAAAGTGCTGGGGTTACACATGTGAGCCATGGTGCCTGGCTACATTTTTGTTTTTAGACAGGGTCTTGCTATGTTGCCCAGGATGTTGTCTGGAACTCCTGGGCTTAAGTGATTCTCCTGCCTCGGCCTCCCAAAGTGCTAGGATTACAGATGTGAGCCACTGCACCCAGTCTTATGTCTCTTTCTATACATTTGATATCACTATTAGAAAATTTTAAATTACAGATATGGCTCACATGTCATTTCCATTTTACAGAGGAGGAAATAAGCTTCAGAGGGTTTGAGTGACATGTGGCGCAAAACCCAGGTATGACCAGGGTAAGTGGGCCCTTGGATTTGTGAGCAGATAAGACTTCAAAGGAGATACATTCCCCAGGTCTTGCCTCTGGCTAGGGGATAAATGCCAGAACATTTCATGTTCAAAGAGTCACATCTCCTCCTCCCCCGAGTCTTGACCAACCAGCAGTACATTTGGCCTTTGAGGGTGGCCTCAGAGTTGGTGTTGTGACCCATGGGCGTGAGAGGATCCCCAAGATGCTCAGGCCATTGTCTGACCTCTCTTCCCAATCCCAGGCCAGCTCCAATTGCGTCTGAAAGCCTTCTGCCCTGCTCCAACCCCTCTTAGCTTGGACATCCGCTGTGGCTCCCCCGCAGGCATCAACTGTCAGGTTATCTTGCAACCTCCACCTCAGACCTGTTTCTGTCCCTGTCTCCAGCTGTTGCTCAGGTCACAGATCACTCTTCCCACAGATGAGCACGCCAGTGGATGTGTGTCCAGGGCTAGCTGTGAGGGGACACTCCCAGGCCTCTGCAGCAGCAGCAGCTATAGGGTGACCATGGGGTTGGAAGACAGCCCTCTGCAGGAGGAGCTTCAGGGGGATCAGATCTTCACAGCCATCCCCCGTCCTGAGGCCCGCCCCATAGAAGGGACCTGCTCTGGGGCCCACAGCCTGCACTGGAGGGAAGACTGTGACCCTTGCCTGGGCACAGACTCCGCAGGCTGTGGCTGCTGGCAGGCCCACAGTCCTGCCTGGATCAATCCAAGGGCCACCCCTGGCTGCCCAGGGAGGGCCCCTCTGGGGTCCTGGGAGCAAGTAGAGCTCATCTTGTCTTGGGTGTCCCAAATGTCCCCAGCATCACCTCCAGGAGAAAATCCTGTCCTGGGTGAGGACTTAGGACCCAGTCCTGGGTCCCCTGAGGCCAGGTATGCTGGCATCCAGCTGGGACAGCCCATTTGGATATAATAGGGTCAAATATGGGGCTGTAATTATAACATAAGGAGGCCACTTTCAGCTTTAAAATAGTTTTAAATTTAAAAAGTGAATTAAGGGAAAGGACTTAGGGAGTGAGGATTCTTGGCAGCCTCGGGATAATTATTATAAAACCAGCTCCCATTTTCCAAGTCCTCTGCAGCGCCAGGCCTGTGTTGCCACCATCCCTGGGAAGGGCTGGACAGGGTCCCTGGCACAGTTAGCAGCATTGGGGCTATTATGCCACCTCCAGATGGCCACCACCATACCCATCCCACCCTCCTTTGAGCCCAGTTGCTCTAATATAGAGTAGAAGAGTTTGGACAGATCCTGGTTCAAATCCTGCTCTGTGACCTGCCTACCTAACCTCCCTGAGCCTCATCATCCTCATCTGTAAAATGGGTGTAACAACAGTTCTTGGATCGCAGGGAGAGCTGGATGTCTGCCTCAGGCCCTTTGCCTGTTTTAACAGGAACATTACTGGCGTTGCTTCCCAGTTGCCACAGCTGCCTGCCTCCAAGCTGAGAAAATGCTGTCCTCCAGACACCTCTCTCCCGCTCCTCACCATTTCCTCAAAAGTGGAGGGAGAAAATGGCCCCTACCTAGATCAGACCAGGGGTGCTTGCAGGGTAACTCTCTATTTGGCCCGCTCCTCCTGTACACCCTACTCCTCTCCACTCTGGAGACAGGTTTGCCCTAAGCGTTGGAGTAGGAGGGGGCTCCATAGAGCAAGCCTTTCTCTTCCTCACATCACTGAGGTTGAAGTTAGAAATCTAAGACCCAAAAGTGCCCTGTGGCCTGGGAGTTCCCTTCTGGTATAGTGACAATGACAGGACTGTGGACAAAGTGAGCAGATGACATGCATCACCAGCCCCTCCTGGCCCTGCAGTGGGGCCTCTTTCCCAAGGGTGTTTGGACATTCCTATCTCCCCACAGCCTGCCCCACTGTCCCTTTCTCCCCTTTCACGACTAAACTTGTACATGTGAGGTCCCAGTTTCTCACCTCCCCTCACTCCCTAGCAACCCCAGTGTCTGCCTCCTACTCCTGCCCCTGTCTCATCTGGGTCACGATCAACACTTGGTCTCTAGGCCCAACTGTGAACTTGCCTTTGGGCACTCTCTGGACTTGGACTAGGGACTAAGGTGAGGATGCACATTTAAAGAAGCACTGCAGGGCTGGGCGCAGTGGCTCACACCTGTAATCCCAGCACTTTGGGAGGCCGAGGTGGGCGGATCACGAGGGCAGGAGATCGAGACCATCCTGGCTAACACTGCGAAACCCCATCTCTACTAAAAAATACAAAAAATTAGCCAGGCGTGGTGGCGGGCACTCGTAGTCCCAGCTACTCGGGAGGCTGAGGCAGGAGAATGGCGTGAATCTGGAAGGCGGAGCTTGCAGTGAGCGGAGATCACGCCACTGCACTCCAGCTTGGGCAACAGAGAGAGACTCCGTCTCAAAAAAAAAAAAAAAAATTGGCTGGGTGTGGTGGCACACACCTGCAATCCCAGTTACTCGGAGGCTGAGGCAGGAGAATTGCTTGAACCTGGAAGGCGGAGGTTGCAGTGAGCCAAGATCATACCACTCACTCCAGCCTGGGCTACAGAGCAAGACTCCATCTCAAAAACAAACAAACAAACAAACAAACAAACAAACAAACAAAACCCTCTTGGAGTTGTGCGTGTGCAGGGCCTGGGCCTGAAGGCACATGCCCCCTTAGATTTTCCTTCCAGGACCCCACAATGCTGCATGTCCAATGTGGTCAGCTTCCCTATAGTGTTCCCAGAGCAAGTGAAGGCTCCACTTTCTGCTCAGGGATATGCTCTGGACTCCTCTCTTTCCTGGACAGCCAAACACTGTATTTTGGGCACCACCTCCTAAATCTCTCTCATCCAGTCCTGTGTCTTCCACCTCCCTCCACCCTGCCCCCTCCCTCCAGGACACAGGCCACCCCTTACTCCCTGCCACCATTCCTGCCTGCCCATCCGCATTCCTCAGGGATCTTCCCCATTTGCAGGCCTGGCCTGCCCCTCCTCTACTCAAGCCCTTGGTAGCTCCCTGTCAGCCTGGGGGCGGGGTCCCAGGTTTGCCCCAGGGCTCTAGCCCCTCTGAGCCCTTTGAGCCCCACAACCACACTGGGCTTTCTCTCACCTCTGAGCCTGAACACTTGCCCTTCCTTTGGCCTCAAACATGCTGTTCCCTTCTATCTGATTTGGATTACTGGTTGGAATTTCATTTCTTCCTTTCTTTCTTTTTGAGAGGGTCTTGCTCTGTTGCCCAGCCTGGGGTATAGTGGTGCAACCTTGGCTCACTGCAACCTCTGCCTCCTGGGTTCAGGCGATTCTCCTGCCCCAGCCTCCTGAGTAGTTGGGATTACAGGTGTGCACCACTACCACCCAGCTAATTTTTGTATTTTTAGTGGAGACGGGGTTTCACCATGTTGGCCAGGTTGGTCTCAAACTCCTGAGCTCAAGTGATCCACCTGCTTTGGCTTTCCAAAGTTCTGGGACTGTGGGTGTGAGCCACCATGCCTGGCCAGAATTTCATTTCCTTGCTGAGTGAGATGGTCTCCCCTTCTCCTCTGCTCCCATAGCCCCTTCCCTGCCCTTTGTGTAACTCTCACCTGTTCACCACCCATATCCCTCCCAACACGTAGTGCTTAACTCACCACCATTGCTCCCCAAAGCCTAGGACGGTACTAGAGACAGCACAAGCACTGAATTGGTATTTGTTGCATGGATACATGAATTTATTAATTCAACAGGGATGGATTGTCATGTAGGTGGCTTTGGTGACTGGGTGGGGACAAGGGGAGATACTGTATAAGCTATAGCCAGGGCCTGCCCGTGGCAGCAGGTGGCTGGAGGGAGAAGGCCACATCACCTCCAGCATGCTGGGTGCTGATTTTAATGGCCCGGCAGTGAGGTGCGTGCATGGCAGAGCCTGCAGAAGAGGTAATGCCGAGAGGGCAGCTCTGCCCACCTCTAATTATTGCTTGAGTCTCTCTGGTAGTGTCAGCTACCTGCCCCAGGGAGCTCAGTCTCCTCCATCACAGTGTGCGCTCCAGGTGGGGCTGCCGCCACTGCCAGTGGGGAAGACCAGAGGAGGTTCCCAGGGGTCTTTGGGTCTTGGAGAGCAGAGGCAGCCCCAGGCTTGGACCCTGCTTAGCTCCTGTCCTTCCTGTCCCCAGGGCAGCTGAAGGGTGCCCCAGACTCCAGGGTCCCATCCAGAAGCCTCCAGGGTGACCAAGGAGCAAACTGGCTGAAGGAGGGTCCCCAGCACCCCCCAGGGAGGGAGCCTCAGATGGTTTGGTGTCTGCTGACGTGGAAGCCCTTGGGAAGATGGTGCCCTAGTGGCCGGCTAGGCAGGTGGGCAGCTCAGGCCCGGAAGGAGGCCTTCACCACGCGGCCCTTCAGTGGCTGTGGTGGCCGGAAGTTGTTCACCATGTGGATCCTCTCATCATCCTCTGAGGTAAAAAGCAGGCTCCGGAACTTTCCCATCTTGAGGAAGCAGAAGGGATGCTCAGGGCAGATTGGGGGTGCTGTGGACCTCTATGACCCTGATGCATCATCTGGCATACCTGCCCAGCCAGCTCTACCCTTCCCTCCTCCTTCCCTTAGGGTCTGTCCCTACTCTTCCCCACTCATTCTTCTCTGTGGGACCCTCATTTACTTACTCATTAAAGAACCTGGGCTCTGCTTCACCTAGTTCTAGTTCCAAGCCCATCTAGCTAAGACTTATCAGCAAATGTAGCATTCAGATTCCAACACAGTAGCCGGGGGGCGGGTCCCAGGATCCAGGTATCCTCCCCCGCCCAGCCAGTGTCTAGGTTCTGGTGATTAACAATCAAGCTAACTCCCAACCAAGAATCTATACATTTATTAGTAAAAAATGGGGAGGAACCTTGAAGGTGGGATCACAGGCTGTGGGGTGCTAGTTGGAGAGTCACACTGCCTGGGGTGAGCCCTGAGTGCCACGTCCCTCCATCTGGCCCTCTGAGAGGACTCACCTGCCTTTCAGAGATGCAGATGGGCTCCCGGAGCACAATCCAGGTGACACTCTCGCTGAGTGGGGGAGTCGTCAGAGAGCCCGGGTAGGTCCAGTAGTGCCGGCTGGCAGGCAGGAGGCACTTGGGGTTGAAGCAGCTGAACTGGGCTTTGGTGCCCTGGAGCAAGGTGGGGGAACCCGGGAATCAGCACAGACCTCCCACTGGGACCAAACCAGCAACTTCTCCACCCATTTCTTTCTTTCTCTTTCTCTTTTTCTTTCTTTTTTCCTTCCTTCTTTCCTTCCTTCCTTCCTTCCTTCTTTCTCTCTCTTTCCTTCCTTCCTTCCTTCCTTCCTTCCTCTCTCTCTCTTTCTTTCTTTTTCTTTTTTTTTTTTTTGAGGCAGAGTCTCACTCTGTTGCCCAGGCTGGAGTGCAGTGGCACGATCTCGGCTCACTGCAACCTTTGCTTCTTGGGTTCAAGCAATTCTCCTCTCTCAGCCTCCCGAGTAGCTGAGATTATAGGCATGCACCACTACGCCCAGCTAATTTTTGTATGTTTAGTAGAGACAGGGTTTCACAAACATGTTAGCCAGGCTGGTCTTGAACTCCTGACCTCAAGTGATCCGCCCACCTCGGCCTCCCAAAGTGCTAGGATTACAGGCATGAGCCACCATGCCCGGCCTTCACCCATTTCTATCAGCAGGATTTAGGCCTCTCTATGTCCATTGATGCAAACTGTGGGCAAATGTCTGTAATCCCAGATACTGTCTTCCAGCTTAAGCCGGGCCCTCTCCATCTGTTTGCTTGTGTATAAAAGCTGTGGCTCCTGGAGGTATTTGGCCATGATGTTCCCTCCCTTGCCTTCAGCTGCCCTCAGTGACATTGCCTATTAGACCACCACTAATGTGACAAGCATCTTATCAATTCTATACCCAGCCAGGCTTCATGCTGGGCACCCAAGGGGGCTGCTGACCCCAATGAGGAATCAGGTGCAGGGCCCTGCTGGTGCTGCCCTCCTCCTTGGTCTCAGCAAGGGTTTACTCCCAGAATGAAGGAGTGGATGGGCCCAACTTGTGAGCCAGCCTCTTCGTCTCTCCCCATCAGCTGCTCGGGTCAGGGGCATGGACTTTACCTTGAACCGGACCATGTAGAGCGCATCTGTCAGACGATTCATGCTGGGGTGCTCGTCTCCTGTCTGTCAGGGAGAGGGTAGTATAAGCCCAGCACCCACTGTGTTCCAGAACTAGGGGCAATGCCAGGCCTCCCATGCTGCTCTTGGCCCCAGCAAACCACCACTCACCTCCAAGAAAACACCAACCACAGCCAGGCCATCAGGCGCTGAGGCTGCCTCCCCAAAA
The DNA here is from genome assembly GCF_047675955.1 of Chlorocebus sabaeus. Taxonomy (NCBI): domain Eukaryota; kingdom Metazoa; phylum Chordata; class Mammalia; order Primates; family Cercopithecidae; genus Chlorocebus; species Chlorocebus sabaeus. The sequence continues at coordinate 63,772,474 of NC_132908.1, read as the reverse complement.
GTGCTGTACTTCTTGGCATTCCAGTGAACCAGATGAAGCTATGGGGCAACAACAGGACAATGCTTTGTGCCTCCCAGGGGCAACGGGAACTCTGAGCCAGGCTCCCCTCACTCCCACCAGACTCCTGGCCTCTTTGCAGGAAAGGGAAGCTGTCAAGCCTCCAAGGATTAGGATCCTGGGGGCCCAGGGGAGCCCCAGAGGGTCACAGGTAGCATCCACCCAGCTCTGGGCCCAATTCTTTTCTGAACTCCAGGGGACCCAAAGAGGAATCTGGCCCAGGCCCTGCCTTGCAGGGAACGAGTTGTGAAATCGATCATGAACATCCAGCGTGACACCTCCTTGAGGAGGTGGTGCCTACAGCTGAGTCCAGAGAATAAGCGGGGGGTTATCAGAGGGAAGCCTTGGGGAAGGGCATTCCAGGCAGAGAGAACAGCACAGGCAAAGCTTGGTGGTATGAAGGACCCAGGTGTGGACAGGGACAGGGGATTTGTCATGCAGCTCAGTGTATGAAGAGATGAGGGGAAAGATGAGGCCAGGCAAGGTTAGCTCATGCACAGCCTTGAATACCGGGCTCAAGCCTTGAAGGGCTGTCAGCAAGGCTGCAGTGGGTCTGGATAGCCCTTCAGAAAACTCCAGGATGTACAGACCAGAAAGGACAGCAGTGGCCATGTTCAGATGGAAGACCCTGTGCTGGGGGTGGGTAGAAAGTATCTCTCCCAAAGACCCCGGGTGCTCCTCTTCCCCCTCTCCAAGGCCCCACCCCAGGCATCCTTAAGCCCCTGACTACCCAGGCCTGCGTTCCTTCCCATGTAGCAGAGGGATTCAAGTGGAGGAGGGCCCGTACCTCGCTGGGGAAGGACTTGCCATCCACCGTGTGCTCAGAACCCACATCGTGCTTCTTGCCCCAGTGGAAGTGAAACTGCTTGAGGCGGTAGGGCCCTTCCAGGGGGCCCCCAGTCACCACTGTGGGTAGAAGTGGGGCGAGTGGCAATGAGTAGGAGAGGACCGACAGCCCAGTGCCAGGGCCAGGGCAGCAGCCCAGGAAGGGGCATATATATAAATATATATATATATATATATATATATATATATATATTTTTTGAGTCAGGGTCTCACTCTGTCATCCAGGCTGGAATGCCATGGCTTATTATAGCCTCAACCTCCTGGCCTCAAGCCATCCTCCTGCCTTGGCCTCCAGAGTAGCTGGGACTATAGGCATGTGGCACCACGCCCAGTAATTTTTTTTATTTTTTGTAGAGATAGGGTCTCTCTATGTTGGCCAGGCTTGTCTTGAACTCATGGGCTCAAGCAATCCTCTTGCCTTGGCCTCCCAAAATGCTGGGATTACAGGCATGAGCCACTGTGCCAGCTGAGATACATTTTTACTTTTTGTGTGTGTGTGTTTTTGTTTGTTTATTTGTTTGTTTTGAGATGGAGTCTCACTCTGTCGCCCAGGCTGGAGTAAAGTGGTGGCACAATCTTGGCTCACTGCAACCTCTACCTCCCAGGTTCAAGCATTTCTCCTCCTTCAGCCTCCCAAGTATCTGGGATTACAGGCACCCGCCACCACGTCTGGCTAACTTTTTGTATTTTTAGTAGAAAAGGGGTTTCACCATGTTGGCCAGGCTGGCCTCGAACTCCCGACCTTAGGTGATCTGCCCACCTTGGCCTTCCAAAGTGTGGGATACATTTTTCATTTGGAAAATTCACTGGGCTGACTGGGCTTGGGTTGGTCCCCACTGCCCTCTAGACCCCTGTCCCTTGAGCTGGGCCAAGGCGGAAATCCTGACAGCCCACAGGTGACAGAGGAGTCTGGGACTGACAGAGGACAGCTCTCTATCTAGCTGTCCTCCCTACCCCTGCCCAATTTCCCACGGAGGGTGGGACCCTGCCTCCCAAGACCCCCATTACCACTAACAATTAGGCCTCCCATGTCTGAAACCCTGATCCAGGGCTAGGTTGAAAAGACTATTTTGTTTAGCCTGCATAGTATCCCATGAGGGACAGAACTTACTATTATCCATATTCTATAAAGGGGGAAGCTGAGGCACAGTGATGGCAAGGCATTTGCTCAGGGTCACACAGCAAGGCACTGAACTAGGGTATGAACTTGTATCTCTTATGTCCAAAGCCCAAGCCACTAATCACCAGGTAACACTGCCTCCCTAAAACCTTGAGCCTTCTTTAAACTTTGTGCTTTTCCAGAAGAGGAAGGTAGCTCCTGAGGGTCTCTACCTTCCTGGACAGGCCCAGGTGCCCCCAGTGCCATCTCCCCCAGAAATGGATTCTTCTGAGGGCCCCACTTGTGCTGGTTTTGTGACTTTCTTGCCTTGATACCCGGTGAGCTGGGGCCACGCACGAGGCCTCCTGGGACTGATAGAATTTCTAGCTGAAAGGGATCTGGAGGTGGAAGGAGCCCCAGCTAGGCTTGAATGTGAACTCCTGGATCAGATAACACCCCAGGCTCAGAGTTCCACTAGGCCCCTCCATGATGGGTGACCAGGGTAGGGCTTTGGCCCTGTGGCCTCCACAAGCAAGAGGACAGGACAGTCCAGAAGTCCCTCCTTCTTGCCTGGTCTTATCAAAGAGGCAAGACGTGTCCTGGGCACTGGTTAGGAGTCTGGGGGTGGTAGCTGTGGGTGGGGCCTCAATCAGGCTGCCCAATCCCTGAAAGCAGGAGCGGCTGAGCCCGCAGTCTGAGCAATCGGATAGGTCTGCAGATGCCACCCTCCAAGCATGCCTCACCTGGGACCCCATAGTATGGGCTCCTGGAGAGGGAGATCCCTCCTTAACACCCCTTGACCTTGGAACCCTTAGCCTCCTCCCCCAGTTCACACACAGAATGTGCTGCCATTCACGAGGCACTCAATGTGTGTTTAGCACATTCACGGGGCACTCATTGTGTGTTTGGCACTCTGCTGGCATCAACCCATCTGACCTCCCGACTGACCCACAGTGGGTGAGTGGTAGAGCCCCACCATCTCATTCCTCTTTTCCCTGGCTTCCTGCACCCTCAGGCCTGGGCATTCTGGGCAGCGGAGGGAGCCCCAGCCAGGTCTGAAGGCAACAGCCCAGATCAGTGATCCACAGGCATGTCCCCCGTGTCTTCTCCCACCCCAGTGGACTTCATTGAGCTACTGATTTCTTAGTTGAGCCCCCAGTGCCCTCTGAAGGCTATTAGAAGGGACAGTCATGTGAAAACTGTTTCTTGCCAAGCTATCATCTAGGGTCAGCTAGAGCCCCATGTCCCCTCCCCACAGCTCTGAGTAAGAGGGTTTTCTTAGAATTCAGTATGAGAAAATAAATGCTTTGTCTTTCTCCTGAGGATCTGCTAGACTCCCTTTCTTTCGCAGCAAGAACTATAACCAATCTTTCTGTTTTTTCCTAGCCTACCAGGGAGCTTAGAACTAAGTAAGATCATTCTTCCGGTGAAAGGTCTGGCTTCCTTCATCTTCTTTGCCTTTTAATTTTCTATTTGAAACTTAAGTTCCTTTGAGGGCTTTTATTGTATTTGTGGGGAGGGGAGAAGAAGGGGGAAGGAAGCAGTTATTAATACTTCTTTACACAACAAACTCTAGCAGATTTCTTCCTCACCCCATTCCACCACCCTACCCACCACAGGCCCAGTCATAAGGATGAAAATCCCTTCAATGAACAGCACTCCTGAGGCCTCTGCCTAGGAATTTATCGTGAAAGAACCTGGGCTCTAATCCCAGGGCAAAGAGGCCTTGGAAGGAGCTGCCACGAGTTCCCACTGGCCTCTTTCTGGCCCAAGATGGTTGGACCTTGAAGTAGTAGGTGAACTGGAGAGAGAGAGCCCTTCGGGTTGGACCAGGCTGCTTCTGGCCCTCCGCAGCTCATCAAGCCTCTATTTGTCCATCTGAGAGATGGGTTCTTGAAAAGAATAAATGAGTGACTTGCGACCTTAGCAGGGGGCTTGGCACACATAAATTTTAGCTCCCCTCTCTCTCCCTGCTGGGCTTGGCCAGATCACACAGGGAGGAGGGCTTGGCAGGTCAGTGATGGGGCAGAGAGTGAAAACAAACCTGATCTGTAGCACCACACGGAAGTGAAGGAAGGGAAAGAAATAAATTAGCATTTCTTGAGCATCTGCTGTATGCCAGCTCTATCGACCTTACTTGGTTTTTTCATTTTTCCCCTCTATGACCTAAGATGGTAGGTCTTATTGCTCCCATTTTATGCATAAGGAGACTGAAGATCAGCCCAAGGCTTCACAGCTGGTGAGTGGAGGAGCCTTTCTTACCCACCAGAGCATGCTTCCTGAGACTGCCCAACACAAGATTAGGACCCTAAGGGGCCAGGGGCCAGGTGCCAGGCTTTGGCAGGGACCACTTACCGGTTCGGTCATCACTGTCATTGAAGTCTACCTGGACAGAGTGGCCATTGTTGGTGATGCTGAGGGACATGCAGGCCTCATAAGAAAGCTCCAGTGGTTGCAGGCTGGGTGAGTACACAGCCTGGCTGGAGATGATATTGATGGGTGATTGGCGATCTCCCTGGGCAATGGGATACAGTTTGTGCCAATGCGAGGGGCCTGCAGGTGGGGAGGAGGGCAAGGACTCAGACCAGCCAGGATCTCTGGGCTTTAGGCTGAGGACACCCATGGGGGATGGTCTCTTCAGCATCCCTTCAGAGGTGGGCCCCTGCATTGGACCTGCACGGCTTGGAGTTCCAATGCCAGCTTTGCCATTTCCCCTTACAGCCTTCATTTCTTTATCTGTGAAATGGTCTCACTAAAACTCACCTTCCAGCGCTGATAGGAGGCCCAGAGAGGTACTGTATGGAAGGGAACATAACAGCTACAGGCTCAGGGGTGGCTCAGAGTAATAAGTCTCCCCAGCAGGGAGATCTCCAGGCATCTGAAGTCTCTGACCCGACCCCATCAGCATCTCACCTCTTTCTGCACCTTGGGCAATTCGGTGTTAGTGTTTGTGATAAATAACAACAAAAACTCACATCAACCTAGCTTTGACTCTGTGACATGTATTTGCCTCTCACAACCACCTTGTGAAGTAGAAACCAGCAAGATCCCCATTTCATAGATGAGGGAACTGAGGGCCACTCACACATTCGTGCATGCATAAGTATTAATATAAATATACAGCATGTGCATGCACTGCCCACAGCTGCCCTCCCCACATGTGTGTCTATGAGTCCATAGAGATCTTCCTATGAACATATTAATCTTTCTATGATCTTCCATTGTACACACATGTGCACAATGACCTGTGTTCTGTAGGCTCAGAGCATCCAGGCCCAGAATATTCATGTGTACAAACACACAGCCCTGCAGACTACATCTGACACACGCATATGCTGTCTCACACACAAACCCCTCTGTTGGAGACCCAAGTTTGCATAAAGGGACCACAGCAAAACACATGCCCATGCGCACACACACACGCGCACACACACACACCTGCATACACACCCACAGGCGCCCACCACCTGCCTCCCAGAGGATCCATCTGCAGCCGAGAGGCTCAGCATCTCCCTGGGGAACATCCTGAGATGCAGCCTATTTTTAGAGCTACTGCCGGCTGGTGCTTCTCCCCCTTTTTGGCTTCTTAAGTTTTCCTGAGAAAACAGCAGCAGGTGCCGACAGAGCCGTGTCCCCAATGGATGACTCAGAATCGTGGCCCGGCCCCTCTGGGTTATTTTTGAAGCTCTGTGAACACTGCCGCATGCCGGCACCTCTGTCCTCTGTACTTCTCTTCCTTGACTGGACAATCCAGCTCTGCCTGGGTGATGGGGTGGCTGCCTAGGAGGAGCAGGCCCATGGAGCAGGCTACACAGGACACTGGGTGCTCAGAGATGGTGGGCATGACTAACAAGAAGGGCTGGAGGCAGGGGACTCTGGCTCTGGGGGAAGTACACAAAAGGTGGCTCAGGGCAGGTGCTGGGAGAAGTTGATCTCTATGTGTCCTGTCCGTCTGCCCCATGTCTGCCTGTCTCTCCCTCTCTGCTTGTCTGTATCATCTTTTTCTGAATGTCTCTTTCCAGCTCTTGCATACCCAGATCTGGGGGGTTCTCTTCCAAAATATGCTCCTTTGTTCTTGGAGCCCCAGAGGGGGCCAGAGACTCCCTCTGGTCTACTGCAAGTTTCTGGCTTCCCAGATTGTAGTCCCCCACCCAACCTCAAGAAGTGACTGCCTCTCCGCACAGGAGTGGGGCTGGGGGATGTTCCTCCCACCATTACTTTTTCTTCTCCGCACCCCACCTGTCCTGCACTGGTTCCCCAGCGAAACAGGGAACCCCTTACCCCACACCCCCACCCCTTCTTGGTAAGAAATGGCCCCAAAAGGAATTGACTGCCCCAGACCCACACTCCAGCCGTCTGGCTCTCATCTTCTGCCTCTTCTCCCTTTCTCTGAGTCCTAAGGAAACTGAGGCAGGATGAAGGAGCTCTCTTCCGCGTCAGCCCAGGAGGCTGGTGTGGGCCACGAGCTCCCACGACTCACACCCGGACGTGCACAAACACCCTGCTCAGTGTAGACACCCAGACACATGCTTGCGCCCCCAAGTGCCCCCTTCCCTCACATACCAGCCGAGAAGGCAGCTCGGCCACTTCTGCGGGGAAACTCTGCGGGGGACACTGCGCCCTTGCCACGCGGAGCCTCGATCCCCCAAGGTCCCCGCACACTTGCCGTGCGCGCTCCCCGCACAGACACCCGCGCACAGCGCTCCGCCGCGCCCGCCGCCCGCTGCCCTGGGCCACCCCCACGCGCTGCGCACGCCCCAAGCGAGTGAGTGAGAGTCGGGGCCTGGGTCTGAGCGGGCTGGGCAGTCAGGGGCTTGCTTCGCGGAGGAGGCGGCAGAACGCAACCACCAGGTCGCTAGCTGGCGGCGGGGGCTACCCGGGGCGCAGCGCGGACTTTGCGTCTGGCGCAGGGGACCAAGGCTTGGGCCGAGTTCGGGGACCGGGATGGGAAGAGGGGTCCTGGCCCAGCCTGGAGAGTGGGAGCTTGCTGGTCCGGGAAACCAGCTGGGCAAGAGGGTTGGGGCGAGTGCAGTTGGGTCAGGGTCCGAGCCGGGGGCGGTGGGGAGGTCTGCGCCTACCGTCGTCCTGGCCGTAGCCCCAGCCGTGGTGGCCGGTCATGCCGCTGCCGTCCCCGCAGCCGTGCACCTGCCCGGTCAGCTCGGTCCGCTCGTTCCGGCTGCGGCTCCGGCCCCGCTCGCTACCGCGGAGCAGCCTCTTAAAGCAGCGGCTGGCGGGAGGAGCAGTTCCCGGGGGACCCGCCCCCCACCCCCCAGCAGGGCCAGAGGGGCCGGCCTGCCCCGCCCTCGCCCGCCGGCGAGCCAGTTGAACCCCGAGCACAGATTCAGGGTAGGAGGAAGTAACCCTCTCCCCACAACTCCCATCCCTGCCCTGGCTGGACTACTCTCTCTCTTTTTCCCCCAGCAACCTGTGCGGACTCTGGGACACTAGATGCCCGTGCCGCACATGTCGTCCCTTCCCCAGGCTTGTCCCAGACCTGCAAATACCACCACCAGGGACCTGAGCTCTGGGTCCTGAATCCTTTGGGGTTGGAAAGTCCCCTTTAAACTGCAAACTACACTGACCATCAAGTGTCCAGAATTGGAACTTCCACTGTCTGCCAGAGGCTGTTGCAGGTGCTGGGCCAAGCTTTGGGTCTTTCCTATAGTGTAACCCTCTCAATTACCCTACAAGGTTGGGTGTTTCCATTAGCCCTGTCTGACAGAGGAGGGGACTGAGGCCCGGAGAAGTGAAGTGACTTGCCCAAGGTCATCTAGCCAGGGGGTAGGGGTTTCATTCCCTGCGGTTCTTACTCCAGACACTCGGAGTTTTGTGGGATTTTTTGTTTGTTTGTTTGCTTGTTTGTTTTTAGACAGAGTCTTGCTCTGTCACCCAGGCTGGCACTATCTCAGCTCACTGCAACCTCCACCTCCTTGGTTCAAGTGATTCTTCTGCCTCAGCCTTCCAAGTAGCTGGGATTACAGGTGTGGGCCACCACACCCAGCTAATTTTTGTATTTTTTGTAGAGATGGGGTTTCACCATGTTGTCTAGGCTGGTCTCAAACTTCTGGCCTCAAGTAATCCACCCGCCTTGGCCTCCCAAAGTGTTGGGATTACAGGCGTGAGCCACCACTCCTGGCCTGACACTGGGGTCTTTACCATTTCTCCTTGGTGCTGGCTACAAGGGTGTACTGTGAGTGTGGGGGTCCAGGAACCCTGGGGTAGATGCAGGGACAGGACTGGCAATCTGAACCCTTGGCCCAGGTAGAACCAGAGCTCCAAGGGGGAGTGAGGAGGAGTGGCATCAACCAATGGGCCTGAGGACAGGCAGACACCAGGTGGCTTCCCCATGGAGCTCAGTCTGAGGCTCTGACTTCCACCATCCCTGTTATTTTCTCTGCTGCTTCCTCCTTTCTTCAGGGACTCTGCTTGTCCCTCCATAGCCTGCTGTTTGTCCCTCCTCTCCTGACCTCCCCATAACCTTCAGGACACCCACTGGGAGCTCAGACCCTCCACCCTGCACTCAACCCCAGTGCCTGCCTTGGCCCAGGATTTTGCCACCCACAAGCCGTGGTCCTTGTGGTGCCCTCCACCTGGTGCGTCCTCTGTCCTCCACCCACTGGCTCCAGCCAGCCCAATCTGATTCATCTTAGGATGTGGCCTTGTGCCAGGGATAGGGCTTGTCTCTGGCTAGTCCTTAGCAGGCAGTTTTGGAAAGACAAACAGATGGGTGGATGGAAGGACAGACAAATGATCCCACCCAGGGTCCTGTACTCAGCAGAGTTGAACAGCCACTAGTACAATGTCTACTGGCCAGATCTTGAACGGAGACACTCTTTCAGGCCCTGCTCTTGGCTGACCTTGTGCAGGAATCTGCCATCTTGTCCGCCTGGCTCCCCTACATCTCTGTGTCTGTCTCAGTTTCCCTCTCCCAGGCCCTGACCCCAGATCCTCAGATAGAGCTATGGAGATTAATTGACGACTGGTTGGCTGGGCCAATGTCAGTGACTGCCCAGGCCTGCAAAGATGCCCCTCTCTGATCCAGGAGCAGGAAGGGATCCTTAATATAAATATGACCCTAGGGTGGGGCAGGGGACTTATGACAGAGACAAGTAGCCCCCAAGACCAGATGTGACAGAGAATCCACCATTGTTAAGGCCCCAGGTCTCCAAGCCAGAAATGGCATCTACAGATCAAGAAGACAAAGGCATGCTTCTGGATGAGGCCTGGACCTTCTGTCTCCCAGAGAAGCCAGCCATCCTTTACCTGGGAGAGCTGCCAACACCCTTTACCTGGGAGACAGCTCTGGGGAGAGCCCAAACTCCATTGGTCCATTTCCTCTTCAGAGGAATTCAGGTCTTTTTCATATTTATTTGTAGTTCTTAAAAGATACAATTGGGCCAGGCACAGTAGCTCACGCCTGTAATCCCAGAACTTTGGGAGGCCGATGTGGGTGGATTACCTGAGCTCAGGAGTTCAAGACCATCCTGGGCAACATGGTGACACCCTGTCTCCACTAAAGTACAAAAAATTAGCCAGGTATGGTGGCAGATGCCTGTAGTCTCAGCTACTCAGGAGGCTGAGGCATGAGAATTGCTTGAGTCCAGGAGGCAGAGGTTGCAGTGAGCCAAGGTCACATCACTGCACTCCAGCTTGGGCTACAGAGTGAGATTCTGTGTCAAAAAAAAAAAAAAAAAAAAAAAAAAAAAATTACAATTGGAATTCTTCATATAGTTTTTCATCCAACTTCATCTACATAGTAACCCTGGGGGGATTTTTTACCCCATTTTACAGATGAGAAAGGCAAGACTCAGAGAAGATGAGTGATGGGCTCAAAGATGTGCAGTGAGTGACTGAACAAAGATGAAAACCCAGGGCTGCTGGGTCCCTTATTCAATATTGTCCAAAATCACTGGAAAGGGAGGAAGTGGATTTTAAATTTGACTCTCATTTGTGTGTATATGCAAGTCCCTCCAAAAGGACTTAAGAGAAGCTAGGGACAGTGTTTACCTATAGGGAGGAGACTGGATGCCGGAAGGTTGTGGGAGGTTGTGGAAGGGTGTGGTATGGCGTGGGAAGGACACTCTTTACTGGTACTCCTTTGTATCTTTTGAATGAATTAAAGCATGTATTACCTCTTTAACAACCAAATAAAAGTTGATTCAGTTCTTTCCTTCCTGCAGCCTATCTTCAGCATTTTCTCTGGGTACTGGGAACTCAGGCAGGTGAGAGGAGCCAGTGGAGACTGCCCTTCTAAGGTGAAGTGCCAGTTGCCCCAGCAGCCCACTCAGGTCAACTTTGGGGAGCCTGTGCCTCCATTCAGGTGCCTCCAGTCTCAATTACATGCTGTTTTTAAAGCCGAGTTGATTTCTCTGCTTGAGAGTTTTCTCTCTGGTCTCACTGGTGTCAGTGGCTCCTGGTTTTTGCTATTTATATGGGAGGGGAAAATGGGGGATGTGAGGGCTGTGATGGAGGCCTGGGGGAGGAGGGCATGAGCAGCCTGTAAAGCCAAGCCTCATTCATCCAATGACCTTGGCCTCCAACTTTCACTTCCTTTTTCTTTTTCTTTTTCTTAAAGATTATATAGAGACAGGGGTCTCACTATGTATTAGTAGTACATAAATAGTCAAGGCCAGGTATGGTGGTGTGCCTATAATCCCAGCTACTCAGGAGGCTGAGATGGGAGGATCCCTTAAGTCCAGGGGTTTGAGACTGTAGTATGCTATAATCACACATATGAATAGCCACTGCTCTCCAGCCTGGGTAACATAGAGAGACCCCATCTTTTAAAAAAACAAAAACAAAAACAAAACAAAAAAAAAAACACGGAAAACCATTGAGCAATCAGGATCATAGGATGGCTTTATGACCAGTTTTTTCCCACCCAGTGCCCTGTGGTAAGTGTTTCCTTGCTTGATCGGCCTTGGAGAACTTGATATTATAATATTCATTATAATATTAATTCACACACTGCTGTGATTTTGTTATTTCTAGTTTTCAGTGTTGCAAATATCACTGCAGTGAACATCCGTATTTGTACATCTTTAGTATTTTTTTTTTTGAGAGCCAGTATGATTTTTTTTTTTTAGTATTTTTTTTTTTTTAAGAGATGGGGTCGGCCAGGTGCGGTGGCTCACGCCTGTAATCCCGGCACTTTGGGAGGCGGGTGGATCATGAGTTCAGGAGATCGAGACCATCCTGGCTAACATGGTGAAACCCCATCTCTACTAAAATTACAAAAAAAAAAAAAAATTAGCCGAGCATGGTGGCGGGTGCCTGTAGTCCCAGCTACTCGGGAGGCTGAGGCAGAAGAATGGTGTGAACCAGGAGGCGGAGCTTGCAGTGAGCCAAGATTGTGCCACTGCACTCCAACCTGGGCAACAGAGCGAAACTCCGTCTCAGAAAAAAAAAAAGGGTCTCAATGTGTTGCTCAGGCTGATCTATCTCAAATTCCTGGCCTCGAGCAATACTTCCACGTCAGTCTCCCAAAGTACTGGGATTACAGATGTGGACCAATGTGCCTAGTCTCCTTACTTATACATCTTTATATGTGTCTGATGATTTCCTTGGAATAAATTGATAGAGGTAGAATAATCAAATCAAATGATATATACATTGCTAGGAACATATTTTAAAATGTACAAAGTATGATGACAATAGTTTCAGAAATTTATTCTTTAATTCAATAAACATTTACTGAAGACTTATTAGATGTCAACTGCTGGGCTAGGCACAGGTGATACAACTGTGAACATTATAGACTCATAGCTGCCTCAAGGAGCTTATGGGGTTGGGGAGAGAGGCAAGAGATCAGCCAATGAGGACCAGGGTGAGAAGGGATAGGATGCACAAGGACAGGCAGGGAGGGCTAGTGGCCTGCGAGGATGTCCTGGGTTATGACTCATTCTTCCTGGCTGGTCTCCCGCAGACTATAATCTCTGCCAGCACAGAGCTAGCCTCCAACTTCCTGACAGTCCAAAGATCCAGTCTGCCCTCATTGAGACCAAATGGACTGATAAAATAACAGACTTGCGCTGGGGTCTGGTCAGATCTGTCGGGGGCATTTGTTTCTTTTTGTTTGAGATAAGGTCTCACTCTGTCACCCAGACTAGAGTGCAGTGGTGCAGTCATAGCTCACTGCAGCCTCCAACTCCTGGGCTCAAGTGATCCTCCCACCAAGTAGCTGGGACTACAGGTGTGCCACTATGCCTGGCTAATTTTTTTTTTTTTTTTTTTTTGAGACAAGAGTTTCGCTCTTTCACCCATGCTGGAGTGCAGTGGCATGATCTTGGCTCACTGCAACCTCTGCCTTCTGGTTTCATGTGATTCTCGTGCCTCAGCCTCCCGAGTAGCTGGGATTACAGGTGCCCACCGCCACGCCAGGCAAATTTTTGCATTTTTAATAGAGACAAGGTTTCACCATATTGGCCAGGCTGGTCTTGAACTTCTGACCTCGTGATCTGCCCACCTCAGCCTCCCAAAGTGCTGGGATTACAGATGTGAGCCACCGCACCCGACGACATTTTTTATTTTTTGTAGAGACGGGGTCTTGTAATGTTGCCCAGGCTGGTCTCAAACTCCTGGCCTCAAGTGATCCTCCTGCCTTGGCCTCCCAAAGTACTACAGGTGTGGGATTACAGGTGTGATTACAGGTGTGAGCCACCGCACCAGACTGGGATATTTGTTTCTAACCCCTGCACCACCTCTTATTCTTTGTTACTTCACTCTTCTCTCCAAACATTTGCCCTCTGTCTGTAAATCAGGGTTAGCAGCAATATCTATTGCATTGGGTGGTTGTGAGCTCATGAGGTGATGCAGGTCAGGGACCTGCCTGGCATCATAGTAAGTGCTGAGAAAGCCAGGATAGGATCAAGCATGTATCAGAATCACCTGGATGACTTGTTTCCTGAGCCTCACTCTACAGTTTCTGATTCAGCAAGTATGGATAAGGTCCAAGAATTTGTACTTCTTTTTTTCAGAGACAAGGTCTCGCCATGTCACCCAGCCTGGTTTCGAGCTCCTGGGCTCAAACAATCCTCCTGCCTCAGCCTCCTAAGTGTTGGAATTACCAGAGTGAGTCATCTTACCTGGCCTTCTTTTTTTTTCACACTTATTTTTTTTTTTTTTTTTGAGACGGAGTCTTGCTCTGTCGCCCAGGCTGGAGTGCAGTGGCCGGATCTCAGCTCACTGCAAGCTCCGCCTCCCGGGTTCATGCCATTCTCCTGCCTCAGCCTCCCGAGTAGCTGGGACCACAGGCGCCCGCCACCTCGCCCGGCTAGTTTTTTTGTAGTTTTAGTAGAGACGGGGTTTCACCGTGTTAGCCAGGATGGTCTCGATCTTCTGACCTCGTGATCCGCCTGTCTCGGCCTCCCAAAGTGCTGGGATTACAGGCTTGAGCCACCGCGCCCGGCCTATTTTTTTTTTTTTTAAGATAGGGATATCTCACTCTGTTGCCCAGGTTGGAGTGCAGTGGCAAGATAATAGCTCACTGCAACCCCAAACGCCTGGGCTCAAGTGATCCTTCCACCGTAGTCTCCCAAGTAGCTGGGACTACCAGCATACACCACCATGCCTGGCTAATTTAAAAAATTTTTTTTTTCTGTTTGTAGAGACAGGGTCTTGCTATGTTGCCAGGCTAGTCTCGAACTCCTGGCCTCAAGGAATCCTCCTGCCTTAGCCTCCCAAAGTGCTGGAATTACAGGCACGAGCCACTGTACCCAGCCAAGAATTTGCCTTTCTAACAAGTTTCCAAAGTGATGTTGATGCTGCTGGTCCAGGACCACACTTTGAAAACCAATTGCTTAAATAAATTACACCATGGCTTCCTGGTCTGATATATCTGGTTTCCACCCTCCACAACATGGAGAACTCACCAGTGGGCCCTGAGTTCTTTCATGCAGGGCCATCAAAAGAACTGTGTCTGATCAGCCTCCTCTGCTCCAGCGTAGACACCTTTACATGGTTTTATGGGTTGAATTATTATTATTATTTTCACTTTCATCTCTACAGAAAATAATCTAAAAATTAGCCAGGCGTGGTGGTGGGTGCCTGTAGTCTCAGCTGCTCAGAAGGCTGAAGTGGGAGGATTGCTTGAACCTAGGAGGTCAAGGCTACAGTGAGTCATGATTATACCACTGCACTCCAGCCCAGGTGAAAGAATGAGATCCTGTCCCCCACTCCCCCCAAAAATAGTAACCGGACTCCAAAAGCATAGGCAACAAAAGCAAAAATAAGACAAATGGGTTTATAACAAATTAAAAAGCTTCTGCATGGCAAAGGAAATGACAGAGTAAAGAGACAACCCACAGATTGAGAAAAAATATTTACAAAATATACATTAGATCAGGGATTAATATCCAAAATATACAAACTCAGACCACTCAATAACAATAAAACAAATAACTCTATTAAAAATGGGTTTTTAATTTTGAGGGGCTGAGGCAGGAGGACTGCTTGAATCCAGGAGTTTGAGACAAGTCTGGGCAATATAGTGAGACTCCACCTCTAAAAAATAATGATAATATTAATACAAAGCTTCTGGGTATGGGCTGAATTATGTCCTCCCCAAAAGTTACTGAAGTCCTAACCTGCCAGTACCCGTGAAGGTGATCTTATTTGGAAACAGGGTCTCTGCAAGTGTAATCCAATTAAGATGAAGTCATCAGCGTGAGTCCTGATCCAATGTGACTTGTGTCCTCAAGAGAGGAGACACAGAGACATGAGGGGAGAATGCCATGTGACGATGGAGGCAGAGATTGAAATTCTGTGGCTGCTAGCCAAAGATTGCCAGCAAACCCCCAGAAGCCAAGAAGAAGCAAGGACGGATTCTCCCCTACAGGTTTCAGAAGGAGCATAGTCACGCCCATGCTTTGATTGCAGACTTCCAGCCTCCAGAACCGTGAGACAATAAATTTCTCTTATTTTAAGTCACCCAGCTTGTGGTTCTTTGTTATGACATTCCCAGGAAACTGATACCCTGAGGTATCATTTTACAGACAACACCAACACAAACCTTTTCAAAATCATTTACTTCTTCACGGGCACTATGACTCGCCTTCTACCAAATTTGAGGATGTTTCCTTTGATGAAGTCCATGGGCCTGAGAAACTAAGCAGTGAACTCTCATCTGCTGCCTTTTGACCTTCCTACTTTCCCGGAGTGTATTTTATTATCCCTTATATTTTACCTGTCCACTTGGAGAAGGAAATGTGACAGCACAAACACACGATGAGCTGGGAAAGCCTCACGCCTCTGTTTCCCATCAGTGTGTTCCATGGGAGCTGGGTAAGGGCAAGGGAAGGTATGGGAGGGTGTACTCTCACCCTTGTTCAGGAGACTGCGCCCAGGGGAAAGTGCAATCCATCATCACTGCATCATTACCATCAAACTGTGCCACCTCTCTGGTCCCCATCCTAGGGGATTGGGGGTGGGGATCTGTGCTCATGTTCACCTTATTTCAGGCAGTTATTAACCTCAAGTTGCCTGTAGGGTCTGCGAGATAGAGGGGAAGGAGTCTTCATCTCCCTCACAGATGGTCACCTTATCTTCAGCACCACCACCCCCTCCCAATTGTCCTCATGGGATAACCTCCTTCCTTGGCCTCCCATTCCCACAGGACAGCCATTCTCTTCCTGAAAGGAGGGTCTTTTCAGGAAGTGGAGGACTTTAAATTCCTCCTTGGATCTAGGTTCATAGTCCTCAGAACCCAGCCCGTCCCAACTGTCTCTCAAACCTTCTCAACCACTCCCTATCCTTCTCCTGACCAAACTTACTCTAGCACCTACAGCTCGTTATGCCTTCTTGGCTTCCTAGAGATGGCACCTGCTGTTCTTTATGCTTGAAACATCCTTCCAGCTGGGCATGGTGGCTCATGCCTGTAATTTCAGCACATCGGGAGGCCAAGGTAGGCAGATTGCTTGAGCCCAGGAGTTTGAGACCAGCCTGGGCCATGGTGAAACCCCATCTCTACAAAAAAAGTACAAAAATTAGCCGGGAGGCGGAGCTTGCAGTGAGCCGAGATTGCGCCACTGCACTCCAGCCTGGGCGACAGAGCGAGACTCCGTCTCAAAAAAAAAAAAAAAAAAAAAAAAAAAAAAAAAAAAAAAAAAAAAATTAGCTGGGTGTGGTGGTGCATGCCTGTAGTCCCAGCTACTTGGGAGGCTGAAGTGGGAGGATTGCTGCCCGGGAAGTTGAGGCTGCAGTGAATTGAGATCACACCACTGAACTCCAGCCTGAGCAACAGCGCGAGACCCTGTCTCAAACAAAACAAAACAAAACAAAACAAAACAAAACAAAACAAAATACTCCTCCATCTCCACACCACATGAAACATTCCTGGAGAGGGGGAGTGGGGAGGTTCTTCTGTGCACCCCTGAGCACCCTGCTTCCCTCTATCTGGAGGAAGGCCACATTGTCTGGTAAGTGCTTGTTTACTGTCTCTCTTCCTTCATGAGACTAAACTCTCCAAGAACAGAGCCCTGGACTTGTCTGCATCTGCAGAAGGGAGCCCCTAGCTTTGATTCAAAATAGGCTTGTAGGCCGGGCGTGGTGGCTCACGCCTGTAATCCCAGCACTTTGGGAGGCCGAGACGGGCGGATCACGAGGTCGGGAGACCGAGACCATCCTGGCTAACACTGTGAAACCCCGTCTCTGCTAAAAACACAAAAAATTAGCCGGGCATGGTGGCGGGCGCCTGTAGTCCCAGCTACTCGGGAGGCTGAGGCAGGAGAATGGCCTGAACCCGGGAGGCGGAGCTTGCAGTGAGCAGAGATCGCGCCACTGCACTCCGGACTGGGAGAGACAGCAAGACTCCATCTCAAAAACAAAAAAACAAAAAACCAAAAAAAAACCAAAAACAGGCTGTGGGCTTTTCATGAGAGGAAGAAATGGGTGAAAAATAATGATTATCATAATGAAAGTTTTTATTCATGTAAGATTTGGGGGGAGTCTGGTCTCCTGTATTCAAAATCTCATTTAAGGTCAAAAGACACTTGGGACCCATTTATCCCCACTGCACAGGTGAGCAAACTGAGGATTTGAGAGGTAAAGAGTAGCTCTCACAACCAGTTAAGTGGTCAAAATACAAGTATGCCTGATTCCAAGGCCCCAGTTTCCCCCAATTACTGCACGGACAGAGGGCGAACTGGCAAGCTAGCGGGGCTGCCCTTCCGGCCGACGGGGCTCGAGAGTCCCAGACCCTCGGGTACCGGGACCGCCTACGCCCCGGCGTACCGGTGACGCGTGCGCAGTGCAGTGCGGCGCCCCCTGCAGGCGGCGCGCAGGGGGCGGTAGCGGCTGAGGGGCGCTCAGTGCGCCTGCGCGCTTGTGGAGCTGGTGGCGGCGCTCCGCTGGGGCTCCGCTGTTCTCCGCGCTGCGGGCGCGGCCATGGCGCAGCCGGGGAAGCTGCTCAAGGAGCAGAAGTACGACCGGCAGCTGAGGTGAGCCGAGGCTCACCGAGCCAAGGGTGGGCCGGCGGGCTTCCCAGCGGCCGGGCCGGGCCTAAGGGCGCGGGCGGCGTGGTCGGGCCTCCCTCAGGCCTTCTTCCAGGCTGGGCCGGGCTGTGCGGGGCGCGGGAAGCCGGCGCCCGGGGCTCCCACCCTGGGCCAGAGGTCCTCCGCGAAGGCTGGGACCCCTTCCCCCGCCACGCGGTGTGCGGTTCGGGGGGGGGCGCGGTCCCCAGCGCCAGCCGAGTCGCTAAGGCGGCTGCCAGCCCCGCCTCGCTGCGCCCGGGCTCCTCGTTTTCCGAATGGGGAGGCCCGGAGCGCACCCCATCCCGGCCGCGAGGGCGGCACAGAGGGTTAGGTTTTGTTCTCAGCCGGGGCTGTCCAGTGGAAATAAAATGCTAGTCTCATGTGAGCCGCAAATGTAATTATAAATTTTCTAGTAACCACACTAAAGGTAAAATGAAACAGGTGAAATTGATTTTTAAATACCGTTTAACCCAATATGTCCAAAACATACTGTTTCAACACTATCAATATAAAAAGTTATTGAGATATTTTACTTAAATTTTTATTTCAAATTTTTTTTTTTTTTTTTTTTTGGCAGAAACGAGGTTTTCGCCACCTTGCCCAAGCTGGTCATGGGTATTTTCCTTTTTAAAACTGTCTTAGAGGACCGGCACAGTGACTCATGCCTGTAATCAGCACTTTGGGAGGCCGAGGCAGGCGGATCACCTGAGGTCAGGAGTTCGAGACCAGCCTGGGCAACATGGTGAAACCCTGTTTCTATTTAAAAATTCAAAAATTAGCTGGGCATGGTGGTGCGCGCCTGTAATCCTAGTTACTCTGGAAGCTGAGGCCGGAGAATCGCTTGAATCCAGCAGGTGTAGGTTTCAGTGAGCCGAGATCGTGCCACTGCACTCCAGCCTGGGTGACAGAGCGAGACTCCGTCAAAAAAAAAGCCCCCCCAAAACTGTCTTAGAAATACTGTATTTTACACTTAACAGCACATCTCAGTTAACACTAGCCTCGCTGCTTGTGCTCAGTAGTACATGTGGCTAGCAGCTACCTTAATGGACAGTGCAGGCCTAAGTCATCAGAAGGGTCCTTGGGTACTTCCCCACCCTTGCCTTTTCTCCTTGCACTCCCCATTCCTTGTTTATTGAGCCTCTTCTATGTCTTGAGGCTGTGGAGATAAAGCTGCTTGGCTTTCCTCCTTCCTGGAGCCTCTGAGACAACAGAAGTTATATGTCCCCAAGGACTGGAGCTTCTATTTGCGCCACTAGCCTAGTGCTGTATTAGAGGCTTTGGGCACCCTTGAAAGCAACCATTTCCTGTGCCTTACAGTTGGAGAAACTGAGTCTTGGAGAAGTTAGGTAACTTGCCCAGAATTCCCCATATCTTTGAGCCAGGAGGTAAACTCAGGCTCTTCTGGCTTTTTTGGAGGTACTCAGTTACATCCTGCTTCCAGGCTTTTAGGAAAAGAAACAAGGTAACAGTCCTTATAACCAACTTAGGTTTTCTTGTAAATTCTTGGAGTTCTTGTGTTTCTAATGCAGGTATAACTGTACATGACAGAGCTGAGAAGATAGTTGAGGTTACTAAGCAATTCTAACAAAAGAGGATTTTTGCTGAGGGCGTTCCATTTAAGTCCCAAACTTTACCTTTTATTGTGAGAACTGGTTTTGAAGTGTCAAAGGGAAGCAGTTAGAAGCAAAATCCAGCAGTCAATAAGCTCCTCCTGACTTCACCATAGTTGGGCCAGCAAGATAGTAGAGAGGACTGATTCACTTGGCCTCTTCTTGAAACATGTTACTTAGAGACACACTAGGATTCTTTTTTTTTTTTTTTTTCCTCAGGGGCAAGGTCTCACTCTTTGACCCAGGCTAGAGTACAATGGCTAGAGTGCAGTGGCAAGAACACTGTTCACTGCAGCCTCAATTTCCTGGGCTCCAACGATCCTCCTGCCTCAGCCTCTTCAGTAGCTGGGACTACAGGCATGTGCCACCATGCTTAGCTAACTTTTTTAGAGATGGAGGTTTGCCCAGGCTGGTCTCGAACCCCTGCACTCAAGTGATCCTCCTGCCTCAACCTCCCAAAGTGCTAGGATTACAGACATGAGCCACAGCGCCTGGCCTCAGTATTCTTTTTGTTTTATTTTTGAGGTGGGCCTCAGTATGTTACCCAGGCTGGAGTGCAGTGGCTGTTTGCAGGTCTGATTATTGGCACACCACAGCCTTGATCTCATGGGCTGGAGTGATCCTCCTGCATCAGTCTCCCAAGCAGCTGGGATTACAGGCACATACTGTCTCACCCTGCTTGAGATGCACCAGTACTTTTTTTCTTGAGACGGAGTCTCTGTTGCGCAGGCTGGAGTGCAGTGGCGTGGTCTTGGCTCACTGCAATCTCTGCCTCCTGCGTTCATGTGATTCTCATGCCTCAGCCTCCCCAGTAGCTGGGATTACAGGTGCGCGCCACTGCGCCTGTCTAATTTTTGTATTTTTAGTAGGCCAGCCTGGTCTCAAACTCCTGACCTCAGGTGATCTGCCTGCCTTGGCCTCCCAAAGTGCTGAGATTACAGGTGTGAGCCACCGCGCCCGGCCAAGATGCACCAGTATTCTTAAATTTACTCTCCAATGATCCAAGCATCTGTCAAGCATGTATCTCAGGTGTCTTCTACATGCCATACTTTGATGGAGAAAACAGGCGTTTATAGTCCATCTGGTTCTTCTAGACGATTCCTCCATACATTTGACAGCTGTCTGGGCCCTTACGGAGTGGAAAGATGGATGCTCAGCAAACAAAAACAAATGAAGCCAGGTGCAGTAGCTTGTGCCTGTAGTCCCAGCAACTCTAGAGGCTGAGGCGAGAGGAATGCTTGAACCCAGGAGTTCAAGACCAGTCTGGACAACATAGTAAGACCCTGTATCAAAAACAAACAAACAAAAAATACAGTTGCTTGACATACGCTCTGGAGGACATACTGGCTACATAATAAGGGGTAATCTGCTTTAGATCAGGTAACAGGGAAGGCACATTAATCATTCTATTAGAATGTACACTGGGTAATATACTTTAAAGCACTCCTGTAGAAGTTGATGTGAGGCTTTTCAGATGGTAATTCAGTTTTCTTGGTAAAGCTTTTGCAGAAGTCACAGTAATAAGCCCTATATCGAGATCTTAAATGCATCTAACTTAAATGCATCTAACATAATTTTTTTTTTTTGAGATGGAGTCTTGCTCTGTTGCCCAGGCTGGAGTGCAGTGGCGTGATCTCGGCTCACTGCAAGCTCCACCTCCCGGGTTCACACCATTCTCCTTCCTCAGCCTCCCGAGTAGCTGGGACTACAGGTTCCTGCCACCACATCCGGCTAATTTTTTCTATTTTTTAGTAGAGACAGGGTTTCACCATGTTAAATCAGGATGGTCTCTCGATCTCCTGACCTTGTGATCTGCCCGCCTTGGCCTCCCAAAATGCTGGGATTACAGGTGTGAGCCACTGTGCCTGGCGCATCTAACATAATTTAAGAATAAATGAAATAGGGCTGGGCATGGTGGCTCATACCCATAATCCCAGCACTTTGGGAGGCCAAGTGTGCTGAGCTCACACCACTATACTCCAGCCTGGGTGACAGAGCAAGACTCTATCTCAAAAAAAAAAAAAAAAGAATAAATGAAATAGAAAACGGATGAGGTTTTAAGTCCAAAGACACTTTTTAAATGTTTGTTTGTTTTGAGACACAGTGTCATTCTTGTGCCCAGGCTGATAAGGAGCTGGAAGACCAAGTTTCTGTTTCTGATTTGACCCTCTCCCTCTTTCCCCCTAACCACTCAAGGCATCAACCTGAGTTCTAGATTACTGTATAATCACTATAGTAATATCTGTTCCTGTCTTACCTGTTTTCGGTGGTTATCACATCAGTCTATGCAAGGACAGTTTAAAGATCATCATTCAAATAAAGCTGTATTTTCATGGAAGTTTTAAAAACGTCAAATTTGTGTCTGTTTTGTAGGTTGTGGGGTGATCATGGGCAAGAGGCTTTAGAATCTGCTCATGTTTGCCTAATAAATGCAACGGCCACAGGAACTGAAATTCTTAAAAACTTGGTACTACCAGGTAATGCAGTTTTGTGGTTGTGTTCTAAATATACTTCTTTAAGATTATGACCTAGAACTATATATTCCTGACTGACTTTGTTTTGGCTGTCAGGTATTGGTTCGTTTACAATTATTGATGGAAATCAGGTCAGCGGAGAAGATGCTGGAAACAAGTATGTTCTATTCTTTTCAAATATATACATGTTAAGGAAGGCAAGGCCTGAATCTTAGCTTCACCTCTTCAGTCAGGGTGACTCGACTTTCAGTGGAAATCATCCTTATGTTTGGGATTATGGTGAGGAGGAAGTGAGATAATATATGTAAAGTGCTAGTATAGCATCTGGCAAATAGGGCATTAATAAATGGTACCCATCATTACTGTCTTTATTGTTATTCATATAAAGGAGTAGTCATTATTTCTTTATTCATGGAATATGGGCACTTCCTAAGCTCTTGCATTGATTCATAGGTGTTAGCATATGATTAACAATAATACCTGTTATTTGTGATGTCTTCTAGGCTTAGTCTAGGTGTGTCTCTCTTTACACTGTGTCTACAAAAATGCTGTTTTAAAGATGGCCTGTGTATTCTTTAAAGATTATATTTAGACTTTCAGAGCATGCCCAAATTTGGATTTAAAGCTTACCTTTTCAGGGACTTGAAGTCTGGTATCTCTCATTGTATTTGTCAGTAACAACAACAGTGAGTAAATATAAGGAAAACCAGCAATTAGTTCATATTTAGTTTTGATGCCTTTTCTTTGGATGGTAGTGCCAGTTTCCGCTAGGCACAGCATAGCTTTTTTATTGATATATACCAAGAAGTCTTGTTATCTTTGCTTACTTGGTTGGTTAGAGTAGAATATGATAAAAATAAGGTTTCTCCTTATGGAGCCAGTGAGCTTATACCGAAAAGTGGCATCCTGACTCTGATCAGCAGCCTCATATCTGGGCCTTGAGACACATCAAGGGTATGTATGGGAGGAAGTCTGAACAAGTCTGTTACAGTTACGTGCTAAAACAAATGGTTCAATACACCGAGAGTGGTCTATGGAACACTGGTTCTAGGGAAAGTTAAGAGCTGTTCAATGGGCCAATGGGTTCCACGGTCAAATTAGTTTGGGAAATGGATCAAATGAAGTTAAAATTTCTTTACCATAAGATTTTAGTATCACATGTATTGTATGTATTATGAATTTCCAAGAGGGAAATATAGTATATGGTGTTTCCCAAACTTTTTTTTTTTTGGAGACGGAGCCTTGCTCTGTCACTCAGGCTGGAGTGCAGTGGCGCGATCTTGGCTCACTGCAAGCTCCGCCTCCTGGGTTCACACCATTCTCCTACCTCAGCCTTCTGAGTAGCTGGGACTACAGGCGCCCGCCACCATGCCCGGCTAATGTTTTCTATTTTTAATAGAGACGGGGTTTCACCGTGTTAGCCAGGATGGTCTTGATCTCCTGACTTCATGATCTGCCCGCCTCGGCCTCCCAAAGTGCTGGGATTACAGGCATGAGCCACTGCAACTGCCAGTGTTTCCCAAACATTTTTTAGCCAAGGAACCCTTTTCTCTCAGAGGATCTTGTGAAATTCACATTCTGTGGTACACACTTTGGGAAAGAAACATTGATTTATTAGCCTATCTTTCTTTGTAAGTTTCATCTGATTTTCTTCCTCCAGGAAGGCTATTATAATCTGTAATCACAATATAGTTTGTTTTATACTATGAATGAAATATACATGCTATTACAATAACAATTTTTCCTTTATAGTCAGTAAACTACTTTTTTTTCCTTTGTTTTGTTCACTTTAGTTTCTTCCTTCAAAGAAGCAGTATCGGCAAGGTAAACAATTTGTTAGAGAATATAGTTGCATGTGAGCATCTAACGATGCCACTAGGTTTTGATTTCTTGAAAAGCTTTGACTTTAAAAATGTGTATTATTTCTCTGAAAAAAAAGTTAACTAATTTTTCTCATCTTGTAAATCTTCATATGTTTGGTAGTTTAAAAACTTAGAAGTACTGTCTGTGTTTATACGTTGTATCCTGTATTAAAGCTAAATCTTGAGTAATGTTAATATTCAGAGGATGGATTCTGGTTAACAAATTTTTTTTTTTTTCCCGAGACGGAGTCTTGTTTTGTCAGTCACCCAGGCTGGAGTGCAGTGGCACAATCTCGGCTCACTGCAAGCTCTGCCTCCCGGATTCACGCCATTCTCCTGCCTTAGTCTCCTGAGTAGCTGGGACTACAGGCGCCCACCAACACGCCTGGCTAATTTTTTGTATTTTTAGTAGAGATGGGGTTTCACTGTGTTAGCCAGGATTGTCTCGATCTCCTGACCTCGTGATCCGCCTGCTTCAGCCTCCCAAAATGCTGGGATTACAAGCGTGAGCCTCCGCGCCCAGCCTAAAAAAATCTTACCAAACCATATTAGTCAACTTAGTGAAATGACCGTTAGCTTAGTGATTAACCACTCTTGTACAGGATTATAGATGTGGGGGGTTAGAGTGAGTCTGAACTTGATCCAGGATATCCCTGCCTGCTACCCAGAGTTTTTTGGTCATTTGCCTAATCAAAAAAGTAGAGTACAGATAATGTCATTTGAGAACTCTGGATGATGATGGTTTTGCTTCGTTTTAAGTAATATTCTGTTGAGTCTTAAACACTAGGGGAAGTAGAATTGGCTGGGAGCAGTGGCTCACGCCTGTAATCTCAGCACTTTGGGAGGTCAAGGCAGGAGGATTGCTTGAGGCCAGGAGTTCAAGACCAGCCTGGGCAACAACATGTCAAGACCCTGTCTCTACAAAATATCAAAAAAAAAAAAAAAAAAAAAATTAGCTGATCATGGTAGCACATGCCTGTAGTCCCACCTACTTGGGAGGCTGAGGCAGGAGGGTTGCTTAAGCCTAGGAGTTCGAGGCTGCAGTGAGCTATGATCAGGCCACTATGCTTCACACTGGGCAACAGAACAAAAGCCTGTCTCTAAAAAGAAAAAAGAAGGGAAACAGAGTTGTCATACTTATGCCTGAAATTTGGATAGTTTTACAGTATGTTTGCCTGTTCCATAAATTGGGGGATTATATTGTGACCAAGTTTTTTCTAATTCAAGTTAAATGCTTTGTTTTTAAAAAGAACCGAGCTGAAGCTGCCATGGAATTCTTACAAGAATTAAATAGCGATGTCTCTGGAAGTTTTGTGGAAGAGGTATATATGTACACACATTGTTATGTCTGTGCTGAAATACAATTTTTTAAATAAAAGCCCTAGAAATTTAGAATTTTGAATCTTTTTTTTTTTTTGAGACGGAGTCTCACTCTGTCGGCCAGGCTGGAGTGCAGTGGCCTGATCTCAGCTCACTGCAAGCTCCGCCTCCCGGGTTTACCCCATTCTCTTACCTCAGCCTCCCGAGTAGCTGAGACTACAGGCGCCCGCCAACTCGCCCGGCTAGTTTTTTTGCATTTTTTAGTAGAGACAGGGTTTCACTGTGTTAACCAGGGTGGTCTCGATCTCCTGACCTTGTGATCTACCCGTCTCGGCCTCCCAAAGTGCTGGGATTACAGGCTTGAGCCACCGCGCCCGGCTGAATCTTTTTTTTTTTTTTTGAGACGGAATCTCGCTCTGTTGCCCAGGCTGGAGTGCAGTGGCGCGATCTCGACTCACTGCAAGCTCCGCCTCCTGGGTTCATGCCATTCTTCTGCCTCAGCCTCCCTAGTAGCTGGGACTATAGGCGCCAGCCACCACACCTGGCTAATTTTTTGTATTTTTAGTAGATACGAGTTTCACCGGGTTAGCCAGGATGGTCTCCATCTCCTGACCTCATGATCCGCCCTTCTCGGCCTCCCAAAGTGCTGGGATTACAGGCATGAGCCACCGCGCTCGGCCAGAATTTTGAATCTTTGTGTCTTTTATGATTAGTTGAATTGGGTTTGTTGCCTCATTTGTTGTAAAATAGCTTAACTGTCTCTGCCATGTTTAATATGATTGTAAATTTTTTTTTTTTCTTTGCTGTCCTATTTAGAGTCCAGAAAACCTTCTAGACAATGATCCTTCATTTTTCTGTAGGTTTACTGTTGTGGTTGCAACTCAGCTTCCTGAAAGGTAAATTTTTTTGTTAATATGTTTTTATTTTAATATTATTAGATTTGCATTGTTTTATTTTCTTTGCACAGTCTATGATGATACGGTTTTTAAAATTCTTAAGTTCTACAGAAACTTTAAATGTGAAACTTTTTTTTTTTTTTTTTTTGAGATGGAGTCTCACTCTGTCGTCCAGGCTGGAGTACAGTGGCATGATCTTGGCTCACTGCAAGCTCCGCCTCCCGAGTTCACACCATTCTCCTGCCTCAGCCTCCTGAGTAGCTGGGACTACAGGCGCCTGCCACCACTCCTGTCTACTTTTTTGTATTTTTATTAGAGACAGGGTTTCATTGTGTTACCCAGGATGTTCTCGATCTCCTGACCTCATGATCTGCCCGCCTCGGCCTCCTAAAGTGCTGGGATTATAGGTGTGAGCCACTGTGCCCAGCCATAAATTTGAAACTCTTGACCAGGCATGGTGGCTCACACCTGTAATCCCAACACTTTGGGAGGCTGAGGAGGGTGGATTGCTTGAGCTCAGGAATTTGAGACTAGCCTGGGCAACATGGCAAAACCCCATCTCAACAAAAAATACAAAAATTAGCTGGGAGTGGTGGTGTATGTCTGTGGTCCCAGCTACTCTGGAGGCTGAGATGGGAGGATTGCTGGAGCCCGGGGAGTCGAGGCTGCAGTAAGCCATGATCATGCCACTCTACTCAGCCTAGGTGACAAAGTGAGACCTGGTCTCAAAAAAAAAAAATTTAATTGGGAGGCCAAGGCGGGCAGATCATGAGGTCAAGAGATCGAGACCATCCTGGCCAACATGGTGAAACCCCATCTCTACTAAAAATACAAAAATTAGCTGGGCGTGGTGGCGCACGCCTGTAGTCCCAGCTACTTGGGAAGCTGAGGCAGGATAATCACTTGAATCAGGGAGGCGGAGCTTGCAGTGAGCCAAGATCATGCCACTGCACTCCAGTCCTGGTGACAGAGTGAGACTCTGTCTCAAAAATAAATAAATAAATAAATAAATAAATAAAATAAAATAAAAAAAAATTCTTAGAAATATTACAACATTGAAAAGATGGGAAGATAAAAATACTGAAACTTTTTTTTTTTTTATTATTCTTTAGACAGAGTCTTGCTCTGTTGCTCAGGCTGGAGTGCAGTGGCACAATCTTAGCTCAATCTTAGCACAGTTCTTGTGCTTCAGTCTCCCAAATAGCTGGGATTATAGGCAAGTGCTACCATGCCCAGCTAATTTTTGTATTTTTAGTAGAGATGAGGTTTCACCATGTTGGCCAGGCTGATCTCAAACTCCTGGCCTCAAGTGATCTGCCCGCCTCAGCCTCCCAAAGTCCTGGGATTACAGGCGTGGAGCCACCAAGCCCAGTCTTAGATGTGAAACTTTTGGAATATATTTAGAGCAGTTAAACTGAACGTTTTTTTTTTGTTTTTTGTTTTTTGTTTTGTTGTTGTTGTTTTAGTGATTAAAAACTAGTTAGAATTGATTATTGAAGGCTGGGTGCAGTGACTCATGCCTGTAATTCCAGCAGTTTGGGAGGCTGAGACAGGTTCGGATCACTTGAGCGCAGGAGTTTAAGACCAGCCTGGGCAACATGGCAAAACCTTGTGTCTACAAAAAATACAAAATTTAGCCAGATGGTGTGCATGCCTGTGGTCCCAGCTACTCAGAAGGCTGGGATGGGATAATCACTTGAGCTCGGGAGGTCAAGGCTGCAGTGAGCCATGATCATGCCACTGCACTCCAGACACTGTGTGTCTCCACACAGTGAGACCCTATCTTAAAAAAAAAAAAAAAAGAGAGAGAATTGGTTATTGGAATTGTTGGGGGTGTATTTGTGGGTTTTATATTTTTTCTCTGTCATGGAAATGTTTAGAATAATCTTCCTTAATGTTTCTCCTTAATATGACAGACTAAGGTTTGACATCCCTCTTGTCCAAAAGATGTACTTTCATTGAGACTGCAACCTATGGAAATGCTTGCTTTTCAGTGTATTCTTGACCTGCTTATGTAAACGCAGTTATGTACCTTTGCATTTATTTAGTAAGAAAGTTGCTTTATTTTAAGACATTTTCATGTTTTGCATGTTTCCATGTTTGGCATATTTCCATTTGCTTATGTTCATATTTTGCTTTTTTTTTTTTTTTTTTTTTTTTTTTTAACAGCACTTTACTACGCTTAGCAGATGTCCTCTGGAATTCCCAGATTCCTCTTTTGATCTGTAGGACATATGGACTAGTTGGTTATATGAGGATCATTATAAAAGAACATCCAGGTAAAATTGTTGAGCATATGGGCTTACTATTGGTTGCTTTAGCTATAATTTTAGAAACTTGACAATTTAGGAAGTCAGTTTTAAATTACGAAGTAAATTTGTAGCAGCACATCTCTAGTTGCAGATTCAAAGTGGCAATCAGATTCAATAGGCTGCAATCTACTCTTTATGTAGCATTATAGAAGGATACAAAGCAGGACATATAACAGGTACAGCTTCTTCATCTTATTAGGAGATCCAGCAACCATGCAAGTACCCAGCTTCTTTTGCCCCCAACCCACATCAGGCATGTATGGCTGTGGAGAGCTAAGGAATGTGGATCACTCTGACCCATGAAGTTACACCACCTTTCCCTTCTCCCGTCTTTTTATTTTTTTTTTTAAGACAGAGTTTCGCTCTTGTTGCCCAGACTGGAGTACAATGGCACAATCTTGGCTTACTGCAACCTCTACCTCCCGGGTTCAACTGATTCTCCTGCCTCAGCCTCCCAACTGGGATTACAGGCGCCCGCCACCATGCCCAGCTAATTTTTTGCACTTTTAGTAGAGACAGGGTTTCACCATGTTGGCCAGGCTGATCTCGAACTCCTGACCTCAGGTGATCCACCCGCCTTGGCCTCCCAAAGTACTGTTATTACAGGTGTGAGCCACTGCACCATGCCCCTCCAATGTTTTATTCCATCCTCATGCAGGCTTTAGGTTCTCTCAGTTCAGGTGCAATTTCACACGACAAAGACATTTACATAACTACTGTTCCCAAGGAAACTGTTGTAGGAGACCAAAGTCGTTTATAGGCAGACCTCCATCAGCTGAGGGTTGATATAAGCCCTTTACTTATAAAATTTTAATCATCATAAAATTTTCATCCAGTATTCATACAATGCTCTTTATTTACTCAAGAAAGCATTTTTACTATGAGCCAAGCACTCTGCTAATGTGATGATAGCCATTGGTATTGGTAGCGTCACTGAGGAGTAATATCTGTGTGGGTAGTTAGGGAGTGCTTGTTAGGATAAGCTCTGGCTGCTGGTGGTAAGCCATTTAAGAGTTGAAAGTGGTGTCAACTGATGGGAGGGGACAAAAGAGTGGAAAGTGGGAGAGTGACCGGGTAAACATTTTATTTTAAATGGGTCACTCTGAAGTTGAGTATAAAGTAAATGGATTTAAAGGGGCAAAGATTGGAGGCAGGGATTGCTGTTAGAAATTTCCAGTGGCCTAAGTAAGAGAGAGTGTGTTCTTTTTTCCAGTTTAGGGAAGAGAAGAAGAGGGGTGGATAATAATGAAGGTTTGGCATTGCTAGTTGTGTGCCTGCCTTTATAAGAATTATTTTATTTACTCTTTCCAAAACCTTTATAAGGTACAGATTGAGCATCATTAATCCAAAAATCCAAAATCAGAAATGCTCCAAAATGCAAAACTTTTTGAGCACTGATATGATATTCAAAGAAAACACTCATTGGAACATTTCTTCAGATTTTTGGGTTAGAGAGCTCATCTAATATGTATTTGCAAATATACCAAAATCTCAGCAAAATCCAAAACACTTATGGTCCCAAGCATTTTGGATAAGAGAGATATACAGCCTATAGAACTTTAATATCTGCTTTTTATAGATGATGCTGAGGCAATGAGAGATTAAATTTTTTGCCTAAGGTCACATAGTTAGCAAGTGACAAAACTGGGCCTACCTCTAAGCACTCACTGAAATTATACACTCTCCTGTACTCTCTCATGTGGACAGCAATGTACAGAGTGAGATTAGGAAGTGGAAAGTTACTGATACTGGGGCCAAGGAAGCAAGAAGTGAAGGATGACCATCAGGTTTCTGGGGAAGAGTCTAGGTAGATGGTGATGCTGTCTATTGAAGACCACAAGAGGAGGGAGGATAGGTTGTTAGTTGCTATCTGTACATAGGTTTTGTCAATTTTGAGCTTTTCCAGTTAGAACAAATTCTGTTCTAAAGGAATCTTGTTTTACTTTTACTAAAACTTTATAGTTAACTTAAGATTTGTGCATTTTACTATGTGTAAATCGTACCTTAATAAAACAGTAAAAAAACCTGTGGGCCCTGTACCCATTTAAAAACTAAAGATTTCGTAGGTTTCTATAATTCAGTGTATTGTCATCAGTATTGCCAAAGAATTAAGTTTATCTTTTGAGCTGGGCACGGTGGCTCACACCTGTAATCCAAGAACTTTGGAAGGCCGAGACAGGAGGAGCCCTTGAATCCAGGAGTTTGAGACTAGCCTGGGTGACGTAGTGAGACCCCATCTCTACAAAAAAATTAAAAAATTAGCTGGGCGCAGTGACACGAGACTGTAGTCCCACCTTCTCAGGAGGCTGAGGTGGGAGGATCCCTTCAGCCCAGGAGTTTCAGCAGTGAGCTATGGTTGTGCCACTGCACTTCAGCCTGGGTAATACAGCAAGATCCTATCTCTTTTTTTTTTTAAGTATTAAATTTATCCTTTTGAATTCTTTGTTTCACAGTAATAGAATCTCATCCAGATAATGCATTAGAGGATCTACGACTAGATAAGCCATTTCCTGAACTGAGAGAACATTTTCAGTCCTATGATTTGGATCATATGGAAAAAAAGGTTGGTAGTGTGTGTGACCTTACATTTACAGACAGACCTAAAACATTTTTTTTTAACCTAAGGTTTTTGAATTACACCAAAGTGGGAAAATCCTATAAACCTCCATATTCCTGTCATCCAGATTACCCAATAACAATATTTTACCTTTTCAACATATTAATTTTTCTCCAAAATTAAAAAACTTTTTTATTGAAGAAAAGTATATATACTGAACATCTGTGTAATCACTACCCAGGTCAAGAAATTAGACATTAACCTATTCCAGGTGGGGAGATGGGGATGGTTAATGGGTACCAAAAAAATAATTGGAAAGAATGAATAAGATTTACTCCTTGAAAGCACAACAAGGTGACTATAGTTAATAATGACAACTTAGTTATACGTTTTAAAATAATTAAGAGTTTAATTGGATTATTTGTAACATAAAGGATAAACGCTTGAGGGGATAAATGCTATACAGATACCCCTCTCCATGATGTGCTTCACATTGCATACCTGTATCAAAGCATGTACCCCATAAATATATATACCTAAGTACCCACAAAAATTGAAAATAAAAAATTTTCAAACAGAAAACAGAAACAAAAAAATTCCAAGAAGTCCTCTTTATGGCCTTTTTCTAAACAAATAGAAATAATGACATAAAAATATAATTTAAAGAGTATATGTATTTTTGCCTACTTCCATATTAATTAACATGCAGTTGTTTACTTGGTTCATCAGAAAACAGAAAAGATCCTCCTTTCTTTAGGATAGGTGTCTGAAATTGAGATTTGAGCTGTGTTTTTGGGTGGCAGTCTCTGAGACTGTTTTGCTGGTATAAGGGGGACAATCATAGTATGTACGTGACATACTAGATATCTACCTCTAGAAGAATTTGTAAAGCAGTTTTTATTAACTCAGTTCATTTTCCTCTATTCATTACTCTGCATATATTAGGAGATCATAAATATTGTTGAATTTGTTGAAAACGAGATGGTACAGTGAAGAATTAATAATACCAATATTTTCTTTTATTTGTCTCTCATTTTTAGGACCACAGCCATACTCCATGGATTGTGATCATAGCTAAATATTTAGCACAGTGGTATAGTGAAGTATGTCCTTTTAAAAAAAAATTTCATATGCAACTGTATTTTCAGTTTCTTATAAAGGATTTCCTTGATGGGGAATGGGAGATTAATTTTTTTCCTTATGGGCTTGTATGGTAGGGCAAATGGATGCTTTTAAATTTAAATCCAGCAGTTCATCTTTTGATCCTGATAATTTTAATTAACAAAATGAAATTTGATGAATGTCGTTATGAAACTGGCAGGGGGAATGAATGTAGATAAATGGTCACAGTGTCTGTTTTCTATCAAGTGAGCCTCTGATTTCACAGAGAAATATATTTGTTGATGAAATCTTAGGTAGAGAATGGGGGACACTGTAGACTTTCAATTTCTGTATTTTGAGTTTTTAATAACTAGATTTTTAAAATTTTTAACCAATTTAGACAAATGGACGAATACCTAAAACATATAAAGAAAAAGAAGACTTCAGAGATTTGATTAGACAAGGTAATATTATGGGATATGATTAAATACTATATAAAGCTTGAAAAGCAAATTGCTAGAGGCAAGTGCTTATTGGATTTCTGTTGACACCTTTGTCAGATGATATCATCATGAGCTTTTATTTCACTTTCCCTCTGGAGAAGTTAAGAAGCCACGCCTTGTATAGTTTTAAGGACTAATGATAAGCCATATTTCTTCTTAAGATTCAATATTCTGCAGAATCTGACAAGGTTATTTTTATAATGGGGGAACAGAAGAGTGAAAAGAAAAGGGCTGTTGTTTGCTAACAATTTCCCATTAAAATAGGAATTCTAAAGAATGAAAATGGGGCTCCAGAAGATGAAGAGAATTTTGAAGAAGCCATTAAAAATGTGAACACAGCACTAAATACAACTCAGGTAATGAAAGAGTTGCTGAGGGATTCACATGAACAAGGTGTTTTCTAGAGTCCTTGACTATTAAATGGTTGATTACAATGATTTAAGTTCATATTTTCTAAATGTATAGTTAGAAATAAATACAGGGCCGGGCATGGTGGCTCATCCTAGCACTTTGGGAGGCTGAGGCGGGCGGACCACCTGAGATCAGGAGTTTGAGACGAGCCTGGCCAACATAGCGAAACCGCGTCTCTACTAAAAATACAAAAATTAGCCGGGCATGGTGGAACATACCTGTAACCCCAGCTACTCAGGAGGCTGAGGCAGGAGAATCACTTGAACCCAGGAGGCAGACGTTACAGTGAGCCAAGATTACACCACTGCACTCCAGCCTGGGCAACAGAGTAAGACTCCGCCTCAGGTGCCTTTGGTTTTGTTATGGCTTAGTTGTTGAAGTATGACCATTGAAGTTTTTGGGGAGCTTTGGAATAACACCTGGTAGTTTAAGTTAGAATTTTCTTGCAACTTAAAACAGCAAATATGCTGCCTTTCAAGTTAGGAAGGCACGTAAGATATTATTACCAACTTTTTGGAGACAACAAGGCAGCATTGCTTAGTGATTAAAAGTGTGTGCTGGCTGGGGCCAGGTGCAGTGGCTCACACCTGTAATCCCAACACGTTTGGGAGGCCGAGGAGGGCAGATCACATGAGGTCAGGAGTCCAAGACCAGCCTGGCCAACATGGTGAAACCCCATCTATACTAAAAATACAAAAAATTAGCTGGGCATGGTGGTGGGCACCTGTAATCCCAGCTACTTGGGAGACAGAGGTTGCAGTGAGCTGAGATCTTGCCAGTGTACTCCAGCCTGGGCGACAAGAGTGAGACTCTGTCTCAAAAAAAAAAAAAAAAAAAAAGTGGTTGCCGGCCAGGTGTGGTGGCTCACACCTGTAATCCTGACACTTTGGGAGGCCAGGGCAGAAAAATTGCTTGAGCCCAGTTCAAGACCAGCCTGAACAACATAGGGAGATACAGTCTATACAAAAAATTTAAAAATTAGATGGGTGTGGTGGCGTGCACCTATAGTCTCAGCTACTCTGAACCCTAAGATGGTGGGAGGATCGCTTGAGCCCTGGAGGTTGAGGCTGCAGTGAGCCATGATTGTGCCACTGCATTGCAGCCTAGGCAATGATATGAGACCCTGTGTCCATAAAAGTATGTGCTTTGTGAATCACTTTTCTGGGGTGATGAAAATTTTCTGTTTTAATTGGGGTTATGGCTAAAAATATGTATATATAGTTATCAAAATGCATTGAATTGGACATTTAAAATCTCTATTTCACTGAATATAAAACCACCGTTGAAAAGAAAAGGTTCAATAGTTGGGGGACAGTAAGTTAAATAAACAGATAAAAATGCACCAGGTGCTATGAACAAAATTACAGCAGAACAAAGGGGCAGAGAGCATGTTGGGGACAAGGGAATCTGGGGTTGAGAGACATTTTTAGATAGGGAGCCAGGGAGACTTTCCAAGAGATGTTTAAGCAGAAGCCTGAGTGAAGTGACATGCAGAGGTCTGGGGGAAGAGCTTTTCAGTTGGAGGAAGCACATGTGCAAAAAAGTGGGAGGAAGCTTGACTTTTGTTCAAGCATCAGTAAGCAAGTCAGTGTGATTGGAGTGAAGTGAAAAAGGGGGGAAAGTGGTAGGAAGGATTTGAGTTTGGAGAGGCAGAAAGAACCAGATCATAAAGGCCTTGCAGGCTATTTAAGCATTTCGATCAGGGAAGTGGAGTGAGCTGCTTTATATTCTAAAAGACCATTCTGACTTTGGTGAGGAGAACAGAATTGAGGAGACTGGGAATGGAAGCAGAGAGACCAGTTAGGAGGTACCACTGAGACATTTCATTTTTCCACGCAACAGTAGAATTAAAACCTATGATTTGTATACTTTTTTTTTTTTTTTGAGACAGGGTCTCACATTGTTGCCCAGGGTAGAGTGCAGTGACGCAATGACTGCTCACTGCAGTCTTGACCTCCTGTGTTCAAGTGATCCTCCCACCTCAGCCTCCCAAGTAGCTGGGACCACAAGCATGTGCCACCATGCCTAGCTAATTTACTTTTACATTTTGTATAGGCAGGGTCTCCCTGTTTTGTTCAGGTTGATCTCGAACTCCTGGGCTCAAGTGACCCTCCCACCTTGGCCTCCTAAATGCTGGGATTATAGGTGTGAGCCATCGTGCTTGGCTTTATACTCTTGATTAATGTATGAAGATCTTGCTAGCAATAAAATTGCTTTATAGTTTTAGTTTTTTTCAGAGTGGTTGTCTCAGTGGTCACTAATTAGGGTGCAAGGGTTTCCAATTTTTGACAAGATGAAAAATCATGGAATACTACAAGTCTATAATCTGTTTTGTCTTCAGATTTAACTATATAAAATCATTTACTGGGGCCCCCTCTTTACCCCATTTATGGTATAAGAGAATAGGTATTAAATGCTAGCAACAGTGGGCAGGAGAGGTCTTTCTTCCATTCTTTCTTTCCCCATCAAATCTTCATATGGTACTGATTCTAAATAAAATTATAAACAAATCAGAAGTTTGTATTTGATTACAATTTGAGAATTCAAAGAATATATCTGAAGAAATAGCACTGAAAATAAAGATGGGCAAATTCTTAATACTGTGTAAGTAAATGTTTCATGTTCCTTTGTTAGATCCCAAGCAGTATTGAAGATATATTTAATGATGATCGCTGCATAAATATCACCAAACAGGTAACAACAACGAAAGTAAAAACATTGCTGTCTAAACCTTTGGGTCAAAGTAAAACGCCACTTAATGTTAATTTTTTCTTATTCTTTTAGACTCCATCATTTTGGATTTTAGCTCGTGCCTTAAAGGAATTTGTGGCCAAAGAGGGTCAAGGAAATTTACCTGTTCGAGGCACAATCCCTGATATGATTGCAGATTCAGGCAAATATATAAAACTGCAAAACGTGTATGTCACTGTTTTCAAACTATGTAGTATACAAAGTCTGATTATATTAGAGATAAACATTTTATCATCCTATCAGAAATCAAATGAAAGTTTATTATAACCTCATTGCTTATAAATAAACTAGGCCAGCTGCAGTGGCTCATGCCTGTAATCCCAACACTTTGGGAGGCCAAGGTGGGAGAATTGCTTGAGTCCAGGAGTTTGAGACCATCCTGGGCAACAGTGAGACTTCCGTCTCTACAAATTGAAAAATTAGGTGGGCATGGTAGCATGTGCCTTTAATCTCAACTACTCGGGAGCCTGAGGCAGAAGGATCTCTTGAGCTCAGGAGTTTGAGGCTGCAGCGAGCTATGATCATGCCACTTCACTTCAGCCTGGGTGACAGAGCAAGACCCTGTTTCAAATAAATAAGTAAAAATAAGCTAAAGAACTTAGGCCAGGCTGGGCGCAGTGGCTTATGCCTATAATCCCAGCACTTTGGGAGGCTGAGGTGGGCGGATCACAAGGTCAGGAGATTAAGACTATCCTGGCTAACACAGGAAAACCCGTCTCTACTAAAAATCCAAAAAACTTAGCCGGGAGTGGTGGCGGGTGCCTGTAGTCCCAGCTACTTGGGAGGCTGAGGCAGGAGAATAGCGTGAACCCGGGAGGTGGAGCTTGCAGTGGGCCGAGATCATGTCACTGCACTCCAACCTGGGCAACAAAGTGAGACTCTGTCTCAAAAAAAAAAAAAAAGAAACTTAGGCCGGGCGGGCGGATCATGAGGTCAGGAGATCAAGACCATCCTGGCCAACATGGTGAAACCCTGTCTCTACTAAAAAAAAAATACAAAAAATTAGCCAGGCGTGGTGGTGTGTGCCTGTAGTCCCAGCTATTCGGGAGGCTAAGGCAGGGGAATCGCTTGAACCCAGGAGGTGGAGGTTGCAGTGAGCCGAGATCGCACCACTGCACTCCAGCCTGGCGACAGCAAAATTCCACCTCAAAAAAAAAAAAAAAAAACAACTTAGGGATGATTCTTTTTAGGCTCAAAGCAAAATTGAATGGGAAATACAGAATTACCACATATCCCTAGGAGGCAGAGTTTTTTTTTTTCCCTACCTCATGATAAACTTAATATTTGGTCACTTAACTCTGTGCTATGAACTATGTGTATTAAGTAATTTAATATACACACAAGGTTCACAACAACCTTATGAGAGAGAGAGATACTGTTATTGTCCCCATTTTACACTTGAAGAAACTAAGGTATTGAAAAGGTTACTTATACAAGATCAGATAGCTGGTAAATAGCAGAACCAAGATTTGAACCCCAGAAAACCCAGTACCAGAGCCTGTATTCTTAGCCATGGCCCTATACTGCCTTCTATTTGTAACTTAAAACCATGATGTGTTTGATGAATTTTTTATTTTAATGTTTCATAATTTATAGTCTATAACTAGACACCTTGCTATCCAGGTATCACTAGCCTGAACCCAGATAGACTATCATAGGGATGGATCTCAATGAATATTACCCTCATATAGTTAGGGCATGGTGCAAAGAATCCAGGTCTGCTGGCTTGGTTTCTTTGGGGGCCAAGTAATGTCACATAGAGATGATCTCTGTTCCCCAGACAGATTTCACTCTTTATCATGTCACCATTGAAAGAATCTTGGTTTGTTGTCCTAGCCTAAGAGTTCAACTACTTAAAACTTGGGGAAGGTCAGTTGAGGGTAGAAAGAAGTATGACCTTACGTGGGAGGTAGTCAGCCTGAACACTAATGATTTTTAGAGGGTGAAAGGTAAATAGACCTAAAGAAGTTTTATGGCCGGGTGCAGGGGCTCACACATGTATTCCCAGCACTTTGGGAGGCCAAAGCAGGTGGTGAAATGTGCCACAGGGGATGTTCACAGGTATTTTAAATGATCGAAATTTTACGTTTTCCATGGTCTCAGTGGTATAGATAATTATTGGATAAGGGTTTTTTTTCCTCTCATAATAAATGGAGAGTATTTTAAAACTGAATCAGAGGTACAGCATGTTTATCTGTGGCAATGCTAAAAAGGTATGAAGGTCAGTTAATTGAAAATTGTCATTAATACAGTATTTTCAGTTTTTAAATCACTTGAACTCAGGAGTTCGAGACCAGCCTGGGCAACATGGTGAAACTCTGTCTCTACAAAAAGACAAAAATTAGTCGGGTGTGGTAGCGTGCGCCTGAATTTCCAGCTACTTGGGAGACTGAAGTGGGAGGATCATATGAGTGTGGGAAGTTGAGGCTGCATTGAGCCAGGATTGCACCGCTGCACTCCAGCCTGGGCGGCAGAGCGAGATCCTGTCTCAGAAAACAAAAACAAAAGTTTTACATTGGAGATGAACAGTTTTAATGTATTTAACTTTCCTTGGACTTGACTTCCAG
Organism: Chlorocebus sabaeus; assembly: GCF_047675955.1. Lineage (NCBI taxonomy): Eukaryota > Metazoa > Chordata > Mammalia > Primates > Cercopithecidae > Chlorocebus > Chlorocebus sabaeus. Next base: position 63,734,641 of record NC_132908.1, on the reverse strand, counting down.
GAGATAAGTCATGTTCTTCAGTAACGTATTTTTTAGGTCCTCTGTCACAGAGCCTAAATCATAGATCCCTTTAGGAGGGCAGTTTTTAAATTGGGTGCTGTTAGAGGGACCCTGGGTTTTAGTGGGCACTGAGAGTCTGTCACTAACACTGGAAAGACTCCCAGCTACTCATAGGTGCTGTTGATAGCATTTCCCTGGCATTTTCACATTTCATACATTGTCAGGCCTGTGTTTTTTCATGAAAAGGAAATAAATTTTTTGTTCATGGTAACAATTTAAATTTTGCTAATTTAAAAATTTGTTAATAATTGCTTTTTGTTCTTTTTCAGTTACCGTGAAAAAGCAAAGAAAGATGCTGCTGCTGTGGGTAATCATGTTGCCAAATTGCTGCAGTCCATTGGCCAGGTAAGCTGCTGGGCACACTGTGCCTATACAGGCCTGAGCACATAACTCCAGCCAGAAAGGGTTTAGAGACAGAGGGTGTGGCACTAGCTCTGCTTATTTAGGGGGAGCTCTCGTTTGCCTGCCTAATGGGAGAGCTTGTGATAAGGAAACAAGATATTTTTAAAGTGCTCTCCCAGCTCTTGGAGAAAGCCTCCCCATCTCACAGTGATTGGCTTTGTGCCGCACCCTTTGTTAATCTTGTCTTTTAAACTGGAACAGAATCTGTATTTATCTCTTTACAGGCACCAGAGTCCATTTCAGAGAAAGAATTAAAATTACTCTGTAAGTCCCCTTGAATTAATTTCCTTATTTTGCTTGATGGAAATGTGCCACAGGGAATGTTCCCTGGTATTTTGAATGGTTGAAATTTTAAGTGTTCCATGGCCTCAGTGATATAGATAATTATTGGGTAAGGTTTTTTTTTTTCCCTCCCATAATAAATGGAGAGTATTTTAAGACTGAATCAGAGGTAGAGCATGTTTATCTGTGGCAATGCTAAAAAGGCATGATGGTCAGTTAATTGAAAATTGCCATTAATACAGTATTTTCAGTTTTTAAATGTTAAGTAATTTAGGAAATTTTTTTGTCTGAAGACTTTGGGTGTGAAATCTTGAGTCACGTGTACATTGACAATATTGGTTTAAATACTCATTTTGATCTGTGTTAAATGACTGTAATGGAGTTAAGAATTTTGCCATCTAGTTTCAGAGTGGTTAGGTTCGTAGGAGTCTCTCAGTAACTCCTCAGTAGGCCAAAAGCATTTTCTTTTATTTAAGAGTCAGTTTCAAAATACTCAATCTGTTGTGCATGCCATCTGAAGATTTCTCCCTGTAGCTACTGCTCCTACGTCCTGTGGAAGTTTATATTTTGCAAGCTCCCCATCCTTAAAATAGATTTATCCAAGCTTTCCATTTTATGACTTCTCCGCAATGTCTGTTTAGGCTCAGTTTTAATGTTTTCTGCCACAACTAATCTTGCACCTTGTTTGTTCTATTAGACTAATCTTGAATTAGCATTTGTTGCATTAGATTATATACTACTAGATCAAAAGTTTGATGCTAGGTACTTGAACATTTATTATTCTCTTCTACTTTGGGGCATTTTTGAAAATTTCAATAATACAAAGCTTAAAAAAAGTCATTACATATATCAAGAGTACAATTCATAAACCTCTCTCTTTTAGGACTACTTATCCATAATAATGATGAAAACTATTATTTGTAGAGCCATATCAGGCATTGTGCTAGAGATGCACTTTATACAAGGTGTCACATTTAATCTATAGAACAATTCTCAAAGGTAAACAGTATCATCCCCATTTTACGCTTGAAAACTGAGGTTCAGAGAGGCCATCACCTTACTCGCTTCTGAACTGGTTGTAGTGCCAGGGATATGAATTTAAGGTGATTTGTGTTCTAGTGCTTTCTCTGCTATTAGAGCCAAGGAGAAAACATTTCTTCACATTCTTATGTCTGAGAAAGGTATACACATAATTCTCTGTTCTTAAAGTCACCTGTCATAATATTCACCTGTCACAGTCATTACTTCCAGAATATCTTTCTTCTGTTCAGGCAGCAATTCTGCATTTCTTCGAGTGGTAAGATGTCGATCCTTAGCAGAAGAATATGGTTTGGATACAATTAACAAGGATGAAATTAGTAAGTATAATAGCCTTCTGATTCTGGGTTAATTTTAATTAAACGATATAAATATTTTGCATAAAATAGTGTTGAGTATATGGTGATGATATAAAAGAGAATGTAAATATTCATATTCTAATTTTATTCTAAGCTTATCTAAGTGATTATAATTTATGTATATATTATATGAAACTTAATGTATGTATAAAGTCATATTTAGGTCACAGAGTCCATTGTATGATATGTATGAGTTAAAGTCAGTATGTTACTACTTTAGTAGAGATTGTGTGACTCCAATTAATAGTCCTGAAACTCAAGTATATAGTAAATTCAGCCCTTTATTATTTATTATATTGCAAATTAATCAAACTGAAATTTTTTTCCTTTCAGTTTCTAGCATGGACAGTCCAGATAATGAAATAGTGTTGTACTTAATGTTACGGGCTGTTGATAGATTTCATAAACAACATGGTAGATATCCAGGTAAGAATAGCAATTGAATTACCAGATATAATAAATCTTCAATAAAACATTTAAATTGAAAGTGTTCTCAGGGTATTTATAATAGTGTTGCTTGAATTTCACATTGTAAACAGATTACACCCCAAACGTTCCCCAGTGAGGAAATCCTTTTTGTTTTTTAAGTTTATTTGCAAAATAGTGTTCGATTCTAAACTATTATAGGGGGATGTTGGTTGAATATATATATAGAAGAAAACTTTTTTCTGTCATTCTCCATAGTTTGCTACTAAGACTCGCACTGAGTTTAATTTAGTGGAATAGGAAAGCCACGAGAAATATGCTGGCCAGGCATAGTATGGTGGCTCACACCTATAATGTCAGCACTTTGGGAGACTGATTCAGGCGGATTGCTTGAGCCCAGGAGTTGGAGACCAGCATGGGCAACATGGTGGAACCCCATCTCTACTGAAGATACAAAAAATTAGCCAGACATGGTGGTGTGCACTTGTAGACTCAGCTACTCGGGAGGGTGAGGTGGGAGGATCACCTGAGCCTGGGAAGTTGGGGCTACAGTGAGTTGTGATTGTGCCACTGCACTCCAGCCTGGGTGACCGTGGTGAGACTCTGTCTCAAAAAAAAAAGTATGCTAGTAATTTCTGAACTCAAGAACTCTGAAGATGTAGGAATTTTTTTGTTTAGTATCTACTTTTTCTCTTCAGTGAATGTAGTCATTGGAGAATTGGCATAATCTCAAAGATCTGAGGTTGCTCAGAATATTTCTCTTTGGGATGATAATTTTAATTGTGCAGGATTATTGCATAGCAACACATTCTAGGAGTATCATAAAACCTGCTGCTCCATCTGATGCAGTGTGTCTCCAGAGTTTATAGTCTTTTTTTTTTTTTTTTCCCTGAGATGGAGTCTCTCTCTGTTGCCCAGGCTGGAGTGCAGTGATGGGATCTTAGCTCACTGCAACCTCCGCCTCCTGGGTTTAAACAATTTTCCTGCCTCAGCCTCCTGAGTGCTGGGATTATAGGCGCCCACCACCTCGCCTGGCTAATTTTTGTATTTTTAGTAGAGACGGGGTTTCACCATGTTAGCCAGGCTGGTCTTGAACTCCTGACCTCAAGTGATCCTCCTGCCTTGGCCTCCCAAAGTGCAGGGATTACAGGCATGAGCCACTGTGCCTGGCCCAGAGTTTATAGCCTTCATGAGCACGCTAACTAGAAGAAACAAAAAAGAATAAACACTAAATATGTATTGCTTTATTTGTATTATTTGATTAGAATTTATTTCAGTTATCTATTGCATCAAACCACTTCAAAACTTACTGGTTTAAAACAATAAATAGTGTCGTGATTTTGTGGATTGCCTGGTCTCAGGCAGTTCTCCTTGAGGAGGCATGCAGTTGCTTGATGCCTGGGGGTGGAGTCATTCTGAAGGCTTAACTGACTGAGTTAGACATGCAAGAAGACATTTTTACTCATGTAACTAGCCCCTTAGTCAGAACAGTGGGAATAGCTGGGGGCTGGTCAGGTATGTCTCTTCAGGTGGCTAGCTTGGACTTCCTTTTAGCATGTCAGTTGGCTTCTGCAGTTACCATTCGAAAAAACCCAAGCGGAAGTTACAGGGCTTTTTATGACTGAGGTTGGAAGTCATACAGCATCACTTACGCGCTAAGTAACTTAATCTTTCTGTGCCTTAGTTTTCTCTTCTATAAATGGAGATAACGAAATCTACTTCATAGGACTGTTTTGAGCATTCAATTAATATATATATAAGGTCCTTCGAACAGTGTCCAGCATCTGTTAATGCTCAATAAATGTGACCTATTATTGGCGAGGCATGGTGGCTCATGCCTGTAATCCCAGCACTTTGGGAGGCCAAGGTGGGTGGATCACTTGAGGCCAGGAGTTTGAGACCAGTGTAGCCAACACTGAAACTAAAAATAGAAAAAATTAGCTGTGTGTGGTGGCGCACTCCTGTAGTCCCAGCTTCCTGGGAGGCTGAGGCATGAGAATCATTTGAACCTGGGAGGCAGAGGTTGCGGTGAGCCAAGACTGCACCACTGCACTTTAGCCTAGGTGACAGCAAGACTCTCTCTCAAAAGAAAAAAAAAAGTTACCTATTATTAATAGCTTTATGTCTTCAGTGTCATTTATCATTTAGTCTTTTAGAATTGGAGAATAACTTTTATAAAGGGTATAAGTAGGACATTATTTTCTCATTCATTAAATTCTTCTATCAAATAATTATTAAGCACTGTGTGCCAGATGCTCTTCTAGACAGTATGATGCAATTAACAAAGATTTAATTAAATTCAAAGTTTTACTAGGTTTTAGTTGGTCTCTGATTATAGGTTTGTGATATTTGCAAATATTGGTCTTATACTTCGTTATTTTTGTTCTTCAGTTTCATACATATTTTGACTAGAATATCTGAAACTAGATTAAATAAAGGAGTTGGCTATTAATTTTTGATCACATTTATTTTAATGAAAACTAACTTTTATTTTTAGGGGTATCTAACTATCAAGTTGAAGAAGATATAGGAAAGTTGAAGTCTTGTCTCACTGGCTTCCTTCAGGAATATGGTTTATCTGTAATGGTGAAAGATGATTATGTCCATGAATTGTGAGTATTTTTTAGGGTATCTAGGAGATGATTCCACACCTGTCGTAACGCTAATCAAAATTCATGTCTCTGTGATCTCCTCTAGTTGCCGATATGGAGCTGCTGAGCCACATACCATTGCTGCGTTCTTGGGGGGTGAGTTCCATATATGAGAAGACTCACCTGTTGTTACTAGTATAGTTACTATTTTAATACGAAGTTGTGTCGTCTAGCTATTTTAATTAGGGAGGTCAGTGAAGCAGGATGTTATATTTCTTTTTTTTTTTTTTTTTTTGAGACACAGTCTCACTCTTTTGCCCAGGTTGGAGTGTATTGATGCCATCATAGCTCACTGCAACCTCAACTCCTGGGCTCAAGTGATCTCTCGCCTCTGCCTCCTGAATAGCTAGGACTATAGGCATGTGCCAGCGAGCCTGACTAATTTTTCAATTTTTTGTAGAGACAGGGCTCCACTATGTTGCCCAGGTTAGGATACTTATTCAGTTGCCTCTATACTGGTCTCCCTGCCTTCCATCTCTCCCACTGCCATCCAACTTAAACTCCTTAAGAGTCATTAATCCCTCTAAAGCATAGCTCTGATTGTGTCCTTTTACTAACTGTCTGCCCCACCAATACACATACACTCTACGACAGTCCTTCAAGCAAGTCCAGGGACCTTGGCTTGATGTTAAAAATCCCTGTGTTTTAGTTCCACTCAGCCTTTCTAGCCTTGATTTTATCATATTACTTGCTTTCCCCCCAGGCATGCCCTTTGATTTCCTGCTCCTAGATCTTTGCTCCTCTGGACCTATTTGCCTTAAAAATATGTTTTTCTGCATGTCCAAAACCTACATGTTCCACAAGACCCAACTCAAAAATGACATGTCTTTCATAGAAGCTCCCTTACTTCCCTCCCTCACTCTACTTCCCCCTTGTCTTAGTCACTTTGGGCTGCTGTAACAGAATATCATAGACTTATAAACAACAAAAATGTGTCACAGAGTTCTGGAGGCTAGAAGTCTGGGATCAGGGTGCCAGCGTGGTCAGGTCTGGTGAGCGCCCATTTCCTGGTTCATAGACAGCTCTCTCTTCTGTGTTCTCACATGGTGAAAAAAAAAATGGCAAGAGAAGTCTCTGGGGTCTCTTATTAGGGCACTAATCCTATTCATGAACGTTCTACGCTCTTGACCTAATCACCTACCAAAAGCCCTATCCTCATACAATTACACTGGGGGTTAGGATTTCAACATGAATTTGAGGGGGAAACGAACCATTCAGTCTGTAACACCCCTCAAAAAAATATTACTGTTCTGTCTGTGATCTCCTATAGACTGAGCTATTTGCTTGTGGCATTTTCCTTCTAGATGTTGAATGTTTTAAAGGCAGATTTAGGTTTGATTAATATTTGAAGTGTTCAAAATGTGAATGAATCATATAGACCTAAGAAAACGATTTTCTAAGCAAATCCAAAATAAAGCTTGATTCGGAATAATTTATTTTAAACTAAAACCAAGTAGTCTCTTGTGCCAAAATAGCAAAGTTAACTGCCAATTCACAGAAAAGGGCAAATTATTATTTATTCAGATTCAGTCCAGAATCTAAGAAGAAGTATAGCCGGATAGATGGACTGGATGACTTGCCAATAGCAGAAAAAAGTATAAATTGAAGGTTTTTTGTGTTTTTGTTTTTGTTTTTTACTTCTATGCATTCTGTAATCATTTTGCACAGTGCCATTATATCCCTTCACTTCCTTCAGGTTTTATTCAAATGCTGTCTTCTCTGTGATGCCATCCCTGACTCCCCTATTTAAAAGACGAACCCCTCCTCTTGTATTTATATCCCCCTTATTTGCTTTTTCTCCTTAGCACCTATGGTCAGTTGACATACTACACATTCTATTTATTTGTAAATTCTCTCTCTCTTTCTTTTTTCCTTACTGTAACCCTACTGCCTAGAACAGTATTTGGTGCACAGTAGTCTCAAATTCTATGCAGTTGGCCGAGTGCAGTGGCTAATGCCTGTAAGGCCTCCGCTTTGGGAGGCTGAGGTGGGCGCATCACTTGAGGTCAGGAGTTCGAAACCACCCTGGCCAATATGGTGAAACCCCATCTCTACTAAAAATGCAAAAATAATTAGCCAGGTGTGGTGGCAGGTGCCTGTAATCCCAGCTACTCAGGAGGCTGAGGCAAGAGAATCATTTGAACCTGGGAGGAGGAGGTTGCAGTGAGCCAAGATCACGCCACTGCACTCCAGCCTGGGCGACAGAGTGAGACTCGTCTAAAAAAAAAAAAAAGGAAAAATTCTATCCAGTCCATGAATATTTGGGAGAGAGGAATCTTCAGGTTATAGAAGATGCACAACTTTTTTTCTTAGTAGTTTTTTTGTTTTGAGTAAATATAGCAGTCTGGCGATATTTAATATAGATCCTTCCTAAATTACAAATGCATTCAGAACAAATACACCTTTCTCCTTTTTTATTATAAAACAGATACAAGGTAAAATTCAAATGCAGCAGTAGGGTGTCCTTTGAGAATCTTTTATGCCTGTGTGTAGTCTTTCAAGTTTGGTCAACCACACTACTGCTTAGATTTCCTTTAATAACAAAAAGAATTACAGGCTTTTATGTTGATAGGACTCAGTAAGCTAACTGCATCTGTTTTGGATCACTTTCAAACACCTTTGCTTTTGAAAAGGGAAGGTTTCTTTACAGAATTGAGTATTTTTATATAACTCTTGAAGTTTACTCTTTTCAGAGATTTGCTTTTCTCCTTTTTCCTTTCAGGAGCTGCTGCTCAAGAGGTCATCAAAATAATCACCAAACAATTTGTAATTTTTAATAATACTTACATTTACAGTGGCATGTCACAAACTTCAGCAACTTTCCAGTTGTAGAGTAAGCACCTTAGGTGGTGTGTTAATGATTGAAACTGTAATTGCCTTTGGGTTGTGCTTTAGTCTGTAAAATTCTAAAGGAGAGCTGGTAAATTGTTTTCTTAATAAACATTTTTCTCATTTGTAATAATGTAGTCTTGTTCTTTGTGGGGAGGGGAAAGGAGACAGTCATTTTCCTAGAAAATGAATCCTATCCATTTCTCATTGAGCATCAGTGTTGGCTTGCTATTTCAAAGTTACTTGTCATAGATTATCCTTGTGTTTTATTAGAGATAGTTAAAAAAATTTTTTTTCTTACCATCTTCAATAATTAATTTAAGCCATGTGCAGATGTTAGCTATGGACATTTTAGGACCATCATCATTTGTTAAAACGAATAGAATTTAAAAAGAAATTATTTCTGGATATGTAGTTTTCCCAGAAAACAAGACCATCCCCTTGTATGTAGTGTTATCTTAACTAAAGTTTTGGCTGCCTAACCTACTTCTTGAAATTTTATGGGGTCATTCCACTCATATATACTCTTAAATTTAGTCACATGGGACTAATAGCATTCACCAGCATTTTAGAGGGCAAAAAAAGGAAGTAGTAGATGCAAACGGAGTGGAAATCCAGAATCCAGAAGTAGGGGCAGTGCCCGGTTTTTGACCTGATGTATTAATACTTAGGGCTGAGGAACGTGGTCCGTGGTTCATGACTCTTAATATCTAAGGCCACTAACCTGCTGCAGCTGTCTCTGAGGCCAGCGCCTCCTGAGAACTTGTTAGATATGTTAGGGTACCTTACAAGGACTAGGTTTTCCACACCCTAATGTGTCAGCCATTCTTTGGCTGTTCTTCACTGTATCGGGAACCTTCCCCTCGCCTTCATCGCCTGGCAGTCCCATGGGCTGCATTTTACGGCGGAAGAGGCAAGGGACAGGTCTAGGCCTCGGCCTCGGCCCCGGCCCCACTCTGATCCTTTGGTCCGGATGCAGATAAGTCCGCCTGGACCGAACTCCGGAAGTCCCCCGGGGAGGTGGCGGACTGGCTGCCTCTGTGGGCTGCAGTGATCATTAGCGAGGTGCCCAACAAAAGGGAGAACGCACAGTGCACAGCACAGATGCCAGGTGGAAGGGAGGTGGGGCTTCGCCGCCCCGTGCCTCGCGTTTACTGTCCCATAGCCAGGCCTCGTCAACCACGTGCACAGTCCCCTAATTTTGGGGCTAATGCTCCTCTGAGGTAAAAACCCTAAAAACCGGGGGCGGTAAGATTAGATTTCTCTTTCAAATTGTAGCTTTCTTAAAAATCTTGCATCCAGGACACCGGCCACCCTATTGCCCTTGGCAACCTGGGGCACCCGCGGAAGCGTTAAGGCTCCGTGCAGGGGCAGTGGGTGTGGCGGCCGGAAGTCCCTCCCACGGACGTGGGCCTGGACTGCTGGGCGGGAAACCCTAGCGAGCGTCGTGGCAGGTGGGCGGTGATGAAGAAAGGGAGGAAGCCCCCGCTTGAGGGTAGACGCCACGGCCTTGGCTCCCGCGTGTTGGGGCCCTGCCTTACTGCGCTTGGAAACTCCGTATGTTAGCGCCTGTGGAAGGCGGGTTGGGCCGGCCAGGATGTCTTACCGTCCTGTCAGGCCCTTCTTAGCTCACGGGAGGAGAAGAGTCGAGTTGGGGGAACGGGGCCTTTATGAGTAGGTGCCAGGCCCCAGCTGTAGTCCCCACAGCCTTTGGCGGGAAGAGACAGTTATCACGAACCATTTAGAGGCGTGTAGAGCCTGGCAGTATTCGCCCCTGTTTCACTTCTGACTCCCCAGGCGCCTCCCCTGGTGACTTTGATGTGTGGAGAGGGTGGGACCCACCCTTGAGGTCTTTTCTCAGAGCCAGGGCCAGGCGGCATGTCCCACAGCACCTGAGCGGGAAGGGCCTGCTGAGGGGGCTGATGGCTCTCGAGCGGCCCGCGCCGCTCACCAGTGCCCTGCTCCCGCGCAGGACTTGCAAGCCGTGGTCAGAGAGGAGCCTGGAGGGTCCACCTAAGCTCTGCACAAGGAATTCCTCCAACTCTGTAGGTGAGCCGGCCGCGGGCTGAATGGGCAGGAAGCCGGGCGGGGTGAGCGCTCCCGCCTTGGAAAGGTTACGTGTCTGTTACCTGTGGAACCCGGGAGGAGGCCTTGAGGATTTATGTTCTGGGCTCGGGGGGATCATATTGCAGAGCCGGCTGACTCCGTGTACCCACAGTGCGTTTTCTGGGACCTGAATGACTGTTCTCTTGACCCGTTTAAACGATCGAAAACAAATTTGCCCTTTCTCTCTTGCGTCTTCTTTAGAGGGTATTTTCGCTGTATATAATTGCAAGCTGGATATCAGCTGACAACAATTTAGTGGTGGGATTACCAGCTCTGCCAGCCTTACACAAAAAGATGCCATTTATCTTTCTGATATATTGGGATAATATTTCGATTTCAAAAAGCTTTCTTGGCCTGGCGTGGTGGCAGTCGCCTGTAATCCCAGCTACTCGGGAGGCTGAGGCAGGAGAGTCGCTTGAACCCGGGAGGCGGAGGTTGCAGTGAGCCGAGATGGCGCCATTGCACTCCAGCCTGGGCGACAGAGCCAGACTCTGTCTCAAAAAAAAAAAAAAATTTCTTTCTTTTTATTTATTTATTTTGAGACAGGGTCTCCCTCCATCATCCAGGTTGGAGTGCAGTGGCGTGATGTCGGCTCACTGTAACCTTCATCTCCTGGGCTCAAGGGATCTTCCCACTTCAGCCTCCCAAATAGCTGGGATTACAGGTGCGTGACCACGCCCAGCTACTTTTTGTACTTTTCCTTGGTAGAGATGAGGTTTCACAATGTTGGCCAGGCTGGTCTCCAACTCCTGGCCTGAAGTCTTCCGCCCACCTCGGCCTCCCAAAGTGCTGGGATTACAGGCGCGAGCCACCACGCCCCGGACCCTCAGAAGCTTTTGGTATACATTTTGTAAATCAAGTAAACGAGTAATATTCAGCTACTTTTCTTACTGCAATTTGAATTTGAGTTTACTGTTTTGGGGAGTGGGCTAAGTGAAACGTGTAAGTGGGAGAGGTTCTGTCATCCAGAAAAAAATCCTGTTTTTCCTGTGAGAATACAGTAAAGAATTTTGAAATCTTGTTTGTGACAGTACATATATTCACTAAATTACTAAAAGCACTTCATAATCTGCTTTATATGGCAGATGCTTTTGTTCTTGAGAATATACTTGTTTATAATTTTAAATATAATTTTGTGATTATCAATCCCTTGAAAGTTATAACTTATCCTTTGCTATGGGTGTTTGTAAGCACTTCTCAAGTAAATAGATGACTTGTGTTAATGCTACCAAGTACTTGGCAAACTTTTTGTGCAAAGTAACCATTTATCAGAAGAAAGTATAAAAACAAAGGGAGAAAAGAGTGTGAGTGGTCAGTTTTAATTTCAAAGCACTTAGGTTTAAAAGTTATACATTACCCCTCATAGGCCAGGCACGATGGCTCAGCCTGTAACCCCAGCACTTTCGGAGGCCGAGGTGGGTGGATCACCTGAGGTCAGGAGTTCTAGACCAGCCTGGCCAACATCGTGAAACCCTGTCTCTACTAAAATTACAAAAATTAGCCGAGCATGGTGGTGCGTGCCTGTAATTCCAGCAATTCCAGCCACTCGGGAGGTAGAGACAGGAGAATTGCTTGAACCCGGGAGGTGGAGGTTGCAGTGAGCTGAGATCACACCACTGCACTCCAGCCTGGGCAACAGAGTGAGACTGTCTGGAAAAAAAAAAATTATACATACCCCTCTTAAAAATTATATTAAAAGCAGAATAGATTGAATAATTAAAATTAAGGATATAGTCCTTAAAGTTGTCCATGAAACAAAAACATCCATATATGATAACAGTTTTCCATTTTCTAAAGAGTTCATTTTTTTAAATCTAGTAATCTTTTCCAAATCTTAACCCATTTGTTGAAAAGCAATATGTATTTATGTACGGGAGACTGTATAAGAGTGGTTAAGAGTGTAGACCCTGGCCTGATTTTCTTGGTTCCCATTTTAACTCTGGCACTTACTAGCAATTTGAAGTTAGTCAAATTATTTGCCCTCTCCTCATGTATCTTCATCCTTATAATTCCCTCATAAGGTTATTGTGGAGACGAAAAAGAATATTCATAAGGTGTAAAGAACAGAGCCTAGCTTCAATAGGCATTTAGAAAATAGTGGGATAAAACCCATAGAACCACCAGCTAAAGACGAGTGTTAATATGTCATCTTTCTAGCCAGTCTTATTTTATGTTTACCTCTATTTTGGATCATAGTGTAGATTAAATTGAGTCTTGCTATTTTTGGTTAACTTTGTAATATAAGCATTTTTCTTTGCTATTGAACATTTCTAGTAAATGTGAATATTCTTGTAATAATATCCTATCTTGTGGACTTATAACATACCTACTTCTATTTTAATGTAATATTTAGGTTAAAAAATGGGCCAAGCATGGTGACTCATGCCTCTAATCTCAGCACTTTGGGAGGCCAAGACGGGAGGATCTCTTGAAGCCAGGAATTCAAGACAAGACTGGGCAACACAGCAAAACCCCTGTGTCTTCAAAAATATTTAAAAATTAGCTGGGTGTGGTGGTGTGTGCCTGTAGACTCACCTACTCAGAATGCTGAGGCAGGAGGATCACTTGAGCCTAGGAGTTTGAAGCTGCAGTGAGCCAAGATCATGCCACTGCACTACAGCCTGGGTGACAGATTGAGACTCTGTCTCTTAAAAAAAAAAAAAAAAAAAAAAAGGCAAAAATAATATACCTGTACATTTGTATAGTACTTTATAAAAGATTTTTACATTTGTTATTTCTTTAAACATTTATTTGTGCTTAAGAATTTTTTTTTTTCTTTTTGAGACAAGGCCTTGTTCTATAAATGGATAATTGGATATCTCTCTTTAACAACATAGTGTTGGAATAAATAAGAATTTTAGAGTTCTGTGAATCCTGATTTGTTGCTCTAAGAAGTTAACTGGACTCTGAGGCATTTTTTCTAACCAGTTTAGCATTTTAAAATAGGGTATGTGAGAGGTAATATCAGAGTTGCCAGTTATTTTAAAAATGGTTCTAGGCTGGGCACGGTGGCTCAAGTGTGTAATCCCAGCACTTTGAGAGACTGAGGTGGGTGGATTGCTTGAGTTCAGGAGACCAGCCTGGGCAGCATAGTGAGATCCCATCTCACCATACCATGTCAAAAATAAACATGGGTTGTTAATTTAGTATTTAGCTTGTGAAGAGAAAGGCCAGTCTAAAGTGTATGTGTGTGTGTTTTGTAAACCTCTCATAGGTAAGAGGTGTCCCTAATCTGAAACTATGAGATGAAGATTTCCATGAAGAAAATAAGAAAGTGGGGGCTGGGTGTGGGAGCTCACACCTGTAAACTCAGCACTTTGGGAGGCTGAGGTGTGTGGATTGCTTGAGACCAGGAGTTTGTGACTAGCCTGGGCAACATGGCGAAACCCCATCTCTACAAAATTAGCTAAGTGTGGTGGCATGTGCCTATAGTTTCAGCTACTCTGGAAGCTGACGTGGGAGGATCACCTGAGCCTGGGAGGTCAAGGCTGCAGTAAGTCATTATCAACCCACTGCACTCCAGCCTGGGCGTCAGAGTGAGACCCTGCTGTCTCAAAAAAAAAAAAAAAAAAAAAAAAAAAGGAAGGGAATGGGACCAGTTAAGAGGTCCAGTTAGATCCAGTCACCCATTCATTTGCTTAATAAAATTTCTTGAATGCGTATAGTGCTTAAAAATGCCAGATATGTTTGTTTATGTTTTTAAATGTAATTATTGTAACAACTCTGTGAAATAGGAATATCATTTCTATTTTACAGCTGAGGATACAGAGCCTCAAAGAATTTAATCAACCTGCTTGATAGCACACATCTAATAAGTTGCAGATTCAACTTATTAACTCAGTTAATTAAATTTAATTATTATTTTAAAAGTTGTAATTCCCTGGTCTTTTGGCTTCAGGAAAACAATTTTTCCCACCCATTTGTACTTATATCTTTGCTATTCTCAAACATTGATTTAAATTGAGAAAATACCTTTATCTTATAGACGAAATATAAGGAAAAAGAATATAGACAAGCATGGAAAGTGAAGACACAAAGAAAACACAAGGTGAGAAATTGAATCATATCTGCAATGAGTTTTGTATTGGTAGGATATACTGTAGATTATTTGACAGGATTCAGGAAATGAAAGAATCATTCAGCCATTTACATAAATATTGAGCACTACTCTGTGCCTGTCACATAATTTCTGGCTTCAGGAAACTGACATTCCAATGGGAAAAGACATATTGACAATTAGAATTTCACGTGATAGTTGATTTAATGTCAGTGTATACAAGAATAATGGGAACCTGAGAAGACCACCATCAAAGGATGCCCGAAGGTACGGATTTCAGAATTGTTCCCAGAAAGATGGAAACTGAATCCATGGGCATGGAGGAGGTTAACCAGAGAGAAAAGGATGGAGAATAGTGTTCATTAATACACACTGTCATATAAGGTTTTAGCTGAGGAAGAGAGCCCCTAAAAAAAAGTCTGAGAAAAACATTTCAAAAAGGTGAAAAGAGAGTCAGGAATGTGGTATCTTTGAAATCAGAACCTTAAGAGAATGCTTCATGAGAAAGAGGTTGCTTAAGAGCCTAAAATGTCAACTGTCACAGCTGAGGACTGAATTTTCCACTGCATTTTGCATTTAGGATGTGATTTGTTATGTTAACGGTAAACTTAATAGATTTTAACCAGATTGCAGTCTGTTTATATTTGAGTGGAAAATTAAGATCTGAAGACACAGTATGAATTGCTTATCTTTAAGAGCTTGACTAAAAATATATGATCAGCCAGGTGTAGTGGCTCACTCCTATCATTCCAGCACTTTGAGAGGTCAAAGTGGGGGATCACTTGAGCCCAGGAGTTTGAGTCCAAACTGGGCAACACAGTGAGACCTCATCTCTACAAAAACAATTAAAAATTAACTGGGCGTGGTGGTACACACTTGTAGTGCCAGCTACTTGGGAGGCTGAGGTGGGAGGATCACTTGAGCCTGGGAGGTCAAGGCTACAACGAACCATGATCGCACCACTGCACTTAAGCCTTGGTGACAGAGCAAGACCCTTTCATTCATTCATAAATAAATAAATAGTAAAATACATGGCAGTAGCTAGAGGAAAGTTGTAATGTCAAGAAAGTGTTATAAAAGACAGGAGAATTTCTGAAGAGGGAATGGAGATTCTGGAGAGGGAGAAGTTGAAAACTGGAGAGAGAGGAGATAACTGTTGGTGATACCCCTCTCAAATCATTTATAAAACCTCCAACCTCAGTCCCACATCTCACTCTCTTCCATTTTAAGTCTTTAGGTTGCTCCCAGAAGTAGACTGTGAGATAAAGATTTGAGTGCAAGTACCTTTTTTCAGAAAGTGATCCCAGGAAACACTAGCTGGAAAGTGGGGAAATGAGACAGGAGAAAGAAGACAGAGAATATGTTATCAAATAAGTTATTATTATGGGTCACTGGAGCTTAAGCCCACTGGGAAACTCTGGGAGCCAGTTTAGAGTCATGTCCCTGAGAGTCATCCCAGCCAAGGGGTGAGAGTATTTATCTGTCAGCTCCCATCAGTCAATTGTTTAGCAACAGGGTGAAGTGGTATCTAATTGTGGTTTTGATTTGCATTTGCCTAATGACCAGTGAATGTTGAGCATCTTTTCATATACTTATTGGCAATCTATCTTCTTTGGACAGATGTCTATTTAAATCCATTCCACACTTTAGATTGTGATTTTAGTATTACGTTTTAAGAATTCTTTATCTGTTCTGAACACAAGCCCCCTATTTATTTGGATAACAGATTTTCAGATTTTTTTTTCTAGACTGGGCTGTTGTTCTGTGTTCTCGATAGTGTCTTTCGAGGTATAAAGGTTTACGATTTTAAGTCCAGTTTATCAAATTTTCTTTGATTGCTTGTTTTTTGTATTCCCTTCAGAATTTGCTTGTTTATTTTATTCAGTAGTTACTGAAGGAACTAGGTTATTTTGCCTAGAGAAGATAAAAACCAAGGTGAAATATGATAGTTGTGATGTCAGGAGATGCTTTGGCTGGGAAGGGAAGGATTATGATAGGAGATATCAAAGTATGAGAAAGGCGTACAGAAGGGAATGGAGGAGTACGTAAAGAAGTTTCTTGCAGACCAGGCATGGTGGCTCACGCTTGTAATCCCAGCACTTCGGGAGGCCGAGGCGGGAAGATGGCTTGAGCTCATGAGTTCGAAACCAGCCTGGGCAACATGGCAAAACCCCGTTTATAAAAAAAATACAAAAATTAGCCAGGTGTGGTTAATTTTGTATTCCTGGCTACTCAGGAGGCTGAGGTGGGAGGATCCGTTGAGCCCAGGAGGTTGAGGCTGCAGTGCCCTGTGATTGCACCACTTCACTCACTTGAGCAATAGAGTGAGACCCTGTCTCAAAAGAAAATAGAAGTCTTTTGTATCCTGCCTGCATTGTGCCTAGAACTGAAAATCATTATGCTCCATCAAAAATTTTCTTCGGCATGTTGTTGATGTGGCTTATTGGTATCCATAGAGTCAAACTTACCTTCTTATGGTATCTGTTAGTGTACAAAATGATAAATAAATATTTGCTATTGCTAAAAACATCTTAGTGATAACCTTTGTACTATGGTTTTCACTAACAAATTTTGTCATGAATTATTTCATTGAAACAAATTGACATTTGAATTTCTTTCAAGAGTGAGACTATGGCCGGGCGCGGTAGCTCATGCCTATAATCCCAGTGCTTTGGGAGGCCAAGGCAGGTGGATTGCCTGAGCTCAGGAGTTCGAAACCATCCTGGGCAACATGGTGAAACCCTGTCTCTACTAAAATACAAAAAAATTAGCTGGGCGTTGTGGTGCGCATCTGTAATCCCAGCTACTTGGGAGGCTGAGGTGGGAGAATTGCCTGAACCCAGGAGGCAGAGGTTGCAGTGATCCAAGATTGTGCCACTGCACTCCAGCTTGGGTGACAGAGTGAGACTCCATCTCAAAAAAAAAAAAAAAACAAAAAAAACCAGGCCGGGTGCAGTGGCTCACGCCTGTAATCCCAGCATTTTGG
The DNA here is from genome assembly GCF_047675955.1 of Chlorocebus sabaeus. Lineage (NCBI taxonomy): Eukaryota > Metazoa > Chordata > Mammalia > Primates > Cercopithecidae > Chlorocebus > Chlorocebus sabaeus. Next base: position 63,717,445 of record NC_132908.1, on the reverse strand, counting down.
GAGGCCGAAGCAGGTGGATCATGTGAGGTCAGGAGTTTGAGACCAGCCTGGCCAACATGGTGAAATCCCATCTCTCCTAAAAATACAAAAAATTAGCCGGGCATGGTGGTGGGCACCTGTAATCCCAGCTATTTGGGAAGCTGAGGCAGGAGAATCACTTGAACCTAGGAGACGGTGGTTGCAGTGAGCCGAGATTGCTCCACTGCACTCCAGCCTGGGCAAGAAAGCGGGACTCCATCTCAAAAAAAAAAAAAAAAAAACCCACAAAACAAAGAGTGAGACTAAGTACTATATTGATTGATGATACATCTTAATTTCTCTTAGTGTGCTCCTCTATATTATATCCATCCTTCATCCTATATCTTTCAGAACTCTTAGCTTTTTTTCATTTTGTTTTTTTTTTGAGACAGAGTCTTGCTCTTGTTGCCCAGGCTGGAATGCAATGGCCCAATATCGGCTCACTGCAACCTCTGCCTCCTAGGTTCAAGTGATTCTCCTGCCTCAGCCTCCTGAGTAGCTGGGATTACAGGCACCCACCACCATGCCCGGCTAATTTTTGTATTTTTAGTAGAGACGGGGTTTCAGCATGTTGTCCAGGCTGGTCTCGAACTCCTGACCTCAGGTGATCTGCCCGCCTCGGCCTCCCAAAGCGCTGGGATTATAGGTGTGAGCCACTGCGCCCAGCCTACTACTCTAAATGTACTTCAAGCAGTATTTCAAAATCTATATGCCATTTGACTTAAATCCTTAAAATCAAGAGAAGAAATTGTTTTTAAGACTGTACTAAAGAACTTTATAGGAAAATAGTTGTCTATTGTTTGCTGTTTAGTTATAAACAAAATGTTTACATTTTGATAAAGCTTGGTATAGGTATGTAGCCGTGCAGCCATCAGCAAAATCAAGATAGTGCATGTATCCTCCTGCTCCTTTGTAATCCCTACCTTCTTTGCTTTCCTAGAGCCTTTTTTCCCCAAGCACTCACTAATCTGCCTTCTGTTACTATAGACTGTTTGCATTTTTTCTGTACATAGAATCATACAGTATGAATTCTATTTTATATGGCCTCTTTCACTCAGCATAATTATTTTGAGATTCATCCGTGTTGTTGCATGCATCTATAATTCTTTTTTTATTGCTAAGTATTCCATTGTATAGTTATACCATGATTTGCTTATCCATTCATCTGCTGATGGGCATTTTGATTGCTTACACTTCTTAGCTATTACATATAATGGTGCTGTGAACATTTGTATGGACATATATCTCCCCTTTTTAGGGTAAATACTTAGGAGTAGAATGGCTGAATCAAATGTAGGTATACATTAACAGTTTATGAAACTGCTGATCTGTCTTTCAAAATCTTCGTACCATTTTACATATTCACCAGCAGTATATGAGAGTTCCAGTTCCCACGTCCTTGCTAACATATGAAATGATCAGTCATAAATTTTAGTTGTTCAGTGGGCATGTAATGGCATCTCCTTGTGGTTTTAATTTGCATTTCCCTAATGACTAATGATATTGATAATATTTTCATGTTCTTATTTGCCATCTGTTTATCTTTTTTGTTAAAGTGTGTTCACATCTTTTGCTGTTTTATCTGGTTGTTGGTTTTTCTGTTGCTGAGCTTTCATAGTTCTTTATATTTTCTAGATATATGTTGTTTTTTTTGAGACAGTGTCTCACTTTGTCACCCAGGTTAAAGTACAGTGGCACAATCATAGCTCATTGCAGACTCCAACTCCTGGCTCAAGCAGTACTTTTTTGTTGTTGTTGAGACAGAGTCTCGCTCTTGTTGTCCAGCCTGGAGTGCAGTGGCCCGATCTCAGCTCACTGCAACCTCTGCGTCCCAGGTTCAAGTGGTTCTTCTGCCTCAGCCTCCCAAGCATGGGGGATTATAGGCACCCACCACCCCACTCAGCTAATTTTTATATTTTTAGTAGAGATGGGGTTTTACCATGTTGGCCAGGCTGATCTCAAACTCCTGACTCAGGTGATCTGCCCACCTTGGCCTCCCAAAATACTGGGATTACAGGCATGAGCCACTGCTCCTGGCCTCAAGCAGTCTTCTACCTCAGCTTCCTGAGTAGATGGGACTACAGGCACATACCACCACGCCAGGCTAATTTAAATTTTTTTTTTTTTTTTTGCATAGATAGATCTCACATTGTTGTCCAGACTGGTTTCAAACTTTTAGCCTCAAGAGATACTACTGCCTCATCCTCCCAAAGTGCTGGGATTACAGATGTGACCCATTGTGCCTGGCCCCATATTTTTTTTGTTTGTTTTTTAATTGACATACAGAATATACACTAGATGACTACATGTTCTTTATCAGATATGTTCTTTGCAAAGATTTTCCAGTTTGTGGCTTGTCTTTGCTACGCTTTAGAAGACACTATTAAAACAATGAAGTTTTTAATTTTATGAAGCCTAGTTCATTATTATTTTGTGGGTTTTGCTGTTATTGTAATATCTAGGAAATCTTTGCTTAACCCAAGGTTACAAAGATTTTCTCCCATGTTTTCTTTTAAAAGTTTCATAGTTGGCCAGGCACAGTCTCGGGAGACTGAGACAGGAGAATCTCTTGAACCCAGGAGGTGGAGGTTACAGTGAGATGAGATCGCGCCACTACATTCCAGCTTGGGCGACAGAGCACGACTCCCTCTCAAAAACAAAATTAAAAAAAAATTCATAGTTTTAGATTTTACATTTAGATTGCATTCCATTTTGAGTTGATTTTTGTATGTGTTTCGAAGTATGAATTCAAGAGTTTTTGTTGCTGTTGTTTTGAGTATGGATATTCAGTTGTTCCAACGCTATTTGTTAGCAATGACTTTGTAAAAACTCATGGGTTTGTGTAGGTTTATTTCTGTACTGTCCTGTTTCATTGATCTTTTTGTCTATGCTGATGGCAGTGCCACACTCGTTTTATTACTGTAGGGTTTTTGTTTGTTTGTTTTTAGATAGCATATCGCTTTGTTTGCCCAGAGTGGAGGGAGTGCAGCAATGCGATCTTGGCTCACTGCAACCTCCACCTCCCAGGTTCAAGCAATTCTCCTGCCTCAGCCTCCCGAATAGCTGGGATTATAGGCACGTGCCACCATAACTAGCTAATTTTTGTATTTTTTAGTAGAAATGGGGTTTCACTGTGTTGGCCAGGCTGGTCTCAAACTCCTGACCTCAAGTGATCCGCCTGCCTCAGCCTCCCAAAGTGCTGGAATTACAGACGTGAGCCACTGTGCCTGGCCTACTGTAGGTTTTTAAAGTCTTGAAATAGGGTAGAGTTAGCCCTTTGGCTTTATACTTCTCTTTCAGTGTTGTCTGGCTATGGTAAGGGTTTTGCATTTCCATATGAATTTTGACATCAGCTTGTCAATTTACACACACACACACACACACACACACGCACGCACGCAGCCTGCCGGGATTACATTGATTCTATAGACCAATTTGGGAAGAATTTACATCTTAACAATATTTAGTCTTTTGACTCATGAACATGGCATATAATGGCATTTATTTTGGTTGTCTTTAATTTCTCTCAGCAGTATTTTTTAGTTTTTGGTGTATGTCTCACCTCTGTTGTCAATTTATCCCTAAGTATTTCAATGCTATATTATAAATGGGGTGGTTTTTAAAATTTCAGTTTCCATTTGTTTATTGCTAGTATATAGAAATACAGTCATGTGCTGCATAATGATGTTTCAGTCAACAACAGACCTCATATAGGACAGTGGTCTTATAAGATTATAATGGAACTGAAAAATTCCTGTCATGTAGTGACATTGTAATATAGTAAGCACAACACATTACTCACATGTTTGCAGTGATGCTGGTGTAAACAAACCTACCATACTGCCAGCTGTATAAAACTATAGCAAATCCAGTTATGTGTAGTACATAATACCTGATAATGACTCTGTTACTGGTTTATGTATTTACTACACTATTTATTGTTGTTTTAGAATACACTGCTTCTACTTATAAACAAAAATTTTGTGAAACAGCCTCAGGCAGGTCCTTCAGGAGGTATCCCAGAAGAAGGGATTGTTATAAGAGATGGCAGTTCCGTGTGTGTTATTGCCCTGAAGACTTTCCAGTGGGACAAGATGTGGAGGTGAAGGACAGTCATATTGATGATCTTGACTCTGTGTAGGCCTATGCTAATGTGCGTGTTGTGTCTTAGTTTTAATAAAGTTTTTTTAAAAGATAAAGAAAGATAGGCCAGGCATGATGACTCACACCTATAAATAATTGCAGTGGTTTGGGAGGCCAAGATGGGAGGATTGCTTGAGGCCAGGAGTTTGAGACCAGCCTGGGCAACATAGTGAGACCCCCATCTCTGTAAAAAAAAAATTAGCTGGGTGTGGTGAAGTTACAATAAGCTAAGTTTATTTTATTATTGAAGATATTTTAAAAATAAATTGAGTAGTCTAAATTTACGGTGTTTATGAAGTCTACAGTAGTGTACAATAATGTCCTAGGCCTTCACATTCACTCGCCACTTGCTGATGCACCCAGAGCAGCTTCTGGATATACCTTTTAAAAAAATCTGTATTATAGCTTTTCTATGTTTAGATATACAAAAATTTGCCATTGTATTACAATTGACTATATTATTCAATACAGTAACATGCTGCGTAGGTTTATAGCCTAGGAGCAATAGCTATACCATACAACCTAGATGTGTAATAAGCTCTACCATCTAGGTTTGTGTAAGTAAGGTCTATGATGTTAATACAATGATGAAATCACCTAATGATGCTTTTCTCAGAATGTATCCCCATCATTAAGCAACATTTGACTGTATAATCTATTTTTATGTATTAAAGAGTTATCTGGAAAACTTAGTTCACTTATTCTAGTAGCTTTCTGTAGATTCCATCAAATTATGTGGAAGATCATGTTGTATGCAAATTCAAGTACTTCTTTGCCAATTTGAGTGCCTTTTATTTCTTACCTGACGGCACTGGCTATGGGACATAGGAGTGGTGATACGAGCAAACATCTTTGTCTTATACCTGGTTTTAGAGAGAATATATTCAGTCTTTCCCTGTTAAGTATGATGTTTGCTGTAGGGTTTTCAACTGTAGATGCACTTTGCCAGGTTGAGGAAGTTCCTTTCTATTCCAAATTTGCGGAATATTTTTCTTTAATCAGGAATGCATGTGGGATTTTATCAGATGCTGTTTTTACATCCATTGAGATGACCAAAGGTTTTCCTGTTTTGTTACATTGATTTTTTTCAAATCATAAATCAATCTTGTATTTCTGGGATAAACCCACTTAATCGTGATGTCTTTTTATTTTAATATATTGTTGGATTCATTTTGCTAAAATTGTTTAGACTTTTTGTGTGTATGTTTGTGAGGGAAACTGGTCTGTAATTTTCTTGCTAATGGCTTCTGTTTTGGTATAAAGGCAATACTAGCCTCATAGAATAAGTTGGGAAGTATTCCTTCTCTTAAACTTTTGAAAAAATTTGAGTAGAATTTATATTATTCCTTCCTTAAATGTTTGGTAGAATTTGCAAATGAAATCATCTGAACCCAGAGTTTTCTTTGTGGAAAAGTTTTTAACTCTTAATTCAACTTCTTTCATAGACATAAGACTATTCAAGTTGTCTTTTTCTTCTCGGGTGAGTTTTGGTGATGTAATTTCACCTAAGTTGTTGAATCCATAGGTGTGAAATTGTACATAGTACTCCCTTAATATCTTCTGAATATCTGTAGAATGTGGTAATGCCATCTCTCTCATTTCTAATATTGGTAATTTGTGTCTTTACTCCTTTTTTCCTAATTCATCTGGCTAGAAGTTTATCAGTTTTGTTGCTCTTCTGAAAGAACTTCCTCTGTATTTGTTTTCTGTTTCACTGGTTTCAGCTTAGATCTTTATAATTTCCTTTCTTGTACTTATATTGGGTTTAATTTGTTCTTTTTCTAATTTCCTAAGGTGGTAACAGATGTCGTTGATCTGAGACCTTTCATCCTAAATACTGCTTTCATAGCATCCCACAAATTCTCATATGTTGTATTTTCATTTTTATCCACTTTTTTTTCTAAATGACAGATATTTAAACCAGTGTAGCTTTACTTAAAAAGAATAATATTATGACTTTCTATTCCTATATTTATAAAAAGGGAAACTCAAAGAACTATAAGAAGTTCATTTTAAGTTCTTTTATTTAAAGAACATCTTTAGGCCGGGCGCGGTGGCTCACGCCTGTAATCCCAACACTTTGGGAGGCCGAGACGGGCGGATCACGAGGTCAGGAGATCGAGACCATCCTGGCTAACACGGTGGAACCCCGTCTCTACTAAAAATACAAAAAATTAGCCAGGCGCGGTGGCGGGCGCCTGTAGTCCCAGCTACACAGGAGGCTGAGGCAGGAGAATGGTGTGAACCCGGGAGGTGGAGCTTGCAGTGAATGGAGATCGCGCCACTGCACTCCAGCCTGGGCGACAGAGTGAGACTCTGTCTCAAAAAAAAAAAGAACATCTTTAAAAAAATACATGGTTGTTGGATTATAAAAGTAATACATGCCTATTACTTTAAAAGTTGACCATTCCAAAGATATGTATTTAGTAAGTGAAATTTTAATGGTTAGTTTTTGAAATAAACTTTTTGGTTTAAAATAATGACATTTTTGTTCTTTAGAAATGAAGTTTTTGAAATAAACTTTTTGGTTTAAAATAATGACATTTTTGTTCTTTAGAAATGAAGACTGACCTGAACTTATTATTGGAGTGTCTAAAGTATCAAATGGACAATGCTTTTTCACAAAAGGAAGCTTTGGTCACTATTCATTCAATTTGTCAACAAAACAGTAAGATATAATAGTGAATTTTTATCTGTGATTCTAGTTCTTTAGTACTATGATATATCAAATAAGCATAGTTCTTTATCTTCCATTCATTTATTCTACATATCATGTTACTGTCTTCATGTGATTTATTTTATCCATGAAAGGATATTGAAAATAACTATCATTTCTATTTTGTTTTTTTCTGCACATCCTACAGGTAATGCAAGTGTTTATTTTCGGGAAATTGGTGGTTTGATGTTTGTAAAAAATCTTGCAAAGTCAAGTGAACATAGCATGGTAAAAGAAGCAGCCTTATATACATTAGGAGCTATTGCAGAAAAAAATGGTAAAATATAAAACTTTATTTCATTATACTTTAAGCATTGTGTTATATTTTAACAGTATACTCAAAACTAATTTTTTAGTTAATTTCTTTTCTTTTTTTTACATGTTTGAATAATTTTTATCCAGCCTCCCTCCCCTCTCCCTTCCTTCCTCTTTCCTTCCTTCCTTCCCTTTCTTTTCTTTCTTTTCTTTCTTTCCTTTCTTTTCTTCCCTTCCCTTCCCTTCCCTTTCCTTTCCTTTCCCTTTCCTTTCCTTTCCTTTCCTTTCTTTTCTTTCCTTTCTTTTCTTTTCTTTCTTTCATTTCTTCTTTCTCTTTCTCTCTTTTCCCTTCCCCTCCCTCCTCTCCTTCTCCGCCCCTCCTTTCCCCTTTCTTCTTCCCCTCCCCTCCCTTTTTTCCTTCCCTTCCCTTTTCCCTGTCCTTTCCTTTCTGTTTCATCTTTCCAGATCAAAGGATGAAGATAACCCACAGCCATGTAATGTGTGGGTATAGAAATTCATGTTGGCAAGAACACTTTTCTGCAGGGTATCTAAAATGAGGTTGAATATAAACCATTGGTTTGTCAGACCAACTTTATATTCTGATATTTTTATTTATTAAATATTTCTTCATCAGCCAGGCGCATGGTGGCTCACACCTATAATCCCAGCACTTTGGGAGGCTGAGGCAGGTGGATCACTTGACCTCAGGAGTTTGAGACCAGCCTGGGCAACATGGTGATACCCCATCTCTACCAAAAATACAAATAATCAGCTGGGCATGGTAGTATGCACCTGTGGTCCCAACTACTTGGGAGGCCGAGGTGAGAGATTACTTGAGCCTGGGAGGTGGAGGTGGCAGTGAGCCAAGATTATACCACTGTACTCTAACCTGGGCGACAGACCACAGAGTAAGACCCTGTCGCCAAAAAAAAAAAAAAAAAAAAAAAAAAAAAAAATCACCTTTTAGGAAGCAGTCTTTGTGCAAGGCATTGGGGATACAGGGATAAGTAAGATATAGTCGTTGAATTTTTTTTAAAAAAATTTAATGTTTGTGTCTATATAATAGGTGTGTATATTTATAGGGTACATGAGATGTTTTGATGCAGACATGCAGTGCATAATCACATCGTGGAGAATGGGGTTTCCATCCACTCAAGCATTTATTCATTGTGTTACACAATCCAATTATACTGTTTAGTTATTTTAAAGTGTACAGTTAAATTATTATTGACTATGGTTACTTTGTTATGCTATCAGATAGTAAGTCTTAGTCATTCTTTCTTCATTTTTTTTTTTTTTTTTTGTACCATACCCACCACCTTCCACTACCCTTCCCAGCCTCTGATAATCATCTATCTCCATGAGTTCAATTGTTTTGATTTTTAGATCCCACAAATAAGTGAGAATATGTTTGTCTTTCTGTGCCTAGCTTAGTCCTTGCCTTTGAGATAGGGTCTAATAGCTGGTTCTAGGAACTGGATAAAATGTTGATTGTATCTTTATGTCTATATTATTTTTGTAAAATTCTGCCTGTTGCATTAGGACACACACAAAAAAACTATCAGATAGTATGATTCTTGAAATGATTTTTATTTCTTGGAAAGTCTCAAAACATATCTCAAATATTGTTTGTCCCTCTGTTTTCTAAAGCAAGTTTCTGAATTTTCTTGAATTGTTTATCTTGCTATGTTTTGTTACTCATCCTGTAAAGTGTTTTTTTTTTTTTTTTTTTTTGCTAAATTTTATTTAATTTTTTATTCAGATAAGTTTTTTATTGTGAATTCTAGGGGATTTCAGTATGTGTTTTGGAGCCTAGATTAAGTACTTTTAATTAATATACTGCTGCTTTGGTCTGCTAATTGAGTAAGCACATATCACTTTGTCAGAAATTTAGTTGTATGACTAATAAATATCAATTACATGAGATTTGGTTAAGAACCATCCCCAGTTAGGTAATTTTTTATTTTGTTCAGTATATTTTAAAGCATGTTTGTGACAATGCATTGAAATTAAAATTATATTTTATATTTCAGTTTACTGTCAGCAGACTTTGTGTACTTCAGAGTTATTTGAAGACTTAACTTGGTTCTTATCTAATGATTCAAACATAAATTTGAAAAGAATGTCTGTTTATGTTATTTTGGTTCTGGTTTCAAATAATAGTAAGTACATTCTCTTATGAATATTTGAAAACATTAATCAATTGGAACAGCCATTATTAATTTTTTATTTGAGTTCTTATATCTTTTTTTTTTTTTTTTGGAAACAGAGTCTCGCTGTGGCACGCAGGCTGGAGTGCAGTGGCATGATCTCGGCTCACTGCAACCTCCGCCACCTGGTTCAAGTGATTCTTCTGCCTCAGCCTACTGAGTAGCTGAGATTACAGGCACATGCTATCATGCCCAGCTAATTTTTGGATTTTTTAGTAGAGACAGGGGTTTCACCATGTTGGCCAGACTGGTCTCAAATAGTGCTGGGATTACAGGTGTGAGCCACTGCTCCTGGCCCAGTGTCTTTTTTTAACCTCACCTCTGAGAAATACTAGTTTAAAGAAAGGTGGATTATTAGCATGTATTTAATAATTCAATACTTATTAATTTTAAGAAATAATAAAGTTATTTATAGTGCTTAGCATTGAAAGGTAACAGGTTTAAAGAGAAAAAGAGAGGCATTTAATGAATTAGTTTAGTTGATTTTCTGCTGAATTGACCATTTAGTTACAGTGTTTACAGTATAAACCAGTGATGGTTTTTATTTTGGAATAATTTTAGATTTACAGAAAAGTTGCAAAGATAATATGTTCCTGTATACTTACTGCTCAGTTATTTTTTAACTTTTTAAAATTTTAATTCTTCAAATTGTTAGAAATTCTGTAAGCATTTAAAATGTTTCTAGGCCAGGTGTGGTAGATCATCCCTGTAATCCCAGCATTTTGGGAGGCCAAGGTGGGAGGATACCTTAAGCCCAGGAAACCAGCCTAGGTAACACAGTGAGACCTTGTCTCTACAAAGAAATTAAAAAAAAAAAAGAAAAAGAAAAATTAACTGGGTGTGGTGGCACACACCTGTACTACCAGCTACTTGGGAGGCTAAGGTGGGAGAATTGAGTGAGTTCTGGAGGTTGAGGCTGCAGTGAGCTGTGATCAAGCCACTGCACTCCAACCTGAGTGACAGAGCGAGACCCTGTCTCAAAAAAGAGAAACGCTTCTCGGTAGGCACGGTGGGTCACATCTGTAATCCCAGCACTTGGGGAGGCCAAGGCGGTGTAGCCCCTTTCCTATGTCACCCAGGTCCCAGCACAACAACCATATTCAGTACCAGCAGACTCTCTCATGCCACCCTTCCTGCTAGAGGGGAAATGGTATGGGCATCAATAGAGGGGGACGTCTAGGTGGTTGTAGAGCTCAAGGCCCAAACCCCCAGCGTGTTGGGTGGGGGTGGGGCAGCCTCAGGGAAGCTAGGCATCAGGTTGTATCCTTTGAAGCGGAGGAGTCAAGCCTTACCTTCTTCTGCTAGCAGTGGCTGGTCCCTCACCCCTCTAGTCCTCTGCTATTGTTTCCATGGGGAGGGTCACAGACCCAGGCACAATGCTAGTCTGAGCAGGCTCAGGCAATTCAGCTAAGCCTCTTGCCAGAGAGGCCTGAGGAGTCGCCTTCTTGCCAGGTGTGCACTTTAAAAAAAATGTTTCTAGATTTTATTTTGGAAAAACTAGAAAACGTTGAATTTATTTATTTTTCCATTTTGGAACTTATCTTGATACTGTAACACAGAACCATGATGCAAAGTAAGAGTTTTGTAATTTTTAGAGGAAATTTGAATGCAATTAGTCTCTAAGCAGTAGTGACATATTTTTCATAATAATCTTGATTACAGATTTTTATCCACAGTAATTCTATATTATACTTTGTAATACTTTAAAGTTGTTTAAAAGTTATTTATTTATTAAAATGAAACTTAACTGTTATTCATTTCTGCAAGACTATTTGTAAATAAAACTCATATTTTTATATGGCTATTTTTTTAAGGGACCGGACAAACACTTGTGAGAGAAACAGGTTGTATTACAGTTCTGTCACGGTTATTCAGGTAAACAAATACAAATTTCTTTTTGTTAATTATTAATTACTTAGGACCTTAATACATTTGTATTAATTTACATTTTTTTTCTTTTTAACCTAATAGGACAGTTATTTCAAAATATGAGTTGGATTTGTCAGATAAAAATGTTTTCCAGAGTTATCAGTTGTGGTCTTCAGTGTGTAGTACTCTGTGTGTCTGTGTCAACAATCCTCAAAATGGTAACTATCTGTAATGTTTAAATATAAAAATAAAGATAAAAACAAATGAAAACTGATGTTTTCCAATTGTCATATTAAATCATGATTGACTTTGTCTTCTTTCAGATGAGAATCAAATGTTTTGCTGTTCACTTTTTCCACATGCTAATGAATGGCTAAAAAATTGCATGAAACCTGAGATAATTCGCCCTATTTGCTCATTTATTGGACTCACTCTTGCAAATAACAGTAAGTATTCATTATTTTCTAGGTCATAGTTGAAGAAACATTTCAAAGCATAATAAAAACTATTGAATTTATTATTGAATCAATTGAGTTCTTGTAATTTGGGTTATTTTGGATGTATTTAGACTCTTAAAGATAAGAAAATCTGAAAAGTGGATATTTTTAGGAGGATATTGGGAAGATGGTGGTAGCAGCATCGTTTTTTAAATCTCCCCAGATACTCTCATGAAACGGAGAAACCAAATAGCTAGACTAAATACCCATAGAGTGTGTTCTCTGATCACAAGGTAATTAAATTAGAAATGAATAAAAACAAAACATCTAGAAAAGCCCCAAATATCTGGTAATTAAACAACTTGTACTAAAATCCATGAGTCAATGCATAAATCATAAGGAAAATTATAAAATGTTTCTAACTGAATAATAATGAAAATACAACATTAGGCCGGGCATGGTGTCTCACGCCTGTAATCCCAGCACTTTGGAAGGCTGAGGCAGGCAGATCACTTGAGGTCAGGAGTTCGAGACCAGCCTGACCAACATGGTGAAACCCTATCTCTACTAAAAATACAGAAATTAGCTGGGCATGGTGGCAATAATCAGCTGGGCCGGTGGCAGACACCTATAATCCAAGCTGCTTGGGAGGCTGAGGCAGGAGAATCACGTGAGCCCAGGAGACGGAAGTTGCAGTGAGCCACAATCGCACCATTGCACTCCATCCTGGGCAACAGCAGAATGATACTGTGTCTCAAAAAAAAAAAAAAAGCCAGACGCAGTGGCTCACACCTGTAATCCCAGCACTTTGGGAGGCCGAGGCGGGTGGATCACTTGAGGTCAGGAGTTTGAGACCACATGTTGGCCTGACCAACATGTGAAACCTTGTCTCCACTGAAAATACAAAAATTAGACGGGTGCCTGTAATCCCAGCTACTCAGGAGGCAGAGGCAGGAGAATCTCTTGAACCTGGGAGGTAGAGATTGCAGTGAGCTGAGATCACGCCACTGCACTCCAGCCTGGGTGACAGAGTGAGACTCTGTCTCAAAAAAAAAAAAAAAAAAAAAATTAAAAGAAATCTGTGTGATGCTGCAAAACAGTGTTGAGAGGGAAATTTATAGTATTAAGGCTTGTATAAGAAAAGAAAGGTCTCAAGTCAATTATACTAGCTTCTGACTGGGTGTGGTGGCTCACACCTGTAATCCCAGCACTTTGGGAGTCCGAGGTGGGGGAATCACTTGAGGTCAGGAGTTCCAGACCAGCCTGGCCAACACGATGAAACTTTGTCTCTACTAAAAATACAAAAAAATTAGCCCGGTGTGGTGGTGTGCACATGTAATCCCGGCTACTCGGGTGGCTGAGGCAGGAGAATCGCTTGAACTTGGGAGGCAGAGGTTGCAGTGAGCCAAGATCATACCACTGCAGTCCAGACTGAGCAACAGAGAGAGATTCTGTCTCAAAAATAAATAAATAAATAAATAAAAAGTCGTATTAGCTTCTACCTAAGAAATTAGCAAACCAAGCAAGTTAAAATAAGCATAACAAAGGAAATAATGAGATTAGAAATCATGAAATAGAGAAAAGCACAGAATAGAGAAAAATAATTGAAACATGAGCTAATTCTTTGAAAAGATCAATAAAAGTGATCCTCTAGCCAGACTGATCACAAAGTAATGAGAGAAAGCTCAGATTACCTGTGCCAGGAGTGATAACTTCACTATAGATCTTAATAGATATTAAGAGTAATGAAAGAATAGTAGAAACAGCTTTATGTCATGACATTTTACAACTTAGATGAGTTGGACAAATTCTTTGAAAGATACAAACTACCAAACAAAGCTCACCCAAGAAGAACTAGTAACCTGAATACTCCTATATCTGTTAAAGAAGTCAAATTTGTAGTTTAAAAGCTTAACACAAGCCTGGGCATGGTTGCGCATGCCTGTAGTCCCAGCTGTTGGGAGACTGAGGTGGGAGGATCACTTGAGCCTGGAAGTTCAAGGGTATAATCTGCTATTATCATACCTGAGAATAGTCACTGCAGCCTGGGCAACATAGCAAGAACCCACCTCTTAAAAAACAACAACAACAAAAAACAAACAAACAAAAAACAATGCAAAGACGCAAAACAAAACCTTAGCTTAGGAAATTCCAGGCCTTAATGGTTTCATTGGCGAATTCTGCCAAACATTTCAGGAAACAAACCAATAATTTCACATAAATTATTCCAGGAAATAGAAGTGGGATAAACACTTCCCAACGTGTAAGGCCAGCATTACACCGACATCAGAACCCAGAAACAACATTACGAGAAACTGTTGGCTAATAGCTCTAGAACATAGATGTAAAAATCCTTAACAAAATATTAACAAATCTAATTCAGCATATGGAAAAGAATACATTATGACCAAGTGGCATGTATCCCAGGAATGCAAGATAGGTTTAACATTAGAAAATTCATCATATGTACAGTCTAGAAAAGAAGAACAATATGATAATTTCAATAGATGCAGGAAAAGCATTTGACATAATTCAACATACATCTGTAAACTCATGGTAAACTAGGAACAGAAGGAAACTTCCTTAATGTGATAGGACCTCTACAAAATACTACAAGTAGCACACTTAATGGCGAAAGACTTAATGTTTTCCCCTTGAGACTGGAAAAAAGATAAGAGGCTAGGTGTAGTGACTCATGCCTATAATCCCAGCACTTTGGGAGGCCGAGGCAGGAGGACCACTTGAATCTAGGAGTTGAAAACCAGCCTGGGCAACATAGAAAGACCCTGTAGCTACAAAAATTTAAAAACTAGCCAGGTGTAATGATTCACACCTATAGTCTCAGCTACTTGAGAGGATTGCTTGAGCCTGGGAGATCAAGGCTGCAGTGAGTTATGATTCTGCTATTGCACTCCAGCCTGGGCAACAGGGAGATCCTGTAACACACACACATACACCAGAAATAAAAAGAAAATAAATTAATGATATATATAATACTCTGGATTATAAGACTCAACATTGTAAGAATGTCACTTTCAAATTCATCTCTAGATGCATGGAATTCTCAAGCAAAATCCCAGCAGATATTTCTGATTCCAACTTACATGGAATACAAAGGGCCTATGATAATTGAAACTTTTGGGGAAAAAAGGATAAAACCGTAGGACTGTGTTGCCTGATTTTAGTACTTATACAGAAATCAAGAAAGCATGGCATTGGTGTAGGTATAGACTTACAGATTCTTTTTTTTTTTTTTCTTTTTTTTTGGTGACAGAATTTCACTCTTGTTGCCCAGGCTGGAGTGCAATGGTATGGTCTCGACTCAGTGCAACCTCCACCTCCCAGTTTCAAGTGATTCTTCTGTCTCAGCCTCCCAAGTAGTTGGGATTGCAAGCACCCGCCACCATGCCTGGATAATTTTTGTATTTTTAGTAGAGATGGGGTTTCACCATGTTGGCCAGGCTGGTCTTGAACTCCTGATCTCAGGTGATCCTCCCACCTTGGCCTCCCAAAGTGCTGGGATTACAGGCATGAGCCACCACACCCGGCCTTGTAGACTTACCTATTAAGGAAATAAAAGTGAGAGCCCAGAAATAGACTCATACATATATCATTGTTGATTGTCTACAAAGATGCCATTGTCATTCTGTGGAGGAAAAGATATTTTCAACAAATAATGCTAGAAAAAGTGGATATCTATATGCAAAATATGAATCCGAACCCTTATACAGTATACAAAAACTAACTTGAAATAGTTCATAGACTTAAATGTAACAGTGAAAAATATAAAACGTGGACAAAAGCAGAAAATTCTCACAACTTGGGGGTAGGCAAAGGTTTCTAAGGACACAAAAAGCATGAATAACTAAAGAAAAAATGGTATATTGGACTTCATTGAAATAATTTTGCTCTTCAGAAGAGCTTGCTATGAGGATGAAAGGTAAGCTAGACTGAGAGAAAATATTTGAGAACTATTTATCTAATTAAGAATTTGTACCCAGAAACTTGTAAATAGCTCTTATAAATCGATAAGAAGACAAAAGCAACCTGATGATTAAAAAAGTGGGCAAAAGATTTGAACAGATACTTTAGCAAAGAAGATGTGAATATTAAATAAGCACTTGAAAAGATGTTTAAGATTGGCTGGGCATGGTGGCTTTTACCTGTAATCCCAGCGCTTTGGAAGGCCAAGGAGGGAGAATCGCTTGAGCCCCGGAGTTTGAGACCAGACTGGGCAACGTAGTGAGACCTTGTCTCTACAAAAACATTTAAAAAATTAGCCAAATATGGTGGCATGCACCTATAGTCCTAGTTACTCAGGAAGCTGAGGCGGGAGAATCACTTGAGTCCAGGAGTTCAAGCTTACAGTAAGCTCTGATCACACCACTGCACTCCAGCCTGGGTGACAGAGCCAGAGCAAGACTCTGTCTCAGGGAAAAAAAAATGCTCAAGAAGTAATTAGTTACCAGAGAAATCCAAATTAAAATCCCAAAGAGATATTACTACACACCAACTAGCATGTTAAAAATAAAAAGTGATCATGCTAAATATTGGCAAAGGATGTGGAACAACTAGAACTTTCACACATTGCTAACGTATATCTATAGTCAAGTGTTTGAAACAAATACTCGTGTCACATGCAAAGGATATATCTCTAGAATTAAAAAAAAAATTGGAATCTATTTCCATGATACCCTGACAGTCCCTTTATCTCTAAAAGCCAGCTTTAGTGAGTGATAGTTATAGGACTTCATTACCTTCAGTGAACTACAGATTAGAGAAAATCTAAAATATTCAGTATACAGTAAATGTGGTCTAGGATGTTCTTCTGCTTATATGCCTGAGTTTTTGTCACTTAGGCTATAACTAAGAATCTGTGGTAACACACTGCCATTTTCATCTAAGCATTAACAAATGCCTTTTTTTTTTTTTTTTTTTTTTGAGCTAGAGTCTTATTCACTCTGTCACCCTGGCTAGAGTACAGTGGCACAATCATGGGTCACTGCAGCCTCAAACCTCTGGGCCTAAGCGATCCCCCTGCCTTAGCCTCTTGAGGTGCTGGGACTACACGCACACACCACTGAGCCTGGCTAATTTTTACTTTGTTTTTTTTTTTTTTTTTTTTAGAAATGGGGTCTCACTATGTTGCCCAGGCTGATAATGAACTTCTGAATTCAAGCAATCCTCCTGCCTCAGCCTCTCAAAAATGCTAGGATTACAGACATGAGCTACTACCACATCCAGCCTCTTTTTTGAAGATTTTTAAAAAGTGAAAATACTTTCTAGTAAAGAAGTCTATTTTGGAGCCACCATAATATTGAAAGTGTTTGCCTGCCCTTAAATAATGTTTCTGGGCTGGGTGCCATGGCTCACGCCTGTAATCCTAACAGTTTGGGAGGCCGAGGCAAGCAGGTTGCTTTAGTTCAGGAGTTCGAGACCAACCTGGGGAACATGGTGAAACCCCGTCTCTACCAAAAGTACAAAAATTACCTGGATGTGGTGGTGCACGCCTGTAGTCATTAAAGGCATGAGCCACCATGCCCAGCCCAGAATTATTTTCTTTTTTTTTTTTTTTTTGAGACAGAGTCTGGCTCTGTCGCCCAGGCTGGAGTGCAGTGGCCAGATCTCAGCTCACTGCAAGCTCCGCCTCCTGGGTTTACGCCATTCTCCTGCCTCAGCCTCCCAAGTAGCTGGGACTACAGGTGCCCGCCACCTCGCCCGGCTAGTTTTTTTTTGTATTTTTTAGTGGAGACGGGGTTTCACCGTGTTAGCCAGGATAGTCTTGATCTCCTGACCTCGTGATCCGCCCGTCTCGGCCTCCCAAAGTGCTGGGATTACAGGCTTGAGCCACCGCGCCCGGCTGCCCAGAATTATTTTCAACTAGGAAACAGAAGACTTCAGATTTAGAAAAATAGATACCGGTCATTGAATATTTGCTTGGAATAGTTGTTATGACTCTCAGGGATGTGTTATAATTTTATGCTCCAAGAAGTAAAAGAATTAGGTGTAAATATGACAGATGAGATGTATGCTCTTTTAGAACAGTTAAATTACTTTGCATCTTGAGGAGTCAAACAATCTGAGGAATTAGTTATGTTGGATTGCAGAAAATAGGCAGCTTGCTAATTACCAAGATAAATGAATGAATATATTCTTTATAACTCTATTGAAATACTTGTTTAATATTGTTGAGGGATAGGTTTCTTTTTGGTTTTTTGTTTTGTTTTTGTTTGTGTTTTGAGACAGAGTCTCACTCAGTAGTGTTAGCTCAGCTCATTGCAACCTCTGCCTCCCGGGTTCAAGTCGTCCTCCTGCCTCAGCCACCTGAGTAGCTGGGATTATAGGCGTGTACCACCACGACCAGCTTAATTTGTAATTTTCTTTTTCTTTTTTTTTTTTGAGACGGAGTTTTGCTCTGTCACCCAGGCTGGAGTGCCGTGGCGCAATCTCGGCTCACTGCAAGGTCCGCCTCCCGGGGTCACGCCATTCTCCTGCCTCAGCCTCCCGAGTAGCTGGGACTACAGGCGCCCACCACCACGCCCAGCTAATTTTTTGTATTTTTAGTAGAGATGGGGTTTCACCGTGTTAGCCAGGATGGTCTCGATCTCCTGACCTTGTGATTCGCCCATCTCGGCCTCCCAAAGTGCTGGGATTACAGGCGTGAGCCACCGCACCCTGCCTGTTTTTTAAGTTTTTAGTAGAGATGGAGTTTCAGCATGTTGGCCAGGCTGGTCTTGAACTCCTGACTCAAGCAGTCCTCCTATCTCGGCCTCCCAGAGTGCTGGGATTACAGGCGTGAGCCACCATGCTCGGCCCAGAGGGCAGCTTAATAATGCCATTTTTACAAAATAGAGCAGTTCTTACTACATGAAACAAAAAAGATTTCTAATACACAAGAAATACTGTACTATACATATAGTTTTACTATGTCAAAGTAAGGTACTTACGTAAATAAATAATCTATTTTATGATTATGTATATGCACAGGTAAAGATTGGATTTTTAATTCTTTAATTTTGGGATTTTTAGAAAGTATTTGTTTTTTTTTTTGTTGTTGTTTTTTGTTTGTTTGTTTTTGAGACAGAGTCTGGCTCTGTCGCCCAGGCTGGGGTGCAGTGGCCGGATCTCAGCTCACTGCAAACTCCGCCTCCCGGGTTTACGCCATTCTCCTGCCTCAGCCTCTGGAGTAGCTGGGACTACAGGCGCCCGCCACCTCGCCCGGCTAGTTTTTTGTATTTTTTAGTAGAGACGGGGTTTCACCGTGTTAGTCAGGATGGTCTCGATCTCCTGACCTAGTGATCCGCCCGTCTTGGCCTCCCAAAGTGCTGGGATTACAGGCTTGAGCCACCGCGCCCGGCCTTTAGAAAGTATTTGAAAAGACCAAGTTAGTGTTATATTTAGTGCAAATTAATTGAGTAAAACCATTCAGCTGTCTTGTTTGAAATATTAATAGTTTTGCTACTTTATTCTTTAAGCATATGTTCAGAAATACTTCGTATCTGTGGGTGGACTGGATGTATTGTCTCAAGTTCTCTTGCGACTGGAATCTGATTCACATGAGACTCTTTCCAGTGCTAAACTTGCAGTGGTTGTGACAAAGACTGTGGATGCATGCATTGCTGATAATCGTGAGTGACAGTGCTTACTAGTTTTTTTGAAATTGAATTTTCTTTGAATATAGCATGAAGAGTGTTAAAATAGTAGATTGAACAGTAACATGGTTTAGACTAACAGTTTCTCACAAGTGGAAGGCAATATTAGAAATTATCCAACATGGCCAGGCTCAGTGGCTCATGCCTGTAATCCCAGCACTCTGGGAGGCTGAGGCGGGCAGATTGCTTGAGGTCGGGAGTTCAAGACCAGTGTGGCCAACATGGTGAACCCTTGTCTCTACTAAAAATACAAAAATTAGCCGAATGTGGTGGTGGGTGCCTGTAATTCCGATTACTTAGGAAGCTGAGGCAAGAGAATCACTTGAACCCAGGAGGTGGAGGTTGCAGTGAGGGAGCTGAGATCACGCCACTGCACTCCAGCCTGGGCAACAAGTGCAAAACTGTCTGGAAAAAAAAGGCAACATTAAATTAAAAATTTCAGGCTGTGTATGGTGGCTCACACCTGTAATCCCAGCACTTTGGGAGGCCAAGATGGGAGGATTGCTTAAAGCCAGGACTTTGAGACCAGCTTGGTCAACATAGCAAGACTCCATCTCTCAAAAATAATAATAATAATAATAATAATAATAATAATAATATTCAGATGAGAAACCAAGGGATATTTTTGAGATTAAGGAATGGAAAACCCAATTTATGTAAAGAATACATCTCTTTCTGAGAGATGTATCTCTTTCTGAGAGATGTATGAGGTTGGACTTACCCAACACAGCATTACTAGTGAGTGGCAGAACCATACTTGAACTCATGGCTGCTGCTTCTCACATGTGCAAACACTGAAGAGTAAGAAACTCTGTTGGTATTCACAAACAACTAGGGGGCAAAAAATAGATGGTTTTTTAAAAAGCGGTTATTGAGGGCCTGCTATGTGCTGAGCTTTACAAGTACAAAAATGACTAAGATGTAGTCCCTTGAGGAATTCACAACTTTTTTGTGGATATTAATATTGTTAGACTCTGGGTGAATTCTGTTGAAAACCACATTTGGAGAAATATAGCTTAAAATGGTGGACTTTTTTTTTTTTTTTTTTTTTTTGAGACAGAGTCTTTCTCTGTTGCCCAGGCTGGAGTGCAGTGGTGTGATCTTGGCTCACTGCAAGCTCTGCCTCCTGGGTTTAAGCGATTCTCCTGCCTCAGCCTCCTGAGTAGCTGGTACTACAGGTGCCCACCACCACGCCCGGCTAATTTTTTTTGTGTGTTTTTAGTAGAGACGGTTTCACCGTGTTAGCCAGGATGGTCTCCATTTCCTGACCTCATGATCCACCTGCCTTGGCCTCCCAAAGTGCAGGGATTGCAGGCGTGAGCCACCGCGCCTGGCCAAAAAATAGAGGACTTTTTGACTTTTGTCAGTCGCAGCATAGCTTCGCATAAGCTTCATTGTAAGCAAAACTGTGGTCAGTTAATAGTGTATTTTAAATGACAGCAGGAACTGATTATGTAGGAAAGTCTTTACTATCCAATCTAGATAAGAAGAGGTAGGTAAGGGGAGAGTAAGCATACTCAGCTTTTAGGAAGTTAGTGGTACTTCATCTTCACAGCATTCTGCAGAACAATTAAGAAAAAAAATTCTTCGAAAAATTTGCTTTAGTAATATGTCTTTAGTATGGGAAGAAAGAGTAATGAGGGTTATAGTAATAAGCAACCATCTTATTACAATGAATTTATTTATATTTTATTTATATTCACACATACACATATTTATTAGATGTTATCATATGTGTATATTTAATGTTATATAGATATATAACATTCTATCTGAATAAGCTGAAAAATGTATATATACATTTATAAGTTTTAAATTTGTACTATCTTTTTTTTCTATTTTATACTAATAGCTACTTTTGGGATAGTACTCTCCAAGTACCACATTGTTTCAAAACTTCTGGCATTACTGCTTCATGAAAGTCTGGATTCAGGAGAAAAATTTAGCATCATGCTTACTCTTGGTCATTGCACAGAGGATTGTGGTAAGTATTAGATTTATTGTGTGTGGTTATTAAAATAGTAGAGTGGAAATATACTTTTTTTTTTTTTTTCCTTCCAGTTATGTGAAGGTCTTAAAAGTATTGCTTTTCTCCTAGTTATTCAGACCTCAAACTAATCATTTCAGCTTCTAATTCTCCTTCACTCATTGTATTAAGTCAGTCATTAAGACCTGTAGTTCTACTTCTGTTTACCCCTCTTGATCCCTTTCTGTCCAGTTCCAATGCTGCTTTATTACAGTAGGCCCTCAAACCCATATCTTTCATCAATATTATTGCAGTGGTTTTCTCACTGCAGCACAGGGAGAAAGCTCCTTCCCTTCTATCTTCATTTTTCAGTCCACTCTGCACATTGCTGCACAAATCTGATTCTGTTCTCCTTGTTAAAACTTTCAGAGATTCTTTCTTTTTCTACCTATTACTGTCTTCTCTCTCTTTTTCTTCTCCCCCTTTTACTTTCCTCCTCCTCTACTTTCCTCCCATTCTCCCTCTGTTCAATCTACTCCTTCTTACCAATTCTCTCCACTTTCCTGTCTACCCCTCTCTCTTCTTCTAATCTCCTGTCTCTGCTCTTTCAGCTCTCACTTTTCCACTCTCCTCCCTTTGCTCTCTCTGGCTTCTCCCATTCTTTCTTCCTTCCCCTACACTTTCTACTCCCTCCGTTAGTTTATCTATTCTTTCCCTTAACTTCTGTGTAATTTAGGATTGATTATACCCTTTTTCAAACCAAGTGAGGGCAGTTTTACCCTTATGAGTTATGATACTACTCTGTGGCTGCATTTCAGAGATCACTTATGAGACAGGTATTTTGTGTAAGTGAATTTTTTTTTTTTTTTGAGACGGAGTTTTGCTCTTGTTGCCCAGGTTGGAGTGCAATGGCACAGTCTTGGCTCACTGCAACCTCTGCCTCCCAGGTTCAAGCAATTCTCCTGTCTCAGCCTCCCAAGTAGCTGGGATTACAGGCATGCACCACCACGCCTGGCTAATTTTGTATTTTTGGTAGAGATGAGGTTTCTCCATGTTGGTCAGGCTGGTCTCGAACTCCCGACCTCAGGTCATCTGCCTGCCTCGGCCTCCCAAAGTTCTGGGATTACAGGCACGAGCCACCAAGCCCGGCCTTAAGTGAATTATTTTCTATATTAAAAATCCTTTTGGGGGCTAGATGTTGTGGCTCACGCCTGTAATTCCAGCACTTTGGGAGGCTGACATAGGCAGATCACGAGGTCAGGAGTTCGAGACCAGCTTGGCGAGCATGTTGAAACCCTGTCTCTACTAAAAATACAAAAAATTAGCTGGACACGGTGGTGTGCACCTGTAGTCCCAGCTACTCGGGAGGCTGAGGCAAGAGAATTGCTTGAACCCGGCAGGCGGAGGTTGCAGTGAGCCGAGATCACGCCACTGCACTCCAATCAGAGTGACAGAGCGAAACTCCCTCTCAAAAAAAAAAAAAAAAAAAAAAAAAAAAAAAAAAAAAATTCCTTTTGAAACTATGTGTTTCTCTATTTTAAAAATTTGTTGTTGTCGTTGTATTTTTGTTTTTTGAGACAAAGTCTCACTCTGTTGCCCAGACTGGAATGCAATGGCTGGACCTTGGCTCACTGCAGCCTCCACCTCCCAGGTTCAACTCAATTTCCTGAGAAGTTGGGATTACAAGTGCCTGCCACCATGCCTGGCTAATTTTTTTGCATTTTTTGTAGAGACCGGGTTTTGCCATGTTGGCTAGGCTGGTCTTGGACTCCTGACCTCAAGTGATCCACCCATCTCAGCCTCCCAAAGTGCTGGGATTACAAGAGTGAGCCACCGTTCCTGGCCTATTTTTAAAATTTTGAACTATGTTCATAATTATCACAAGGAAGAATTACGACCTCATATAGATAGTTTATGATAAAATCATTGTCCTCTTTAACTGTGTGTTTTCCAGAGGAAAATCAGTATGACCTTTTTAAAAACAATGGACTTCCACTCATGATTCAAGCCTTAACTGAATCTCAGAATGAGGAACTGAACAAAGCTGCCACATTTGTGCTTCACAACTGCAAAAAAATTAGTAAGTGTACTATTACTTTAAGAACATACCAACCAAAGTTTATAAAGGGGAATTTATATCTGCTTTCATGAGCCAAGGCCTTTTAGCTCTCAGATTCTTTTTACATTTGAAAAGCAGAGTAGACCCTGCACAGTGGCTCATGCTTGTAATCCCAGCACTTTGGGAGGCCAAGGCAGGCAGATCGCTTGAGTCCAGGAGTTCAAGACCAGCCTGGGCAACATGGAGAAACTCTGTCTCTATTGAAAAAAAAAAAAAAAGAAAGAAAAAATTATCTGGCCTGGTGGCACACGCCTGCCAGCTACTTGGGAAGCTGAGGTAGAAGGATCATCTGAGCTCAGGAAGTGCTCAGGTTGAGGCTACAGTGAGCTGTGTTTGCACCACTGCCCTCCACCCTGGCTCATATAGTAAGACCCTGTCTCAAAAAAAAGTCAGAGTGTATAATTTGGACATGACAACTAGGGTATATTCAGCATATACAAACCCATGTGGAAGAGAGCAGCAGTATAGATAATTCACTATTTTATGCCGTGTGCGCAAATTTAGTTTGCAGGAATTAAATTTGTGGACTAAGGGTTATTTATTGTTAAATTGTAAGTACATTTATTTATTTTTAAATGTCTGGGCTGGGCGCGGTGGCTCATGCCTGTAATCCCAGCACTTTCAGAGGCCTAGGCAGAGGATCATGAGGTCAGGAGTTTGAGACCAGCCGGGCCAACATGGTGAAACCCCATCTCTACTAAAAATACAAAAAAAATTAGCCAGGCATGGTGGCGCACACCTGTAGCCCCAGCTACACGGGAGGCTGAGGCAGAAGAATTTATTGAACCCTGGAGGCAGAGGTTGCAGCAAGCCGAGATCATGCCACTGCACTCCAGCCTAGGCGACAGAGCAAAACTCCGTCTCAAAAAAAAAAAAAGTTTGAGTTTCTGTTATGTGCCGGGCAGTGTACTAGGCATCAGGGACATCAGGGATACAGTGATTAAAAAACAGTCTGTGTATTCACAGAGCTTAGTTTAACTAGAGAAATAGACAGTAACTCAAAAAATGAGATTATGTGTTATTATAAATTGACATAACAAGTATAAAGGGATAGACCACAGGTCTTTAATAGCCTATAACAAAGAAATCTGGTCTAGACATGGAGCAGAAAAGGCTTTGGGAGGAAGTGATTCTTGAGCTGAGAACTGAATGTCTAGGGTTAATTAGGTGAAAAGAAATGAATTTGTTATCAGCGAGCATCTCAGGCATAAGCAACAGTGAGGCACAAAGGCCCTGTGATAGGAGGGAACCTGGTGCACTTAAGGAATTGATGGCCAGTGTAACTTGAGCTCAGAGGGCAGTGGCCATGATAAGAATTTTGATCTTTGTGGAAGAAAAACTGCAGACACAGTAGGTTAAAAAAAAAAAAAAAAAAAAAAAAGATTATAGGAAGGAATCAATTTATGAACATTGTTTTTTTAAAAAACTACTTTATTTTTGAGACAAAGTCTCACTTTGTCACTGGGGCTAGAGTGCAGTGGTGCAATCTCTGTTCACTGCAGCCTCTGCCTCCTGGGTTCGAGGGAGTCTTGTGCCTCAGCCTCCGGAGTATCTGGTATCTGGTACTACAGGTGCGTGCCACGATGCCTAGCTTTTTTTTTTTTTTTTTTTTTTTTTAGGAGAGGCGGAGTTTCACCACATTGGCCAGGCTGGCCTTGAGTTCCTGACCTCAAGTGATCCTCCCGCCTCAGCGTCCCAAAGTGCTAGGATTACAAGTGTGAGCCACTGTGCCTGGCCTAAAAAGCTAACTTCTTTAAAACCAGTATGCATGTACCTGAGAGCGTTTATGTGCCTGGCATAACATATTTGCATGTTTTTTCTCCTGTAACTCTGAAGAGTAAAGTCTAATTTATGACTCTTCTCTTCCACTTACTTTTCAGTACTAATTAAGCTGTTAAGATAGTCTGGATGGAAAAATTTAGAGAAAGGAGAGGGTGGGGTGTGAGGTTGTCCTTACATATAAAGTGTTTAAATAACCCTTCATTCATTGTGTTTTTCCCATATTACAAAGCTGAGAAATTATCTCTAAGTCTAGGAGAATATCCTTTTGATGAAAATGAAACACAGCAATTAAAGGACATAAATGTGAAAGAGAAGAATCTTGAAGAGCACTGGAGGAAAGCAAAGGAAATTCTACACAGAATAGAGCAGCTTGAAAGAGAAGGAAATGAGGTTGGATTCTTTGTTTTAAATAATATATAGAACTTTTTTCACATTTTAAAAATGTCTTTTTTTCTCCATACTACAGTGACATATACATTTAAAAAAAATTTTTCTGAGACAGAGTCTTGCTCTGTTGCCCAGGCTGGAGTGCAGTGACGCGATCTTGGCTCACTGCAACCTCCGCCTCCCAAGTTCAAGTGATTCTCATGCCTCAGCCTTTCAAGTAGATGTGCGCCACCACACTCGGCTAATTTCTTTGTATTTTTAGTAGAGACAGGGTTTCCTTATGTTGGCCAGGCTGGTCTTGAACTCCTGACCTCAAGTGATCTGCCTGCCTTAGCCTCCCAAAATGTTGGGAATACAGGTGTGAGCCACCATGCCCAGCCGATATTTTTTAACAGTAGAGATTGGAGGGTAAAAAATTTTTTCTTCCCAAGTTGTTTTTTAAAGTTTTAAATAGAAAACTCCATAGTAATACTTGAAGAATCATGCTTTGACATAAAACAAAAAAAAGATTTTTAAAAAGTAGAAATGATGACTGAAAAGACAGGAAACATGGAATATTGAGCCAAGAGATCTAACATCTGAATAATTGGGGTTCAAGAAAAGAGAAAAGTAGTAATAATCTAATAACCTCTTTCCTCTCTATATAAATATATTTATGTATGCATGCTTTATGTCTTTGTATATGCATATATTTAAATAAATAAAAACATAGTGTCCAAGTTAGTATAATATAGTGATTTTATTATTTTAATTGAGTAGTATTCACTGTTGCAGATGTGCCATAATTGATTTAACCAGTCCTTTATTGATGGACATGTAAGTTATATTTAAATTTTTACCATTGCAAACAACTCTAAATACCTGCTACACATGTACCTGTGTGTGTGTGTGTGTGTGTGTGTGTATTCTGTAACAGCTTTAATGATATATAATTCACAAACCTTACAGTTCACCCATTTAAAGTACAGTCAACTCTTGGTATCTATGGGGGATTGGTTCCAGGACCTCCCACAGATCCCCAAATTCATGGATGCTGGAAACTTTAGGGGAAGTTTAGGCAAGTTATTTAATCTCTTTGTGCTTTAGTTTCATCATTGATAAATGGAGAAAATAATAGTACCTCTCAGATACCTAGATAGACATAGTTTTTATTATGAAAGATACTGTCAAATTGTTTCGCCACAGAAGTTATATCAACTTACACTCCCACTAGTAATGTTTAAGAGTACATATTTAGCCACA
Source organism: Chlorocebus sabaeus (assembly GCF_047675955.1). NCBI lineage: Eukaryota > Metazoa > Chordata > Mammalia > Primates > Cercopithecidae > Chlorocebus > Chlorocebus sabaeus. The sequence goes on along the minus strand of NC_132908.1, from coordinate 63,690,649 downwards.
GCCTTTTGATCTTTGTCAGTGTAATAGATGAAGAAAAATATCTCAGTGTAGCTTTAATATTTATTTATCTCAAGTGGGATGGAACATTTTTTCTTGTGTTTAAGAGCTATTTATATTTCCTTTCCTATAAACTATCTGTTCATCTTCTGTGCCTGCTTTTCCATGCTATCGTTGATCTTTTTCATATTTCATTGTAGTAACTTTTTATAAATGTTATTTTAAAAAATTATCCTTCAGCTTGGGCAACATGGCAAAACCCTGTGTCTACAAAAAATACACAATTAGCCAGGTATGATGGTGTATGCCTGTGGTCCCAGCTACTCAGGAGACTGAGGTGGGAGGATTGCTTCAGCCCAGGAAGTCGAGGCTGCAGTGAGCTGTGATCATTGCCACTGCACTCCAGCCTGGGTAACAGAGCAAGACCCTGTCTCAAAAAAAAAAAAAAAAAAAAAAAAAATATATATATATATATCTCCCGTTGCTTAAGATATGCTTTATACATATTATTTCTGGGTGTTTTGATTGTCATTTGGTTTTGCTTCTGGTTCTTTATTCCTGAGATCCCTGCTCAGAGTAACGTTTTTGATCTCTAGCAGAATTAAAAAAAAAAATTTTATGTGGTTGAGTATATTAGTTTTCTTTTATTATTTAATTTTGGGTAATACTTTGAAAGGTCTTATACCCCTTGAGAATATTAAAATATAATGGTTTCTTTTAGAACATATATAACTTTATTTTTGTATTTAAATATATTTGTTTCATTTTGACTTTATGTTTGTATAAGCTGTAAGATATTCAACTTATTTTTTCACCAGATGGCTACTCAGTTGTCCCAATATCGTTTAATGAATAAACTCCCTTTTCTTCCTAATGTAAACTGTCTTTTATCATATATGTTCTATTGGTAATCATAAACTTTTTCTTCATTCTTCATTATTTAAATGAAGTATAAATTGGGTTATAAAGGGAATGCATTATATTGAAATTATTTTCTTGTCATTTTTACACTATAGGAAGAAATACAAAGAGAAAACTGTCAGGATAATATTTCATCTATGAACATGAGTATTCAGAATACATGGAAACATCTCCATGCAGATCATATTGGTCGAGCTACCAAAGCAGAAGATGAGGATAAAAGCCATTCTAGACAGTTTCAGAGTTATAAGTCCCATGGAGTCATGTCTAAAGCATGTACAAATGATGACCAAATGAAGACACCATTGAAGAGTGCAAATCCAGTCCATGCTTGTTATAGGGAGAGTGAGCAAAATAAGTCTTTATATAAAGCCAAGTCAAGCTGCAATCAAAACTTACGTGAAGAAACTACTTTTGAAAAGAATTTTATTTCTCAATCAAGGTATACTTTAATAATTATGTGTAACTTTTATTTATTCAGCGAGTATTTATTGTGTACTACAGTATGCCACACTGTTAAATACCGGGCATATAGAAATGACATGATGAAACACGGTCTTGGGAAGAGCGTAAAGTAGGAAGTGTTGGGAAAGGAGTTTGGATGGGGAGGTATGGGCCAGTTCATCTAGAGCCCTGCAATGTCATACTCTGGATTTTGGGGTTTAACTCACAGGGTATAGGGAGTGATTGAGGATTTTAAATTAAGTGGCGTAACATATTTGAATTTTAGAAAGGATACTCAGAAAATAAAACCTAAACGGAAACCCTTTACTTGAAGTAACAATGCATGCATTGATAATCTATCAGCAGTATAGCAAAAACTAGTTTTTAAATTTAATGTGATAAAGGGAATAGGATGTGAATAAAATTTGGTTTGGGTTTGCCCTTTTGTTTGTTCCCTGCACTTTGTCTCTAGAACATAGTCTTTTTCCCTTGCAGTTAGTTTGTGGGGCTAGACCCGGGATTGTAGCTTTTCTTAAACCCTTTACTGGGTTGTGCTCTTCTGATGGTTACAGTACTTAGGAAAAATGAAGGGGATGCTGCTACATTTTGGACAGGTTGAAGGGTAAACTAAGTACCAAGAAGAAGGGTTACATCAATACCACCCCTTTTATCTGTTTCAAGACCATTCTTGATGTTAATTTTAACTTGATTTCTCAGGTATGGGAATTGGGAAGCAGTAAGATATGGTCCTGGGCCAGCCTTCTTGACCTTCATCCTAAGCTTTCCACACCCATAGCCTTCTTTCTTCTATAGGGTTAGCCATATTTCCTTTTTTTTTTTTTTTTTTTTTTTTTTAAGAGAGAGAGAGAGAGAGAGAGAGAGTTTCACTCTTGTTGCCTAGGCTGGAGTACAATGGCGCGATCTCAGCTCACCGCAACCTCCGCCTCCCAGGTTCAGGTGATTCTCCTGCCTCAGCCTCCTGAGTAACTGGGATTACAGGCATATGCCACCACGCCCGGCTAATTTTTTGTATTTTTAGTAGAGATGGGGTTTCTCCATGTTGGTCAGTCTGTTCTCGAACTCCTGACCTCAAGATCTGCCTGCCTCAGCCTCTCAAAATGCTGGGATTACAGGTGTGAGCCACTGTACGCGGCTAGGGTTAGCCATATTTCTACCTCAGCCAAGTTATTAATATTTTCATCTCTTTGAAATGCTTTTTTCCTCCTACAAATATATGTACATAGACAGATAGCTGTAATTATAAAGCTACTGCTATGCCTGCTACCTGATCTACAGTTCTTGCCTTTTTCTGTACTATTATCATTGTGACAGTATAATCAAAACTTGTATTTATTCATCAAGGACTACAGGGTTCAAACACACAAATGTTTTGGGGGTTAGGAAGGATTTTTAAATTCAGGTCTTTAAATGATTATTGTTAGCACTTTGCCATCCTGCACCCATGTTCATTTTTGCTCCCACTGATTTTGTTCTCTCCTTTTTGCCTTCATCTCTCCTACTTCCTTCTTTTTATAATCTTTTTCTTCCAAGTTTCATCTGGCATCAATACTATTGCCCTCTGGAGTCTTATTTGACTCTAGCTGTAGAAACAAGGCTTTAATTGTTGCAGACCCTACTTTGGCAGAATTTGGTAGATTTTGGTCGATCATGATTCCAGGTTGCTTTTGCCCATAAAACTCTGAAAATCACAACACTGCTTACAGAAACATTGGTCCACATACCAAAGAGTATGTTTACTTTTAGTAATCTGGTGTCTATTTTCTTTTAGTGACCATGTTTTTAAACACCCAGTTCACATTGCCAAAAATATAAAGCAGCAGTTACCAGTAACAGGTATGATTAAAAATGTTTCTTTGGTTTTTCAATAAAACAGATATTTAGGTAACCATATAGCTAAAAATGTACATTGGCTGAGGGCAGTGGCTCATGCCTATAATTCCAGCACTTTGGGAGGCCTAGGTGGGCGGATCACCTGAGGTCAGGAGTTCAAGACCAGTTTGGCCAACATGGTGAAACCCCCATCTCTACTAAAAATACAAAAATTAACCAGGCGTGGTGGTGGGCACCTGTAATCCCAGATACTCAGGAGGCTGAGGCAGGAGAATTGCTTGAACCCGGGAGGCAGAGGTTGCAGTGAGGTGAGATCACACCACTGCACTCCAGCCTGGGCAACAGAGTGAGACTCCATCTCAAAAAAAAAAAAAAGTCCATTGGTATATTGGCCCTCTAAAGTATAAGCCATACTTTTGACTCTTTCTGTTGTAAATGCCTTCTATTAAGATCCAGAATCTTTCTGTTTATTCACCAGCATGACTAGAGGCATAGTACTAGGCTAAGGTTTATGAAAAGCTTGATATTTAATAAATCCTTAAAATATCTGATTCTTTTCATTAATCCAAAAATCCTTCATTTTGCAATTTTTTTCCAGATCCATTTACATTATGTTCAGATATAATAAATAAAGAAGTAGTCAGTTTTCTAGCAACTCCCAGTTGTTCCAAAATGTTGACGTATAGGTGCTCAGGTAAGTATTTTTTAAATTGCAGTTGTTTCACAGTAAAAGCCTTTTATGATATTAATTAACTACAATTTTTTTTTTTCTTGATACGGAGTCTCACTCTGTCACCCAGGCTGGAGTGCAGTGGCAAGATCTTGGTTCACTGCACTCTCCATCTCCCAGGTTCAAGCAATTCTCGTGCCTCAGCCTCCCAAGTAGCTGGGATTACAGGTGCTCGCCACCACACCTGGCCAATTTTTTTTTGTTTTTTTGTTTTCGTAGAGACAGGGTTTCACCATGTTGATCAAGCTGATCTTGAACTCCTGACCTCAAATGATCTGCCCGCCTCAGCTTCTCAAAGTGCTGGGATTACAGACATGAGCCACTGCGCTTATTGTAATTAAGTAGAATTTATAATAATTCTATGCATAAGATTTACTTTGTTCCCTTTGGAGAAATAATATTATGGAGTATCAAAGCATTCAAATTAATATCTTCTATCTGGGCCAGGTGAGGCAGCTGTAATCTCAGCACTTCGGAAGGCCAAGGCTGGAGGATTTCTTGAGGCCAGGAGTTCAAAACCAGCATGGTCAACACAGCGAGACCTTGTCTCTGTAATTAAAACAAGACAAAACAAAACAAAACAAAACACCTTTTATCAGCATCAGGCTGAGCTTCCAATATTTGTATGTATGAATCAACACAGTTAGTACCTTTTTATTACTTTATTATCTTTTTGTCATAATACCATCTATATATTTAGCCTTACTGAGTAAACATTTTTTAATGTTTTCAGAGAACCAGTTATTACTAGGTATGCATTTTGGATTATCCTGTAAACATAGGCATTAAGTTTTTAAAATACCTATTTTTATATTTATAATATGTAAATGTTTCTAGTGTTTCATGTCCATTATTTATTTTTTCTGCAGGGCTCTTGTAAATGTTCCACAATACTTATTCCATCCCTTCTCCTCCTCCTTCACACCCCGGTATTTTCTCTTTGTTCATCTTGCTGTTGTACTCTGCTCTATGGATGAAATTGAGGTTCTCTGTATTCGGCTCAGAACATCATTGTTCTTCCCTCTTGGATGAAGAGGTTATCTCTATTCCTCTAAAACTGATGTGTAGCCATAAGCTGAATCCCATATCTTTTTTTCCTCCACATTTTAATACTAATTGCAAAATCTTTCTCTTTACTCCCATTCTATTTATTAACTCCTTTTGTTCCACCTTGAACTATGCTCGTTTCTCCTCATCTCAAAAAAATACCCAATAGAGCCGGGCACGGTGGCTCACGCCTGTAATCCCAGCACTTTGGGAGGCCGAGGCGGGCGGATCACAAGGTCAGGAGATCGAGACCACGGTGAAACCCCGTCTCTACTAAAAAATACAAAAAATTAGCCGGGCGCTGTGGCAGGCGCCTGTAGTCCCAGGAGGCTGAGGCAGGAGAATGGCGTGAACCTGGGAGGTGGAGCTTGCGGTGAACCAAGATCGCGCCACTGCACTCCAGCCTGGGGGACAGAGCGAGACTCCGTCTCAACAAAAAAAAAAAAAAAAAAAAAAAAAAAAAAAAAATACCCAGTAGTTTGTTTGATTTGCTATCCTTTCAAGTATTCATTCACTCCTCCCAACAGATGCACATATCCCATTAGAAAGTAAATGTATTAGGCTGGGTGCGGTGGCTCATGCCTGTAATCCTAGCACTTTGGGAGGCTGAGGCGGGTGGATTTCCTGAGCTCAGGAGTTCAAGACCAGCCTCGTCAACACAGTGAAACCCTGTCTCTACTAAAATTCAAAAAATTAGCTAGGCATGGCAGCATGCGCCAGTAATCCCAGCTACTCGGGAGGCTGAGACAGGAGAATTGCTTGAACCTGGGAGGGGGAGGTTGCAGTGAGCTGAGATCATGCCATTGCACTCCAACCTTGGCAACAGAGCAAGACTCTGTCTCCAAAAAAAAAAAAAAAGAAAATGTATTTAATAAGAATAAAGTACAAATATTTCTTTCAATTTAATTGTATTATTTTTTAAAAGGCTACTAAGTTGTTAGAACATAAATACTTATTAAGTTGTTTTGGATCTGACAGAATCATTAGGCATTTCTTTTGGCTTATAGGTGCCATGAACCTAGAAAGTTTGGGAATCTCTGGTCAAAAGTATTCTAGGTGGCAGAGTGGATGTTCTGTAACTGCTAACCCCCTTTCATCTCTTAGTTTGTATGAGATGGTTCTTTCCTGGTTACCATTCATTCATTCCACAAACATTATGGAGTGCTTAGTCCTTGGCTGGCACTGGAATCTAAGATGAATAGAACTCAGTCTTCACCTTTATCTTTCTCTTCCTGCCAGATTTCCACATGTATTCTCCTCAAGACCTAGTCTATAGCACTTACTCAGTTCTTTCACTACATTTACTTTTGTAGCATCATCTATCATTTTATTGATGGTTTTCAAATATGTATCTTGACTTTTGGCTTCTAACCTGGGCCTTATTCTTTTATTTCCAGTAGTTCTCAGCACATACCCACTTGAGTATCTTCTTGTTACTTTAAGCTTAATATATCCTAAACACAACATCCACAGCATCTTTCTTCCTTTTAAATTGGCCTCCCCACTCACTGCATTTCTGTCAGTGTTGCCACTATTTGTCTGGTCTCCCAGACTTTAAGCCTTGAATCATCCATGACTGTTCTCTCTCATTCCATCCATTATTTCTAGTCTATCAAATTTTGTTCTTTTTTGCCACATAGGCCCTTTTCGTTTCATGCCTAAATTATCACAGCAATTTTATCTAGCAGTCTTTGTCTTAAGCATATCCAACTCCCAACTATAATATGCATATCACTGTTAACTTATCTTCTTAATATGTGCTTTATCATGTCATCATGCTAAACAACCCTCAGTGCTTCTCTGTAACCCATTGAATCAAGCTCTCTGCCTGGCTTTCAAAGTTGTATGGAATTTTGTCCTGCTTCCACTTGTAAAAATTTACTGTACATTTACTCTGAATCTGCTAGAAATGTGCTATGGTTATTTCAAACTTTGCCATTTATTCAAGTACTGAATTTCTTGAGAGTTATCCTAAACTGTTTCCTTCATCCCAACAGCTCATTATTCATCAAACCCTGCTAATTTTACATCAGAAATCTCTCCATTCTCCCTGCAAATGCCTTGTTTCAAAATCCCTTCATTTATTTTCTGGACTACTAAAGTAACCTCTCAACTGATCCTCTTGCCTTCAGGTGCCCTTTCTACAAGACAAATGAAATTGTGTCATCTTCCTGCTTTTATTTCTATGTTCCTCCCTGTTGCCTTGAAGAGAGTTAAAATTCCTTAGCATGGTTTTCAAGATTCTTCTTGGTCTGGTTCCCTGTAACCCTCCCCAGCCCCACCTTTTCTCCTGTACTTCTCTGTACTCTAGCCATATTAGAGTGTCCATGATTCTCTGAACACTATGCTTTTTCACACTTCAGTGGTTTTGCACATCTTTATTGTACTGAAATGTCTTCATCTCAGCCAACTATCTGTGTGGCCAACTTCTAGTCCTTTAGGAATGGGCCACTAATACAATTAGGTGACAAACTGATGGAGAATTTTATAATGGACAGACATGGCTGACATTACCTGAACCTACCAATCTATCTATTTTTAAAAAATGTTTTTCCAACTTTTATTTTAAGTTCAGGGATACATGTGCAGGATGTGCAGGTTTGTCACATAGGTAAACATGTGCCATGGTGGTTTGCTGCTGATCTTTCTTAATATTTAAGAAAAGAGGAAGTTTGTCTAACCCTATTGGCTCAAGAGGCTGCCCAATTACAATTTTTTTTTTTTTAAAAGAGAGAGACAGACAATATGTATCTCTTAATATGATACAGTAAGAAACATACAATACTACCTGCATGGAATTCTAGTAAAAACACTTGAACCTGAATCTGACCAATCATTTAGATTTAATTACTAGTTTATAGGACACACAACATTTTAAAGGACACGACTAGGACGCAATCAGCAAAACTTAGCCTTTGAGAAACTGTAGTACAAATAACCTAGTATCTTCAATAAGTAAATGACAAGGAAGACAGGGGAACTGATAGATTAAAAGCACCTTGACATATGTTAACCGAATGTAAGTCAGGCACAGTGGTGTGTGTGTCTGTAGTTCCAGCTACGTGGGAGGCTGAGGTGGGAGGATTGCTTGAGCCCAGGAGTTCAAGTCCAGCCTGAGCAACATAGTGAGACCCTGTCTCAAAAAAAAAAAAAAAAAAAAAAGTAATGGTGGACCTTATTTGGATCATGATTCCAACAACTAACTTTCAAAAGAAATTTTTGAATTGATGAGGAAAATTGAACACTAGATATTAGGTTATATCAAGCATGATTTTTTAGGTGTCATAATAGTTTTATGTGTTTACAAAAAAGAGTCCTGGCCGGGCGTGGTTATGGCTCATACCTATAGCCCAGCACTTTGGGAGGCTGAGGCAGGTGGATCACTTGAGCCCAGGAATTCAAGAACAGCCTGGGCAACATAGTGAAACCCATCTCTAAAAAAAATACAAAAATTAGCTGAGTGTGGTGTTGCATGCCTATAGTCCCAGCTACTTGGGAGGCTGAGGTGGGGGGATTGCTTGAACCCAGGAGGTTAAGGCTGTAGTGAGCTGAGATCACGCCACTGCACTCCACCCTGGGTGACAGAGTGAGACACTATCTCAGAAAAAAACGTCCTGGCTGGGTGCAGTGGCTCACACCTGTAATCCCAGCACTTTGGGAGGCCGAGGTGAGAGGATTACTTAAGCCCAGGAGTTTGAGACCAGCCCTGGGAATATAAGGAGACCCGATGTCTACAAAAAATAAAAAAATTAGCCAGGCGTGGTGGAGGTCAGGGCTAAAAGTGAGCTGTGATCATACCACTGTACTCCAGCCTGGGCTAAAAGTGAGCTGTGATCATAGCACTGCACTCCAGCCTGGGTGACAGGGAGACCCTGTCGCAGGAAAAAAAAAAATCCTTATCTGTTAAAGATGCATATGAAGTATTTACAGATGAAATGATACTTTAATGTAAATGATAGGTGTCATAATCCAGTGCATACATGGGGACAGAGCTGAGTAGGTAGAGGTATACATAAAACATGATTAGCCATGAGTTAATAATTATCAAAGCTGGATGATGGATACATGGGAGTTCAGTGTTTGAAATTTTACATAATGTTAAAAACAAAAAAGATGACTGAGCTTAAGGATCACTTCTTTTGGATATCTTCCCTTAACAGTGACTCTTGCTCAAAACCAGACAAAATAGATACTCCTTTTTCTTTTTTTTTTTTTGAGACAGTCTCACTCTATCGCCAGGCTGGAGTGCAGTGGCATGAGCTTGGCTCACTGCAATCTCTGCCTCCCGAGTTCAAGCGATTCTCCTGCCTCAGCCTCCTGAGTAGCTGGGATTACAGGGGCGCACTAATACACTCAGTTAATTTTTGTATTTTTAGTAGAGACAGGGTTTCACCATGTTGGCCAGGATGGTCTCCATCTCCTGACCTCATGATCTGCCCGCATAGGTCTCCCAAAGTGCTGGGATTACAGGCATGGGTCGTCCAGCCCAGCCTTTTTTTTTTTTTTTTTTTTTTTTTTTTTTTTTTAAGAGACAGGGTCTTATTCTGTGTAATAACGTGATCGTGGTTCACTGCAGCCTTGAACTCCGGGTCTCAAGGGATTCTCCTGCCTCAACCTCTTAAGTAGCTAGGACTACAAATGTGTGCCACCAGGCCCAGCTAATTTTTTTTTGTTTTTGTTTTTGTTTTTTTTTTTTTGGTAGGGACAGGGTCTCACTATGTTGCCCAGGATGGTCTCGAACTCTTGAGCCCAAGTGATTCTCCCACCTTGGCCTCCCAAAGTGCTGGGATTACAGGCATGAGCCACCACTCTCAGCCCTAGATGCTTTTTCTTTTTTCTTTTCCTTTTTTTTTTTTGAGAGAGTCTTGCTGTCACCCAGGCTCGAGTGCAGTGGTACGATCTTGGCTCACTGCAATCTCTGCCTTCCAGATTCAAGTGATTCTCCCACCTCAGCCTCCCAAGTAGCTGGGATTACAGGCACCTGCCATCATGCATGGCTACTTTTTGTACTTTGAGTAGAGATGGGGTTTCACCATATTGGCCAGGCTGGTCTTGAACCCCTGACCTTGTGATCAGCCCACCTTGGTCTCCCAAAGTGATGGGATTACAGGTGTGAGCCACTGCGCATAGCCTAGATGCTCTTTTGCTTTTCTTGTCTTTCTTTCTTTATTTTTATTTTTATTTTGAGACAAAGTCTTGCTCTGTGTCGCCCAGGCTGGAGTGCAGTGGCACAGTCTTGGCACACTGCAATCTCCACCTCCTGGATTCAAGCGATTCTCCTGCCCCAGCCTCCCAAGCAGCTGGGACTACAGGTGCATGCCACCATGCCCAGCTAATTTTTGTATTTTTAGTAGAGACGGGCTTTCACCATATTGGCCAGGTTGGTCTTGAACTCCTGACCTCGTGATCCACCCACCTTGGTCTCCCAAAGTGCTGGGATTACAGGCATGAGCCACCGTGCTCAGCCTAGATGCTCTTTTTCTAAAGCATCATAACTGTCTGTCCATACCTCCCTCCCAGCACTTATTTCACTCTGTTGTATTTGTTGTCTTTACTCCCTCACATGATTTTGAGCTTTTTGAGGTGTTTATAGTTCCTGATTTTACTTCAGTTACCATCATATAGATATTTGCTTTCATAGATTTGTTACTAGATATTTTATGACATCTACACATAACTTTAATTTGTTTTCTTTTAGGTTGCATAGCAGTAGAAAAATCCCTGAATAGCCGAACCTTTAGCAAGCTCTTGCACTCTTGCCCATACCAATGTGATCGTCACAAAGTCATTGTGGAAGCTGAAGACAGATATAAAAGTGAACTAAGGAAATTACTTATCTGTAACAAAAGTAATTAATTCAGCAGCTTTAAAACTGTAATTATGGCTATACCTTCTGAACTATTATCTAAAGCATTAAATATATCAAAAACTAGAGGGTAAAATAATCTTAAAAAGAAAATCTGTCTCTAAGCAACCAGTAATTCAAGATGTACCCAGGGAGTAGTCTTAGACTGTTAGTTTAAAAATTCTTCCGAATCTATCTAAGTATTCCCACTAGACGGGGGACTAAAGGAAATATACTAATGGAATTGATATGCTATTACTCAGATTGATATGCTAAGTGTCCTAAATGTTTTCCATATTTTTCAGAAATTCTGCTGACCCCACGTAGAAGACAACAACTCAGTAATGAATCTACTACCCCTGGAAGAATAAGTGAATATATTTAATTTAATTTTTTTTTTTTTCTCAAGACAGGGTCTGGCTCTGTCACCCAGGCCGAAGTGCAGCGGAGCAATCTCTGCTCACTGCAGCCTCCGCCTCCCAGGTTCAAGTGACTCTCCTGCCTCAGCCTCCTGAGTAGCTGGGATTACAGACACGTGCCACCATGCTCTGCTAGTTTGTGTATTTTTAGTAGACATGGGGTTTCACCATGTTGGCCAGGCTGGTCTCAGACTCCTGACCTCAAGTGATCTGCCCGCCTTGGCCTCCCAACGTGCTGGGATTACAGGCATGAGCCATTGCACCTGGCTGAATATATTTTATTTTTAAATGAACTTAAATTTCATATATTTCTGAGAAAGAAGAGAACAGCTGAGTAGTTGTTCTCAGTCTCATTATTAACGGATCTTAAATGATAAACCTTGCCTCTGATGAGGGTCAGACCTAATAAAAGAGACTTTCCTTTTCCCTTCATGTTGCTTGCTCACTCATTGCCTGCTAGCAGGGGAAGGAGCAGGAGGATACTAACATTTATTAAGCACCTGCTAGATGTTAGATGGTGTATAGATATTATTTCCTTTAGTTCCTATAGTAATATTGTTAGATACTAATTTGCTCCTATTGTAAGGCATAATGATTAATAGTTGGTAAGTAGCAGAACTTAGATTCAAAAAGCCATTCTCCAGAAGCCCTTGTTCTCTCCTCACGTTATTTTAAGAACAAAATTATTATGCACAAGCGCTTCAGAGAGACTTTGCAGGAGGTTTTTTTCCATAACTATAGTGCTTGAAACAATAAAAATTGAAGAGACAAATAGTATAAACCTTAAAACTCTGCTTAAAAAATAAAAATGTCTCTTAAACAATTAGTTTATTTATGGGAATTTTAATTTAACTATATGGTTAACATTTCGCATTGATCACCATTTCCGAGTTATCAGAAGCTTAAATAACATTATCATTTTCTTTTATTCATATGGAGTTAATATCTGCAGACTAAAATAGGTTGGATATATTAATTAGTAACACCTATAGAGCCACTCTGTTATTTAGACATTTGAACGTGATACATTCAGGAAGCATTTTGCCATGTATATTTATTTGGCTATTTTCACTGCCACAACTTTCAAGGAAATTTCAAATTTGCTTTTTATATCTGAATCTTTTTCTAGATTAAAAGTTCTGCATGCAAATTATAATTAAGTATAGTACAGAAAGATGAGCCCACTTTCTGAAGTAATATTTTCTGTAGTAATTATTAGAAAATGGGTATTTTTTCATGGAAACATCATGCACTTGGAGACCTTGTTCTTGACAAGGTTTGGCATCAAATTAATAATAGGTGCTTTTCAACAACATGTCTTCAAAGCAAGTATGTACCAACAAAAAATATGCTATAATCTATTTGCATAGTAAAATAATTTGCAGAACTTCATGAAATGTGCATAATAATGGTTATACAATGATTATATACAGGGGTCCTATATACTATTAAGTGACATTGAGCTCAGAAAAAAACATACTTTTTTTTTTTGTAGGTAAAACTTGCTTTAGCTAAAACCAAATAATCTGGCCTACTTTTAAGTATTTAGAAAGGAATCTTGAGAAAGTAGTGATTCTTACATCTCTTTCACAAATAGGCCAGGAATATTTGGTGTGTTACCATTTTTTTCCCCTCTTAATAAAACTTACCTTTTTTTAGGACACTCACCACTATTCTTTTAATTATACTTTATACTCAAATTTGAGCCCATTCCTCTGAGAAGGGACCACTGTACTAAGCATTTACAGATTTCCCCAAGCCTCTATTTTAGGATGGATTGGTGTTTTGAGAGGGCTTGAAAAATAAAGAGTCCTTAGAATTAAGTCCTCTTGCCCATTTTCCCTTACTCTTCCCTAATACCTAATATTAAGACTAAATAAGTCACAGAGTGGGGAGCTTGGGGTGTAGAGAGCTGCTTCCTTCTTCCAGGCTGCTCAGTACTCTGCTGTAGGAATCTTTGAGGATTTGGGCACAGACGGTAAGTATAAAAGTCAGGGAGATGGCAGCCACAATAGAAAAGTGGGGCTTTACATGATCAACTCCAGGGCTCAATATCCTGAAAGTTATAGTAACCAGTCTAGTCCTGATTATTATGAGTTCAAATAATTTAACAAGGGAAGTTGAAACCTATTTCTTGGATAGCCACAGTTTTCCAGTACACCCAAAATGAAGGAGTAATTTCATTGATAAGTTTTGAGATAGTTTTACCAATAATTTTGTTCTCTCAACAAGTATTTATTGACTACTACTGTGTGTCAGATAGTATTGTAAGCACTGGGGATACAATGGTGAATAAAATAGATTAAAATTGCTGCCCTCATGGAGCTTACATTCTAAATAATACTATTAAGCAATAATCAGACATTGTTTACACTGATAACCTTCTGCTGGGAAGATTTTTCTCATCTGTTTTAAAAGGTCTACTATGGCTCTTAGAATAGGTAAACAAATGGCTGTCTTGGCCTGCAAGGACAAGATTTTCTAAGGGTGACTCAGGACAGCTGCACCCAGTACTACGAAAGTAAATAACAGCCTCAAGTGGAAATACAAAAAATTCCTCACCACCATCTACCCACAATGATAACATGGGATAATAATGAATGAAAAAGCTTAAAGAAAACTATTTCCTAGTAATCATCACCAGAAAATATTTGTTTACAGATATCAACTGTATATTCTTTCTTTATAGAAAGTATCCCTTAAAAACCAGATAGTTAAAAACTTCCTTCCCCATTGTGCAGCCTATATTTTGAGTTTTGATCTAGCTGACCACGTGTTTTTAAAAGCAAATTTCAAAAGACCCTTATTCTTAAAAATATTATCAAACTTAATATTTAAAGTAACAAGTGTTGATATTCTTTTTTATTCTATCAAGTTATGGAGCCCTTTGGGAAGACTGTAAGATATGCAAGCTGTTTTTTATTTATTTTATTTTTTTAAATTTTGAGAGAGTCTTGCTCTGTCACCCAGGCTGGAATGCAGTGGCACGATCTCAGCTCACTGCAACCTCTGCCTCCCAGGTTTAAGCAATTCTTGTGCCTCAGCCTCCTGAGAAGCTGGGACTACAGTCATGCGCCACCATGCCTGGCTACTTTTTGTATTTTTGGTAGAGACAGGGTTTTGCCATGTTGACCAGGCTGGTCTCAAACTTCTGACCTCAAGTAATCCACCTGCCTAAGCCTCCCAAAGTGCTAGGATTACAGGCGTGAGCCACCGTGCCTGGTCGGGAAGATGTTGGTTAACTGTCCTCACAGGAATGTTGAATTAACAATCAAATGTTTATAAACTGTTGTTTCTTGATTGAAAGATACTGTATTACTACTATCAATTAAGTTATAATTACTGAAGAAGTCACAGTGATAGCAACTAGCTTAATATTAGGCACTCAGGTTTTTAAAATTGAAGTGGGTTACCACATGATGAGAAGCCCTGGCATTTCTCTATATCCTTAGGTATAAGGTAAGCATATCCAAATAAGCACTTATTTGCATCTCAGGACCTTTGTTCAGCAAATACTAATATATTCTACAATCCTAATTACAGAAAAAAGAAGAGTTCGCAAAAACTTTACTGAAGAAGAAGTAAATTACCTTTTCAATGGAGTTAAGAAAATGGGAAATCACTGGAATTCAATTTTGTGGTCTTTCCCCTTTCAGCAAGGACGGAAGGCTGTGGACCTTGCTCACAAATACCGCAAGCTGACCAAAAGCCCCATGTATGCAGCTTCTTCTTTGGAAGAAGACTGTCAGTTTAGTTTGGATTTTTAAAATACAGTGCCTTGAAAGATACAACATTTAAAGTATTTTTCTAAACTCTCATGAGAAGGAATGTGGAAATGAGGACACAGTTTTCATTAAACAGTTTTTGTGATGCTGAAACTCATCAAGTTATTACAATGATTTATAAAGCAAATGTATCTCCAGTGTACAGATTAGTAAGATAAAATTCCTTCGTAAGATCAAACATTTGTTTAGGAATATGCTTTTATTTTTCCTTAAGCTTAAATGACATAGAGAAAAGAATGATCAGCCTTTAAACGTTATTTGACATTATATTGCAATAAATACTATGTGAGACATTTGGATTTTATACGGTACAAAAGTCCCTCCCTAGAATTCAGAAAGAATAGTTCCCCAAGCTGTTTAACTAAGGTTCCCACACACTAAATCAATATTTGACATTTTGTTAATTAAAACGTTTCCTTGGCTGTGGTGGTGGCTCATATTTGTAATCTCCCACTTTGGGAGGCCAGTGTGGGAGGATCACTTGAGGCAAGGAGTTTAAGACCAGCCTGGGCAACATAGTGAGACCCCCATCTTTAAAAAAAATTTAAAAATTAGCTGGATGTGGTGGCATGCCCCTGTGGTCTGAGCTACTTGAGAGGCTGAGGTGAGAGGATCGCTTGAGCCCAGGAGTTCGAGGTTGTAGTTAGCTATGAGTGTTCCACCGTACTCTAGCCTGGACTAGAGAACTAGACCCTGTCTCTTAAAAAAGTTACCACTTCTATTGTTTACTGTAGTATCCTAGAGGGAAAAAAAATTTCTTCTTCTACTAATTATGCAGTGCTTTGAATACTTCCACATTGTATAGTCAGGTTCACTTCTTTGTAGTGTATGTTTATTTGCTTTAGCTTTTCAGAAGTGTCTACACTTTCCCCTCTTCTCCCTCTATGTCTTTATCCTTCATATTGATGAGCCCTAGTTACTTCATGTTGCAGCAGAACAATTTCTTGTCCCCTTAGGAGTTTAGTCACTGACACTGGATAACTGTCTTTGCAAAATGTGTCCAGAAATGTCACCCTAAGAAATCCAGCCTGACTTGCATGGGGGGCTAGCTTCTTTATTAGCATCAGTGAGGTTTTATGGGTTCTACCCTAAGATGCTTCTTGTCATTTTACATGACCAACTCTTAGATTATAGTTACTGAATGACGTTTAGATTATAATTTTTATTTTAAATAATTTCCTATCCTATTCCTATGCATTTTTAAATTTGATTTTACTTTATTTGACAGAGTCTTACTCTCTTGCCCAGGCTAGAGTGCAGTGGTGCAATCTCAGCTCACTGCAGCCTCTGTCTCCTGGGTTCAAGCAATTATCGTGCTTCAGCCTCCCAAGTAGCTGGGTTTAAAGGCGCATGGCACCATTCCTGGCTAATTTTTTTTTTTTTTTGTATTTTTAGTAGAGATGGGGTTTTGCCATGTTGGCCAGGCTGGTCTGGAACTCCTGACCTCAAGTGATTCGCCAGCCTCGGCCTCCCAAAGTGCCAGGATTACAGGTGTGAGCCACCGCACCTGGCCTTCCTATGCTTTTTTGTTAAACCCTTCCACAGGACTTTAATGTTCCTACTAAATTTCATCTTGTTAGATTTAGTCTCTGCTCAGTTTGTCAAGCAGTAGATAAGGCAACCCTTCCTGCTTCAGGTCATCCACAACTTCCATTACTGCCGCTGTATTCTTATCCAAGTCACTGATGGCACCCTGAATTGGCTGGCCGGGGCAGGAGGTTTGGGCAGGCCCCTAGCAGCCTCTTCTGCTGGTCCCTCCTCTTCATCAGCCACCTCTGGGTTAGTCTTTAATAAGCCTCAATGCTATCATCCAGCATTGATTTCACTTTCGCATCTAAGATGTGAATTGTCAAATGCCCTGTTGAAATCTGCATTTGCTATATCTGCAGCATCCGCCTACCTGGTATTCCTGCAAAAAAGAAAGATACTGTGTAAATCTGGTACTCTCTTTTCCTTTAGTGTCTAATCACAAAATTTCACTTAGTGCTGATTAAGCTCACTGGACTGTAATTTTCAACTCCATCTTCTGTCCTGTGAAAATTCAGCACTCCTTGCCCTTTTAGGACTTCTGGCACTTTGCCTGATTTTCCCAGATTTCCAAGGGAGGGTTTTCACTCTCATTGTCTTGTTTAAACCTTACATCCAGTTTGGCAGATGATATGCCCATTTGTTTTATCCCGTAATTCATGCTGCCAGATTTTTGGCGTCAGGATCACAATCCTACTCATATGAAACCCACTCAGGTGGTGCTTTTCTGCCATATTCCACTTCCTTGTGATATTTAGAAATGTCTTCTTAGCCTGTTTCCATAGAGAATGACAAGAGCCCTCAAGTAGAGGCCACACCTAAAATTAAGCTTGATAATGGAATGTATGTTTTCCCTTCGGTTACTCTCCGCTCTTTCCCTTTTCCACCCCCTTTCCTTTTGTTTTCCTTCCCACTCTGCACCTGCCACCTGACCCCCAAGGAAATTAAGGGCTCCTCTTCTAGTGTGAAATGCTGGCTCCCTGAAAACATTTTAAAAAGCATGTTAATAAAGCAAAGCCAAGTGTATTATGCACTGCGGTCAAGAGCACTAACTCACAGTCTAGTCTTCCGAGGAGGAAGGGGAAAAGCAGGATATTTATGAGGATTCTGGCGTCTTGCTTAAGGCTGGTCTTTCAATGCAGGGCTTGAGTAGGGTTAGGCCAAGTTGATAATATAATTGTCCAGGGTTGGGGAATAAATTAGAAGTATCGAATGTTATTTTCTAGTCTTGGGTTCTTAGGTGGGTTTCTTAAATTTTCTGAGCTTCAGGTTCCTCATCTGTGAAAGGGTTAGATAAGATTCAGTGAGATAATGTGTGACTGGCACATAGTGAGCTCCAGATAAATTGCGCTTTTGTGTGCATCAGTCTCATTCCCAAAGCCTAGGCTTTACGGTCATGCGGCTGCCCGACCCCCGAGGGCACAGCGGAATCCGCGAGCTTGGCGGGGCGCTGCGCTGCGCCCCTCAACCGGCAGAGGCCGCCAGAGCGCCCTCGGTCCAGACGGTGCCCGCCTCTGCCACCGCCTCCCCGCGCATGGCTGCCCCGGCGGCTGCCTGACCGTCGCCCGCCACCTCGGCGGCCTCGCAACCTGTGGGAGCCCGTGGCCATCGCAGACCTAGAGGGCACACTGGGTGGCGCAGTCGCCGCGGCAAGGTCGGCGGGCGGCGCAGCGCGGGGGACGGCGAGCGGGGGGCGGCCCGGCCGGGGTCCTCGCGGGTCCTCGGCGGGCCCGGGGGAGGGCCCTCTTTGTGGCTGCAGTTGGCAAGATGGCGCCGGTGGGGGTGGAGAAGAAGCTGCTGCTGGGTCCCAACGGGCCCGCGGTGGCGGCCGCCGGCGACCTGACCAGTGAGGAGGAGGAAGGCCAGAGCCTATGGTGAGGTCGTGGGCGGTCGGGCCGGGCCGGGGAGGCCGCGGCCTCTGGGCCGGACCGTCGGACACACTGAGGGGCCGTCGCGAGCCGGGCCATCCCAGTCCGGCTCGGGGCTGACCACTCTCACCATTGTCGCCGCAGGTCCTCCATTCTGAGCGAAGTATCCACCCGTGCCAGGTCGAAGCTGCCGTCCGGCAAGAACATCCTGGTCTTCGGTGAGCACCGGCAGCGGGGCGTTGCCCCAGGGCGCTGGGGTGGGCGAGGCGGGCGCCCCTCCCACAGGTCCCCGCCTTCCCCTTGCCAGCCGCCTGCCCGCAGCCTGGTGGGAAAGGGACCGTCGGCCCTGGCCGGGCAGCTGGAGTGTGGCCAAACCTCCCGCGCCCGAGGGTGGGATGCTGCCGTCTTTGGAGAGCCTAGTGGTGCTCTGGGGTTGTCGGCACATTGTTTCAGTCATTTGGCGTTCTATGCCTCCATAGCCTCGAAGATTACCAAATTGTGATCGTGGAGAGGGGAGCTAGTAAATGAGGTTTGGTGGAAAAGGCGGGAGAACTACGTGACCTGGGCTTGGAGCTGTGGGGAAATGGCCACGGGAGCCTTCTTTGAGCCTCATCAGTAGTGCATAGTCTGAGGTTTTAGGGACTTTGTAGAGGACAGAGAGTCAGCACTGGGGACGTTTCCTGCATTACTCCAGCCCTCACTGCTAGGTTACCTGAGTCAGGTCTCTTAATCCCTCTGGCCTCACTCTCCTCAAGTGAGGGAGTTGGGGTACTTTCACACAGCAAGTTGCTTCGTACCTGTGGGCTGGGCACTGGCTCAGCATAGACGTCTCTTAAACACTATACAAGAATCTCAGTTTGGTGGAAGACAGATCCATGCCGATTATTGTGGAAGCATCACACAGCTTGGAGCTGTTGAAGGAGGATGATTTGGGGGTTGAGTATTTTGCAGAAAAGTGTCAGTATGCAGGGACACAGATGACAAGAGGATGTGGGGTTTGGAAACTGCTCGAAGCGCCTTGTGGTTGATGGCTGCTAAGGTAAGTTGGGGGCAGATCGTGGGAAGGCTGAAGAGTTAGTGCTGTTTCCTGAAGTTCTCCGATTCTCAAAGGCCTGTTATCTCACCTCCATCCCCCAATTCTCATGGGAATCACTGCCTTGGTAGTTTTCCTACTGCTACTGACGAGAATGTGTGACCTTCCTTAGGAAATGACTGTGGTCGGTAATACTGGACCCTTAGAGATCTTCAAGAAGTGGGGGATCAAGATCACCAGATCTGAGTTTTAGAAAGAACACTGCCTGCAGAGGGACAGTAGCTCAAAATGAGCAGGTACTGAAGTCAGACTGATAGGTACTCACCATGGTCTGTATGCAGAGGGCCTGAATAAGGTAGAGGCATTGGAGACCCAGAGGAGGTCTTTGATCTGTGTACTGACTGCCTTTCAATTCTCATGTTCTGTAATTCCATATTATTAAATGCCAGAAGTGCCTAGTAATGTTTGGCGATGGTTCTCCTTGATGTTTAAGGATCTGGGGAGGGGGTGTTGTTTGGGTGGAGGGAGATGAAGAAGTGCTTATTAATTAACTGAGATTGTACTAAAGAGTTTTGCTAGGTCTATAATTATTTTCGTCAGTTTCTTAGTCTTCAGAATGCTTGTGAAGGAGATGTACTAAAATCAAAAGTGAATAACTTCCGTTCTTCACCATTGTGAAGTAGGATCAGACTTTTTTTAGTTTACAGTACCTGGACTTTTAGGTTAATTGTATCATAAAAGATTTCTTGTTTTTCTTGTGGTGAAAGTTTATCTTGTGAGAAACTAACCCTGCCTTTTACTTTCACTTCTCCAAATGCATGTCTTATAAGTTATAGGTAGGGCCTGTGGACCTGCCTCATTATTTTCCTTGTGAAGTAAGGATAACGCAGTAGAATGTCATTTTAGATTTTAGAATTTGCTGCCTTTACCACCCTCTCCTCCCTACCCTCCCAACCACTCTTCCAGCAAAGTCCTTTGTTTATGAAAGCAGGTGAGACCTCAACAGCAGACTTTGCATGAAATTCTTAGTTGTTCCATGTCATGTGAGTGTCATGCCTCCCCATCCTTGCCCAGAATAAACAGTACACCTTTGTCTTGCAAACATCCTTTGTAGGTGAAGATGGTTCTGGTAAAACAACCCTCATGACTAAACTACAAGGAGCTGAGCATGGCAAAAAAGGAAGAGGCCTAGAATATCTCTACCTCAGCGTCCATGATGAGGACCGAGATGGTGAGTGAAGCATCGATCCCATGGTAAGGGGGTGTATGCAGGACTCTGACTGCTTCCTTGGGTGCAGTTGTTGCAACATGGCCAGGCATTCTCAGTTTTCTGTTTGGTTCTCAGAGAGTTAATCACAGAGAATAGATGAAGTATATGTCTTCTTAACCCACTTTCCTTTATAGAGTATGTTAGCAAAACTGGGGAATGGGACACTTAGCTGTTGCTCTGGCTAGCCTGCCCTTAAAAAGAGATACTGAAGGTAAATTTTCACTTACCCATAAAGGTGGTAAGAAAGATTTTTTAAAGCTTTGGAGTTTTGAATGAGAGAAATGCTTAGCTGTCCTGGGGACCATTGTTACTCTGCCTGGTTCTAGTAGAGAGTCTGAAGTTGGTGTGGTTTAGAGTGTAACAATTTAATGTATATTCATAGGAGAGTTTCCTGAGTCTCTTTGTGACAGTTTAGAAATGGTAATTTCTGCCGGATTTGATGACTCCTGCCGTAATCACAGCTACTTAGGAGGCTGAGGTGGGAGGATCACCTGAGGCCAGGAGTTGGGGGCTGCAGTGAGCTATGTCCATATCAATCCACTCAAGCCCGGGTGACAGAGCGAGACCGTCTCTGTTTTTTAAAAAAGAAAGAATGAAAGAAATGCTCATTTTCCATGTTTCTTCTGGTAGAGGAATAGATTCTCAGAGGTGGGAATGTTCTTTAATTCCTCATCTTTAAAACGTGAGTAGTAATAGTTTCTGCTTAGAATGATTAAAAGCACATGATAAACACTCTTGTAAGAATTACATATAATTTAAAATTTTTTTCTTATAATTGTGAGTTGGAGTAATGGTTTTGGGTTACAACTGCTCAGTAATGCCTCCTTTATAATCTTTTGGTTTTACGTTAGATCTTTTTTTTTTTTTTTTTTTTTTTTTTGAGACAGGGTTTTACTCTGTCACCCAGGCTGGAGTGCAGTGGCTCAGTCTTGGCTCATTGCAACCTCTGCCTCCCAGCCTCAGGTCATCCTTCCACTTCAGCCTCCTAAGTAGCTGGGACTATAGGTGTGTGCCACCACACCTGGCTAATTTTTGTATAGATGTGATTTCACTATGTTGTTCAGGCTGGTCTTGAACTCCTGAGATCAAGCAGTCCGCTCGCCTCAGCCTCTCAAAGTGCTGGGATTACAGGCATGAACCACTGTGCCCAGCCTATGGTAGATCTTTTCTGTGACTCAAAAATAAATAATCATTGGTACCTAGGTTGGTTGGTTTGTTTTTTTGGTAGGAAAGTTATCTGTATAACCTAAAGATAAAATGTAGTCACTAAATTACTTTCTTTAGGGCGGGCACGGTGGCTTACGTCTATAATCCTAGCACTTTGGGAGGCTGAGGCGGGTGGATCACTTGGGGTCAGGAGTTCAAGACCAGCCTGGTCAAGTTGGTGAAACCCCATCTCCACTAAAAATACAAAACATTAGCCAGGCGTGGTGGTACATGCCTGTAGCCCCAGCTACTCTGGAGGCTGAGGCATGAAAATTGCTTGAACCCAGGAGGTGGAGGTTGCAGTGAGCCGAGATTGCACCACTGCACTCCAGCCTGGGTGATAAAGTGAGACTCCATCTCAAAAAAAAAAAAAAATTACTTTCTTTATGTTTGCCTTTACTCATTTAAACAGTAGAAATTACAATGTATGGGCAATTATATAACAAGGGCTGATCCTACCACCTAGTCCCCCATTTCCTTATTGCTAAAATGACAAAGCTGAACCAAGGTCCTTTCCAGCACTGTGATTCTACCGTCTCCAAGAGCTGTTTAGTAGAGGGCATGGGTGACTGGGTGCAGTGGCTCACGCCTGTAATCCGAGCACTTTGGGAGGCTGAGGCAGGCGGATCACCTGAGGTCCATTCAAGACCAGCCTGGCCAACATGGTGAAACCCCATTTCTACTAAAAATACAAAAATTAGCCAGGCATGGTGGCGCATGCTTGTAATCCCAGCTACCCAGGAGGCTGAGGCAGGCGAATCGCTTGAACCTGGTAGGCAGAGGTTGCAGTGAGCCGAGATTGTGCCACTGCACTCCAACCTGGGCAACAGAGTGAGACTCTGTCTCAAAAAAAAAAAAAAGTTGAGGGCATGGGTAGAGTCTCTTGTGTAAGGACAGAGGCATTTGGGTACCCATCTAAGCCCACTGGAGTCTGTACGTAGAGGGCGACTGAGCCTGGCCAGAGGATCTCACATGTGTTGAGTCTTTTGCTTCCTGTCTTTTTTGGACAGCGTGGTTACTGTGGAAAGAGCTATGGCTTTGGAGCCAGACAGAACTGGTTCAGAATGCCATGCCTTGTAGCCAGTAGTTGTGTGGCTTTGGGTAACTGACTTAACCACTCTGTACTTGAGTTTCCTCGTTTGTAGAATGGGCTAATGGTGCCTATACAAATGAGACAGGGTATATCAGGTGTAACAGTGCTTGAGACATGGTGATAACTCTAGTACCCTTTTGTTTCTTTTGAAAGTGTAAAACATGATGTAGATAATCTATGAATCTCTATAGCCTCTTCTGTTTCAAGATACCATAAGCATATTTCATGCCAGAGCATCGTGCTGACCACATTTATTTGCCTTTAAGTATATTTTAACTTCTATACAGATTTTTTTTAAGGTTACCTTAAAAACTTCTTGGTCTCTGCATTTATTGGATTTTTTTAGGCCACCCACTTGCAAGTTCCTGTTTGATGGAAGAATTGCCCTTATCTGTTGTTAATTATACATTTTCCAGCCCTCGTCTTTTTTGTTGTGTGGTGTGATTGAGTTATAAATATACACTTCACAGGCAGTTACCCAGGTAGAGAAAATAGTCTCTGGCTTGTACCTAGTTTGTGGTAGAATGTGACATGACAAAGGACCCCTGCCTCCAGGTTTGCGGGCATCTGTTTAATGCTACACATTAAACTCCAAGCACATGGGTGAGTTATGGGTAGTGGGCAGTGGGGAGAGAGGCTGAAAAAAGGAACCATGCCTGCGGATGGGTAGGCATTAAAACCCACAGACTTTGGGTATAGAGCAGTATTTTTGAAGACATTCACAGAACCCAAACTAAAGCCGCTAAAATAGAGTTTGAAAGTATAGCTAGATTTAGATACTTTATACTGTTGACACAAAGTCATGAATATAAATTTTTTATAGCATGTTTATTAATTGCTTATACAAAAAAGGTAATTAATAGAAGATAGGGGTTTTTTTAAGTATATTTTTCTAAAAGAGGAAGATTGGATTTTTTTGTTTGTTTTGTTTTCTTTCTTTTTTTCTTTTTTTTGAGACAGGGTCTGGCTCTGTCATCCAGTCTGGAGTGTAGTGGTGCCATCTCGGCTCACTGCAACCTCCACCTCCCGAACTCAAGCAATCCTCCCTCCTCAGCCTCCCGAGTAGCTGGGACTACAGGTACATACCACCAAGCCTGGCTAATTTTTGTATTTTTTGTAGAGACGGGGTTTTGCCATGTTGCCCAGGCTGGTCGCGAACTCCTGACCTCTAGTGATCCACCCTCCTCAGCCTCCCAAAGTGCTGGGATTACAGGCGTGAGCCACCGCGCCTGACTGGTTTTAAAGTATTTGTTGGAATTTGTTGAAAAAGAAGCTAATAGGCCAGGCGCGGTGACTCACGCCTGTAATCCCAGCACTTTGTGAGGCTGAGGCAGGCGGATCCCTTGAGCCCAGGAGTTCGGGACCAGCCCAGACAACATGGTGAAACCCCATTTCTACTAAAAATACAAAAATCAGCCAGTCATGGTGGCACACACCTGTAATCCCAGCCACTCAAGAGGCTGAAGCATGAGGATCGCCTGAACCTGGGAAGTGTGGGCTGCAGTGAGCTACACCAGTTTGGGCACACCACTACACTCCAGTCTAGGCAACAAAGCGAAACTTGATCACAAAAAGAAAAAGTATTAGTAGTTAATAAAAAAGTATTAATAATAAGTATTAATAGGTAATAATTATTAATAGTTAATAGTTAAATATTAATAAAGTATTAATAGTTAATAAAAGTATTAATAGTTAATAGTTAATAATCAATAATTAATAATTAATAGTTAATAGTTTTTGATGATAGTTCTCAAGGTACTTTTATAAAAAATAGTTCTGCTGGGCACGGTAGCTCATGCCTATAATCCCAACAAGGCTGAGGTGGGCAGATCACAGGTCAGGAGTTCAAGACTAGCCCGGCCAACATGGTGAAACCCCGTCTCTACTAAAAATACAAAAATTAGTTGGGCATAGTGGTGCACTCCTGTAATTCCAGCTACTCAGAAGCTGAGGCAGGAGAATTGAAGCCTCGGAGCTCTAGGAGATTGCAATGAGTTGAGCTTGCACCACTGCAGTCCAGCCTGAGTGACAGAGGGAGACTCCATCTCAAAAAAAAAAAAAAAATAGTTCTCAAAGATAACTGAAAATTTCTAAAAATATGTTATAAAATTGTCCGGGCATGGTGATTCACACCTGTAATCCCAGAACTTTGTGAGGCTGAGGCAGGCGGATGACTTGAGGTCAGGAGTTCGAGACCAGCCTGGCCAATGTGGTGAAACCCCATCTCTACTAAAAATACAAAAATTAGCCAGGTGTAGTGGCACGTGCCTGTAGTCCCAGCTTCTTGGGAGGCTGAGGTAGGAGAATCGCTTGAACCTGGGTGGCGGGGGAGGAGTGGCAGCGGTTGCAGTGAGCCAAGATCGTGCCACTGCAGTCCAGCCTGGGTGATAGAGTGAGACTCTGTTTCAAATAAATGAATAAATTTAGATAGTTGTCTTCCGCAGTTAGATCATCCTGGCATTTGTTTGCAACCATGTTTCATTAAATCTTAGCCACTTGCACGTTTGTGTGAATGTATTTTAATAGAAAACAAAAAATACATACAAAGTAGAGAGTAGTATCATGAGCCACAGTGTACTTGTCACCTTGCTTCAACAATTACCAGTTCTAACTGGGCGCACTGGCTCAGGCCTGTAATCCCAGCACTTTAGAAGGCCAAGGCGGGAGCATTGCTTGAGCCTAGAAGTTTGAGACCAGCTTGGTCAACATCGGGAAACCCTATCTCTACAAAAAAATTTAAAAATTAGCTGGGAGTGGTGGCTTGTGCCTGTGGTCCCAGCTACTCGGAAGGCTGAAGTGGGCGGATCACTAGCCCAGGAAATTGAGGCTGCAGTTGCCACCACTCCAGCCTGGGTGTCTCAGACCCTGTCTCAAAATAAATAAATACATACACACGTATCAATTCTTGATCAGTTTTATTTCAACTGTACTTTTACTCTTTGCTTTGTTTACTCCCCACTAGATGATTTTGAAGCAGATTTCAGGCATTAAATTTTATCTATGTACACTGCCATAAAGATGTCTAAGATAAGGATTTTTTAAAAATGTAACTATTGTTATTATAACAAAAAATTACTAATTCCCTAATATAATTAGGCATCTGGTAATTCATATCTCAATTTATGTAAGTGATGATTTTATCTTCATGTTTAAATACAAAGTTTCTGTTCCTTTGGCATCCTTTATACTATGTGAATGCATTGTTTAGTGTGACCAACACAAGAAAGCCTTGTTTAAACATAGGCTCTTCAGCACAGCTCACTGCTTCACTGATTGCTGTTATCTTAGGATGATGGATTATTTAGATTGTGGCACAGTTGACCAGTGAACATTAGTATCTTTTAATTCTTATTGAAAGCTAAGATACCCTCACTCTTTTTTTTTTTTTTTGAGACAGAGTCTCACTCTGTCATCCAGGCTGGAGTGCAGTGTGGCACAATCTCGACTCACTGCAACCTCTGCCTCCCGGGTTCAAGTGATTCTCCTACCTTAGCCTCCCAAGTAGCTGGGATTACAGCACCCACCACCACGCCCAGCTAATTTTTGTATTTTTAATAGAGATGGGGTTTCACCATGCTGGCCAGGCCGGTCTTGAACTCTTGACCTCGTGATCTGCCTGCCTTGGCTTCCCTAAGTGCTGGGATTACAGGCGTGAGCCACCATGCCCGGTCCGATACCCTTACTCTTTACTACATAGACATTTTGGAAACCTTTTTAGGTGTGAACACTTCCTATATTACTGTAGTTTTTTTTTGGTCTTTTGTTTTTTTTTTTGAGACGGACTCTCATTCTGTCACCCAGGCGGGAGTGCATTGGCACAATCTCAGCTCATTGCCACCTCTACTTCCTGGGGTTCACGCAATTCTCCTGCCTCAGCCTTCCAGGTAGCTGGGATTACAGGCGAGTGTCACGACGCCTGGCTAATTTGTTTTGTACTTTTAGTAGAGATGGGGTTTCACCATGTTGGACAGGCTGGTCTCGAACCGCTGACCTCAAGTGATTCACCTGCCTCAGCCTCTCAAAGTGTTGGGATTACAGGTGTGAACCACCATGCCTGGACCCTATATTACTGTAGTTTTAAAGGCACCAGGACCAAGGATTGCTGTCTACTAAGCATTTGGGCACTTTTTGGTTTGGATTACTAAATTTTGTATTCTATTTAGAATTCATAGCTGTCACCTTCAAGATCTTCTTGATGTGTCTGTTTCTACAGCTGTGCTGATGGTTGTTATTAGATGGTAACTAGCTTCATTCACTTCTTTTCTCAGATCACACGCGCTGCAATGTGTGGATTCTGGATGGAGACTTGTACCACAAAGGCCTGCTGAAATTTGCAGTTTCTGCTGAATCCTTGCCAGAGACCCTCGTCATTTTTGTTGCAGACATGTCTAGACCTTGGACTGTGATGGAATCTCTGCAGAAATGGGCTAGTGTTTTACGTGAGCACATTGATAAAATGAAAATTCCACCAGAAAAAATGAGGGAGCTGGAACGGAAGTGTGAGTAAAATATAATTTTCTTAATTGGGAAATTCACTAGTCTCTTTAGATGTTTTGAATCACCTTCCTTTTCCCAATCCTAGAGGCTTCCCTTGCTTCGTGGTTTTGTTTTGTTTGCACCATTTATTTAAGAGTTCCTCTTGTAAACTTAGTAGTCAAAAGTATTCAAAGCAGTCTGTAACTCAAGTGTCACAAGTTGAAGAAAACAAATAAATATTTATTATCTTCATTGGTTTCTGTTTCAAATAAGAGTTCTTCCCTCACTCCCCAAAATGTGTTAAGTTCTGTGGATCTCTGAGCTTTTCTGTTACTCTGTGTCTGCAGAGTTAACATCAGAGGATGTGAGGGTTTGCTGTGGTCTGTGCAGCTTGAGTTCACTACCCTGGAATTCCATTAAGGCCCTATGGACCCTCATGTTGGCAGGCTTAGAGGAAGTCCTAAAAAAGACAAAGCTTTCAGCTCCTTAGTTCATTTTGGAATCCAGCAAAATATCATTTTAAGTAGAAATAGAAGGGTCTTTTTTTTTTTTTTTTTTTTGGTAGTTAACATGAAAGGTTATTTTGGACTAAGGACATCCAAGCCCTTTTGACAACAAATAACTTTCAAATTAAAGGAAGTTTGGGGTTTTTTTTTTTTTCCTTAATGTGGTTCAGAAGCTTGTTTTTCCTTTCCCTTGCTTCTGTGCAGTTACATCATCTTCTGTCCACTTGCCAGGGAAATGGGAGGGGCAGGGGCTAGAGCCATGGCAGCAGCAGCAGCAGCCGTCCTGGCCAGGGCAAGCTTGACCCAGCCTGGCATATTTCCACAGGATGACATCACCCCCTCTAGTGAATTAATGAGGGCTTCTGGAGTATGGCACTCAGGATCTTCACACTTACTGGTGGAATGGTTCAGAAATTTTGATGTGCTTTTTAAATCAAATTTCTCGCAGTGTGTTTTCTATCCTGTCCTTCATCTTGCTTCTGTCCCACGTTGGCTGAAACAATGAGTTTAACATTTCATTCTTCGGCTTGTTGTGCATGTGTATATTTCCCTAGTCACCCGCATGTGTACTACTGTGATTGTTACGCAGCTCAGCTAATGTGTCTTCAACCACTGACCTTTCTAGATAATGCGTCTTTTTCTCTGAAATAGAGCCCTTAAGGACAACTTCTCTGAATAGTTCTGAGTCTGAAGACCTGCTTTCATCCACTGCACAGACAGCTTTGTACCCAGATAAGTGGGCTAATGCACTGGCGACTTCAGTTCTCTGAAGCTGTTTTCTTAGAGTGATAACCTTGTAGAGATTTGTTAAGACAGAAAAGAGAGAGATTGAGCCAAGGATATTGTTTTTTCCCAGATAGGGAAAGCGTCTGCCCTATACTGTACCAGGTACTGGGTACTGTTCTAGGTGCTGGAGACACAGTAAATAAAATGCCTGCCCCTGGGGAGCTTAAATTTCCTTGAAACACTGAATTTATTTTGTGGTTTAGTCATTGATGGCTGTTATTTAGGATTAGATTCAACTGCATGTGACATAAAACCTGAGCTAACATAATGGCTTAAACAAGACTGAGGGCTATTCCCTCCTGTAAATGAAATCTAGACTTGTAGGTAGTTGAGGACTGGAAAGTAGCCCTGGGAAGACAGCTGGAGGACCTTGCTCCTTTGTACTTACTGCTTTGTCATTTCTAGGGTGTGGTTCTCTTCCTCCTGACAGAGCTCTAGACTTCACATCCGTGTTGCAGTCGGCAGGATGGAGGAAGAGGAATGCAGGGCTGCAGGGGCTGCTGCCTTTTAAGGAGGCTGGGATGTGTAATCTTTACTTTGGGTTGCCATGTGTTCTAAATATCAGTTCAGTTTGGTTATAAGGAGGAAGAGGAGAGAGGACACCCTAGGGCAGCTAGCAATTGCTGGAACCATGTCTCATGACTCTGGTTGGCTTTCCATTGGCCTCTCTGCTGTCACCACCCCTTCTCAGATGTTTGGAATGGTAGCCGCGTCTTTGTGTTGTATGTTGGAGGAGGCTTTGTTAGTAGTGGGTTTAGGTTACATTTTAATAAAGCACTTGGCTATCCTCTTGCCCAGAGAACTCTTCCTTTCCAGATTAATTGGACTCTAGATATTGTATGGAATGCTGTTATTCAACCTAGTTTCCAGTCCAACACCAGTCTCCAGTCTTTGATTTTGGAAAGCGGCTCCATGGCTGGCCACTCTCTTTTAGGGTTAGGTTCCCTGTGGGTTTGTATGTGTGGCTACTGTTTGGCTGCAGGGATCATCTGAGTGAGAGGGAATAGCCACCAGAAGGTGGTGCTTTTTTGTACTTCAGTCTTCTTGTTTTATATCTGTGGCTTTTCTTGTACTTATGTAGGACTATGGGGTCTTCTCAGGACTCTGGAACCAATAAATGAGGTAGGAGAGAAAAGTTGAGAGAGAAGCAGCAGCAGCAGTGAAGATACTCTTTGATCTTCTTGTACCCACTCCCATCTGATTGTAAAGGGAAGCCCCAGGTGGGCTGATGTCCCCTGCTGTGAAATACCATCTCACCATCTGGAGAGAAATTGTTAACACTGCAGTATGTATATACCCAAGAAAAAATGCACGTTTTACTATCCAACTTACATCGTCCTTCCTCTTTTTAATACTGCCTTTTCACTCATGTTACGTACATTTGCTCTGCCTTCTAAATTGCTTTCTAAAATGCTAAGTTGGCCAGGCGCAGTGGCTCAATGCCTATAACCCCAGCAGTTTGGGAAGCTGAAGTGGGCCAGTTGGTTGAGCCCAAGAGTTCGAACCTGGGCAACATGGCGAAACCTCGTCTGTACAAAAAATTAGCCAGTCATGGTGGTGCACACCTGTAGTCCCAGCTACTCAGAGGCAGACAAATTGAGTGAGCCCAGCAGGTCGAGGCTGCAGTGAGCCATGATGGTGCCACTGCCCTGCAGCCTGGGCAACAGAGCCAAGACCCTGTCTCAAAAAAAAATTAAATAAAATAAAATGCTAAGTTATTTAAAAATATGAATTTCCTACTGTTGTTGGGCAGCCACAATTAAGTCAGTCCTCTAGAGTGTGAATAATCTAACCTAGGGCTTCTGAACTATTTGCTCCTCATGGCACAGGTAAAGTACAGCAGAAAAGTTTATAGTGCACAGGTAATGGGGTGGAGGTTTGTAGAGCCAGCTGTCTGAGCTGCCTGCCTCCACCTTCACACCATAGCTTAGCTCACCTGTGAGCCTTTCTAGGCTCTGTGCTGCTCACTGTCTAGAAAGCCCTAGTTGAGTGCCTCATGAGATCTTGGGGCATTAGATCTTGCCCAGTTAAGCCATTGTATATTTTATTGATTTGAAGATTTGTTAAAAGTGCTTTTAGAGAGAAAAATGTGAGAATATTTGATTCCTTTAAAGACCCTTCAACAACCACGTTGAGTTCTTCTCTGTTTTTGTCCAAAATGGAGTAAAGGTCACTTGACTAGATTATTTATATTGACAGTGAAGTGTTTGTGTGTGTGTGTGTTTTGAGACAGAGTCTCACTGTCACCCAGCCTAGAGTGCAATGGCACGATTTTGGCTCACTGCAGCCTCCTCCTCCTGGGTTCAAGTGATTCTCCTGCCTCAGCCTCCCAAGTAGCTGGGATTACAGGTTCCTGCCACCATGCCTGGCTAATTTTTGTATTTTTAGTAGAGACAAAGTTTCACCATGTTGGCCAGGCTGGTCTTGAACTCCTGACCTCATGATCCACCCACCTCAGCCTGCCAAAGTGCTGGGATTACAGACATAAGCCACCGTGCTCAGCCTGACAGTGAAGTTATATGAATGAGCTTAATTAAAGAGATGCTGTAGAGATGAGATACCACATCTGCACTGTAGGGTTTAATCGGTTAGTTTTCAGTTTGCTCACTATGATATGAAAGACAAAGAGCTCTCAGATAATTTCAGAAGCTCATATAATAGTAACCTCAAATCTTTGTAAATAGAAACTCATGGTTTCGCCATGTTGCCCAGGCTGGTCTCGAACTCTTGGGCTCAACCAACTGGCCCACTTCAGCTTCCCAAACTGCTGGGGTTATAGGCATTGAGCCATTGCGCCTGGCCAACTTAGCATTTTAGAAAGCAATTTAGAAGGCAGAGCAAATGTACATAACATGAGTGAAAAGGCAGTATTAAAAAGAGGAAGGACGATGTAAGTTGGATAGTAAAACGTGCATTTTTTCTTGGGTGTACACATACTGCAGTGTTAACAATTTCTCTCCAGATGGTGAGATGGTATTTCACAGCAGGGAACATGTTTGAAACCTGTTCTGTGGGTAAAGAGAAGTAGGTAGGACCTTTCTCTAGGTCCACTTCAGTCCTGTTATTTTAATTTACTTAGCATGTTGGTGAGAGTAAAAGGCTTTTGTTCCTTCAGTCTAACCGGACTTAGAAGGGTAGAGCTGCCTGTTTTCTTCTCTGGCTCAAGGTAGCTTTAACTGTTGCATTTTTTGTTCTCTGGCCCAACATGAGAGTCTTGAAGTGCCCACATAAAGGTGCAGAGCTGTGGACTTTGTGGTCACTTGGCTTAACTGAGGCTCGGACCATTGTCACCTTAGTGGCCTTCCTTAGCTGGATTAGTGAACATTGTATGCCAATAAGTGGATGTTGTACCACTGACCCTTTGTTGTGTTAGGCAGGAATAGGCCATGAACACTGCACAAGTGACTTGGGATCCCAGAAGATAAGACTGAGTTCACAAGAGTGAGGATAATTAGGAATTACATCTGGTGCTGGGCAAGACCAGCCTGGTTACTTAGTGCTGACAGACTTCAGCTGTGTGGAAACAGCATGTTCTTATAAAAATTGAATTGTTTCATTAAGCCTTTTTTTTTTTTTTTTTTTTTTGAGACGGAGACTCACTGTGTCATCAGGCTGGAGTGCAGTGGTGTGATCTCAGCTCACTGCAATCTCCGACTCCCTAGTTCAAGTGAGTCTCCCGAGTAGCTGGGATTACAGGCATGCGCTACCACACCTAGCTAATTTTTGTATTTTTAGCAGAGTCGGGGTTTCACCATGTTGGCCAGGATGGAAGCTTTTTTTTTTTTTTTTTTTTTAAGATATAGTCTTACTTTGTTGCCCAGACTGGAGTATAGTGGCGCAAGAGCAATCTCCACCTCCCAGGTTTAGGCTATTCTCGTGCCTTAGCACGAGTCCACTAGTAGCTGGGACTACAGGTGCACCATCACCCCCAGCTAATTTTTGTATTTTTAGTACAGATGGGGTTTTGCCATGTTGGCCAGGCTGGTCTTGAACTCCTGACCTCAGGTGAACCACCCACCTCGGCCTCCCAAAGTGCTGGGATTACAGGCATGAGCCACTTGCCCAGTTTATTAAGCGTTTCTAATGGACTGTGATGAGTATTGTAAGTTATAGCTGTTTCTAATGGTTGGCTATGTTGAAGTAACACAGTTCAACTCTTCTGGTATTTTGAAAATGTAAGATACATAAGAAAAGTGGCTTTCTTCATGGTAAGAACTATTGAAACCTTAGAATTTTTTAAACACGTGTTTAAGGGCCAGACATGGTGGCTCAAGCCTGTAATCCCATAATCCCAGCACTTTGGAAAGCCGAGATAGCAGGATCTCTGGAGCCCAAGAGTTTGAGACCAACCTGGCAACATAGGAAGATCCCACTTCTACAAAAATTTAAAAATTAGCTGGGCGTGGTGGCACATGCCTTTAGTCCCAGCTACTTGGGAAGCTGAAGTGGGAAGATCACTTGAGCTCACAAGATGGTGGTATCTCTCCACACTGTACTTCAGCCTGGGCAACAGAGCCAGACTCTGTCTCAAAAAAAAGAAGAAAAAAAACCTGTTCAGGAGTTTGGTGCAATTAAAGATGCCCAGGGGAATGTCTTTGCTGCCCTGATGTTATAAAGCTCACACTGAATATGTCAGAATCAGCATTTTATATCACCATCCCCAAATCCTTGATTTTGCAGTTGGATGTGACTAGGAAGTTTGTCACACACAACTGCATGTGTGTTTTGTGCTTGTTACTGCCTTCTTTTCAGTGTTCTAAAGCTAACATGTATTTTTATTTATGTGCATGTAATTTCTTTTCCCTTTTTCCCCCAGTTGTGAAAGATTTTCAAGACTATATGGAACCTGAAGAAGGTTGTCAAGGTTCACCACAGAGGAGAGGACCTCTGACCTCAGGCTCCGATGAAGAAAATGTTGCCCTGCCTCTGGGTGACAATGTGCTGACTCATAACCTGGGGATCCCGGTGTTGGTGGTGTGCACGAAGGTGTGTGCCAGGGGGTTGTTGGCTTGGCTGGGTTCAGGTAGTGAACAGTCACCATCTGCAAGAAAGTTTGAGAAACTATTGAGATTTTTTTCCCAAGGGAGAGTTGGGCTTATTTGGGATTCGTTAAGGTACATTGAATATGTCAAGACAGAAAAAATTATCATGTAAATTGAAAATTTAAATGCAGGAAACATGACTAGTCAGTTTACTCATGGCCTAGGGTTAATGTCTCTGAAGCACTGTTGACTTTCAAACTTAGAACTCACAGCAGTTGGCCAGTTGCAGTGGCTCACACCTGTAATCTCAGCACTTTGGGAGGCTGAGGGGGCGGATCACGAGGTCAGGAGATGGAGACCATCCTGGCTAACAGTGAAACCCCATCTCTACTAAAAATACAAAAAATTAGCCAGGCGTGGTGGTGGGCGCCTGTAGTCCCAGCTACTTGGGAGGCCAAGGCAGGAGAATGGCGTGAACACAGGAGGCGGAGCTTGCAGTGAGCCGAGATCACGCCACCGCACTCCAGCCTGGGTGATAGAGCAACAACACTCCGTCTCAAAAAAAATAAATTAAAAAAAAAAGAACTCACAGCAGTTTTCTTAAGTCTGTTTAAATTAGTTGATGTGGTCCAAACTGATGGTGGAAAAATAGAATGATGAGGTAGGAATAGAAGTTAAGTTCAGTCATGCCAGGCATGGTGGCTCACGTAATCCCAGCATTTTGGGAGGCTCAGGTGGGTGGATCAAAATAGTCTGGCCAACATGGTGAAACCCTGTCTGTACTAAAATACAAAAATTCGCCGGGCATGGTGGCAGGCGCTTGTAAATCCCAGCTACTCGGGCTGAGGCAGGAGAATTGCTTGAGCTGGGAGGCTGAGGTTACAGTGAGCTGAGGTGGCGCCACTGCACTGCATCCTGGGCGACAGAGTGAGACTATGTCTCAAAAAAAAACTAAAAGGAAAAAAAAAACTAAGTTCAGTCATAGAGAAATAAAGTTGTATCTCTTATATGAGGAAAAACAGTAGGTTTTAAAACTTTTTTTTTTTGAGATGGAGTTTCGCTCTTATTGCCCAGGCAGAGTGCAATGGTGCCATCTCGGCTCACTGCAACTTCTGCCTTCCCAGTTCAAGTGATTCTCCTGCTTCAGCCTTCTGAGTAGCTGGGATTACGGGTGCCTGCCACCACGCCCGGCTAATTTTGTATTTTTATTAGAGATGGGGGTTTCTCCATGTTGGTCAGGCTGGTCTCAAACTCCCAACCTCAGGTGATCTGCCTGCCTTGACCTCCCAGAGTGCTGGAATTACAAGCATAAGCCACCACACCTGGCCACATTTGGGGTTTTAAAAGGACTTTATTTCCAGTCAGAGCCATCATGTTACCCAATTATAGTGTGCCATTCTCATCCTGTTCTTGAGAATGGAGCCCTGTGGAGTGGAGTGCACAACTGTGTGCACTGGGCCTGTCTCCTGATGGGAGCTTGTTTGATGTTTAGAACAAACTATTAGGTGATCAGGCCTATTACATCTTCACTCTACGGATAAAAAAAAAACTGAGGCCCAAGATGAATGAGAAAAATCTCCAGTTCTTTTTTACTCTTCTCTAATTAATGCTTGGACCCTGAGCTATGGCTTTCTTCTTTGGAGCCACAATACTTTATTTCTGAAGAATGCGGTGTTCCCATCATCAGCAGGCAATGAGGCAAAAAGGTGACTCTGTCTGTCTTCCCTGCAGTGTGATGCGGTGAGTGTCTTGGAAAAGGAGCACGATTACAGGGATGAGCATTTGGACTTTATCCAGTCACACCTGCGGAGGTTCTGCCTTCAGTGTATCCTTTGGGCGCTGTGTGGGGCCTGGGTCACAGGCTTTCTTCCAAATGGGGCATCTTCAAAGAGATAAAGCACCTCCCGAACTCAAAATAGTGTTCTGCCAGAGAGAGTTTTGTATATATCTTTTTAGTAGGTTTATGTTTTACTGTGTTAGAGTTTTAGGTTTATTAACTTGTGTCTACCTTTGATCATGCGTTTGTTTGTTTGTTTGTTTGTTTGTTTGTTTTAAGACAGTGTTTCACCACTTTGGCCAGGCTAGTCTCAAATTCCTGACCTCAAGTGATCCACCCACCTCAGTCTCCCAAAGTGCTGGGATTATAGCTGTTAGCCACTGCGCTTGGAGTATTTTTTAATTGTTTTTCTAAGACGAAGTCTGTGCTGTCACCCAGGCTGGAGTGCAGTGGTGCAATCTTAGCTCTCTGCATCCTTGTGCTCCTGGGTTGAAGCAATCCTCCTGCCTCAGCCTCTTGAGTACCTGGGACTACAGTTGTGCACCACCACATCCAGATTTTTTGTTTGTTTTGAGACAGAGCTTCACTCTTGTCATCCAGGCTGGAGTGCAATGGCATGATCTCAGCTCACTGCAACCTCCATCTCCTAGGTTCAAGTGATTCTCCTGCCTGAGCCTCCCGAGTAGCCGGGATTACAGGTATGAGCCACGACACCTGACTAATTTTTGTACTTTTAGTAGAGATGGGGTTTCACCATGTTGGCCAGGCTAGTCTCGAACTCCTGACTTCATGTGATCCACCCACCTTGGCTGCCTCAAAATGCTGGGATTACAGGCTTGAGCCACCACGCCCGGCCATCTGGATAATTTTTGTATTTTTAGTAGAGATAGGGTTTTAGCATGTTGGCCAGGCTGTTCTCGAATTCCTGACCTCAAGTGATCTGCCCGCCTCGGCCTCCCAAAGTGCTGGGATTACAGGTGTGAGCCACCACGTCCGCCCACTTTTATTAATGCTATGCATTTGATAAGCCTTTGTATTAAGAATTTAATGTGATCATTTTATCATCAAATTACTTTTATCATACTGTCTTAGAAATATTTTTTTGTTTTGAGACGGAATCTTGCTCTGTCACCCAGGCTGGAGTGCAGTGGCACGATCTCGGCTCACTGCAAGCTCCGCCTCCTGGGTTCACGCTATTCTCCTGCCTCAGCCTCCCGAGTAGCTGGGACTACAGGTGCCCGCCACCATGCCCAGCTAATTTTTTTTTTTTTTTTAGTAGAGACGGGGTTTCACTGTGTTAGCCAGGATGGTCTCGATCTCCTGACCTCGTGATCCGCCCGTCTCGGCCTCCCAGAGTGTTGGGATTACAGGCGTGAGCCACCGTGCCTGGCAGAAATATTTTTAAACTTTGCTTTTATGTAGAAAAGGTCAATTACCAAACAGGGTATTGTTTTATAGGCCACTGGTGTTTCCCATATGTTTGTGTTTTGTGCTGTGCATGATAGAGAGGTGGTAGTGTCTGCAGTCTTTTGAGTCCTGTTACTGTAAAAGGCCAATAGCAGCTGGTGCCATGGTTCCACACCCTGGGGTGGAGGTGAGAGATGAGTTCTTGCCACCTTTTTTGGGATGGCCCATTAGCCTGTTGGCACCCATCCCTCAAAAAATGGGTTTAGTGATAAATTTGGTCACATGTAGGTATCTGCCTGGGAAGGAATCTGTGTACCTTGATATTCTGAGAGTGTTTTCCTGGGCTAACCTCAGAGCCAGTACTTGACTTCTCAGGGAGTAATTTGTGGGATCAAGACAACAATTTACATGTTAAAAAATAAACTGCACAGCCCACTAGCATCAACATAGCTTTATGCTTTTGACTTGGTTCATCTGCTACTATGACCTTTTTACTTATTTATTTATTATTTTTTACCAGTTTGCAATATGCATATGTAATACTATAAGCGTTTTAGTTTTTAAAATTGTAACACTTTCTGTTACTCATGTATTGATTAAAAACTGATCAACCTATGAGTAGTACTTTGAGGTTATATGTGTTTGATTTTGTCTCCTTCTGCAGTGAATTGATTTTTCTTAAGCAGATTGATTAGATGGAGCTGCCTTGATTTACACATCAGTGAAAGAAGAGAAAAACCTCGACTTGTTGTATAAGTATATTGTTCATAAAACATACGGTTTCCACTTCACCACACCTGCCTTAGTTGTGGAAAAGGATGCCGTTTTTATGTGAGTTATTTTGAGATGATGCTTTGAAACTCTTCTTTTTACAGTACATTTGCTTTTTACATTTTACCCCTTCAAGGAAGGTGCCTTCTGTCTTTGTCTTCTATAGCCAGCTCTCTCACTGCACCTTCTCTCTCTGCTCCTTTCCGGATTATGAGGCATTTGCCTGAGGGAAGTGGGTGGTGTGGTCAGGGCCTTTCTTCATCAAGAGCAAGTTGCCAAAACCTAAGCTAGCCATTTTTGGCACTCACTGTCAACTCTGGTAAAATACTGGCTGGGGAGGGAATATAGGGAATTGTGCTTGGGGGATCCTGAATGTCTTCTGTTAAAGCGCCTGCTTTATCTGTGTGTTGGCAGGGATGATTGCAGACATCCTCTCAGCATCTCTGTCAGCACGGGCTTTGGCTATACTAAGTGCTTACTGTGTTTCTGGCGTTTCACATTTTGGGAGCCACTGGAGTTGATTGTCCTCGATAGAGACTTGGATACCTGTTTTCCCAACCTGGTGTCTTTCTCTCACTGGAGAATCATAGTGTTGCTGGATGCATAAATGTGAAGCTGTGGTCTCTGACAAGAATTGTGTTAGCAGATTGATGTTCAGGCTTCAGTATCCTCCTGACTTAAAAAACAATTACATTATTCATTCAGGAAACCTTACTCAGCACCCACTAGGTGCTCAGGTTCTCTGCAAGGGACGCAGAAATGAATGATACGTGTTCCTCACACATGGCACTGTAGAGGGGACATACACAACTGAAGAAGGGAAGGGCAGTGATGGGGTTATGGAGGAAGTATGGCAGGGAAGGTGGGAGGGTGATGCTGGAAGACAAGTGGTAGATCCCAGGCGGACTGGAAAGAATTGCAATAGGGGAAGCCAGGGAGTGCAGTCTGTGAGAGGCTGGAAATGCGAAAGCCAGGAGCTATCAGGGAACTGCGTTGCCTCCTGCATAGTCAAGGAGAGTGTCACTCAGGCTAATCATAGATGGCATACCTAACAGGCTTGGGCTGATTTTAGAGACTTGTTCAGAGCAGTCAGGCAGGTGCCAAAGGCACAAGCCCAGTGAGAGGTGTGTTTTTGGAATCACTTGGTATCCAAATCACGTGTCATATCTAGGAGCAAGGAGACCGGTTGATTTTGGGGCTGGTCTGGAATGAAGAAGCGTCTCTGAGCGTACAAAGGCTGCATGGCCCACGGCAGTATCTCAGTCATGCCCTACCCCTTTGCACATTTGGTCCTGTTGGTTACTTCTCTGTTGACTGGCAAAGTCAGCAAGGATATTGGGGTGGAGCACCCTGGCTAAGTACCCTCTTGATTATAGAGCTATGGAGTAGAAGTCAGATGGAGAATGAAAGGCCTGTGAGAACAATCAGTCAGTTGCCATCTTTCAGAGCTGCTTGAGTTCAAAAGTGTGTCATACAGCACATTTTACCATTGCTACCTTTAAGGGATTCAGGTGGGAACCCTAGGCTGTGGCTTCACATAATGGAACTTGGGTGCCATCCTACCTGTGATGTTGAGCTGCCCAGCACTGCTGTAGGAACCTCAAGGACTGTGCTCCTCTGGTTTGGGGCCTAGGATAAACACAGGCCCTGCATGCCACTTGGTTCTAGGACACATCTTCCCATGCAAGCAAAGTTAATGAACCAGTCCACAAGATAACCGTTGAAAGAATTCTTAGAGAAACAACCTGCAGGAGAGGAGTCATGACAGAGCCCAAGAAAACCATCCCATCCCGAGCTCTGCCTTCTGTGCTGCTCTCACACAGTGGGATCTCTCACGGTGGGGTTGGAACAGGACCCCACTGTGTCCTTGCTCTTCTAGGTGGAGTTGTGGGAGAGTGCTAAATGCTTTGAGTGGGGCAGCCTATGGAGTCAGATCTCGTACTGGCTCCTTAGACCTTGGGCCCGTGAACTCAGTGTGGAGCAGGACCTGCAATGTTGTTCTGATGGATTATATCCACAGTGTATTTTGGCACATCTGCCAAAAGCTACAAACAGCCCCCAACAACTACACACTATATCTTATGGGAAGGGTCCTACTGAGGAGTCCTGAATGTGATCTGAGTATGCTCTAAGGCAACCCCAGAAAAAGCAATTCAGTCCCTCTCTCTTTGCCTTTAGACCTGCAGGCTGGGACAATGAAAAGAAAATAGCTATTTTACATGAAAATTTTACAACCGTGAAGCCAGAAGATGCATATGAAGACTTTATTGTGAAACCTCCCGTGAGAAAGGTAGTCAAAGACAATTGCTTTAAGGGCTTAGGACTGGGCGCAGTGGCTCACACCTGTAATCCCAGCACTTTGGGAGGCCAAGGCGGGCAGATCACATGAGGTCAGGAGTTTGAGACAGCCTGGCCAACATGGCGAAACCCTGTCTCCACCAAAAATACAAAAATTAGCCAGGTATGGTGGCAGGCGCCTGTAATCCCAGCTACTTGGGAGGCTGAGGCATAAGAATCGCTTGAACCTGGGAGGCAGAGGTTGCAGTGAGCCCAGATTGTACCACTGCACTCCAACCCTGGCAACAGAGCGAGACTCCATATCAAAAAAAAAGAAAAGGGGTTAGGTGTTTTTTAATGCAAAAAGAAACCTATAAAGCTGGGACGTGGTGGCTCATTCCTGTAATACGAGCAGTCTGGGAGGCTGAGGCAGGAGAATTGCTTGAACCCTGGAGGCGGAGGTTGCAGTGAGCCGAGATCATGCCACTGTACTCCAGCGTGGGCGACAAGAGCAAGACTCTGTCTCAAAAACAAAACAAAACAACTATAAAGAAACAGGTTTTACACATTGTGTAGTTTGTAGGGGGTGGTGGGGAGTAGTAAGAACCAGGGCCTTTTTGTTGATTTTTTTTTTTTTTTTTGAGACGGAGTCTCGCTCTATCACCCAGGCTGGAGTGCAGTGGCTAGATCTCAGCTCACTGCAAGCTCCGCCTCCTGGGTTTACGCCATTCTTCTGCCTCAGCCTCCCAAGTAACTGGGACTACAGGCGCTCACCACCTTGCCCGGCTAGTTTTTTTTTTTTTTGTATTTTTTAGTAGAGACGGGGTTTCACCGTGTTAGCCAGGATGGTCTCGATCTCCTGACCTCATGATCCACCCGTCTCGGCCTCCCAAAGTGCTGGGATTACAGGCTTGAGCCACCGCGCCCGGCCTTGTTGATCTTTAAATGAGGTCTGGTGTTATGTAAATGGCTCAGGGCTGGTGGGCAGGAATGATGGAATGCCCACCTGGAGTTGGTGGTGTTTCCCATTAAGCCCTGCCAGTGCTGCTGTTGCCTCTGGATTACTGCTACTGGATCCCCTTATGTGATGTCCTGCAGACCCTGAGGTGTTTAGAACCTGCCAGACTTAAAAACGCCAGTTGGCTACATGCCACAGCTGGTTTTGGGAGAGGTCTGTGCCAGGCTAGAAAAATGTTACTCTGCAGTCTCAGCAGGGATCCCCCAGACCTGTGTCAAAGCCTGAGCCTCAGACTCTCCTTTCGGCATGAAGTTTGACAGTGTTTGGGAGTATTCTTGGCCTGTGGCCACACATGTGTATGTTTCTTCACAGCTGGTCCACGACAAAGAGTTGGCAGCAGAAGATGAGCAGGTGTTCCTAATGAAGCAACAGGTAAGAAGACCAGTGAGGTTAGAACAGAGGCCTTCTCATATATGAAATGCCAGTTCCTAGGGTGGGATTGGGGGTGTCTGCATGTGGGGATTCACAAAGAGCTTGCAGTGGTAGAGGGGTTGGAACCAGGTCTCATTCCCTCCTATTTCTAGGATTAGTTGGGGATGGACCACTTTCCTTAGCAGATCACCTGCCTGCCTTGCAGACTCCTACAGGAATAGTAGGATTTGTGTCTTTTAAGTGCTTTCTTTGGAAATGCCGTTTTCTGGCATAACACTTCCTATGTTGACAGTTTACCAAGTAACCTGACTACACTTCCATTATTTCTTTATTTTTATTTATTTACTTTTAATTTAAGTTCTAGGGTACATGTGCACAACGTGCAGGTTTGTTACATACGTATACGTGTGCCATGTTGGTGTGCTGCACCCATCCATGATTTCATGTAGCCTCACACAGCACTGTACATAAAGGCAGGTGATGCCCGTTTTGCAGGTTAGGAGAGTAACTTCCCCAAGCCGACGGTTTAGAATGCAAACTTCACATTTCTCTAACCCAGATTATTGTTAGATTTGTCCTAGATCCACCTATCATCTGCCCAATGGTACAGGCAGGTCAGCAGGAGGTTTTGATGGTTCTTTTTCCAACTGTTTCCTTCTTTTTCCAACCTTTTCCTTTCTGTCCCTTGCTTGCTTCCTGAGCTTCAAAACTGGTTACTTGGAGTATTTTTTTTCACCATGCACCAAACTGCTCAATTAAAATTTTTTGCATTTGTAGTATAAAACCTAGGACTTAGTTGTTGTTAATAGTGCCCTCTAGTGGAGTACTTGGAGTAAGTTTTTCTCTAGGCCTTCGTTAATGGCCAGTTTGTCCCTCTCTTTGCAGTCACTCCTTGCCAAGCAGCCAGCCACGCCCACGAGAGCTTCTGTGAGTACCTTACACTAAACAGAGGGTCAAGGCCCAGTGTTGCGGGTGTCGTCAAACTTTATACCATTATTTATGAGAGCTTATATTTGTGTGGGTTTTGTGTTTTCAGTGGGAATTTGGTTTCCCTAAAGACCCGTGACCAGAAACATAAAAGAAACTCAAGATGTTTCTGGTGAAAGAATGCAACTCTGGGAATTAGAGTGAGCTGGCTTTGTTATCTGGATGTCTTTCAGGAGAAACAGATCCAGAAAGGGCTTGAGTTGAGAGCATACTGCCAGTCCTGTACCATAGCCTATGAAAAATATCCTGCAGAAGCATGTCTCCATTTGTGGCATATGTATTTTTCGTTATTATTATGCCTGTGTGTGACCTTAGCTGCTTTTGAACTTAGGAATCTCCTGCAAGAGGACCCTCTGGCTCTCCAAGGACTCAGGGTCGGGGAGGGCCAGCCAGTGTGCCTAGCTCCTCCCCAGGCACGTCAGTAAAAAAGCCGGACCCAAACATCAAAAGTATGTATTCCTCAAAAGTATGTCTCTTTGGAGAGTAGTTTAGTTTCAGACCTGAGCCCTGCAGGGGCTGCGTGGCTGAGTCTATAAGGTGGAGACTCATGGAAGCCAGGCTATTCTCTTCCTCATTAAGGGCTGCTTTCCATTTCCCCCGTTCCAGAGGAAGAAGGTCTGTGGTAGACAGAGACCAGGGCCTGTTCCTTTGTTGGAATTGGTAGCCCATGCACCTGGCTCTGTGTGAGACCTCACTTAGGTCCTGCACATTCCTTCAGAGAGGAATGCAAAATAATAACTTTATTTTTTTAGAGACAGGGTGTCAGTCTGTCACCTAGCCTGTGGCACAGTCATGTGATCATAGCGCACTGCAGCCTCAAATTTCTGGGCTCAAGCGATCCTCCCACGTCAACTCCTGAGTAGCTGGGACTACAGGCGTGTGCCACCATGCCCAGCTAATTTTTTAAATTTTTATTGTAGGCCAGATGCAGTGCCTCATGCCTATAATCCTAGTACTTTGGGAGGCCAAGGTGGGAGGATCGCTTGAGCTCAAGAGTTGGAGACCAGCCTGGGCCAAATAGTGAGACCTCGCGTCTACAGAAAATTTCAAAATCAGCTGGGCATGATTGTGCTTGCCTCTAGTCCCAGCTACTCAAGTGGATGAAGCCGCAGGATTGCTTGAGCCCAGGGCATTGAGGCTGCAGTGAGCTGTGATTATGCCACCGCACTCCAGCCAGGGTGACAGAGTGAGACTCTTTAAAAAAAAAAAAAAAAGGCCGGGTGTGGTGACTCACGCCTGTAATCGTGTAATCTCAGCACTTTGGTAGGCTGAGGCGGGCAGATCACTTGAGGTCAGGAGTTTGAGACCAGCCTGGCCAACGTGGTGAAACCTTCTCTCTACTAAAAATACACAAAGGAGCCAGGTGTGATGGTGGGTACCTGTAATCCTAGCTACCTGGGAGGTAGAGGCAGGAGAATGGCTTGAACCCAGGAGGGTGAGGTTGCAGTGAGCCAAGATTGTGCCACTGCACTCTAGCCTGGGCAACAGAGCAAGACTCCATCCCAAAAAAACACAAAAAAATTTTTTGTAAAGGTGGGGGTCTCACTTATATTGCCGAGGCTGGTCTCAAGCTCCTAGCCTCAAGCAGTCCTACCCGCTTGGTCTCCCCAAATGATGGGATTACAGGCGTGAGCCACCACGCCTGGCTGAGGGAGTCACTTTAAAGTGTGTATTTTGAATCCTTAGCCTTGTTTCTCATGTTTATATTATTAGTATTTATGAATTGTGGGGATTTTTTCCTCCTTCACTTCTCTTGTCAAGCTCAGCTACTTTTCAGATTAAGTAGCTTTTATCCCAGTAACTTAGTGATACTCAGAGATACTGCCTGCAATGAAACCATTAAAAAACAGTTTTATTTAATGCTTGCATGTTTGATGGGTGTGTTCTATTCAGGATGTGAGCTTTTCACAGCAGGTTTGGAATGTTAAGTGCTCATGCGCCTTTGAAAAACACTGTCTCATGGACGGGGAGGTGGAGTGGAGCACAGGTTATCTATTCTGCCCCCAAACAAGTGGGAAATGTAAACATGGTTCCACTTAGTAATCATGCTTAGTAGCCTCAGCGGTAGCAGTGTAAAGGCATCATAGCAAATGAATGTTATCAATATCCTAGGAAGCTGATAGCCACAAATGGCTAATGCCAAGCTGAGAACTAGGATGTTTAATTTTGTTTAAGTCTTCCAGTTTATATGATGCTTTTTTTTCCCTTTAATTTTCCTTAGATAATGCTGCAAGTGAAGGGGTGTTGGCCAGCTTCTTCAACAGTCTGTTAAGTAAAAAGACAGGCTCTCCTGGAAGTCCTGGTGCTGGTGGGGTGCAGAGCACAGCCAAGAAGTCAGGTACAGAAGTGCCCTGGAGACCTGTGACTCTTGTGGTTGAGCAGTTTTGCAAGGATGGAGAGGCAGACACCTGCCCTGCCGACCCTGCAGTGTCCTGAATAGCCAAGCAAGGAAGCAGGTCTTCACTTCCTACTGAGCAGTGTGCCATGCTTTCAGTGGGATTGCTGTACTA
Source organism: Chlorocebus sabaeus (assembly GCF_047675955.1). Taxonomy (NCBI): domain Eukaryota; kingdom Metazoa; phylum Chordata; class Mammalia; order Primates; family Cercopithecidae; genus Chlorocebus; species Chlorocebus sabaeus. Next base: position 63,645,744 of record NC_132908.1, on the reverse strand, counting down.
CCATGCAGGTTTCCTTGGCACATTGAGAGTGGGATTTGTGTGCATTAGGGTTCTTGGGAACTGGGTGTTGAGTGAGTTGAGATACAGCCTAAATTACATATGTGGCCGTGTTGTAGAACCTCTTCAGTAGAAGTCATGGTCCATGGAGGGTGTACCAGTGACTTTTTTTTTTTTTTTTTCTTTTTCCAAGATAGAGTTTTGCTCTTGTTGCCCAGGCTGGAGTGCAATGGCACGATCTCACCTCACTGCAACCTCCGCCTCCCAGGTTCAAGCGATTTTCCTGCCTCAGCCTCCCAAGTAGCTGGGATTACAGGCGCCCTGCCACCACGCCCAGCTAATTTTTTGTATTTTTAGTAGATATGTGGTTTCATCATGTTGGCCAGGCTGGTCTTGAACTCTTGACCTCAGGTGATCCCTCCACCTCAGCCTCCCAAAGTGCTGGGATTACAGGTGTGAGCCACCGCCCCTGGCTGACAATTTTTGTTTTGTTTTGTTTTAATAGAGACGGAGTCTTGCTGTGTCACCCAGGCTAAAGTGCAATGGCGTGATCTCAACTCACTGCCAACCTCTGCCACCTGGGTTCAAGCAATTTTCTTGCCTCAGCCTCCCAAGTAGCTAGGACTACAGGCACGCGCCACCACATCTGGCTAATTTTTTTGTATTTTTAGTAGAGATGGTGTTTCACTGTGTTGGCCAGGCCGTTCTCGAACTCCTGACCTCAGATGATCCGCCTGCCTTGGCCTCCCAAAGTGCTGGGATTAGAGACGTGAGCCACGGCACCTCAGGTGATCCGCCTACCTTGGCCTCCCAAAGTGCTGGGATTAGAGACGTGGGCACACGGCACTTTTAATTTTTTTAAATTATACTAAAGCCTTAGTTGTTCTGAACCAGTGATGTTTTATTTGTTCTTTTTTTTTTTTTTTTTTTTTTCTGTGACACTTTGTAAGGATTTTGGTTTACTCCACTGCCCCCAGTTTTTCTGTGAACTAGAACCTGTGAACCCTCACTGTCTCACTGCAGAGTCAGGGCCTCCTCCTCCTCCCTGAAGCTCCCCACTTATCACATACACACCTCTGTGGCAGCCACCACCTGTCCTTCTGTGTAGGCAGGTAGGGCAGGTGTATGTCTTGGAGATCTCTGAAACAAAACAAAACATGTTCCTTGGGAATTACACATTTTCCCAGGAAGCTGCAGGACATTTTTTTTTTGGATTGGAGTCTTGCTCTGTCGCCCAGGCTGGAGTGCAGTGGCATGATCTCGGCTCACTGCAGCCTCTGCTTTCTGGGTTCGAGCAGTTCTCCTGTCTTAGCCTCCCGGGTAGCTGGGGTTACAGGCGCCCGCCACCATGCCCGGCTAATTTTTTTCTATTTTTAATAGAGATGGGGTTTCACCATATTGGCCAGGCTGGTCTTGAACTTCTGACCTTGTGATCCCCTGCCTCAGCCTCCCAAAGTGCTGGGATGACAGGCGTGAGCCACCGCGCCCGGCATGCTGGAGGACATTTTAAGGGGTCTTTGCTTTCCATTTTCCACTGGCTATAAGGTATGTTTATACAGTGTTTCCCTAATTGATGTCTTCAGGGCAGAGGAGACCCTCAGGAAATCACTCCATCCTTGGGGGATCCTGGGCCTTCAGTGGCTTCCACATTCTAAGAAACTCAGAGTCCGGTCTAGTGACCCAGACTCTGGGCTGGTAGTATTCCCTACTGGGAAATAGGTGTCTATTTCTAGGCCCGTTAGTTTCTGACAGCAGAAAAACACAAGTACAGACTTGATGCAGGATTGAATTATCTGGCTATAGTCTTATATTCTTATTGAAACAATGTGCCGGGCGCGGTGGCTCAAGCCTGTAATCCCAGCACTTTGGGAGGCCGAGACGGGCGGATCACGAGGTCAGGAGATCGAGACCATCCTGGCTAACACGGTGAAACCCCGTCTCTACTAAAAAAAAAATACAAAAAAAAAAAAACTAGCCGGGCGTGGTGGCGGCGCCTGTAGTCCCAGCTACTCGGGAGGCTGAGGCAGGAGAATGGCGTAAACCCGGGAGGCGGAGCTTGCAGTGAGCTGAGATCCAGCCACTGCACTCCACCCTGGGCGACAGAGCCAGACTCCGTCTCAAAAAAAAAAAAAAAAAGAAACAATGTTTTCAGGCTATCCATGTGAGTCAGTCTAGAATGTTATAATTGTAAACAAAACCTAAACACCTATCTGGGGCGAAGAAAATAGTTTCCACCATTGCTGAAATTCAGATACTACCTCTAGGAAAGTGGTGGTGAGAGTGCACAGGAGTCAGGGTTGGGTGGTGAGAAGGTTTTCAGAAAGGTTCTTGTATTTGGCACAAAGGCACCCCCCGGCAGAGAGCAGTTAGGTCACCCCCTTGGAGTTGGAGGAAGCACTGGCCTGTGACTTTTGGGATTAAGATGTGCCGAGTTGGGATCTCCTCTCCACAGCAGTGGAAAAAGGCTTTCCTCATTCTTACTGAGATTACTGTCATCAAGTGATTATAGAAGGCTGTATAATTTTAAACGCTCCTTTAAAAAAAATTGTTTCCTCTTCTCACATCATTACTTTGCTTTTTTGCTTTTTTTCAGGACAAAAGACTGTGTTGTCAAACGTTCAGGAAGAACTGGATAGAATGACTCGAAAGCCAGACTCTATGGTAACAAACTCTTCAACAGAAAATGAAGCCTGAACCTCCTTAAAAAGTGCATATGTCGAATGACCAAATAACTATGTATATTGATCTGCTAAGACCAGGATTTTTCTGATATGGCACATGCTATCAGTTTTTTGGGGCAGGGGAGATGAACTTAAAAAAAAAAAAACAAAAAACTTCATTGGCTTGTCCGAGTATGAAATGCACATTTAGGAAGGTTACATGTCAGACCCTTTGTTAAGGATAACCCTTGGACTCTCGGGCATGTGGCTCTTTTGTGGGAGGCAAGCACGTCTGGGCTTCTTGTGGAGGGGAAGGTAGAGTGAAAGAAGGAGGGCCCGCTTTCTATCAGGGTGGAACAAATGAGACCAAGAAATCATTGGTAAGATGATGGTTAGTCTGACCAGTTTCATGTTAGCAAATTCACTTGTTCTTGGGAAGCAGATTAAGTGGCAGAAAGTCCAGGAAAGAAAGACCAGAAGGAGTAATGAGAGAAGTGATGGTGGGGAAGCTGAATGTTGAGGGAGGTGGAGGAAGGAGGAGATGAGCAGTGTCAGTAAATACTGTGCATTCAGTAGAAGTTGAAGAATCATTGTTAGAAGCATTTCCAAACAAAACACTAAGCAAAATGGGAATTAGGCTTATTTCGAATGCATCTTTAACTTATGAAAGATGTACTAATTGTGGGGGTGCCTGAGTCAGGCGGAGCTGACCCAGGGGTGGGAACGATGGCAGCTGCCCGGGACCCATGTGCTTGGCTCAGGCTATGTCCTCATGAGAGGTGCTGGGCTCCATGGATATGTGTTGTGGGGCAGACAGTCACTGTGGGATGTCTTCAAAGTCAGCAGTTACAGAATTAGTTTACTTTGAATTTTGTTGTCTAAATAGCTCCTGCTTTGTTTTTTAAATTAAATTTTTTGTTTTTACTACCACAGGCTGGCCAAACTAACAGAAAATGGGTGATCAACCTCTGGTTTTACCATAATGCAATGTGCCACAGAAAGTTTGGGGGAGGTTTTTAATGTAATTGCACTCTGGTTAATTGGCTCGTACCAAGTCCTGCCTTATGATTTGTGGAAAGCTTCAAGGAGTTCCACTGATGCAAAAGGGTCTTTTCCTAGCTTCCCGGTCTGATCAGTGCTATCAGATGGACAGATAAGCGCGAATGTTTTATACCGAAAATGGAAATGATACATTTCTCTTGTTATGTGTTTTCATAAAATGTAGCATTTTTTTTTCTTATGGAAAAAAGAGTTTCAGGTGTCTCCCCACCTAGGGCAAATTCATGCACATTGTCATGTCATACCACCATTCTGGAAACGATTTCTGTGGATTTGAAATTGCACTTTTAATTTTATATATGACAGCATTTAAATGCAAACACTACCATGAATTTCATGTATAAAATGTTGTCAAACCAAGGGAAAAAAACCACAGTTCACCATGTGGAGTTTACTTTTTTTATATGAATGTTTGTTGTACTGTGTCTAAGCATAACTTCCCTAATGTCATTACTTTTACATACCAGATTTGACTGACCACTAATGTAGTACTGGTGATAACTTAATATCCTATGTTGTGTCAAGACTCTTTTAAGACTTTCTTGAATTGCTTGCGTAAAGGTCTGAACACTGTTAAAGAGAAAGCTAAGTATCAACTTGCCTTTCAGATAGAAACGTTTCTTGTGCCAGTTTTATTGTTGAAATATACTATTTTTTTCCTTTTTTAATTCAGTTTTTTAAAAAAACAAATGTATTGTGGCTTCCGATTACCAGGTTGTCTAGGTAATGACAGTAAACTGACTGTAGAATGATTATTGTGGTATAGTGACCAATAGATGCCAAACAGCTTGTGGCCGCACTAAAGGTGGGGTCGCTTAGTCCCTGGGAGTAAAATGAGTGACCTCAGAAACAAGAATTCCTGGAAAGGCACATGCCGAAGAGGGATATGGTATAATTTTAAATCTTAATGCAAAATTTTAATTTGTCTTTTTTTTTCTATCATTTGAACTGATAAGCACTTTTTGTGTCAATATAAAATATACTACAACTGATGAAATGCTAAGACATGTCTTGTGAAGGAAGGTTTCTTGGAGACCACTTTTATTTACACGTGACAAGTAGATGCTCCTAGTATCAGAAGAAGCTGATACGTAGTGTCATGTGCTCAGTGGTTGCCAAAGTCTACCAACTTTGGGGAGCTGCAGGGTTCTTTTTGGGAGGTGGGAGGAAGGGAGATGAGTTTTGTTATTTTGGGGTTTTCAAGCATTGGAACCAAAGGCCAAATAATAAACAGCCTTTAGTTTTTAAAGTAAAATTCATTTTATTTGCAGAGTACACTTGTATGGTAGACTGTTAAAGACAATTTTATGACTATTATGACTATTTATGCACATTATAATGGTTACATCTGCTGTTTGTCTTTAAAATAAAAAAAAAAATCAAAGAAAAGCCCAACTTTGAATACGTGGCTGAGATAACGGCCAGGAATTGGTCTTTCCTAAAAATGCAATAGATATGCTGCTAGATTGTTATTTTGTTTGCACTTTTTTTGATTGGCATTTTAAAATCGATAAACTGAAGACATTGTCGTGTTTTATTAATTTAACAAAGTTGAAAGTGACTGCTCTGTACATCATGACCTTAACAATGTTAATGCTGTAAGTGAAAGTTCACTGTTGTCTGTATACTAAATTTATTGGTGTTTCTAACTTAAGACTGCAGATTATCCCCCACCAGCCTTAGTCCAGGGGTGTGGCTCTGTCCGGGTGCAGTATGCAGTCATGTGGAACCTTGCTTTCTAGTCCTGGGAAAAAAAGAAGATGTCTCTAATTACTGGCTTCAATAAACACGAATCCAGACTGCTTACAATTTTTGGTGGCTTTCTTTATGGTAAATCATCCCACTGGAGATACATTGAATTGTCTGCCAATCATATGGGGTATCTGATCACGGAACTAAAAATGTTTACCTCTCTCACTTGAAATTGTCAGAAATTCTGGAAAGAATAACATTGTAAAGCCATATTTATTTTATCCTATTTTTTAGAGGTGGGGGTTGTCAAGGCTGGTCTTGAACTCCTGGCCTCCAATGGCTCTCCCGCCTTGACCTCCCAAAGTGCTGGAGTTACAGGTGTGAGCCACCAAACCCAGCCTGGTTTTTTTGGTTTTTAAAAATTACAACCATCCTCGTGAGTATAAAGGTGGTAGGTATCTCAGTGACTAACAGCGTTAAGGAGCATCTTTTGATGTGTGTATTGGCCATTTATGTATCTTTGGAGAAATGTCTGTTCAGATTCTTTGGTCATTTTAAAATTAGGTTATTTGCCTTTTGTGTTTTTTGTGTTTGTTTTTGAGACAGGGTCTTTCTTGCTTTGTGGCCCAGGCTGGAGTGCAGTGGTTTGGTTACAGCTTATTGTAGCCTTGACCTCCCAGACTCAAGTAATCTTCCTACCTCAGCCTCCCAAAGTGCTGGGATTACAGACATGAGCCACTGTACCCAGCCTATTTGACTTTTTATCACTGGGTTGTAAGAGTTCTTTATCTATTCTGGATACTACACTCTTAACAGATATAACTCAGTCCTTTTGATATGCTCCCATTCATCTCTGAGCATTTTCTTACTTTCTGGCACAAAAAGGTGTTCCAGGCTCACCTTGCATTTTCCCTGACTTTGACCTGGAATCAGCCATTTTTCCAAGGAGTCCTGGTTCCTAGTTTCTTTTTTTTCTTTTTCTTTTTTTTTTTGAGACAGAGTCTCGCTCTGTTGCCCAGGCTGGAGTGCAGTGGCACAATCTCAGCTCACTGTAACCTCCACCTCCCGAATTCAAGTGATTCTCCTGCTTCAGCCTCCCGAGTAGCCAGGATTACAGGTATGCGCCACCATGCCTGGCTAAGTTTTACATTTTTAGTAGAGATAGGTTTCACCATGTTGGCCAGGCTGGTCTCAAACTCCGACCTCAGGTGATCCACCCTCAGCCTCCCCAAGTGCTAGGATTACCGGTGTGAGCCATCATGCCCGGCTTAGAGCCCTGGTTTCTTTTAGTAGGAGATTGGTTTTTGGAAACCAAGATCTGGACGATAGGCATACTTAATTTTACTGAGTGTTACTACGTGTAGGCCTTTTGGTGGACACACCATATCTACTTTTTCACTTAACATTGCCTGTAAATTGGTTTGTATTAGTTCTTGGAGATGTTTATTCTTGTTTATGGCTACATCGTATTCAATTGTGTAATGTACCTTGTTTATTCATCCGGTCTCTTGTAGATGGGCATTTAGGATGTTTGCAGTCTTGTATTACTACATCTAATGCTGCAGTGAGTAACCTGCATATCTTGTGTTTTATTTTGGAGATGTGGCTTCAGGGTAAATTCCTAGCAGTGGACCTACCTACTCAAAAGGTAAATGCGCATCTGTGGTTGTTAGATATCAAAATTCCTTCCATAGAGGTCACACCAATCTGCCTGCCTGTCAGCACTTGTACAGATTATTAATTCATTGTTATATTTTGTCTTAAAATTAAGTTAGGAAGTTTGGTTAATAAATGTGTTGGGGATTATTTTATTTGATGATATGGGCATTAACATTGTAATAGCAAATGCTTACATTGGAGATTGCTGTATACCAGTCACAATTTTATTTTATTTTTGAGATGCAGTCTTGCTCTATCGCCCAGGCTGGAGTGCAGTGGCACAATCTTGGCTCACTGTAACCTCCACCTCCTGGGTTCAAGTGATTCTCCCGCCTCAGCCTCCCAAGTAGCTGGGACTAAAGGTGCGCACCACTACGCCCGGTTAATTTTTGTATTTTTAGTAGAGACAGAGTTTCACTATATTGGCCAGACTGGTCTCGAACTCCTGACCTCAGGTGATCCGCCCACCTCAGCCTCCCAGAGTGCTAGGATTACAGGTGTGAACCATGGCACCCAGCCACCAGTCACTCTTCTAGGTGGTTTATACAAACTGATTTAAACTTCACAACTCTGCTGATATCCGTCTTAGTTTCCAGATGAGGAAATTAAGACATGGATAAGTAAGTAGCTGCTAAGGTCTCAGAATTTGAACGCAGGCAGTCTAGCTTCTGAGTTTGAACTAATCATGGTGGTATGCTGATACTCTGTGCTCATTTAAAGCAATTGGGGGCCCATGCGTGGTGGCTCACATCTGTAATCCCAGCACTTTGGGAAGCTGAAGTGGGCGGATCACAAGGTCAGGAGTTTGAGACCAGCCTGGCCAACATGGTGAAACCCCGTCTCTACTAAAAATACAAAAATTAGCCAGGCATGGTGGCCATGCCTGTAGTCCCAGTTACTCGGAAGGCTGAGACAGGAGAATCACTTGATCCTGGGAGACAGAGATTGCAGCGAGCCAAGATCGTGCCACTGTACTCCAGCCTGGGTGACAGAGTGAGACTGTGTCTCAAAAAAATAATAAAGCAGATGGGGAAAATGTATCAATCGAGAGTGTTTTCATCTGTGGTCATAAGCAGCTGTGTGCTACTATTCAACCTTTTCCTCCTGTGGTAATGAATGGAAGAGTCACTCTTGCTAGGTGGAGAGAAATGGCAGAGAGAGAAAGTACCCAATATCCTCTACAAAGGGAGAAGGGACTGCAGTCGCAGGTGTCTTGCTGGGAAACGCAAGTTGAGGTGTCTTCCACTCATATCTTGGAATTTACTTTCTCTTAAGGTATGAAGAGCTTTAGGTGTTGCCTGCGGCAGGTGCCCTTGGCAGGCCCTGAGACAGACTTTCACCAGTGCAAATGTTCCTAGGTGTGCCTGTGAGGCTGGCAGGCTGGCCTGCCTGTAGACCTGCCTTAGGGGCCCTCACACACACCACTAACCTCTCTGGAATTCTCTTCTGCCACCTCATAACCTGTGGAGGGAGGCAGTTGGAGTGTTGGGGAGGGCATGGGCACTAATGGATTCCAGTCCTAGTTCATTCTGTGGTGACGTTTGAATCAAGCAAGTGCAGTTCAAATGGATGAGAAATTGATCAAGAAGCAAAACAGGAAAACAACCCAAACTGGGGAGCTTCACCCCTCTTAGGCCTCCTTTTCCCATCTTTGTAAAGTAGGGATAAAATTTCTTTCTAGTCATTGTGGACATTAGAGGAGGTACACATGTGCCTGGCATGTGGCAGGTCTTCGGTGTGATTGACGACCCTGAAAACATCTCTAGGATGTCATCTCTAACACTGATCCAGCAACCTCATTCTTGGCTCCTACCCTTTTTGGTTGTGGCATTTCAGTTTGTAGTATAAATATCATCTCTAAAGAGAACAGAGCGTAGAGGCATGGATATCCTGTGATCGTTCACTGTGGTGGTCCCTGGTGCAGCTCCTACAGGATGCCACAACAGAGTCCTGGGTTCTGAGATATTTAGTATTGTATTCCTTACCCTGCAAGGCTTGCAGATAGCTGAAAGGATGCCAAGTGCTGTCTTGATGCTGTCTGTGATTGACAAGGGAGAGATCGTGTGTTCTGACCAGGAGGCAGAAGTGACAGGTTAGTAGCAGTGGTGGTGAGGGCCCAAGGAAGGAAGCAGCTGAAACTCCCACTGGAGATGAACAGCACACCCTGCTGGCTCACGGAAGTGTCTCCCTGGGCTTGATGCTGAGGGACTCTCAGCCTGAAAGGAGAGGAGACAGCAGGGGTTTGAGGCCAGGAATTGGGGGTGGATTCTGTGTGGGTCAAGAAGTCCTTTCCCCAACCTTGGGCAGTATTTCAGATGGTACAAGCCTAGCTTTTCAAATGTTTCTAACCTTGTTACGAAATTACTATGTGAAAATTTGGCTGGCGCAGTGGCTTACGCCTGTAATCCCAGCACTTTGGGAGGCCAAGGTGGGTGGATCACCTGAGGTCAGGAGTTCAGGTCCAGCCTGGCCAACGTGGTAAAACCCTGTCTCTACTAAAAACACAAAAATTACCTGGGCGTGGTGGTGAGTGCCTATAATCCCAGCTGCTGGGGAGGCTGAGGCAGGAGAATCACTTGAGCTCGGGAGGTGGAGGTTGTAGTGAGCCGAGATTGTGCCACTGCACTCCAGCCTGAGTTATGGAGTGGGACTCTGTCTCACCAAAAAAAAAAAAAAAAAAAACAACTTCCTGGCCGGGCATAGTGGCTCAAGCCTGTAATCCTAGCACTTTGGGAGGCCAATGGGGGTGGATTGCCTGAGGTCAAGAGTTCAAGACCAGCTTCGCCAACATGATGAAACCCCATCTCTACTAAAAATACAAAATATTGGCTAGGCGTGGTGGTTCACGCCTGTAATCCCAGCACTTTGGGAGGCCGAAGTGGGCGGATCACAAGGTCGTCAGGAGTTGGAGACCAGCCTGACCAACATGGTGAAACTCTGTCTCTACTAAAAATACAAAAATTAGCCGGTCGTGGTGACGCGCACCTGTAATCCCAGCTACTCAGGAGGCTGAGGCAGGAGAATCGCTTGAACCCGGGAGGCGGAGGTGCAGTGAGCCAAGATCGAGCCACTGCACTCCAGCCTGGGCAATAAGAGTGAAACTTCGTCTCAAGAAAAAATAAATACATTCCTATATAAAAATTCATTTAATGACAATATTAAGATATTTTCATGTGTAATGTTCTGTAACAAACTTATTTCTTGCGTAGAACTGAATTAATTGACATTCCTAAGTGATCATCGAGCTCCTCCATCCTCCCTGCCCTGCCTCCCCACAAATCTCACACAAGCAGGATCTTTAAAGAACTATTTAAAGTTCTGCTAGAAAAAGCAAACCCAATGTGAAGCATTTAAGTTTTTGTTTTGGGAAGAGTTCAACAATTTATGTGCCTTTTTAAGGCAATAATTTATTTTAAAGAGTGGGGGTGCAGCTTGTGGCCTGTTAACATCTGCCCTTGATATTTAAAATATTTGGCACAGTTTGTGAATCTGTTTTTTACCTATTCAAATCTAACAAATGCTAGCCTGGAATTCAACTTTGGTGTATATAGGAAACAACACTGTCACTGTTCAAGCTTTGTATATAGAAAATATGTGGGTGTCGAGAAGGTGTATTTTATTTATTTATGTTGAGACTGTCTTGCTCTGCCACCCAGGCTGGGGTGCAGCGGTGCAGTCGTGGCTGACTGCAGCCTTAACCTGGGCTCAAGTGATCCTTCCACCTTACCTCCCAAGTAACTGGGACTACAGGTGCATGTCACCATGCCTGGCTAATTTTTGTATTTTTTGTAGAGATGAGGTTCACCATGTTGTCCAGGGTGGTCCGAAATTCCTGAACTCCAGCGATTCACCTGTCTGGGCCTCCCAAAATGTTGGGATTACAGGCATGAGCCACTGCGCCTGGCCCAGTACCTTACTGTTAACTATAGACATCCTACTATGTGATAGAATACCAGAACTTACTACTCCTATCTAATTGTCACTATGCTCATCAACCAGCCTTCCTCATCCTTTCTTCCCCGATCCGTTTCCCAGTCTGGTAACCACTGCATTAGACAGATTTTGGTTTTGATTTGTTTTATGGGTGACTGGTAGGTCTGACACGTCTTTGACTGTGGGCATCCTCCAGGTCCCACAACGCCCTTTGAGAACATTCACATGCCGGGTTTTTGAGGCTTGGTAAAGGTCCATGTTTCTATGAGCCTTGGAATTTGGACTCTGGTGATAGTACCTTTCATCCTCTGTTTTATCTCTCCTGCCCCACCTTCTCTTCCCCCTCACAATCCCTGCCCCAGAGGAAATAATCACTTGTGAATTGGTGAATTGGTGAATTTGTCATAACTAGGACAATGCTGGGAGTTTTTGCTCCCTAGGAGCAGGTTTCTCCCTGATGCCCATGGATAGATAGTACAGTCCTAGTCACAAAGGGGAGTTCAGCAAACATCGCCTGCTGCTGGTGCTGAGTCCTCATGGGAATCATCACCAAGAACAGCTTCAAACCGGCCACTCTGCCAGATGGCTGTCCTCACACTTGGAACCGTAAATATTTCTGGCATTGAGCCGAATCAGAACTGCTCTGACATAAAAGAAAACCTGTAACCTATAGCCCCAGGCCCGACACCTGGGCTGTCTCAGCTGGGAACTTGTTTCAGGTCGACTTGGGTTTGAGTCGTGGCCCCAGAACTTCACAGTTGTGTAGTCATGGAGAAGTCAGCTAACCTCCGTGAATCTCAGCATCCAGTGAGCAGATTCTCACCTCCCTCAGAGGGATGCTGGATGTGTGCCTAGCACAGTGCCTAGCTTGCAGACAGTGTCCCTAAACAGAATCAGCCCTGAATAAATTGTGTGACAAGCCTCAGTTCTTGAAAAGGCTTTAGAGACCAGGCATGTGGCTTATGCCTATAATAGCAGCACTTTGAGAGGCTGAGGCTGGAGGATCACTTGGGCCCAGGAGTTTGAGACCAGCCTGGGCAGCACAGTAAGACTCTGTCTCTACAAAAAAATATAAATAAATAATGAGTCAGGCATGGTGGCACATGCCTGTGGTCCCAGCTACCCCGGAGGCTGAGGTGCTGAGAATTGCTTGAGCCCAGGCCAAGGCTGCAGTGAGCCACTGCACTCCAGCCTGGGTGACAGTGAGACCTTGACTCAAAAAAAAAAAAAAAAAAGGCCGGGCACAGTGACTCATGCCTGTAATCCCAGCACTTTGGGAGGCCAAGGCAGGTGGATCACCTGAGGTCAGGAATTCGAGACTAGCCTGGCCAATGTGGTGAAATTCTGTCTACTAAAAATACAAAAATTAGCTGCGTGTGGTGGCAGGCGCCTGTTATCCCAGCTCCTCGGGAGGCTGAGGCAGGAGAATTGCTCGAACCCGGGAGGCAGAGGTTGCAGTGAGCCGAGATTGCACCATTGCACTCCAGCCTGGGTGAAAAGAGCAAAAACTCCATCTCAAAAAAAAAAGAAAAGGCCTTAGAAATTACTTGCCAAGGTTACACAAAGTCAGGAACAGAGTTGGGAATAAGAAATGAAGTATTGCTGCTGTCTTGCGGCCTTCCTCTACCCCGTCTGCATACCTTTCCCTAGCTAGTCAGCTGGTAGCCCAGGCAGTGCTAAACACCAGGTCTTAAATCTGAAGAAATAAATTGCTAGTTGAGACTGAGCAAGAGAGCTATTTTAGGGCAGACAAGCTTTCAGCACACCATAAATTCCATCACCTGGCAACTGCCTGATTTCTTGGGCAAGGCAGCTTTCTGCCATCTGCATGTGTGGGCATCCAAACACGTGTTTGAGGTATGTGGCCTCTTGGAGCCTCCTCCCTGCTTCTGCTCAGTAACCATAGCCATCTTCCAGGGAACTGTGGGGATGGGTTGGTGACACTCAAAATGCAAGTGACGGGAGGTGAACAAGGTAGGCCCTCCCCCTACCGGGCTGGTATTCTGGGAACAACAGACAAGTTAACTGATGTCTTGAATGCCACAGTCAGCTTTTCTTTGCTCAAAGTAAAAACCAAAATCTTTGTCAACCTCTTCTCCCCCAACAATTAAGCCCTCAAGCCTTTAGGTGGGCAGAGCATGGCAGGTGGAGTGGGGAATTGTGGAGACCCAAAGGAGGGTTTGGAACCTGAGCAGGGTGGAGAGTGTCCGTCCCCATGAGTAGGAATGGATGAATGGCCTGGCATAGAGTATTAACCCAAGCAGGGTGGAGAGGGTATACTTATTTGGGGATGGGGCAGGGATGCAGAGAGTCAGTGACTGACTGAGAGCAAACCCATGGGTAGCCTCCCCTAGTGGAGAGGAGAGGGTGTCTACAAAGAGTAGAGCAGGCATGGGGTGTCTGAGTGGGGTGGCCTAGGGCAGGGTCATGTGGTAAGGAGGGTATCTGTGCACGGATGGAGGTGATGGAAGAGGGGCTGCATACAGGCATTGGTCAAATAAGTTAAATGTATATGGCCTTATATTGGAGTTGGAGGCATCAGTGTGAACGCATGGTTTGGGTGTCTTTTTTTTTTTTTTTTTTTAAGGCAGGGTCTCACTCTGTTGCCCAGGCTGGAGTGTAGTGGCATGATCACAGCTCACCACAACCTCTGCCTCCCAGGCTCAAGCAGTCCTTCTGCCTCAACCTTCTGAGTAGCCAGGACTACAGGTGTGCACCACCACACCCAGCTAATTTTTGTGTCTTTTTGTAGAGATGGGTTTTTGCCATGTTGTTCAGACTGGTCTTAAACTCCCAGGCTCACACAATCCTGCCTCCTTGGCCTCCCAAAGTGTTAGGATTACAGGTGTGAGCCACCATGCCCAGCCCGTGGTCTTCAGTACACTCATGCATATAAATTTTCAAAAGGCCAGGTTCAGTGGCTCACGCTTGCAAAGCCCAGCATTTTGGGAGGCCAGGGTGGGCGCATTGCTTGAGCCTGGGAGTTCAAGACCAGCCTGGACAACATAGTGAAACCCCATCTCTACAAAAAATGTAAAAATAAGCCAGGTGTGGTGGCATGCACCTGTAATCCCAGCTAGTCTTAAGGCTGAGGCTGGGGTATTGCTGGAGCCTGGGAAGCCAAGGCTGTGGTGAGCCATGACCGGGCCACTGCACTCCAGCCTGGGTGATGGAGTGAGACCCTGTAGATGTAGAGGTGTGCACATATGTGTATGTGTTTGCACACATGTATCCCTTAGCTTTTTGCCCTGAGAGGGCCTGGGAGCAGCAACAGCCCAATAGCAATGAGCACACCTTATGCCATGATCTTGGTTTCTAAATACCATTCTCTCATAAAATAAATTGGGGGCCAGGTGTGATGGCTTATGTTTGTGATCCAAGCACTTTAGGAGGCCGAGGTGGGCAGATCACTTGAAGCCAGAAGTTTGAGACCAGCCTGGCCAATATGGTGAAACCCTGTCTCTACTAAAAATACAAAAATTAGCCAGCAGGGTGGCGCACACCTGTAGTCTCAGCTTCTTAGGAGGCTGAGGCAGGAGAACTGCTTAAACCCCAGAAGGTAGAGGTTGCAGTGAGCCAAGATTGTGCCACTGCACTCCAGCCTGGGCAATAGAGCGAGACTCCATCTCACTTGATCTTAGCCAGAAGGCCAAGAAGCGATGCGAGACTCCATCTCAATAAGTAAATCAATAAATAAGCTGGGTGCGGTAGCTCACACCTGTAATCCCAACACTTTGGTAGGCCAAGGCAGGTCTAGTACCTGAGGTCGGGAGTTCAAGACCAGCCTGGCCAACATCGTGAAACCCTGTCTCTACCAAAAATACAAAAATTAGCTGGGTGTGGTGGTATGCACCTGTAATCCCAGATGCTCAGGAAATTGAGGCAGGAGAATTGCTTAAACCTGGGAGGTGGAGGTTGCAGTGAGCTGAGATCGCGCCACCGTACTCCAGCCTGGGCCACAATGCAAGACTCTGTCTTAAAAATAAATGGGGCCGGGTGTGGTGGCTCACACCTGTAATCCCAGCACTTTGGGAGGCCGAGATGGGTAGATCACAAGGTCAGGGGTTTGAAACCAGCCTGGCCAGCATGGCGAAACCCGGTCTCTACTAAAAATACAAAAAGTAGCCGGGTGTAGTGGCACACCCTGTAGTCCCAGCTACTTGGGAGGCTGAGGCAGGAGAATCCCTTGAACCCAGGAGGCGGAGGTTGTAAACCAAGATCACGCCACTGCACTCCAGCCTGGGCGACAGAGCGAGACTCCGTCTCAAAATAAATAAATTAATAGGGGCTGAGAGGCAGAGGATGAGGAAGCAAGGGAAAAAAATGATGATAATAAAAAACCTGGGGTTTCTTGGGGAAATGGCTGATTCCAGGGCTGAGACAGGAAAAGTGTAAGATGAGCCTGGAACATCTGTGCCAGAAAGTAAGAAAGGGCTCAAAGAACCATAGATACGTGTCAAAAGACAGGAGCTGTACGCATAAAGGCATGAAAAAAAATTTAAAGGAGCTGGGCATGGTAGTGCATGCCTGTCAACTCCGCTACTCAGGAGGCTGACGTGGGAGGATTTCTTGAGACCAGGAGTTTTGAGGCTGCAGTGAGTTATGATGGTGCCTTTGAGTAGCCACTGCACTCCAACCCAGGCAACAGCAAGATGTGTCTCTTTTTTCAATTTTAATTTAATTTTATTTATTTTTTTGAGACGGAGTCTCCCACTGTCACCCCACCTGGTGTGCAGTGACACAATCTCGGCTTGCTACAACCTCCACATCCCAGGTTCAAGCGATTCTCCTGCTTCAGCCTCCTGAGTAGCTAGGATTACAGGCACCTGCCACCACCACACCCCGCTAATTTTTTGTATTTTTAGTAGAGAGGGGGTTTCACTATGTGGATGTTATTTATTTGATTTTATTTTTGAGATGGAGTTTCGCTCTTGTCACCCAGGCTGGAGTGCAATGGCGTGATCTTAGCTCACTGCAACCTTTGCCTCCCAGGTTCAAGTGATTCTCCTGGCTCAGCTTCCCAAGTAGCTGGGATTACAGGTGGCTGCCACCACACCCAGCTAATTTTTGTAGTTTTGTGTTTTTAGTAGTTGGAGTTTCACCATGTTAGCCAGGCTGGTCTCGAACTCCTGACCTCAGGTGATCTGCCCACCTCGGCCTCCCAATGTGCTGGGATTACAGGCATGAGCCACTGCGCCTGGCCAATTATTATTATTTATTTATTTTTGAGACAGAGTCTCACTCTGTTGCCCAGGCTGGAGTGCAGTAGTGCGATATCGGCTCACTGCAACCTCCGCCTCCTGGGTTCAAGTGATTCTCCTGCCTCAGCCTCCTGAGTAGCTGGGATTACAGGCACCTGCCACCATGTCTGGCTAATTTTTTAAAATTTATTTTTAGTGGAGACAGGGTTTCACCATGTTGGCCAGACTAGTTTCGAACTCCTGACCTCAAGTGAATCGCCCACCTTGGCCTCCCAAAGTGTTAGGATTACAGACGTGAGCCACTGCGCCTGGCCAAGACCCTGTCTCTTAGAGAGAGACTGAGAGAAGGCCACAGGCCAGGGACAATTTGAACATCAAAAAAAGGAAAAAAAAGATCATAATGGATTATAACTTATTGAATAAAATAGGAAGTCATGAGGCTATATAAATAAATTAGTAAATTGAAAGTTCAGTATGAAACAGCATTCCATTCCTCATCAAAACTTCAAATTTACATGATTTATTCAATGGGTTATAATCCATTACTATCAGTATTTATTTTGATGCACAAAGTGTCAGATTTATTCATTACAAGGGGGAAACAGCGTGTTGCAGTGGAGAAGCCTGGCGGCCACAAGCTCAATCACCTGATGGAAGTGAACATCATTAATAATGAGATGCATAGCAGTCGCATGCCTCCTGATAGGCTGCGCAGAGAACACAATGTCACTGCTGGGGGATTTCTGCCAAAAATGTATAACCAGGATCTAATCACAAAGAAACATCAGACAAACCCAGATTGAGGGACATGGTACAAAATAACTTGGTGCATTACATCTTTGAAGGTGTTAAAGTCATAAAAGACAAGGAGGGTCTGAGGAACTGTTCTAGTCTGAAGGAAACTGGCAACATGACAACAAGAAGAGCAACACAGGATCCTTAATGGCTTCATTTTGCTACAGAGACATTATAGGGACATTTGGCAAAACTTGATTGGAATGTGAGGGTTAGATGGTGGGAATGTATCAAGAATAATTTCCTGGCCAGGTGTGGTGGCTCATGCCTGTAATCCCACTTTGGGAGGCCAAGGCAGGCGGATCAGTTGAGATGAGGAGTTTGAGATGAGGCTGGCCAACATGGTGAAACCTCGTCTCTACTAAAAATACAAAAATTAGTTGGGCATGGAGCTGCGCGCCAGTAGTCCCAGCTACCCGGGAGGCTGAGGCATGAGAATTGCTTGAATTCAGGAGACAGAGGTTGCAGTGAGCTGAGATCACGCCACTGCACTCCAGCCCGGGCGACAGCAAGACTCGGTCTCTAATAAAATAAATAAAATAAAAAAGGTTAATTTCCTGATTTTGATGCATATTCTGGTAAAAGCAGAGAATGTCCTTGGTAGAAAATACTAAAGTATTTGAGGGTGATGGGGTGTTCGGTTGGTAATGTACTCTCAAATGATTCAGGGAAAAGCATTCTTTATACTGTACTTACCATTTTTGTTTGTTTGTTTTTGTAATTTTGAGATTGTTTTCAAATAAATACGTTTAATTAATTAACCGGCCCATGTGTGCATGCTAAGAGTCAAAGTGGTATGATATTCAGGCCTTTCACAGTGGCCCCTAACACCTCTCCAACCTCACTACTTTACGAAGTGTGTTCCTGGCTGAGTGCAGTGGCTCACGCCTGTAATCCCAGCACTTTGGGAGGCCAAGGCAGACAGATCACTTGAGGTCAGGAGTTCGAGACCAGCCTGGCCAACATGGCGAAACCCCATCTCTACTAAAAATACAAAAATTAGCCAAGCATGGTGGCGGGCAACTGTAATCCCAGTTACTCGAGAGGCTGGGCAGGAGAATCACTTGAACCAGGGAGGCTGAGGTTGCAGTGAGCCAAGATCGCGCCACTCCAGGGCAATAGAGTGGGGCTCCATCTCAAAAATTAAAAAATAAAAATAAAATAAGAGTGTTTTTCCAGCCACCCTTTCACTTCTCCTCCCCCAGCCTCCCAGCCTCTGTCCTTGCTGTGTCCTCCCATTATGCTTTCCTGCCGACTCTGATAGCTCACTGAGGCCAGTCCGACCTTCGAGGCTTTGCTCAGGGGCTCGTGAATCTGGCTGCTTGAACTCTTGAGGCAATTCTGGCTGCTCCAGGGTTTCCCCAAAAGGGTCTGGGGAGCCCTGGATGCCTGCAGATGTTCTCTTGGGGTCCCTGAGACCTTTTTCCCCTTAAAAGGGCTTTATACATTATTCACGGCAACAGTGTCTCTACTACCCATTTGATATCAGGAGATAAGGCTTTGAATTATTCATCAGTGCTTTTTGTTTTGTCCAAATCTGATCATGTCAGTCCCCTGCTTAAGGAGCAAAATGCAGCTTTCATGACTCTACGGACTGTAGGCATCTTCATAATCAGTTCCCAACCTTCCTGTCCCTCTGTCCCTGCCCCTGCCCTTCACATACCTTCTAGACCCTGCCCATATTTGCGAAAGAACCCAGACCACTCACCTCTTTCTGAACCCCGGGTTTTTTTTTTTTTTTTTTTTTTTTTTTTTTTTTTTTTTTGAGACAGAGTCTCACTCTGTCGCCCAGGCTGGAGTTCAGTGGCGCGATCTGGATCTTGGCTCACTGCAATCTCTGCCTTCCAGGTTCAAGAGATTCTCCTGCCTCAGCCTCCTGAGTGGCTGGGATTAAAGGTGCACACCACCACACCTGGCTAATTTTTGTATTTTTAGTAGAGATGGGGTTTCACCTTGTTGGCCAGTGGCAGGCGCCTGTAATCCCAGCTACTCGAGAGGCTGAGGCAGCAGAATCACTTGAACCCAGGAGGCGGAGGTTACAGTAAGCCGAGGTGGCACCATTGCCCTCCGGCCTCGGCAACAGTGAGAGTCTGTCTCAAAAAATTATTAAATAATGAAGTCCTCAAAATCATCTTCAGAGAAAGGCACAGACCTGTCTCCTGGGTGGATCCTCAACCTTGGCAAAATAAACTGAATTGATTGAGACTTGTCTCAGATACTTTTGGTTTACAACTCCCTCCCACCGCAGTTCTTCTATGAGAGCCGTGAAGGCCCAGGATATGGCCTAGTGCCTGGCCCCGGAGGGTGGGGCAGCCGCAAATGCCTGACGAGGTGTCTGTTGCCTCCTCGTTACCTCAGCATCTCCCTGGGGTTCACATGGCTAGTTGAGCCAGGCCCAGCATGGACACCAGTCCTGGAGGGTAAGTGAAGGCAGGTCCCACATTTCCTTGTGGCGACACACTCAGCCTTCTTCCCCAGAAAGCCACGCCCCTTCCTCTGCCATGGAGAGAGAAGGTGGAGGGCAGCCAGGGAGAAGCGAGGCGGCTGCTGAGCAGGTGAATCCTCCCCAAATCATTACATTTTGGAAGCAGCAGGAACCACAAACTGGGGTCCCGCAGAAGCTGGGATTCCCCGGAGGCTCTGGTTAGGGGCCCAGGGTGGACTGGCTTGGATTGTCTTTGGTCATTGTAACCAAAGGAATGTCAAACTGGAAAATCCCAACGAGCACTATTTTTAGAGACTCAGAGAGCATTTTTCCGGCTGAAGGGACGAGTTCCTTCAGAAGCAGCAGTTAACTCTCGCCCCTGAACCACTCCTCCCTGGAACTCGCCCAGGCTCTGGCCCCTCCCTCCAGGCATGTGGGAACATTGCTGAAGAAGTCTGGTCAGGGCCCTGCCACCAAGGAGAGGGACAGGGACATCAGCTTCTTTCAAACACAAAACAATGGGTTTTTATTTTTACATCTTTGAGTCTAATCCTTCAGACATGAAGACTTATACTGACACCTTTATTTTTAAAAATTTTTATTTATTTTTTGAGACAGAATCTTGCTCTGTTGCCCAGGCTGGACTGCAGCCTCACCTTCTTCACGATCACGACTCACTGCAGCCTCGACCTTCTATACTCAATGGATCCGATCCTCCGGCCTCAGTCCCCCAAGGAGCTGGGATTATAGGTGCACACTTAACATGATTGGCTAATTTTTGTATTTTTTGTAAAGACAGGGTTTCACCATGTTGCCCAGGGTGGTCTCGAACTCCTGAATTCAAGTGATCCGCCTGTCTCAGCCTCCCACAGTGCTGGGATTTACAGGCATTAGGCACTGCGCCCAGCCTGGTACCTTTCTTTAAAAGGCCTTTTAGCAACAGAATCATTTCATACCAAGTTGTTAGTCTTGAAGCACTAAATTAAAAATGTTCTTGTGATTTTGGTTCATGCTTTTAACATTGATAATCATTAATGATGAACTTAATCAGTTTTCCTACTATATGCCTTATGCTTGAAATCTTCTGCTTACTGCCCCGTCTGTATTTTTCTGTTTGAAGTAGAAGTTTTTAAGGGCTCCTGCTAATTTTTTTTTTTTTTTCCCCCAAGACAGAGTTTTGCTCTATCGCCCGGGCTGGAGTACAGTGGTCCAATCTCGGCTCACTGCAACCTCCACCTCCTGGGTTCAAGCAATTCTCCTGCCTCAGCCTCCCGAGTAGTTGGGACTACAGGCATGTGCCACTACGCCCGGCTAATTTTTGTATTTTTAGTAGAGATGGGGTTTCACCATATTGGCCAGGCTGGTCTCGAACTCCTGACCTTGTGATCTGCCCACCTTGGCCTCCCAAAGTGCTGGGATTACAGGCCTGAGCCACTGTGCCCAGCTGGGCTCCTGCTAATTACTGAGTGTATGAAACGTAGTAGATCAACTCTATTGCTTAACAGAAGTTATAGGACAAGCTATCCCCATTCCCCCACATTTGTAAGATGCACTGAGGAGGGGCCTCGGTGAGAGACAAAATGAACTGAAAACCCATCTCTCCTCCCCATGATTAGGCACTGGCTCCAGACACAGAACATGCAGGGACCACAGTTTGGGAAGAAGGTGTTTTGCTCCTAACCCTTCATGAAATTTAGAATCTAAGGTCTTTGTAGGACCAATGCTTTTTTTTTTTCTCCTTTTCTTACTTTTCATAAAGATAGGGTCTTGCTATGTTGCCCAGGCTGGTCTTGAACTCCTGGCCTCAAGTGATCCTCCTGTCTCAGTCCCACAAAGAGTTGGGACTATGGGCATGAGCCACTGCACCCGGCCTAGACCAATGCTTTTGATGTTAGCACTCTCCATGAGTCCTGATGCTCAGGGAAGTCAGAGTGTGAGAGTGTGTGTGTGTATAAAAGGAGGGTATGGTTAGTGGTCTCCAGACTTGGAGGTAGTTGCCCTTGGAGGGAGCCAAGCCCAGGACTAAATGAGACACTGAGGGACAAACTTGATCCAGGTAAACCAAGGTATCCTGGGGACTAGCCCCTATCTAAAGATGCTAAACGTGAGCATGTTCTAAACAGACAGGTGCTGACTGTGTAGAGAAAAGGGTCAATGATAAGGAACTTGCTAGTGCCTAAGCACTGCCTTGGGTGAGAAAGATGCTATTGTAACACAAGACCCTGGGCAGCAGCCTAAGCCTCCTGAGGCCCAGGCATGTCCTTCCACATCAGCTGGCTGCCCTGAGCAGCTCTTCCAGCATAACGGTCTAAGATAAGAATCAGCATTCTGGCAGAGTCTATCCTCCGGCAGTAATTAACAAAGTAGCATCTGGCTTATTCATCAGTCTCTTCTGAGTCTGGTTGTCCTGAGTCAGCTTGGATATGGCGACTAGACCCTGGAACCCAGGGACCTGGCCAAGGGCTGTCTGCTTCTGTGTCATCTTCATTTTGTCTTTAGCACCTGTAGACACCCAGAGGCACAGCAACACCCAGGGACTCATGATGTATTACAATCCAACCCCAAGGAAGGCACCACAATACCAGGTTTTGTCTACTATTTAAGGATCCATGTGGGATTCCCAACAACACCCTTTGGAAGTCTGCAAACTTCTTTTAAAAACCAGAAGTGAAAATTTTGAGTCTGTCCCTAGCACTAAAAATAAACTTAGGCTAGTGTCCAGGAACAGGAAACAGTTTAATAAGTACTGGAGGACAGCCTCCACTCTTGCCTCTGCTCAATCCATTGCTGCACTGAGAGCATTGAAGAGAGCATCCTTCAAGGAAGGCCTTGTTGGACCACTCTCAGGCTTAGCCCTCTCCTGTTTAGAACCTACCCTCTTCTATGGACCATGAGGTCCCACAGGGGACTGGCCTGCGGCTGCCTTTCAGCTTCAGGTCTCCTCTGCCAGTTCCCCCAACTTGAATTCTGCACCCCATTCTCTTCAGTGCACATTGCTGGTGCTTGCCTCTGGGCCTTGGCACATGTTGTTCCCTCTGCCTGCAGTATTTTCCCCCAACCCTTTTGCTTGGATAACTCGTGTTTGGATTTCAGATCTCAGCTGAAATTCTGACCCACAGACTCAATTAAGTCTTTTTGCTGGAAATGTCCCTACCATCAGGAATACTCTCCTTCCAACAACACTCAGCACATATTCTGTTGCATTTACTAGTTTCAATACTGGCTCTCCATGTCCCCGCTGGCAGGGACTATCCATCCTACCAAATGCCAAGTTTGTTTTTTTAAAAATCTTTTTTTTTTTTTTTGAGACAGGGTCTCACTGTGTTGGCCAGGTTGAAGTGCAGTGGTATGATCATGGCTCACTGCAGTCTTGACTTCTGGAGCTCAGGTGATTCTCCTACCTCAGCCTGTCAAGTAGCTGGGACGACAGGGGTGTGCCACTATACACGACTCACTTTTTTGTAGAGACGGTCTCACCATGTTGCCCAGGCTGTTCTTGAACTCCTGAGTTCAAGTGGTTCGCCCACCTTCTTGGCTTCTCCCAAAATGCTGGGATTACAGGCGTGAGGCACCACACTGGGCCTCAAACACTTTTTTCTTTTTGAGATGGAGTCTCACTCTGTCACCCAGGCTAGCACGCTCTCAGCTCACTGCAACCTCCGCCTCCCAGGTTCAAGCAATTCTCCTGTCTCAGCCTCCTGGGTAGCTGGGATACAGGCGCATACTGCCACACCCAGCTAATTTTTGTATTTTTAGTAGAGATGGGGTTTGGCCACATTGGCCAGGCTGGTCTCAAACTCCTGACCTTAGGTGATCCACCCACATTGGCCTCCTAAAGTGCTGAGATTACAGGCATGAGTAACGCACCTGGCCCTCAAACATTCTTTTTTTCTTTTCTTTTTTTTCTGGAGACAGAGTCTCACTCTGTTATCTAGGCTGCAGTGCCGTGGCATGATCTTGACTCACTGCAACCTCTGTCTCCCCGGTTCAAGCACTTCTCCTGCCTCAGCCTCCCGAGTAGCTGGGATTACAGGCGCATGCCACCATGCCCAGCTAATTTTTGTATTTTTAGTAGAGATGGGTTTTCACCATTGTTGGCCAGGCTGGTCTCGAACTCCTGTTTCATGGGGTAATGGAGGACACTTGGCTTGTGCCTGCTTTTTGGCTACTGTGAATAGTACTGCTATGAACATTCATTAAGAAGGTTTTTTTTGTGTTTCTTTTTAAATAAGAGCATAAAAATAAGGTTTTGTTTGTTTAGATGGTGTCTTGCTGTGTTGCCAGGCTGGAGTTTGTAGTATGCACAGGTGCAATCATAGCAAACTACAGCCTTGAATTCCTGGGCTCAAGTGTTCTTCCTGCCTCAGGCTTCTGAGTAGCTAGGACTACAGGCATGCATCATGGAGCCTCGCATGTCTTGTACAAGTTTTTGTTTCAGCACCTATTATTAATTTTTTTCTTTATTTTCTTTCTTTTTTATTTTTGAGAAAGGGTATCACTCTGTCACCGAGGCTGGAATGTGGCGGTACAATCTCAGCTCACTGCAACCTTCCTCTCCCAGGTTCAAGCAATCCTCCCACCTGAGCCCCCCAAGCAGCTGGAACTACAGGCATGTGCCACCACACCCGGCCAGTTTTTTGTATTTTTTGTAGAGATGGGGTCTTGCCATATTGCCCAGGCTGGTCTTGAATTCCTGGACTTAAGCAATCTACCTGTCTTGACCTCCCAAAGTGCTGGGATAACAGGCATGAGCCACTATGCCCGGCCACCTATTATCAGTTCTTTTGGGTATATACGCAGGAGTGGAATTACTGGGTCATACAGTAATTCTATGTAACTGTTTGAAGAACTGCCAAACTTTGAACCCAGCAGTTACACCATTTACATTCTTACCAGCAATGTATAAGGGTTCCAGTTTCTCCACATCCTCACCAACACTTGTAATTTCCTGTTGTTCTTATTATAGCCATCCTAGTAGTTATGAAGTGGTTTTGATTTGCATTTCCCTAATTTCCTTCAACTAATAACACTGAGCATATTTTCATGTGCTTGTCTAAGAGGTTTTTTTTTTCTCTGAATATTCCTTTTTGGTAACATCTTATTCTAAACTTTTTTTTTTTTAAATTTTGTAGAGATGGGGTCTTGCTGTGTTGCTCAGGCTGGTCTTGAACTCCTGGGCTCAAGCCATCTGCCCATCTCACCCTCCCAAAACGCTGGGATTACAGGCGTGAGCCACCGCACTCAGCCTTATTCTAAACTTTTTTTGAGACAGAGTCTTGCTCTGTCACCCAGGCTGGAATGCAGTGGTGCGATCTTGGCTCACTGCCACCTCTGCCTCCTGGGCTTAAGTGATTCTCCTGCTTCAGCCTCCTGAGTAGCTGGGACTACAGACATGCACCACCACTCTGGGATAATTTTTTTTTTTTTTTTTTTTTTTTTTTAGTAGAGACAGAGTTTCATCATGTTGGCCAGGCTGGTCTCCAACTCCTGACTGCAAATGATCCACACGCCTCGGCTTCCCAAAGTGCTGGGATTATAGGCATGGGCTACCATGCCCAGCCTTATTCTAAACTTTTTATGGTTAGAGTATCTTCTCAGTTTACCTGAGAATACTGACATATACATGTGTATAAAATGGTATATACACACACACACATATATACCATTGTAAACATTTAATGACATATGTTTCTTGGTTTTGACCTCTGTTATGTTATAGGCTTTCCTCAAATGTTTGGTGACTATTAGTTGTCATTTATATTTCAAAGTAGGGTCCCCAAAAGCTCATTGGAAGCTCTGTGTCTGTAGGTGAGAAATCTGAGCTGTGGGATTCAGTGTTGGGTGATCTGGCTGGGCTCCACTTTGGGGTACTTCCATTGTCAGGATCTTTAGGTCTTTCTTCTTGTGCTAATCATGTTTTCCAGAGACAATGTGAGGTCTTGGCTACCATGATCTAGGGAAGGATGTCTGGGGGGTCTCATTCAGCAAGCAAACTTTCACTTATTCCACCTCTTTTTAGTACACTATTCCTTCCCTGAACTGTGCCTAGTGATCTCTAACTAAGAGGCCTTCTGTTTCACCCTCTCCAGAGAACAAAGCTCCAGCCTTGGGGGATGGGTGTGAAAAGGGATCTAGGGATCCACTTGCTTCTTTAAAAGACTTTCACTTGATCTTCTTGTTTATTACGCTTGCCTTCACCCCCTAACTCTACACTTACTTGATGCTGCCCATTCCTGAGTCTTTTGTTCTGTGATATAACCTGTGCTGCATAATATTTCAGCCTTTCCCCTGCCAGTTTAGGGTTTGGCTTTCTTGGATCTGCTAAGTTACACTTGCCCATTTGCTTCCCAGCTTCCAACATTTTGTTGCCATTGTCTCCTTTCCCATTCTATTTTTTTTTTTTTTTTTTTTTTTTTGTGGCCCAGGCTGGAGTACAGTGGGGTGATCTCAGCTCACTGCAACCTCCGCCTCCCGGATTCAAGCAATTCTCCTGCCTCAGCCTCCCGAGTAGCTGGGATTACAGGCGCTCGCCACCATGCATGGCTAATTTTTTTTTTTTTTTTTTGTATTTTTAGTAGAGACAAGGTTTCAACATGTCAGGCTGGTTCTGAACTCTTGATCTCAAGTGAACTCCCACCTCAGCCTCCCAAAGTGCTAGGATTACAGGCATGAGCCATAGTGCCTGGTCTCCTTTCCCATTCTTTATCCCAACAGTTTAATGCCCACCCCCACCCCCTCAAAACAATTCCTGTAACTGTCATTTCACTGGGACTTTGGGAGAAAGCAGAGGCAAGACTCTACATCCAGCCACTCAATGTCACCATCGGCTGGTTGTCTATCCCAAATTCTTAGTATGTTGCTTAACCCATAGTAAGTGCCCAATAAGTATTTGTTGACTTAGGGTCAGTCCTCTGTATCTGTGGGTTCTGCAGCTATGGATTCAACCAACTGCTGATAAAAAAATTTTTTGGAAAAAAACAGGCTGGACGCAGTGGCTCTTGCCTGTAATCACAGCACTTTGGGAGGCCAAGGTGGGCAGATCACTTGAGGTCAGGAGTTCAAGACCAGCCTGGCCAACATGGCAAAACCCCGTCTCTACTAAAATCACAAAAATTAGCCAGGTGTGTTAGTGGGTACCTGTAATCCCAGCTACACAGGAGGCTGAAGCATGAAGAATTGCTTGAACCTGGGAGGTGGAGGTTGCAGTGCACTGATCATGTCACTGGGTGACAGAATGAGACTCTGTCTCAAAAAAAAAAGTATTTGGAAAAAACAATAAAAAATAAGCTGGACATGGTGGCTCATGCCTGTGGTCCCAGCTGCTCAGGAGGCTGAGGTGGGAGAATCGCTTGAACCCAGGAGGCGGAGGTTGCCATGAGCCGAGATCTCACCACAGCACTCCAGCCTGGGCGACAAGCGAGACTCTGTCTCAGAAAATAAACACACAAAAAACCCCCAAACAACACATACACACACACAAATATAGATTAAAAAATACAGTAGAACAATTATTTAAAGTATACGAGAGGATGTGTGTAGGTTATATGTAAATACTACACCATTTTATATAAAGGATTTGAGAGCATCTTCAGATTTTGGTATTTGAGGGGGTCCTGAAAACAAGCTTCCTCTCCTGCCCCCATACAGAAGGACAACAGTATTCACTGTCCTTCCCATATTTGAAAAAGTTGAGTGCTGGGCAAGGTCACTCACACCTGTAATCCCAGCACTTTGGCAGGCTGAGGCAGGAGGATCGCTTGAGCCCGGGAGTTCGAGATCAGCCTGGGCAACACAGTGAGGCCCTATCTCTACAAAAATAATGATGATGATAATAATAAATACTTTTTTTTAAAAAAAGAAAAAGTAGGAACCTGGACTCTGCCCACCAATGAACTGTGTGACCTTGGACAAGCTACTTACAGTCTGCAGCCTTAGTCTCTTCTTCTGTAAAACAGCAATAACAACGATAGGTTCTTCAAGCGCCTTGCTCGGTGCCTAGAACATGGCAAGCTCTGGGTTATTTGTGGTTGTGGAAGGGTTCAATATAAAAGCGACACTTCTTAGAAAGTCAGTGTTTTACTTAGCTTAAAATTAGCCTTCACACTTTAATTGTAAATTGGTCCCTAATTAATGCCCTTCGGGGCAAAATCTGTGTTTAACCTTACTTGATGCCTAGACAGAGCTAGCAAAGCTTTTCAGCTGGAGGAGAGGAACGTGTCGGTCGCCTGGGTCAGGCCGGCGGGGACAACCTGCAGTGGGGCGGCTCCTCACCCTGCCCTGCTCCGCCCCTGGCCTCGGAACCGGTTTGTTGCAGGCGCCCAGCGTGGGAGCCCAGGCACTTACCCACCTCTCGTCGGCCCAAGAGTCTGAGTCAGGTCCACCCTGGCCACGCACCGTTCCCGGCACCCGGGTGGCGCAGCCCGTCTCGGTCTTTACTGGGAAGCTCCCCACCCTATGCTTCGAGGACCCCACTTTCTCCAAAGAAGAACCTGAGGCAGCGCCTGGGAAAGCAACTCCATGGCCTCCAGGTCCACCTCGACCCTTTCCTCAGCCCCAGGACCCCGCTGCCTGAACCCCATAACCCCGCGTGCCGGGATTGCCAGCGCCAACCAGCGGCTCCGGCTCCGGCTCGAGGCGCAGGTGGGGGCGGGGCCGGGGCGGGGCCTGAGGAGTCGGCGCCCCGCCCCGCTCCGAGGCCCGCGCGGCCACCGCCTCCACCGCGCCCGAGCCGTGGAGCTCCTCCGAGCGGCAGGCTGCGGCCTGGCTCCGCCCCTCCCGGCCCGGCGCGCCGGCTCCCGCCTCCTTCCCTCTCCTGGCTCCCGCCTCCCTCCCTTTCCGCTGCCGAGGCGGCGGGAGCCGAGCCCGAGCGGACCGAGCCGCAGCCGCAGCCGGGCGGCGGGCAAGAGGCGGCGGCGGCGGCGGGCGGGCCGCGGGCGGTCAGTCGGGCGGCGGCGGCGGCGGCGATGCGGCGGCCCCGCTGAGCCCGCCCGCTCCTGGCGCCGGGAGCCTGCCGCGCGAGGCGGCCCGGGCCGGGCGGCAGCATGCGGAGCGGCGAGGAGCTGGACGGCTTCGAGGGCGAGGCCTCGAGCACCTCCATGATCTCGGGCGCCAGCAGCCCGTACCAGCCCACCACCGAGCCGGTGAGCCAGCGCCGCGGGCTGGCCGGCCTGCGCTGCGACCCCGACTACCTGCGCGGCGCGCTCGGCCGCCTCAAGGTCGCCCAAGTGGTAGGTGCCGGGCGGGGCCCCAGGTGCCAGAGGGCGGCCTAGCCGCACGCCTCCCTCCCCGCCCCGCTGCGGGGCCTCCGCCGAGTACCCGCTTGCCGGGGCCGGAGCCCGCTCCTCGCGCCCCCTCTCCCTAGCGGGGTCCCGTTGCCACTCTGCAGCCTCCTCTAGGGACCCCGCCCTCGGCCAGAGCCTGTCCTTCCCAGGCCGGCAGCCTTAGGTGTGCGCCTCCTACCTGAGCACCTGCCCTCGGGCCTACCTGTCCGTTCCGCCCTCGCTCGCGGGAGTCGGTGGCGTTACTGGGCTGGGTGCTGCTGGGAATCCTGCTGTCTCCTGGGTACGGCTGGTCTTAGCAACCTGTGGCAGGTTTTCCCGGCCCGCACAATCTCCAGAAGGTGCTCGTCTGTTTCTGCCTGCGGAGACGAGGGACTGTGGCTTGGTTCCCCCTTGATATCTAGCTGGGTGCCAGGCGTATATGGTAGGCGCTTAGTAAGTATTTGTTGGTTGGAGGCAGGTAGCTCTGATGCCGTGGGGGAGCCTAGGTCTGCCCACAATCTCTACACTGCAGAGGTTTTTGTCCTTCTAACCAAGAAGACAGACTCGGCATCCCGGAATCCACCGCCCAGCACGGTGGCTGGCACTGCCCAATTGGTACCCAGAGTTAAATCTGGGAGGGCAGCCAGTTTTGGAGGTAGCAGAAACAGAGAACTTTCTGTTGGACTTGTCTGTAGTGGAGCTAATTTCTCAGGGTCCTATGTTTTGGCTTCCAGGGTGTTCTGGGCAGGGGCCTCTCAGCTCTGTTCCTGCTTTGTGGTTTTGTAACATGCCTCTCCGGGCAGTTGCTTAGTTCTGTTGTGGACAGGGCATGCTCTAATTCAGAAAAACCTGTGTGCCCCCCCAACATTCCCTGTCACAGGTAGGCCTTCTTCTGAGGCCACCGGCCTCAAAACTTTATAGACGTCTCATAGCCAGAGAAGCTTTGTTCTTGTTCATTCTCTCTCTCTCTCTTTTGAGACCAGGTCTCTGTCACCCAGGGTGGAGTGCAGTGGTGCGATCCTGGCTCACTGCAGGTTCGACCTCCCAGGCTCAAGTGATCTTCTCACCTCAGCTTCCCGAGTAGCTGGGACTACAAGCACGTTCCACCATGCCCGGTTAATATTTGTATTTTTGATAGAGATGGGGTTTCACCATATTACCCAAACTGGTCTCCAACTACTGGACTCAAGCGATCACCCCTCCTTGGTTTCCCAAAGTGCTGGGATTACAGGCATGAGCCACCGCGCCAGGCCTGGTCCTCCTGTTCCTACTTGAGTGCATAAGCATTCCTTGGGAATAATATAATGTGTGGATACCCTTTAAATAAATGTCCTGGTGTTTGTAAATTACAGAATCATAGGCTGTTTTATGTCTCTCTTGGGTGAAAGGCTTGTTCTGCTGACTGCCGGAGGGTATTTTTGAAGGGCTTTATGGAAAGAAAAATGGATCCGATTATCTGTCTCTTCAGAATTTTAAATTTATCTTATCTGGTAAACTGGAATGTTTTCAAAGATGAATTGGTTTTGTAGTTTGGCATTACTGTTAGCAAAGAGAATGTAGGAGGTGAAGGGAGGTGTGCAATTGCCTTTTTTCTTTTTTTTTTTTTTTTGAGACAGAGTCTAGCTCTGTCGCCCAGGCTGGAGTGCAGTGGCACAGTCTCAGCTCACTGCAACTTCTGCCTCCGGGGTTCAAGCGATTCTCCTGCCTCAGCCTCCCGTGTAGCTGGGATTACAGGGGCCCACCACCACGCCCAGCTAATTTTTGTAATTTTAGTAGAGACGGGGTTTCACTGTGTTGGCCAGGCTGGTCTCAGACTCCTTACCTCATGATCTACCCACCTCGGCCTCCCAAAGTGCTGGGATTACAAACATGAGCCATCACACCTGGCCTGCAATTGCCTTTTAAAAGAGGCAGCTAGCCAGTGTTTGAGTATGGGCACAATAGCCCGTACAGGTAATTAGAAACGAATAAGAAAAGAGCAGGGCTTGGTCGAATACCTTGCTTTGTTTGCACTGTGGGATTTTGAAAGTAAATAGAACTTGCCCCTAAAAGAATCTAGTAAAATAACTGAAATCCAGTTTGTAGACTGTTAGTTATTACTGCATTGCTGGGACTTTGTCACCTAAGTCGAGGGATGGAAGCCGGTGTCATTTATCATTACCTTTTGGTAAGGTATTGTTTTGTTGCAGCGTTGTTCTTTTCTTCTTTCCTTCTCTTCTCGTCTCGTCTCGTCTCGTCTCGTCTCGTCTCGTCTCTTCTCTTCTCTTCTCTTCTCTTCTCTTCTCTTCTCTTCTCTCTCTCCCTCTCTCTTCTCACTCTTTCTTTCTTTTCTTTTTTTTTTTTTGACACTGGGTCTAACTGTTACCCAGGCTGGAGTGCAGTGGCACAATCTTGGCTCACTGCAACTTCCGCCACCTGGGCTCAAAAGACCCACCCACCTCAATCTCCCAAGTAGCTGGGACCACAGACGCACACCACCATGCCCAGCTAATTTTTTGTATCTTTGGTAGAGACAGGGTTTCACTATGTCGCCCAGGCTGGTCTTAAACTCCTGAGCTTAGGTGATTTGCCTGCCTCGGCCTCCCAGTGTGCCTGGATTACAGATGTGAGCCACCATGCCCGGCCTAGAATTGTACTTTTCATCTGGAAGAACTTTTGGGCCTAGCCCCCAAAATCTCACCTAACTCTGTTGTTAATCTCTAGAACTTAAACCCTGAGAGGATATGTGTGGGCGAGTAAAGGAAAAGAACCCGCTTCAAGGGTATGGCAACTTGAAATGGTTTTGGTGTAGTTGGCTTCCCAGCCTTGATAAAAATCCCACAAAACTCCAAGAAATTGGACTCTAAATTTAAACTGGAAAAGAAAATAAGAAGTCATTATGAAGATACTTCTGAGATGTTACAAAACTCAGAATCCATCAAGAAATATAAGTAAGTTCTAACTCTGTGGTTTTGAGAAAAATTTGACTTTTAAAACCCAGGAAGCTAAGGTGGGGGGATTGCTTGAGCCTAAGAGTTCAAGGTCACAGGGAACCATTATGGTGCCTGGGAGTAGCCACTGTGCTCCAGCTTGGGCAACATAGCAAGATCCCATGTCTAAAAATAAATTTAGTTGTGTGTGTGCGTTTTTTTTTTCTTTGAGACGGACTTTCGCTCTTGATGCCCAGGCTGTAGTGCAATGGCGCCATCTCGGCTCACCGCAACCTCTGCCTCCTGCATTCAAGCAGTTCTCCAGCCTCAGCCTCCCTGGTAGCTGGGATTACTGGCACCTGCCACCACGCCTGGCTAATTTTTGTATTTTTAGTGGAGACGGGGTTTCGCCATATTGGCCAGGCTGGTCTCGAACTTCTGACCTCAGGTGATCCACCTGCCTCAGCCTCCCAAAGTGCTGGGATTATAGGCATGAGCCACTGCAACCGACCATAAATTTAGTTTTTTTAGATTTTTTTTTTTTAGGATGGGGTCTTGCTTTGTTGCCCAGGCTGCAGTGCAGTGGCATGATCTTGGCTTACTGCAGCCTCCACCTTCTGGGTTCAAGTGATTCTCCTGCCTCAGCCTCCCAGGTAGCTGGGATTACAGGCACCCGCTATCACGCCCGGCTAAGTTTTGTAATTTTTAGTAGAGACAGGGTTTCCCCATATTGGCCAGGCTGGTCTTGAATTCCCAGCCTCAAGTGATCTGCCCACCTTGGTCTCCCAAAGTGTTGGGGTTACAGGCGTGAGCCCCCGTGTTGGGCTGTAGACTTTTTTGTGGTGTTTTTTGTGGCCTATTGCAACCTGTAGATCCTTGCCATTCCAAGTTTGGCCTTCGGCCAGCAGCATTGCCATCACCTCAGGGCTTGTTAGAAATGCAGAATCAGTGGCTGCACCCCAGAACTTCGGAGTCACCTGCATTTAAACAAGATTCCCCAGGTGATCCATGTGTACGTTAAAGTTTGAGACTTACCTTTCTATATCCTTTCAGTGTTAAAAAACCTTGCAACAGGCCGGGCTCACGCCTGTAATCTCAGCACTTTGGGATTCCGAGGTGGCTGGATCACTTGAGGTCAGGAGTTCAAGACTAGCTTGGACACCACGGTGAAACCCCGTCTCTCCAAAAATACAAAAATATTAGCCGGGCATAGTAGCGGGTGCCTGTAATCCCAGGTACTCCAGAGGCTGAGGCAGGAGAAGCGCTTGAACCTGGGAGGCAGAGGTTGCAGTGAGCTGAGATCATGTCATTGCACTCCAGCCTGGGTGACAGAGGAAGACTCCGTCTCAAAAACAAAAAACAAAAAACAAACCTCACACAGGTGCTAGCAACCAGCTTTCGATAAATAGTCAACCTTAAGGCTGAGATTTTTCTGTAAAATGAGCCTGCCAATACCTCCCTCAAAGGATTAAGAAAATGAAATAATATGTGTAAGTTAGTACCTACCGTATCAGGCATCTAATTGATGTTCAATAAATGTTAGCTGTCATAGTGCTAACAATGCCTGTCTCTAAAGAAACTTTGTGAAAATATCACCAAAAAATATAATTATATATTTGAATTAAAGATAGTTTAATTCCTTATGATTTAAGTTAAATTGGTATTTTTAATGGAATGTGATTTGATAGTAAAGCTAATCTGAAACATTACAAAAAAATTAAACTGTGCAGTTGCATAGATTCTTTTTTTCTTTTTCTTTTTGAGACAAGGTCCTGCTCTGTGCCCAGGCTGGAGTGCAGTGGTACAGTCATAGCTTAATGCAACCTCGACCTCCTGGGCTCAAGCGATCCTTCCACCTCAGCCCTCCAACTAGCTGGGACTACAGGTGTGTGCCACTATGCCTGGCTCATTTTTAAATTTTTTGTAGAGACAGGGTCTCCCTATGCTGCCGAGGTTGGTTTCGAACTCGTGAGCTCAAGCAGCCCTCCCTCTTCAGCTTCTCAAAGTGCTGAGATTACAGGCATGAGTCACTTACCTTGTCCTATATCTTTTCAGAATGAAACCTGTACGTATCTCTTAGTTGGGGAGAATGAACTGATTTAAATTATCTTCTTCCTCCTTGTGTAAAATCTTTTTTTTTTTTTTTTTTTAAATGAATAGAGACAGAGTCTCATTATATGTTGCCCAGGTTGGTCGCAAACTGGGATTACAGGCGTGAGCCACCACACCTGATCCACATCCCTTTCTTGAGCCCTTCCCATGCCTAGATGACTTTCTGACTATATATTTGTGTAGGACCTTTTTTTTTTTTTTTTTGAGACGGAGTCTTGCTCTGTTGCCCAGGCTGGAGTGAGTGCAGTGGCCGGATCTCAGCTCACTGCAAGCTCCGCCTGCCAGGTTTACGCCATTCTCCTGCCTCAGCCTCCGGAGTAGCTGGGAGTACAGGCGGCTGCCACTGTGCCCTGCTAGTTTTTTGTATTTTTTAGTAGAGACAGGGTTTCACCGTGTTAGCCAGGATGGTCTCGATCTCCTGACCTCGTGATCCGCCCGTCTCGGCCTCCCAAAGTGCTGGGATTACAGGCTTGAGCCACCGCGCCCTGCTGTGTGTAGGACTTTTTAATAACAAAAGATGGGTAATAGGAATTTTTTTTTTAAGACAGATTTTTTTGTTCTGTCACTCAGGCTGGAATGCAGTGGCATGATCATAGCTCACTGTAACTTCGAACTTCTGGGCTCAAGGGAGCCTCCTGCTTCAGCTTCCTGAATAGCCAGGACTACAGGCATGCGCCACTACGCGCTGCTAATTTTTTTTATTTTTGTAGAGAGGAGGTCTTGCTATGTTGCCTCAAACTATAGGCTAATCTCGAACTCCTGGGCTCAAGCAATCCTACTGTTTTGGTCTCCCAAAGTGCTGGGATTACAAGTGTGAGTGACTGCGCCTGACCTGGAAATGTTTAAATGCAAATTTTAGCTCTGCTGATTTTGATGCCTCTTAGTCTCATCACATCTGGGTTCCTCATTTGTACAGTATGGGTGGTAATGACTGATTGAGCATTTTAGGAATTGTAAGAATTAAGAGGTTAATGTTTGATAGTTGCTTTCCTATGTAACTCAAAAACAAATGTGAGTATTTGCACTTCAGGGGTGGGTAATGGCATATCTTTTATTTTATGGAAACCTCGTTAGTTTTTTTAATCTCAAGCCAGTCAGCAGAATCCCTGGCTGGTTGCTGTTCTCTGGAGGATGTGCAGGGGTGGAGCAGTAATACATGATAGAAATCATCTACAACACAAATATAGCCACATTTACAAAGCTGCAACTTTGAGAAATGACTGGCTGTAGATATAG
The DNA here is from genome assembly GCF_047675955.1 of Chlorocebus sabaeus. NCBI lineage: Eukaryota > Metazoa > Chordata > Mammalia > Primates > Cercopithecidae > Chlorocebus > Chlorocebus sabaeus. The sequence goes on along the minus strand of NC_132908.1, from coordinate 63,610,806 downwards.
CACTGAGTTTATCAACCCCACATCCCCTCAGTTCTGTTGGAGGGGCTGGTTCAATTGAGGTTCAGCTGGGTTCCTGATTAGTAAGAGCTGGTCAAATGACCAGGCAGCAACACAATGACCCTGGTCAAACCCTGAAGGGTTCTGCGTTTTGTTTACTACTGAAGATTGCTTTGTACTCCTGGCTCCCATTTGGCCCTGAAGTCATGCATATACAAGCGCATAATGGTAGATGAAGCAGTGAGTTTCTCTGTTTTGGATTCTCAGATCCACCATTCTGTGGCTCCTTGTAAAACAGTCCCATTTTCCTTTAGGAAGATTCTTATCTTTTGGAGTTGTCTTCCTGATCAAGGACTTGGAGTCAAATAAGTTCTAGCAGAAAAGCAAAGTTATAATTACTCTTAAGTTTTTTTGATGATTAAAAATAGTGAAATTATAATCCACGACCTTAAAAGAAGTTAAGTATAGAGTATACATGTGTTTTACAAAACCACACAAAGACCGTTCAAGAAAATGATACTACAGACCAATATTCCTCATATGAACACAGACACAAATCCTCAACAAAATACCATATAGAAAATAAAACCCAGCATAATGTAGAAAGAGTAATGCACCAAACCAATTGTGATTTATCCCGGGAACAAAAGGTTGGTGCAGTTTTTGAAAGTAAATGTTATAGGTGTACACCATATTAACAGCTTAAAACAACAGGCCAGGCATAGTAGCTTATGTCTGTAGTCCCAGCACTTTGGGAGGCTGAGGCAGGTGGATTGCTTGAGCCCAGGAGTTCAAGACCAGCCTGGGTAACATGGTGAAGCCGCTTCTCTACAAAAAATACAAAAATTAGCATGGCATGCCTGTACATGCCTGTAGTCCCAGCTATAGGATAAGGTGGGAGAATTGCTTGAGCCCAGGAGGTCAAGGCTGCGGTGAGCCATGATTGTACCACTATACTCCAGCCTGGGCAACAGAGTGAGACCCTTTCTCAAAAACAAAATAAAACGCAAAGCCACATGATTATATCATTTGATGCACAAAGAAAAACTTTTGACAAAATTCAGTACTTTTCCATAATAAATGTTGTCAGCAAACTTGGAAGAGAAAGGAACTTCTTCAACCTGAAAAAGGGCATCTACAAAAAAACTACAGCTAACATTATACTTAGTGGGGAAATAATGAATGCTTCCCCCCTATGATGGGAAGCAGGCAATGACGTCTGCTGTCATCACTCATATTCAAGATGACACTGGAGTCCTAGCCATTGCAAAAAAAATTAATAGGAGGCATACAGAATGGAAATAAATAAAGCTGTTCCTATTTGCATATGGCATGATTATCTAAGTAAATAATCACGTGGGAATATATAAAAATCCTCCTAGAACTAAGTGAGTTAGCAAGGTTACAGGATATAAGGTCAACACACAATAATCAGTAGTATTTTTACATCTTAGCAATAAATCATTGGAAATTAAAACAAAAAACCAGCATCAGTTATAACAACACCGAAAAGAATGAAATTCTTAGATATAAATCTCACAAAACACGTATAGGATCTGCTCAGTGAAAACTACGAAACACTGAAGAAAGAAATCGAAGATGACCAAAATAAGTGGACAGGCATTCTGTGTTCATTGGGATTGGAAAACTCGATATAGTTAAAATATTAGTTCTCCACAAATGATCTATAGGTTTAATACAATCCTAGCAAGGTTTTTTTGTAGGTAGAAGAATGCTGCTTCTAAACTTTATATGGAAAGTCAAGTTAGCCAGGCAAAGGGCTAGTGGTGGTTGATGGAGGTATGTTCCAGGGAGAGAGAACAACAGGACATGAAGTCACCCTTGTTTAGGGTACAGTGTGTGTGTGTGTGTGTTTGTTGAGGGGAGTGTTTCTGAGAGGATGATGGACTTTGTATCTTTTATTGGCCTTGAGACTTTTGGCAAGTTACTTGTTCACTCAGACAACAAGCAGATCTCCTGCAGGTCTCTCACTTGGGGATTTTAAGTTGGGGATAATGGTAGTACTACGGTGCTGGTGAGCCCACCATGCTCCCTAGCCCAGGGTCTCAAGACACCATGTCATCAAAGCCTGTTGGAGGTTGCTATGGTCTGAATGTTGGTGTTCCCCCAAAATTCAGATGTTGTAACCCCACACCCAGTGTGATAGTATTAAGAGGTGGAGCTTTTTGGGAAGTAATTAAGTCATGAGGGCTCAGCCCTCGTGAATGGGATTAGTGCCCTTTTAAAAGAGGTTGAAGAGAGTGTCCTTGCTCATTCTGCCATGTGTGGACACATAGAAAGTGCCATCTGTGAAGAATGGGCCCTCACTCAGATACTGAATCTGCTGGCACCTGGATCTTGTACTTTCTAGCCTCCAGAACTATGAGCAATAAATTTCTATTTATAAATTACCTATTTTACGGTATTTGGTTATAGCAACTTGAACAGACTGATGGTGATACAGAATATCTCTGGAATGATACAAGTTGGGGAACTGGGTGGCTGAGGGCCAGGGTAGCAGGGAGACATTTTCTGCTGTATAACTATTTGTACCTTTTGTATTTTATTTTATTTTTGAGACAGGGTCTCGCTATGTTGCCTAGGCTGGTCACAAACTCCTGGGCTCAAGCAATCCTCTTGCCTTCAGCTGTCAAAGTCCTAGGTTTACAGGTGTGAGCCACACTGCTCCCAGCCCTTGAATTTTATACCACATGCAAGTACCTTCTATTCAAAAATTACTAAAATAGTAGATGTTACTAGCTCTACCTTAGTATAGCCTTAAAGCTCATTTACTGACTGTAATCTTTAACTTTTCATGACTTTCTTTGTAATTTGGAGGCCCTTGGGAAGAATGATTTAAATAATACAGACCACTTGGACAAACTTGAAGCTTACATTGTTTTAAAATGCACTTTTCTGTAAAAAAACAAGCGTTCTACACAATAGTGGGTGCTTAATAAATTTGTTGATGCTAATGGAAAACTTCTTCCATTTGAAAGAAATTTACCCTCATTTTGTTAGTGAAAATGTTGTAGCATTAAAGAAAATTAGAAATTAGAAAAATAATCATTGTATTAGGACAGACTCAAATGAAAAGAACTTGGGATTTTGTTCCTTTCTAAAGGCTACGTATGATCCCCTGTGGCAAAGTCTGGTGATTACGGTTTCTAGTTTTTTGCTATTAGGAAGATGCGTCAATAAATGTCCTCATGAGTGTAGCCTGGATTCTTCTTTTGAATTATTATTTTTGGTTAAATTTCAGGGAGTGCTTTTACTACATCAGAGGACAAGACCACCACATTTCTGAACATTCCAAAAAAAAAAAAAAAAAATACAGACTTGGTTGACATTTTCCCCCACAACATATCTGAAGGTCTCAGTTTATTCCAGGTTTCCCAGTGTGCTTACCCACAGATACAGACAACTGGGAAATGGTGACTTCTGTAAGTCTTAATGGCTCCTCCTGGACTACAGGGCTAAATAATTCTTTCTGCACAACTTTGGAGGAACTTTGTTCTTTTTTTTTTTTTGAGACAGAGTCTCAGTCTGTCACTGAGGCTGGAGTGCAGTGGCGCAATCTCGGCTCACTGCAACCTCCACCTCCTGGATTCAAGTGATTCTTCTGCCTCAGACTCCCCGAGTAGCTGGGACTACAGGCATGTGCCACCACGCCTAGCTAACTTTTATATTTTTAGTACAGATGGGGTTTCACCATGTTGGCCAGGATGATCTCGATCTCTTGACCTCGTGATCCGCCCGCCTCGGCCTCCCAAAATGCTGGGATTACAGGCATGAGCCACCGTGCCCAGCTCTGGAACTTTGTTCTTAATTAGAAATCAGGCCAGGCACGGTGGCTCATGCCTGTAATCCTAGCACTTTGGGAGGCCAAGGTGGACAGATAGCGTGAGCTCAGGAGTTCGAGACCAGCCTGGGTAACATGGTGGAACAACATCTCTACTAAAAATACAAAACATTGTCCGGGTGTGGTGGTACATGCCTGTAGTCCCAGCTACTCAGGAGGCTGAGGCACAAGAATCGCTTGAACCTGGGAGGCGGAGGTTGTAGTGAGCCAAAATTTCACCACTGCACTCCAGCCTGGGCGATAGAGTGAGACCCTGCCTCAAAAAATAAACGAAAAGGAAATCAGTAAGAATCTTTCCCAGGTTATGGCACTCCAAAGGATGCTTAGAGGTAAGGATAGGGCAATGTGTCAGGATGCTTCTTTCTCGGTAGAATGAATGCATACCTGGGTGCCTGGGAGAGAGCTCTTTCCAGCCTAAAGTCATGCTGTACAGACTTGAGCAGCACCACACGTGTGGCCTACCCCATTAAGGACTGAGATATGTATGGAAGCTGGGGTTGATATTTTTTTTTTTCCTTCCCCCACAGCGGTCTTCCCTGAGCCATTGAAATAGCCTAGAAATACCAGCATGGGGTCTTCAACCTATAGCTGCTATCACTGACTCTCGTATCCTTATTTCTGGAAGTAACCCCAAACGCTTTTTGCAGGATGACATGGGTTTCCTTTGGAAAATAAAGTTACTTATTAGAGAATAGAGCAGAAGTGATCACAGATAATAAATTTTCCCAGTCTCAATTTCCTGTGCTGCCTCATCAGACCATATATAAGTATAATCCTAAATTTTAAATACTTATTTTACTATAAATTGCGAAGTATTCTAAGCGTTGAAATTATAGCAATTCATGTAACAGTACCCGTGTGCTCACAATATACCCTGATATTTTTATTTGGAAAATAAGGTGATTCCTGGAGAACAGGCTGTGTGTACAAGAGAAGTAACAAGCAAGGGGAGATGAGATGGGATTTGGGCTCATTAGCAAGGTGGGGCCTCAGGGCTCCAGGAAGGAGGAAGGATATAGACTGGGAGAGGTGGAGAGGAAGAGAGCAGGAACCCCTGCTCAGGGGGATGACTTTGGCCTGTCTGCTGACTTAAACTTTGACCTCCAGAGCATGGCTCTAGAGCAGGGCTGCAGCAGGCTGGAGAAGAGGCTGATAAGTAGAAGGGCTCAAGCTCAGAAAGTGACACCTCCGGGGGGAGAAGATACTGCTTGTTTAAGTATTTGGAAACTATCCTATTTTTAAACAGTTTAACTTCTTGATGGGGGAGGATTTTTGTGAAAAATTCTCAACTTAAAGCAATGGGTGGGTGGAGGTGTTTGTGCTTCATTGCAATGCCTCTCGTGTGTGGCCTTTTCTCCTGATGCTGGCTATCACTGGTTTTCAGAGTGGGGTCCTGGGATCACTAGAGTTTATTAAGGTAGTAATGGGGGATTGAGAGTTAGAATGAGGGCTGGGGGGTGCAGTGGCTCACGCCTGTAATCCCAGCACTTTGGGAGGCCGAGGCAGGCAGATCACTTGAGGTCAGGAGTTCGAGACCAGCCTGGCCAACATGGTAAAATCCAGTCTCTACTAAAAATGCAAAAAAAAAAGAAAAAAAAAATTAGCTGGGCTTGGTGGTGGGTGCCTGTAATCCCAGCTACTCGGGAGGATGAGGCAGGAGAATCGCTTGAACCCGGGGAGGTGGAGGTTTCAGTAAGCCAAGATCGTGCCACTGCTCTCCAGCCTGGACGACAGAGGGAGACTCTGTCTCAAAAACAAACAAAAGAGGGCCTGGGTACTAATTATATTTCAAAAAGTCTATACTCTAAACGACAGTAAGCAGAATAAGGCAGATTTCTGCTTACATTAAGCAGAATGAAGTAAAATTTCTTACCTCTGACTGGAATTTTATAATACTGATTACTTCAGGTTGATCAGGAGCTTTCAGATGCACCTGTCATCTTTGCACTCAGGGTTTATTCTCTCATCCCTCGCCCCCTTCCTGAAATTGCCCACTTAGCTTTTTTTTTTTTTTTTTTTTTTTTTGAGACGGAGTCTCGCTGTGTCGCCCAGGCTGGAGTACAGTGGCCGGATCTCAGCTCACTGCAAGCTCCGCCTCCCGGGTTCACGCCATTCTCCTGCCTCAGCCTCCCGAGTAGCTGGGACTACAGGCGCCTGCCACCACGCCCGGCTAATTTTCTGTGTTTTTAGTAGAGACGGGGTTTCACCACGTTAGTCAGGATGGTCTCAATCTCCTGACCTCGTGATCCGCCCATCTCGGCCTCCCAAAGTGCTGGGATTACAGGCATGAGCCACCGCGCCCGGCCCACTTAGCTATTTTTATTTTTTAAATTAGGCAGCCTCCTGCACCAGAATAGGCTCAAAGAGATTCCCACTTGGCTCTGTTCTTCTGGTTCCTGCTCAAAAGAGACCTTCCCTATCCCCCGCATCTGGAATAGAACACTCCCCCACCTCACTCTGCCTTACTATTGACACTATTGACCCCCCTCACCCTGCTTGATTCTTCTCCGGAGCATTGACCATCCAGCTGGATGGTCAGCTCCACAGGAGCAAAGACTTGGCTTTCAAGTTCCCTGCCATGTCCCATGTCTAAACCAGGGTCTGGCCCACAGTTGAATGTATGTATTTGTTTAATAAAAGAAAAAAATGGGCCGGGCGTGTTGGCTCACGCCTGTAATCCTAGCACTTTGGGAGGCTGAGGCGGGCGGATCACGAGGTCAGGAGATCAAGACCATCCTGGCTAACATGGTGAAACTCCGTCTCTATTGAAAATACAAAAGATTAGCTGGGTGTGGTGGCGGGCGCCTGTAGTCCCAGCTACTCAGGAGGCTGAGGCAGGAGAATGACGTGAACCCGGGAGGCGGAGCTTGCAGTGAGCCGAGATCGTGCCACTGCACTCCAGCCTGGGCGACAGAGCAAGACTCCCTCTCAAAAAAAAAAAAAAAAAAAAGAAAAAAGAAAGAAAAAATGGGTTACTAATGTAGTTTGTAAGGTCAAGTTTTTGAAAACATGGAATCCATGGGGAAAATTTATACGCACACACACACACACAACTAGACTATTTGAAGTGGAAACTATTGGAGAGAAAGTATGGAAATAAAATGCCATTGTAATTACTTTTTCTTTTTTTAACTTCAAGTAGACTATCTATTGCTACTAGGAAACAGAAGCTTTTGCTTAGGAGACAGATTTTTGTAAAAGTTGGGGAAACCATAAGAGGCTTTGCCAATCTTTTTGCCTAGAACAGTGTAAAATGAAAACCAGGATTCTGTAATTGTTATTGAAGTTGTCTGCTTTCTGATTAACACGTTCAGAAAGAGAGAGGCTTGTATCTGTCAAGCCAGTATCTTTCAAGAGACACTTTTCAGGCAAGGAAAAAGTCCCAACTGGGATTGAAGCTGAGGGTCATAATGATTATTTTTATAAAGCTTTCTGATTAAAATAAAAGAACAGCCATTCCATGAGGCCTGCAAAGGGAGACTGGCGATCTTCAGTGAAGGCTAGAGAAGGCTATAGGAAATACTGTTAAGCCAGAATTTTGTTGCTGACAATTTCAAATGAATGGATAAGTCTGAGAATTAAGTGAGTTAGTAAACACTTAAAATGTTCAGAGTTTAATCAGATGTGGATAGTTCTGGATGTTTTCTTTGCTGCCACTGCGATTTGATGACTGGTGCAGTGGAAGCCTTCATTTTTGTGGTTTCCCGTTTATTCCAGCACCACTGTGAAAAACAGTTTAAGGCTAAAAGATTTTTGTGTCAGTAAAAAAAGAAAACCCAGAAACAATGAGTCTTCCAGTGGTAGTTGCTTCCTCAGCTTGTCTACTTTCTTTCACCCATTTTCAGGCCAAGCCCTAGAAATGCGTATAACTTGAGATAAGAGTTGGCTAAATAACTTGAAAGTTAGATCAAGATCAGTAACTAGATGTTGGTAAAAATGCTATCATTCACCCCTTTTAAAAAAATCCATACTTTATATACACCTGAGTGCCTAGGGTGGGCCAGGTGCTATTAGACAGACATAAATAAGACAAAAATCTCTGCTTCCGAAGAGCTCCCGGAGCTCTTGGGAGTAAGGGTTTGGAATGGGGCAGAGAGAAGTACTCAAACCATTGGACCACCTGAGCCAGGGGCTGTGATAAAGGCCTGGGAATAGTGGGCTTGGCAGGAAGCACTTGTGGCCATTTGGGAAAGGGGCACATTGCTGTAAGATGCTGAATGGCCAATGCCTGGAATAAGGAGGGTGTGCCTGTGGCAAAGGAATATCCCAGGTGCCGGGGTCCAGCCCAGAAAGGGGTGGTAAGAGGTGAGTCAAGTGTAGTTCACCAGGCAAAGGTATGGAGGGGAAGGGCAAGTGATTCGACAAATGGGGCAGGGTGAGAGGGACCCAGGCTGGGGAGGGGCTGATTTGTTAGACTGATGAATTTGGATTTTTCTAAATGACATGGGGAACAGTTACAACTGTGGCCATTGAACGCTTGAAATGTGGCTGGTACGAATTGAGATATGCGTAAATACAAAATACACCCTGAATTTTAAAGATTTAATAGGGAAGGCCGGGCACGGTGGCTCACGTCTGTAATCCCAGCACTTTGGGAGGCCGAGGTGGGTGGATCACTTAAGGTCAGGAGTTTGAGACCAGTCTGACCAACATGGAGAAACCCCGTCTCTACTAAAAATACAAAAATTAGCCGGGCGTGGTGGCAGGCACCTGTAGTCCCAGCTACTCAGGAGGCTGAGGCAGGAGAATGGCGTGAACCAGGGAGGCAGAGCTTGCAGTGAGCTGAGATCGTGCCACTGCACTCTAGCATGGGCAACAGAGCAAGACTCTATCTCAAAAAAAAAAAAAAAAAGTAATGGCCACCTCCACCTCTTAACTCTCTCTCATTTAGCTATGTCCTTTCCATCTCCACTGCCAAAAGACCAGTTAGTTAAGCCTTCTTTTCTCACTGGATCTACTCAAAGTCTCTGACCAGGCTCTGCTGCAATAATCTTACCTTTCTCAAAGCCATTGCACACACCGTCTAACCTAGAGATATCCAACAGAAATACGTAAGCCATACATGCAACTGAAAATTTTCTAATAGCCATGTTTTAAAAAGTAAAAAGTAGAATTTGGATAGTATATTTTATTTGATCCAATATATCCAAAATATTGACCAGGCAAAGTGGCTCACGCCTGCAATCCTAGTACTTTGGGAGGCTGAGGCAGAAGGATCACTTGAAGCCAGCAGTTAGAGGTCAGCCTGGGCAACATAGTGAGATCCTGTCTCTATAAAGGAAGAACAAACGAAAAATATTACTTCAATATGTAATCAGTATAAAATTATTAATGATAGATGACATGCTTTTTTCCCTATTAAATCTTTTTTTTTTTTTTTGAGATGGAATCTTGCTCTGTCACCCAGGCTGGAGTGCAGTGGTGTGATCTCAGCTCACTGCAACCTCTGCCTCCTGGGTTCAAGCAATTCTCGGGCCTCAGCCTCCCGAGTAGCTGGAATTACAAGCACCTACTACCACGCCCTGCTAATTTTTATATTTTAGTGGAGACAGGGTTTCACCATGTTGGCCAGGCTGGTCTCTAACTCCTGACCTCAAGTGATCTGCCCACCTTGGCCTCCCAAACTGCTGGGATTACAGGCATGAGCCATCGCGCCCGGCCTCATTGGTCCCGTCTTACAGTGACGTGGTCCATTTCTGTTTTCCCCTCTGCTGACTGTGCTCCTGGGGTGTCTCTAGCCTTAAGAGAACCCTTTTTGCATAATTCAGGGGTCACATCTGTCAGAGTCAGGGGAGAAGGGGGGCCCTCAGTTCTTCTTTCTCCTTGGATTATTGATAAAATTTAAGAATTGCTAAAATCAGAACCAGTAAAAGTGATGAGGAAGCTGGAGGCCGTCTTTTCCCATGGAGCAGGGTAAAGAGGTGAAAACTGAGACTTGATTGTCCTTCTTGCCAGCAGACTTCAAAGTGTTTGGGGTTGGATGAATTATTGACCTGGAATCTTTTTCTTTACTTCTCAGAACAGCTAATACAGAGTATTGGCACCGTTTTTGGACTTTTAACTTGTTTGTAGATATTAAAGGATAATTTTTTTTTTAGACAGAGTCTCGCTGTGTCACCCAGGCTGGAGTGCAGTGGCATGATCTTGACATACTGCAACCTGTGTCTCCTGGGCTCAAGCGATCCTCCCACCTCAGCCCCCCAAGTAGCTGGGACCACAGGCATGCACCACCACCACAGGCATGCCTGATTAATTTTTGTACATTTTGTAGAGATGGGGTTTCACCATGTTGCCCAGGCTTGTCTTGAATTCCTGGACTCAAGCGATCCATCCACCTCAGCCTCCCAAAGTGCTGGGATTACAGGTGTGAGCCACTGCTCCTGGCCAAAGAATAATTTTTTAAAGATAAAATCATGACTCATACAAATGTAAAGTATTTTATTAATGAATGAGGGAACCAGTAGGACGTTACAGCCAGCTCAAAGGAAAATTTAAAGAGTAGACACATGCACACACACGTTCCATGAAGTCAATTTCAAATACATGCTACTCTGGCTTGGAGGTGAATCAATTGTCTCTCCACCAGACAGAATTAATTTGCCTATTTATAGATGAGGATCATTTGCATTGCTGTCAGTTATGTACAGTTTAACAGAGTTACAAATAGCTCAAGGACAATGAAAGGTGCAAATTCCATAGGATCAGATAACTTGGAAAGTTATGTTCTAATAAGGCCTAGTTTTCCATCGAAGATACTTGATATTTTTGGTTCATTTCAAAAGCATTCACAATTTATCTTGAAATGCGGACTATGTGGCGAGATGGGGCTGGGTGGACTGGATTTTTTATCCAGCTCATCATGTTAGAACCTCCAGGCCGGGCGCGGTGGCTCAAGCCTGTAATCCCAGCACTTTGGGAGGCCGAGATGGGTGGATCACGAGGTCAGGAGATCGAGACCATGCTGGCTAACACGGTGAAACCCCGTCTCTACTAAAAAAATTACAAAAAATTAGCCGGGCGAGGTGGCGGGTGCCTGTAGTCCCAGCTACTTGGGAGGCTGAGGCAGGAGAATGGCGTGAACCCAGGAGGCGGAGCTTGCAGTGAGCAGAGATCCGGCCACTGCACTCCAGCCTGGGCGACAGAGTGAGACTCCGTCTCAAAAAAAAAAAAAGAACCTCCAAATTTCATTTGTTTCTTTCTCTCCCTTTCCTCTGTTCCTCTAGCCTGAGATGGGAGCCCTGTATCTCCGGGTTGCTGGAGGAGCATTCTTTATGGCTTTCTGCTCCCCTGTCTGGATTTTTATTTTTCTCTTTTTCCCCTGATGGCTTTTCTTTTCATTTCTTTTGTTTTTAGAGATGGGGCCTCACTGTGTTGCCCAAGCTAGAGTACAGCGGTGTGATCATGGCTCACTGCAGCCTTGAATTCCTGGACTGAAGTGATCCTCATGCTTCAGTTTCCTGAGTAGCTGGGACTATAGGCACATACCACCATACCTGACCGTGGTCACTTTTCTTCACGAAAATAGATCTTGAGGCCGGGCGCAGTGGCTGATACCTGTAATTCCAGCACTTTGGGAGGCTGAGGCGGGCAAATCACCTGAGGTCAGGAGTTTGAGACCAGCCTGGCCAACGTGGTGAAATCCAGACTCCTAATATAAAACTTAGCATAGCATCATGACACACGCCTTTAATCCCAGCTACGCGGGAGGCTGAGACAGGAGAATTGCTTGAACCCGGGAGGTGGAGGTTGCAGTGAGCTGAGATCATGTCATTGCACTCTAGCCTGGGCAACAGAGTGAGATTCTGTCTAAAAAAAAAAAAATCTATCTATCTATCTATCTATCTATCTATCTATCTATCTATCTATCTATCTATCCCACCTACACTTAGGACCATGCTCTTTACGCCTCAGTTTGGTCTTTAAGGGCCTGAGTCAGGCTAGAATGATTAGGAGTTAGGAGTACAGATAACACTACCTGTCACCATAGGGTTGGTATGAGGTGGCCGTGGGAAACATTTGATGAGTGTTTTTATTGTTAAAATGTCCATGGGCACTTCATTTAGCCAGGTTCTGGTCCAGTCACTTTCCCATTCAGATTCTCTCCACGTAAATCTGCCAGCCTCAGCCTGGCTGGAAGCTCTTGTTCCCCACAATAACATACTGTTGCTGCAAGGCCGCTGCTGCCCTTTGCCCAGCCTACAGATGCCCCAGAAGTCAGTGGGCCAGGGCGAGGCAGGGCCTCGTATCCCCTTCCCTACTTCCCTGCCCCCACCTGTCTCCTCTGGTCCTGCCATGCCTGGCTTCACTGGTTTTTCTTTTCTTTTTTATATATTTTTTCGAGACAGGGTCTTGTTCTGTTTCCCAGGCTGGAGTACAATGGCAGAATCAGGGCTCACTGCAGCCTCAACCTCCTGTTCCCAAGTGGTCCTACACCCTCAGCCTCTAGAGTAGCTGGGACTACGGGTGTGCTACCACTCCTGGCTAATTTTGTGTTTTGTAAAGACAGGGTCTTAACATGTTGCCTCAACTGCTCTTGAACTCCTGGGCTTAAGCTGCCCTGGCCCCCAAAGTGCTGGGATTACAGGCGTGACCCACCACGCCTGGCTGTCACTGGTTTTTCTCTGCTCTGATTGGTGTCCTGTGATGAAGCACTATCTTACATTACATATGTCCCTGACTCTCTGGGCACTGACTTTCTGAACAGATTTGGATAATAAGGAATAGTATGTTCTACTGTAGTAAGTTCATAAACATCCGCATGGCAGAGGCCCAGTTTTTTTCAGTACAGTGCTCACAGTGGTGATCACTTGGCAAGCATTTGCCGGCTCATCCAAGTTCAGTTTGATGGTGCTGGAAAGTTTGGAACAAGTCCAAAATCAAGGAAGAAAAGAAACACTAATTCATGTTGAAGGTGAATGCATGGTATAAATCAATAACGAAGGGTCAAGGTGGCTCCAAACAGTCAGAAACTCAAGAGTTTTAGACTCTGAGGGATCGTGAAGCTATTGTGCACCTCCCTTGTTTTATAGTTGAGTAATCTGACCCCTAGAGAAGCTGGGACTTTCCTGTAGCTACCCCGTTGGTTGGTGGCCGTGGGACCTGAGCCTCAGGGTCCCGTTCTTTCGCCATGCTTTGCTGTTGCTGCCACAAGGGTGGAGATTTGATCCTTTCTGTGAGGCCAGATGTGGGACGGTTCTGTGATTTGTGATCATCTTTCTTGTCCATTATATGATTATGGGGAGAGACAGGTGAATTATGAAGAGACTTAGGCATTTTTTAGAATAATAGTTTAGGAAAGACTATATATGACACATCAACTCTTGGTGATGTTCTGTGTAAACAGCAAGTGTTTAACCAACTCAGGCAATTGCCCAAGTGAATGTCCTGGGGCAGGCAATTAATTGACTGAGCGCCCCAAAGTTTGGATTCCAACAAAACCCTGGTGTTGGTTGTAACTTTGCCTTACTCTCTATGATAGTAAAGTGAGAACAGGATAATTTGAAAGCAAATTTGTTTAATTCCCATTAGAGTGTGATTTATTTTTTTTTTTTTAGCTGGGCATGGTGGCATGCTCTTATAGTCCCAGTTCCTTGGGTGGCAGAGGCAGGAGGAGTACAAGGAGACTGGGAGCACGAGGTTACAATGAGCTATGATCGCACCAGTGCACTCCAGCCTAGGTGACAGAGTGAGGTCCTATCTTAAAAAAATAAAATAAGTATTTAAAAAAAGTAGTGTGGTTTTATAGCTGGAACTGGGGAAATAGGCCCTCAATTGTCATGTGTAAATAATTTGCACACTGTTCTGTCCCGCAGCGTGTGGCGCTGGTGGAGGTGGTGGTGAGTGGTTACTGGCAGTGTCTTGCTGAAAGGTGGCTGAGGAGTCACTGTGCATGCCCATGTCTCACCTGCACTAGATGCTTTGGAAAAGCTTCAGCTCTTGGTTTGGATTGGGGCTCCAGGGACTGCCAGGCTGGTTAAATGAGAGAAGTCCCCAGGAAATGACTAACTGCTAGGTCTCAGGGAGCCCAACAGGGCCAGGGGTCTGCAGAACTTCTCCTTTGTGTCTCTGCCTCCATAGAGTTCTGTAGGTGGCCTGTTAGGTTTTTTTTTTTTTTTTTAATGAATAATAAAGTCTACCATTGTGTCTCAGATCAATATAAAGGAAAAAAATTTTGTTAAAATTCTGGCTGTTGGCCGGGTGTGGTGTCTCACACCTGTAATCCCAGCACTTTGGGAGGCCCGAGGAGGCAGATCACCTGAGGTCAGGAGTTTGAGACCAGCCTGGCCAACATAGTGAAACCCTGTTTCTACTAAAAATACAAAAATTAGCCAGGCGTGGTGGTGCATGCCTGTAATCCCAGCTACTTGGGAGGGTGAGGCAGGAGAATCACTTGAACCCATGAGGTGGAGGTTGCAGTGAGCTGAGATCGTGCCATTGCACTCCAACCTGGCCAACAGAGTGAGACTCTGTCTAAAAAAAAAAATTAAAAAAAATTTTTTTAAGGGTAAAGAAAAGAATATGTAGCACCAGGCGGGCGTGGTGGCTCACGCCTGTAATCCCAGCACTTTGGGAGGCCTAGGCAGGTGGATCACCAATCAGAAGTTTGAGACCAGCCTGGCCAACATGGTGAAACCCCATCTCTACTAAAAATACAGAAAATTAGCTGGGTGTGGTGGGAGGCACCTGTAATCCCAGCTACTCAGGAGGTTGAGGCAGGAGAATTGCTTGAACCCAGGAGGTGGAGGTTGCAGTGAGCTGAGATTGTGCTAGTGCACTCCAGCCTGGACAACAAGAGCAAAACTCCATCTCAAAAAAAAAAGAGTATGTAACACTTTTCAGCACTTGGTCCTCTGTGAGGTCTGTAGATGATGACGTATTCAACACCGAATGACTGAATGAATACAGATACACAGGTAGTTTGCTGACCCATTTCGATGAGAGCATCCATTTGTTGAAATTCCACTTGAACCTAATTCTAGTGGAAATTAGTTTCCACTGAGAACCTAAGTTACCATCAAGATATCTGTCAAGCAGTTGATGTGTGATGGGCAATAGAGACTGATGCAGATAACCTGTTAGAATTTCTGCTGTAGTTGTCCCTGTCTGGGTGTGTGCACTGAGGGGCCTTTGTGACCATCTGGGCTGCTCCTGGGCCATGTCCGTCCCTGTCTCTGCAGTGTTGGCCTGAGTTGCCAGGAGCAGATACCTGGATTCCTTTGGGTTTCCTGGAGGACCCACTAGTAAGCCAGACCTTTGAGGGAGCCTTGGAAGGGCCAAGCAGCTGGGCCTCATGAATCTTGGGGACTCATGAATCCAAAGGGACTCAGCTTTTCCATCTATCTGGTCAAGGGCAGCCTGTGGCCCCTGAGTCACAAAGGCCAATGTCCTCCCTTCACAGACCAGATTGTGACCCAGCTGCATCTGAAAGAGAACTTGGCTCTGCCTAGCTTCTTGCTAGCCTCACTAGCCTAAAGCCAGCCACAGCTTCCTCTTCTGCCAACTGGGCATGGAGAGGGATCTGTCCACCAGGCTTGTCTGGCAGGGGCTGATGAGCACTGACTGCCTTGCTCCGAGAACTTGGGGGCAAAAACTGGCTGGTGGAGTGCAGAGGCCATGGCCACATTGCGGAAGGCAGCACATGGCACTTTGTTTCAGATAACTGGCCACCATTGACCTGAAAGAATCCCACGACCAAAACTATTTCAGGACCTGAGCAGAAGTTGCAAACATGCAAAGGAAGGTGGTGTTCTCAATAAAATATCAATTCCCTGTTTGGTTACTGCCAAGAAGAGAACACTGGCTGAGGAAAATACTGTGTTTTAAAGTAAGTAAACTGCAAGGAGTATGTAAAATACATTGCTGCCTGGCTTGTTTGTGGTGGGAAACACAATCTCTTGCTTTAAGGAATGCCATATTAAGAGGCCCTGTGGAACAAACCACATTTCACTGTTAAGTAGCTGCACAAAAGTACAGTACAACATTGAGAATCTGCAGTGTGCACACTTAGGCATTTTCTGTAAGTAATAGTATAACCTGAGCCCGGTGCAGTGGCTTATGCCTAATCCCAGCCCTTTGGGAGGTTGAGGTGGGTGGATCCCTTGTGTCCAGGAGTTCAAGACCAGCCTGGGCATCACAGGGAGACCCTGTCTCTACAAAAAATTAAAAAATTAGCCGAGCATAGTGGTGTGAGCCTGTAGTCCCAGCTACTTGGGAGGCTGAGGTGGGAGGATTGCTTGAGTTTGGAAGGTTGAGGCTGCAGTGAGCTCTGACTGTGCCGCTGCACTCCAACCTGGATGGCAGAGTGAGACTCTGTCTCCAAAAAAAAAGGCCGGGTGCAGTGGCTCACACCTGTGATCCCAGCACTTTGGGTGGCTGAGGTGGGAGGATCACTTGAGGTCAGGAGTTCAAGACTAGCCTGGCCAACATGTGAAACTCTGTCCCTACTAAAAATACAAAAAAAAAAATTAACTGGGTGTGGTGGCACGTGTCTGTAATCCCAGCTTCTTGGGAGGCTGAGGCAGGAGAATCGCTTGAACCCGGGAGGCTGAGGTTGTAGTGAGCCGAGATTGCACCACTGTGATCAGAGCAAGACTCCGTCTCAAAAAAAAAAAAAAAAAAAAAAAAGCCGGGCTCAGTGGCTTACACCTGTGATCCCAGCACTTTGGGAGGCTGAGGTGGGAGGATCACTTGAGGTCAGGAGTTCAAGACTAGCCTGGCTGACATGCGAAATTGTCTCTACTAAAAATACAAAAAAAAAAAAAAAGTAGCTGGGTGTGGTGGCATGTCCTTGTAATCCCAGCTTCTTGGGAGGCTGAGGCAGGAGAATCGCTTGAACCTGGGAGGCAGAGGTTGTAGTGAGCCGAGATCAGAGCGAGACTCCATCTCAAAAAAAAAAAAAAAAACCAGTGTAACTCAAAAGTAACCCTTAAAACAGTGTAACTCAAAAGTAACCCTTAAGAATCGGAGGAATAATAAAAGATTGTTTAGTGGAGTTGCAGTTATTACATTTTCTGAGATATGTTACTAACATATATTACATAGCTTATAATATATTATCAACCTATATATAATAATATATTCATATTATATATATAAGTGTTACAAAAGTAATTGCTGGTCTGGTCATTAGGTTTTTTTTTTTTGAGACGGAGTCTTGCTCTGTCTCCCATCTGTCTCCCAGGCTGGAGTGCAGTGGCTCAATCTTGGCTTATTACAGCCTCTGGCTCCTGGGTTTAAGTGATTCTCCTGTTTCAGCCTCCTGAGAAGCTGGGATTACAGGTGTGCGCTGCCACACCCAGCTTATTTTTTGTGTGTGTGTTTTTAGTAGAGACAGTGTTTCACCATTTTGGCCAGGCTGGTTTCAAGTTATCCACCCGCCTCAGCCTCCCAAAGTGCTGAGATTACAGGCATGAGGCACTGTGCCCGGCCTGGTCATTACTTTTAATGACAAAAACTATGATTACTTTTGTACCAACATATATGTTATAATATGTTATAAATATATCCTGATAGATTATGTATACGTGTTTGTGTGTATTTTGAGACAGGGTCTCACTGTGTTGCCCAGGCTGGAGTGCAATCATGATCATGGTTCACTGCAGCCTTGACCTGCCAGGCCCAAGTGATCCTCTGTAAGTCTCCCGAGTAGCTGGGACCACAGGTGTGTGTCACCACACCACTCCTGGCTAATTTTTTTTTTTTTTTTAATATTTTTTATAAAGACCGGGTTTCCTCCAGCCTGGGCGACGAAGCGAGACTCCGTCTCAAAAAAAAAAAATAAATAAATAAAATAAAGACCGGGTTTCCCTGTGTTGCCCAGGCTGGAGATTATATATTTGAAATATTCATTACTAGTCTGTCTGTTCTCTCATCATGATGCTAACTTCAGTTGAATGCCAGAGAGCATCTGATGGTCTATTTGGGTAGAGTTTTCCTAGCTAGGCCAAGTTGTAGGTGCCTGGCCAGCCTGTGGGTTGGTGCCCCTGGGTCAGGTGCCCACTCCTCTTGGGCGCTAAAGGATCCTGAGCATGACAAGCTGTGTAAGCAACAGGCTGGAGTCACTTTCCTTGGAGGTTCAGGGGAGAGGAGGAAAAGATAAGGGAGGAGAACGGAATGGTTAGTTCTAGAAGGGATCAGTGAGCCTGCTGATGTTTTCCTATGAAACCATTGTTGGTCTCTCCATCACAACTCTTTGCTGAGTGCTACCCTTTCCTTCACACCTCTTCCAAATTTTCTGTCTCCCCTGGGCCCACTTCCCTGTCTTTGTTCCATCTCAGGAGGCCTTTGGCCTCTTCACCGTCACTCACAGGTCTCCTTCCATCCAGCCACCTGTGCCACTTGCCTGATTCCTTCCCCTCTATTTGGAGACTGCTGAAGTTAGCCCTTCTCTTTGAGAAGGCTTCCCTGTTTCTATTCTTCATTCTTTAGCCGTACATCTGGTGAAGTGTCTTTTGGGAATCTGGTACTATATGAGGCTTACAAAGCTGCTTTATGTCAAGGAGCTTACAGTCAAGTCATACATAAATTGTCTGTAATGTAAATATCAGTTTTTTATCTTGAATACTATTTTCCAAAATGGCAAAAAATTATTTTCTGATTACAAAAGAATTTGTGTCCCTTGTTTTAACAAGTCAGACTGATGTAGAAAAATAGAGAAAAAAGTAAAAATACTGGTGTTCTCCTCAGCTAGAGAGGACTCCCATTAACAGTTAGGTTTACATTGTTCTAGACTTTGTTCCCATGCACATGTAAAAATCGGTTATTACACATACCGCAGTTTACTTTGGGGTACAGAGTAGTTTTTGGAATTACAGATTTACATTATTACTTTTTTTTTTTTTTAGACAGAGTCTTGCTCTGTCTCCAGGCTGGAGTGCAGTGGCCTGATCTCGGCTCACTGCAACCTCCACCTCCTGGGTTCAGGTGATTTTCCTGCCTCAGCCTCCCGAGTAGCTGGGACTACAGGCGCGTGCCACCATGCCCAGCTAATTTTTGTATTTTTAGTAGAGGCAGGGTTTCACCATGTTGGCCAGGATGGTCTCGAGCTCTTGACCTCGTGATCTGCTCACTTCGGCCTCCCAAAGTGCTGGGATTACAGGCGTGAGCCACCACACCCAGCTACATTATTACTTTTAAGAACTTTTTATGAGGCCGGGCGCGGTGGCTCACGCCTGTAATCCCAGCACTTTGGGAGGCCGAGGCGGGCGGATCACAAGGTCAGGAGATCGAGACCATGGTGAAACCCCGTCTCTACTAAAAAATAGAAAAAAAAATTAGCCGGGTGCAGTGGCGGGCGCCTGTAGTCCCAGCTACTGGGGAGGCTGAGGTAGGAGAATGGCGTGAACCCGGGAGGCGGAGCTTGCAGTGAGCCGAGATTGCGCCACTGCACTCCAGCCTGGGCGACAGAGCGAGACTCCGTCTCAAAAAAAAAAAAAAAAAAAAGAACTTTTTATGGACGTGCAATATACATATAGAGAAGTGCACGATTTTTTTTTTTTTTTTTTTTTTTTTGAGAGAATCTTGCTCTGTCGCCCAAGCTGGATCTCAGCTCACTGCAGCCTCTGCCTCCCGGGTTCCAGTGATTCTCCTGCCTCAGCCTCCTGGGTAGCTGGGATTATAGGCGCACACCACCACACCCGGCTAATTTTGTATTTTTTTTTGATAGAGACGAGGTTTCACCATGTTGACCAGGCTGGTCTCGAACTCCTGACTTCAGGTGGGCTGCCTGCCTTGGCGTCCCAAAGTGCTGGGATTACAGGCGTGAGTCACCGCGCCAGGCCGAAGTGCTTGAATTTTAAATACACAGCTAAGGTCAGAACATGATGCTTTGTTATGCCTTAGCCTCTCTCTGGTTGACTCCATCTAGTAGATTCTCTCTTGCTTTTGTTTTGGTTGCCATTTTGAAAATTGCTTTGTTTCCTTCTTTACATTATTTTTGTTTCATGATTAAGTGGCAAAATTGAAGGCTTTCTTCTCTATTTTGAATCTAAAACAAATAATTAAAGCTAATTTAGAATTTGTCATACAGGTTTGAATTAAACCTAATAAAGGAGTGTGCACCATTTTCTTTCTGAGAGCATTAAAAAATCCAGCAAATGGCTCAGTGCGGTGGCTCATGCCTGTAATCCCAGCACTTTGGGAGGCCGAGGCGGGTGGATCACAAGGTTAGGAGATCGAGACCATCCTGGCTAACACGGTGAAACCTGGTCTGTACTAAACATACAAAAAAAAAGTTAGCCTGGCATGGTGGCAGGCGCCTGTAGTCTCAGCTACTTGGGAGACTGAGGCAGGAGAATTGTGTGAACCCAGGAGGCGGAGCTTGCAGTGAGCTGAGATCGTGCCACTGCACTCCAGCCTGGGTGACAGAGTGAGACTCTGTCTCAAAAAAAAAAAAAAATCCAACAAATGTTTGAGCTGTAGAGGTTTGGGTACATGCCAAGGATGTTGGTGGTCTTCACGTGCCTTTTTTTTTTTTTTTTTAAATATGTACTAAATTTACTTTTTTTGGTGTACAGTACTATGAGTTTTAGCATACGCATATATTCGTGTAGCCACTACCATAATGAGGATACAGAACAGTTTCCTCAAGCCACAAAACTTCCTCGTTCCCTTTCTTTGTAGTCACATCCAGTTCTTGGCAACCTCATCTGTTTCTCATCAGTATAGTTTTGTCATTTCAAGAATGTCACAGAAATGGAATCATAAGTATATACTTTTAAGACTGTCTTTCATTCAGTGTAATGCATTTGATATTCATTCATGTTGTATTTTATGAATAGTCATTCCTTTTTATTGCTGAGTAGTTTTCCATCGTAGGCTTGTCCCACAGTTTCTTTATTCACCCGTTGAAGGACATTTGAGTTATTTGCAACTTTTGGTGATTATGAATGGAGTTGCTATAAATATTCATACCGTTTTTTGTGCAAACGTAGGTTTTTTATCTCACTGGGGTTAATACCCAGGAGTGAAATTGGTGGGTAATAGAGTAAGTGTTTCACTGTACAGGAAACAGTTAAACAGTTTTCCAGCATGGCTATACCATTTTGTATTCTTCCTAGCAGTTCATGGGAGTTCCAGTCGCTCTGCCTCTTGACTAGCACTTCATGGTCTTTTTTTTTTTTTTTTAAAGCTGTTGTAATATTCTTTTTGTTGAAGCAGATGAGTAATTTTATTAGGAATAATGTAAAGAAATAAATACGGGCAAGTTTCTCAACTCTTCAAAACTCATGGTGATTTTAAGGTAATAGTCAAAAGCTTATTTAGGGACAATGAAGTGTTATCATCTGTTTTTCTCAGAGATCCTAAAATACATGACATTCTAGATTTCCAAGTTCAAAAATTCAAATCTAACTCATAATATTATGACACTTTAAAGTTATCCAGAGTTTATTATATTCCAAATGCCAAAAATGAGGAGTTAAATCAAATTATGTATATTTACTTTAGGATCAACAAAAAATTTTAGTATATTCTAAGAATAGTAAAGAAAAAGCAAAAACATGGACAGATATTTCCGAAAACAATCTGTAAGTTCTGTGGTCATAACAACACTACAGAACACCAGCAAGGCATCAGAATGGCCGTAAGCAGAGCTTAATTTGTATAGAATCAAGCATATAAACCAACTAGAAAAAGGGGGCTGGGCGTGGTGGCTCATGCCTGTAATCCCAGCACTTTGGGGGGCTGAGATGGGAGGATCACTTGAGTCCAGGAATTTGAGACCAGCCTGGGCAACATAGTGAAACTCTGTCTTTACACACACACACACACACACAAAATTGCTGTGTTGGTGGCATGACCTGTAGTTCTAGCTACTCAGGAGACTGAGGTGGGAGGACCCTTGAGATGAGCAGTTGGAGGCTTCAGTGAGCAATAATTCTGCCACTGTACTCCAACTTGGGCAACAGTAAGACCCTGTCTCTCAAAAACCAAAAGCAAAAAAAAAAAAAAAAAAAAAAAAAAAGAACAAAAAAAAAAAACCAGAGAAAAGTTTTGGTTCATATAAAGCAAAAACAGAAGAAATATTATTTCCAAAGATGGTAACTACTTTTTTTTTTTTTTTTGAGACGGAGTCTCGCCCTGTTGGCCAGGTTGGAGTGCAGTGACACTATCACGGCTCACTGCAACCTCCGCCTCCTGGTTCAAGCGATTCTCCTGCCTCAGCCTCCTGAATAAATGGGATTACAGGCGCCCACCACCACACCTGGCTAATGTTTTGTATCTTTATTAGAGATGGGGTTTCACCATGTTGGCCAGGCTGGTCTTGAACTTCTGACCTTGTGATCCACCCGCCTCGGCCTCCCAAAGGGCTGGGGTTACAGGCATAAGCCACCACGCTCGGCCCTTTTTTCTTTTTTAAACTTTGTAAAGTTTGTATGTTAATATCAAAAGGGAATGTAAGGGAAGCTGATACGCATTTTGAACTGTGTGTAAATGCATCTTACATATGTAGGTGTGATGCTACATATGACAAGACACATTTCTACAAAGAAAATGTAGTTATTTAATATCACAACCTGAACCGTAGTACATAACGGGTCCCCAGTTCGTTGCTTTATAGAACCTTCACATTTGTTGTTATTTTATTTTACAACTTTTATTTCTTTATTTTTAATTTAATTTTTTTTTTTGAGATGGAGTCTCGCTGTAGTGCCCAGGCTGGAGTGCTGTGGCACCATCTCAGCTCACTGTAGCCTCCGCCTCCCAGGTTCCAGCGATTCTCCTTCCTCAGCCTCCCAGGTAGCTGGGATTACAGGCATGTGTCACCACACCCAGCTAATTTTTGTATTTTTAGCAGAGACCGGGTTTTGCCATGTTGGCCAGGCTGGTCTTGACCTTCTGACCTCAGGTGATCTGCCCGCCTCGGCCTCCCAAAGTGTTAGGATTACAGGCGTGAGCCACTGCTCCTGGCCCCAACTTTTATT
Organism: Chlorocebus sabaeus; assembly: GCF_047675955.1. Taxonomy (NCBI): domain Eukaryota; kingdom Metazoa; phylum Chordata; class Mammalia; order Primates; family Cercopithecidae; genus Chlorocebus; species Chlorocebus sabaeus. The sequence continues at coordinate 63,588,024 of NC_132908.1, read as the reverse complement.
TTAGATACAGGGGGGTACATGTGCAGGTTTGTTACATGGCTATATTGCACCCAGGTAGTGAACATAGTACCTGCTAGGTAGTTTTTCCACCCATTCCTCACTCCCTCCCTTCCTCCAAGTAATCTGAGGTGTCTATTGTTCCCATGTTTATGTCCACAGGAGCTTAATGTTTAGGTCCCACTTTAAGTGAAAACATGTGGTATTTGGTTTTCTGTTCCTGTGTTAATTTACTTAGGATTATGGCCTACAGCTCCTTCCATTTTGCTGCAAAGGGCATGATCTCATTCTTTTTTATGACTGCCATTGTAACATTCTAATTGGTGTGTAGTGGCATCTCATAGTAGCTTTATTTTGCATTTCCCTAAAATGGCTAATGCTAATGATGTCAAGCATCTTGTGCTTATTTGCCATCTCTTAGGTGAAGAACCTGTTCAAGTAACTTTTATTGGGCAGTTTGTTTTCTTACTATTGCATTTTGAGAATTCTTTATATACTTTGGATATAAGACTTTTGTCAGATATGTGACTTGCAAATGTTTTAACTCTGTGGCTTGTCTTCTTATTTTCTTAACAATCTCCTTTGCAGAACAAGTTTCTTTTCCTTCCTTCCTTCCTTCCTTCCTTCCTTCCTTCCTTCCTTCCTTCCTTCCTTCCTTCCTTCCTTCCTTCCTTTCTTTTTGTTGAAGCACTTCTTTCCTTCCTTCCTTCCTCCCTCCCTCCCTCCCTCCCTCCTTTCCTCTCATTCTGTCACCCAGGCTGGAGTTCAGTGGTGCAACCTCCGCTTCCTGGGTTCAAGCCATTCTCCTGCTTCAACCTCCCACGTAGCTGAGATTACAGCTGTGTGCCACAATGCCCTGCTATTTTTTGTGTGTGTTTTTAGTAGAGACAGGGTTTTGCCACGATGTCCAGGCTGGTCTCAAACTCCTGACCTCAAGCAATCCATCCACCTCAGACTCCCAAAGGGCTAGGATTACAGGCATGAGCCACAATGCCTGACCAAAACAATTAGTTGGGCATGTTGGCATGTGCCTGTAATCCTAGCTGCTAAGGAGGCTGCGGTGGAAGGATACTTGAGCCTGGTAAGTCAAGGCTGCACTGAGCCGTGATTGCACTGCTGCACTCCAGGGCTGCAGAGCAAGACTCTCTTTCAGAGAAACAGGGTTTTGCTCTGTCACCCAGGCTGGTCTTGAACTCCTGGCCTCAAGGCAGTCCTCCTGCTTTGGCCTCCCAAAGTGCTAGAATTACAGGTGTGAGCCACCATGTCCTGCCTATATTTAATGTAATTACTAGTATGCTTAAATTTAAACCTACCATTTTGTTATTTATTTTCTGTTTGTTCCCTCTGTTTTGTTCCTGTTTTCCCTTTCCTCTTTTCTTTTGGAGTCTTTGAATATTTGTTAGTATTTCATTATAATTGATTTATTGAGTTTTGACTAGTATCTCTTTATATAGTTTTTTTTTTTTTTAAGTGTTTGGTCTAGGAGTTACATTATACATACACATAATTATAACATTAATATTTTGCAGTGTTTTTTTTTTTTTTTTGGAGACAGAGTCTCGCTTTGTCGCCCAGGCTGGAGTACAGTGGCACCATCTCGGCTCACTGCAAGCTCCGCCTCCTGGGTTCACGCCATTCTCCTGCCTCAGCCTCCGGAGTAGCTGGGACTACAGGCACCCGCCACCTCGCCCGGCTAGTTTTTTGTATTTTTAGTAGAGACGGGGTTTCACCGTGTTAGCCAGGATAGTCTCGATCTCCTGACCTCGTGATCCGCCCGCCTTGGCCTCCCAAAGTGCTGGGATTACAGGCGTGAGCCACCGCACCCGGCTTGCAGTTTACTTATAATTAATATTTCATTACTTAGAATGAAATACAGAAACCTTGCAAGTACATAGGTCCCTTTACCCTCCTACTTTGTTTTCTTTGTCAAATACGTTGAAATCCCAACATTGTTATAGATTTTGCTCTTAACCATCATGAATACTTTAAATAACTTCAGAAGAATCGTTATTCTGTTTACTGAGGTTTTTACCGTTTCTGTTGCTTTGCTTTCACTACTGATGTTCCAAGTTTCCCTCTGGTATCATTTCTGTTCTCCATGAAGAAACTCATAGCATTTCATTTAGAGCAGGTTTGTTGGCTGAGTTCTCTTCATTTTCCTTTATCTGAATTTTTTTTTTTTTTTTTTTGAAATGGAGACTCGCTCTGTCACCCACGCTGGAGTGCAGTGGTGCCATATTGGCTCACTGCAACCTCTGCCTCCTGGGTTCAAGCAGTTCTCCTGCCTTAGCCTCCAGAGTAGCTGGGACTACAGGTGCCCGCCACCATGCCCAGCTAATTTTTGTATTTTTAGTAGAGACAGGGTTTCACCATGTTGGCCAAGCTGGTCTCAAACTCCTGAGCTCAGGTGATCTGCCCGCCTCAGCCTCCCAAAGTGATGGGATTACAGGCGTGTGCCACTGCACCTGGCCTGTTCTAAGCTTTGTATAAAACAGTCCAAGAAGTAGGGATGCATACTCTTTAAACAAATGGAAAGACAGAAAGTCTCAGCTAAGAAATAGAAGATATAAAGAAGCAAATGGGCCAGGTGCGGTGGCTCATACCTGTAATCCCAGCACTTTGGGAGGCTGAGGTGGATGGATCATGAGGTCAGGAGATTGAGACCATCCTGGCCAACATGGTGAATCCCCGTCTCTACTAAAAATACAAAAATTAGCTGGGTGTGGCAGCATATGCCTGTAATCCCAGCTACTTGGGAGGCTGAGGCAGGAGAATCGCTTGAATTCGGGAGGCGGAAGTTATAGTGAGCTGAGATCGCACCACTGAACTCCAGCCGCCTGACAACAGAGCTAGACTCCATCTCAAAAAAAAAAAAAAAAAAAAAAAAAAGAAGCAAATGAAAATCTTAATACCATAGAACATAGTATCCAAAATAAAAATGGATGGGCTGAATAGCAGAATGTAGCTCATCACTCACTGTAACCTTGAACTCCTGGGCTTAAGCAGTCCTCCCCCTTCAGCCTCCTGATTAGCTGGGACTGTAGAGGTATACCACCATGCCTGGCTAATCTTGGGTTATTTTATTATAGCTGCTTTACAATCTGATAATTCCAACAACTGTGTCATCTTGGCATTGGCATCTGTTGATTGTTTTTTTCCATCTAAATTGAGATTTTCCTGGTCCTTTGTACACCAAGTAATTTAGAATTATATTATGGACATTTGTTTATTATGTTATGGGACTCTGGTCTTGTTTAAATCCTATGAAGAGTGTTGATTTTTGTTTTGTTTTAGAAAGCAATCAACCTGGCTGGGTTCAAGTGAGAAGTTCTGGTCAGCCTTCTGTGTGTTGAAGGTTCAATATCAATTCTGTTTCAAAGCCTTTGTGATGCTATTTGAACCTTTGCTTGGTATATGCCACCCAGTGGCCAGTCTGGGACCTAGGTGGTGACCTATCCCGTAGTTCATTCTCAACGTCTTTACTGCACTGTTTAGGGTCAGATTCACATATATACAACTTGGGGTGAGCCCAGGAGTTTATAAGCTTTATGGGCTTGGTTTTTTGATTTATAAACAGGAGTTTATGGAACTTTATGGGTTTGCTTCCTCTTTCTGCTAATTCCTGGGCATTTTCTAGCCCTTACAACTCCTCTTTAGGGTCTGTGTCCCAAAAGCTGGTCCTTTAGTTACCGTACTCTGTTGAACAGTTTCCACAACTGTGTCCATGTCCTAGGCCATATGGTGGGGGGACAGGGGAAGGGGAAAGCCATGGGGTTTGCTCATGCAGTAAAAACTCGGGTTCCTCTGAGTCAGCTCCTCTGATGTGGGCATCTGTAGCCTCCTGCTGCTGCATTGCCTCTGCCACTTCAGGATTGTCTGGGGTCTGAAATCTAAGTGAGAATGAAGGAAAAAAAAGTTAAAAGGAAAATAAAACCCAGGATTGTCCTCAGTATCTATGAGTGTTAGGAAAACCCCCCTGTCCACTTTTCTGGCCAGAACTAGAGGATTGCCCTGGTCTCCCTATCTATACCAGACTCCCTTTTCTGGGTTTGAGGCTCCTTTGAGTCTAAGCTGGGGAACACTGGAGGAAAAATAGGAACCTGACTGTTGGTTTTGTGATGCTTTGAACTCTGGTCATCTTCCCCATCTGCCTACTTGGATTTGTTTTTCAGCATCCTGAAATAGCTGCTCTGTGCATTGTTTTCAGTTTGATAGCAGTATTCAGTGGGACAGACAGGCTGGAGTGTATCTACTTCATTAACTGAACTGGAATTCCAAATTTGTGATACTTGGAAGCCTTCAAATTTGTTTTTGTTGTCTGTTTTTATTGTCTGATAGCTAAAGAGGCTCCTGGCTTGCAGGCTGCTGGGGCCCTGGCTTGTGTAGAGATGAATTGGGGCGGGGTGGCATAGTGTTTTGGTTTTTTGTTTGTTTTTGTAGTAAGGAAATGTTTTATTTTTATTTTATTTTTATTTTTTGAGACAGAGTCTTGCTCTGTTGCCCAGGCTGGAGTACAGTGGTGCATCTCGGCTCACTGCAGTCTCTGCCTCCTGGGTTCACGCAATTCTCCTGCTTCAGCCTCCTGAGTAGCTGGAATTACAGGCATGCACCACCATGCTCGGCTAATTTTTTTGTTGTTTTAGTAGAGACAGGGTTTCACCATGTTGGCCAGGCTGGTCTTGAACTTACGATCTCAGGTGATCCACTCACCTTGGCCTCCCAAAGTGCTGGGATTACAGATGTGAGCCACCATGCCCGGCCTGTAGTAAGGAAATGTTTTAAATATTACTCTGGGATATTCCTGGCATGTGCGAGGAATCATATGAAAGGATCCATTTTAATAAAATTTGGACTTAATGTTACTATGTTTTCATATTAATGAACAGGCTTTTCTGCCTGTGAATATGAAAACAGAGCATTATAGAAAAGATTTGGGACTGCTCAGCTCTACTTCCCACCAAAAATGACAGTTTTTTACTTCATCCTTAACTGACAAGCATTTAGTCTCAGTGTGACTGATGTCAGCTAAAATCACCAGGTCTGTTTTCACTTGGCTGCGTTTATCAAGTCTTTTCTCCCTACTCTATATTCCTGTAGCTGAATCTTTGAACCTGAAATTTATATGGGTTAGAGTCCATCTGCAGCACCAGTCTGGCTGATGTTGGGATAATTTTGAAGCTCATCATCTTACGTATTAGCAATCTGAAGTCTCTTATTCACAGATGTGGCAAGTGATAAATCAGCTTTGTATGTTTTCTCCCAAATAATTTCTAGAAACTTAAGGGGCCCTTCACCTGAGCCCATGTTTTAGGCTGACATGGAACATTAATTATCAACCTTTGGATAGTGTCCAGTTGCCTGTGGACATGGTTTAATGACTGTTTCTTAGATGCCTGTTCATGCCCTGTTGGTAAGTCATTGCTCAGCTATTTTCTTTCTTTTTTTTTTTTTCCAGCTATTTTCCTGAGTGTCTGTTCGGGAGGGATAGAGCAGGGAGCCAGCTAGACACTATTCCGGAGACAGGCCCCACCATGCGGTAAACTGCACTTCCTCACTCAGCACAGCGAGCAGGAGAGGGAAGAGCTGACTATGGGGACAGGGCAGCCAAGTGTTAGGAGATTCGAGGAGACAGCAGGAAGCCTGCAGAGGGAGAGGCTTATTGTGGAGGGATGAAGAAAGGCTTCCCAGAGCAGCTTGCGGTTATTTTTTTATTTACTTGTTTTAAAATTACTTCTTAAAGAAATCACACAAGTAATACCAATTTAAGAAAAATTAGAAAATACCTGTAAGTTAAAAGAAAAAAAACCACACATCCTGGTATCTTACTCGTCAGAGATGAACACTTGTCACATTGTGTGTAATACTTTTGTCTCCATATATATTTGTTCACGTATGTGTCTGTATATATTTACAAGTACAGATTGCTTTGTAACGTGACTGTTTTATGCATGTTTCTCCTTATCAATAGACTTCACAACATTTAAAATTTTTCTTTTTAATTTACATGCAATAAATTTCACTTTTTATGGTGGATTTTTTTTTTTTTTTTTTTGAGACAGGATCTCACCCTGTTGTCCAGGCTGGAGTACAGTGGCATAATCAGGGCTCACTGCAACCTCTACCTCCCAGGCTCAAGCAATCCTCCTACCTCTGCCTTCCGAGTAACTGGGACCACAGATGTACCACCACGCCTGGCTAATTTTTTCTTTTTTTTGTAGAGATGGAGTCTCACTAGATTGCCCAGTCTGGTCTCCAATTCCTAGGCTCAAGTGCTCCTCCTGCCTTAGCCTCCCAAAGTGCTGGGATTACAGGCGTGAGCCACCATGCTCTGCCTTGTAGTTTTAATTTGCATTTTCCTAATAGCTAGTGATGTTAGGGATCTTTCCGTGTGCTCGTTTGCCATCTATGCATCTTCTTTTGTGATGTGCTCATATCTTTTACCCACTTTTTAATTGGGTTGTTTCTTACTGTGGAGATTTGAGTTTTTTGTGTGTTCTGGATATAAGTTCTTCAACATTTTAAAAAAGTTTAAATTTTTATTATGGAAACTTTGAAACATATACTAGTGAAGATATATATATATAGTACAACAAGTCCCCACATACTTTTTATCCAGCTTTTACAGTTATCACCATTTTGCCTTTTTTTTTTTTTTTTTGAGATGGAGTCTCACTCTGTCGCCTAGGCTGGAGTGCAGTGGCACGATCTCGGCTCACTGCAAGCTCTGCCTCCCAGGTTCACACCATTCTTCTGCCTCAACCTCCCGAGTAGCTGGGACTACAGGTACCCGCCACCATGCCCAGCTAATATTTTGTATTTTTTTTTTTTTTTTTTTAGTAGAGACAGGGTTTCACCATGTTAGCCAGGATGGTCTCGATCTCCCGACCTTGTGATCCGCCCGCCTCGGCCTCCCAAAGTGCTGGGATTACAGGCTTGAGCCCCTGCGCCCAGCCACTATTTTGCATTTTTGTGTAATCAACACTCCCCTCCTTTTTTGTTGTAATATTTTAAAACAAGTCTTTAATATCATAGCATTTCAACTATAAATATGAAGTATGCATCTCTATCAGTTACGAACTTTGTTTTAAATGATATATCCACAATATCAATATTACTTCAAAATAACATATAATTATTGCTTAATGTCATTGACTATCCTATGTTCACTTTTCCCCAGTGATCTCCAAAATGCCCTTTTGGTTTGTTTGAATTAGGGTCTAAACAAGATCTATACATGATTGCATTTGCTTGCTGTGTCTGAAGTCTGTCTTAATCTTACAACAGCCCTCATCTCCCTTTATGTCATTTGTTTGCTGATGAAATTGGGTAATGTGTTATATAGATTTCCCACATTTTGGCCTTGACTGGTGGCTTTCTCTAGTGTGATTTTTTTTTTTTTTTTTTTTGAGGCAGAGTCTCACTCTGTCGCCCAGGCTGCAGTGCAGTGGCACTATCTCAGCTCACTGTAACCTCTGCCTCTCAGGTTCAAGTGATTCTTCTGCATCAGCTTCCCAAGTAGCTGGGACTACAGGTGCACACCACCATGGCCAGCTAATTTTTGTATTTTTAGTAGAGATGGCGCAGTGTTGGCCAGGCTGGTCTCAAACTCCTGATCTCAAGTGATCTGCCTGCCTGGGCCTCCCAAAATGCTGGGATTACAGGTGTGAGCCACCGCGCCCAGCCTCTAGTGTGATTTTATCGTGCTCCTTCAACTTCTCTGTTTCCTGTAACCTGGTTACTCTATATAGCTTGACTGTGGGATGGGGTTGGGGGTGGGAGGAAAAGAAGCTGTCTCAGGTCTGCTGGCTTCGTCCTACTGCATCCACACTAGCAGGCGGAGCAGCTGATTGTCTTGCTTTTAGTGAAGCCAAGATTGATTGGTGGGTGCTTGATCCATCTGTTTGAAATTCCTCATCTGTGGCTTTAATAGCTACTGATGCTCACAAGCTAGATCAGCCATTCTTCCTCCCTGTGGGAGGAGAGTTTGCCCCCCAGGGGATATTTGAGAGTATCTGGAGACATTTTCGGTTTTCTCCACTTGGGGGTGAGAGGAGTACTGGAACCTAGTGGCGTGGAGGCCGGGGATGCTGCTAAACATCCTACAATGCACAGGACAGCCCCTCACAATGAAGAGTGATCTGGTCCTAAATGCCAATAGTGCTGAGTTTGAGAAACCTTATTCTAGAGCCCAATGTGGGTATCGGGATTTTGAAAGGACCCCCGGATGAACCAAGTATATGAACCACTGGCATAGATCAAGGGCCACAGGAAATCACAGAGCGATAAAACTGGTTTGGGCTGAAGAAAGAGCCACAGAAAGCTTTGGTGGAGGAAGTGCGACTCGAATGGGAGTTAGGAATATGACTTTGATAAATGAACAGGCAGAAAAAGAATGTTTTTTGGTTGAGTTCAGCAATTAATGCCCTCTAACTCCTGGTTTTCAAATGGATTGAGAATCCGGGTCCAGATCATTTCAAAATGATGGTTTACTCCCTTCCTCCCTCCCTCCTTCCCTCTCTCTCTCCCTCCTTCCCTCCCTCCCTTCCTTTCTTCTTTTTCTTTCTTTGCTTTCTTGGAATCATAACTCACTGCAGCCTAGACCTCCTGAGCTCAAGTGATCCTCCCACCTCACCCTTTTGAGTAGCTGGGACTACAGGCATGCATCACAACGTCCAGCTAATTTTTAAATATTTTTTGTAGAGATGGAGCCTTAGTATGTTGCCTAGGTTGGTCTCGAACTCTAGGCCTCAAGTGGTCTTTCCACCTTGGCCTCCCAAAGTGCGGGGATTATAGGCATGGGTTATGGCACCTGGCTGATGATTTTCTAATTCGATTATTCCTTTTGCATTTATTAACTGGAATTTTGTAAAGATCTTTTCTTTACCATCCATTTCATTGTCCTGAAATACGGTTTGTACAGGAAAGGCAAAGTAAATGCTTGATTCTTTTGATTCTTTTCCTTCATTAATTTTCCTAATAACAAGTTAATGCTTTAGCAACCTCTAAAGGTGAACAATGGATTTTTTTCTCCAAACTCGTGGATTTTTACAGATTTGATATATGTCATTTAAAAAGCCTTTATTTTGAAATAATTACAGACTGAAAGATTACAAGAGTAGTATAAAACAATATATACTTTCACCTAGATTCTCCAAATGTTAACTTTTACCATATTAGCTTTATCCTTCCTTTACTCTCTCTCTGTGTTTATGTATCTGTATATGTATATTTACAGAGTATTTTAAGTGTTTTGAGAGTACAGACTTGATGTTTCTTTTATCTCTAAAAACTTCAGTGTCCTAAAAACAAGATTACTTTCTTACATAACCACACTGTAGTTATCAAAATCAGGAAATTAGGGCTGGCTGCGGTGACTCATGCCTATAATCCTAGCATTTTGGGAGACTGAGGCAGGCAGATCACCTGAGGTCAGGAGTTTGAGACCAGCCTGGCCAACATGGTGATACCCTGTCTCTACTAAAAATACAAAAATTAGCCAGATGTGGTGGCGGGCACCTATAGCCCAAGCTACTCAGGAGGCTGAGGCAGGAGAACCGCATGAACCTGGGAGGCAGAGGTTGCAGTGAGCCGAGATCACACCATTACACTCCAGCTGGGGTGACAGAGTAAGACTCCATCTGAAAAAGAAAAAAAAAAAAAAATTTCAGGAAATTAACACTGATTCAGACTCTTAGCTAATCTATAGTATTCATGCTTCCCTCTTTGTCTCAAAAATCTGTTTAATAAATGAAAATCCTAGATCATGTTGTCATTTAGTTGTCATGTCTCTTTAATCTCCTTGAGTCTGGGATAGTTCTTTAGCTTTGTTTCATGTCATTGACATTTGAAGAATACAGGCGAGTTATTTTGTAGACCGTCCCTCAGTTTGGGTTTGTCTGACGCTGTCTCCTGTTTGGATTCTGGTTATTTTGTGGTAGTGTCAGGAACACCACAGAAGTGACGATGTGTCCTTTCAGTGCGCCATATCAGAAGCAGATGATGTAGATTTGACTCATTATTGAAGATCTTAACCTGGTTAAGGGGATGTCTGCCCAGATTCTCCACTGTTGAGTTACTGTTTTTTTTTTTTTTTTTCCCCTGTGTAGTTAATAAGTATTTTTTGTGTGTGTGGGAATATTATTTCAGACAATGTAAATATAACTTCTCAACCTTTCACAGCCTGGGCAACACGGCGAAACTACAAAAAATACAAAAGCTAGTTGGGCTTTGTGGGGCATGCCTATAGTTCCAGCTACTCAGGAGGCTGAGGTGGGAAGATATTTTGAGACTGGGAGGCAGAGGTTGCAGTGAGCCAAGATCGCGCTGCTATACTCCAGGCTGGACAACAGAGTGAGACTCTGTCTCAAAAGAAACAACAATAACGACAACAAAAAACCCTTTCATTCATTAGTTTTTTTTTTTTTTTTTTTTTTTTGAGACAGAGTCTGGCTCTGTCGCCCAGGCTGGAGTGCAGTGGCCGGATCTCAGCTCACTGCAAGCTCCGCCTCCCAGGTTTACGCCATTCTCCTGCCTCAGCCTCCGGAGTAGCTGGGACTACAGGCGCCCGCCACCTCGCCCGGCTAGTTTTTTGTATTTTTAGTAGAGACGGGGTTTCACCGTGTTCGCCAGGATGGTCTCGATCTCCTGACCTCGTGATCCGCCCGTCTCGGCCTCCCAAAGTGCTGGGATTACAGGCTTGAGCCACCGCGCCCGGCCTCATTCATTAGTTTTAATGTCCATTGATGACTCTTGCCTGAATCAAGAATTATTATGATAGCTGCCAAATGGCAGTTTTTTAAATCCACTATTCCTTCTATATTTGTTGGTTGGATTTTCAACTGTAAGAAAGAGTTTTTCCTTCTCCATTCTTCATTTATATTTGTGTGAACTCATGAGTTTGGATTTTTTCATTGATTTTAATACTTAATAATTATTATTTTTATTTGTTTTTGGAGACAAATACTCTGTCTCCCAGAGACTACGCTCTGTTGCCCAGGCTAGAATGCATTGGCACGATCATAGCTCACTGGAGCCTTGACCTCCTGGGCTCAAGAGATCCTCCCAACCTAGCCTCCTGAGCAGCTGGGACCATAGGTGTGGGCCACCATTCCCAGCTAATTTTTTTATTTTTGTAGAGATGGTGTCTCACTATGTTGCCCAGGCTGGTCTCCAACTTCTAGGCTCAAATGATCCTCATGCCTTAGCCTCCTAAAGCACTGAGATTACAGGCATGAGCCACTGCACCCAGCCAAACTGTAATTATTTATTTTGATGCTCAAGATGTCTCAGATTTGGCCAATGGGAGCCCCTCTACACTGGTTCCAGTGTCCTTTAGACATGTTCCCTTCATTCTCTGAGCACAAGATGTTTCACGCTCATCTTGGACTCTCTACCCCAGCCCTGGATTTTCCAGGGAGCTCTGCTTCCTTTAAGTGAGAAATGGTAGTATTTAGAAACTAAGATTTGGATCTTATATCTCGTATATATGTATGTAATACATATATCACATATATAAACACACACACACATTTCTGCCCTAGACCTCAGTTAGGCATTTTACCAAGAAATCCCTGTTCCTTTAGTGGGAATTAATATTTATCCTGTGGATGTCCTGACCCAGACCTGAATTAGCCATTTCTCTAAGAAACCCTTGTTACTTTTAGTAGGAAATATTATTAAGAGACCTCAATCTGGGTACTTGGGGTGCTCACTGTCACTGAGTTATTACTTCTAGGTCTTTTTGGCCGATAATAGCTATTTTTTAAAAAGAAGTAAGTTCAGCTGGGCGCAGTACCTCACACCTGTAATCTCAGCACTTTGGGAGGCAGGTGGATTGCTTGAGTCCCAGCTTTGGCAACATGGCGAAACCCTGTCTCTACAAAAATTAGAAAAATTAGCCGGGTGTGGTGGTGTGTGCCTGTGGTACCAGCTGCTCAGGAGGCTGAGGTGGGAGGTTGGCTTGAGCCTGAGTGGTGGAGGTTTCAGTGAGCACAACACTGTAGCCTGGGTGACAGGGTGAGACTGTCTCAAGAAAACCCCCCAAAACCCAAAAGACAAAAAGGAAATTCTGATACATGCTACATGTTCACATTTCTTTACTGGACTGGAGCTTGGTGAAGACAGGAAATATGTCTGAGGGTTCTGTTGGCCCTTTCATGTAGTAAGGACAGTGACTGCCATTTAGCTGAATACTCACTGTTGGGCATGGAGCAAAGTATTTTACATTTAATCCTCACAGCAATCCTGTAGCATCAGAATTGCCCCTTAATTCATTTTACAGTTGAATAAATAAAAGAAAACCCATTTTATGATTTATAAAGAGAGGCTCAGAGAAGAGAAGTAAATATGCCCAGGGTCACAGAACTAATGAGTGGCAGAACTGGGATCAGGGTGCAGGGCCGTGAGCCTCCAGAGCCCCACTCCTTAACTACTGTGCAACAGGCTGTGCTAACGGCAAGGGAATTTTTGCACTCACATTTGTGGGTGCCTGGTGATATTACATAGAGGTGCCCAGTTTGTGGGGGAACAGTTATGGCCTGGGTCTGGGGCTTAGATAGACATTCAGACTGGAAGGGTGGATTTGGAAGTGTGAGTCCAGAGGAGGGAATTTGTTGGTAAGTGTGCGTTTCATGAGAAGGCAGCAGGGGCCAGGCCCTGGAGAGCACGCGTCATGTGACGGGAGGCAGGATGGGAAGGGGGAGCAGTGGAAGTCCAATGCAGGTGGAGGGTGATCACCAGTGCCTAGTGCTGTAGAGAGTTTTGGGGTCCTGATTTGAACCCCAACTCTGCTGTTAACAAGACTTATGTTGGCTGGGTTGCTTAACAACTTTGCTTCACTTTACTTATCAATAGGATGGTGATTAAAAACCATGTTCTTCCTGGGGTGATGAAAATGTTTTGTAACTGCATAATAGTGATGGTTGCACAACTTTGAATATACTAAAAGCCACTGAATTGTATATTTTAGAGAGTGAATTTTATGGTGTGTGAATTATATCTTAATTAAAAACTGGCTGGGTGCTGTGGCTCACGCCTTTAATCCCAGCACTTTCGGAGGCTGAGGCAGGTGGATTGCTTGAGGCCAGGAGTTTGAGACCGGCCTGGCCAACATGGCAAACCCTGTCTCTACTAAAAAATACATAAAAATTAGCCAGGCATGGTGGCACATGCCTCTAATCCCAGCTACTTGAGAGGCTGAGGCAGGGAGAATTGCTTGAACCCCGGAGGCGGAGGTTGCAGTGAGCTGAGATCACGCCACTGCACTCCAGCCTGGGCAACAGAGCAAGACTCTGTCTTAAACAGATGAAAACCAACTAACCATGTTTCTATCAGGATGGAATGAATTTTAAATTAAAGGGTAGAATGCTTATAGAAGTGCCCAGCATTGTATTTGACTCATAGTAGAAGGGCTTAGCAAACGTAGACTTTTTAAAGAAGGCCACAGTGTCACACATTCTAGGTTCCACTGTTCTCACTGTCTCTGGAGCTGGGGACATCATTATAAACACCATGCTGAGCAGTAGTCCCTGACCTGTGGGGTAAGGATGGCGGCCCTGGGGGTCATAGGTTTGGGCTTGTACTGCTAACCCTTAGCTCACTGCATCTCCCTATCCCAGAGACTGGTCCCAAGACCTCTCTGGATGGTGCAGAGGTCCTGGGGGTTGCCAGGGTAGTGGGTCTCACGACTGAGCTGGGTTTTCCCATTGGACTTCCACCTGGCCTCCTATGATATGCAGTTCACTATTTTGGCTGAAATCAATCTTTAGCAAAAAGCTTCTCCCAGCCTGCTCGTTTCTCGTTCAATGAGAAATACTGTGCCCTTGCTCTCAGTTAAGGTGGTTGGCCAGAGTTGTTAGGTTGGGGAAGTACCCAGGAAGTAAAGCAGGAAGAGGAAGGAAAGGGGGAGGTTTTGCTTTTGAATTGTGGGGATGTGGCGCTGCTTTCTGGGATTTCAGCCTCATCTGTGAAGCTAGGACCATGAGAAAGGAAGAGGGACAAGAAGATCCTAATGGCAGCAGTGTAAACAGCTTCAGATGTTTATGGTTTAAAGGCAGTTTGTTTCCTCTGTCCTCTACATGTGCTTCGTTTTTGCCCCATTACTAATTTAAATGGTCTGAAAATTTGGCTTTTTGAGCAGGGTAGCATTCGCAGTAGAATTCTGTGGGCATTCTCTTGGCAAGAAAGATGCTGACCATCCTGTGGTTTTCTGAAATCATGTGCAGTTATATCATCAAACCACATAATAAGGATTTCTGGATTTTCTTTTAAAAATAAGAAAATGTTTTGCACTTTATTGGATAACCCTGTTTGTGTGCTCTAAGTAGTGAGATATCAAAAAATAAACCTATTTTAATTGGAGCCTGTGATACACTGTGTCCAGCCGTTGTTGATGGGTAACCTGCGGGTTTAATGTATGTGCTAGAGCATGCTTCTAAGTATGAAAATTTACTTTGAAGGTGAGAATCTTGCGGAAAATGGAAATTAAGTGCAGTGTCCAAAGTTCAACTCTTATTTATGACTTTAGAATTCCAAAATAGCAAAATTGTTTACACAGAGAACCTGCTTGAAACATCTGTCAGGGACACTGATTGAATAGGCCTTAGTGACACAGACCACACCCAGACCCAACCAAGCTTTCTGGGGCATCAAAAACCCAATGCTTCTGTCCTCGGTGGAAAACGGTGCCTTCAGGGGTCTGCGGTAAGCACGACTTAGAGTGGAGTGTGGCTGCTGAGGCCGGCGGGCTTCCTTTGGGGGTGCACACCTTGCTGCCCTCTGCTGCACCCCGGCCTTGCCTGCACTCTGTTTTCTTTTGACCATCCTGAGTCCTTGGAAGCCTCTCCCTTTGACCTCATCTCTCCCTTTCTTGTCAACAATGAGGAACTTACTTGCCTCCACCCCTTGGCTCCTTTGCTCAACTAATCACTGTTGACTAATTAGTCCTTCTGGCCAGCCTAGGTGGCTTTAGCTCCCGAGGGCCGTCTCTGCCCTTCCAGAGCAGGTAGTTTTCTATCACTTCTTTGCTACCCTCAGGTCCTAGCTTGGGCACTGCTGGAGAAAAGCAATGAAACTAGAGATCACATGCAAACACTTTGGTTGCAGATTAAATAATTTACACCTGCAATTAGCTTCTTTGTTTCAGAACCAAACATTATTTGCTCATTGCCTGATTGTCTCAAGGGAGAGGAGGGTGATATTTTAAATATATCTTCCTCATGGGATGGCCTCCCTTGGGAGGGGTAAAAAAAACTCATGGATTATTTTTCTTAGAAAAATTAAGATGCTACTACAGCTAGATTCTTTTGAGAATGAGCCGTCACGTTGTGGGCTTTGTCAGACTCTCACTACTGGCTACCCCAGGTCTTGTATTGCTTTCCTTGAAGAGAAATCATACATGGTGATTTTTCCATGGTGAAAGGGGTGGGAAGACTCTGGATGTTATATGTTAGGCATCTTATTTAGGAGAATGAGGTAGGGGAGGAACTAGCTTTGGGACCTTGGACAAACCTGGCCACACGATGGAGGTGCTGCCTGCTTCCTGAGTCGGGATGTGAGGATCAGAGATGTTTGGACTGTGCCTGGTGCAGAGCCCTGTAGCTTCCTTACATTGTTGATGCTCCGTAAGTGGAAACCATTGTTATTCCGAGGTGCTTGGCATTGCATAACAATTTGTCCCCCTTTGCAGACCATATAAATTGCTTCTGGCCTGGGAACTTATGTTTTAAGGTGATCTTTTGTTTAGCGTGTGTATAAAGAGTGGCTTAAAACCCCCGATCTCAACACTGAAAGATGGTGGGGAGAGGCCTGGTGCCTCTTCTGTAGTTCTGGCTCCAGGAGCCCATCATAACATCCCCTGTTGGTTGCTAAGAGTGGAGCTGGCTTCAGAATTGGAATCCCTGCCTTGCCCTCTACTGCCCCCTCTGGATTCTCTGTTGTGCACATCCTGAGGTCTTCAGCAGCCTTAACAAGTAGCCTTTTTCATCTGTGGCTAAATACAAGCCCTGTCTCGTCTTTCAGATATTTTTTCAGTATTGGCAGGAATAGAGACATTTTGATTTCGAATGTGCTGGAGTTGATTAGAGTTCCGTCTGATTCTGAAGACACTTTGAACCCTGCTGTGTGTGCGTGTGTGGTCACCACTCAGCTTCGTAGGTCTTCACTAAGTTAACAGGGTCCTTAATAGTTGCTCCCCTGCTGGGTAAATGAGCTTCCATGTTTTTACTCTGTAAATTGTGCATGACATGACAAAGCTGAGTGTTGACCAGCACATGCCTTTTGTGTTTCCCAAACTAGTTTCCCTCCAGACATGGCTGTGCAAAGTGTTAAGAGGTGTGCTGGGGGAAGAAATCTGTGCTTATGTAACATCCATATATCAAGTAAAGGTAAACATGTTTTACTGTGAGGCTTTTCAGAACTGTTAAGATGCTGGTGTGCCTGATACCCTAAGACCAGGGATATAGTTAAGGTGGGAACAGCATGGGGCTTAGTATGAGAAGACCCAAAGCTGTGTGTCTGCGGGGCCCACCACTGTGCACACTTGTGTCAATTTGGGGCTGCTCCTCCGTGAGGGAAAGGGCCAGACTGCATCTGTAGTTTCAGCTTTAAAAAATTTTTTTAAAAAGTGCAACAGAAATACTTTCCCAATGTATAAACCCAAACGATGGTTTGCAAACTAGTCTTCTTGGAATATTAGTTTAGGAGAAGGCTATTAACAGGTGTTCTGTTCTTTGGCCAGAAAACTTACGAATCACTGCTAATGGGAATATAAACATAAAACAGAGGCACTTTGGTGAGGAACTAGGTTCTGTCCCAACCTTCCACCCACCTCCAGCCAACCAAGGAACACATCTTGAAAGCTAGGCACTATCTCACACAAATGTTCTCTCCCGCTTTTCCTCTAAGACCACCTGAGTTAGGTGTTGACTGTGAAGCCTCCTAAAGCCTCTGCTGCTGCCCAAGCCCTCGTTGACCCTCCCTCTTCCAAACACCAGCTGCACTTTCTGTCTCGATACCTCTCGATACCTGAGCACTGAGCCATGCACCTGATTAGTTCTTTTTGTGTATAATGGCGTGTGTTTGCTAGACTGGAACTGAGACTTTAAGCACAGAGAGTCTCCAAGTGCCACAGAATGATCAGGGTTGAGGGAGAAGTTGTTTGGCCTCACCCTGTTTGCCTGGGGCATGACCCTTCTCGTACATATCTGTGATCCCGACATGTACAGGGATTAGGGGCCCTGAAAGAAGCCACACTCGGGAGAGGAGGGCAGCAGACGAGTGCCAGTGAGAGCCCTGCCCCTGCCCCCCATGAGGAGGGAGTCAGGCTCTGGACCTGACTTGTGTTCGCAGGAGGGTGTGAACCCAGTGCAAGGCTGAGGTTGAGCCCAGGCTTGGAGAGTGGGAGGTGGGGCTGCTGAGGACGGACCATACCCCTTCCCACTGTGGAGTCTGCAGGACACCAGGTGATATACATCGTGATTAAATTGGGATATACTCTTCAATAGATTTGAAATGACTTGTCATGGAAATAATGCATATATCAGGAAGAAAAAAATCAGGAGTATTTGCTCCCTAAGGAGCTTGTTCACCATTGCATCCCTAGCGTTAGGATTGTGCCTGGCACATAGTAGATCCTCAGTTAATTTTAGCTGAATGAAGGGATGGTACTTGCCTAAATAATTACTTTTTTAAAAAATGGACTTTTGAAACCTAAAGGTAAATGTCCACACCTACCTCAGTAACTTTTTCTTTTTTTAAGAGACAGGGTCTTGCACTATTGCCCAGGCTGGAGTGCAGTGGCTATTACACAGCCATGAGCATAGCTCACGGCAGGCAGCCTCAAACTCCTGGGCACAGGCGATCCTCCCGCCTAGGCCTCCTGGGTAGCTAGGAATACAGGTGTGCACCAGCAACCTCAGTCACTCTTTAGGACACAGTGTTTGGGGGCTAAGGTCTCCCCTCCCCTTCCCTCCCCTCCCCTCCCCTCCCCTCCCCTTCCCTCCCCTTTCTCCAGACAGAGTCTTGCCATGTCAGCCAGGCTGGAGTGCAGTGGAACGATCTTGGCTCACTGTAACCTCTGCCTTTTGGGTTCAAGCGATTCTGCTGCCTCAGCCTCCTCAGTAGCTGGGATTACAGGCCTGTGCTACCACACCTAGCTAATTTTTGTATTTTTAGTAGAGACGGGGTTTCACCATGTTGACCAGGCTGGTTTTGGACTCCTGACCTCAGGTGATTAGCCTGCTTCAGCCTCCCAAAATGTTGGGATTACAGGCGTGAGCTACTGTGCCCAGCCTGGGGGCTAAGATTTCTTTTGTTCTTTTCTTTCTTTCTTTCTTTTTTTTTTCTTGGGATGGAGTTTCACTCTTGTTGCCCAGGCCAGAGTACAATTGCGTGATCTCGGCTCACTGCAACCTCTGCCTACTGGGTTCAAGTGATTCTTCTGCCTCAGCCTCCTGAGTAGCTGAGATTATAGGCATGTGCCACCAGGCCTGGCTAATTTTGTATTTTTAGCAGAGACAGGGTTTCAACGTGTTGTTCAGGCTGGTCTTTGAACTCCTGACCTCACGTGATTCACCAGCCTCGGCCTCCCAAAGGGCTAAGATTTTCTTAAGATATTGATGATGAGGAAAAACCCAGATCCAGGAAAAATATTTTCATTCCCAAACAGATGAAGGCACCATCCTCGTAGCAGTTGGGATAATCAAGAATACTAAGTAGTAACAACCGAGGTTCATTTTCGTGCTTACTCCGTCTAGCCCGTATGTCCTCACTGCTGGTAGACCAGCTACATTTCAGAACTTGCTGGGCACCGTGGTGAAGGGAGGTCTCTGGAACATCTCACACTGGCAACAAAGTCTTCCACCTGAAAGTGATGCACATGGCAGCTCATTAGCCAGAAGTAGTCTTGTGGCCCCACACAAATTCAAAGGATGCAGGGAAGGTGCTGGATGGTGGAGAACCACAAATATTTGGCAGCCAGCATTAATAACTCCTACAACCTTAATGACAGACTGTCTTTTATAGGATGAGAGTTGCTTTTATTCAAGTGAATAGAAAGTGCATTTAAAGCAATGGTTCACCATCACTGTAAATAAAAATATCACTTTTATCAAATGATTTCACAATTTCTCTCACACAGATGTCTAATGAGTAATCAAAGAACAGCAAAGCTGGGTGTGGTGGCCTGCACCTGTAATCCCAGCTACTCAGGAGGCTGAGGTGGGAGGATCTCTTGAGCCAGGAGTTTGAGTCCAGCCTGGGCAACATAGTGAGACTCATCTCTTAAAAAAAAAAGAAAGAACAGTAGTTTGAAGTTAGGTTCTCTGGTGTTTTGTGTGGGTGATTAAGGCTGGATCCTGAACTTCTTTGAGTAGCACTCAGAGAGACATATGTTCACATTCCTCACTTGCCCTTTTGTCCAACTTCTTCCCCAGTTTCCTTACAGTTGGCCCTGTGCGCACCTTCCTTACCCCCCACGGTGTATCAGAAGCGATGCTCACGTTCGATGCTCACGTATTTCTAAGTGATGTCATAGATTGCTTTTTTAGATGGAAAAACAGGATACGTTTTTGACTTCTCAGACGACTGACAAGATTAAATCTGGACTAAAAAGAGAACTTCCTTTTATGAAAACAGGCTATAATTGTGGTGGTGCCTGTGTACTTTTTAAAAGGACTTTTTTTTTTTTTTTTTTTGAGACAGAGTCTTGCCCTGTCACCCAGACTGGAGTGCAGTGGCATGATCTTGGCTCACTGTAACCTCCACCTCCCCATTTCAAGCGATTCTCCTGCCTCAGCCTCCTGAGTAGCTGGGACTACAGGCACCTGCCACCACACCTGACTAATCTTTTTTTTTTTTTTTTAAGTAGAGACGGGGTTTCACCGTGTTATCCCGAATGGTCTCAATCTCCTGAACTCTTGATCCGCCCGCCTTGGCCTCCCAAAGTGTTGGGTTTACAGGTGTGAGCCACCGCACCCAGCCAAAAGGACTTTTAAAAAGTCCTGACCGGGCTGGGTGTGGTGGATCACGCCTGTAATCCCAGCACTTTGGGAGGCCAAAACGGGTAGATCACCTGAGGTCAGGAGTTCGAGACCATCCTGGCCAACATGGTGAAACCCCGTCTCTACTAAAAATACAAAAATTAGCCAGGCGTGGTGGGACACGCCTGTAATCCCAGCTACTCAGGAGGCTGAGGTAAGAGAATCGTTTGAACCCAGGAGGCAGAGGTTGCAGTGAGCTGAGATTGCGCCATTGCACTCCAGCCTGGGTAACACAGCGAGACTGTCTCAAAAAAAAAAAAAAAAAAAAAAAAAAAAATTATGAATGATTTCAAAACAAATAAGGATTGGTTCTTAGAGGTCACTAAAATTTAACTCATAACTTGGATGTTTCAAAAAAGTGTCCACACATAGGGCATTTAATTTCTTTTTTCTAATTAAGAACACATATACTCTTTGTAGAAATTTTGGAAAATGAAAGCAGGCTCAATGAAAATAAACCTATCCACA
Source organism: Chlorocebus sabaeus (assembly GCF_047675955.1). Classification (NCBI taxonomy): domain Eukaryota; kingdom Metazoa; phylum Chordata; class Mammalia; order Primates; family Cercopithecidae; genus Chlorocebus; species Chlorocebus sabaeus. Next base: position 63,567,523 of record NC_132908.1, on the reverse strand, counting down.
TTTCTACCATATAGATGGGTTCACTATCAATATTTTACTATAGATTATTCCTGAATCTATTAATATATACATGTGATATATTTACATACATGCATAGTTATATACAATGTGTACATATATGTGTATATACTATATGCATGTATTATAAATACATATACATATAAGCATGCATATTTCTTACATATTCAAACACTACAGGAGTGTTAATTAAAAAAGGAAAAATCTCCATGATTCCCCTGTTCCCCACCCAATCCTAATCCATAGAGAGATATTAATTTTTTACTGGTTAGGTTAAATCCTTCAGTGCACATAAATGTGTTTGTAAACACAAATATACTTATTTTTTGTTCTTCACCAAAAATGGGGTCACTTTATGCCTTGTGTTCTGTACTCTGTTCTTTCTCTAAGTATCCCTTGGACCCTTTCCCCTCCAGTCCATGGAATCCCCCATCTCTCTGCCTTGTGTTTCTTACTGTATGTAGATGTGTTGTCATTTATTCACCATGGCTCTCCTGCTGGACACTTTTGTTTGTTTGTTTGCTTGTTTTCGAGACAGAGTCTTGCTGTGTCGCCCAGGCTGGAGTGCAGTGGTGCGATCTCAGCTCACTTCAACCTCCACTTCCCGGGTGCAAGTGATTCTCCTGCCTCAGCCTCTTAAGTAGCTGGGATTACAGGCACGCACCACCATACTCGGCTAATTTTTGTATTTTTAGTAGAGACAGAGTTTCACTATGTTGGCCAGGGTGGTCTTGAACTCCTGACCTCAGGTGATCCACCCGCCCCAGCCTCCCAAAGTGCTGGGATTACAGGCATGAGCCACCACGGCCGGCCTGGATGCTTTTTAATGTGACACACAGTGCAGCATTGTACATGTACATTTATTCATAGGGGACATAGTCCTAGAATTTCTGGGTCTAAAGGTGTGCACGGTTACAATTTTTTTATTTTTTGTTTTTGAGATGGAGTCTCTGTCGTCCAGGCTAAAGTGCAGTGGCATGATCTTGGCTCACTGCAACCTCTGCCTCTCGGGTTTAAGCAGTTCTCTGCCTCAGCCTCCCGAATAGCTGGGATTATAGGCGCCCACCACCACGCCTGGCTAATTTTTGTATTTTTAGTAGAGATGGGGTTTCACCATCTTGGCCAGGCTGATCTTAAACTCCTGACCTCATGATCCGCCCGCCTTGGCCTCCCAAAGTACTGGGATTACAAGTGTGAGCCACTGCTCCTGGCCTTGTTTTTTCTTTGAGATAGAGTTTTGCTCTTGTTGCCTAGACTGGAGTGCAGTGATGCAATCTCAGCTCACTGCAACCTCCGCCTCCCAGGTTCAAGTGATTCTCTTGCCTCAACCTCCCAAGTAGTTGGGATTACAGGCACCTGCCACCATGCCCGGCTAATTTTTGTATTTTTAGTAGAGATAGGGTTTCACCATGTTGGTAGACTGGTCTGGAACTCCTCACCTCAGGTGATCAGCCCACCTTGGCCTCCCAAAGTGCTGGGATTACAGGTGTGAGCCACTGTGCCTGGCCAATTTTGACAAGGATTGGGAGATCACTGTCTGCATGCCATGCCGGTCTGTACCCTCACCATCAGTGTGGAAAATGGCCTGATTTGGCATTCTCTCACTGGCATGGGATATGACTTTATAATTTTTATGAATCGGGTAGATGAAAAGGGTGCCTCAATCTGCATTGCTCTTGTCGGAAGAGAAGTTGAGCATCTGTTTATGTGTTTATTGGTCATTCCCCTCCCCTGCTCTGGGTCTGGAACATTGCAGGCTGCTGTGGCAGGGAAGGAGCATGGTGGAACTGTCTGTAGTTCCAAAAGGCTGCTGCCAAGGGTCACCACAGGTGTCTCCCCAACTCACACTTCATTGCCCAAACCTAGCAGTTGGTCCAGGTTTTGAGGAGCTTAAGACTCATGATTTTGGAAAAAGAAAGACAATTAAAAACATAAAACAGGTACAATAGTGAATATTGTTTTAAAATAAGAAACATACTAAATGACAAATTTTTGGGGGGAGGCCTTTGTTTGACACCCAACAGGAAACAATAAATTACAAATTTAAAAAGCATTTTCTTTCTGTTTTTGTTTTGGCCTCCGTTGCAATAGATCCTTCGTAGATTTGAACTTCAGTATGATCAGTAATTCTGAAAGAGTATACCAAGTCTTCCTGACATTTCGGCGTACACAAGTACAGTTCAGATTTTAGGCTGCCACTGCATTGTTTCGAACAACATCACGTCATTATATAATCAGTATGTTCTGAGGCTCCATTCACTGATTTATTGATGAACATGTTTAGGAGTCTGTCGCTGAACACTTGTTTCTTCATGCTGTTTCAGTGAGTTGGAAGCAATTTTGTGTGCCATTTTATTTGGGATTGTCAGACTTTGTCAATTTAAAATTCGTCAGCAGTATCAAGATGCGATCTGGTACACTGGGATACATAAAACTCCAAACTCCTGCACAGAAGCACTTGACTGTTGGCTGGGGGCGGTGGCCCACACCTGTAATCCCAGCACTTTGGGAGGCTGAGGCGGGTGGATCACCTGAGGTCAGGAGTTTGAGACCAGCCTGGCCAACATGATGAAACCCTGTCTCTACTAAAAATACAAAAGCTAGCTGAGCGTGGTGGTGGGTGCCTGTAATCCCAGCTACTCGGGAGGCTGAGATAGGAGAATCACTTGAACCTGGAAGGCAGAGGTTGCAGTGAGCCAAGATCATGCCATTGGACTCCAGCCTGGGCTATAAGAGTGAAACTCCGTCTCAAAAAAATAATAATAATAAAAATAAGAAGTACTTGCTGTTTATAGTACTGCCATAGTTTTGTGCCCTGCACTCCCTGGAATTCTGATAAATTCTATTTCATGTGGTTCCCATCAAAAAAAGGGAGAAAATGTGTAGTGCATTTATAGTTGCATACGCTACATTATTGAGTATTTTCCTGATAAGACACAACTCCCATTTAGGCACTGATGACAATAGAATTCTCTACTTACAATTTTATGCATTTGATGATCTGAAGAATTTCCCACAGACAAGCTTCTGGCTCCATATGTTTCAAACCCTGTTTCTCCTCCACTACCCACTTATTTCTAGTTGGTCATCGTAGGACAGTTATCTCATAAAATTTGGGATCTGTTCCATTGTCATAATGTCAGATGAGCCTGTGCATTGGTGTCAGAACATATATGAAAGCCATTCCTCCACTGGGAGTGCTACGGTAGCTTAACCACACGTGGAACCAGCAGCTAAACCCAAATTTAATGTATCCTTCACTCAACTTCCAGTTAGCTGAATGCCAAAAATGCCCATTGTGGCCGGGTGCAGTGGCTCATGCCTGTAATCCCAGTACTTTGCAGGGCCGAGGTGGGCGGATCACTTGAGGTCAGGAGTTCAAGACCAGCCTGGCCAATATGACGAAACCCTGTCTCTACTAAAAGTACAAAAATTAGCCAGCCGTGGTGGCGGGCGCCTGTAATCCCAGCTATTCGGGAGGCTGAAGCAGGAGAATCACTTAAACATGGGAGGCAGAGATTGCAGTGAGCCAATCAATATCTTACCAGCCTGAGTGACAGAGACTCTGGCAACAAACAAACAAACAAACAAACAAAACAAAACCAAAAATGGCTATTGCTATTTCATTATCGCCTGGCACAAGAAGCCGTGACTGAAAGTTGGAGTGTAAGGGCGACTATTTTGGTAACTTCATCAGCCAGTCCTCTCTGCTTCTCTTCCTGCTTTTTGATGCTGCCAATCATAATTTGCCTCAGTTGTGGAAATCTGACAACCTGTTAATATCAATTCTGGTTTTGTTTGTTTGTTTGTTTTGGTGATGAAGTCTCCCTTTGTCACCCAGGCTGGAGTGCAGTGGCGCGATCTCGGCTCACTGCAAACTACCTCCAGGGTTCAAGCGATTTTCATGTCTCAGCCTCCTGCCTAGCTGAGATTACAGGCATGTGCCACCACACCCAGCTAATTTTTGTATTTTTAGTAGAGACAGCGTTTCACTGTGTTGGTCAGGCTGGTCTGGAATTCCTGGCCTCAAGTGATCCAACTGCCTGGGCCTCCCAAAGTGCTGGGATTACAGGTGTGAGCCACTGTGCCCAGCCCAGTTTACTTACCAAATACGAAAATATTTACTCTGGTCAGTTTGCTGGTGCCACCTGGAAAGTACTCTCCAAGGGCATCCGTAATCTCATGATTAGCAAACAAAAAAGTTTTTTCTTATATACATCTTCTTGGACATCTCTGTATAATTTGTACACGTGACATTTGCTCACTTCAAGGTTGTTATAAGTTAAACTATTTTTGACTCTTTGGTTCCCTTGAAGTTGATGGCTTCTAGTATCACTTTATCTGAGCCCTTCTTGTTGGTCAACAGGTAGTTTTTGTTTGTTTTTGTTTTTTTTTTTTTGAGATGGAGTGTTGCTCTGTCGCCCAGCCTGGAGTGCAGTGGCTGGATCTCAGCTCACTGCAAGCTCCGCCTCCCGGATTTACGCCATTCTCTTGCCTCAGCCTCCTGAGTAACTGGGACTACAGGCGCCCACCACCTCGCCTGGCTAGTTTTTTGTATTTTTTTAGTAGAGACGGAGTTTCACCGGGTTAGCCAGGATGGTCTCGATCTCCTGACCTCGTGATCCGCCTGTCTTGGCCTCCCAAAGTGCTGGGATTACAGGCTTGAGCCACCATGCCCGGCCCAACAGGTAGTTTTTATTTCAGCAGTGAGTAGATTTCACTGTGCTAGAGAAAATGTTAACATTTTGCTTTGTCCAATGTCAGACAAAAAATGTTTTGCTTGTAACAGCGGAGTATTAGAAACCATCTAAGTGCCTACCAAGAGGGGATCAATTAAATTGTGGTATGTGTATAGAGGTGTATATGTGTGTATTTATGTAACTACATGTGAATACTATGTGATTATTAAAAGTAACATCTATATGTGGAAATACCTGTGGATACACTATTTAGCAGAAAAATGGGCTAGAAAACAAGATGTATAATATGTATTTTATGGTTTAAATAGGTGTTACAACATGTTATTTCCTTATTTGGTATATAGCATTTTATCATTTGTAGATCCTTTTTACATATATTTTTGTTTGGGTTTTGAACACAGTGACCATTGAGATTTGGAGAGGAGGCAGGTATCATTTTATGGGTGAAAAGCTAATAGGGAAATAACATAGTGAGGCAGTAAGAACTGGAGAGATTGAGAATCAAATCTTGGCTATTACATCCTGGCACTGCTTCTTGCTATCTAGGTGTCACAGAACCTTAATTTCCTTGTCTGTAAAATGGGGCTAATATCTACCTCATAAGTTTGTGCCGGGGAACTAAATGATAAAAAAACAAGAAGTGCCTATCAGGTGTTGGATTTGTAGGTACTTGTAATCAATGAGTAATGAGTAGAATATTAATGTTTTATAACAACAAGAGTTTTCCCTCCCTGATATATTATTTGTTGCTGCATAACTAATTACCCTAAAACTTTGTGACTTAAAACAAGACGTCTTAGGTGGTTCACAGTGGTTCATACCAATAATCCCAGTGCTTTGGGAGGCTGAGGTAGGAGGATTGCTTGAGGCCAGGAGTTTGAGACCACCCTGTCTCCACAAAATAAAGAATTATCTGGGCATGGTGGTGTGCACCTGTAGTTCCAGCTGCTCAAGAGTTTGAGGTGGGAGGGTCACTTGAGTCTAGGAGTTCAAGGTTGCAGTGAGCTATGATTGCATCACTGCACTCCAGCCTGGGTGACAGAGGAAGACCCTGTCTTAAAAAAGCAAACAAACAAAAATCAGATCTTTATTTTCTTTTCATTTCTGTGTGTCAGGAATTTGGGGGGTGGCTTTGCTCTGGTTCTCTCAGGAGGTTGCAGTCAAGCTTTCGGCTAGGGCTGTGTCATCTGAAGGCTTGCCTGGGGCTGGAGGACCCATGTCTAAGATGGCTTGTTCAACATGGCTGTTGGCAGGAGGCTTTAGGTCTTGGCATTTACACTTCTCCATAGGGCTGCTTGAGTGCCCTCAAGACATGACAACTGGTTTTTCCCCATCATGAATGATGAGCAAGGCAGGAACCATGCTAACTTTTCTGACTCAGCCTGTGCAGTCACACACCTGTGAAGTCATTTCTGCAACATAATAGGTCAGCCCTGTTCATTGTTGCAAGGGTCTTCTCACTCTCCTCCCAGCTTCTGCCCTCGTCCTCACTGTAGTCTGTTCTCCACGAAGTAGCTGGTGGCCTTTTAAGACCCAAAGGAGATCCTGCCACTCTGGTGCTTCCATCATACTCACAGTGGGAGCCGCAGATCTCACTGCACCCAAGGGCTCTTTGGGTCTGACCTCCCTCCTGTGATTCTCCCCAGGGGCCACCTGACCCCCTTCCCAGGGATCTCACCTCACTCCTCCTTCTGCCTCCAGTGCTCTTTCTCCAGACAGCTGTCCCTTATATTTGGCAACTCTGTCTCAAATAGCACCCTCCAGGGACACTCTGTCTAAACTTTATTTATTTTTATTATTATTTTTTGAGGCAGAGTCTCACTCTATTGCCTAGGCTGGAGTGCAGTGCAGTGGTGCGATCTCAGCTCACTGCAACCTCTGCCCCCAGGCTCAAGCAGTTCTCTTGTTTCAGCCTCCTGAGTAGCTGGGATTACAGGCGTGTGCCACCATGCCCAGCTAATTTTCGTATTTTTAGTAGAGATGTGGTTTCACCATGTTGGCCAGGCTGATCTTGAACTCCTGACCTCGTGTGATCCACCTGCCTCTGCCTCCCATATTGCTGGGATTACAGGCATGAGCCACTGCGCCCGCCTTAAACTTTATTTTGTTTTATGTTAAATTTCTTTTAGACAGAGTCTCACTCTGTCACCCAAGCTGGAGTGCAGTGGCACAGTCGCCACTCACTGCAACCTCTGCTTCCCAGGTTCAAGAGATTCTCATGCATTAGCCTCCCTAGTAACTGGGATTACAGGTGTACAACACCACGTCCGGCTAATTTTTGTATTTTTAGTAGAGACAAAGTTTTGTCATGTTGGCCGTGCTGTTCTGGAACTCCTGGCCTCAAGCCATCCACCCGCCTCAGCCTTTTGAAGTGCTGGGATTACAGGCATGTGCTACCATGCACAGCTAATTTTTGTATTTTTAGTAGAGACAGGATTTCACCATGTTGGCCAAGCTGGTATGGAACTCCTGGCCTCAAGCAATCCACCCGTCTCAACCTCCTGAAGTGTTGTAATCCTAAAGGGATTACAGGCGTGAGCCACTCTTCCTGGTCTCTGTGTCTAAACTTTCAAACACCTTTGCCGCGGCTATGCTTTGTTCAGCTTTCCTGCTTCCATTTTTCTCCTTCGTTCTTATCACTGTCTCACTCACTCTGTTTTTAAATGTAATTCAAAAAAAAAAAACCCTCCTTTATTAGACTGTTAGCTAAGAGCAGGAATTTTTGTCCATTTTGTTCACTGCCACAACGAATGGTCTATTAGATTTGCATATCCATGAAGCCATTTTTATGTTAATATTTAAGAATGTAGGTGTTACCTCCCTACACAAATATGGTTGAAGTTAGCATACCAGAAACATTTGTAACTCATCAGTACAGTGTGTTATTTTTTGCCCAGGATTACTAGATCTGATTACTGGGGTGAAAAAAAGGAGAAAGTTTAGGAGTTTCCCTTATGTGAACTATTTCTTTTGTGAATTGATTGCAAGTTAGGCATGTAATTCAGATGGAGAATTAAAGTCTATGGTGCCATAGAGAATTTTAAGAAGAGCCATTAGGAGAAGCACAGTGTGTATATTTAATGACCCATATCTTTTGTGTTATTGACAAGTAAAAATTTCTATATTACTGTGTACAGCATGATGTTTCTAAATGTGTATACAACGTGGAATGGCTTAATCCAGCGAGGTAACGTGCATTATCTCACATACTTACCTTTTTTTTTTTTTTTTTTTTGGTGGGGGGTGAGAACACTTAAAATCTACTCTTTCTGTTTGTTTGTTTTGTTTTTGTTTTTTTTGAGATGGAGTCTCACTCTGTCGCCCAGGCTAGAGTGCGGTGGCGCAATCTTGGCTCACCACAACCTCCGCCTCCCGGGTTTCAAGCGATTTTCCTGCGTCAGCCTCCCGAGTAGCCAGGATTACAGGCACCCACCACCATGTCCATCTAATTTTTGTATTTTTTTTTTTTTTTTTGAGATGGAGTCTCGCTCTGTCGCCCAGGCTGGAGTGCAGTGGCGGGATCTCAGCTCACTGCAAGCTCCGCCTCCCGGGTTTACGCCATTCTCCTGCCTCAGCCTCCGGAGTAGCTGGAACTACAGGCGCCCACCACCTCGCCCGGCTAGTTTTTTGTATATTTTAGTAGAGACAGGGTTTCACCGTGTTAGCCAGGATGGTCTCAATCTCCTGACCTCGTGATCCACCCGTCTCGGCCTCCCAAAGTGCTGGGATTACAGGCTTGAGCCACCGCGCCTGGCCTTAATTTCTGTATTTTTAGTAGAGATGGGGTTTCACCATGTTAATCAGACTGGTCTTGAACTCCTGACCTCAGGTGATCCACCTGCCTCTGCCTCCGAAACTGCTGGGATTACCGGTGTGAGCCACTACGCATGGTGGAGAAACACTTTTAATAACTATACTACAACTTTTATGTTCAGAAATTTTTGCCTTTAGTCTTACCATATCTAAAATCTACTCTTAACAATACAATGCAATACATTGTTGTTGACTAAGTCACCATATTGTCCAATAGATCTCTTGAACTTATTCTTTCTGTCTAACTGAAATTTTGTATCCTTTGACTAAGAAGACTGGCATCTTTAATGTGTTGACTTAGAAAAGACCACATATTGTTAGGAAAGAGGTTCTGTGTAGAAGACAATTGACAATGGGAAAGGCATAACCACTGTTCCATTCACCTGAAGACACTGACCAGGAATTGTAGATGTGGGTTTTCTAATGGCTCATTCAGCCCCCGTCTGCTGGCTATGTGCAAGTTACTATGCTTGGTGTCTTGCGAGTAGATGGGGATGGACTGCCCTGCCCCCTAAAAGCTCAGGAGGCAGAGGCTGCAAGATGGTAAGGATAGAATGCAATCACAGGTGAACCAGCTTTCCTGGTAGAGAGTAGGATAAGCTGATGTCTGGCAGGGAGAAGCAGTCAGGGAAGACATGGGGAGGAGGTGGCGGCAGCATCAAGTGGAGCACTGGAAAGCACCAGTAGGACTTCAGCAGGTGGAGAAAGGCCCCAGAACAGCCTGTGCCTTGGATGCTGCTGGTACTTTAATGATCTGAAGATCTCATCAGAAAGCAGATTCTCATTCTGTAGTTCAAGGGGAGGAAGCAAAGATTCTACATTTCTCACAAGCTCTAAAGGACAAGTGTCTAAAGGACCACAGAGCTGCCTGCCTCTGCTTCCTTGTCCTGTGAAGTGGAGGCCAGCCTGGAAGCAGTGGCACAGGCTTCAGATGCCATTGAACTGAGCGGAGCAGGAGCCCAAGACTGATCTGGCTTTAGGTGCTCGAAACCTTTCTTTGATCACAGGGCCATTAACTCTGCCTTTGGGCCTCCTCCTTCTCCTGAAATCCCCTTTTAAAAGTTCACTTGGTAATTTCCATCGATATCTATTTGATTTTATGATCTGTGAACTCTTAGGACATATTGCCAGAATGTTACTTTGGTCCTTCAGAAAAAAATTTATTCTTTTTTCTTTTTTTGAGACGGAATTTCATTCTTGTTGCCCAGGCTAGAGTGCAATGGCGCGATCTCAGCTCACTGCAACCTCCGCCTCCCAGGTTCATGCGATTCTTCTGCCTCAGCCTCCCGAGTAGCTGGGATTACAGACATCCGCCACCATGCCCAGCGAATTTTGTATTTTTAGTAGAGATGGGGTTTCTCCATGTTGTTCAGGCTGGTCTCGAACTCCTGACCTCTGGTGATCCACCCACCTCGGCCTCCCAAAGTACTGGGATTGCAGGTGTGAGCCACAGTGCCCAGCCTAGAAATTTATTCTATTATTGGTAGATTTCTTAATGTTTTTTTAAATAAGCTGCCATCTTCTTGTGATCAAGTTCAAAAAATATATTTTTTAAAACCATATGAATTAATGAGGTGGGCCTCTTGTTCCCGCCTAATTGGGGGAAGAGGAGATTATATCAATCATCATTTTAAAGCCGTCAGGAGTCTCAGTTAACCTGTGTAACTTTAGCAGGAGCCACCAAGGTAACTGCAGATGGCCTAAGTTGGATACCATCAGAATTCTGCTCTTGCAGTGTTTGGGATAATTGTGGTGGAGACCATGAATTAGAAACACACATAGGCAATACCCACTTACTTATTGGTGGCAGGGGAAGACCTAGAAACATCGTAGAGATGTTTGTGCTTCCTCCCAAGGGCCAGCAGTTTACACCCGCGGGCCACATCACACCAGATTGATTTTAGTGTATGTGGTTTACATTAGTAATTTGATCCTTTCATTAAGACTCCTGCACCTATTCTTTGTGTAAGAATTGAAGCAGGTCTGATTTCCGACAGTTACAATGCTGTCCCCAGTATATTGGGGCAGTATATTGTTGTTGTTCAGTGTTATTTAAGCATGGCAGGTACGTATGTCCACAGATGTATATTAAATATATACATACATATATGTTTCCAATTTTCTTCCTAGATCTTGGCCCTGATTGCATTCATCTGTATAGAGACCATCATGGCGTGCTCCCCGTGTGAAGGCCTCTACTTTTTTGAGTTTGTGAGCTGCAGTGCGTTTGTGGTGACTGGCGTCTTGCTCATTATGTTCAGTCTCAACCTGCACATGAGGATCCCCCAGATCAACTGGAACCTGACAGTGAGTACAAGTGGCCACTCTGGCCACGAAAGGATCACGTGCCGGTTGGCTCCAAGGAAAAGGTGGAATCTCTCTAGGTTGTGTTTGGTTCTAGTTCATTTTGATCCTTAAATATTCCATTTTAATTCAACTGTGAAATTTTAAATTTCTTTACTGGGTCGCGCAAAACTACAAAATAAGCTGAATCTTAACTAATGGGAGAAACATCGTAACAATTATTTTGGCCACTTTAAATATGTCATTTCAGTTTTGCGATCATCTGAGAAGACTGGTCATGTTGATATTTGGAGAATATGGGAAATAATACGGTGTAGACATTTACATATTTTTCAGACTGGACCTAAAAGCCATTTATAAAAATATTGATTCTGGAAGAATTGAAAATGTGAATGAAAATGCCAATAACTTACAGAGCCTAGGAATTTTTTTTTTTTCGAGGTGGAATGTCACTCTTGTCGTCCAGGTTGGAGTGCAGTGGCATGATCTCGGGCTCACTGCAAGCTCCGCCTCCCAGGTTCACGCCTTTCTCCTTCCTCAGCCTCCCGAGTAGCTGGGACTACAGGTGCCTGCCACCATGCCCGGCTAATTTTTTTGTTTTTTAGTAGAGACAGGGTTTCACCGTGTTAGCCAGGATTCGCCTCAGCCTCCCAAAGTGCTGGGATTACAGGCGTGAGCCACGTGCCCAACCTGAGCCTAGGAATATTATTAAATTCAAAGCAACTAGGAGGGCCTGGGGGGTTTGGTGGTTTGATCAGAAAGTCTTGAGTGGAAACCTGCCCTTTTCTCCCCATGGTTTGGGTTCTTAGCCCTGTTTGGCCACCCTTGTTAATCAGACAGGAAGCACAGAGCTGGTCAGTCCTAGACTCCCTTTCCTAGACTGTGTCCTTACTGTGCTGAATGAGAAAGGGATTTTTAATATCATTTGGTTTTCTTGATATTTATTTGCAAATTAGCATGTGCAAGAGCTTAAAGGGAGTCAGTCAGGGAAATCCACGTAAGCACAGTCGGCTGCCTCACCCTGCTGTGCCTGTGGGATGAAAATGCCGTGGAAACCTCAGCTGCTGAGGGGGAAGCAGGAGGAGAGCGCCTCAGACCAGCTACCCTTGCCTGAGATCGGGAGCCACACAGAAGCCACACATGGCTCTGTGTGTGGCTGCTGCTGGGCCCATGAGAAAGTATGGGCCCCAAGGAGGAGGCTGGAGCTGCCACCTCCTTGGCAGGGCTGCTCTCCCGGTGTGCCCTGGGTGGGGAAGGTCCTCCTTACAGGTGCTCTCTGTGTTGTCCTACCTGGCACAGACTCCTAAAGGAGGAAAAAGGAGAGCTGCTGATCTAGAAAAGTAGATGTCAGTTAAAAACTTAGCTGTTTTTTGTCTTAGCACCGAAAGCTGAGAAAAATGTGGTGGTATTTTAAATTTAAGCTCTAAAACCTCAAGATAACTAGAAGCATTTTGTCTGAGTTTTTGTGACAGGTTGTAATGTCTCAACTATTTTTAAAATGAGGTTTATGTTATCCATAAGAAAATGCTTACAGAGCATGTATTAGACAGTTTAAGAGAACTTTGCAAACCTCCCGCAGTTAAAATGCTCATACCATGGATGCAGGGTCAAGGTCAAGGTCAGCATCTTGTTCATTGCTATCCTACTTTCCTGGTGTTCCTGAAGCCTGTCAATAAATACTTGTTGAGTAAGGGGCTGGGCTGTGAAATCCTGTGGGAGGACCTATTTGACAAAGAAGCAGCTGCTGGAAAGGTTAAGACTATAGGCATTGAGTCAAACAGACCGGGCTGGGTTCAAGTCCAAGGTGGCTGCTAAAACGGACTGTGCATGACCCTGGGCAAGTCACTGAGAGCCCTACATTGGTGAAAAGTCAGCACTGGTAAAGTGGAGATAATTATTTTTTACAGGGTTTTTTTTTAAGTATAAAATGAGGTAATGTGTGTAAAGGCACCTGGTAAGGCCTCAAATCAGTGGGCGCTGCGGCCAGTGCCACGATGTTAATCTCACTGAGTAAGAGGTGTCCTGGCACGCTGCTGTTATGTTATCCACACTGTTCCCCTGTTTACTTCCACCAGGTTTGACTTGACCCCCTTAATTCTGTTTTGTCAGTTTATCTGACAGCCATTCATCTGTTAAAGGACTTCACGCTTCAGAGTTCTTACTAATTTATACCAGCGTTTATCCCCAGAAATACCTACTTTGTGTTGTTGTTTGTTTGTTTTTTGTTTTTTTGAGACAGAGTCTTGCTCTGTTGCCCAGGCTGGAGTGCAGTGGCATGATCTCGGCTCACTGCAACCCACACCTCCAGGGTTCAAGTGACTCTCCTGCCTCAGCCTCCCTAATAGCTGAGATTACGGGCATGCACCACCACACCCAGCTAATTTTTGTATTTTTAGTAGAGATGGGGTTTCACCATGTTGGCCAGGCTGGTTTCAAACACCTGACCTCAGGTGATCCACCCACCTTGGCCTCCCAAAGTGCTGGGATTACAGGCGTGAGCCACCATGCCCGGCCCAGAAATACCTATTTAGTGAGCTTTCTGGAATTCTGCTTTTTCTGTTTTAATCATGAAAGATTTTCCACTTGTTAACTACCACACTACTATGTCACCGGTCATGTTGAGGTGCATCCCTTCCCCTGAGAAGTTGATACTCATTCTTTTCTCTGAGTGGTGGTGGCCTGGGCCTGTGGCTGGGTGGTGATGTGATCACTTGAGAATACCATCCTGTTCGTTGGGATCCATTCCAGGCTTTCTACTCTTTTGGAGCAGATAAAAGCTGTGTGTTTGCCCAACAAAAGGCCATATATATTACATGAACCTGAGGAGATGGTACCTTTTTTTTTTTTTGAGATGGAGTCTTGCTCTGTTGCCTAGGCTGGAGTGCAATGGCGTGATCTCGGCTCACTGCAACCTTTGCCTCCTGGGTTCAAGTGATTCTCCTCTCTCAGCCTGCTGAGTAGCTGGGATTACAGGCGTGCACCACCATGCCCAGCTAATTTTTGTATTTTTAGTAGAGATGAGGCTTCGCCACATTGGCCAGGCTGGTCTCCAACTCCTGACCTTAGGTGATCTGCCCACCTCGGCCTCCCAAAGTGCTGAAGTTACAGGTGTGAGCCACCGCGTCCAGCCAAGATGGTACCTATTAAAGGCAGCTCGTGTCCAATGTTCTCTGAGAGGGGTGAAAAAGTGAGCTCCTCAGGGCCCATCTTAACTCATCAACTCGCTACAGAAGGGTTAGCCTTGGCTGTGTTGTGTTTCTATAACAAGGTGGTGGGAGTATTGGGAGTATTTTTGTCTCCAGCAGAGCCAGCCTGATGGTTAAAATAGGGTATGATTGGTATGGATTTAAAAACACAGGTCATTCCCGGAGCCCAGGTTGACATAAATATGGATGAGAAATGATAAATAAGGAGGACAATGCATAATTTTCTGCAAGCATAATTTGATGGAATTTGAAAGATTCTGTTAATGTCAAGTTTTTGGTTTGGGTTGTGTTTTCTTTTTTGGATGGATTGTGGGACTTGTTCTTTGATATATATATATCTCAAAAAAGTATATATATATATACTTTTTTATTTTTTGAGATGGAGTTTTGCTCTTGTTGCCCAGGCTGGAGTGCAATGGTGCAATCTTGGCTCACCACAACCTCCACTTTCTGGGTTCAAATGATTCTTCTGCCTCAGCCTCCCGAGTAGCTGGGATTACAGGCATGCACCACCATGACCAGCTAATTTTTTTGTATTTTTAGTAGAGAGGGGGTTTCTCTATGTTGGTCAGACTGGTCTTGGACTCCCAACCTCAGGTGATCTGCCCGCCTCAGCCTCCCAAAGTGCTGGGATTGCAGGCGTGAACCGCCACGCCTGGTGATATTTGTTTTGCTCTGTGTCCTAGGAGCTCACCCACTCACATATTCCACCCCTGTTTACTTTGATTAGTGCCACAGGGCTCCTCCTTTTCTCCCCTTCCCTTCTGGGATGTGGTGCTATCTAAAAGGCATGTCTGATCCTCCCCCATCCCAAAAGCCTGCCAGTGGCTCCTACTCAACTGGCCCTAGAGCCCAGGGCCAGCTCAGCCAGATTTCCCTGAAGAGGAGCTCTGCACCTTCCTTCTCTACTTCCCCCTCTCCTAATCTCTCTTTTCTAATCTCTTATTTGTCAAATTCTGAAAAAATTATGAAAGTAAATATGGAGTTTAATATACAGTCACCACCTGGGTCAACAAATAGGAGATTGTCAACACCCCAGAAGCTTCCCATGTGTATTTTCCAGCCAAACACACCTCCTGCCCCTTCCCCCAGTCCACCATCCTGACTATGTGGTGGTCTTGCCCAGTTCATCTTCAGCCCACTCCAGTCTGGCGGCATTGAAAGTCCCCTGGTCAGGAGCCTGGGATGGGGCCTCCGTGTTCCCGGATCCTCTGGTTGCTCTTGGGTTCTCACCCTACCCAACGTCCTAGCAGTGTCTGCTATGGGGCACTCTGTCCCTCCTGCCATACTCTCTCATCTCGCATCCTGAGCCCCCACACTGTCCTGTTTTTCTTCTTCCGCTTTGATCACCTTTACTTAGTGGGGTCTGTGGCCCCAGAGACCTCTTAGGCCTCTCAGAACCTAGGCCGGGTGCTGTGGTGGGTTGAGAACAGTTGGCAATCACCCGTAGGGTCCACTGGCTGAGCCCTGAGCCCTTGTGTTTTTTTTTTTTTTCTGATACCAAATACATTTTCCACACCAAGCTGTTCTGTAATTCTTTGACTCTGACTGGATGTTCAACAGTTCCATTCAATTCTGACACTAACTCTCAGGGTTAGCACAGATCCCACAGGTGAGGGCCCACAGGTGAGGGACTCAGGAAGGTGCTTTACTTAAACAATCACTGATATGTTTTAAAGGATACAACTCAGGAACAGCCACATGGGAGAGATCCATAGGGTGAGGCCGTCAGATGCAGGAGCCTCCATCCTTATGGAGTCAGAATGAGCTCCACTCAGAAGCTCCCCAGACCCCATCGTTTAGAAATGTTTTCTGGAGATTTCACTAGGTAGGCATGACTGATTGGCCATTTGGTGACTGAACTCAATGTCCAGCTCCTCTAACTTCCCTGGAGGTCCAGGGGATGGGGCTGAAAATTCCCACTCTCTAATCACCTGGCTGGCTTTTCTGGCGACCTGCCCTTATCCTGAAGCTGTCTACCACCCTATTCCCACAAAAGTCACTTCATTAGCGTAAACTTGGGTATGATTGAAAGGGACTCATTATGAATAACAAAAGACGCTCATATCACTCACGAGATTCAAGGATTTGATTAAATATTTTTCATTATAGCACACTCATTCTTTCTGGGACCCAGTTTCCTCATCTATGAAAGTAGAACAAAACTTGTTCATTTTGGATCATAATTTAGAATTCACTGGGAGTGATGTGATTGGCACAGTGACTCCATAGATAGTAGCTGCTGCTGTCATCAACATTATAATTATCCCTTTGATCCTGGGGCCGTTCAAGTACAAGTGAGTGCAAAGCGTGGGCCGAGTGCTTGCAAACGTTCTTGTCTCCTGGATGTGTAGGACAGACGCTAGAGCCAGCCACACAGCACATTGGTTTGAGGGCCAACCAGGATTGCAGTGACAGCCCCAGGCTGATTCTGTGTACAAATATTTCATCTGTTATCAGTTCATCCTTGATTTGTTTCATGGCCCAGGAACTCAAGTGCTTGATGCTGACTAAGATTTGCAGTATTCCAGTATTGGGCCTTTCAAATTGTGTGAATAATAAGTGCTTATTGTAAAAAAAACAAAACAAAACAAAAAACAAACAAACCCCAAAAACTAGAAGATAATAGGTAATTAAAAAAAAATCATCTGATGACTGAAGAGAAATGAAAACTTGTCCACACAGAAGCTTGTAGGTTCACAGCTACATTATCTGTAATAACCAAAAAGTAGAAATAAATGTCCATCAACTGATGAAGGATAAATAACATGTGGTGTATCTATACAATGGACTATTATTCAGTAATAAAAAGGAATGAGTACTGATACATGCTACAACATGAATAAACCTTAGAACCATTATACTAAATGGAAGAGGCCAGGCACGAAAGACATGTTATATCATTCTATTTGTATGAAATGTCCAGAATATTTGTATATTTGTGGCAGAGTTCACACACACACACACATACACACACACACACAAATGTCCAGAATAGGCAAATCCATAGAGACAGAAAGCAGATTGGTGGTTGCCTAGGGTTGGGGGAGGAATGAGGAATAACTGCTAATGTGTACGAGGCTGTTTTTGGAGTGCTAAAAACGTTCTAAAATTACATTGTGATTGAATTGTATACTTTAATTGGGTGTATGTTATGGTATGTGAATTATATCTCAATAAAGCTGTTTAAAAATACGCGATATGACCCACTGAAGGGTAACCACTTAAAACACTTGAGTATGAATCCTAAAGTGTTCTCTCTAGACTGTTTTTTGCATATGCATTGTGTTGTGATATGTGAGTGCAGAAAAATAGAACCATTAAAGTCATGCATTTTCATTTAAATTATTGTACCTTCCATGTTAAATATACAACAACATCATTATTTTTAATGACTGCATAGTGTTCCATTATGGAAATCCCATTTTATTGAACAACTCCCCTATTGAGCACTTTGTGTGCTTCCTTATACTTAGACCTTTTTGCCTTTTATCATTTATTTATTTACTTTTTTGGAGACAGAGTCTCATCCTGTCCCCCAGGCTGCAGTGCAGAGGCGCAGTCTTCGTTCACTGCAGCCTCGACCTCCTGGGCTCAAGCAATCCTCCCACCTCAGCCTTCCAAGTAGCTGGGTCTACAGGAATGCACTACCATGCCTGGCTAATTTTTTTGAATTTTTTGTAGAGACAGGGTTTTGCCGTGTTGCCCAGGCTGGTCCCGAACTCCTGAGCTCAAACAATCCACCCACTTCAGCCTCCCAAATATTGGGATTACAGGCAGGAGCCACCGTGCCTGGCCCCTAATATGATTTTTTTTTTTCCGAGACGGAGTCTCGCTCTGTCTCTCAGGCTGGAGTGCAGTGGCGCGATCTCAGCTCACTGTGACCTTTGTTTCCCAGGTTCAAGTGTTTCCTCTGCCTCAGCCTCCCGAGTAACTGGGTTACAGGCTACCACACCCAGCTAATTTTTGTATTTGTTTAGTAGAGACGTGGTCTCGCCATGTTGGCCAGGCTGGTCTAGAATTCCTGATCTCAGGTGATTCGCCTGCCTCGGCCTCCCAAAGTGCTGGGATTACAGGCATGAGCCACCACTCCCAGCCCCCACTATGATATTTAAGATGGATTTCCAAGTGTAGGATTCATGGGAAAATGACATGAACCTCTTTAAAACCCTTGATACCTATTGGCAGTGGTTTTCCAGGAAGTTGTGTCATTGAAGCCCTTCTTGTTGGTCTTCTCACTGTCTCCAACACACACGCTTACCCCAGGTGTATAGTCTGCTAGTCCCACAGGTGAATAGTAGTATATGATTACCAATTTAATTTTCATTTCTTTGGCTATAAGTAAATTTGAATATTTGTTCCTGCTTATTACCCAGTAGTATTCTTTTTCAAATTGTTTATGTATGTCCTTTTCTCACTTTGTTACTTTTTCTCATTAATTTGCAAGAGCTATTTATAAATTAAAGATATTGAACTTTTTTTTTTTTTTTTTGGTTTTTTGGTTTTTGAGACGGAGTGTCACTCAGCCACCCAGGCTGGAGTGCAGTGGCGCGATCTTGGCTCATTGCAACCACCGTCTCCTGGGTTCAAGCAATTCTCCTGCCTCGGCCTCTCGAGTAGCTGGGATTACAGGCACCTGCCATCACGCCTGGCTAATTTTTGTATTTTAGTAGAGATGGGATTTCACCATGTTGGCCAGTTTTGTCTTGAACTCCTGACTTCAGGTAATCCGCCTGCCTCAGCCTCCCAAAGTGTTAGGATTATAGACATGAGTCACTGCGCCCGGCAAAATTTTTTTTTTTTTTTTTGAGACAGAGTCTTGCTCTGTCACCCAGGCTGGAGTGCAGGGGTGCAGTTTTGCTCATTGCATCCTCTGCCTCCCAGAATCCAGCAATTCTCCTGACTCAGCCTCCTGAGTAGCTGGCACTGCGGGCACCCACCACCATGTCCAGCTAATTTTTTGTGTTTTTTTAGTAGAGACAGCGGTTCACCATGTTGGCCAGGGTGGTCTCGAACTCCTGACCTCAAGTGATCCACCTGCCTCGGCCACCCACAGTGCTGGGATTACAGACGTGAGCCACTGTGCCTGGCCAATATTGACCATTTTGTCAAATGGTTATTTAAGGTTTAATATTTGTCAAGATTATACTTGAAGGTTTCTACATTTGGTATAATGCTTAGAAAGTTCTTCTTGACCAGGGTTATTTAAACACACACACATACTTTTGTGGTTTTGCTTTTTAAACGTAATTTTTATTCTCTTTGATTTATTTTGCTTTAAGGTGTTAGGTAGGAATACACATTTTTAAAAGTATTTGTTCAATAGTTGCTTAACATTGTCATTTGTTTCCTCACTACCTTTCTTTTTAAAATACAGCACTGTGTTTCAAATGGCACTATTCCATTGTCATACCCAATAGAATTAGCAATATTTAATTTTATTTAATATCCAGTTCATATTCCGATTTCCCCTTTGTCTCACAATGTCTTTTTTTTTTTTTTTTTTTTGAGATGGAGTCTTGCTTTGTCACCCAGGCTGGAGTGCAGTGGCCGGATCTCAGCTCACTGCAAGCTCCGCCTCCCGGGTTTATGCCATTCTCCTGCCTCAGCCTCCCGAGTAGGTGGGACTACAGCCGCCCGCCACCTCGCCCGGCTAGTTTTTTGTATTTTTTAGTACAGACAGGGTTTCACCATGTTAGCCAGGATGGTCTCGATCTCCTGACCTTGTGATCTGTCCGTCTCGGCCTCCCAAAGTGCTGGGATTACAGACTTGAGCCACCGGGCCCGGCCCACAATGTCTTTTTACTTTTTTTTTTATTTGTTTTTGAGATGGAGCCTCGCTCTGTCGCCCAGGCTGGAGTGCAGTGGCGCGATCTCGGCAAACTACAAGCTCCGTCTCCTGGGTTCACGTCATTTTCCTGCCTCAGCTTCCCCAGTAGCTGGGACTACAGGTGCACACCACCAGGCCTGGCTAATTTTTGTTGTATTTTTTGGTAGAGATAGGGTTTCACCATGTTAGCCAGGATGGTCTCAATCTCCTGACCTCGTGATCCGCCCACCTCGGCCTCCCAAAATGCTGGGATTACAGGCGTGAGCTACCGTGCCCGGCCAACATTTGTTTTGTTCAAATCTTGATGCACACAAGGTCCCCGCAAACAGCTCCATTCCCCCAGCCCTGCGCTTTTGTTGTTGTTGTTGAGGCAGAGTCTCTCTCTGTTGCTCAGAGGAGTGCAGTGGCGCATTCTGGGCTCACTGTAACCTCTCCCTCCCGGGTTCAAGCAGGTCTCCTGCCTCAGCCTCCTGAGTAGCTGGGACTACAGGCACATGCTACTATGCCCAGCTAATGTTTTTTTTTTTTTTTTTTTTTTTGAGAGGGAGTCTCACTCTGTCGCCCAGGCTGGAGTGCAGTGGCGAGATCTTGGCTCATTGCAACCTCCGCCTCTTGGCCTCTAGCGATTCTCTTGCCCCAGCCTGCCGAGTAACTGGGACTACAGGTGCATGCCACTGTGCCTGGCTAATTTTTTGTGTTTTAGTAGAGATGGGGTTTTGCTATGTTGCCTAGGGTGGTCTCGAGCTCCTGAGCTCAGGCAGTCCACCCACCTCAGCCTCCCAAAGTGCTGGGATTACAGGTGTGAGCCACCACACCTGGCCACGGCTAATTTTGTATTTTTAGTAGAGATGGGGTCCAGCTAATTTTTGTATTTTTAGTAGAGACGGGGTTTTACCATGTTTGCCAGGCTGGTCTCTATCTCCTGACCTCAGGTGATCCGCCCACCTCGGCCTCCCAAAGTGCTGGGATTATAGGCCTGAGTCACCATACCTGGCCCCCCTTTTTCTTTTTATTCTGTTGACTTGTTAGAAAAACTGGGTCATTTATCCTGTAGAGGGTCCTGCAGTTGAGTTGACTGTGTGCACCCTCATGGTAGTGTTTCACATGTCCTTCTTTCCCCATCTCTGTGACCTAGTCATTGGTCTCAGGGCAATGTGGTACCATAGCAGCTGCTCTGATAATTGAAATGTTTTCTGATCTGCTGTGCCCTTGAGGCAGCCACTTGTCACATGTGGCTACTGAGCACTTGAATTGTGGCTAGTGTGATTGAAGAGTGGAATTTTTTATCTTATATGAATTAGTTTAACTTTAGTCACACATGGCTAGTGTTTGCCCTATTGGACAGCACAGTCCTAGAAGCTCAATTATATTTAGATTCATCTTTTAAGCAAGTGCTTCAGTATTTAAATATAATTCAGTGGGATTTGAGGAGGCAGATATGTTATGCTCTTATTGGCAGTTGCTGGCATTTTTTTCCCCTAGTTTAATCTGGTCCCTTAGTCTCAGATCATATTGGAAGATTATTTTGTATCTTTTTAAAATAGGCTTTTTGAAATTTTTTTCCCTGTATTCGCTGATCCCATTCATCATCTCATTCTCCATTCACTATTGTTAATGATCATTGCTAACACAAATTTAAACCTATGGATACTCCTACAACTTTAACATTTTTGACTGTTTTCTCTTTTCTTTTTCTTTCTTTCTTTTTTTTTTTTTTGAGACGGAGTTTCGCTCTTGTTGCCTAGGCTGGAGTGCAACGGCGCAGTCTCAGCTCACGGCAACCTCCACCTCCCGGGTTCCAGCAATTCTCCTGCCTCAGCCTCCTGAGTAGCTGGGATTACAGGCATGTGCCACCACACCCGGCTAATTTTGTATTTTTAGTAGAGACAGGGTTTTTCCATGTTGGTCAGGCTGGTCTCGAACTGCCAACCTCAGCTGATGTGCCTGCCTCAGCCTCCCAAAGTGCTGGGATTACAGGCATGAGCCACCGCGCCTGGCCTGTTTGTTTTCTGGCCGTTTGCTGCATCTCTATTTTTAAAAAGTCACTGTTAATGTCGATACTGTTTTATTTGATGTTTGACCTCACAGTGTATTATATTTTCCCCTTGTTTCTGAATAGTCTTTGCTTTGGGAAGTATATTCTATACTCTCTTTTTACCCCTATAGCATCTTACCAGAGCTGAGTGTAACTAAATGCTTTCTGGTTTGAATTTGTGAAAAATTTGCCCTGGCTTACGCAGGTCGTAGCTGAAACCCATCCTGCTGGCAGATGTATCTGAGCAGAGTTTTCCGTGAGCCAGGAGCAGGTTGGGTGTCTGCTGCAAGGCTCAGCACTGTTACGATGCCAGCATTGTCTCTTTACATCTTATTTTATTATTTTATTGAGACAGAGTCTTGCTCTGTCACCCGGGCTGGAGTGCAGTGGCGCGATCTTAGCTCACTGCAACCTCTACCTCCCGGGTTCAAGTGATTCTCATGCTTCAGTTGCCCAAGTAGCTGGGATTACAGGTGTGCACCACCACGCCCAGCTAATTTTTGTATTTTTAGTAGAGATGGGGTTTCACCATGTTGACCAGGCTGGTCTCGAACACCTGACCTCAAGTGATCCATCCACCTCAGCCTCCCAAAGTGCTGGGATTACAGGTGTGAGCCACTGCACCAGCCATCTTTACATCTTCAAAAAGAGGAAATTGACCTTGGAGCCAGGCCAGACCAGAGGACCCATCAGGTGTTTATAGTGTAATCAGCCTGGCACTCAGGCAGTTTGGGCTTTTTCTTGAATTTTTTTTTCCTAAAGAGGTTTTAGAGGTACTCTGTTATGACCCAGGCTACTGGGGGCCTCAGGCCAAAGTGGTAATAATAGAAGTGACAGTAAATGTGTAAGCAGCCGTAGCTGTGGGCCAGGCACCATGCTGGGCTCTTTACCTGTATAGTTCCATTTAATTCCTTCAACAACTCTGGGAGGAATGGGGTACATTCTCAGGTAAAGCACAGAAACAAAGTAGCTTGTCCAAAGTCATAGGGGTGGTTTGGACCCTGCTCAGGCTGTGACCTTTCATTACCGTGCTATGTTCCCTTCTACAAATAAGACAGGAGTTAAATCTATGAAATGGTGGATGTGTGCTGTGCGAGAAGCTTAGGAGAAAATTCTCCAGGCTTTAGTGACATAGAGGCTTGAAAGACTGCTTGAGAAAGAGCGTGAGGTCTGGCTGTGTGCTTTCTATGTGTGAAAGTTTGTTTTGAATGTCACATGTGAGTGCAGGGAATGCTGGAGGGATTTCACCAGTTTTAGTACATTTGGACCCCTGGAGAGCTTTGTCCATAGCAAGATGATTTGAGTGTGGTTTTTAAAAGATGGCACCAGACCTCTAAATGGTAATTACTGTTATCAATTTTGGTTAGTATTTTTCAGAAAGGGTAGTGGGGTTGGTGAAAATGAAGATTTTGTGGTGGTGATTTATCAAGTAGTGTCATAAACTTTGCCTTCTTTTGTGTGACCAGTAACCCTGTGACATTGAGACTGAAATATGGAGCCACCAGGGAGGTTGGGTATTGTAGGTCTTATTTTGAAAGTTCTTCAGTTGCTTTTAGAGCAAAGATGGAATGGTTCTTCTCACTTGTTTTATTTTGTCTCTCTCTCTCTAGGATTTGGTCAACACTGGACTCAGCACTTTCCTTTTCTTTATTGCTTCAATCGTACTGGCTACTTTAAATCACAGAGCCGGAGCAGAAATTGCTGCCGTGGTAAGCAAACTCAAATGGTTAAAGCAGGCTGATCTGGGGACCTCCTGTGACCTGCTCGCCTGTCCCTGGCATTTGTCCTGCTCCCCCTCCTATGGCTTTTCCTTTGCTAAAGATGATGTTACTGGGCCAGTGGGGGTCCCAGTCCCTTCAGTGCTGTGGTTCTCAAAGTATGGGCCCCAGAAGAGCAATCTCAGTGTCTGTTAGACATCCTTAGGCTCCACTCCAGAGCTACTGAGTCAGAAATGTATTTGAATGAACCCTCTGGATGATACAGATGCATACTCAAGTTCAAGAACCCCTGCTTTGGTTCGTTTCCAACACAGTCCTTGATGATTGTCAGTGATGTTGTTTAAGAGCCTTACCTGGCCGGGCATGGTGGCTCACGCCTATAATCCCAGCACTTTGGAAGGCTGAGGCGGGCAGATCATGAGGTCAGGAGATCGAGACCACGGTGAAACCCCGTCTCTACCAAAAATACAAAAAAAATTAGCTAGATGTGGTGGCAGGTGCCTGTAGTCCCAGATACTCAGGAGGCTGAGGCAGGACAATGGCGTGAACCCGGCAGGCGGAGCTTGCAGTGAGCTGAGATCACGCCACTGAACTCCAGCCTGGGCGACTGAGCGAGACTCTGTCTCAAAAGAAAAAAAGAAAAAAAAAAAAAAGAAAGAGCCTTGCCTGCCTGGGGAAGGGAGGGGAGGGTTCTTGAATGCAGTCATGATGCCGTTTAGCAGTCACAAGACATTTCAAGGTGGAAATGCCATGGCGGGTGGGGACCAGATAATGTAGGACTTTCCCTCTGCATGCCCTGCATTTCTGTATTGCTCTCAGTTTATGAGGAACAGGTATCCTTTTTGTAATGGGGGGATTAAAAGGTTTATAAATGATTAAACTAGCTGTTCTCTCAGGTACCACTCAGGAGATTTGTCAGTCTTAATAATGAAAACTCTGTGCTTCTCACTCTGGAGCTGCTTACTTGGAGCTGCCCAGTGAGAGGCAGGTGTGGGATGGGGGCTGTGATGTGGAACGTTTGGCCCTGTGGCTTGATTTGGGACCCACATGCAAAACCCTGATTTTCTGTCTACGTTACATTTTTGTCTGCACTGTATTTTCTCATCTGGGACCAGAGGCCCTGAAGGTGCAGTAAAAGAGGTACTTTTGTGATTTTTTTTTCTTATAGGTCCACAATACTTCAAAGGAAACCTTAGGCTGTCTTTAGGTCAGGCAAGATTTTCTGTGTGTCACATGACTAGAGACTCAGCCGTGGTGTGACAGCCACACATCCAGCAGGGCTGGGCACAGGCTTTCCTTTGACTCTGAGCCACCCTGTCATATGTATTTGAAACAAGACTTTAGATTAAATGGGGCTTCTGAGAGGGGAAAGAGATCAAAGAATGAAGGCACAGGGTTGTAGTGGTCAGTTGGCAGAGCAGGAAGGGGCTGCACGTGGCTTGGGTCACCACGGAAGCCTTGGGGGGCTAGGCCACATGCCCGAGGACTAACTGTGCTGGTGTGTTTTAGATATTTGGCTTCTTGGCGACTGCAGCATATGCAGTGAACACATTCCTGGCAGTGCAGAAATGGAGAGTCAGCATCCGCCAGCAGAGCACCAATGACTACATCCGAGCCCGCACAGAGTCCAGGGATGTGGACAGTCGCCCTGAGATCCAGCGCCTGGACACGTGAGGACCTGCCTGGATCCTCCTCCCTCCCATCCTTGTGCCCGTCTCTCAGTCAAGTTTTCTTTCCCTTGTTGTGTCAGATTTCCGTGTGATTCAGTTGAATTTTGTCCTCTTTGGTAAAAGTTCATTTTGGGAAAGGGTTTCCCAAGTGGCCCAGTGGGCGGGTCCGCGGTGGAGTCAGGAGGCCCATATTCCTTGGTGTTTGGGGCTGTGGAGCAGCCAGTGTCACTGCCCAGGTCCACTTGTGGTCTTACCTGCCCTGAAGCACAGGCTTCCTTTGACTCTGAGCCACCCTGTCATGTGTATTTGTAACAAGACGACTTTGGATTAAATGGGGCTGCTAAAAGGGGGGGAAATATGAAGGAATGAAGGGACAGCATTGGAACGGTCAGTCGGCAGTGGTTCTCAGGCAGCCTTAGGCACCACCTGCTCCAAGTCAGTGTTGAGTCTGGCTGCCAGGATCCAACCCACTCCTTGTCTTCCATGCCAGGGCCCCCAGGCAGCCAGCACCAGCCCAAAGGCCACAGGGTTGGGGAAAGCTGATGTCCTATTAGGATGGCTCCCAGGGACCTGTGACTCATGGGAGGGTTATCTTTTGTTTCCTGCTCTGATGAGAAATCACTTGATTCTTCCTCAAATGAATCAGCTTCCTGAACCCCAGATTCTTCTCCAGGAATATGGGGACCATCTTGTTTTCCAGTTTCCTGCCTACCCTAAGTACTTTGAGGCTGAACTGCAGATTTTCAGTCATTTTACCTTCTCAGGTAAAAGCCATGAAAGAAACAAGCCTATTCCACCAGCCAAAGCACTTGCCCATTTGCTGGCTTCATGGACTGCAGGTGGGAGGTATGTGGTTGTGTTAAAAAACAGCATGCACATGCGCACGCGCGCACACATACACACACCCTCCTCTATTTTAGGGTTGTGTGCTAATTTTCTAAATGCCTGCAAAGAGTTCTAACGTGATTCTGAGCAGATTCGTCTAGGATTTGAAAATACTTGAATTTGCACCAGAACACACCCTTCCACCCATGTTTCAAAAGGCACTAACTGTTGCTTTGGGCGCCTCAGTGTCATAACTACATACATCATTCTTGGGAGTTGTTGGGGTGAAAAATCCTAGCTGCTTAAGGTTTCTGATTGATTATTGATAAAGTGAAGATTATTGTGTGTGGTGAATGAGTTCAGTGAGTCCCCATGATGCAGTAGTTTTTTTTTTTTAATTAGAGATTAATTATATCTTTTATGGAAAAAAGTTGGTTTAGTTTGTCAGGTTTTCACTCTTTGAACTGTTTTTAATGTTTACAAACCTCACTCTAGCTCTAACATTTTGTGTTTAGCCCTCACCAAAAAGCACTTACTGTGGTAGGAAGATTTTGCAGTAATGTGGAGAAATCCCCAAGATCAAGTGCTGACAAATGTTGACAGCTTTAGCAGTGTACTGTGTAATAAATAACTCCGAGGGGGCGGCGGGGGTCTTTGTGAGAAAGCGTCCCCTTATGCACATGTGGCATCTCATTCCCCGGGAAAGGATAGCATCTGATCTCACAGTGTTGATCAGGCAACACTGCTGGGCTGGGGGTTGGAGCTGGGGTTAGCTCCCTGCACCAACACCTTGAGTACAATCTGAGTTCGGAGCAGTGGCCCAGGCTATATGGCTGAGCACCATGTCTGCCTCGGGCTGACCCTGCTAGCCTGTTAACAACTGTCTCCCCTCTGCTCCCACAGAGAGGGCAGCCAGGCCGGCTTACAGCTGGGTGTGCTGCCTGGCAGGTCTGTTGAGTGTGTTTGCAAAGTCAAAACTGGGCTTATCTCCCTTTAAGAGTCCCTTTTAAAATAGGGCCACAGAGGCTCAGCCTTGCATTAAATGGGGCCCACTTGGAAGGACCACCCTGAGCTTTATCAGAAATCTCTTGCTGGGAATCTTGTTACTTGGCCCCCAAAAAAGGCCACCTTTGAAGTGGGATTAAAAACAAAAACACCATTCAGGTGGGCTTGTTGCCCAAGTTTTCCAGGTCACTTCAGTAAAACCACTTGATCATCTGGTGAAAGTGGGAGCAGGTGGTCGGCCTCCTGAGGATATGTTGTCAGCTGCAAGAAATAGTTCCAAAGTCACTGAAACTAAATGCAGATGAATGACCAAAAAGGATGACACGCCACAGAGTGACTTACGAGTCAATTTGCATCTTCGTGATAGACTCTTCAGAATTATTTATGTCCCTGTAACTATTTAATATCCTTTGTGCCATGAGGCTCCCCCGTGGTTTTGTAAATGTTCTCCTTGTATTTAATTAACTCCCACTAGGACTGGAAGTGGTGCCACGGACACTTTCTAGTTGATGTAATGTGTGGTTGCACATCTCATCATGTATAGACCATGTGGTGATGAAAGTTCTGGAGGGAATAGCGTTGTCCACGGTGAACGTGAAGACGCCTATATTTTTCTTATATTGCCTCTGTGCAAACAGAAGACAGTCTATATCTGGGGGCCTTAAAATGACCTCTTGGCAAATTGAAGGAAGTGTTTTTGCATTTAATAGTTTCAATAGGGACCAATATCAGTTTGGTTTGGGGCATTTGAAGGCTGAGTGACCTTAATTTTTCTCACTGTTCTGGTGGGATGATATAGGTTTTCACATTTCAAGCAAAACTTGAAGAAACTGCAGTTGCTATGTGCATTTGGATTTGTTCCTGGACACTGTACAGCTGAAACCCTCAAGCATTTGGTGGAACCTCTGGTGGTTTTAGATGGATGCAAACACTGACGTCCTCAGAGAAAGTTTATTTTGGCACTGATTGGGTGGATTTGGTATTTTTTCCCTCTGATTCTCTTTGATATCCTTCCTTCACACTGCTGAAGGCATGGGAGGGAAATATGCTTTCCCTGTCTTAAAGAGGGATTGCAGTCATGAAAGGCTGAAGATACTTGCTGGCCCCACATAAAGCTGGGAAGAGCAGATGCAGTTACAGATTAAAATCTCGTCAGATAAGTTCGATTTGAAGTGAACAGCCATCCGAGGGAGGTGACTTTTGTCTACGGAAAAAGCAAGAATGTGGCAGCCTGCACAGCCCCAATACACATCTTCCTTGGCAACGTGAGCTAACGCCAGCATGGGCAAGGCCAGCCCAGCTCTGAGGGCTTGGCCCTGGGAAGTCAGCGGCACCCGCAGCCCTTTGGGTCCTGTTACTATCCCCTGGCGGGAAGGCTCACGCCTGTGGGCAGCCACGGAATGTGTCTGACCTCCACCCTATGTCGGGTGCTTCTGGGAGAGCTTCGTGACTCAGTTGAAAACATTTTGACTCTCTTCAAGTTTGCAGTTTCATCTGTGGTTCTTGGAAGCTGTCCTAGTGAGTCAGCATTGGGTTAAGCCTGAGGAGACCAAGCTCCAACACCTTTGTGCACTCATGTATATGAATTCTTGCTTGCAGTGAATGAGCCCTGAACAACCCTAGTGTGTGTCATGTCCTGTGTGTGGCCCAGGCGTGTTTTCCTGTAGATTCACATGAGAAAACCTCACCTATCCATGTGCTCTAAGAGGTGGACTGAGGTCTAATCCCTCTCTGGCGAGGTAAATCGCCAGATTTTCTGTGGGTTGGTCTTAACACCTAGGAGATGAATAGAGCGTGGAGACACCTGACCAATTTAGTGATTCTGCAAGGCAGTGATGATTTAAGGGTTCCCATTGTCTCATCTGTGTTCAAAACAAAGCGATCATGAAGTCTTTGTGCCACTGCCTGACTGTCATCTTCTCCAGATCTTGTTTACAGAGAAATAATGACGTTAAACAGGTATCAGAAAGGGGAAAAAAGTTTCTAGGCCAAGAGCTACTGGTGGATTCTCTTGAGCAGAATAACAAGTTGCTTCCTGCTCCAGGGACTGCCATTAGCTTGTGAGGTCTCTAGGTGCCTTGTTAGTTCCCAGTGAAGTTGCAGAATCCAGGGTTTTTTCCAGGTTTGTCTTATTTTATCAGCACCCATGTCCAGGCCCAACAGCTTGGTAGGCTGGTGAGGTCCACACACAGTCCGGTCTGGGAGATGAGGGAGGAAGCGGTGGCCTGGAACACCCCGCCTGTCTTCCATCAGCACTAGACAGCTCAGGCTATCTTGGAAACGTGTACTTGGTTAACTGCCTTCCTGTCCTCTTGTCTTTGAAAGCTGTCTCATGTTCCACAGTCAGCTTGAGGGCAAGAGTGGGATGCTGGGGACAGGTCTTCCCCGTGCTATGGGTGAGCTCCTGGCATCTGGCTCAGGAACATGTGGGTCCAGCAGGTGACTCTGAAGCTGGCTTGGCTGCCATCTCAGACAGGACGCAGGCCTGACACCCTCAGCTTTCAGCTTTGTAAACTTCCCTGGCGCTTTATAGAATCTTGTGTTTCTTCTCTTCTCAGCAGATGTCATTCAAATCACAAGAACTGTCTGGTCGAGAAAGTAATTTAAAATATTTGACCTTTTATGTTTCTTTTATTTAGAAACTGTGAGAGAAAATACCTTCAATATCTATTACGTCTAGAAGAATGTTCTTCTGAAAGTGAATGTTCTGTTTAATTCTTCTTCATGTGAGTGAGTAGCATTTGTACACTCTTCAGCTTGAAGCGGAATAGGTCCTGTTATATTTTCTCTTCTTTTGTCTGGGATATATTCTTTTTCCATTTGAATACAGTTTTTCAACCTTTGGGATTTTTTTTTTTTCCTTTCTAGTTTTTCCTATTCACAAACATAACAGTAAGGGGAAAAAATCACCCACAAGCCCGCTGAGTTTGAATCACTGGCAGCGTGCCTAGAAAAGTTTAGATGATGGGTCCTTGAATGGTGTATCTATTTCATAGGGTAAGTTTGTTGTCTATGTTTTTTATGCTGAGGCTTTAATTCAGGTGACTGCTATCTAGACACCTGGGGTGGCGTGTTTTCTTTGGGATGCATAATACAGAAAGGCCAGGGAGCCTTTGGCTTGGACTCCAGGGAGCTATCGAAACTTTTGAAGTTTGAGTTTAGGAGTAAGAACATATCTCAGACCACCTTAGTCAGCTTTGCTAATGGGATTTAGGGCCAGGCCAGAGTTTCTTTTCCTAACTGTTCCTGAAAAGAGAGATGGTGTGAAACAAAATTTTGATAATGGTTTGTGTGAGATTTGATCATAGTCTAAAACTATCATGTCTTGAGTTGCCTTAGGATGACAGTGCAGACACCCAGTAGGAAGTACCCCCATTTTTATCAGGAAAGTCAGTCACGCGAAGGGATGGTGAGGAGACGAGGGGAGAGGAGGGAGACTTGGTGCCCTTGCACCAGGGTGAGGCCTGACTCACGCTGCTTCCCCCCACAGGCCCTGCTTTGCTTGCCTGCTTTTTCCAGAGTCGATTTTGCAAGTTTCAAGACTCTGTTCCCCTCTTTGCAGAAGTGAGGAAGGCAAATACTCAGGGTTTGAAGGGAGACCTGGCTGGCCCGAGGGCTGGCAGATGCGAAGGCAGGACACCTGGGATGGACTTGTAGGCTGGCCCAGGCCCAAAGGGGGCTGCCTGCTCCCAACTCTTTCACTCTGTAACCCATTTTAAAATGAGTTTTTGAATCTTGCCTCAAATTGACCTACTTGGATAAAATCAGTGCTTTTCCTAACTTGATTTTGTTTGACATGGTTCCCTCTAAGAGAATGCTAGGAATTGAAACTATTTGTATATGTTGAAATTTGTAGGGGTTCAGGAACCCATGGCAGAAACATATTTATTTACAAGTATGACTATTTTTTTTTTCAAAGTAGGCAATTCTGTCTTTGTATATTTTAAGGCAAATAATCACTTCACCTCTGGTGCCTTCCATGCGTCGCATAAGCACTCTTGTCAATCATGGAATTGGAAAAAAAGATGTACATTTAGTTAAGCCAGATAACACTATTTTTGTAGCATGATTTTAGATTGTGTCCTTTTAATATTGTTTTCAACAATGGTAGTTTTGAGGTTTTGGCCATTTTCTCTTTACACTTCGTATGTATTTTAAAGAAGAAAAAAACAACAAAAAAATTCCCTGGCTATTCCTCTTTCCTCTCTGCTGCTGCTTCTCTCACATCTTGTTCCTGCTTATTTAAATAGTCGGAGAGTAAGAGTATATTTCTGTGAAATAATTATAAGTCAGTATAATTGCATTGGCATTTTTTAACCACTTGCTCAGTTTGGAGCCACTGCTCACCTCAAACAGTACAAAGAAAGTGGTTCCATATTTTACAAACAAAAGAGTAGCATCAGAGCCCTGACCTGTCTTTGGGTGTAAAATGGTGAAAGGCCGGCGTCTGGCTCCTTCCCCTGTGGTTTGGGCTGGTGAACTGAGCCCAAGCGTATTCTCTGGCCTGGGCCCCTTCCAGGATCAGTGCAGGCATCCTGCAGAGGCGCGGCCTTCTGCCACTGCAGAGTGGGAAGCTTCCCCAGGGACCTCAGCCGGCTCCGGAGCTCTCACCTTTCACTCGGATCTCGTATTGGTTCGTTGTGGATGCTCTGGCTAGGCTTCGTGGCATATTCCAGGCTTCAGGCCTGAACAAAACAGGCTGCTTGCTGTGAGGAGCTAGATAACACCAAGACACAGACATATACTCTTTAGCAGCTCCTTTCGCCTCTCCTTCCTGCAGGGCGTGAGTTATGGCTGGTCCCAAAACCCCTGAATAAACTAGCTGAGCCATTGCAAATGAAGGTACAGATGGATTGAAACATAAAATCGTAGCTTTTGATATCCTTCTGAAGGGTCAGAATATGTAATTATTTGATAACCAAGGAAGTCAAGCCAGATGGCTAAGTAGTAACTTTCCAATATGATTTATCCGTGGTACTTCACCTGGTGGCACTTTTGGGGGGCAATATTAACAACTATCACATTTTACTTGTTAAGTCTCTTTCATTCTGGCAGTTTAAAGACACAACTGTGGGCTTTCTGAGGCAATGCCCATTGGGCAAACTTAGGTTTATGTGTTTGGTTTTTCAGCTGACACGGAAGCCCTGGGTGGGTGCCCCCTGGCTGGCCTGGCTCTCGGGTTCAAGTCTGTATGTCTGGAGTGGGTTGGGGCCCCAAAGCTTTGCTGCTATTGATTTGTCCCCGACAGCAGGCAAAGCCTCACATTGCCCTCAATTTTCCCCCTTTCATTTGAAGGACCAATTTTTCACGGTACTTGTCTTGATCTTTTTCATAGTGTTCAAATCTGTATTTTTGTATGTAGAGGAAAATAATTTTCTCAACACTAATCGTTAATAACTATTGTATTAAATCGTCATGAAGGAACTCTTGTTTAATAAATGGACGTGTAAGGATGTCGTTGTTTCTCCTCACTCTGGCTGGCCTCCTCTGCCCCTTAAAGGTTATGGATCCAGTTCCTGAAACAGGGCTGCTGTGTGGAGGTTGAACAGAGCCATGATCCTCGGTGGAACAAGGCCTCTGGGACACCAGCTTTGCCACTTTGCCAGGGCTGACAAGGTGGAACGTAAGTTCCACCAGGGGCCTCTCCGCTCCTGCACACCCAGCTTTCATATGCATTTTCAGCACATGTGGTGTGTGACAGTTTGGGTGGAATGTCTTGTCTTTTCCCATCAGCCTGGACAAGAACGCTGACCTGGGTCCTCCAGGGCTGCAGTTCTCTGGGCTGTTAGAGAGCCCCAGGGTTCCCACTGCCTGAGGCTGCTGTGAGACACTATCCTGATGTGTAAGTGAGAGGGCCCTGGGCCAGTTACCCAACCTTTGTCTCAGTTTCTTTGTTTGTAAAACAGGATAGTGTGAGAACTAGAGCCAGGGTCCCCAACCCCTGGGCAGTGGACTGGTACTGTGGGGCCTGTTAGGAGCCAGGCCGCACAGCAGGAGGTGAGTGGCAAGCAACTGAGCTCCACCTCCTGTCAGCCCGGCAGTGGGATTAGGTTCTCATAGGAACACGAATCCTGTTGTAAACTGTGCATGCTGTGGATCTAGGTTGTGTGCTCCTTATGAGCATCTAATGCTTGATGATGTGAGATGGAACAGTTTCATCCTGAAACCATCCCTCCCACCCTCACCCCAACCTACCCCCCTAATCCCCAGTCCATGGAAAAACTGTCTTCCACGAAACTGGTCCCTGGTGCCAAAAAAGTTAGGGACCACTGAAATAAAGGATTAAATGGTAGTCAGATTTCATGTGGATTTTTGCTAACACTGAAAACTGACAGGATCCACACTGGCCTTACCAGCTTGTACTGAAGCCTGACATGATACCCAACAGTATTGCTCCAGTTTTTTCAAACACACACTCCAAGCAAGTGGTCAGTCTGGCTTAATTCATTATGGCTTTTTTTCAGGGTAAGAGATTCACATGCAAGAGAATAAGGCTACAGATGCTCCAAACATGGGTCCAGAACTCTGGCTCTTTTGTGAGGCCTAGAGTCACAGAAAATGCCATCTGTTAAGAAGCTGCTTTTGTATAAAAAAAAATACAAAAAGTTACAAAATTCCATCAAAGACAGATACACAGTATAAGTCATTAGGTGAACACAGAAGGCTGGTCTCATCTCCCGCAGTGGCCCATAGACCTGCCCTGGGGTCTGGAAGTTCACTGTCCTGAGGGTCCAGGAACTCCTGCCTGCTGCCTGGGCTCTAGGAAGAAGAAGGGTTTGGCTGGGCCCGCCCAGCTCCCCGTGACACTGTCACTGTGATGTCACTGTTGTACCCTCTGTCTTCTGGTCCAGTCAGTCTATGAGCTCTTCTTTGAAACAGTCTTAGACCCAGAATGGTCATCTCACCCCCAGAAAACATGGTTTCCAAGGGTGGGAGGTGTCAGTTATGGGTGCGGAGCCCCACTCTCCTGAGCGACAAGGCAAAGGTCAGTTTCTCCCTGCTTCAGGAATGAAGAGGGAACTGGTGCTCCTTGAACCAAAGATTCTTGGAAGGGTCATTGTCACCAAAGTGCCTGGTGTGGGCAGGAGCACCAAGTGCAGACAAACCCAGCGGGGCCTGGCGGGGCAGCCCTGTCACGGTTTCTGTCTTTGTTCCTGTTAGTGAAACAGAAGACCCCCGACCCCCACCACCTAGCAGCATGGAACACCTGCTGCCCAGGTGGAGACAAGGCTCTGCTTTGTCTCCTTGTGCTGGTTTTTGGCAGAGAGGTTAAAGGGCTGAAGGCTTGTGGGACGGAAATGGGGAGAAGGGGTGGGACATCCAAGATGCCCTCACACGCAGCATGGTCAACAGTGCTGAGCTGAGGGGCAAGCCTGGTAGGCTGGGCTCAGGCAGAACCTGAAGCTGTGGGGGGCCTGCTGTGTCTGCAGCCCCCTCTGCAACTCAGAAGTCCAGGCTTCCCCTCCAACGCCAGTGTCCCCTGTGAGGCGCAGGAGTGGAGGCCTGTGTGGCTCAGGTTGCCAGGGCACCCGCCAGGCCTTCAGTCAGAGTCCGAGTCGGAATTCTCTTCTGAAAGGAAAGCAGAGAGGATGCTTGGCAGGAGGCTCAGGGCAGTGGTGCCCGGGAATGGTCTCTGGGGAAGCACAGCTGGGTTGCTGGCAGGAGCCTGGGTGCAGGCTGCTCACCGCTGACGCTACCATTCCCAGTGATCGCTGGCATCAGGGCAGGCCCCAGGCCTGAGGCCTTCCAGAGGCAGCAGCCACTTTCTGTTTTTTTTTTTGTTTTTTTTTTTGAGATGGAGTCTTGCTCATCACCCAGGCTGGAGTGCAATGGCACGATCTCGGCTCACTGCAACTTCCACCTTCCCGGGTTCAAGCGATTCTCCTGCTTCAGCCTCCAGTAGCTAGGATTATAAGCATGTGCCACCACGCCCAGCTAATTTTTGTATTTTTAGTAGAGATGGGGTTTCACCATATTGGTCAGGCTGGTCTTGAACTCCTGAACTCAGGTGATCTATCTGCCTCGGCCTCCCAAAGTGCTGGGTTAACAGGTGTGAGCCACCGCGCCCGGCCACAGCAGCCACTTGCACCTCCAGGGTGTGGGTACGGGTGCAGGTGGGGGTGTTTCCACCCCAAGACTGAAGCCCAGGTACTCCTTCCTCAGGCCCAGCCCCTCCCAAGTCTCCCTGGGCTATTCTCTGCTGGGCGGGTCAGGGTTGTACCTCTGCATCCCAGCTCTATCCACACCCCCAGGTTCAGCAGGACAAGGTAAGGATGATGATTTTCTTGTCCCCCAAACTAAATATCCTGGAAAATCAGCAAGCCTCTTTTTAGCCATTTTATATATTCAATCCCCTTTCCCAATCCTTGTTTAATATTGTAATCAGAAACAATTTTATAATGGTAAGGGCCTGCCTATGAGGTGTGCCTTGAGGGTTCCTGAAATCCCAATACTGAAGGGAGCTCTGTAGAGCCTTCTGGAACCTCCACCCCAGAAGGAAAAGCACCAGAGTCACTAACCCCCTACTCCACCCCAGTGCTGGTTGCTACTTCCTGATGTTCATCCCCTCCCTGGCCAGCCTCTGTCTCTCAGAACCCCAGTCAGTCCCCACGCTGTCGCTGGCTCATGGCCGGGCCCAGGGCTTGGGTGTGGGCAGCCTAGTCCCTAAACCCCAGCTCTGCCCCTTACTCCTCTTCCTGGGCTGCACTCCTCAGATTTTGTGGGGTTTGCTATATTCAATTTTTTGTTTTCCCCCCGAGACGGAGTCTCGCTCTGTTGCCCAGGCTGGAGTGCAATGTTGTGATCTCAAGTCACTGCAACCTCCGCCTCCCAAAATCAGGCGATTGTCCTGCCTCAACCTCCCAAGTAGCTGGGATTACAGGTGGGCACCACCATGCTCGGCTAATTTTTGTATTTTTAGTAGAGATGGGGTTTCACCATGTTGGCCAGGCTAGTCTCAAACTCCTGACCTCAAGTGATCCAGCCACCTCGGCCTCCCAAAGTGTTGAGATGACAGGCGTGAGCCACTGTGCTTGGCCGCTACATTCAATTCTAACATATAAGTCAGGAATAATTTTACAGCAAAATAATTGTTACATATGTGAAACTCTTCAAATAGTAAAAAAAGAAAAAAAAAAAAAACCTCCCAAGTTTCCACTGACGTTTACTAATTGTTCCCTGAGCTGGCTGGCTGGGATCACTTGCTGTGGGCAACTGGGAGCAGGCTGCAGAGCCAGAGGAAACCGCCTGGGAGCTCTAACCTAGTATTTGCCAAGGGACGGAATGGGATGAGTGGCATTCATTTTGAGCAAAAGGACAGTTTCTGGGATTCACAAATCCCCATGGCCCCAGCACCTGGCTATTAAGAAACTAGTATCTCTTAAGCCTGGTTCTGCCTGGGGAAGATCCCAACCACAGGGTGGGGCCTGCAGGCCCTTCCAGAGCTGCCCTTGTCTACCTGCCCAGCCACAGGCACTGCCAGCACAGGGGCACATCCGCCTGGTCCAGAGAAGCATCTCCCGGGCAGAAGCACCTGCTGTCTCTGCTTTCAGTTTTCTTCCTGCACCAGCCTGGTCTCTTCTGCCTGCACCCTCCTCTACCGCCATCCATCAAGACCCAGCTCTAGCGTCCCCTCTGGAGTCTCGGGCTGGCTGGCACTCAGTGTGGGCCTGCTTTCAGCTACTGTATCCCTACTTCTATCAGCTCCTGTTTTACTGTTGTCATTGCTGTCCCATCTGGCCCCTCCCCTGGTATGGGACACATCATGTGTCCCTTGCCATGGTTTCTGGGTCTGACTGCTCTCTGGCCTCTGAGCTCCCCAGGACAGGCCTGGATGGGTAAGACAACAGAGGGGCTGGGTTGGGGGGGTGGCCACTCTGGATCCCAGGTGGACAGGTGCCCTGAGAGTGACTGGCTGCCCAGGGGGCTCGTCCAGGGAGACTTGGCTCAGGCATGCCCACTGCTTGCCCTTCCTAAAAAGGCTGGGGTGAGGGGCACAAGGGGAATGAAACTGGCTTTGGATCAGTGCTGCATGAGACTAGGTGAGAATGGGCTGTAAAAACACTGCCATGGGGAGAGAGGAAATGATCCCACCCCAGCCTCAAACTAGCCGGCCATCCCCAAGGGAGGACAGGCCCCTGTTGCAGCACTGCTAGGGTGTTCAGGCCGGCCGCTCACCTTCTGTCTTGTGGGCTGTGGTCTCATCTGCAGAGTCCCCTTGTTTGAGGAATTTGGCCACGTCGTTAAAGATCAGGTAGAAATCAATTGCAAACACGATGGTAGCAAAGAAGCCAAATACCTGTGGACAGTGTGGATGGGACGTATCATAGGGCTGACTCCCTGCTCCGGGAGGGCTGCCCCAGCCTTGTGGCCCATTTCAGACCTGCTTGGACAGACAGCCCGAGTGACAGGCACAGACCCCTCGGAGTAACAGAAGTGGGAAAATGAGCTGTGAACTTGGTTTGACAAACAGCCTTTCAAAACTCCGGGTAGAGTCAATCTCTAATGAGAGGACTTTGGAATCATCATCGGGACCCACATGAGACCCCAGGGGGGCCCCAGCAGGGAAAGGCTCTGCCCCAGGTCCCACCCTAAGTGAGCAGCTAGAGTGGCATCTGCAGTTTCCGGAGGGGTGGGGCGGCTGCTCACCCCAGCGGCTTTGGAAGCCCCATCCGAGTAC
Source organism: Chlorocebus sabaeus (assembly GCF_047675955.1). Taxonomy (NCBI): domain Eukaryota; kingdom Metazoa; phylum Chordata; class Mammalia; order Primates; family Cercopithecidae; genus Chlorocebus; species Chlorocebus sabaeus. The sequence continues at coordinate 63,529,721 of NC_132908.1, read as the reverse complement.
TTGGCGACAGCCGTGATGGAGATGGCAAAGTAGATGAGGGCTGCGGTGACACAGCGCAGGAAGTCCTGGGGAGAGAGGGACACCATCATGCTGCCTTGAGCCCCCTGGAGCTGAGCACAGCATGGGGAGGAGGCCTGGCAGCCTGGTCTTGTTCCCAGCCCCAGGCCTAGCACCTGAGGGCTCCTACCCCATCCTGGCCCTACCCACATGCCTAGGCCCTTGTCCCACTCCCCAGGTGCCTCTGCTGCCCTGCCAGCAGCTGACACTGCCCTATCCCAGGTCCAGCGGGACTGCTGTCCTAAGCTCTGGACAAAAATCTGTGGATCAGGCTGCAGCCTGCCCTGCGACGCGGTGGCAGCAGAAGTTGGAAACACCTCCACCTGCTCCCTTGCTGTTCTCCAACGGGGAGATCTGTTTCTGCGCCTCGGCTTTGCCACACTCTTGTGGCCGATCCATTTATGGATCACGGTTTCTGCTGACCTGTCCTTAAGATGGGGACACTTGGGAGGTGCAGCCCTCCTGAGGCAGCAGATGCTGGATATGAAGTCAAGAGACAAGGGTTAAAGTCCAGCCTTTGCTGCCCTTTCTCTAGGACACATTTCATTTAGCGAAGTCCACTGGGGTCTGGGCCCTCACAGGTGACAAAACGAGGTCAGGGTTGCTGATGGCTGAGGTCTGGGTAAGCCCTGCAAGTCCTCAGTTAACCTGTCCTGCCTGCGTGGAAATGGCTTGAATTCCTGTGGTGGCAGCTCATTCCTGCAAGCCCCGTGGGGAGCACCAGCGCCACCTGGTGGCCAGAGACCCCTCTCCGGGTTCCCTGCCTCAAAGACGTGCTCTAGAAGCACCGGAGCCCACTTCAGATCACAGAGCTGCTGAGGAGTGGAGCTGGGATGATCTGAAGCTTGGTCTCTCCATCCAGTTCTAACCAACTGCAAACTCCAGCACACTGGAGAAAGGGTAAGGGCCCAAGTGCATGACTCCAGACTCCTCATTTGGTTGCTTTGTGCAGGGTACCCCTCCCTCCTGGGGCCCCTGTCCTCACCATCATGGGCCAGCACAAGCCCTGCCACTTGTCATTCAGCTGCATGGCATCAGCAAAGAGGAAGAACAAGGCCAGCAGGAACTCCAGTAGAGGTGCTGTGAGGAAGGCAGATGCTGAGGATGCCACATAGCAGATAAAAGTGATGAACGAGAGACCCTGCAGGGAAGGAGTTTGAGGTAAAGTCAGAGCCTTTTCATGCTCTTTGCCCAGTGCTCCTCTGAGCCAGGCCCTGTGGTCAGGATAGAGGAGGCTCCAGCAGGGGAAGCCAACTGCTCACAGTCCCACAGCTGGGAAGTGACAGAGCCAGATTAGAATCCCAGGCCAAGCGCAGTGGCTCACGCCTGTAATCCCAGCACTTTGGGAGGCCAAGGCAGGTGGATTGCTTGAGCCCAGAAATTTGACCCCCGCTTGGGTAACAGGGCAAAACCTCATCTCTGCAAAATATACAAAAATTAGCTGGGCGTGGTGGTGTGTGCCTGTAATCCCAGCTACTGGAGAGGCTGAGGTGGGAGCATCACCTGAGCCCGGGGAGGTTGAGGCTGCAGTGAGGTGTGATCAGGCCACTGCACTCCATCCTGGGTGAGAGAGTGAGAGACCCTGTCCGCTCCCCCTGCTGAAAAAAAAGAACCCCAGCATGGCCCAGGCCCACACCTATGCTGCCTCCCAGTCCTGGGCATGACCGTAAGTCCTCACCTCACCCCACCCCAGCTCCCTGCCAGGACCGAGTCAGAAAGCCCCAGCCTCCCAAGCACATCCACTCCACTCTGCCCTGTGGAGGGAAATCAAAGTTAGGAACCAGTTTCCAAAAAGTAACACCCAACGCTGAAGACGTGCGCTTGTCACTGAATGTAAATTTCACCTTGAAAACAAAAAACAAATCTTGAATCTTAGTTAATGATATGCATGCTGAAGTGTTCAGAGTTGAAATGTCCTGATGTCTGCAATTTATTTTGTGTTAAAAGATAAAATGGATTGATAGATAAAGCAAAAAAACCTTTTAGCATTTTAATGTATTTGCAAATTTTCATAATAATAAGAAAGGAACATCCAAGAGAGGGTGCGTTGGCACTGACCTCAGGCCCTGCTGCCGTATTTACACAGGGCCAGCTGTACTTGAACTATAAGAATCAATAAATGTTCACTGCGGTCTTGCCCACAACTCTGTAGGTGGGAAGAGCTGATGCAGGAGGACGTCCAGCCCTGGTAAGTCCTGCAGCTTAGGTGCGCTGCAGAGCAGGCCAAGGTGACCTGTTGGCCAGCCTGGGGCTCCACAGTGCACCGTGGTGCCCTGAGGCTCACGGGCATCTCCTCTGACCCTCACATCCACCCATGAGCACAGCCCCACTTTACAGATGAGAAGACTGTTACATGGCTAATCAGAGGCTACTAGAATTTGAACCCAGGACTGGCCAACCCCCCAGATAGAGTTCTCTTACCCACCTCCCGCTGCCCTCAAGATGGAGTCTTGCTCTGTCTCCCAGGCTGGAGTGCAGTGGCACAATCTCAGTTCACTGCAACCTCCACCTCCCGGGTTTAAGCGATTCTTCTGCCTCAGCCTTCCGGAGTAGTTGGGATTACAGGCGACCGCCACCACACCCAGCTAATTTTTGTATTTTTAGTAGAGACAGGGTTTCACCATGCTGGCCAGGCTGGTCTCGAATTCCTGACCTCAGGTGATCCACCCACCTCGGCCTCCTAAAGTGTCGGGATTACAGGTGTGAGCCACCGCACCCGTCCCAGACAGAGTTCTTAAGCAACTTGGCCCTGTGGGTGTTGGGGAGGCCATCTGTCCTGGTTTCTGTCACTGTGGCTGCGTTTGAACACGTCCATGGCTGAGTAGCTTCTAGTGGGTGCAGGAGGCCCCATGGGGACACCCAGATGCCTCACAGGAAGCACTGTGGCTGCTTCAGACAAATGAACTGCAGGGATCCCAGGGGGTCCCCAGGGCACCCCCATTCGCTCTGCACATGGCCTTGGGTGCAGCTGAGCCCCCTTTGGACAGACAGACTAAGGCATAGACAGGGGCTGGGAGGCTGCTGGGGCCTCCCAGGAAGGCCTTCCGTGGGACCGACCCAGCCCTGGCCCTCCCCTTCCTGTCTCCTATGCCCAGGCCCCAAAGCCTAATTCTGGGGATTCCCCTCTCAATTCCTGTTTTCTCATCCCGCGATTTCTGGGGCCACTTCCTCTCTCTGTTTCTGTCCATGTCAGCCTCTGCACTTGCTTGGCCTAGGGGTGGGAGTGAGGGGACTAGGGAGGCAGGAGTGCCCTCAGCGGCTCCTGTGAACCCTGAGTGCCGACCATTCACCTTTCCTTATCCTCCCTGACCTGGATTCCTGACATCTCCTGGGCCCAGGGTGGCCTCTATGCTCCTGCTGGGCATATGCCTCCCCCCATGCGGTGGGCCTGGGTGAGGATGGGGGGCGGTTCAAGTCCCTCAGGGGACGGTGGATTCGAGGCTTCTCCCCTCAAGTGGCTCCCAGTGGTCTCCAGGGTGCGGCTGGGAGTGTGGACTTGGTGTCTCACTTGGGCGTTGGGCAGGTGGCCTCTGGGCTGACCGCGGGAGAGGCTGCAGGACCACCTTCTACCCTCTGCCCTGAGCGACCAGAGAGAGGTCCCGGAGCAGAATCCCCCTTCCTCCTGCCCCCACCCTCCCACCTGCTCTCACTGGGCCCCTCAGTTGAGCCACCTGTCAAATTAGGCGCCTGAGCGCTCTCATCTGTAAAGTGGGGACGAGGGCAGGAAGGGCCAAGTCGCTGGGATCTAAGCAACAAGTGGCCGCCGCCGTGCGCATCCCCCTGCCTCTGGTCCGGCCTCTCCCTCACCAACCCCGGCGGCCCAGCGCCACCACCACCCCACGGAGAGGCATCCCCCTGCCTCTGGTCCGGCCTCTCCCTCACCAACCCCGGCGGCCCAGCGCCACCACCACCCCACGGAGAACAGTGCGGGCGCCTACGATGTCCAGAGGACAAAGAATCTCCACCGGCCGGGGTAGGGACGAGCGCGGAGTAGGAAGGAGCCCGGCCGCGGAGGGGAGGAGGGCGATGAAGTCACCGCGGGGCCGCCTCACCCAGTCCCGGGGGTGGGGGTGTCCCTCCCGCTCCGCACGGCCCCCGCCCGCTCGGCCCCGCCTCCGCCCCTCAGGTCGAGGCCCCGGACCGCCCTCCCCGCGCGCAGGAAAGCGGACCCCGCCGCGGCCCGGGAGTCCAGGAGTACCGAGCGGCCCGAGTCCCCGGGGCCCAGGGAGGGCGGGGGCGCCCGGGTCACACAGCGGGACCCACCTCCCCGGGCCCCGCCCGCTTCCCAAGGCCCCCAGCTCTGGACTCGCGGGGACAGCACCGCGGATGGCCTGGGCTCTGGCCCCGCCCCGCCGTCCAAAGTTTGGGGACCTCGGCCCAACTTCGCCGGGCGCCCGAGAGAAATCGGCCGAGGCGGCGCGGGGAGGCGGGTATCGGAGCACAGCGGCCGCCCCCGGACCCCACCCGCGCCCCGACGTCCTCCTCCAAAAGGAGAAGCGCAGTCTCAGCGGGGCGGCCGAGGGTCCCGCCGCACTCACCGACTCGGCCAGCAGGAGGCGGCCTTTGAGAGAGCAGAGGAAAGCGCGCGCCGGCAGTAGGGCGCGGAGCCCGGGGACAGCGGGGCCGGGACGGGAGCCGCCGGCGGGCTCGGGGTCCGGGTCGGGGTCGGGGTCTGGGGGCCACATGGCAGCGGCGGTGGCACGGCCGGGGCTCGGCCTGGAACCCCTCTTCTCACGCCCGGAGGGAAGCGGAAACCCGGGCTGTGCGGAAGGAGGGTAGGCGACACTGCCTAGCGCAGGGGCGCATCCCCCGCCGCCCCGCCCCGCCCCGCCCCCACCCGCTCCTCCGGCCCGCCCCTCCCCCTCGGACCCCAGCGGCGGGGGATGCTGGGTCCGACCCGCCCGCGCCTGGGCCTGGGGCCTCTGCAGACTCCGCCTTCTCCCTCATCCTGGTTCGGGCCGCTGGAGGCTTCCCGATCACCGCCGCGGCACCCGTTCGGAGCTCCCACCCGTCTGCCCCTATCCACAAGGGCTGTCTATACTCGCTGTCTCTGGTCTAACTTCCTGCCCGTGCGCGTGTCTGGAATCCGGGAACCCAGGCGTCTAAACAGCAAAGACCCCGGCCGTGATGTCAGCTCCGCACCCCATGTCCTCTCTCTTTCTTGGGGGCCGGAGTTTTCTTGCGACTTCCTTGGCCACCTCTCCAGTCCTCGGCCAGCCCCACCCTCCTCCAGGGCCTCTTTGTTGGCTGTTCCAGGCCTCGGTCCTGCACCCGCCTCCCCCAACCCATTCTTGGAGGACTCTCAGACCTGCAAGCGCAGCTCCAGGCACACACACAGACACACACACGCGCGCAAACACACACGCACACACACACACAGGCAGGCACATCTGCAGGACTTCCTGACCTGCAGTCCTCCAACCCCAACACATCTCTCTCTCTCTCTCTCTCACACACACACACACACACCCCCCACGCTCATGCGTGCACGTCTGGAGAGTGTCTGGAGTTCAGCGTGATCAAGACCCAGCTTCCTGTGCCTCTGTGAAGGGCACTGTCCCCTCCTTTCCTTCCACCCGACTAGCAGAGACCTGCAGGTTGTCCTTGTCCGTCTTCACTGGCAGTCTGTAACCAAGGTCCTCCCACTTTCACCTCCTGTAGCTTCTCTGATCTCTGTCCACTTCTCACCACCACTAGATCCGAAACCATTCCTGCCCGCTACCTGCTGAACTGCTGTGATGGTGTCTTTAAGAGGCCCTTAGGTTTTCTCTCTCAGCAGCCGGGAAAGAGCTTATACCACAGTACTGCGCACCCTTGATATAATTAACTCCATCTTAGAAAGACTTCATTTTATATTTCATAGGGTGCTTTGCCAACAAGGACAAGATGTTTTGTTTAATAAAAAATAGAAGGTCAGGTGCTGTGGCTCATGCCTGTAATCCCAGCACGTTGGGAGGCTGAGGTGGGTGGATCACAAGGTCAGGAGTTCGAGACCAGCCTCGCCAATACAGTGAAACCCCATCTCTACTATAAATACAAAAATTAGCTGGGTGTGGTGGCACATGCCTGTAATCTCAGCTATTCGGGAGGCTGAGGCACAAGAATCGCTTGAACCCGGGAGGCACAGGTTGCAGTGAGCCGAAATCACACCACTGCATTCCAGCCTGGGCGACAGAACAAGACTCCATCTCAATCAATCAATCAATCAATCAATCAATCAAGACTGCATCCAATGAAGCACACTGTTCCACTATCATTTCTCACCAGAGCACTCTGTGAGTGCAAAACAGCAGCCCAGCAGCCTTAACTGACAACCATCCCACTGCCATACTTGATAAGTACTCTGCATCTGCCTCCCAAGGCTCTGCCCCTCAAAGACTGCAAGACCCTCAAGCCCAGACCAGGATTCTTTTTGTCTTCTTCCTTCCCCTGGGGCTGGTTCCTTAACCATTTCTCCTATCTCTTTTTCTCTTGATGCTAAATGCTACTTTGTTTGTTGTGGAATGTTTAATCTATAACATCTACTTGTGGATTAAGTATACTATTAGGTATGGTTTGCAATATTGACTGACTGACTTGTGTAGTGGCTTGAGCCCGTGTGCTAACTACTGAGTGAACAGGAAGTACTAAGGAAAATTGGCTCCTTGGGTCTGGGCATGGTGGCCCTTGCCTATAATTCCAGCATTTTGGGAGGCTGAAGCAGGCAGACCACCTGAGGTCAGGAGTTTGAGACCAGCTTGGCCAACATGGTGAAAACCCATCTCCACTAAAAATACAAAAATTAGCTCGGCATGGTAGCACAGGCCTGTAACCCCAGCTACTTGGGAGGGTGAGGCATGAGAATTGCCTGAACCCGAAGTCAGAGGTTGCAGTGAGCACTGCACTCCAGCTGCACTCCAGCCTGGGCAACAGAGTGAGATTCTGTATCAAAAAAAAAAAAAAAAAAAAAAAAAAAAAAAGAAGCAGCAGCAGCAAATTGGCTCCTTGGGATATCGCGTGGCTTTTGTTTTTTTACTCTTGGGTATAGGGTGAATAAAAATCTGACATTGTAGAAAGACACAAACATGTGTGGACCTGGTTATCTATTTTTTCTTTCTTGAAACAGTCTCACTCTGTCACCCAGGCTACAGTGCAGTGGCATGATCTTGGCTCATTGCAATTGCAACCTCTGCCTCCCAGATTCAAGCGATTCTCCTGCCTCAGTCTCCCAAGTAGCTGGGATTACAGACCTGTGCCACCACAGCCAGTTAACTTTTGTATTTTTAGTAGAGACAGAGTTTCGCCACGTTGGTCAGGCTGGTCTTGAACTCCTGGCCTCCAGCAATCTTCCCGCCTTGGCCTCCCAAAAGTTTGGGATTACAGGCGTGAGCCACCACCTCTGGCCAGACCTGGTTATCTCTTGACCTTGTACCACTCATGACAATCACCAGTCATTGGTCACTTCTGATGGCAGCCATGGCTCCAGACAACCTGCTGCTGTCAACACTCAGCCACAGCAGGGAGGCATAGCCTGGGCTACACACTCCATGGAGCAGGCAGGAGCCCTGCCCTCCCAGGTGCAGCTGCAGCTACCCAAACCGCAGCTGCAGACTGGGGCCTCCTCCATGGGGCAGACAGGAGCCCCCAGCCCCCTCTTCCCACAGCTACAGCCACCCAGACCACAGCTGCAGGCTCAGGCATCCCTGTACTCTTAGGGGCCCAGGAAGGCCCTCACCTGCTCTCCCAGGCTCAGAAGTGCCTTCTGCTGCTGCCTGGCTTCTTCCTGCTTTGGACACCTGCTTTGATCTGGAAGCAAAGTCAGGGCAAGCCTGGGCTTCATGAATGGCAGCAAGAGGCAGATAGATTCCTGGTTGGAAGTGGGCGGGTCCAGTGAGGCCCCACCTTCAGGCCAGGCGCCTGAAGGCTGGGGGCCAGGTTACCAGTCCGACCAACCAGAGTGGGAACTTGTACTGCCTTTTCTGGCCCACCCATGGCTGCCCGTAGATCAACTGGGCTCACACTTCCTCCACTCTGAGGCCCATAAAAGCCCCAGGCTCAGCCAAAGCTGAGCAGAGATTGGGAGGACCAGCTACAGAGAGGAGCCACACTCTCTAGCGCCTCCTCTCTGCTGAGAGCTGAACACTCAATGGGATGACCTCCCTACAGAGAAGAGCTACCCACTGTGGGTCTCCTCTGAGCTTTCTAGCACTCAGTAAACCTCCTTGTTGACTTGTTCTCCCTCCACTTGTCTGTGTACCTCATTCTTCCTGGTGGCAAGACAAGAACTCAGGCAAAGGTGCCACACTGGCCACAGAGGTTTCCAACCACAAAATTAACACCCCAGAGATCCCGTAACACTTCCATTTCCTCCCCACAAAGATACACACACACACACACACACATGCACACACACACACACAAAACCTTGGGAGCTTCCCATCCTGTACAGGGTCTTGGTATAGAAGGAAAACATAACCCCTTGCTGTTCTTCCCTCCCCTACCTCTCCCATGGACCTCTTACAGTTCCTGAAACAAACCATGCCACAGAGCCATTGTCCATGCTGACCCCTCTACCCAAAATGCTTCTCCACCTTCTTCTCTAATTAACTCCTCCTTATTCTTCAGTGACTGTAATGCAGTACTGCTTTCTCGGAGAAGCCTTTCTTGACATTCATTTATTCATCCAACAGCCTAGGGTACAGCAAGGCCCCAGCTTTTTCTGCTACTACTGGTGGTGGTGGTGAAATAAACACTAAACATATCCAGAGAATCCTGATTAAGGTGTTCCTGGTAATAGATAACCGATGTCTGGCTGGTTGGGAGGACAGCCAGGCAGGGAGCGTCAAAGAAAGGACTGAGCCAAGGTGTGTGGCGGGAGGGGGAAGATGGGGGGAGCTGGTCAGAGAAGGGGCAGGGCTAGACTGTGAAGGACCAGAACCTGGTGTTTGGATTTTACTGACAATTCCCTAGGAGGAGGCCAGGTGAGGGTTCTAACAGAGAGAAATCTGGTTCCCATTGGTGTTATTAAAAACATGGCCCTGGGCCGGGCGCAGTGGTTCACACCTGTAATCCCAGCACTTCGGGAGGCCGAGGCAGGTTGATCTGAGGTCAGGAGTTGGAGACCAGCCTGGCCAACATGGTGAAACCCTATCTTTACTAAAAAAACAAAAAATTAGCCAGGTGTGGTGGCGTGCCCCCTGTAGTTCTAGCTACTCAGGAGGCTAAGGCAGGAGAATTGCTTGAACCTGGGAGGCTGAGGTTGCAGTGAGCTGAGATCGTGCCACTGCACTCCAGCCTGGGTGACAGAGGGAGACTCTGTCTCAAACACACACACACAAACACACACACACAGTGATGGCTCTGAACTGCAACTCATTCTTAAGAAGAAGCAACCCAATTTTTTTAATGGGCCAAAGATTTGAAGAGACGATTCACTAAAAGAGATATATGAATGTCCAATAAGCACGTTAAAAGGTGCTCAACATCATGAGACATCTAGGAATGCAAATTAAAACCACAATGAGATACTACTGCACGTCTACTGACATAGCTTCTAAAGGAGGCACTACCAGCTGCTGGTGAGGATGTGGGGAGTTGGGACACTTGTGCCTGTGCAGTCCTGGTTCGGCTCTTTCTGGCTTCTTTTTGTTTCCTAATCTTGTTTTTTTTTATTTTTTTATTTTTTTTATTTTTTGAGACAGAGTCTCACTCTGTCGCCCAGGCTGGAGTGCAGTGGCGTGATCTCAGCTCACTGCAAGCTCTACCTTCCGGGTTCACGCCATTCTCCTGCCTCAGCCTCCCAAGTAACTGGGACTACAGGTGAAGTAGTCCATCAACAGGTGAAGTGGCCATCAACAGGTGAAGGGATAAAGAAACTGTCGTACATCCACACAATGGAATACTACTCAGCAAGAAAAAGGAACGAACCATTAATAAACAAAGCAATGTGGATGCATTCTTCAGACAGCAAGTTGAGGGAAGGAAGCCAGACTCAAAAGGTACATACTGCATGATTTCATTTTTATGAAATTCTAGAACAAGCAAAAGTAAGCTACAGTAACAGAAATTAGACTGGTGGTTGCCTGAGGTGGGGGCAGGAGAAAGCTTCCTGGAGTGCTAAGAAATGTTCTTTATTTTGATTGGGGTGGCAGTTACACAGGGACCTACATTTGTCAAAACACATCAAACTGTATACTTACAATGGGTGCATTTTATTTCGTGTAATTTATATCTCAATTTACAAAAAGAGTACCGAGAAAAAGCAAAATATGGCACTCAACTAGAGAAGCTGAAAGAGGAGAAGTGGGTGGGTGCCTGTATACAAGATAACTGCACACTCATGATGTCACCTCCGTCCTGCCAGCAGACTGTGAGCTCCTGAGGGGGCCTGTCATAGTCCAGCCCCAGCCCAGATCCTGTCACATAGGATGACATCAGGAGATGTCTGTTATGGAATGAAGGCAGGGTGGCTCTATTTCCTCCACATGCCTCCGCTGAGGAAGATTTTTTTCTTCTTCATTTGTTTATTTAATTCTTTTTGTTATGATTAAAAACCATCATACTGGCCAGGCGCGGTGGCTCACGCCTGTAATCCTAGCACTTTGAGATGCCAAAGGGGGTGGATCACAAGATCAGGGAGTTCAAGAATAGCCTGGCCAACACAGAGAACAGCCTGGCCAACATAGTGAAACCCCGTCTCTACTAAAAAATACAAAAAAATTAGCTGGGCTTGGTGGCATGCGCCTGTAATCTCAGCTACTCAGGAGGCTGAGGCAGGAAAATTGCTTGAACCTGGGAGGAGGAGATTGCAGTGAGCCAAGATTATGCCACTGCACTCCAGCTTGGGCGACAGAGCGTGACTCTGTCTCAAAAACAAACAAAAAAACAAACAAACAAAACCCATTATACTTAATTGTGTTAGCTAAGTTGTTTCGATTTGGCCCCTAGGCCCCCTTCGTTAGGGACTTCATTCAGTATGTAAGTGAGCTCCTGTGTACTTAACATGGCCCCCATCTTCCCCTCTCCATTTCCTTATTTTATAACACTGTAAGATGCTCCAGGTTCATTTTGTATTCTCTGCATCCCAGCTCTAGAATCACCCATTCCTCCAAAAGTTCTGGTTCTTTTCACTGGAGAATGATGTTTAGACACCAGGTCTCTCTGGGCAGTTTGCATTAGAGAATTTGCATTTCTCTGGTTATGAGTAGATCAAGAATTTTTCACATGTGTAAGAGCCATTTGCATCTCCTTTCCTGAGAAGTGACTGTTCACATCCTTTGTATGTTTTTCTTTTGAATTGCTGGTCTTTAAAATTGATATATTTAAACACATAAGGCTGGGTGCAGTGACTCACGCCTGTAATCCCTGTACTTTGAGATGCTGAGGCAGGAGGATTGCTTGAGCCCAGAAGTTCAAGACCAGCCTGGGCAACATATGGAGACCCTGCCTCTACAAAACATTTTTAACAATCAGCTGTGCATGCTGGTGCACCCTGTGGTCCCAGCTACTCAGGAGGCTGAAGTGGGAGGATTGCTTGAGTCCAAGAGTTCTAGGCTACAGTGAGCTATGACTGCACCACTGCACCCCAGCCTGGGTTGAGAGTGTGAGACCCTGTCTCACTAATTAAAAAAAAAAAAAAAAAAAAAAAGGAGACTGAATATTCTCTCTTAGTGGGTACAAAGTTTATCTGTATATCTATCATACTTTGCTAATTGTGTAATTTAAACCCTCTGCATACTTTTTGCTTTTACTTGATGTATTAACTTATTAAAACAGGTATGTTAAAGCTGCTAACTAAAATTTTAGATTTATCACTCTGTCCTTACATTTCTTTCTTTTTTAGGGGTGGAAACAGGGTTGCACTCTGTTGCCCAAGCTGGAGTGCAGTGGTGCAACCATGGTTCACTGCAGCCTTGACTCCCAGGCTCAGGTGATCCTCCCACCTCAGCCTCCAGAGTTGCTGGACCACAGGCACACACCACCATGTCTGGCTAATCTGTGTGTGTGTGTGTGTGTGTGTGTGTGTGTGTGTGTGTGTTTTGAGATGGAGTTTCACTTTTGTTGTCCAGGCCGGAGTGCAGTGGCATGATCTCAGCTCACTGCAACCTTGGCTGCCTAGGTTCAAATGATTCTCCTGCCTCAGCATCCTGAGTAGCTGGGATTACAGGCGCCCACTACTGCGCCTGACTAATTGCTGTTTTGTTTTTTTTTTTTTTTTGAGACGGAGTCTCGCTCTGTTGCCCAGGCTGGAGTGCAGTGGCCGGATCTCAGCTCACTGCAAGCTCCGCCTCCCGGGTTCACGCCATTCTCCTGCCTCAGCCTCCCGAGTAGGTGGGACTACAGGCACCCGCCACCTCGCCCGGCTAGTTTTTTGTATTTTTTAGTAGAGACGGGGTTTCACCGTGTTAGCCAGGATGGTCTCGATCTCCTGACCTCGTGATCCGCCCGTCTCGGCCTCCCAAAGTGCTGGGATTACAGGCTTGAGCCACCGCACCCAGCCAATTGCTGTATTTTTAGTAGAGACGGGGTTTCACCGGGTTGGTCAGGTTGGTCTCAAACTCCTGACCTCAGGTGATCCACCTGCCTCAGCCTCCCAAAGTGCTGGGATTACAGACGTGAGCCACTGTGCCCAGCCTAATTTTTTGTATTTTTTGGAACAACGAGGTCTCACTATGTTGCCCACACTGGCCTCAAAGTCCTGGGCTCAAGCAATCTACCTGCCTCAACCTCCCAAAGTGCTGGGATTATGGGGTGAGCCACTGCGCCCAGGCTGTCCTTGCATTTCTAGTAGGTTGCTGTTGTATATTTTTGCAGCTCTTTCCTTCTATTATTCATTTCTAGCTTTATTCTGTTGTAACTAGAGAAGATACTTTGTATAATGTTGATTTTTTTTTTTTTTTTTTGAGATGGAGTTTCGCTCTTGTTGCCCAGGCTAGAGTGCAATGGCATGATCTTGGCTCACTGCAACCTCTGCCTCCCGGGTTCAAGAGATTCTCATACTTCAGCCTCCTGAGTAGCTGGGATTATAGGTGCGTGCCACCATGCCTGGCTAATTTTTGTATTTTTAGTAGAGACAGGGTTTCGCCATGTTGGCCAGGCTGGTCTCGAACTCCTGACCTCAGGTGATACACCCGACTTGGCCTCCCAAAGTGCTGGGATTACAGGTGTGAACCACTGTGCCTAGTTGACATGTTGATATTTTAAAACTTATTGAACTTGTTTTGTGTCCTAACATATGGTCTGTCCTAGAGAATGTTCCATGTGCACTTAAGAAGAATTTGGAGCTGGGCACAGTGGCTCATGCCTGTAATCCCAGCACTTTGAGAGGCTGAGGTGGGTGGATCACGAGGTCAGGAGGTCGAGATCATCCTGGCTAACACGGTGAAACCCTGTCTTTACTAAAAATACAAAAAATTAGCGGGGCGTGGTAGTGGGTGCCTGTAGTCCAGCTATTAGGGAGGCTGAGGTAGGAGAATCACTTGAACTTGGGAGGCAGAGCTTGCAGTGAGCCAAGATCACACCACTGCACTCCAGCCTGGGTGACAGAGCAAGACTCCATCTCAATAAATAAATAAATAAAATAAAAATAAAAAAGAAGAATGTGTATTCTGCTGTTGGGTGGAGTATTCAATGCACATTTGTTGGGTCTAGATGGCTTCTAGTGTTGTTCAGGTCCTCCGTATTCTTATTCTGCTAGATGACCTATCCCTTCTCTGCAGTACTATTTGGATTTGTCATTCGTGTGCCTGAGCGACCAGTCTAAGATCTGAGTCCTAGTAAACTCTGTAGTTTAGTTCTATAGGACTTTGCTGTGCTGTCTAGGATCAAATCCATGCATACAGAGTTTGAGGGTGATCCCGGGATTCATGGACAACTTGACAGGATCTCTTCTTTCAGCTCTCTCCTGTCCATGGCCTCACTGACACTTTCAAGTTCCTAGGGGTCGCCTGTTTAGAAAGCGTGGGCTTTCATTTCTCCAATCTGTTCCACACTTCCCGACATTGCTTACGCCTTCAGCAGAGAGCAGTGAGATGATAGAGAAAAAAAGTCAAGGAGATTTCCCCCCACACTCTTGGGCTCACAGTTCTGGTCAGAGAGAAAGCTTCCCCTGCCTTGGACCTTCAAGTTCCTGCCTTTTTTTTTTTTTTTTTTTTTTTTTGAGATGAAGTCTCGCTCTGTCGCCCAGGCTGGAGTGTAGTGGTGCAATCTTGGGTCACTGCAATCCCTAGTTCAAGCAATTCCCCTGCCTCAGCCTCCCGAGTAGCTGGGATTACAGGCGCCCACCACCACACCCGGCTAGTTTTTTTGTATTTTTAGTAGAGATGGGGTTTCACCATGTTGGCCAGACTGGTCTTGAACTCCTGACCTCAGGCAATCCGCCTGCCTCAGCCTCCCAAAGTGCTGGGATACAGGTGTGAGCCACCGCGCCCTGCCAAGTTCCTGCTTGTTAAACTGCTGCCATCATTGCCATTGCTATTGTGACATTGTCTGGGGACTGGGGCCAGACAGAATGATAAAAACAGACTATTTCCACTCCTCCCACCCCACCCAGGGCTTCCCCTCCTCCCTGATCTGTAAGGGCTCTGTTTCTTGCTCCTTGGACTAGTGTATTCGTTTGCTCAGGCTTCTGTATCAAAATACCACAAACTGCATCACTTAAATGATAGACAGTTATTGTTTCACAGTTCTGGAGGCTGGATATCCGTGATCAAGGTGCCAGCAAATTGGGTTTCTGGTGAGGATCCTCTTCTCAGCTTGCAGATGGCCTGTACCACTGTCTCCTCACACGGTCTTTCCTCTGTGTCGTATTAGGTTGGGGAGAACACACCCTGGTGTCTTTCCTTATGAGGACACTAATTCTATCAGATCAGGGCCCCATCCTTATTCCCTCATTTAACCTTAACTACTTCCTTAGAGACTCCATTTTCACACTAAAGATGAGTGCTTCAGCATATGATTTTTTGGGAGGCAGACACGTTCAGTCCATAAAAACTAGGAATAGAAGGTTTCTCTTGGAACTCTTTCTGTCCATACCCAATGTGTAGTTTTGGATTTGGATTACCTATGAGTCCAGGGCAGGAGACACCAAAGGAAAAACAAAAACCCCAGGAAATGTACTGCTGGTTAAGTGGAACTTTATATTCTGGTCTCTTCCCCCAAACTACTTGCTACTATTTGCTTTTCAGAAGCACTAGACAGCTGCTCCATGCACTCTGTCCAAGGCTTTTTGTTGCATTCATTGCTTTCAGCAGGAGAGAGAATGTGATATGCCTCCTCCATCTTCCTCAGAGCTGGCTTTTAAAAATCGTTGCATTTGGCCAGGCGCGGTGGCTCAAGCCTGTAATCCCAGCACTTTGGGAGGCCGAGATGGGTGGATCACGAGGTCAGGAGATCGAGACCATCCTGGCTAACACGGTGAAACCCCGTCTGTACTAAAAAGTACGAAAAACTAGCCGGACGAGGTGGCGGGCGCCTGTAGTCCCAGCTACTCGGGAGGCTGAGGCAGGGGAATGGCATAAACCTGGGAGGCGAAGCTTGCAGTGAGCCGAGATCATGCCACTGTACTCCAGCCTGGGTGACAGAGCGAGACTCTGTCTCAAAAAAAAAAAAAAAAATGTTGCATTTATAACCTTTTTGTGTCATTTTGTTATAGGTGTATCTCTTATACAAATTATGAAGTTGGATTTAGAAAACCTCAACAATCTGATAGTTTCTGTCTTTTTTGTTGTTGTTCTTTGTTTGTTTGAGATGGAGTCCGGCTCTGTAGCCCAGGCTGGAGTGCAGTGGCCTGATCTCAGCTCACTGCAACCTCTGTCTCCTGGGTTCAAGCAATTCTCCTGCCTCAGCCTCCCAAGTAGCTGGGATTATAGGCGTGTGCCAACACGCCTGGCTAATTTTTATATTTTTAGTAGAGATGGGGTTTCACCATGTTGGCCAGGATGGTCTCAATCTCCTGACCTTGTGGTCTGCCCACCTTGGCCTCTCAAAGTGCTGGGATTACAGGTGTGAGTCACCACACCTGGCCTGAATCCATTTTTCTATTAAAAGACAGAAACTAGGCCACCTAACACTCCACCCAACAACAGAATACACATTCTTCTTAAGTGCATGTGGAATATTCTCTAGGACAGACCATATGTTAGGACAAAAAACAAGTTCAATAAGTTTTAAAATATCAACATTATGGGCTGGGCACAGTGGCTCCCACCTGTAATCCCAGCACTTGAGGAGGCTGAGGTGGGTGGATCACCTGAGGTCAGGAAACCCCCTGGC
The DNA here is from genome assembly GCF_047675955.1 of Chlorocebus sabaeus. NCBI lineage: Eukaryota > Metazoa > Chordata > Mammalia > Primates > Cercopithecidae > Chlorocebus > Chlorocebus sabaeus. The sequence continues at coordinate 63,513,413 of NC_132908.1, read as the reverse complement.
AACAGAGCGAAACACTGTCTCTTAAAAAAAAAAAGTGAGGCCGGGCGTAGTGGCTCACACCTGTAATCCCAGCACTTTGGGAGGCCAAGGAGGGCAGATCATGAGGTCAGGAGATCAAGACCATCCTGGCTAACACGCTGAAATCTTGTCTCTACTAAAAATACAAAAAATTAGCCCGGTGTGGTGGCAGGTGCCTATAGTCCCAGCTACTTGGGAGGCTGAGGAGAACGGTGTGAACCTGGGAGGTGGAGCTTGCAGTGAGCCGAGATCATGCCACTGTACTCCAGCCTGGGTGACAGAGTGAGACACTGTCTCAAAAAAAAAAAAAAAAAAAAGTGATACAGCCATGCAATGGAATATTATTCAGCCATAAAAAATGAATGAAGTTATAGAAATGTTTTGGAACTAGATAGAAGTGGTGGTTGAACAACATTGTGAATGTACTAAAAGCTACTTAAATTTTCATCTAAATTAAAATTTCACTTTAATTTCTTTTTGAGATGGAGTTTTGCTCCCAGCTGTGCCCAGCCCAGCTCCATTGTTTTCTAATGTCCTGAGTGGACTCTGATGTTTGGTTTTTCTCTTGTCAGTGTCATCTTTGTGTTCTCTCTCTCTCTCAACATTTAGGATTTTCTCTTAATCTTTAGAATTCCGATATTTCACCAAGAAATGTGTAGGCAGGTGAGGATGCTTTCCCAGTAAACATTTGGTAGGCCCTCTCCCTCCCCTCCCCTTCCCTTCCCTTCCCTTTTTCCTTCCTTCCTTCTTTCTTTTTTTCTTTCTCTCTCTCTTCCTTCCTTTTTCTTCTTTTTTTTTTTGAAACAGGGTCTTGCTTTGTCACCTAGGCTTTGTCACCCAGAGTGCAGTGTTGCAATCTTGGTTCGCTGCAGCCTCGACCTCCCAGCCTGAAGTGATTGATTTTCCCACTTCAGCCTCTGGAATAGCTGGGACTACAGGCGCGCACTAGTCTGCCTGGCTAATTTTTTTCTTTTTTTTTTGTAGAGACAGAGTTTTGCCATGTTGGCCAGGCTGATCTCTAACTCCTGAGCTCAAGCGATCTGCCTGCCTTGGCTTCCCAAAGTGCTGGGATTATAGGCGTGAGCCACCGCACCCTGCCTTGGTGGGTTAGTTTTAATTTAACTGAAAATTTTTTTCTATTTTCTTCTCTTCATTTTCTCACCCCCTGTGACTCCTTTGAGATGGTTGTTGGATAAATCCTCCTGGATTTATCCTCTATGTCTTTCTTTTATCCAAAAGAGAAAAGTCTGCCTTTTTGCTTGATTTTCTAGATTTCCTTTATTTTTCAAATCATGAATTGGCATCTTAAATTATGTCTATTCTATTATTCAATCCCTCTGTTAAATTTTAAAATCTTGGCTGGATGTGGTGTCTCACGCCTGTAATTGCAGCATTCTGGGAGGTTGAGGCGAGTGGATCACTTGAGGTCAGGAGTTTGAAAGCAGCCTGGACAACATGGTGAAATCCCGTTTCTGTTAAAAATACAAAAAAATAAAAAATAAAAAAAAATATTAGCCAGACATGGTGGTAGGCACCTGTAATCGCAGGTACTTGGGAGGCTGAGGCAGGACAATCGCTTGAACCAGGGAGGTGGAGGTTGCAGTAAGCCGAGATGGCACCACTGCACTCCAGCCTGGGTGACAGAATGAGACTATCTCAACAACAACAGCAACAAAAATTTAAAATCTTTGTTGTAGTTTCCCACACTCCTACCCCAAGAACTCTTGTTTGCTGGTTGCCCTTTTTGAGTCACTTTCGTTTGAAGGACACAGTATCTATTTTTATTCTGTGTGTATTAATTAATTAATTAGGCTTTTTGCTGAACCCGCATTCCAACCAGATGTGTAAGTGACATGCTCCACACCCAGGCCATTCCCCGCTCCAGACAGGTACTTACCTGATGTAGTTTTGTTCTGAAGGGGCATCTTCCTACAGCCCATGTCCCTGTCCCAGGGTCCTCTTCTTAGCGTGATACCTGAAGTCTCGCTCAGCCCCAGCCCAGCCCCCACTTCATGCTCATTATACCCTGAGATTTGCAGAAACCCTGCCTGCTCACAAGTGTCACCCTTGGAGTTGAGAGGAGTGACCAAAGTCGTTTAGGAAAGTTGACACTTTTCCACAGGATTCTGAGCATAAGTCATATTTAGCTTACATTGTTAGGTAAAATTTATATACAATGAAATGCACAGATCTTAAGTATACTATTGAATGTTTTGACAAAAGTGTACACCTGTGTGACCAGCTCCTCCAAGAAGAGATGATATTTCTGGTACCCACAAAAGCTCCCTTATGTCTCTTTGGAAACGTGAAAGGAAAATAAAATACTCGGGACCCCGATTCACTGTGCCAAAAGAAACAAATTAAGCTGAGAGCTGAGTCATGCAAGAAGCTGCCTTTCCTTTTGTTCCTAAGCAGAGAGCTACAGATGAAAGGTGAAATACCTCCACAGGTAGCTGCTCTATGTCCATCTCATCTCATGTCAAATGCCGGTTTCCTGAGTGCCAGAAGAAGACATCGTTCACTCTTCCCTGCCTGCTCCTTTTCTCCTGCAACTTGTGGCTTCAGTAATGTGACTCTACTGAATGTGACTCTTTCTCTTTCCCTTTCAGCCCGCTTTGCCCCTGTAAATATTGAAGCCCTCATATCACATTTGGATGATTTGGAGAAAGGCACAGACCTGTTTCTGAGGCATTGTCCTTGACTGTGGCACCTTTATTTTTTTTTTAGATAGAGTCTTGCTGTCACCCAGGCTAGAGTGCAGTGGCGTGATCTCAGCTCACTGCAGCCTCCACCTCCCGGGTTCAAGCAATTCTTCTGCCTCAGCCCCCAGAGTAGCTGGAACTACAGGTGTGTGCATGCCCGGTGAATTTTTGTATTTTTAGTAAAGACGGGGTTTCGCCATGTAGTACAGGCTGGTCTCAAACTCCTGGGCTCAAGTGCTCTGTCCACCTCAGCCTCCCAAAGTGCTGAGATTACAGGCATGAACCACTGGACCTGGCCAAAATAAACTTCTAAATCAATTGTGGCCTGTCTCAGATACTTTTTGGTTTACATAATAAATCCCCAAGCAACCACTGTTTTCTTTCACTGTATTTTTGCCTGTTTTTGAACTGCTTAGAAATGGAATCATCTGGTATGTTTCTATAATGTGAAATCTCTCCTTGTTTTGTTGTATTCATAGTTTTTTTGTTTTTTTGTTTTTTTGTTTTTTTTTTTTTTTACTGCTGAGTAGCGCATTCCGTTTTCTGAATGTAGCACATTTACCTCCTTTTGAACATGTGGCTGTTTCTAGTTTTTGGCTGTTAGGAACATTCTAGTATACCATTCCTCTTGGCTAAATACATAGGAGAAGAATTCTGGGTCATGTGGCGGGATAGTGTGCATTTTTGAGTTTTTCTCTACAAAGCTAGAGTTAGGTGTGCCTCACACTGCCTGGCCTGCAGGGGGCACTGTGAGGCTACAGAGGGGACAGTGGACTTGAAGGGTAGAGGAGCCTGGGGCCACCCCAAGTTCCAGGTCTTCACCCCTAGAGGCCGCTGGCTGCCCGTCTCCCCACCTGAAGGACCCGCAGGACCCTCCTTCCTCCCACACACCTTTGAGGCAGCAGCTAAGCACGTGGCATTCTCACAGCCTTCAGTGATCCCCTTGGCCCACGTCATGATCCTGTCCCCAAAGCTCAGTGGACCCTCCCAGCCTGTCGCCCAGGCTGCGCTCGGGGCTCCACGCTTCCTCCTACATGCCCCCTTCCAGCTCCTCATGGGTCAGTTTGGGGCCTGGCTTTCCTGTCATGGAGACAACCCTTCCCCTGCCAGGATGGCTGGACTGTCCAGTGAGAGCAGGGCCTTCTCTGTTGGAAAGATCTGCAAGGCCTGCATGTGGGGACTCCAGGCCTTATGCTCAGGTCGTCAGTGGAGGGAGACACTCCAGGTCCCAGAGGGAAACAGCCCCTAGGCTTCTCCTGTGCCCACCCTGCTCAGCCCATATGCCAGCCTGACTCAGACCCTTGGAGACCCTGATCTCTGAGGAATTGACACCCCCTGCCCTCCTCACCTCCACCGGAGTGAACCTCAGTGAGGATCAATACTAAGTTGCAGGCCGGGTACGGTGGCTCACGCCTGTAATCCCAGCACCCTGGGAGGCCAAGGAGGGTGGATCACCTGAGGTCAGGAGTTTGAGACCAGCCTGGCCAACATGGTGAAATCCTGTCTCTACTAGAGATACAGAAAATTAGCCAGGTGTGGTGGCAGATGCCTATAATACCAGCTACTCAAGGAGGCTGAGGCAGGAGAATTGCTTGAACCTGGGAGGTGTAGGTTGCGGTGAGCTGAGCCGAGATCACGTCATTGCACTCCAGCCTGGGCAACAAGAGCAAAACTCTGACTCACCAAAAAAAAAAAAAAACCTAAAAACTAAACTGCAAGGAAGGCCATCAAATTTATTTTTCTCATAACAATTGCTTGGATGCTTTTTTTAAAAAGTAAAATTAAAATAATCAGTGTGAACAAAATGATCCTTTTTTTTCTGGTTTCTCGTCTTCCTCTGCCCCCGGCGCCCTGGCCCCCGCCCCCTGCCAGTTGGTTGGGGTCGCTAGCCGGAAACACCTACACTTCTGGTCCCCCAGGCCCTTGGTGCCCAGTAGCCTGGGAGCACTTCAGGAGCCTTGGCTCCTGGGCCCTGCCCTGGCATTACCCTCTGCACCCTACCAATCAGTAACTTTTGCTGAATGAACAAAATAATGCTTACATCAACTTTAGGCTTTTAGAATCCATTAATCCATTCTTTTCCAAGCAAAGGTGGTAATGAAAATGGAAAAGAAAACCATTCTAGAAAGAAGACAAGGAAGAGAGTAGAAATGTATTGCTGTAAAATACACTGCCGTTTCAGACAGTAGGAGCCTCCTCCAAGTCATTTCTTTCCCTTTGCTGGCTCTGGTGGCTTGGCGGGTTCTGGTCCCTTGCCCTGCTGGGGTTCTTTTTCTTTGCCTGGAGGAGAAATCAGCATATGCTTTTTGGCCCTCTTGCCTCTGAAGTTGTTTCTTTGAAGACACATATCGATCAAAGCAAAAACTCCAGCCACACCAATAAGGATCTGGAAAACAAAAGGGTCCTCATGACTTTTGCTTTTCATTCCAAATGTGGTGAGTTTCCCTCCTGGTTTCTCGTTCATCAGGGGGTGCTGTGTCACACGTCCCCCATGTCCCCTCAAATGTCAACCAGCCCTGAGAGGCTAGAAGCATGCCTACTCCTTCAGCCTCGGCCTTCTCCACTCCCCCATCCTGCCATCTCACCTGTTTCTTTTCTGTCTTGAAACCCAGCCAGAGTGGGACTGTTGGCTCTGGGGTCGGCAGCTACAGGAAGGAACCTGGGCTGGCTCCCCGGACATCATCTTTATTTAAATGGTGGCTCCATTGGAAACATCTGTCTACTTTACTTTTTTTTCCTTTGAGACGAAGTCTCGCTCTGTCATCCAGGGTGGAGTGCAGTGCCACAATCTCTGCTGACTGCAACCTCTGCCTCCTGGATTTAAGCAATTCTCCTGCCTCAGCCTCCCAAGTTGCTGGGATTACAGGCATGCGCCACCATGCCTAGCTAATTTTTGTATTTTTAGTAGAAAATACATTTTCTACTAAATTTTGTAAATTTTGTATTTTTGTATTTCACCATGTTGGCCAGGCTGGTCTACAAACTCCTGACCTCAGGTGATCCACTCGCTTCGGCCTCCCAAAGTGCTGGGATTATAGGCATGAGCCACTGCGCCCAGCCTACTTCACTTTTAAACTTTACTTTGATCCCAAGATTTTTGTGAAAAATAAAGAAGCCCTTTCCTTAAACAGAGGACAACACCCATCCTCCAAAAGAGGTGAATTCAGAGCAAATGCACGGCCCAGCCTGGAAAGACTCACCACAGCAAGTAAGTAGTGGAGATGCATGGATCGCCGACTTCTCACAGCAAAGACCACGGCTCCCACCAGGAACGCACAGGCAAACAGGTCGTTGAACAGGTCCTGAAGGTGGAGAGGTGAGTCAGCCTCAGCCAAAGCCAGGGCCCCCGGCAACAAACACTGCACCCTGGTTAGCTTCCTCCAAAGGAATGATTTGCAAACTTCCATCTGATTTAAAAACGTGTGCATAAAGATAAACACACACCGGGCTAGGTGGACATATCTGTGGCCCTCCAGCTGGGCTTTTTAAATTGAAACCTAAAAAGTCCAGGATGCTAAAATGCCCTCATGCTGAAGCCTGTGAAGTCACCAGCCCCCTCTTCTACCATCTCTCTGTGAAATCACACATTTAGTTTCTGCCTATGTCTCCTCCCACCAATACTCATTTATTATGTTTATTTTCTATTTTTTGAGACAGGGTCTTACTCTGATTACGCAGGCTGGAGTGTGGTGGCGCAATTTCTGCTCACTGCAGCCTCGACCTCCTCAGGCTCAGGTGATTCTCCCACCTCCGACTGCCACTACAGGCATGTGCCACCAAGCCCAGCTAATTTTTTTTTTCTTTTTTTTTTTTTGTATTTTTAGTAGAGATAGGGTTTCACCATGTTATCCAGGCTGGTCTCAAACTCCTGGACTCAAGCGATCCACCTTCCTCAGCCTCCCAAAGTGCTGGGATTATAGGCCTGGGCCACAGCACCCAGTCAATACTCATTTAAATAAATACACAACTATAAAACTTCATGATGTCCCTCTTAAGGACCCCACCACTGACTTTCAGCTCCCAGGGCCAGCTCCCCGCTCTGGCTGGGTGGGCTGCATTGGCTCTGATGGACTTTAGCATCTCATTGGGAGCCTGGCAGCTTCCTCTGCAACCCGCTGCCCTCAGCCTGACTTCCTAGACCCCTTTCCCTCCTTGCAAGGTGGTACCACCTCTTCCTTCCTCAACCCTCCTGCCCGTCCCCTGTGACTTCAGTCTCACCCTCCCCATACCATACACTCGTTTCCCTCCCGCTACTGGCAAGGCATTGCCAAACTTCTCAGAGCTGGCCAAACCATGGCCATAGCAGGCTGGCTTCCTCCCGCATCTCTCCTGGGGCTAGAGGATGGGGTGAGAAGCAGCTGATCCTGCAGCGCTGGAAGACACCTGCCATTCCCCTTGGTTTCTATAATGCCATTTCCTGCTGTTGTCCTTCCCTGGCCACTTTGTTTCAGGCCTTTTCTTTTTTAATGTTTTGAATTTTGATACATTTCAAATGCCCAGAAAATAATAGAACATCCTACCTCCAACTCCCACCTCTACCAGGCCACGAGCCACTGACATTTAACAGATGTTAACGTCTTGCCAATGTCCCCTTTAGGCCTCTTTGAAATCAAGAAATCCAACTTCACAGATGGAGCTGCAGCCCCCTCGCTTCCTTCCCGCTTCCTGTCCCTCATGCCTCCCTCCTCCAACTTTTGGAAGCTGATGTGTAGTTTTCCCGTCTGAATTTGTGCTTTTCTACATATTATATATTCATAAACAATGTATACTATTTTGTATATTTCAAAATACACTTTTTATATTTAAATAAAAAGTATCCTACCTTTCAATGCTTGCTTTTTGCCTTTTGAGATTTATCCACATTGAGAAATAGATTTATTCTTTTTTTTTTTTTTTTTTTTTTTGAGACAGAGTCTTGCTCTATTGCCCAGGCTGGAGTGCAGTGGCGCGATCTCGGCTCACTGCAAGCTCTGCCTCCTGGGTTCACGCCATTCTCCTGCCTCGCCTCCTGAGTAGCTGGGACTACAAGCGCCTGCCACCACACCTGGCTAATTTTTTGTATTTTTAGTAGAGATGGAGTTTCACCATGTTAGCCAGGATGGTCTTGATCTCCTGACCTCGTGATCCGCCCGCCTTGGCCTCCTAAAGTGCTGGGATTATAGGCGTGAGCCACCGCGCCCAGCCAGATTTATTAATTTTAACTGATGTAGCCTACTATAGGAATGAACAAAATGAGACACAGGGTGTTTCTACCATGCACTGTAATCTTGAACTCCTGGGCTCAAGCGATCCTCCCCACCTCAGCCTCAGTTGGGACTACAGGAGCCTGCCACTGTGCAATTAAAAACATTGTTTTTGTAAGCTGGGTGCAGTGGCTCACGCCTGTAATCCCAGGATTTTGGGAGGCCAAGGCGGGCGGATCACCTGAGGTTGGGGGTTCGAGACCAGCCTGACCAACATGGAGAAACCCCATCTCTACGAAAAATACAAAATTAGCTAGGTGTGGTGGCGCATGCCTGTAATCCCAGCTACTCAGGAGGCTGAGATATGAGACTCTCTTGAACCTAGGAGGCAGAGGTTGCAGTGAGCCAAGATCATGCCATTGCACTCTAGCCTGGGCAACAAGAGCAAAACTCCATCTCAAAAAAAAAAAAAAATTGTTTTTGTAGAGGCAGGGTTTCCCTATGTTGCCCAGGCTGGTCTCCAAGCCCTGGACTCCGGGACTCAAGTGATCATCCCACTTTGGCCTCCCAAAGTGTCAGGATTATAGGTGTGAGCCACTACCTGGCCTATGATGTCTTCTGTTGAAGTTTTAATTTTAATGGGATACATAGTCTGTCTCTCTCCCTCCCTTCCTCTCTCTCCACAAATCCCAGGGACATTTATTGAATATTCTATTCAACTGTTTTATAATGCTACCTCCGTCATATACCAAGTTGCCATATGTTTGTAGATCTATTTCTGAGTTTTCTTTTCTATTCCTGTATTAGTCTACTCAGGATGCCATAATAAAATATCCCAGACTGGGTGACTTAAACAACAGACATTAACTTTCTCGCAGTTTTGGAGGCTGAAGTCCATGAGCAAGGTGCCAGGAAATTCAGTTTCTGGTGAGGGCTCTCTTCCGGGCTTGCAGATGGCTGTCTTCTCACTACGTTTTCACATGGCCTTTCTTTGATGCGTGCGTGTATATGTGTGTGTGCATGTGTGCGTGTGTGTGTGTGTAGAGAGAGCAAGAGGGAGAGAGAATTCTCTGCTCTCTTATAAAGATACTTACTTACTAGCTGGGTGTGGTGGCTCACACCTGTAATCATAGCACTTTGGGAGGCCAAGGCAGGCAGATCACCTGAGGCCAGGAGTTCAAGACCAGCTAGGCCAACATGGCAAAACGCTGTCTCTAGTAAAAATACAAAATTAGCCGGGTGCAGTGGTGCACACCTGTAATCCTAGCTACTCAGGAGGCTGAGGCAGGAGAATGCTTGAACCGGGCGGTGGAAGTTGCAGTGAGCTGACATTTTGCCACTGCACTCTAGCCTGGGTGACAAGAGCAAAACTCTGTCTCAAAACCAACAAACAAAAAACAAGACACTTATTTGATCAGGGCCCCAGTATTCTGACCTCATTTAACCTTAATTACCTCCTTAGAGGCCGCATCTTCAAGTACAGCTACAGTGGGGTTAGAGCCTCAGCATATGGTTTTGCAGAGTGGGAGACACAAACATTCAATCTGTAACAATTTCATTAGTCTTCTTGTCAGTCCCTGAGCTAGTACCAAAGCTTTATGGTAAATCTGGTATCTTGTTATCTGAGTCCATCCTTGTTAGTATTTTTTCTTCCTCCATAAGAATTTTAGAATCACCCCGTAAAGTTCCATGAAAAACCCATGTTAGGTTGAAATTTTATTTAATTTATAGATTAATTCAGAATTGAATTGATATCTCTATGATAATAAGTTTTCATATTTATGAATGTGGAATGTTTCTCTATTTACATTTTCCTTTGATATCCATTAATAAAGTCTTATATTCTCTATGTAGCGTCTTACATATCTTTCAGTAGGTTTATTCTTAGTCACTTTGTAGTTTCTCTTGCTGTTTTAAGTGGTTTCTTTTAAAGAGCTTTTTTTTTTTTTTTTTTTTTTTTTTTTGAGACAGAGTCTCACTCTGTCACCCAGGTTGGAGTGCAGTGGCTCCATCTCGGCTCATCCCAACCTCCACTTCCTGGGTTCAAGAGATTTTCTTGCCTCAGCCTCCCGAGTAGCTGGGATTACAGGCAGGCACCACCATGCCTGGTTAATTTTTGTATTTTTAGTAGAGACGGTGATTCACCATGTTGGCCAGGCTGGACTCAAACTCCTGACCTCAAGTGATCCACCCACCTGGGCCTCCCAAAATGCTGGGATTACAGGCGTGAGCCCCCGTGCCCAGCCAAAAAAAATCATATATTTCTCATTGTTCATTGTTGGTATTCAGGAACACTATTGCTTTTGTGTCTGGTAACCTTGTGGAACTCAATCAGTTCTAATGATTTCACTGTAGATTCTCCTAGATTTTCTGTGTAGATAATTCCATTAGATTTTGTTTCTTCCCAATTTCTATTACCTTTTGTTTTCCTTATCATATTGTACTAAGATCTCCATCACAATGTTGAATAGAAGAAAAGCTAGTACGCATCTCTAAGGAAATGCTCCTGGAGTGTCACTATAAAATACAGTTTGTGTGGGTTTGGATAAATGCCTATTTTTTTTTTTTTTTTTTGAGATGGAGTCTCACTCTGTCACCCAGGCTGGAGTGCAGTGGCACAATCTTGGCTCACTGCAAGCTCTGCTTCCTGGGTTCACGCCATTCTCCTGCCTCTGCCTCCTGAGTAGCTGGGACTACAAGCGCCTGCCACCACACCTGGCTAATTTTTTTGTATTTTTAGTAGAGATGGGGTCTCACTGTGTTAGCCAGGATGGTCTCAATCTCCTGACCTTGTGATCTGCTGGCCCAGGCCTCCCAAAGTGCTGGGATTACAGGTGTGAGCCACCGCGCCTGGCCCTGATACCTATATTAAGATAAGGAAGTTCTCTTTATTCCTAGTTGGCTAAGAATTTTCTAAAAATTGGTATTGAATATTACTAAATGGTTTTGCTGCAGCTTGTAGGATATATTTTTTCCTTTAAATAAAGCAGTAAAATATATTATGTGAATATATTATAGTGAAATATATTAATATGTATATTATATATAATAATTTATATATGTGTGTGTGTGTATGTATGGCAAAACCATCTTTGTATTCCTGGCATCAATGCTGCTTCATAATGATGTATTGCTTTCTTATATATTGCTTGATTCACTATGCTGCTATTATTATTATTATTATTATTATTATTACTATTTTTTGGAAAGATGTCTTGCTTTATTGCCCAGGTTGGAGTGCAGTGGTGCTATCTTGGCTCACTGCAGCCTCTGCCTCCCAGGTTCAAGCGATTCTCCTGCTTCAGCCTCCTGAATAGCTGGGATTACAGATGGCCACCACCATGCCCAGCTAATTTTTTGTATTTTTAGTAGAGACGGGTTTCACTATGTTGGTCAGTCTGGTCTCAAACTCCTGACCTCAAGCGATCCACCTGCTTCGGCCTCCCAAAGTGCTGGGATTACAGGCATGAGCCACCGCGCCTGGCCTCACTATGCTAATATTTAATTTAGAATTTTTATGGCTATCTTCAAATACGATAGGCCTATAGTTTACTTTCCTTATAATGTCTGGTCTTAAGATCAAGGCACTAGCAGAGAGTAGGACATATTATAACGCTTTTTAAAAGAAAAAAAGAGACAAAATAGAACTGAATATAAAATCTAGAAATAAACCCTACATATGGAATTTTTAGCATTTAACAAATATGCCATTTCAAATCCATGGCGGAAAAGACGTACTCTTCAATACAAGAATAAATCAGGTAACGGGGTGGAACAACTGGAAAGCCATCAGGATATAAAAATGGAACCATGGTTCATATCATATCCCTAAATCACTCAAATGAATCAAATGTAAAATGTGGAACAATAAAAGTGTCAGATGAAAACATGGATGAATTCTTTTATAACCTGTTTTTCTATTTATTTTTGAGTCAATTTTTGTAAATGATTTTTTTCTAGAAAATTATTTTATCTGAACTTTCTAGTTTATTGGTATAAAAAGCTATTTTCCGGCTGGGTGCTGGGATTACAGGCGTGAGCCCTGTAGCTCACGCCTGTAATCCCAGCACTTTGGGAGGTTGAGGCGGGCGGATCACGAGGTCAGGAGATCGAGACCATCCTGGCTAACACGGTGAAACCCCATCTCTACTAAAAACACAAAAAAATTAGCTGGGCGTGGTGGTGGGCGCCTGTAGTCCCAGATACTTGGGAGGCTGAGGCAGGAGAATGGCGTGAACCTGGGAGGCGGAACTTACAGTGAGCTGAGATTGTGCCACTGCACTCCAGCCTGGGCAACAGAGCGAGACTCCATCTCAAAACAAAACAAAAAACCCCACCTATTTTCCCTTGTGTGTGTGTGTTTGTTGGGAGACAGGGTCTTACTCTGTTATCCAGGCTGGAGTGCAGTGGTGCAATCACTGTCTCACTGCAGCCTTGACTCCCCACCTCAGGCGATCCTTCCACCTCAGCCCAAGTAGCTAGGACTACAAGTGCACGCCACCACACCCAGCTACTTTTTTTATTTTCTGTAGAGATGAGGTCCCACTGTGTTGCCCAGGATGGTCTTGAACTCCTGGGCTCAACAAATCTTCCTGCCTCAGCCTCCCACATTGCTGTTACAGGCATGAGCCAGCCAGCTGGCTTCCCTTGTGATCTTTAAAATCTCTTCTTGATCTTTGTACTGTTTTTCTTTGTTCCTACTTTTCTTTTTCTTGAAGTTTGTCTACTTTTGTCTTTTCAAATAACCAGATTTTTAGTTTTATTAATCCTCCCCATAAATCTTTGTTTCCTATTTCATTAATTTTTAGTTCTTATCTTTGGCATTTCCTTAATTTCATTATTTTGTTTTGTTTTGGTATCTTCTTCATATAGACATTTGATTTGTTAATGTTCATTCTTCTTTTCTAAGTATACAGATTTGAATTTGAATTATCTGCATTTTACAGGTAGTATCTGCAAATACTACATATAACTAAATCCTCATATACTGAGGGAAAAACAGTAGATTTATCCCCCAAACATACAAGGCTTTAGTTACATTTTAGTTACTGATTTCTAACTGTATTTCACTGAATTGGAGAATGTAGTCTATATTTTATCAGTTCCTTGTTATTTATTTATATTGGCTTTGTGGTCTTATGTGAGGATAATTTTTATGATTGTTTCAAGTGAGCTTAAAAAGAATATAAAGCCTGTTATTATGGATGTATGGTTCTATGTTTTACATGTCAGTGGATCAAACTGTTAATTACTGAGGGACACATGTTAAAATCTCCTGCTGTGGTTACTATTTGTTAATTCTTTCTTATAATTAAGTCTATGTTTAGCTTTTATATTTTGGGGCTATATTGTTAGGTACACACAAGTTCAAAATTACTATATGTAGTGATCTTTTTTTATATATAAAGTTGGTTTAGTCTGGTATTAAAACTATGTCAGCTTTTGGCTGAGCGCGGTGGCTCACGCCTGTAATCCCAGCACTTTGGGAGGCCGAGGTGGGCAGATCCCAAGGTCAGGAGATCGAGACCATCCTGGCTAACACGGTGAAACCCTGTCTCTACTAAAAATACAAAAAATTAGCCGGGCGTGGCGGCGTGCACCTGTGGTCCCAGCTACTCGGGGGGCTGAGGCAGGAGAATGACGTGAACCCAGGAGGCGGAGCTTGCAGTGAGCTGAGATCCACTCCAGCCTGGCGTCAGAGTGAGACTCCGTCTCAAAAAAAAAAAAAACTACATCAGCTTTTTTTTGAGACGGGGTTTCACTCTTGTTGCCCAGGCTGGAGTGCAGTGGCACGATCTCAGCTCACTGCAACCTACACCTCCCGGGTTCAAGGAATTCTCCTGCCTCAGCCTCCTGAGTAGCTAGGATTATAAGCACCCGCTACCATGCCCAGCTAAGTTTTAAATACTTTTAGTAGAAATGGGACTTCACCATGTTGGCCAGGCTGGTTTCAAACTCCTGACCTCAAGTGATCCACCTACCTCAGCCTCCCGAGTAGCTGGGATTACAGGCGCCTGCCACCATGCCCGGCTAATTTTTTGTATTTTTAGTAGAGACGGGGTTTCACTGTGTTAGCCAGGATGGTCTCGATCTCCTGACCTCGTGATCCGCCCGCCTCGGCCTCCCAAAGTGCTGGGATTATAGGCGTGAGCCACCGCGCCCGGCCTCAGCTAGTGATTTGACAGAGATTTCCCTAAATGCTTGGAAACAAATGAACAAAAACATTACTGGTCTTTGCAGGTTGGTTCTGTGTTGGGGCACTTTATCAACATCTGGCCAGGCTGTTTACAACTCTGTCGTAGTTCTCACCTCCTGATTGTGCAGAGCCTAATGGTCGACCAAAGGTGGAAGCTTAGGGTCTTCTTAGGTCATTTCTGAGTATTTGTCCAGCCCTGGGAATGTGTGTAGTCTTCTAGATTCCCTAATATATCTCCTTTCTCAGTCTCTTTCTTCCCAGACTTTCTGGTCTGTCTACTGCTTGACTCACCTGTTTTCTCTTGTCTCAAGTGGGTGAGGCAAGTATATTTCCCTTTAAATGTTTTTGACAAATGCTACCTGGGAGTCTGCTTCATCCCTGAGAAAGTTCTGAGGCAGGTGAAACAAAGGCAAGTCCCTGGACCAATCTCTTAGGTAATCATCAGACAGGTCCAAACAAACATACAACCACAATTCTTTGAGATCGAAGTCTGTAATGTAATGAGATATCGATTGCACCACTGCACTCCAGCCTGGATGACAGTGTAAGACCCTGTCTCACAACACACACACGAAAATAGCTCTTTATGCTGGTCACTAGCAGGCTTCGCCAGGAATTTGGGCTGCTGTCTTCATAGCCATTGCCAAGCTGTGGGGGTAAGAGATGCCCAGCAGGTAAGTTAAAGTGCACAGTCCTCTCTTACCAAAATCCAGCAGCTTCTTCCTTCATTAAGCACTCCTCTGGCTGTTCTAAGTTTTTAATTAGATTTGGGTTCTGAATAAGTTCTGACAGTTTTTGCTAGGTTACTCATTGCTACAGTAGAGAGACAAAATTTTGGAGTTCCCTATTATGCCATTTTTCAGTGACACCACTCTCATTAAATACGGAATGTTCTCAGTCATTATCAGTATGAATATTTCCTCTTCTCCATTCTTGCTACTTTTTTTTTTTTTTTTTTTTCTGAGACAGGGTCTCTGTCTGTCTCCCAGTCTGGAATGCAGTGATGGGATTACAGCTCACTCAGCCTCAGCTTCCTGGGCTCAAGCGATCCTCCCAACTCTGCCTCCTGAGTAGATGGGACCTCAGGGATATGCCACCATGCCTGGCTAATTTTTTGTGGAGACAAGCGGAAGGTCTCATGATGTTGTCCAGGCTGGTCTTGAATTCCTGGGCTCAAGCAATCCTCCCATGTTGGACTCCCAAAGTGCAGGGACTACAGCTGTAAGCCCTATTCTTGACCTCCATTCTCTTGAATACTTCCTCTCATCTATTCTCTTAATAAGTTTTAAAAATTTTTATTGAAGTTTTTTTCTTTATCTTGAACTCCTGGCCTCAAGAAATCCTCCCACTTCGGCCTCCCAAAGTGTTGGAATTACAGGCGTGAACCACATGCCAACCCCTCCCCCTGCTTGTTTTTTTTTTAAGAGATAGGGTCTTGTTTGTTTCCCAGGCTGGAGTGCAGTGGTTATTCACAGGTGTGATCACTGCACACTACAGCCTTGAACTCCTGGACTCAAGAGATCCTTTTGCCCCAGCCTCCTGAGTAGCTGGGACTATAGGCACAACTCACTGTGCCTAGCTTCTTGACACCTCTTTTATTATTTTTTAGACAGGGTCTCGCTCTGTCACTCAGATTGGAGTGCAGTGGCACCATCGGAGCTCTCTGTAGCCTTGACCTCCTGGGTTCAAGTCATTCTCCCACCTTGGTCTCCTGAGTAGCTGGAACGACAGGCATGTGCCACTATGCTGGGCTAATTTTTAAATTTTTTTTTTGTAGAGACAGGGTCTCCCTATGTTGCCCAGGCTGGTCTCAAACTCCTGGTCCAAAGGGACCTATTCACCTCAGCCTCCCAAAGTGCTGGGATTACAGGTATGAGCCACCACACCCAGCCCAACAACCTTGATGGATGTTCTCACTCCATGTTCTGTCTCAATCTCTTTCTTATTTTCTTTCTCTCTGTGTGCTGTGTTCTGGGTAATTTCCCTGTACCTTTCAGTTAACAGTTCCCTCTTCAGCTATGTCTGATCTGTTTTTGAGTTCATCTACTGACATTTTTATTTCAATAACTATATTTTCTTTTTTTTTTTTTTGAGATGGAGTCTCGCTGTGTCGCCCAGGCTGGAGTGCAGTGGCGCGATCTCGGCTCACTGCAAGCTCCGCCTCCCGGGTTCACGCCATTCTCCCGCCTCAGCCTCCCAAGTAGCTGGGACTACAGGCGCCCGCCACCACGCCCAGCTAGTTTTTTTTTTTTTTTTTTATTTTTAGTAGAGACGGGGTTTCACCATGTTAGCCAGGATGATCTCGATCTCCTGACCTCGTGATCCGCCTGTCTCGGCCTCCCAAAGTGCTGGGATTACAGGCTTGAACCACCGCGCCCGGCCAATAACTATATTTTCTATTCTAGACACTGTGCTTTTAAAAAATCTGTCTATTCTGTCCTTATAGTGTTTTATTCTTTTCTCAGGACTCTTATGTCTATAATCACTTAAAATATGTTATTATTCTCAGATAGCTCTTCTATTATCTCATATTCTCAGGATTCTAATCCATCTGTTGTGTTTGTTGATTCTAAGTAATGGGGATTTTTTAAAATTAGGTGTTTTGTAGTTTTGAATTATTAGTTCATTTTTGACAAGGTTTTCCCCCCGCCCCTCTGTAAGAATCTCTTCATGCCCTGATTGTGATTTTGCATTTGTTTCTATCAGGAGTCCGAGGATATCAGCAGAATGTAATCAGACTGGGATCAGTTTTTATGGTAATTCCCAGGGATGAAGGTTTCTGGGCTACATGAAGGTTTCTAGGCTGCAGGTAACAAAAATTCAAACTCCAATCTGTACAAAGGGCAGGCTTAAGGTTTCTATTTCTCAAGGAAGACTTCCTCTCTGCCCACTCAACACTCAGGCAGAGATGAACATGTTTTCTTATTCCTCTGTGTTGGGAATAAGAAGGGTATGTGTCTTTGTCCATGTTTTCCCTCAGGGGGTAGTCTTTCCAGGGTGCTGGCTTTATACAGGGTTTTCAGTTCTAAATTCCCACTTTGCTTAGGATCAAGGCCTTATTTCCTGACTTGAGAGTGCATGAAAATTCATGCTGTAGGTTCCTGAGACACTATCTCGTGGACCATTCCCACTCATACTTTGCAGCTTATGTGATCACTGCCCCGTTTTCCATTTCTGGCGCCTCTGTGTTTTCATTTCTTTTTTGTCCACCATTCATTCAGTTAAAGCAATACTGGTTACATTTCCCCTGGTATTTTTAGATAAGCACAGCAGGAAGATTTTCAGGGTTCATTGGTTTTTCATCTTGCTGGAACTAAAAATGTCTTCTCAGGCTCCTTGTTTAGGAACTTGTCCTCTGCCTGTCCTTTTACCTTGTCCTCTGCTTGTCCCTTTTCTGAGAGTCCTTATTTGGCCCTCCTGTCCTTTCTCCTCGTATTGGAGGTCCTCATCTACGTCACCAAGACCTCTGGATCCCTGGACCCTAATAGCTTTTAACAAGAAGGCAGGATGAAATGTACTCATAAAGCTAAGTTCGAAGCTTTTTTCTGCTACTTACCAGCTGAGTGAGCTGGGGGCAAGTTACTTGGCCATTCTAAGCCAATTTCCTCAAGTGTAACGTGAGTGAAACAGTGAACAAGAGGGCTCCGGAGGCAGGTTGTGAATGTGCAATGAACAAAGGGACTTGGGAATTGGGGTCTTCATTGACTGGCAAGGGGTTAGGTGGGTGTGCCCTGTGATTACACAGGTGAAGGATTCAACTCCATGAGTCCTCAGGCACGGCGTCAAGCAATTTACATTTAATCCTCAGGATTGAATGTCAATTCTGCAAGGAATATGACTGTCCCCATGTTACAGATGAGGAAACAGGCTAGGAATGAGTACTTTGCTCAGTTCTGTCTCATTCCAATAGATGACTGCTTTGGGTTGAACATCCTGATCCAAGCATCCTTTATAGGGATATTCACTGGAGACCTAATGCTGCTTTAGAAGTGATTTTTTAAAAAAAAATTCCCATTTTTGTCTTATTTTATTGACTTACGGGAGAGTAATTTTCTTCTTTGAATTTTGGGAATGGGGTCCTTCTGGGGTGATTTCCTGTCAAGTGTGAGCTGGCACAGGAGTTCGGAGGAACAACTGATTGCTATACCTCCCCTTCCCCTAAAGAGATCAAAGGCTCAGGCCCTCTTTGACCACTGGGTAGGTAAGAGTTCCCCACTCTCACTCCAACACACACACAGGCTTTTTTGGAGCATTTTCTGCCTAGCTACCCCTCTTGCACCCAGCTGCCTCTGCCTGGGCCCCACAATGATGTTGTGAGCCCCTGACCCAGGCACAGATATGGGAGGTGAGGTATGTCTCTCCGTTCTGTGACTTTCCAGGTGCCAAGACACACACATAATCAGCGTTCTGGATTCAGGCACTCCCCATCGCCCCTTACTTACAGAAATGGGCCACAGGATGAAGGGTATGTATCTATGAATGGCAAAGCTGTACAGTATGATGAAGAAACTGAAGATGGATATCTCCATGGTGATGATAAGCGTCAAGATGGGGTGCACGCTGAGTGAGGACAACAGTATCATTGCCGCTGTTAGGCAGCCCTGCAGTGAGACATAGACACCTCAGCCAGCAGCAAGGGCCTCTCACCGTCTCTCTGAGGACCCCTGGAGCCTACTCCTCCTTCTCCCCACCCTCAGCCAAAGCCCCCCATCCAGGGACACCAGTCTAACTTACCAAACTCAGAATCTTGACCTCAGCGTGCCCCAAGAGCCAGAACTCTCTATTGCTGTCTTTTAATTCCCACCGGTAGCGGCGACACCCCTTCCTCGTGCCCACTTCGTGCTTGGGCTGCACCAACTTTTGAGGTTTGTCCAATGGCTCCTTATCGTCCTTCTTGTCCTCCTGGGGTTTGGCCCCGGCTGGAGGTGGAGCTGGCTCTGTCTTGGCCCCTTTTGCCGCCTTAGGTGCCATGATTGACTCGGTGTCCTTGACTTCTCACAGCTGGCCTGTTTCTTCTCTCTCCTGCTGTTTCTGGGTAGGCCAGGCCTACTAGAGAGCCTGCTGTCAACCGAGCGGCTCAGAGGGCGCGCTCAGCTAACTGCCAGGACCACCGAATGCCAACTCCCACGCCCTCTGCACGCGCGCCCGTCTCCTGGCGCAGCTCCCATCCACCCTGCAGTGGCCGGATCCGCCCACCCTCCACGCGCCGGCCCCGGACGGGCCCCACCTCCGTTCCCAAACCGCTGGTCCCACCTCGGCGCGTAGCTGCCCTCGCGGTCCCATCCCGGCGTCTCCAGGCAGCCCCAGGTCTGTAAGCCGCCGCTCAGCTGCCGGGTCGGGGGGCTGCGAGCACCGGGTCACCACCCTGAGCTCCGCAGGCGCAGCGCCACGCGCAGGAAAATACAACGCGACTTGCGCAGGAAAATACAACACGACTTTTACACAAGGCAAAGAGAGGAAGCAGGTGTTCTCCATAAAAGCAGTAGCCCTAATTTTATGGTCACATTTAGGCCGGAATGGGTGACAGCACGCGAGCTCGGGGGTGGGCTCGGGGGCAGAGATTGGACAGACACGTGCATCTGCTAGGGCGCGGGGCTGGCTTCAGGCGGGCCTCTGCGGGGCGTCGGGGCCGGTTTCGGGGTAGGCGTCCTTGGCGGGGGAAAGCTTGCTTTCAAATTCGATTCCCAGAAATCTTTTCAAGTTAGTCCTCATCATCTTGGTGACCACAAACGCATCGATGCAACACACGACTACCGCTGTGAGACACAGGGACTGTCAGATACAAGACCATATGCGAGAAGCAAAGACCGGGTTATTTTGCAGGTCGGTAGCAACCCCTTGAACCTATCCCTATCCAGGGTGGGCGCTGCGGGCGGCCTCCTGTCCTCTCTGACCCTTCACTACTTTCTTGGCGCCTGCCCAGTTGGCTGCTGCAGGCCCACTCTGCCTTTCCCAGAAAAAGGGATTTTGGAAATGGGGGATTTTGTTGCCAGTTATAGCCTCGCTTGATGTCTAAGGCACCAGGAAAGGACTAGGGAAGGGCAGTGGCTGCAGGTAGGGGTAGGTCCTGAAAAGGTGTCTCCGTGGAAAGACTTTTGGGCTATGTTTGCAAAGGGCAGGAAGGAATTCCTAAGGGCAGGAGGAGAACCCAGGCACTGGACTAGGGTCTCTAAGGAATCTGGTGTGCCCAGGACCTCCGGAGCCAGCTGAGAAGTGGGCAGAGTTGAGGCTGGAGAGGTGCAGGATCTGGGACTCTATCAAAGAGGTCAGGTGTGAGACTCAGAAAACCTACACTCAGTGGCCATGAGGTGAATGGAAAGTGAACCAGGCTGGAGGCTGGAAGACCAGTGAGGGGTGTGGTGGGATGCTGCCCTCCAGGCAAGAAATGGAGAACTGGGGGTGGGAACTTCTGGCAGTAGAAGGAGTGATTGCGGAGTCAGCCGATGGGGACCAGAGGCCCATGGCACAGATATTCCCCTGTGCACTCCAGGACTCTTGACAGCCTTGGATGCTTCTCTTTACCGTCACTTAATTCCTGGCTGCTTAATGAGTTTTCCTAGGTGTCTTGCCCTAGCGAATCTGTGAGCTTACCCAAAGGGGAAGGGGCTCTATCCCCAGCACTGAGCTCATGTCTGGCACGATCCAATGGGATTGACAGATATTTATTGATTATGGAATGAATTCAAATAAACTCCTTTTTCTGCATTAATTTATGTTCTCATTGTTTAACTTCTTGAACCAAAGCCCTACCTCTCCTCCTGACCCCCTGAATCTTCCAAGCATTTGATCTGCCATTTCTTTTGAGTCCCAGTTTGTCCCAGTCTTGTGACCCAGAGCAAGGTATTTAACCTCAGTTCCTATATCTGTACAAATGAGAGTTGTAAAGATTAAATCAGAGTGTGCCTCACCTGGTTCAGGGCATATACTGGGCACTTCAATGTGTGGCAGCTAGCTAGCTTCCTTCCTTCCTTCCTTCCTTCCTTCCTTCCTTCCTTCCTTCCTTCCTTCCTTCCTTCCTTCCTTCCTTCCTTCCTGAATGGCTGGATTATTCACTTTAGACAGTGCACTTTTCCCCCCTTACAATCTCTCTTATCTGTCTTTAAAATACAATTCTCTAGTCCAGAAAATCAAAGTCCTATTTATAGACAAAAAGATCTTGCTTAACATTTCAAAAATAGTGTCTACAAGTCTCAAAAGGGGTTTAGCAGACTCTTGTTTTTGTACCTATTTGGAGAATGCATGTTAGAATTAAGATGTTCATGAGCTCAGAGTTTGTACAACGTCATATCACCTGAAGAAGTCAGTGCAAGAAGGAGAGTGGGTGGTAGTGGGGATTTTGCTTGGTTAATGATATAATGGGGTCTGCCAATTTCCCTTTTCAAAGTCTTGGAATACTGAATTTTTTTTTTTTTTTTTTGAGACGGGGTCTCGCTCTGTCGCCTAGGCTGGAGTGCAGTGGCACGATCTCGGCTCACTGCAAGCTTTGCCTCCCAGGTTTACGCCATTCTCCAGCCTCAGCCTCCCAAGTAGCTGGGACTACAGGTGCCCGCCACCATGCCTGGCTAAGTTTTTGTATTTTTTAGTAGAGACAGGGTTTCACCGTGTTAGCCAGGATGGTTTCGATCTCCTGACCTTGTGATCTGCCCACCTCAGCCTCCCAAAGTGCTGGGATGACAGGCGTGAGCCACCGTGCCTGGCCGGAATACTGATCTTAAATGGAGTCATGAAGGCCTCTACTTACCCCTCCGACATAGAATAAATGCCTTCTTTTCTTTTCTTGCATGGCCAAGATGGCAACTACTGAAAGGAACACAGCTGTAATGATACTGTTGGTAAGATCCTGTAATAAAGAATTGAAATTTATCAAGTTTACACAAAAATATAATTTCATAAATATTAAAACTGGTCAATTACACATCTAAGAATAGATGCCTTTTAAAAACTTTCCATTTGATTAAGATGAGGAGGCACCCTCAGAGGCATAATTCTTACATCGTCCAGAGACATGAGTTTATGTGATTTTAAGATCCTAGATATGACTTTGTCTGTAGAAACAGGTTTATTTTCATTAAAGAATACCATTAGAAAAAAAGCTGACAACTTTTTCTATAAAGGGAGTAGGAAAGTGAGCATGAAAAAACCTAGTGGTCAAGGGGCCTAGCCCAAATTGGCTCTCCATAAATGTGATTTTTTTGGAAAGTCTTGTTTTTTTTAATGTAAATTCTGCATTCTATTCCATAACTCATTTGTTTTAACATAAAAATAAAATTTTAGATGAGCACTTTAATTATTGGTTTACTTCTCCGAAATCTGCAAGTAAAGCCAATGCTCTGGAAATTAGGCCACATTTATTCTGAGAGTTCACGTGTCCCAAGAGCATATGAACTCATCTGAGGAGCAGGCCTGATATTCTGGAGTGAATGTTTTTTGCTCTTTCCTGAAAGATGGCCAGAATTGGGTGTGCCCCGACATCTGCAGGCTCATTGTGCCCCTTCTGCGTTTCAACTGGATTTCAGTCCTGAGTCTTCTGTTTTTTTTTGAGACGGAGTTTCCCTCTTGTTGCCCAGGCTGGAGTGCAATGGTGCGATCTTGGCTCATTGCAACCTCTGTCTCCCAGGTTCAAGCAAATCTCTGCCTCGGCCTCCCGAGTAGGTGGGATTACAGGTGCCTGCCACCACGCCTAGCTAATTTTTGTATTTTTTAGTAGAGATGGGGCTTCTCCATGTTGGCCAGGATGGTCATGAACTCCTGACCTCAGGTGATCCGCCTGCCTTGGCCTCCCAAAGTGCTGGAATCATAGGCGTGGGCCACCGTGCCTGGCCAGTCCTGAGTTCTTTAACTGCTAGCCCAACCTGCTTCTTTGTGTGCTGAAATGAAGAGTGAGGATGAGTGGGTGGCAGTGCCCTCCTGGGTGAGCAGTGGCTGAGTTTTCTTAGCAAAACAATAATGGAAGAACGAGAACGCAGTGTGTCAGTGGCAGCAGTGTATGGCTAGAGGCAAAAGCCTAGAGAACATAACCACAATATTGGCCAGACACCTTATCTGAATAGCTTAAGTCTTTTGAGTCTTGATGGTCTGCCTTGGTAATGTCATCTTTCTGGTGCACTAGTCCAAACACAGCAAGGAGCACTGCCATCCAGTGTATGTTATCATGGAATCACAATGGCTCCAATGGAGCTCTTTGATGTGCCAAGCATTTCCCAGTCCATCATTTGACCTCATTTAACCCTCACAAAGCAGCCTCCAGAGTCAGAATTGTCATCATCCCGTTTACAAAGGACATGGTGGAGGCTTGGAGTTTTTCAGCTGCCTAGGATTGAATAACGGGTGGAATCAGAACTCATCTCACTATTGCCTCCCATCAGTGACACCCAAATAAGGAGGAAATGAGCTATTCTCCTAGTCTGGAAGTGCAGCGTCCAATCTATCTTTGGCATTTTCTGCAGAATGGGTCTGGAGGGTCACAATGATACAGCACCAATCAGTTGAGTATTTTTGTTGATGAACTCTTTTGGCCTGCCAATTCCTAGATGGGGCATATTTTATCACCAGTCTGCCAACTTGCTAATTTGTAATATGGGGACAATGACTGCGGTTCATTGGGTCTGAGGATTAAATGGCATAATGAATCTGAAAGCATCTGATAACATGCCTGGCATTTGTAGCTGGTGGGAGTGCATCAAAATGTAGGTTCATATCTGCCCTCAAAATGTTAACAGATAGTAAACTCTCTGCAAACTCTAGGTGTTCTTCCTGTTGGGGTTGGCAACCGAGGAGCCCTATTGTGGAATGTGACTTGCCTCTTGGAAAGGCACTAATGCCTACTGTTTTGGTGCCTGGTAGTTAACGCTGGAACAGGGGTATGTAGCAGGGCTGGTGGAGGTTGGAAGTAAGTCCCAGCGGGGTTCTGCAGGCTAAGCGAGAGGTCTGCCCGTAGTGGGCAGGCCTGACTGAGGCAGGTACAGTGGTTTGCAGCTTTGCAGGAAGCTTACACCTGAGGATTGTATAAACCAAGGTAGTCAGAGATGTGAACAAGGACTCTTACAACTGAGAAGCAGAGTGTAAACTTCAAAAGTCAAATATTCTTTTTTTAAAAATTGCTCTCTGTTGGCCAAAATATCTATATAACCAGAGCTCAGTTTCTCTGACCACTAACCAGGTGTGGTCTTAGATTGCAACAATTTGAACAAAAGCGCATCAATAATGATAATAATAAACCAACCACAGACCAGGCCCAGCCAGTCTTTAACTTTCTGTCATAATTTTATCTCCTTGTGGGACTATGGACATTATCGTTTACTGTGGTCCTTACTTACAAAGAAGTGCTCTCCTGAACTGTCCACTGGAGCTAAGGTTCGCCTTGCATCTAACATTTCTATTACAGCTAGCTCACATTTATTGAGCACTTACTGTGCCAATGTGTTAATATGTGATCTCATTTGATTCTCACAACAAACTCTCATTATCCCCAGTTTACAGATGGGTAAGCAACCTGCCCAGGGTTGTTCGGCCAGTAAGTGGCTATGACCTTGGGCAGTCTGATTTGAGTGCCCATGGGCCTTCTTCTGCTAACCTCCTCCCTTTTGCCTCAGACACAGACCCTCTTATTTGCCTCATCTGGGCAGAGACAGATATCCCTGATGGCTGTGTTAAAATTGCAGCTGAGCTTGGCCATGTGCAGGAGGACTTCCACTTCCCTCATAAATATCATCCTTACTTGTTGTATTTTTCTTTCCCCTTTAAATACCTTATTGGGTCAAGTAGCTTTCTCTGACTAAAATGAGAAATGTGTTTTTTCTTGACAATTATTCCATAAAGCTTCCAAACTATTCTCTGAGATATTAAAATCATGTAGAATTATAAGTGGGAAAGAGAAAGATGCCTTAATGGTGAGTGCTCATTATTTAAAAAAAAAAAAAAAAAAAAAGCACTGAATATTAGGAAAAAAGTTAAACAGGCCAGGCCCGGTGACTCAAGCTTGTAATCCCAGCACTTTGGGAGGCTGAGGTGGGTGAATCACCTGAGGTCAGGAGTTTGAGACCAGCCTGGCCAACATGGTGAAATCCTGTCTCTACCAAAAATACAAAAATTAGCCAGGCACAGTGGCACGTGCCTATAATCCCAGCTACTCAGGAGGCTGAGGCAGGAGAATCGCTTGAACCTGGGAGGTGGAGCTTGCAGTGAGCCAAGATCGTGCCATTGCATTCCAGCCTGGGCAACACAGTAAGACTCCATCTCAAAAAAAAAAAAAAAAAAAAAAAAAAAAAAAGAAAGAAAAACATTAAACATGAATTGTTTCACAAAATGTAATATTTGTAATACGAATTTACAAACAATGAATATTATCTGGTATTCAACTAACTGCAACTTTCATTGGTTTCATTTTTTGTTTTGTTTTAGTTTAAAATGTTTATTATATTCTTTTTAAAAAATTGCTTTCTGTTGGCAAAAACATCTGCTTCACCAGAACTCAGTTTCTCTGACCATGCCGGATTATATTCTTTATGATGTAGAAGTGTTTAAAATATGAGCTATTTAGAAGACAATAATTTGAATTCATAATTTCTTAGGTATCTTGGTACCTGACACTAGGCTAGAGTGGGTAGAGTTGGTAAACCTAAAAATGAAGAGTATGTGTGGGGTGAGGAAAATTGCACTTTTCCTAGCTTTGATGCAGACTCATGCTGGTAAAAATGGGTTTAAATTACGTACTGATTTAATTCCACTCTCAAGTCTGCAGGTAAAACCAGTGCTGTGGAAGCTGACACATTTATTCTGTGAGTTCACATGAATCAAGAACACCAAGAGCCCATCTGAGGAGACCTCATAGGCCCTAACATAGGTTAGGGGTTGAGAGCGGGACCTGTGCCTTCCCCATGGTGTCAGGGTCCCCGGGACACCCTTCACAGCTGCAACTCAGAGACTGAGTATGGGTCCATCCTCTGCTAGAGGAGGGGGCCTTGACAAAATATGGTCCTAGAGCCCACAGATCTCAGCAGGTCACCTGTATCTGCAGTCAGTTCTCTTTGGTGCTTCCCTGCTGAGTCCAAGCCCTGATGTATCACACTCTTGTCTCCCTGGTAGAGACTTTTACCCTCACCCCTTTGTCAAACAATAATTGAAATAGGGAAATAAGGAACTCTATCCTTTTATGAGCCTTTAAGTTAGAAATCACCACTTCAAGTCAGTACTCCTTACCCTAATGCCATACCTCCTGGGAGCCAAGCCTTCTCACCTGGAGGGAAGGGCTGAAAGAAGTGGTAGCTGCATGTTGGGCACTCTCAGCTGTGGGCAAGTCTCTGAAGCTGTGCAGAGCTCTACTCAAAACAGTTCTAGTATGAAATTGACCATGTGTTCTATGGCTTCCCGCACTGACCTTATCATAAGGTCCCAAGTGACTCCTGAAGCTTGATTCGAAGCCTGCCTACCTTCTGAAGTGCCAAGTCATCACCTCCTAGCACCAATACCCTTACAAAATTAGCACATTTCCTGCTGTGCCAAGGCCTTGCAGTGTAGCTACTTGCCCCTCTGAAAAATTGTGTAGGTACACATCCTTCATCTCATAGAATCTGAAAGAGCGGATTTGAAAGGAAAGGACTGGATAGGAGAAGAGAACGCAATTTGGGTCCTGTTTTGATGAGTCTTTTTCAAAAACTCCCAAGTTAATTAGATCACTTACCATCTGACCAACTGTGTGGTTGCTCAGAATGTGTCCAATGTATCCTGATAGTGTGGGCTGAACATCAGAATAACTGGGCAACCATCTTGGTAACACAGTTTCCCCACCATGAAGCTCCTGGGAGCTCACAAGGCATATCCTGTGCTGTGCCAGGTCTGGCCCGTGCTCTTGAGGACAGTAGCAGGAAAAGACAGGGGCTCTGAATCACCTCTGGGCTCCCATAGTCATCCCCCAAAAAGAGGATACTGTCACTTAAGACAGACACAGCAAGGGGGGCTGGCTTTACTGGAGTTGACCAAAGGCCTGTAACCCTACAAGAGCTGGGTTGAACTTTCTGTGACCACTGTGAGAACAGGTTCTCTCATAGGACACTCACGGTTCATGCTCAGGTGATCCTAGTTCTTACCTCTGTTTGGGATACTTCTTGGGCATTACCGCTGGACCCTACAGCAAAATATGACATCTCCTGGCCCTCTCCAGCTTTATGTGTGGACCCAGCCTGCATGAGTCCATTTCTCAGAGGGCTCTGGTCCTCCTGACCATAGCTGATGGTGCTGTGGAGCCATCAGTCACCCACCCCCAAGGGCCTGTGTACACCCACCAGGATAACCAATTCACCTTTGGTGCTGTATTTTAAGAAAATCATGAGGAAACAAGATACAGAGAAAAAATGTAGAGAATCTGAGGATGACACAGAGTCGTAGTTTCACTGAGTTTCTTACCTTAATGGAGAATGGAGATAGAAAACCATCACAAGATAATAGTTTGTAAAGTCTGGAGAGAGTCTGGGCTTTAGAGTCAGACAGACCTGGGTGCATATCTGAGTTTCTGGCACCTACATATGGCCATGGACAACTGAATATCTTTAATCCAATTTTCTCATCTGTTAAATGGGGGGTGAGGGATGACCATAACCTCACTGGGTTGTTGTGAGGATTAAATAAGGTAACATGAAAAAGTGTCTGGCACATGGTATATGCTCAAAAATGGTTACTTTACCTTCCCTTCTTGAAAATTTCCATGGACAGAGATTTGAGTTTCCCCTGAGAAACCTCTCCAAAACTAAAAGGGTCTTCCACATGTTCAATCAAAGTTGCTCATATTTGCTTTGTCTGCTTCCTGTACTCGGCATTCTGTGGGATAGAGAGAGCTCAGCAGCCTTTGCAGAAAACCTCTCAGAGATTTGAAGACAATATTTGAGTTTTAGCTCAAAAGGAACATTCTGACTTTAAGGTTAGAAGAATGTTCTTTAAGGAAGTGGGATGTGGAAGAGGCCCAAGCTCTGAATTAGGATCGCTCACAGCGCAAGATAGAATGGCAAATGCCACCCAGCTATCTGATGGGTCTGATGGGTGGCTGTTCTTTTTGGACATTAGAATGTTTACTTTGTGTCACATACTATGTTATTGGCTTTGCACACATTTAAATGTTTCAGGAACCCTATGAGGTAGTTACTATCACACTTTTCCTTCTCCGTATTTCTTAAATGGGGAAACTGAGGCTAAAGGTTACATGGCTAGTAAGGTGGCATGGCCAGAATCCAGGCCCATGGCTGTCTCTGGACAAAACCATACTGCCTCTCTAGTCTGAGACCTGAGGGATTAGCTTTAGCAATTGTTCAAAAGAATGTGAAAGTCTGGGAATAAAGAAGGCTCTGTAATGTCTTTTTCTGGATAGTCCGGCGCCTCTTTGTGATAGGGACCTTCACACACACACACAGGTTGACTGTACAATCTTTAAGGGTATGCACGGCAATTTTCTACAATGCCATCATATCAACTTTTGCTTTTGGGGAGAATGTTTATAATCAGAGTGCTCTCTGCAAAGTAGAAGCATGCACTGTTTCACAAGCAATGGGTGAGAAATGTGCTTACCTACTTTATGTACTAAGTAAATTTTTTTTAGGACAAGCTGAAAAGTACCATGTGTCTAGTGCCATAATGAGGGGTTTTACACTCAGGGCTGGAGCAGGGGTGTGTTGGCTGTCCTGCAGGCACAAGGGTCCAAGGAATCTTTCTGGACCAGGGCAATACCCTAACTGTCACAGCTCAGCTATGTCCTTGTCTAGAGAGATAGCTCTGTTGTTTTCACTTAAGGAGAGCCCTTACTCTGGGGCTGAGGGCAAAGCTTGGATTTGAAGAATTGTAAAAATGAACACTTACAAGTAAGGGCCAATGTAAATAGGTCAGCAAGTGGTGAAGGGTTAGCATATATATTAGAATAAAAAAAAGGACGATGAAGATTTCCAGAATTGTGATTGTTATAAATGACTCATTGGCTTGGGCGATGATGAAACAAGCTAATGCTCCTATGATAAGACTCTGCAATAAAAGAAACAGGATTTGTTTTAATGCATGATTTTAAAAAATCTACATTGTCAGAATATAAATATGATTATATTACAGTACAGTGGCCTATACTGCTTTGCACATACATTTTTTTTTTTTTTTTTTTTTTTTGAGACAGAGTCTGGCTCTGTCGCCCAGGCTGGAGTGCAGTGGCCGGATCTCAGCTCACTGCAAGCTCCGCCTCCCGGGTTCACGCCATTCTTCTGCCTCAGCCTCCCAGTAGCTGGGACTACAGGCGCCCGCCACCTCGCCCGGCTAGTTTTTTTGTATTTTTTAGTAGAGACGGGGTTTCACCGTGTTAGCCAGGATGGTCTCGATCTCCTGACCTCGTGATCCGCCCGTCTCGGCCTCCCAAAGTGCTGGGATTACAGGCTTGAGCCACTGAGCCCGGCCATACATTTTTAACATTTCTTATATTTTGAAGAAATGAAATACATGAAAATAATAAAAGCACATAATATAGAAGGATTAAAAAAATCAATTTATTTATCTTCCCCCAACCCAACCTTAGTCTCTCTCCTTAAAAGTAACCACTATTAGCAGCTTATATTTCATACTAGAAAGAAGTCTGTATATATACTGGTAAAGTACATATACATTGATTTTGGTAGAAACCATGAGGAAGAGCCTCCGTTTTCTTTCTTTCCAAACAGCTGCTGATTATCTCAACATCATTTATTGGCAAATGCCAGTATTATCCCCACTGATCTGATTTCAGATCAATCCAACCTTTATCGTATACTAAATTCTCAGATGTAGTTTGGTCTCTTGAGACTGTTCTCTTCCATTGAATTGCTGCTTCCTTCTCTAGTACTCTAAGTTATAGACAATTCACTCTATACAGAGTTATTGTTTGGCCCAGTCTTCCTCTTATTATTAATTCTCAGACTGTTTATGTCTGCCATGTTTGTGTTGGTCAAGTTCCCCAGACTAAGCCTGCTGGCATTTGGGTTGGGATTTCTAAATGAAATACTCACTTATAATTTGGAAAAATTACAGAATTTAGTTATTCTCAAGAACAAAGTATGTCTTTCCAGTCATTTTAGTGGTTTTCAAAAAAATATCTCTCAGGAGAGTTTTAAAGTTTTTTTCCTGTATGTATATCACATTTCACTTATTTTTAGATATTTGATCATTTTGATTACTGTTGTAAAGAGAAATAGTTTCCTTTTTTCTTTTTTTTTTTGAGACAGAGTCCTGCTCTGTCGCCAGGCTGGAGCGCGGTGGCACAATCTCAGCTCACTGCAGCCTCCGCCTCCCAGGTTCAAGCGATTCTCCTGCCTCAGTCTCCCGAGTAGCTGGGATTACAGGCACGTGCCACTACACCCGGCTAATTTTTGTATTTTTAGTAGAGGCAGGGTTTCACCATGTTGGCCAGGATGGTCTCGATCTCCTGACCTTGTGATCTGCCTGCCTCGGCCTCCCAAAGTGCTGGGATTACAGGCGTGAGCCATCGCGCCCGGCTGAAATATTTTCTTTATTTTGAGTGGTTATTTGTCTAGGAAAGCTTTTATTTATTAACACAATAATGACTCACCTAACTAAATTATCTGGCTCTAAATTGTTTCCAGTTGATTTGGGTTTTTCTAGATATACAATCATATTAGCTGAAAGAAAGGATATATTTTACCTCTTTTTGTTTTTTTTTGAGACAGTCTTGCTCTGTCGCCCAGGCTGGAGTGCAGTGGCGTGATCTCAGCTCACTGCAACCTCTGCCTCCTGGGTTGGAAGGATTCTCCTGCCGCAGCCTCCTGAGTAGCTGGGACTACAGGCGAGCTCCACCAAGCCTGGCTAATTTTTGTATTTTTAGTAGAGATGGGGTTTCACCATATTGGCCAGGCTGGTCTTGAATTCCTGACTGAGGTGATCTGCTCATCTTGGCCTCCCAAAGTGCTGGGATTACAGATGTGAGCCACTGCGCCTGGCCACCTCTTTTCAAATAGTATTTCCCCTTCCTAATTATGACTAGTGGTTTCAGAAAAAATTGACTTATGGTGTAGTAGGCATCATTTTTTCCCTCACTTAATAAATAATACTTCTGATGTTTAAATATGCAGACTCTTAGTTTGAAATGTTTATTTTTACAATGTCAATGGAATATTTATATACTTCTGTCTTACTGGTCTCCCTTCTTGGCAATCAGGGACAAATGTTGAATTTTGTCACATGTTCTGTGACATAATCTTCTAATTTTTTATAATGTGATAGATATAATCTCATTTTCCCTTTTACTTATAATACAGTTAATTATTTTAATAGAGTCTTAATGTTGAATCATCCTGTTTCTTTCTTGTGGTATTGTATTTTCAAAAAGTACTGATGAATATTATCTGCTAATACATTGATGTTTTGTTCTGATGCAAGTGAGATCTCTACTTTGTTTTCTTTTTCTGAACTCTGTCAAGTTTTCCTATCAGTATTATACTGAATGTATAAAGATAGTTCAGAAGTAATTCTTCTTTCTCTATTCTTTGACAAAGTTATAGTAGTGTCAGAATTATATCCCATGAAGGCTTGAAAGAGTTAACTTGTAAAAGGGTCTGGGCCTGATACATTTTTGAAAGATACTCATTTGGTAAAATTCTCATTTTCTTCTATGTTTATACTGCCCTGTTTAGATTTTTCCTTATTCTGGGAACAGTTTTGGTAATTTACATTCTTCTATAAAATCAACCATTTCATCCAATTATTCACATCTGTTTTGCAAGGTACTCCTGTAGATCCTTTCAGTTTCACTGATGTTTGTGATTTTTTTCCCCTTCTGGTTTCTAATTTTAAATATATGTCCTTTCTTCCCCCTTTTTTTCTTGGTTGGCCAATGGTTTATCAATTTAATAGGACTTTCAAATGACAGCTCTTGTATTGATTGATTCTATTATTTTTGTTTCCTAACTTATAAATTCCTATTATCTTCATTGCTTCCCTAATTTCCTTTGTAAGAGGAAACCGAACCAACCCAAATGTCCATCAATGATAGACTGGATAAAGAAAATGTGGCACATATACACCATGGAATACTATGCAGCCATAAAAAAGGATGAGTTCATGTCCTTTGCAGGGACATGGATGAAGCTGGAAACCATCATTCTCAGCAAACTAACGCAAGAACAGAAAACCAAACATTGCATGTTCTCACTCATAAGTGGGAGTTGAACACATGGACACAGGGAGGGGAACATCACACACCAGGGCCTGTAGGGAGTGGGGGACTAGGGGAGGGATAGCATTAGGAGAAATACCTCATGTAGGTGACAGGTTGATGGGTGCAGCAAACCACAATGGCATGTGTATACCTATGTAACAAAACTGCACGTTCTGCACGTGTACCCTAGAACTTAAAGTATAATAAAGAAAAAAAAATAGGGGGAAAAAAGAGGCAAGTTTAGTAGGAACGGTTTAGCGTGTGGGGAGCAAGGGGCGGTGGGGAGGAAAGGTGAAGCAAAACAAAGGTGAGTGGCAAAGTAAATTATGGAAGCTTTCTGGAGCTGGCACCCCCTGGGCATTTCCCCGAGGCCACTGCCGGCTACATCCCCCAGCTAGATCTCACCAGCTCTCTGCTTACCATTCTCAGGATCTTCAATACTCCAGTGGGCGAAAAGGAAAAACGCTTGAGGCTGTCCCTGAATTTGTACGGGACTTTGGCTCGGCCCTCCGCACGCTCTTTGATCGCCGTCTCATTTAAGAGTTTGGATTCAGTGTGTGCAGAGGGCGTTGGGGGTGGGCGTGTGGTGGCTTTCTTTGAGGGTGCGGTGCCCTCACTGCCTTGGGGACGTGCGGTGGCTGCGGACTTCGCAGTGCGAACTGAGGCTGCAGGGTGCTTCCCGGATGCGGTCTTCTCTGAGACGTTGCGCTGTGCCTTGGGTACAGAACTCACTACGCTGCCGCTACTTGGCAGGGCTGTGGCAGTCTTTGGTTGTTTCAGTTTCCCTGAAGGTGCCTCGGGCGACCCAGGTTTGGCGTCTCCAGGATCCATGGTGGGTCCCTAGGGCCTGGCCGTCCGAACCAGGGCCGCAGCAGCGGCTGGCTCTCCCCTGGGAACCAGTGTCGCGTCCCAACGGCTGTTGGCAACCCCTCCGGCGCGAGCACCCGCTGCCCCACCGACAAGCCGAGCCTTTCAGCCACCTCATTGCCACAGGGGGTGCAATGCCACCGTCTAGCCTGAGAACTCAAAATCTCTGTAACTCCACCCCTCCGAGCTGCTAGCCAGCCAGGCAGTAAAGAGAGTCAAAGACCCCTGAGGTGGATCCCGGCACATTCTTCCCTGCCACCCAGGCCGGGGAGCCGGAAAACCTGATCCCGCTGCTCCCAGCGCTCCCTTGGAAGTTACAGTAGTGCTCTAAGCCGGGCGCAGAGTTGGGAAATCTCTTCCTCCAGCTCCTATACTGAGTTAAAATAACTGCAGAAAATATGTGGAAGAATACAGAAATATGTTTAATACTTAGTATCAAACTAAAAAGTAATATAAAATTACAAAACTACTTTTCTTTCATGCACAGGCTTTTTCTGGTAAGGACCGCTGGGATTGAACAGAAGCTTCCGGTAAATAAGGGCCCCGTCGGCAAGACAGCACACTGCTGTCACAAGTGCAAACACCTGGAAAGAAAGACACGCGTCACTGCCCTAACCATGGTCCCCACTTCTGTCATTCACACAAGTTTTAAGTGGTCTGCCCACCAGATTCCTCTCTTGCTAGGGTACTCGGATTGCTCCCTGTGCTTCACCTAATACTAACATGGAGAGACTTCAGAGATCATCTTATTCTCTTCATTGCTAAGTTTTCTAAATACTTGCCTGTAGAAAAAGAAAAGATAATTTAAGGGAGCAGAAAAATAATGAAGCAGTGGGGGCTCTGAAATTCATACTTGTTTGCTTTTATCTCTTGACCTGCTCTTGCATGTATTCTTTTAAGCCCTACTGAGGATATTTAGTTATCAATATTTCTAACCTCAGTGTTCAACTCTTTGACTTCTCTACTGACAAACTCTATAGAAGAAAAGGTCAAAGTTAACACCAGCTCAGTATTAAATCATGGGGACTGCAGCTCCAGAAAACTGAATGATGTTTTAATCAGTTTAATAAGATGATCCAAAGTGAACTCTCAAAGGCTAGGTTACATCTGCTTAAGGGGTAAGATTCTAAATGGGCCTTAAGAAAGTAAAATTGAGATAAAAGCAATAAACAAGAACACGTGGGGACCTTCAGACTCTCTGATGGCTATCTGAGAGCTGGTGCCTGGTTGGGGAGGGGGATGCCATTCCTTGCATGCTGTTTGGTCAGCTTCATCCAGTGGTCAGGCAGTTTGGTTTCCTGGCTCCAGACATGGCTCTCACAGTCTCCTTTTCCACCCAGAGTCTCAAGCCACTGCCTCCTAGGTTCTGACCACACTGAATACCTCCTACCAATCTTTTCATGACTAGCACTCTGTACACTATTGGCTCCTCTACCTGGAAACTCTTCTCTTTTTTTCTCCTTTATTCTCAGCAAACAGCAATTCCACTGCCAGAGAGGTAGTTTCCTCTTTTCTGTCCTCTGCAGCTCCCTGTCAACAACTTATATACAGCGGTTTCCACTTGTGTCTCCTGTGTTAGGTTCTAAGCAACTTGAGGACAGGGCTCACACTCTAGTCAGTGCTGTCTGAAAGCAGCATAATGTGAGTCACTAATGTAACATAGCCACATAATTAAAGATTTTTTAACAGCCACATTATCAACGTAAAGAAAAAAATAAGTCAGCCAGGCGTGGTGGCTCCCACCTGTAATCCCAGCACTTTGGGAGGCCGAGGTGGCCAGATCACAAGGTCAGAAGATCGAGACCATCCTGGTTAACACAGTGAAACTCCGTATCTACTAAAAATACAAAAAATTAGCCGGGCGTGGTGGCGGGCGCCTGTAGTCCCAGCTAGTCAGGAGGCTGAGGTAGAATGGTGTGAATCTGGGAGGCGGAGCCTGCAGTGAGCCGAGATGGCGCCACTGCACTACATCCAGCCTGGGTGACAGAGCTAGACTCCGTCTCAAAAAAAAAAAAAGAAAGAAAAGTCATAGATTTTAATATATTTAGTTCAGTATATCTAAAATATTATCATTTAACATGTAATCAACAGTTATTAACACAATATTCTACAATCCTTGTTGGGGGTAATGAATCTTTGAAATTCAATGTGTGTTTTTATGCTTACAGCTGATCTTGATTCAGACTAGACTAGCCACATTTCCAGTGCTCAGTAGCCCCATTGCCTAGCAACTACGGTTACTATACTGAACAGCACAACTCTATATTTTGTCAGCCCCTGCCAAAGTACACTTAAGAAATGAGTAAATTAATGAACAAGTAAAAAAGTGAATGAAAGTAAATCCTATGCCTGGTCCCTCCTCCTTCATAGTAGAAAGATGTGTATTATCTTCAAAAACAACTGGGGGAAGTTGACACAGAGCTATCTCATTTCTAGAATAATTCTGACTCCTCATGAAGTTGCTCAGGGCCTAAGGGAGATGAAAATCATGGGTTCTGACATATATGGCTGAGAACTCTCCTAAGTGACTCATACTATGAAAGAACATGGAAGTAAGAAGATTTATTTAAGAACTTTCTAATTCACTTCTTTAGGTTAGAACCTAGAAAAGCTAAGTGATTTTGAACCTTGTATGAGAAATCTCAGAAGAATATCAGATAGAACTATAACTAAATTACCTGAGTCATTTTCTGGCTTGCTTTCTAGGATGAAGTCTGATGGAATGGATCTGCTTCTCTTCAAGCAGTGTTCAAAATGATCCTTTAGTTGCAAGGTGCCCTGCCAATGTTCCCTTACTGTAAGGACATCATCTATTATATTCTATCTGAAGGATCTGAACAAGAAATAACTGAGCTCAAAACAGTCTTTCTCATCTTAACAAGTGGTATGTATCCTTTTCCATAAAAGGGAGAGCTATGAAACTCATCCATCTTTTTGTTTTGTTTTGCTTGGTATCAGGTTTCTCAGAGCTAAGTGCTGTAACTGATTCCAGTAGCTTTTGTTGGTCTAGTCTAGCCCTACGTACCTATAAGAAATCTGTAGGAACCTCTTTATTGGGTTAATTCTGCTTCTAGTATAAAATCATACTCCTTCACGTTAATCAGGGCAAGCATTCAGACAAAAATATTGAGCCACTAGGCACTTTATATTGGCCTAAGAATCTCAAGGATGAATACAGTATAGCTTTCTATTCTTACATCTGTTTTCCAAATAAATTTGCATTCTGATAAAACCTGAAGAAAGAAAGCAGAAAGACTTCCACTTACCCCTCCACCAACTGTCAATGGTGTGGTTTCTGGTATCAGAGCCAACACAGATACGATGAGCATGAATACTGTTGTTACCAGTGAGTTGATAATATCCTAAAAACACACAATAAAGCTGAGTCTTACATGAAGACTACCAAGCAATGCTAAACAAAACAAAACAAAACAAAAGTCAGCAGGCCGAATGCACTAGCTCCCGCCTGTAATCCCAGCACTTTGGGAGGCGGACAGATCACCTGAAGCCTGGAGTTTGAGACCAGCCTGGCCAACATGGTGAAACCCCGTCTCTACTAAAAAAGCAAAAATTAGCCGGGCATGGTGGTACATGCCTGTAATCCCAGCTACTCGGGAGGCTGAGGCACAAAAATTGCTTAAACCCGGGAGGTAGAAGTTGCAGTGAACTGAGATCACGCCATTGCACTACAGCCTGGGCAACACAGTGAGACTCTGTTTCAACAAAAGGAGTCAGCTTCCTAAGTATTTTGAAAGTTTCATTTTATTAAACAAATTCATTTAGCACATATCTTTCAGGAAACCAAAATGTCACCGTAAAATGATACCTAGATAGTATCTGGTCTATAATGACACCTAGTGGTTTTCTTTTACCTGTAATATGCTAATCTTACTTAAAAAGCTTTTTATTTCTTTTTTACTTAACATAAATGTAGTTGGAGGGAAAATTCATCTGATTAGGAAATAAAGTAGATGATGTATTATGTAGAAAGTTTAAGGGAGAAGGGGTGCCATGGGAAGTAAAACTGCTCATTTTTAATAACATAAGAAAATGCAGAGTAGTCTACATTGTATATCAAACTTTAAGATACTAAAATGCAATTAGTGCTGGGCGCTGTGGCTCATGTCTGTAATCCCAACACTTTGGGAGGCTGAGGTGGTTGGATCACCTGAGGTCAGGAGTTCAAGGCCAGTCTAACCAACACGGTGAAACTCTGTCTTTATTAAAAAATACAAAAATTAGCCAGGCATGGTGGTGGGCGCCTGTGGTCCCAGCTACTTGGGAGGCTGACGCAGGAGAATTGCTTGAAGCCAGGAGATGGAGATTGCAGTGAGCTGAGATTGCACCACTGAATTTCAGCCTGGGTGACAGAGCAAGACTCAAAAAAAAAGGCAATTAATAAAACTTAAAATAGCACACACTTAAGAGAAAGTGGTAATTTTCAGGAAATCCCCAGACATCTCTAGCAATGGATGACCAATTATGCTATTATTGCTGATGATACAGCTCATTCGCTTAATACTTTCACAAAGTAAAAATTAGTTTCATTCTTAACTGTGATGTCAAGAAGTGTAATTTTACATTTTTAAAATGGATGTGTAGTGTGGGAAAGGTAAACTGTTTAGCTGAGAAAGGCTTATGTATGGTTTGCAGATAACCACAGGCGGGAAGGAATAACACAAATAGCAAACTGCAAAACTCTGGTAATTTAGAAAAGCAATTAGGAAGAAAGTAGGAAGAGGTTCAATGGGGGCAGGGCAAGATCAGATATACTTAGGAAGAAAAAAGTTCTCATTTGTAGGAGTCACTGAGACAACTATTCTAGGTTAACTCTCTTTTGTGTTGGATTTTTTGCTCTGCTTCAAAAGGCAACAGACCATTCTCCTGCTTCAGACAGGCAGCCTGCCTCCTGTGAGCAATCTGGGCAAGTGTTTATAGATGGCTTTGGATCAAAGCAGTGTTCTAGGGAGGGCAGAGAACCACAGGGGGGAAAAAAAGGATATGCCTGCCCTGGAACACCAAAGATCCTCAAGAGTAATTTAGACCATTTCTTTTATATTAAAAATGAAACATCTATATGCCACAGAGTAGAATGTAAACTTAATTACAAAAATAGGGATTTCAAAGGAATTCTGAGCCTATGCTTAGACACCACCTCAAAGCCATGGGTTGACTCATTTTTTTCTGTTTTCTGTCATTTGGGGCTCTTGGGGGGAACAATCAGAGAAGGCCTGCTCTGCAGATTGTATCAGGGACAACAACTTTGGGACAATTTGAGTGGAGATGACCAAGCCCTCTCCTAGTTAGCAAAGGCAGTGGCTAGCAGATGGAAGTACTAACAACTTACCTTTTCCCCACCTACAGATGAATTGGAACAGTCAGCCATCTCTGTGTCCTACACTTTAGGTAAGAGCCCCAGGCAACTTCTCCACCTGTGCTCTGGCTCCAATTCCACTCTGCAGGGACCTCACTCTATTCATTACTTTTATTTGTCCCTGGCCATATTTCCTCAACTCAGAGATGACCCCTCTAGTTGTCTCTTTCCTTCCCTGCTCAGTCTCACAACTTTCCTGTCACTTGCCCACTGGAGGCAAACTCCTCTGGAAAAGGTCACCAGGGCGGGGGCGGGGGAGAGAGAGAGAGAGACAGAGAGACTTTTCTGGCCACGTCTCATCTCATATGTTGGCGTTTCCTAGTTTTACCTTCAGCTCTCTCTACACTCTTTCTGAGCCATTTTGGCCAGTCCGAGCTCAGTTAACATCACAAGGTGATGACTCCTAAAGTGTGGCTCTAGCTCCTCTTAAGTTTCACACCATTTCTGAACATCTCCATATGAATATCGCATAAGTAACTAAAATCTGTATTTATCAAGCTAAACTCATTACATACTGCTCTCCTGCACCCTTCCTTAAACATATTCTTCCTCTGTCAGTATCCTCTCAAGATATGGAGGCTGATCATCTGATCATGCCACTCTCCTACTTAAAAACCCCCAAAAACTCCCATTAGGCTTTGGGTTAAAGTCCAGAGCACATAAACCCTTGTATGCCCTGACCCCATTGTCTCAAACCTCACTCTTGTCCCAGTTCTTGTTCACAACTTAATACCCAACCATTCAGATACACCTGCAGGTCCTGGAGGGTCATGCTCTTTCTCCACCTAGACCCTCACATATGCTGCTGCTTTTCTAGCAGAAAAGCACTTTCCCTTCCCTGTCTCAGTCATCTGCTAACTACGTTTCATCCTTCAGCCCTCAGTTTGGGCAGTTTTTCTTCACAGCCTACTGTGATCTGGTCCCTTTCCCTTGCTGGGTTGCATCCATGCCATCCTAGGTGTATATCTATCACAGCACCTATTCTCTGTGTTGCTTTCTGGGTGCATTTAAAGTTTCTGAGATACAAGATTTTTGTTTTGTCTTACCAAAGAACCAATTACAGAATCTAGGATTAGCAAATACTTAACATTTACTGATTAAATAATTTCATTAGATAAAGATCAGAAAGGATTCTGGGTTTCATAATGGGGCAAAAAGTTACCCATATAACACCCCATTTCTTAGAGATACAATATCAGTAAAGTTTGATCCTTAGAGGTTTGGGGACTATTTTTTTTTTTTTTTTGGGACGGAGTCTCGCTCTGTCGCCCAGGCTGTAGTGCAGTGGCTGGATCTCAGCTCACTGCAAGCTCCGCCTCCTGGGTTTACGCCATTCTCCTGCCTCAGCCTCCCGAGTAGCTGGTACTACAGGCGCCCGCCACCTCGCCCGGCTAGTTTTTTGTATTTTTTTTTTATTTTTATTTTTTTTTAGTAGAGACGGGGTTTCACCATGTTAGCCAGGATGGTCTCGATCTCCTGACCTCGTGATCTGCCCGTCTCGGCCTCCCAAAGTGCTGGGATTACAGGCTTGAGCCACCACGCCTGGCCGGGGACTATTCCTTTTAGTGTGCTACATATAAGCTACTCTCTCTCAGTCTATTCTGTTACACTCCTGGCTCTAGGTTTATTACTGGGACATGTAAGAAACTCCAAGGAATTATGTTTGGAGAAAAAGAAAGGCTAAAATGTGTTAGTTTTATTAAACTCTAGAGAAGCAGAGTGTGAAGAGCAACTATGCAAGACAAAGAGGATGTGGACCAGTGTTCATTATCTTCTTGAAGAAATCTTTAGAACAATTTAGTTTAACCCTTTCTGCCACTAAATGAGGTCTAATTGAGGAAGACTTTGCAATCTCTTTTCCTAGACCTCCCTCCAACCAAGTCCAGCCCTGAAGTGTAGATCAAATAGTTTTGAGAGGTGCTATGAATATCCTACTTCCCAGCTTTTCCCTTTTAGGACTTTTAAAAAGTTTATGATTTGCCTGAAATGCTTGCCACTGGCCTTGAAGTTGGTTCCAGAAGGTATCATTTAAAGGCATGTTTATGGTTTAAGAATAACTCTGAAGTCTCTTCTTGTTAATAGGAATTATCAGCTTGGATATTAGCACTGTGGCATCCAAGAGGATGAGACCAGTGCAGCCGAGGAAGACATGGCAGCAATTAGTACAGCCAAAGAGGAGAAGGGCAGCAGGAGGGTTTAGGAGGGAGATCTACGGAGACAGGATGCTGCAGAGGACAGAGGAGAAGTCACTCAGTTTTTCTTAGAATCAGCTTCTAGTCCAGTCTGAGGGGCTGCGTACATCTTAACGAATAACTTTAATCTGCCCAATTTGACAGTTTTCAGAACCATCTGGGCATTCCACTGGGCAGTTATTCCTTATGATATGAGTATGGCAGGTTGCAGTCTATATACTATGAAATATAAGAGGTGCTAACATTATTTACTAATAACTACAGATATTTTCAAGTGAGATAACATTGTACATTAGCTTCTTCAATTAGTTTGATTTTCCATTTAGTGACCAAGGATGTGCAAGGATAGACACTTGTGTATCTGTTTCCATCTCTATCCCAATTTTAAGGCCATATTAACATGCATTCAAATTGGTAATAAAGATTAAGAAAGCACTATAATTTTATTAACATGGTCCTAAATTTAAATTTCTTTAGAAGATGTATCCAAGCGAATTCTAACAGAAGCGTCAGCTGAATCTACTGATAGATGTGCACAGAGAAGGTATGCTCTGTGGCTGCCCTGCATCCTTAAGACCCTCTCACAAGGCAATACAGGGCACACTAGCAATGGGTAGGGCTCCTCCTTCCTAAGCCTATCAGAGATTACCTTAAGGGTTTAAGAGAAACAAAAAACAGAGTTCATTAAAATATCTCATTATGGTAGGAAAAAGTAAAATTTAAGGATGAAACTGAACACTTACAAGCAAAGGCCAAAATAACCACTTCATTAGTCGATCAAGTCTGAGTATATATAAAAGTATGAAAAACAAAATAACGGTGACTTCAAATCCAGTGATAACAATATATGGTTCAGGGGCTTGTGCGATGATAAACAAGGTCATAGATGTCACAGTTAGTGCCTAGAAGAAAAAAACCCATAATTTATTCAGTGACAACTGAATACAAATTTAAACTGTAAAAATGATAATTTCTAAAATAATAGGCTGGGCACAATGGATCATGCCTGTAATCCCAGCATTCTGGGAGGCTGAGGTAGGAGGATCGCTTGAGGCTAGGAGTTCAAGACCAGCCTGGGCAACATAATGAGACCTCATCTCCAAATAAACAAAAATAACCAGATACTGGGGTTTCTGCCATATACACACACATATAAAACAGCCATGGCTAGAGTGTATGGATATTGACTTCTTTTTGTCTTTTAGAGGACTGAGTATTCCTCTCTATTTTAAGTCTAATTAATTATTCCTCTTGTGCTTCTGACACCATCACTTCCCACATCAGTTCTCTTGATCTTTTTCCACCAAATACCTCCATTCCCTCTTGTACTTTCAATCCATCCTCTGCTAGCTCCTTTTCTCATCATCCCAGAAACATCTCAGTTGTCTTCTTTAAAAATATATACACACATACTCTTTCCTTTTATCCTGCTCTCCACAGAAACCCTTGTTTTGTTTTCTATTGTTGTTATGCTTCCTCAAAAAGTCTGTATACTGGCTGTCTATAATTTCTTACCATCCATTTATCACTCCTTAGTTCTTAACAATCTGGAGTCTACTGTCAGATTTAAACTTAGAATGTTGCCAGAAAAATACTGAGGAGCAAAGTTCAAAACAAATTGTCAGGGCAGGGCCGGTGGCTCATGCCTGTAATCCCAGCACTTTGGGAGGCCAAGGCAAGCGGATCGCCTGAAGTCAGGAGTTTGAGACCAGCCTGGCCAACATAGTGAAACCTTGTCTCTACTAAAAATACAAAAATTATCCAGGTGTGGTAGCAGGCGCCTGTAATCCCAGCTACTCAGGTGGCTGAGGCAGGAGAATTGCTTGAACCCAGGATGCGGGGGTTGCAGTGAGCTGAGATCACACCACTGCACTTCATCCAGCCTGGGTGACAGAGCCAGACCCTGTCTCAAAAACAAAAACAAAAAAAATTGTCAGAGAAAAACAATTCTGATGTTTAATAGCTTTATTACCAAAGTACCACTTTTTATACACTTCTACCTAAACAATGCAATCAGAATCTATGCTATTTTAAGTGGGAAAACAACAACAACAACAACAACAAAACAACTCTGAAATTTCTTCATTTCCAAATGAAGATACAGAACACGGCAATGTTAAGTGAAAAAAAAATTAAGCTGGTGGGTCCCAGGGGAGTTCTGTTAATGTTCTTGGGAAATAAAGTTCTCTCCAAAGCTCTGTGCTGTTGGTAAATGGTTTGGTTAAGAGTCTTCCCTGGCTAGACTTTTAAAATATCCTGTCAGCTGGTAACATATACATACTCATTTTAACTTTAAGTCCATATAGGTTACTTATTCATAATTCTTCCAATTACTTTATTAGCATAAATATGCCCTTCTTTTAAACTTCTCAATTGGTCAGTTTGATTACTAATAACTAGTTACTATGTAACTTCATTCTTTATAATTAATATAATTACTATTAGCAACACATCATCTCAAACTGCTCCAATTACTCTACTGGACCAAGGCCTTCAGCCCACAGATTATGAAATGAAGGGTCACTTTTTCAGTCCCTATCCTCTGTAACCTTTTGGCATCATGGTAATTTGCACTGGTGATTATTCCATTTCCTTAAACCTTTCTATGGTTTCTGTCAAACTGGGTTCTCCTGTGATTTATATTTACAGTTCTTACATCTTTCCTAAGCTCCTGGCCTTTGTTTCCAGTTATCTTTTAAATATCTCACTAATAGTATCTCAGACATTACCACTCTATGGATATTGCCTTTGCTAATATCAGTGATTTCAGAAATACTAAATTTAATCAATGTTTTTTTCTTTTTCCAGTACTTTGAGGTGCTGTTTTATAATGAACACTTTTCATTCCTTATCCTAGTGAACCCCTATGACGTTATTGCCATTGGCTGTCCTTCCCCTACTACTGTTTTCTT
This sequence comes from Chlorocebus sabaeus, assembly GCF_047675955.1. Classification (NCBI taxonomy): domain Eukaryota; kingdom Metazoa; phylum Chordata; class Mammalia; order Primates; family Cercopithecidae; genus Chlorocebus; species Chlorocebus sabaeus. The sequence continues at coordinate 63,469,800 of NC_132908.1, read as the reverse complement.
TTGGCTCCCGTGTCACTTCTCCGAGATTTTAAACCTCTGCTACTGTTCTCTCTTGGTGGGTTCCTCTCATTTTATTCACCCCTGTAAAATGCTGTCATTCTCATTCCACTCAATGAGTCTGGGTCTTTAACCCAGGTCCAGTCCCCACATTTCAAACCTAAGTAGCCATTTAGATTCCCTATCCGGATAACCCACAGGAATCTCAATTCACCATGTCTAAAGCTGAAATCCTGCCCCTTCCTCCTGGATTCACAGCCTCAACTGGTGGTACCACAATCTACCTTATCACCCATGCCAGGAACCTAAGATCACTGTCCTTACCCATTCCCCAACTGATCAATAATCAGGTCCTGCTCACTTAATGCCTAAACATTTTGGGCACTCCCTCCTCTTCATCCTTATAGCTACTGCCGTCAGCATCTTTTCCATGAACTATCATGACGAAATTTCTAACATGCAGGTTTGTTTACGCATTTCTTCATCTATTTAAAATTCTTCAATGGCTCTCCAGGGTCTTTAGAATAGAGCCTGCTTCTCACCATGTTTTCAAGATCTTCCACAATTTGGCTCCTGTCTACTTCTTGAGAAAAGACTTACTTCACAATTTATCCACATGAATCAAACTCCTGATCCTCTTTTCACATTTGCTTCATCAATAGGCTGTCTCATCTCAGTGGATGGCAACTCATCCTTCCAGTTGCTTAAACCAAAAACTTTAGAAGCTGTCTTGGACTCCTCTTTCATTTACCCCACATCTGGCTCATCAGCAAATCTTGTTGGTGCTACTTTCAAAATATTATATTCCAAATGTGACCACTTCTTATTACCTGCTCTGCTACCACCAGCCACCATCATCATCTCTTGCCCAGATTACTACAATTGGTCTCTTTGGTTCTACCTTTGCCCCTGCAGCAATCCCCTTCTGTCCTTCCCTACCAATCTAGTTAACATAGCAGCTAGTATATTGTTTTTTGTTTGTTTTTGAGAGGGAGTCTCACTCTGTCACCCAGGCTGGAGTGCAGTGGGGTGATTTTGGCTTACCTCAACCTCTGTCTCCCAGGTTCCAGTGATTCTCCTGCCTCAGCCTCCCGAGTAGCTGAGATTACAGGCACATACCACCATGCCTGGCTAATTTTTTTTTTTTTTTGTATTTTTAGTAGAGATGGGGTTTCACCATGTTGGTCAGGCTGCTAGAACTCCTAACTTCAAATGATCTGCCTGCCTTGGCCTCCCAAAGTGCGGGGATTACAGGGTGAGCCACTGGGCCTGGCCTAGTATACTTTAAAAATACAAGTTAGATCATATACTTTACTTAAAACCTTCCTCATCTTCACTCACTCACCCCAGTCCAGTTAGGCTGGTTTCCTTGCTCTTTCTTGATGCCTTCCCGCACATTCCTGCCATAGGGCCACACTGCACTGGATTTTCTCTGCTTCAAACACTCTTGTTCCAGGTATTCTCATAGCTAACTCCCTCATCTCACTCAAATCTTTGATCAGATGTCATCTCAACAAAGCCTAGAATTCTATTCATTATTGCAACTTTTCTCTGCAACTCCCTTCCCGCCTTACAAACTCCCTTACCTGGCTTTTACTTTTCTCTTGTTCCACTGCACATACACCTTCTAGAACACTAAAATTTATTGTGTTTGCCTCCTCTGCCCTCCCATCCCAGTATGTGTACTCCACGAGGGCAGGGATCTTTGTTTTTTGTTCACTAGTATTTTTCAGGAGGCTGGAACAGTGCCTGGCACATGACATGCATTACACAGATTTGAATAAATAAGGTAACACTCAACTTCTTATATTTCTCTGCAGCAATTGTGCTATTTTTTGCCTCCATGCCTTTAGTCAGGTGGCTCTTAGATCCAACCCTAGATTGCTCTAGGAAGAGTTTTTTTCTGACACCTATCTCCTTGGTTAGACGCCTCACTTCTGTGTTCTATCTCCACCTTATCATGTATCTTAACTATCTGCTCATGTGTCTGTCTCATAACTAAACTGAAGAACTCTATGAGTCAGGGATTTTTGTCCTGGTTTGTCCTTGCTGTTCCAGCTCCTAGCCCAGAGTTTGGACCATAGTAAGTATTCAAATGGTTTGTTGAGGAAATTAATATGTCAAAAACTAACCATTCTCACAGAACATGGTTCCCCCTTCAGCGTTCAAGATGTTTCCTTTTTCAGTGTTCAAGATCCCAGACCTTCTCGTCACTTTTGTCCTGAGTATTTACTCCCAATCAAAAGTGATCTCTCCTTCCCTCGACTCCAGAATTGTTTTCTAAATCTCTTATGTATCTCAACTGACATGATATGAAAGCTGCTTCTCACAATCACAGACTTTTGGTGTGGGAAGGATCTTATATGCACTTTGTTCAACCCGCTCACCTTAAGTTTAAGTCTCCTTTATAACATCCTCACCAAGTGCTCACCTATGCCTGGTATTTTTGTCTGGGAATGCACTGCCTTCCCAAGTGGCCATTTAGTTTTGGGAGATCTCCCAATATAAGATTCCTCCTCACATTAATTGGAAATGTTTTCCTTGTAACTTTGAACTATCTCCATTTTGCCTCTCCCATGTCAACTCTTTAAAACTTAAAACAATTTATTTTTTCCTTCCCTTTAAGGTTTCTGTGAATTCCTTCAATGATGAGTTTCTAGGATAGATTCCTTCAACTAGGACAGTTTCCACTTCTCTAACTAGCTAGGTCACTTCTCTCCAAATGATCAACTTTCTCCAAACTGTTCAGAAGCGACTGCAGTGCTCCCGGTAGGAAGTCTGCTGCTAGAAACGAGCAGTTCTCTCTTTGTCCTGGTTCTGGGTTGTATCAGCCTTGAACTCAATTACATCAAACGTATGTCTTATAGAAGTCCACATAACATTTCCCGAAACCCCTGAGGCTTTTTTTTTCCTTTCAAATCTTGTGGGCTTCTGAGAGGTGTAACTGCAGCTGTCTCGCCTGGTAACCGGGGTACCTGGTCTGTGGATTTTTAATTAAAAAAAAAAAGGTTTTGTTTTGTTTTGTTTTTGTTTTTAAAGAGACAGGATCTCTCTGTCGCCTAGGCTTGTGTGCAGTGGTGCGATCAAGGTTCACTGCAGCCTCGAAATCCTGGGCTCAAGCGATCCTCCCGTCTTGGCCTCCCAAAGTGCTGGGACCACAGGTGTGCGCCACGGCGCCCCGCCCTCTCTGGTTTTCATGAATGTGTGTCCCTAAACCCTCCTAAGGGGAGGACGGTGCCGTATCTCTCTCCTTCTTCCCTCACGAAGCCGTGCCTTGCCTTTCAATCTTGATCAAAGCGAGGCTGAAAAGCAATCAGGGCGTTCAGCTTTGCATTTCATACCCACATCTCCCGCCCCCCGAGCAGCTTCAACAGCCTCCCGCCCTCTGCGGCGGGGCCTCACCAGCCGCAGCATCTTCACGTGTCCTTTCACACTGAAGCAGAAGGGGCGATGTTTTATTTTCGGCTGCACGTTAGCCATGGCGCCTGCAGACCGAGCAGCCGCAGTTCTCCTCAACTCGTCTCAGCACGCTACCCGAGTAGGTTCTGCGCAGCTACAGCAACGGCCGCCGCGGCGGAGCACCGCCCTCCTAGACTTCTCGCCCAGCTGGACTTCCGGCTCTCCCGCGCGCATGCGCACGGCGCCGCGGTCGCTCGCGCGCATGCGCCCCCACGGCATCTCTGGGCCGGCAGCTCTGGCTCGTCCTGTTTTTTAGTTGTTGCGTAGTACTTTAGCGGACCTGGAGCGGGGCACACATTAGCGGACCTAGAAGTGGGCACGCCGGCTAGCGCCCTGTTAGCCTGCCCTGTTCTGGCCTAGCGTTAATGACGGCAGCCCTCTAGCTTTCCTGAGGAGTCTTCCTGTCGAGAAGCCCTCCCAGGGTTGGGAGCAGAGGAGAGGGAGGAAGGTCTAGAAATGGCGGCCCCTTCTCCCAACACCTTGGGCATCGTGAATATCACCTCCTTAAAGGGGATCTCCCTTGGTCATCCCGTGTAGAGCAGCCACCATCACTTCTCAGCATTTATTGCTAGCTGACGTATATCATAAAAATACAACTTCTACAAAAGCAGGGACTGGTCTGCTGCTCTCCCTACGTCCAGGTTCTGGCACATAGTTGGTGCAGAATGTGTGCAGCCTCAGGTCCTATCCAAGCCCCCAGGGCGTCACAGTCTGGACTACTTCTGCATATTTTTACTTTTGCCTCCCACTGGTACTCGTTCTTCCGTGGAACAGCCTGAGTCCCTTGAGATACTTCAATTCATGTTTTCTCAAGTGCTCCCATGAAGCCACTGTCTTGGGGCATTCCTTTTTAGGGATGGGAAGTATATATCTCTCCTCTTATGTGATTTAAATTCTATCTTGGATAATTCGGCCGTCACCCTAGTTCATTCAGATCTGTTTGGATCCTGCCCATCTCAGCTTCAGTCCATTTCATTCCTTTAAATCTGATCAGCAGTTACCCCTCCAACAGCTTCATCACAAATCACTCAAAAATGGCTTTAATCCTGAAGTTTATTTACGGAGAGCACACTTGCTAGGTGTGTGGCAGATATGCAGGAAGCACAAGATGAGGCAACAGATCTAGAGGCAAATGACTTGCTTCTCCCTGCCTAGAGGTGACTGCCAGTATCGTGTCCTCCTGGGAGAGGTAAGAAACCCCTTCACGCAAGCACTGGACCCTTCAGAGTCAAGAGTGGCAACAGCTCTGATTACTGGACCTGGGCCTGTTGAATTCTAATACACTGTGACTCCACGTCTGGGCTGAATTTTTGCTGAGTATGATGGAATTCACATGCTTCCTTCCTAGCCCCTACTTGTCTGTCCAGTTGGAATATTTGGTTGCGTCCTCTGGAGGGATCTAGTGCGTTTAGAATCTAGACGTTGGAACTGTCAAAGTTCAGAGGAAAGAGCTCCAGCTGCCAAGCAAGAGAAATGGGCTGGAATTCTAGCTTCACCCCTTAATGAATGCTTCTGATTTTTTTTTTTTTTTGAGACGTAGTCTCTGTCACCCAGGCTGGATTGCAGTGGCACATCTCAGTTCACTGCAACCTCCGCCTCCCAGACTCAAGTGATTCTCGTGCCTCAGCCTCCTGAGTAGCTGGGATTACAGGCCTGCGCCACCATGCCTGGCTAATTTTTGTATTTTTAGTAGAGACAGTGTTTTGCCATGTTGGTCAGGCTGGTCTTGAACTCATGACCTCAAGTGATCTACCCTCCTCGGCCTCCCAAAGTGCTGGGGTTACAGGCCTGAGCCACCGCGCCCAGCCACTTCTGATCATTAAAAAAAAATTTTTTTTTTTTTTTTTTTGGCAGGGGGAACGAAGTGTCCCTCTGTTGCTCAGGCTGGAGTGCAGTGCAGCAATCTCGGCTCACTGCAATCTCCGCCTCCCAGGTTCAAGCGATTTTCCTGCCTCAGCCTCCTGAGTAGCTGGGATTATAGGTGCCCGCCACCACACCTAGCTACTTTTTGCATTTTTAGTAGAGATGGGGTTTCGCCATGTTGGCCAAGGCTGGTCTCGAACTTCTGGCCTCAGGTGATCCGCCTTCCTTGGCCTCCCAAAGTGCTGGGATTACAGGTGTGAGCCACCGCGCCTGGGCCAAAAAATTTACTTTGTAAAAAGACTAGGCAAGTGCAGTAGTGAGAAGAGGGGAAAGAGTAGAGCAAGGAATTATATCTGTTGCTTCTGACCATTTGAACAAGTTACCTAATTCTCTTGAGGACAAGCTCGAAGAATGAGAGAGACAATATCTATATGCAGGGTTGTTGGGAGGAATAAGTGACATGAGTGTGTGCCAGGAGTCTGATTACAGAAGGTGTTCAATTAAGTAATCTGCAATCATTAATCAACCCATCAGTCACTGGTATTATGTGCCATCCATCCTCCCAGTGTGGCCAAGTTATGGGTGCGTTCTGCCAGCGTCCTAGCAGTGGGAAGGCTTCTGGTATTTCTCCTCTCGCTGAGAAGATGAAATGTGACCGGGTCTCTTTAAGGGCCAGGCGCCGGGATCCAGGCGGCGCGCAAGGGCTGGACGAGCAGTAGCCAGCGCCGACTCTCACAGGAAGGAAGCCCGGGTCTCTGGATCCACTCTCCAGGGCCTCTGGATCCGCTCGCCCAGCTATGCTGCTGCGGCCGCTGCGGGGCTGGGCCGCCCTGGCGCTGCGCTGCTTTGGGCCGGGAAGCCCCGGGAGCCCGGCCTCAGGCCCCGGGTCGCAGAGGGTGCAGCGCGGGGCCTGGCCTTCGGGTAACGCGCGTCTTGGTCCCGCCTCCCAGGAGCCCCTATGTGCCCACCTCCTCCCGGCCCCTGGGCTCCCGGAACCCACCCGAGCCCAAGCGCCTCCTGCGAGGCGCGGGATTTCCTCCCCGGCTGCGGCAGGGGCGGGGGCGGGGGCGGCCTTCGGCAGTTACCCGGGCGCTAGACCGCAGCGAGCGCGGGGGGGATGGGGTTCTGCGCCCGGCTCTTGTTCTGGGATGGGAAGAGAGGCGTTAAAGAGCAGCCCAAACTCGGGTCCCCCGACCCGTTTCCTGGCCCGATTCTTTCGACCTTGGGGGCGATGGGGACTGGGAGCTGCCCTAAGCCGATTCTTCTCACACTCTGGTGCCAGCGTAGGGGAGGGGGTTACGCCCCTGGCGCTCTCCTGCCCTCCCCGGGAGTGGGGACCCACTCAGAAACGGGTCACTCTTACACCCGGGTTCTGGTGTCCGCCATATGGCTGTTGAGAGAACCTCCTGTGGGGCGGATGGGCAGCGATGCCCGCCCTGGGCCTAGAGGATCACCTGCGTCCCAGGCCCAAACCCATGCCCGCCGCCCACTCTTCTCCGTGCACCGCGAGTGGAGGCTGCTCTGCCTTTCCGCTTGCTTAACACCCAGTCTGTGAAGATCTAAATAGATAACGTGGAAAATACAAAGTACAATGTAGTAAGTGAAAGAACTCGAGCACACTGGGGACCCACACAGCCGCAGCCCGGGGCGGCACATGGGCGAGACGGTGGTGCGCGCCTCCAACCTTGGAGGGCGCCCAAAATGGAAAATATTTTTAGGCCAGGGAGTGAGCATAAAAATTAGTGTTTTTGTGGTCATGTAGCAAATTAGGGCAGAGGAGAGTTATTTAAAAGTGAGTTTAAAAACTGATTTCCTTTCTTTTGTAGATAAAGAACGGGAGAAAGAGAAAAAATCCGTGGTAAGTCCCTCTTTTATGTGTACTATCTAGGATAATATTTATTTTTTTGAAGAGGAGAGAGAAAAAAGCAGAGTAAAAAGCAAAAATACGTTCCAGAGTAAAAAGCAAAACTACAAGAGAATCTCCAGGGAGAAGGAAATCTTGTCACCCTCCCAGGAGGCCACCTCTTACCAATTTCTCGTATCTTTCCCCAAAGTCTGCACAGGTAGGAGCACACAAGTATTTGTATCCTTCAGGTAGATTTGGTTAAAGCTTAAGGGATGATTGTGAAAGTATTTGAAAAACCCTTATTGTGTTATGGGGAAGGTCAGTTTCATCTTGGGTTGGGCAGCTCAGATGTGAGGGAAGCTCTATCGACCACCACCCTCTCCCCCCAGTGCTGAGACTGATGGGTGGGCAGGGGATCAGAGAGAAACCTTGAGGGTCCACATATGTGGGTTCAGGCATCAGGGTGGCTTTGAGATGCTGGCTCTGGGCTGGGGCTGTGACTAGTGTGAGGTTGAAGGTCAAAGGAGGGTCAGGTTGGTGTCCACCGGGATGTTGGGTGCTTTACTGGCTGGGGTAGGGAGTGATATTTTGGTCACCAACCAAGGCTCAATTCCTTAAGAGAACTGAAAGTTCCTAGCTCCTGTGGCTGGAAAGGGGGTGGCTAGGCAAGTGGCAGCAGGAGTACCGTGGCTGGGATCTGCAGAGGGTAGACAGTGTGGGCAGGCCCCCAGGGTGCTCAGGGTGATAGAGAGCTCTTGGGAAGTAGTGAAATCACACAGAAAGGATTGAAATGCTTGAGATTTGTGGAAGTTTGTTGAAATTAGGAGAAGGATATGCCAGCAGGTGCCATAGAAGGGGAGGGAAATGCAAAGTTGAGCTGGATGGTAATTAATGTATTATTGTTTGTTTATATATTTAAGAGACAGGGTCTTGCTACATTGCCCAGGCTGGCCTCCAGCTCCTGGGCTCAAGTGATTCTCTGGCATCAGCCTCTTGAGTAGCTGTGATGACAAGTGTGAGCCACTGTACCTAGCTATTTATTAGTTATTGAGCTAGCATTGATGTGAGCTGGGTCTGTTCTCTGTGTTTTTTGGGTGTGGTTTGATGTGCCCCCAGACACACAGTAGCTAGTTCATAGAAAGTGGTATGGAGCCTGCATTCAGGCCCAGGACTGTTTGTAACCATTCAAGTCCTGTGAGCTCCTTTGTGGGAGGCACTGGGCTAGGACCTGGGGACCTGGCAGTCAAACAGCCCTGACATTTGGGAATCTGCAGTCTGTCTGATGGGGGAGGTCTGTCTGATGGGGGAGGTCTGTCTGATGGGGGAGACAGCAGTAACTAGGAGAATGGTGGAACTAGAACAGCAGTGAGCATGGGGGCTGTGAGTAGGGGGCTGATGACTGAGAGGACCTTTGGGCAGCGCCTTATTGCCTGCTGGGAGATGGAGGAGAGTTTGAGGCAGGAGTGTTGTAACAGGTACAAGTCACAGAAGAAAGAGAACCTGCAGGCCTGGGCATGTGGCCAGTCCCTAGAGAGGCAGCTGGGGAGGGCTGGAGGATAGGTGCAGAGGGACTGCGAATAGGTCTTAAAACCCAGAGTCACTGAAGGGCTTTACCCCCACCCAGCACCATCCAGGTTACCTCTCAGGGAGCAATGTGAGGGACCACGAGTGGAGGGCCCAGCTGGGCCAGACTGGAAGGAGAGAGACCTTAAGTGAACTAGAGATGGCACACAGCCTGCAGCTGAGTGGGAAAGCAGGGCCTAGGGGAGTTGTTGGTTGGTTGACTGGTGTTGCTGGGTGAGGAGAGATGTCCAGAGTGTTGACGGTGTCTGGGTGGATAGTGCAGCCATCACATGGCACAGTTTACAATATCAAATAATTGAGTATCACAACAAAATTTTTTAATAAAATAGCTGGACAGAACAATATCCAACAGGGCCATGCCTAATGGCTCATACCTGTAATCCCAGCACTTCGGGAGGCCAAGGTGGGAGGATCACTTGAGCTCAGGAGTCTGAGACCAGCCTGGGCAACGTGGGAAAATGCCGTTTCTACAAAAAATAAAAAAAATTAGCTGGGCATGGTGGTGTGCACCAGTAGTCCTAGCTACTCGGGAAACTGAGGTGGGAGGGTTGTTTGAGCCTGGAAGGTCGAGGCTGCAGTGAGCTGTTACTGCATTGCTGCACTCCATCCTGGGCAACAGAACAAGACCCTATCTCAAAAAAAAAAAAAAAAAAAAAAAAAAAAAAATTCAAATAGTAAGGAGTTCAATAAATTGTGACAGATCTTATGTAATGGAATATATAAAGTCATTAAAAACCATGTTTTTGAAAAATAGTGACCTGGGAAGGCACTCACTATGTAAAAGATGAAAAAAAAAATAACAAAACCAATAAAAGTATATGAAGTGTGATTCAAATGAAAGAAAAAAAAAACTGTCCTTAGGAAACAAACAGGAAAGAAATATAAACATTAATGCCGAAATTCTCAGTCTAGTTAAGAGATAGTTGTGGGGTTAACAAGGAGCATGTAAGAGAGAGTTTGGGGTGTGATGGGGTAAAAGTGTCTTCCCTTAGTTATTTGAATGTTAAATGAAATTAGCTGGGTTCCTTTTTAAAACAGCTTTACTGAGTTATAATTTGCATACCACAAAATTCACCCGTTTTAAGTGTGTAATTCAATGATTTTTAGTAAATTTGCAGAGTAAACAGCACTACAGAGTAAATGCCACTACAATCTAATTTTATTTTATTTTTATTTTTTATTTTTTGAGACAAAGTCTGGCTCCGTTGTCCAGGCTTGAGGACAGTGGCACAATCACGGCTTACTGCAGCCTCGACTTCCCGGGCTCAGGTGATCCTCCCATGTCAGCCTTCCAAGTAGCTGGGACTACAGGCACATGCCACCATGCCTGGCTAATTTTTGTATTTTTAGTAGAGACAGGGTTTCACCATGTTGGCCAGGCTGGTCTTGAACTCTTGCCCTCAAATGATCCCCTGCCTCGGCCTCCCAAAGTGCTGGGATTACAGGCCTGAGCCACTGCGCCTGGCCACTGAGAATGTATTTCTTAGCACAAGAATGCTTAATTTCCATTTTTAGAAAAGATTAAATATTGTTATTTATAATAGGGATAGATGGTTCGTCACAGTTTCAGTTACAATCATGGAAAATTGGACTCAAGGCCTCACAGCAGAGGGAAATGGAGATAAATTGTAGTGCAGTCACAGAGCGTTGGGCCAGGCCGGCCATGTGCTTCCATAGTGTGGGGACTATCTCCTTTTCACAGTTTCTTACTGCTTTCCTCCAAACACTCATGAGCTCTTTGGCCGTTGCAACGGGGTCCTGAGTACACAGTACCTGGCACAGCATAGGCCTTCAATAAGCAGTTGAAATGTGCTCAAAGATGAGGACTGTATAGAAAATATTTGGCATGAAAAATGCTCACATGTCATGGGGTTTATCTCTTAGTATTGGGATTATGGTGATAGTTTCTCCTTTTCGATTTTCTGTATTTTCTTCAATGGGCATGCACTCCTCTTATAACATTTTTAGACATCACTTTAAAAAGAAATGTAAAGACTCCCTTTGCTTGCTTCCTGTTCCCCCTTCCATTTCAGGGGAACTTTGTGAGATTCTTCCTGTGTTGCCTGCTCTAAACCGGAGGGCAGATTGGCTGAGCTCATTCAGGGCCTGACATTCACCAATTCTTCAGGATTTCATGCTGGGAATAGGAACACGTTTCTGGGAGAAGGGCTTATCTGAACAACCTGTTAAAATGCTGCAATGAACAGGAAAGAAAAAAGGCTATGTAGAATGATGTCTAGATTGAGCTCTTTTTATAGATCTAGGAAGAGGAAAAGTTTTCTTTAAAGAACAGTAAAAAAATTAAATCCATTAGTGCCCTAATGGGGTCTTTTCATGCCCTTTTGTTCATTCCCTTGGGTTCATTTTGTAGTTCGGGGCTTGAAAGGAGTGGGCTGGGAGGGACCCAGGATGGGAGAGTGGCCTTGTGTCTCCTGGATACCTGTTAGGATCGAGGCAGGAGGAACCTTCTCCACCAGCTGACAGAGTTCTAGTTGCTGGGGAGACTTTAGTGGGGTGGTGTGAGACGGCCCACTGTGACCTGGTGTTTATGTGAGGTGTGACTGAGGCTCCATCAGGAGTTGTGAGAAGCAGCCTGGATGTGAATTCTAACTCTGACTCTTCCCTTGCCAGGTCTGGCACTTGGGCAGGTTACCTCCGTTGCCCAGGTTTCTCTGGGTGCCTTCAGCCTGAGTGCAGAGGAAGAGGCCTCTGTGCAGCAGCCGGGCCCCTCTCTGACTGTGTGTGCCCCTGGAGGATGTCTATCATGTGTTCTCACGGGCCAATTTGTCTTCTTATATATTGAAGCTGCCCGTTCCCTGTGGCCATCTGCTGGAGCCAGAGCCACTGGGCCTGTGTCATCAGCAGTGCCTGGCTGAGCAGAACTTGGTCAGAATCACTGGGCCACAGGATCAGGGGCTCAAGCCCAGAGTCTGATTTAGAGGGTCTAGATGCTACCTGGTGCCACCTCGTGTTTAACCAGCTCCTCTGGTGCATCTGAAGCAGGCGTCTGTGGACTAGACGTGGAGAAGCTCTGCTCCAGCCTTGTGGTGCCCAACCTTGCCTGCACATTGAAATTCGCCTGGAGCGCTTTAAAAGTTACTGAGGCTTGGCCGGGTGCAGTCGCTCACGCCTGTAATCCCAGCACTTTGGGAGGCTGAGGCAGGAGGATCACCTGAGGTCAGAGTTCAAGACCAGCCTGACCAACATGGAGAAACCCCGTCTCTACTAAAAATACAACAATTAGTCAGGCGTGGTGTCGGGCACCGGTAATTCCCAGCTACTCAGGAGGCTGAGGCAGGCGAATCACTGGAACCCAGGAGGCGGAGTTTGCGGTGAGCTGAGATTGTACCATTGCACTCCAGCCTGGGCAACAAGAGCAAAACTCTGTCTCAAAAAAACAAAACCAAACAAACAAAAGCCCCCCAAAAGTTATTGAGGGTTGGTCAGGCATGGTGGCTCACGCCTGTAATCCCAGCACTTTGGGAGGCTGAGGTGGGTGGATCACCTGAGGTCAGGAGTTTGAGACCAGCCTGGCCAACATGGTGAAACCCTGTCTCTACTAAAAATACAAAAAATTAGCTGGGTGTGGTGGTGGGCACCTGACATCCCAGCTACTCGGGAGGCTGAGGCAGGAGAATGGCTTGAACCCAGAGGTGGAGGCTGCAGTGAGCCGCGATTGTGACATTGCTCCAGCCTGGGCGACAACAGCGAAACTGTCTCAAAGAAAAAAAAAGTTACTGAGGCTTGAGTCTCACTCTAGAGATTGTGGTGTAATTGGTCTGGGCCGTGGCATCCCTGTAGAGATTTTTAAAAGGTCCCAGGTGGTCCTAGCGTATAGCCGGAGCTGAGAACCGCTGCCTGGAATACCTTCTCTCCCTAAGATGAGTTACTTCTAGGATGCTTTTTGGTCTTTGGTATAGGTAGGCCCCAGATGGCTGTTTCCGGCCCCTCCCACTAGTGCCATGACCCTCTTTCCCTCCCAGGTGCAGTCAGTGTGAGCAGAGTCTAGGTTCAAGCTGTCCTTGCTTTATTGTCTTCTACAAGCCTTATTTTTCTTTTCTGTGAAAAATGTTAGGACTTACCCTTCTCAGGTTTTGGTGAGGTTACATATGATAATGGTGTGTTACCTGTCTCAGGAATTGGCCTGTGACAAGGTGCTTAACAAAGTCCTTGCTCTTTTTTTCTTCTCCCCTTTCCTAATAATTTCCAGTCAGTGACCAAGTGCTTTTTTTACTGTAAAGCAGTGAATTTGATTCTAGATAACATGTATGTGTTTCCTAGCCTCAAAGCCATCGCTTAGGCTCTCGTTAAGGAGGCAGGACACTTAGGCCTAAAATCTAATAGTCTGTGGGGTTGAACTAGGGAAGGGCAGAGCTGGGCTGGGCAGACAAGCTGTGTATGGTTTAGGAGTTGACGTAAAGGAGGGTCTGGTCTCGGGGGACCAACCTGAGCCTGCCACTCGGGGAGGATCAGCTTATCTGTTATTACTAACAATGGGACCTTGCCAGTTTCCTGAGGAGGGATTTTGGTTTACATTTGAAAATCTTGTACTGAACCATTTATGCTGTTCACCTGAGCCCTTTCCCTAGCCATCATTCCCTGAGGTTTCCCTGGTCGCTTGAGTTCTGACTCTAATGTGCATTTGTCTTTTGCCAGATCTGTGTCGAGGGCAATATTGCAAGTGGGAAGACGACATGCCTGGAATTCTTCTCCAACGCGACAGATGTTGAGGTACGGCCTCCACGCTAGGTTTGAAGGAAGCCGAAACCTAGGATTTTCCTATTGATGGCTCTCTTTTGTTACTGCAGAAGCTACAATTTCTATACTTTTATAGTCATTTTCTTTCCTTCTTCCCTTTCCTGTTTTTACTTCTGTTAGAAATATATGTACGGCCAGGTGTAGTGGCTCATGCCTGTAATCCCAGCACTTTAGAGGCTGAGTAGGGAGGATCACCTGAGCCCAGTAGTTTGAGAGTGGCCTGGCCAACAAATTATCCCCTTGATGGGATACTTTATAGAGGGTGTGGACTAACCTTGTCCAATAGGACTATAATTTGAGCCACAAGTGCAAGCCACAGGTGTAATTTAACATTTCTAATAGCCTCATTAAAAAAAACAAAAAGGCCTGGGTGCTGTGGCTCAAGCCTGTAATACTAGAGGCGGAGGCAGGTGGATCGCTTGAGCCCAGGAGTTCCAGACCAGCCTGGGCCACATGGCGAGACCCCATCTCTACAAAAATATGCCAGGCATGGTGGGGCGTGCCTGTAGCCCCAGCTACTTGGGAAGCTGAGATGGGAGGATTGCTTAAGCTCAGGCAGAGGTTGCAGTGAGCTGAGATCACGCCATTGCACTGCATCCTGAGCAACAGGAGTGACACCCTGTCTCAAAAAACCAAAAAAACCCACAGAAAATAAAAAGGACATTTTATTTCGTTTCACATAACATATGACAAATGTGATCTTGTCAACATTTAATCAATATAAAAATCACCAATGAGCTATTTTGCATTCTATCTTGTTATACTAAGTCTTTGGAATATGATACTGGTTGAACATCCCTTATCTGAAATGCTTGAGACCAGAAGTGTTTTAGATTTCAGAATTTTTCAGATTTTGGAATATTTGCATAAACATAATGAGATATCTTGGGGATGGGACCCAAGCCAAAACACGAAATTATTTATGTTTCATATATAGATAGCCTGAAGGTAACTTTATACAATATTTTAAATAATTTTGTGAATGAAACAAATTTGTCTTAAGTATTTATGTGTGGAATTTTTCATTTGAAGTGTCATATCGGTTTTCAGAAAGTTTTGGAGTTTGAAGCGTTTAGGATTTTTGATTTTTCAATTAGGGACGCTCAAACTGTTTGTAAAATAAGTGTAACTTAGAGCATATCTTAATTTGGACTGGTCACATTTCAAGGTCTTAATAGCTGCTTGTAGCTCCTGGCCACTGTATTGGACAGTGCAAGTGTTGACTGCCCTAAAGTCTGGTTAGGAAAAGAGTCTACGTGGGTGAGAAGAAAGGTCAGGCTATTGAGCAGGGCTAGAAGTGTGACATCCGAGACAGCAATGTCTGAGCAGTGGGTATTATTACTATGCATAGGCAATTAATTTAATTTCTAGTTCATTTAAAGCGTAGTCACTAAAACTAACTTCAGAGATGTTTAAGAATCATCTCTACACTAAGACATTGACCTGTCTTTCTTGTTCTAGATTTTAGTGGTTTAATCTTCTCTATTGATGGCTCTCTTTTGTTACTACAGAAGCTACAATTTCTATACTTTTATAGTCATTTTCTGTCCTTCTTCCCTTCCTTTCCTGTTTTTACTTGTTAGAAATATATGTATGGCCAGGTGTGGTGGCTCATGCCTGTAATCCCAGCACTTTAGAGGCTGAGTGGGGAGGATCACCTGAGCCCAGTAGTTTGAGAGTGGCGTGGCCAACATGACGAAACCACATGTCTACAAAAAATACAAAACGTAGCTGGATGTGGTGGCATGTGCCTGTAGTCCCAGCTGCTCAGGAGGCTGAGGTGGGAGGATTATTTGAGCCCAGGAAGTTGAGGCTGTGGTGAGTCATGATTGTGCCATTGAACTCCAGCCTGGGTGACAGAGTGAGGCCCTGTCCTAAAAAAAAAAATAAATATATATATATAGTTTGATAAAAATAATAAACATTATATAGCCATTGTCCTGCTGTGTTCATGTGCTGCTGTGCTGGAAAGAGTTAACATAGCAGACCTAAGACTTCTGCCCTTTAGAAACACCTGCTTGCAAGGGTGGTCTTTGACTGGCATCTGGGAACTTGGATCTTGGGAGTGCCCCCACCATTCCTAACTGATAACAGGCTCTCTGCCTAAACTGTTTCTGCAAACAGTATGGTTTATGCTGACATCTGCTTTCTTCCTGGGAGTGTGGAATTTTGCTACATGTCAGGAAGTGGCTGCCTGCATGGCTGAGCACTGATGAAAACCTTGAACTCCCAGGTTCAGGCCAGCTTGCCTGCTGGACAACATTTCACATGTGTTGTCACATCTTGTTGCCTGGGGAATTCAGTGTGTACTGTGCAGTTCCTCTGGGAGAGGACCCTTGGAAGCTTGTGCCTGATTTCCTCCAGACTTTGTGCCCTGCCCTTTTACCCTTTTTTCTTTTGCTTTCTTTTTTTTTTCCCCCCGCCTGAGATGGAGCCTCACTCCGTCACCCAGGCTGCAGTGCAGTGGCATGATCTCAGCTCACTGCAACCTCCACCTCCCAGGTTCAAGCAATTCTCCTGCCTCAGCCTCCCAAGTAGCTGGGATTACAGGTGCCCACCACCATGCCTGGCTATTTTTTTTTTTTTTTTTTTTGTATTTTTAGTAGAGATGGGGTTTCACCATGTTGGCCAGGCTGGTTTCGAACTCGTGACCTCAAGTGATCTGCCCGCCTCAGCCTCCCAAAGTGCTGGGATTACAGGCGTGAGCCACCGCACCTGGTCCCCTTTGCGGATCTTGTTTTGTGTCCTTTCGGTGTAATCCATCTTAGCTGTGAGTATGACTGTGTGCCGTGTCCTGTGAGTTCTCATGGACCATCAAACCTGGGGAGGAGGGAGGTCTTGGGGACTCTTGACACCTGTCCTGAGTGATATGACTCTTAATGGCACTTTAGAAGTGCTTATAGTCTCACTGAAGGCCTTGGAGCTGATTAACAACAATGATAGTTAACATCCAATGAGTATACTGCTATTTGCCCAGCACTGTTAAGGGTTCATCATAAATACTAAATGATCTCATCCTCCCAAGAAGAGTCCCTCTGAAGTAGGTACCATTTTTACCGCAGTTTTAGATGAGGAAACCATGGCTCAGTGAGGTTTAGTGGCTTGTCCAGGGTCACTTGGCCAGTGCGTGACACAGCCAGATCCCAGCCCAGGCTGTCTGGCTGCAGGGGCCACACCCTTGTTTGGTTCTTCTGTGCTATGAAGAGCTTTCTTGGCTTTAGGAAAACCACTCTCCCTTCAGATCTGAGCTCCATGTCCCCTGACCTTCCCAGTGAGGTTATGCTTCCTGATGGAGCATTCCCTGGCCGCTCTGTACCTCTCTTTTATACCACTTCTTGGGGTTTGAAAACATGTTGGCTTCTGTGATTACCTGAGTAGTGTCTGCTTCCCCTGGTAGGCTTAAGGTTCTGTGAAGGCAAAGGCTGGGCTAGTTTTGCTATTGTTGTATCCTCAGTGCCTAGCATGGGTATCTGGCAGACAGTGGGCACTCAATAAATGTTTGTTGGGTGACAATGCTGTGGATGAAGCACCCCTGAACTGGGTCGGGGAGCAAGGCTCCTTGTGACCCAGACTCTGGTGGGCCTGTGTGGTGTTGTGTATGCTACTTAGGGGCTGGGAAGAAGATCTAGAAGAAGGAGAGGGGGTTTGAGAGGGGCAGTGGGAGGGCATATTTGAACTGGATTTTGAAGGGTGTATAGGGGTTTTCCATGTGATGAAAGTTGATGTGAAGTGGGATGGGGTGGGAATGCTGGGCAGAAGAAACAACATAAGCAAAGACACAGAGGTGTGAAGGTGAGGGGTGATCCCTTCCCTCCCTTCCTCTCCCCTCCCCTCCCCTCCCCTCCCCTCCCCTTGACTCTCCTTCTTTCCTTTTTGAGATGGAGTCTTGCTCTGTCACCCAGGCTGGAGTGGAGTAGTGTGATCTTGGCTCACTGCAACCTTTGCCTCCTGGGTTCAAGTGATTCTCCTGCCTCAGTCTCCCAAGTATCTGGGATTACAGGCATGCGCCACTACATCTTGCTAATTTTTGTATTTTTAGTAGAGATGGGGTTTCACCATGTTGGCCAGGCTGGCCTTGAACTCCTGACCTCAAGTGGTCTGCCTGCCTCGGCCTCCCAAAGTGCTGGGAGTGAGCCACTGCGCCCAGCCAGGGTGGTTACTTTTCAGGAGTTCCATGCATTGCCTGCCTTTGGTCTTTTGTCACCTATGGCCCCTTCTCACATGTACTCTGAAAGTTCCCAGGTGGATCCTGGCACTCTGAAGATCTTGGCCTCAAGAACACCATTTAAATCTTTTCTAGCGCACACCTGCATACCCAGAAAGGCTCTAGCAGAGTCTGGGGTTGTCCCAGATTTGTGTGTCTAGACCACAGATGGAGGCTCTAGAAATGCCCAGCAGAGATTCTGATATGTGTCTGAAAACGTACAGGATGTTGGAGAAATTGGCAGTCATCCTAAAAGGTACAAACAGGACCAGAGGGAAATAATGCCTCCAATCAGTGAGACAGGGAGCGTACTAAAGAAACAGGGACTCTCAGCAGCCAGCGCACCCAGTGCAGTGATCAGAGGCAGGAAATGGAGGCAGGTGGCCTAGCCCTGTCCAGTGTCCCTCCTGGCTTCACCCATCCACCTGCCAGCTTGATGTGGTAGGCAGGCAGGGCTGGGATAGAATACATTGAAGAGGGATGGACAGAGCCAGCTTTGACCTTGGGGAGGCTACCAGGGCAATTAGAGAGGTAGGACATACCTATGCTTGGCACATTGGGTACAGGGATGGATAGAGTTGTTCTCAGGATGTTTCTGGAAGTAATGTGAGGAAGCCGTGTCTAGATAGAGTTGTGACCTCACAGGGGTTGTCAGCTATTTTGGCCTACCTTGGGCACCCAAATTTGGATAGTCTTTTTCTCTCTTTTTCCCTTCTCTCCTTGCTTTCCCCTCAACACTTACATACTTTTATAGGATTCAGCACTGAGAAGCAGCAGTTCTGATGTTTTCTTTCCTTCCAGGTGTTAACAGAGCCTGTGTCCAAGTGGAGAAATGTCCGTGGCCACAATCCTCTGGTGAGTGGGTTGTTGGTTGCATGAACCTCCGGCTTCCCCTTAAGCACCCGAGAATGGTGATGCCTCTGCCTGAGCCTGAGACTGCCCAGGCATCCTCTGTGCTCTTAGCTGAGTTGGAGAAGACCAGGGAGGGACAAGCAGAAAATGGTGGCATGTTGGTGTTCTGAGGTCAAGGATCTCTGAGGCCTGCGTGGCTAGGCACAGAGCCCAGGGACTTCCTATCCCATACTATTCCCAGTGGCCAACCTTAGCCACTAGGGGTGTTCATTTCTTGTTGCTCATTCCAATTCTCCCCTCCCCTAGAAGAAACCTATCAGAACCCAGGACTTCTCTGACCTAACCCCCCAGGACCTATCTCTAAGTAACCAGGATCCTTGGTGGACCCCTGACTTGGGTTTGCAACTTGGCCCTGTCTAGTAATAGGGGCCGCCTCTGGCTTACCTGGAAGCCGCCGGCCTGCTTTCCCAAGGGTGAACCTAGCAACAGGGGTTGTAGTGTGCTGTGGCCCTTCCTTCACCTTCCCCATTTTGAGGTTCTGCTCTGGCTGCTTGAGAGAGATGGGTAGAATCTGGGTCCTGCAAGAGTTAGAAGGGGGTGTTGGTTCTGAGCTCCCGTCCCATGAGGTAGGGATGATTAGTCTCATTTTTCAGTTTAGGAAATTGCACTTAAATAAGTTGCCTGAGGTCACACAGCTAGTAAATGGACTTGGAAGCCTGTGCTGCCCCCTGATTCTTTTTTTTTTTTTTTTTTTTTTTGAGATGGAGTCTCAGTCTGTCTCTAGACTGGAGTGCAGTGGCGTGATCTCGGCTCACTGCAAGCTCCACCTCCCGGGTTCAAGCGATTCTTCTTCCTCACTCTCCTGACTAGCTGGGACTACAGGCGCCCGCTACCATGCCCAGCTTATTTTTGTGTTTTTAGTGGAGACAGGGTTTCAGCATGTTGGCCAGGATGGTCTCAATCTCCTGACCCACATGATCCACCCACCTCAGACTCCCAAAGTGCTGGGATTACGGACGTGAGCCACCGTGCCCGGCCATGCCCCCTGATTTTTAGCAACACAATTGGCATCTCCTGTGTGGTTCATTAGACTCCGAGTTCTACTAGGAGCAGGGACTGTGTCTACTTTGTTCACTGTTATTTGCTAAAACCTAGGTGCACTGCCTAGCACTTAGTAGGGGCTTGTGCATTCATCCATTCATTCAACCAATATTCAGTGCTTGTCAGCCACGTGGCAGACACTGTTCTGGATGATATGGCAGTGAGAAATTCAAAGCTCTTGCTCTCCTGCCCCTAGTATTCCAGTGTGGGGAGGCAGAAGACAAACATAATCTGGTGGGTGGTGATAGGAGCTAGGAAGAAAACTAAAGCAGGTGAAATGATGTTTCTTAAATAAGGCAAAACCTCTCAGTCTTTCAATGAAGAATCCTAAAGAGACATGAGAAGAATTTCTTCTCTGTGTATTCGCGAGAAGGTGGAATGCCAGTCATCTTCTTTGACTATCACAAAGAAACCTCTGTAACATTCATATTCTCTAGAAGCCAAGGAGGAACCCAGGCTCGGTTATTAAGACAACTAGAGTTGCAGGTGTTAGGAATCATAAGTGACATTTCACAGGACAGAATCACAGCCTCAGAAGTCTGAGTGTCCTTGTTACAGATAGCCTTTTCAATGAGCGTTTCCTAATAAAAAATACAATAGAAGTAGCTATTTTTATATAAGTTTCCACTCTAGACCAAAAGAAAGATCGATACTTTGAAAAATCTTAATTCATCACTTTATCTGAATTGGTTTTCTGATGCAGAAAGGTGCCTGTTTCTGCGGCCATCAGGCAAGAGGGAGTGTTTCTCCTAGCCTTTATGAGATTTTCTTTCAACTGCTGTCAGAGGAGTCTGCAGTTCTCAGTGAAGAGCACTGGAGTTTCATTAGTTTGCACCAAGAGAAAAATGAAAAGCAAAAATGAGGAAAAGGCTGGGTATGGTGGCTCATGCCTGTAATCCCAGCACTTTGGAAGGCCAAGATCAGAGGATTGCTTGAAGGCAGGAGTTTGAGACCACCCTGGTCAATATATAGTGAGACCCCATCTCTAAAAGAAATAAAAAATAAATAAAATTAATTTAAAAATGAGGAAAAGAGCAGAACAGGTTTCTTAGCAAGTACGCTGGAGCATGAAGTGTTTTGCACCTAGAGGGGATGGAGAGTGATTGAGTAGGTGGGTGGGCTTCTGTTTTACAAGAGATAAGTAGGGAACGTGTCTATGATAAGGTGCCTAAACATGAGGGTTTAGCACTGCAGATACCTGGATGAAGAGTGTTTAGGCAGAAGGCGTTGCAGATGCAAAGGCCCTGAGGTGGGACCATGCTTGGCGTGTTTGAGGAACGCTAAGTAAGCTCATGTGGTTGGAAGCCAACCAGGCCAGAGGGAGAGTTGTAGGAAATGAGAGAAGGCCCTGTGGGCCATGGTAAGTGTTTGGATTTCATTCTGCTTGCAATGGGAAGCCACTGGAAGGTTCTGAGCAAGGGAGTGGCAAGAACTGATTCAGGTTTCACAGACTCACTCTGGTGGCTGGATAGAGAACAGACTACAGAGGGCTCAAAGACCATTCACTGAATGACTTGTGTGCATGTTCCTTGGTGATTTTATTTTATTTTCTGAATTTCCAAAGAAAAGGAATTTATTTTTTACAGTTAGAGCAGCTGAGAAGTCCAAGGTTGAGGGGGTGCATCTGGTGAGGGCTTTCTTGCTAGTGGGGACTCTTCAAAGAGTTGTGAGGTGGTGCAGGGTGTCACATGGTGAGGGGGCTGAGCATGCTAGGTCAGGTCTCTCTCCCTTTTCTCATAAAGCCACCAGTGTAAGATAACCCATTAACCTATTAATCCATGAATAGATTAATCCATTCAAAAGGGCTGTGCACTCCTGACCCAATCATTTCTTAAAGGCACCACCTGCTACATACTGCCACATTGGGGATTAAGTTTCCAACACATGAAATTTGGGGGATTCATTCAAACCAAAGCATTACTTTTTAAGGAT
Organism: Chlorocebus sabaeus; assembly: GCF_047675955.1. Taxonomy (NCBI): domain Eukaryota; kingdom Metazoa; phylum Chordata; class Mammalia; order Primates; family Cercopithecidae; genus Chlorocebus; species Chlorocebus sabaeus. Next base: position 63,448,204 of record NC_132908.1, on the reverse strand, counting down.
TATCTTAAAGAGCTTAACGTTTTTTAAAATTTAAAACTTATTTATTTATTTATTTGGAGGGTCTTGCTATATCACCCAGGCTTGAGTACAGTGGCACAGTGATAGCTCACTGTAACCTTGAACTCCTGGGCTCAAGTGATCCTCCTGCCTTGGGCTCCCAAAGTGCTGGGATTATAGGCATGAGCCATTGCACCTGGCTCTCTTTTCTTTATGCTAGAAACATTCAAATTATTCTCTTATACCTTTTTTTTTGAGATGAAGTCTCGCTCTGTCACCCAGGCTGGAGTACAGTGACATGATCCTGGCTTACTCCAACCTCTGCCTACCAGGTTCAAGCGATTCTTCTGCCTTAGCCTCCCAAGTAACTGGGATTACAGGCATGCACCACCACGCCCGGCTAATTTTTTTGTATTTTTTGTAGAGATGGGATTTCACCATGTTGGCCAGGCTCGTCTCAAACTCCTGAGCTCAAGTGATCTGCCTGCCTCAGCCTCCCAAAGTACTGGGATTACAGGCGTGAGTCACCGTGCCTGGCCTCTTCTAGCTATTTTGAGATTCACAACAGGTTATTGTAAACTATCATCACCCTATTGATCTATCTAACACTTCTTCTATCATGCCATATATTTGTACCCTTTAATTACTTCTCTTCATCCCCCTCTCTCCCCTACCCCTTCTGGCCTCTGGTAACCAGTAATCCACTCTGGAACTCCTGACCTCAGGTGGTCCTCCCACTTTAGCCTCTGAGTAGCTGGAATTACAGGCTCAAGCCACCGAACCCAGCAACTGTCTAGCTCCATGAGATCCATTTGTTTTTTTAGCTCCCACATATAAATGAGAACATATGATATTTATCTTTCTGTGCTTGGCTTTTTTCACTTAACCTAATAACCTCCAGTTCCAACCTTGTTACTGCAAATGGCAAGATTTCATCCTCCTTCATGGCTGAATAATATTTCATTATGTCTATATATCATGTTTTCTTTAACCATTCATCATTGATAGGCACTTAGGTTGATTCCATACTTGGGCTACTGTGAATACTGCTGTAACAAACATGGGAGTGCAGATATCTTTTTAATATACCGATTCCCTTTCATTGGAATATATACCCGATAGTGGGATTGCTGGATCATGTGGTAGCTCTATTTTTAGTTTTTTGAGAAATCTTCATACTGTTGTCCATAGTGACTGTACTAATTTACATTCCCACCAAATATGTATGAGGGTTTTCCTTTCTCCACACGTATCGCCTGTCTTTTTGATAAAAATCTTTTTTTTTTTTTTTTAAACAGAGTCTTGCTCTGTCACCCAGACTGAAGTGCAGTGGCATGAGCTCAGCTCACTGCAACCTCCACCTCCTGGGTTCAAGCGATTCTCCTACCTCAGCCTCCCAAGTAGTTAGGATTACAGGTGTGTACCACCACACCCAGCTGAATTTTTTTTTGTATTTTTAGTAGAGACGGGGTTTTACCATGCTGGCCAGGCTGGTCTTGAACTCCTGACCTCAGGTGATGCACCCACCTCAGCCTCCCAGAGTGCTGGGATTACAGGCCTGAGTCACCGCCCCTGTCCTGATAAAAGCCATTGTAACTGGGGTGAGATGATATCTCGTTGTACTTTTGATTTGCTTTACTCTGATTATTAGTGATGAGCATTTTAAAATATACCTGTTGGCTGTTTTTATGTCTTCTACTGAGAACTCAGGTTTTTTGCTAATTTAAAAATCAGAATTTTTTTTTTCCTACTATTGAGTTGTTTGAGCTCCCGATAATCTGGTTATTAATCCTTTGTCAGATGGGTAGCTTTCAAACACTTTCTCCATTCTTCGAGTTATCTCTTCACTTCGTTGATGGTGTCCTGTGAAGCTTTGTAGCTTGATTTAATCCCATTTGTCTGGTTTTGCTTTAGTTGCCTGTGCTTTTGGGTCTTACACAGAAAAATCTTCGCCCAGACCAATGTCCTGGAGCATTTCCCCAGTGGTTTCTCTTAGTAGTTTCTTAGTTTCAGGTCTCAGATTTCTAAGTCTTTAGCCTGTTTTTCATTTGATTTCTGTATATGGTGAGAGATAGGGGTTTAGTTTCTGTTGTTCTGCATATAGTTATTCAGTTACCCCAGCACCATTTATTGAAGAGATTGTCCTTTCCCCACTGAATGTTCTTCGTGCCTTTGTCAAAGATGAGTTGGCTGTAAATGCATGGATTTATATCTGAATTATCTATTCTGTCCACTGGTCTTTGTGTCTGTTTTTATGTGAGTACCATGCTGACATGGGTACTTATAGCATTAAAAAATTTTTTTTTGAGACAGGGTCTTGCTGTGTCACCCAGGCTAGAGCACAGTTGGCATAATCATAGCTCAATGTAACCTTGAACTCCTGGGCTCAAGCAATCCTCTTGCCTCAGCCTCCGAGTAGCTGGGACTACAGGTGTGCACCACCATGTCTGGCTAAATTTCCTTATTTTAATTTTTTAGAGACGAGGTCTCACTTTGTTGCTTAGGCTGGGCTTGAATTTCTGACCTGAAGCAACCCTCCCTCCTTGGCCACCCAAAGTAACAGGATTACAGGCAAGAGCCAGTGCACCTAGCTGTTACTACAGCTTTGTAGTAAATTTTGAAGTCAGGCGGGTGATGCCTCCAACTTTGTTTTTTTTTGTTTTTTGTTTGCTTAGGATTGCTTTGGCTATTTGGGGTCTTTTGTGGTTTCATATCAATTTTAGGATTTTTTTTTTCCTTTTTTTGCAAAGACTGTGATAGGTATTTTGATAGAGATTACATTGAATCTGTAAATTGCTTTGGGTAGTATTGTCAGAGTATTGTCATTTTAACAATATTAATTCTTCTAATCCATGAGTGTAGAATATCTCCTTTTGTGTGTGTTCTCTTCAGTTTCTTTCATCAGTATTTTATAGTTTTCCTTGTATAGATCTTTCACTTCTTTGGTTAAATAGATTCCTAGGTATTTTACATTTATTTTATTTATTTATTTATTTATTTATTTATTTATTTATTTTTGAGACAGGGTCTCACTCTGTCGCTCAGGCTGGAGTACAGTGGTGCGATCTCGGCTCACTGCAGCCTCTGCCTCCTGGGTTCAAGCAATTCTCATGTCTCAGCCTCCAGAGTAGCTGGGATCACAGGTGTGCGCCACCACACCTGGCTAATTTTTTTGTATTTTTAATAGAGACAGGATTTTGTCATGTTGGCCAGGCTGGTCTTGAACTCCTGGCCTCAAGTGATCTGCCCGCCTCAGCCTCCCAGAGTGCTGGGATTATAGGCATGAGCCACTGTGCCTGGCTGTTATTTTATATTCTTTGTAGCTATCGCAAATGGGATTCCTTTCTTGATTTCTTTCTCAGATTGTTCACTGTTGGTGTATATATGTGCTACTGATTTTGGTATGTTGATTTGATTCCTGCAGTATTACTGAGTTCGTTCATCAGTTCTAACAGTTGTTTGGTGGAGTCTGTAAGGTTTTGTTTTTTTGTTTTTTTTTGGTAATTTCAACTTTTATTTTCGTTTTGGGGGGCTACATGTGCAAGTTTGTTACCTGGGTATATTTCACGATGCTGAGGTTTAGGGTATGATGGATCCCATCAAGTAGGTACTGAACATAGTACCCAATAGGTACTTTTCAACCTTTGCCCCCTCCCTTCCTCCCCACTCTAGGAGTCCCCAATGTCTATTGTTGCCATCTTTATGTCCATGAGTACCCATTGTACCCTCTTATAAGTACCCACTTAAAGTGAGAACATGCAGTATTTGGTTCTCTGTTCCTGCATTAATAAGCTTAGGATAATGGCCTGAGTCTTTAAGCTTTTCTAAGTGTAAGATCATGTTGTCTGTGAACAAGGTTAAGTTGACTTCTTCCTTTCCAATTTGGATGCCTTTCCTTTCTTTGGCCTAATTGCTCTGGTCCCTTGGAGACTTTCCATAGGCTCCTATTATAGCTGTTACCGTACCGTCCTCTAATTGTTTCAGTGTCTGCCTTTGTCCACCCTGCTGTCAGAGCCCTGTGATCATGCTGGGTTCATCTTCAGCCCCAACCCTGCGTGTGTAGATTTCTTGAGCTGTCCTTCAGTGCCTTGTGAGACCAGGGTCCTCCTGCAGATGCCACTCTGATGGAAAGTGCTGTGTTTTCCCTTCTGCAGGGCCTGATGTACCAAGATGCCTCTCGCTGGGGCCTTACGCTACAGACTTATGTGCAGCTCACCATGCTGGACAGGCATACTTGTCCTCAGGTACGTTTCAAATGCTCAGTTTCAGCCTTCTTAAATGTTTTCTTCAGACTTGGGGTATGTGATTGCCAGGAAGGGAAACTTCACAAGGAAGCCAGGCTAGGCCTTCAGTGCTGTGCAGGCCTCTGTGTGTGGGGCCAAGGTCACTGGCTCCTGCAGTTCTCTTCTGACCAGCCTCTAGTGCCCCTACCCACAAACCTCAGCCAGCCAGGTGGTGCCCCTGTCAGGTCAGGACCACTGCTGGACTCAATGCCGTTTAACTCAGTTCTTCTCAAAGTGTGGTCCCTGGACCAGCAGCAGAAGCATCACCTGGAAACTTGTTAGAAATGCACATTTTCAGCTGGGTGTGGTGGATCACACCTGTAATCCTAGCACTTTGGGAGGCCGAGGCATGCAGATCACCTGAGGTCAGGAGTTCAAGACCAGCCTGGCCAACATGGTGAAACCCCATCTCTACTAAAAAAATACAAGAATTAGTCTGGCATGGTGGTGCGCACCTATAATCCCAGCCACTTGGGAGGCTAAGTCAGGAGAATGGCTTGAACCTGGGAGGCGGAGGTTGCAGTGAGCTGAGATTGCATTACTGCACTCCAGCTAGGGTGACAGAGTGAGTCTCCATCTCAAAAAAAAAAAAAAAAGAAATGCAAATTTTCTGGTCACATCCCAGACCTGCTGAATTATAAATTCTAGGGATGAGGCCCAGCAATCTGTGTTTTATCAAGCCCTCCAGGTGACTTGAATGCATGCTTTGTTTGTTTTCATATTTGAGAGCTACTAATTTAACCTTCATGGGGTCTGGCTCTTAGTTCAAATTCTTGAGACAAAGAATCTGATTGGTTCAGCTTTGGTCAGGTGTCCAGCCCTGGTTCAATCAGGTGTTGGGTACAGGACCCCAAGGCACAAACATGGCTGCTTAGGCCTATTCCATCAATGAGGGTGCATCTAGAGATAGTCTCTTAGAAGAAAGGGGGCTGAGGAGGTCCTGATCGGCACCTGTGTTTCAAGGCTGTAAGCACAACCTATGATGCTAGCTTTAAGGCTCTGCATGAAGGAGACAGACTATCCCTACAGCATTTAACACTGGCATAGCTGCTGGACTGGACAGTTCAGTCCCAGTCTGGGTACCTGCAACAATAGCTACCATTCTTCTGTAAATCTGTCTTTTAAAATTGAAAGATGTGAGCGGGACCTTTTTGGTGAGTAAAAATTTCCATCTCCCCAAATATCTGTCTAAATGACACAAATCCACAAGTCAAAAGATCTGAGGTTAGCGCGTTTTGCCTTTGCTAATCTGCTTTTCCTGAGCAGGCACTCAATTGCAAACCTAAGTTGTATCTAATGATATTTGGATAGGAAGGGATACAACTTAGGTTTGCAATTTCCTCTATTTAAGGAAATCTACCTTGGGAGGCAGAGAGAGATGGACAGACCAGGAAGGATGAGCAGAAGGAGACAGAAGGATGAATGGGGAGCTAGGAAGTAAGGAAAGAGAGGATGGAAGAATGGAAAGGAAGATGGATGGGCAGAGGGACAGCAGGGAGAGGGAAGAAATGCCTGGGTTTTCAAATGCTTTGAATCTGCCTCGGATTTGTTGGCCCAGGTTCCATGGGTGCTGTGGGCCATGGCCAAGTGAGAGTGATGTTTGTCTGCCGGGCATCAAGGGTCAGGCACCTTTTGCTTCCCAGAGGAACGCTGGACAAAGGGCAAGATCGTCTGCAGAGGGTGTGAGCATTCTGGCAGAGAGGGGTGCTGTCAGGCTGTCTTCCTCCCTCTTGGGCATCGTCCTTCCCAGTTTCCATGGGCAGAGCCCCCAGAACGTCACCGCCAACCTGACCCTCGTGGGGCTGTACTTCATGCATGCGGTCCCTCCACTTAAGCAAAGTGACCCCATTTAGGTCCGTGATAGTCACCACATATTGCCTCAAGTGGACAGCTTTGGACGGTTTCTCCAGGGCATGGCCATGTTCCAATTGAGCCTCACCTCCCATCAAAGAGGTGTCTGCTGATGAGCCGTCAGCCTCAGCATTGCTGGGCCATGTATGCAGCTTTGGGGTGTGGGGCAGGTCAGGGTGGAAGGGGCACATAGCCTGAGCCTGGTGGCAGATGTGGCTTCTCCTCCCAGCAGAGGAGTGAGGAGGTCCTCCTGCCTCACTCTCTCCTCCGCCTTGATTCTCATATTCAGCAAAGTCCCCAGGCAGGGGAAGTAACAGACATTTCTCAAGGCCTCCTGGCTGTCTCCTCTTCCCCTGAGTTTGTGATTCTCTTTTTGTTTTCCTTTAGGTGTCATCTGTACGGTTGATGGAGAGGTCGATTCACAGCGCAAGATACATTTTTGTAGAAAACCTGTATAGAAGGTACTGTAGTTTGCATAATTGATAATTTATTAAACCACTAATTTTTCATAATGAAATAGAAACTTGTTTATTTGATTGACAGATACGGAGTACCTGCTGTTGTATCAGTTAACCATTGCCATAGCAACGTGGTATAACAGCCAGCCACTAATCCTCATGGCAGACAGCTATCTGCATTCGTTGCCCAGTCAGCCAGGTTGGTCACCAGGCAGCTCTGCTGACCTTGGCTGGGCTCAGTGAGATGTCTGGGAATCAGCTGATGTAGGAGGGCCTAAGCAAGGGAGACTGGAGGTGGCTTATCTCTCTTCCTCTTGCCTGTCACCCTCCTTCTGGGACCAGCAAACCAGCCCAGGTGTCCACTTCTCATGATGACAGAGGGTAGAAGCAACAGCAGAGATGCAAGGACATGCCTTCAGGCCTCTGCTCCAAGTTTGCTAACATTCCATTGGCCAAAGCAGGTCACATGGTCACATGAGCCCAGGGTGGAAAGGTGGGAGGGTCCAGTGAGTTACACAGCATGGTGCAAGGCTATAGGGAAGGGTGGAGAGTTGGGCAAGTCAGACGCATGGTGTGCATCGCATTTGTTGTATTTTTCGCTAAATGCTTCCCTCATGAGAGCAGACTCTGTGATATATACCTAGTTAGGGGGCTTCTGGTGGCCCGTCAGCGCCAAGGGCTCAGGCATGGGGCCCTCCATCCCTGTGCTCAGAGACTGCTGATTTCTCAGGGTCTTGGGGAAATGGGTTGCAGACCCCACCTGTCCCCGCTGTGAGCTTGGGATACTGCTGTCCCTCCCTCTCAGAGCTGTTTGGATGTCAGCGCTGAAGGCCCTTCCTCCCACTCTCATCTGCAGCTGCCTTCCTAAATGTCGCCCTGTCTCCTAGCCCTCCCCGACCACCCTGTCTAGATAGGGCAAGCTCCTTGTTAGTCTTTGTTTCATTTTTGGTTTTGGTTTTTGTTTTTTGAGGCAGGGTCTGGCTCTATCACCCAAGCTGGAGTACGGTGGCACGATCTCAGCTCACTGCAATCTCCTTCCCCCAGGCTCAAGCCATCCTCCCACCTCAGCCTCCCAAGTAGCTGGGACTACAGGCACACACTACCACGCCTGGCTATTTTTTTTTGTATTTTTAGTAGAGACAGGATTTCATCATGTTGCCCAGGTTGGTCTCGCACTCCTGGGCTCAAGTGATCCTTCTGCCTCAGCCTCCCAAAGTGCTGGGTTTACAGGTGTGAGCCACTGTGCCTGGCCCCCTTGTTATTCTTAATGACACCTTCTGTTAGTTTTCTTTGTAGTATTTAAGGCAATCATATGAAATGATTTAACCAATTATGACCTACAAAAATGGCAGTTTTGTGTGGTTCAACTTAGTATGTGTCTAATTGTTTATTGCCTGCCCCGCCCCTCCACACGGGACCATAAGCTCCTAAGGGCAGGCACCAAGTTTGGTGTCCTTGCCTAGTGTGGACCCAGCACAGAGCGAGCTCCTGGTTGATACTTGTTAGCTATTGTTGGATGAGGGGACCTGCGACTGTGCTTTGGTCTCCAGCCCGACTTGTTCCCCAGGCTCTGGCCCCCTGCTGTTTTGTACCTTTCATTTGAGGGGCCGCTAAAAAGGCTTCTCCTAAGAGCCCTGAGCTGCCATGGATCATACCTTTGAGCCTGTATCACCCCTCCAAAATGAGAGCCTCTGCTCAGAACATCAGAGCAATGCTGTGGGCTCAGGGGCTGGCAGCCAAGGTGAGTCCTGGCTGTGGCTTTGCCCCCTGACCTCAGACTTTTCTTGTGGGCTGCAGCTTGCCCTCTCAGCAGGTGGCATTCCTAACCTTAGAGCCCCATTTTCACCTGACAGCCTGGGTTTCCAGGTGTCCACTGCTAGGTTTATCCAGCCCTCTGCCCTCAGCTTCTGCTCTTTAGCACCTCAGCCAGAGGGAGGACAGGCAGGACAGAGGAGAGCAAGAGCAGAAGGGAGCCCCTGTTATGTTTGTGTACTGCTCTGCTTAGAAGTGTACTGCTCTGATTAGAACTGTAGCCCAAGGTGGAGGTTGCAATGAGCCGAGATCACACCACTGCACGCCAGCCTGGGCAACAGAGTAGTGAGACTCTGTCTCAAAAAAAGAACTGTAGCCCGAGGAACAGATCTTGGCGGTGGGGTAGGATTACCTGTGAACCTCACAGAGTGGGGCTGTGTCTGTCTGTGAATCACATTCAGCTTGGCCTGTTTTGTGTGGGGCCAGTGACTCTTATTGCTTTTTTTTTTTTTTTTTTTTTTTGAGATGGGCTTGTGGTCTGTCACCCAGACTGGAGTGCAGTGCCATGATCATGGCTCGCTGTGGCCTTGATGTCCTGGGCTCAAGAGATCCTCCCACTTCAACCTCCTGAATAGCTGGGACTACAGCACATGTCACCATTTCTGGTTAATTTATTTCTTATTTTTTGTAGAGACAGAGTCTCCCTGTGTTGCCCAGGCTGATCTCAAAACTCCAGGGCTCAAGTGATCCTCCTGCCTCAGCTTCCCAAAGTAATGGGATTACAGGCATGAGCCTGATTACAGCTGTGCTTGGCCTGATGGCTCTTTTTGAAGCTAGTAATCTGGAATGGAATGGCCAGAGGTTAAGGGGAGAGGATAGAGTGTGGCATTTGGTGGGCCTGGGTTCTATCCTGGCTCTGAAGTTTGCTCTGTTTATGAGGAAGACCAAGTTTCTAAATTTCTCTGAGCCCATCTCTCATCTCTGATTCCTCTCATCCATCTTTGAAGAGCCTTTTGACCTGCCGCCTCCTTCATGTCTTAGGACCCTTTTGCGGGTCCTTGCCCACCTTGGTCTTTATTAAATTTGTGAGTTCCCCAGTCCCACCCCCAAACCTATAGGCCACCCAGCGCCAGGTAGATTTCCTCAGGAGCCATTTGTCTTTGTCTGGCCTGGGTCACAGTTCCTGCTGATGGCCACAGGCTTTGGTAACTCCCACCCATGGTCCTGTGTCATCACATTTCTGATGTGTCAGTTCTGTATCTGCCAATCTCTATGGTTATGGCATTGGTCCGGATGACATGGGCCTCACCTGGAGCTGTTTTGTGGGTGGTTTAGGAAGAGAATGTAGCTTTTAATTTTTTTAGCTCTTTTCCTGCCCTGATGACTTTATATTTATGTCTCTCCCCGGCCCTCCCAGAAGGCATGGCTTCTGTGGTTAGGATTTCTGTGGGACAATGAACCACAGAAGAAACTTACAGTGTCCTTCTTTCTGTTCTTGGGATCTAATTGTTTTAAGTTCATATGGCTTTCCGGGGGCTCAGATTCCCCTGAAGACCTTGTTGGGGCCTTGAGACCCATCACTGAGATCTCTTGAAGCCAAAAGCTGTCAGTGGGCATGTGGCCTCGGGCACTCCAGAGGCTGCTGGGAGCACTGTGGCTGCCCGGAGGGCCAGGCTATCCACCATGGTCTCTAGGGAGATGAGAAAAGGCAGTGTTCCTCAGACCCTTTCATGGAAATCCTCTGAAGGCAGAGGAAAGCTTCCCATAGCACTGCTTACTCATCCTCCCAGCCCCTGTGGTCAAAGCAGCCACCTGCCAACAACCTGGAAGTTTCTTGGAGTCTCCTGTTTTAACCTAGAATTCGTTAGGATTTTGCATTTTCCTCCATAGTATGTTCTTGTTTTGTATCTAAAAATAATAATTTACATACTTATCATTGAGGACAATGGATGCTGTATTAAACACCATGCTTTGCATGTGCCTTGGAGTTCCCACACCTTCAGCCACATACCCCAGAGTCCCTAAGTCCAGGAGACAGAGAACAGAGGGGTAGGGACATTCAAAACACCTTCCCAGGGCGTGATTCACTTGTGAACTGCACCTGCTTATGTGTTCCCTGGAAACTGGGGCGTCTGCTCTCATGGTTAAGGAACAGGGCAGGGACCCATGGACAGGAGCTGCATTTGTTGTCTGGTTGTTGACCCTATTGGGCAGATACGGAACTGAGAAAGGATTACAAAGCCAGTGCTCCTTCCTGATCGGGCAGGAACTAACCACAGGAGGGGAACGTGTTCTGAACCCTGCTGTGTGGGGGCAAGCAGCAAATGAGGAAGTGGCAGGAGGCATCTAGATTTCTCTCATCAAGGCCAAAGGCTTCAGGGCCCAATGGGGCCCCCAAAGCTGATTATCCTGAGGTACTAGCCCCAGGGGGAGACTCTGCCTCTTCCAGACAGGCCTTACTCTAAGCTTCTCCCACGATCACCTGTGCATCTTGTTTACGGGTAGATTCCGCTTCAGTAGCACTGAGGTGGGGCCCGAGAGGCCACATTTCTAGCAGGTGCCCGGGTGGGACCACACTCCTGCTGGTCAGGGATCACACTTTGAGGAATATGGGCCTTACAAAAAGGTGGCAGGGCCAGGTGTAGTGGCTTATGCTTGTAATCCCAGCACTTTGGGAGGCAGAAGGAGAAGGATCACTTGAAGCCAGGAGTTCGAGACCAGCCTGGGCAACAAAGTAAGACCCCCATCTCTACCAAAAAAAATAAAAATTAGCTGGGCCTGGTTGTACACATCTGTAGTCCCAGCTACTCAGGAGGCTGAGGCAGGAGGATTGCTTGAGCCCAGGAGGTCAGGGCTGCAGTGATCCATGAGCATGCCACTGCCCAAGTGACAAGTGACTTAGTGGGACTTTGTCTAAAAAATAAATTAATAAATAAAAAAGGCTGGTAGCCAGGTGGTCCACAGGGCACCCTCCATCCCTGCGCTGCGACCCTTTTCCCCTGGAGTTCTGACGGTGAGGTGGGCTTCCTTGGGGCTTCACTGGACCTTTGGGGGTCATAAGAGCAAGAGCCCCGGCCTGAGGATTGTCTTCGGGGCCATGGTGAAAAGTTCTGCGCGGTGCAGGATTTCCTGTTTCCTGCACCTGGCCTGTGGTTTCTTAATTTCACCTTTGTTACTTCATATTTGGGTTGCTGGGGGCTATGTTGTGTTACCTTTGTTTTTAAGGTTTCTGAACTTATTCCTAGGCCAAGAGTCAGGCAGCCATAGGGCAAAGTAAAAAGTATTTTTAGCCAGAGCCACAGAAAGGATGAAGGGAAGGAATACTAGAGCTTGGCTACTCTCGGACAACTCCAGCTGCCCTTGATGCAGCGGTCATCCACAACGAAGTATTACTGAGAAAGTAGATGTGGGTTTTTTGTTTATTTTTGAGATGGAGTCTTGCTCTGTTGCTCAGGCTGGAGTGCAGTGGTGCGATCTCAGCTCACTGCAACCTCTGCTTCCCAGATTCAAGCGATTCTCCTGCCTCAGCCTCCCGAGTAGCTGGGATTACAGGCGCCCACCACCATGCCCAGCTCATTTTTGTGTTTTTAGTGGAGGTGGGGTTTCACCGTGTTGGCCAGGCTGGTCTCAAACTCCTGACCTCAAGTGATCTGCCCACCTCAGCCTCCCAAAGTGTTGGGATTACAGGCTGAGCCACTGTGCCCGGCCAAAGTAGATGTTTTTAGAGGTTTCTGCTCCTCCAATGCAGATTACTATCATTGTTACTACCTATGCAAAATGTAGCATAAAACCGAGTTTGGCTGGGTCCTTTGCCCATACCTAGAATAAGGTGTCTTGGTTCCCACCTGCAGGGAGTTCAGCCGGGTACTGGGAACGACACGGTGGCATGTGGGGCGTCAGCTCCTGCCTGGGAGCTCGTGTTTCCTCATTTCCTGGGATGCTCTAGGAAAAGGCTTCCCAAAATGCCGTGATGGGGAGCCCTTCACCAGGTGGGAGGGCACATTACCACTGCCCCTTCAGTGCTCGAGTTGGTCTTTTTCTCCCTCTCAGAAACTCTTGCAACCTTGGTTTGGGATCTGTAGGGGTCTGGATAGAAGGGTGTACGGCAGGCTCAGGTCCCCAGAAAAGCCCATATGTTGGAATCCTGCATCTCCTCAAAGTAAAATTTCTTGAAAGGTGTTCTTGCTCTTTGGGCCGTGAACAGATGAAGAGCTCGTCAGGGGAGAGACCCGCCTCTTCTGGCACTGTCTACCCCGGCGAGGTTGGGGTGTGCAGAATGTAAGTGTGGTTATGCCACCAGGGGTTCGAGAGGGCTGTGTTAATTGCTGGAGAGGAAGATTCCAGTTACACAGTGTCCTTAAAGATGGGAACTTTTTTTTTTTTTTTTTGGAGTCGGAGTTTTGCTCTTATTGCCCGGGCTGGAGTGCAGTGGTGCAATCTCGGCTCATTGCACCCTCCACCTCCAGGTTCAAGCGATTCTCCTGCTTCAGCCTCCTGAGTAGCTGGGATTACAGTCATGTGCCACCACGCCCGGCTAATTTTGTATTTTTAGTAGAGACGGGGTTTTTCCATGTTGGTCAGGCTGGTCTCAAACTCCCAACCTCAGGTGATCCGTCTGCCTCAGCCTGCCACAGTGAGCCACTGTGCCTGGCCAAAGACGGGAACTTGTAAGGGGCGGGCAGCTGGCTAGCATGAAAAGCTGAAGGTGGTGAGCAAAATTCATGTAGCTAAAGAGGCCACGCAGGTGACTGTGTGGGCCGAGTAACGGGAAGCAAAGGTTTTACAAGATTGCCTGGTCGTCCTTTTCTAAGAACAGAAGTGAGGGCGTGGAGTGGGGCCCAGCTGAGGAAATGACATGCTGACTCACCTGTGGCTGGTGGTTGGAGATACTAAGTAAGACCTGGTGTTTGGAACCACAGGCTGGGCTTCCTCCCCTGCTGATTGGCCCAGGGGCTTAGGCTCTTCCCAGCTCCTGTCTAGACTGAAGCCTTCTGTCTGGGTCATGGGCCTAAGAGCTGTGGCCTTCCTGCAGCTCAGGCTAGAGAGAGACTGGACTTGATCCAGGTCAGCTGACAGAGTGGGGCGGGCGGGTGGTGCAGTGGAGAGCATTTGGGTTTGGGGGTAGGGAGAGCCAGGCTTGAACCCCTGCTCAGACAGAGTTGGCCTTCACTTCTCTGATCCTCAGGTTTCTTCTACAAATTGGGACTGAAGCTAGCCTCACAAGGTCTTGTGAAAACAAAAGGAAATAACGTATACAAGGGAGCTCTTCTAATCCATTCCGCACAGACTGGGGGCTCTCTGGGCCTCAGGGAAGGATGCAAGAAATTGTGCTGATGTAACAGCAGGATTCATGTATCCATGTGGACGAAGACCTTGGTTTTGCCCTCTTGGGGTCAGGGGAGGGGTGAGACTCCCGTGCCCACTGTTGAGTAATGTGCTTGGATTTGCCAGACTTGGATTTGCTTGGTATTACTCTCTGTGCGTTCTGTAGAAATAAAGGCTGTGGCTTGTCTTGGTGGTGGTGTGGGGAGCCCCATGCTTGAGACAGACACAGGAGGAGCTGGGCAGAGTTCCTAGGAGGAAGTACAGTTAGAATAGCGCCTGCCGTGCCCTGTGTCCCTCGGAGTCATGGAGATCAGGCTTCTGTTTTCCTCGCTCAGCTCAGCCACTGGTCAATCAGTCCTCCTGGATCCCCCTGCCTCTTCCGGCACACAGTTCCAGTCATGGAAGGGTTTTCGATAGGTCTGGCCTACTGACCCTGCCCACGGGAGGCCACCCCACCAAGGACCCCTTCCAAGAACATTGGGAAGGGAGAGGCTGCCCCTCAGTCTGCACCAACCCTGTGGGGGAAGCCTTTTGTTTGACTGTGGTGGGGGTGGGAGTGGGAGGCCCCTGTGACTACCTGGAGCCGATTCCCAGGGGAGCTGTGGCGGGGGAGAGCCACCACAATCTCTCAGTCCCAGAGTCCCCCACAGGTGTGACCCCCTCCCCATGTCTCCATGTGTGGACCTCCGTTTACTGTGACCGTTTTGCAGTGGTGGTCGGTTTGGTTTTAGTTAACACTGCTTCATGTGTTCTGAGCTGTGGTTCAGTTCCATGGTCATATCTGTGGGCACCCTCCCAGCTCTGGGATTGGACAGTCTTCCTTGAACTATGTAGACACATGAGGTCCTCCGGCGGTTAGTCCAGCCTTGGAGACTTGGGAGACTGTCCCATGGGCAGCTTAACTTCTCCTCAATTGCTGCTAACTGGCTCCACCCCCTCGGTGCCACCTCTTCTCTGCCCTCAAGCTGTGAGTTTGCTGGAGTAGGGGAGAAGCTAATCAGCAGCTTCCTCATTGCACATCCTCATTTTCTTGGAGCCAATTTTTTCTCAGTCTAATTGTTCCAGAAACGGAAAATAAGAGAGAGTGGTTTGGTTTCTTGAACATCAGATATTCAGAGCTGAACTAACTGAAACCCAACTCAGGGTAGCCTGAACAATGAGTTGCTGTCACCTCCCAACAGATGGCTTAATTTGATGCCTCTGGCCTTGTTTCTCTTCATTTTCCTGCTCTGCATCCTGTTCACGTCCTCAGTGTGATTCTTTCAGGGGGACAATGTAGTCGCGGCAGCATTGGGCTTCTCACTGGCTGGTTGGAGTAAGGGCAGGTGTCTTGCTAGTGGCTCTTCCCCAAGCGTGCGGAAGTATCTTTTCTGTAAGTCCCTGCAAACCTCCCTCATGTCTGCCTAATCCAAATCGGGCCCCTGTCTGGGGGAGGCTCTGCACTGATTGACTTAGCTTGGCTTCCCGAACACATTGCTGGAACCAGGGCAGCCGACTTCCCTTAGATCAATTGTGCCTACCCTAAGGCTTGGAAGCTTGGGGTGAGTCAGGTTTCCATGAAGCCCTTGTGTCTGTGGATGGACCCTGAATAAAGAATAGGCTACTTTTAAGGAGGTAAGTGGAGAGGAGGCAGGGAGGCAGCCTGTGGGCACAAAGTCGTCACCTGAACTTATAGTGCCTGAGTTTTGTTGACTGGGAATCCCCTCTGTAATGCTGCAGGATTTCCTTCCCACTCCTCCCGCCTCCCCTCCCCCACACAGCTGGGAGTCCTGGCAGTCCCACAGGTTGGTCTGCCCTGGCCTCTGTGCTGCAGTCTGCTCAGGCCCCCCTGCTGTTCTCCGTCCACTGTCCCGCTCCTCTGTCAAATGCTCTTCTCTGCTGAGGACATGGGGGTGGTCTCATAGACTAGGGGAGAATGTCCCTCCCCAGTTGGTGTCATGCCTTGCTGTTAGGCCCCAAGACAGGGCTGCTTGTGCCCTTGACCTCCTAGAGTTCCTGCCTCACTTTTCCAGCCTCTTACTTCCTTCCATCCTCATCCCCTCATGGGATGGAGTCAGCCCCTCCTCGCCCCCTCCCCCTGGGAGCCTCCCATTGCACACGGCTCAGGTATGGTCACTCCTCCACGGCCAGTCTTGCTGAACCCAGCTCTGAGTGGGTCCCACATGGAGCCACTAGTGGAATGGAGGATGTTAAAGGGAGAATTCCTCTGCTAGGCCTGTGAGGGTCATCTGCCTGCTGATAGGCTTGTGCCCTCCAGCCGTGGCCATTCCTGCTCTCTCTTTCCTGTTGATTTCCTCCCAGGTCACAGGAAACCCACAGAAATACCAGGAATAGATGCCAGATTTCTCCTTCACCCTGGGCTTGTTCTTCCTTCCCACTTTCTTGCCTTCTTTTCTTTCTTTTAAAGTTAACATTTAAAATATGTAGTAGGCCGGGCGCAGTGGCTCATGCCTGTAATCCCAGCACTTTGGTAGGCCGAGACAGGTGGATCATTTGAGGTCAGGAGTTCGAGACCGGCCTGGCCAACATAGTGAAACTCTGTCTGTACTAAAAATACAAAAATTAGCCTGGCATGGTGGTGCACGCCTATAGTCCCAGCTACTCAGGAGGCTGAGGCAGGAGAATTGCTTGAACCGAGCAGTGAGCTGAGATCACGCCACCACACTCCAGCCTGGGTAACAGAGTAAGATTCTGTCTTAAAAAAATAAAAAATAGAATGTGTAGTAATGCTCCCCAACCCCCACTGCTGATTTGCTGATTTGAGAAGTAATGTGTTGTTAAAATTTGGAAAATACAAAAAGGTATAAAGAATAAAAGTCTCACATAGTCCTGCAGCTCGAGAAAAGCACTGTTTACATTTTGGTATGTTTCTTTCCTGCCTTTCCAAGATGCATTGGTGAATAGTTTTGGAAATGTGGTTGGGGTATACACAGTTTTAGATCATGTTGCTTTCACTGAACATTAGATTTGAAATTTTTCCATGCCATTAAATATTATTTTACAATATCATCCTTCAGTTACTGCATGAATTTTCTGTTATATAGATTTACCAAGATTTAGTTTTTTATTGTTTTAAACAGTGCAACAGTGAGCATCATGATTATTTTCACAAAATAAATTTTTTGTTTTGTCAGAGTCAGGGGTCTCACTCTGTTGCCCAGGCTGGAGTGCAGTGGCATGATCATGACCCACTATAGCCTTGAACCCCTGGGCTCGAGTGATCCTCCTGCTTCAGTCTCCCGAGTAGCTGGGACCATAGGCATGTGCCACCACACCTAGCTAATTTTTTTGTAGTTTTTGTAGAGATGGGGGTCTTTCCATGTTGCCCAGGCAGGTCTTGAACTTCTGGCCTCAAGCGATCCTCCCACTTCACCCTCCCAGAGTGCTGGGATTACAGGCATGAGCCACCACCCTGGTCCACAAAATAAATTTCTAAAAGTGAAATTGGTTTGCTGATTCATTGCCCAACCTGAGCACTGTCTCTGTTCTCAGGGCACAAGCTTTAAAGTCCCTTTCTCTGCTTAGAGTTCCAATCCCAAGTGAATTCTCCCATCACTCTGTACCATGGCCCTTGCAGCATTGCACCATAAGCTGCCCCCAGGCAGCAGGAAGTCGGGAATGCTTAGGGTCCTTGTCACTGCATGTCCAGTATTGCATGGATCACTTTGTGCCCTGGTACCCTTGGTGACTCCCTTTCAGTGAGAGCCATCTCCAGATCCTTTTGGGGGAATTGCATAGCCCAGAGCTTTCTCTTAGGTGAATAAGCCCTTACAACTCTCATTGCAGTGGGAAGATGCCAGAAGTGGACTATGTAGTTCTGTCGGAATGGTTTGACTGGATCTTGAGGAACATGGACGTGTCCATTGATTTGATTGGTGAGATGCACCCCTCCCACCTCCATCTCTGGTCTCTCTCCTGGGCCCCTTGAGGATGTGCTTGGCTGGGCCCCAACCCTTGGGGGCAATGGGTGAGGCACTCAGCAATTCCTTCCCTATAGGAGTTCAGCCTTCTACCTGAGGGCAGACAGAATTTGGGGCTTCTGGTCTGTCATGGAGAAGAACCCTGGCCTTTGTTCTTTAAACTTCCCTCCCTGCCTCTGCTACTTTCAGACCCAAATCCACTGTGATCTGATGGGTTTTCTAGTTGGTAAAGAACAGGAAGGACAGAGCCTGAACATTCACTGAGACCTGCTTGGTGTGAGGCCTGTGCTGAGCTCTGTCTATGAACAGAATCCCATTCAGCCTCAAAACGACCCCACGGGGCTAGTGACACAGAAAGAGAATGAAAATCGGGGCCGAGGGTCAGTGGTCAAGCCGAGAGCTGGCCCTCCCTGCCTCCTGCTTGAACTGTGCAGACCTTCCTCCCGCCTTTGCCCGTGTGCCTGCTTCGCTTCCAAGCCATGAGCAGAGTCCTGAGAGCCACGTATTCTTTTAACCTCAGTTTATCTTCGGACCAATCCTGAGACTTGTTACCAGAGGTTAAAGAGGAGATGCAGGGAAGAGGAGAAGGTCATTCCACTGGTAAGAGGCCTCTTTGGCTTGGTTAAAGACAAACTGGGAAACCACCTCTGTCCACGCCCGGCTTCCTCTCCTAGCCCCACCCCCATGAGATCATTGTGCCCTTGTCTGCTGAGAGAGAAACAGGAACCAAGTGTATCAGAGGGTGAACTCTGACTTCCTGTTTGGCCAGAGACCCACATGGATGTCCAAATCTACTTGGCTTCCTGTGGTCGCTGACTCATGGTTTGGCAACCCTCCTGCTTGGAGGCGTTCCCCTCCCCTCCCCACCTGCCCCTCCCCATCTTGTCAGCACCAGGGCTTGTCTCTTCTGCCTCCTGAAGATTGCCTGGCCTTGTGCTCTCTGGGTCATCCCTAGAATGTGAGTTCCAGGAGGGCAGGACCAGCCCCCTTGTGCACTGCTGCATCCCTAGTGCTCAGCGCAGTGCCCAGCACGGAGGCAGTGCTCATGCTTAGTAGTGCTTGCCCACTGGAGAGATGCCATGCCCCTCTGAGTTCTGCTCAGGCCACACTGACTCTCATGGGGACTCTGCCAGTACAGGCCCTGGCTGTGCTTCCTGCCCTGGTCCTTCCCTCCTCACATCTCCCTCAAAATCCAGCCTCTAGGCTGCTGCACAGCTGATATTTCCAATACTCATCACCACTCATGCAATTTCCCAGCCCAGAACCCTTCAGTGCCTTGCTGCTGGCTAGGATGCAGTCCTCACTTTGTAATATGGCTTATGACCCGGCCCCAACTGCCTCTCTGGCATTATCTTCCTCCATTCCTTACTTTCTATGCTGTGGCTGTAAGGAACTAGTTGTGGCCACACACAAACATCCACACGCACAGTGGAGCTATGCAAATGTGCCTTTGCACAGTCGTTTCCTTTGACTTTAAAGTATTACTCAGATGTCACCTTCTCCAGGAAGCCACCCCGACCTTCCTTCCATTGTAACCCCCCCAAACCCACCCACTGGCTTTCTTTGATCACAGGCCTTAGGACAGCATACTGACACTATTTGTTTATACCTTTTTTTCCCCATCCCTCATTAATATCGGCTTTTTAAGATTGGGTCTTATTCTCTCTGTGTCCTCTGCACGTGCCTTGGGGCCTGGTGCCTAGTAGTTGCTCAGTTAGTATTGAACTGAATGTCCCATGTGAAAAGCTGCCTCTGGAGGGAGACAGAAGTTGGGCAAGCATTCAGTGGGGTGTCAGGGGTTCTGAGCTCAGGATAGGCTGGACTGGGGCCCTGGGAGGCCTATCCAACTCCTGAAGCCCTGCTCAGCCTTGTTTTTCCCTGGTGCCAGCACGATGCATTCCTGCTATGAAGGCCCGGGCTTCACTCTGGGCAGCTCCTTTGAAATCTTGGAGACAAGAATGCTAGGAAGATGGAGTGTGGTGGAATGGGGCTAGGCTGGACCATGCTGTGATGGGCACAGCAGCTCTGCAGTGACCCAGATGCTCCCCAAGTCTAGGGTCCCTCCAAGTTGTGATCTAAGCCATTGTCTTAAGGGTTTGACCAAGTCCATGGGACACATCTGGCTCCTGTTGCCGAGGGAGAGCTGGGCAGCAGATGAAAAGGCAGCTGCAGAGTTGACACGCGAGCCTCTGATGGCGAGTGAAATCTGTGTGAGGAGCCATCCCACTCTGTGCCTGGGAGAGCACGAGTATCTGCTCTGCCCGATATGTAGGCCCCATGGCTCAAGAGGGCCTGTGCCCCTTTTTCCTTGGGCTCCACCACATCAGGCTTTCTGCGGCTGGCGGTCTTTATAGTCTCGAGGGTCTATAGGTTATGAGTTGTTGAGGGGCTAGAAGGGCAAGGGGTGAGGGTCATGGTCCTCTTGGTTGCAAGACAGAGGGGAGGGTTTAGAGGCTGCCTGGGGCTGGGCCCCTGTCTGAAGGAACTGAGGCCCTGCTGCTGCAGAAGTGGCAGTAAATGGGAGAAGGCAGGTGTGGGTCCTGCCTTTTGCCTTGGCTTTGATTCAGGCGCCAGAGGAAGGGCCAGTGTTTGTGCCTGTGAACCCCCAGTGGAGCAGAGCAGGGTGGCTGGTGACACTTCTGCTGTCGTTTTGCTCAACCTGGCCACCGAGTGTGCAGCTGCATCTGCCACGGTCTGCCTGAGCCAGGTTTGCTCTTGCAGGGTTGCTTTGTCCGAGTCACTGCCCATGGTCATTGACTATTTTGCCCCCCTCTGCTTGAGACCCTTGGTGGGCGGGGTGTGCCCTGCCCACTCCCGACAGACTGTTTATGTTTCCCTGGCAGGAATACCTGGAAGCAATTCACCATCTCCATGAGGAGTGGCTCATCAAAGGCAGCCTTTTCCCCGTGGCAGCCCCTGTTCTGGTAAGTAAGACTCCCTTACAGGGTACGAGACTGTTCTAGAAAGAGGAGTGACCCAGGGAATGTCAGCCATCTTGCAGACGGGGAGGGCACAGTCCTTTACAGTTTGACAACTTGGAAGGAGGAAGGTGGGAAGGCTGGTCCTCTCTCTGCTAGTCCCTGTTTTTGGGCTGAGTCTCAGAGTGAGTTGGCCAGACCCAAGGGAAGGCAGTCTGTGTCAGTGCCATCACACCTGGCAGTTGTCACTGATCCAGCATCTTCAGTGAAGACTGTAGACCCGGGTTTCAGTTTTCACCATTTGGGATGGTGGTTCCTCTGATGTGACCTTCCTTCTTCTGTGGATGACACAGAACCTCATTTCACCTTTGTTTGGTGACTCAGGTCATCAGAAGGAATGTCAGTGTCTGGTCTGGGCTGCCACACGGTGATGCCCTTAGGAAGTGCTGGGTGTGGAACTGTCTGTCCTGCCCGCTAATGTTTCTGCATTCCTGTGTTTACTTTTTACAGTAACCCTCCTTTCTCTTGCTGCCATGTGTCATTTCTGACTGATATTGATGTGTCTGCCCCGTCAGCATTTCCTCACTTCCCCGTCCTTGTTTTCCAGTTTGCTGTTTCCAGATTTCTTTACTCACACAAATGCGCAGTGGCCCAGATGCTCCCAAGAAATGCGGAGTCTGGGGTCCCTCTGAGTCTTGATTGGAGGGAACCTAAGATGGTTTCATATACAACATGGAATGGGCTGTGAGGCAGGGCTGTGTGCAAGCTTTTGTGCATGGCTATAGGAACAATGTTTGATGGACTGTGAGGCAGGGCTGTGCATCAGCTTTTGTGCGTGGCCATGGGAACATCTGTTTGGGCTCAAACACTTCTGCTCATGGCTCTTGTAAGCAGTGAGGTTCTTAAAAGTGATATATTACTGTAGTAGTTTTTTGTTTGTTTGTTTTTGAGACAGAGTCTCGCTCTGTTGCCCAGGCTGGAATGCAGTGATAGTCTTGGCTTGCTGCAACCTCTGCCACCTGGGTTCAAGTGATTCTCTTGCCTCAGCCTCCCGAGTAGCTGGGACTATAGGTGCATGCCACCATGCCTGACTGATTTTTTATATTTTTTGTAGAGATGGGGTTTTGCCATGTTGTCCAGGCTGGTCTCAAACTCCTGGCCTCAAGTAATCTGTCTGCCTCGGCCTCCCAAAATTCTGGGATTACAGGCATGAGCCACTGCACCTGGCCTATTGTAGTAGATTTTTAAATAAGTACAGTTTATTTTTCTCCCTCATTATGGAAAAAAAAGGAGGGTAGAAAGTGATGAGGGAATAAAACAAATCATTCATGAGCTTACAGGGTCTCACTATGTTGCCCAGGCTGGTCTCAAACTCCTGGGCTCATGTCATCTTCAGGTGTCAGCCTCCCAAAGTGCTTGGATAATAGACATGAGCCACCATACCTGGCTCTTATAGTACATTCTTAAGTGAAAACCTCATTGGAAATGTAGATTGCCCTAGAGCTGAGAGCAGTTTGGCTCTAACCTTCCTTTTTATCTGCCTGCAACCTTCTCTGTGCCCCCTGCCCCCTGCTGTCTGCTGCCTGCTTCCATCTCTCTCTCTCCAGCTGTGAAGGGAGGATGCTGCTGAGGTCAGTGCAGCCCTGTGACCCATGTGTCTAATTTCCAGGTGATTGAGGCAGACCACCACATGGAGAGGATGTTACAACTCTTTGAACAAAATCGGGATCGAATATTAACTCCAGAGAATCGGAAGCTTGGCCCATAGGAGGCAGAAGGTCTATGGATCATGTCTGAAAAATGCCTGCTGCTGCCAAGTTAGCTATTATGAGCAATCTGGAGAAACTTGCTCCCAGGAGGGCTTTGTGTCTGGCCAGCTTGATTTTCCTAATGGTCTCATCTCCTTTGCTAGTGTCTTTGTCATAAGTCTCTGGCCCTCGTGGGTAAGTGACAAACGGGACCAATGGGTTTGCCAAGCCCTTTGCTGTTCACAGCCTCACATTCCCCCGGTGCCTCTTCCAGTGGCTTCGTGCTGCCGAGTTGCTTTCATGAAGCCCTTAGGGAGAGCACCTGCTGTGTCCCTGACGTCCCGCTGGAGCTGTGTACCAATCATCTCAGCCTTCATCAGGAGGCTGAGGAAGGAGTCTTATGTCCCAGGTGAGGAATCTGAAGCTCAGAAAGATGGAGGGCTCCCCAGAGGTCACACAGCCAGTGTGCAGTGGAGCTGGCACCATTCAGACTTTCAGCCAACTCCACAACTTTCCTTTGCCCTGGCTGCCTCCTCCTGAGAGCTGTTCCCCACCGCCCTGCCTCTTCTGGTTGGAGGCTCTCGTGTCTCTTTGGGGAGAGCTGGCAGTGTGTGGAGCCGATAACATTTTCTCAATGTTGAGCAGTTCCCAAGGACAGTCAGCATTTCTAGACTTCCACAAAATTGTGCTGCATTTGACTGGAGCCCGGTGTTCAGTGGTTTCCCCGCCCGAGGCCACTGCAGGCCCATCCACCACGTCCTCCTGTGGATGTTGACCTTAGGAGATTCACACGCTGGCTCCTGAATGGTGCTCTGTCTCCTTGGCGATGAAGGTCCTGCTTGAGCTGCTGCCAACTCCATGTCAGGGAAGTCGCTTTTGGTGTGTGGCTGGTTTGCCCAGAGCCAAGCGGAGGCAAGGGGCAGCCAGCCCTGACTTCCAAGGCTCCCGTACTATCTGTGTCCTTCTATAAGGAGCTTTGCTCTTGGAATTACTGAAAGTCTGTGGCTCAAGGGAGAGATACAAGTGGCCTTAAGTCTTTTTGAAATGTTCTTTCATCCAGGGGAATGCCTCGAGCCATAGAGCCTGAAATCATCTTTGTTGGTTCAGAAAATACCTTAACTTCACTCAGCTGGAACTGCGTTGAAAGCGAGGCTGTCCCTTGGATCAAGCAGAAAACAAGAGAAAGAAAGAATATTCCCTTTGGGGACAGTCTGGAAAACTGGGATTCGCAAATAAAGGCTCTGGAAGCATTGCTAGTCCTGAAGCTTCGGAGGTGGGCAGAGCGAGCTTCAAGAAGACTGGATGCAAACCCTGGGAAGGATTAAGGCTCAACTCTGGAGAAACAGGCCATGGGCTCTCAGAGCAGCCGTTAGCTGTAAATAGAGGTAGCAAGGCCACCCCAGGCCACTGTGAGTAGGGGCACCTGTACATGCAGTGCTCCGACTCTGCAGAGGTGCCAAGTGACCCTGCTGGGCCAGTCCCAGAGAGTTAAGAAGTCAAGGCCTTCAACTCCTGGTTCTTCCTGTTCGGACCAGTTCTTGTGCCATTGGCAGGATGAGAGGCAGCAGCCAGGCGGGAGCTGTGTCTATCAGCACCTGTAGCCCACGTGCTGCTAATTAGCTGGAAAATGGGAAGGCAGAACCTTTGCTACCAGGAATCTTGACATGTGGGGTCCATCTTGAGAATTTTTAAATGAATAGTCCAGTATTTCCCCTAGGCTCATTTTGTGCATCCGTTTTGGGGCAAATGTGATTTCTCTTTTTTTTTTCCCACTTTTTTTTTTTTTGCCCAAGATACAATCTCAAGAGGTCCTGAGAACATGTACCCATGATTTTTCTCTTACTCTGTGATACCCAGTAACTCCTTCACCTAAGCCCTGTTGTTGATTTTGAAGTACTTCCTGGGCCGGTGATTTTAGCTCCTGCCAGCATCCTTTTGCCAGTAGAGTAACGTGTTTTTATTTTTCAAACCCGATGTTTCCTAACATGGAATGTATGGGTCCAAGAAGAGCCTGCTGTCCTCCCTGCCTTCCACCTTGGAGAGGAGGCTGGGTGCCTCAGCAGTGGCCAGGGCAGGTCGCAAAATCCTCCCATCCTAGAGACCATACCTGAAATGGCTGAAGCCAGCTTGCACAAGGGCTGCTGTCCCCCTGTGGCAGGCAGGGCTGGTGGGGGCAGGGGCCACAGAGCAGTCATAGACACTGTGGACCGAGGCAGGAGAAGGACAGATGGGACATGGGCACAACGGGGCCTTGTCCTTAGAGCACTGGGGGGTCCTCCCCAGAGGCTCCTGGCCGTGGCTGGGAGGGGCATGGCAGGGGCTGGCATCCCTGTAGAGCCAGAGGGGCCACCCAGGGCAGTGACATTCCAGATGTGCTGGGCCCACCTCATCCTTGCTTTGAGACTGTAGTTCCATGGGGACATGAAATCAGTACACGCCAGAGCTGCTCAGCTGCTCTACCTCTCGCTGACTTTTTAAAAATGTTGCACGTCATATATATTTTCTTTCAGTTAGCGTTTATTCCAGTTTTTATTTAAGCTTTTTGACTGTACATGTAAAATATGTGATTATAACCATTTAAAAATATCTTATGTACCTGTTTTTTTTGAAAACTAGATAGAAATATATTTATCTTTTACACAAAAGAAGTGTGTAGCAGGGTGGTCTCGGGCTTTGTGGTGGCTTAGGGGCCATCGGGGTCCCAGGATCTTCCTACTTTTCTCTTTTGGTTCCACCTCTTGGCTCCTGGCTTCCTTCTTCCAGGGCCTGACTGTCCAGGATGGTGCCTGGAGCTCCTGCTCTGGCCACGGTTGGCATCAGAGCCCACTGCTCCCCATCCACACCGTAATCCAGATGCTGATAATGTCCCTTTCCAAGGCATAACTAAGATAAGTTGGAAGGTTCCTACAAGGCTTTGCTAGAGGCCCTGGGAGGTGAGGGAAAGGCAAGAGGGCAGTGCCCACCCGCAGAACCAGTCACATGACCTGGCATCAGCGCTGCGGAGTCCTCTGGGCCTCACCTCCCTCTCCCCTCTGCTCCCATGTCGTCCCACCCTCATCCTCACCCTCACCATCCCCGTCCCACACCATAATGTCCCTTGCAAGGCCTAACCCTGTGAGGAATGAAACCACCTTGTCCTTGTTCCAATGACATGAGTGACCGAATTTACAAACGAGTTAATGTGGACCTCTGGAAACATTACCCAGCTTGTTTTTGCCTTTCACTTTCTCTTTCTGCCCCTTTCATTTCCGTAGGAGCTCTTCACGTAGATGAGAAGTGTCCCCCCCACCTGGGGAATATATCAGTCAGAACAATCTTCCTGCAGACTCACACCATTAGACCTGGGACGGTGGTGCCATTTAAACCTCAGAGCAGGTAAAAGGTGGTCCTGAAACCTGTCTACCCACAGGGTACTATGGAATCTGAATCACTTCTGTTTTCCTAGAGCCCTGGGGTGGGGAGCTCCCTCAAGTGTTCAAGTATGTGTGGAATGAGGAACACCCATCTCCTTGGCCCTCTCCACCCTGAAGAGTTAGTTATTAAAATAATTGCCAAGCTCTTGCAAATGTCAGTCATCCATTGTTCAGAATGGAATAGTAATAATACATCCCTGGCTGCTCTGGGCTTGGCCAGAATTACTCACTGAAGGCCTCAGGGTTACTGGCACACACTTTCTTTTCCTAATAATCCCATCCCCTCAGCTTCCCTAAGGCTGGAGTGAATTTCATGTTCCTCTAGTTTACATAAGACAGTGAACTTGGCAGAAGCTATCATTAAACAGAAGCTAAGAGAAAGCCTATGTCATGGAATCCAGAATGGGTATTGCCATTTACTGCTGTCCACAGAAGCTGTCTTGAATTTCTTTCTGTGTTTCTTCTTCTTTTTCTGTTTACTAGACTGGGCTCTGGGCTCTGTGGAACACAGGTGTCCTGGGAGATAGTTAATCATTACAAAATATTGGAAACAATCTAAAGATGCATATATAAGAGAGTGGTTAAGTAAACTTTACTATTTTCCATTCACATGATGGAGTACTATGCAGCTGTACAGAAGAATGAGGAAGATCTCTGAATAGATATGAAATAATTTCTAGGACATAAAGTTATATGAAAAAAGCAATGCCCAAATGAGTATCTATAGTTTGCTATAGATGCTTTGTATTAGAAAGTAGAGAGTCTGGGTGCGGTGGCTTATGCCTGTAATCCCAGCACTTTGGGAGGTGGGTGGATCACCTGAGGTCAGGAGTTCAAGACCAGCCTGCAACATGGCGAAACCCCATCTCTACTAAAAATACAAAAAAATTAGCCAGGCATGGTGGTGGGTGCCTGTAATCCCAGCTACTTGAGAGGCTGAGGCAAGAGAATCACTTGAACCCAGGAGGTGGAGGCTGCAGTGAGCCGAGACCACGCCATTGCATTCTAGCCTGGGCAACAAGAATGAAACTCCATCTCGAAAAATAAATTTAAAAAAAAAGCGATAGAAGAAAATAAACAGATGCAAAGGAAATATAGGAAGGATACCCAGAGACAAAATAAGTTGGTGGGAAAAGGCTGGAAAGAAGGAAATGATGGGACTGGGCTACAGGGATGAGAAGGGAATGAAACTTCTCTGAAATATCTTTTTATTTTTATTTTTTTGAGACAGGGTCTTACCCTGTCACCCAGGCTGGAGTGCAGTGGTGTGTTCTTGGCTCACTGCAACTCCGCCTCCCGGGCTCAAGTGATTCTCATGCCTCAGCCTCCTGAGTAGCTGGGATTACAGGTGTGTGCCACCATGCCTGGCTAATTTTTGTACTTTTAGTAGAGACGGGGTTTCCCCAGGTTGGCCTGGCTGGTCTCAAACTCCTGACCTCAGGTGACATGCCCACCTTGGTCTCCCAAAGGGCTGGGATTAGTGAACCACTGTGCCCAGCCTGAAATGTCTTTTTCTATAACTGTGACTGTTACATACTGTGATATAGCAATGTTTCACATACGTTTCACATACTGCCAAAATAAATAAGAGCAACCAGGATGTAGGGAAAACAGAAAACAGGATGAACTCCACTATACCACAGGTGAGTAACATAACCATACCGAAGGGGCAGGAAAGAACAGAACTAACATATAACTATGGAAAACAGTATCTTTACTGGATATGGTAAGAGTAAAGGCAAAAATTTCTGAACATAAAAGTTATAGTATAGTTATTAAAAGTGTTTCTCGACCATGCCTGGTGGCTCACGCCTGTAATCCCAGCACTTTGGGAGGCCAGGGTGGGTGGATCACCTGAGGTCAGGAGTTAGAGACTAGCCTGGCCAACATGGTGAAACCCTGTCTGTACTAAAAATACAAAAATTAGCCAGGTGTGGTGGTACACGCCTGTAATTCCAGCTATGTCGGGAGGCTGAGGCATGAGAATTGCTTGAACCCAGAAGGCAGAGGTTGCAATGGGCAAAAAAAAAAAAAAAAAGCTGTTTCTCACAGGAGTATAGGTTAGTGATTCTGAAACTATGTATACTAAAGTTGAACAAACAAGTAAATAGATTGTGGACTATGAGGGCTGGATTTCTTATTGTTAGTGAAAGAGGTTATAAATAATAGAGAGGGGGCTAGAATAAACCCTGTGGTGCTGTGTTAGAATAGGAGATGTCAGTCTAAACTCATGATTTTAAAATTTTAGGCTCTAGTGGCTCACCCTTGTAATCCCAGCACTTCAGGAGGCCAAGGCAGGTGAATTGCTTGAGCCCAGGAGTTAGAGATCAGCCTGGGCAACATGGCAAAACCCCGTCTCTACAAAAAATACAAAAATTAGCCAGGTGTGATGGTGTGTGCCTGTAGTCCCAGCTACTTGGGAGGCTGCAGTGTGAGAATAGATTGAGTCCAGGGGTTCAAGGCTGCAGAGAGCTGTGATTGTACCACTGCACTCCAGCCTGGGTAACTAAGCAAGTGCCTGTTTCTAAATAAATAATAAATAAAATTATATATAGATGGATACAGAAATATAGATCTGTGTGTATGTTTATGTGTGCTTAGTACACATACCTGTGTTTCCTAGCTCTGTCCTGAGTGGGTCTAGAAGCAATGGCACCCAGTAACAGTGAGCACACCTGGTACCCAGTTCTTGGTCTCTAAACGTCATTCTCCTGTAAAAGGAACCAGGGCTCCTAGGAGATGTGGTTGATTCCAGGGATGCCACAGGGGAATGACAAGATGAGCCTGGAATATCTTGTGGTGCTAGAAAGAAGGTGCAGGGGGGTCGGGGGTGATGAAACCATGTCAAGGGAATGGAGCTTGCCTGAAGTTCCTAATGGCCAAAGCTGGAACAGTTTGAGGAAAAAATAAATTACAATAGTATTGGATTCTAACACATAGACTAAAATAAATATCCATGAATCCATGCTGATATAAATAAACAATTGAAGAAATAAACAGGGAAGAAAGGGAGTGCTTCCTTATAATAGATTTCCAGTTAATACACATGAAAGGCAAGAGAGAAACAGAGACTTGCCATTACACAAACACCACAGTTAAAAATATCACAGGCCAGGTGCGGTGGCTCATGCCTGTAATCCCAGCACTTTGGGAGGCCGAAGTGGGTAGATCATGAAGTCAGGAGATCCAGACCATCCTGGCTAACACAGTGAAACCCCGTCTCTACTAAAAATGCAAAAAAATTATCTGGGTATGGTGGTAGGCACCTGTAGTCCCAGCTACTCTGGAGGCTGGCGCAGGAGAATGGCGTGAACCTGGGAGGTGAAGCTTGCAGTGAGCCGAGATCGTGCCATTGCACTCCAGCCTGGGCGACAGAACGAGACTGCCTAATATATACACACACACACACACACACACACACACACAACACACACACATATATATACATATATATATACACACGCACACAAGATTTACCTGTCGATACTAAAATTAGTGGACAGAAGTTTGAGGAGAAACAAGATTTGCATAGTTTCTGTTTTCCGCAATATTATTTATCAAGTAAAAAGGGAAAGAAAGTAACTAATTTGACAGTGGAGATGGCAACCCCATAGACAGCAGCTTAATAAGTGATCAAGGTAATAAGACGTAGTGACATCATGAAGCCTTTACGAAGACGCATTGAGGACAGCATCATTTTTTTTTTTTTCTTTTGAGACAGGGTCTCGCTCTGTCACCCAGGCTGGAATACAGTGGCACAATCACAGCTCACTGCAGCCTCGACCTCCTGGGCTCAGGTGATCCTCCTCAGCTTCCTGGGGAGCTGGGGCTACAGGTGCATGCCACCAGGTCTGGATAATTTTTGGTATTTTTTGTAGAGTAGAGCTTTTGTCATGTTGCCCAGGCTAGACTCTAACTGAGCTCAAGTGATCTGCCTGCCTTGGCCTCTGATAGTGCTGGGATTACCGTGTGAGCCATTGTGCCTGGCAGTATCTTTTTTTTTTTGGTGTGGTATCCTTGCCAGAAATGCATACTTCACTCCAGTAATAAGAAAGCATCAGACAAACCCAAATGGAGGGCCGTTCAACAAAATAACTGATTGGAAAAAGCTCTTTAAAAGCACCAAAGTCATGTTAGGGAAAAAACTGAAGAACTATTATAGACTGGAGGAGACAAAGGAAAATATACAAATGCAATGTGGGATCCTGGATAGGCTCCTGAATAGAGAAAGGATATTAACAGAACACTGGGAAACTTAAATAATGTTTGTAGTATAGTTAATAACATTGTATCAATATTAATTTCCTGTTCTTGATCGTTATATTATGGTTACATAAGATGTCAACTTCAGTGCAATGTGGGATCCTGTATATGCTCCTGGAGTAGAGAAAGGATATTAATGGAACACTGGGGAAACTTAAATAATGTTTGTAGTATAGTTAATAACATTGTATCAATATTAATTTCCTGTTGTTGATCATTATACTATGGTTACATAAGATGTCAGCTTCAGGAGAAGCAGGGCCAGGAGTGGAAAGGAGTTCTTTGTACTATTTTGCAACTTTTCTCTCAGTCTAAAATTAGTTAGAATAACGCCCTTCATGGGAAATAAAGGCAGAGCACAACACTGTAAATATTACAATCCCAAATGTTTAATATATGCGTATATAGAAAAAAGACTGGGAGGAATTGCAGGAATCTGGTGACATTGGGTATCTCTGAATGGTGGAAATTATGGTAATGTTTGCTTTTGTTTTCATATTCATCTGTACTTTTTAAGTTTTCTGCTCATTTGTTGGTTTAATATGATGGATCCTTGGAAATAATGGTGAATGAGACAAGATGAAGTTTAACTCTCATGGAGTTTATCTTCTAATGGGGGGAAATGGAAAATGAATACATGAGTTCAAATCTTTGTGCAGAAAATTAAACTAAGCTGATGTGATAGAGAGAGGGTTGGTCAGAGGGGGCCTCTCTGAGAAGGTGACGTTTAAGGGGAGATGTGAATAACAAGAAAGAGAACATGGCAGGGTGGGGTAGGGAGACAGAGCAGAGGGAACAGTCTGTGCAGAGGCTGGGAATAGGGCCAGGCTCAGCATGTTCCAGAACCTTGCAGAAGCCAGGGTGGCTTTGGCTACAGTGGACATTGGGGAAGGGACCTGAGATGAGTTCAGAGGGGAAGTGAGAGGCTGAGCCTGGGACTTGATATGGCCTCAGGCACCCCTGGAGGGAACTGAACACATGAGGATCATGATCAAATGTAGGGGGTTTTTTTTTTTAAACATTTTTATTTTATTATTATTATTTTTAAATATATAGAGATGGAGTCTTTCTATGTTGCCCAGGCTGGTCCCAAAATCCTGGACTCAAGCAATCCTCCCACCTTAGCTTCCCAAAGTGCTGGTATTACAGGCATGTGCCACCATGCAGAGCCCTAATGTAGGTTTTAACAGAATCCTTCAGCATTTGGGTGGAGCACAGGCTGCAGAAGGCTGGCAGCCTCCAGGGACATGAGTGAGAGACGATGGTGAATTTGATTACTGTGGAAGGAGGTGGGAAAGGGTTGGATTCAGACTCTCTTGTGAAAGAGAGGAGCTAGGAATTGGATGAAGGATGTGATAGAGAGAGCGAGCGGGGGGGAGGAGGAGAGAGAGGAGAGAGAGAGATGTCAGTCAGGGACGATGTCTGCACTGGATTGGAGTGAGTGAGTGGATGATGGACTCTTTCACCCAGATGGGGAATGTGGGAGGGGCAGGCTTAGTGAAGTGAGCAAAAGTTCTGTTTTGGTTTGGAATAAGCATGCTTATTATGTTAATGGTCAGAAAAGAATGAATAAAAATGAAAAATAATTAGCTCACCTTTCCTGCCCCTGGAATCCTTGGCCTAAGTTGCTCTCCCAGGCTCCTTTGCTGCAGGTCAGGTGCCCTGGGGGATGTGCCTTGGAGTGGCTGTCATGGTTCCAAGCTGATGCAGCCTCTTGCCTCATCTTTCTCCTGAGATTGCTGACCTGTTCTGCCTCCCAATCAGCCTGTTCTTCCCCCCCACCATTTATTTATTTTTATTTTAAGAGACAGGGTCTCACTCTGTCATCCAGGCTGGAGTGCAGTGGTGTAATCATGGCTCACTCCTGCCTTGAGCTCCTGGGCTCAAGCATTCCTCCCATCTCAGCCTCCTGAGTAGCTGAGACTACATGGCTGGCTGATTTAAAAATATTTTTTTATAGGGACAAGGTCTTGCTATGTTGTCCGGGCTGGTCTCAAACTCCTGGGCTCAAGTGATCCTCCCATCTTGGCCTCCCAAAGTGCTGGGATTATAGGTATGAGCCACCGCACCTGGCCCTACTTGTTTTTGATGTTCCTGATGGAGGCTTGTGGCTGTGATGTGGCTCCCTCACTTTCCCCATAATGCTCTACACCCTGACAGCTCTCCAGCTTGGCTGTGGGCTACCAGATGCTGTGCTAAGTGATTAGGATGGATGGATGGATGGATGAATGGATGGTTGCATGGATGAATGGCTGGCTGGATAGAAGGAAGGAAGGAAGGAAGGAAGGAAGGAAGGAAGGAAGGAGGGATCGAGGGAGGGAGGGTGGGAGGTGGGGATGGATGGATGGAAGAATGGATGGATGGATGGTTGGATGGAAGGAAGGAAGGGAAGGAAGGAAGGAAGGAAGGAAGGAAGGAAGGAAAGAAGGAAGGATCAAAGGCAGGAGAGAGGTGGGAGGCAGGGATGAATGGACAGTTGGATGGAGGGAAGGAAGGATCAAGGGAGGGAGGGAGGATGGAAGGCAGGGTTGGATGGATGAGTGGGTGATTAACCAGCATGCCCTGTGCTGCCCAGTGCATACTGCTTCCTGATTTGTGTCTCAAAAAGCCTGTGTAGGGGCTATCTTAATGGACAACTCTCTTTGACTTGGATGGAGGTGGAGCCAAAGCTTTTAAAATCCTTCCAGCCTGAGGCGTCATCTTGGTCTTAAGGACTGAAAGTGGTGTGGTTATATGCTCAGTTTCAGGGAGAGCAAAGGCAGGTACCAACATTTATTACACACCTGCTTTGCACCCTGAAGGGACCTTCACCTATTTAATTAGTTTCCCATTTCACAGATGGGAAGCCCGAGAGGCCATCCCTGGGTTAGTGACACCTGCCACCACATAGAGAAGCCCCTGGTTGGAGGAGGATGCCCTCTGTTGGGATCTCAATGAGGAATGACTAAGGACATGTGTATATGCATGTGCCGTGCTGAATGTACCCACTTGTGTGCATGTGTGCATGTATATGTGTACATAAAGGGGCAGGAGATAGCAGGTAGAGGGGGTGCCCCCACTCCTGGATGGAGAGCAGGCATGAGAGCTGACCCTGAGCTCCCAATAAATTAGCCGAGAGAAAAGGGAGGCCAATAGTGGATCCTAGATGAATTAAGGGTGTACTACACATCCAGTTGTCTATACATCTCTGCCCTCTTTATTTGCACTGTGACAGGTGGAATGGGTCTGAAGGCTGCTGAGGGAAGCAGCTGCTCAGAGCTGCAGAATGACTTACCCAGGGTCACACAACTGAG
Organism: Chlorocebus sabaeus; assembly: GCF_047675955.1. Classification (NCBI taxonomy): domain Eukaryota; kingdom Metazoa; phylum Chordata; class Mammalia; order Primates; family Cercopithecidae; genus Chlorocebus; species Chlorocebus sabaeus. The sequence goes on along the minus strand of NC_132908.1, from coordinate 63,414,983 downwards.
CTGGGACATGAAGGGGACAGAAAGCCTAAAGGGAGGGACCCTTCTCTGGGTCGGTCTCTAATGGGCTCTGAGCACACCTCACCTCACTAACTCTTCCCAGCCTCCTGGGAAGACATCTGACCATAGTCACTTTACAGATGAGGAAAACGAGGCTCAGAGAGGTGGAGTGAGTTGCCCAAGGTCACGCAAGCCATCGATGGCAGGGCTGGAGTTTGAGAGCTTTTGGGGTTAGCAGATTGGCTCCTATGCCTCACAAGCAAGCCATAGGTTTGGCCACTCTTCCCCCGTGCCCTGCTTCTCCTCCCGTGCCGTGATCCCAGGTCTAGCACCTCTCCCAGCAGTCACTTCCTGGTGGACATTGCAGTGAGAGTTATTTGCTTATTCAGGGTGCCTGCCCTGTACCAGCCAGAGATTACTCCCTCAGCCATTGCTGGGATGGTGTCTTTGGGTGGGAACTGGTGTCACCAGCCCCCACTGGGCGGTATAGTGGGTGTTGGGGGACTCTCATCCATGCAGGGGAGCCTGGGTAGACCTCCGGAGCGGAGTGACTCCACTTTCTGGGCTGCCATCATCACCAGCTGACACTGGTACCATGAGAGGCCCTAGTTGTCCATTTTCCTCCACCCCAGGGCGCGGGATGCCTCTAGGATGGCCTGCAGGAGTTGAGGGGCCCAGAAGGTAGGGGAGCACTGAGAGCTCCTTCCTCTCTGAAGAGGTGCTGGGAGGTGCGGCGTCTGTTCTGGGGCTGGCCAGCTCCAGCTATGCTTGTGGCTTCTGGTCTAAGGACTACCCTGGAGATTGGGGACCTGGTGCTGGGCAGAGCTGGCTGAGAGTGGTGACTTCTCTGCTCTCAAGAACTGCATCTGAGTCCAGGGACTGCTCCCTGCTGCACCCTGAGGCGGTGACCACGTCACCCGAGGAAGGGCCAGGGGCCAGGGCTAGGCCTGGGAGTTGGTTTCCCTTCAGGCTTCTCAGGAAAATGTCCTTGGGAAACCAGGGCCTCCAGTACAAGACAGGGTCACTGAAGCAAGGCAGGACCTCCTCACTGCCCAAGCATGTGCTGGCATGGCACTGGGGGCCCCAGGGGACTGGGGAGCTGTTGGGGAGGCTGTTGGGGGCTGTTGAGACCTCAGATGGGCTCAGAGCCATGGGCAGAGATCTCTGGTCAGCAGTGCCCTCTGCCAGGGCCCCCTCGGATCCCACCCCTTCTGAGGAACCTTGCTGTGGTCCCCCACAACCTGGGCCTGGCTGAACCCCCTCGAGGCAGCTGCAGGGCTTCACCAGCCTTTTCTCTGAGTTGTGCCTGCTGTGGGGCCTGGCAAGTTTCTCTGTGCCCAGCTCAAGCACCCGTGTGCCCGTAGTTCTAAGAACGGCCTCACATGAGACCCTCGCCAGGAAGATCTCGAACACCATCTGCTTGACATCCTCTTTACTGATGGCCTGGACCAGTGAGAACTCAGACTCCAAGGTGGTCGTGTAGCCCAGCCTGCCCAGGATGGTGTCCACTGTGTGTCTGGAAAGCACAGATCACACCCAGTAGGTAAAGCTCCCAGTGTACATCTAGAACAGACAAGGGAGCTTGTTAGGAGGGGGATAGGCCTCAGCAGGGTGGCTGAGAGGGGCCACGCCAGGCAGGATCAAGGGCTGGTGCCGAGGGACACCAGGGGCTCCTGAGAAGCACGTGGATGAGGGCATTTGGCCAAAGGAAAGCCTGGTCCATGATCACATTATCCTCTGTCCCCTTTTACAGAGGGGTACACTGAGGCTCAAAGACAAAGCAGGATCTGTCCAAAGACACACTAAATGGCTGGGTGTGGTGGCTCATGCCTGTAATCCCAGCACTTTGGGAGGCCAAGGCGGGTGGATCACCTGAGGTCAGGAGTTGGAGACCAGCCTGGCCAACACGGTGAAACCCTGTCTCTACTAAAAATACAAGAAGATTATTTTTAGTGCGGTGGTGGGCGCCTGTAATCCCAGCTACTTGGGAGGCTGAGGCAGGAGAATCGCTTGAAACCAGGAGGTGGAGGTTGCAGTGAGCTGAGATGGCACCGCTGCACTCCAGCCTGGGCCACAGAGTGAGACTTCATCTCAAACAAACAAAAAAAATGCAGAAAGATAGTGACTGAGCTGGGGTAAGGCTCTAGGTATCCCACCTCCCAGCCTAGCAGTCAGGGCCTGGAGCAGGAAGAGATTAAAACTCTCTGGTAGGGATCGAGTGTGATGGCTTACGTCTGTAAACCCAGCACTTTGGGAGGCTGAGGCAGGCAGATCACTTCAGGTCAGGAGTTTGAGACCAGCCTGGGCAACATGGTGAAATCTCATCTCTATTAAAAATACAAAAATTAGCCAGGTGTGGTGGTGGGCACCGGTAATCCCAGCTACTTGGGAGGCCGAGGCAGGAGAATCGCTTGATCCTGAGAGGTGGAAGTTGCAGTGAGCCAAGATCACGCCACCGTACTCCAGCCTGGTGACAGCGAGACTCTGTCTCAAAAACAAAACAAAATGAAAAACAACAAAAAAAACCTCTCCATTAGATCTCCAAAGCCCAACTCCTCTCCTTGTTTATTATGAGCTCCTTGGTTCATCTTTCCTTGGAGAGGCAGTACAGTCCAGTGCAGGGGTCCCCAACCCCCAGGCCTTGGATCAGTACTGGTCTGTGGTCTGTTAGGAACCTGGCCCCACAGCAGGTGGTGAGTGGTGGGCAAGCAAGCATTACCACCTAAGCTCCGCCTCCTGTCGCGATCAGCAGTGGCATTAGATTCTCACAGGAGTGGGAACCCTATTATGAACTGTGCATGAGAGGGATCTAGGTTGCATGTTCCTAATGAAAATCTAATGCCTGATGGTCTGAGGTGGAAGAGTTTCATCCCGAAACCAACCCCACCCCCATCCCTCCACCCTGTCTGTGGAAAAATTGTCTTCTACGAAACTGGTCCCTGGTGCCAAAAAGGTTGGGGACCGCTGGTCTCGTGGCTAGGAGCAGTTGTATCACTTGCTAGCTGTTGACCACAGATGAGTTGCATCTGTCTCTTGAGCCCTCAGTTTCTTAAACTGAAATGGGACTGAAGTCAGTGGGTATGATGGGCATGCTGTTCCCCCAGAGGCAGAGCCCCAACCCCTGCCTGAACCCCCCTTGCTCAGACGTGTGGCAGTGCCTACCTTCAGGGACCTGATTTCCTTCCTCCAGGGAAACAGAAGCAGGTTGACGGAGATCAGCTCCAGGAACTCTAGTGCACGCACCAGCTTGGGGCCGACTTTTGGGACAGGGCCGACAGGACTGGGACCCCCACAACAGCAGCCATCCAGAGCAAGGGCCACTTACTCTGGCAGACACAGCCATGGAGGGCCCCCCTTTCCCAGGAGCCACCTGGCCCTGTGGGTGAGGGCTGCTTTCCTGCAGACATCGAGCCGGCCCTCCCCTGCCCTCTCCCGGTAGTAGCTGATGAGGTCACCCAGGAGGGTCTCACCCAGAGCAGCTTCGCCTGGGCCTGGGGATTGGGGCCTGTTCATGGTGGCTCCGAGGGAGCTGGATATGGAGGAGAGAGTCCTGTCTTAGGCTGGGCACTTGGAGGAATGGATGGGTCCTGCCTCTGTCCTGCTCCAACGCCCAATCTGGAAGCAAAGGAGGAAGTTGTGCTAGCAAAAGATAAAGCTATGTGCAGCCAGGCCCTGCCAGTGCTTGTCACTCTGAAAGGCTGAGATTGCAGGGTGACCGGGCCCCTCCTGGTGGAGCAGGGCCTAGGTCAGGATTTGTGTTTTCCTTATCCCCCGGCCCCACAAAAAATGAGGGCCAGGCACATCAGCACCAGCATCTTTCCACACCACCATCCCATCCGGATGTCCCCAGAGGCATGCTCTGCTGGTGTGCGGGACAGGCTGGAAGCACCAGGAAGCTGGCAACCCTCAACTAACCAAGGGCCAACAGGGTTAGAGTTACTGGATAGAAACCCCAGCTTCCTGCCCCTGGGTGGCCAATTCTTAGGTGTGTTTTTTGTAAACCGAAAAGTGTCGGAGGCTTATCTCAATCAATTTAGAGGTTTATTTTATCTTATTTTATTGAAACAGATTCTCGCTTTGTTGCTGAGGCTGGAGTGCAGTGACACGATCTTGGCTCATTGCAACCTCCACCTTCTGGGTTCAAGCGATTCTCCTGCCTCAGCCTCCCTCCCAAGTAGTTGGGACTACATGCATTTGCCACTATGCCTGGCTAATTTTTGTATCTTTTTTTTTTTTTTTTTTTTTTTTTTTTTAGTAGAGATGGGGTTTCACCATGTTGGCCAGGCTGGTCTTGAACTCCTGACCTCAGACAATCCACCTGCCTCGGCTTCCCAAAGTGCTGGGATTACAGGTGTGAGCCACCTCCCCTGGCCTATTATCTTATACTTTTAAAGGTCAGACCGAGGTCCAAAATCAGTCTCACTGGGCTTGTTCCTTTGGGAGAATTCATTTCCTTGCTTTTTCCAGTTCCTAGAGGCCGCCTACATTCCTTGGCTCAGGGCCCCTTCCTCCATCTTAAAAGCCAGCAGTGTAGTTTTTTGTTTGTTTCTTTTTATTTTTTGTTTTTTGAGATATGATCTCACTCTGTGGAGTGAGTGGCACAGTCACTCTGGAGCACTCACAGGCTGGAGTGCAGTGGCACAGTCATAGTTCACTGCAGCCTTGACCTCCTGGGCTCAAACAATCCTCCTGTCCCAGCCTCCCCTGTAGCTGGGACTACAGGCACACACCATAGCATCTGGCTAAATAAAACAATTTTTTTTTTTTTTTTTTTTTTGTAGTGATAAGGTCTCATTATGTTGCTCAGTCTGTTTTCTAACTCCTGGGCTCAAGCTATCCTCCCACCTCTGCCTCCCAAAGTGCTGGGGTTATAAGTGTGAGCCACCGCACCTGGCCTCCCTGAGTTGTGTTGTAGAGTAGGCCAAGGTTCTCTCTTTTTCTCTCATTTTTTGACCCCAGGCAGATTTTTTCCCTGGGGAGAGGCCTGGAATGGCCTTTGTTTTTTTCTTGTTAATAGCCAAAATTTCACAAATTGGTACACTCTTAAGGCCCGGCCCCCCCAACCCTGCTCACACTGGGATTCTTCTATTGGTTTTGGTTGCTTACTAACTACATTCATTCTGAACATCTTAGTCCCCAGTTCCCCTCATGGGGAACCTGTCATGCCTGTGAACTGCCAGCCACCCTCATCTTTCCCAGGGTGACTGAGACAGTGAGGGTGAGAACGCTGGGCATGGTGCCTAGAAACACCCCTTCCCTGCCCTCTTGTGCTGGAGTCAGCCTTGCTCGTTCCCATTGGATTGCTACAGCCTCCTTGAACTGTTTTGGATTTGGTGTTAATTGCATTGTTCCCATTTTCTGGGTCCTTGGGGGAGTGACTGACTTCGTGAGAATCTGCTCTCTCTACCTGTCAGTGTGACTGGCTTTGGGAACAGTGCAGGCAGGGAGGGGAGGTGGAGGCACGGGAGATCTGCAGGGGCTGCTTTGGCCTAGGTGGGCTGATGGGGCATGGGGCCGGTTCAAGTTCACGTGGTGAGCTGATGACAGAAGCAGAGAAACCAGACCTCTGGGTCCCCATACTCAGCCTTCACTCACAGCAGCTCCCAGGTTCCTTGCAGAACTTAGGAGCTCGGAGGCCACAGGGTCTCTGGCTGACTGAGCCTGGGTCTTGTGCCCACTCTGCAGAGGGTGAGGAGGAGGAGGAGCTGGATGGGGATGCTGGCTGGGCAGAGGGTCTCATGTCTGGAACTCAGCACTTACTGTCATCAAGTCTACGCGTGACTGGCAGGAAGCACCATTTCTCTCATAATTGAGCTGGGAGTTCCGGCTGATTATCTACTCCATAACCCTCCTGGGCTCTGTGCTGGGTCCGCCACCTGGACAGGAGTCAGCTTGGGCCACAGTTCCAGGCCCCTAGTCTGGGAGGCATGACTCAGGTCCTTGGGGACAGCCCAGGAAGGGAAGGGCTGTAAGGAGGAGAAGCAGCAGGAGCCCATGGTGAGATTGTCCTGGGGAGAAGTCAGTGCCTGGAGTGGAGTCTCAGGCCCAGTTGCGTAGATTCACACCTTGGCCTTTTGCCCGAATTTATGTTCCTCTTCAGGAACAAAACTGTGTAACCATACACTGTGGGTGAGTGTATTCCTTGGGAGAGTCTTGTAAGTCCACAAGTCACAGACTGCCCTCAGTGTGGAGCTCGACTGGCTCCCTGCAGCTGGCTGTGGCCTCTGTCAGTGGGCAGTGGAGCTGGGCCTCTCTGATCTAAGCCCCCTCCCTGCTATGGCCACCATGGGAAAGAGCTGGCACAGACTCAAGATGGTGTCCAGTGAGCCTGGAGCCCTCAGGCCTGGCTGGAGGCTGTTGCTCTTTCCTCCTTTCTTTGCCATGGGCCCTGTTTAGCAACCACTCTCCGCCTGCCCCTGCCCCAGCACCTGCCCTCACTCACTGCCCAGCTCATTGTCTGTCTGTGGCTTGGGGTCATCGCTCAGACTGAGATCTGAGGGGTAGGGCCTGGCCCTGTCAAGGGAACATGGCAGAGGCTGCTTATCTGTGTGTCTCCGGTTCTCCCAGCCTCCTCCCCTCTTTTCTTTGCAAAACCCATTCCAGGACAGACGAATGTGGCTCCTCCTCCTCACCCTCTACAGAGTGGCAGGCAGGGAGGAGAGGTGGAGGCACGGGAGATCTGCAGGGACTGCTTTGGCATGACCCAGGCTCAACCAGCCAGAGACCCTAATCCTGGGTGGCTCACGCCTGTAATCCCAGCACTTTGGGAGGCCAAGGCAGGCAGATCACCTGAGGTTAGGAGTTCAAGGCCAGCCTGGCCAACATGATGAGACCCCGTCTCTACTAAAAATACAAAAATTTAGCCGGGCGCAGTAGCATGTGCCTGTAATCCCAGCTACTCGGGAGGCTGAGACAGGAGAATTGCTTGAACCTGGGAGATGGAGGTTGCTGTGAGCCGAGATCGTACCACTGCACTGCAGTGTGGGCGACGGGGTGAGACTTCGACTCAAAAACAAACAAACAAATAACAGAGACCTTAATCCCAGCCACAGCCATTCAGAGAGTCAGGGATGAGGACATGTCTGGGCCAGTCAGTTTTCTCTGAGACTTGGTATTTACTCTCTGGGGGAGAGAGGATCTCTTTGTTTTGGATTATGAACCAACCAAAGTAGACTTGGGGCTTCCATACTTTTGTTCTGATGGGAGAATGAAGGCGCTGTGGTGGACAGCAGCGTCCAGAGAGAGATGACATACCTGCCCATATTCCTGCACTTTCTGGATCCAGCCATGCTTGACTTGGACAATTCAGTAAGTATTCTTCCTTGCTTATGAAGATTCAAGTTGGGTTTCTGTCTCTTGCAGTTGGATAATGAGGCTCAGAGTGGCAGGGAGTGAAGGGTCCTTTTCAAGGGATGCCCTCCTACACCACACAGTTCAGGTGGTGCCAGCCTTGTGGTGGGCTATGGACCAGGCAGCCACTGGCGGCGGAAGAGAGACAGACAGCCCCAGGCGCCCAGGAGTCATGCTGGTGGGGATGGTCAGTGGTGGCATGGCTGAGGTGGGGACGGCAGGGCCTGAGGACCTGCAACCTTGGATTTCTTGGAGACATGTTGGGCTGGCACAACTGGGCTGCCACCCTGGGGGTAAAGATCTGCCCAGCCCCCAAGTCCAGAGATATCCGGCCTGATCTAGGCAGCCATTCCTGGGCTCCACAGAGTTCCTCTGGCCCCGAGGAGGTGCAGTGTGGGGTCAAGCAAAGCAGAGACCAGGACAGAAGATTCACTTCCTCAGACAATGAAACTTACTGTCTCTCCACCGCTAATACCCAGAGCTTGTTTGAACCTGCAGGTGGGTATTAGCGGATAGGATACCGCTAGTATCAACGGTTGAGTGGGAGTGTCAGTGGCACTGGAGTGTGCGATGCCAAGTGTGTACATGCACAAGCTCTAAGTGAGAAGGGCACTAGTGTGTGTGCACCAAAGCTGTCTGAGCAAATGTCCACAAAACCACAGGAGGTGGAGCTGAGGGGATGCTACATGTGAGTGTTTGCCAGGGGTGTCTCTAGGAACTTGGTGGGAGGGGCCCCAGTGTGTGTATGTGCATGGGGCTTGGCCGGTGTGACAGGATGCTCCCCATGGTGGCTGTGAACAGCCTTTGTATCAACCCCCTTTCCGCCCTCTTCTGGGCGATGCCTGTTTCTTGTGTGTGGCAGCAGCTGCTGGAGCGCTGTGCAGAGACCTGGGACCTCGCCATGCCTATACATGGGGACCCAATGATGGCTCTTGTGGACTATCATGATGGTGTCATCGCCAGCACAGTGACTCCCCTGCCTGAAGACTTTCTGGCCAGAGGAGCTCGTTTCGCCTCCACAAGGGGCAGGAATGAACATTCTCCAAAGGGCAGCCTCCAAAAATATCTCCTGAGCATCAGGATACAAACAATCCATCTCTGCCATCCGAGGGCAGGCGGCACTTCAAGGTGCGTTCTACTCTGTCTCTCAGAGTCACCAGTGGGCCTGCACTCAGTGGCCTGCAGTGATGACCTGCTTGGTGACCCCCTCACTGGCTTCCTTGCCTTCCTTGTTTCCTGCCTCACTCCATCTGGTACTCCTGGGATCACCTCCCTAACCAAACCCTCGCACCCACATCCTCATCCCAGGGTCTGGCCCTGATGCTCCTGTTTCCACCGTCCTGTGATGCAGCTTCACCTTCCATCTCCTTGGGCCTCTGATGAGCCCAGGTACCCCGGGGTGTTCTCCTTGGCCCCTGGCACAGACAGGAGGCATCTCCTTAGGAATGTGCAAAGGACCTTGAATATGGTGCCATATGTGACACACAACGGCATAGGGCATGTCGTGGATGGAGGAACAGGAAAAGCCAAGAGCGTGACAGTCCCAAAGGCCTGTGGGATCCTGAGCCTTTGTGGTGGGAGCTGGGTGTCGGTGTGGGGTGGTTCAGGTTGGCGGCAGCACATGGCTGGATACCATCACTGTGGAAGTTTCTGCATTCTTTCCCGGGAGGTGGAGCCCCAGAGCACAGAGGTGGCACTGGAGCCATGCCTCGTGGTGTTCAGAACACATATATCCTCTTCATTTTGTCTCTGCAAACACCCACGTGGGCAAGGCCAGAACACATTCACTCACCATCCCCAGCTATGAGCGGCCACCTAGGAGGACAGCACCAGCTCCGGAATCTGGCTCTGACCCATTCGCGTGCAGGCCACAGTGGTCGGCCGGGCAGGGACTGAGCGAGGGGCCACTTCTCTGCCTCAGAGAGGTGCCCAGGCAGCACTGCGGTGAAGCCACCTGGAGAAGGACAATGACCTCGTCTTCCTTGAAGACCCTCAGTCCTGGGCAGTGGCTGGACTGACGAGGGAACCGCCACTGCACACCCATGAAGGGCCCTGCCCATCCACCTGGGGCCTGCAGCTTCGGAGATGGCTCTACTAGCACCACCTGACTGAGGGTACTGGGGTCGGGAGGGGGCCTGGTGGGCTGTGAGGCCCTCCAGGTTGCACCTGAGCCCCCCGAACTGTGTCCCCCTCTTTGTAAATGGCAGAGTGGTGATGTTAATGGGTTAAACCTTATGGAACATCTCAATGGTGGAAGAAAAGCCCAGGATTAAAATGACAGGTTTTGTCTGCAATTACGAGTGTCAGTGGGTAGCGTGTTTCAAGGTGATAGAAGGGGGCTTCCTCATTCTTCAGGACCCAACTTGTTCACTTTGAACAGTGGCAGCAGGAAGCCGGCAGGTGGCAGTGTGGGCTCAGAGTCGGGGTGGTGACCGTGTCAGAGCCAGCCTTGGCTTGTCCAGCAGGGACATGGGCTGGAGAACCAGAAGGATGAGCCTATTTCGCAGTCTTTCCCCCCGCTGCACCCTCCTTCAGGATTGCACCCCACTTTCAAGGCACTTGGGGGTCTAGGACTATATTAATGGACTATTTGAATTTTGGATTGCACCCCACTTTCAAGGCACTTGAAGGGGCCTAGGACTATGTTAGTGGGCTCTATTGGAGTTCTGGTGGGAGGGAAATGTGACAGAGGAAGGGCTCTGTCCTCCAAGAGATTAATAGCCCAAGCCGTGGTCTTGTGGAGGGCATGGAAAGGAAGAGGGGAGTTCCTGCAGAGGGCGAGACAACAGCTCATTTCAGTCTCATTGCCATTTTCCTCTCTTTCCTGGTAGTACAGACCATCAGGGTGCTACAAACCAACCACTGTTAGAGTAAAACGTGTAGTCTCTGAAGTTCCTAGAGTCAGGTCCTGAAGTTGATGGCCCATCCTCGTGACGTTACATCAGCCATATCCCAGAGAAATGATGTCAAGTTTCAGTGGGGTTAAAAAAAAAAAAGCAACTCCTGTAAGGCACTGACTATCCAAATATTCACATCGACAGGAAAATGACAAGGCTTCAGTGGTGCTTAATGTTGAGAGGTAATGAATGGGTAGGGATTGCTAGCTGGAGGTGCATTTTTATTTTGTTGCTATTTAGTGTTTCCTTTCCTTACAAGTTTCAGAAGGTATAAACCCTACTCAGGAGGCTGAGGTGAGAGGATCGCTTGAGACCAGGAGTTTGAGACTAGCCTGGGCGACATAGTGAGACCCTGTCTTTGATAAAAGTTAAAAATCAAAAATTAGCTGGGTGTGGTGGGGCACGCCTGTAGTCCCAGCTGCTTGGGAGGCTGAGGTGGGAAGATCACTTGAGGGCAGGAGTTCAAGGCTACAGTGAGCTATGCTCATACCATTGCACTCCAGCCTAGGCGACTGAGAGAGACCCTGTCTGAAGAAAAAAAAAAAAAAAAAAAAGAACCCTTATGCACTCTCTCAAAGTGTTACTTCTTGCTACATTTTATTGATATGATATATTTATTTTGAACACAGAAAAGATACATTGTTGCTTATTCATTCCCTAGTCCAGGAACAAGGATTCAGCTCCATCCTTCAAACACTGATGAGTAGGTAGGAATTTTTATCCCTTTTTTTCCCCCAGCACTCTCTGGAGTTGCAGAAGCAGGATGTGTTTCTTAAAAGAGTCTCATTCCTGGAGCATTTTAAAGGCTATACAGTACAACAGACAGATATTTTTTGCCTAGAAAACAGTACACCACTAAGGTGGTCAGAACTGCTTGTAAACAAGTCCCTCCCCCAGGTGGAGTCTGGGGCTCCAGGAGGCTGCACGCAGGATGCTACAGAACCTCTGGGTGGATTCCTTTCAGCTCCGCACCAGAACAGATTGCCATCCTTGCCACTCCTCTGCTTAAGAAAGAGATTACTAAATCGTCTTAGCCCTTCATTACAGGAACAGAAATGTGGGGAGGCTGGGTAGGGTGCTGTTGTTTAACGATGGGGGACAAGAGGTGGGAAGGAGGCAGAGTGATGGCTGCTGGCGATGCTGGCGGGGACACTCCTCAAAGACGCTTGGCTGTCACCCTCGGTGGGTTGGGTCTTCAGGAATCACTTCCATTACCTGCGTGGTCTTTGATGGAAATCACTGGGGTTTCTCAGTCAAGATCTGAGCCAGCCTTTCTGCAGCCAGGCTGACCCTACAAATCCCCCTCTGTGGCAGCAAGGCCGAGTAGCCTTCTGGTCCTCTTGTGGTGGCAAGGTGGTATTTATGGGGAGTATATCCTCTTCATTTTGTCTCTGCAAACACCCACGTGGGCAAGGCCAGAACACATTCACTCACCATCCCCAGCCATGAGTGGCCACCTAGGAGGACAGCACCAGCTCTGGGATCTGGCTCTGACCCATTCGCGTGCAGGCCACAGTGGTCGGCCGGGCAGGGACTGAGCGAGGGGCCACTTCTCTGCCTCAGAGAGGTGCCCAGGCAGCACTGCGGTGAAGCCACCTGGAGAAGGACAATGACCTCATCTTCCTTGAAGACCCTCAGTCCTGGGCAGTGGCTGGACTGACGAGGGAACCGCCACTGCACACCCATGAAGGGCCCTGCCCATCCACCTGGGGCCTGCAGCTTCGGAGATGGCTCTACTAGCACCACCTGACTGAGGGTACTGGGGTCGGGAGGGGGCCTGGTGGGCTGTGAGGGCCTCCAGGTTGCACCTGAGCCCCCAGACCCGGGTCCCCCACTTTGTAAGTGGCAGGGTGGTGGTGTTGTGGCTCATCTGCCCTGGAATTGAGAGAGAGGCACAGCGCACAATGGAACCTCACTGGGGCCTGTCCCGCCTCCCAGGAGGACAAGCTGGCCCTGGGGTAGGGGTCAGGGCAGGCGGCTGACCTTGGATGGTCCAGCAGTTTCCAGAGGCAGAATCAGAATTTGGGCACAGCTTGCCGGCAAGGGTAGGGGCAAACGGGCCTGGGAGAGGGAAGAGAAAGTCCAACTTCCTACTTCGCCTCTCTCCCCGCAGCACTGTCTACAGAGGCACAACCAACAGGCCGGGAGGAAGGACGGGAGGCCAGGAGAGCTCCACATTCTGTGAAACCTTTGCCGGTGGGTTTTGTGTTTGTGGTGGGCCTGTGTGTGCGCATGTGCACACACACGTGGAGCATGTCTAGATCTGTGTGTGTACACGGGGTATGTCAGTGTAGATGTCTGTGTGTATACAAGTTTGGTCTGTGTGTGTATGAGTCACAAGTGCATCTCTGTGTGTGTGTGTATGTGTGTGTGTGTGCATGCCTTTGTGTGCCTAAAGAATGTGGTTCAGCCCATAGGGACCAACAGGACCCGGCCGGCTGGGTCCCTCACACAATCCTCTCTGGGCTGGAGGCTAGGGCCCGGGTTGGGGTGGGTGAGCCTTGGGAGCCCCTTGACCCTGGGCCCGGGCCCGGCAGTGGCAGCAGGCCCGATGGGGGGCTGGCTCCACACACAGCCTCATAGGGGGGAAGGGTGTCCATGGAGACCGTGTGGAGGTCACTTTGGGCCAGTGTTCTCTGCTCCTGCTGGTGTCGGCTGGGGCTGTGGCCGCTGCCTGAGTCGGAGGTGCCGTCCAGCGTGGGGCAGGAATCAGTCAGAGAGTAGGGTGGCGGTGCGTCCGTGGGGACATACAGCTGAGTGGCCCCTGGCCCCACACACTCTTCATAGCTACAAGAGAAGAGGCTCCCTCAGTGCCCCACCTAGGCCTTAGGGCTGGGTCTCTCCCAAAGGCCTAGGTGTCTATCTGCAGTGACAAGCTGTCCTGGCTGTGGACCAGGGTGGGCCTTGTCCACGCTGGCTCCAGTGAAACCCTACTACTTCCCTCCACCTCCAGAGGGGGACCTCAGAACCCCCTGGGACCTGGATTCGGGATCTGACTCAGCCCTCATGTGCGGTGTGAGCTCAACGCATGAACACTGAGCTGCCCTGGGTCTCCGGTGCCTCGCAAGCCTCTCAGCAGCAGGGACCACTGTCTAGGGAACATGTCCCTACAGCACACTGGGTGTGCGGGGGCTGGGTAGGACCAACCTCAGGCTACAAGACACCTTGGTCTCCAGCCACTCCAAAGTTCCCCTTCTCAGTTTAGGAAAGAGTGCCCTGGGCCCCTCTGAACCTACAGATGCAGAGCAATAAAGCACCCACTGCCCTGGAAAGGACTGGCCGCACCACCCCTGCTCAAGACCCTGGGGCAGGGGTGAAGGTGGAAGGGCAAGGGGGAGGACACGGGCCATTCATCCAGGGCTGGAGGGGTCTCCTAGCAGGGAATGGTGGAGGCCCTGACCCCTTTCCCTCTTCGAGTACTGATGGGTGATCTGCCTGAGGGGGGCTGGCAGGAGGGGACCAAAGGCCCTCCAGAAAAGAGCTCCCCATGGCGAGGGGGCTGCTCGAGGGCCCCGAGGGCCGTTTGGACACAGCCACTCCTGTGGGCATGATCACAGGCACAGGGCCCTCCTGGCCACAAGCTCCACCTGTCCCTTTCTCTTCCCACTGCCACTGTCTCTGGGGTCCCCAGGAGCTGAGGGCATAACTCTCTCCTTCTAGCTCCATGACCCCCCACTTCACTGAGAGGAACCTGTCTTGATCTCTAAGGCCAGTCTCTGCCTCGGTGGCTGCAGATGAGACCACAGAGACCCCGGGCTCAGCCAGACCTTGTTGCCTGGGAGGTCTCGGCAGGTGTGTGCGTGTGTGTGTGTGTTCGTGTGTGTGTGTGTTTGGAGGGGGAATCACCTCTGTCTTCCTAGTCTTGCCCCCACCTTCCCCACCTCTCCCCACCCCTGTCTCATGCCTGCCCAGCCCTGTCCAGGCCCTGAACCCAACTAGCCTGGGGGGAGGTGCCTGACCACAGCGGGGGCACCCCCTCGTGCCTGAGGCCAACCCAGCGCTCTGCTCTGACTCAGGGAGAAGTCTGCTCCCAGGCACCCCCAGGGCATCTGTGTGCCTCCACCTCCATCAGAAGCAGCCCCACTGGTTCCTGTCCTTTTGATGAGCCTCACTGGGCAGAGGCAGTCTCCTTGGGGTCCAGCTCCTGGTCTCTGGGACCCAGCTGGCCCTTCCCCACACAGGCTAGAGGCACTGACGCCTAGGGGTGGGGGGAGGTGCCTGTGTCCTCAGGCTATGGCCTCAGGAGCCGAGGGCTCAGATCTAACCCTGAGCCACATCCCCAGATACCCACAGTATCTCCTCTCCAGGAAAACCCAGGAAGCAGGGTTATTTGTCCCTATTTCATAAATGAAGAAATGGAGCCCTTGAAAGCCACAGTGACATGCCTGAGAGCATCAACCTGGGCGGCGTCCAGGATGGGCTCAAACCCAGGTGGGTCTGACTGGAAAGCCAGGGCAGGGGAAGGGGAGAAGAGGTCAAACCCCACTGTGCCCACTGTAGTGCAGCACACGCAAGCTCACCTGCCTCTGGGCCTTTGCTCATCTGTGCCCTCTGCTGGTCACACCCTCCTCTGTATCTCTGAAGGTCCCAGTTCCTCCCAACCCAAGCACCACACACGCTTGACAAAGGCTGATTTCCCGTGTCAGCCCATCCTCCCTGATCCCCTCCCCTCGTCCTCCTCAGCATGGATAGTTTATCACCTGTGGCCTCGAAATAGTAACGACACCACTGGTGGGAAGAGCCAGTGCCTTGCTGAGCATTTTACCGGCACTTCTGTGTCATTTTCATGAGTATCCTGTGGGGCAGGTATTATTATTATTATTTTATTATTTTTTTTTGAGATGAAGTCTCGCTCTGTCACCAAGGCTGGCGTGCAGTGGTGCGATCTCAGCTCACTGCAACCTCCACCTCCTGGGTTCAAGCGATTCTCCTGCCTCAGCCTCCCGAGTAGCTGGGACTACAGGTGCCCACCACCATGCCTGGCTAATTTTTTGTATTTTTAGTAGAGATGGGGTTTCACCGTGTTAGCCAGGATGGTCTCGATCTCCTGACCTCGTGATCTGCCCACCTCAGCCTCCCAAAGTGCTGGGATTACAGGCGTGAGCCCCCGTGCCCAGCCGGGGCAGGTATTATTACATGGACATTTCAACAATGGAGAAGCAGGCACCGCAGGATTAAGTAACTTGCTCATGATCATACAAGAAAGAGTTTCCAGAGCGAGTGCACCTGGGGCCATCAGATGTCGGCATATGGGCTCATCCCCTCTTTGCCCCCCTAGTCCCTGGTGTTATTTATTGAAACACAATGAACTTTTTTTCCCTAGAGGAAGTTGATCCCATGGTCACTGAAATAACCAAATACTCTGGCCTTCCCTCCCACCTCCAGGGAGACAGCCGGAGGAGCAGATCCCCAGGGAGCTCGGGACAGCTGCCATGGAACCTCCCCTGAAACTGCAAGGGCATTCCTGGCACACCTACGCAGCAGCCTGAGGAGCTGGGCTTGTCTCTTCCTTTCCTAGCACTTCCAGGTGACATCTGCTAAGTCACACTGCCTCAGTGGGACCTACTTGGTCAGGAGTGGGGAGGAGGTGGCCATGCCCACTGAGCAGGTATTTTCTGCATTTATACTATGTGGAGAGGTGCCACTCTTTCCCATGATGGAGTTGGGGGGTCTTTGTGTCCAGGGCCCCATCCTCTAATGCCCCCTTCCCCACATGGCCTCCTTACCCTGGTGGAGAATCTGGGTACAGTTCCCTGAGTACCGTGGCATCCACGTCCCCATCAGAGCTGATGTCCAAGGGTGGGGGCCAGTCCTCCGAGGAGCTGCAGGCATAGCGCATCCTGTGGCTTGAGCGGCTGTATGTGTGCCCGTCCAACACTGCAGGGAACAGACCACCGGCCTGGGCCTCAGACCAGCATGCAGGGACGGTCCTCATGGGTCTATGGGTCTACCTGGGGCCATGGAGGCTCAGATTCCCCACCTGACCACTCCTCTCCTCGCCAATCGCAGCTGCCTTCATCCATCAGTGACAGCTTCAGAATGTGAGTGCCATTGTCGTGTTGGGCATGGGGATACAGAGAGGAAGCAGAGCTGGCCCTGTCCTGGCCAGCTCCCAAGGTGGTGGCAGCCTGCCTTGGGGATAGCCTGGTACTGGGCAGTGTGTCGTGAGGTTTGGTAGAGGTCCTACTGGGACTGTGGGAGTAGAGGCAGGCCTGACCAGTTGGGAAGTCAGGGAGGGCTTCCTGGAGGAGGGGCTGCTACAGCTGAGTCTTGTCTAGGATTTAACCAGGGGAAGAGGGGAAGGCTGGGCGAAGGGAACTGAATAGCTTTCCAAGGAGGGAGATAAGAAAGAAGAGTGCTTTCTGTGGAGTTGGGCTGGGCATGGAAAATGGGGTGGAGAGTAGCAAGGAACGAGGGCTGCAGAGAACTCTGGGATCAGCCCTCCCCCACCCCAACCACAATCAATTCCCTTTAGGTATCTTAGGGGGAAAAAGGCATCTATGATGAGTCTGGCACCTCCCCACACTGCATTCTCCTCTGCGTTTTTTTGTTTGTTTGTTTGTTTTTTACCATGTATCAGTACATCAAAGGCTCTGAAAAGTCCTGCAGCTAAGAAACACATTTAACTGTGCTTGTCCAGCATTCGACCTCAGAATCTTCCTTTCTTAGACCTAGTAACACTGCTTAGAAAATGCTGCTGGAGCAGAATCCTCTCATTCCACAGCTGAAGTTCCGGGAGGACCAGTGACTTGCTGGAGGACAACGCACAGTGAGTGGTTGGGCTGGACGGCAGCTGGGTGTCTTGGGTCCTCCTTGCTAAGTTCTCTACAGCCTAGTTTTTGACAGGTGTAGTCCTGGATGGGAACAGTGGGAGCTGCAAAGGTGGCTCCCACACGAGGTCTCCCCAGCCCAGGGCTCCCAGGTGCCTCCTCCCCTCTGGGGGTGGGGCTTGACATTAGGGGCGGAGCGATAACCTTTCTCCGCTGTGAGTGGCGCAGTTGCCATCCCCATTCTGCAGACAAGGAAGCTGATGCTCAGGGTCACATACGTGGTGAAGCATGGAGTTGGAATTTATGCAGTCTGTATAAACCCAAAGACTGCTCTTCCCACTCCCCTAAACTCTATTTCCCACTCTTCATATAATAGTGAGTGGAAGAATCTGGATATGAAACGATATCTACTGGTACAATTCCAGGGTTATATACTGACACCGAGAAAGCTCTCAGAAGAAAATATTCCAAACACGTTGATGGTGGCCCTGTCCAGATGACAGGATCATGACCCATATTTCTTTCTTTATATATTTTTTTCTTATATTGTCTATATTTTAAAGGTTTTCTATAATGAACACACATTACTTTTCTACTAGGAGAAATGAAGTCAATAACATATGCTGTAAAAAAGGAGCTGAAATGAGATTTGTTTCTCCTGTTCAGGGCACCAGCTGAGAGACAGAATTTTTGGAAGAACTTAGGGAAGAAACTAAGGAAAGACAACAACACACAGCAACAAGGTGAGGCTGGAAGTTGAACCAGGGCTGCTGGGCTCGGGTGCCAGGCACCCCTTCCCCCCACCAGCCAGCATTGCCAGGGAAGGGGTTTTGGGTTCAGGGGAGGGTTCCACCTGCAGGGCAGCAGGTGTGCCGGTCACACAGGGATCCCTGGGGAGTCAGGGCTGCTTCCTGGACCTGAGTGGACGGGCTGGTGGACAGCACTGAGAGCTGTTAGGGCTGAAGCAAACTGCATCTACCCTTTCTTCTTGGGCTGCTTTTTCTTGGACTTCCCAGAGGAGAGCATCTTGGGAAAACTGAGGCTGCCCTAAGGTGCTCAGACCCCAAACCTGAGACATGCAGCTGGGCAGAGCTCCTGAGAAACAACTGGAAAGAAACGAGCACCCTCCACCCCCATTCGAACTTCCCAAATCCCTTCTTTTCCCTTCTCTCCTGACTTCCCTGTCAGCACAGACCCAGATAGTCCGGGAATCCGGAAGCCCTGCTTCCCACTTACTAAGGTGAAACCTCCTCTTTACCCCAATACCGTGGTTCATTATTTAACATTACTCCAAATTCACTGCCCCTTGACAGGTTCTGGGAGAGGGAGGAAGAGGAACTAGCACCCATGAGGACCTGCTGTGCTCAATTTCTATGATCTCATCTACCTCACAGCCCACTGTGGGAGGAGAGCAGTGGTTACCCCTTCCACCAGATGAAGGGACCGAGAGTGAAGTCACTTGCTCTAAACTGGCAGCAAGTGACAGGAGACAGAGTCAGCCACCAGATCTCTCTTAAAGCTCAAAATGGAACAGAATTACAGAATTTTCTTTTTCTTTCTTTCCTTCTCTCTTCTTTCTTTCTTTCCCTCTCCTTCTTCCCTTCCTTCCTTCCTTCCTTCCTTCCTTCCTTCCTTTCTTCCTTCCTTCCTTCCTTCCTTCCTTCCTTCCTTCCTTCCTTCCTTCCTTCCTTCCTTCCTTCCTTCCTTTCTTTTCTTTCTTTTCTTTCTTTCTTTCCCTTTCTTTTCTTTCCTGTCTTTCATCTTTCTTTTTTCTTTCTTCTTTCTCCTTTTTCTTTTTTCTCTCTCTTCTTTCTTCTCTTTCTTTCTTTCTTTCTTTCTCTTTTTCTTCTCTCTTTATTTCTCCCTCCTTCCTTCCTCTGTCCCTCCCTCCCTCCCTCTTTCTTCTTCCTGCCCCACCCCCATCTCATTCTCAAACATTTGTGGCTCCTCTCTCTGTCTGGCTAGACTACAGAAAGGTTCTGTGGGCAGGCAGAGGGCCAGCTCTGTCCTGAGGGCAATGGGGAGCCATTGAGAAGTGGTCACAGTCCTGTCACTTTGGTCGCCTTGTGGAGAATGCCTTAGAGGTGCCAGGCTGGTGGCTGGCAGGCAGGGACAGCTGGCATTAGTGCAGTGGCCTGGGAGCAGGTTTTCTTGGAGAAAAAGAGATGATGAAAATAGCTCACATTTACTGAGCATGTATATACCCATTAGCCAGGTGCTGTGCTAATTTAGTCCTCACAATAACTATTTGAGGTGGATCCTCCGGTACCAGTTTTATAGACAACTCGCCTGAGCCACAGAGAGTTTTGGCAACTTTCCTGAGGATGCGCATAGGAAGTAGGAAATCAGGCCTCTGTGGACACCTGGAGCCTGAGGTGCCTGTGGGGCTTCGCGGGGTGATGTCCAGGGGACTTCTGGGCATGTCGTTCTGGAGCTGACCTGAGAGCTGGAGCCAGGTAAGGGAGGATGATGGATGGTGGATGAGGTGGAGCAGGGAGTGGGTGTAGAGAGAGGAGCAGGACCAAGGTGTGGGATCTGAGGGACCTTCACCTATAAAGGGACAGACGAGAGGAATCCATAGCCAGAGGGGTGGGACAGAGGCCAAGAGGGCTTCAGTCACCAGAGCTGGGGGGCTGTGGGTGTGTCTGACAGGTGGAAGGGGCCCAGTGCCAAAGGTTGGGGCTTGCTGGTGCACTGCCCCTCCCTTTTAAAAATTTTTTTTTTTTTTTAAGGGACAGGGTCTTGCTCTGTTGCTCAGGCTGGAGTGCAGTGGTGTGATCATAGCTCACTGCAGCCTCAAACTCCTGAGCTCAAGCCATCCTCCCACCTTGGCCTTCCAAAGTGCTGGGATTACAGGTGTTAGGCACCATGCCTGGTGGTGCTGCTTTCATGTCCTCCCACAGCTGCTCACAGTGTGTTTCCCTCTTCCCTGACACCCTCCCAAGGCTCCTAGCAGCCCCTGCGCACCTTCCAGAAGGCCAGGGGATGGTGTGGGGCAACAGCACCTCTGGGCTCCCTGCTGAGGCCCCAGGAGGTGCCAAAGTTGGAGCCGAGAGCAGAAGTGGGGCAGGGAGGCCAGAATCCCACAGGGGTCACCACTACCGCAGGCTATAGTGGGGAAGCCAAGGCCTGATCCTGCTTGGCAGAGCTGTGACCTCGGTCATCCCACGCACTCCAGGGACAGAGCTGAGGCCTCATTCATTGGCACCAGTCCTGAGGCCACCATAGGCTACAGAGGGGCTGGCCCACCCCCAGGCACATCTCTTTCCTCTGCGCCAAGGCCAACGCCTCAGCCCTCTCAGCTTGGGAACGACTGTGGGCTCCTAGCATGCGCTCCAAGATAAGTCATTGAACAAGTTGCTTCTTTGTGCCTCAGTTTCCCAGTCTTAATTTTTTTCTTATTTCTTTAGAGACAGGGTCTCTCTCTGCTGTCACCCAGGCTGGCATGAAGTGGTGAGATCATAGCTCACTGAAGCCCTGATCAGGGCTCAAGGGACCCTCCCGACTTAGTCTCCTGAGTAGCTGGGACTACAGGCATGTGCCACCACACCTGGATAATTTTTACATTTTTTTTTTTGTAGAGATGGGGTTTTGCTGTGCTGCCCAGGCTGGTCTCAAACTCCTGATCTGAAGTGATCCTCCCACCTCGGCCTCCCATAGTGTTGAAATTACAGGTGTGAGCCATGGCACCCAGCCCAGTTTCCTATTCTTTATTTATTTTTTATTTTTTGATACAGAGTCTCGCTCTGTCACCCAGGCTGGAGGGCAGTGGCATGGTCTCTGCTCACTGTAACCTATGCCTCCCAGGTTCAAGCGATTCTTGTGCCTCAGCCTCCTGAGTAGCTAGGATTAGAGGCATGTGCCACCATGCCCGGCTAATGTTTGTATTTTTAGTAGAGACAAGGTTTTGCCATGTTAGCCAGGCTGGTCTTGAACTCCTGACCTATCCGTCCGCCTCAGCCTCCCAAAGTGCTAGGATTACAG
The DNA here is from genome assembly GCF_047675955.1 of Chlorocebus sabaeus. Lineage (NCBI taxonomy): Eukaryota > Metazoa > Chordata > Mammalia > Primates > Cercopithecidae > Chlorocebus > Chlorocebus sabaeus. The sequence continues at coordinate 63,393,985 of NC_132908.1, read as the reverse complement.
GCATGAGCCACCGCACCTGACTAGTTTCCTAGTCTTTAAAGGGGGCCACTACATCTTTTGCCTTGAGGATAAAATATGGTGGCTCCTACCTTGCCCATGGAGCGCTTCCTCCAGGCCCAAGCCTGGGTAGCCGGGAGTCACCTGCGGGCCCTGCTCTCATGGATGCAGCATAATCACCCCGTGACTGAGACACTGAGGCAGGCGTGAGTGCAATGCTGAGGAGGTACAGGGAAGGGGGACACCCATTCACCTCTGCCTGGTAGGTGTGAGGAGAGGCCAAACAAGCTCCCATAAGGAGGCAGCCTTTAAGTGGGGCCTGGAAGACTTTTTTCGGTTGGAGAAGCCCAGGGAATGGCAGTCAGGGCAGAGAGAAGAGCCCAGGCAAAGGGGCTGGAAGAAGCATGGACAGGACACTGGAGAGGAGTGGGAGGAGCTGGGTAAGGGCCAGGCTGTGCAAAGGGCAGGCGGCAGGATGACCATCCTGGGTCTGCCCGACACCCTCCAGGGCTGGGGGTCCTGGGTTTCTCTTGGCGGGGATGGGCCTGCTCTGGGCAGGAGCCCTGGACTCTCCAGGCTCAGGCTGGTGATGCGGGGGTGGGACTGGCCCGTCCTGGCTTAGGAGTGCTCCTGGCATGTCTCCTTGGGGAGTCCCTGGCTTCTGGGGAGACTTGCGGAGACTGGGTGGGCTGAGTTTTCCACGTCTGAGTTTTCGACATCTGTTTTATTTATGCTGAACTTTCTCTTTGATCCTCATTGTTGGACAGTGAGAACAGTCCACTAGCCTGCTGTGTCTTTCCTCAACTGTGGCCACTTGTCCTGACTTGTCCTGGGATGTCCCTCTGTGTCTTACATAAGGTCCAGCCTCCTGCTCTTCTGGTTCTCCTAACAGCTTTCCCAGGGGAGCGACATCCAGGTCTGAGTGACACCACTGTGGCCATGTACGTGTCTGCCGGACACTGCCGTGAGCCCATGGGGTGGCTCCCAGGGGCGTCTCCCTGACATCTCCACCTCCAGTCAGTGCTATGCAGCCGGCAGCCTGTGGGTGCCAGGTCAGGCTGCCTGGGCTCAAGTCTGGGATCCACTACTCGCTGGCTGGGTGATCCCACCCTGTTACTTAATCACTCCAGCCTAAACTTTCTGATCTGTCAATTGGAATGATGATAAAAGGTAGGACTTTTATCATCTCACTAGGACTATGGTGAGGATTTTGCACAGTGAGATTATGCACAAACAGCGCCAGGCGCCCAGCAAGCATTCCTTACTTATTGGCCATTACTACCAGGCTCCTGTTCACTAACTCCAGCTACCCCTTAGTCCCCTCCTTAACCAGTTAACTCTGTGATAAAGGACAGGAAATACCCCAAACCTGGCTAATCAGGGTGTGTCTGTGAGGGGGAGGAGGGGCTCCAAAGGCCAGGGCTGATCAGATCCAATTCAATCTATTTTTTGTTTGTTTGTTTGAGACGGAGTCTCGCTCTGTCGCCCAGGCTGGAGTGCAGTGGCCAGATCTCCGCTCACTGCAAGCTCCGCCTCCCAGGTTCACGCCATTCTCCTGCCTCAGCCTCCCGAGTAGCTGGGACTACAGGTGCCCGCCACCTCGCCCGGCTAGTTTTTTGTATTTTTTCGTAGAGATGGGGTTTCACCGGGTTAGCCATGATGGTCTCGATCTCCTGATCTTGTGATCCACCCGTCTCAGCCTCCCAAAGTGCTGGGATTACAGGCTTGAGCCACCGCGCCCGGCCCAATTCAATCTATTTTAAAAATGTTTCCTATCTTCCTTTTCCCCAAGCTCTTCCTGCCTTGGAGGGCGAAACGCCTCAGGTCTGGCCATGGCTGTGGCTCCTAGGAGGTTGGCATCACTTCACCCCACAGTGTGAAGAGTGCCTATTGCTGTTCAGCATCTCCAAGGTCCTGCTTTTCTTTTCCCTGTCTGGTGGTGGCCTTGGGCCTAGGCAGAAGCCCCTGAAGGCCTGTGGGTAGTGATTTGGGAAGGAAGAGCCTGACTTTTTCTTGCCGTTGAAAATTGTCTGAGAATGGAATGCAATTGAATTTTTTCCTGCTGCCTTCGACAGCTGGCCCCTTCCAGGAGTGACACAGTCAGGTGACTGCGTTCTGTAAAAAGTTCAGGCAATTCTGGCCACATACACAGATTTGGGACTGGTCAGCCAAGAATTAGCCACCAACTGCATTTAAGGGTGATCCCAACAACTGGGAGACCCTCAGATCAGTTCTATTTGCACTCTGCTGGCTCTCACCAGGGATAGTTTCATTTACTCATCATTCATTCCATCAGTTCATCCATTCACTTATTCATATATTCACCCCCATCAACCCATCCCACTGCCCACCTATTTATCTTTCCATTCCTCCACTCAGCCCTCCTTTCAATCCCTCCACTCAGGCATAACACTCAGTCCACCCATCTATCCATCCCTCCATTTTCTCATTCATCCATCCTTTCATCTACCCATTTATCCATTCATACTCTCCACCCATCCATCTCTCCACCCATCCACTGACTCTTCCACTCAACCTCCATCTATCCATTGCCTCACCCCTCATCCATCCATTTCCCTATGAGTCCTTCTCCCTTCTCACCCATCCATTCCTCTCTTCATTCATCCACTCATCTCTCCATCCATGCATCCATCCATCCATCCATCCATCCATCCATCCATCCATCCAGGCACCAGCTGGACCAGCCCTTGGTGCAGCCTGGACCAACAGTGGCAGGGGAGGAGTGATACACTCTCCCTCTGACCTTCAGCCTCACTCTGAGTTTCTTTTTTTTTTGAGACAGAGTCTCGCTCTGTCACCCAGGCTGGAGTACAGTGGCGCAATCTTGGCTCACTGCAAGCTTTGCCTTCTGGGTTCACGCCATTCTCCTGCCTCAGTCTCCCGAGTAGCTGGGACTACAGGCGCCTGCCACCGTGCCCATCTAGTTTTTTGTATTTTTAGTAGAGACGGGGTTTCACCGTGTTTGCCAGGATGGTCTCGATCTCCTGACCTCGTGATCCGCCCGCCTTGGCCTCCCAAAGTGCTGGGATTACAGGCGTGAGCCACTGTGCCCGGCCTGAGTTTCTCTCTTAGCAGTCAACTGGGCCTCTCATGCCACTGAGAACATTATGGTGGGCACCTGTGAGCTCTTCCTGATCACCCAAGACTTCTAGGATGATTTCCCGACCACCCTGCTCCACCCAGGGCAGAGTTGCCAACTCCTTGATGCCTCCTAGGTTGCAATTGCAATCAGATGAGGTCCCAGGGCCCCAGGCTGGGCAGCAGCTCACCGTAGCCGTGCTCGTACTCTCGGTGTCGACGCCGGCGGTGGTGATGGTGGTGGTGGTGGTGGCGGCGGTGGCGGTGGCGGTGCCGCTGAAGCCGGGCCTGCCTGTCCCTGCGGATGCTGCCCACGATGATGGTGATGCAGGAGAGGATGATGACCACACCTATGACAGCACTCGCCACCAGCACGGGGGACACAAGCAGATGGCTGTGCTCTGAGCTCTCTGAGAATGTGGGGTAGAAGTAGTTGGTGCGGTTGTATCGTGCTACTGTGGACAGAGAGAGAGGACACTGAGCTGGAGCCCAGGCCTGCCACACCCCTTCCTCCTCTGCCCCTGCTGCCCTGTGAGCTGTTGCTCCCTAAATAAATGGAGGAGGGTCTGGGCTCAGGCCCACAGACTCTATCCTGTCTGCTCCTGGGAGGGAGAAGGAGAGCAGCACCTCATTCCACTGCCTACAGGAGCCTCTGGTAGTGAGGGCTGACTGTCCCTCCTCTCCTCTGAAGCCTCTGCCCACAAGCTGAACTACCTCACAGATAGGAAAAGGGAAGCTCAGAGAGGGCAGTGGACTTGCCCAAGGTCACACAGCAAATTAGTGGTAGAGCTGAGGCTTGAATCCAAGACTCTTAGAGCTAGACAAGTTGAAAGGTCAACATGATTTTACCAATGTCTTAGGAAGCAATGGGGGATGTATAGCAGGACAGAGTATGAGGAACGATTCTGCTGGTTCAGGCAGGCCTGGGGCTGTGGGCTGAAATTCACCCAGTTGCATCAAGGGGTTGGATCAGATGAGAGAAGGTTTCCCAGAAGAGGGAAGGCCAAGGTGATCTTGGAGGGTGAGGATGAGTTAGCTCAGGGAAGGCAGGGAGAGGCATTCCAGGTGGGACAAAGGCACAGAGGGGTGGAGGGGACTTCCAGGGAGGATGTGGTGTGGTGGGAGCAAGAGGAGAGTGCAAGAACCTCCTCCAGGACTAACAGCTGGATCCTTGAGAGTCCTACAGAAAGAAACTCCTGGGGACAGGTGACTTAGTCCTCCCACTGGAAAAAATGATGGAGCCTTGGGAGCTGGGGTCCTGGGGAGGGGTCAGAGTCAGCTAGGGGCAGCCATAGGCACCCACTGCCTCACTTGGACAGTCAGCTCCTCATTAGTGAGTGTCTTGGAGTGTCACTGAATTCCCTCCAACTCAGCCCTGCAACTCAGGATGCAGCTTTCTCCTTTCACAGATAGGTGGACTAAGACTCAGCACTGGTAAGTGACTGGCCCATGGTCACTCAGTTACTCCATGGCAGAGCTAGGCTAGAACCTAGATCTGGCTTCAAAGTTTAGTGCTTGCTCTTCTGCCCTCAGTGCATCTCCTGCCCTCAGTGCATCTCCTGCCCTCAGTGCATCTCCTGCTCTCAGTGCAAACCCTTCCTGAGGCTGCCAGCCGGGTCTCTGAACAGCAGTAGGGAGCCAGCTTCAGGTACTTAATGAACCACAGGGTCACGGGCAAGCACCAGGAAGGTCAGATCTTTCCTGGGCTCTGTTCTGAGAAGGGTCCCCTTGCACATTCTCCCAGAGCCCATGTTCAAGCCCCAGCTTTGCATTTGTTACATATGATCATGTCTGGTTTCCAGGGCTTGTGTTTGATCACTCTCTGTGTCCTCAAACTCAACAATGGGGCTGGGCACTCCAAAGTTGCCTAATGCATGTATTGAGTGAGTAGCTCCAGTCTTGAGACCAGATGGGGAAATGGCAGGGAGGCCTTGCGATGCCTCAGGAGAGTAAGGCCTCTGTCTTGGGCGGTAATCAAGGACAGCATGGGTGACCACCTGCCTAAGTAGCTGTAGGAGGGCTTTTTTTCCCAGGTGAGGGCCTGGTCTTCTACCAATCAGAGGCTTGACATTCAGCTGTGATCGCTTCTCCTTCCCATACCTTTCTAGCACTGACTCCAAAAGCCTCAACCACATTCAACCTACAACAGGAACAGGTGGTAAAGCACAAACTCAGAACCTTAGCTGGGGCTAGAAACATGCCCTTGGGGCAGGTCTGACCCATGCTGGTGGCTCTTGCAGCCTACTGGCCTTCATCAGGAGGGACTGAGGTGGAGGCCCTAGTGTCTGGGCCTGTATGTCATCCCACCCTGAGAGCCAAGCCTTTGCTGAAGTTCACTGTGAGACGCTCCCCTGGAGAGGCATGCACGGGAGAGAGGGAGCGCCCTAAGGCTTCGGTTGGACATGCAAGCTTCCTGACTCTCCGATGTGAGAATGCGGGGTGTGGAGATAAGAGTGACTCCATCTTGGATGCTGATATAGTTTGGCTCTGTGTCCCCATCCAAATTTCACCTTTAATTGTAATCCCTATAATCCTCATGTGTTAAGGGCAGGACCAGGTGGAGGTAATTGAATCTTGGGGGCTGTTTCTCTCCCCAGTGCTGTTCTCGTGATAGTGAGTGAGTCTCATGAGATCTGATGGTTTTATAAGTGTCTGGCATTTCCCCTGCTTGCACTCATTCTCTCTCCTACTGCCCTGTGAAGAGGTGCCTTCTGCCATGATTGTAAGTTTCTTGAGGCCTCCCCAGCCATGTGGAACTGTGAGTCAATTAAACCTCTTTTCTTTATAAATTATCTAGCCTCAGGTATTCATAGCAATGTAAGAATAGACTAATACAGATGCTAATCCGCCATGTTGACTTCTGATTAGCCCCAGTCCTGTGAAAGCCTCCTGATTCTCACTTTATTTACTGTCCTTAGCATAAGAACATGTCAGCCTTGATGTTATTGCACAAATTATAGGTTATGACGCATGTAGCATTCTTGCCTGTTCTGGAGGGCTGCCTTTAATTGTCTTGCACAGAGCATGTATACTCTTTCCCTATGATATATAATTCCTGGGTCTGGGGATTAACAGTGTGGAGATCTACCTGTTTTGCTGCTGTCCAAGACTACGCTTCCATCCTTAAGTTCCCCAAATAAGTCACTCTGTACTGACAAATTAGATTTGTCTGCCTCACATTGTGAGTTCTTGGCTACTTCTGCATTTGGGGGTTGCTTTGCATATATGGCCTTTTAAAGAACAATGGGGTATAAAAATTCCTGGAATTCTTTGAGGGTCAAACACAGGCCACTGTTTTCAGAGCTCCTACTATGTGTAGGATAAGTGATAAGAGCTCATTTCATTCTTGGAGCTATTTCAGCCATTTTCTCGCCATTTTACAGGTGAGGACACTGAGGCTAAAGGAATTTTAAGTGATTCATCTGTGGTCAGGCAGCCAGTACATAGCCCAGCCAGACTCTCTCTGGGTCTTGCTCTCCCCAGTAAACCTAAGGAGCTGGATAAGAAGTTCTCAGATATATAAGAAAAATAGCACAAAAAGAGGGATGAGGGAATAGAGTTATATAGGAGTAACTGGAGTAACTTAATTCTCATTGGAATGAAGTTAGTATAAGTATTAAGTAGATTCTTGGTTTTCTGTTCTTGTGATAGTTTGCTAAGAATGATGGTTTCCAGCTGCATTCATGTCCCTACAAAGGACACAAACTCATCCTTTTTTATGGCTGCATAGTATTCCATGGTGTATATGTGCCACATTTTCTTAATCCAGTCTGTCACTGATGGACATTTGGGTTGATTCCAAGTCTTTGCTATTGTGAATAGTGCCGCAATAAACATACGTGTGCATGTGTCTTTATAGCAGCATGATTTATAATCCTTTGGGTATATACCCAGTAATGGGATGGCTGGGTCATATGGTACATCTAGTTCTAGATCCTTGAGGAATTGCCATACTGTTTTCCATAATGGTTGAACTAGTTTACAATCCCACCAACAGTGTAAAAGTGTTCCTATTTCTCCACATCCTCTCCAGCACCTGTTGTTTCCTGACTTTTTAATGATCGCCATTCTAACTTGTGTGAGATGGTAGCTCATTGTGGTTTTGATTTGCATTTCTCACTCATAGGTGGGAACTGAACAATGAGATCACTTGGACTTGGGAAGGGGAACATCACACACCGGGGCCTATCATGGGGAGGGGGGAGGGGGGAAGGATTGCATTGGGAGTTATACCTGATGTAAATGACGAGTTGATGGGTGCTGACGAGTTGATGGGTGCAGCACACCAACATGGCACAAGTATACATATGTAGCAAACCTGCACGTTATGCACATGTACCCTAGAACTCAAAGTATAAAAAAAAAAAAAAAAGTATTAAGTAGATTCTAATGAGTTAAGATGTATATGGCAAGCCCTAGAGCAACCACTAAGGACATAACTCAAATATAGTGAAAAAATCATTGAAGAAATTAAAATATTACATTAGAAAATATTCACTGGAAGTAAAAAGGAGAAAAAGAGAAACAAAAAAGACATGAAACATACACAAGACAAAAAGCAAAATGGCAGATGTAAATCCAACTGTATGAATAACATTAAATTTGATTGATTAAATAATCCCATCAAAAGAAAGATTGTCAGAATGGGTAAAAAACAGAATCCAACTATATACTGTCTATAAGAGTCTCACTTGTGAACCAAAGACACAAATAGGTTGAAACTAAAAGGAAGGAAAAAGAAATGCCATGCAAATTGCAATAATGAGAAAGATGCAGTGGCCATAATATCAGAAAAAATAGACTTGAAGACAAAAAATGTCATTTTATAGTGATAAAGAGTTAATTCATCAGGAAGTTATAACAATTATAAACATATATGCACCTAATAATAGAGTCCCCAAATTCATGAAGCAAAGTTTAACAAATTGAGGGAAAATACAATAAAATAATAATAGTTGGGGACTTCAATATTCCATTTTTAATAAGGTATAGAGAAACTAGGTAGAGACCAATCAGGAAATATAAGATTAGAACAGCATTATACACAAACTAGACCTAATAGACATCTATAGAACACTTCACCCAACAACAGCAGAATATGCATTCTTCTGAAGCACACGTGGAACATTTTTAAGGATAGGCCATAATACAAGCCTCAATAGATTTTAAAATGATTGAAATTGTACAAAGTATGTTTCTGGTTACAATAAAAAATTTGAAATTAATAACAAAAAGAAATTTGTGAAATTCACAAATACATGGAAATTAAACAGCACACTAATAAATAGTCAAATAAAGAGAAAAGCATAAAGGAAATTAGAAAATACTTTGAGATAAGTTAAAATGACATTGCACTAAAACTTGTGGGATGCAGGCTGGGCGTAGCGGCTCATGCCTGTAATCCCAGCACTTTAGGAGGGTGAGGTGGGTGGATCACTTGAGGTCAGGAGTTTGAGACCCGCCTGACTAAGATGGTGAAACTCCGTCTCTACTAAAAATAAAAAAATATTTACCCGGGCATGGTGGTGGGTGCTTGTAATCCCAGCAACTTGGGAGGCTGAGGCAGGAGAATCACTTGAACCCAGGAGGCAGAGGTTGCAGTGAGCAAAGATTGTGCCACTGCACACCAGCCTGGGCAACAAGAGCGAAACTCCATCTCAAAACAAAAAACTTGCAGGATGCAGCTAATGCAGTGTTTAGAGGGAAATTTATGTATGTACATGTCTACATTAAAAATGAAAAAAGATCTCAAATCAACAACCTAACCTTCTACCTTAAGATACTGGGAAGAGAAGAGCAAATTAAATCTGAAGTGGGCAGAGGGAAGGAAATAATAAAGATCAGACTGGAAATTAGTGAAATAAAGAATAGAAAAACAATAGAGAAAGCCAATAAAACCAGAAGTTTTCTTTTCTTTTTTTCTTTTTTGAGACAGAGTCTCACATTGTCTCCCAGGCTGGAGTGCAGCTGCAACCTCTGCCTCCCAGGTTCAAGTGATTCTCCTGCCTCAGCCTCCTGAGTAATTGGGAGCATAGGTGTGAGCCACCTCGCCCAGTCTAGAAGTTGGTTCTTTAAAAAGATTAACAAATTTGGCTGGGCACGGTGGCTCACACCTGTAATCCCAACACTTTGGGAGGCCAAGGTGGGTGGATCACTTGAGGCCAGGAGTTCCAAGTCCAGCCTGGCCAACATGGTGAAACTCTATCTCTACTAAAAATACAAAAAATTAGCCAGGTGTGGTGGCTCACACCTGTGGTCCCAGTTACAGGTGTTACCACAGACTGCAGAAATAAGAATTTTCAAGGAATTCTATGAACAACTAACTGTATGCCAACAAATTGGATAACTTGGATAAAATGTACAAATTCCAAGAAATACACAAAAGTAAGGAAAAAGACTTAAAAAGAAACAGAAACTCTGACGAGTCCTATCACAAGCAAAGAGATTGAATTATTAACACGAGAAAACTTTTCAGTTTCCTTTTCCAGAAAGAAAATCCCAGGACCAGATAACTCATTGGAGAATTCTACCAACAATTTACAGAATAAATAATAACTTTAATGCATACAGGATTTTGGTTTGGGATGAGAGAAGAGTTCTGGAGATGGATAGTGTTGATGGCTGCACAGCAATGTGACTGTACTCAATACCAGCAAACTGTATACTTAAAAATGGTTAAAGTGATACATTTTATGTTATATATATTTTATCACAACACAAAAAGCTAAAAAGGAAATAATACCAATTTCCGTACACTTTTCTAAAAAATAGAAGAGGAGGGAACACTTATCAACTCATTCTATAAGTCTAGCATTCCCATGATACCAAAACTAGACAAAGACATTACAAGAAAAGAAAATTACAGAACAATATCTCCTAGGAATATAGATGCAAAAATCCCCAACAAAATACTAGCAAATTGGATCTAACACATAAGAAGGATTATACACCAGGACTAGATAAGATTTATCCCGGGAATGCAAGATTGGTTTAATATCCAAAAAATCAATTAATGTAATATACCACATCAATAGACTTTAGGACAAAAACTACATGATCAAAACAGAGAAAAACATGACAAAATGGAATTCTTCTTGATAAAAACACTCAACAAACTAAAAATAGAAGGGAACTTCCTCAACCTGATAAAGGGCATTTATGAAAGACCCACAGATAACATGGTGCTTAATGGTGAAAGACTTAAAACCTTCTCCCTAAGATCAGGATCTAGACAAGAATGTCCACTTTTGCCACTTCTATTCAACATTATATTGGAGATTCTAGATGGGGAAATTTAGGCAAGAAAATGAAATAAAAGGCAATACAATATGCATTTAATGTATTGTCAAATACAATAAAGGAAGAAGTAAAACTACATTTGCAGATGACATAATCTTGTATATAAAAAATCCTAAGGAATTCATTCAAAAACTATTAGAACTAATAAATTCAGCAAGGTTGCAGGATACAAGACTGATATATAAAAATCAATAGTTTATTTATATAGTAGCAATGACCAAATCTAAAATGAAATTAAGAATGAAATACTCAGGAGCAAATTTAACAAAAGAAGTACAAAACTTAGGCTTGGCACAGTGGCTGACACCTGTAATCCTAGCACTTTGGGAGGCTGAGGCCAGAGGATCACCTGAGGTCAGGAGTTTGAAACCAGCCTGGCCAACATGGTGAAATCCATCTCAACTAAAAGTACAAATAAAATTAGCCCAGTGTGGTGGCAGGTGCCTGTAATCCCAGCTACTCAGGAGGCTGCGGCAGGAGAATCATTTGAGCCCGGGAGATGGAGTTTGCAGTGAGCAGAGATCGCGCCACTGCACTCCAGCCAGGGCGACAGAGCGAGACTCTGTCTCAAGAAAAAAAAAAAAAAAAAGCACAAAATGTATACTCTGAAAACTCTAAAACATTTTCAAAAGAAATTAAAGACCCATATAAATAGAAAGACATCCCATGTTTGTGTTTCAGAAGACTATTAAGATGACAATACTCCCCAAATTCATCTGAAGATTCAACACAATGCTGATCAAAGTTCCAGCCGTCCTTGCAGAAACTGAAATGATCTTACGCTGATCTTAAAATTCACATGAAAATTCAAGGGGCCAAACATAGCTAAAATAACCTCAAAAAAGAACACAGTTGGAGGGGACACATTTCCTGATTTCAAAACTTACTACAGAGCTACTGTGATCAAGATAGTGTGGTACTAGCATGGAGACAGACATATAAATAAATGGACTAGACTTGAGAGTTGAGAAAAAGACCCTCACATTTATGGTCAGTGGATTTTCAGCAAGGGTGCCAAGACAATTAAATGGAAGAAAGAATAGTCTTTTCAACAAATGGTGTTAGGATAACTGAATGCTTACATTCAAAAGAATGAAGTTGGGTTCCCTATATAATATAGAAAAATCAACTGAAAATGGATTAAAGACCTAAATGTATGACCTAAAACTATAAAACTCCTAGATTAAAACATAGGGGTAAGTTGTCGTGATTTTGGATTTGGCAAATGATTCTTAGATATGACATCAAGAGCACAAGAAGCAAAAGAAAAATAGATAAACATCAAAATTAAAAAACTACTGCATCAAAGGATACCTGCAAGAAAGTGAAAAGACAGTCTGTAGAATGGGAGAAGATATTTGTGCATCACTTATCTCATAAGGGACTTGTACCTAGAATATGTAAAGAGCTATTACAACTCAATAATAAAAAGACCCAATTAAAAATTGTCAAAAGATCTGAATAGACATTTCTCCAAAGAAGATACAATTGGCCAGTAAGCACATGAAAAGTTGCCCGACATCATTAGCCATCAGAGAAATGCAAATCAAAGCCACAATGAGATACTATTTCATACCCAGTAGGATGGCTATAATAAAAAAGACAGATAATGCCAAGTGTTGGTGAGGATGTGGAGAAATGGAAACCCTTATCAACTGCTGGTAGGAATGTAAACAGTACAGGTGCTTTGTGAACACAGACTGGCAGTTCTCAAATGGTTAAACATAATTATCACATGATCCAGCAATTGCACTCCTAGGCATATGCCCAAGAGAAATGAAAACATAAGTCCACACAAAAATTTGTACATGAATATTTATGAGTATTACTCATGGTAGTCTCGCAAAGTACATGGTGCACAGCTGCCTCTTTCTCATCCTTTAGATCTTTCATTGAAAGTCAGCTCCTCAGAGAGGTTGCTCCTGATTGGCTTCCACGCCACTATATGTTATATCACCCCATGTGTTTTCTTTGAACAGCAGTCATCACAATCCCTAAACATCCTGCCTATTTATTTGTTTACTTGTTTATTAAATTATGATGTCTTTGGATTCCCTGTCCACCTCATTAGATTGTTAGATCTTTGAAGGCAGATATCCCATCTGTCCTGACACTTTTTTTTTTTTTTTTTTTTTTGAGACAGTTTCACTCTTGTTGCTCAGGCTGAAGTGCAATGGTGCGAACTCAGCTCACCGCAACCTCCACCTCCCGGGTTCAACCAATTCTCCTGCCTCAGCCTCCCAAGTAGCTGGGATTATAGGCATGCGCCACCAAGCCCGGCTAATTTTGTATTTTTAGTAGAGACAGGGTTTCACCATGTTGGCCAGGCTGGTCTCGAACTCCTGACCTCAGGTGATCCACCCACTTTGGCCTCCCAAAGTGCTGGGATTACAGGTGTGAGTCACTGCCCCTGGCCTTGTCCTGACTCCTTTATTGTGTGAATCTGCAGCACCCAGCCAGGTACTGGGCACATAATAGGTGCTCATTAAATATTTGTTGGGTGACTGAGTGAACCGCAGAGAACTTAGTTGGCTCTGTGTCTGTCTCTTCATTAGTCAGAATTCAGTTTCTTCCCTATTTTTTGACTGATTGTGACAGCTTGAGTTTTGGATGAAGTGCCAACCTCTAATTTTTATTCCCTTGGCTACAGTAAACTAAAGTTTGTCATTTTTCTTCAAGACTCACAGAGAAAAGGTGGCAAGGTGAGGCTTTCCTCCATCTTTTTCTTGCAGGCAAATGGAATCAGTTTAATTTGCCTTGTTTGACCTCAACTTAGGAGAAATCTAGTCCTTGTCTGGTGAATCTATAGTATACCTGCCACCACTTTGTAAGTCTATGCCAAGGGCAGACATTACTAATTGACCATGATTCTCTTTCCAGTTCGGTTGAGAAGGCAGCCTCAGCATCCTTCTCAACACAGCACTCCATGCTGTGACTACAACTGGCTAGAGTTGGTTATGAAATGGAGCTTTTGGCTACCACTCATCTGGCATGATCTAGTCCTCCCTGCTACTACTCCTGAGCCAATGGCCACTCTGATTGCTCTCTGTCATGCAGCCTCTCACCTTCAGAGCCCAGGGCAGGACTTGGGAGTGTCAGGGACACCAGCCCTCCTTAGGGAGGTAGTGTGAGGGGTTCACACTGCTGCAGAATAGTGGGCTGGCTCCAAGAATCTTGTCCCCAGTGGGGCTCTGGAATGTCTTCTGACCCCAGATGTTGCAGTGGTTTGGGACACACTGGTCACCCCACGATCCCCCATGACCCCTGGCCATCCCAGGGCTGCAGGTGCTTAGATTGCAAACCTAGAGTTGGATGTGCGTGCGTGCATGCGTGCGTGTGTGTGTGCGCGCGTGTGTGTGTGTGTGTGTGTGTGTGTCTGCCTGCCCTGCACAGCATGCAGAACCTGCCTCTGGGACCGGCCCCATTGGGTCACCTTGAAGATGCCCCTCCCTGCCTCAGCAGCAGATGAGAGCCTTGCCCTTGTCTGGCAGCACCAGGTCCATTACCAGCTGGGCGGGAGATGGCATCACCCATGCCTGCAAGATGGAGCCAGTTGGTGCAGGCATCTGCCTGCTTGAACGGCTAGGAAATTAATCTTCCAGTCACCACAACCGGCAGAGGTAGGCACTGCTTTAAATTATGAGGGAAATTCTTCCAATTTCCATACCAAGGGCCTATTTTATCAAAAAGATAAATATGACTGCAGAGAAATAACATAATGACAATCCCCCTTCCCATCCCCGGCCTCCCTGTCGCCCTGTACCAGCTGCGGCAAGGATAGAAGATGAAACAAGCTTTGCCTCCTTTCTGGACTTTCTTCCCGAGCAGTTTTTACAAAGGTGCTCATGATCAAGTGGAAACCTCAAAAAAAAAAAAAATAGGCTCTTCTCTGAGATACCACTTCCCCCGCCATGCCAGCATGAGTAATTACCATCTTCTGAGCACCTACGATGCCTTATACCATACATGGTATTTGTCATGCACCATATTATCTCATTTAATCCTCATGATGGTCTATGATGGGACCCCCAGTTAACAGGTAAGGAAACAGCCTCAGAGAGGTTAAGTAACTTTCCAAAGGTCACACAGCCCCACAGATAGAGACCTGGGTCAGTGGGAAACTGAAGCCCTGTGCTCTTAGCTGCTATTCTGTGGCTACCAGGCACCATGTACTGGGAGTTCTGGTTTTTTAAATCTTGGGAAGGGAAAATGCTCTTCTCCCCAAAATGATGTTTTGCTTCTTCTGAGTCACTTGATATATAGCCAGAGCCAGCCATGACCTGGGGCTATTCGGGATGAAGGAGTATCAACAGCTGAACATTGCTGATAAGATACCAGGATTCCAGAGATGGGAGCCTGTGTGTCTTAGAAGAGAGAGGCCACAGCAGGCAGGTGCTTGGGGAGAAGCAAATCATCCAGGGATGTGCGAGGACCTCCTGTTTTGTATCTGTTCTATCTCTGGGTATGTCTTAGAGATGTTCTAGATTGCAGGTAGGGACCCGTGGATGATTTCACCGAAGAGGAACAATGATAGTGATAAGAGAGCTCTCACCGGCAGCACTTACTGAACATCCATCAGGCTCTAAACTCTTTTCATGCATGCTTCTCTCATTGAATCTTCACAGCAGCCCCGAGAGGTGAAGAGTGTCTTTCCTCCATCTTACAGATAGGGAAGCCGAGCACAGAGCTGGTTAAAATGGTGAGCCTGGAATGCTCTTTGCAATTCCTGAACTGGCACTCTCCTGCGCTCTGGTTCCACAGGGACTGAGAACGCCAGCAGGGTGGGGCCTGTGTCTGTCTCTCTCGTCACCCTATCTGCCTAGGATACCGGGCAGGGCCGGTGCAGAGAGGAAGCTCAGGAGCCATTTGAATTGGACCAGGGGCAGTCTGTGACTGGTTGCTTGGTGTGTACGGTGTGACTGAGTGCATCCCAGGGGAGCTGCTCCCAGTCACCCATTGGCCCATCCTCCCATCCATCACCCACCCAACCCCCACAGCCCAATCATGGGATCCACAGACATTTACAAGCACTGGCAGAGTGTCGGAACAGAGTAGGTGCTTTCAGCCAGAAGAGCAAGTCAGGACTTAAAGGGTCCTGGTCTGCAATGAGCTAGCCATCAATGATAAATCAGTTTGGCAAATTCCATTATAGGAGATCCTTGGGGCACTGCTGAGGACTTGATGCATTTGAGGAATCATAAGAGAGGAGGAGGCTGGAGGGAAGCCTGGCGGGGGCTAAATTTGGAGGGGCTTGCAGGGGCCAGGCCATGAGGGTCTTGAAGATCACATCAAGAGACTGTCCTTTGGGATGGGTGCAGTGGCTCATGCCTGTAATCCCAGCACTTTGGGAGGCCGAGGTGGGTGGACCACCTGAGGTCAGGAGTTTGAGACCAGCCTGGCCAACATGGTGAAAACCTGTCTCTATTAAAAATACAAAAAATTAGCCTTGCGTGGTGGCAGGCGCCTGTAATCCCAGCTACTTGGGAAGCTGAGGCAGGAGAATCGCTTGAACCCGGGAGGCAGAGGTTGCAGTGAGCTGAGATTGTGCCACTGCACTCCAGCTTGGGTGACAGAGTGAAACTCCACCTTGAAAGAGAGAGAGAGAGAGAGAGAGAGAGAGAGAGAGATTGTCTTTTTCCCCAAGGGCAAAGAGGGGCGTGGCCAGAGCGTTTCAGGAGAGCCTCTGGTTGCAGATGGAGGACAGATGGGCAGAGGCAGTGTTCGGGGTAGGAGACCAGGGAGGAGACTGCTGCAAGGGTCTCCATGAACCTGGAACTGGGGCTAGAGGAGGCTGAGCCCACAGCCCCTGCCCTGCACAGAGCTGAGCACAGAGCTGTGCACGGCTTGGATGAGCATACTCCATGCCACAGAATGACACTGCAGGGAGTTCCTTGGCCTCTCCAATTAGTTGTCCTCTGAGCAGGCTTCAGAGACAGCCCTGGTATTATTCCCATTGCACAGATGGGACCCCAAGTCCTCTGACGAGGCAGGAGTGGTGCCTGGGTCCATGGGCCTCTGCTGTGCAAGGCAAAAGCCAGCTCTGGCTCCTCCAGCTTCTAGTCCAGGGCTGGGACTGGGAACTGCATGGAATCAGAAGGTCCTACATACCGCAGACCTGGATGTGGGTGTGAGTCTGGGGCTTGCTTCCTCTCTGTGTGGATGCCATTGTCACCCTCATTTACAGATGAGGACATTTTGCCTTGGTGAGCTAAAGTTATGTGTTCAAGATTGCCCACCTAGTTTTGTGGCAGATCTGGAGTTTAAACTCAGGTTTATCTGACAATTTATCAAATAGTAGCACAGAGCAGAAGAAGAGAGCAGGGTTTTGTGGAGCTGGGGGGTTTGGGTTGGGGGCTGGAGAACTGGGCTGTTCCTGGTTCTGTCACTCATTCACTGTGTGACCTTGGGCATGCCCCTTGCCCTCTCTGAACCTGCTGGCTATCTGTTTGAAGAGGCACTGATTATTCAACTCCCTCCAGGGTGGGAGAGGAGGGGGCCAAAAACTATGAGGGAAGGCAATGAGATCCAGGCCTGTATCAGGTGGCTTAGGTCAGGGCTGGTTCCAGTGTGGGGAACCTGGGGAACATTAAGGGCAGGGAAACTGAGGCAGACTATCACTCCCAAGTCCTTGCTGAGTATAGCATGGAGGCAGCTCCACAGACAATCTGTCTGGGTTCAGGGAAGTGTTCTTTGCAGCCTGAAGCTACCTGAGCTGCAGTGACAAAGGGAAGGAACAGAGATGCAGAAGTGCTGACTCAGCACCTTCAGGCTGCCAATCCTGCCCACTCTCTCAGAGATGCTGGTTAGAGGGAGAAGGGGGGCCAAGGACTCAGAACTAATGGATGGCTCCTGTCACAAAAATTGCAAAGACATTTGTCACAGGTCCACTTCCCTGGCAAGTCTGGCCTCAGCAGTGCACTCTTCCTCTACGGCTGAAATGGACGGGGTGAGGCGTGGAGTCATTGGAGGGAGTGTAGGGAACATGACTCAGGCACTATTTTTCCTCCTGTTCACCATTGGCTGGTCCCATCCTCCAAGCAGGGACTTCAAGAAGGGCTGGGGGAGGGGACATGGCAGGGCAGGGCTAATTGATTTGGATACTTCTGAGTCTCCTCTGCTGCTGTTTATTTTGGGCAACTTTTTAGCTCACTTGCTGATACCTGTCCTCTGGTCACCAGAGACTGATAAAGGGATGTTGGAGGTCTGGGGACAGGCCAGGGACATCTCAGAGAGGAGGACACAGAAGGGTTGGATCTCGAAGGATGAACTAAGTATATCGGGATCAGTAAAGGGAGAGAGGAGCATGGGCAGGAACACAGAGGGGTGAGCCTTTGGGATGTCACCTTGATGGCAGCTGAACATGAGGATCATTGGGTGAGGAAAAGGATACTGGGTATTCAGACTACTTCTCACAATGGGGACGCATCTCTACAAGAAGTCAACTAATGTCTTTTCATGGTCCATGCCACCTGGCATTTGTGGTATTGGGAGCGGGGCAGATTACAGTGGACAGGAGAAATGGAAAGTGAAGTCATAAACCTATTCATCAATCCTCCATCAATTCACCCAGCCAACAAATCATCCATCCTCTCAGGCATTTACCTATCTATGCATCTACTCAACATCCACTCAACCATCCCCTTATCCATCCATCCATCCATCCATCCATCCATCCATCATCCATGCATCATCCCCTTATCCATCCATCCATCCATCATCCATCCATCCATCCATCCATCATCCATCCATCATCCCCTTATCCATCCATCCATCCATCATCCATCCATCATCCATCGATCATCCATCCATCATCCCCTTATCCATCCATCATCCATCATCCATCCATCATCCATCCATCATCCATCCATCCATCCATCATCCATCCATCCATCCATCTATCCATCATCCATCCATCCATCCATCCATCATCCATCCATCCATCCATCCATCATCCATCCATCCATCCATCCATCCATCATCCATCCATCCATCCCCTCATCAATACTCACCAAACGCTTAATCCATGCCTGGATATATGCTAGATACTGGGAACACAAATATGAATCAGACTAAAATGGACCTCTAAAACTGGGGAAAGCAAGAGGTCCCACACAGCTGCCCTGGCACGGTGAGGGGAGTCTTGGTGCATCACAGAGTTCCCTGCTCCCACCTCTGCTTCCAACTGTTTAATGTGTCAAGAGTGAACAGGAGAGCACTGCCCTGCCAAATAGAAGCTTTTCAACCATTGTGTTAAAACATAACTGGAAAAATAGAAGTGACCACCCACAAACCCTTAATGGTTCTACAAATGTAAGATGAAAGCAATTCATTCCACTATTAAGATACATTCTGCCACTTGAGTTTATTTAAATAAACTCACTAAAATTAACTCACATATTCCTCTGCGTATCTAACTTCCTTAAGTTTACCACCTTGTCATCATTCACTAAGGTTTTAACTCCAGCTTAAAGAAGAACTTATTTATTGGCTGAAAAACTCACTGAAACAATTTCACAAATTACTTTTCCCTATTTCTGCAGAGGAAATGGCAAACTGGTTGACATCACAGAACCAAGCCACAGTAGAATTAAACATTCCAACTGAACCCACACCAAGCTCTCATTTTCTTGCTAGAATAATGACTGGACTCAACCTGCTCATATTTTCTTCTCTTTCATCACCACCTAGAGTTGGCTTTTGGGCCATTTTCCACAAACAGCCCAGAGGCTTAAAAAATATATATATATATACACACATATATATATATACAATATATAAATATATATATACACACACACACACACACACATACATGTATATATACACATACACACACGTATGTATATATATAATGCCAGTGGAGTTACTGTGTGTGCCTGATAAGTGCAATTGGGTTGAGAAGCAGATTCTAGGGGGCTGGCTGGACCCACCTACCAGCTAGGGTATTTGCTCCCACACCCCAGCTTGCATTTTGCTACTCAAAATCATGGCTCAGAAAAATGACCTTTGACTACAATATGGACTTTCCAGGAATCTAGTGAATAATTGACATGTAAAATGTTAAATTCATGAATGCTGTGAATTTTCATCAGCTATCCCACCCAGGGGAGAGAGAACACAAAGGATTGTGTGAAGGCCATGTCATCTGCACGCTGCTCTGCGCAGTACAAGTTTTAGTCCTTGGAACAAGTTCAACCAGCCTAGAGCTGTGTTCTTAGGCCACAGTGATTGAACCTCCTTCCCAAGAACGAGCTTCTTGGAGTTGGGCTTTGGCCTTATGCTCAGAGCTTGTATTGAGGGGACTAGCTTAAGAAGTAGCTTTATCATAGCCAGGAGCAGTGGCTCACACCTGTAATCCCGGAGGCTGAGGTAGGCAGACTGCTTGAGCCCAGGAGCTCAAGACCATCCTGGGCAACATGGTGAAATCCTGACTCTTCAAAAAATACCAAAATTAGTTGGGCATGGTGTTGTGTGCCTGTAGTCCCAGCTACTTGGGAGGTTGAGGTGGGAGGATCACTTGAACTTGGGAGGTCAAGGCTGTAGTGAGCTGTGATTGCACCACTATACTACTCCAGCTTGGGCGATAGAATGAGACTCTGTTTAAAAAAAAAAAAAAAGAAAGAAAAAAAAAAAAAGAAGTAGCTTTATTATAAGCGTGTTGCTGCAGGTATTGTCCACTATACTTCTCAGTACCCCTAGGTAAGGCTCCATGTAATAAATTTCTCCAAGATATGAGGGCCAGGAAAAGCTTTTCTTTCTCTGAAAGACCTACTTTCTCCTTATAGACCATGAGAATCATGTAACTGATCCTCTTTGCTGTTTCGCTTTGGCCTCCAGGAAGCTCAGAGACACTCTGTAGCTCAACTTCAAAAGGAAAGGAAACCAGTCTGTCTTTGGCTCTCTGGTGCTAGTTAGCATCATTCAACACAGCCAATTCACAGATTCCCTCTGTGAGTCAGATTTGGGAGAATGAGCCAACTTACGGTATGTGCACATCACCATTACATTACTTGCTATTGTAGCTGTGAATAATCATTCTGATTTGGGGGTGTTTCTTACATTGCTCTAAAAGCTATTGGGAGAGGATGTACCTGGAAGTGGTAAATGCAGTGTTTAAGAACCTGGCTTATGACACCGACCGGGGTATTTAACACCTATGTACCTTAGCTTCCTCATCTCTAAAACAGAGTAATGACCACTCAAGAGTGTTTCTGTGAGGATTAAGGGAGATAATTTAGCAGTCTATACACGCAACTATAAAGCTGGACAAAACTGTCAAAGTACCATTGCAGTTCTCTGGAAATTGACCAAAGGGATACAATGAACTGAGAAGCACTTATTATGAAAAAGGCTCAATACAGTGTGAACCTGTAATGTTCTTGCCTATGACTGCCTCCATACCCCTCCCCACCAACTCTGCTCCCCGGTCTGTGAAAACCAGCAGCTTCCCTGCTATACTGTTGGAAAGAGCCCATCCAAATGGATCACACTTTCTTGTTTCTTTGTCTTATAAAGTATGATCCATATTCAGGAAAAAATAAAAATAACAAAATAAAAAACCAAAACCAAAGCAAAAAACCCATCAATAGAAGCTGTGGGTGAGTGTCCTCAGGTGTTGGATTTAGCACAGAGTTTAAAGCAGCTATTATAAATATGTTTGAATAACTAAACAAAGTCATGTCTAAATAATTAAAGGAGAGTAGGATGACAATGTCTCAATGAATAGAGAATCTTAATAAAGAGACAGAAATTACAATAACCAAATGGAAATTCTGATTTGAAAAATATAATAAATAAGAACTCATTGGAGGGATTCGTTGGCAGATTTGAGATGGCAGAAGAAAGAACAGATGAACTTGAAAATGAATTGATTAAAGAGCAATCCAATGTGAAGAAGAGGGAGAAAAATGGATTGAAGAAAAAAATGAACAGAGACTCAAAAACTTCTGGAACAACATCAAGCATAGCAAAATATGTGTAATGGGAGTCCCAGAAGCAAAGGAGAGAAAGGGGCTGAAAAAATATTTGAAGAAATAATGGTGACAATTCCCCAAGTCTGACAAAAAAACTACATATCCATGAAATTCAACAAATCTCATGTAGAATAAACACAAAGAGATCCATACCTACACACATCACAGTCAAACTACTGAAAATCAGAGACAAAAGACAAAGAGAAATCATGAAAGCACCAAGAGAAAACCTGCTCATCACAAACAGGGGGAACAGCAATTGATTAATGGTTAATGTCTAATCAGAAACAGTGGTGGGCAGAAGGCAGTGGAATGACATGTTCAAAGTGCTAGGAAAGGCTGGGCATGGTGGCTCATGCCTGTAATCCCAGCACTTTGGGAGGCTGAGGCCAGTGGGTCACTTGAGGCCAGGAGTTCAAAAGCAGCCTGGCCAACATGGTGAAACCCCATCTTTACTAAAAAATACAAAAGATTAGCTGGGCATAGTGGCACACACCTGTAATCTCAGCTATTCAGGAGGCTGAGGCACAAGAATCGCTTAAACCCAGGAGATGGAGGTTTTACAGTGAGCCGAGATCACGCCACTCCATAAATCAAACAATCCCAAAGTGCTAGGGAAAAAAAGAAAAGAAAAAAGAGACAAAAGCTAAAACCAAAACTAAACAAAGAAGAGTTTTTTCTTTTCTCTGTCTTTTTTTTTGAGAGTCTTACCGTATTGCCTAATGGTGCAATCTCGGCTCACTGCAACCTCTGCCTCCTGGGCTCAAGTGATCCTCTGGCCTCAGCCTCCTGAGTAGGTCCCCCCTGGGACCACAGGTGTACCCCACCACACCTGGCTAATTTTATGTATTTTTGGTAGACATGGGTGTCGTCATGTTGCTTAGGCTGGTCCTGAGCTCAAGTGATTTGCCCACCTCAGCCTCCCAAAGTGCTGGGATTACAGGTGTGAAACACTATGTTCGGATCAAAGAAGAGTTCCATATTAGCAAAACTATCCTTCAAAATTGAAGGTAAAACAAAGACATTTCTAGAAAAAAAAATAAGAGATTTTGTTGCTAGCAGATATGCCTTATGATAATTACTAAAGGTAGTCTTTTAGGCTGATAGGAAATGATTGATGCTAGATGCTAACTTAAATCCGCAGGAAGAAATGAAAAGTTCTGGATATGGTAAATATATAGGTAAATATCAAAGGTTCTCTCTACATCTCTTTCTCATTTATTCTCATAACTTCTTTAAAAGATATAAGATTATATAAACAATAATTATAATACCATTTTGTTGGATTTATATATATAGGTTTAATATATATTACAATAAAAGCACAAAACTGGGGAGAGGACAATGAAATACATTGTCAAGTTTTATATATCTTATTGGATTTGACTTAATATTATACCAAAGTAGACTATGATAAACTAAGATGCATATGTAATCCCTAACTAACCCCTAATTAAATAATTAATCAGGAAAGGCTGGGTGCAGTGGCTCACACCTGTAATCCCAGCACTTTGGGAGGCTGAGGCGGGCAGATCATGAGGTCAGGAGATCGAGACCATTCTGACTAACACGGTGAAACCCTGTCTCTACTAAAAAACACACAAAAAATTAGCCGGGCATGGTGGCAGGCACCTGTAGTCCTAGCTACTAGGGAGGCTGAGGCAGGAGAATGGCGTGAACCCGGGAGGCGGAGCTTGCAGTGAGCTGAGTTTGCGCCACCGCACTCCAGCCTGGGCTACAGAGCAAGACTCTGTCTCAAAACAAAACAAAACAAATAATAATAATAATTAAACAGGGAAAAAACCCCAAAAGAATCAAAATAGTACATTAAACATGTTTAACACAAAAGAAGGAAGTAAAGAAGAGCAGATAAACAAAAAAGACATGAAACAAAAAGAAAACAAATAGCAAAATGGCTGATGTAACATCTAACCATATCAACATTTATATTTTATTAAATTAACTTGTGTTTTAAAAAAGATATGAATGGTAGCTCGGCACGGTTGCTCACGCCTGTAATCCCAGCACTTTGGGAGGCCAAGGCAGGTGGATCATTTGACGTCAGGAGTTCAAGACAAGCCTGGCCAACATGGTGAAACCCTATCTGTACTAAAAATACAAAAATTAGCTGGCCGTGGTGGCGAATGCCTGTAATCCCAGCTACTTGGGAGGCTGAGGCAGGAGAATTTCTTAAATCCGGGAGGCAGAGGTTGTAGTGAGCCAAGATCGCGCCACTTGCACTCCAGCCTGGGTGATGGAGTGAGTGAGACTCCATCTCAAAAAACAAACAAACAAGCAAGCAAACAAAAACCCCCAAAACACAGAGATAATGAATGGAACCTAGGCAACACAGCAAGACCCCTATCTCTATAAAAAGTAGAAAAAATTATCTAGGCTTGGTGGTGTGTGCCTGTAGGATTGCTTGAGCCTGCGAGGTCTATAGAGAGCCATTGAACTCCAGCCTGGGGACAGAGTGAAACCTTGTCTCACCAAAAAAAAAAAAAAAAAAGGAAGATATATGAATGGATTAATAACTCCACTTACAGGGCAGATATTGTCAGAGTAAATAAAAAGGTAAGACCTACTTATATGCTGGCTGCAAGAAACACACCTGATTCAAAGACACATATAGTTTGAAAGTAAAAAGATGGAAGGAGATATAGCATACAAACAGCTTGAGTGGTTATGCTGATATCAGACAAAATAGACTTTAAGGTAAGATATATATTTCTTGAGACAGAGACATTTCATAATGACAAAAAGGTCAACATATTAGGAAGATATATCAACTACGTATGTATTATATATGCACTTAACAAGCCCCCAAAAACATGAAGTAAAAACTGTGAAAATTGAAAGAAGATCTAGACAATTCAACAATAATAGTGGAGATTTTAATGTCTCAATCTCAATAACTGACAAAGCAATTAGAAACTCAGCCAGGATATAGAAGACTTGAATGACACTATCAACCAATATGACATTCATAGAAGCCTTCACCAACTGAAGATTACACATTCTTTTCCAGTGCACATGAGACATTCTCCAGGATAGACCATATGTGGACCTTAAAACAAGTCTCAATAGATTTAAAAAGATTTAAATCATACAAAATATGTTCTCTGACCACAACAGAATTAGAGATCCAAAATAGAAAAATATCTGGGAAAACCCCAACTATTTAGAAATTAAGCCGGGCATGGTGGGCTCACGTCTGGAATCCCAGCACTTTGGGAGGCTGAGGCAGGAGGATCACTTGAGGTCAGGAGTTTGAGACCATCCTGGCCAACATGGCAAAACCCCATCTCCACTAAAAATACAAAAATTAGCCAGGAGTGGTGGCATGTGCCTGTAATCCCAGCTACTTGGGAGGCTGAGGCAGGAGAATCGTTTGAACCCAGGAGGCAGAGGTTGCAGTGAGCCAAGATCGTGCCACTGCACTCTAGCCTGGGTGACAGAGCAAGACTCTGTCTCAAAAAAAAAAAAAAAAAAAAAAAAAAAAGGAAAGAAATTAAACTGCATGCTTCTAAATAACCTATGGGTCAAAGAAGAAATCACAGTAAAAATAAAAATATATTTTAGGCTAGGCACTGTGGCTCATGCCTGTAATCCCAACACTTTGGAAGCCTAAGGTGGGAGGATTGCTTGAGCCCAGGAGTTTGACACCAGCCTGGGCAACATAGTAAGACCCTGTATCTACAAAAAATAATAAAAAGTTAGCCAGGCATGGTCGTGCGAGCCTATGGTTCCAGCTACTCGGGAGGGTTAAGTGGGAGGATCACTTGAGCCCAGGAGTTTGACACCAGCCTGGGCAACATAATGAGACCCTATATCTACAAAAATAATAATAATCAGCTGGGTATGGTGATGCATGCCTATAGTCCCAGCTACTTGGGAGGCTGAAGTGGGAGGACTGTTTGAGCCCAGGAGTTCAAGGTTTCAGAGAGCTATGATTGCACCACTGCACTCCAGCCTTGTGAAGCCTTTGTCTTCAAAAAACAAAACAAAAAAGTGTGTGTGTGTGTGTGTGTGTGTGTGTGTATATATATGGAACAGAATGAAAACAAAACACAACATAGTATCAAAATTTATGGAATACAGCTAATTCACAGCTTTAAATACTTACATTAGAAAAGAAGAACGGAAAAGAAGAAAGGCCTCAACTTGAAAACCTAAGCTTTCATGTTAAGAAACTAGAGAAAGAAGAGTAAACAAAACCCAAAGAAGTAAAGGAAAGAAATAATAAAGATGAGAGCAGAAATCAACGAACAAGAAAACAGAAAAGCAACAGAGAATATCAATGAAACCAAAAGCTGTTTTTTTGAAAAGATAAAATTTACAAATCTTAGCAGCCTTATGAGGTAGGTGCTAGTAATCTGATTTAATAGATGAGGGTACTGAGGCTCAGGCAGGTGAAGTGACTTGCCCAAGATCACAAAGACAATTTTTAGTTGTGGGGAGGGAGACAGGATTTGAACCCTGGGGCATTTGGGGAGAAGTTCTTTATCCCCCACTCCCCATCGGATTGCTTTGCAGGCCTGAGCTATTTTGAGAATCAAACCAGTCCCAGTACCAGGCCTTGTGTTCACCAACATTCAGTATCCCGAGAAGGTGAGCAGCTCTAGGGTCTCTGGAAAAGAATCACCGCTCAGCCACCTTTCTTGGGCAGTGAAAGCCCCGAGTTCCTTTGCTGGAGCTGACCTGCTTCTGGGACTAGGACAGCACTCTGGTTAAATAAGACACAGACAATCCTGGGTTCAAGTCCTGGCGCTGCCTCTTGCTGGCAGTGCCCACTGAGCAAGTCAGATCTCTAAGCCTCTATTGCCTCATCTGTAAAATGGGAGCAGCAATTTCGGCTATGAGCTAATCAAAGCAAACTGCCTAGCAGGATGCCCGTCTCACAATAGGTGCCCAATACATGACAATCAAATAGTCAAAATTTAAAGACATTCCCTAGACACAGAACTAAATGTGAAAGACAAAAGAGTAAAACTTGAAGTGGAAAACATCAGAGAACATCTTCACAACTTTGCATTTCTTAAACAGGACACAGAAGATACTAACCATTTACAAATGGATACATCGGACTATATTAAAATAAAAATCTCTGGTTGGAGTTTGGGTTGCAAAGTGGTGGAGGGCTGAGGGCCTGCACAGGGACTGAGACGTCCAGGGTCAAGGTCAATGACATGGCTGGAACAAGTGAAAGATTTTTGAAAGAAGATTCTCTAAATATATTCATCATTTGCAACCTGCCCCAGGACACTGGAGAATGTTTCTCATGGAGGGATCTGTCTGTACAGGTGCCTGGAAGTGGTTAATAGATCCCCAGACACAAAGAGTTCCTTCTTCACGTCTTTATGGAATCATCCATTTTTTCATGATTAGCTTTTCACTCTAATAGGTTTGTCCTTTGCTGGATACACAAGAGAGTAGTTGCACCACCAATTACAGCAGTTCAGTGTCAAACAGTATTAACAGAGTATAATATGTCTGGTGATGATACTGGAAAACTAATTTTGAAACCTAGGCCTTGTGTTCAATGAGGGCACCTAAAACAGCCTTTCTTCAAATAAGTGATAAGTGAAAAGCCCCCACAGGATTCCTTTTCAGTTCAAACTATGCAGCCGCAGCAGCTGCTGAATGGCAATGTGTGATATTTACCTAGACTGTCTTTTAATGATGACTCATATTATCAGTGCCTTTGATACCTCTGCTCACCTATGCTTCAGTATAGGTGTCCCTTGAATACTTCTCATCCTGAAAAGATTTTTTCTTTTTCTTTTCTTTTTTTGAGACAGGGTCTTCTTGCTCAGTAACCCAGGCTGGAGGCTGGAGTGCAGTGGCACAGTCATGGCTCACTGCCGCCTCGAACTCCTATGCTCAAGCGACTCTCCTGCCTTTGCCTTCCAAGTAGCTGGGACTATAGTTGTATACCACCACACCTGGCTAATCTCAAAATTTTGTTTGTATACACAGGGTCTTGCTATGTTGCCCAGGCTGGTCTCAAACTCTTGACCTCAAGCAATCCTCCCGTTTCAGCCTCCCAAAGTGCTGGGATTACAGGTGTGAGCCACCCCATCCAGACCTGCCCTGCAAAGATTTTTGCAGTTGAAGTACAGGTCTTGGTTATTGCAGTACACTTAGAAATAGACCCTCATTTAGCTTTTACATGTTTTTGCATTCTATTCTAAATCAAAGCCAATCAAAGCCAATGTCAAAGAGAAAGTGCTGTGAGCACCTATGTTCTCCTGCCTGTGTTTCATCAGCTCGCCATCCCCACGTCTCTCGTAATAAGACAATCGCGTAGAGCTGGGGCTTTTATTCTTGCACACTGAAAAATAAGCCCCACTGCAGGAGAAACCCTGGATGTGCTAAGATTGAGCTAAAATTGATACTGAAATGATAGGTAAACCTTTGTTAAGCCAGATACTGAACTTCAGCCACTCTTGTGGTTACACTATTTAGTTCAGTGTTTTTATTTAATGCTCAGGATAATTTCTAGTTTGAAGGAATTTAAAGAGCACTCCCCAGGTTTCTGAACATACAAATTCAGTTATAAATTACATAATGTCTGGGAATTTGATCATCGTATTATTTTAGATAATTGGATTTTACACTTGGTAGACATGCCAGCACACTAGTATTGCAGGTGTAATTGATCATCCTACTCCCTCAGAAGAATAATATGGGAGCAATGCCACGGTGCTCTATTCTCACTGTTTAGAGTGTGTTGGTGACATATTGTGTGTGTATAACAGCATCATGTACTCATAATAGTCCTTGAACTATTGGGATCACTGCTGATATTTTAAAGTATCGGAGGTACCTTTTTATCTTGAAAAAATATAATCCTTTTGAAAAACTTTCAATTGTTTCATGAGTGATTGTTTTTTTTTTTTTTTGGAGACAAAGTCTCACTCTGTTGCCCAGACTGGAGTGCAGTGGTGCGATCCCAGCTCACTGCAACCTCTGCCTCCTGGGTTCAAGCAATTCTCCTGCCTCAGCCTCCCGAGTAGCTGGGATTACAGGCATGTGCCACCACGCCCACCTAATTTTGTATATTTAGTAGAGACAGGGTTTCCTCCATGTTAGCCAGGCTGATCTCCAACTCCCGACCTCAGGTGATCTGCCCACATTGGTCTCCCAAAGTGCTGGGATTACAGGCGTGAGCCGCCGTGCCTGGCCCATGATCTTTTAAATTTTAGTTAACTTAAAATCTGAATTTTATTTTGAGACAAGGTCTTGCTCTGTTGCCCAGGCTGGAGCGCAGTGGTGTACTCATATGGGTGAATCTCACAATATAATACTGAGCAAAAGTAGCCAGACCTGAAAGAAAACATACAACTTCATATGTATAAAATTCAAAAATAAGCAAAACTAATTTACGGTGACAAAAGTCAAGTTCATGATTACCCTTGACATGGGATAGTGACTGGGAGGACACATCCGGGGAGTTCTAAGTTGCAAGTAGGGATGTGTTTATCTTCTTCTTTTTTGAGACAAGGTCTCACTCTGTTACCCAGGCTGGAGTACAGTGGTAAGATTGTAGCTCACCGAAGCCTTGAACTCCTGGACTCTGGCAATCCTCCTGCCTTAGCCTCCCAAAGTGTTGGGATTACAGGCCATGAGCCACTGAGCCTGGCCAAGGATGTGTTTCTTTTCTTTCTTTCTTTTTCCTTTATTTTCTTTTTTTTTTTTTTGAGACAGAGTCTTGTTCTGTTGCCCAGGCTGGAGCGCAGTGGTGTGATATCGGCTCACCACAACCTCCGCCTCCTGGGTTCAAGAGATTCTCCTGCCTCAGCCTGCCAAGTAGCTGGGATTACAGGTGTCTGCCACCATGCCTAGCTAATTTTTGTATTTTTTAGTAGAGACGGGGTTTTGCCATGTTGGCCAGGCTGGTCTCGAACTCCTGACCTCAGGTGATCTGCCTGCCTCGGCCTCCCAAAGTGCTGGGATTACAAGTGTCAACTACCACGCCCAGCCATGTTTCTTGATATGTGTGTTCAGTTTGTGAACATTCCTTGAGCTTGCATCGATGGTTGGTGCACTTTTCCGTATGTATGCTATATTTAGTGGTATGCTGGCAAACCAGCTTTCAGGAAAAAATGAGAAAGAAAGGAAGAAAGAAAGAAAAATTCCCGATTTGTACCGTTTGTCATTTTCCACAGTGTCAACACTTTCACTGTGGTGAATTCCAAGTTACCAGTGATTTAGCAACTGGCTCATGAAATTCCTGCTTATTTAGCTATTGGCTCTTGTGAGCTGGTATTTCTACTAAAAAAGAAAAAAAAAATGCCTAGAGCATCTCTCTAGAAAAGGAATTCTCAATTCTTGCTATAGATGTTCAGAGATTCTCCTGATGTCTTGGGGCCTACAGGGGAGGGATTACAACAGGCAGGAGGGGAAAGTTTTGCTAGTATGACTGTCCACTGCCTCCTAAGTGGCTGGTAGGGACCGGGTTGTGACAACATTTGTCTTTTTGCTTTCCAAAGAGGGCTTCTCCTCTGCATCTTCACTGAGAACAGAGCAGCAGACTCCCTCCTGGGGCATTTTCCACATTTATGTAGAAAGAGCACCTTACGTGGACTCAGGATGGGAGGTTGAAGTTTCAGCCATGAACATACTGTGTGACCTGGTCCCATTCCTTTCTGGACTAAGTTTCCACACCTGTAGTGTGAGACAGTTAGGGTAGAGCCCCAGGGTAAGACTCACAGGCTTGGCAGATGACCTCTTGCAACCAACCTATGAGGTAGGGAGAATCTATTTGCCCGAGTTACCCCATCAGGTGCTTGTAATGGGTCAAGTACAAGGCTGGCACCTGGCTGGTCCCTGCTGGAACTTGGCAAATGCAGGTGGGCCGCCCTGCCAAGCTGCCTCTCAACACCAACCTGGGGTTGGTAGGG
The DNA here is from genome assembly GCF_047675955.1 of Chlorocebus sabaeus. Classification (NCBI taxonomy): domain Eukaryota; kingdom Metazoa; phylum Chordata; class Mammalia; order Primates; family Cercopithecidae; genus Chlorocebus; species Chlorocebus sabaeus. The sequence goes on along the minus strand of NC_132908.1, from coordinate 63,363,711 downwards.
AAGGGAGAGAGAAGATGTGTTCTCTCCCTGGGCAGTCTGGGTAGAATCCTGCAGGGAAGACTGAGTTAGTTCTGCAACAGTCACTGTAGGATTAACACTCTGAAAAAGAAAGAAAAGAACACATGCTCACTGAGCACCCATGTGTTCACCAAACTCTCAGAGTCACATTGGAAACCAGGTCTGATGATCCAATTTTACAGGTGAAAAAACAAAGGCTCAGATGATTGAAATACGTATGCTCCAGTGGTTTTCAAACCTGGGTCTCTTAGCTCTTGCTGTTGTTACTACATTAGGCCACATTCACCTCCAATCCTCTTCCTTAGGCCCATTCCTAGGGCACACAGGTGTCACCCAGGTATGAAGGCACCCTCGAACTCCTGGGCTCAAGTCATCCTCCAACCTCAGCCTCCCGGGTAGCTGGGACTACAGGCATGTACACCATGCTCAGCTAATCTTTAAATTTTTTGTAGAAACAGGGTCTCAGTATGCTGCCCAGGCTGGTGTCAAACTCTTGAGCTCAAGTGATCCTCCTGCCTTGGCCTCCCAAAGTGCTGGGACTACAGGTGTGAGCCACCTCACCTGGCTGGGTTCCTCTCTCTTGTCTTTGAAGCATGCAGGCTGCATGCTTCTGCAGTGATGCCTGCAGAGGACGACCAGGCTTTCCCAATCACCTGGGCACAGGTCCAGATGCAGGCAGAGCTGAGCGTCAGGGTAGCTAATTTAGGGTAGCCCTTGGCAGAGAAACAGAAATGTCCTTACTCATTCCTGTTAGTAGGAAAATCCCTCCCCCAGTGTACTTGGTTTTGGGGTGCCATGGGTGACGACCCAGGGCATCATGCTTTCCTTGGCAAGACTTCTAAATACAGAAATCATTTTGCCCTTCACCAGTCCAAGGCTCAGTCTTTCGACCCCTCCCTTCCCCACATTCCCACACTCGCTCCCTGGGTGATCTCATCCGACTTCACAGCACTGAGCAGCATTCACACACTGACAGTCCTCAAATTTACATCCCCAGCTCCAGACTCTTCTCTGAACTCAACATTCATGTACCCAACTGTCTGCCCTGTATCTCTACTCCAATGCCTGCAAAGCATCTCAGACACAACATGTCAAAACTCTGCATCTTGACTTAAAGTCCCCCACCAAACCTGCTTATAATATTCCCCATCTCAGCAAATGGCAGCTCAGTCCTTCACATTTCAAGCCCCAGACACTGTCCTTTTTGACCCCTTCCTTCTCATTCACCCCAAATCCAGTTTCACCTTCAAATCTGATCCCATATTGACACTTCCACTGTGAACCTACTGGTCCAAGGTACCATTGTCATCACCTAGACCACTGCCCTTTTTTTTTTTTTTTTTTTTTTTTTTTTTTTTTTGAGACAGAGTCTCACTCTAAGAGTCTCACTCTATCACCCAGGCTGGAGATCAGTGGCACTATCTTGGCTCACTGCAGCCTCTGCCTCCCAGGTTCAAGCGATTCTCACGCCTCAGTCTCCCGAGTAGCTGGGATTACAGGTGCGCACCACCACACCTGGCTAATTTTTGTATTTTTAGTAGAGACAGGGTTTCACCATGTTGGCCAGGCTGGTCTTGAACTTCTGACCTCAGGTGATCCATCCTCCTCGGCCGCCCAAAATACTGGGATTACAGGCATGAGCCACCTGGCCTGGACCACTGTCTTAACCTCCTAACTGGTCTACTTGCTTCCAGCTGGGTCCTCCTCTACCCTCTTCTACCACAACCAGGATGATCAGGTTCCTTCTCAGCTCAAACCCCTCCAATGACTACTTGATTAGATGCCAAAGTCCTCCCATGGCTTCCAAGACCCTACATCATCTGGTCCCTACTGCTTCTCGTACCTTTCCTCTCCTCCTCTTCAGACACCCTGGCCTTCGTGCTGTTGATGAATCAAGCCAAACCTGCTCCTGATTCAGAATCCTCTGCCTGGACCCTCTTCCTCTGGACACCTGTATGGCTCCCTCTCCTCCTTCTAGCAACTTCTGTTCCAGTGTTACCTTCTTGTCGAGCCTATGTCCTGAACCATCACCTCACTCTGCTTTTTTTTGGCTTCATAACTCCTTCCCCAATTTGACATATTAGATATTCATTTGTCTGTTTGTGTCTGTCTCTTCTGGCTATGTCAGCACTATGAGAGCTGGGACTTTGCTTTGTTCAAGGCTGCAACCCTGGCACCCAGAAAGGTTTCAGCATGTAGCATATGCTTAATTAATATTTGTTGAATAAGTGAATAAATGAATGGAAGAGGATGCCTGATATCAGGGATGACTGTCCACAGTTTACAACAGGAACCATGATGGAGTGGCATTGCAGATAACCAAGTCTCAGGCTTCCTTCTGGCTTGTGGAACCCATGGCCAGCTTGAACTGGAGGACAGCAATGCTCCCGCCACAGTGCCAGGCATTTGGCACATATTAGCTCAAGCCCCTACCTTCCGCTCATGACAGGTAATCCTCATGGTAACTCTCACAGCAGCAGGATACTCCCATTTTACACCTGGGGGAACTGAGGCTCAGGGAGGTCAGGTAGTACACAAATGACATGAGCAAGATTCAAACTCAGGTCTGTGTGCTCCAAAACACAGCTCCAGTTACCCTCTTCTGGGCTGTTGGTGAGAAAGACACAGATCAAGTCAGTGTCCTCAAGCCCCAGTTCCCAGAAGGACCTGCCAACAACTGCAAATTTCACAGATGGCTTAGGTCTTTGCCACCCACTCTCTCTGCCTTCCTCTCCTCCATCCTCCCTGCACTGTAACCAGCAGGGACCACCGAGGGGACCTGCCTCCAGCCACCTGTGATGGGCTGGCTCCACCCGCAACCTCAAAGCCCCTCTAAAAGCCATGGGGGCTGATGTTCCTCTGGCCTGCAGCCCTGACTTGCCCTTTGTCCTGGAGGGAGATCAGGAAGGAGGGGCTTGAGACATCTCTACCTGGAAAGGAAAGGATCAGATTGGGGAAAATCTAAGTTCAGAGAACAAAGGGAGCTCTGGGGAAGAGCTCAGGAAGCCCTTCCTCGGGGCATGGTGGACACAGGGGAAGAGCCACCCAGCTGCTGGCAGGCAGGGCTGCCACCAGGGACAGTGAGCTCACCACTGGGGCCGGGGCGGGGGGGAGGCGGGGCAGTGAAATGCAAGCACTTTGCCAGCCTAGAGTGCTCTGCAACAGTTGGGGCTATTGTTATTAAGACTGCATTTAGTACTCTAGCCAGGGTGAATGCCCTCTTGCCAGATACCTGAATATGATATGATTGTACACTGAAAATTAAGATGAGTGGGCTGGGTGTGGTGGCTCATGCCTATAATCCCAGTACTTTGGGAGGCCGAGGCAGGCGGATCACTTGAGGCCAGGAGTTTTAAGACCAGTCTGGTCAACATGGTGAAACCCCGTCTCTACTAAAAATACAAAAAATTAGCCAGGCGTGGTGATGGACACCTGTAATCCTAGCTACTCGGGAGGCTGAGGCAGGAGAATCACTTGAACTGGGGAGGCAGAGGTTGCAGTGAGCTGAGATTGTGCCACTGCACTCTAGCCTGGGTGACAGAGCAAGAGTTTGTATTAAAACAAAAAACATAAACAAAAACAAACAAAAAAAAGAAAATTAAGATGAGCTATCAATAAAATTAAGATGAGCTATCAAATGCTGAGTACTCACTAGGGTCAGACTCTGCGCTGGACCAGAGAACTGTGAGGAGGGGAAGCCAGGATGTTCAGGGGCCGTGAAGTCCTGAGGCAGAGTGGATTCCCCACCCCTGTTGTAGCGATGAAGGAATAGATTTGGCTCCACCTTTGTCCTTTTTCCAGCTGTGGTTTGGCTAAAATTGAGCCCCAGACAAAGTCACTTGGGGTGTAGCCCTAACCCCACCATTTTCTAGCTGTGCCATCTAGACTAATTTCTTCATCTCCTTGAGTCTCAGCTTCCTCATGTGCAGAATGGGCACACTGACCCCTCCCTTGCAGGACTTCTTCAAGGAAGCAAGGAGGCCACACAAAGAAATGATCATAAGGCCTCATAATTCCTTCACCTGTGATACCTTATTTGATCCTCACAGCAACCCTCAGAGACAGAGCACTGGCTGAAGTCACTCCCTCTATCCCCTTGCCCACTCCAAAGTCACACTTCAGCAAAGGATGGACAATGGTTTCATTTCACAGGCTAGAGATCATTGGGCAGTGTCTGCATGTGTTCCGGGCTCAGTGGGAAAAACTGCTACAATTGATTAGTGATGTCTGCTCTGGGCACGGAAGTGGTGAATTTTGCAGTGTGTGCCATCGTTTGCCCTCCTTGCCCTCAAGTCCTTTCTTCTACTGGTAGCTAGGTCTCTGCAGAGATAACTGTCACAATAAGCAGAGCAAAAAACAGCAACATCTGGTCTGAACTCCAAATTCATCTCTAGAGTCCCTATCTCTCTCTATTTCCCCCTGTCTCTCAATACAGACTTCTGTAGGGAGAAAGTGGCTAAAAGGACGAGACTTTCAAATTTCTTGAGCATCTTCTCAGTGCCAGGCACCAAGCTAGACTCTCTATGTAGCATGTCAATTTTGAGCACGAAACCAAAAGGGTGCTATTGTTATTTCTATTTTATAGATGAGCGAATTGAGGTTTTTAGAAATTAGGCTGCTTGCTCCCACTGATAAGAAGCAGGGCCAGGTTTTGCACTGGAACCCACACACTGTGTATCCCACCATCTCTAAGGGAGACCCAAGCCCACCCAGAGGCCCTGCCTGGCTGCAATTCCTGCCAGCCTGCAGGCAGCCACCATGAGCCCAGCAGAGACAAGCCCCACTTGACTTCTCTGTGGATGATCAGATGCTACCTTCCACCCTTCTTCTTCCTGCTTTGCTACAGACTCAGTCTCTTCTGGGGCTCCCAAACCCCTCCTTCCTCAGATCTGTTCCCAAAGACCAGAGGGAGGCGGGCTGCCCCATCTCTCAGGGAGCTCCACGGAACTGCCATCAGCCAGTGGCAGAAAGAGGTTGTGAAGCATCTGTTCTTGGAGCCTGCATCCTGGGGGAGTCCTGGGCCACCTTTCCCAGCTGGGGCCTGATGGAGAAGGCTCCTCCACCTCCAGCCTTCCTGAAGAGCCAGGCTTGTTCTCCTACTCACTCAGTGCTTGAGGCAGGTCCTCTGAAGGCTGGAAATGGCTCACAGGCCTGGCATTTGCAGGCAGAGAAACTGACCTCCCTCTTGCAGCCACTTGGCCAAAACCCTCTGGGCTGCCCTGGATCAGGGTTTGCCTGCCTCCCCCTTTCTTGTTTTTGCCTCCTCCCTCTGCCTTGGTCTTCTCATCTGCCAAATTGAAAGGAGGGGATTAATAAGAGCTGCTGGCACTATCTCTGTGAGGGGCAGGGATGAACTGAAATGCCTGAAAGTAAGATGGTGTTGAGGGGTGGGGAAGTTGGCGTGTGAGCAGTACCTAGGAGGGGTCACCCCAGTCTGGCCGATTAATACCCGCCCAACTCCTGAGGGGCTGATGGACAATCCTGCTCCCCCAGGGCCTGCAGCCATGGAAGCTGGCAGGCCCGGGTTACAGGTGGGCTGGCGCCACTCGCCTTGCCACGCTGCACTCTGAGGGCATAGCTGTTCACTCTCTGCAGACTCATGTGCACTGACTCCTGGGGGCAGGGTCTTGCTTGAGAAACGTCTGGGCTTGTTTTACCTTCTGCAGACTTTTCTGGCTACTCTTCTAAGCTGGCAGGGAGGAGGGGTGGAGAAGCCCAAATGGGAACAGGCTGGGGCTCCTGCTCTAACTTTTCCATTTTGTGAGGGCTTCAGTATCTTCACATGAACCTGGCAAGCTCATTTTTGGGGCTAAGGAAGTTAAAGCAATTCTCTATGTTTCTAAATGCACAACAGCTCCAGATCTGGAATGAAGAGTTAAAAACAGGGGTGTGTGTCCATGTGAGTCCCCTCCTGGGATTTCTGGGTTTCCTTCCTGAGTGTTCCTATGTCTGTTTTGGGGGATCTGGAGTGCTCGGGGTTCAGCATCCCTCCCATAACCCGTGTGAGGGCCTCTGGTCTGCGAGCCATGGAGGCTGCTCACAAAGCGTCTGCTTCATCTCGACTCATTTGCTTGTTCAGTTGCTCAATAAACACTGAGCACCTCCTATGTGCCAGGCACTGAGCACGCTGCTGCGGGTGAACCGGGAATCCAGCAGGCATGGTCCCTGCTTCCTGGACGTTCACCATCCACTGGCGGCACGAACAAGTGAACAAGCAGAAGAGACTTAATGAATGAGCAATTTCTAGATTGGATCTGAAGAGGGGGCTGAGATGGGGGCCAGGTCAGAATGATGATCTGTTGAGCCAATTCAGAACCCCAAGGGTGTCCTTGGGCAGCTGGCAGTGATGGATGTATGATAGGAGGGGAAGTGAGATTCATTTCCAGATTTCTGACTTGAGCGCCCCAAACCAATACAGCAAAATCAAGCAAAGCTGGCCTAGAGGGGAAGACAAAGAGTTCAGTTTGGGTCAGGTTGAATCTCAGGTTAGGGGTGGGGGCTGCCCAAGGCAGACAGACAGCAGGAGGAAGAAGGAATCGAAAGCCCAGGAAGAAACTAGGGTGGGAGAGACTGTCGGAAGCTACTGGCCTAGAGGCTGCAGCTGAAAGCAGAGTGAGGATGAGAAGATCTGGGGCATGCACAGCAAGAAGGGCTGGGGGCCCAGTATCCCAGGGCAGGTGCAGGGAGAATCCCCACTCCTCCACTACCACCAAAGGAGACCACCAAAGGAAGGTCAGATGGTCTGAGCAGCTGGCTGGAGGCCACGGGGAGGACTCTGAGTCAGGCAACCCAAAGCAGGAGAAATCATCACAAACAGAAGCACGCAACAGGGCCTGGGCTCTGTGGCTCATGCCTGTAATCCCAGCGTTTTGGGAGGCCAAGGCAGGCAGATTATCTGAGGTCAGGAGTTCGAGATGAACCTGGTCAAATGGTGAAACCCTATCTCTATTAAAAACACAAAAAATTAGCCAGGTGTGGTGGTGGGTGCCTGTACTCGGGAGGCTGAGTCAGGAGAATCGCTTGAACTTTGGAGGCAGAGCCTGCAGTGAGCCGAGATCATGACACTGCACTCCAGCCTGGGTGGCAGAGTGAAACTCCGTCTCAAAGAAAAAATAAAAAAATAAAATAAAAAAATAAGTACCCAACAGGGTCAGACGCAGCTGAGAAATGGAAACCATGAAATGGCTTTAACTACACGGAAGTTGATGGGATGTTGGGATGTGGGTGTACAAGCCAGACTGGAGCCAGACTGAAGCCAACTGTGGGTGCTGGAAAGGGACAGCGGGTGCTTCTTGGACAAGTTCAGACTGGACAATGTGAGAAGAATTTGGCAGAGACGATGACAGAGCCTCCATGGAGCCTCGCAGCAGCCCTGAGCTCCTGGAATCCACTGGGCTTGGTGGACTCCGTTGTCTCAGAGATGTGTCTGGGTCAAAGTCAAGGAAGGATCTGGTGGCAGAGTCAGGGTCTTCAGCTTCTCCCTGACCAATGGCCTCTAGCTCCTCCTCCTCCTAATTAAGGTGTTTAATTATGTGTTTATTCACTCAACAAACATTTATTGAGTGTTACTGCATGGTAGGTATTGGGTCTTTGGGGAAGGGGGAAATTCAGAGATGTGCAGGAGCCACTTCTAAATGGCCTAGAATGTCGGTGACCACACCCTGAAGTCCTCAGGAGGTGGATACGCAGAGGGCTGCCCTGCCAGAATGGCCTCTGTTAGTGAGATGGACCCAGCTTCCAATGGCCTGGGGTTCACCTCAAAAGGTTCTGGAAAGCCTCCGCACCCAGCATCCCCAGCCTTGACTTTTCCCAGGCTTCTCCATGCCAGGCTGCTCCTGCCTGGTCAGAAGATAGGAGCAAGAATGTGACCATCCCAGTGCTCTACATGGCAGGTGTCCCTGGGCTCTGGGGTGCCATGAATAGCAACCTCCTCTCCTGGACTGGGACGTGGGCGTTCCTTTCCCGATCATGCCACAGCAACAGTGACAACAGTAACAACAATGTATTGAGCCTGTACTATCCATCAGAAATAATCTTATCAGCTCTTATTGGAAATAACCTGTACCCTCCTTGGGTACCCACAGCAGCCAGGTCGAGCTCCGTCACCCTCTGGACACCACTCTTTGAACAATGAACCCCGCAGCCAGCTCATCCCCCTGGCATGCCTGGTGATGATCTCACCCAGGTGGGACATGTCAGCGTCCCCTACCTCCCACTGCAGCTGTCCTTTGATATGCAAATGGTTTAACAATCACGGCTTCGACTTTTTGGAAGACAGGCCCCCCACCCCATGATCCATGTAATCAATGGCACAGATTGGAACAGACATTGGCGAGTGGGGGAGGCATTACCCAGAGGGAGCACGGGAGAGGGGAGAGGGTCCCCCTCTGAGGCTGGGGTCCCTGATTTCACAGACTCACAGTCCTGACTTATCAAGGAGAAGGGACGGCATGATCATGCATGTCTCCCCAAATTATAGCAAGTGGTGGTGGTTTGGGAGGGCTCAGGGAACATCATGGAAGAAAGCAGGTGGCTGCTATGGGAGAAATGAAAGGGACCCTGGGGCAAGGGTGGTGGCATGAGTCGAGCAGGTGGAGACTAGGGGAGAAGTCAAGGGGGCTGCAGTCTTGGACATCAGGGGTACCTCTGGCTGAGCCCATCACTTGGACTCAGGGGCCTCAGGGAGCCACGAGAAGACTGTCGAGGGGCAAGATCGTCTACCGGCTTCTGTGAATGAGGAACTTCATGGGGGGGATGCTCGGGATGGGTTTCCTTAGGAGAGTAAACCCCAAGAAGTATGTTCTGGGGAACATCAATCCCATGAAACATTCCTTGTGGTTAATGTTTGACAGGAGCAGCAGGTTTTCTCTTACCTATGGGAGCCTCAGAACACACATCACCATATTATTAGTATTTTTTTTGAGACGGAGTTTTGCTCTGTCGCCCAGGCTGGAGTGCAATGGTGTGATCTCAGCTCACTGCAACCTCCGCCTCCCAGGTTCACACTTCACGCCATTCTCCTGCCTCAGCTTCCTGAGTAGCTGGGATTACAGGCACCCACCACCATGCCCAGCTAATGTTTGTATTTTTAGTAGAGACGGGGTTTCACCATGTTGGTGAGGCTGGTCTCAAACTCCTGACCTCAGGTGATCCATCCGCCTCGGCCTCCCAAAGGGCTGGGATTACAGGCATGAGCCACCACGCCGGCCACACATCACCATATTAAAAGCTCAGGAAAGTCCTGCAGGAGCAAAACTTTCTTAACGTGACTCCCCCAGCATTTTTCCCACTTACTTGACCATGGAGTCTTTTATTTGTGTGTGGGTGTGTGTCATCCCATTAACATCCCTCAGAGGAGCTCCGAGCCACACTTTGGGAAGGGCTGATACAGGAGAATGGGCCAAAGTGTGATTTTCAGTTTTCAGAGAGCATCTCGCAGACATCAGGGGTCTTCCGTGTTGCCCTCTCCCCACCCAGCATGCCACATTAGCCTCTGGTTGGACCCCCGCAGTTCTTTGGCCAAGCATCTCAAGCCAGTCTCGGCAGCTCAACTCCAAGCTCGGCCCTGGCCTGGCCCCAAGCGGCAGAAGGATGTGGGGAGGAAACTTACAGGGGCAGGGACGTTTGAAGGACATGTAATCCTTGGAGCAGAACAGCGGAGCCAGCCTGCCCACGGGCACGGCTCTGACTTCTCGCAGGGAAGGCCCCTCCACTCACCTGCAGAGACACAAACAGGCAGGTGTTGGGGTGCCCATGCCACACCCATAGCCCCTGCAGGCTGGGCACTCACATCTCCTGAGCTGTCAACCTCTGCAGAAGAGGATGGTGACTTTGAGAGCACGTGCCCAGTCTGGGCAAGGGCCTGGGGGACCTCTGGGCTGTAGCATGGGGAGAGGAACACAGGGGTAGGGCAAGTGTGTGTTGGGGTCCCAGTAGTGGGGAGTGGTGGGGAGGAGATATCTCTCTTGGGTGGACCCTTGAGTGGGAATTAGGATCCCAGAGTTCTTCTGTCTCATGATGAAAATGTGAGACCCCACTGCCTCGAACAACTTCAACAGACCACGGCATCATGAGCCACTTGGAACTATCAAGGCTGGGAACACTGAGACCTGGAGAGGGTGAGGGGCTAGTTTAAGCTCTCACAGCTGGCTTTGGAAGGGTGTTCATTGACACCTAGCCCAAACCATATTATTATTATTGCCCCAACATAATAGGATGCTCTTTTCATCCTCATTTTACAAACAAGGAAGTTGAGACTCAGAGTGGTTATGCAGCTTGCCCAAGGCCACATAGCTTCTAACTAGGCTGAGACTTGAGTCCAGATCAGTTTGACTCCAGAGCCCACACTGTCAGCAGCACAATTCTTTAGAAGGCACCTGTATATTAAATTACCGATTCAGAAACAAAGGCCTACAGAATGAAAATGCTTCTTTCCCTCCCTCCCGGCTCCCCAGTATGAACTCGATGAACATGTGGATGTCTAGAGCAGGGAGGGAATGCCAGGTCACTTTGACTCCAATCTGCAATGGAGGAAACATTTTGAAAAGGTAACTCATGGCTGGGTGCAATGGCTCACACCTATAATCCCAGCATTTTGGGAGGCTGTGGTGGGAGGAATGCTTGAGTCCAGGAGGTTAAGGCTGCAGTGGGCCATGTTCACACCACTGCACTCCAGCTTGGGTGACAGAGTGAGACCCTCTCTTAAAAAAAAGGAGCCAGGCATGGTGGCTCACGCCTATAATCCCAGCAATTTGGGAGGCCGAGGTGGGCAGATCACGAGGTCAGGAGATGGAGAGCATCCTGGCTAACATAGTGAAACCCCATCTCTACTTAAAAAAAAAAATACAAAACATTAGCCAGGCATGGTGGCGGGCATCTGTAGTCCCAGCTACCCAGCTACTTGGGAAACTGAGGCAGGAGAATGGCGTGAACCCAGGAGGCAGAGCTTGCAGTGAGCCAAGATCGCGCCACTGCACTCCAGCCTGGGCGATGGAGCAAGACTCCATCTCAAAAAAAAAGGGAACCCATTCTCCCATGTTGCTGAAGATCTATAGGAACAGGAGAGAGATAAGGTTCTTATTTCCTGGGAGTGTGGTCACTTGCCTTGCAGAAGCCAAACTGCACCTGTGGGGATTGGTGAGCAGAGGCCATGAGTGCCAAGCCCTGTGGGCTTTTGCAGGGCAAAGCTGGCAGCCCCAAAGCCAATGGGAAAAGAGTTTGGCCCTGCAGGGGTCATGAGGGGGTACATATCCCTCATCCCTAAAACAAATTGAGGCTTGCCGTCCCTGCTTGGGAGGGGCTAAGAAGAATGTGAGGACACCAAGGCTCAGAGAGGCAAAACACTGCCAAGATGTGGCAGAGTTGGTATTAGCACTAAAGGATTAGACTTTTGAGCAGAGACTCTCCATAGGCAGTTCTCTGATTCATGTTAAATAGAAAAACCAGTTATTTTGGTTGGGTATGGTGGCTCACGCTTGTAATCCCAGCACTTTGGGAGGCCGAGGTGGGTGGATCATGATGTCAGGAGATTGAGACTATCCTGGCTAACACAGTGAAACCCCGTCTCTACTAAAAATACAAAAAATTAGCTGGGCATGGTGGCGGCGCCTGTAGTCCCAGTTACTCGGGAGGCTGAGGCAGGAGAATCGCTTGAACCCAGGCGAGGTTGCAGTGAGCTGAGATGGGGCCACTGCACTCCAGCCTGGGTGACAGACTGAGACTCCATCTCAAACAAAACAAAACAAAAAAACAAAAACAAAAACAAAAACAAAAAACAGTTATTTCACTTTGGCTGTATTTCCCTATGAGGAAGCCTTCTGGGCACTGGGGCCTCCAGCTGTGGCTCACATTCACCAAACACCTGTATGTGCCTAATGTCACCAATGGTATTGCAACAGACCTTTGAGGTGGGGGACATCATTTCCATTGTGCAGATGAGAGAACAGGCTTAGGGAAATAACCCATCCAAGGTCACAGAGAAGAGATGGAGGAAGAGCTGTGTGCGGAGGGACTGTCACCCCCAGTACCTTTCAGTTACTGCCAGGGACACATCCCTACAGACCGGCTGTCCTGGTGCTGCTTGCTAGACACATTGGGCTGATCATCCTTCTGGGCTGTTCCTCTCCCTGGCATGCCATTCCTTCCACTTGGCAAACTCCTATGTAGCTGTCAACACCCAGATCAAGACACCTCTTCAGTGAGGTCCTCCTTCACTGCTGGAGACAGAATGATCACTCTGGCTGTGTTTCTGTCACACCTGGATGCCCTTCCAGGACAACTCTGGATCTAAATTATTCTAGACCAGTAGCTCCTTGAGGGCGTGGAGGGTAAGTGTGGCCTCTGCAAACTAGCTCAGGGCTGGGAACTGAGGGGAAGTTGAAAAGTGCATGTAAACACTAGAGCAAGCCAACCTCAGCCTGATGCAAATGCACGACTGAGGGGTGGAGGCTGCCTTTCAAAGGTGCTTGGCTTGCTGAAGAGGAGGATCTCTACGCAAAGAACTGAAATGCTTCCCAGGCATCTTGTCACCCTTGGTGACCATGATGCTGACAGTAACCTGGACTGTCACTCCCCGCCTCCTGCAATGCCATCAGCACTTTAAACACAGGCTCCTGCTGCAACCTCCTAGCACCCCGGGCTTGCATCCATTGATTCATTTCCCAAGCACCTACATGGTGTCCCACAAAACCCTTGGAAAACACATGGAGGGGCTTTTGGGGTCCTAAAATAGGAGCTGGATTTTCAACCTAGCTGCCTGTTTCCTTCTCCCTTCCCCCACTCCAGGATTTCTGCCTGAGGACCCAGAAGAAAACCACTCCCTGGTGGCATCAGACCCTCTGCTAGGGTAGAGTTTTGTCGGGTCATCAAGACAAAGGAGCTGGGTGTGGGGGGTCCAGGTGAGCAAGTGCCCATCCTGGTGTCCCGCATGCATGTGACTGGAGTTGCTGTGAGGAGACAGCCATGAGGGGCACAGATGGGCTGGGACTGTGGTTCCTTTGCCAGGGTCAGGGTCAGGGTTGGGGGCAGGCCCACCCCAGCTGCTGGGCCAAGCATGGTCACCTCTCCCCCTGCCTGCCTCTCTTTGAGCCCAGCATGCGAGGCTCGCTCCTGCCGGTGACTCATCTCCGACTGGATTGTCTGGCTGGGAACTCGAGGGCGGGCGGGTGGCACTCCAGGCTTTGAAGTGGCTGAATGGTGTGTGGCAAGTCCACGTCATTCCCACTCCCCTTCATGTCCCCGCTCCTGGAATATCTCCACTCTGGGCTCTGCTGTGACACTCAGAGTTGGGCAGGGGAGTGTGTGGCTAAGGGGAGAGAGCCTGGGTCTGCTGACGAGCCAGTGTCAGGGGATCCTCGTGGCAGAGGCTCACAGAGCTGGAAGGCTCCAGGAGTGGCCAGCCTTGCACCATGGGCGGCAGACAGAGATGGGCTGTGGGGGCGGGCTGGCCTTGTGAAAGAGGCCACAGGATGGCCGCCTGTTTACACAGTCTCTGCTCAGTTGCTGCCACATGCTGTCTGCTTACTGGATCCTCAAAACAAATCCCCAATTCACAGATGACAACACTGAGACTCAGAAGAATAAGGGGCCTGATGAGGTGGTGAGCCCCTGTCGCAAGAGGGTTCGTAGGAGGATTTGAAGCAGGAGATCGGCTTGCTCAGCTATTCTCTCTTTAGGAAGGTGGAGGGGGTGCCAGGTGAGGGAAACAGGAGGCGGGGAGCATGGGAGGCTGTGGCCAGAGGTGATGGGGCCTAAACAAAGGCAACGGTGACTGCAGAGGAGGGGTAGAGGCTGCCACTACTGGTTCAAGTGTTTATTGAAAGTCTCAGCTGAGTGCAGTGGCTCACGTCTGTAATCCCAGCACTTTGGGAGGCCAAAGAGGGTGGATTACTTGGGGTTAGGAGTTCGAGACCAGCCTGGTCAACATAGTGAAATCCCGTCTCTACTAAAAATACAAAAAAAATTAGCTGAGTGTGGTGGTGTGCGCCTGTAGTCCCAGCTACTCAGGAAGCTGAGGCAGGAGAATCACTTGAACCCAGGAGGTGGAGTTGCAGTGAGCCGAGATTGCATTACTGCACTCCAGCCTAGGCAACAGAGGGAGACTCCATCTAAAAACAAATAAAAATAAATAAATAAATAAAAATAAAACAAAGAAAGAAAGTCCCTGGTGCAGCAGGTTTTAGGTGCTGGGGACAGACTGGTGAGCCACACTTTGACAGTCCCTTTCTGACTAGGACTGGAGATGTAAGGGTGGAGTCTGCAAGCTAACGGTGCAGGAAAAGCAGAGGCAGTGTGTGCAGGTGGGAATTGCACTGTTAGATGGTTAGATACAGTGGCTGCAGAAAGCCTTGGTGAGAGGGTGACAGGTAAGCAAAGACTGGAGGAAGCAAGCTAAGTGGGCAGATACTTGGGGAGAGAGAATTCTGGGTAGAGGTAGCAGAGAGGACAAAGGACCCTGGGCGGGAACACCCTTGGTGGGTTTTAGGGACAGAAGGATCTGATAGAGAGGTTGAGGAAGAAGGAGGAGTGTAAGGTGATTCCCTGTGTCTGCCTGGGTGACCAGCAGATGGCGGAGATGGGAGAGATGGTGACTCCGGGTCTTGACAGCTCAGACAATCACGGTGTCCCAGGCACTCAGCATGGTGCCTGGCGCATAGGAAGTGCTCCGTGACTGTTTGCTGAGTGAATGCATGATGCCATCTCACAGGGATTTCATGAACCTATGGGTGTGCATGTGATTGTCTAGAGCCAGAAGGAAGTCAGAAATCCCAGGGACTTTGGTCAGTTGCACTAATCTTGAAAGGACTGCATCTGTCTCACCAACGCAGGGGCTCACTCGTGGAGCTGGAGTTGGGGACCCTCAGGCAGCAGGCCACACCTTTCTCCTGTCCCAGGAAGGTCTTCATGTGAGGTGAGACCCAGCTAGTAACTTCCCTAATAGAGAACATGCTTTGGCCAGTGTGGATACCCTCATGTTTGTCACATGATTGAATAAAGGAATCAATGAATTTAGGAGTGGGGGAGAAAAGTAACAAGAGGCCAGTGGCAAAGAGGTGGGCAGGAGGCACTGAGGTTTGCAAATAGGTAACTTGGTCTTGATACTAGAAAAGGGATCCAGGTGTTTGATAGCCTTCAAAGTAAGGAGGCCTTCTTTGTTTGTTTGTTTTTTTCAGATAAGGTCTTACTCTGTTGCCCAGGCTGGAGTGCAGTGGTGCGATCTTGGCTCACTGCAACTGCTGCCTCCTGGGTTCAAGCAATTATTGTGCCTCAGCCTCCTGAGTATCTGGGATTACAGGCATGCACCACCATGTTCTGCTAATTTTTGTATTTTTAGTAGAGACGGGGGTTTTACCACGTTGGTCAGGCTGGTCATGAACTCCCAACCTCAGGTGATCCACCCACCTTGGCCTCCCAAAGTTCTGGGACTACAGGTGTGAGCCACTACGCCCAGCTGCAAAGATGCCTCTGTCTCCATGCAACATCTGGCCACATGTGTGCTCTACTGGTGGTGGCCAGGGTATGTCTGGAGATTACTGGGTCTCCACGTTACCTTAATGGACCTGGAGTAGCCCTCTACAGAATCAACTGCCAGCCTCTTCTCCACCATCATGGCCCAAACTTAGAAGGCTTGATTTACTGTCTAACTGCGTAAACCAGTTCATCTGCGAGTTGTAAATAGGTCCTGACCAAATGTATAGAGAAGCCTGATTCAGGGCTCAGAAAATACAAACAGGGACATAGACGAGCGTTATTTGTAGCAGTGAAGCATGGGAGGAAAGCCAAACAAGGGAGGATAGGCTGAGCAAACCATGGCACACACTTACAATGAAATATTCTATGGCTGTGAAATCATGTTTCTAAAGAAATGCTTGGCTGGGTGCGGTGGCTCACGCCTGTAATCCCAGCACTTTGGGAGGCTGAGTCAGGTAGATGACTTGTCAGGAGTTTGAGATCAGCCTGGCCAACATGGTGAAACCTCATCTCTACAAAACATACAGAAATTAGTTGGGCATGGTGGCGTGAGCCTGCAATCCCAGCTACTCGGGAGACTGAGGCAGGAGAATCGCTTAAACCCAGGAGGCAGAGGTTGCAGTGAGCCGAAATCCACTGCACTCCAGCCTGGGACAGAGTGAAGCTCTGTCTCAAATAAGCAAACAAACAAACAAACAAATTAATAACATAAAGACTTTCAGTCCAGTCTAAAGATGACTTTCTGGGGGAAAAAAGAAAAAAAAAAGTAAAAAAGACTTTCAGTATAATGTTAAAGGGGGGAAAATCCCTGTTATTTTTTAAAATACACACACACACAACAGGTTGTAGAATTGTGCATATACCATGGTCCTCATTTTGTAAAAGAAAAAAAAAACTAGGGAATATATTAATACATAGCAAAAGATTAGAAAGCACAGAACACAGACAGAAAGAACACTAACGTGTTCACAGTCATTGTGCTCTCTGGGCAATGGTAGGATTAAGGAGGATTTTTATGCTTTTTACATTTTTAATGATTTTACAAGTTATTTCTTACAATGAACATGTATGACTTTTAATAATCTGAAAAATCATTAAAATGAAGACTCAAAAAAAATTTTGTGCTAACAAAATGACAAGCAATTAAGTGAACAAGTCAGTGATTGTTAATTCATTAGAAATGGTGGGATTTTTGTTTGTTTGTTGCAAAGAGCCAGGGTTGCCTAGGCTGGTCTTGAACTCTTGGGCTCAAGAGATCCTGCCTCAGCCTCTGGAGCAGCTGAGACTACAGGCATGTGCCACCATGCTGGGGTATTCTCAATGAAAAAATTTAAGGCTAATCTGATTGCCTTTGAACATATCATTTATTATTTAAAAAAATTTAATTTACTTGTCATTGAACTCACTGATAAACTTTATTATAATATTAGAAAAATAATATCCATTGTTTTTAACCTTTATCAAATTATCCCTGGCACTCGAGCAAGTTCTATTTGCCAAATACTTGAGGGAATGGTTTCTGCTATTAACTTAATGTTTTATTTTCATCAATCTATACACTTGGCAAAAATAATAACAATCATAGACCATATGTTTGTAAAACACTTTTTAATTTTGGAAGGCACAATAAGTGCTGGGTACTAGTCTAGGCTCTGAGGATATTATAGTGAATAAAACAGTCAAAAGTCCTTGTTCTTGCAGGGCTCACATTATATTGGTGTGGGCATACAATATACAAATGAATAAGATATATAGATGTTGGGGGTAATAAATGCTCTGGAGAAAAATGGAGAGAAGAAGGACAGGTAATGAACAGGGAGCTGCTCTTTTAAATCAGTTTGATTACTGTTCAAACAGGAAAACAAAATATGAAGGTGTCTAAAAATTCTATAGCCTGTGGACAATTAATATACTCTTTTTCAGTTCTCAGACATAAAATGATTGAAGATGTACATGAAAGAATCATTCTAATAACTGATTGCATGTCATCTAAATTACAATGTGGTAATTATCAGTTTTACAAACTCGTACAATTAGGATGAGTCACAGTGATGTTTTAAGTATTCGATACCTGGCCGAGTTAGATGGTCCTTAAACTTTTTAAGCCTCGGTGTTCTCATCAATAAAATGAGGACAAGGATAGTTCCTAAATCAGAGAGCTGGTTATCAGAATTCAAAGAGAAAATGTGTACGTTTAGGAAACAGCGTGTGCGTGATGCATGTTCACAATGTCGACACCGCTGGCCACTGGCAGAGGTCCACTGGACATGGCTATGTGCTGTCTGTATATGATTTCTTCATCTTCACACTATTCTGGGAGGTGTGTAATGTTTATTCCCATTTTCAAGAGGGAACTGAGGCTTTGAAAAATAAGTCACCTGCCCAGAATCACATGCTATAAACCCAGGCGGTCCAGCTCCAAAAAACTGCTCTCAGCTGTAACTCTTGTTTGTGCCTGCTTGCTAAGGGACTGCAGAAGCCCTCCTGGCCTCAGTTTCTCCCTTTAGGAGGCTGACAGCAGATACCCCTCACCCTATCCTCTGAGTACTTCCAGGGCAAGGGTTTCAGGCAATGGTCCTCTGAAGGTGTCTGGCTGATTATTCTTGAAGTCTGACAGTAATGCCTGCATCCCCGTCACGTTCCCCACTGGCTGTGTTCCAAATCCTGAGCGAAGCAGGAGACTCAAGCCTAATTAGTTCCTGATTAACTCCTTTGGGAAGATGAGGAGTGAAGATTTTGGAAGAGGCAGTGATGTGACCCCTAGTGGGTGAATGGGGAAGGGGAGGGGGAAGCTACAGAGGAAAAAGAGGAGAGAGGGGGGATTCCGTGTAGGAGTCCCCAGGTGGCAGCTCATCCTGCCCGTCTCACCAGGTGTCCCCTGGCACCATGTGGACATGTTTCCTCATCTGAGATTCTTCCCTCATCCTTGTTCTGGGCAGCCGCACCACAGGTGGCCAGGGACCAACATGGGTGTGAACTGGACCACCGCTTTCTTCCCAACACTCCTGCCTGCCTAACCACTCCTTGCCACCTCCAGGATCCCAGCATCCTCTTCTATTCCCTGGGCCTATGCCCTGCTCTGCTCTGGGTCTAAGGTCCCAGCCACACAGACTGGAGCAAATCCCTTCCCGGGGACACCGCGCTCTGAAGTTTGAACCTCAGATGGAGTCAATCACTGGCTCCATTTCATCCCCGACATCCTTCATTTCTGGTGCCTCATGGCCCAGTCGCCTGGATGAATACATCACAGTCTTCGAGGAATCAAGGCTAGGACCCTCAGACCTCTAGGCTGTCACCCTGGTGCTTCTTGCTGCCTGTCTGAACCGTCACTATTGGCGTGTCCAAGCCACCTGACAGCCTGATGGCTCCTCAGGGAAAGCAATCCTCCACCTGGGAGTGGAGGGAGGTGTGTAAATTCGCTTGTACAGAACTCAAGCAATGGGTAGGTGCCCCTCTCTGGGGCAGCAGGCACCAGCCAACGGCAAGGAGGAAAAGGGTGCACCTTACAGTCAGATGCAGCCTTTTCACCCTGGAGACAGATGGGGGGAAGCAGGGGAGAACTAGACTGGGTGGCAGAGAAACTTGGAGGAGGGAATGTCTGAGAAAGGGTGGGCCCTAAGGAGCAAGTTTTGCTTTGCAATTAAATGTCAACAACTTGGGGAATTCAAAGGCCTCCTTGGAGGGGGCTGGAAGCACCACTTCAGATTCAGAGGCACTCAATCTCAGTATCTACTGGTGCTGGACACCTCATGACACCTGTAGCCCACCACAATTGACCACAGGCTGCGCACCAGACACCAGGCTACATAGCCCCACCAGCATCATCTCATTTAATGCTCCCAATTCACCTTCCCCATGTTCCAGATGGGGAAACTGAGGCTCAGAGAGGTTCGTGTCTTGCCTAAGGTTGTACAGCCAGGAAGTCAGCCAAGCCCACCTTCTGGCTCCAACGCCCTTAAACATCCCGCTCACAACAGACTCCTGCTTACTTGTAGATGAGGAAATTGAGGCACAGGGTGGTGAAGTCTCTCTTTCCAGCAGAGCAGTTATGATGTTTGAGGAGTGAGTCCAGAGCGGCATGCTCTCAGCAGGTGCCCATCGGAAATCATGGCTGAAGACTAAGGATCCCTGAACCCCTGCCTCTCGCACCAGTTACTTGTGCCCTCCCTTTCCCAGCCTGCACCCGGCCACCCACGCCGGCACCCGCCTGAGATGGAGAGGGCAGCCCCTGGTCCTCACGCTCTCCAGCCTCCAGACCGCGGAACCCCATGGGGAGAGAGGAAGGGCAGCGCGAGTCAGCCGGGGGTGGGGTGGGCCCTGCCCCTGGGGAGCCGCGGCGGTGCCACTCAGCGCTGCGCAGCCAGCCTGAGCTGTCGCCTCGTACTCAGCCTCGGGTCCCTCTGACAGCGCAAGGGAAAGTCTGCCCCAAAGGGGAAGAAGGTGCGGAGGGTGCGCTCTCTCTCCCACGCTCGGTGCTGAGACAGAGGCACGGAGACGGGGGCATACCCCAGGCGACAAACTTCCTAGCTCAAAGGAGTGGGGGTGGGTTCAAACTCCAAACTCCGCGAAGCCCCAGTCCCTTTCCTCTCCCACCCCGGCCAAGAGTGCGCCCTAGTTTTCCCTTCTCGGTTGGGTTGCTCAGGGGTCCCCAAAACCGAGGGCAAGGAGCTGGGGAGGCTGTCTTGGGTTCCTCGCACGGGGTGGATGCTCGTCGGGGACTCGAGTCAGGCAGAAACCCTGGATACCTCCCCTTCCCCGGTCCGAGGGAGCGCTGAGGGTCAGCCTCGGCTCGCGCAGATCCCGGTGGCCAGCCCAGGGTCAAGGGTCCGCGGGAGACCGGGGATCCCATTCCCTTCCGAGCGCGCTGCGGTTCCGTTCCGGACCGCGCATCCGCCCGCCCCGCGCACCCAGGCTCCGCGCGGCGCGCCCCCGGGTGTGTCGTTCGCCGGTATCGCCGCAGAGCTACGGGGAAGGGGGCCGGGACCCCCGCCCGCCCCTCCCCCGCGCCGCCCGGCCCCACGCCCCTTACTCGGCTTGGCTGCAGCGCTCCGCTCCGTGCGCCGCAGTGCCGGCTCCAGCTTCGGCTCCAGCTCCGGTTCCCGCTCCCGCTCCGGCTCCCAGTCCGGTTCCCGCTCGGAGGCCACTGCGCTCCGGCTCGGGCTCGGGCGTCGCGGGGGGCGCGCCGCTACGCCTCGGCCTGCTGGGCGCGCAGAGGCGGGGCGGGGCGGGCCAGGCGGGGCCGGGCGAGCCGGGCCGACTCGCTGCCCGCGATCCCCGGCCGAGGCAGCGGCGGCAGCGGCTTCCCAGGCCCCGGCCCTGGCCCTGCCCCTGCCCTGCCGCAGCCCCGCCCGGCCGCCCGTCGTCCCCGCGCCGCCGCCCACGCCACCGTCACCGGCTCTGGCCTCCCTCGGCGGCGGCGGCGCGGCTCCCGGGCCTCAGCACCGCGGCGCCGCGGCCCGGGTCACTCAGAGATGGGGGGACGTGGGTGCGGGGGAGGGCCGAGCCGCGCCCCTCTGCGCACAGCCAGCCCGACACCCACACAGCGGCAGGCGGGGCAGGGTGGCGAGGAGGCCGGGAAATGCGGGAGGCCGGCGCTCCAGCCAGACGTGTGAAGAGGACACACAGGCGTGTGTAGGGAATGACACACGGACGCAAGTGGGGAGCCACTGACACGTGCAGAGAAGGGTAGACAAACGAGGTGTCAGGGAAGACAGCCAGACGGGTTGGACCAAGGCTAGACTGGGCATTTGAGCAGGGGACCCCTGTCGCAGGCAAAGGGCAAAGGGTGGGATGGAGAGGGGGACCCAGCGTGGCTGAGCCGCTGGAAGGGGCAGGCGAGCCTGGCAGGGCTTCCCGCTCGAGGTTACTGGCAGGTAAGTTTTGGGACGCCAGCTAGGCCTGGCGGAAACCTTCCCTCGGAGCCACCAGCAGGCCTGTTTCCTTCACCCCCTCACCCTCCCTGTGCCCCCGTTCCCCTCTGCCCAAACCTCAGGGCATAGAGCTCAGCCCTGGCAGGTGGAAGCCTGCCCCGAGGGGATGCCTGGCTCAGGCCGGGATTCCAGGCTTCCAGGACCTGCTCTGTCCCCACCCTGCTTTGGGGCCTTGGATGAATCCCAGCCCATATCTCAGACCTCCATGTCCTCATTAGGATATTGCGCCCAGTGATTGCATTCCTACTCTATTGGGGTGCTCACCAGCATGCAGAAGTTAGTTCTTTAACCTCTGCCACTTGCCTGGGAGCGCCAGGAGGGCAGTGTCTGGGTAGGGCTGCAGGGGTCTGCACAGAGTGGGCACTCAGTGAATTTGCTCCAGGAATTGATGAACTGTGTTGTTGATGATACTCTCTGAACCACTACTGTTGATGAGGAAATGGGGCTTAGGAGGCAAGGGGAGTCAAAAGCTGGTTTGTTTCAAAACCCAAAGGCTTGTCACTGGCTGGAAAGTGGTTCTCAAAAATAAAGCATGGTGACAAAGGGCTGAACATGTTGATGCTAAACCTTGGGGAAGCAGTGAAGCCATGGGGATGGTGTGGAAGGGAAAGTTGGCCAGGGACTGGCTCTGCAGGGAGGATGGGGCAGAGCAGGCTCCAGTGGAGAAAACAAACCTCACTCCACCCCACTCCTGCCAGTCATCACATCTTGGGCTTCCCTGGGGCCAGGCAGGGGAAGCTTCGTGGTCTAGGGCTTGGGTGCCTGAGGATATCTCCCAGCCTCCTCTGGTAACTGTTCGTTCTGAGCTCTGCTCCCTGCACTGCTTACCCCATCCCTCCTGCAGACTGGGGCTGTCATGGGGGCATCAGCTCTGAGTAAGGGATGAGGCTAGAATAAAGGGAAACAATTCTCAGAGAACCGAAGAAGGAGACCTGAGAGACTCTTTGTCCAACCTCATGCATTTATTTTATGAATAAACAAATGAAGGATCAGAGAAAGGAGGGGATAGGCTAGGGTCAAAGAGCTAGGATTGGAGGCTTTATGACTCCCAAGCGAGGGCTGTGCCCACGGTATAACCTTGATCTCTCTGAGGACACCAGCCGACCGTTCCAGGATGGATATTCTAGTTGTTGAATGGTTTTACCTGTAAGCTGCCCCCTTTGGCAAGACTGTGTGTGTGTGTGTGTGTGTGTGTGTGTGTGTTGTGGTGGGGGTGAGGGGGCTGGAGGTAAGTGTGTGTGGCACACTTTGAATGAGTCCTTGCGGAGGGTCCCAGCCTTAAAGAGGTCATTCCCCTCCACTGCCCTATTTGTGCATCACTGGCCTGGCAAATCTGGCTTGCTCCTCAGACTGGAACCCAGGATTGTTTTCCAGTGGTGTTGGGTGTAGCTTCCGGGAGGTGGCTTATGGCAGCATGCCTACAAATCTCTGTGTGTCTATGTATCCATCCACAAATATATATTAGTGTAGGGCACTTGGAAAACACCAAAAGGAGAAAGAAGAAAAGAAAAACCAGTCATTGTGAATATTGAGGTTTCCTGTTTTCCTTTCTTTTGACTTGTGTAACTCTACAAGTGGCCTTAAATGGAGTGAGCTTGCTGACTGATACCTCCTCTCCTATGTCACACTTCTAGTGGCTGCCTAGCATGGGATCAGATGGTTGTATTGCACATTTTTTTTTAAGCAATCCCCTATTTCTGGGCATTTAGTTTGTTTCCATTTTTCATACTTCTACACAACACTGCAACAGACATCTTCATGGGGAGGCTTGTGCATGCCCATGACTATTCTTTATGTCTCTAGGTATGTCATAGTTTTGCGGCTTGCTTCCGTGTAGGGTCAGATTTGCAGAAGGGGCATCTACTGGGTACCAGGGAGGCACAGTGGTGTTTAGTGTTTGCTTGGTCCAGGGATAGGTAGGGATGCTGGAGGGAGGAGTCTGAGGGAAATCAGGAAGTGAGATCTCAGGACAGTGAGATGCCCAGAGAGTCCTCAAGTGCTGGGCTTTGGGGCTTGCCCTAGAGTGTGCTTCATGTTACCCCAGCTGCTCACAGGGAATCCCAAGAAACGTCTTTTCTGTTTGCAAAGAACAGTATCCATGATGTCATTCATCCCAAACAGAGCCCATGGCATGGAGATGTTGGAGGAGTCTCTTGAGCCTGATCAGCTCGTACCTCCCTACTATCCTTCCTTCTTTGAAATCTTTGCTTTACCCCCTTACAAATTACCCAGTCTCATATATTCCTTTATAGTAATGTAAGAACGGTTTAACACAGCCAGGCTGCCCCTTCTGTCTCCCCTTAGGAGGGAAGCCTCTTCTAGGACCCTGGGCTAGGTCTCCAGGAGCTGAAGTATAAAAGGCAGCCTCTCCTCCCCTATCTCCAGGGGCCTTTCTGGGGAAACTTATTTCTGGGGCTTCTTGAAGGTCCGTATTCAGGGTAGAGCTTATTTCAGGGTAAGTGGCTGAGGGCTGAGCAGGGACTGGGTATAGAACTTTCTCTCCTGCCCCCAGCCCAGTCCTGGCATCTCCTTAGAGAGGCCTGACAATGAGTTAGTCACGCTACCTGCAGCCTTTAATTCCATCCTCCCAACATCCTGAGGAGGTGGGTAATATTTTCTTTATATTTCACATGCAGCAGTGAGGTTTATGGCACTCGAGTAACTTGCTCAAGGACACATAGCTAATTAGGAGCAGAACCCAGATTTCTACCTAATCCTGCCCCAAACAAGTTAGGCCAACCCGGTGCAGCCAGGTGGGTGGTGTTGCTAGTTACCAAGGAACAGAACGCTAGAAGGGAATCAAATGTGAGAAAGGAGAATATGAGTCTGATGATACACATGTTCAATTTCAGGAGTCATCGGCAGGCAGCAGAACTCTGAGAGGAGTCCAGGTCACAAAGACAATCTAAGAACTGAACCCTAAGCCTAGGCAGAACTGATTGATCCATCCATCCACCCACCTATCCATCCACTCATCTATCCTCCTAGGGGTCCACTTATCCTTTCTCCATCCTCCTATGACCTATCCATTTATCTATCCATTCACCCATCTGTCCTCCCACTTATCCATCTAGGCCTCCTGCCATCTTTCAATCCTTCCTTCCTTCCTTCCTTCCTTCCTTCCTTCCTTCCTTCCTTCCTTCCTGCCTTCCTGCCTTCCTGCCTTCCTGCCTTCCTGCCTTCCTGCCTTCCTGCCTTCCTGCCTTCATTCCTTCCTTCCTCTATTCTAACCACCTCCCCATCCTCCTACACATGCATTTATTCTTCCTCCCATTCCCTCACTCCTCATCTATCCATTCAAACTCCCATCACCCATAAACTTACCCCATTTGCATCTATCCACCCATATGTCCCATGCATACTTACTGATGCTCACTACAGGCCAAGAACTCTGCTGTGAACTGATGGAAAAAAAAGGATATGGAAGACAAGGTCCCTGCCCTCTAGGAGCTGACAACGTGTTAAAAGAAGCAGATGTATAAACAAATGATCCCAGAACAATATATTTTCTGTGCCAGATGTGTGCTCAAAGAAAGAACATTTAACCCAATCTGTGGAGGTCAGAAAAGGTTTCTTTGAGGGTGTGTTTCTTGAGTTGAGGTTAAAGTTCAATCAAGATTTCATCAGATGAATGGGATGCAGTGAGTGAGATGTTCCAGGAGATGGAATAGCTGATGTGTACAATGATGGAATAGGTGTCGAGAGACCAAGGTGATTCCAGGGACACAGGTAACTCGGAGCATTGGGAGCAAAGTTGAGTGTGAATGAATGGTGTGTTATGAGGAAAGACAGGAAGGGCAGGTCGTAAAAGGCCTTGAATGACATGGCGAAGGCCTTGAGAGCCATATAAGGGCTTTAAGAGGGGTGGCATGGTCAGGTTGTTTTAGAAAGATCTCTCTGCTGCATGGAAGATAAGTTGGGGTATGTGGATGCAGCGGGGATCAAATGGTCCAGGCTCTGAAGAATGAGGACTTAGGATTCTCTGAGTCCAGCCTCTGGGGTCAGCCCAGGCCCCCACATTTGGCCTGGACCCAAAACCACTTCCTTTGCCAAGGCCGAAGTCAGGTCAGCTGGGCTGAGATTGTGGGCATGAGGAAGGTTCTGGGGCTCTCTATTTTCAGTGACGTACAGTACTGCCACCAAGGGCTTTAGTCTATGGTTGTCCCTCTTCTGATCTAGGATCCAAAGTCCGTTGCCACCAACTTTAATCAATTTCTCACTGTCTTCTCTGTCAAGGTCACCACAGAGTGTCTCAGTTCCATGCTCCACTTTGCTGCCTCTACAATTGCAGCCACCAAAACCCATTAATTTCCCATCAGTCATGCCATGATGTTTCTTCTAACCCTGTGAAATCTCTACCCTGGTGGTTTGCAAGTGACATCTGATGGTGTATAGCCTAAGTGGAGCTGCTACAGCGAGTCAGACATGACCCCAGCCCTCAAAAAACTAGCGGGGGCGGTGGGGGGAAGACAGATGTCCCATTGGCTTGGACAGATGGACCAAGGAACACTGGTGTGTGGAAGGGGAGGCTGCTCAGGCTGCAGAGATTTGGGTGGGCTTGGGCTCAAGTCTTTGCTCTGTCACACTGAATGTGTGACCTTGAGCAAGTCAATTTACTTCTTCAGAGCCTCCGTTTTGTCATCTGTGGAATGGGAAAAATAACATTGACTTATCCTCATTTAGATTTATTTATTTTTTAGAGACAGGGTCTTGCAATGCTGCCTAGACTGGTCTTGAACTCCTTGTCTCAAGCAATACTCTTGCCTCAGCCTCCCAAGTTGCTGGGATTATAGGTGTGAGCCACTGTCCCTGGCTTAGATTTTTATTTTTTTGGTATTAACTAGTAGGAACCAACTTGGGCCATTTTAACAAAACCTGGAGAATTTACTAGAACTCAAGTCTGGGCTTTCGGAGGCCTTGGAGTGAGAACCAGAGAAACAGACAGGAACCTAGGAAAGACTCTGCCTCTTGTCTCTGTGCCCCTCTGCTTAATCACTTAATTTTTTTTTCCTCCCTGCAGACCTTCTTTTTCCATTATTTTGTAAAAAAAAAAAAAAAAAAAAAAAAAAAAAAAAAAAGGTCTTCACTGCAGCTTGAGAATGAGTTTACAGTTCCTCAATTCTAGCCACAGGCAGGACTAACTGGCCATCTTTTAACCACAAGTCCAAATTCCCAAGAAATAATCTAATTGGTGGAACTGCACCCCTGGTCCAATTAACTGTGACCAAAGGATGGGATCAGGTAGCACAAATATGGCAGCTTGTGGACATGTGCACTCATCGTTCTCAGAAAAGGTGGGACTCATGAGCCTGGCAAAAACCCGGAAGGTGTTCCCTGTGTCCTCACAGGTTTGTTGGTAAGATTAAACAGGATAACGGATGTAAGCATTTGGCACAGTGCCTTGTATATACTAAGGGCTCAATAAATGGTAACTGCTGTTATTCATTCATTGCTCTATTTAATAAGCATTAATTGAGTGCCTGGTTATACTGGATGCCACAGTAAGTCCTGAGGATGAGAAAGATGGGATGACACAGACAGAGCTTGAAAATTGAGAGTAATTCAAGTAAAGCTATTTCAGAGGGTTGTTGTCAGGACTAAATGTAATAATACATGCAAAGTGTTTAGTACAGTTCCTGACACACAATAACGTCTCCATAAATGTTGCCTACACATGTTGAATGTCTATTTGTACAAGAGCAAAGAAAAAACATTTCTTATGCCTTTTCTATTTGCTTGTTGCTCCCCTGGCCACAGGACTAAGACATCTTTCGTTACAAAAATAGATTTCAGTCTTCAAAATAATGTCAGTTGCCAGACTGACAGTTTTTGGATGTTGCATTTGAGTCTAATTTAAACGTTTAGAAAAATAATGTTGGCATCTCCTGAACTCAAGCACTTACATGAATTATTAACAAGAGTTAATGCAGATTAAAAATACCCACGTGCAACCTGTGATCATCTTTATTTTCTTGACCAAGAATGAATGAACCTGAACATCTACAGGAGAGTAAATTGTGGTACAGTCACAGGACGAGAACACTCCACAGCAATGAAAGTGAACACATTACAACTACAAGCAAACATACGAATCACTTGCAAACACAGGGTTGAGCTAAAGAAGCCACATGCTGTATGATTCCATTTATATAAAGTTCCAAAGCAGGAAAAGCAGATCCATGGTATTGGAGTCCAAGCAGAATTTACCTTTGGGGCAAGGTAGTGGCTGGGAGTCGGGGACTTGCTGGTAATGCTGTTTCTTGATCTGGGTGCTGGGTACACAGGTGTATTTTATTTGTGAACATTGACAGAACAGTACACTTCTGTGCATTTTAATGTATGTATGTTATACTTTAATTTTCTAAAAAGAGTGTCTTATCTTTATGCATTTGCCCAGCTGAGGCAAGAGAGTTAGGCTTCCAGCTTGAAGACGGAGGAGGACTTTGGGTTTCCAGGCAGAAGGGGCAAAGGGAAAGGAACTAATATTTATTCAGTCTATGGGAGAACTTTCTTTCCAGGCTTCGTAACAAAAATAGTTTCATTTCTTTCAAAAACAGTTTTTACTCTTTTTGTTTATTTTAAACTATTGCTTGAATCACTGCCTGATTAAAACAAAAAAATGGAGGTGAATGTATGTTTCCTTTGCCTCTGTTTACTCACTTGTTAAAGAAAACATTATACTATGTATGCATTTTTGGAAGAAGATGGTGTATAAATAAACAAAATGGTGCAAAAAGCATTTGTAGAAAACCTATGTGTGTGAGAGACATTTCCACAGTTCGTTTCAGAGGACAAAGTGGAAAAGGCCATGGTTCAGGAGGGGTAGTGACTGGCCTGGTCCCTAGTAGGTACCCAGTACTCTTGTGAAACATTGGCCAGCAGGGCGATAGGGAGGTCACGCAGCGGGCCATGTGAGGCCTCTGCCTCTTTTAAGTTCCAGAAAGCATAGAGATGTTCTGGACTGGCTTGGGCTCTGGGTCTAGAGGATTTGAAGACCTGAGTTCAAATCCCCCTTCTGCCATTTACCTGCTGTGTGTCCTGGAACAAGTCATTTGTCCTTCTAGAATGTCATTCCAGCAGACGAAGTCACCCTCATGCATTTCCTGGGACCTGGGTCTCCTTGGCAGCATCTCTAGCCTACCATCCCTGCTGCTGAAGTGGCCAGTGCAGTGTAACTGGGGACTTTCCACCATGCCTGCCTCCCTCCCTCCCTCACCTTCCCTCCCCTCCCCCACCCCTTCCCCTTCTCTCCCCTCCCCTCCCCTCCTTCTTCCCCTTCCCTCCCCTCTCTTTTTGAGACAGTGTCTTGCTCTGCCAGCCAGGCTGGAATGCTGGAGCGCAGTGTCGCGATCTGGGCTCACTGCAACTCCACCTCCCGCATTCAAGCCGTTCTCCTGCCTCAGCCTCCTGGGTAGCTGGGATTACAGGAGCACAGTACTATACCTGGCTAATTTTTGTGTTTTTAGTATTTCACCATGTTGGCCAGGGTGCTGTCAAACTCCTGGCCTTAAGTGATCCACCCACCTCAGCCTCCCAAAGTGCTGGGATTACAGGCTTGAGCCACCTGCCCAGCTCGTGCCTCTCCTTTCTATCCTGGTGCTCTCTCCCAGAGTTCCTGGTGACTATTGGGAACTCAAGAATGTCTCCATGTTACCCACACACATCCACAACACTCAGAGGAACAGGGAATCCCTGAACCCAATGTGACAGCTGCGGGGAGGGGGCTCCACTTCCCCTTGCGTCTGCTTCTTTTAGGCAGGCGCCAGGAGGCTGTCTCTCTCTGCTATTCATTTTGAGCTGGCCATGATGGACCTGAAATGCTATGGGGAAGTCATTCCAAGGAGAACATTCATCGTGTCACCTTTAGGCAGTCTAGCACATGAACAAGCAACCCTCCTGGCCTGGAGCAGCTGAGCTTTTGCACACGGGGAAAGGCAGTGTGGCCTGATGGGCAGTGGAGGCTCATGAATTAGGTCCTGTGGGGAAGAAGCTGTTTTCTCAGCCTCTCTGCTTGGATTATTGCTGTGTTCATTTTCACTGTCACACAGTGTACATTCTGCCCCCGAAAGCAGGGCACAGTCTGGCCTCACTATAACCTCTCCTCAACTCAGACTCTTGAAAAAAGGACACCTCTCCACACTGCAGCCTCCGAGCTTCCTTAAATCAAGCCACACCCTTGCTAGAATCCTTCAGGGACTTTCCATTGCTGCAGAATCAAGTCCTAGTGACCTTGTAGCAAGATAGTCAAGGTCCTTTCTGATCTAGTTCCTGCCCAGTCTCTAGGTTCTATTCTAGCCACTCTCCACCTCAACTCCTGGGCTCTAGCACCTCTAACGCCCATATCCCCTTCTCTGGAGGCTTTTCTGACCTTGACTCCCTGCAGGATGAATGAGTAACTTCCTCATCTGAGGTCCCATAGCACACCTCACATTTCAAAATGATGGAAATCACATACGATTTTCTTTTGTGTTTGTGTATACTGCCTCCCGGTTTGTGAGCCTTTGGAGGGCAGGAACTAAGTCTTGCCCTCCAAAGGACTGTGGACTTCAATACTGTGTCCCTAGCTTGATGTGTGGTTCAGGGCTCCAGAAACATTTGCTGCAAAAATGGAGTTGGATTATAAAGATACCAGCGATTGTGCTGGAACAGGAGGCTGCCTCTAGAGGTCCTTCAGGTGTGTAGGCCTGTCTGCCCTTGTGCTAAATGACTCCAACCTGCCTGCATTAATCTTTTCTCTCCTCCTGTCACTTCCAGCTCTCCTCCTCCTTCCGCTTGAGATATCCAAGCTTCACGGAAGAACTGTAGGTTTCTACAGAGAACAATATCCCTGATTGCTAAATAAATAAGCCACATTCATGGCCAATTCAGCAAAACCAGGTTTGGTGGGAATGACTTCATTCTTACCAGGATGTTGCTGGCTGCCTGGAAGTCCTTTAAAAGACAAAATAAAACACCCTTTTAAAGATAATTTTAGACTTACAGAAAAATTACAAAAATAATTTAGAAAGTTCATGCATATCCTTCACCCAGCCTCCCCTAATATTCACAACTTACGTAACCATGGCACAATGGTCAAAACCAGGAAATTAACACCGGTACAATGCTATTATTGTACCTTATGCAAATTTCACCAGTTTCTCTCTAGTGCTCTTTTTCTGTTTCGCGATCTGATTCAGGATCCCACATTGCTCATAGCTGTTGTGTTTCCTCAGACTTTTCCAATTTGCGACAGTTCCTGATTCTTTCCTTGCTCTCGTGGCCTCTGATGAGTCGTGATCAGTTCTGCAGCTTTCTGTTTCTAGTTCCTAGTTGGCTTCTGGGTGATTGAAGTTCCTGGAGGCCTTCCTGCAAGACGGGTTCAGAATGAGTGCTTCTTTTTCTTTCCTCCTCTCATTCTCCTTTCTTCCCTTGAGATTTTCCAGAGCAAGAGTCAGTTAGAGAGGAATGCATGGTGAGGAGGTGATTAGTGTGTCTTGACCTTGGGTGTTTGTCTCACTGTCAGAGTTCTGGCTCCCATCTGCAGTTGATTATGCAATTAGCCATGCTTGTTGACCTCAGGATAGTTGCAGACTCCTTGCTCCTCCTTCACTGCCTACCTTTCTCCTTTCCTCCCTCTCCCAGTCATCTCCTTTGGTTGCAGGTTAGAGGAGGATCCACGCCGGTTGGGCCTGGTATGCACACTTCCTTGGAGTCATGTGCTCTGAGACATCTCTGGCAGGCCTGCTGGGGTACATGGGAAGTGGATTTGGGAAGGGAGTCTGTGTGCTGAGTTTTATAGCCTTGTTGCGCGCACTTAAGGGGTCATGTGGCGCATGAGGTTAGGGACAAGTGCAAGGGCCTGGGAGAGAAGTCAGCTGTGGTAACAGAGGTCCGTCAGCTGGGTCCGTCAGCTGAGTCCCATCACATTCAGAAAGTCATCCTCCAGTGAGCCTGGGCCTTTCTGAGAGACAATGGAGGAAGAGGTGAGAACCATTTCAAATTAATTCATTAATTCATTCAAATATTAATTCATCCATTAATTTGACTGCAACAAGCCCTGGTTGGTTGTTACTGTTATTGTTGTTTTTGTTATTGCTATCATGATTTTGCTGTTGTTAGGTATGGGGACTTAGTATGAATCAGATGCAATTCGTGCCCTCAGAGTGCTCAGAGAGAGACAGACCACAGAGGATCTCAACTACGTGACAAGGGCTCTGTTGGAGGGCTATGTTAAGTTTGTGGGAACAGGGAGAGGGAGGGACTTAGCTGTGACAGGGATGGGCAGTGGATGGGGCAGGTGATGCTGAAGGATTTAGAAGGGTTAGGCAGGCAAGTAGGATGGGGACTGGTGCTCCAGGAAGAGGGAGAGCATTTGCAAAGGCCTGGAGTGGAGAGGGCCTGTGGCTACTTGGAAGAGCTGCAAACTCCACACTCTCTCACTCCTTCATTCATTCATTCATCTACTTGCTCTGGGCCAGGCACTGTGCTGGGCACAGGAGCCACTAAGGTGAGGCCAACCTAGCTCTGCCTTAGGGTCTTAAAGTCAGAGCAGGGAGAGACAATTATTACAAGAGCAGAAATATACATGGATGCCTTGCAGAGGGGGGAGGATGGTACTATGGTCTAAATGTCTCCCCAAATTCATTTGTTGAAACTGAATCCCCATTGTTGTGGCATTAAGAGGTAGGCCTTTTGGAAAGTGATTAACTCAAAAGAGCTCCACCCTCATGAATGAATTAGTGCTTTATTAAAGACTGGAAGGAACCAGCTTAGGCCTTTTTTGCATTTTGTTTTCTGCCATGTGAGGATGCAGCAAGAAGGCCCTCACCAGACACTGAATGCTGTGCCTTGATCTTGGACTTCCCAGCCTCCAGAACTGTGAGGAATACATTTCTGTTGTTTATAAGTTACCCAGTCTGTGTGTTTTGTTATAGCAGCACCAAAGGCCTAAGACAGATGGGCAGGGAAGTCTTCTTAGAGGAGATCTTCGAGGTTTGACTTGAGGAAGAGTCGGGCAAGTGAAGAAGTGGGGATGGCCACTCTTTACAGGGAGAATAGCATGTGCAAAGGCCCAGATCACTTGTTCATTCATTGGTCACTTGTTTATTCACTCACTCATTGTATTCATTTATTCAACAAGTATGTAGCGAATGCCAGTTATGCAGTTATGTGTCTATACTATGCACAGAGACTACAAAGTGAATAATTGTGGTGCTTTCAACCTAAGAGTGTTTCAGTCAGCTTAGGCTAAGTTATGTTGTGGTGACAAACAAATCCCAAATATTAGTAGCTTATGACAATGAAGGTTTATTTTTAGCTCATGTTATATGTTCATTGCTGGTGGCAGAGAGAAGAGAGATAGTAGAACCATACATTGGTCCTTAAAGTTTCTGCTCTGGGGTGGCATGAGTCTCTTCCGCTTACATTTTATTTGACAGGATGAGTCACATGGCCAAGTTTGACGTCAGTCCATCAGGAATACAAATCCTCCCACAGAGAAGGGCAGTGAATATTTTGACCAATAACACACACTACCATATGTCTGAGTAAAGGCTAATAACTCAGTCTGACTAGAATGCATGAGGGTGGCTACAACAATAAAGAGATTAAGAAGTCAAGGAGAAGCTTTATCATGTAGGGCCTTGGGTACCAGGCTAAAGAGTTTGAGTTCCATTGATTGTTAGTGGAGAGCCACTGAAGATATGAAAAGTTCTGTTGAGTTTTAAGCAAGGGAAGAGTAAGATCTTATTTAGGCTTTAGAAAAATCATTTCAGTAGCTTCAGGAAAAGGCCCGGTGGTGGGGGGATTAAGGCTAGAAATAAGAAAACCAGTTGAAAAGTTGTGGGAATACCATGGTAGAGCAAATGAAGAATGCTCAAACTCAGGTTGGAATAGTAGAGAAGGAGAGGGCTAGAGCAAATGAAGAATGCTCAAACATAGGTTGGAATAGTAGAGAAGGAGAGGGCTAGAGCAAATGAAGAATGCTCAAACACAGGTTGGAATAGTAGAGAAGGAGAGGGCTTCTAGAGCTGTTAGGAACAGAATCAAGGGAATTTCATTGGTACATTGTTCAACAGGTGTTTTAGAAACAAAGAATGAATGAGACCAGGTGTGATGGCTCACGCCTGTAATCCCCGCACTTTGGGAGACCAAGGCAGGTGGATCACTTGAGGCCAGGAGTTTGAGACTAGCCTGGCCAAACATGGCGAAACCTCATCTCTACTAAAAATATAAAAATTAGCCAGGCATGCTGGTGCATGCCTGTAATTCCAGCTACTCAGGAGGCCGAGACACGAGAATCCCTTGAACCTGAGAAGTGGAGGCTGCAATGAGCCAAGATCACGCTACTGCACTCTAGCCTGGGTGATGGAGTGAGACTCTGTCTCAAAAAAAAAAAAAAAAGAAAAAGAGAAAGAAAGAATAAATTAATAATAAGAGAGTGCACCTGAACCTTGTACATCAATAAAGTGACCAATAAATTGATCCCTTATAAAGTAAGACAGACCCTGATCAAATTTTTTTTATTATTTTCAAATTTTGTTGATGATTTTCAAAAGTTTACTTTTAATTTACATATGGCAACATTCTTTTTTTTGAGTACAGATGTATGATTTTGACAAACGCATAGACTCGTGTAAACACTACCACAATTAAGATATTCAACAGTTCCATCACCCTAAAAGTCTCTCGCTTCTCTTTGTTAGTCCAATCCTCCCTTCTCCCCAACTCTTAGAAACCCTGATATATTCTCTGTTGCTACAGTTCTGCCTTTGCAGAATATTGTATAAGTGGGATCACACAGTATGTAGTCTTATGTAGTCTTTTGAGTGTAACTTCTTTCAAATGGCATAATGCACTTGAGATTCACCCAAGTTGTTGCATGCATCAATGTTTCTTTCCTTTTCACAGCTCGATAATGTTTCATTGTATGGCTGCGCCAGAGCTGGTTTATCCACTTGTCTTAGTCCATTTGGGCTATATAACAAAGTACCATAAACTGTGTGGTTTATAAACAACAGAAATTTATTTCTCTCAGTTCCAGGGGCTGGCAAGTCTACGATAAAGGCATCAGCAGGTTCGGTAGATTGAGTGTCTGGTGAGGGTTCACTTATTGGTTCATAGACAGCACTTTCTAGCTATGTTCTGACGTGGTGGATGGGGATCCTCTGGGGCCTGTTTTGTCAGGCCACTGTGTTAGTCCATTCTTTTTTTTTTTTTTTTTGCCACCCAGGCTAGAGTGCAGTGGTGTGATCTTGGTTCACTGCAACCTCTGCTTCCTGGGTTCAAGCGATTCTCCTACCTCAGCCTACTGAGTAGCTGGGATTATAGGCGTGCACCACCATGCCTGGATAATTTTTGTATTTTTAGTAGAGATAGGGTCTCACCACGTTGGCCAGGCTGGTCTCAAACTCCTGGCCTCAAGTGATCCACTCGCCTCCCAAAGTGCTGGGATTACAGGAGTGAGCCGCCACGCTTGGCCTTTGTCCATTGTTGCATTGCTATAAAGAAATACTTGAGATTGAGTGATTTATAAAGAAAAGAGGTTTTATTGGCTCATAGTTCTGCAGGCTATATAGGAAGCATGGTGCTGGCATCTGTGCAACTTCTGGGGAGGCCTCAGGAAGCTTTTATTCATGGTGGAAGATAAAGCAGGATAAGGCACATCACATGGCAAAAGTGTGTGTGTCGGGGGGATGCCACATACTTTTAAACAACCAGATCTCACATAAACTCAGAGTGAGAGCTCACTTATCACCAAGGGAATGTGCCAAGCCATTCATGAGGGATCCACCTCCATGATCCAAACACCTCACACCAGGCCCCACTTCTAACACTGGAGACTATATTTCAACATGAGATTTGGAAGGGTTACACATTCAAACCATATCAGGCACTGACCCCATTCATGAGGGGTCTGCCTTCATAATTTAATCCCACCCCAAAGTCCCCACTTCCAAATACCCTTGCATTGGGGATTAGGTTTCAATATACAAATTTTGGAAGGACAGAAACGTTCAGACCGTAGCACTCCTCACTAGTTGAGGGACATTTTGTTGTTTCTGGTTTTGGTGTTATAACTTTATAAGAAACTGCCAAACTGTTTTGTAAAGTGGTTTTACCATTTTGCATTCTCATCAGCAATGTATGAGTGCTCCAGTGGCTCTGCACTTGGTGTTGTCAGTTTTTTCCCCATTCTAGTAGGTATGTAGTGGCATCTCATTGTGGTTTCAATATACATTTCCTTAATGAGTAATGATGTTGAAAATCTTATGCTTATCTGCCATCCATAGATCTTCTTTATTTATGCTTATTTTCCATCCACATATCTTCTTTAGTGAAGTATCTGTTCAGATATTTTGCCCATTTTTAACTTGGGTTGCTTATTTTCTTACTGTTGAGTTTGAGAGTACTTTCTGTAGTCTGTATACCCTTTGTCAGGTATATGACAGTCCATGGCTTTTCTTTTTATTCTTATAAGTTTAATTTTGCTCTTTTTAGAGCAAAAGTTTCTAGTTTTAATGAAATCCAACTTACAAATTTTTTCTTTTTATGAATTAACTTCTTGATATAATCTCCAGGAACTCTGCCTAACTGTAGGTCATGAAGATTTTACCTACATTTTATTTTAAAAGTTTAAAAGTTTTTATATTTTACAGTTAGGTCTATGATTTTTTTGAATTAATTTTTTGTATAAAATGAACATATAGGTCAAATACTTTTTTTCCTGCATATGGATGTCTAATTGTTTCAGCATTATTTATTGAAAATTCTGTCCTTGGGCCGGGCATGGAGGCTCATGCCTGTAATCCCAGCACTTTGGGAGGCCGAGGCAGGTGGATCACGAGGTCAGGAGATTGAGACCATCCTGACTAACACGGTGAAACCCCGTCTCTACTAAAAATACAAAAAATTAGCCGGGCATGGTGGCGAGTGCCTGTAGTCCCAGCTACCTGGGAAGCTGAGGTGGGAGAATGGCCTGAACCTGGGAGGTGGACCTTGCAGTGAGCCGAGATCGCGCCACTGCACTCCAGCCTGGGTGACAGAGTGAGACTCCGTCTCAAAGGAAAAAAAAAAAAAAAAAAAAGAAAACAAAAGAAAATTCTGTCCTTTCTCCATTGAATTGTTTTTTCATCTTTGTCAAAATTCAATTGATCTTATTTGCGGATCTATTTCTGAACTCTTTATTATATTCCACATAGATATATAGACAGATAGATATATAGAATGCATCTCTCCTTTTGCCAGTACCATACTGACTCGATGACTGTAGCTTTATAAGAAGTCTTGGAATCAGATAATGTGAATCCTTTAACATTTTTCTCCTTTTCTCAAAGCTGTTTGAATCTTGTACATTCTTTGGATTTTTATATGAATGTTGGAATCAGCTTGTCAATTTATACAGCCAGTTAGGATTTTGATTGTGATTGGGTTGAATCTATAAATCAATTTGGATAGAATTTACATTTTAATAATTCTGAGACTTCCAATTCATGAACATGGTATATCTCTCCATTTCGTTATGCCTTCTTTGATTCCTTCACTAGTGTTTTGTAGTTTTCAGCATACAGGTCCTGTACTTATTTTGTTAGATTATAACTAAGAATTTCATTTTTAAAAGTTGCATCTCTCCATTTTTAACACTTTGTCTCTCTTGATCCATCACTCATATATTTGCTAGTGTGTCTTCACTTACTGTAGAATGCTTATTATAAAGGGAATTTTTAAATCTTGCAAAAGACAAAGGATTTCATAAAGTTGATAGGAGCATTATTGGAGAAATACTCAAATTTACAGAGCCAGTGACAAAGGAAGATCCAGATAAGTTGGGCAAATTAACAAAAAGAGAATTGACAAGGAATATAAAAAATGACTTGAAAGAGGGAATGATTTAAGTATCAAAGGATTATGAGAAGCCTTTGGGAAAACTAATGAGCCTGGAATATTTGTATAAAAATTCTCTTTGTGTAAATCAAAGATAAAATACAAGGAAGCTACATTATGTTCCTGTATATTTATGTTGGGAAGATATCAATACTTGAATTATCCTTCCTTTATTTTAAGAGTTAGAAAATAGTTGCAGTAAAAATCAAAACTTTCTTATATAAAATATGAAACATTTAGAATAATTTTTGGTTTTATTTTAAAGTCTCAATCAACCCTTACCTTCCAGTTATTTTTAGAAAAATCATGTCACTATTTTATGTAGATTCATTTCAATTAGCCTTATAGTTCTTACTCCTCCAGTCAGTAGACAAACCCTGGGTTTATCAGCTGATCCAAATGGACACTAAAAAATATGCCAGGCCTCCATCTTCAGGAATAGCCAGATGTGGAATCCCAGATTTGGTGAGCTGAGAATTTCTGTGTGATGGAAGAACTCTAAGATGACGGTGAATTGGCCCCAACTCTGGTACTCCAGCCCTGTGTAATCCCCTCCACTTGAGTGTGGCAGCATGTGGGACTCATTTATAATGAATAGAATAGAAAAGGTGACCAATGTGACAGGATGTTACTTCAGTGATTACATTAGATAAGACTGCAGTGTCCTCTTGCTAGTGGACTCTCTTTCTCTCGCAGACTTTGATGAAGCAGGTGAGCATGTTGGGGAGGTCCTCAGTTCAACGGGCTGTAAGGACTGAATTCATTCAACTATGTGATCTCGGAAGTGGGTCCTTCTCTAGTCAAGGCTTGAGATAAGATTTTGTGTATGACACTTTGATTGTAGCTTTCAGAGGGGATCCTGAAGCAGGATTATTTCCAGCAACATTATTCCTGGACTCCCAGCCCACAGAAACTATGAGGTGATAAATGCATGTTTTTTTAAGCTGCTAAATTTGTGAAATTTGTTACATAGGATTGGATAAGGAATACACCCTGTTGCATTTAGCCATTCTTACATAAACCCATCATACATACGATTCATTTAGTTCTGGTGTAAACTTCTCACTAAAGACCCTGTATTAGTCCGTTCTCAAACTTCTATACATAACTACTTGATACTGGCTAATTTCTGAAGAAAAGAGGTTTCATTGACTCACAGTTCCTCAGGCTGTGCAGGAAGCACGGCTGGGGAGGCCTCAGGAAGCTTACAATTATGGTGGAAGGGTGAAGCAGAAGCAAGCACCTTCTTCACATGGCAGAGCGGGAGAGCAAGAGTGAAGGGGGAAGTGCTACATGCATTTAAACAACCAGATCTCCTGAGAACTCACTCACTATCATGAGAATAACAAGGGGGAAATCCACCCCCATGATCCAACTGCCTCCTACCGGGTCCCTCCCCCAACACTGGGAATCACAATTCAACATGAGATTTGGGTGGGGACACAGAGCCAAATCATATCCAAACCTTATCAGACCCACACTTATTTCCCTCCCTCCTTTTCTTCCTCCCTCTCTCCCTTCCTTCTTTCTTTTCTTCTATTAGGAAAGATTATGAAAGACTGTCAAATAGGCAAAAAAAAAAAAAAAGGTTGCCTTTCATCATCTTTGAGCTATTTTACAACTCTGTAAGTTGAAGAAAACTTAGACTAATGCAGATTATTCTTGCCCATGGGAGTACAAATGATTGTGTCCAATGACATGCAGTCTATCTTTACCCTGTAGATAGACCAGTTTTATTTCTGTATGTAAGTTGATTTCAGCATTCCTTATTGGCTTTACTGTGGGATTCTCTGAATACTCCTTGCAATGGGTTGTAACATTTGACTGCTTCTATCATAAACTAATGAGTTAAAAATAAAATCTTTGATACATATTCATTTTATATGAGTAAAGAGTTATGATTTTTACCTTAAAAAATGATCTTTTAACATTTTCTTCCTCCTTCCCATCCTTCCTTCCTGTTAACATTGAATAATTACTATGTGCCAAATTTGGTTCTATTACCTTTTTGAGATTTATTTCTTTTGAATTTCACAAAAACTCAGAGTAGGCATTATATTACCCTATTTTATTTACAAATGAGAAAATTGTGACTCAGGGAGATTAAGAAACATAACTCTGCTTGTAGGAGAGCACTGACTCATCCAGGACTGCTGACTCTGAACCACCTGGCCTGGGACTGAGGAGTTTCCCAGGACACGGACTTTTAGTACTAAAATGAGGAGAGTCTTTGGGCAAGCCAGGATGAGCCTATCACCCTGCATAGCTCCAGAAAGCCCAGGAAATGGACTCCACCATGTTTAGCTACAGATGTCCTGTCTTATCTCTCAAGCCCTGCCCAGTACATGCTGGTGTTTTGCTTCAGGGCTGTTGTCACCAAGTTCTTAGTGTTGTGCCTGCAAATGCCCCGGATGACTTCACTCTTCCCTATGCTTTTCAAAATATTGGCTGCTTTATGTAGTGCTCCAAGGAGGGCTGTTTTAGTTCCTGTGCAATGCCCTGTGTCTATAGGCTTTTCCTTGCTCGGCCAGCAAAAGCCAAAGGTAGAGTTTTGTTGCTTCCTTCCCTGTGAAGATTCACTTCCTGCCCAGAGTCCGATCTGAAAACAAAAGACCCTTGTTCAGCACAGCTTCCTGTGTAACAACATTAAACATCCCCTCAGCAACCATTATACAGGAATATTATAAGACAACTGTGCTTTCTATGCCCTAAGCTACAAGAGTACATTGCAAAGTTTTGTGAAGTCTTCCTAAGTGTTGGGGCATACACAGATTTCCTGAACATCCCGGATAACCTCCGGATGGACTGAGAGAAATAGGCCTCAGCTGTTTCTCTTATCTTTGAGGAAGAGAAATGTTGGATATTTCCATGCATTGCAGAATTCTATGGAAGTCACTTGGCTGGAAAACCAGGTTTCCCCCATCTCATAGACTGTAACTGCTCTGATCCAGAAAGTGGCTGGAAATTTGCTGTTAAAGAACTCCAAAGGTTAACAGGATTAGACTCCCACCGACCAAGTTCAAAGAAATGCTTTCAGAAGTAAGCAAACAAACAAAATTAATCAACCCTCTAACAACATATATATTTTCTGGATTCAAGGGTGATGACTTCAAAAGCAATTCAGTTAATTCTTTTTTTTTTTTCCTTTTTTTTTGGCTGAGCCTCACTCTGTCACCCAGGCTGGAGTGCAGTAGTGCGATCTTGGTTCACTGCAACCTCTGCCTCTGAGGTTCAAGCGATTCTCCTGCCTCAGCCTCCCGAGTAACTGGGAATGTAGGCAGCTGCCACCATGCCTGGCTAATTTTTGTAGTTTTGGTAGAGACAGGGTTTCACTATGTTGATCAGGCTGGTAATTCTTAAAAGTCTCTGTTGCATTAATAGTGAACTCAAAACTTTTTTAAAAAACAAACTTTCAGTGTTAAAAAAAATGATATTTGGGGATAAATTTTGCTTATCAGTTCACTGTTTTCCAGTTACAAAAAAGTGCTTAGAAATCAACATTAAGATAACATTTTTTCTGATTACAAAAATAATATATACTGCTTGTAGAAAATTTGGAAAACAGAATAAAGAAGAAAATAATTTTTCATAATTTCATAACCTGAAGATGGATATTTACTACAAAAAATTGAGATCTGACTGTAAATAATTCATTGAGTTTTGCTTTTAGCCTTGACCTTGAATTTAGCTCAAGATCACCACTTCCCAACATGACTTTTAACGGTTGCCCGGTAGGGTTTTGTGGATTTGCCATCGTTTACCTAACCAATCTCTTATTGTTGGACATTTATATTGTTTCGAATCTTTTGCTTATAAATAACACTGAACTTACTGAGGCAGATACACCCTGTGCATCTTAGGACCCTAGGAGGTCCTTAGCAATCCCTAGAAGGGTGATTGCTCCGTGGTCTGAGGTTTTGATTGGCAACATCTGCTAGTCACCTTGAAGACAGTAGGATTTATTCGAAGGATTCTTGACCTAGGAGGTGCCTGGAACCAGGGCGCTCAGGGACTGCAGCTACGTTCCTGGCCCAGAATCAACCTTCCAGGATTGGCTTGGTGAAAGCAGGGCGGGGCCGAGCAGGAGGACTGGGCGTGGACACTGCAGCAGGGCCACTTGGTGCAGGGAGGGATGGTGTGGTGCACTGTGACCCTCACAAATCCAAAGGTCTGGCGGCCAAGGCCAGCAGCTCTCGGAGAGCTGAGATTCTTGGTGCCGGCTGGGCTGCTGGAGACAGCAGGTACCCTGTTCCTTCGGGAAGGTGGGGGCTAGGACTGTGGCTCTTTCTACCCGATCAGACCCCGGTGCGAAGAGGGAGCGTAGCAAGAGCCCAGGCAGGTTGTGGGGCCAGACCACGTTCTCTGTCAAGGTCCAGGACCCCCAGAACCTGCGGTCCGTTGATTGCCAGGATACCCGGCAGTGGAGCTCGCAGACACTAGCCCTGGCTGAGCATTTATTGACACAGCGCACCCTCTAGTGGTCATTTCCCATGACCAACCGAACAGGCACGGATGATACTCCTTGGTTCAGCCTCTAGGCCCCCAGGTCTGGGAAGTCTGTAGATTCGCATTCTCCTGGGACCCATGAGGCAATGGTTGAGGGTGGGATACAGGATGGGAGAGTGTCTAGGCCCAACTCTGTCCCTAACTTGCCTGTGTGGCTTTGGCCACATCTCATCCCCGTCTGGGTCTCACCTTGGCCATCTGTGAAATGAGGATGGTCATGCTAGCTTCAGAGGTTTGGCCTGGGGAAGGGCTCTGAGCCTCTGCTCCCCTTGCCCACTTTCAGTAGGCTTGGGACCTAGCGTTGGCTGGAGCAGGCATGTGCAGTGTGGTCAGAAGATTCCAGGGCCACTGGGTTTGGGGTATGATAAAATGTACAAATTCAGAGGCAGGCCCTCCTCCACTACGAAGATCACTCTTCCTACCTTAGGGTAAACAGGTTCCAAGCAGAGGAGGTGACCAGGGTGGCCAAGAGCTCAGAGCCAGGCCCCCTTGAAGGTTGGAGGGACAGAAATTGTCCTATCTGGAGGTGTCTTGGGGATGGGGAGGCTTCTTGGAGAATGAAGTAGTGAACAGATTTCATAGGCTCCAGGGATTGGACAACCGTGAGTTCAGGGAGCAGGTACTTCAGACAGGTGGGAAAACAGCTCAAAAACCAGTTGGAAAGGGTGGCATTGGCAGGAATGACTGAGTAAGGAGCACTTCTCCCCGAGAAAAGCAATGAGAATACTGGCCAAAATTGTCAAAACCAACTTTTTCAGAACTCTGAAAACTAATCAAAAACTTGCAACAATCCAAGGTGTACCTATTTTTTTTTTTTTAACAGGTAAATATTGGTAAGAACAGTGAGCTTGATGGCATTGTCCTTTTTTTTTTTTTTTTTTTTTTTTTAAATAGAGACTGGGTCTCACTATGTTGCCCAGGCTGATCTCAAACTCCTATATTCAAGTAATCCTCCCTCCTCAGCCTCCTAAAGTGTTGGGATTACAGGCATGAGCCACCATATCTGGCAGAGCTTGATGGCATTTTAACTTGCCCTAGTCCCATCCCCTTCTCCCGAGACCTGTGGTAGCCTTGAAACCCAGTGGTTTCATAATCATGGTGGAAATCAGCAGCCTAAAGACAAACAGAAAGATCAGAACAGGGTTGGAGCTTCTGCAAAGTCCAATTCCCAGATAACTGTCATTATTCAACTTGTCTGGTAGTTCCCTGGAAGAGACTCCACTTGCAAGGCTGTGTTCATTTGACCTGACTTGGTGCCCATTCAATGCACACAGCCTTTTCTCTGAGGTTATTTGTTGAAAGTAATCAGTGGCAATTGTTTAACATTGCAGCTGCCTGAGGCAGTGATAATGGCTGGGGCCAATAAGAAGCTAACAAAAATTTTAAAAGGAAAAGTTGAGGAATGAGCTCTCCATAGAAGGCTTTGAAAAGCTTTGGCATATTCCTAGGAATCTACAAATGTTCCCTCTTCTGTAGGTTCCTCCGATGATGGTGATGGTGGTATGTGTGTGCATATGTGTATGTATGTGTATTTGTGTGTGTATGTGCATGCTTGTATGCATGTTTATATGTTTGTGCATGTGTGTGTGTTTCACAAGTGCTCTATCAGCTCTAGAAATGGAAGAATCTCAAAGGTTTTCTTTCCCTTTTTTTGAGACAGGATCTCACTCTGTCACCCAGGCTGGAGTGTAGTGGTATGTTCAGAGCTCACTGAAGCCTTGACCTTCCAGGCTGAAGTGATCCTCCTATCTCAGCCTCCCAAGTAGCTGGGACTGCAGATGCATGCCACCGTGCCTGGCTAATTAGTTTTTTTTTTTTTTTTGGTAGAGATAGGGTCTCCCTATGTTGCCCAGGCTGAAGATTTTTCTTTATTTAGGTATAAAAAAATACAGTACTTGTCATGCACCAGTGTGGCCAATATATAGTCATAATCTGTAGAGCAATTACTACAATTATAGAAAATAGAAGGTTACAGGAATTGTTTTTCCAACTAAAAAACCTGAAGTAATATTGTTAACCTAAATAGCAACCTGCTTATTATGCAAAAACCCTTATTCTATATATCTGTGAGAGCTAGAAACTTGTAAGTATCATTAGTAAAAAAATCATTATAAGAAACTAGTTATTGGTTAAAACAAAAAAGTCAGTGTTATCTACAATCCCTTGCAGTGTGAGGGGCTTTGCCCAGAGTGGGAACCTCAGTCCATGATGAAGGATGAGCTGGATGTCTCCTTCCCTGCTCGTCTCTGTTGACTGATGCCACTTCTCCAAGGTGTGTTTGCAGTGAAACGTTCCAGTGGAAGATGCTCGGTTGATCACAGAGGTTGGGCAGGGCAAGGCCTTGCCTTCTGTAAGGTATGCCTGAGGTTCGATTCCCTGAGATGTGACAACAGCGAAGTGTAAAGGCACATGGCTGGGCTCTGTCATGCAGTCATGAGTGGGTTTGGACATTGGCCAGTCTTGCTAAAGGCCACATCTTGGGTTCCTCTAAACCAAGGGATAAGGAGTAGACAGAGAAAAGAAAGAGAGCATGGATTGGCGACTAGGTGAGGCAGAGAAGGGGAGAGCTGTCTGCTCCGGGAATATCTGCCCCTTCTCAGGCAAAACTGGAGGGGTGCTGAGGAGTCTCAAAGCAAGGTCTCAGCTCTTCCAGGCCTTCTCCAGAGGGGATGGGTGTGGAGGTAGTCCTCACCCTGTGATCTGTCACTGTTGATCTCCACCGCCCCTCCAGGATGAATTCACAGTTGCTTCGAAGTTCAACAAGCCATTTCCCTGAATGTGGTTCAGTGCTCAGTACAGCACAGTTACTGGCATGGCAGGCCAGTGAGGTCACTTCAGGACCCAAGGTCAGGAGCTGCCATGGGGCCCCTTCCTCCCTCTTGGCAGGCCTGGAGAGGGGCTGGGGAGTGGTGGGGCACTTGGAGTGGAGTATGAAGGAGTTGGAGCAGGGCCAGGGCTCCTGAGAGAGGGCATGATGGACGGTCACAGTCTCCCTTGGGAATGGGCTGCAGAGAACCCTGCCCCACAAGTCAAGCCGTCCAGGCCTTTGCCTCCAGGCAGATAGGGACCAGGACCTCACCAGCCTCACAAGGGCATTCAGGGACCCTAGAAAAAGAC
Organism: Chlorocebus sabaeus; assembly: GCF_047675955.1. Lineage (NCBI taxonomy): Eukaryota > Metazoa > Chordata > Mammalia > Primates > Cercopithecidae > Chlorocebus > Chlorocebus sabaeus. The sequence continues at coordinate 63,318,811 of NC_132908.1, read as the reverse complement.
CCTCCAGCAGTTGAACACAGGCTGTTTTGCTTTGCAGCCTTGGGGAGCCAGGGGAAGTCTTTGAGTTAGACCGCGGTCTGTGGGTGACAGGGTTATGTGGATGTCTGAGCCCAGACAGAACACTAGCCTGGATTTGCCAGCATTTGAGAGTAGTCATCACTGACATATGTTCCCGGATATTTCAGGAACCTGGAGTTTGCTATCCCAAGGCTGATGAGGTCTCTGGGACCCACGAGGAAGGGGTGCTGGGCTGGGGAGTCAGTGCCATTTTTGGAGGCTGTGGTGCCTAGCGTCTGACTGGCCTGGGCTGCAGGGGGTTTGGGCCCCCAGGCCCAGAGTGGCCTCGGCCACCTAATACAGCAGCTCCTCCCGGGGGTCCGAGCCATACAGCTCAGCCAGCATCTTAAACCTGGGTCCCCAGTCGTTAAGGAAGTCGTAATCTACGTCAGAGTCGGACGAGTCGGTGCCCAGGGAGCTGAGGGACTCGGCTATGGACTCCGAGCCCTCGTAGCCGTAGATGTGCAGCGTGTCGTAGGGGGGGCCATCGCCGTCGTGGTCCGCCTCGTCCTTCTTCACCTCGATCATGGCTGCCATCTCCCTGGGCCCCCCGTGTGCCCCTGGCGCGTGCCGCGGCGGCTTCTGCACCTGCGCGTAGAGGGACGGCCGGGCGTCCAGCGCCGGCCGCGGGGGCTTGGCCCCACCGCGGCGCACCGAGTTGAGCACCGACACGTCGTAGCTGGTGGTGTCCATCTCGCCGCCGCCCTCCTCGTCGTAGGTGACCAGCTGCTCGTGGATCTCCGGCACGCTCTTGCCGTGCGCGCGGGCCTGCTTCCGGAGCCGCCGCCGCAGGAAGATGAGCAGGGTGATCACTGCGGCCAGGGAGCCGAGAGGCAGAGTCAGACAAGGCTGGGGGCCGGGGCGGCCCCCCATGTCCCCATCCCCGCCCTGCCCTCTCGCCCCCATCCCCACCGCCCATCGTGCCCCCATCCCCGCTGCCCCCTCACGCCCCCATCCCGGCCGCCCCCCAACATCGCATCCTCACCACCCCCCGCAACTCCCTCGCGTCCCCCTCTGCATTCCCATCCCTTTGGCCCCCCCTTCCCCTGCAACCCCATCCCTTTGGCCCCTCACTTCCCCTGAAACCCCATCCCCACCGTTCCCCCACATACCCATCCCCGCCATCCCCCCCACACCCCGTCCCCGCCGCACCCCTGCACCCCCATCCCCACCTCCCCCGACACTCCCATCCCTGCCTTTCCCCCACACCCATGGGCAGGTGCGGATGTCCGGCCTGTGGGAATCTCTGAGGGGCGTGGCTATGAGAGGGTCTTGGATCCCTGAGGAGGGGTGGGCCGTAAAGTGCAGAGAGTTTCTAAAATGAGGCTCAGGCCTTCTAGCTTTGAGTTACTGAACAAACTACCACATACATAAGTAAAGCTGGGATGCCCTGGGAGGCAGCCCTGCCCCACAGCCTCAGTTTCCCTGTCTGTAAAACGGAAATGATGACTTCCCTGCTCTGTTTATATTTGGGAAGATGGTTGCGAGGTTAAATACAATTCTATTTGTGGTGGGGATGCCATCATCATCATTAATTATTAATAAAGGAGAAATCTCTGCTGGAGAAGCCCCAGAAGGGGGGCATATCGAGGGCGCTCTCAGGGGAGTTACAGGCAGGAGAGGCCTGGAGTCCATATTGCAGGTGCCCTGTGGCTGAATCCAGGCCTTGCCTTGAGTTCCAGGGCGATCTCCAATCACCTGAGGGCTTCCTCTGGAGGATCAGCCCTTGCCGCATCTCATGGCGAGTGAAATGCAGGATACAGTACATCACTCCTCTCCCCCTGTGGGAAGATGCTGGGGGGTGGCCCCACGCTGCGCCCTGGCACCCTTGTGGGAGGAGGCTCCAGTTCCTCATCACGGGAACATTCCACCTTTGCTGGCCGCCTCCCTTCCCAGCTTCACTCCCCCTCTGCCTTAGGAGGTATCCAGGGAAATAAACCACTTCCCAAATAAACCACTTCCACCTCAGTCCTCATCCCAGGGTTGCTCCCTGGGGAATCCAAACTAAGGCCTACAATGCTCCTAAAATTTCCAAGGCCCAAACAAGAAAAAAGTATCAAGTATCAAGGCCGGAGGAATTCTATAAAAAGAAAGAAAGCACGTGGAGACAATCTAAATTAGAAGTTTTTAAACTTTCCATTTTAGAACTGGATCCTTTTTCCTTTTTCAAAAATAGGTTTTATGTAAATACATGCCCAGAACAATGCCTGGCACACAGTAAACGCTGAAAACATCTAAGTGGAAGGAGTGACTGTTATGTATAAGTTATTTTAAAGTGATACTGGCCTGATGAGTGGGGGAGGAGTCCTGAGCCTGGCCCCTCCTCCTCTGTGGCTCATCCCCCACCGTGAGTACCCAGGTGGATGGAGCTCACATCCTATATCCTGCACATGAACTGGCCAAGGGCTGCATCGCAGATTGGAGGCAGGGTTGGGCCTGAACCCCTGGCCTCTACTTCTGCTGTGAAGCTTCCCCTCCCTGCAACACCTTCCATCCCCTTCCACCCACTGCCCAGCACTGACCTGTGATGGTGAGGATGCAGAGTAAGATGGCTACCACTGCCTGGATGCTCACGCCCACTTGGGCGGCCATATCCTCGCAGAAGGTGAACTCGCCCTGCTCGTTGCACTTGCACACGGCCACGGTCAGTGTGCTGGTGCCCGTGCGACTTGGCATGCCATTGTCTGAGATGACCACGGGTAGGAAGTGGACCTTGGTATGCTCCCGGTCAAACTGCCCGTACTTGACTGTGATGTTGGCCGTGTTATCTGGAAACACCAAGGCCTCAGAGTCAGGCTTTGCCATCTGCACAGATGGGGAAACCTGGCTCCTCCAGGAAGCCTTCCCTGACTGGACCAGCCCGCGTGCTACCTGGGCTGCTTTTCTGCCCTTTGCACCCAGCACCTCTTGTTTCAGCCATCTGAGTGCAGGCCTGTTCCTCCATAGAAGGGATATTTTGGGGCAGCTGCTTTGACCCAATCTCCGAGAATGCCTTGGTGAAAGAAGGTAAAATCCTTTGCTTTCTGTAATTGTGAGCAACAGATGCCTGTCCCCTTCCTCTTCTCTAACCCCACTCCAGTATCAGGAGGTTTTCTCTTTCAGCTCTATTAATTAATGCACTGTTTCAAGCTTTGACAAGCAATGGGGAAAAATAAAGTTTTAAAAAGTCTTTTCGCATTAGGTTAACTTCTAAGGCAGCTTCAGCTATCTCTGAAAATCCATTGTTACATTGTTGAAAACAATGGGCATGTCCCTCGGGGCACAGAGAAAATGGTTACATATAGAATTGTGGGTTTCCTAGGCAGTTTGGAACTGGGAAATGCTTTTGTCCAAATATTGGCCCCGCCCACCTTCCCAGATCCAATCAGTGATTTCCTGTACCCAAGAATCCCCCAGGGAGCTTTTAAAACACGCTGATTTTCAGACCCCTATGATCACACACACTTCTTATTCAGTGGCTCTGGGCAGAGGCCAGATAATCTGCCTTTTGCAGGGTCTCAGGAGGTTGTAATGTCAATGATCAGAGAAGGATCCAGGGACTCTCTGCTCCAGGATTTACATAGCTACACAGGCTCCACACACTGGATTGAAAAGCCCAGGAATCCATCTTTTAGATTTTGAATGAAAGCCAACTATATTTCATTATTCATAATTACATTTCAGCATTAAGTCTATTATATTTCTAATAAACTATATGTCATTGATGCTTATGGGAGAAACTAGAGATTTTGACATGCAGGTTGTTCATGATATAAGTGAATTTGACACCAGCAGGCTTGCCTCCTATTTGTATATGGGTGTCTTTGGGGTGGCACTGAATCTTTCTACTGTATTGCAGATCCCCACTCTGAGATGGGACTGAGGTGGACACTGGGGAGGGGGTGACATTTTTGCCACATTATTTACTTCTAATGACAACTAGGTGTTGAATGGTCTGTCATTGACTTGTCAACACATCAGGGCCACCTTCTCCATCCCACAGGAGTCTCCTTAAGGGCTGGTCTGTGGCTGATCCCTCAAGTCTGCCTCCAATTCTCAGGGACCCCACTCCCCAATCTTCCTCAAAGGTAGCAATGGGCTGCTGCAATACAGCCATCCTCATCCACCATAGTTTTGCCCATTAGGGACAGGCAAGAATTCCATCCCATGCTGGGTGAAGGATCACTCTGCTTGAACCCAAGGGGAATTTTCTCTATTTTTCTGAGGAAATTTCAGAGGCCATGGAAGCTTGCCTACTTGTGGCTGGAATGAAGTCAACTCAGCATCATCATTCAAGTCGGCACCTGCTCCTCAGAAGCTCCGATTGGCTGCTAATGACATCACACGGCCACCCTGCTAATCGTGAGCAGTCATTGTAGCTGAATTAAAACAAAGCTCACTGTATCCTTGGGATTTAGGACTTCATATTTCCAGTTTTGACTCTTTGGGAGTAACCTCAAAGTTCCATGTTTAATTTGCAGTTTTGCTGACGCAGAGAGCCTCCAGTGTGGGAGGGGACTCCTTGGCTAGTTCTTCAACGGAGCTGACTGCCTGCATCCCCACATCTGTTTTGTACTCCTTGCTGGCTCCTTGCAGGTGATGTGGACTTGGGAGTTTGGATGGAGTGTCTCTGATCATTGCACAGACCAATTGTACAATGTACGTGGCAGGAATTGTACAAAATATCTAATGATTTGAAAATCCCAGTGGGAGCCTGCCCTCAATTTGCTGGCCTGGTCTTTGACCTTGGTGCCTCAAGACTCAACCTCACCCCGACCCTGTTAGTGCCAACTGACTGCATTTGTTCTTTTTTTGGAGACAGGGTCTCACTCCATTGCCCAGGCTGTAGTGCAGTGATATGATCATAGCTCACTGCAGCCTCAAACTCCTGAGCTCAAGTGGTCTTCTTGCCTCAGCCTTCTGAGTAGCTGGCACTACACGCATGTCTGAACTGATTACTTTGATGCCTACCGTGATTATCCGTGAGGGTAAAGTTGTTCTCAGTATTCAGGGTGAATTTGAACTTTACATTTCGTGGTGTTATGTCCTTGTCTATTGCGGAGATCTGCAGGACCAGCTGGAGTGTGGAAGACAGGAGATAGTCAGTGATGGTGGTGGGGTGGTCTGAGGTTTAGCGATGGAGCCCTTGGGTTTAGACCTGACCATGGCTGTTTCCCACCTGCAACACTCACCTATTTAGTTCTTCATAAAGCCACTCTTTCTACTCCCCTGCCCTGCCAATCTACTCCCCATACATTCTCTCTGAGCCTCAGTTTCTCTACCTGTAAAATGGGCATAATGTTATTTTCCTCAAGGCTATTATACAGGGGAACTCTTGCTGACTCTGTTGAGCAGTTCTGCCCCTCAGCCTGCCCCAGGGTGGTGCTGCCTTCCCCTCCCACCTGAACCAGACTCACCTGGCCATGGGCAGCATTCTCACACACTTTGGGCTGGTAGGGCTGGGCAAACTCCGGGGCATTGTCATTCTCATCCAAAACTTCAATGTGGACTTGCACAATGGATTCTTTTCCTGTGGGAGTTCCTGCAGGGGAGAAGACTGTCACCATTATGGGCTCAGCTGATGCTGGCCCTGGGGGTGGAGATGTGTGGAAGGAGGGCCGCCCTATGGAGGCCACTTTTTGTAGGAGGAGGCTGTGGAACAGAGGCCCGGGATGGTGTTCCGGATGAAAGGAGTTTGGTGGGGGGGGAGGTGTTAAATCTTCATCCATAAGGTTTACTGAGGTATTACTTTGATTATGAGAATCAAAAAGGTAAACCACCTAAGAGCATTAAAAATATTGTAATTAAATTTCTAAAATTAAAAATTTAATTATTTGATTAAATACCTAAAACATAATAAATTAATCATAAAAGAATTGAAAAGGTAAACAACCTAAGTGAGATTGGTCAGTAAATTAGGCCACTGGAAAAGAATGGAATGTATGGCCACTGACAATGCCTATGTAAATTACATCTTAAAAATATAATTAGAAAAATTAAGGCCAGGTGCTGTGACTCATCCCTGTAATTTCACACTTTGAGAGGCCCAGAAGGGAGGATTGCTTGAGGCCCAGAGTTGGAGACAAGCCTGGGAAACATGGCTGAGACCCCATCTCTACAAAAAACTAAGACATTTCCTGGGTGAGGTGGTGCATGCCTGTAGTCCCAGCTACTGAGGAGGCTGAGTGGGAAGGATCATTTGAACTCAGGAATTAGAGACTGCAGTGAGCTGTGATCGTGCCACTGCACTTCATCCTGGGTAACAGAGTGAGACCGTGTCTCTCCCTTAAAAAAAAAAATGAGCACCATGAGAAAGTGGTTCTGGAATAAGGTTAAGTAAAAATGCGGAATATATTATCTTACACAAACATTACGATCTCATGTAAGTATAAAAATATGTATAGAAAAAACCATAAAAATACAAGAATGTGCTAACAGTAACTGTCTCTGCATGGTGGCATTGGTGGGAGGAGTATTTTCTTCTCTTTTTCTGTATTTTCCATATTTTAAACTATTGAAGTATAAAGATTCTATTAATGGGATTATGTGGAGGAGAAAGAAGCAAAGACTGATCTGGCCAAACATACAGGAGTCCATTACAGTTTGGGGCAGCAGCTGTGTTGGCAGAAGAGAGTCTGGGTGGGCCTGGCAGGCTCCAGGGATCCTTGGCCTAGTGGGCTCCTGGGTAAAGTGGAGTATTAATAATTCTCCTGGAGGGTGATTGTGATTTTCTCATATAGATAAAGGATGCAAAACTCCAACTCTTGCCCCTCCCTCTGGCAAAAATTACACAATTTCTGGAGAACCTCACAATCTCAAAGTTGGAAGCTGCTTCACATTTTGAATTCTACCTATTAACTGGTGCATAAACACCCTCTGAAGGAACATTTCCCACACAGCCATGATACTAAGAATCATGGGACCCTTGTTAAATGCACATCTCTGGCTCACTGGACCAGAACCTGCAGGGTGGAGTAGAGCTTTATGCTTAATAGGTGCCTTGGGTGATTCTCGTCACAGAGACATCTGCACAGCCTGTTTCATGACAGTGCTTTTTGAACTGTGACATGCATGAGATTCTGATTCAGTGTGGGGGTGAGGCTTGAGATGCACTTCCAACAAGGTCTCAGGAGATGTTGATACTGCTGGTTCAAGGACCACACTTAGGCATGGAAGCTCTATAGCATCCCAACCAGCGGGTGCTTCAGCAGGCACTTCTAATACCCCTCGAGACCCCAAATGATTGATTATGCCAGTTGGAAGAATGAAGGAAAAGGAAAAGAACCCAGGTGCCCTGGCAGATGCGGCCACTCACCAGTGGAATCCAGTTCTTTGGCCTCCACAGTCAGGTTATACCAGGGGTAGACTTCTCTGTCCAGTTCTTTCTCATTGTAAATGTCCCCCTTTTTTGTGACTCGGAAGAACTGGCCCTTGTCACTGGTCCTGCGGATGGAGTATCTGCCCAGGGGAGAGAGTTTCATGGCTTTCCAGTGTTCTTTGCTGAGTCTACACTCCTCAGCATGATGGACAAGGCCCTTCTGCATCTGTCCCCTGCATCCCACTCCATGCCCCTCTGTCACTGCTCATTACACTCTGCCACTCAGACAAGAGTGGACCTACACAGAAGGATTCAGGATAGCAAGATAATATCTTTGATCTTAGTTACATTGCCATCACTGGACTGAAGGTGGTACCTGAGACCATCAGATGCACTTTCAGAGCTGAACAGGTGACATCACACCATAGCTGGGACTTGTTTTAGTGATTAATGAAAAGATCACTGGGCAAGAGCCAGGAAGGAATACAAAAAGAGCTGGAAGAAATATGAAGTAATTACAAAGAAATTAACTTTGTGAAATAAAAAATTTAAAAAGTTATTTCAGAAATCAGGAAAAATCTATTGAAAGATAAATATATATGTTTTGTGTATATAGGAATAATAGTTGCTACCAATGAGGAAAATCCCAGAACAAACAGAGCAGAAGAAATAACAAAAAAGAAAAGAAAAGAAAAGAAAACTTTCCTGATCTGAAGAAAGTTTTGAGCCTACAGATTATAAGGTGTCATTGACATCAGGCATCATTGAAAAAAAAAAAACACCCAATATTTAGGCATATCCTGATGACACGTACGAATTTCAAGGCTGTCTGAAGAAATTGAAAAGAGTCCAGACAGAAAGCAATAATTTCCTTACGAAGAAAGAAAAATCAGATTTGCCTCAGATGCCCCCACAAAATTAAATACTAGAATACATTGACAGTATTTTTGAAGGGAAGTGTTTATAATCTGAGGATTATATGAATGCATCTAGGTGTTATTAGAAGGCAAAGTTGGGCGTGGTGGCTCACACCTATAATTTGAGTGCTTTGGGAGGGGCTGAAGCTGGAGGTTTGCTTGAGGCCAGGAGTTCAAGACCAGCCCATGTGATAGAGTGAGACCCTGTCTCACCAAAAAAAAAAAAAAAAACACACAAAAAAACAAAAACAAAAAAAACAACAAAAAAAATTAGCCTGGTGTGGTGGTGTGTGCCTGTAGTCCCAGATACTCAGAGGCCGAGGTGGGAGGGTTGCTTGAGCCTAGATGTTCAAGGCTGTAGTGAGCTATGGTTGTGCCACTGCACTCTAGCCTGGGTAACAGAGGAAGAACCTGTCCCCACCATCCAAAAAAAGGCAAAGAACTAAGATATTTGTCTCCTGAATTTTTTTTTGAAAACTTACTGTATCTAACTAAACATCTCAATATAAGGTAAACCTGGTATGGGAAGAATTAAAACAAACTATTGATTTGTTTATCATACATAGAAAAGCAATGGGTGTGTGTATATGTATAATAGTTTTAACTGGAAAATATAGGTCCAAGGAAACATTTTAAATTTTGCAGATGGAAGTAAATCTCACTGGTAGAAATAAAAAATGGAGGCACCTCATCCAAATATCTAGGAGAAAAAAAAAAATAAAGAAACATAGACTGTATAGCAAAGCTGGGGAAAAAGAAAAAAGCCATTAAGTTTGATAAATGAGAAATGTAAAACAAGATAAAAGCAGTAAGATCAAACATATCAATTATGATGAAAAATGTAAATAGGTTAAACACAAAGCATTTCAGTTTAGATTAAAAAGCAAAGCCAAATGCATTCTTGTTTTCAAGAGACAACTTAATGCCAAATGACCTGGAAAAGTTAAAAGTAAAAGTTGGAATATTTGCATTAGGCAAATATGAATAACATGAAAACAGGACTAACAAATGTAACATCAGGAAACAGAATTAAAGGCAAAATATTTAAGCAGAACAAATTGGCCAATTACATTTGGATAAAAGTTACAAGCCAAAATGAAGGTAAAATAGTTGCAAGCCTTTGTTAACTGAGTGGAAAAATTAAAATACATAAAGTCAAAACTTAGATATTCTAGGAGGAAGTGGACACAAATACAATTGTATCACATCACAGAACAAGCTAAAGCAAAACCAAAAAAATACCCTATGACTTATAAATGAAAATAAAGAAATCAAGTCAATCTCTTAAATAAACTCTTGGATCAAAGGAGAAACAAAAATTATAATTACAGGCTATTTAGAGTAGAATGGCCATGAAAAGAGTAGTCCTAAAACTTAGGAGATGAGGCCAAAATGTAAGAACATATTTTGTCTTTAGTAAGAAGACTTAATACCCTTGAAAGATTAGCGATACCAAAATTAATATATAAACACTAATGTTGATAATATACAACATTAGAATTCTAATGTTTTTAAAAAACCTGGATACAAAATTTTAAATTTCACAAAAGAAAAAATGAGAGTTGACAAAAAATTATGTCAAATAAAAAAGCAACAAGGGAACAACTTTTATGTATATCTAAGGTCTAGTGTAAAGCTATATGGTTTGGATCTATGTCCCCCCCACCGAATCTCATGTCGAAATGTAATTCCCAGTGTTGGAGGTGAGCCCTGGTAGGAAGTGGATAGATGGGGCAGAGTTCTCATGAATGGGTTAGCACCATCCCCTAGGTTCTGTTCTCATGATAGTGAGTTATCATGAGATCAGGTTGTTGAAAAGTGTGTAACAACTCCCTTCCCACTCCTGTTCTGGCCATGTAAGACATGCCTACTTTCCCAGGATTGTAAGTTTCCTGAGGCCTCCCAAGAAGCAGAAGCCACTATACTTCCTGTATAGCCTGTGGAAATGTGAACCAATTAAACCTCTTTTCTTTATAAATTACCCAGTCTTAACTATTTCTTTATAGGAGAATGGACTTATACAAGCTAGTAGAATAAAATAGAATGGCTTTGCTATAGAACAATAGATAGGACAGAGAATTAGAAGTAGATTCAGGTATATACAGAGAACTTAGTATATAACAAAGGTGGGAAAATGATGACTTATTATTATAATATTTAGTAAATGGTGCTGGCAAAATCTGCTATGCATCTGCAATAAAATTAAATTTAATTGAATTTATACTTACTATTGCATATTATATGGCTCTAAAAAGTATCTGTTGGAACAATATCATTTTTTTTCTAAATATTGTAAAAGAGAAATTTAGTTAAGATAGAAGAGCAAATATCGATGAAATGAGCATGACATGATCCAAAAAAAATTTAAAACAATCAAACACCAAAAGCAAACAGACAACAACAAACCCACCACAAATGCATCCATATATTTGTGTGGTCATGAAAAGAAAGGAGCAATAGGACCAGGTCAGGCCACGAACATGAGTTATCTGAGAGTGGGGGTTATCAATGTTTTCTTGGTAGATCTTTGTGTTGTTTCACCATATGAAATGAACACTTCTTACTTTTGTGCTTTGGGGGAGATAGATTCAAGAATACAGTTTTAATGTCTCTGGTGTGTCATCTGATTGGTTGCTCTCTTGACTGTCAGATCTTACCACATAGGACTGGTGAGAGCTGTGGTGCAGAGAACAAGCCTTCAAGGCGGGACAGAGGACAAGTAGCTCTGGATGCCCAGGACCATGCTAGGTGGGGGAGCCTGCGCAGGTCAAGATGCCAGGCTGCCAGGTGCAAGAGCTTGGACTTCTTATCTTGCCTCTGTCACTTTCCCCATAAGTGCCAGGAGGAGCCAGTTCCCCTCTGTGAGTCCTGGCCGCAGACCAGCAGGCATAGGCACATCCAGGCCGGATTGTCCTCATCATCCTCATCGACAATGCTTACCCAATGCCCTTACCCAATGCTATGCCTAGCCGCGTCGGGGTCCATGGCCAGCACTGTGCCAATCAGAGGCTTCTTCTGGTTTTCTTTCAGCTGGAAGTGGTAGAAAGGCTGCTGGAAGATGGGGGGCTCGTCCACATCTGTGATGTTTATGATGACCTGGGCTCTGTTTCCGGCGGGAGGGCTCAGGTATCGGAGGTCGATGGTGGGATCTGTGGCCTCGACAATGAAACTATATTGTTGGATGTATTCGTAATCCAGAGGCTGCATAAGAAAAAAGGATGGTGAGTGCCTGCTCTGGGCCAAGCATGTGGGTGGCACATGATCTGCACAGCAACTGTGCAAGGTAGTACCAGGATGACACCCATTTTATAGAAGAGGGGCCCACGGCCTTGACAAGTGATATTTCTGAGGTCATCAAGACAGCAGCTGGGCCTAATGTCTGTCTTCAGCTGCTCCCCATTTCATCTCAGCAGCCTCATGGCCACACCCACAACCCTGGCTCTTTGCCTGGCTCTGTTTCCAGCGTTTGGGACATGCAATGGATCAACTATGGTCCTGCTCTTAAGGGCATCACTAGTGGTTCTACCCACAGGTCCTTAAGGACAGGCTTTTTCTTTGTTTTTGAGACAGAGTCTCACTCTTGGTGCCAGATCGGAGCGCAATGGCGCGATTTCGGCTCACTGCAACTTCTGCCTCCCAGGTTCAAGCGATTCTCTTACCTCAGCCTTCTAAGTAGCTGGGATTACAGGCACCTGCCACCACGCCCAGCTAATTTTGGTATTTTAAATAGAGACAGGATTTCACCATATTGGCCAGGCTGGTCTCAAACTCCTGACCTCAGGTGATCCACCTGCCTCGGCCTCCCAAAGTGCTGGGATTACAGGCGTGAGCCACCAGGCCCGGTCAGACATGCTTTTTCTTTATACCTTTGCTCAAGATGCTTCTCCTGCCCTTGCCTGCCTAGAAAACTCCTACTCATCCCTCAGGAAGCCAAACAGAAGGTAATCAGATGCTCTCTCAGAAACCCCTCCCAGCAGAGGAATTTCTAGCTGGGACCTGAGTCTCAAGGCTTTGATTTTACAAGCCCATGGGATCTTGGTGAAACTGCTTGTGTCTCATGGTGGGACACCGTACAGTGGTGGCACCCAGCAAGGAGTGGGATTTCCCTCTGGCCTATGAGGGGATTGTGGCAGGGGGCAGCTCTGAACCCCTCCCCATTCAGAGCTGCTGTGTATCACTTAACACCTGGCTATACTTTTTTTGTTCATGCATATGTCTTCCCCATTTGCTGAGAGATTTGCTGACACTGGAGGCTGTGTCTGCCTCTCCTTGGTGTTTCCAGGCCCCAGCATGGGGCTGGGTCAGAGAAGGACTCAGGCCCAGGACTTGCAGTCCTCTGCATGGCCATTCCAGAGGCATTTTTTATGCCCCCCACAGGTCCTCTCCCTCCTCTTCCAGATTCAGTTGATCTGGCTTCTCTGTCAGCAGCATCCATTGTCAGTGGCCATCCATTTCACCACAATTACTCACTGTTTTCTTCATGCTGATGGATTTCTACTGGCTAGGACACAGGGCAGGCCAGAAAGTGCCAGAGAGGTAAAACCTCCAGGAGCAGTCCTGTCAACGCTACAGGAAGTGGGTGTATAAATACCCCAGCTCCCTCACCCTCAGCTGCTGCAACTCTGAGATATTTTCCACACTGACCCCCCAAAAGGGTCATTGCTCCTGGGGCTTCCTGGGGTCACCTCCCAGATAAATGATTTATACCCAATCTTTGCCTTAAGATCTGCTTCCCGAGTAACTTGCCCTAAGACACTGGATCACAGTCTCCATGAACACATGACCAGCTGGGAGCTTTGATGGTCCTTTGATGGTCTCTGGCCCAAGAGCAACCCCCAGGCAGGACCTGTGGGTGCCAAGAGCCCCAAGCCCCATGTTTGATGTTGTTACCATTGGCCTACAAACCTTCATGGGCTTGATGATGCCCTCGTTGTGGGTGGGGTTTGTCTCAATGGTGAAAGCGTCCTGGTAGTCGCCCCGCAAGATGCTATACTTGGTCATCCGGTTCTGGGGCTCATCTGGGTCTTCAACAAACAGAGAGCCCACAGAGGTGCCCACACGGGTGTCCTCAGGCACGACAAATGTGTACTTGGCTGATGCAAACAGAGTACCCCAAAGGGGCTTGGGTTAATGAGATAGACAAGGCGATTGTCTCTTTCAGCTATTCTAACATATTTTGAGACAAGAAATGGGCATAATAAAATAATCATAACTAATAATATCCCTGGGATTCTCAAGGTAAAGAGGGTCTTCCCTATCTGTGTGTCCATCCATCTATCCCTCCATCCAATAAATAGCTATTAAGCACCTATTGTATGCCAAGCACTTTGCTAGGGGAACTATCAATGGACAAGAGAAACAAGTCCTGCCTTCAGGGAGCTTATGCCATGTACAAGGAAGCCACTTCAGGACAACTGGCCTGTCTCTAGGGCGGCTGAATGACTGAACGACAGCATCAGCACTGGGAGTTGCAAGCGAGAGCCATCTACCCCAGGGTATGGGAAAAGCTCTCATCAGACATTCTTTGTGGGGAGGATCAGTCTGTAGGTGGGATCAGGGCCCAGCCCTGGCTCTGGATATAGAACTTTGCTGTCCCCATGTTCACTGGCTTGTGGGAATTTCTAGCTGGGACCTGAGTCTCAGGGCTTTGATTTTACAAGCCCATGGGATCTTGGTGAAACTGCTTGTGTCTCATGGTGGGACACCGTACAGTGGTGGCACCCAGCAAGGAGTGGGATTTCCCTCTGGCCTATGAGGGGATTGTGGCAGGGGGCAGCAGGATGACCTTGGGAATGTGGTACTGGGATGGAAACAGGGCCCCTCCCTTCACCCAAAGTACTCCTTTGGGCTTCAGGCCTACCCTGGGATAGAGGGAGAGGTAAAGGGATTTGTAACTCTTCTCCCAGAGCCCCAAGTCACTGAGTCTGGGGTATCCCAGCCCCCCTTCCCAGGGCCCTAGAGGAGGGGCTCACTCTGGGTGAAGAAGGGGAAGTTGTCATTGATGTCTTGCAGAGTGACCAGCACGGTGGCCGTGCCCGAGTCCCCCCGGAGGCCCTGGGCATCTCGCGCTTCCACCACGATCTCGTACCTGGCCTGCTTCTCTCGGTCCAAGCTTTTGGTTATTGTGACAATACGTCCTGCAAAAAGAGTCCCAGCAGGAGCCATGTTACCAGCTTCTAGAAAATATTGACGCCTGGAGCCTGCCCAGAGAGAACCCGACTTAAGAGCTTCCCAGGTGATTCCACTGTGTAACTGGGGCTGAGAACTGTGAGTCTACAACCCACTACCTCCATGGTGTATACTGTGAGGCCGAAGCTGGCCCAATAGTTGGGTTCAGTATTGGTTCCCGCCGCCTGAAATATTGTGTTGACAAAGACCATGAGGCCATATCTAGGCTCAAAGGGAAAGAGTTCTGTGATAGATTAGTGATGTCTGCCTTGTTGCACTGTAGCATAGTAGTGGCATCTGTGCTACATATTTGCCATCTCTCTGAAAGACAGTTCCACTGGACTTCTTTCTTGCTTGCAAGAGTCAGTCCTTACATTTTTTGTTAAGTCACCACATGAGCAATTACTATGGGCCTTGTTGCCTTTATACACGATCTAACTCAAACTTTACAGCTACCATACAATATAAATATAAGCATTCCCACTTCTTAGATGAGGGAACTAGGGCTTGCAGAAGTTAGTTGATTTGTCCAAGGTCTCTAGAGGGGGTGAGTAGCAGAGCTGGTTTTGGAATCCAGATCTGTCTGAACCTGTACCCAGAGCAGCTAGCCAGCATCCTCTGCTACCCCTTGGTCACTTCTTGGGTAACGAGATCCTGATTTTGTTCCCTGGACTTGAGTCCATGTCTTGGGCACCTGCCTGCTTCCTTCTCCCTTGACCAGCCGCCTTGTCTTTATGTGTGATACTGACTACTTCCATGGCACAGTGTGGTTCAGTGGAGTGACACCTGTCAGCCTGGACTTCCCTTAGCACATGCACCTGGAGTATCCACCTCCCCTCGTCCCTCCAAGTCAGTGACTGTCCAGGAGTGTTAGTCACACAGACCAGAATTATCGATGGCAAAATACTCTTTCCCCTTCAGGATTTGGTACATGACAGAGGCGTGGTCTCCCACAGTGGGGTCGTCTGCATCCACTGCTGTCACAGAGATGACCGAGGTCCCTGCAGAGAGAGAATCCTGGGGTTACTGACTTGTGACTACAAGGCCTCTTACCCCATTCCTGGAAGACAGCAGATGGGGCTCAGGCTGTGCTCTGTCCCTACCTCCCCCAGGTCCTGGGAAGAAAAGGCTGTTTTATTTTCTGAGGAGCCTGCATGGGGGCAAAGTGCTGGTGGCAGTGGAAGCCCAGCCAGGTCAACCTTGAAGGGGTCAAAGAGATCAGGTGGCTTGTATGCTCCCTGGGGAAAAGAGGGAGGGGGTAGAGGGTTGGAGTCAGGGAGAGAAACCGAGGACAGCAATGAGCTGCTTCTCCGTCTCCTGGAAAGGTGCCCCCAAAGGGGTGGTGTCACTTCTCGCATCCCCTTGAACTCCAGGATCACACACTCAACCGAAAGGTCTGGTCCTAGGGCCCTGGCTGGGGACTCTGGACTAAGGGGGTGAGGAGGGAAGCTCTTTTCTGGAACCCCCTGGAGTCTGGGGTCTTCTGAAGAGGTAGAGTAATAACCTCCTGAGCCCAGAGCCCAGGCTGGTGACACACCTTGGGGCTAGTGCTCTGTTCCCCACACCACTCCTGCATGGCCCCTAGAGATTAATCGTTTTGCCTTGGTGGCAGGCCATGACAATCTTCACATGTAAAGGCTACACTCTTTGTGTGCTAGTCCTGAGAGTCAGAGGCAGTGGGTGGAGTTTGTTCCAAAGAGTAGTGAGATACGTTTGTGCCTCTGATGGCCAGGGGTGAGTTCATGATCAAAATCAGGGCACAGTCTATGACTAGGGGCAGGATTCAGTCCATGATCAGAATCAGGGCTCAGTCTATGACTAGGGTCAGGGCTCAGTCCATGATCAGGATCAGGGCTTAGTCTATGACTAGTGTCAGGGTTCAGTCCATGATCAGGATCAGGGCCAAGTATATGACTGTAGTCAGGGCTCAGTCCATGATTAGGATCAGGGCTAGGTCTAGGATTAGGGTCAGGACTCAGTCCATGATCAGGATCAGGGCTCAGTCTATGACTAGAGTCAGGGCTCAGTCCATGATCAGGATCAGGGCTTAGTCTATGACTAGGGTCAGGACTCAGTCCATGATCAGGATCAGGGCTTAGTCTATGACTAGTGTCAGGGTTCAGTCCGTGATCAGGATCAGGGCCAAGTTTATGACTGTAGTCAGGGCTCAGTCCATGATTAGGATCAGGGCTAGGGTCAGAGCTCAGCCTGTGGCCAGATCAGAGCTTGTTAGGAACTAGAGTTTCTTTCAAATCATATAAAGTGGCAACACAGGCCTTACAATCACTGCCCTGAACTCACTGGATTCCTACCCCAGGCAGTGAAGTGGCTGATGTGAGAGGCGCCCCCAGGTTGGGGATGAGGGAGGGAGGAGGGAGAAGAAGGAGGACAGAGTGGGCATACAACGTACCCACAGCCGATGACTCAGGCACGGACGCATTGAACAACCGATGCGTGAACACAGGCCAGTTGTCATTCACGTCATGAACTTTGATGGTGAAGCTTGAAGGAGTCTCCAGGTTTTCGCCAGTGTCCTTGTCCACAATGACAGCAGTGAGGTGGTACTCTGAGATGTTCTCCCGGTCCAGCCTCTCAATGGCAAACACGTCTCCTGTCTCTGCATCGACCCGGAAGACCTTGTCCACAAATTCTCCTTTGAGCAGGTACTTGGCGTTCTTGCGACTCACACTTGACTTGATCTAGAAAAGAAGAGGTGACGTGAACTGGGAATGGGTGGCGGCGGCTGCATGTGAGAGTGTGTGAATGAGAATGTGTACACAAGTGTGCATGTGCGTGTGTGTGCATGTGTGTTTGTGGTGTGTGGTGCTGGCCAGGGTCTCTAAATGTGACACTGAGGTTTTTATCAAGAACCTCTGGCAGCCATAAAAAAGAATAAAATCATGTCATTTGCAGCAACATGGGTAGAGCTGCAGGCCATAATCCTAAATGAACCTAAGTGAACTAACCCAGAAGCAACAAATCCAACACCACATATTCTCATTTATAAGTAGGAGCTAAACAATTGGTACATATGACCATAAAAATTGAAATAATCGATACTGGGGATTCCAATAGAGGGGAGATTGGGATAAGGGCGAGGGTTGACAAATAACCTATTGACCATAATGCTCATTATTTGGGTAATGGGTACGCTAGAAGCCCAATCCCCACCAGTATGCAATATACATGTAACAAACATGGACATGTACCCCCGAAAATAAAATTTTTAAAAAGCCAAAAAGAACCTCTGACTAGTCACCAATGAATTGTTCTCATGGTGTGAGTTGCCTGGCAGAGTCCCAATATGCCTAGAATGGTGCCTGAACAGAGTAGGTGCTTAGAAAACATTTTTTTTTTTGAGTGGAAAAATATACTTGGTGCCATTGGAAGGTAAAGGATATTTTTGCCCTGTAGAAATCACTTAACCTCTCTGAGTTTTAGTTACCTCACTTGTAAAACGGAAATAATATCGCTTCTGATGTTGCTTTGCTCAGGGGAGTAGAACAGCACCTTTGAAGATGAGTTCTGGGAAACACTGAACTCTTTTGCTGTTCCACACAAAGATGGGGTCCTAGCCAGTGGTGTGCTGGCACTGGATTGTATCAGCTTGGCTTTTGAGAACCAGCTTAAATTTTCAGGAATATTTGTGAGCTGATTGTTAAATACAGCCATTATTACAAATTAAATTATGTAAACTTACAATTAAATAAATCATATGAAAAACAACAAATTCCCAGAATTCATCGCTTCCTAATTATTTTGCTACCTTTGACTACGTTTTGAGGTTATCTGTGTTTGTGGTATCTGTATGATGGAAATACTAAATAATGATGCGCTCATGAGTATCTTCTCCCATCTTGTCTTGGCCTTTGATAACATCACATCAATAGCTTGAAATGAGACATGTTGAGAGTATTTACACTGTGGAAATTGGCAAGTACTACAAATCAAACCCTTTCCCCTGGACAGCCAGTTGTCAAACATTTATCAGCACACCTCTGGGCCCAGTACAGGAAATGGTATATAAAATATTCTCTTCTTGGAGATTTACAATGTACAGCTCTGCAGAAGAGAACTCCAGTGAACTTTGTGTAACTCAGGATTTTCCATACTTCTCAGGCCACAGAACCATTTTTCTGTGTAACATGTACTGTTCATGTCCCAAGGAATAAGATTTGGAAAATAATATATGTAAAGCATCTTACACGAAACAGGGCTCAATAAGTGCTAGTTAATAATTATTAATAATAGAGCCACAGATTAGAGGATCTTAGAAGGCTAGAATTGCTAAACATTCCATTTAAAGAATCATAGAAACAGAAAATATTAGGAACAGTATAGTTCCCGTAGAATAGTATTTTATGCATATACAATGATACTCTCATAGAAGATTAGTATGTCCCCAAAATAGAATTATATTCAATTAAAAAATATACCTTGGTGCCTGGGAGGTGCCAGGCTCCCACTAGGAGAACAGAGGGCACAGATCCTATTTGGCTCTCAGGACCTAGGTGAGGAAGTGCAACATTGCTTTTTTTTTTTTTTTTTTTTTTTTTTTGAGATGGAGTTTAGCTCTGTTGCCCAGGCTGGACTGCAGTGGCATGATCTTGGCTCACTGCAACCTCCACCTCCTGGGTTCAAGTGATTATTTTGCCTCAGCCTCCTCAGTAGCTGGAATTACAGGCGCGTGCCACCACGCCTGGCTAATTTTTCTATTTTTAGTAGAGACGGAATTTCACCATGTTGGCCATGCTGGTCTCAAACTCCTGACCTCAAGCGATCTGCCTGCCTCAGCCTCCCAAAGTGCTGTGATTACAGGTGTGAGCCACCACGCCCAACCTCTTTTTATTTTTTTGAGATAGGGTCTCACTCTGTAGTCCAGGTTGGAGTACAGTGGTATAGTGTCGGCTCACTACAACCTCCCCTTCCTGAGCTCAATTGATCCTTCTGCCTCAGCCTCTGGAGTAGGTGGGACTACAGGTGTGCACCACCAAGCTTGGCTAATTTTTGTATTTTTTTGTAGAGATGGGGTCTCACTATGTTGTCCAGGCTGTTCTCAAACTCCTGGGCTCAAGCAATTCTCCTGCCTTGGTCTCTCAGAATGCTGGGATTATAGGCATAAGCTACTGAGTCTGCCTCACATGATTTAAGGTCAAATAGAGCAAGGGATTTTACGTGAAGGCATCTGGTGAGGACTTTTAGAAAGGCTGGGCTCGGGTGGGTGTGGTGGCTCACGCCTGTAATCCCAGCACTTTGGGAGTCCGAGGTGGGTGGATCACTTGAGGTCAGGAGTTTGAGACCAGCCTGGCCAACATGGTGAAACCCCATCTCCATTAAAAATACAGAAAAAAAAAAAAAAAAAAGGCTGGCTGTGGTGGCACACGCCTGTAGTCCCACCTACCTGCGAGGCTGAGCAAGGAGGATCATTTGAGCCCCAGAGGCAGAGGTTGCAGTGAGCCAAGATCACGCCACTGCACTCCAGCCTGGGTGACCGAGTAAGACTCTGACTCTCAAAAAAAAAAAAAAAAAAAAAAAAAGGGCTTGACTCCTCCAGAGAACTCAAAGAGGCTGGGGTTTCAAGAAAGAAGAGGGAGATTCCAGAAGGGTATGGCCACATCCCATGAGGTCTGGAAAGTGTCCCCAGGGTTTAGCAGCAGTGCAGTCATTGGAGCCCTCAGTGAGGGCAGTGACAGGGGTTGATAGGGTGAGAAGTTAGATGATGCAGCCTAGGGAAAAGTCTAGAAGGGGAGGAAGTGGAGACAGGGAGTGAGGATCGCCCCCTTGGTTGGGCAGGGTGGGAGAGAGGTGGGCAGCGACAAGCATCTTGGAGCAGGGCTGTGGCATGCAGGGGGCAGGTGGGTTCATGAGGAGGTACTAAGGCCCAGTGGCTGGGATGCATGATGAACAGCTGGACTAGAGGCAAGAAGCTGTGCCTCAGTTCTGTAACCGGTGACCTGTGAGGACAGTGGAGACTCAAAGAGAAGGGGACAGTCTGGGGCCCTGTGTGAGTTGCTCAAGGTGAGGATAAGATGGCAGTCTCCCAACTGGGCTCTGGGTGAATGTGTTAGGACCCACCAGGGCAGGGAGGATGGAGGGAGGAAATCAGCTTGGATCTGTGTGATTGGAGTTCTGCATACAATTTCATATGAGTGTCCAGTTTCTGTTTTCCTTCCCTTCAATTGTTCTTCCCTAGACTTTATTTTTTAGAACAGTTCCAGATTTACGGAAAAATTGAGAAACTAGGGCAGAGAGTTCCCAGATGCCTGCTCCTCTTTTTCCCGGAGTATGAACGTCTTACATGAGTGTGGTGCATTTGTTATAATTAGTGGACCGATACGGATGCATTATTATTTACCAGAGGGCATAGTTTATGCAGAGTTCCTTAGTTTTTTTTTTTTTTTTTTTTTTTTTTTTTTTTTTTTTTTTTTTAACCCAATATCTTTTGTCTATTCCAGGATTCCACACTGGATACCACATTCCACTGAGTTGTCATGTTTCTTTAAGCACCTCATGGCTGTGATAGTTTCTTAGACTTTCATTGGTTTCTGATGACCTTGACAGTTTTGAGGAGTACGAGTCAGGTATTTTGCAGGATGCCCTTCTGTTGGAATTTGTCTGCTGTTTTTCTCATGATTAGATGAGGGTCATGGGTTTCTGGGAGCCTCCACTCCTCCCACCCCCGTTTTCTAAGATCACTGTATTTAAACATAACATCTCAATGCCAAAAACCCATATTTGTGGGTTCAGAAGGCAGCTCAGGACTTGCTCCCATTGTTCAGTCACGTCTGTAAACAAAGGCTCCAGGCTCTGACCTTGATAAACAGGGACTTCCTTCCCTCGGATGACATCCTCAGGAGCTGGAGGTGATCCTTGGAGCCCTGTCCTTGCCTTTTCCAGACACCCTTGTTTTTTCCCAGTGTGACGACCCCTTGTGGTTCCTCGGAGACCCAGCCCCATGCCACGGCTAAGTGAACGCTGTTGGCAAATGACAGCAGGCGTGGCGTTCTTCCTGCTGCTAGAGACCCTTGGGCAAGCCCTTGAAAGGTTGCCCCCACTTTCTATGGACTTTCCCTGACTCACTCCACAGACTTTCCTTGAGGTCAGACATTCTTTTTAGAGGCTGATTCAAGGCACAATGATCCCACCAGGAAGGATGCGGGTGGATTGGCGACATTTTCCTCTATGACACAGAGCTCGCATTTGTGTTGAGAGTCAGGAATGCCGGTTTTCCTATGGCTGCGTTCTCCTTGGGGCTCTGTGCTGGTCTCCTTGTGTGACCCTGGGCAAGTGTCTCCCCCTATGAGTGGCCATGCTGGAGGACTTCAAGATCCCAGTTATTGTTGGGAGCCATGGGCACAGCCAGCTGGCTGTGGGTGGGGCTCCGAGTGGAGATTCCCCAGCTGGCCCCATTCCCATCCAATTTTGTCAAATGCTGCACAGATCTCTCCTAATTTCCCAAATGGGAAAATTTCATGGCAGCCATGGTTGGCCCTGCCCTAAACCCTGAACCCTGAGGTCACACCGGCCTTCTCAGCCTGAGCATGGGATGGCCCTATACCCGGTCCACAGACCAAGCTCTGCTGGGGCATTTCTGGTGCCATGGCCAGACTGGGCCTTCCCATCAAAAGTTCCTCTCCAGTCTGTTTATCTATAGCCAGAGGGTACCCCCACACCATTTGTGGGATTCTTTGTCTGAAGTATGCTGCCCCTCTAGACCAGGATGGGTAAACTGTTTCTGTAAAGGGCAGGGAGCAAATATTTGCAGACTTATGGGTCATTTGTTCTTTGTCACCACCACTCAACTTTGCCATTGTAGCATGAAAGCAGCTGTGGGCAAACTGTAAATGAATAAATGTGGCTGTGTTCCGATAAAACTGTATTTGCAAGTCCAGGCAGTGGGCTGGATTGGGCCCGCAGTGGGTAGTTTGCTGATCCCTGCTCTAGACTGCCATCTCCATGAGGGTGGGGACCATGTCTGCCTTAGCCCACTGTTGTTACCTTTCTGGCACCCAGTCCAGTGCTTGGAATGATCCTTCCTTTCTTCAGTACATTGACATGTTCTTTTTTGCACCTATCATTTAGATTCCAAGAAGCTGACAAAGTGAGATTTTAATGAACCCAAAAGAAACTTTCCTCCTCATTGAAAACTCTGAAAGCACACAGTCCATCTACCTGTCATTGTGTGTGAAATTCCACTACTAGGACCATTCCTTTCAATTAGACTGGATGGCTTTGACATCAATGACAATTTGACATGGTGAGGCAATTCAGCAGTCACTCAGATATGCTCTGAGCTCTAGGAGGATGGGCTTGGGATAGACACGTTTTAAAGGAGGACAAAGTGAGGGTCAGAGTCTGAGGTCCTGCCCTGGAGGGCAGGCTTGGGTCAGGTACCTCATTACGGGTGATGTGGAATATGGGGAGCTTTGTGGGGTCACAGGGAACCAGGGATAGCCCGAGAGAAGGGCTTTTTGAGGAGGTTCAAAGGCCTAGACTGGAGTTGACAAAAATATGGCCTGGATGGTTAGCTTCATCTTCAGCACAATTTTGTGGAAGGCTGCACAGTTCTTTTCTGATCTTTTAAATGGGAAAATTTCATGGCAGGCTTGGCTGGTCCTGTCCTAAACCTTGAACCGCCAGGCCAGACGAGTCTCCTCAGCTTGGGCACTGGATGGCCCTTCTGTTAGTGATATCTAGTTTACAGACCAAGGTCTGGGAGAAATTGAACCATAGAGTTCACCACCAGCTCCACCACCATCATCGTCACCTCCATTATCACCACTATCAACACTTATCTTTTGTCACTACCATCATCACCACCACCATCTCCATCAACACTTATCCTTCACCACTACCATCACCATTACCACCACCATCATCACCACCATCACAACCACCACCTGCTCCTTTACCATCACTACCATCACCACCACTGCCACATTTTCCTTCCCCATCCTCACCACCATCACCATCACTATCATCATCACTTCCATCATCACCACCATCATCATCACCATTACAACCACCACCTACCCCTTTATCATCACTACCATCACCATCATCACAACCACCACCTAACCCTTTATCACCACCACCACCATCATGACCACCATCACAACCACCACCTGCCCCTTTACCATCACTACCATCACCACCACTGCCACCTTGTCCTTCCCCATCCTCACCACCATCACCATCACTATCATCATCACTTCCATCATCACCACCATCAATATTTATCTTTCATCACCACCATCATCATCACCATTACAACCATCACCTACCCCTTTATCATCACCACCATCACCATCATCACAACCACCACCTACCCCTTTATCACCACCATCACCATCACCACAACCATCAAAACCATCACCTACCCCTTTATCATCACATCACCATCATCACAACCACCACCATCATCACAACCATCACAACCACCACCTACCCCTTTATCACCACCACCATCATCACAGCCATCACAACCACCACCTTTATCATCACCACCATCACCACCACCACCATTCCCACCACTCCCACCACCACCTTGCCCTTTCCCATCCTCACCACCATCACTATCACTACCACCACCACTGCCACCATTACCACCACTACTTCCACCACCACGAGTTCTACCACTATTGCTACCACCTTCACCCTTATCATCTCCACTCCTACAACCACCACAATATCTATTACCACCTTTGCCACCATCGCCATCACCACCACCACTGTCACTATGGGCCAGCTGCTGATGGCTTCTCCTGTCCTGGGGCTTGAGCCTTACCTTGCCTACATGATGGGGCAGTGAGGTGTTTTTCTCTTCATCAATGTGCATCTGGTTCCAAATCCAGTCTCTCTTTTGGCGCCGGTGGGTGGGCAGCAGGCTGGGGGTGTCCCGTTGGGCAGGGTTAGCACCTGCTGCTGCTGCTGCTGCCGCCGCTGCCAGCAGGCCCAGGCAGGCGCCCGATGTGGCGACCAGTATCATGAGCCTCTGCATCTTCCCAGGAGGAACAGATCTGGGGAAAGAGGACACCTTCAGACTCTGGCCGAGTGACGGATGAAAGGAGTACTTAGACACAGGTATTTTGCATGAGAGCAGCTAGCTATAATGCTAAAAGCTTGGGGCAAACGTAATCTGCGGGTAATTAACATTATCATTCCCCCTTTCAGGGAGCAGTCAGGCACTCGGATGAGCAAAGGTAGGTTTTAGGACAACATGAGTAAACAAGCCCATTTAGGATACATTTCCCTACACTTCCTTGTACCTACTTCTCACCCTCTGCCTCAGGGTAGAACAGCTGCCTTCTGCTTATTCTTCCCCGAAGTTATGCAAAACCTTCTGACCTTTCCAGAAGGTTTGCGTCCTTTCCCTATAATTTCTTCCACCACTCTGAGCCGTCTCCCGCATGTGGTGGCCACTGCCTAAGGGTGTGAGCAGCTCCCATAGGGAACCGAACTCCCTTTATCTATTCACTGCTTCATCCTTCACTGTCTGCTGACACCAGCAGAACCAGACCCCCTTCATGCCTTGATGAATTCCGAACGGGTAAGGTGAAAACAGATGTGGAAACCATTTCTACATGTGAGTCTTGTGCTAGGATGGAAGCAAGTGCAGGGGATATGGGAGCCCACAGGAGGGCCTGTGGGGAAGGTCTCCAGGAAGAGGGTGTGAGGCTGATGCCAATGGCAGCTCCTAAGTCCCCAGGCATTGGGTGGTCAGGTTATCCTCATTGTTCAAATGAGGAAACTGAGGCACACAGATGTTAAGTTCACATTGTAGTAAGTGGTGGGACTCAGATGGGAACCCAGGTGTCTGATAGCTAATCTTTATCAAGCACTTATTTTTTGCCTGGCACTGTTTCAAGCACTTTATATGTCTTATCTATTTAATATTCCCCATCATCCTCCAGGTTGGTGTAATGATAACCCTCATTTTGCAGAAGAGGTACAGAGAGGTTTCGGAACATTCCTGAAATCACCTAAACTGTAAGGAGCACAGCCAGGATTTGAACCAAGGTTGTCTGACTCAGAAGTTCAAGTCCTTTCCTCCTGCCTTCCCTTGTCCCAGCAGCTGCTATGGGGTAGGATTTAAAGCCTCCTCTCGGCAGACGTCCTCCTGCCTGAAAGCCCCTTTGACAACTTTGCATTGATTCTGTCTTCAGAAGGCTCTTAGGAAAATCCAACTGTCTTAACCCTGAGGGCCAGCCCTTCACTCCAGATCTTACAGTGAGTGGTCAGCTTTGCTGTCAGAAGAGCAGGGATGGGTGGGGTGGTGAGTTGAGGGTCTGGGTTCATAGGAATGGCTTCATAATTTGTGTGGCCCAGTGCAAAAGAATTTTAAGAAGGAGACAGAACATTAAACCAAGCATGAGGCCCTTTGAAATGCAAGCCCTGTACAGTTGCACAGGATGCACAGTCTCGAAGGCAGGTCTGTAGGGTACGGATGTGGGTTAACCAGAGATCAAGGCCTGGCTTCATGCTGAATTCCAGGAACAGGAGTTTTCTCTACTGCCCCATGAGGAGTGCAGGCTGTGACCTTGGCCATTAGCATGTTCTCTCAGCCCTGACTCTGTCTTTCCACCCTCCGGGGTCCCTGTATTACTGACTTGCAGCTCCTGGGATGATGTAGAGGAAGAACAGGTGGGTGGGAGAGGGACCCAGGGTTCACATCTGGAGGCACACAAGGATCTACAAGGTGCTGGATGGGATGGCCTCCTCCCTTGACTGTCCCCTGCCTGGCCACAGGGAGAGGCTGGACTCTGTACATCACAAGAGGTTTGTAAACTCTAGTAACATTTCCCCTGATTTGCTGGCGCCAGGCTGACCTCAGTGAGGGCTGAGGGTGTCTGTGCTGGGCCAGCTGACCTCTGGACCCACTGATTTTAGTATCGACGGCCCCTGCCTTCTGGTTCCTGTCTCTGGCCCTGGAGGAAGTGGACTCCCAGGGTGGGGATAGGCCCCAGAATGCAGGTGCCATATGCCTGGGGGATGCCCTGACCCCTCTGGGCCTCAGTTTCCTCAGCCATAAATGAGGGGGTCAACCTGGAAGAGACTTGAGGCCCTTGAAGGATGCTCTAGGCAGGAGGAAGGTGGTGAGCAAAGGCTTAGAGAAGAATGGGGGCAGATTGGGAGTCCTGGCCAAGAAGCTGGTCCCTGACTCAGGGGAGGCGGCAGGCATGACCCCTATCCCAGCCTCACTGGGTCCAGACCCTGTGGCTCATTTCCTTCTTTGTCCAGAAAGGAAGTGCAAGTCTTGATTCTTTCTTCCTCCCTCAAATGAGAAGTGACTCAAAGATGACAAAGTGAAACAGACAGAAGCGAAAATGAGAAACAGGGAGAGGGAGAGTTCTCAGGGCAAACAGGACAGGGTGAGCGCCCAGGCTCTGAGCTGATAGGTGCTGGGTGCCTACTGCATGATGGGCTCCATGCTAGGCAGTGGGGGTGCCTCAGTGAGTGAGACAGATGGAGCCTGCTCTTGGGGAGTGTGCAATAATGGGAACAACAGGAAAATAAGTAAGTCAATGAGGAAACATATCAGTTGGCGATCAGAGATGTTCAGGGAATTACAATGGGAGGTGCCACAGAGAGTGAGGGGGCAGCTGACTGGGCCTGTGAGGCCAGGAAGGCCTCTGGGAGAGCTGACGTTTCAGCCCACATCTGAGTGCCAGCCACAGGACTGCCAGGAAAGGGAAGGGAATTCCAGGCAGAAGTGCTGTTGCTGGTCTCTGGGTACCTCAACATCCGAGCCTACCTCTGTGCAGGCAGTGGTTGGTTTCCTTAAGGCAGCCCACCTCTCTGTAGCAGTCCCTTCATAAAATCTCTTCAGTTGGCCTCCCAGGGTTCCCTCTGTTTCCTGCTGGGAACCCTATCTCTAATACAGTGAACGGGAATGTGGTTTTCTCTTTCCTGGGACCTGTTGGGACGGGTTAGTGATCCCTAGGGCTGACCGCAGCCAGCAGTCAAATGGATAAATACAGTCGTGTGCTGCAACATGACTTTTTGGTCAACAATGGACTGCACATACGACTGTGGTCCCCTAAGGTTTTAATGGAGCTAAAAACTCCTCTGCCGTAGTGACACCGCAGCCATTGTGACGTCGTAGCACAAGTCATTACTTGTGTGTTTGGGGTGATGCTAGTGTAGACCAACCTTATAAAAAATATTATATTAGGGTGGTGCAAAAGTAATTGTGTGCTTTATTTATTTATTTATTATTTTTCCTTTGAGACAAGTTTTGTTCTGGAGTGCAGTGGTGCGATCTCAGCTCACTGCAACCTCTGCCTCCCAGGTGCAAGTCATTCTCCTGGCTCAGCCTCCCAAGTAGCTGTGTTTACAGACGCCTGACACCATGGCTGGCTAATTTTTTTTTTTTTTGTATTTTTAGTAGAAACGGAGTTTCACCGTGTTGGCCAGGTTGGTCTCAAACTCCTGACCTCAGGCGATCCACCCGCATCAGCCTCCCAAAGTGCTGGGATTACAGGCATGAGCCACTGCACCTGGTGGCTTTTTTTTTTTTAATGGTAAAAACAGCAATTACTTTTGCACTACCCTAATAGTAAACTAAAGTTAATTTCTTATTGATGAGAGAAAAATATTTTTAAGTAAATTTAGTGAAGCTAAGTGTACAGTGTTTATTAAGTCTATGGTAGGGTGAAGTGATATCCTAAGCCACTCACTTCCTGACTCATCCAGAGGAATTTTTAGTCCTGGAAGCTCCACTCATGGTAAGTACCATAGAGAGATGTACCATTTTTTATCTTTTTTTTTTTTTTTTTTTTTTTTTTTTTTTAAGATTGAGTCTCCCTCTGTCACCCAGGCTGGAGTGTGGAGTGAATATGTGTGGAGTGGAATATGAATGTGTGTGTGGCTCACTGCAGCCTCAAACTCCTGGGCTCAAGCAATTCTCCCATCTCAGCCCCGTGAGGAGGTACGTGCCAGCACATCTGGCTAATTTTTTTTTTTTTTTTTTTTTTTTTTTTTTTGAGACGGAGTCTTGCTCTGTTGCCCAGGCTGGAGTGCAGTGGCCGGATCTCAGCTCACTGCAAGCTCTGCCTCCCGGGTTCACGCCATTCTCCTGCCTCAGCCTCCCGAGTAGCTGGGACTACAGGCGCCCGCCACCTCGCCCGGCTAGTTTTTTTTTGTATTTTTTTAGTAGAGACGGGGTTTCACCGTGTTAGCCAGGATGGTCTCGATCTCCTGACCTCGTGATCCACCCATCTCGGCCTCCCAAAGTGCTGGGATTACAGGCATGAGCCACCGCGCCCGGCCCTGGCTAATTTTTAAATTTTTTTGTAGAGATGGTTGGGGTGGCGGGGCGGGGGGCTCTGACTATGTCGCCCAAGCTGGTCTTGAACTCCTGCCTCAAGTGATCCTCCTGCGTTGGCCTCCCAAAGTGCTGGGATTACAGGTTCCTTTTTTATCTTTTACATGGGATTTTTACTGTATCTTGCCTGTATTTAGATATGTTTAGACACATGAATACTTGCTGTCGTGTTAAAATTGGCTATAGTGTTTAGTACAGCACCACGCTGCACAGGTATGGAGCCTAAGAGCGATAGACTGTACCATCCAGCCCAGGTGTGCAGCAGGTTGTACGATCCAGATTTGTTTAAGTACACTCTGTGATGTTTGCACAACAGCAAAATCACTTGAACTCGTTTTTCAGCGTGTATCCCAGTCATTAAGATGCATATCGCACACCGGGGCCTGCCGTGGGCTGGGGGGAGGGAGGAGGGATAGCATTAGGAGATACACCTAATGTAAACGACGAGTTAATGGGTGCAGCACACCAACATGGCACATGTATACATATGTAACAAGACTGCACATTGTGCACATGTACCCTAGAACTTAAAGTATAGTAATAAAAATAAATAAATAAAATTTTTAAAAAAAGAAAATTTCCGGGTGAAGGGGGTCAAAACTAACACATTCAGAATAAAACGAGGTTCCTTCTTTGATTTGGAAAAAAAAAAAAAAAAAAGATACATGACTGTACCTACACCAGACTTCAGCAAGGCAGAGTCCACCAATCACAGGCTGGGACCACATGGCTCCTGGGGGGACATTAACTCCTCAGTAGGCTTTGCCTGGCCCCACATAACAAAGTGTTCTCTGAAGGTGCAGAAAAGCCCCTTGGATTCTGTTCTGTGTCCAGCAGGGACCCTGCTGCTAGCTCTGGAGAGAAGTCCCTTGGAGCACATGGGCCACCCTCAAGCTCCTGCCCTCCGACAGGGCTGGGACTGGCTCTCGCAGAGTCACCCCACAGCACCTGTGTGTCATTTGCCAGGACAGAGGGAGGTCTGGGTGCTCAGCTCTCATCAGTCAGCTGTTGGTGAGGGGCAGGACCTTGGGGGCATTTGGGAGCCAGGAATCACATAATCCCATTTGCACCCCCATACCAGAGCCTTAAGCACCCTCCCAAGACAGTTCTTTCTCGACTGGGATGGTGGGGGAGGGCTGACATCCCTGAGCACTCCCCCGAGGCACACGTTATTGTATTTAAACCTTGCAACAACCCTTCTAGGTAGTTGTCTGTATTCCCATTTTGCAGGTAAAGAAATGGGGGCTCAGAGAGGTAGAGTAAGTTATCTCAGGTCACATAGCCACAGGAAGTGGAGCCAGGATTTGAACTTAGGCTGTCTTTCCCCAAAAATCGTGCTTTTTGCATCATGCCACCCACTCTCTATCTCTGTGGGGACATTCTCATGTAATGATAATCAACTATTCTCAGTGCTTGGTCTTTATCCATGCCAGCGCGTGTAATTTTCACACTATCCCCAGGATGTAGGTAGGACTTATCATTCCCATTTCTCAGATGAGAAAACTGAGGCTCAGAGACAAACAACTCATGAATGGTGGATCTGGAACCCTCACCAGATCAATCTTTTTCTAAATCCTAGGCTCCTTCTATACTCAATCTCAGAGACACCTGTGGGACCTTCCCAACTGAAAAGCCACACTCATTTGTGTCTTTTGCCCTTTGTGTTAGAAATTTGGCCAACTAACTTTGGGTGGATCACTTGAGGTCAGGAGTTTGAGACCAGCCTGGGCAACATGGTGAAAACCTGCCTCTACTAAAAAATACAAAAATTAGCCTGGCATGGTGGTGCGTGCCTATAGTGCCAGTTACTTGAGGGGCTGAGGCATGAGAATCACTTGAACCTGGGAGGCGGGGGTTGCAGTGAATTGAGATCCTGCCACTGCACTCCAGCCTGGGTGACAGGCAACAGAGCAAGACTTCGTCTCCAAAAAAAAAAAAAAAGGCTAACCAATGGGGGCTGCAGGGAAGGGTCTTGTCAGACAGTTGTTCCTCCCCATCCTGATGCAGAGGAAACTGGGCCAGTCAGATCTGCTGCAGCCACAGCTGAAAACTGAATTTCTCTTGGCTGCAGCCTCTGGAGATGTGGTCATAGCCTTTTTTTCATTTTAGCCTGTTTCCTTTCGGCAGGTAAGAGTCACGTCTCTCGGTTATTCTCAGCAGTTTCCAGAGAGACTCAAGCTGTTGCCAGGTAGATTTGGGGCACCCCAGACATTCAGAGGGTCTGAGGATTTTGGAAGTGATTTCCATGTTCAGAAATTCCCAGCTGAGCAGCCCAGCAACTGCCTGATCACAGCGTTGAGCAGGGAGGGGCCACGCTTGGCAACTCAGGGGTAGGTGCTGAGCACGCTGAGGCCAGGTACCTGCCCGTGTCCCAGGCATCCAGGATGCTTGTTGATGCTGCTGTCCCCGGAGCCATGTGAGAGGGTTTGGGGGCAGTTCCAAATGGAGGTGGATGGGCCCTCTGTACCCTCCATCAGTCTGGGGAGGTCTGGAGGACCCAAAATGAGAGGATGGAGTCAGTGGCCCGAATCCCCTGGTGAGTGGGCATGGATCCCAGGATAAGCAGCAGGGGAGCCTTGGAGAATAGGGGGAACTGGGCTCCACCATGCTCCCATGGGAGGCTAGGACCTCAGAGGCCTCTGGGGTCCAGGTCTGTATCTATATCTACCGTGGGTGGGGCACTGGGATCAGAACCCAGACACTGAGGCCAGGCCTGGGGACTGAGGGGTCCGAAGGCTGAGTCACCCGGGCAGCCTGAGAAAAGGGTGGGGCTCCTGTGGCTCTTTCTGCTCCTCTGCGGCTGCCTGTCTGGGTCTGCAGGTGCCTGGTGAGCCTCCAGGCATAGCTCCGGCCCACAGTACGTTAACTCTCTGGGAAGCTCCCCACTCCACCAGGCTTGGTTGCATCCTCCCTGCCCGTGCACTTGCTGTCCTCTCTCCTCTGCCTAGATTTACGACACATGTCACCACTTCTCTGAAGCCCTCTCTAGAGTCCTGGGGTTATACAGTCATGCAGCAAACATTTATTGAGCATCTACTATGTGCTAAGCACTTAATTCCATGCTGGAATAAACACAGGCTCCACTTCCATGGGAGAGAGGGATGCCAGTCATGTGGTGAAAAACGCAGTTTGAAATTGTGACATGTACTTTGATGGACAAATAGAGGAGGCTGTGGGAGCATACAGACTGGGAAGACCCTGATGGGTCTGAGGACCACAGTCCCAGGAGTGAGTCCTGCCTCTCACTGACCCACCGTGGGACATCACACAAAGCTCCCTTTGTGGGCATCCATCTATCTGGCGTTCTGTGTCCAAGGGGCTGTGAGATCTGCTCAGCTCTGTGTGAGTTACAGTGTCAAAAACAGAGGCTAGGGATACAAGAGAAGAGGAAGGGAAAGGAGGGCAGGGGAGGGGAGGGGAGGGGCTAGAGCTGCTCTTCTTGGGACTCCCTGGGATCCCTGGCTTTGTAGCTAAATAGGACATAGGAAGTCTGGACCCAGATGGGAGCCCCTCAGTGGGCTGGTCTGGCCCCTCAGCCCCTGGGCTGGTCCTGCCCCTGAGCACCAGGAAGACCCCTGCCCCTTGACCTGACCAGAGCCCCACTCAAGCCTTCGATTCCAGGGGCCAAGTCTGGGCTTTGCAGCGTGGGGGGTTTTCAATAGGCTGGAGGGCCTCAGGGGTGGGGCAGAGGAAGGCTCCAGGTCCAGAACACACACATGACATCTGGAGGCCTCATAGACCTGTGACACCCTCAAACATGCCTTCGTGAGTGCACAGCCCTGGCCACAGTCACCTGCCCAGGCCAACTCCTGCAGCGCTCCTCTTTGCAGGCCTGGCTGCTCTCCTCCCTGACCCCCAGCACACCCGCTTTCAGCTAGGATCCCAGCCCAGCCGCCTGCAGGCTCTGGACTCCAGCCCAGAGGCCTGGGGTCAGGGATGAGGGGCAGAGCACTGGGAGGAGCCGGCCTAGAACATGCAGGAGGTGTGCCTGCTGGAGTGCGGGCGCTGAAGACCCAGCTCCGTGTGTGGCCCTCGGCAGCTCTCCCCACTGCCTTCCCATTCCACAGCTCAAATCTCAGTCCAGGACAGGGCTTGGACCCAGTGACCCTCAAACTCTCCGGGGACTCTCACATGGTCTGCTTGAGCTCAGGCATTTAAAGCCGGGTCTTGGCAGCCACAGACATTGGGAGGATGAAGGGTGAGGCCCTAGGAGGCTCGGGAATAGGATTTGGCCAGGCAGCTATGACCTGGCCTCTTCTGCTTCCTCCTGGTTTGTGGCTCAGTTTGGCCCTGGGATAGGCTCCTGTGGGTCCCAGACCTGCTCCCCTCCCATTAGGTTCTGCCAATAGCCTCCTCACTCCCTGCTGGAGGATGTCTAACTCCTCAGCCAGCCCTTAAGGCCTAGCATGATTGTCCCCTGCCCACCCTGCCAGCTCTCCTCTCCTCCGCTTCCCTGCCCCTTCCAGCCTCGAGGAGAGCTAGAAGTTTCTGAAATGCACAGTGCCCTTCCTCTCAGCAGCAGGTTTTTTGCCCAGGCTGTTCCTTCTGCCTGGAATGCCCTTCTTTGCTGTCTCCTGGGTTAACGCTTTACTTCTTCTCAAGCCCCAGACTGCCTACTCCATGAGGTCTTCTGATTGCCACCTGCCACCAGCACAGCCTCTGCCTTCTGGCCTATCTCTGCCCAGGCAGGTTCTGGGCCTGAGAGTTCACTTCATGCCATACCTGGGTGCATGAACTCAACGCCCCAGACCTGGACGTGCTGCCTGTCAGCCTGGTGCCAGCTCCAGTTCTGGTCTTGCCACCCACTCCCTCCCCACTCACAGGATTTAGAAACAAATCTGTGTATTTTCAGACAACAAGTAGGGTGGTCAGAGTAGGTACCATTGTTGGTATAACTCAAAGAAACTCCTCCTTGCTCCCAGATAGCTCCTCTGATGGCCCATGGGATGGGCTGCCATGGGACTGCCCAAAAGACCACAGATAGTGTTTTGATCCTTTAGGGACAACAATATTATCCTTCTTAAGAGTCCCTGGCCGGGTGTGGTGGCTCACACCTGTAAATCCCAGCACTTTGGGAGGCGGAGGCCAGTGGATCACCTGAGGTCAGGAGTTCAAAACCAGCCTGGCCAACATGGTGAAACCCCATCTCTACTAAAAATACAAAATTAGCTGGGCATGGTAGCACATGCCTGTAATCCTAGCTACTTGGGAGATTGAGGCCGGAGAATCGCTTGAATCTGGGAGGCAGAGGTTGCAGTGAGCCGAGATCGCGCGATTGCACTCCAGCCTGGACAACAGGAGCAGAACTCTGTCTCAAAAAAAAAAAAAAAAAAAAAAGAGTCCCCAGTGAGTATGCAAAC
The DNA here is from genome assembly GCF_047675955.1 of Chlorocebus sabaeus. Taxonomy (NCBI): domain Eukaryota; kingdom Metazoa; phylum Chordata; class Mammalia; order Primates; family Cercopithecidae; genus Chlorocebus; species Chlorocebus sabaeus. The sequence goes on along the minus strand of NC_132908.1, from coordinate 63,284,686 downwards.
ACCCCTGAGCAGGGCACCTCTTAAGACAGGGCTGGCAGAACAGAACTGAGCTTGCCACATGCCCCTTTCCGCACCTATGGCAGACATCACGAATCAATCACCCAAAGACTGTATTGAGGATCCTCATAGACTGTGTTGAGGATTCAGGGGCTGAGTTCAAGTTCATTCCCACTGAATGAAGGTAGAGGGTACCAGTTGGCCAGACCTATTTTGTGATGTGAAACAAATTTGTGCTGGAATCTCTGGGCTCCGGGTCATCTAGTCTATCCCCTTGCCTTCTAAAGGGACAGCTCCAAACTTCCCGTGCTAAGGAGGCTTCCAGCCTCCTTTGGGCTTCCTGACTTTGTCTGGGACTGTGAGGGCAGTGTGGGGAACAGAATGAGGCCCTTGCACCTGCCTGTTTGAACCTGCCCAGCTGCTCGGGAGCTGTGTGACCTTGGGTTCATCTCTTGCTTGCTGAGCCTAAGCTTCCTTATCTGTAATGGAGGCAACAGTAGCCGCCTCCCTGGGGAGGACGATTAAATGAGATCATGAGTGTAAAGCCTGGCACACAGTAGGTGCCCAGTAAGGGGGTGGGTGTCTTGACTCCAATCTACCCGCCCTCTCCAACCTGGTGGGTGTGGTTTTGACTGGCCGACTTACACTTGACCTCATTTCCTGGCTCTACTCTGGACCCACCTCCTACTCTTTCTGTTCCTCTGCAGAAGGAAATCTCATTCACCACCCGCCCGGCCTGCCCCTGGGTCCCACTTCCTCGTCCTTCCAGTATCTGGACCTGCCAGGATCTGACTGTTTTGCTGTGGTCCAAGGCAGACAAGCTGGAAGTCCCTGAATTAGTTTAGGGACCATCCCCTACTCTCAAGAGATGGGAAGACTGAGGCCCAGGCCGCAGAGGGGCTGCCCAAGGCCTCCTAGCACCTGGGATTCCCACTCTTCCTCCAGCAAGCCCTCCATGATTTACCCACTTAACACCAGCTCGAACCTGGATCAGGACAGACTTTTTAGTATCTCCTCAGCCAGAGGTGAAGCTCCTGAGGGCAGAATCTGCCTCCTAGAACATTCCTTCCCCTGGTATCACTGGGCTCCTGGCTTTTCCCTGTGCCTGCCTCTGTGGCCTGGAGTGCTCTGCTTTTCCCCTCTCTGAGCTTCACTGTGGAGTGTGGCATGGACTGTGGGTCAGAAGGGACCGCACTCACACCCTGCTTCTACCTTGTGTTGGTTGTGTGACCCTGGACAGGCTGCACAGCTTCCCTCAGCCTTGGTGGTCCCATCTGTCAAATGGGAATTCTAGTCGTTTCAGTGTGACTGAGGGGGTGCAGAGAGAGGATGCAGGGAACAGGCATGGGTCCATGTGGGCAAAAAGGCCCAAGATTCTTCCTGGGACGGTGTCCGCTGTGTCCCCTGGGTGTCCCCGAGTCAGCAGTGAATCATCCAACTTTGCAGAAAATGTGTGGCCCCCTCTGGCTTCCTGCCCTCATGTCCGGCCCTTGTTTAGCAACACAATAGCTCAGGCTGAGGCTGCAGGCAGGCAGCTTAACCCCTTCCAGGCCAGTGTACACCTCCCCTACCCCTCCTCACCGTAAGCTGAAATTGGTAGGGCCGCTCAGGGACTCAGCAGCTCTTGGGCCCCTTGGAGGATACTTGCTGCCCTCCAGGGCAGGCAGAGGAGAGTCCCAGGCTCCCCACCACCTGAGGATGGACCAGGGCTCCTGGCCCGGGCTCCAGTGGCCTGTGGTGAAAGAGCCTTCCAGGTACACCCTCAACTCCTCAGAGCTGCCTCCCTGGGAATGGCCTTCCTCTCTGGTCAGAATCCTATCTGCCCATCACACATGAGAAACGTCCACGCTGGGGAGGGAGCCTGGCATGGAGCAGGTGCCCAGAGGTGCTTGCCATGTCCTCTCACTTGAACCCCCTTCCTGGTACCTGCTGGGCACCTGAGGACCCCTCCCTGATGGGGTGTTACCATACCTCAAGGGTCAAAACCTTTATGACGTTCACAGTCAGGATCGGCTCTGGGCTAGCAGGAAAATCCAGCCACTATTCCTTAAAGATCCCATGTTATGTGCCATTCCCAGCACCAGGGATTTAGATCACCTCACTTAATTGACTGAGGAAACACTGTTTCTACATTTCACAGACGAGGCACTTGAGATCTGGGGAAAGAGCCTGGGCTTTGGAGTATGAGATCCTGGTTCAAATCCCCACACTGGCTCATATGTTTCCAAAGCTCAGTTGCTTTCACTGAAATATAAAGAAATAATATATCTACCTTGTGGAGTTGTTAATGGTAAAATAATGAACTCCACATCATCGCTTGTTCCCCACTGTGGTTTGGAAACTCTGGGTAACCTTCCCAAGGTCACCCCAGAGCAAATGGCAGAGCTGGGATCTGTACCCAGGGCAGCTGTCTCCAGGCCAGGCTCTTGGCCCAGACCTCCTGCTTCCAGGGCACTTCCTGAGCTGTGAGGGCCTTGGGGCTCTTGGGCCCTAGCCTTTGAAAGGGTGCCTGGGGGAGGAATGGTGGGGCATTGTCCAGACTACAGCTCCCTCGACACATAGCGCCCCGATGGTGTTTGGACAGGGAAAGGCAGGACCTCAGGTGCCCAGAGCCAGTGCTCAGCTTGCCTATCCTGAAATGGGAGCACTGGCTTGATAGAGAGGGGCTGAGGCTCTGAGCTCCCCTTTCAGGGCCCCTCCCCAGATCCCAGCATAGAGCTTTAGTGGCGTATGGGTGGGGGGCTGAGGAGGGTGGTGTTAGGCCTTCGTAAATCCTCTCCAGTAAGGGTAAGGGCACGGAGGGGAGGCCAGGGACTGGGTGCCAGTCCTCTGCCCCGGCATGCTGGGCAACTGGGGCAGAATCCTGTCTTCTCTGAGCCTGGCACGGAGGAAGGCCAGTGGGCCTTTTTGAGTTGGAGAGTGCAGTTGTGGGAGAGCCGAGCCCTTGCCCTTCCCCCCTCAGCCCCAAGATGCCCATTTGTGCCCTTGGCACCACCTCTGGGTGCACCTTCCCCGGCCCTGATCTGAGCCTCGAGGAGGCCCTGCATGCCCTCGAGGTGCCTCTCTGTCCTGGGAGTGGGACGATGCCCATTCTACAGATGGGGAAGCTGAGGACCCTCCCATCTCGGGCGCAGGGTGGCGGGTCTGGGGTGGAGGGGAGTGTGGGAGCCCCCACTCACCGTGCCTGTGGGCTGAGGGATGTTTCTGTTCCGTTGGACTGCCTGTCCGTCCAGGGCTGAGCGTGAGTGGAGCTCTGTGGAGCCCGTCAGCCAACCGTCTCTGGAGGGGAGCCACACCCCGCTGGCGAGGGAGGTCTGGCTGCCTCCCCTTCAGGTTTTCCAGCTGGCCCTGGCCCACTTCCCCCCGGGATGGTTTCCTGTTATTGTTCCTTTGTGAGGGCTGGGCTGGCTGCAGATAGGCAGGTCCCCCAGTGGGCGGGCGCCTCAGCCCCGGATGGCTGTCTCCACAGAGGGCTGGCCCTGGACCCCACCTGGGGCACCCCACTTGAACCCCAATGCCCGGCCTCAGCTCTGGGACTCTGAGCCCAGCACCTGCCAAGAGCCTGGCTGTGGGGACCCGTGGGTGCAGCATCACATTTAACCCGCCTTGGGATGCTGCAGGCAGGTGTCATCACCCCCATTTTATAGCCTGGGAAGCTGAGGCTCAGCGGGTTTAAGGCGCTTGTCCACCCAGCTGGGGTAAAACAGAGCCAAAAATCTAGCTGGGGTCAGCCTAGCCCCAGAATTTGATTTTCTTTGGTGACCCCATGATGTCTTTGTGGGAATGGACTTTAAAGGTGATAGGGAGGCTTCAGGAGATGGGAAAGGACAGCAGCTCTTGGCTCTGGAGGACCAGGTTGGCTTCTCCCGGTGGGGGTGGGCGTGGACTCCAGCTGTAAGGCACCAGCCTTGGTCTGTAGGGGACATTTTCATTTAGGGATATTGGATGGAGTCAAGTGACCCAGCTCTGCTTCTGATGTGACCTTGGGCCAGTCGTGTCATCCTGGAGCCACAGTTTCCTCGTCTGTAAAATGGGGATAATCACAGCCTCATCCTCACAAGGCTTTTGACATAAACGAGAGTCAAAGAGGGGCGTGGAAGACAGTGACGCTGAGGCTGGATCAGAGCCCAGCAGAACCAAGAGGCTGGGGAAAGGGAGGGGCCAAGATTCTGCTGACCAGGAGAGACATAGGAGGAGCTTCTCAAAACTACAGAGGACTGGGCTCACCCCAGATCAACTGATTTGGAATCTCCCAGGGCAGACCCTGGGAATCTGTCCTTTGAAGAGTTGCTTCTGTTTTTCCATGGGTGAATGGTTGGGAAGTCCCAAACTTGTTTTATTATATAGCTGGGTAAGGAGAGACCCTGATAAAGACAGGACCCAGGGCCATTTAGTAAATCAGAGCACGAGATGGGGAGTGAGATGGAAGGATATTTTTGGAGGAGAAGGGGATAGTGATTCCTCTGTCTCAGGCAGGTTGAGTTTGAGATGCTCATTAGACACCCAGGTAGAGGTGTCATGTTGGAGCAGGAGACGGGTGAGTCCAGCCTGGAGTCGAGGTTTGGAACCCATGAGCTTATGGCTGGCATCTGAGGCCATGGGCATGGATGAGCTTGGCGGGAGGGAGGCCTCGGACCCTCTGACATTTGGGGATCCATTAGAAGAGGGTCCCGCGATGAAGGAGGAATGCCAGGAGAGGGCAGAGGAGGAGGACAGGGGAGTGGTCAGTGGGTCAGCCTGGGGAGCATGAGGGCTGGGACTTCACTTTGGATTTGGAAGATGAGGTCGTCAATGACTGTGACCAGAACAGGTTAAACAGGAAAAGATAGACAAGACAGATTGGAGGGGCTAGAGAAAGGGGGATGGGGACGTGGAGTCATGTGTGACTGTAGCTCCTTCCCCAACTCTTACAGTGAATGGGAGCAGAGAAGTGGGAGGGTTTTTTTTTTTTTTTTTTAAAACCATGGCAGCACGCTCATATCCCCAGGGAGGATCCAGCAGACGGGAAGACAGATGATGCTGGAGCATGAGGAGCGACCTGCTGGAAGGAGAACAGTCCTTGGGGCGGGATTCTGAGTGGGATCCAGCACATTCAATGGCCGATTGTGGAATGAACAAACAACAGCTCAGCACTTCCTTCTCCAACGGGATTAACTCTGCTTTCTCCTGCCCAGAGGGTGGGCTGGCCGCAGAGGAGCCAGGACAGTGCTCTGTCTGCTGTGTACCAGTCCACATCCCTCTCACCCCCGCCCGTGTTGATCGCCTGTCCTCATGGTCTACGTGCCCATGGGACACACTGGCCTGCGCGTTGCATCCTGCTGGGTCTCAGATTTGGGGCTGGTGGCAGATGGGGACAGGGCCTGTCCTGGCACCATCTGCCAATTCCCTTTGTACTCCCAGTCCATGAGGAAGTTGACTCTGCCCTGAAAACGACTATTCCTGTGGTCCATAAACAAAGGAATGGTGAGCCAGGCATGAGCTGTGGGCCCCAGGGGTGGGCATGGGGGTCACCATAGCAGAGGTAGTTGAGACTATAGGAGGGAGGCTGGTGCCTCCTTGGTCCCCCTGAGGATTTCATGCTTGATTTCTGGCACTGCCCAGCCTCTACTCCAACCTCTCTGGAGGCAAAGGAGGTAACAAGAGGGCACAAGGCCAGGAAGTGACATTGGGAGCAAGGAAGGCGGCGGTGGGCCGGCAGGAAATGGGATGGTCTGTGAGACCAGATTAGCAGCAGAGGAGGAAGCAACAGTGGAGGCAGCGGGGGTGGGACGACAAGGCCCGGGACGACCACCCAGCCTCTCCCAGGATAAAGGCTGACCCAGCAGGGAGCGCTGCTTGGGGAAGTACAGGTGTGAGAGTTGCAGACCCAGGTTTGGATCCTAGCATGACCCGTTGCTGCCTGTATGACCTGGGTGGCTGACTTGCCTCTCTGAGCCTCTTTCCTCACCTGGGAAATGAGTTACCTGTTCAGACTTTGCAGGCTGTTTGGAAGATGAAATGAGACCACGAAAATAAATAACAGGACCAGCAAGCCTTATTGAGTGGCTGGTTCTCAAAGCATGGTCTTCAAGTCATCCATCCTGGGAGAGGGGGATTGAATATGCAGATTCCTTGGACCCCACTCCAGGCTGATGGGGTCAGAATGGCTGGTGATAGAATCCCAGGACTTATGTGTTTGTAGCTCCCCAGGCAACATGTTTGTGTTGTTACCTTTGAGGACCACAGACTTTGTGTGTGCTGCTAATGCATTAAGCTCTGCTTGGGACTCCTCATTCAAACCTCAGGACAACCCTGGGCGGGGGGCGGTACTACTGTTAGGCCCATTATATAGATGGGAAAACAGAGCCTGGGAGTGAAAGCCTTTCTGAGATCAGAGTTTGTCAGTGGTGGGGTGGAAATTCCAAGTCACGCTTCTGTTTCCAGAGCCCAGTTCCTTACCCAGGGAGCTTTCCCGCCCCGCTGTAGTTGAGTCGGGACACAGCAGGGGTTCCCCAAATGAGACTTCCCTTTCCTTCCTCCCCACAGCGTGAGACACCCAGAGATGGGGCAGGAAAACGATGCCATCAGCTTCGGCACGTGCGGTCCTGGTGAAGCCTTGCCGCCTCATGCCTCAGGACTTTGCCCATGCTGTTCCACCTTGTGTGTTTCCTTCTCTTTCCTTCCTCACCTGCGCACAGAGCCCCGTCAAAGCCACACAGATCTCATTCTCTCTAGGCTCCACTCCCTCTTCTGAGCTCCCAGGGCACTTTATACAGACCTCATTCACAACCTTCCTCTCCTTTCCCAGTGGGATTGTGTCCTATTTGGGTGCTTATCCCTGGCACCTGGTAATAGTTGAGTGCTCCCCAGATGTGAACTTGAAACTGTGCACTCGTTAGAACCGGCAGTCCGCCCACTGCTCCCTGGGTTGCAGGGACCGGCGCGGAGACTTGAGTGTTTTGTGTTCCAAGGCAGGTGTTGGTCTGATGGCAGAGGGCTTGATGAGCCCGTGTGCTCAGTTACGGGCAAGGGAAAAACCCTTTTGCCCAGCTGGCTGTGCTGTGCTGAGGGGTGGACTCACCTCCAGGGAACATAGAATAGGGCTCACCTGAGGTAGTCTCGGAATGGGCTCTGAAGTAGGAAGAGCAGGAAGGAGGAGCAGGGAGGGTCTTATCCTCAGCTGTGATTTATAAGGAACAGAACGCTTGTGATGAGGGCTGCAGGCCCAGCTGAGAACTCCTCCGAGCAGGAACTGGGCCAAGCTCACTTTGGGGTGCCTGGATCTGAGCTCAAGGTGACCATTGGGCAGGGATGAGGAACCCACTTTTTGAATGAATGAATGAATGAATGAATGTGTGAATAGTGAATGAATGAGTGGATGAAACACTGGTATGTTGAGGCAGACACGAGGTGTGGGGTTGGGTCTGTGCCTGTGTTCTGTGGTATGTTCTGATGGACAGTGGGTCCTTTTCCCTAAGGCTTCAAGGAGTCATCAAATCCATCAATCAATCAATCAATCAACCAGTCCCTCAGTCCTGGTTGGTGCCCAGCTCTGCGCCAGGCTGGGGATGGGGATCCAGGGAATTAAAAGAGACAGTCCTGCAACAAGCTCTGAGGCTGGGCTGGAGTTAAAGTCACCAGAACTACCTTGAGCTCCTCCTATGTGTCATCCCTGTCCCAGCCTCTGTCTCTTATTTCTAACACTTCACGGGTTCCTTGAGAGGGTTGAGAATCTGCCCATTTTAGAGAATTCGGTAACAGCCCAGTGTGGCACTGCCTGGTTCACACCAGGCTTGTGTGTATCTGCTGAACCTTGCTGAATACTTGAGATTCGATCTGAGGCTTCCCTCCTTCGAGCCTTTCCCATGCTGTCCTCCCCCATGCTTTCCTTCCTCCCTCTACAACCCAAATCTCCCAGGCCATCAGTGCTCAGATGAAACGCGCCGGCCCCCATGCAGCTTCCAGACTCCTGTTCTGAAAAGCATCTTATCCCCGCGAAGCTTCTGCCACACTCTGTCTGTCTATGCATTCCACCTCCATTTTCTCATGTAATGATGCTTCGTAATAGCCCTGAAAGAAGTAAGTGCTATTTGTATTCTCATTTCCCTGATGAAAGAGCTGAGGCTCAGAGAGGCTGAGTAACTTGCTCGAGGTCACAAAGCATCTGAGTAGAGCCAGGATTTCAACGCTGACATTTCTGTTCCCAGTTTAATGCTCACTCTATAGCACCACACTTCTTCTGAGAACTTGCCATTGTTCACCAATGTTTTATGTTCATTTGTTACTTATTTATTTTTTGAGATGGAGTCTCGCTCTGTCCCCTAGGCTGGAGTGCAGTGGCGTAATCTCGGCTCACTGCAAGCTCCACCTCCAGAGTTCATGCCATTCTCCTGCCTCTGCCTCCCGAGTAGCTGGGATTACAGGCACTTGCCACATTTGTTATTTAAAAAATACACTTGGTGCCCAGGCTTTGCCTAGCCCTGTGCTAGGCATGGAGACGTGGAGGTGACTTGGGCTGGGTCCTTGTCTTTGATGTGTCCTGGTCTGGTGGGAGAGACAGACACCAGGACATGTACGAAACACACTGGGTGGGGCTGGGTTGGTGACAGAGGTGTGCACCCTGAGATGAGGGCGCCTGGAGGAGGTGGCCTGGGAACTGCTGGAGGACTGCGTCCCCAAGCTGATCTGAAAGAATGAGCAGGAGGTCACCAAAAGCAGAGTGCGGGAAGGGCTCTGCAGACATCAGAATGGCAGGGTCAAAGGCAAGAGGCCTCTTAGGGAAGGAGAAGACATTTCAAGGGGTAGGAGAGCACTGACGTGCTGAGAGGGGAAGAGGGACTGGCTGGGGAGGAGGCCAGGTGGTGGAGCGCCTGTTACACCACACTGAGGAGCTCAGGCAGGGCACCGCTGGGGGCCTCATGCCAGCCAGGGACCCAAGGATCCCTGGATTTTAGGAGAGGCGCCCCCCTCCGTGTCCTCATGCAGCTGCCTGCTGGCAGGGCCACCTCCTGTGGGCTGTGGTCAGGCCAAGGAGAGGCCACCGACTGGGGAACCGCAAGTGATCGCGGCTCAGAATTCAGCCGCTGGAGCCGAGTGAGGAAAGGGCTAAGTGCAGCCTCTCTTTGGCCAGGAAAGGCCGATTGAACAGGGTTTGAATTCCCGACAGTGAGAACAATACCTTGCCGCAGCCGGGAGGGAGGAGGGCTGCCCAGAGTGCTTCCCCAGATGTTTCTCACTTTTCTCTCACAACATCCTGAAAAGGCTGTTAGGGAAGTGGTGCTCCCAGGGGCGGAGAGAAAGTGGTGCCCTGTGGTTACATGCTGGGGCACATCTGCTACTTACGGTCTGGCTGATCCTGGACCAGCCACATGGCCTTTGGTGCCTCAGTTTTCCCTTCTGTAAAATGGGAATGATGGCTTGCCTTCCTCCCAGGGTTGCTGAAAGGACTTACTGAGAAGATGCATGTAAAGTGCATAGAGTAGTCTCTGGTATACAGTGGGTGCTCAATGCATGTTTGTCATGACAGTGATGCCACAGATAGGTTAATGGTGGGGGCACCTGTGAGTGTGTGAGGACGACCGTGTATACATGTGAGTGTGTTAGCATGGGCATGGCATGTGCACGGTGTTTGGCAATCATGTGGCTACATGTGAATATGCAAGAACACACATGGAGTATGCAAGGCGTCCACATGGATGTGACCGCATGTGCTGTGTTCGTGGTGCATGAGTGGGCTGAGAGATGCAGTCAGGTCGAGGCCTTGGCCAGCATCTTCCTCCTCCATTGTCTGGAGTCATTGGTCACCCCACTGCCCAAGCCTTCTGTGTATCCATCGTCTGCGGAGGCCCAGAGAGGGCAAGGCCTTCCTTGGGGTGGCCCAGTGAACCAGGCAGGGCAGGGTGGGACCAAGGGCCCTGCCTCGCTGTCTGGAGGGCAGGCCTGAGTCTGGAGGAAACCTTGTCCAGCGGAAGCCAGGGCTTCCTGTTTCTAGACCCTATATTCCTTGTGCCCTCCATCGAAGCATCCTGGAAAACAATGGGTTGGAGGCTGCACCATCTGTGGGGCAGGAAGGTGGGTCAGTCCCTCCCACCTCTTGATGGGGCAAGCAGACACGGCTCTGGCAGCAGCCCTCAGCTGGGCAGTGTGGCAGCAGGCCCAGAACCAGGCAAGCCCAGGCCATCTGCGTCCTGCCTCTCTGGGTCTCTTCTCTAGGCCATCTCTATATCCCTCAGTGCATACTGCACTCTGTGGCCTGAGTCGAGTCCCCTGGGCAAAACCCAGCTAGGGGAGGAGGCATCTGAGCTGGTCCTGGGGAAGGAAGCTGCTAGGAAAAACTCAAGTCCGATTGGATGGGACTGACTGCACAGGCTGGTGGAGGCCTCGAGGATCCTCCAGCTTCACCCACCTGCCATGTCACTGAGAACCAAGAGTGAAAAAAGAGAGGCGCCGATCAATCAAAAGGAATCCTACCAGCCTCTGTGCTAAAGCCCCTTATGCATAGGGGTGTCTCTGAGCCTGTTAACTCTTGGTTTACGTACAGTCCTAACAAGTCTGGTTCTCCAGGGCAGAGGGACACAGTGGTAACAGCAGTGGGCTTGGAACCGGAAGCCCCAGTTTTCTGATCCCATGCTCTGCCGCTGACTGCTCACCAATGCTTTTTGTCTCAGTTTTCTCCTTTGTGAAGAGGTTGTACCTTGCCATGTTCTGCTGAACTCACAGGCGGCCGGAGTGGGTCACATGAGTAGTAATTCTCCAAGTGCTTTGTCAACTTGGATGCCTCTCCCATTCCCAGGGAGGGCACAGAAGCTCTGGGCTCCACCCCTGCGTCTTGTCCCATGCGGTGCTTCCATTCGGCGGTTCCTAAGTTGTATCCTTTGTAATAAATGAGCAATCAAAAGTAAAGCCCTTTTCTGGGTTCTGTGAGTCATTCTAACAAATTATCGAATCCGAAGGAGGGCTGTAGGCAACCCCGAGCTTGTAGTTGGGCAGGCAGAAGTGTGGCTCACCTGGGGACCCTGCTTGTGGCTAGTGTCTAAGCCTTTATTAACCTGCAAAGTCTGCACTATCTCTGGGTAGTTAGGGTCAGAAATGGCTTGAATTGTTGGAAACCCAAGTGGTGTTGAAGAATTGGACAACTGGTTGTTGTTAGGAAAAAACCCACACAGCTTCCTTTGGGTCAGGCATGGAGCCTAGTGGGTTTTTTTTAGGGGGCTGGGCAGTTGTTCAGGGTGATAGGGTCTTGCTCTGTCGCCCAGGCTGGAGTGCAGTGGCGCAATCATGGCTCACTGCAGCCTCGACCTCCTGGGTTCAAGTGATCCTCCTGCCTCAGCCTCCTGAGTAGCTGGGACTACAGGCACATAACACGGATAATTAAAAAATTTTTTTTGTAGAGACAGGGCCTCACTGTGTTGCCCAAGCTGGTCTTGAACTCCTGGACTCAAGCAACCTAGTGTTCTATATGCACCAGCTTACTCTCTCTCTCTCTTTCTTTGCAAGACAGTGGTTCTCAAAGTGTGGCCTCAACCAGGAGCATCAGCAAATCCTGGGGTGCCACTCCAGACCTGCCGAATCAGAAGCTCTGGGGGTGGGACCCAGTAATCTGTGTTACTAAGAGATTCCAGTGATTCTGATGCATGCCCAAGCCTGAGAACCGCTGCCCTGGAGCAGAGATCCTCACTTCAGGCTGCCCCCTGGAACTGACCAACCAGCTCCCCTCCCCACGTCCAAGTAGTATCTGGGGCAGTCACATGTAGAGATTCTGATTTAATTGGCCTGGTGGGGGCTGGACTTCACTATTTTATTTTTTTTGAGACAGAGTCTTGCTCTGTCGCCCAGGCTGTAGTGCAGTGGCTCAATCTCGGCTCACTGCAAACTCTGCCTCCCAGGTTCAAGCAATTCTCCTGTCTCAGCCTCCCGAGTAGCTGGGTTACAGGTACGCACCACCACACCCTGCTAATTTTTTTGTATTTTTAGTAGAGATGAGGTCTCACTATGTTGGCCAGGCTGGTCTCGAACTCCTGACCTCAAGTCATCCCACCTGCCTCGGCCTCCCAAAGTGCTGGGATTACAGGCACGAGCCACCATGCCTGGCTGACTTCACTATTTTTTAAAGCTCCCCAGGAGGTTAATATGCTCCCAGGTCTTTCAGCATTACCTTAGGAAGTAGCTACCTCTCTTAGATCTATTTTGCAGGTGCATAGGTTCTGGGAGATTAAAGGACGTGCCCAAGTTATGTAGCCATGTAAAGGGATGGGGAATTCTAAATCCCTGCCTTTCCACTTCCCCTCCTTCCTCCCATTCATTGCTTTTTGCTTTATTTAGAACTGTGTAGTTTTCCAAACAACTTTCTTTGGAAAATTAAACAATTCCTGCTGTCGCCACCTAGTGGCCAGCGATGAGAACAGATGAACCTCTTCCGGGCTTGGCAAGATGGGGCTCCCGGAGGACCCACGTGGGAAGAGGAAAGGCCATCATTCATAGATGCTCAGGCAGATGCTTTTGGGACACTTGGGTTCATTTTCCCAAAAGGTGCCCTTTCAGAAGGACAGTAGAATGATGATGGGTTTCGTGTTTAAGAGCTGTTGGGAGTTCACTCATGAACCCCAGGAGAGGCATGAGGTGTGGTCCCCAGGCAGGGGGAGGCAGAGAGGGGTCTGGGATGAGGGGGATTCACCTGAGCAGGAGAGCTTGACCCTCCTGCAGGGGCTGGCTGACCTTTGCTTGGGCACTGATTCATTCCACCATCAGCCACCGTGGGCCAGGTCTGAGGCTGCACTGGCCTCCAGACATCAGTGGAGAAGCACAGAATATTCCAGGTGCTCAGTCCTTCATGATCCAAGCTGGTCTGTTCTTGGCCATGGGCAGAAGCTCCTGTGGAGGCTGATGGGGCGAGAAGAGGGTCGTGCTTCCAGTGGGGGACCTGAGGTGGCTGTGGGGGAGGGGGACAGCTTCTTGGATCCTGTGCCCAGGGTCTGAATAGGAGCCCACAGGTATGACTCAAATCAAATGGCTGCTCCCCACCTGCTGGTTCTTGTGGGGCCAGACAAGAGGCACCAGGGGATGTCTCGGGACTGGTGTGCTTGGGGTTCTCACCGTGGCAGGGCATGGAGAGAAGTAAAGCTGTCTGAGAAAGGAGGGAGTGACTGACTATGCTCAGGGCACTCATAGGGTGGAATTCTTTTGTAAAAATAAATCTCAGTGGACAAAAGAGATATAAGGGCTTGTACTATTGGAAGGCAAAGCCTCTAGCCTGGAAGCTTACTATAGATGTCATGTCTTTGCTTCTCCACGTAAACGCTGTTTTAGCATCTGTTGTGTATCAGTCTCATCTGATTGCAGCCTCTTTTATTCCCAAACACATATTCACACCTCATGGGAGGCAACAACTTCCTAGGAATACAGTTTGGGACACATTGGCCCCAAGGGAGGTCTCTAGTGGTATGCTGCAAGATTCTATTCCAGGCCCATCTAGACCAGCCTTCTTTTAAAAAATGAATGAAGGAATGGATTATTGAGGCAGTCTTGCAGTGTCACCAGGCTGAAGTGCAGTGGTGTGATCTGATCATGGCTCACTGTAGCCTCAACCTCCTGGGCTTATGGCAGCCTTGACCTCTCAGGATCAAGCTGTTGTCCCACTTCAGCCTCCTGAGTGGCTGGTATGAGAGGTGTGTACCACCATGCTCAGCTAACTTTTAAACTTTTTGTAGAGACAGGGTTCCTCTATGTTGCCCAGACTGGTCTCAAACTCCTGACCTCAGGTGATTCTCCCACCCCAGCTTCCTAGTGTTGGGATTACAGGTGTAAGCCATTGTGCCTGGTCTGGATCAGCATTCTTTATCATCAACTTAGAGGAAGACGATTTTCTACTAATCCAATCAATGGGCTCTTTAAACGCTGATGGGATGGAGGATGGGCTGGACAACAGGGTCAGGATCCAGAGGTCTTTTCAGGGTGAGGAAATGGTTCAAAATATCAATAGGAAACATTACAAGGATGAGTTGAGGGCCCTGTATTTGGGATTGAAGAAAAAAAGTCAAAAGCAGCTGCCCAAAGATGGGAGACAAATATGAGAGAAACTGAGGACGACTTGGTTAATGGTTGGGATAATAGTATTAATAAAGTAATGATAGCTGACATGGATGACGTTATTTGGCCTTCACAACAATGCATGAGGCAGGCATTATTATTGATCCCTATTTGACAGACGGGAAAATTGAGGCTCATAGAGGTTAAATAACTCAGAACCTCCCTCAGGGCCTGCTGGTACCATGTTCATTCCTTTCAGGGCATGCAGAGAATGTACAGGAAACAACTATGGGAAAGTTTAACCTAAAGTAGAATAGGGTCGGATGCGGTGGCTCACGCCTGTCATCCCAGCACTTTGCGAGGCCGAGGGGGGCGGATCATCTGAAGTCAGGAGTCCGAGACCAGCCTGGCCAACATGGTGAAACCCCGTCTCTACTAAAAATACAAAAATGAACCAGGGGTGGTGGCAGGCACCTGTAATCCCAGCCACTTGGGAGGCTGAGGCAGGAGATTTGCTTGAATCTGGGAGGTGGAGGTTGCAGTGAGCCGAGATCTCACCACTGCACTCCAGCCTGGGTAACTGAGCGAGATTGTCTCAAAAACAAAAACAAAAAACAAAAAACAAAAAAAAAAAAAAAAAAAGAAAGAAAAAAAAGCAGAATAGGAAGCCATGGAGGTAGTGAGCTCCCCATCCTTAGGGGATGTTCAAGTGTAGGCTGGAAAACCCTGGCAGTGCTGTTGTGGTAAGGATCTCAGCAACAGATGGGGTCTAGAAAAAAATAATATTTAAGGTCCCTCTTTCCTCTGCAATTCTATAATTCTTTTTTAGCAACTTATTTCTTTAAAGTCAAGTTTACGATACGGGAGGACTATATTTTTTACACGTGGAATGTATGCATTATTTATAATACTTTGGGGTTTTGTCTATGACAAATATGCTCACTATATTTCCGAGTTCTAGGACTTGTGACAAATTTTACATGACCATTTAGGGTTTACATTTTCAGCTGATTATTAAGACATTTATAGTTTTTGCACATTGATATTTATGACATTGGATTAGTCATATTTATGATGTACTGGACGCCAAGTCGTCGGTCAGGAAGGCCGGCTGAATATCTTAACATTGTTTCTGCGGGAAAACATGTCTTGCTTTATGGTAATTCATTTTATGATGTGGATTCAGAAAGTCAGCGAATTTACTCTGGGAGAAAAAAGTCTACGGCTACGCAATTTGGGGAAGTCTCATAGATTTAGAGGCAGACAACCTCGAGTTAGCTATGTGGCTTGGGTGAGTTTCTCAACACTTCTGTGCCTCAGTTTCTGTATTTAGTAATCTGAGCTAGGGAGTGGGAGGAGGACACACATACCCTCCCCAACATTGCTGAGGTGGTCGCTTCTGTTTTACTCTTACTTGGCACACGGGAGGGACTCAGCCCTGAATCTTCCCTTTCTCTTGTCCTCCTTGGATTTGCTGGTGGTACCTTGGGAACCATGCACCTTGAAGGCTGCTTTCCCAGAGGGGCTCCAGCTTTTGGGAAGATTCCCAGGAATCCTTCCCAGGAATCTTGCCAGGTAGCATTTTTTCAGCACATTAGAATTTTGCTCTGGGCCCCAAACTAAACTTGTTTCACCTTAAATCAAAGAAATCAATCCTCACAGCTGAGCTGTGCTACGACATTGATTTTGACACAGCCTGGCTAATAAATAAGCGGAAAGGCAATAAACATTAGGGAGAATTATCTGTTAGGGAATTGGGGTGGGCAGCTGGGGAATGGGGTGGTGGTGAATTCCCCCCTTCCCCCGCCTCCTTCTCTGCTTTCATCCTGAGACCCTCATCAATTGTGGGGTGAGCAGCAGCAGCAGCAGCAGCAGCAGCAGTGATTCCAGCGGCACTGTCTTGGCAGGTGGTGGATGTGGGGAAGTGGAGAGGGTCTGGGGGCCTCCCTCAGTGGGACTCTTGGTTGCCGAGACCTGGCTGGCAGAGCAAGGAGACCAGCCTCGCTCTGGCCTTTGGTGCCTGCCTGTGAATCCCAGCCCGTGAGCTGTGTGATCATGGCTATGTGAATTCACCTCTCTGTGCCTTGGTTTTCTCACCCGGAAAACTGGGAACACTTTCAGGAGGCATTGGGTGAGATGCAGGGACAATGTCATTCATAGTCAGTATGCTAAAACATGTCAGCCTCGTCTATCCCACCCTGGAGATTAAAGAAGCAGCTGTCTGCCAGATGTCCAGCCCTAGTAGGCACGCTGTAAGCAGCCAGTGTTACTATCTGGGAGGTGGACTAACCAGCTTTTGGGGGCCCTGCCCTCAAGTCTTGGGTCCTTCCCCTTCCTCACCACGCTTGTGTCCTATGGCCCTGGAAACATCTATTGTCACTTTCCCAATTCCCAGGCTCAGAGTTCAGTTGCCTTCTACTGGACGTACTCCCTCCCCAGCACCCACTGCCACTGTTGGCCTCTGTGGGCTCTGTGGGCACAGTGGGGTCTCCAGCTTCTCCTCTTCTTGCATGATTGCATTTGATTGTCGTAGTGTGTTAGTGACTTAGTTACTGGTTAACAGGAACCTCAAATACATAACTCTCTGCCCCATCTGCTTGCTGGTAGGTGATGAAGAAGAAACAAATGTGAATTTGAAAAGTGATACATTTCCCCCAACATGATTTCTGTCTCCGGTCATAAATGTCAGATAAATGAATCTGTTTTGTGAAGAATCAGCATATTGGTTCAGGGGAGCATCTGCTGGGCTGTGAATCATGGAGCCTTGGAACGCTCCCTGGCTCTCCCCTGCTTGCTGCGCGGTGCCTGCAGGCGCTGCCTTCCTGCTTGAGTACTGGGAGCCTTGGCAGAAGGGAATGGGGCAATCTCTGCCATCCAGCACTTCCGCTCTCCGCCAAACCCAGGCCCTCCCAGGTGCTGTGCCTGTTGGTGCAAATGACTTTGGTCCCCCAGTGTGACCTTCCCTAGAACCCTGACCACAGCCACCCACCCCCACCCCTGGCTTCAGAACAAGGATAGGTGAAGCTGGCATTTTAGCTCCATGTTTCCTGGCTGTGTGACGTTGGGTGAATTGCTTCCACTCTCTGAGCCCCAGTTTTCTCAGCTATTAAGGGGAATAGTAATGTCCGGAAACAATGTATCCATTTTAGGCACTGGGAGACACAGTGCCTAGGAGCCAAGATACTTTTAAGGGATGCGGTTGACAGAATAATGGCCTGTGAAGAGGTCGGCACCTCAATCTCTGGAAACTGACAATGTTATGCCACATGGCAAATGGGAATGAAGGCTGTAGGTGGAATTAAGGTTGCTGATTAGATGAGCTTAAATAGAGAGATTTTCCTGGGATGCTCAATGTGATTGCAAGAGTCCTTGAATGTGGAAGAGGGAGACGGAGACTGAGTATCAAAGTAATGTAAGAATGTGATGTGATGTGATGTGATGTAATGTAAGTAATGTGTAAGAAGAGGGAGGTAAGAATGTGTATAATGTAAAGAGGGAGGTAAGAATGTGTGTCATGTAAGTAATGTGTAGGAAGAGGGAGGAAGTGTCCACATGCCAAGGAATGTGGCAGGAAAAGGCAAGGAAATGGATTCTTCTGTAGAGCATCCTGAAAGGCATGCAGCCCTGCCAACACCTTGGTTTTAGCCTAGGGAGACCCGTTGCAGACTTCTCACCTCCAGAATTATATGCAGACTTCTCACCTCCAGAATTATATGCAGACTTCTCACCTCCAGAATTATAAAGTCATACATCTGCATTGTTTTAAGCCACTAAATTTATGGTAGCTTGTCATAGCAGCAAGAAGAAACTAATACAGGTCGGGTGCGGTGGCAAACAGCAGGACCTTGGGAGGCTGAGGCAGGAGGATCACTTGAGGCCAGGTCCACCATGGGCAACATATTGAGACCCCATCTCTAAAAAAGCTTTAAACAATTAGCCCAACAGGATGGCATGTGCCTGTAGTCCCAGCTACTAGATAAGCTGAGGCAGGAGGATCACTTGAGCCCAGGAGTTCGAGGTTACCGTGAGCTATGATTGTGTCACTGCACTCCAGCCTGGGTGACATTGCAATACCCTGTCTCTAAAAAACAAAAATATAAATAAAAACTGAAAAAAAAAAAGAAAGTGAATACAGGGACATACAAAAATATTCTAATTATTTTAAAATCAGTAGAAAAAAATAAATATGAGCCAGGCTGGGTTGCATATGTCTTTATACCAAAAAGCATAAAGTATAATATTTATGTTTAAATTAAATTACAATTTTTTTTGATATGGAGTCTCTGTTTCCCAGGCTGGAGTGCAGTGGTGCAGTCTCAGCTCGCTGCAACTTCTGCCTCGCAGGTTCAAGTGAGTCTCCTGCCTCAGCCTCCCCAGTAGCTGGGATTATAGGTGCACACCATCACACCAAGCTAAGTTGTATCTTTTTTAGTAGAGACAGAGTTTCACCATGCTGGCCACGCTGGTCTTGAACTCCTGACCTCAAGTGATCCACCCACCTGGGCTTCCCAAAGTGCTGGGGTTACTGGTGTGAGCTATTGTGCTCAGCAGATAAAGTATAATCTTTGTTTTATGGAGGAAGGGGCCCATGAAGGCAAAAGTGACAAGGGCTCATGGTCCATGCAGCCATGATGCGTCTTGCCTTGCAGCCTGAAATGGGCTTAAAGGAGAGGGTGTTGGCAAGGCACCTGCTGGGATGTGCGGATCGCACACCAGGAGTCAGAAATGGGGGCAGCTGTTGTTTTGTGTTGTGGTCAGTTTCCCTACCAAGTACTAAGGCTCCCCATTGGGGGAATGCCTTGACCTGAAGCTTTGCACCCCACTGCTGGGATCCTTCATCTCCTGGCAGGATCTCACTGACCCAAAGGTCTGGTGGGGGGCCAACCCTGACTTACTGTGTGCCTAATAGCGGGGCCTTCCTCCTGGTCCCCCGTGCCTGCATCCATTGCTGTGTCTCCCACAATAACACAGTTGGCTGAGCACCTACCCTGTGCTTGGACTGGAGGGTGGGAGGCTGGAAGCTCATTCAGTACTCCCGTTGGAATAGCAGCATCTTTGATTTTTCAGAGCCACCCAGTGAGGCAGATGCTGATCCACCATCCCACCAGAGTCTGTGTGACTCCATCCCGCTCAGCAGGGCTCCCCTGTCTCCTGATGGTGAGAGTCACCTGGGAACTCGTGAAAAAGCACCGTGCTGCAGCCCCAGCCAGCCCCGAAGAACCTGAACCTCCTGGGAGGGCCTGCGAGGCTGCCATATGGTTACCAGCGCTCCAGGTGAGTTCCATCCTCAGCAGGGGAGACTCTACTGCACAGGCCGCATGCTCACTTGCAACAGGGGAAGTGGGTAAACCCAGGGCATGAACATGTGAACTTGCTATGTTCTATGTGCCAGGTGTGGAGCTGGGGAGGGCTACCTTGTGTTATCATGGCCGTCTTTCCAGGTGAAAACAACCCCATTTTAGAGATGGGAAGGCTGAGGCTCAGGGAGGCAGCATGAAAATGCTGAACCATGGAGGCTGAGGCAGGGGTAGGTGGAGTGCAGAGTCCCGGGGTTGCTGGAGCGGAACCAGGGCGTGCGGCCACTCTGCACAAGTGGTAGCTTGACACAGAGGACAGGAGGCTTGGTTTCTCTTCCTGACCCTGACACCGATGCTCGGTGTAACTTTGAGTCATCTTTCTTCTCTGGACCACATTCCCTTGTTTTACAAAGCCATTTGGCTTGGTGGTAAGATTTCCCACCTCTGGAACCTTATACGTGCTGTTCCTCTGCCTGCAATGCTCTTCTCCCCACTTCTTTTTAAAATGACCTTTGACTGACACATCATAGTTATATACATTTATGGAGTACAGTGTGATGTTTTGATACATGTATACAATGTGAAATAAGTAAACCAAGTGAATTAACATACTCTTCACTTCACTTACCTTTTTTTTTTTTTTTTTTGTGGCGAGATGTTTGAAATTTACTCTCTTAATTATTGAATTATAGTCACAAGTCACCTAACGACAGGGTGATATTCTGAGAAGTGCATTTGAGGTACTTCCACTGTTGTGTGAACATCATGGAGTGAACTCACACAAACCTAGATGATACAGCCTACTACACACTTAGGCAATATGGTAGAGCCTGTTGCTCCTAGACTACAAACCTGTACAACATGCTTCTATAGTGAATGGTAAGTATTTGTAAATCTAAACATATGTAAACACAGGAAAGGTACAGTAAAAATATGGTATAAAAGATTAAAAAAAACCCTGTATACAGCAGCTTCATTACAATCTTTTGAGACTTCCATCATATATGTGGTCCATTGCTGGCCAAAATGTTGTTATTCACATGACTGTATATGACATATATGATTGACAAGAGCCACCCTGTTGTACAGTAGATCTCAAAACTTATTCCTCTTTTCTATTTAACACTTTGTATTTTAAAAATTTTTTTGAGACGGAGTTTCCCTCTTGTTGCCCAGGACAGAGTGCAATGGTGTGATCTTGGCTCACTGCAACCTCCGCCTCCTGGGTTCAAGCAATTCTCCTGCCTCAGCCTCCTGAGTAGCTGGGATTACAGGTGTGCACCACCACACCCAGCTGATGTTTGGATTTTTAGTGGAGACGGGGTTTCACCATGTTGGCCAGGTTGGTCTTGAGCTCCTGACCTCAGGTGATGCACATACCTCGGCCTCCCAAAGTTCTGGGATTACAGGCATGAGCCACTGCAGCCGGCCGACAGTTTGTAACTTTTAATCAACAGCGCCACGTTCCCTCCTCTAACTCTCCCCACTAGCCCCTGGTAACCATTATTCTATTCTCTACTTCTGTGAATTCAACTTTTGTTAGATTCCACATGTAAGTGAGATCATGTGGAATCTGTCTTTCAGAACTTGGCTTATTTCACTTACCATAATGTCCTCCTGGTTCATCTACGTTGCCGGAAATGACAGGATTTTCTGCTTTTTAAAGGCTGGATAGTGTTTCATTTGTGTATATATGTCACATTTTCTTTATCCATTCATCTGTCAGTAGGCACTTTGGTTGATTCTGTGTATTGGCTGTTGCAATAATGCTGTAATGAACACAGGACTGCAGGTATCCCTTTGACATATTGATTTCAGTTCCTCTGGATATATATGAAGTAAGATTGTTGGATCATATGGTAGTTCTAGTTTTAGTTTTTCGAGGGACCCCCATACTGTTTTCTATGATGGCTGTGTCAATTTACATTCCCACCAACAGTGCACAAGGCTTCCCCTTTCTCCACATCCTCGCCAACACTTGTCTTTTATTTTCGTGTTAATGGCCATTCTAACAGATGAGGGGTGGCATCTCATTGTGGTTTTAATTTGCGTTTCCCTAATGATTAGTGACGCTGAGCATTTTTCATGAACCTGTTGGCATTTGTACATCTTCTTTTGAGAAATGTCTGTTCAGCTTCCCCACTTCTTGTGTGACCAGCTCCTTGCTCTTCGGGTTCCTGCTCCGGTGTGCTTTCCTCTTCTGCCTTCCCAACCAGACCTTACCCTGCCCTGCTCAACCCCCCTCTCAGCCCATGGTTTGGCCTTTGGAGCGCTTACCGCCATTTGTAGTTCTGTTTGTGTATGCCTCTGTGTTTCCTGCCTGTCTCCCATCTGGGTTGTGAGCCCCACAAGGTCAGGAGCCCAGCGTCTGCTTTACTGTCTTTGGTGTCCAGTGCCCAGCCTTGCCTCAGGCCCACGGTGGGTGGAATAAATGAATAAATGAATGAATGAAAGAATGAATGAATGAGTCAATGAGTGTGGTCTGTGCCAGCTGGCGAGACACTTGGGCCAGTCCCGCTGGGGGAGACTTGGTTTAGACTACCCAGGGGTCCTTGCTCCTTCATTGAACATGGCTCCTGGAAGCAGCACAGCCCTCTGGGGCGGGACATCCCAGCTGAAAGCAGGTGAGGGGAAATGGGGGGATGTGGTAGGGGACAATGGGTCTCCTGGGCAGCTCAATGGAAGGGTTAGAGTGACAAGAGGATGGGTGGGAGAGTAACATCTCCTTTGAGGCCCCATGTATTGGGCATTCTTCTGAGGTCTTGCCCATGCATAAGCTCATGCTCCCCGCTTTCCCTCTTGTCCTTCTTATCCATTCAGCAATAGTTCCTGAGAAATTTTGCTTCTAAATATCTCTTGAATCCATGCCTCCCTCTTCATTCACTGCCTCCACTCTCCTAGCTAGAGCCTCTCTCTATGGAATGAGCCACTGCAGGGGCCAAGCTTAGCTGTCCTCCAATACCCCACCTCCAGTGCAGACTCCAGCCTGGTTGTTATGGTGATCTGTCCCCTGTGCAAATCTGGGGACATCACTTCTTCTTTCCTTTCTTTCTTTCTTTTTTTTTTTTTTTTGATGGAGTCTACCTCTGTCACCTAGCCTGGAGTTTTTTGGAGCAATTTCCGCTCACTGCAGGCTCCACCTCCCAGGTTCAAGTGATTCTCCTGCCTCAGCCTCCCAAGTAGCTGGGACTACAGGTGTGTGCCATCATGCCTGGCTAATATTTGTATTCTTAGTAGAGATGGGGTTTCACCATGTTGGCCAGGCTGGTCTCGAACTCCTGACCTCAGGTGACCCAGCTGGCTTGGTCTCCCAAAGTGCTGGGCTTACAGGCGTCAGCCACTGTGCCCAGCCTGGGCACATCACTTCCAACACCCTTCCATGAGTGGAAGCCTTTCTCCACTGCCTTCGGGACCAATGAGTACCCACCTCCTTGTAAGCCCAGTACCCAGCAGATGGTGGATTGGTACCTGTTAGATGAATGAGTGTGGAGATCTCAGTGGACCTTGCCTGCAGCCTCTATTTGCATCTGCCCCCCAGAAAGAACAAACTGAGTAAACTCCGGAAATCTGTATCCCCCTCCCACTTCATATGTCAGAGAATGGCATGAGGATGAGGCAGAAAGGAACCTGAGAGGTTGTCAAGGCCAACAGACTGATTTTACAAATGGGTCAACCGAGGCACGGAGGTGGGTGTGACTGTCCCGAGTCAGGAGCAGAGCTGGGAGGGGGCACTGGGTTGGGTGTCGAGAGACTGGGTTCTAGTTCTGGCTTTCACACTGACTGGCTGTGCAACTCCGGGAGGAAAATCACTGCTCATTCTGGGCTCAGCCTTCATATCTGCAAAATGGAGCAACTGAGCTTCGCAATGCCCTCCCTTCAGCTCTGACAGTCTAAGATGTGGGGACTGCATAGAATCTCCTTACCTCCTGATTGTGTTTTCTGGGTGCTGAGAATGTCTCGGGTATTCTCAGAGTCTAACCACGGGACTGGATGTTCTTCCAGAGAACCCAGGTATTTTGGCTTTCTTCCCCCACACGAGGAGTGGTCAGGAAGGATCAGAGGCAGGACCCTGACCTGCCTGTCTCTCCTCACTGCGGGGTTCTACTCAGGCCACACAGCACAGCCCCAGCAGGGCTCTCTGGAGGGGCTGGGGGAGTGGAGCACCTTTTTGACTGCTGTTGTCTGGGAGGTTTGAACTGAGTCTGGGTGGTGCTGTCAAGGACTTGTGTTTCACCTGGGGAGGCCAGGAGGTGGCTCTTGTATCTGCTTTGTCTGTCCAGGGCTCCGGACAGAGGCGTGTGTTTGTTTCCTGGGGTCCTGTCATTGCTGTCCTCCACCCAGACTGTCCCCTGTGGGCCACCTTTTAGCACCTGGCTTTTGTTGCCTCATCATTCTGCTGGCACGTGTGTTCACTGGCTTTCAGCCAATCTGTGAGGTTGCTTGTGTGCCTCTGAACAGCCTTCATGGGTGCTTGTCTTTGGAGTTTGGAGATTTATTAGAGCTAAAACTGGAAGTCCACGCCTTCAGAGAAACCTCTTTTCATTAATTAAGTTGGGGGACACTCCTGGCTGTCTTCCTGAAAGGCTTTGGTTGTGGGCACTGTCCATCTGTATTAACAAACCTATGTGTCCTTGCTTTTAAAACAATTCTTTTCTTTTTAGAGACAGAGTCTCACCATGTTGGCCCATCTGGTCTCAAACTCCTGGCCTCAAGTGATCCTCTTGCCTTGGTTTCTGCCAAGTGCTGGGATTATAGGTATGAGTCATCACACCTGGCCCCTGTGTGACCTTGAGTGTGTTTATCTGTGTATATGTGTGAGTGTGTGTCAGCCAGATGTGTGCCCCTGAGCGTAAACATGTGTTTACATGTTTGTTGCATCAAGAAATTTCTTCCAAGCTATGTTTTTTTGTTATTGTTTTAAAAGGATCCCTCCTGCTCCCTTCTCTGTCCACTCTGGGCTCCTGGCTAACAAGACGTAGAGGCCCATGGAAAATCTCTGCCTGTGGATGGAAAATAAGAGCCCAGGCCACACCTTGGATCCTTATTCTGCCTTTGACCTTGGTATGATTGTGGGCAGAAGGGCATCTCAGCACCTGCCATGTGACTAGCCATCGGGGCAGGGGCCTGAAGAGGGGTGGAGCTAGGCTTGGGTGGAGGGAGACAAGGGATCCTTCCTCATGCTGTGGAGCGATGAAGAAACGGAAAGTGATGGCAAATGCTTATGGGCCAGACATGGGTTCACATCTGTTTCAGCATGTGTTAGCTTTGTTGATTTTAGGAAAATCATTCTCTGAGCCTTGGGTTGGATCATCTAGGTAATGGCTAGGAGTATAATGCTTCATCCTAAATATGATAATGGAAGTTGCTACAGTGGGACTGTCCCCAACTATTTTTGGCACCAGGGACCGGTTTCATTGAAGGCATTTTTTTCCATGAACAGTGGAGGGGTGTTTCCGGGATGAAATTGTTCCACCTCAGATCATCAGACATTAGATTCTCATAAGGAGCCCACAGCCTAGATCTGTCGAATGCGCAGTTCACAATAGGGTTTGCGCTCCTGTGAGAATCTAATGCTGCCACTGATCTGACGGGAGGTGGAGCTCAGGTGATAATACTCGCTCGCCCGCTGCTCGCCTCCTGCTATGTAGCCGGGTTCCTAACAGGCCACAGACCCATCCCGGTCCACAGACCAAGGGTTGGGGACCTCTGCCATAGACGCTTCTGTGATGATGTACGTGTTCTGTATCTGTAACGGTCAGTATGGCAGCCACTACCTGCATGTGGCTACTGAGCACTTGGAGTGTGCTAGTGTGACTGAAGAACTGAAATTTCAAGTTTATTTAATTTTAATTACTTTAAATTTAAATCCAAATAGCTACATAATAACTAATGGCTACTATATTGGATCCACCACTAGATGGCAGCACTGGAGAATGTCAAGCAATGAAAGCGGCACAATCCAATTTAGTGTAAAATGAAGTGTGGGCAACTCTCTCTTTGTTCCCCCAAATACATTCTGTTTTTTGTTTTGTTTTGTTTTGTTTTGTTTTGAGATGGAGTCTTGCTCTGTCGCCCAGGCTGGAGCGCAGTGGCGCGATCTCGGCTCACTGCAAGCTCCACCTCCCAGGTTCATGCCATTCTCCTGCCTCGGCCTCCTGAGTAGCTGGGACTACAGGCGTCCGCCACCACACCCGGCTAATTTTTTGTATTTTTAGTAGAAACGGGGTTTCACTGTATTAGCCAGGATGGTCTTGATCTCCTGACTTCGTGATCCGCCCGCCTTGGCCTCCTGAAGTGCTGGGATTACAGGCGTGAGCCACCGTGCCCAGCCCCCCAAATGTATTATTTTCTTTTGGTCCATGAACTTCAAGCCTTGGAATGACTGACCTCTTTTACAGGGACACTAGGAGGCAGCAATGGCCAGTCCCTTAATGCCCAATGCACAGTGTTTCTTAAATCCCCTGGCAATGTTTTGCTTGGCTGATGCCTAGCAAGGCTGTGGGGAATGGCTGGGAAACTGGCTTTGCTGAGCTCTGTCCTCTGCCAGAGTTGGAGGAAGGTGGGGTTATGGATGCTCTTCAAGTAAAGCCAAGTCAGCTTGTCACTTGCCCTCTGGCTCTGGGCTGCTCAATCTGCTTCCTGCTGAAACCAAGTTCAGTAGAAATAGAGGGAGGACAAAAGGTAGACTTCAAGCTAGAGTCAGGAGACCTGAATCTGAAGCCCATCTCGGCTGCCTGCCTGCTATGGGACGTTGGGCAAGTTGCTTGGCATCTGTTGGCCTCAGCTTCCTCACCTGTGACTCGCCATCACTTTGATGATGACAATGATGCATCTCTACTGACCTGGCACGAGGAGCTGCATCCACGCTGCCTCATCATATCCTTTTGGCTATTTGATGGGGTCTGGATGACAATACCTCCAATTTGTAGTTAAGGCTACTTAGTCCCTGCCAGATGAGGGGATGAGAAGATTTACCTGGATCAAAAAGCTGGTGAGTGGCAGAGTCAGGATTCAAACCCATGTCTGTGTAACTCCAAAGTCTGTGCTTTTCCCACCTTATCTAGCCAGCTGGCACGGACGCTCTCTCCCTCAGACTGTGGGGGTGGAGGGGATGATGACCGTGAGGAAGTGGAGGAGTAGGAGGGGAGCAGGGGTGCATGACTTGAGTTTCTTTCAGTCACAAATAACTGCTGGCCAGCCCTGCCCAGGGACCTGAACCTGAGGGCCTCAAGGGCCTCATCTGAAAAGTGGGCACAGTTCTACAGTCAGCTTCCAAAGCTTGCTATGAAGATGAAATGGGATTTTCATTGTGAAAGTGCCTTGCACAGTGGGTCATTGATCAATATTTATAAAGCAATATGTTTCCAAACGAAGGATGCTTACGGGGTCAGTGAAGTGGCCTGGAGACGGTGGTCCCACAGCCTGGGAAGGCCAGAGAGGAAGGGAGAGGAACTTGGGCTGGGAGATGGGGTGAGAAAAGACTCGGGGTCAGGGGAATTCACCGTCTCTGGCAGAGAAGACACTCCTGGCAGAAGCCAGGAGGCAGCGTTGGAAGCGCTCACTGTGTATTTGCTTTGTGTGTTCCGAGGCTCTAGCCCCTTATTGGGGGAGGGGAGGGCCCAGCACACAAATTGCAGGTATCGAATATAGTTTGTTTCTGCTCCAGTTTTAGGGGAACCATAAATGATTCACACACAACATTGGAGGAGACTGCTCTGGTCCCTTCGGCATCTCCTAGGCTCTGTTCCGGGATGTGAGTCTTTGTCCACTTCTGAGGGTGGTGGAGGTTTCTGGCCCTCTCTCCTGTGGCTCAGTCTTTTTACCTCCTCACCCACTGTTCCTGGGTTCCCCCTTCCTCCTGCATTGAGCCCCTGCTGGGGGGTTTTCCATTGTTCTCCTTCTGGAAGGTGGTGGGGAAGCTTTGAAGGCAGAGGAGGAGCGGGAGAAGGAGTTTCCAGGCACAGTATCTGAAAATCCACCCATGGAACCCTCACACCACAGAGGTGAACTTCCTGACAGCATGGGACACAGGCCTCATTGTAGCCCCCTTCCCCTTGAGTTACAGTAAAAAATGTCCCTCTCTTTGTGAGGTTAGCCTTTGGGGTGGGGACAGGAGTGGGCAATGCCAGGCTACAGGAAGGGGAATCGGGGGGAAACTCCTTCCATCAGAAAGGAATTTGTCGAGGACGAATCTGTCGAGGATGGGGAGAAGACCTTGATCAACTGCTCTGGGAAGGGGGGGCCTCTCCAGGCCTCGAAGGAGCCTGTGTTCCCCCAGCAAAGGCAGGTCCGGCTCACCACCATCTCCTTGGCTTTAGGTATTGATGCTTGCTGAGGCTTCCTGGTGTCCGCCTTGCCTGACACATGGTCCGCAGAGGAGAGTTCACACAGTCAGCATCACCGGGAGCTTAGACACAAACCCTTTCTTCCTTCCTTGTAGGGAAACTGCAGCCCAAAGGGTCAGGGACCACCCTCCCCACTGCCCTCTGCTGGCAGCTGCACAGCTGAGCTGTTCTCCCTGCTGTCCTTGTGTTCCCACTCCTGTCCCACCCATCCGTGTGTCTGTGGGGTCTTCTGCTGGGGACCGTTAGGTGCTGCCCCCTGTGTGAAAGGAACCACCCTCGGGGCCCAGCGTGAGTCCAGAGAGGTTGTGCAGACTTGCCCAGGGTCACACAGCCTGAGAGTCATCAGCCGTGGGCTTGGTGCTGGGGTCCGGAAATTGCTCTGCTCCATCCTTGTCCCACTCCTAGGTGGCATCTGTGAGCCAGTCCCTTGCTCTCTGATATGGTTTGGCTCTGTGTCCCCACCCAAGTCTCATCTTGAATTGTAATCCCCAAGTGTCGAGGGGACCTGGTGGGAGGTGATTGGATCTTAGGGGTGGTTTCCCCCTGCTGTTCTTGTGATAGTGAGTTCTCAGGAGCGCTGATGGTTTTATAACAGGCTCTTCCCTCTTCGCTCTCACTCGCTCTCCTGCTGCCTTCTGAAAAAGGTGCCTGCTTCCCTTTCTGCCATGACTGTAAGTTTCTGAGGCCTCCCCAGCCATGTGGAACTGTGAGTCAATTAAACCTCCTTTGTTTAGAAATTACCCAGTCTGGGGTAGTATCTTTATAGCACTGTGAAAACGGACTAATACACTCTGCCTAAGGCTCCACAGCACCCATTCCCCAGCTGATGGAGTTTCCATTCGCCTTGTTTCTCTTTGCATAGAAAGTAAACAAAACTGTTTGGGGAACATGGATTCTGGGCTTTGTGCCTTCAATTCCTCCCTCTGAACAACATATTCTCGCTTAATAATTTGAAGAAGAAAAACAGCCACTGAGGAGTGTTTCTTTCCAAGAAATGATATTTTTCTTCACGCTCCTTTTTTTTTTTTTTTTTTTTTTTTAATGTAGGAGGGTGAGAGCTGGGAATTAATCTGTACTCAGAAAAGATGAGAAACAGGTTCTGCTATCTCCTGGGCCACACTTAGGTCTGACCTTGGGCCAGGGAACAGAGCGCCAGAGGTTTGTTTAGCACCTGCCATTGACTGATTGGGATTGATTGATTCATTCAAGTATTTATTGAGTGTCACTCATGCGTCTGCCAGGTGGCACAGCAGATGCAATGAGGAGCCTAATACAGTCACAATCTCTGCTAGGACATCTTCTATGGAAAAGTCAGAGTTGTCTTTTGTCCAATACATTTTGCACTTTTGCCAGAGGGATCTTTGTAGAACACAAATCTAATTACATCATTCTCTTGCTTAAAACCCTCTGGTGCTTCCCCAGTGACTTAGGTCAGGGGAGCTACAAACTCCTTCCCAGAGCCTGTGACCTACCTTCCTCTCCCGTCTCCATCTCACCTCCCCCTCTACCTCCAACTTCCCTATCCAAAATGGTCTACTCTGTTCAACCCAGGACTATCTATGCTGGAGAATCCAAGATTTCTATACCAGCTCTTTTCTATAGAAACATAATGCATGCCACCTGTTTAACATTTTCTAGTAGGTGAAAAGAAACAGGTGAAATCAATGTTGATAGTATTTATTTAACTCAATCTATCAAAAATGTTATCAAATCAGGCTGGGTGCGGTAGCTCATGCCTGAGTCTAGGAGTTCCAGACCAGCCTGGCCAACATGGTGAAACCCCGTCTCTACCAAAAATACAAAAACTAGCCAGGTATGGCGGCGTACGCCTGCAGTCCTAGCTACTCGGGAGGTTGAGGCAGGAGAATCACAGAAACTCAGGAGGTGGAGGTTGTAGTGAGCTGAGATTGCACTTCTGTACTCCAGCCTGGTTGACAGAGCGAGACTCTGTCTCAAAAAATATATATATGTGTGTGTGTGTATATATATGTGTGTGTGTATATATATGTAATCAAATCAAATCAACATGTAATTAATATAAAAATTATCAGTGAGATTTTTTTTCACACGATGACATTGAAATTTGGTGTATATTTTATACTTACAGGACATCTCAGTTCAGATGTTAATATTTTGCTGGAAATACCTGATTAACATTTAGATTTCATAAAGTATGAATTGAATTAAAAACAAAACATTTAGTTCCTTAGTTTCACTAGCCGCTTAGCAAGTGCTTAATTGTCACATGTGACTGGCGGCTACCATTTTTATCCAGCATGGTCTACATCAGGGTTTTCAACAGTGATGTTATTGACTTTTTGGATGGATAATTCTTTGTTGGAGGTGGGGTTGGCTGTCCTGTGTATTGTTAGCATATGTAGTTAGTAACAAGCTTGGCCTTCACCCACTAGAGGCCAGTGCATCCACCCAGCTGTGACAATAAAAAAGACTCCATAGGCCGGGCGTGGTGGCTCATGCCTGTAATCCCAGCACTTTGAGATGCCAAGGTGGCCGGGTCACCTGAAGTCAGGAGTTCGAGACTAGCCTGGCCAACATGGTGAAACCCCGTCTCTACTAAAAATACAAAAATTAGCCGGGCGTGGTGGTGGATACTTGTAATCCCAGCTACTGTTGAGGCTGAGGCAGGAGAATCACTTGAACCGGGGAGGCGGAGCCTGCAGTGAGCCGAGTTGGCGCCACTGCACTCTAGCCTGGGCAACAGAGTGAGACTCCCTCTCAAAAACAAACAAACAAAGAAAACCAAACGAAACCAAACGAACAAACAAAAAAACCGCTCCATATATTGACAAATGTCCCTAGTGGGAGGCAACATATACTGTTCAATTTAGAACGCTCCAAGTTGGTTAATTGAGTGTGGGCTAAAGTCTGCAACTTAGGACTACTTATGCTGTCAAAACCAGGATAGTTCAACCTGTCTAGTTTGAGTTTGTCCATTTTGGTCAACCCATGGCTTATGTTATTCTATATAGGACTCCTCTCACTGCCTGGTCTGGGGTGATCTCACCAGAATTCATGAATTAGTGCCCCCAAGAACAGAACCAGGCCTAGAGATTGGTTTTGTGTGGCTTACACAATGTCAAGAATATTTGAGTTAATTGTTGGCATTTTAAAATCAGATGTTGCATACCAATCTGGATTTCGAGTTTATCTGGAAAGCTCTGGTCTCACTGAGACCCCATTCCCATTTAGCAAGTGTCAGAATTGTGTTCTGATTCACAGGGTGAACACAGCATGGAGAGAGCACATCTCACGAGAACTCATGCGGTACTGTGTGGACAGTGCCAAGCCATGAGGCATCTACCCCATGACCCAAACACCCCCTGCCAGGCCCCACATCCAACACTGGGGATCACATCTCCACATGAGATTTGGAGGGGACAACTGGGGAAGCATCTGTCCCCACCCAACTCACTCTATACTAGGGACACCCACCCGAGCCCCCCCCTGGCATTAGAGTCTGTAATCCCAGGTCTGCCCCAACCTGCACACCCGTGCACTGGTGGATCCAGGTTGGTCTTGGAGCGGGATCTTAAGGAGGCCTGCACATTAGAATCACCTGTTCAGCTTTAGAAACATACAGATACCCAGGCCCATCTCAGATTTTCTGAAGCAGAAACTAGGGGGCATGTGCATTTAAAAAAGTTTCACAGTCGAGTCCATCACATCTGGTGGCACCCTTACAAAAATCACTTGTCTAGTTGGGCCACCCCATGCAGACTGTGCATAGCAGAGTCCGCTCTCTGGAGTAATCTTCGGTCTCCAACGGAGCTTTCTGGCTGCTCTGAGGCTACTGGCATCGTTGTCCAGCAAGGTGGCCCTTGAGCTTGGATGTGGCTTTGCTGATGCAAAGGACTACAGAGGCCACCATAGGTGGATTGAATTGGGTCCTCTCTTTTGAATGTGGCATGTCTCAGAATCTCGCTCTGGCTGCATGGTCTGTATCTTTTGGGGGTTCGTGGGTCAGGAGGCAGATTTGGATCTTGGCTGATACACTTTGGATGTCCCCTCCAAATTTCATGTTGAGATGTAATCCCTAGTGTTGAAGGTGGGGCTTGGGGGGAGGTGTTTGGGTCATGGGGTAGATGCCTCATGGTTTGGCACTGTCCTCACGGTAGTGGGTAAGTTCTTATGAGATCTGGTCGTTTAAAGTATGTGGCACCTCCCCCACTCTCCCTCTTGCTCCTGCTCTGGCCATGGGATGTGCCTGCTCCCACTTTGCCTTCTGCCATGAGTAAAAGCTTTCTGAGGCCTCCCCAGACACTGAACAGATGCCAGCACCATGCCTCCTGTACACTCTGCAGAATCGTGAGCCACTTAAACCTCTTCTCTTTGGAAATTACCCAGTCTCAGGTGTTTCTTTATAGCAGTGCAAGGACAGCCTAACATACCAGCTGTGGTGGATATTGGGGAGCTCTGCCCAGCTCTCCTCTTTAGGTCTCATGCACCCATCCCTCAGCTGCTAAGGATATCAGTTCACAATGGCATTGTTTACTGGACATTGCACTCAGCTGTGCGAACTTCCTTGCTCCTCCTAGATGACAGCCTGTGGCTAAAGAATGGCAGACACAGGTGATATCAAGGCCAGCCTCCTTGCTTCCATTCGGAGGCTTCCTAGCTCCTGTAGGAATGGCTGAGGCCTCAGCTGCTGCTGCTGCACTGTGGGTCAGCTCCTCCCTCCACGCAGCTCTGCCGCCCTCACTTCCTCACAGGTGTGTCTCCCAGGAACACTCCCTGATAAACCTCCTGCATGCAATTATCCCTCCCAGGCCACTTTCCAAGGAGCCCCCTCAAAGTTAACCATCTTCTTGCAGTTCTTCGCTAAAATCTGGCATCTTTTCAGCACCAAGAAAATTATCTTAGAACATCTGGGCCCTTTTATGGCTGAAAATTCCATAGAAAAATGGGTTCTCCAGCTGTTATTTGTGGCTGAGCGTCTGCTGTTTGCTGAGAAGTCCCTGGATAATTTGGATACTGTTGCGGCCACCTCAGATGTTGATATAAAACAAGGAGAGGCAGTAAGAAGTACATTCCGTTTAAATAATCAAACCAAATCCAAACGCGTGTACACCACAGCTGCTTCAGAGGAAACTGCTCCAGCTCCCTGGTCTCCTCCAACTGGGAGCCTTCTGTCTTTTCCAAATGGGCGTTTGTCTTCCAGCTTTCATCTGGAAGTGCAAAACTCAGGTTGCTTTCTCCTATTTGACCAGCCCACACCAGGAAGTCCTGCTTTATGGCCAGGTGAGTCCTTTACCTTTTCCTCCATACCCATCACCCGAATAATGTTACCACAACACTAGCTGGCTCGGTCAGTCCTCTGCTTGAGGGCTCCTTCCAAATCAAATTCAAGTTCTTGGGTCTGGGATCTGGGGCTGGCCATCGTCTCTTTGTGATTCTCCAGCTTCCACTCAAGCCAGTTTTTCTCAAGCCCTCCAAGCTCCAGCCACACCAAACCCCCTACATTTTTCTTGAACATCCTCTGCTTGTTTGTGTCTAGGTGTCAATATATGTGCTGTTTCCTCTGCCTAGACATACCTCTGCTCTTTGTGTGACTGGAGAACTTCTACCCGTCTGTCAAGGCCCTCTTTGAACATCACCTCCTCTGGGCAGCCTATCCTCATTGCTCCAGACAGACTCAATCTCCACCCACTCTGGGCTTCCACTGCATCCAAAGTCCCTTCTTAGCATGACACTAGTCTCATGCCTTTGATGTCTGCTTTCTGATGGAGGATGAGGGGCATATGTCGAAGCTGACCAGTGGTAAAAGTCAGGGGTGCATGGTCAGTCCTTTACTCCTTGACTGGGAGTGGGCCCGTATCACAATGGAGAGAGACACTTCCTTTAAAAGCTAGGCACTTGAAGTTTTAAATGAGAAACTTACACTCCGTTCCCGGCTAAGAGCTGTCCCCAGTGTCTGTTCCACTCTGGTCTAATTTCTACTCTTCTGTTTGTCCCAGGTGTTCTTGCTCTGAAACAGTGTCGAGCTCTTAACAGTAGAGATCATCCCGAGATCCCATATTTTAAAAAAATTGAAAAAATCTGGAAGAAAGTTCCACATTTCCTACTTTTCCACCAGTGCAGAGAAGCCCCAAAATCTTTCCTTGCTTCTCTACTTTCCAGGGACTTGGAGGCATGCAGCCCAGTGATGTTCCCTCCATCTCATTCTAGAAGTTGCCTAAAGTTTCTACCTCTGAGACAAATTTCAACTCAGACATCATTGCTTCCAAGGCATAGAGGACATCCTGTGGTTTCTAACTTCAATTTTACCTACTAACTTTCGATTTAACAGATGCTTAAATAATGCTTTTCTGAATACTTTGTATATTGCCACTTACTGTTCTTGCTGGGGAAGCTGACTCTGAGTCAAAGATTAGAGGATGTTTATGAAGGAGGGGAGGTGCCTGTGGATCAACACTTGGAGAAGAAGGAGTAGGAAGCAGGACAGGGCAGAGGGAGAAGTTGAGCTGTGATGCAGTCCCAGTGAAGAGCTTGGCCAGCTCCATGGGAAGCTCTGGAGCTGGGATGTCCTGAGTTGGGACAAGGGGGCCAGGCCTTTACATCCCTACGTTGATCAGTCATTGATGCAAGCTGCCCTAGCAGGAGGTGTAACCTTGGGCAGGGCAGTCTGCAGCTGAGTCAGCCCCCAGAGAGAGCGAACAGCTGAAGGCTGTCTTTGGCAGCACACCCAGCAGCTGGGAGAAGAAGGCTTTGTTTCTGAAGTGGGAGTCACATCACAGCGTCCACCACCCGCCTATGATCTTACTCAATTCTCAGAACGATCTAATAAAAATCTTCTTCTTATCATCCCTATTTTACAAAACCTGAGGAAACTGAGGCTCAGAGAAGTTAACATACTTTGCTCAAGTTCTTGCTGCCAGCGCATGGCAGAGCTAGAATTCCAACCCGGGCATGCTGGCCTCAAAGTTTTTGCCCCCAACCCACCTTGATCTTACTTGAGTTGCCCTAAGAATCCCCCCTCCCCCACAAACAAGGTCATGACTTCCAGAGAAGGAGCCCTGGGAGTGTTTTCTAGTAGCTATGTAGAATTAAAAATTATAAACCCTAAACACTTTAAATCAGGCTTGATTAAAATTAAGTGGAGACCAGAGGCTTTCAGCTTCGGTAGCAGGTGCCTTGAGAGGGCACAAGCACTTTTGAGAATGCAAAACCCTGGATTAGCCATTAGCTTTTATTTAGATAGATGGGAGAAGTGCAGCAAATATTTACATACCCGTTACCATGAAATTCAAGTTAAATCTGTATTTATGCTGTGTCTTGTCATCATAAAGTTGATTTTCTGTCCCAGCATATTTCCTAAGGGGACAGGGAGCTTTCCTGAAATACTGAAAGGTTTATTTTTAATAGTTCCAAGGACGGTAGACTTTTACATTTGAGACTGTGAATATTTGTTATAGGAAACTAAATTTGTTAGAATGTTTGTAGAAAACGGTGTTTATTTACTTAAAGTTGTAAACTACGATTTTCATAAGAGGTTGACTTTACTTAGTAACTGTGAAAATGAGCCCGTTGTAGACCTCAGGGACCCGTTTCTAATGAGCCCAGCCAACACAAAAGACTGTGCTCATTCTCAGGAATACAAATAAAGGCATTTATCCCTGTAGAATGATTATTTTGCAAGAAAAATAAATAAGTGACTCAAACAAAAAACCTCAAAACAGTATACAGAGCCTTGATGTTTTTGGAAAACCTGTTAGAGGTGGTCAGGGTGGTGCTAAGTCGACCCTCTGTAATTGGGGTCTCTCCTCCCTCCCTCCCTCCCTCCCTCCCTCCCTTCCTTCCTTCCTTCCTTCCTTCCTTCCTTCCTTCCTTCCTTCCTTCCTTCCTTCCTTCCTTCCTTCCTTCCTTCCTTCGATGGAGTTTCACTCTTGTTGTACAGGCTGGAGTGCAATGGCACGATCTTGGCTCACTACAACCTCTGCCTCCCGGGTTCACGCGATTCTCCTGCCTTGGCCTCCTGAGAAGCTGGGATTACAAGCTCCTGCCACCACACCCAGCTAATTTTTGCATTTTTAGTAGAGATGGGGTTTTACCATGTTGGCTAGGCTGGTCTTGAACTCCGGACCTCAGGTGGTCCACCTGCCTTGGCCTCCCAAAGTTCTGGGATTACAGGTGTGAGCCACTGAGCTCGGCCAGGGTCTGTCTTTGTGACTCCTGCTGGGTTGTGAACCACAAGTGCTAAGCTCAACCCCAGGGGCTTTGTCAATTCTGTTATTAAGGTGATCTGGTCTGGAGGGTGTTTTGCACCGAATTATGTGGCAATACCCACCACCCCAAAAAAGATAGGCTGGAGTCCTAACCCACAGCACCCCAGAATATGATTTTATTTGGAGACTGAGTTTTTGCAGAGGTAATCAATTTAAAATGAGGTCATTAGGGTGGGCCCTAATCCAATCTAACTGCTGGTGTCCTTATAAAAAGGGGCAATTTGGACACAGAAACAGGCAAGTGTAGTGGGAGATGATGTGAGGAGACACAGGGAGAAGAGGTCCATCTATAAGCCAAGGAGAGAGGCCCAGAACAGTTCCTCCCCTCCCAGCCCTGAGAAGGAACCAACCTTGCCAACACCTTGGTTGCAGACTTCCAGCCTCCAGAATCAGGAAATAATAAATGCCTGTTGATTAAGCTGCCCAGTGTGTGGTACTTTGGTAGGACAGCCCTGGCAAATACAGGAAGCTTTCCTGATTCCCTCATGGTGCGATCTCTGCTCACTGCAATCTCCGCCTCCTGGGTTCAAGTGATTCTCCAGCTTCAGCCTCCAGAGTAGCTGGGACTACCGGTGCCTGCCACCACACCTGGCTAATTTTTGTATTTTAAATGGAGATGGCATTTCACCATGTTGGCCAGGCTGGTTTCAAATTCCTGACCTCAACTGATCCGCCTGCCTCAGCCTCCCAAAGTGCTGGGATTACAGGTATGAGCCACCGTGCCTGGTCCTGATTCCTTAATTTTAATGTTCTGGGTTTGCCGGGTTACCTCTTTCTTCTCTCTGTCACAAAAGGGCAGAAGCAGCTTCCTGATGAGGGTCAAAGCTGCCACAGGAACTTTCTGGAAAACCATCAAACTCTCCCTCCCCACCCTGCTGTCTCACAGTTGTAGTTCAGAGGTGGTACCAGCCCTAGGCTGATCAAAGTCAGTGCCCTATGCCTGTTCATGTTTGTGCTTGAGCTGTCGCCGCTCTCTTGCCCCTCACTGCTGCTCCTGTCATCTGCCTGCTTGCCGGTCCCAGTGTCTGTCTGTTGTAGGCTGCAAACTCCTCACCCCTCATTCCTTTCACTTTCACTGACCATTGGCCTCAGCACCAGCCCCACACGCCTATCCAAATATTCCCCATCACCTTGCATCCCTGCCACAAAGACAGGCGGTTACAGCGTCAGCTACACCGTAGGGAAGCTCCGGCTCCCATCTATCTGTCGGAGCTGAGATTCATTTTCCTTTCTAGGTTCTTGGTCTTTCCTGGGTATCATTTTTTAAGTGGAAATTGGCACCAGGTTGATGATAGCAAATCTGGAAAGTGAGAAAAGAAATTTATTTTCCGCTGGTGAGCCAGGGAAATGCTTTAAATACAAACCGTGGGTGCAATTGCAAAGTTGGGCATTGTGAGGGAGTGCTCTCTGCACGTGTGGAACCCTGTAAATAAATTCCAGTCCATAGCTTTCATCGCGTTGTTATGAATTGGTGCGTGTATGTGCTGGTATCGATCTATCTATGGAAAGGCATGTGTGTGTGCCCAGGTGTGGGTTTGTGTGTGTGAGGCTGTGCATGCTGTGCATATAGGGTAGTTACGAATTGTACATGAGTGTGCATGAGTGTTTGTGAGTGTGTGCGTGTATGCGAGGGTGCTGGGATTGCAGCACGGAAGAGAAGGAGCCAGAGAGAGACTAATTTGGATGCAAGACCCTGGAGGAGGCAGCCTGAGGTACAAACATCCAGCTTCTTCCATCAAACGCTGCCCAAGTCAGTTGGATGCCAGGTCTGTGTTTAGGGCAGATGTACTCACATCCCCAGTTCCCTTGGTGAGTGTCTGTCCTGCTGGCCTGGGCTCAGGCACGCTGTCTCCGCTGAGGGCTTAGCAGCACAAATGGTGTCCCTCTGCCAGCAGCCTGGCTGCAAAGGCCCCCTCCACTTGGCATGCTCCATTCTAAGAGGTCAAGGGCACTCAGCCCAGGCCCACCAGCCAGCTCCTGCTAGAGGGCCAGACCACACCTACCTGGCACCTGAGTCTGTTCTGGACATGGCCCAAGAATGGCCCTTAGCTCTATCACCACTGGGTCACTCTGATAATTGGCCGTAAGTTTAATTTAGCAAAGCAATATAATGGGCACCCCTCTCGGGTCCCCTCTGTCTCTGGGCCTTTGGTTTAGAGAGGGAAGGCACGTGATAACCTTGCCCTGCTGCTTTGCTTGTAGTATGTGCTCGGGAAAGGTTGCTGGTGCTGCCGATGGGGTGATGCGGATGGGTGAGGGGACTCTGTTTTCCTTTCTGGCTTTCAGATCTTCATTTTGGGGTCCTGGCTCTGCTGTCTCCCTGGCTTCGGTGTTACTCTCTTGCCAGATGAGAGACTCCAACCCCCAACCCTGCAGCAACCCACCAGCTAAGTCAGTCTCTACTGCCACCCAGGAGGTGACGTGTCTTAGTCCGTTCAGGCTGTTAGAACAGAATACCATAGCGTGGAGGCTTAGACACAACAGAAACTTATTTCTCACAGTTTGGGAGGCTGGAAGCTCAAGATCAAAGTGCAGGCAGATTCAGCATCAGGTGAGGGTCTGCTTCCTGGTTTGTAGACAGCTGTCTTTGCTCTGTGTTCTCACATGGCGGAAGAGGTGAGGCAGCTCTCTGAGGTCTCTTTTATAAGGGCACTAATCCCATTCATTCGGGCTCCCCTTTCATGACCTGATCAACTCCCAAAGTTCCCAATTGCAAATACCATCCCACTGGGGGTTAGGATTCAACTTATGAATTTGGGGGGATGCAAACATTCAGTCTGTATTAGTCCATTCTCACGCTGCTAATAAAGACATACCTGAGACTGGGTAATTTATAAAGGAAAAGAGGTTAATGGACTCACAGTTCCACATGCCTGGGGAGGCCTCACAATCATGGCAGAAGGCAAAGGAGGAGCAAAAGCACGTCTTACATGGCAGCAGGCAAGAGAGTGTGTACAGGGGAACCGTCCGTTATAAAACCATGAGATCTTTTGAGACTTACTCACTGTCACGAGAACAGCATGGGAAAAACCCACCCCCATGATTTAATCACCACCCACCCGGTTCCTCCATGACATGTGGGGATTATGGGAGCTACAGTTCAAGATACGATCTGGGTGGGGACACAGCAAAACCACATCACAGTCTGTGGCAGGGAGGCCTAGACAGACTTTGGTAAATTGCTTTGTGTGCTGAGTCTTGCCTCACTTAGAAGTATTGGCCCTCCAGGCTAGGGAGTCAGACTGTCTCCCTTGCTTCCTGCCAGTCCCTTTCCTGAAAGGGACCAAAGGGGAGACCTAGGCAGATGACAACCTAGGGGGTGGCTCAGTGACTCTGCTCAGTAGATTCGAGGACCAAGTGGGACTGAGGGGTTTGGGTGCATTTTCCAGGAGACGGAGTGGAGTGAGAAAGGCATGAGAGACCAAGGAGCAGGGCTCAGGGATGCTCCATCAAGGGCAGAGCTGAGGGGCCTGGGGTTTTAGTGACCCCACAGAAGTGCTTTCCCAATTATGTGCTCAGGTTCTCCGGACCTGTGACTGCTTGGCCCTGGGCAGGTGCAGCATCCAGCGTATCCTTCTTATTCTGCATATCCTCCTGACATTCGAGAGCTGGCAGCCACCTGCCCCTGTCATCGGAATCCTTCATCTTTGTCTTTCCTGCAGTGCCCAGCCCACATCTGGGCATAAGTTGGGACTGAATGTCTGTCATCCCCTTGCTTCCATCCCGCCCTCATTTTTTGTCATTTTCAAGTGCCCTTGGGACACTAGCCCTTGTTCATAAATAGTTGATTCCCCCTTCCTCATTATTTCTCCTTCTTTTAAAATAGTTTACTTTCTAGAGGGCAAACCCAGGGGCCAGGTTGCGGAACCTTGGGGAATTCCATGTGAGTTGTGCATAGGATTGCCAGATTAAATACAGGACACCCCAATTGCCTCTGAATTTCAAATAAATAACAGACACTTTTAAAGTTACAAGTATGTGCCATGTAATATTTGGGACATATTTTTGTGGGCTGAATTGTGTCTCCCCCAGAAGATATGTTCAAGCCCTAACCCTTGAATGGCTTTTTTGTTTTGAGAGAGTCTCACTCTGTTGCCCAGCCTGGAGCCAACTGGTGTGATTTCAACTCACTGCAACCTCTGCCTCCTGGGTTCAGGCAGTTCTCCTGCCTCAGCCTCCTGAGTAGCTGGGATTATAGGCACATGCCACCACACCTGGCTAATTTTTGTATTTTTAGTAGAGATGGGGTTTCATCATGTTGGCCAACCTGGTCTCAAACTCCTGACCTTGAGTGATCCACCTACCTCGGCCTCGCAAAGTGTTGGGATTACAGGTGTGAGCCACCGCGCCCCGCCGATGCTTGAACCTCTGAATATGACCTTGTTTGAAAATGGGATCTTTGCAGATTTAATCAAGTTAGGATGAGGTCATACCAGACTAGAGTGGACACTAAATCCAATATGACTGGTGTCCTTAAGAGAAGAGGAAGGCTGGGCACGGTGGCTCACGCCTGTAATCCCAGCACTTTGGGAGACTGAGGTGGGCAGATCACTTGAGGTCAGGAGTTTGAGGCCAGCCTGGCCAACATGGGTGAAACCCCGTCTCTACTAAAAAAATATGAATATTAGCTGGGTGTGGTGGCGAATGCCTGTAATCCCAGCTACTTGGGAGGCTAAGGCAGCAGAATTGCTTGAATACAGGAGGCGGAGGTTGCAGTGAGCCAAGATCACGCCACTGCACTCCAGCCTGGGTGATAGAGTGAGACTGTCTCAAGAAAAAAAAAAAAAAAAAAAAAAAAAAAGAAGCAAGGAGACACACAGGGAAGACAGCAGACCCAGGGACATGTGACAACACACAGATGTGCAGGGAGAACACCACTAGTCCCCCTCCCCAGTGGGACCCAAAGGAAGAGATAGGCAGCTGACGATCTAATGGATGTGGTTCAGTGGAGGCAGAGAATGGAGTAATGCAATGCCCAGGATGACTGCAATGGCAGGATCTAAGAGTGCGCCGTGGGTCAGGTTCTTCCCTGGAGCTCCAGAGGAGAGCATGGTTCTGTGGACACCTTGATTCAGATGCCCTATATTTGTATTTGTGGGCTCTGGCAGCCCTTCTGAGGCAGGTCAACTGGGTTTGCTCCTCTGTGAGGTTGTCAAAGATGTGCTAACTGGCTTCCCCCTCGCACTGCTATGAGCATTCCCAAGGTCCTGGGCACGGCTGGGGTCTGGAGGTGAGGCAGAGTAGTTTTTGAGGATCTCCTGCTCAGTTTTGTAGCACCCCCACACCATCCCAATTTCTTTATTAAAAATGGAAGAACTGACCTTATAACCTCTTCTCAGCTCAGTGACCTGGGAAGGCAAGGTCTGGTTGCAGCTTGGCCTGTGTAGCTGGGGAAGGTTGGAGAACTTCTTTGGCCTCCCTGTTTGTGAGCGGTTTAATGGGACTGCATCTGGGTGCTGGTGGCTCTGGGGTGGTACTTGGAGCTCTGGCAGGGCTACTAACTTCCCATGTGACTTCAGGCAAGCCCTCTTTCCTCCATCCCTCAGTTTCCCTATCTGTAAAACGAGAGAGCTGGATCTACTCCAGGGTTTTTTTTGTTTGTTTGGTTTTTTTTGAGACAGAGTCTCACTCTGTCACCCAGGCTGGAGTGCAGTGCAGTGGTGTGATCGTGGTTCACTGCCATCTCCGCCTCCCAGGTTCAAGCGATTCTCCTGCCTCAGCCTCCCTAGTAGCTGGGATTACAGGCATGTACCATCATGCCCAGCTAATTTTTGTCTTTTTAGTGGAGAACGTGTTTCATCATTTTGGCCAGGCTTGTCTCGAACTCCTGACCTCAGGTGATCTGCCTGCCTCAGCCTCCCAAAGTGCTGGGATTACAGGCATTGAGCCACCGTGCCCGGCCTACTCCAGGGGTCTTTATCAGCCCCTCCTCCCTGACTGCTTATGACACCTGTCAAAGCCTTGTTCTAGGGCAAGATGAACTTCCATTTAAAACCCTGATTTGAAGCCAATTCCACCAGAAATAGACACAACCTGCAGGCCTTGCCCGTCTGTGACTATGAGGTTTCAGGCACCCCCAGAGGGCCCGTTCTGTTTCCAGAGCCGGCTTTATCCCCCACCCTGGTCCTGCCACGGGTCTCCTTTCTCCTTCAGAAGAGAGCTGAAGGGCAGGACACAGCCCTGTGGCAGGCAGAGGCAGAGAGGCCATTGCTCCTGATGAGGTCTTGGAATGACCAGTGGGTGGCCATCTGGCAGGAGATTTGGATGAGGGCCACATCTGCCCGGCTGGTGGCTGCCTTGGGTGGTGGGACGGCCTCCAGTGAGGTCTGTGGATAGAGACGAGGTTTCAGCAAGAGGGGTGGCTCAGTGCGTGTCTGGGTGAGGGCAGTGGTTACTCGCTGTGGAATCTGAGCCAGTGTAAATGGGGCAAGTTTCTGGTGGTTAGTTTAAAAAAGGACTGTGTCTGTGTGCAAGTGAGATGAAAACCGTTCTCTGCTGAAATCTTAAACGCAAAATGCCTAAATGAGTGCTGGTGACAACATCAGCTGTGCTGCGGGGTGGGAAGAGCCCTGGGCTGGGACACCAGAAGGGACTCAGGCTTCTCATCCTGGGGGTACCCCAAAGTGCTGTGTGACTTAAGCAAGTGTCAGCCCCACTGACCTCAGTGTTCCCGGTACAGTGGTGAAGCTGACAACCACCCCTCAGGGTCACTGTGGCCTCTAGGGATCTCAGGGAAGGTAAAGCCCCCAGCCCAATGCCTGCCACCCAGTGGGTACCCTCTCTGACTTCATTCAGCAGAGACTCAGCTGGGCCTGGGCCTGGGCCTGGGACACAGGAGGGAAACATTGCCTCCTGTCCTCTGGAAGCTCATGGCCTGAACAGGAATCCAGCCTGGCGCTAAGGCCAGTATGGT
This sequence comes from Chlorocebus sabaeus, assembly GCF_047675955.1. Taxonomy (NCBI): domain Eukaryota; kingdom Metazoa; phylum Chordata; class Mammalia; order Primates; family Cercopithecidae; genus Chlorocebus; species Chlorocebus sabaeus. The sequence continues at coordinate 63,241,887 of NC_132908.1, read as the reverse complement.
CAGGGTTGGAGGAGGAGGTACTCCTGGGGGTCTGGGGGATGCCAGAGGTCCTGGGTGGGTGGCGGGGTGAGGGTGGAGTCAGGGCTGGGTCCTGGACATCCACTAGTGACTCCTGACCTCAGGTGATCCTATCTGAAATTTCTTCAGCCTGCAAAAGGTGCTGTCTAAGGAGGGCCTCAGGCTGGGGCATTGAAACCTTTGATGGTTTCCTCTGAAGCAGCGACATTTCCCTCAAAGCTTTTCTGGGCGGAGTAGAGAACAAAGGTGTCTGCTATTTACCTGGAGCGGAGATGGGGGGAAGGGTGGCCCCCTCCCCAGCTTTGGGGCTACAGACTTGCCTAATGACACTTCCCAGTCAGGTCCTGTTCCTCTCCCTCCCCACATAGTGGTCCAGCGGGCACAGGGCTGACCAGCCCACCCCGTGCCCATCAGCATCACCCACCTTGCTCTCTTGACAGCTGCCTCCTCAGCTCCGCGTGGCCTCTGCCCAGGCCCAAGATGTGTGGAGATTGGATGTGAAGTTCCCTGGGCCGAGCAGATTATATGCACGGGAGGAGCCCGGTGCTATCGGGGACAGCCGTGCACGAGGTCACCATCCCTCGCTGTCCCCCCACCCCCTACAGGCTGTGGAATGATTGGGCTTGACGTGTTCATTTGTTGCCTGGTAAAAGTCCATTTGCTGGGCCTGAGCTGGCCCTGGCAGGGTGGGTTTGAAGGACTAGTTGGGGAGCAGCTGTGGCAGCTGCTTAGTATGCAACATAAATATTAGTCTCTCCCAGAAAGAGGCTCGATGCAATTGTCTTTGGCCGATGGACGTGACCGGGCTGTTTGCCCACATTCCATCCTGGCCCGCCTGGCTCAGCAGACCCTTCCAGAACCCTGGAGGACTGAGTGTGGGCCAGCCTGGGTCCAACTGGGGATCTGGCCCCCAGGATCCTGGTGGGGAAGTATTCCACTCCTGGGCAGAAGAGGGAGAGGTGTGTGGCGCACACCTGATGTTCATGTGTGGGGAGGCTCTGGATCCATCACTTCATTCTGGTATCAGCTTCCGCACCTGCAAACCAGGAGCTGTGACCCTCCCTGCTCTGCTTCTAACCCGGCTTCTCTGTCTGCTCGTTCTAGCCTGGTTCACAGTCGCAGCCTGGCTGTGCACACCCTGTCTCTTCCCGCCCATGGCCTGCCCTGGAGTCCCCAGACCCAGGTATGAGCCCCAACCTCATCCTTTCCACCCTTCAATGCACATTTACCCTTTGCCCGGCTTTGTGCTGGTGCTGGGGCCGTGCTGACAGGCAGAATGGTCAAGGTCATGATGTGCAGGAAGAACTAAACAGGATGATTTTAGTTTCAGGTGCTGTGACAGGGAGGCACTGGGGGGCTCCAGTAACTCCTGTGCTCATGTCCCTGAGGAGGGGACACTTCTGAGCTGAGACCTGGGCCTCTGTGACCCTCAGTTTCCTAATCTGTAAAATGGTGATGGGGACCCCCCGACCCCCCTGTTGTAATGCATACGTGAGACCGTGTGTGCAAAGGAGCTGGCATGCGGTGGAGCTGGGCCCCAGAGCCTCTGAACAATCCCCACCTTCCTGCAGTCTGACTGTTCCCACTGGTGACCACGTGGCCTCTGCTGTCCTCAGATCAGGGCTTCCCAAACTTCTGTGTGAATGAAAATTGTCTGGGAGTCTTGTTAAAATACAGATTCCCAGGCCTGCCTCCATTCCCAGTGACTCAGCAGGGCTCAGGCGGGACCCTGAAATCTGCATTTTCACAGGCACCAAGGGTGGCATGGGTGGCACATGAAACACAGTTTGAGGATCCTGGCTTAGACATCCCTGCAGAGATCCAGTATCCCTCCCCTAGCCCCCTAAGACTTCACTCAATCAACTAGTGGGGTGGTAGCCTTGGGGAACAAGTCTCCCAGCCCCAGCAGATCTGGGAAGCAGCTCTGGCCCCGAGGACCTGTCTGGTCTCAGTCCTGGGCAGGGCTTGCCTGCTGGACCGTGTGAAATGCTGCTTTGAAATAACCAGCTGCTCAGAATCCCAAAGTGTCCTGAATTGATTAATACGCAGAACGTCTTCTGAGAGTCTGATGGGGAATGTGAAGTATCGCTGCTGGCCCTGGAGTCATGCTGTCGGGGACAGTAGATGCTGGGTCCAACCAGCCAAAGGGCTTGCTTCCTCAACAGGGGAGGAAAATCAGTCCCACCGAGGTGATGGGGTAGGGAGGGGGGCTGTGGGCTGCGATCCTCACCAGGACCCTTTGAGATGAGCATTGTTAGTGTCTCCATTATGTAAATGAGGACATGGGGTGTGGCATATCTAGGATGTATTTTGTCTAAGAGATCCAGAGTCTTGGCCAGGGGTCCTTCCCCCTGACCCCCCACCATTTCCCTTGGCCTTCCTGGTCTGAAGCTCTCTCACAGCCAAGGTGGGGCGTAAGTCACCCAAGTTCTTTCCATGTGAATGGCATCTAATCAGCATGTATCAGGCATGTTAATGTAATAACAGCTGCTAATTATATATCCTGCTATTACTCCGCTGTCAGTTGTGGGAATTGAAGCCAGATGATATGGGACCAGGAGAACCACCCCCTTTCCCCCACCCATGTGTTATTTTATTCAGGGGGCTGCTATTTTTTTTTTTTAAATTGCAGAATTTGGTCCTATCTGAAATTTGTTCTTCCTGCATAAGCCTGGGCCAGCCCCACCCAGCCAGCTGCCAAATCTGCTACAGCCTGGCCCTGGGAAAAAGACAGGAGCCCACCATGATCCTTGTCTGGGGGGCTGCCAGTTAGTGCCAAGGAGGGGTTGACTCACAGGCAGGCAGGGCCACCTGCCTGGGCTCCCTCCTCCCTGGCTGTGGCTGGTGGCTGGAGCCTATTTTCTCCACCATCGCCACCCACTGGTGACTCACTGTGAATGGCCCAAGGCTGCAGCCCGCATCCTCAACCCTAGCCAGGATCTGCTTGGACAGCAGCAGGGTGAAGGCAGAGTTCCCCCGCCCCCAGCAGCCAGGCGAATTACCTAGTCCGGGCAGCCCCTGGCTCTGCCTCCCCTGCTCCCACCTCCACCTATTCCTAAGGCTTCTAAGCCTCAGTTTCCCCATTTACAGAATGGGGAACACTCACCTCAAAGGGCCCCTGATGAGGTTCTCAAGCCTGGGTGCACATTGAGAATCACCAGGGTGATTAAGGCAGGTACTGAGCTTGGGTCTATCCCTAGTCCCTCCTGGATCAGTTTCATCAGAATTTCCAGGGTGAGAGATCTGGACATCAGCACTTAAAAAAAAAAAAAAAAAAAAAAGCGGGTGGGTGTGGTGGCTCACGCCTGTAACCCCAGCACTTTGGGAGGCTGAGGCGGGCGGATAACCTGAGATTGGGAGTTCGAGACCAGCCTGGCCGACATGAAGAAACCCCGCCTCTACTAAAAATACAAAATTAGCAGGGCATGGTGGCTGGTGCCTGTAATCCCAGCTACTCGGGAGGCTGAGGCAGGAGAATCGCTTGAACCCAGGAGGCGGAGGCTGCGGTGAGCTGAGAGTGCGCCATTGCACTCCAGCTTGGGCAACAAGAGCAAAACTCCGTCTCAAGAAAAAAAATTAAAAAATAAAAAAGCTCCGGGCGAGTCCAGTATGCAGCTGGGAATGAGAACTGCTCTGGGGAAGCTTCTGTGACAGGGTCTGGCTTGTGGCAGAATTCAACAAATGAGAGCTCTTGCTTCCTTATTGTTTGTTGTGTTACAAGTATTAGTAATAGTAAAAGTATTAGATTCTAAGCCACTCATTTGAAACCAGTGGACTAAGAACTTCATTAATTTTAAAAAATCCTGCTGGGTGCCATGGCTCATGCTTGTGATCCCAGCACTTTGGGAGGCCAAGGTGGGTGGATCACGAGATCAGGAGATTGAGACCATCTTGGCTAACATGGTGAAATCCCATCTCTACTAAAAATACAAAAAATTAGCCAGGCGTGGTGGCAGGCACCTATAGTCCCAGCTACTTGGGAACCTGAGGCAGGAGAATTGCTTGAACCTGGGAGGCGGAGGTTGCAGTGAGCCAAGATTGCACTATTGCACTCCAGGCTGGGTGATAGAGCGAGACTCCGTCTCAAAACAAAAAAAAAACAAAAAAAAAAAAAAAAAAAAGAAAAATCCTTAAATAAATAAATATGCCTGCATAGAGGCATGTGAGTAAGGAAAAGCAGGTCAGCTTTGGCATCTCCTCCCCCTCCCCATGTCCAGGAAAGAGGAGGAGGGGAGGGAGGAAAGAATGCTCCAGAAGGGTAGAGGCAAGAGGGTGGACGCAGCCCATGGGAGGTAATTCCCAGGACTGGAAAGGACATAGGGTTTTGGGTGCCCTGCTCATTGGGTTTGGGGGGAGGCGGAGCAGGACCTAAGAGGTACTGGCTTTGTGGGGCCCCTTAGGAAGCTAATTATCCTGGGCGAAGGGGATCCCTGACCCAGCCCCACTGGGAATAAGGGGCTTGAACAGCAGGTAATGAACTCAAGGTAAACAGAGCAACCTGAGAGCTGGAGGTGTTACCACCCAGATTGTACCATAGGGTGCATCCTTCCCCATCCCAAGAAGTCGAGATGAAATTTCTCACCACTTTGAGATGCAGGACCTAGAGATGAGATTAAACACGTAAATGACATTTCTGGCACGGCAATGAGATGGTGTGAAGTTCATACCTGTAACTCCTACAAGACAAAACAGAATAGAGTTAACCACAAACTGGCCAGTGAGCCGTGGAGGCACCCAGCAAAGTGGCCTGGGGCCCCTGTCTGGAGGCAGTTGAGCTGGAAGGGGGCAGAGCACTCAGGGTCTCATCCCTAAAGCAGGACTTTTAGAAAGAGCAGGACTTTTAGAAAGGGGGCTGTAGTCAGGAAGCCCTGCAGGGGTACTGGAAGTGGCCCCAGAGGGAGAGAGAAGGCGAGTCCCTATGTTGAAAGGGCAGGATGGGGTGCGCTTCCCAAACCGAGATGGGCATTGAGGATGACCTGGGGGGACTTGTTGAAAATACAGATTCCTAGGCATCACCTAAATTTGGATACAACTGGTCTGGGGCCTGGGAATCTGCATTGTCAGCAAGCTGCCTGAAAAGTAAAATGCTCACCCAGGTTTGGAGATCATAAGTGTTGGGGAGAGGCAGAAGCCAGGGCTGCCCTGAGTAAATGTGGAGACTTCCAGCCTCCCCTTCTATTCCTACCACCCCCTCCCCATCATTCCCTGCCCCGTGGGTCACAAGGCTGTTTCTGTTCCCCCTGGGAGCGCTTGGCAGGCATATTTCCTGCTCTCGGAGCCTCCTGTGGTTCTCCCATGGGTGTCCCCTTCCCAGGCTTGGGCCAGTTTACCCATGGGAGGACCAGGCTCTGCAAAGGGTGTAAGTGTGTGCTGAAGCCACATTTGCTTGAAATTAGCTTTTCTTTTTGAGTCCATTTCATTCTCCTAATGCTCAAATATGACACACCGCTGTGCCATTCTGTTTGCAGATTATTTTTCTCTCTGATGAGAAAACACCAAGTAAATGAATAGAGGAGAAAGAAAGTGATAAATTTACAGAAGTGAAGAAATGAAGAATGAAGAACAAACACCAAGTAAATGAATAGAGGGGAAAGAAAGTGATAAATTTACAGAAATGAGGAAGTGAAGATTTCAGTCAGGCACAGTGGCTCACACCTGTAATCCCAGCTACTTGGGAGGCTGAGGCAGGAGGATTGCTTGAGCCGAGGAGGTTGAGGCTTCAGTGAACTATGATCATGCTGTTGCACTCCAGCCTGGACAAGATAGTGAGACCCTGTCTCTTTTTTTTAAAAAAAAGGCAAAAAAAAAAAAAAAAAAAAAGGAAAGAAATGAAAATTTCAAACCTGGTGTAGGCTCAGGAGCAGTGCTCACACAGCCCATCCCACTGCCTTGAGGGTAGGGCCACTGTCTCTAGTCTGGTCTAGTCTGGCTGCAGGAGAAGTGGCTGCTCAGGGTGGGTGGGATGTAGGGCTTTTTCTGATGCTCAGCATCATCCTAATCAAACCAGTCCTCTCCACCATCAGCTTCTGGAACCACTTGTCTTGTTCTTGTATGTGACATCTGCACCTTCACCATCACCTGCTCTACATCCTTCCATAGCTCCCCATTGCCCTGGGACCAGATGCCATATGGCCTGGCCTTCAGGAACTCTGCATCCACTCTCCCTTCACAAGTCCTTCGCTTTCCAGGTGCTCGATGTCGAATTTGTTGAGTGTGTGAATGAATGACCTCCACGTGTCTTGGATGGACTCATTTTCTCGGCCCCTTTGCTCTTGCAGTTTCCTCTGCCCCGAGCCCCTCCGCCTTCCTGTGCACAGTGCACCTGCTTCCCCAGCTGAAATGCTTCCTCCTGCACCCAGCCTTCCTCCAAGCTGGAAGCAACCCCTTCTCCTTGTGAGCTCCCACTGCAGTTTGTCTTGAATCCTGAGCACCTTTCACAGCCTTCTCTCTTTTACCTTTGCCCGTTTCCATATCTGGTTTTTTCCTGGCTATTCATCTGCCTGTGTCTAGCATGGTGCCTGGGACACTGGGTGACCTGTGCACAGAAGGCGTTCTGCTCTCGGCTGCAGAGGCCGTGATGGAGAACCTACATCCCTTTTGAGACCTTAGGGGGAACCTGGCATCTTCCTGCAGGACAGCAGCCTCATGGCTTCAGGTAGTAAAATAAAAAAGGTGGCCTCCCTTTTAAATGGTTCCCATCCCAAGTTTCTGTCCCTAAGAAGTAGGATCTTGCTGGGTGATCACTGGAGCCCAGCTAGGCATTGATCTGGACAATAAAGTTTCCAGCTGTGTTCCTGGAAATTGAGGCTGAGGGATTAGATACATCATTTAGCTGTGGGGAGACAGAATTCCCCACCCTAAAGGGTGCAAGAAACTCCCTAGGAGGGGTACTGCATTGTAAGAACATGGGTTTACTGTAGCAAGCCATCCCTTGGTTCATAGCTTAGGTCTGCTATTAACTGGCTGTGTGAATTCAGACAAATTCCTTAACCTCTCTGAACCTTAGTTTCCTGGTTTGGGAAATTATGTTAATGGTATCTTTAGAGTCTTTGGGAATATTGGGGATAATATCTGTAAAGTACCTGGCACCTCATTGGGAGCTTGATAAATAATGGCTAGTATGATTGTCATTATCATCATTAGCAGCCCTGATTTATCTTTTTTTTTTTGTAGTCATTGTTGTTCCCTCCAGCTGTTGGTGCCTGTGCTGGGATCACCCAAGGCTGTGAGTCAGACTGGAACAGCTATTTTGTAATTAGGTTGACAGATGCAGGGTGCAGTGGAACCCCTGCCGGAGATCACAAATTAATTAGTGTCATTTGTGGAGAAGGGGTCCTGCAACAGGCTTGGTGGGGACTAGCCAGGCCCACGGGTGTCTGACTGTGGTCCTCGTGGCTCTGCAGAGGGGTCATCCCTGCTAACATCGGCAGAGGTGGGTGCCTCTAGGTTGTGTAAGGAACCCAGAACCACGGAAGTGCCCTGCATGTATGGCAGGTGGGGTGGGACTTGGTCACACCCCCTGGGCTTTGTTCTAGGGAGGCTGTGGAGCGAGAGCTTTCTCACCTGCACACTGATGTGTAGCCTGTGCCCATGCCTCAGTTTCCCCACACAGCCCTCCATCCACTTTCCAAGTCTGTCTGTCCCCTGGCTTAACGAGCTGGGCTGCCTGCTCTACCTGCCAAGCCCTCCCACAGCAAATCACTGGGCAGCACCCGTCCATCTCCTTCTTGCAGCCCCCAGCAGCCCAGAAATCATGACTTGTTCATAAATGACAATGTCAACCCCTATTTATGTCTGGAGCCATGGAGGCACACAGAGCTCCCAGCACCAGTTTTTCCCAAGGATTCTGGCCTCACTTCACCCTCAGGGCAGTGAGCAGGCTGGCAGCACAGCTTCCCGGCTCAGCTCTGCGCTCCTGCCTGCTCCTGTGTGCGCCATGCCCTTGGGGCCATCCTCGCCTATACCTCACTCTACTTGCTCCACCGCAGGACCATGGGGAAGCTAATTTTACTCAATCAACCTTTATTGCATGCTTTGCCAATTCTCAGGCTGCTGAGCTGCTCTTAGCACACATTAACTATCTCACTTAATAGCTGTGGCACAGCCAGGTAAGAACTATTAATATTCCCATTTTATAGACAAGGAAATAGAGTCTCAGAGATGATCTGGGTCACAAAACTGGTAAGAGGTCGCTAGGATTTGAACCCAGATGGTCTGACTGTACGATCTTTTAAAACATTTTTATTGAGGGATAGAATACAGCAAGATACACAGATCTTAGGTGTTCAGTTCAATGACTGTTGACAAATGCATCCCCCCCCACGTAACAAGTCCTCTGAGCAAGATACAGAGTACCTCCATAATTTCTCGTGGCTCTTCTCAGTCACTTCCTACTGCACACGTGGAGTGGAGGCACCTGTTGTTCTGATTTCCATCACCAATACGTAAATTTTTTTTTTTTTTTTTTTGAGACAGGGTCTTGCTCTGTTGCTCAGGCTGGAGTGCAGTGGCATGAACATGGCTCACCGCAGCCTCAACCTCCTGGGCTCAAGTGATCCCCTGTGTTCAGCCTCCTGAGTAGCTGGGACCACAGGCATGTGCCACCATGCCTAACTACTTTTTGTAGAGACAGGGTCTCACCACGTTGCCCAGGCTGGTCTCGAACTTCTGAGCTCAAGCGATCCTCCCGCTTCAGCCTCCCAAAGTGCTGAGATTACAGACATAAATCTCACTGCGCCCAGCCTGTAAGCTCTGTTCTTCAATTTTTTTATAAATAGTATTATATGTTGGAATTATGTATAGAACAATACATACTATTTCTTTCACTCTGAACAATCTTTTTGAGGTTCATCCATATTGTCGCACATATCAATAGTTCATTCCTTTCATTGCTGAGTAGTTTTCCATTGCATAGATAGGCCACACACTTTGTTTTCCCTTCACTTACTGATGGACTCTTGCTTGTTTGTAGTGTTGGGCTCTAAAGAATAAGCTTCTCTAAACGCTCTGTGTGGGCAAATGTCTTCATTACTCTTGGGTTGAGAATTGGGGTGGAATTGTTGGGTTGCAGGTGGCTGTATGTTTAACTTTATAATTGCCAAACATTTTCTGAAGTGGTGCACCATTTTACACTCCCACTAGCAATATGGAGAGTTCTAATTGCTCCACATCCTTGCCAAGCTTTGGTGTCAGTCTTTTTTATTTTAGCCACTCTGGGGTATGAGTAGTAGTATCTCATTTTGCTTTTATTGTGCATTTCTGTGATGACTAATGATTTGAGCTTATTTTTCACATAATTCTAGGTCATTCATATATTTGCTTTTGTGATGTGTCTGTTCCAATCTTTTCCCACTTAAAATATTGGGTTGGTTGTCTTTTTATTATTGATTTGTAGGGGTTCTTTATATATTCTAGATATGACAATTTTCTCCCTAGTCTGCAGATTGTTTATGGATTTTTCTTAACGGTGTCAGTGCTGAGCAGAAGTTGACTGCAGCCCCCTGAGTTCTGGTTATTGATGATTCCTGGGGGTATGAAATGAGAGACTGTAACTGGCCCGCATGATGCCAAGAATACAGCTGGACCTCGGAAGGGACTCATGTCCTTTATCCTTCCCTCTGCTGCCAAGGTCTCCCCAGATCACTGTCTCTAAGTGGCATGGATATCCTCTCCTCTCCATCCATCCACCCACCCATGTGTCACTCATCCTTGAGCATCCAGCTTCACACAGGCCTCTGGCACCACACTCCTTAGAATGCCCAACTCAAGGAAACAATTCAAATGGGCATCTCTCTGTTGCCACCTCCAGTGCCACTGACTTCATGCAGACCCTCCCCACATCTTCCTTTCTTGGACCACTGCAATGCCCCCTTCTGCTCACTCAGTCAACACAATTCTTTTAGTGTCAATCACTGTCCAGGCCAGATTAGGGTCCCAGAATCTAGCACTTGCTCAAGCACTGCGCTGCTTTCCAGGAGCTCACAGACCAGGGGAAACGCATGCACACCAATGTTGAGAATACAGAGGTGAGAGCAATGGACAGAGATGGATGCACTAGGTGTCGAGGACAGTGGCCGGGAGAAAAGAACCCTCTTCTGTGCCTGGAGATTAGTGGGGAGGGGACCCCGCAGAAGCCTTCTCAGGGGAACAACCCCTGAGCCAGGGTTTGCAAGCTGAATAGCTTTTTCCCAGCAGACAGCTTCACGGAAAGGAAGTGCATTGTAAAGAGAGGAAAGCCGTGTAAACGTCTGGAGTGGTGACAGTGGACAGTGTCGCAGGGAAGGGCACATTGGCTGGCATGACTAGTGGGTGGAGGGGTGCAGGGTGGAGGTGAGCGTGGAGAGGCTGAGAAGGTGAGATCATAAGTCGCCCCGTATGTTGGGTCAGAAACTTGGGTTTTATCCTGAAAGCAAGAGGAGCTTTAGGAGGACTTGAGGATGGGGAGGGCATGGTATTAAGTGCTCAGAACCCACCTGTGGCAGTTGTTAAGAGGATGGATGAGGGTGGGCTTCTTTAGAATGAGGCCTGTGGGGTGCTCTTCCAGTAGTAGCTGGTCCGGGCCTTACCTAAGGCAGGCAGAGGGTGTGGCAAAGAGGGGCTGTCTGCATCTCCTCCCTCACCCAGGGCAGCTGCTGAGAGATTACCAGCCATGAGTAAGAACACAGTGATAGTCACGATCACGATCACCATCTGCACGGGGCAAACTGGTGAGCTTCATGGAGAGAGACGTTGTGCCCTTCAGATGGCAACAAGTGGGACCCATGTCTGATGGGAACAGATGTGGTTGTGCATTGGCTGTGGTGAGTGGCTTTGGGATGAACCAGGGGCAACGCTGGTGAGATTGGAGGTAGAAGAGTGGACACTGCCTCTTTGGCACCTGGGAGTTGTGTATGGTCAGATAGATGTAGGTTTGCTTCTGCCTCTGCAAGTTTACTCTTCGAATAAATTCCTTAATGTCTCCATGCCACGGTCTCCTCATCTCTCACATAGGGTTCCTAAAAGCCTCTATCACTGGAGTTTTGGGGGGCTTCAATGCCACAATGCATGTAAAGAAAGTGCTTGGCATGCAATCATGTCCCATGAACTCAGGATTATGGGCCATGTACCGAATCACCTCTAAAGCTTCTTATTGCTACTGCTGGCCTGGTCTTGCCCCTGGAAGCAGCCCAGCTGTTGGGCCCCCAGTTAGTGCAAGGCACAGATGTGGGAGATGTTTCCTAGGAAAACCCATCACCAGTGCCCGGGCGCCTCTTGCCTCAATCGGCAGCAGCAGCAGCAGCTGCAGCAGGGTCTTGAGAAGGGCCTTGGTGAGGGTTATTTGTGCCTCCTCAGCAAAGGCCTTCCTGTTGCTGCTCTAGTTCAATGAAGATCACTCTTTGGCAGGTTTTCTGGGCTGTGCACAGGCAGTTAAGGAGCTGAAACTCCAAAGGCAATTTCTCCCCAAGGAGCTGTTTTGTGGGTGGTTCACTGTGCACCACTGCCATGGAGATGTTCCCTGCCCTAGTCCTGCGCAATTCACTGAGCCCAGGGCTCACTGGGCTGCCCAGGGAGCTCCTCAACCAGGAAGGAGTGGGCCTGGCTCCGGCAGACGGAATGGGGCAGGGTCCTGACTATATTTCCCTTCCTGCCTGCAGGGACTTGGGGGAAATTCAAGGGAGACTCAGGTCCTTGAATAGCAGTACCAAAATTGCCTCCAAAAACACTGTTTCTAGGTTGGGTGCAGTGGCTCACGCCTGTAATCTCAGCACTTTGGGAGGCCAAGGTGGGCGGACCACAAGGTCAAGAGATCGAGACCATCCTGGTGAACATAGTGAAACCCCATCTCTACTAAAAATACAAAAATTATCTGGGCGTGGTTGAGTGCGCCTGTAATCCCATCTATTAGGGAGGCTGAGGCAGGAGAATGGCTTGAACCCAGGAGGCAGAGGTTGCAGTGAGCCGAGATTGCGCCACTGCACTCCAGCCTGGAGACACAGCGAGACTGTTTCAAAAAAACAAAACAAAACAAAACAAAACAAAAAAACACAAAACACTGTTTCTAAAAACCAGACAACCTTACCTCCAAGGCAAAAGGAGATGGCAAATGCTGTTAAATGCCTTAATAAGCGGTTGCTATTGGTTCAATGATGGCTATTAAAAACTACCAATTGTTTGGATACAGGAAAATGGAGAGAAAACTTATCAGGAGCACTTTTAAAGCCCACCTTGTATCAATAGTAGTGTTGTTAATTTGCAGCTTCCAGATCATACTGAAAGTGTTGGTTATGAAAGTTCTTTGGGGGAAAAGGTCATTCATAAACATTCAGATTCTGAGTTAATGAATTTTCCATAGGTGTCTTACAGACCCTCCCTCCATCACTGCCTGCTGTGGGCTGTCTCAGGCTGGGGACTGGTCCAGGAGCGGTGCCCGGAGGTCCTGGCTGGTTGGACTTGACCTTCTTTCTCCTTCTCTGGCCTAAGGCCTCTCTTCCTGCTTTGGAGAAATGACTCTCCATCCTGGCCAGTGCTACTGCCCTTGATGGCCACTAGGGGGAACCAAGGTTCTCGGCAAAGGGCTTCTCTCCCACAGCGCGAAACCGAAGAGGATTGTTCTGCATCAATGACTTTTCCCTCCCAGATTCTCAGAGGTGCTGAAACGGGAACCCAGTGGCTGGCTACTGGCCTGGTAGAGGTGGATAGTATTGAAGAAGCCCCAGTCTAGTTCTTAAAGCACAGTTAATTTTTTTTTTCTTTTTTCGAGAAGGGGATCTCACTTTGTCACTCTGGCTGGAGTGCAGTGGTGCAATCATAGCTTGTTGCAGCCTTAAACTCTTGGGCTCAAGTGATACTCCCACCTCAGCCTCCTGAGTAGCTGGGACTATAGGCACACACCACCATGCCCAGATAATTTTTTAATATTTTTGTGGAGATGAGGGTCTCACCATGTTGCCCAGGCTGGTCTCAAACTCCTACATTCAAGCAATCCTTCAGCCTCGGCCTCCCAAAGTGGTGGGATTACAGGGGCGAACCACTGCACCTGGCCACAGTCAGATGGTACACAACTGACTTTAGCGTTATTATTATTTTTTTAAATTTGAGACAGAGTCTCACTCTATCGCCCAGTCTGGAGTGCAGTGGTGCGACCTTGGCTCACTGCAACCTCCGCCTCCTGGGTTCAAGCCATTCTGGTGCCTCAGCCTTCCAAGTAGCTGGGATTATAGGCGTGCGTCACTGCACCCAGCTAGTTTTTGTATTTTTGGTAGCGATGAGGTTTCGCCATGTTGGCCAGGCTGGTCTTAAACTCCTGGCCTCATGTGATCCATCCGCCTTGGCCTCCCAAAATGCTGGGAATACAGGTGTAAGCCACCACGCCCGGCCCACAAGTGACTTTAAAATGACCATTTCCAGGAAACCTAGAGGAGTTCCCATGCCCACCTGTGACCCCTGCCCCAGGTCCTGGCCAGCTGAGGGCTATATTCTGTGGCATCCTCCTCTTATTCCTCTTCTTTATCCTGCTCTTAACACTTCCTACACCTTCATTTTATTAAACAACTCTGATCTTCGGGGAACTGTACACTCAGTGCTGTGGGCATGGCATTGGGGTAACTGGAGGCTGATGGGGGAGAAAGAAGCACAAGAAATGGTTCCTGCGTTCAAGTGCTTTTCACTCAGTTTGGAGATGTAGGAATTTGATTCAAGTCATTGAACGTTTGCTGAGTGCCCATTTGAGAAACAGGGGAATATTGGGAAAGAAAACAGATTTGGCGACTGACTTTCAGCCTCAGCTCCATCTGGGGGGCAGTGTGACGCTGTGTTACTGAAACCTGCTGGCTCTCTATTGCCTCATTTGTAAAATGGGGCCAGGCATACTAAGTGATCCACGGCCCTCTTTCAAGAGTCACCAGGGGACGGAAGAGAGCAGCTTTCTTTTCTTTTCTTTTTTATTCATAGACAGGATCTTTCTCTGTCACCTAGGCTGGAGTACAGTGGTGCACTCACGGCTCACTGCAGCCTGGAACTCCTTGGCTCAAGTGATCCTCCCATCTCAGCCTCCTGAGTAGCTGGGACTCCAGGCAAAAGCCACCATGCCTGGCTTATTTTAATTTTAATTTTTTTGTAGAGATGGGGTCTCATCATGTTGCCCAGACTGGTCTTGAACTCCTGGCCTCAAGTGATCCTCCTGCCTTGGAAGAGAGGCTTTCTTAACCTCTAGGTAAGCGTCGCCTCCTTTGTGAACCTCTCCAATCCCTTTCCCTGCAAGCTAAACAATAATTTCCTTGTCTGTCTTCCAAACCTTTGTTGTAGCCCAGTTAGAGCTGTCTGGAGTGCACTGCCATATTTGTCATTGAACTGAGAACTCCATCAGAGCAGGGGTGGTGGAGATGCCTGATTCCTGCCCAACTGGCTCACAGCCTGGCACTTTTCAGGGAACATCAGCAGATGCTGGGGTGAAGGGAGAGGTAGAAACAGCTTCCTTCTTTCCAGTGTGGGCCCCTTTGCTGAGAGTGGTGCCATTCAGATGTGTGGGGACTCAGGGTGTGATGATATTTAGGTGGACGCTGGTTGTGGTCTTGGACTTTGGGGTCACTTTGAGGGAGAGCCTGACCATCAAGCGCTTGGACACAGGGCCTGGGCAGTAGACACATGGCGTTGAACCCTGGAATTCTGTGACAGGATGGAGAAACATTTTCCACTGGTGGCCAAATGGCACTCTAGGTGGATGGGTCTTGGGGGGATGCTATTAGGAGTCTAGGCACGGTGCTTACAGTGCTGGGTCACAAGTGAGAAAGAGATCCCTCTGGCATCTCCATCAATCTTTTCTTTTTTTGAGACAGAGTTTTGCTCTTGCTGCCTAGTCTGGAGTGCAATGGCGTGATCTTGGCTCACTTCAGCCTCCGCCTGCCAGGTTCAGGTAACCCTCCTGCCTCAGCCTCCGGGGTAGCTGGGATTACAGGCGATCACCACCATACCCGGCTAATTTTTTTTTTTTTTTTTTTTTGTATTTTTAGTAGAGATTGGGTTTCCTCATGTTGGCCAGCCTGGTCCCAAACTCCTGGCCTCAGGTGATCCCCTTGCCTCGGCCTCCCACAGTGCTGGGATGACAGGCGTGAGCCACTGTGCCCGGCCAATCTGTGAAGGAGGGGTTTGGTGCCATGGAGCCCTCTGGTTCTTACTCCCTTTCGAATGCAGAGCAGAGTGAGCAGGACCAGGGTGCGCCTTCGGCAGGCGACAGTGTTCACTGGCAACTTGTGATCGCTGTTTTCTTTCCGGCTGGCTTTTGATAAACGATACTATTTTAACACATTCCATAGTGATATACTGTCTCATTTAAATAAATGCATTTCAGTCAAAAAATAAAGGGAGTCTGGGCCAGGCATGGTGGCTCACGCCTATAATCCCAGCACTTTGGGAGGCCAAGGTGGGCGGACCACAAGGTCAGGAGATCGAGACCATCCTGGCTAACATGGTGAAACCCCATCTCTACTAAAAATGCATTAAAAAAAAAATTAGCTGGGTGTGGTGGCGGGCACCTGTAGTCCCAGCTACTCGGGAGACTGAGGCAGGAGAATGGCATGAACCCGGGAGGTGGAGCCTGCAGTGAGCCGAGATCGTGCCACTGCACTCCGGCCTGGGTGACAGAGGGAGACTCCATTTCAAAAACAAAATAAATAAAGGCAATTTGTTTAAATAAAAACATTAAGTAAACAATACCACAGGTCTACTGTGAATATAGCAAAAATCCTGATGCTTGTACAAGGGGGGTTTGAGAGCACAGGCGTGGGAGGTCCTGCTCTGACTCTTCCAGTGATATGACCTTGGGCTTCTCTGCACCTCAGTTTCCCCATCTGTAAACAGGGCTAATAATACCTTCTCAGGAGGGTCGTCATGTGGAGCAGAGGAGGTAATGAATGCACAGTGTTTAGCACAGGGGCAGGCCCACAGTAGATGCTTGAGGATTGTGCATTGTCAAAAGTGTTATTCTGCAGCAGGGGTGGATGGGGCCTGTAGAATGAGACATGCAGTCTTTACTCCACCCTGCAGAGACAGGGAGCATGGCTCCTGGGGATGGAGGGTGGGAGGAAGCAGGATCCCTGAGGAATGGTCAGGCTGGACCTGGGAACCCAGCGTACTACCTGAAGGCCAAGGGAGGAGAGTCCATCCCGCTCGCTAGGCCTGGGCAGGAAGCCAGGGGCTCTGTGCGGGGTTTCTCCTTTGGGTTGGAGAACTTTCCCACCGTGCTCTGCCAGTCCAGTTCCCCTTATTTCAAGATTTAATTCAGTGTTTCAAATGTTCCTAATAAGGTCCTGGCAATGTTATCTTTGGCGATTCCTAGACTGGAAGGCCACATTTTCTACTGAAGTTCAATATTAACACACCAGTGAGAACAGCTTCAGCTGATGAGAATTACAACTATTCTCCAACTTGCAGGCAAGAGGAGTGTGCTTGAAAAATATTAAAGAGCTTTTCCCTCCCACCCTCACTCCCTCCCTCTCTTCCTCCTCCCTCCCTCCCTCTCTTCCTCCCTCCCTCCCTCCCCCCTCCCCCCTCCCTTCCTCCCTCCCTTCCTTCCTTCCTTCCTTTCCTTCCTTCCTGAATTTACTGAAGGTATACTGGGTACTAGTATTGTGGCCTTTGCTAAAACCAGGAGTTCCTTCTTCTCTGTCATAGGCCAAATTTCAGTTCTTTAAACACAAGCGAAAGGCAGAAATGGCAGGACCCTGTCACTTGGATCAGTCAATGAATTCTTCTCTTGTTCACTTGTTTCAAGTATTTACATATCATTCAGGTCACACACACACACGTCGCTTTGAGGCATCTGTCTGTGCAGATTAATCTTGTTGGCCTGTTTGCTTAGCTTTTCCATATTCAGGCGGGAGAAACCAGACACCCAGGACACAGGTTTGGGCACATTTGCTGGGCCCTGTGACCCTGCCAGGAGCTAGCGTACCCCCGCGGAGCCGGTCTTTTCCGCTTCCCGTATGCAGCCACTGACAGCCCGTCCACCGCAGCCTGCAGATTCCTTACAGGTCTCCCCACTCCCCAGCGATTTTCCTCTCCAAGCCTCTGTGCAGGCTGCTCCCCATTCCTGGAGCGCCACCTTTTGTCCTGTTCACTCTCTGAGATACTCCATGTCCTTCCTCCCCTGCGAACACTTCCTGAGACCTTCCGACCCTTCCCCGCTCTGAGATACTCCAGAATGCACAGTCCAGACCACACGTGCACCCAGTGGCCCTGCATCATCTGAGTTCCCACACAGCGTCAGTCCTGCCTCCCCAGTGTCGGGGCAGACTCCTGGGGACCAGGCCTTGGGCTTAGAACTGATACTTGTGGAGCTCTTCTTATGCATGAAGCTCAGTGCTTCCCATCCTTGAGCTCAAAACTACCCTGGGAGGCAGATGCTGCATTGACCCCATTTCAGGCACAAGAAATAATGAGGCATCCTTACTGGTCACGCAGCAGGAAGAAATAGAATAAGGATTTGAATACGGGTGGTCTGACTCCAGAGCCCTGAAACACTCACTCCTCTCCGTTTCCCCTGGCCCTTCCCTAAGCACAGGGCTAGGCTTGTGGGGGAACGGAAGAAGGAGATGGTCCCGGGAGCCCAGGCCTGCCCAGGTGATGGACGGAATGCAGAAAGGTGCCTGGTGGGCGTTAAGCAAGATTAGCCATGCCTAGACTGGAGCTGCCGCTGCTGTATGATATTGCTGGGGTCTCTGTGCAAAGCCCCCTCTGATTTCCTGAACACTCACTTCTGTCCCTGGAATGCTGTCGCTCCGGTGCTTTTAATTCAAAGCATTTACTTATTTTGCATTGCTTTACTCCCTAAAGGATTTGAGGCAACCTACAAGAAAACATTCAATAAAGTCATAATAAAATATAAATAAGGACAACGAGGGAAGGCGCTGTTCACATCACGACACTCGTTTCTTGCATCTGACTGCCTTTCGTGGACCAGGCTTATCCTCCCTTCTCTGATCCTAACATTCAGAAAGGTCTCGCCTGTCACACGTTTTAAGTAAAAACACTCAATACTTTGCGACTTCTGGAGTTTAAATGTGAAGATGCGAGGCTTCTCTCAGGCTGCCGTGTGCACATATGATCAGAAGATTCGCTTCCCAATCAAAGTCGCTAATTTGAATGGCACAGGTCACTGTCAGCCTGCTCTGATCCTCTCATCTCTCCTTCTTGATCAGCCTCCTTATGCTGCCCTCTTGTCATAACCCGGTGCTTTCCAGGCATGATGAGAATGTTATAAAAGGGGCAAAGTGTCAGCTCGCCCGGATGGAGCAGTGGCAGATGCTGTGAGAGTCAAGGGTGCCCGACTTCCTGGACTGCGCAGTCAAGGGGGGCGCCGGTCCACCCCAGGTTCCTGCAGATACTGCAGAACCATCTGCTGCTTCAGTGCACTTTCCTCGCCTCCAGGAAGTATTGTTACGGTGTTGAATCTGTGAACCCAAGGTCAGGTGGAACCAGGGAATGTATTTGTGAGGAGGCTGAGTTGTGTTTGCTGAGACAGCATGGGGCTTGGAGCCACGAGGGAAGCTGGCTCGTGTGAGGTTGAAAGACAGCACGGTGGTGGCCCCGGGGATGCTTTTCCTCGTTCTCCCTCAGTTCATTAAATGATCAGCAGTCCTCTTCCAGGAGGCCATCTGCCTAGTATATATGATTATGTCTATGTTGGGGCTTGAGATTATACACCAGCAGGCTCTGGTTCTCAGACATAAGAAAACCATTTTGATAGCCATGTTCCCTGTCATTCCATGGAGAACGTGGAAAACTGGGTTGGAAAATTCTAAGGGGGGAGTCTTGGAAAAGGTCAAGATCGAATCCCAGCTTTGCTCTTGGCTGGCTCTGCAGCCCTGGACAGGTAGCTGCCCCCTGAGCATCCGGAGCAGGACTCATGATACTTGCCAGGCAGAGATATTTGAGGATGAACAGAGAGGAGGTTTGCAAAAGGCCTGGTACCACTAGGAGCCTTGCACATGTTAGTCCCATTTCTTCTCGCTTGGAAGGTGGGGGTCTTCTTTTTTTCATTTGTACTGCTGTAACAAAATACCTTGGACTGGGTAAGTTATAAGCAGCAGAACTTTATTTTCTCACAGTTCTGGAGGCTGGGGGCTGAAAGTCAAGGCATCTGCAGATCAGGTGTTTGGCGAGGCCTCAGTCTCTGCTTCCAACCTGGTGCCCCGTTGCTGCATCCTCCAGAAGGCATGAATGCTGTCCCCTCCTATACAGTGGAAGGGTCAAAGAGGTGGAAAGGGAGGAAGCTCTCTGAAGCCTTTTTTATCAGGCCACTGGTGCCATTCATGAGAACTCTGCCCTCATGGCTTAATTCCCTCCTACAGGCTCCACCTCTTAATGTTACCATATTGGTGATTAACTTTCAACACGTGCACTATGGGGGTCCTTCAGACCACAGCAGATCTGGGTGAGATGATCTTTGAGGAGTCCTGGTTTTTCAGGGCTGTAGGGCATGGACAGCACTAAGCTTGGTATGCTTTGGGGAGTCTGCATTGAAGAGGTTCCTGTCCTTCAGGAGCCCAGCTTTTACGGGAATGGACAGACATATAAGTAGGTGATTATGACAATGGAACTGTGACTCGGGAAGTGCTGGGCCCAGGGGAGTCTGAGAGGATGCACTGGAACAGCCTGGGGGTGGAGGGTGGCAGAGGTGGTTAAAGACAGGTGGGAGTCAGCCAGGTGAAGCGGACAGCGGAGCGGCCATCCCAGGGACCTGAAATGGCCTGAGCAAAAGCTGGGAGGAGTGAGGCTGCTCGGTATAGTGTGGAATGCAAGGATTTCTGTGGTTCTGGAGCAGGACATGTTCTGAATCAGACATTTGCAGATAAGGGCAAAGTCATGTAGGGGCCTTGGACCAAACCAAGGGGCTTGGGTCCTGACTCTCCTCAAGTTCTTTTCTATCCCAACCAGTCCAGCCTTATCCAATCTTAGGTCAGGGCTATGGGTTAGGAGACCCAGAAGATTTAAAATGTGAGTCTTTAATGGCTGGTGGGGCTGCTCATTGTCCTAATCCACAGATGGGCTCCTATCATGCCCCACACCCAAGACCCTTCCATGGCTCCACACTGCCATCCTGATATAGTTCAGGATGGTCTTCAAAGTCTTGTGTGATCTGATCATACTCCACCCCTAGGCCTCACCTCTCTTCACTCCCCTTCCAAACCTCTCTTCCCTTTCACCTCACTCATGTTCTCCTCTCCCCACTCCCCTTTGCTTGATTCACTTCTTCTCACCCTTTGGGGCTCTGTTCAGGCTTTGCTTCCTCCAGGAAGTCCTCCCTGATTCCCTCTGGGTCCCATGGTCCCTGTGCCTCCCCTTCTTAGCATATTTCACACTAGACAAACTGGCTCCCCAGCTAGGCTGTCAGTAACCCAGGGGCAGGGGCAGGAGCAGGAGCAAGTCTTTCCTTTTCCCTCTGTACTCTGGACGCTGACAGTGTCTGCCACTTAGTAGGTGCTCATTCATCACTTCTGCATGAATCAGTGATTAAACGAATCACTGAAGGCCTTTTATTTCCTCCTGACAATCTGTTCACTTCCCAGACCCCTGCTGGGAGACCTGCACACACCCATTGCTACTTTACAGACCCTGGAACTAAGATTTTAACTGCTTAGCTTCATCACGTATTTTTACTCTATGTGTCCCTGTTTCTGGCCTTTCTATTCCACCACCCGGTGCACAAAAGCACTCCATTTTTCTATATTTCTGAGCCCACCCACTCTGTTTCTGATGCTCAAGACCCTCGGATTTATCAAAAGGAGGACTTTTAATCTTCATGGGCACAGCCATTTCAGAAACGTGTTTCAAAGCTGCTTGAAAGCAAGAGGCTGCAGCTTTGATGTCTCTTTTAGCTTCTCTGCAGGGGACAGGCTGGCTCACTCAGATCACCAGGAGCCTGAGGATGGGGAGAGAATGCCCTGTGGGATTCTGAAAAGGCATAGAGGGCAGTGGGTCCGTCGGCTGGAACTGGAGGTGACAAGGTGACTCCCCCGCACCCAGGCTCCCTCCCCTGCCTGCCTTGGCCAGCAGGGTCTCCCCTCGGGAGTGAATGTTGTGGTTTCTGCATAGACCCCATCTTCGAGGCGTTAGCACCCATTCCCCAGCTGCTGGGAATACCTTCATCCTTCACTGGAGATAGACCTTGGATGAAGAAAACGGCCTCACCCAAGGTGAAGTCCTTTCTCATAGCTGATGACTGGCTGATGGAGTAGGGCAGTTATGAAGGCTTGGGCCCCATGTCCTCAATTTCAGACAACTCTGAGGGATCAGCTTGGCTACAGAGCTCTCTTGGGATCAGCTGAAGCCTTCAGCACCACCACATTGCAGTCAGCTTTGCCCAGCCCCACTGGCCTCCCTCCTTTTCAGGGTACATCTCCTGGGACCAGGCAGCGGCAATGAACATTCTACACGAGGCTCTCCATCCCTGCCCTAGTTCTTGCAGGGCCTGGGGTGCATTTCCATTGCAGCCTGGGGCGCAGGCTGAGCCCTTCCTCAAGACCACCACTAGTAGGAGTCCCCAGAGTCCTGGGATTTTGCCTGAGAAAGGAATACACACAAGAAACCATAGCCAAAGGGAAGTTAGACAGGCTTGGGCAGGCCTGGGATGGGCATCTGGTACAGGCTGGATTTGGGAGGCAGCATGGCTGCCAGGCCTAAAGGAAGCTTCCTATATCCCATTGATGAATCCAGGATGGCCACATCTGCGGAACGGGCCCCAAGAGCCACATGAATGAGTACGGCCAACCCGCCTCTTATCATTCACGCCTGGACATAGGGAGCACAGGAGAGTGAGCCTTGTATGACACAGAGTGTATTAGTCCGTTCTCGTGTGGCTATAAAGAACTACCTGAGACTGGGTAGTTTATAAGGAAAGAGGTTTAATTGGCTCACAGTTCTGCAGGCTGTACAGGAAGCATGACTGGGGAGGCCTCCGGACACTTACAGTCATGGCAGAAGGGTGAAGGGGAAACAAGCACTTTCCTCAGATGGTGGAGCAGGAGAGAGAGAGAGAGAAGGGGGAAGTGCTACACACTTTTAAACAACCAGATCCCATGAGAACTCACTATCACAAGAACAGCAAGGGGAAAATCCACTCCTGTGATCCAATCACCTCCCATCAGTTCTCTACCCCAACACTGGGAATTACAAGTTTTTTTTTTTTTTTGAGATGGAGTCTTGCTCTGTCACTTATGCTGGAGTACAGTGGTGCAATCTCACTGCAACCTCCGCCTCCTGAGTTCAAGCGATTCTCATGCCTTAGCCTTCCAAGCAGCTGAGATTACAGGTGTGTGCAATCATGCCAGGCTAATTTTTTGTATTTTTAGTAGAGACGGAGTTTCACCATGTCGGCCAGGCGGGTCTTGAACTCCTGACTTCAAGTGGTCCTCCTGCCTTGGCTTCCCAAAGTGCAGGGATTACAGGCGTGAGCCACCATGCCCGGCCGGAAACTACAATTTGAC
Organism: Chlorocebus sabaeus; assembly: GCF_047675955.1. Taxonomy (NCBI): domain Eukaryota; kingdom Metazoa; phylum Chordata; class Mammalia; order Primates; family Cercopithecidae; genus Chlorocebus; species Chlorocebus sabaeus. The sequence continues at coordinate 63,219,409 of NC_132908.1, read as the reverse complement.
ATGAGATTTGGGTGGGAACACAGAGCCAAACCATATCACAGAGTGGCCCTTCTGCTGGCAACATCTCAGGGTTGACCGCTCAGATGTCCATGCCCTCCTTCCCTGGGGGAGTGACTGTGAGCGCATGGAGGTGAGTAGAGGGCAGAAACATGGGGAGTGGGGCTCTTCCCAACACATGCCCTTGACTCTGCAGCTGAAGGGGAGCCTCCTCTCTCTACTGCCATACCTGGCTGACCAGCAGCGGAGGCAGAGGAAGGGCCACCTGTTATCCAACTTGGAGACCCTCCACTGGGGTCATCCTTTCCCCACCCAGCCAGGGCAGAGCCCTGGCAAGTTTGTGGCACCTGGTAGAAGGGAGGGTGATGGACATGTACCAGCTCTGCCTGCCCATTAGCATCGCACTGGGCTTTGCACATGAAGTCCCTGCACCGTCTCCACAGTGCTGTGGGAGGTGCTGATCATGCCTGATTTACAGATGAAGAAATGAGGGACAGAGGGTTAGCATAACTCGCCCAGTGTCACAGGGGGTGCAGGGCAGAGCTAGGGTTAAAGCCCAGACCCCTGACTTGCAGCCCTGCTCTTTCCTTCACACATCTCAGCAGATTCGAAATCCAACAGTTGCCAAATGGGGAGTCAGGACCCAAACCTCAGGAGAGGGTCTCTCAGCCTCCGTTTGCATGATAATGAGCATCGCAGACATTTACTGAGGGTCTAAAATGTGCTCCATGCTGTGTCTAGTGCATTGCTCCTGTCTCATCTTCGCTGCGATCTGCTGTGAGGTGTGTGTGATGACCGCCTTCATTTTAGGAACGAGCAAATTCTCCCTCCTGCAGTTCTCTCCCACCCTGGCCTGGGATCCCATGGAGCTTGGAGCCCCACCTTCCCAGCCCCTGGGGACCCCAAAACCAGCGAGGAGAGGCACAACCACACACTGGGATTTCTGGCGAGATCCAGGGAGATGAAGCTGGAGCTTTCTGGAGAGGGCGATTCATTCATTATTGATCCACATTTCCATGCAGTCAGCTCCTGCTCAGGGCTGGGCTGTTTCCCAGCCTTTTCCCCTGGTGGGAATCTGGGAGTGGTGCCAGGGGCTGAGCAAAAGAGGGAAGCGGGGTACTTGGAGCCACCACTGGCTGTGTGGGTTCATTTCTGGAGCCAGTAACTGGGGACTCCTGATCTCTGCCGGGTGCCCCTGTGACTTGCTCCCAGGGAGAGTCAGCAGCACTTTCTGTCTGTTTCTTTGTAGCATAGTTTGGTGTGGCATCCTCTGGAGACCTCTGAACTGCATTATGTGTCTGACCTGAGGGCTAGCAAACATCAAGACACCCCCAAATGGGCATCCTTGTCATGGTAGAGTGGAAAGTGGACAGCCTCCAGGATCAGGTGGTCCTGGCTCCAACCCTGGCTCTGCCCCTTGCAAGCTGTGTGACTTTGGGAAGTCACTGCATCTCTCTGGGCCTTACTTTAGTCATCTGGTAAAAATGGAGGTACTCCTACTTGGGCGCAGAAGTCACTGTGAGGCTCATGTGAAACAGTGTGTAGAGGAGGACTTAGCATGGTGCCTGAGACAGAGCAGATTTTCAACAACAGATTTCCTGCCTTCAGGAAAGGGCCACACCCACAGACCCTGCTGTGTAGTGAGCTCTTGCTGACTTCTGACGGCAACTGCATCCCTGAGCCTGATGGCTTTTCTGGAACCATGGAAGGCCCCCTTATCAGCTTTCCCAGACTTACAGGGGAGCGTCCCCAACCAGTGACTGTGGTGTATAAATTCCTCAGTTCCCTCTCTTCAATAATGCCGTAATTCTGAGGTAGGTTTTGTACCATTTCCAGAGTTTCCTGAAATCATCTGTATTAGTTTTCTGTAGCTGCTGTAACATATTATGACAAACATAGTGACTCAAAACAACACAAATTTACTACCTTGAAGTTGTTGACATCAGAAGTCTAAAATAGGCTTTTTTTTTTTTTTTTTTTTTTTTTTTTTTTTGAGACAGAGTCTTGCTCTGTCACCCAGACTGACTGGCGTGCAGTGGCGTGATCTCAGCTCACTGCAACACCTGCTTCCTGGTTCAAGTGATTCTTTTGCCTCAGCCTCCCAAGAAGCTGGGATTATAGGCACACACCACCACATCCAGCTAATTTTTGTATTTTTGGTAGAGACAGTGTTTTGCCATGTTGGCCAGGCTGGTCTCCAACTCCTGGCCTCAAGTGAGCCGCCCTCGTCGGCCTCCCAGTATGCTGGGATTACTGGTGTGAGCCGCGGCGCATGGGCCTGAAATAGGTCTTTTGGGAGGCTCCAGGGCAGAATCCATTTCCTTGCCTTCTTTAGCTTTTGAGGCTGCCTTCATTCCTTGGCTTGTGGCCTCTACTTCCATCTTCAAAGCCAGCAATGGCCATTGAGTCTTTCTCACAGCACAGCACTGGAATTCTTCTTCCACGTGGAAGGAGCCTTGTAATTAGCTTGGTCCTACCTGTATAATGCAGGATAATTTCCCCATCTCGAGATCAGCTGATTAGCAACCTTCATTTCATCTTCAGTCTTAGTTCCCCTTTGCCGTGTAATGTAATATATTCACAGGTCTTGGGGATTCACAACTATCTCTGGGGGCTTTGCTCTGCCTACTGCATCATCCACGTGGTTTAACAGCTCACCTTTGTGGCTGCCTCCCCTTTCACCGTGTCCCTTCCCCAGTTCCCTGCTGGTAGTTCCTGAATCTCCCAAGTGAACTCCTTGTACTTGGATCATTGTCTCAGGGTCTTCTGGGGGGAATCAAAACCAATGTGTTCGGCAGACCTTTAGAATTAAAGACACAGTGCAAAGGTAAAGTCAACCTGGGTTGCAGAGACTCAAGACTGAAAGTGATGAGTTTTGGTGACGTGGTGCAGTGGAAGATGAGTTTGGCAATGCAGTCGGGGGCAGATGTGGTGGCCATGTCTGTAATCTTGGTGCTTAGGGAGGCTGAGGCGGGAGAATCACTCAAGGCCAAAAGTTGGATGCCAGCCTGGGCAATATAGCAAGACCCCCATCTCTACAAAAAGTAAAAAATTAGCTGGTGTGGAGGTGAGCATTTGTAGTCCCAACTTGAGAGGCTCACTTGAGCTCAGGAGTCTGAGGTTACAGTGAACTATGATGATACCACTGCACTCTAGCTTGGGTGACAGAGCAAGACCCTGGACATGGCCTCTGCTGGTGTCCTGTGGGCTGTGAGCAGCCTCTCCATCTTGCAGATGGATGCAACAAGGTGGAGGCAACAGCTAATCTCCATTCCTATGCCTCTCTCTACCCCCAGGACTCTCTGCCTCTGCCAGGTTAACAGGTGGCACTGCGCAAATGAATGACTCATTCTCCTCACTTAGCAAATTTCAATTTTAAGTAATTGCCTGAATCAAAGTTATTTATTGGATCTTTCAGAATTAAAACTGGTTTTGATCAGTCTCCATCACTATTAACATGGAAAATACGCTTCCCATTGGGTGGAGATTTTCCTCAATCGTGGCCTGGTTGCCAATGAACACAGTTTTAGTCATCACTGAACTTGGAGCACGCCATTCTGAACCTTCCCATCAGGACCTCTCCTTTTCTGTCTTCAAAAGACTTTTTCATGATTACAGCCCTTGCTATGGCCAGGCACCCAGCGGACACTCAATAGCTGATTAGAAAATTCCTTGTGGCCGTTTAAAAATAAAATCTAGAGTGTGCATAAGAGCATCAAGTCAAAAATAGCAACTCTCATATATCCACTGAAAAATGTTAAAATTTATCATATTTGCCCTGAACTGCTCAGATATTATGTGACTACAGTGCTCCATCGCCCATGACAAAATTCAGGATACAACAGATAAATTTCAGGTCTCCATCTCTCTCTAAATCCTAATCCCCTTCCTTTCTTCCCAGTGGTATCCTCTATAATGAGTTGGGTGTATTCTGTTCTTCTAAAAATAAAAGCCTTTCACATATCCATAGGAAATAATAGTATCCCTATGTGTATTTTAACTTTCATAAATGGTATTATGCTATTTATATCATTCTGCAACTTGCTTTATTTCACTGAACAATGTGATTTTTAGGCCTGTGTCCAAACTGGCCATTTTGGTTCATTTCTTTTAACTGCTTTATTTCATATATATTAAAAAAAAATCTGTACTATTCATGGACATGTAGTTTACTTCCAATTTCTTTCTGCTGCAGAAAGCAATGTTGCAATGTCATCCTTACACATAGGTCCTTATGCACACGTGTGCAGGGGTCTGTAGGAAAGACTCCTTCCAGGGAAAGCACCAGATCGTGGCCAGGTGATGTTATTTTCAGCTTCAGTGGAAGCCACTATTCAATGTGGCTGTGTCAATTACACCCCCAACAGCAGTCTGTGAGAATCGTGTTTTCCCTACATCATCACCAGCACTTGATACGTCTGACTTTTTCACTTTTGCCAGCCTGAGGACACACCATGGCCAGCTTTCAAACCAGGTAAGTCGCTGAAAGGCTCACTGCTTTTTTCCTCTTAATCCTGAAGACAGAAAACACAGCACCTATTTTACATGTCAGGTTCTGTCACCAAGTCTCCCCTCATCTGCTTATGGGTAGGGGACTGGCTGGCTGGGAGGGAACCAGGCAAGAGTTAGGTGTCAGTGTGAGATGTGGTGGGTTGGGATACAGGAGACGGTAAGGGTAGGTGAGGAGAAGCAGAGGGGAGGGGGAGGCCAAGATGAAGGCCTGGGGACAGGGCTGGGCTTGCATTTGATGCCACAGCACCACAAATTCTGAACTGGGAAGGTAGTGCAGTGATACTGGAGGGGCTTGGTTGGAGTGGCCACCGGTTCTGAAGTGGGGCAGATGCCTGGGCTGGCTTGGCTCTGCAGGCCAGGAGCAAGGTAGATAATGAGTAAAGGTGGGTGAAGAGAAGGCGAGCCTTCAGGTGTACCCTGTTGGTTGTGGCTGGAGCAGAGGCAACGGGGGTGGTTTGTGTGGGGCTTCAGAAAAACTAGACACGTGTACTTGATGGTGGATGGGTATGGCTCATCAATATGAAGGGAGAACCCTTAAATGAGGACTCCCTGATGGGACTGATACCCTCCATCCTCTACCCTTGCTGGGGACTCCTGGGCCTGGAGCAGCCATGGAGGGGCCAGACACCAGGCCACAGTGTCTAGTGTTGGAGGCCTCGGTAAAATCAAGGGTTCCAGATACCTCTCAAGAAGAGGCATGGGTTGCCCCAGTGACTGTTTCAGGGGTGCTATGGTTTGAATGTTTGCCCCTTCAAAACTAATGTTGAAACTTAATCCCCAACGTGGCAGCATTGAGAGATGGGGTCTTTAAGAGGTCGGGTCATGAAGCATCTGCCTTCAGGAATAGATTAATGACACTGGTGGATTAATGTGTTATCATAGGAGTGGGACTGGTGGCTTTATAAGAAGAAGAGAGACCTAAGCTGGCATGCCCAGCCCCCTTGCAATGTGATATTCTGCACTGCCTCAGGATTCTGAAGAGGGTCCCCATCAGCAAGAAGGCTCTCAACAGATGTACCTCCTCAACCTTGGACTTTCCAGCCTCCAGAACTGTAAGAAACAAATTCCTTTTCTTTATAAATGACCAAGTCTCAGGTATTCAGTTGTAGCAACAGAGAATGGACTAAGACAAGGGGAAACTTTCAGGTAGAAGATCTTCCTATTTGAGAGGAGAGCTTTGGGATCTTCCGTCTGACCCTGTTTCTGTCTGCAGTGAGTTGGGGGACAGGATTGGGTGAGAGCAGGCTGGGGTGAAGGGCAGTGCTGCATAATAACCAGCCACCTCACTCCTGCAACAGGAAGTCTCACGCTATACCCACTTTCTCTCCCTTCCTCCCTGGTGGCTCTGGTCTAGCCCCTGGTTTAATCCCAAGGTTGGGGCTAGGGGAGGTTGGCCGCATGCACGATGGTGGTGACATGTTTCCTTTGCTCAAGAGCTGGCGAAGCTCTTAAAAAGGAGCATGGATTCAGCAGGCAGAAAATAGGGAAGAAGGCATTCTGGGCAGAGGGAACAGTATGTGCAATACAAGGAGGTGTGAGAGAGTTTGGCATATTGAGAGAATAGCGCATAGTTTGTATGCCAGAAATGTACATGGTGGCAGAGGATTGAGGGTTGGGGGAAGCAATGATCAATGGGGCTAGATGAGTAGTCAGTTAGAGGACAACTTAGTCACGGCCTTATCAGTCATAATGAGTTTGATTTTTATTCTGAAAACAATAGGAAGCCTCTAAAAGTCGTTAAGCAGAAGAAGATGCAATTCGATTAGCAGTTTCAACAGAGATTGGAAAAGGAGAGAATTGTTTACTGATGATGATAATTACTTGGCTAATATTACTTCGGCACTTAAATTTTGCCCAAGTGATTTACATACATTATCTTAACGTTACAACCTGTCTTATAAGAAAGGTGTACCAGTCAGCTATTTGCACAATAATGCTGGATAACAAACAACCACATAATTCCTACAACAGTCAGCATTAACTTCTAGCTCACATACCTGTAGACTGCCTGGGGCAGCTCTGCTTCTGGGTATAGGCCAGTAGGTCTGCTGAGGTCTCTGTTCAACACATCTCATCCCGGGGCCCTGCTGGGGGGGCAGTGGCTTCTCAGGGTATGTCCTCTTTGTGGCAATCATAAAAGCCTGAAAAGGCAAGCCCAAGCCCATAAAGCACATTTCAAGCTTCCGCTGGTATCACATCCGCTAATATTCCCTTGGCCAAAGCAAGTTACATGACCCACCATGAGTCCATGGCAACGATGGGAGAGGCCCACTAAGAGGTGGAGCCAATAGTTCAATCATCCACAAAGGTGTTTATTATGATCTCCATTTACAGAGGAGAGCAAAAGAGAGGATGACTTGCTTGAGATTGTGCAATGAGCTAGGATTTGCTCCTGGGTGTCTCTGCTTCTTGAGATTCTTGGCTTTTGCCCTGCTGTTTTGTAGAGTTGCATCTTGGCTATTGGGCCATTCCCTAGCATAGGCTTACCCTGCTGCCATCCCTGCCAGTGAGGAAAGCCTTTTCTTCTGCCAAACAGTCTCCTAATCCTCTCTAATGAGGGTGCTGGACAGCCTGGGATAAAAGGCTCTCTTGGGCTGCCATCAGGAGGTTAAACTCACCCCAGACCTGGGTCCCCAAACCAGTCCCACTCACTGTCTGGAGCTGAGGCCCTGGACACCACCCCACCTGAGCACTTCCTCCTGGGAATGAATTAGGCCATTGATCCTAGGTGGGTGGGAGCCCCGCTTGAGGCTGTTCAGAGAAGCAGTGCTGGGACCACGCTGTTTAAGAAATGCTTGGCTAGTCAGCTGCTGTGGCTCTTCCTCAAAACCACTCTGAGTCAATCAGTTGAGAGGGGATTTATTTTTTTTTTTCATAGCCATGGGATGTTGGAGTATTTTGAAAAGAGCAAGCCCTCATATTTATGACAAGCCTCACTGAGGTGGAACAGTTCATTTTATAGATGTCTGCCTTTGAGATATTATTTACTTAGTTAAAAAACAGTCACAACAAATGCTGGGTGCAGTCCTGGTTTTGTCCCTTGCAAGTTTTAGATGGACCAGCTTAGAGGTCTTGGAACATGAGGATGTAGAAGAGAACTGGACTCATGGTGATCAGTTTTGAAGGGGGCTATGATGTGGCTAGGGGAAGCAACTCTGGACAGTAGCCATCAGAAGTGAGTCTGGGATCACCCGGGAGTCTTAGGAGCACCCAGGGATGGGGTGGGGTAGGAGGGACTTTACCCCACCCATTCTACAAGCCCTGCATTGGGAGGAACTGTTCCCATCCTCTGGGTGATGTCAGAGGTCATTTTAGTTTGCAGGTTTTTGTTTTCAAAACACACCGTAGAGTCATCCTGAAGAACAGATTTCTGTTTAACATGAGGCTGGGGAAATGGATCTTGTTTATTAAAACATACACACGTAGCAAAACCTGCTTGACTTTGTATAACCAGAATCAGCCTGGAGGCAAGGGTGAACCAGGGGAGATTTTATTTTATTTGTAGAAGGAAACAGGTTTTCTACCTGTTACTTGGCTTCAGGGGCAGATATCCTAAAGAATAACTGAGTCCCAGGAGAGGAGGATGCTGTCTAGGAGGGCAGAGGAGGAAGAGGGAGGAAACTGAGGAGTGTGGAGCCTCTACTCCATTCCTGACTCTTAGACCCTCCCATTCTCCAAGGGCAAGCCCCCAGGCGTGCTGTTCTCTGTGCCTGGCACTTTGCAGGTGCTCTGTAAACAGACGAATGAATGATCTCATTCAATTCCCCAGCAGCCTTCTCTAGTAGGTATGAATATACCCCTTTGGTAAAATCCTTGATTTTCTCCTGCCATTTCAGTCTCCCAGGTGCATCCCAGGTACATCTGTTTACATGCTTGCAGCCATCCCCTGATTTCTCTGGCTTCTTGGCTTCACCTGCTATTGTAAGACCTTCAGGCCCCACCTGGGGGTTTCTGGAGTCCCCAGAGCACCCCAGGGGAGCCCCCATTTGCTCTCTCATGGCATCCTCCACCTTCTCCTGCTCCTACTCCCCTGGTTGGTGTCCACGGGTTGCAACATCCTGGGGGGGTCACCCAGGAATGTGGTGACTGCACTTGCAGCTCTCAGCAAGTGTTTACCCAGGTGCTCACTGTAAAGACCCCAGCCTCTGAGTCTTATATGCACCCTAACTATGCCATGTAACATGCAGAAGTCAGAATGCCTTGTTGCTGTTTGGTGTTAGGATTTGTCACCTGGGCTCGGGTCCAGGCTGAGCCTAGGGTTCCCACTGGGGAACTCCTTCAGCAGGAAGGAAGGCAGGCTCCAAACGTGCTGTCTGGTTCATTCAGGGTCGGTAAGTGTTAGTTTTCCCTCTCCCTTCCCTTCTCCTCTCTTAATTGGACTTCATTGTTCTGGGAGGCTGGAAGCTGAGCACCCTCAAGATGAGGCTGGAAGTTTCTCCGGCCAGGAGGGTCCCAAGAATGGGAGACCTGTGCTGAGCCTGCAGGTGGAGGCCAAGAGGCCCTGCCTTAGGGAGAAGGTGGGCTGTAGGCGCCTGGAGCCAGGCATGGACTGAGTTCCCAGGGACCGGACCAGCCAGTCTGTCCGGGCTCTCCTGCCTCTTCCTCTCAGGCAGGAGGTGAGATGGCCTGAGACCAGAAGAGCAGCTACGGACAGAAGACATATGAATGAATGAATGAGTGAATGAATGAATGGGCCTCAAGGCAGGGAGGGAGCAAGGAAGCAGAAATTCACCAGAGGCCCCTGCATCTGAGCTCCAGCTCCCATTCTAGGACCTGCCTGCTCCTCCGTTGCAACCTCTGACGCTCCATAAATGGTTTAGGGTTTGGTGGTGAGTATTTCTGAGCTCTGTACTGTCCACCCTCATTGCGGCCTCCCACATTGCTGGATGTGCCACCTGAGCCCTTATGCCCAGTGTAAACTTGACCTGGTCTCAGCAAGCCCATGTCAGCTGAGTGGGATGGCTGAGTCTCCCATTCCTCCCCTCTTCTCTGCAAGGCAGCAGCTCCCTCCTGTCCCATAGTCCTTCCTTGGGATGTCCTTGGGATCCCCTCGCCCTCCAGTTTGAAATACACTCATGGCATCTTCAAAGTTTCCCCACGCCAGTGGCAGCAGCCTCTGTGCTGAACCAAGGCAAGAGTTCAATGTCCATTTCAGAAAAATCATATTAGAAACTTTATATCATGTTTGCCTCTTCTGCTTATCTGTGAACAATTTTTCTGTATTTTGACAGTGAATTTCTCTGTGCATTTAAAGAAATTACCAACTCAAGCAAAAATATATAGAAGAGAAATTAAATTTCACTGATTTCTGTCATGGAGCAATGCCTCAGATTCCTCATTCAGTCTGGAAAGACATGGAATCTTGATTTCCCATGGAACTGGGTCAACGTGCTATAAATGTCAGAACAGTTCTCATCACCTGCAAGTTCGTGTCAGGTGTCATAGCTAAACAGTTGTCACATCAGCCCCAGCGCCCTCAGAGTTCATGATAATGATTCTGATAGTTGATGATGTCCTCACGACCAGGGAGGTGCTATTCCCACTTTACAGATGACAAAACTGAGGCTCAGAGAGGTTTAGCAACTGGTCGGAGTGAATTTGAGGTTGAGCTTAGGTCTCTTTGTTTTAATAATAATAGCAAGGTGTTTTCTATCCTTTTAATTTATGTAGCACCTACCTCCACTCTACCTGTTCCAGTCAGTATTGCAGTATAACAAATTGCAGCCACACACAGCAGCTTCAAATAATAATTTAATTTGGCTCCTAAATTCTGTGGTTAGGAATTCTTCAGAAGCACAGCAGGGATTACTGGTCTCTGCTCTGTGATGTCTGGGGTTCAGAATCACCTGGAGGCTCATTCATTCATTCATTCATTCATTCACATGTCTGATATCTGAGCTGGGGTTCCTGGAAGGCTACAGCTACCAACAGGACCATGTGCCCATGGCTTCTCCATGTGGCTTGGTTGACTCCCAGTCAAGCAGTCTCTGGGGCAGTTGAACCTTTTATAGCGCAGTTCTGAGCTCTAACAAGTTGGGTATTCTGGAGAATAAGGCAAAAGAAAGTTGCATAACCTTTAATGATCCAGTCTTGGAACTCGCATGGTGTCACTTCGGCTATATTCTATTGCTGAGGCAGTCACATGCCAATTTAGATCCAAGGCAAGGTGATGTAGACCCCACCCCTTGCTGGGGGGAGGTCAGGGCCACATTGTAGAAGAGAATTTGAGAGACGGGAATACAGTTATGGTTGTTGGGAAGCACAATCTGCCACTCTATTAAGACCTACATTTTGAGAATGAACCAATCCACTGCCCATAAATAGGTTCTGCAAATGGGCTGCACATTATCAATATAAATACAGCCCTTGTAACGTAGTCCTATCAGGGGATAGGAAGGGTGGGACACTCCAATATTAACTGTCCTTTCTGCCAGCAGGTCAGGCTTTCACACAGAGCTCAGAGGAATACAGAATAGTCCTGTCCTTCATGCTCGAGCAGTGTCTTCCAGCATGGGTCTTTTGATCTTGGCTCTTGGGGCAACGTTCCCATGAGACTATGGCTCCTGTGGTCACTTGGAAAGGAATTTTGAATTATGTTTCTGGTCTCCCCTGCCCTAAGGCTCCTTGGTAGCCTGTCCCCATGGGTTCCTGTCTTCATCAGGTCAGCCTGGTGTAGGTCTGAAGCACGCAGTCCCCTCTGGCTCCTCTCTGCAGGACAGCGAGTGGGGCAGAGGGACTCTGGATTGGTTGGCTCTTTGACTTGACCAGCACTGGCCTTGTCTTATTGTATCTGTGATGCTGAAAGGGTATCTGTCCGCTTTGCTGCCTTGAACAAATGCTTCCTCCTGTCACTGCAGCCTTGGGAAGGTCCATATTCCAGGAGGGAGGCTAGTGTGGAGGAGGGAAGGAAAGACTGCTCCATTTCATTAGAAGGGGTCTTCCTTCCTTCTTCTTTTCCTTTCAAATTGTTTCCCAAGTGTCCTGATTCAAGTCCAGAAGAGACAGGAAGGTATTTCCCTATCAGATCAGATAAAGCGGGGAAAAATGGATCAGTTTGGTCATTTTTCATTTGTTGGTGCCAAGTGTCTATTTGAAAACTCCTACACCCAGTCGGGATATTACTCTTCCTTGCCTCCATACTGGGAAGGCAGTCCCTGGAGTGGGAGTTGAGAAGGCAGTGGTTTCATTGCAAGCCACTGCTGCATCCACATCCTGTCCACATCCCCAGAGAACTTCCTCCCCTCCCCCATCTTCCTCTGCTTTCATGGATCTAGGTGGGGGCTTTGCTCATTTCAGTCCAAGCTATTCTCTGTCCAATCCACTAGGGATGGGGGTGGTGATGGGGCAAGAACAGGGTGCTGCCCCAGCCCCCAGTCCTCTCCCATCTAAGGGACAACTGGTAGGCAATGCCAGTGAGGTGACAAGTCCTGTGATGCAGGGGAACTCAGGGGGACCCAGAGGAGGGCCACTGACCTTGCCTCTGATGGTAGTTCAGAAGAGGGACAGCCTTAGCGGGAAGGAGCTTTGAGGGCTTCGAGGTGAAGAAGGTGGTGAAACACAGCAAGGTGTATCTGTGTGAGCTGCTCTCATCCCTGCTAAGGAGACAGCTTTTACCCTGTGGTGTCTGCCTGTCTGGTGTGCTCTAAGGAGAGCTGGGCCTTCCCAGTTGGCTTCTCTGCTTTATTTATGAAAAACAAGATGGAAAAGAGGGGCAGAAGTGGAGGGAGAGAGGTAAAATATGTGTGTGTAGGGAGGTAATGACAGGATTTGGCATGGTTAGCGGGTATCAGGGAACCAGGGAGAGAGCTGAGGGTCAGGAATTATGAAGTCCTGAGCAGCTCCAGGGTTGGAGAGAATGTGAGGAGAGCAGAAAGGGGATGTTAGGAAACATCAGAGCAGGGGCAGTTATGATTATGAACCTCTTAAGAGTCTGTGAGAGGTGCAAGTAACGATTTGAATTCCTTCAAAATCAGTTTTTGCTCACAAGAGTTTTGCTGCGGGAGTTCAGCGTGGCTGCAGGAGAGGATGAGCTGTGCAGCAGGTGCAAGTGGAGGCTGGAAAAAACCCACACATACAGGACCCAGTGGGGCCATTTGATGAGTCTGAGCTTCAGCAGGAAGGCAGCGGGGAGCCACTCATGGGTCAAGTGGGACAATGATGTGAGCCTTCAGGTCCGAGGCTCCTCTGGTTGCAGCATGGATGTTGGATTAAATCGACGGGGCTGGAGACAGGAGGCCTGGGAGGAGACTGAGGCAACATTCTGCTAGGATGAGGAATCCTGATTTATGACCCTGGGGAAGGGAGGTGAGAATGGCCAAGGGAGAGACAGGGAGCTGAATGGGCAGGATGGTTGAGAGGAGGAGGGGGAGATGGAGAGGAAGAAGCTAGGAATGCCACCTGGGTCTAGATGGATTATCAAGAAGATTAAGCGAGGCCGGGCACAGTGGCTCACGTCTTTAATCCCATCACTTTGGGAGGCTGAGATGGGTGGATCACTTGAGGCCAGGAATTGGGGACCAGCATGGTGAAACCCTGTCTCTATTAAAAATACAAAAATTAGCCCGGCCTGGTGGTACATGTCTATAGTTTCAGCTACGTGGGCAACTGAAGCAGGAGAATCGGTGGAACCTGGGAGACGGAGGTTGCAGTGAGCCGAGACGGTGCCATTGCACTCCAGCCTGGGCAACAGAGTGAAACTCTGTCTGAAAAAAAAAAAAAAAAAAAAAAAAAGAAATAAAAATAAAAGTAAAAAGAAAAGAAAAAGAAAAGAAAAATGAGAACTACGTTTCCTAACTAGTAGGTGACTAACTAGGATGAGTGTGTGTCTAATTGTGGAGCTTTGTCTCCATCATGAGGCATGAGCTCCCCAAGGGCAGGACTGTATCTACCTTGTCCCTTTCCCTGTGCTCCACGTGAAGCAGGGGCTCAGTACGTATTTTTTTTTAAATTGGAATTTCATTAACTGTGTATCACAAGTTGGGCAGAGCTGACATTTGTCATATTCAGTCTTTCCATGCAGGAACTGGTGTGTTTTTCCACTTGTTGAGTTTTCATGTAGCCCTTCACAAGGTTTTATGGTTCTCATCATATAGGACAGGTATCTTTTTACTACATTTACTTCAAAATGTTTTAAAGTTTTTGTACTATTCTAAGTGGATTGTTTTTTTCATTTCAAATTCTACTTGATTGTGTCTAGCATAGAGCTAGACCATTGCTTTTTGGTTTGTTTTTCTTGTTTTATTTTGTTAAAAATTGATATATAATAGATGTGCGTATTTTCAGGGTACATGTGAAAATTTGATACTTTCGTATCATCAAATTAGGATAATTGGGATATCCACTCCCTTAAATATTCATCTTTAGGCTAGGAACATTTGAACTGTTCTCTTCTGGTTATTTTGAAATGTACAATCAATTAATTCTAGCCATAGTCACCCTAATGATCTACCGCTAGGTCTTATTCCTTCTAACCGTATATTTGTACCCATTAATCAGTATCTCTTCATTCCCCTCCCCTGCTATATTTCTTGGCCTCTGATAACCACCAGTCTACTCTCTATGTTCATGAGATCCACTCTGTAGCTCCCATGTATGAGTGAGAACATGCAGTATTTGTCTGTCTGTGCTTGGCCTATTTCACTTACTTGGCCTATTTCAGTTCCATTCACATTGCAGCAAAAGACAGGATTTCTTTCTTTTTATGACTGAATAACATCCCAGGGTGTATATATATACCACATTTTGTTCATCCATCCATCCATCCATCCATCCATCCATCCATCCATCCATCCATCGATGGACACTTAGGTTGATTCCATATTTTGGCTATTGTGAATGCACTGCAATTAACACAGGAATGCAGCTATCGCTTCAGTGTATTGATTTCCTTTCTTTTGGATGTCTACCCAGTAGTGGAATTGTTGGATCTTACAGTAGTTCTATTTTGGTATTTCTTGAATGAAAGAACAAATGAATGAGTAAGAGCCCTGGACATTTCCTTTGCTGCCCTCTGCCTGCCTTGGCTAGAAGATGATGCTTTTCCCAGACAGAGCCGTCATCTTGGGGAGAGGGGATTCGTCCACCAAAACTTGCTTCCAGGATCCATTTTCCCATTGGACAAACTTCGTGGCTCAGAATGTTGGCAGGAGTGTAATCCCTTTGAGTGTCTATTCCCTTAGTAAAAGCAGTGAAGGGAGCTGCTGGCTGGTCTGGGAGGCAGTGTGTGGGTCTGTGTGTGCACCTGTATGCATACATCCTGCAAGTGGATGGACAGGAAGGCAGACTCTCCTTGGCTTATCCAGATAAAAGACTCACGGGTTTGAGTATTTTGGCTACTTAGAGGCTCACATTTTGGGGTCCTGAGGGGAGATGGGCCCCTGCATGGTAGATGGGGGGCCTTTGGTGAGGGTCAGCCACACCAATAACTCCTCCCTAGAGCTGACTTCACCTCCTGGCAGAACGTGGGCGGCCTCTCTCTGGCTTCAGGCCAGGGCAGGAAATTCTCTGCTTGAAGACAGCACAGGGTCATTCTCCTCATTTCTGAGGTCCTGTTCACTCCAAGAAAGCTGTGTTTGGGGGCTTGGGTCACAGAAACTTCCCGCTCTGTGAAGTGGGCAGCTGAGCCTCATGGCAGCTTTGGTGGCATTTAGACAACCCCTGGTACATGACTTCTGACCCTCCTTGCAGCCTCTCTCCCACCCCTGGTCACCGCCTTATTTTGGAAACGGTTAGCACAGGGTTTCTCCACCTCAGCTCATCTTGGACCAGATCATTCTTTGTTGTGGAGGTTGTCTTGCACATTGCAGGATGTTTCACAGTACCCTGGCCCCTAATCACTAAATGCCAACAGACACCTCCGCCACCCCCAGTTGTGACAAACAAAAATGTCTCCAAACATTGCTAAATATCCCCTGGGGAGTAAAACTGCTCCCAGTTGAGAACCACTGGGTCAGAGGGATAAAGAGACTTCCGGGTGTGGTGTCTGCTCCCTGGGTGGTCCCACATGCTGTGTCCTGCAAGATGTCAACAGGAGTCCAAAGAACAGGCCGTGAGCTGTGAGCTGTGTTTCTGTTCAATTGCAGCATGAGAAACGGGTTGGTTCAGGAGCTCAGTCTCTCTTCTTGTTGTCTTGAGGGCTACTGGCCCATGGTCTCTTCTTTGTTCCTCCCACCAACCCACAGGCACCAGGCAGCTTCCCAGAGAAGACACAAGCCTCAGCAACAGAATGGGCCCTGGGAAGACTTCCTGCTAGGGACCCATGCTGGCAACCCAAGTCAGACAGGCAGGCCTGGGGGAGGGGCTGTTTTCTCGCTCTGGGCCGGTTGCTGGGGCAGCTGGTCTCCATTATGGACCCGGTGCCTTCTGGCATCTGTGCCTCCTGGTACCTGCATCCCGTGTGGTCTCCTCTGCACTGAATCAGGGCTGGTCTGCGTGAGCAACAGGGTGGTAGCAGGAGTGATGCGTGAAATCCGACACTAGGCCAGAAAGGGCAATGCGGCATCTGCTTCCTCCTCTCAGATTGCTTGCTTGGGGGCGGGAGCATGCCAGACTCCCTTAGGGAGAAGCCATGCGATGGGGATACCCAGAAAGCCCTGTGGAGAGGCCCGCATGGCAGGGAACTGAGGCCTCGCACCAATGGCCAGCACTGACCTGACAAGCATGGGAATGAACCACCCTGGAAGTGGACCCTCGAGCCACAGTGAAGCCTTCAGATGACTGCAGATCTGGATTTCATCCTGGGGGCAGCCTCACGAGAGACTTTAAGCCAGGACTCCTAGCTAAGTCACTTCTGCATTTATGACCCACAAATTGTGACAGATAATCAACGTTTACTGTTGTGTGAAGCCACTAAGTTTTGGGGCAGGAATTTGATATGAAGCATTGAGTAATGAATTCAACTGCCATCCTCACAATGTCCAAAGGGCGCTTGGAACTGCTTGCTACCTGGGAAAGACTTCCCCGCTATGCGGAAGTCCTCAACTCCCTGATGGTTCCTGTGTAACACCGTCAAATATCCCCCATCCCACACCATCATCTCAATGTCCAAAGGGCCCTTGGAACTCAGGTTCTGATGAAGACAATGGAAAGATTAATTAGTAACAACTGAACCCACATGAGCATCTGGGGACTGAGTACATTGAATATATCCTTTGGTTCTGAGGTTTGCCCCTTGTCACCCCTCTTTTTTTTTTTGAGATGGAGTCTTGCTGTGTCGCCCAGGCTGGAGTGCAGTGGCACAATCTCGGCACGCTGCAACCTCTGCCTCCCGGGTTCAAGCAATTCTCCTGTCTTAGCCTCCAGAGTAGCTGGGACTACAGGTGCCCGCAACCATGCCCGGCTAATTTTTGTATTTTTAGTAGAGACGGGGTTTCACCGTATTAGTCAGGCTGTTCTCGAACTCCTGACCTCAGGTGATCCACTTGCCTTGGCCTCCCAAAGTGCTGGGATTATAGGTGTGAGCCACCGCGCCTAGACATTGTCACCCCTCTGAAGGACCTGGTGCTGAGGCTGAGAGAGAGATTTCTTTTGTTTTCTCATACCGCTTTCCTGCCCTTACCTCCTAGATGTGCAGAGAGCCTGGAAATGTAACCTGCACTGCTGTCTTAGGAGTCAGGCTGGGGCCACATGTGGGCTCACAGAGAAATCTGACACTCAGCCAGAAAGGGCATTGCAGCATTTCCTTCCTCCTCTTAGATTGCTTGCTTGGGGGTGGGGGCATGCCAGACTCCTTTAGGGGGAAGCCACATGGTAGGGATACCCAGGCAGCCCAGTGGAGAGGCCCACATGGCAGGGAACTGAGGCCTCGCACCAATGGCCAGCACTGACCTGACAAGTGTGGGAATGAGGCACCCTAGAAGTGGACCCTTGAGCCCCCTTGGAGCCTTCAGATGACTGCAGGTCCGGATTTCATCCTGAGGGCATGAAATTAGTGTGATTAGTGATTTCACACTGAGGGCATGTAATTAGTGTGATTTTGAGCATTTTTATATGCTTATTGATCACTTGCATATCATCTTTGGAGAAATGTTAACTGAAGTCCCTTGTTCATTTTAAAATCAAGTTATTTTAATTTTTGTTTTTGAGTCATAGAAGAAAAGCTCTGGTGACTGTATTTTGAATTACTTGGGGTCAGTAGAGACAGGAAGTTTCTCAGAGTGAAGGGTCAGTCATGGGGATGAGGGGGACGGAGGAGCAGGTCCTGGGAGCACAGTGGACGCATGGAGGGAGGGGTGCTGTGCTGAGTGTCGGTGGGCGGAGCCTTGGATGGAGTCAAGCTGTTGGGTGCCCTCCATTTCCCACACATGGGTGTATTGCAAGGCTAGCTTCCCTGAATCTGGCCCTTTTAGGCCAAGTACAGGCAGGGCATTCTCAGTCTCTTCATCTGCAATTTGTTGATGGAAAATCCCTCAAGTACAGAACCTCTGGCAACAGCATTCTTATAGATTTGGCTACTGCTGTTCCTAATTGGTTACTGCAATTGTCAGTGCACACTTTGGAAATTGCCTACTAGCTGTTTTTTCAGGGGGATGGCTTCACTCCTCTGCATCTCTGTGCTGTTTCTTTCTGTTCCATCCGCATGATCATTGTTCTGTGTTCTAACGAGAGGCATTTTCATAAGCTCCCTCTTCTCTTTCTCTCTGACAGGGAAAAATAACTTCAGAGTTGCTTGCTACCTGGAAAAGAGCTCCCTGCTATGCAGAAGTCCTTGATTCCCTGACGGTTCCCGGGTAACACCATTAAATATTCCCCATCCCAGAGCATCTGCGGGTTGACAGTATAACCTTTCATGCTCATTACACACAGTGAAGTGAGTGATGCTGGGATGCTGGGAACAGCAGGGTTAGAAAGAGAGGCACAGATAGGAAGTCAGGATTTGATTGGGTCTTCCACTCTCCACTCACCATGTTGTGGACAGGACTAGAGTGACTGGTCTTGCTAGCGATGCAAGGAAGCCAAAGTTGAGCTTCTGTGCCTTCCTCTACTTCCCATTGCCTGCCAGGGGTGATGCTCCCGGGAGCACACATTTCTTTGTTTCACCTGCTAGTTTAGAAACCTTCCGTGGCTGCCCTTGGCCACTCCTTAGCCAGGAATATTCACACCTTTCTCCACCTGACCCTAGCTCTCCTTCCCAGCGGCATCTCCCCTCATGGCCCTGAGGTTCTGTGGAGCGGACAGACTACGTGTTGCCTGAGCATATACTGTGCTTACCCACCTCAGCACCTTTGCTCAGCATCTGCTCGGTCCTTGCCCTGAGACATCCCACACGCCCCCCACACCCTCTCCACGCCCACCCTGCAGCCACCTGCTGCTGTCCCCATGCCCTCCTCACACCCTCCCCATACCCCCCATAAGGCCCACGTCCACCCACACCCTCAGCCCTTCACCCTCTGGCCTTTGGCCCTTTGGCTCTTTGGCTCTGTGCCCCTCTCTAATTCCCATTTGCTCAATTGGTTACTGAATTTTCAAAAAATTTCCTTAAGAGACCAAAAAGTAATTGAAATTGTTTTACTATTTGCATTATGGGGGCTTTCTCAAGTGCAGTCCCAGGTAGGAGACTCTCACCTGGGTCTAAGGATAGTTCAGGGATTTCTCGTTCTCTTTAAAATTGTAGTAAGAAAAAACCCAAAACATGTAACAGAAAATTTACTCTCTTAATCACTGTTAAGTGTATGGTTCAGTAGGGTTAAGTATATTCACATTGTTATACAGGAAATCTCCAGAACTTTTCAGTCTTGGAAAACTGAAACGCTATACTCATTTAACAAGAACTCCCCACTTCCTCCTTCTTCTCAGTCCCTGGCATCCACCATTCCACTCTGTTTCTATGAGTTTGACTATCTTAGATTTGTCATATAAATGGTATCAGGTAATATTTGTTGTGCGTCTGGCTTATTTCACTTAACATAATACCCTCAAGGTTCACCCATGGTGTAGCATGTGATAGGATTTCCTTCCTTTTTAAGAATGAATACTATTTCATTGTATGTGTATATACCACATTTTGTTTACCCATTCTTCTGTCAATGGACATTTGAATTGCTTCTACCTTTTGGCTATTGTGAATAGTGCTACTATGAATGTGGGTGTGCAAATATCTCTTTGAGAGCCTGCTTTCAAGTCTTTTGGACATATATCCAGAAATGGAATTGCTGGGACATATGGTAGTTTTATTTTAATTTTTTACAGACCAACATACTGTTTTCCATAGTGGTTGCACCATTTTACAATCCCACCAACAATGCACAGGGGTTCCAATTGATCTACATCCTTGTCAGCACTACTTATTTGCTGTTTGTTTTTCTTTTGTAGCCATCCTAAAGGGTATGAAGTGATATTTCATTGTGGTTTTGATATGCATTTCTGTAATAATTACTGTGATTTTGAGCATTTTATATGCTTATTCATCATTTGTATATCATCTTTGGAGAAATGTTAACTGAAGTCCCTTGTTCATTTTAAAATCAAGTTATTTTATTTTTTGTTGCTGAGTCATATAATTTTTTCACATAAGATGCCGGTAGGGTTGGTTTCTGTTGAGACTTCTCTTCCTGACTTGCATTTTGCTATGCCCTTACATGGCATTTTCTCTGTCTGCATGGGGTGGGGGGAGAGAGAGAGAGAGGCAGAGAGAGATTGAGGTGGGGGGATATCCTGTTGTCTTTTCCTCTTCTTATAAGGACACCAGTCCTATTAGACTAAGGCCCTAATTTAACCTTATTTACTTCTTTAGAGGCCTGATATGGTTTGGCTGTGTCCCCACCCAAATCTCATCTTGAACTGTAGCTCCCATAATCCCAACATGTTGTGGGAGGGACCCGGTGGGTGATAATTGAATCATGGGGGTGGTTCCCCCCATATTCTTCTCATGGTAGTGAATAAATCTCACGAGATCTGATGGGCTTACAAGGAGTTTCCCTTTTCATCTGGCTCTCATTCTCTCTAGTTTGCTGCCATGTAAGATGTGTCTTTCACCTTTCGCCTTCCTCCATGATTGTGAGGCCTCCCCAGCCAAGTGGAACTGTGAGTCCATTAAACCTCTTTTTCTTTATAAACTGCCCAGTCTTGGGTATGTCTTTATCAGCAGGGTGAAAACAGACTAATACAAGGCCCTATCTCCAGACATAATCATATTTGGAATTAGGGCCTTAACATATGAATTTGGGGGGGGGGGGTGGGCACAATTCAGTCCATAATATTAAAACTCCAATTTTATTCTTTTGCATGTGGATATCCAGTTTACCCAACACCATTTGTTGAAGAGACTGCCCCTTTGAGTGGTCTTGGTACCCTTAACAAAGATCGTTTAACCATATATGTGAGGGGTTATTTCTTATCTCTCTATTCTGTTCCATTAGTCTATATATCTGTCTTTATGCCAGTACCATGCTGTTTTGATTACTTATTAGCTCTCTAATAAGTTTTGAAGTCAGGAAGTGTGAGATCTCCAACTTTACTCTTTTTTTTTTTTTTTTCCAAGATTATTTTGGCTATCCAGGGTTCTTGAGAGTCCACATGAATTTTATATTCTTTAAAATGCCATTGAGATTTTGATAAGGATGGTGTTGAGTCTTTAAATCACTTTGGGTGGTTTTGACATCATAATAATACTGAGTCTTTCTTTTTTTTTTTTTTTAATTATACTTTAAGTTCTAGGGTACATGTGCATAACGTGCAGGTTTGTTACATATGTATACTTGTGCCATGTTGGTGTGCTGCACCCATCAACTCGTCAGCACCCATCAACTCGTCATTTACATCAGGTATAACTCCCAATGCCATCCCTCCCCCCTCCCCCGTCCCCATGATAGGCCCCGGTATGTGATGTTCCCCTTCCCGAGTCCAAGTGATCTCATTGTTCAGTTCCCACCTATGAGTGAGAACATGCGGTGTTTGGTTTTCTGTTCTTGTGATAATATATTGAGTCTTTCAATCCACTAACATGGGATGTCTTTATATTTCGTATGGCTTCATGCTGCTGTCTGGTGTCCTTTCTTTCAAGTTGAGGAACTCCCTTTAGCCTTTCTCCCAGGACAGGTCTAATAGTAATGAATGCCCCCAGTTTTTGTTTATCTGGGACAGTCTTAATTTCTCTTTTTTTATAATTTCAATTTTTATTTTAGATTCAGGGGGTACATGTGCAGGTTTGTGACATGGGTATATTTCATGATGCTGAGGTTCGGGGTATGACTGATTCTGTCCCCCGGGTGGTGAGCATAGTACCCAACAGGTAGTTTTTCAGCCCTTGCCCCACACCCTCCCTCCCTGCTCTAGTAGCTCCCAGTATCTACTGTTCTCATCTTTATGGCCATGTGCACCTAGTGCTTAGCTCCAACTTGTAAGTGAGAACATGTGGTATTTGGTTTTCTGTTCCTGTGTTAATTCACTTCGAATAAGATCCTCCAGCTGCATCTGTATTTCTGGAAAGGACATGATTTTGTTCCTTTTAATGGCTATGTGGTATTCTATGGTATATATGTATCGTATTTTCTTTTTAAAAAAATTTTAAATGAATTTTTTATTTCAATAGGTTTTTGAGGAACAGGTGGCATTTGGTTACATGAGTAAGTTCTTTAGTGTGTACCCCATTTTCTTTAATCCACCATTAGATATCTAGAGGATTATCTAATCCACCATTATAGTTTGAGGTCTTACATTCAAATCTTTAATCCATTTTGAGTTAATTTTTGCATATGGTGAAAGGTGGGCACCTAGGTTGATTCCATGTTGTTTCTATTGTGAATAGTGCTGCAATAAGCATTTAAGTGCATGTGTCTTTTCGGTAGAACTATTTGTTTTCCTTTGGATGTACATTCAGTAACGGGGTTGCTGGATCAAATGGTAGATCTGTTTTAAATTCTTTGAGAAATCTCCAAACTGCTTTCCACCGTGGCTGAACTAATTTATATTCCCACTAACATTGTATAAAGTGTCCCCTTTTATCTGCTGCCTTGACATGATCATATCTTTAATAATAGGCATTCTGATGGGTGTGAGATAGTATCTTATTATGGTTTTGATTTGCATTTCTCTGATAATCATAAGAGAGGATGAGCATTTGTCAGTGACGTTGAGCAATTTTTCTTCTGTTTGTTTGCTGCTTGTATGTTTTCTTTTGAGAAGCATCTATTCATGTCCTTTGCCTACTTTCTAATGGGGTTGTTTTTTGCTTATTGAATTTTTTAGGTTCCTTGTAGATTCTGCAAATTAGACCTTTGTTAGATGTGTAGCTTATGAATATTGTCTCCCATTCTGTAGGTTGTCTATTTCCTCTGTAAATAGTTTCTTTTGCTGTGCAGAAGCTCTTTAGTTTGATTAGGTCTCACTTGTCAATTTTTGTTTTTGTTGCAATTGCTTTTGAAGGCTTATTCATAAATTCTTTCCCGAGGCTGATGTCCAGAATGCCATTTCCTAGATTTTCTTCTAGGAGTCTTATAGTTTGAGGTCTTACATCCAAATCTTTAATCCATTTTGAGCTAATTTTTGTATATGGTGAAAGGCAGGGATCCAGTTTCATTTTTCTGCATGTGGCTAGTCAGCTATCCTAGCACTATTTATTGAATAGGGAGTCCTTTCTCCATTGCTTATTTTTTATTACTTTTGTCAAAGATTAGATGGCTGTAGGTGTGTGGCTTTATTTCTGGGTTCTTTATTCTGGTCCATTGGTCTATGTGTCTGTTTTTATACCAGTACCATGTGGTTTTGGTTACTGTAGCCTTATAGTATAGTTTGAAGTCAGGTAATCTGATGCCTCTGGCTTTGTCCTTTCTGCTTAGGATTGCTTTGGCTACTTGGGCTCCTTTTTGGTTCCGTATGAATTTTACAATAGTTTTTCTAATTCTGTGAAGAATAGCATTGTAATTTGATAGGAATAGCATTGAATCTGTAGATTGCTTTGGGCAGTATGGCCATTTTAATAATATCATTTCTTCCACTCCATGAGCCTGGAATATTTTTCCATTTGTTTGTGTCATCTGTGATTTCTTTCAGCAGTGTTTGATAGTTCTCCTTGTAGGGATCTTTCACCTCCTTGGTTCGATGTATTTGCAGGTATTTTTTTGTATGGCTATTGTAAATGGAACTGCATTCTTGATTTCACTCTCAGTTTGAATGTTATTAGTGTATAGAAATGCTACTTATTTTTATGTATTGATTTCCCATTCTGAAATTTTACTGAAGTTGTTGATCAGTTCTAGGAGACTGTCAGCAGAGTCTTTAGAGTTTTCTATATACAGAATCATATCATCAGCAAGGATAAATAATTTAACTTCTTCTTTTCCTATTTGGATGCCTTTTATTTTTTTTTCTCCTGCCTGATTGCTCTAGCTAGGCTTTCCAGTACTATGTTGAACAGGAATAGTGAGAGTGGGCATCCTTATCTTGTTCCTGTTCTCAAGGGAAATGTTTCCAGCTTTTGCCTGTTCAGTATGATGTTTGTTGGTCGTAGATGGCTCTTACTATTTTGAGGTATGTTCCTTTGATACCTAGTTTGTTGAAGGTTTTTATCAACAAACTAGGCAGCAAACTAGGGATTTTATTGAAAGCTTTTTTCCACATCTATTGAGATGATCATATGGTTTTCATTTTTAATTTTGTTTATGTTGTGAATCACATTTATTGATTTGAATATGTTGAACCAACTGTTGGTTCAAAGGTTGGTGCAAAGGCTGATTCAAAGGCTTTATTCCTTGGATGCAATATATGCAATATATATATGCACTATATGAATCCCAGGAATAAAGCCTCGTTGATTGTGGTGAGCAAACTTTTTGATGTGCTGCTGGATTTGATTTGTTAGCATTTTGTTGGGGATTTTTGCATCTACCTTCATCAGGGATATTCGCCTATAGTTTTCTTTGTTCATTGTATCTTTGCCAGGTTTTGATATCAGGGTGATACTGGCTTTGGAGAATGAGTTAGGGAGGAGTCCCTCCTCCTTGATTTTTTGGGATAGTTTCAGTAACATTAATATCAAGTCTTCTTTTTATGTCTGGCAGAATTTGACTGTGAATACATCTGTTTTGGGACTTATTTCAGTTGGTAAGTTTAAAAAATTATTATCACGGGTTGAACTTTGGACCTTGATATTGGTCTGTTCAGGGTTTCAATTTCTTCCTGATTCAATCTTGGGAGATCGTACAGTCTTACAGTGGTTGACCTTACAGTATTTTCCATATGCAGAAGAGAAGAATGTCCATTATGTGGTTGATGGGTGGAGTATTCTTTAGATGTCTATTAAGTACAATTGGTCAAGTGTCAAATTTAAGTCCTGAATTTCTTTGTTAGTTTTCTGCCTCAGTAGTCTGTCTAACATGGTCAATAGGCTGTTGAAATTTCTCACTATTATTGTGTGGCCATTTAAGTCTTTTTGTAGGTCTAGCAGTAATTTTTTTTTATGAATCTGAGTGCTGCAGTGTTGGGTGTGTGTATATTTAGGACAGTTAAGTCTTCTGGTTGAACTGAGCCCTTTATCAAAATGCAATGCCCCTTCTTGTGTTTTTTTTTTTTTGTTTTTTTTTGGTTTTTTTTGTTTTGTTTTTTTACTATTATTGGCTTAAAGTCTATCTTATATAAAAATAGCAACCCCTGCTTTTAAAAAATTTTCCATTTGTATGATAGATCTTTCTCTGATCCTTTACTTTGAACCTATAGGTGTCATTACACGTGAGGTGGGTTTCTTGAAGACAGTAGACAGATGGGTCTTTTTTTTTAATCCAACTTTCCACTCTGTGCCTTTTAAGTGGAAGCATTTAAACAATTTACATTCAAGGTGAATATTGATATGTGAAGTTTTGATCATATTGTGAGTTGTTAGTTGGTTGCTTTGTAGTTTCTATTGTGTGGTTGCTTTGTAGGGTTTGTGGGGGTGTATACTTAAGTGTGTTTTTATGGTAGCACAAAAACATTTCATTTCTGTGTGTAGAACTCCCTTAAGGATCTCTTGTAAGGCTGGTCTAATGGTAATGAATTACCTTAGCACTTTCTTATCTGCAAAGGATTTTATTTCTCCTTCACTTGTGAGGCTAAGTTTGGCAGGATATGAAATTCTTGGTTGAAATTTCTTTTGTTTAAGAATACTTAAAACAGGCCCCCAATCTCTCCTGGCTTGTAAGGTTTCTGCTGAAAAGTCTGCTGTTAGCCTGATGGGGTTCCCTTTGTATGTGATCTGATCTTTTTCCTTAGTTGCCTTTAAGATTTTTTATTTAGCCTTGACCTTGGACGGCCTAGTGATATATGCCTTGGTGATGTTTGCTTTGTATAATATCTCACATGTGTTCTTTGGATTTCTTGTATCTGGATATCCACCTCTCTAGCAAGACTAGGGAAATTTTCTTCAGTTATTCCCTGAAATGATTTTTCCGTATTGTTTACTTTTTCTCCTTCTCTCTCAGGAATGCCAGTAATTTATAGATTTGATGGCTTTACATAATCTTATAGGTCTCAATGACTTTTGACATTCTGTTTTCCTTATTTTTGTCTGGCTGGGTTAGTTCAAAAGACTGGTCTTCAAGCTCTGAAATTCTTTCTTCTGCTTGGTCTATTCTATTGATAAAGTTTTCAATTGTATTTTCAAATTCTTTACATGACTTTTTCAATTCTAGAACCTCTGATTTCTTTTTAAACAGTTTAAATCTTCCTTCATTTCCTGGATTGTTCTAGAAGTTATTTGTGTTGATTTTCAACCATGTCTTGGATCTCCATGCTTTAAATTCTTTATCTGTCATTTCTGAGTTTCCATTTTGGTTAGGAACCATTGCTGGAGAGCTAGTGTGATGGTGGCGTCATGACATTCAGATTTTTTATAGTGCTAGAATTCTAGTACTGGCTCCTTCTCATCTGAAGGCATCGGCTCTTCTAATTTTTATGATTATTTTCATGTGGATAGAATTTTTTTCTTTCTTTCCTTACAATTTATTTTTTCTTTTCCCTTTTCCACCTCCCTAGGGGGTGTGACTGTAGAGAATGTTGAGTAGGGTCTTTTGGCTTTGCTTCTATAACCTTAAGCACTTCTGTTAGCAGGTTTTGTATTGGGCTATGTGGTTTGACTTAGAAGTCAGTAGATGGAGCTTGTGGATAAGAGCTAGCTGTGGCCAGTGCAGCTAGGTATATACCTGATCCTTGTTTACTGTGAGAAGCTCTCTGTTGCTTTAGGTAATGGGCTGATTCACGGAGTGCACAATGGCCTGAGCTCCCTGCTCAGGCCTGGAGGTTGGGGCCAGGATGACGAGTGCCAGACCAGGCAGGTCCATCTATAGGTCTCCAAGTAGCAAGCATAAGCACAAGTGCTGAGGGAAAATCCAGTGAGTGCCCACCAAGCACCCCGAGGTATGACTAGATGTGCATCTGGGAAACTTCCTCAACCCCTATTCTCTGTATGGGAAGGGGAAGAGCCTACACTTCTAATCCAGGAGAGTGGGTGCCCAGATGCCTGGAAATCTGCCTTGACATGGAGGGGAGAAGGCCCTGCTCTACCAGTCTCTGCACAGGAAGGGTGGGGCAGTTCAGGCTGCTGCACAGGAAGGATGGGGTAACTCAGGCTACTAGTCTGTGGGAGCAGATGCTCTGAACGCCTGGAGATCTGCCTGGGTGTGGAGAAGAGAGGGTCCCAGTACACCACAGTCCATTCCCAAGAAGGGTGGGACAGCTCAGGCTGCTAGTCCAGGCAAGTGGGTGCTCTTAATGCCTGGAGCTCTACCAGGAGGTAGAGCAGAGAGGGCCCCGCTGCACCATGATCCCAGGGAGCAGGCTGGGGCACCCAGAAGTGACACATGCAGACTGGTTCCACGTTGCCAAGCTGGCCCTGGCTGCAATTCTCATCACCCAGAAGAAATCATGCTGTAGCAGCCCTCCTCCTTCCCCCGGTCTGCAATGGGGAAAAGTACAATTCCAATGCTTACTGTTGAGGTGCTTTCCACAGTTCTGGCCATGGAGGCCTGTACCCTGGTCCAGAGCAAGTGCTCCAGTCTCTGGCCTGAGACTAAAATGCCTGTGCAGCCACACTGCCAGGTTGCCAAAGAGTAACTGACTTTGTATACACTCATATTAAAAATGGCACCCTGCTCTCAGTTCCAGGTCTGGGACAATACCTGCAGCTTTTCCTGGTGCCTTTCACTCTTAGCATCTCCAAGCCTCTCCCTGAGTTGGCTCTAGGGCTTGGGAGAAACAAAGCGTTTTCCCTTGGCTTGGACTGCTGTGTTCCCCCGAGGAAAAGTGAATCACAAAAGGAGTCTCTCTGCCCTACCCATGCACTGGGGCTTTACTCACTTTTATCACTGAGACACCATCACAGGGGCTGTTTGCCCACATTCTCGTCCCCAGGATCTAGAGTGTCCTTCATGATTCCAGTGGATTCCCAGTTTTTTTTTTTTTTTGAATTAAAGCTCACCGAGTTGATCTTTATGTAGTATTTTGCTATTTCCAAGTTTTTGAAGCACATTGAAAGCCCCTAATCCACCATCTTGAAAAGGCAAAACAAAACAAAACTGTCTTTCATTTTTGAAGGATAGTTTTTCCAGTTTTAGTATTCTTTTTTTTTTTTTTTTTTTTTTTTGAGACGGAGTCGCTCTGTCGCCCAGGCTGGAGTGCAGTGGCTGGATCTCAGCTCACTGCAAGCTCTGCCTCCCGGGTTCATGCCATTCTCCTGCCTCAGCCTCCCGAGTAGCTGGGACTACAGGCGCCCGCCACCTCGCCCGGCTAGTTTTTTTGTAGTTTTAGTAGAGACGGGGTTTCACCGTGTTAGCCAGGATGGTCTCGATCTTCTGACCTCGTGATCTGCCCGTCTTGGCCTCCCAAAGTGCTGGGATTACAGGCTTGAGCCACCGCGCCCGGCCTAGTATTCTTGATTGATAGCTTTTTTCTTTCAGTACTCTGAGTACATCATTCCACTGCCTTATGGCTAAAAGGTTTTTGCTGAGAAACCTGCTGATAATCTTATAGAAGGCCCTTTGTCTGTGATGAAGCACTTTTACTGTTTTCAAGGCTTTCCCTTTGTCTTTTGACAGTTTGATTATAATGTATCACAGTTTGGGCCTCTTTGATTTTATACCAGTTAGAATTCATTGAACTTGGACTTGTATTTTCATTTCTTTCCTCTCATTTGGGAAGTTTTTGGCCATTTCCTCAAATACTGTCTCTGCCCCTTTCTCTCCTACTTCTAGGATTTCCATAGTGTATAAATGGGTCTGCTTGATGATGTCCCAAAAGTCCCTTAGGGCCTTTTCAGTTTTCTTAATTTTTTTCTTTGCGCTCCTCTGACTTGATTCAAATGAACTATCTTCAAATTTGCTAGTTCTTTCTTCTGCCTAAGTCTGCTTTGAAAACTGTAGTGAATTTTTCAACTTAGTTAGTGTATTTTTTAGCTCTAGAATTTCTGTTTCTTTCCTTTAGTTTCTTTCTGTTGACGTTCTCATTTGACTCATCCACCATTTTCCTGATTTCACTTAGTTGTCTATCTGTGTTCTCTTTTAGCTCACTAAGCATCTTTAACACAGTTGTTTTGAATTATTTGTCAGAAAGTTCAGCAATTTGCATTTCTTTAGGGTTGGTTACTGGAGTTTTATTTTATTCATTTGATGGGGCCATGCTTACCCGTTTATTTGTATGCCTTGTGATTTTTTGTTGAGATTTTGGCATTTGAAAAAACAACCACCTCTCCCAGTCTTTATGGATTGGCCTTGTGCAGGGGGAGACTTTTACCAATCAGCCTGGCAAAAGGTTCTGGGACGTCTCAAATCTTTTCTGGGGATGTGCCTTCTCTGGCCTCGTGCATGCCTTTTTAACTGTCTAAAATTCCCGTCTGTTTCTTCTCAAGAGACACGATCTCTTGCTCCTCCTGCTGTCTTCCTGTGGAACTGCATAATCTCTGCAGCTGCAAGGTTCCTTGGAACTTGCCTGTTTTCAGTGGCTTCTGTGCTGCCATTCCTGTCTGTGCTCTGAGTCACGCAAGACAGAAATCAGTCTCTCAGGCAGCCCCCAGACAAGCCAGAACACTGGATGCACAAGTCAGTGTTTGGTTTTCAACCCGAGGGAATAGTTCTGGTATAGGAGGTTTTCTCATGGTTGTGCCACATTACACTGGGCCCAGGAATCTCTTACCAAATCCTTTACCACTTTGTGACATCATAAAATAATGGCAATATTTTCCTTTAGTCAAAGTCAACCAAATATGTGCTGCTTCAGCAGCTGGATTTTAACCTCTAAAGAAGGAGTTTCCAATGATATCAAGGGAGGAAGAAGGAAATAGCAATTCTTCTCCAACTCCAGCTCCGTCTTTGTTTCAGTCTCTGCACAAGGCACTTTACTCACGTGGTCTTTTTTACATCTTGTAAAGCAGGTGGTGTTATCCCCATCGTGCAGATGAGGAGCCTGAGGGCTGGGGAGGGTATGTGACTTTCTATGTTCTGAGCAGTAGAAGCTGGATTTGAACCCAGGTCTACCTAACAGCAAAGTTTGTAAAATACCTGAGACTGGGTAATTTACAAAGAAAAGACGTTTAATTGGCTTATGGTTCTGCAGACTCTACAGGAAGCATAGTGGCTTCTGCTTTTGGGGAGGCCTCAGGAAGCTTCTAATCATGGCAGAAGGCAAAGGGGGAGCACGCGTCCTACATAGCAGGGGCAGGAGCAAGAGAGAGAGAGAGACAGTGAAGGGGGAGGTGCCACACACTTAAACAACCAGATCTCATGAGAACTCATTTACTATCATGAGAACTGCGCCAAGAGGGTGGTGCTACACCATTCATGAGAAACCCACCACCATGATGTGGTCACGTCCCACCAGAGCTCGCCTCCAGCACAGGGGATTACAATTTGATGTGAGCTTTGGGCAAGGACACAGATCCAAACTATATCAGTCTTTTTTTCCATGACACCGAGCAAAAGGACTCTATCTTGGTCCTATGTGTCCCTCACCCACCCCCAATGTGCTCAGCGGAGTTCAGCAAGCGTTTATTGCATGAATGAGGCTGGAGATGCAACTAAGGAGACATAGAGAAAACCAGCCTTGCCCTGCCACCTGCCCCAGCTTCCTTGCCTGTATGTCTGTTGACTTTTGCTTTCCCTTGGTTTATGCTCTAAGGGCCTGGGGGGTTTCTGAGCCTGGGCAAAACTCACTGAGGAAGGGGAAACAAATCTGCTCACCAGGTCACACAGCACATTTAAACGTATTAGGCAAAACCTCTCCCTTTCTCAAGACACTTCCATATATGGAAAGTTATTGTAATGTACTGATTTTCTTAGCATGAGGCTCTTTACTGCCATCTTCTGGAAGTTTATGACAATATACACATTGATGATTATGATGGATAACAGGCAGTACTTTGCACCCTAGGTGTGGCACTCTTGTGCCACTTCTCTGTGGTGGCCATTCAGGGAGATGAATCTGGAACCTTCTGAAGCCTAGGAGAAGAGGTTTAGGGATTCTTTTTTTCTGTTTGGATTTGTTACCCTGGTCCTGCCCATTGTAAATCTCTGGGCTTCTTTGTATTCACTATGCCAGCCCATACCTGAACTTGCCCTGGGGCCTGGAAGGAGTCTTGTTTAAATGAAGGCATTGCAGGAGTGAAGGCTTAACATCCCATGAACTCCTTTAGTTTGCCACCTCAGTTTCCTTGCTGGGCTGACAGCTCTGCCACCTGACCTAGCTTTGACCAGCCCTGGGACCTTGACGATTGGAGGGTGCTATTAGCTGGGTTATTGCTGGGATAAACTTGACCACGGGACCTCACTGGCTGGGAACCTTTGGATGTCTTCTTCTGGACTGTTAGTCATTCTCCTTTGGGGCTTACAAGGTTCACTCACTCAGTCACTCACTAATTCAATTCATGAGTTCAGCAGGTAATGACTAAGTCCCCACATCATGCCAGTACTGTGCTAGGCACTGGGGGATCAATGGTGAGAAAAACAAGCAAACAAGCACATGGGATGCAGCAGACACCTCTGGCATCCTGCTCATCACATTCCTCGGCTGGCTCTGATTTCAGTGCCAGCGACAGTGGCTGGTGGCCGATTCCCTGACAGCTCAGAAAGCTTGCCTTGCTCTTACAGCATCCACTTCATGTATGGGCCAGACGCCTGTTGGTTTTCTGCCTCAGGGTCTTCTTCAGCATTGTGGGAACCCTCTTAGCCCGTGCAAGCCTGGCAGTGTGAAGGCACGAGTTAAAATGTACCCAGGATTTGTTTTAATCAGTATGGTCAGGCACGCAGGCAGGGAAATGATTGTCATAAAGGAAGAAGTTTATACTAAGTACTCTGGACACTTAGAGTACTGCACACTGCTGCCTGGAACATGTGGGAAGCGCCAGGGTTGGTCAGGAGGCAGAAGAGGGCGAGGGGAGGGCAAGGCTCAGAGCCTTTGTTGAGGATTTCTTGGAAAGGTGTGGGCAAGGCAGGGTAGGTAGACTGAGTTAGCTTAGGATGGATAGTGTGAATAATTGTGGAGGGCTCTGGGCTTTCAAGATCATTCCTAGTTGTCTGGTTTCTGGCCCTGTGGTGATTTAGGGCAGGAAGAATATTGACTTGGCAGTTGGACGTTTGGGGACTAACGTTCCAGAGTCCCTGTGAGCTCTGGAACGATTGCTTTGTACATCAAAGGTGCAGTCACAGGGGAGTCCTTTGCTGTCTCTAGGTATTAGCTAGCCCTGGGAGGGGCAGTCTTTCCAGGATCAAGGCCCCAGATGCCAGAACATCAGGAATACAGAGAATAAGAAAATACAGTCAATACAGGGCATGAATCTTGCCCAGGGCAGCTCTCAGCCAATGAGGAGCCAGTAGATGAATGCGCCAGGCTCTTGGTCTTTAGGGGACTGATTCTGGGGCCTTCAAGCTGCTTGTCAAGAGGTCCCAGCTGCACTGAGCCTCTGTTGCCCACAGCATTGATGACGCAACACAACTTTTTATGATCTTGTTCCTTCCTATGCCATTCTCCCTCAATCCTTCACTCCTGCTGCCTGGGAAACTCTCCCAAATAAACTACCTGCACCCCAGTCTTATCACAGGCTGTGCTCTCTGGGAACCCCACATAAGCCACCTGACCCCTGCTGCTTTAGAGCTTTACACTAGGCTTGGGAAAAGCTTCCTGGAGAAGCCATTTTTCTTGCTGCTGAAGAAAGACTCATTGTGTCATGGGTGAAAGGGGTGGGGGGAGAGCAGTCAAGGCAGAACGAGCCACACATGCAAAAGGCCTGAGGCTGGCGGGAGGAGCATGGCCTGTTCTAGGAAGGCATCAGGGGCTCCCCTGATCCCCGTCCCCACAGATCCAAGTTCCCAGCATGCCTTGCACCAGGTCCAGCCATTTACAAAGAAAGAGGGAGTCCATCTGAATGTTGACACATTCGGCGGCTCAGGTAATGTGTTTATTTTTATTTTTGAGACAGAGTCTTGCTTTATCACCCAGGCTGGAACGCAGTAGCACCGTGTTGACTCACTGCAACCTCTGCCTCCTGGATTGAAGCAATTCTCATGCCTAAGCCTCCAAGAAAGCTGGGACTACAGGCATGCACCACCACGTCTGGCTAATTTTTGTATTTTTAGTAGAGATGAGGTTTCGCCATGTTGGCCAGGCTGGTCTTGAACTCCTGGCCTCAAGCAATCTGCCTGTCATGGATTGGACTGTGAGCCACCAAGCCTGGCCTCAGGTAATGTGTTTTAATAAGCAGCTATTTGGCATCCTTCTCCAGGGTAGTGGTAATGGCAGGGAACAATCAGACTGATGGGGTGTGTGTGAATGGCACCCTTCCTGCCTTTCTCCATCCCAAGGTTTTATCAAGGTTCATCCCTCTCTTGGTCCTGGGGTTGTGGGGCCTGACCGGCACACAGGAATCTTTGTCTGGTTTCCACACCACTCATTCACAAAGGGGAAACTGAATCCTGTGTTAATCTTTCCACCTCAAAGATGATTCTAGGTGTGTGGGAGCTCAGCCTCAGAGAGGCTCCTCTCCTGGCTCTGGTTCCCCTCCCTCCCCTGTGGGCTGCCCACTGAACTGGGCCTCTGGGCTCAACTTGGCAGCCTGCAGGCCACCAGGAGGAGGTGGGTAGAGATCTGGATGGGTTTACAACAGCTTGACTGGAAAACCTGGGGATTTCAGATCTCAGTTAAGAGGAAGGCTCTGGAATGCAGACCCTAGCCCTCTTGTGTTTGGGGCCAGGCACAAAAATCAGGAGTTCAGTGAAGTTTCTGTCCTTGCATCTCTTCCAAGGGTGGGGCTTGAGAGAAGGGAGGGCCAGAGCTGAATCTGAAGCCACAGTGAGTCACTGTGCCACGGGCATCTTCCGAGGCTTGGAGAAGTCACCTAGAAAGGCCTAGGCTCCATGCCGCATTCTTCTCCAGAACCTGCTTACCTCTACCCTGGTGGACTCATCCCCAGGCCAGCAGAGAGAGAGAGAGGCCTGGGTGCATGGGATGGGTGGAGCGGGCAAAACTCCTCTCCTTCCATTCAGCTGCCCAAACCTTGGCCTGGGCAGCTCCCTGTGTGTGAGCCCAGTCTGGGGCTCGCCGCCTCACTGCCTCATCCTGATGCCAGGCTCTGGAAAGGAGCTGGGGGACTTCTAATAAGGCTTCCTAGACCCTTCACACAAAATGGAGGCAGACGCGCTCCAGCACTGCCTTGTCTTAGAAGAAAATTTTCTCTTTATGTCCCCTCTCATTCCTTTTCTCCCCTTTTCTCCTTTGCAATCAAGGCTGCCTGGGTTAAAATCCTAGCTTCCCCTCTACCTGTGTGGTTTTGGGCGAGTTCCTTAATCTCTCTCTGTGTCTCAGTTACCTCGCCCAGGAGGGGATAATAATAGGTCTGATGTGAGGACTAAGGCCTGGGAAGTGCTTAGATCCGGGACAGCCAGGATGGGGAGGTGTAAGCTGTTATGAGTGGGGGCAGTGCAGGCGGCAGGGGCTGTCCTTTTGGAATCCTAAATTTCACACTGAAAAAGGACATGCCCTCCTCTGCCTGAGTTTGAACTAAAGTCCGATGAGGAGAGGGGTCACACTGGAATTCAGAATTACATCATTAGGGGAAGATAAGTGTCTGTCCTCTTTAGGCAGTGGGGTGACAGCAGCGGGAATCCTGCTGTCCCCTTTTAAACACATACAGACGGGGTACCTCGTTTGCCCAGACCTGAACCCCGGGGCCGCGCAGCGGGCAGGCAGCCTTCTGCTCCAGGAGGGCGCGGAGACGCGGACGCTGCGCGCAGGACTCCCGTAGCCGCCAGGGGGCGCTGTGGCCACGCGGCCGCCGCCGGCCTCCCCGCGAACCCAGACCCCGCGCGGCGCTGCCGGTTCAGCGAGGCCACCCCTAGCCCAGCCAGGGCGGCCCACTCGCAGGCCCCGCGGGGAGCACCCTGTCTCCTGCCGAGCGTGGGGACCCGGCTGAGATCCGCCGCCCCTCTGGCCTCAGTTTGCGCTTCTGCAAAGTGGCACCGCCTGCCGCCCGCGTGGCCGCTCCTCAGCCCCAGGTCTTCAGGTTTCTCTTCTCAGTCATGGGGCCCTGCACTCGGTGCCCGACTCAGCCAGATCCCAGCTGAGATTCCTCTGATCTCAGCCTCGGAGTAGGCTGCTTCCCTCCCTCCCTCCGTTTTTCCTTCCTTCCACCCTCTCCTTTCTCTCTTCCTTTCCCTGTCCTCTCCTCTACTTCTCCTCCCTCCCTCCCGTCCTCGTCCTCCCTTCCTTCTTTTCTTCCTTTCTTCCTCTCTTCCTTTCTTTCTCCATCCCTCCCTCCCTCCCTCCTTCCTTCCTTCTTGGGGCCCTACCTCCCCCCTCCCTCTCTCTCTCCTTCCCCTCCCTCCTCGTCTCCCTCCCTCCCTCTCTTCTTCCCTCCCTCCCTCCTTCTTTCCTTCCTTCCGTTCTTCCTGGGGCTCTCCTTCCCCCCTCCCTCCCCTCCTTCCCTGTTTCCCTCCTTTCCTCTTCTCTCCCTCCCTCTCTCTTCCCTTTCCTCCCTCTCTATCTCCCCTCCCTGTCTCCCCTCCCTCCCTCTCTCTTCTCTTGCCTCCCTGTCTCCCCTCCCTCCCTCCCTGTCTCCCCTCCCTCCCTCTCTCTAGCTGCTGGTTCAGCAGAGGACTCCAGGTTTGATTCCGGGTCTCTCCTCCTCAGAGGGGATCTGCTTTCCTGTGCGCTGCAGCGTCCATCCTGCTGCCCCCAGCCCCTCCCTCCCTCCAGGCACCTTAGACTTGATTGTTGGAACCTTGAACTCATCTTGGGCCGCAGTCGCAAGTTGGACAAGCTTGTTCTAGTGTGCTGTCAAGAATGAGAGGGTCATTTCCAGCTGGAGGGTGACAGATCACACAGAAATTTGGGCCTCTCCCTAACCTGAGTCCTGAGCAGGGAGTACCCTCTGGATAATACCAGCTAACACCATGTCTCCATGAAACTGACCAAGGAGTGAAAATCATTTCTTTCTGAAAGGCACGCTACACATTCATCCTTTTAAAGGCAGTAATAAAACATGGAAAGGGTCTAAAAGTGTTGCATCTCTCCTCATCCTCGACCCCAGCCTCCCAGTTCCTCTTCCTGCAGGCAGCAGTTGGTGCGAGCTTCCTACATAGCTTTCCAGATACTCTGTGCAGAGAAAAACGTGTCGGTCCACATGCCTCCTTTAGAAAATATAGCACCGTAGACAGGCTGCTCTATACCTTGCTTTTGACTTAAAATATATTTTAAAAATACATCTTAGAGACTGTTCAATATCACAATATGAGGTTGATCTATCTCCAGCTGAGTGGTGAAGAGGATATCTCTGTATTTTTAGTAGAGATGGGGTTTCGCCATATTGTCCAGGCTGGCCTTGAACTCCTGACCTCAGGTGATCTGCCTGCCTCAGCCTCCCAGAGTGCTGGGATTACAGGCGCGAGCCACCACGCCCCGCAGTTTACTTTAATTTTTAAAAATCACGATTTAAACAGGAAATATGTGCCCTATAGTGCTAGTTGCAAATGTAAGCTTTGGAGACCATCCTGTATGCTGGCTTCCCCACTTGCCAGCTGTGTGTCTTTGAACAAGCTGGTTTTCAACCTCTCTGGGCCTCTGCCTAACCCATCTGTAAAATAGGGATCATGTGTCTAATCACTTGTAAGGTTGTTAGTGGGTCAGATGAGGTAATAGATACAAAGACACTTGGAGCAGTGCTTGGCATGTGAGGAAGATGATGGCAGTATTAGAAATAACAGCAGTTAAATCCTCCGGGTACTCACCACGGGCCAGACACGGGAAGCATATGGCTTCACTCGGGCCTCCCGTAACCTGTTCCATCTTTCTTCCAACTTTAATCAAGCTCTCCCATGTACCTGGGACTGTTCAATATGTTCTGTGCCTCTCTATGAAAGGGGCTACTATATTATCTCCATTTTAGAGAAAAAGAAACTGAGCCTCAGAAAGGTTAAGTAATTTGCATAAGGTCACCTATGCTCATAGAAGTCCAATGTATTTTGTGTCTCATTCCAGACCTGGAGATGATGTCTTGTGCACGCGCTGTGGCTTACGAGACGGCCTGCTCCTGCACTCTGTCCTTCCCCTGTCCTGTTCCCTGTCCTCCTCTCCCTGCTTCCCTCTTCCCCCTGCACCCTTCTTTCTCTCCTCTTCCTCATCTCTTCCCCCTCCTCCTTCCCTCCTTTTCCTTTTCTTCTCTTCTCCCTCTCCTCTTCCGCTGCGTTGCTCCCTTCTAACTCTTATTCCTTCTGTCCCCCTCCCCTTGGCCAGAGTCCAGACTCAAGGGCTCATATCTAGTTGCCTTCTGGGGGTCACAAAGAGAAGTACAAGAGCAGCTGCCCTTCCCCTCAAAGGGCTGAACTACCCAGGCCCTGCCAGCCCAGCCCAGCAGGGCAGTGAGGGTGTGTGTGTGTGGATCAACCTGCATATATGTCAGCGTATGTGAGACCTGTGTGTCTGCTATTGTGCCCCGTTCCTCCATGGGTGTGCATGGTTGTGTGTGCGGTTTTGTGTGTATGTGGGTAACAGGTGCCAAAGTCCTGACCAGCCTCAGCCAAGGCCCTGCCTGTGCACTGTGGGAGCGACTTTCAGTATCTGTGCCCCACCCTGACCACCCCCGATGGGGCTGACCAGCCAGGTCCTGGCCACCCAGTTGTCTGGAGCCCGAGGAAACTGGGCTCAGTCTCAGGCCTCAGGCTAGAATCACGCAGACCTGCATTTCCCACTGGTTCAGTTCCTTCTTGAAGATTTCTCAGCTTGTTGGGCTTATCCAGAAATGGGCTGGTAACATCTGCTCAACAGGACGCTTGCAGGGGTCCTAGGAGAGAAGGTGTGTAGGAGGATATGTGGCTTGTGGCTTCTGCCTGGCCCCACCTTGTAAGGATCCAGATGCAGGGAACAAACCACAGCACTGTGGTCTCAGAGGTCTCTGCCTGCTCAGACCCACGGTCCACGCCCGGCTGTGACGTGGACACATCTGCTCCCCCACAGTCCAGGAAAACCGGCCCTAAGCTGGGCGAATTCTTCCTGTGGGGATCAGAGCCAGTGAGCATGCCTGGACAGCATGTGGGATGGGGTGTGAGTGCTCAGGGTCAACCCCGCAGAGCCTGGAACGAATGCCCTGATCTTTCTGGAGCGTTTCCTGATGGGGTTTGTGAGGAATGTCTGCTGGGAGGTGAGTGGGGGTCTTGGGAGCCTGCTGGCCCCGAGGCTGAGCTGTCACTGCTGGGCTCTCCAGTGGCGGCCGCCAGGGCAGTTCCTGGCTGGCCCACTGCATGCACATCTGGATGCAATTGTCTGCAGCTGCCGGGGTGAGGCGTAGGCTGCGGTCAGGGATGGATGCTACACTTGGGGAGATCTCATGGGGTGGGGGTGGGGTCTGATTGCTCAGAGACTGAGCCGCCTACTCAGAGCAGGGAAGGAAGACCAAGGAGAAAGAAAAGAAAGGAAGATAGATGGGGCAGTGGTGATGGGGGCCAGGAATATCTTTTTGTTCTGAAGAACATTCTGGCTTTTCCCAACAAATCACAAAATTCAAACGGGGAAGCTGTTTTAACTCTAGTCACACCCATGTCTAAATCAAGCGAACATACCACACACACATGTTTTTGTTTCTAAACTCATCAAAGGAACTTCGGGCCTGTACAGGGTCCTAAAAATACATACTGAAAACTGCTCGTGTTCCAGCCTCTCCTCTGCTTTTTTTGTTTTGTTTTGTTTTGTTTTTTTTTCGAGACTGAAAAATTTCCGGCAATTTTTGACATCCCTTGCTCTGACCTCAAGCAGCAATAGGCTTTATCTGATAGTGTTAGAGTATTCAAATTCACTGAGGGCTGGGGGGTCCTGCAGGGGAGAGGGCAGGGAGTCTGTGGGGTGAAATGAATCGTTCTCTGGTTCCAGAGGATGGCAGAACCATCCAATTCCACTGCCTTTTTTTTTTTTTTTTTTCTTTGAGACGGTGTCTCTCTCTGTCATTCAGGCTGGAGGGCAGTAGTGGGATCTTGGCTCACGGCAACCTCCGCCTCCTGGGTTCAAATGATTTTCCTGTCTAGCTTCTGGAGTAACTGGGATTACAGACACCTGCAACCACACCTGGCTAATTTTTGTATTTTTAGTAGAGACGGGGTTTGACCATGTTGGCCAGGCTAGTCTCAAATTCTGACCTCAAGTGATCCACTGGCCTCGGCCTCCCTAAGTGCTGGGATTACAGGTATGAGACACTGTGCCCAGCCCCATGTCATCTTATAGCTGGAGAAAATGAGCCCACATAGGACTGGTGACCTGCCTCAAGATACTCAGCCAAGATTCACCCCGAAGTGATCCAGTGCAGAGGGCTCTGGGCTTAGCTGTGTCCAGTAGGTTGTGTTATAACCTCCACAACTTACTTCCACGTCAGGAACATGTCTGATTTGGGATGGAGCCACATCCTTGAGGAACTTGGAGGTGTTAGAGTGGGAGGTACCCTGGGGGGCTGGCAGAGAGCAGGCTGGCACTCCAGGACAGGGCCTTCCAACTTCCTTTCCTGCTATGTGTTGTTGGGGATAACTCACCTGGCCCTTTAGCTCCCCATTTGGAAATAATAGTAGTAACGATATTAATATTTGTCATTGAATGAGCACTTACTATGTGCGCTTCTCTCATTTCATCCCAGCTGACCTCACAACCCTTTCAGGTGGGTACAGCTATATTAGCTTGACTCTGCAGACAAAGCATCTGAGGCTCAGGCAGGTTAAGTGGCTTGTCTAAGACAGGGAGGCTGTGGTTGAACCCAGGCTTCTACCCTTCTCACTGACTGTTGTGCCCCCTGCCCCACAGGCTTGAGGTGAAGGCTCATGGAGACCTTGGATGGACAAGATGAAAAGGCCTGTGCTCCCGGTTCGAACAGTGAGGCCTGGTAGTGACTGGAGCGCAGATGACCCTGGGTAGACCCCACAGGCTTGAGGGGAAGGCTCAAGGAGACCTTGGATGGACGAGATGAAAAGGGCTTGTTCCAACAACCAGTGGGGCCTGGTAGTGACAGGGGCACAGATGGCCCTGGGTAGAAATCCCCTCTCTTTGTGCTTCCTCCAGAAGCCTTCCCTTCTCCCCTGGAGTCCCATGGCCTCTGCAGCTGGCCCGGCCCCTCATGCTTTCCGGAGCCCATCAGAGTTCTGGAGCCTTGCAGTGTGGGTACTTTAGTGCCCAGTCAGGAAGCAGTGAGGCCCACGGGCAACCTTATCCCGTGTTCTGCCATCCCCTACCATGGCGTGGACCGCCAGCCGCTCATGTCTCTGCCAAGGCAAAATTAGGATGCGTACCTCCTGCAGAGAGGGCGGATTTAACCAAAGCTCCCGCTGGCTGTCCTGCCCGGGCTCTTCCAAGTGGCTGACAGGAGGTCGAGGAGAGAGAACCCATGGTCAGTGTCCACGACATTCTGGACGACAAGGACATCGTCTCTGGGCTGGCTGCTTGCTCCCCCATACTGGGAGGAGCTGGAGGCCGGCAGGCACCATGCTGTCCTCCAGGCTGGCTCAGAGTGAGCGCTTCATAAATGTCATTGACTGAGTGAGTGGGGAAGGTGGGGGGACTTCAGGAACAGTCTTGCCCGGATGGGCAGCTTTGTGGGAACTGTGAGGATTGTCCTGTGCCCACTAATTGGGACTGCTTCCTGCTGGTGACAGCTGGCATTTTTCTGGTTTATTATACTAGGTTTTTGGGAAATGTTCCCTTCCCTGGGCAGGACATTTCTCTATTATAGATAAGATAAGGGGAATCAAGTTGGAGAAGGTTATGTGACAGTAATTGGAGGACGCTCAGCCCCTCTACGGAGCAGCTGGGTGATTTCTGCAGTATGTTTTGTTCCATGGCACTTGATAAACAGCAGTTGGAGTCATTTGCAGGTTTGCTTTCTGTGTGGCAGGGTAGAGTGGCCCATGGGGTGGGATTCTGGGCTTTGGTTGTGGTGAGGAGGTGACACTTGTGGGTGAAATGCTGGGGCTGGTGAGGGTGGAACCCTTCTGCCCAGTGAATCCCAGGCCACTGGTTTCTCCTCTAGCACCCCTTGATGCCCAGCTCCAGAGTGCTGGGCAGGGCTGGGCTGGGCATGTGGCATTGGCAGTGAACTTGGGCTGGGCTGCGTTTTGGCTCCAGGTTCCTTACTCTGTTTATAATGGGAAGCATAGAGGTGGGGCCATCCCACCTCTGTTCTAGGACCACAGACTCTCCCGAATCACTCCCTCATACTACTGCCCCAGTCTCTTCCTCTCTGGTGTGGCAGGGAAGCAGGGCAGTCTAGCCTGGTTCCACAAGGTGTCCTGTCAGGAATCTGGGGACATCATGGACTTAGGACAGGCATGAGAAAGGGGCCTGGGGCTTAAGAGTTTACTACCAGAGGCTAAAGAAGTCTGGAGCCCCTTGAAGGATATCCCAGCTCAATAGACACCAAGTTTTTATCTGTTTCTCCTTTAATGAGATGCTTGTTCACCAGGCAAATGTTTGCACCAAAGGCATTGAAGCAAGAAACGAGGGGCGTGCAGTATATTCCGGTTTGCCCTTCCGGATCATTCTCCATGCCACTGT
Organism: Chlorocebus sabaeus; assembly: GCF_047675955.1. NCBI lineage: Eukaryota > Metazoa > Chordata > Mammalia > Primates > Cercopithecidae > Chlorocebus > Chlorocebus sabaeus. The sequence goes on along the minus strand of NC_132908.1, from coordinate 63,177,937 downwards.
GTGCCGGGAGCTGCAGGGCATTGTCTGCAACACGAGGGCTCTCATCCTCTGGCCTCTGGGTCAGTTTCATGGGTGGGAGGCGGCAGCAGGAGGTTTCTTCCCTGCCCCTTCCTGCTGAACTGTGGGTTAACAGTGGCTCCTGAGACAGCTCCAGCTCCCTCCAAGGTCCCTATTCCCCGCCCAACTCTGGAGGCCGACGGGTGGAAACCACATTTGGCTGTTGGAGCTCTACCTCCCTTGTGGGTTTGCCTTAAGCCTTCTGTAAACACTCTTCAGTGGGATGAATAGTGGCCTCCAGAAGGTATGCCTACACTCTAAGCCCCAGAACCTGTGAATGTGACCTTATTTGGCCAAAGAATCTTTGCATTTGTAATTAAGTTTAGAGATCTGAAGATGAGATCATCCTGGATTATCTAAGTGGGCCCTAAGTTATAAGACAAATGTCCGTGTAAGAGACAGATGAGAAGACACAGAGACACAGGGGAGGCCACCATGTGAAGACAGAGGAGAGACCGGAGGGAGGGAGCCAGAGGCCACAGAACGCCTGGAGCCGCCTGAAACTGGAAAAGGCGAGGAGGGATTCCCCCCTGGAGGCTTCCAGGTGATCAGGGTCCTGCCCCACACATGGATTTTGGACATCCGGCCTCTAGAACTGTGAGATCATACGTTTCCATTGTTTTAAGCCACCAAGTGTGTGGTAATTTGTTGTGACATCGCCAGAAAGATACAGACAAGTCCTTCCATTGAACTCTCGGCAGTCACCCTGTCCAGGTGTGCCAGGAGCCAGGCTGATGGGGAAGGACACCATCCAGAGGACATTTGAGGGCTGGGGAGTGCCCAGCACCATGCATCCAAGTCCCCAGGGGACGGCCCTGAGCACAGACCCAGGGATTTTGTGGTGAAAACAGCAACCATAACAGCTGAGGCAGGTGCTGGCAGGTTCTGTCCTCATCCCCTAAGCCCACGTGATGCTACCTGCAGCTGCTGTGGAAAGTTCCAGAACACTGATGACTTCCCACCCAGGGCATCCGCTCTCTCAGGTAGGGTGTCCTCTACCTGTTAGAGCAGCTCTGCCCATGCAGGGGGGAAGGATGAGGGTACTGGGGGTCACTGTCCCAGGAGCAGACAATCCTTCGCAGTTGGGAGTGTCCCTCCATGGGGCAGTTCTGAGGTTTGTGTGACACTGTGTCCTGAACATCCCAGCAGTAGTGAGCCCAGTTCCTCACTGTGATGACTTGTATCAGGAACACCCCCCACCCCATTAGCTTTCTTCACTTTCTTGATCACCTCCTCACTCCCTCACCATATTCTGGCATCGCCTCTCAGTTAACTACTTGCACCAAATCTTTGTCTCAGGGGCTGCTTTTGGTGAAACTGAAACTAAATCAAGAGCTTGCAATGCCCATGCATTCACAAGGCACCCCCTTCCTGTGCATTCACAAGGCACCCCCTTCCATGTAATTGTGTGTCACTTTCTTTGACAGCCCATGGGGTTGGTACTTCTATGATTTCCATTTTGCAGAGGGGTGTACCCAGACACTCCAAGACCAAGTGACTTGCCCAAAGTCACAAACCAGGGTCCCAACCCAGATGGAGTGTGATTTCAGAGCTGGCTTTCACTATGACCTTGTCCCAGGACAGGCTGGTAAGTGTTCAGAGGGGAGGAGTGGGTCTCACATTTATGAGCATTTACGGTGCGTGAGCGCTGTGCTAGGTACTTTGTGAATAGCAAGTCACTAAATCCTCTCAAAACGCTCGGAGGTGGAACTGGCGTTGTTCCTATTCAAAAGATGAGAAAACAGACACTTCTAGAGCCTAAGAAACTTGTTCCTGGCCACCCAACTAGTACGTAGATGCCAGAGCTGGGATCTGGGCTCAGATCCTTCTGCTTCTACCTGCTGGCCCCTTTCAGAAGTCAAGGCTATCTTCTAAAAGCTCAGGGACTGGTCATTGAACATTTATTTTAAGCTCAATCAGGCGACTGCATCTCATGAGAACACATAGCCACAGAGTTCTACCTAGTTGGTAGAAAGGTCTTGCATGGTTTGACTTGAAATCTTAACCCCTGTGCACATGCAGAATTCCCATGGGTGAGTCCTGAGAGCAGGTGTCTCAAAGAGACTGACAGTTAACCCCAGGGTTGCTGAAACCCGGACATTGAGTGGGGTCTTTCATAAGCAAGTCTCCGAACTGGGTGGCAAATGCTCAGCCCTTTAAAAGCTGGCCAGATGCAGCATTCAGTCTAGTCCCCGTGTGTTCTGCTTTCACTCTTCCCCTGCGTCCACACCTTTTCTAGAATCTTCTATACTGCTTTTTGCCATCCCCTGTCCTGCTCTCTGGAGTCAAGTACATCTCCATGTCATCCCTCTGCTCTGTGCAGAGGGCAGGGCAAGGACTTTTATCTGCATACTACACAAGGAAACCAAGGACCGTAGGGGTATCCTTGTCCGTGGTGGCAGCTGAGGGTGGTGCAGCTCTTCCTGGTCTCTGTGCACATGGCTCATGCATACCTTCCTCCTCCTGCAGGAGGTGAGACTCTGCCATGCTAGAGAAATGCTCGGAGAGATGGCATCAGGCTGGGGCTGGGGAGCCTGGAGACCCATTTGGGGTGAGCAGGAGACGTGTAAGGTCAAGTGACTAATCCTGTGATTTCTCCAATATCAAATGCACATTCTGTGGAAAGAGATGTGCTCGACGGCAGCATCAGAAGGGAATCGATGTGCGGGGAGCTGGGATTAGATCATGTTAAGCTGAGGATTTTATAGTCTGTTTTTCTTCTACGAGAGTCAACAATAGGTCGGGGTTGTTTCATCTTCCTGAATAAACAAGCAGGTGGGTTGCAGGAACAGCAGCCACGGCCCAACTGTGAGTGTGTGTATGTGTGCTTGTGTTGGGGAAGGTGTATGTGCACATGTAGGTGGATGTGCATGTCTGTATGTCTGTGTGTAAGTCTGTGTAAAGGTGTGTGCAAATGTGTGAACACTTGTGTGTGTGTTGTGTGCATGTGTGTGCCCAGGCATGTGTATATGTGTGCTTATGAGTGTTTTTGGGTGTGTGCATGAACATATGTGTGTTTACAGGTGTACACGTACGTGTGTGTGCACATGTGTATCTAAGTGAGTGTGTGTATGCATATACCTGTGTGAGTGGGTGTGTTTCTGTGTGTACGGGTGTAAATATGCATGGGAAAGGGTGTATATGTGCATATATAAGTGTGTGTGTACAGAAAAGAGAGAATGAAGCTAGAATCCAGGTCATTTTCAAGACTCTTAGAATAAATGCTTGAGGTGATGGATACCCCATTTACCCTGATGTGATTATTATGCATTGGATGCCTGTATCAAAATATCTCATGTAACTTATAAATATATACACCTACTATGTACCCACAGGAATTAAAAATAAAAAAAAAAAATAACAAAAAGGCAGTTAGAGGCTGGGCATGGCAGCTCATGCCTGTAATCCCAAACAGCACTTTGGGAGGCTGAGGTGGGCGGATTGCTTGAGGTCAGGAATTTGAGACCAGCCTGGCCAACATGGTGAAACCCCATCTCTACTAAAAATACAAAAATTAGCCAGGCATGGTGGTGCACGCCTATAATCCCAGCTACTTGGGAGACTGAGCAGGAGAATCACTTGAACCTGGGAGGCGGAGGTTGCAGTGAGCTGAAATGATGTTACTGCACTCCAGCCTGGGTGACAGAGCAAGACTTCATCTCAAAAAAAAAAAAAAAAAAAAAAAAAAAGACTGCTAGAAAACATGCTATAGCCGTTAGAGATACACGGGTCTCCAGAAGAGCCATAGAATGGTGTTAAGGAATCCCCAGGCCCATGGCCCTGACCATGAGTGGGTGACTGGGTAGCTCATCTCGTGAACACTCCACCCTCTCGCCTCTGCTGGCACAGTCACGGTGTGGGGCTCTTGGGGCCAGTGTGGATGGACAGCCTTCGAGTTCCTCAGGGCCTGGATGCAAATTCTAGCTCTTTCTTCTCTCTGTGGGGTCTTGTGGTAAATTAGCATCCTCCCCAAGCTTCTGTTTCCTGCCCCGTGAAATGACGTAATGAGAAACCCCCATAGGTTGTTGGGAGACCCAGAGGAGAACTGGGTAGGAGAACGCTCTGGCACTTGAGCACTGGGGGCTTCCATCCCTCCTTCCCTGCTCTAGCTGGGGTGGGGTGGTTGCTGGGGCTGCCCATGGAGGTTGGGCCCTGTAGAGTGTCAGTGTGAAGACAACTGGGGGGCACATCAACTCTTCTACCCAAACAATCAGGCTATGGCCTGGACCCAACAGGGCCCAGATGTGTCCATGAATATCACTGAAAGTGCACTTCTACTAGGACGAGCCATTAGAAACAGAACCTTCCTCAAACAGCCATCTTGATGTGGGTCCCAGGGACGGGTGGCTGTTGAGAGGTCTGGCAGGGCTAAGACTGTCTCACAGGCCATGCAAAGCTGCTTAGTGACCCTCTATTCTGGTGCTGGGGCCAACGCCAGGACTCCGGAGCCAGAGAAACCAGGTTCAACTCTTGGCTTGGCCACTTCCCAGCTGTGTGGCCTGGGGCAAGCTGCTTGACCTTTCTGGGCCCTGGTTCCTCACCTGCAAATAGGCACTGCCTTGCTGACCTGCCTGGCTCAGGGGAAGCTGCTTCAGAGAGAGCCTTAAGGACTCTATATTCATTTCCTATGGCTGCTGTGGCTTAAAACAGCACGGACTTCTTATCTTATGGATCTGGAGGTCGGAAGTCTGACATGGGCCTCCCCAGCCTAAAATTGCATTAGTCGGCTGCGCTCTTTTCTGGAAGTTCTGGGGGGAACACTGGTTTCCTAGTTTTCCCAGCTGCTATAGGCCGTCCATTCTCCTTGACTTTGCATCCCTTCTCTTTTCAAACTGTATCACCACTCCCTCCGGTTCTTCCATCACATCGCCTTTTCTGATGCTGGCCTTCCTGCCTCCTTCTTTTAAGGATGCTTGTGATCACATGGGACCCACATGGACAATCTCAGATAATCTCTCATCTGGAGATCCTTAACTTTTTTTTTTTTTTTTTTTTTTTGAGATGGAATCTCACTCTGTCTACCAGGCTGGAGTGCAGTGGCGTGATCTCAGCTCACTGCAACCTCCGCCTCCCGAGTTAAAGCGATTCTCCTCCCTCAGCCTCCGGTGTAGCTGGGATTACAGGTGCCCACCACCATGCCCAGCTAATTTTTGTATTTTTAGCAGAGACGGGGGTTTGTCATATTGACCAGGGTGGTCTTGAACTCCTGACCTAAGGTGATCCACCCACCTCAGCCTCCCAAAGTGCTGGGATTACAGGTGTGAGTCACTGCACTAGGCTGAGATCCTTAACTTAATCACATTGCAGAGTTCCTTTTTACCATGTAAGGTCACCATGTTCAGCTGTTCTTGTATTGCTATAAAGAAATACCTGAGACTGGGTAATTTATAAATTAGTAAAGAAGTTTAATTGGCTCATTGTTCTGCAGACTGTACAGGAAGCATGGTGCTGACCTCTGCTTCGGGGGAGGCCTCAGAAAGCTTACAATCATGGAAAAGGTGAAGGGGCGGGAGCAGGAGTAAGTTGGGGTGGTGGTGGTGGCAGGGAGGTGCCACATACTTTTTTTTTTTTACTTTGAGATGGAGTCTCACTCTGTCACCCAGGTTGGAGTGCAGTAGTGCAATCTCGGGTCACTGCAACCTCCATCTTCCAGGTTCAAGCAATTCTCCTGCCTCAACCTCCCGAGTAGCTGGGACTACAGGCATGTGCCACCATGCCTGGCTAATTTTTGTATTTTTAGTAGAGATGGGGTTTCGCCATGTTGGCCAGGCTGGTCTGGAACTCCTGACCTCAGGTGATCTACCCATCTGGACCTCCCAAAGTGCGGGGATTACAGGCGTGAGACACTGGGCCCAGCTGGTGCCACATACTTTTAAACGACCAGCTCTAATGAGACCTCACTCACTATGGCAAGGACAGTGTCAAGCCATGAGGGGTCCCCTCCCATGATCCAGTCACCTCCCACCACGTCCCACCTCCAACACTGGGGATTACAGTTAACATGAGATTTGGGAAGAGACAAATATGCAAACTGTATCAGTCACATTCACAGGTTCCTGGGATGAAGATGTCTTTAGGAGGCCACTACTCCTCACTACCCCAGTGTCTCCAAAATGAGAAGATGTTTTGTAATTGGCAGGGAGGAAAAGGTGTCCCCAGCGTCCCAGCAGAGCAACTCTCCAGTCATCACCCACTGTCTCAGTCATTCCACAAACATCTATTGAGTGCCAGCTGTATGCCAGACTGACCCCTGCCCTCAGGAAGTTTATGCACTGGTTAGGGAGGCAGATAACAAACATGAAATACATAATATAGCAGGTGCTGACAAGTTCTTTGGAGAAAAGTCAAGTAACGCAAAAGGAGGGCAAGAGGTGTGGTGAGGGCTGCCCGGGATAGGGTGGGTCTGGAAGCCTCTTGGGAAGGTGATGTTTGGGCAGGGCCTGGCATTAAGCAAGGGAAGGAGCCAGCCGACTGGAAGGGCGTGACCAGTGTGGATTGAATTGTGTCCCCCGTAAGTAAATGCTTAAGTCCTAACTCCCGGGCCTGTGAACGTGATCTATTAGAAATAGGGTCTTCAGCCAGGTGCAGTGACTCATGCCTGTAGTCCCAAGTAATCAGGAGGCTGAGGCTTGAAAATCACTTGATCCCAGGAGCTTGAGGCTGCAGTGAGCCGAGATCACGCCACTGCACTTCAGCTTGGGTGAGAGAGCCAGATTCTGACTCTAAAGAAAAATAAAATTAAAAAAAGATACAAGTTCTTTGCAGCTATAATTAAGATATAAGGTGATAGGAGGATGCCTAAATCCAATCATTAATAAAGCCTGGAGCTGGTCTTCCTGCTGTAGGGCAAACAGTTCATCTGGGGTTGCCAAAATGATCAGCACAGCCTCTTCTCATCCTTGTTGAGAAAAATAAAAAATAGGAGCAGCTGCCCTTTCTTGTTCATTCATTGCCTGGCATGTTGCAAGCATTGTCTCATTTATTCTCACACAGCTCTGGGAGGCAGTCATTGTTAGTGTTCCATTTCACAGATGAGAAAACTGAGGGTTGAAGACTGAATGATGACAACTGCCTACACACACTCAGCTATTAAATTTTGAGACTCAAACCCAAATCTCTTTGCATCCAAGGGCACACTCTTAACTGGAGCAGCTTGAGGTCAGGGACCACCTTTTTTTTTTTTTCCCCCCCTCTAATGTCTCCATGCATGTAGCAAAATGCCTGGCACATCACAGTCAGCTAAAACATATTGATTTTTTTCTTCTGTTAATGATCTCTTAAGTCTTGACAAGAGAGTTCAGTCAGAACTTTTGACAAATCCCAAACCAATTTTCCCTACTACGTTGATTTATTTATTCTGTAAACATTTGTGGAAAGTCCCTGAGCACCTGGAACATGCTGCAGGCTTAGTGTCTTGGTTCTATCCTGAATAGATGAATTATAGCTACAGTTTTGAAAAGCAATTATTTTCATTGATAATTGGATAAAATACCCTAAGTATTCCGTGGGTGACCTCAAGGGAGCCAAGTAGTGGCGGCTGGAAACCTGGTCTCCTGATTGGAAGGCACAGGTTGATCCCTGTTCACCTGTGGCCTTGGAGCCTTTGGCTCTGCAGGGCTTTTGGGCAACTGGGATCTCCCAAGTGTTGCCTACCCTCCCGCTGGGTGAAAACATGTACCTCCTGGCCTCTAGAATGTGCCATTGGTCCTGGTCTCTCTTGAGGTTTGGTCCCAGAAGCCTTTCTTCCAAATACTTTGCAGAGCTGTTCTCTCTCTCTCTCCGTTTTTTTTTTTTTTTTTTTTTTTTTTGTCTTTTGCCCTTGTCATTGCTGCTGACAAGTCCCAAGAGCAATTTAGGATGGCCATGTTTTGGTGTCTTCAGTGACCTCAGTCCCCTGGGAGAAGTTATTCCCCTGCATCTCAGCTGATGGTTGGGAAATGGATGGTTTGTCTGTGTCAGGAGGTGCGGGCAGAAAATACATGGTTGTTGGTGTGGAGTGCTGAGAGATGGGGTAGAAGAGTTTCACTGAAGTAGCTAAAGAGAAGACACGTTGACTAAAATGACAGCTATCATTATTGCCCAGCTGCTTGGCATGTATGCAAAAATAATAATAACATTGAAACAACTACTTGATAATGCCCGGGCTGCAGAGTCTCCCCCCATACAGTGATACAGAAACAGTGCAGATTGCTCCAAAGAGCAATTTAGCACCATGCATTGAGCTTTAAACAAGCTCCTATCGTTAGATCCAGCAATTGCTTTTCTAGGATGAAAGTCAGTTAAATCACAGATGTGAAAAGATTTATGTTGAGGTTATTTATCACTGGATACAGTAGCAAAACTTTGGAAAGACTCCTAGTGTCCAACCATTGGGAAGGGCTTAAATAACTTCTGTCTATCCATTCGTTCAATGGAATGGTATGCAGCCATTTAAAATGGTGCTCGTGTGCATTTTTGCTGCCATGGAAACATAATAATCATGGTAATCGTGTTTATAATGTGCCAGACACTGCTCTAAGACTTCACAAGGAATAACTCAGTTATTCCTCCTAGCAACCTTGTGGTGCAGATGCAATATTAGAATAATCCCCACATTACAGATGGAGAAGCAGCAGCCAGTAAGGCAGTGAGCCAGGACTTATGGCCCACGTGGCAGTGAGTGTTCCCTAACTGTTCACCACTCTGCCTCTCACCGTGACCACAGAGATGGAAAAATCAAAGACATGAAACTGCATGTCCAGCTTATCCCAGTTTTGCTGGGAAAGATGTTTATTATGCTTGGAAGAAAGACTAGAGAGGAAAGCATCTACCATGTTGGTAGCTCTAAGTGGTAGGATTAGGGGTAGTTCTCTTCTATTTTTGGATTTTCTAAATTTTTTTTACAACAATTGCTGTATTACCTTTATAATAAAAATAGAGAAAGTGAGAAGGGGGGGTCTTACCTTTATAATACAAATAGAGAAAGTGAGAAGGCGGGGTCTTAGAGTTGCTGAGATGTTGAACTTCACTGTCTACTAGCTGTGTGACCTTGGGAGAGTTACTTTATCTCTCTGAACTACACTTACTCAGCTGGTAATTGTGAACCACCTAGGTTTTAGGACTGTTGTGAGGATAAGAAACTGTACAGGGATGGTCCTGAGCATGTTTGTGGTTAGGTCTATTTCTTGCCTTTCCCTGACTCTGGTCTGTAGGACAGTGGGATGGGATGATCCCCAGAGGCTCCTGTGTCAGCTGGCTTCCAGCTGGGCTCAGCCAGTGGGAAGCACTCTTAGGAGATTGCCGGGTAGGAGGAAGAGAGGAGCCAGTGTTCTTTTCCTCCTCTCTCTGCCTCCAGTGGGTTCTCAGGCAGTGGTTGTATCTCCTCCGTAGTTTTGTGTTTTCAGCTCCTGCCATAGAAGTGCCCTCAGGTTCCAGCCTCCATTGCGTGATCCCAGCTCTGGGCTCCAGTAACTCCACTTCTTCCCTCTGTGCCTCCAGCCTAGAGGTGGGAGTCTCCTGCTATTTCCGACGTTTGGATGGCATCACTGTCCCCTGGTACTCATCCATTGCTTGTTCAATTAGTCTGGGGTCTCCAAAGAAACAGAACCAATAGGAGATATATACACACATATGTGCACACACACATGCATACATAGAGTTGGCTCACACAATTATGGATGCTGAGAAGACCCAGGATCTGTAGTTGTCAAACTGTCAAACAAGAGAGCTCGTGGTATATTCCCTGGTTGAGTCCCAAGGCTTGAGAACCAGGATTACTAATGGTGTCAGTTACAGCCTAAGTCCAAGTCCAGAGGCAGGAGGCTGGTGTTCCAGCTAGAAAAAATGAGGCAGAGACAGCAAATTCTCCCTCATGCCACCTTTTTGTTCTAGTCAGGCCTTCAGTGGATTGTATGGGAACTACCCACATGGGGGAGGGCAATTTGCTTTACCCAGCCTATGGATTCAAGTGCTAAACTCATCCAGAAACACCCTCACAGACACACCCAGAATAACATGTAACCAAATATCTGGGCACCCTGTGGCTCAGTCAAGTTGGCACAAAATTAGCCATTTTACTTGTATAACCAGTTCTCTGCATTAATTCAATTAAAGTGATTTCTGTTTCCCTGGTTGGGCCTTGACTGTTACAAAGATGAAAACAGGTTTGGTTTTGATCTTGGTATTCAGCTTTGAATGGCTGAACAGCCAAATGCTTAGTTCAGTGTCATTTCTGGGATTTGTAAGGTTGTGAGTCATCAATGATTGAGTGAACATTTATATAACAATAAGTAATGATATGAGATGGTATATTTTTGGATTTATTGTTACTATCTAAATATCTACTTTCAAATATAGGTAAGCTTTCTGAAAGTATCGTAGAGTGATTTTTTTGGGGGGGATGGGGTAGAAACAGGGTCTTGCCGTGTTGCCCAAGCTGGTCCTCAACTCCTAGCCTCGGTGATCCTCCCACTTCAGCCTCCAAAACTGCTGGGATTTCAGGTGTGAGCCACTGTGCCCAGCCGATTTTTTTAAAATTTTATCAATTGTTGGAAGTATAAATTGTTGTGAGAGTCAAGTGTTGCAATAATTAATTTTGATTATGAGAGTTAATTCGATTTACTAAATCATCTTAAATTTTTTCAATTGACAAATAGGGAGACAGAGTTACAATTAATATAAATATTGAGAGTATTAGCTAGATAGCTTTAGGAAGAATATTATTTCCTTTCTGAGCCAAGCAATGCTTATAAAATTTAAATAATAATACAGAACAGAATAATAGAAATTAGATTATATCACAATTACAATATTTATAGAACCTGCATTCATAATATTCAACAAAATAAACTTTAATAACTGCTTTTAATTTTTAGTTATATAATTCTATCTAGGAATTCTATCTAGGTCATGAGGATTTCAAGAAAATATTATGGATTTTTTTTATATACTGGATGAATTAGAAATGGAATGTCACCTTTGCTACCTCAAAATAGGAGGAAAAATTCTGAAGTTATGTATGATGTTCATGATAAAACTGATCCAGATGTAACATAAGAATATAGGTATAACGAAAAAAAGAAAATCCTAGAGAAAGATGAAGCAAGCCTCAAATATCTTGCTTTTCTCCTGACTTCAGTAGAGAGAGAGAGCATTTATTTAACATCACAAATTTGGACAGGTGCAGTGGCTCATGCCTGTAATCCCAGCACTTTGGGAGGCCAAGAGGGGCGGATCACTTGAGATCAGGAGTTCGAGACCAACCTGGCCAGCATGGTGAAACCCTATCTCTGCTAAAAATACAAAAATTAGCCAGATGTGGTGATGGGTGCCAGTAGTCCAGCTACTCTGGAGGCTGAGGCAGGAGAACCACTTGAACCCAGGAGGTGGAGACTGCAGTAAGCCAAGATTGCGCCACTGCACTCCAGGCTGGGCAACAGAGTGAAACTCTGCCTCAAAAAAAAAAAAAAAAAAAAAGAAAAGAAAAGAAAAGAAAACACCACCACCACCACCACCAACAAAAAACAAACACAAATTTAGCTAAGAGGCCATGGGGCCACCCAGCCACTGACAGTTCTGAGAAATTTTTGTTTCTGCCCGAAGACATTGAATATTCAAAATGTGACTACTGAAATGTAAATAAAAAATGTTAAGATTAAGGAATTTCTAAAATGAAATGACAGCATTGTTCCTGTCTAGATTTGTGATCCCCCCAGTCCCATCTGTGCTTCCTTTTAGTTTGAAAGCATCCCCAGAGAGAGCTCTTTCCCTCGCCCCTCCCTGTCCCTGCCTTTGCTGGGTGAGGATCCTCTGGATCTGGAAGCAGCATCAGAATCTGAGCATCCCGAGTTGCTTAGCAGCAGCTGGAAGAGATATTAGACCCCAGCACGGACCAAGGCCTTCTGAGGCTTGGACAAATGCTTCCAAAACCAACTGTGAAGTCTTTATTTATTGGATGACTTTATTTGGTGCTTCCTAGGTGCCAAATATCTCACTACACATCTTTCCCTGATTATCTAATCTAACCACCCAGCAATCCACGAGATCATCCCTCTCTGCATTCCCATTTTACAAATGAGAAAATAGGCTCACACAGGCAAAGTAATTTGCCCCACGCTGCCTGGCCTGTTGGTGGCAGAACTGGGACTTGAACCCTGGCCCTTCTGCAGAACACATCCATTTAACCACCCTAGTAGCATGCCTTCTCCCAGAATGTTCCAGATCGTGCAACCCAGTGTTGCCATTTTGCTGATAGAGAAAAGGAGAGGCATAATTTCAAGGTCCCCACCCAGAAGGTCAGTGGCATTGTTGGTTTGAATTTCAAGTCTGAGCCTGCGGCATGCAGACCAAAGCCAAGTGCAGAGGAACAATATCTGCTTTGTGCAGTCTCCATCCCTGGAAGCATCAGGCATGGGGTCCACTGGGATAGATCCTGCAGGCTTTAGAGAGCTCTCCACTAGGGAAATAGAGAAAAACAATCCATTTGGTGCCAGCTGGAAAGGAAAATGCTGGTTGCTTTTTAATTTACCTTGTGAAATAACTGCTGCTGGGAGCGAGCTATGGCCACCAGATCACGGGGCTAAGAGCCAGGCACTTTGGCACTGGATCCCTCCTCTGGATAACACGGGGTGTTTCAGAACACTGTCTGGATGTTTCCTGTTGACACAACTTTGCAAAACTCTCGGAGCATCCTCATCAAGCACATTCAGGAGCCGGGGCTTTTTGCTTCAAGGCATGTTAATTACTCGGTGAACTAGCAGTGGGAGAGGCAGGGTGGGGCTGAGGGGCATCTGCAGTTTGGCTGGAATGAAGTGGCCCAGATGTTGCCGCCCCCAGCCGTGCTCTGATACGTCCCGCAAACATTCCAGGGCCAGTGCTGTCCCATGGAAACATAATGTGAGCCATGTATGTAATTCTGAATTTTTTAGCAGCCACATTAAAAAAGGGAAGGAAACTGGTAGAATTCATTTAAAAATGTATTTCATTTCACGTGATATATTCAAAATACTATCATTTCAACATCTAATCAGTATAAACACTTTTTTTTTCTTTTTGAGATATATTTCATTTCACGTGATATATTCAAAATACTATCATTTCAACATCTAACCAGTATAAACACTTTTTTTTTTTTTTTTTTTCTTTTTGAGATGTCACCAGGCTGGAGGGCAGTGGCGTGATCTCGGCTCACTGCAGCCTCCACCTCCTGGGCTCAAGTGATCCTCCCACCTCAGCCTCCTGAATAGCTGGGACTACAGGCTCAAGCCACCACACCCTCTATTTTTTAATTTTTAAAATTTTTTGTGGAGACAGAGTCTCACTATGTTACCCAGGCTGGTCTCAAACTCCTGGCCTCAAGTAATCCTCCTGCCTTGGCCTTCCAAAGTGCTGGGATTACAGGCATGAACCACTGTGCCTGACCTTTAAAGCTATTAATGAGCATTTTATATTCTTTTTATGGCACTCAGTCTTGGACATCCAGTGTGCATTTTATACCTACAGCATGTTTCCGTGTGGACTAGCCACTTTTCAAGTGCTCAGTGCTATAGGCAGTATTGCTTCTCTGCCTGCGGTGTAGCTCTTGCCATCCCTCTCTGCTGCTCAAAGACCTTCTGTGGCTCCCGACTTGCCCAACCTGTTGGAGTCAGTCATATACTACAGTGATTTGTGTTTCTGACTTCCTCTCTCTCCACCGCCAAGAAAGGTGGGTACCTTTAAGGAAGAAAAAAATAAAGAGTTTTTATTATGGTGTCTGTTAGGGGCATTTATTGTGCATCTACTGTGGGTGCAAAGGGAAGGCTTCCCGGCTTTGCCCTCAGAAGTTTCGCTGAAAAATCAACTCACAAAAAGGCAGATTACTAAGAGAAAAGGCATACAAATGTATGACTACGGTGCACACAGCGAGAATGCCAATGATTGCTCAGTGGGATACAGATGCTTATATGCCCTGCTTTCTTAGGGGAAAGGGAGATGGGGAAGTGTGGGTGATTTTAGGGGGATAGTAAATGACTTTTAGGAGAATTCAATGGGCTTGAAGAACATACAATAGTCTGGGGCAAAATCGGTTGGGTCAGCAGAGCAAACAAGGGTTTGTGACCAAAGTCTGTCCAGGTGTGTTGACAGACTTGGGTCTTCCTTCCTGCGACATGGGTTCAGTTAGTGAAATTTCAGCGAAGGGGTCAGAGGTCATTGTTTTCTTCTTTGGGCAAATAAGGGAGCTTCAGCCCATGCTTTGGGAGAGGTAGAGAATTTAGAGACAGGAAGGATGGCGAGGAAAAACAATTGCTGTTCTTCGTGGTTCTGTCCTGTCTTTATGCAGATCAGGAAAAGTCTCTTCCAGCATCTGCCTCTTCTAGCAAAAGTCTCGTCTAGCATCTGAAGGCCTTCTAAGGGCCTTCACTACAAAACACTCTTTATCCCAGGGAGCAATGTTTTGGGGTGAAATTCTTCACACTCCTTTACTACTACGTCCTAGTTTTATATTTTCCACAATAAATCTTATTGGTACACATGCCTGCATAAGGCATTGTGTTAGGTGCTTTATGTAGTTTTCGTATTTTTTTGCCCAGGTTGGAGTGGAGTGGCATGATCTTGGCTCACTGCAATCCTGGGTTCAAGCTGGGATTATAGGTGTGTGCCACCATAGCGAGCAAATTTTTCTTTTTTCTTTTTTTTTTTTAAGCAGAGATAAGTTTTCACCATGTTGGTCAGGCTGGTCTTGAACACCTGACCTCAAGTGATCTGCCCACCTTGGCCTCCCAAAGTGCTGGGATTACAGGTGTTAGCCACCACACCTGGCAGCTTTATGTCATTTTCTAACTAAATTATCAGTATAACTCCATGAGTAGGTATTTAATTTCCATTTGACAGAAGGAAAATGGAGGCTCAGAGAGCTGAAATTGAATCCAGATCTGCAGGACTCTAAGTTGCTCTTTTAGCGACGTTATGCTGAGCCCAGACAGGTTTGGGTTCTCAGAAAACATGTATTAACTGTGCTGACTGAGACAACAGTCTCTTGCCTCTTTCTTGGTATAAACAGCAGACACGCGGAGGCGGCAGAAGGGGCTGAGATGTCTACCGACTTGTGTGTCTTTCTTGGTCATCAGGATGCAATATCAACTTGGGCCCAGGAGTGCTGACAGCAGCCTCTTTGGGAACTGGGTCAAGCACAACCAGTGCTCTCAGCAGCCAGGCAACAAATTGCAAAGCCTTAGTCTGTGCCTGATAAATGCCCGTGGGTTTCCCCTCCTCTCCCGGCATCAGGCTGATAACTGGCGCTCTGCCCCTCCGGCTTCCCGAGACACTGCTATTTACGTGATGCATGATTCACGCTCATTTATTGCCAGAGAGTATGATGCTTTGCCTTGGTACTTTATTGAGAGCACAATAAAAATAAAGATGAGCTACTAATAAAATGTCAAAAGAAAATGTCAATTAGTATTACCAAAAAGAAAAAAAAAAGAGAGGCTGATGTTATTGTACATCCTCTCAGTGAATTCCCTCTAATTAGTCAAATAAATATGCAGTCCTCCCACTCGGGTGTGTGTTTGTTTGCTTTAAAACATTGTAATTACATCCCCCGCTTTGGAAACTTCTGGGAACCGGAACCTCCACACATGGGCTTTAGCTAGGATGACGTGAGCCAGCACTTTGGTTGGGATGAAACTCCATGCCTGTGTAAGTTACTGGGCTAAGCATTCAGAAGCAGGCTGTGCCTTACCCTGCCCTCACTCAAACTCCCACTGTGGCTCCCTAAGGCTGTGACATCAACACCAATTCCACTTTATACAATGCAAAGGGAACTGGGCAGGGAGAGGTGAGGTCTGCATGATTTTGAGACAGCCTCTAACCTCTCCATGCCTCTGTTTCCTCTCTGATGAAATGAAGCAGATCTAGCTGCTCCCAGCCACAAGGCAATCATGATTTCCATGGCCAAAAACTGGCTCTCCCCATCCCTCCAAGTTTTCCATATCTCCCTCTTCCTGTAAGAAAACATTAGAACTTCAGTTGATATTTAGTTTATATTGACTTCTTCTATTTTTGTGTATATTTGATGTATATAAATCTATGCTAGGAATGGAGTAGAACATGTATATGACTAATGAATACATAGGTTGGTGATGTCTCCTGAAAAAATCTGTGTTATTAAGGCCAGGTGTGGTGGTTCATGCCTGTAATCCCAGCACTTTGGGAGGCAGAGGTGGATAGATCATTTGAGGTCAGGAGTTCAAAACCAGCCTGGTCTCTACTAAAAATACAAAAATTAGCTGAATGTGGTGGTACACACCTGTAATCCCAGTTCTTCAGGAGTCTGAGGCAGGAGAACCGCTTGAAACTGGAAGGTGGAGGTAGCAGTGAGCCGAGATCTCGCCACTGCAACTCCAACCTGGGTGACAGAGCGAGACCCTGTCTCAGGGAGAAAAAAAAAAAAAAAATCTGTGTGATTAAAAAAAAAAAAAAAGACAAGTAGTTTATAGAACAAGGGATATATATATATAAATTTATATATATATTTATATATTTATATATATTTACATATATACATATTTATATACATAAAATTATTTTTGAGATGGAGTTTCGCTCTTCTTGCCCAGGCTGGAGTGCAGTGGTGCAATCTCAGCTCACTGCAACCTCTGTCTCCCAGGTTCAAGCAATTCTCCTGCCTCAGACTCCTGAGTAACTGGGATTACAGGCACCCACCATCACGCCCGGCTAATTTTTTATTTTTAGTAGAGACGGGGTTTCACCATATTGGTCAGGCTGGTCTGGAACTCCTGACCTCAGGTGATCCACCTGCCTCGGCCTCCCAAAGTGCTGGGATTACAGGCGTGAGCCACTGTGCCCGGCCACAAGGACAATATAGACGAAGTAAGACGATTTATAAACTGCATTCTCTACAAACTGAAGGGGGCAAGTATAATGGATTCCAAAGCTCCATGAAGTAGGAATTCTTATCCTGTGAACAGTTCAGGAGGCAGCTTTGCAGAGGTGAGGTCACAGGAGGCAGCTTTGCAGAGGTGAGGTCTTGCTCAAGGTCCCACAGTGAGGGTGGGTTGGTGTTCAGGTGTGAGTCCAATGCTCGTGAACTTTCCACTGTGTCAGACCCCTTGCCATCTGCGGTCTGATCTTCAGCACTCATGCCTTATCCTGTGAGTCAGCTTGCCAATTTTCCCTGTATCTTGTTGCTGGCCTAGGACAGATTTGCTCATTTAAGATGCCATTGACCTTATCTAATAAAAAGAATCAAGAACCAAGGAGTCTGTTTAATTCATTATTAAAGATCATTTCCTGTTATTATCTTCCCTATAGCAAAATTAGCTGTTAACTCTCCTGTTAGCATAACCCAGCCAGTATTACTAGGAAATTAGGAAAAAAATCAGTTTTTAATGATATGTGCGCTGAGCCCAGGGAATTCCCCATCTTTGGCGCATATTAACATTATGCCTTAGAAGTCGAGGAAATGTTCTGTTAAGTGGAAAAAGAGTTGCAGAAATTTTACTTTTAAAAGTCAAGTAAAAAGTTACTTTTTTTTTTTTCCCAAGTCAAATTAATTTTTGTCTCAGGGCAAGAAAAAGTAAATTAAAAATCACACGCTGCCGCTTCCTCGCAGGCCCCATTTCCTCCTGGGTTTCTGTCCCTCTTGGCTAGGGTTTCAGGTTTCTCTGGCCCAGTTTGGGCCTCAGAGGACAGCAGGCTTCAAGGGTTTCTGCTCCCGGGAACCTCTGGCCATGGCGGGGTGGGGCAGCCTGCCCGTCTTCCACTTGTCTTCCCTTTCAGGTCCTTCCCTTACTCCTGGGCAGTTGTTGGGGGTGAGACGGGAGCAAGGACTGAGACCCCGATGATTCAGGGAGGTCCCCTGTTGCATGACATGGAGTGTGGTTGACCCCTGGATAAGAGGTTGCTGGGACGCTGATCACTCCTCCCTCCACTGGGCATTAACACATGGGCTGACCAGGGGCTGGTGGGGGACTTTAGCAGCCTCCACCAGACTCCCACAAAGGGCAGAAATAGTGCTGATGTGACCATAAGTGAGGTGCCCAGTTCTGAGTGGGTACCCAGGAAGTGAGGAGCTCTGGACAAAAGGAGCAGGCAGTGAGCAGATGTTTCATGGTCGGGGAACACAGCGCTTTAGAGCCCTGAGCTCACGTGTCTGAAGGCATAGGGGTGCCTGGGTGTATGTGGGGAGAGACACAGCAGCCTGGCGTGGTCAATGAGTCACTGGGCTTGGAGTCCACAGACTTGTGTTGGAATCCTAGCTCCACATGGCCTCAAGAAAAATCACAAAACTGCTTTGGGCCTCCATGTTTTCAGCTGGAGGAGAGATATTCGCCAATCTTTGCAGGTTGTTGTTTTATACACTGCATTCTCTACATAAGGAAGGGCACAAATATGTGGTGAAGGTGGCAGGTGATAATGTTTCTGGAGGCTTCACCAGCATGGAACTCTGAGATCTCAGAACAGGCTAAGGGGACAGTGCTTGGCCAAGATCGCAGGAAAGGGGAGGCTCTCGCAGAGTCCCTTCTGTGTGCCTGAAACCCCGTTAGGCTCACAACACATTCGTTACAGGCTCATGAGTTCTTGCAACTCAGGGGATCTTGGGAAACCCAGTCAGGTGACCAACTCATCCCAGTTTGTCCAGAATTTTCCTGATTGTATTAATATTAATAATTAATAATAATTAATAGCACCGTAAGGACTGTGGCCTGGGAAACTTCCCATTTCTTGGCAAAGTGGTCACTTTGCTGGTCACCCTACAAATCTTTCTTGTTTTAAAGACCAGAGTCAGGGCAGAGACTATCTGGCCCAGAGTTATACGGTTAGGGACCCCCGACCTGTTTTTGATGTGAACCATGCTTTCTGGGCAAAGATAGAATCCGGCTCGCCTCCCACCAGCTCAGGCAGGATCCATAAGCCACATACATGCATCCAAAGAGATGAAGTTTCCTTGGGCTCATTTCACCTGTTGGTATCTGACTTACAATTGTTCTCTGTTAACTCCATTATCTTTAATTTGCAAGAATGCAGCCAACAGGAAACTCTGGATGCTTTCTCTTTAATGAAACACAATTTGATTACAAATCATCAGAGTCCCCTGGCAGACAGCCGTTTTTGGAGGATTTTAGCCTGCCATGGTCACACCAGCATGATTTCTGCCATTTGTGGGAGTCCAGTGGGGGCTGCTGAAATCCCCTACCAGGGGAGGTGGCCACTAGTCTCCCGTCAGCCCGTGTGTTAATGCCAGCTGTTGAAAACACCCTCCCTCGTGGCCCTGTGGATGAGGGGTTGTCTTTCTGGGTCCTTGGACACAGTGTGCCAGAAATGCCTTCCAGATTCACCGTACCATTTTGATTCAATGGGCAAGGTTTATTTTTTCTCTTATCTACCAACAGACATTATCGTGGCCAATGTCCAGCCGACCAGATATGGGGTGATCAGTTGTTTGAAGGTGAAAGGTAAGAGCCATGAAGCCAACTTATAAGAACATCTGTGTTTACTGGGACATTGGAGCCTCAGCTCCTGGATATATATGGTGACTTGGGCAGCATCGGCCTTATAGGGCTGAAAGGCAACGCCCTGGGGCAGTATCCTTAATGCGGCAATTTACTAGACACAGTGAGACCAGGTCACACTGTTCCTGGGAGTGGAGTGGCATGATCGTGGCTCACTGCAGCCTCAACTTCCTCCCCAGGCTCAGGTGATTCTCCCACCTTAGCCTCCCAAGTAGCTGAGACTACTGGCTGGGGCTACCATGCCCAGCTAATTTTTGTATTTTTTTTTGAAACAGAGTCTCGCTCTTTTGCCCAGACTGGAATGCAGTGGCGCCATGTCCTGCTCACTGCAAGTTCCACCTCCCGGGTTCACGCCATTCTCCTGCCTCAGCCTCCCAAGTAGCTGGGACTACAGGCGCCCACCACCACGCCCAGCTAATTTTTTTGTATTTTTAGTGGAGATGGGGTTTCACCATGTTGCTCAGGCTGATTTCAAACTCGTAGCCTCAAGCAATGCGCCTGCCTCGGCCTGCCAGCATGTTGGGATTACAGGCGTGATCTGGTTCTTTCTGATTGAGGGGTCTGTCTGGGCTCAGGAGGAGGGTCTTGCCTGCACAAGAAGATGGATGAAACTTTCTCAGTTCCTTCCTGACATCAACAAGAAGAAGCAGAGTGTAGCATAAGTTTAGATGAAGTTTCCTTGGGCTCATTTCACCTGTTGGTATCTGACTTACAATTGTTCTCTGTTAACTCCATTATCTTTAATTTGCAAGAGTGCAGCCAACAGGAAACTCTGGATGCAGAGCACTGATCAAAAAGGACAGTTTCTAGTCCTCACCACACCATGACTTGGCTGTATGATCTTGGGCAAGTCATTTCTCTTCTTTGGTCCACTCAGTGTCTCCATTTGACATACTGGAGAATTGAATTTATCTATCCCTAGGATCTTTCCCTTTCACCTCATTCCGTGGTTTTCTAAGTACCATCTCTTTATTTTTCACTTGCACACAATCTCACCTCTGCCTTCCAGCTGGAACGCGTGTTCCTGAGGCCAAGCATCTTCCCTGAATGCTCGCTAGTAAGTGCCCCACACATGTGGGATCAGAGCCTGTGGTTGCATAGCAGTAAAATTAGTATTACCTGCGGGTGGGGGTGAGGGGTTTCACCCCATCCTCCAACTTCTTAGAGGAGGAAATATTTTAATGGTTGGAAACAACCCAGATCTACACAAAAGGGCATGAAAACAGCTACTTAAATTCTACGTGCACTTGGCACTGCAAAGATCAGAAAACTCCCATCAAGATAGATGATAAGAAGAAAAAAATCATGAGCACTTTGCTTTAATTTAACTCAAGATGACACCTCCATCATCCCTTGGTCTGTAGTCCCGCGAGGGTCCCCGCTCCCTTTTGCACATGCGTGGTGTGTGTTCACACGGACTCTTCTACAACTTTGCATCTCTGAATTCACTCATTGGTTCCACACATTCAGCTATAGCTGTTTGTGACTTCTCTCCTGTAATTGTTTGAAAACAGTGTCAGGGCATGGCTCCTTTATCTTGCTGTGATTGGTTCATTTTTTTTTTTTGATGGAGTCTCGCTGTGTTGCCCAGGCTGGAGTGCAGTGGCATGATCTCGGCTCACTGCAACCTCTGCCTCCTGGGTTCAAGTGATTCTTCTGTCTCAGCCTCCCAAGTAACTGGGACAGGCATGCACCACCATGCCTGGCTCATTTTTTAAATTTTTGGTAGACAGGGTTTACCAGGTTGGCCAGGCTAGTCTCGAACTCCCGACCTCAAGTGATCGGACCACCTCGGCCTCCCAAAGTGCTGGATTACAGGCATGAGCTACAGTGCTTGGCCATTGCTGCGATTGGTTCTAAGAGTCTTTCTGCCCTTCTTTCTCTTTTCCTGCTATGCTAACCCTCACAGGACTCAAATTTCTTGGAAAAGTTGCACAGGAATCATCTACTTTGCAGGGTTAGACATCAGCCTTGCCTTGAAAGGCTGAGCATCATAAACAGTAACACACAGTCTGTTTTCTCTCCCACACTCCCACACCTCATACTGAATATTTAAGAGATATTGAGCTTTGGGGAAAAGAAGCCAGGAGATGTTGGGGAGGAGGTGTTCCTTGATATGAGAAAGCCCATTTCCAGAGAATCAGAAGACTTGAATTCAATTCTGCTGTCAGGGGCCATGGGGAAGTCACTTTATCACCTGGGACTCAGTTTCCCCATATGAAAAATTAAGTCATGAAAATAATTAACCATAAAGTCCATTTTAAACTCCAAAATAGAGAGACCCTCTCTCTTCTTTTCTAAGACCTTACTTAAGGTGAGGTTCCATCAAGGTTCTTTATAACGTACCCCTTTTATTTATTTGAGATAGAATCTTGCCCTTGTTGCCCAAACTGGAGTGTAGTGGCACCACCTTAGCTCACCGCAACCTTGAACTCCTGGGCTCAAGCGACCCTCCCACCTTAGCCTCCAGAATAGCTGGGACTATGGGCATGTGACATGCACAGCTATTTCTTTGTCTATAGAGATGGGGGTCTCCCTCTGTTGCCCAGGCTGGTCTCGAACTTCTGGCCTCAATGGATCCTCCTGCCTTGCCCTCCCAAAGTGGTGGGATTATAGGCATGACCCAACAGTCCTAGTCATGCCCTCCATTTAATCCTCAGAACAGCCCTTTGAGGGCATGTTATTAGCCTTATTTTACAAGTAGGGCAACCAAGGTTCAGAGAGGTTAATGGACCTGCCCAGTGAAAAAATTTATGAAGCCAGAGACCAATCCAGAATTTTCTAACTGCAGCACCCATGTCTCTAACTCTAGAGATTGTTCTAACTCTACCCTCTCAAATATGATGAGACTTTGGTGTTACTCTCAGGAAAACTGCTGAGAAAATGTTGCTTGATTTCCCTGCCCCCATTTGCACAAGGGGTTCCATGTCATGGAGAACTTTCCTTTCAAAAAATTTCCAAAGGACAAGTGATGCATTATGTCTTCCATTTTTGGCAACTTCACACAATAACCTTAACAGCCTCTTGGCTTCCATCTCCCAGGGATGGCATTTCAAGTATGCCTGGTCATGGAGTGCCTGTGGTTTAAAATTTTAATGGAAGACCCTTACCCCCCATCTGTCTTTATTCGCTGTTGCCCTGTCCCTGGCTTCCTGGTGGTCACTGAGCTCTGCAGGCCCCCTTCCCCCAGCCTGTCTCCTCCTGCCATTGAGAGGGGCTGTTCTTCTTCCCGAGCGGCAAGCCCCTGATTCTTTTAGCACAGCCAATGGGCTCCACTGGGGCTTTCAAGCTTGCTGGCAATTTGGATGTCAGTAGCTGGGAAAATCAAGCTTAATATTTGATGACATTACAAAGTCAGTCTGTTCTATTTTCATCCCAGATAGAGTGAAAAAGCAGAGTTCTCACCAGGAGACTCTCCCAGAAAAGTGGGAGACAGTTGTGTCTGGGAGCCTCAGCAGGTTGGCGGGGAGTACTGGGCAGGGGTCAGCATGCAGATGCTCTGGTTTTGGCTTGACAGCCAACTAGCAGTTGACCTTGGGCAAGTCATTCTCTCTCTGAGCTTTGACTTCCTCCTGCACAAATAAACGATCTCTCAGGCTACAAGTACCCTGATTTAGGAATGATGTGATCTTAAACACAAGATCGACTTGGGGAGGTGTTTCTATGCTCCGTGCAAACTTGAGGAATGGCTATAGTGTTTTGAGGGGCGGGGACAGAAAAGCAAGGAAGTGCCCTGGAGACCAGGTGAAGAAGACTGAAAAATGGGACTAGCTTTGTTTGTAGAACATACGAAAGGTTCAGGATGCCCAGTCACTGTGCCAGGGTTCCAGGGTGGATCCCAAGACTTTGGGGACCCAGAGGAGAAGACAGGTGCTGGTGATGTAGGCCAAAGTCAGTCTTCAGTTCCTGTGAGTCTCTGGTCTGATGCTCAAGGGAGGTGCTGGGTTCAGTTTTCACCTCCAGACTCATGCCTGTCCTGTTCCTTCTGCACCTGCACATGTGCCCACACAGGGTGTGCAATAAGACCATACAGCTCCATGCTCTGATCCTGCGTATGTGGAGTCTGGAGTTTACTGTGTGTCAAGCACAGTACACAGTGCTTGCACTTACATGCCTTTCCATCTTTATCACAATACTAGGAAGTCAGCGCTACTCTCAACCCTATTTTGCAGTTACAGAAACTGAGGCCAGAGAAGCCAAATGGCTTTCCCAAGACCACACAAATGGTCAAGGGTAAACTTGTACTTAACCCCATCTCACCCTAATCCATACCCATTTGCTTTCGACAAATTCTGAATCCTCTGCCTTGTAGACCAAGTCAATTGGGCTGAGACCTGTTCCTGAATATGGCTTTCTTTTAATGCATCTACAGGATCACTTTTCTCTGATCTAGAGTCTGGACCACCTCGGGGGACAAAGCAGAGCTGTTAGGGAGGTGTGGACAGGAGCAGGAATGATGTCAGGTTACCATCTGCTTGCAGGACGGTTGCTGGGTGGCCGTGGACTGACACAGCTCTTCTGCCATTCTCACTTGTAGTTGTCAAGAATAACTCTGGACTGTGCTGGGAATGCAGTATCTTCTAATAAGGAGGAGTTGGCTGAAACAGCCTGGGCTCTGTACCTGTCCCTCAGATGTCCTTCGGTGCTTTAGCCCAGTGTCTCATAGATCTCCCAGGTATAAAACCCAGTGTGGGCTTCTTTCTGGGGTCCCTTGGCTGCAGTACAAGTGGGGCATGTACATGTACTAAAAATACAAAAATTAACCAGGCATGGTGGTGGGTGCCTGTAATCCCAGCTACTAGGGACATGGAGGCAGGAGAATTGCTTGACTCTGGGAGGCAGAGGTTGAAGTGAACCAAGATTGTGCCATTGCACTCCAACCTGGGCAACAGAGCAAGACTCCCTCTCAAAAAAAAAAAAAAAAAAAAAGCCAGAAAACCCCTGCAAAACATGGACATAATCTTTTTCATGTTTTCTGGGTGGTAAAGATTAAAAAGTTAGAAAATGCCGAGATAGTGAGAGGTGTGTATGAGTGTGATATTGGTGGTAGCGTAAATTGTTATAACTCTCTTGGGGGGAATTTGGCAATATCTAACCAATATCCTGCCAATATCTTTCTTACTCGTAAGTCAAAACTGTGATTGTTAAATCCACAAATGATAATGCTTTTCCACGTATGTTGAAGTTTCTTAAATAGTATTTTATAGAATAAGTTTTCCTAATACATCATTGAAGAGGTTTTTCAGGAGCATAGTTTGAAAAATACTGACAGGTATAATGTAGGAAGTAGTTAGAATATATCTGGGAGCTACCAACACTATTCAGGTCTAGCTACAGTGATGTTTGCTGCCCCTCTTAGGAAGAGAAACCTTTCACAAACCTCCACCTTCATTTTCTCCTCTTGCAAATGCTTTTTGTTCAGGAGCATAAACGCCAGGGCTGCAAAAGTGATTCCAAACCCAACAGAACTCCCTGGGGATAGGCTGTTCTCTCTGTAGCTGGGACAAGGAGATGGCAGGCCCTTCTCTTCCCAAGAACCTCCCTGGTGTGCAACCAGAGGCCAGAAACTTACCTTGCAGCATTAATTAGGAGAGATGCAACATTTGGAGACAATCTGTTCAAGAAACCCTGCACAGGACACGTTTTCATCCTGGACTCTGGGGCTGATATGTGCCAGTGGCTTGACTCCACGTGCCTCGATGGAATTCTCTGGCAGAACCTCTCCAAAATGTGTGGAAAAATCTGTTTCTCTGGGTTCTCCTTCTTTGCTTCAAGGTGAAACAGGCGACTTCCTTCACTGCCTTTCTCTGGGAGCACGATGAGCACTAATTACCCGCTCACTGCCAAGCTGGCACCCGGCATGAGCTGTCAGGAGCCTCCAGTCCCTTCCTGAAGCATGCAGGTAAGTAAACACAAGCAGGAGAGGAACCAGTGAGCGTGGCGGGGCCATGGATGGTGTCTGCTGGACCAGCCTCCTGTTTCTTCCTTTGCTGCTCCAAGTCCCCTGCAGGACTAGCTGGAGTCCCCCCATCTGCCCCGGCAACTGCTGTCCAGGGACCTGATGGCCCTTTGCTCACCAAGGAGGCTCATGTCTTCTACCGAGGACAGTGGCCTTCCACCTTGGCTGCTCAGTAAAACCATACTTAAAAAAAAAAAATCACTGTCACCAATGCCTGGATCTCACCCCCCATGAATTCTGACTTAATCAAGGTGCTTACAAAGCTCCTGTGTGATTTTAATATGTACCCATATCTTGATTATGGGATGACCACATACATCGGGATACTTTTGAGAGTGTGTTCGGGCACTATTAATCATTATTTTGGGACAGTGTGCATAACTGGTACTGTCCTAGGCAGCCTGGGATGCATGGCTACCCAGCTCTAACCCTGAGAGATCCCTGAGAATCGTCTCCCAAGGACGTGAGCATAGCTGAGGTTTTTTCCCCTTTGTGGATGAAAACATTGACACTTTTACATCGTTGCAGATGACTATAGGGGGTGTGTCATGAATTTGATCTTGGGTGCTATTATATTTCCAACAGCCACACTTCCCACTTCAGGTACCTCCTCTTTCCCCTCTTGAGAAGTGAAGAGGGATGCCCACTCCGGTAATTCTCAGCCTTTGCTATTTTTGTAGCCCTGGAGAAACTCACACCTGAAAGACACCCTAGCAGTCACCTGGCTCCATCTTCCCTGCAATGCACCCATCCCTCATGCAGCATCTTGGGCAAGGATGAGCAGAGAGCACTGGATTTGGACTCAGAAAGCCTTTCTGAGCCTCGGTTTCCTCATCAGTAAAATGTGGGTTATACTACCAGCCTCAAAATGTTGCAGTAGGGATTATATGAGACCCTCTTTCAGCACATCTCGGGAGGAACACACAAAGCTGGGAGGACCAATGATCCGCGGAGAGCAGAGTACATACTTGTCCCTCCTCGCTGGGGAGATATACCTCTTCCACGGGCAACCATTCACTCTGCTAATAGCATGTCTTTAATGGATGACAATCTCTTAATCCTCTTAGAAATGACAGATGGTAAGTCCTACATTGTTTAGGAAGAACAGGATGACTATGTCACACTTACACAACAGTTGGAATAAATGGAGTTCGTTATAAATATTAATCATCTTTTTACATAAGCTTGTTCCTTGAGAAGTGACGTAAGAAATCGAGAGCATGCCTGCCTATTCCACAGGTGGAAAGATCGAGGTGCCATGTGGTCTAAAATCTCCCAGCAGGTACTTCTACAAAAAGGGTGTCTTAGTCTGTTCTGACTGTTATAACAACATACCATAAACTAGGTGGCTAGAAATTTATTTCTCTCAGTTCTGGAGGCTGGGAAGTCTAAGATCAAGGTGCGGGCAGATTTAGTGTCTGGTGAGGGCCCCGTTCCTGGTTCATAGACGGTGTCTGCTTGCTGGGTTCTCACATGGTGAAGGGGGAAGGCAGCTCTTTGGGCATTTTTTTATGAGACAGAGTCTCACTCTCTCACCCAGGCTGGAGTGCAGTGGCGAGATGTCAGCTCACTGCAACCTCCACCTCCCAGGTTCCAGTGATTCTCCTGCCTCAGCCTCCTGAGTAGCTGGGATTACAGGCACCTGCCACCACTCCTGGCTAATTTTTGTATTTTTAGTAGAGACAGGGTTTCACCAGGTTGGCCAGTCTGGTCTTGAACTCCTGACCTCAGGTGATCCGCCTGCCTCGGCCTCCCAAAGTGTTGGGATTACAGGTGACCGTGCCTTGCCTGGGGCTTCTTTTATATGGGCACTAATCTCATTCATGAGGACTTGGCCTTTGACCTGATCAACTCCAAACAACCCCACCTCCCACTACCATCACACTGAAGACTAGTTTTCAACATACGAATCTTGGGGGGCACAAAAACATTCAGACCATAGTGGGGGAAGAGCATGACATTTATTGAGAATTGTGGTGTTTGGCATTTCCACTTAACTTTATTTCATGACGACCTTTCAACAACCCTACAGGGCAGTTATCTCTGCATGTTGGTTGAGGAAATAGGCTCAGAGAGGTTGTGTAACTTGCCTAAGACCACCCAGCAAGGTGGCTAGCTGGGCTGTGAGTCTGATCCTGCCTGACTTCAAAGCTTAACCCCAGATCCCATTGGAGGGGATCATGCCTTTCAGGTCATGAGCATAATATCCAAATCTCTAGAATTTTCAGACAATCACCGGTTTGGTCATATCCTTTTACATCTCCACCCTAGTAAAGACATTTCAAGGAGATTTTGTGGCCTAAACATTTGGGTCAATGGCTTTTTAAGGTGATGCCTTCCACCTTGGCTCTTACCTTTCTTCCACAAGCATTTGTTGGCTGCTGAATTCTGCGGTCTACACCAGGGCGACAATGATGTCTGCAACATGGCCCCTGTCCTCAAAGAGCTTCCAATCTAGTATAAGAGTCTGTCTAGGAGGCAGGAAATACACTGTAGAGTGAGAAATGTTCTAATAAAGTGGGTAATGGTGGGCAGAGTGCAGGATTTGAAAGCTCACAGGCCCACAGCAAGGAGTATTCAACATTACACAGCAGATCAGGGAAGACAGCTTGGAGGAGGTAGTTTTTGAATCTGGGTTTGGAATAAGGTTCAGGTGGATAAGGAGAGAAGGAACAGAGAGAAGAAGATGTGCAAAAGCATGAAGTGTAGGAAGAGGCTTTGGGCTTGAGAAAGGCAAGTCACATGGTACAGGGCAATGCTGAGGTTCAAGGGCTGGTGGGAGTCAGCTCCTAGTCTGCTGGGACTCTGTTCTCACTATGATGGGTTCAGCCCACATGTTGGTTCTCCGGCTGCAATTCACACTCAGCATGCAGAGCTGGTGCAAGGCCCCATTGCCTTGTCTCTTCAAATTAGGCTAGAAAGGTGAAATGACTTCATTACTGTTGTCTTGCTGGTTGCCTCTTCTCTGAGGATGCTTCCTGCTGCATTCGTCTTGCTAGATTACCCGAAAAAGACAGCTTTTGCCCCCGCTGATGGGCCTCCCGGATCATTTTCTCTGCCATTCAACAGCGACTCTGCCACGTTTTATTCTCCAGCAGACTTTTGCTATCTTCTAATAATTTTCTTCTAAAAAAGTTCACATTCATTAAAAAGGCCATGTCTGGAAATATATTATATATGTGTTTCTTCGGAAAAATAGGCCATCTTTAAATTATTATGCTGTTGATGTAAGCTGGATTTTATTAGCATTTCACCTGTGGTTTGGTGACAGACACAAGCTGGCTTGAAAACTGTTGAAACAGGATTCTTTGTTGATTAATTTGTTTTTCTTTCTCATGGTTCTGACACTTAGGAGATATTTAAATTGTATTTTACAACTTTGTGCGAAACCAGTCTGAGTGTTAGAGAGCTGTGTGGGCAGAATTTAGATGTTTTTAATGACGCAGTTGCGGAAGTCACATTTGAAATTCACAGAATCGGGCTGGGCGAGGTGGCTCACGCCTGTAATCCTAGCACTTTGGGAGGCTGAGGTGGGTGGATCACCTGAGGTCAGGAGTTCAGGACCAGCCTGGCCAACATGATGAAACCCCATCTCTACAAAAAATACAAAAATTAGCTGGGTGTGGTGGCAAACGCCTGTAATCCCAGCTACTCGGGAGGCTGAGGGGGGAGGATCACTTGAACCCGGGAGGCGGAGGTTGCAGTGAACTGAGATCACGCCACTGCACTCCAGCCTGGGCAACAGTGGGAGACTCTAAGAAAAAAAAAAAAAGAAAGAAAAATTTCACAGAATCAAACACACCTGGAGGTGGAAGGACATCCGTGGTCCAGAGGTCCAATGCCTTGGTTAATGGCTGTTAGTGACAGACTGCTGCCATTGCTGATATATGGTAGATCAACTTCTGCTTGGATCTCTCCAGTGACAGGAAACTCACTACCTTAACATCAGCCCTGAATTATTCCTAGTGAGGCATGTTAAACGGTGTCACACAGTAGGTATCAAAGCCTCCATGTGCTTCAGTTTGAGCTCCAGAGTTAAGATGGCACAACCCTTGGCCATGGTACCCAGGAGGCTGTTGGTTGTACCAGAGAGAACACATATTCACATGCAGAGGAAAGTGGCCTGGCCCGAAGCCACCTGACAGTGACTAGGAGGTCCCTGAAGCCTGCCTTAAGCAATAGATGTGCAAATGCTCAGGATCCAGGGGTCCAGGAACAAGAAACAGACATCCCAGTGTGCGGTTTGTCCCAAGAAATATGCAGTGCACGCAGGGATGAGCAGATAGAGCATCTTGGAGGGCATCTCCCCAGCTATCCTGGTTAAGGTCATTGCCAGTCCTCAGAATGGAAAAGCCGGAGATTGGAAATCACCGAGTTCCCTGGATCACTCCTTCAACAAATATTTGCCTGTAAGTTCTAGAGAGTAAATTACAGCAAAGTGTTCTCATAGAATGTGGCCTCGGTCAAACGTTTTTGCTGTTATCTTAAAGTCGGGAGTTTAAACTGCTCTCGGGAGGTATTACAGATGCATTCCTGGAGGAAGGGGACTAGGAATTTGGATGGGGTCCAGAGTCCTGGCTCCTGGGAAGACCATAAGAGATAAAGAGCTGTGTTCTCCTCAGGCTCCTCCAGAGCTGCCTGGGATGCTTATTAACCAAGTGGAGATTCAGAGGGGCTGGGATGGGGTTTGGCTTCTGCAGTTTTAACAGGTTCCCTGGGAGACCCAGGTTTGACAAAGGCTGCCCTTCAGAGCACTGTCTTCACAAGGCACGTTTGTCCTGGGTGTGCTGCATGTCACAAAAGCACTGTGAAAGAGGAAAAGAACTGCACCCATGTGACACGCGTGTGGAGGAGCCGGGAGCTGTGCTGGCTGTTGTGGGATCACTCCATCCTGTAAATTGGTTGCGTTGCATCCGCTGGTCCTCTGTCCCTTCTCTGGTTTACGGAGAATGGTAGCGTCTGAGAATCCTCTTCTAAAGGGCTTAACTCCCTGCCAGGAGTCACTGGAAATAAATGCATCACCTCTTCCCACCCTGGTCTGCTCTCCACTGGGACAAATCTCTTGTCTTGCCCACTGCTTCTACACTCTGTGAACAAATGCTAGGAGCAGCTGAGAACATTCATTCATTCCTTGCACCTAACAACCCAATCCACCCATTTCCCATGTAGTGCAGCCTCTGTCTGCTTCCAGCTATGGATCAGACAGCTGTGACCTCCATTGTGCAGAACGTGGGCATCAGACAGAGCTTTGATTAGTAAGAAATGTGTCGTGCTTCCACAGAGCCCAGAGATGGTATGAATGAAGCTGGCTCTGAAGATATTGCGGACGAGATGTGCCTTTCTCACTTTACCTTTCACCTGTCTTTCGGAGAGCAGTACAGAAGCCCTCAGCTGTGGTGGGAGCTGCAGGTGCTGACCTGTGGGCTGGTGCTTCCTGCAGCAGCTGTGGCCAAGGGTGATGCCGCAGGGAATCCCACTGCCGCTTTGCACCCAGCCTTCCCCTTTGCTTCCCTGGGAACCTGAGTGCAACATTCCCAGTGAACATTTGAGAATCTCTTCTAGCCTCTCCTGACTTGCATCTTGACCCCGCAGTAGCTAGTGAACTTGAGCACGTGGCTTCACCCTTCCGAGCCTCAGTGTCCCCCTCCGCCAGGCCAGGCTGGTCCACCTCCCAGAGCCTCTGTGGAGGAAGGGTCTTTCTGCTCCCTCTTCCTTGTCTCAAAGCAGTTTGTGCATCTTATTTCCTGCCAGTGAGGACAGGGCAAGATTTCATGTATATCTGGGGTTCTTCACTGCACCTCGCTCAGGTCCTGGCATTGTAGAAGAAACCAGTGATCCACAGGAGAGCTCAAACCCGCAAAGACCCAATGAATTAACTTCCAGGTGGGGATAGGAGTCGGGGTGGGGATAGGGTGGTGAGGTCAGGCCTGTGTTCACACCTGTCTGAACTGACTTTTATGCTGGACCATCCGGTCTTGTGTCAAAATTGGCTGGGTTTGGTCCTCTTGCCTGTAATCCCAGCACTTTGGGAGGCCGAGGTAGGAGGATCTCTCGAGCCTAGGAGTTTGAGATCAGTCTAGGTAACATAGCAAAACCCCACCTCTATCAAAAATGCTAATACAAAAATTATCCGGGTGTGGTGGTGTGCACCTGTAGTCCCAGTTACTGGGGAGGCTGAGGTGAGAGGATGGCTTGAGCCTGGGAGGTGGAGGTTGCAGTGAACTGAAATCAGGCCACTGCACTCCAGCCTGGGCAACAGAGCCAGACCCTGTCTCAAAAAAAAAAAAAAAAGAAACACCCACCAAAACCAAAATAATGAATAGTTTCCTTCTCAGGTCTTGGTCCCCCTCCGTGGTGCTATCTTGGAATCTTAGGCCCCACTGGCTACCTGCACCTTCCAGGCTACCTGGAATCTAATGAATGTTTTTATCCTGAGGACTTAGCTTTTCCCAGTTTTGAGCAAATACAATTAAAACCAACTGGGTAATAACACAACAATGACCAGGGCCTTCAAAGACGCTCAGGGAACGAGTTGATGTTTTAACCAATATTCTAATTTTGTTGTAATGAGCCCAACTTGCTGGTTAGATTAAAATGCTATTTCCTGATGCTGCATAAATGCAGTATTTATGCAACTGAGCCCAAATAAAATTACCTTTTATGTTTTCATCAAACGGGGAACTAGCTGCTGAGGACAGTTGAAATGTAATTTATGATTATGTAAATTAAGCTAGCTTCAGGACACTAATATGTAGATAAATGAAACTTTCATTATTGTGAATCAAGATGCCATTAACCTTAAAAACTATATATAATTATCACAAATATTCCTTAAAAAATAAAAAAAAGGGAACATCTCCAGTTTTGGGGTTCCCTCTTTATGAGTCATGGGCCAGGTTGTCTGAAAGTTCAGTCCTGAGCATGGAGGTTTAAGTTTTTTTTTTTTTTTAATTCTGTTGGTGTCTTTGTACTGCCCAGTTGGGGTGGTTGGGACTCTGCGTTGAACCCAAACAAATGGTATTGGTGCTTTACGTCTGGGTCCCTTCTTGCGTTTATTTCTTTGTAGAGAAATGATTTCTCCAGCACTTTCTTGCCAATGTCTATTGTTGAGACAAGTCTGATGCACAGGTGTGGGTTAGGCGATCTCATTAAAGCTCTGACTCTCTCACTAAGTGGATATAGAGCCTTACATGTAGCCTGGCCTCTTCTGGGCCTCAGTTCTTTCATCTGTGAAGTGAGGATGCTAAGACATGTTATGCTAGTTAGGATTCTTTAGCTGTAAGCGGCAGATTCTGACTGTAGTTAACTTAAGCTAAAAAGGAATTTGTTGGGAGGAGATAGGTGGGAGAACTCACAAAAACAACAACAAAAAAGTGAAGCAATTTCCCTGAAAGGGCAAAGCCACAGCACCTCCGGGAACTTAGCCAGCAGACCTCAGGCTGCCCCCCCATTGAGATGAAGGGGCTAAATGGTTTGTTTGTTTTAATTATTGGGTTGCACCATTCAAGATAGAAATTCCTGGGATGGTGAGTCTGATCAGCCTCATTTGGGCCAAGTGTCCACCTCCTGCCTGGGAGAGGGGAGTCTTTGACCTGTAGCCCCCTCGAAGCTACATGCGGGGGGTGAGGAATGAATGACACAGGCAAAAGCAGCAGCTGCTTCACAACATCTTCTTACCCATCATCGGTGTCCACGCGCACAGCTGGGAAGTGACTGACAGAGCCAGCTGGGAAGTGACAGAGGCAGGACTTGAATTCAGAGCTTCTGCTCCACCCTCTAGGCTCTTCCATCCACAATCCATGATTATGTAGAGATCTGAAATCTTCAAAGACCCAGTGAACTAACTTCCAGGTGGACATGACAGTTGGGATGAGGTTGGGGTGGTGGGATCAGGCCTTTGTGCATTCCTGTTTGAGTTGATTTTTACATGGGATTACAATCATGTAATCATGGGATAATCATGTAATAATGTAATCATGGGATTACATTGTTTTGACTTGTGTCAAAATAATGAACAGCTTCCTTCAGCTCACTGTAGCTACTCCAGAAGGAAGTGGATGGGGTAGGGGATCCAGAGACCGGAGCTGAGGGCAGGGCAGGTTAAGACTCAGGATCCCAGCAGAGCCAGAGAGAAGAACAGAGGAGCTGGCTGGAGAACATCCAGGGCCCTGGCTGTGCCCTCAGCTACTGACCTTGGGTGGGCTTCACCTCTGCTGCAGGGTGGCCGGGGCCCGGTTTCACTGTGTGGCTAAGTGGGTCCAGTTGTGCTGGTGGAGAGCAGGGCACCGGGATGCTCGTTCTGCCTCCAGCACAGCACCTGGATCAGCGCTGCTCAACTTCGGCTGCACCTAAGAGTCATTTGGGGAGCTTTTAAGACATCTTCATGCCTTGACCTCCTCATAGACCAACAGAATCAGGATAACTGAAAGCTCCCAGGTGATTCTCTGTAGCCAGGGCTGAGAACTCTGTCTCTGGCTGCCGTAGTGCCGCTGTAAACACGGCTGAGAAACTCAGGTTGCTCAAGACTTCCTTTCCTGGTGTTGACAGAGTCCTGCATCTTAACCTGATGACCCAGGTGATATGGCTAGGCTTCGTGTCCCCACCCAAATCTCGTCTTGAATTGTAATCCTCATAATCCCCATGTAGCAAGGGAGAGGCCAGGTGGAGGTAATTGAATCCTGGTGGCGGTTTCCCTTATGCTGTTCTTGTGATAGTGAGTTCTCACGAGATCTGATGGTTTTACAAGGGGCTCTTACCCTTCACCCAGCACTCTCCCTCCCCACTGCCACCTTGTGAGGAAGGTGCCTTGCTTCCCCTTCCACCATGATTGTGAGTTTCCTGGGGCCTCCCGAGCCATGCTGAACTGTGAGTCAATTAAGCCTCTCTCCTTTGTAAATTACTCAGTCTCAGGCAGTTCTTTATAGCAGTATGAAAATGAATTAATACACCAGGCATAAGTGTAGAGTACATAAATCCCAGGTACAGGGGCCCGGCCAGCCTGGGGGCAGAACACAGGACTCCCTGCCTCTAAGGACTTTTTTTTTCTTTTTTTAAGATGAAGTCTCACTCTGATGCCCAGGCTGGAGTGGGTGGTGCAATCTCAGCTCACCACAAGCTCTGCCTCCCAGGTTCAAGCAATTATCCCACCTCAGCCACCTGAGTAGCTGGGATTAACAGGCACCTGCCACCACACCCAGCTAATTTTTGCATTTTTAGTAGAGACAGGATTTCATGATGTTGACCAGGCTGGTCTCAAACTCCTGACCTTAGGTGATCCACCCGCCTTGGCCTCCCAAAGTGCTGGGTTTAAAGCCGTTAGCCACTGTGCTCAGCCCCAACCTGGGCCATTCTTGAACCATGACAACCTCGGTCTCCTAGCTAAAAGGTCACCATCTATTGGGCCCTTAGTTAGGGCAGGGCAATGAAGGAGTGAGGAGTGGTGGGAGAGGTAGAGGAAAGAAGGTAGGTTGGAAGGGCCTGGAGGGAGGGAACTCATGTTTAAAAACGATCACCGTAAATTGGTGATAGCAGAACATTAAACCAAGTGTAGGCCCTGGGTGACAGCCCAGGTCAGTCCCATGCCAATGAAGCTGGCCCTGCCAGTCACTTTAGAGTTTCACAGCCTTCCATGATGTGTAAGGCGGAGGGAGTCATGTCCAGATGCCAAGGCAGGAGAAATCACTGAGCAGCTAGGTTGGTTACCTACGGGGTGGAACCCCAGCCAGGGTCATGCAAAAGGGGAGTATATCACTGTGCAGTGGAGTTGGGAGCCGGGCAACAGGATGTTTCAGACCATGTCCAGGGTATGAGTTCTGTGGGAGGAACAGGATCCAGGCTAGAATAGGTGGGGAAAGGATCTCAGGTCCAGGTACAGCAGGCTGAGCCTCACAGCAGGTCTCTAGTCTCTCAGGGAAATGGTGTGAAAGGTGGGGAAACTGAGGTGGGAATGAGAGGTGAGAGGTCTGGGCATGCTAGGAGAGAGGGAGGAGCAGGGGGTGATGTGACCCACAGTCATAGGGCTGGCATGAGTGCCCCTGCTGGGTGGCACTGAAGGGACATTGTACTCCATGCCCCTCACACTGGTGTAGGACAAGCCTCAGAGATGCCCCATCCAGGAGGATCAGTCCTTGGTTAAGGAACCCCCAGGCTGGTGGGGGGGCGGTGTGAATTCCCAGGCAGCTCCAGGTCCCCACCCTGGCTGCTTGAGGGCAGCCCTCTGCTTGGGGAGACGCAGGTGCTGGCTGTTGTAAGCAAAAGCACAAAAGCAGGGGCTCGGGAAATGGTGACTCTGGCGAGGGGCTGGGCCAGGGAACTGACAGCATGTGCTAAGGTGTGGCACTGAAGGGAGCTGGTCAAAGCTGTCGCCTCTCTGTGGACTTCAGTTTCTACTGGTTTCCTGCCCTTGCTTCCCTCCCTCATTCCTTCAAAGTCAGACAGAGCCCAGCCGAGCACCTCTTACTCCTCCTGCTGCAGATATCGGCGTCACATCTCATGGTCTTGCCAAGAAGACCCTTCTCCAAAACCTATTTTGTCTGAGTCTCACATCTGTTGACTTGTCCCTTCTCCCTCGGTGCCCGTGGGTCACCTGTTCTGCCTGCCTGCCAGCCTAGGGAGGGAAGCTCAGCATAGAGGCTCCCACAAAGAGAGGTGCTGGGGTTTGGCGGGAGGGAGGTTGTAGGTGGATCCCTGTTAGTGTATCATGCATTTAGTTTGGGTCCCTAGCACCCTCCCCAGCTGCCTCTGCTGATGTCACCCAGCCTGGTCCCAGACATGATGTTGAGATGGTGGTCACTGTAGGTTCACAGGCCACACAGAAACCTTGATACAGCATCTTTGCCTGATCTTTCTGATTCCCTTTTCTCTCTACCCTACTGGTTTTCTTGGGAAACTTCCTACAAAATCACTTTGATCTAAATCCTCATCTCAGGGTCTGCTTCTGAGGGAAGCAGAGGGAACCCGACCTAAGACGCACACTGCTCCTGTGAGATGGGTATTGTCATCCCCAGTATACAGATGATGAAATGAAAGCTCAGAGAAGGAAAGGCCCATATGCAAGGTTGTACAGCCATTAAGTGGCAGAGAGGGGCTTCTACCAGGTCTGTGAAATCTCAAACCCAGTCCCCACTTATTATACCATTTGTTCAAAGGGCTTGCAACCAGGCATCCTCCACTGATGCTCATTCCCCTTGGCTGTGTCCAGAACTTTGTGGCATTGTGCTCTCTCCTTCCCAGCCCTACAGCTTTGAAAATCAGCTGGGGGCAGGTGTAGACCACCCCACCTACCCCTTCTTAATAAAAGCTTCCAGGCCCAGAGCCCTGTCTTTGCTCAGCACAAAGCACAATGATCTCATTGCAATGCCAGCTCCAGCAGACGTGGGGGACATGTCTAGGTGCCCCTTAAGCCTTGTCTCTTTTATTTTGGTCATGAGACAGTTAAGCAATGGGTTCTGTGGAAACCGTGAAACAAGGCTGAATGTCAGCATCAATGGAAAGCGTTTCTGTCCTTTTATCCAAGGGGAGACAGAGCAGAGGCCACATGCTGTGCAGAAAGAAGGTTCTGTGTTCTCAAAGGGCTCCCACAGCCCTGCCCCACAATGGCTGGGGAATGGCATGGGGCCCATGACAGCCTGTCACCCCCCAAAACAACTCCTTTTCGTTCCTCAGTGTGGCACCTTGGCAGACGAAACTGCATCAACCTGCTCATAAATGTAAATGCCACCCAGTAGCCTTCCCGGCTGTGACTGCCTTAAAGACATAGATTAAAAAAGGGAACCAAATGCTGTTTTGCGTTCAGAGTAAACACACCTGTTTCCTAAAAACTTTTTTTAACTTTACACACTGAAAAGTAGGACATTTGTGGGATATTTTGGTTACACTTTGCAGCCAGATTCAGAACCAGATTTCTTAAAGCTGGCTTCTCAAGCAGGGCTCCTTGGGCAGGGGTAGGGTGGGGTGGGCTTTGGGTCAAGGGGTGCTCAGACCTGTTTTCCCCTGCTTCGACCTCCACCCCCAATAATGTTAATTGTTCAGACAAACTGAACATGTGCTTTGATGGAAATAGCAAGTACAATGGGTGCAGTGAGGAGGGAGGGGACCCCAGCACAGGGGTGGGAAGGGAGAAGGCACATGACCGTGCACTCCAGCCTGGGTGCCTCACCTCTCTTTGTATAAAGAACCACACTGGACTGGACTTGCTCCTTGAACCACATCCATGAGCTGCTAGGAGAAAAAGGGGAGGTTGATGGAGCTTAGGACTGCCCTCAGTCACTGGCACAAAACCTGTGAGACCCACTTAGTAGAAGGTGGTTGGATCCAATTACGGGGTGATATGGCAACCTGGAGTGCGAACAAGAACCGGATGCGGAAGTGGGCCCTGTCACCATCACTCCCAGGGACTCATGTCGGGGATTTGCATTTCCTATCCTTGTTACTTTAGGCTCTGCTGAACTGAAGTCCTGGTTCCCAGGGAATACAGCAAGGGTTCCCCTAAAATCACAGCCTTTGCCTGGCCACACTGGGCTCCTCTGTGCTGGTGCACCAGCAGCCAGAGAAAGGAGTTAAAATACTGGTGGGGTAATGATTACTTATCACAATGGTTATCCCATGGAAGTAGAGTTGCTACACAGCCGGGGCAGGAAAGAGCATGTCTAAAATTCAGGGGATGACCTGGGGCCTCTCTTGGTGCCTGCAATCCTGGAGATAGCCATGAACAAGCAGTGACAGGTATGGTACCAGTACATGGTACCTGGAACTCAGACCCTTTAGGAATGGAGTGGCAAGAGCCTGAACTAATAGAAGAACTGCCCAGGGGGATTCTAGAAATGGTGGCAGAGGATTGTATTAGCTTTCTAGGGCTGCCATAACAAATTACCATAGACCAGGTCGCTTAAACAACAGACACATTGTTTATAGTTCTGGAAGCTAGAAGTCCAAGATCAAGGTGTTGGCAAGGTTGGTTTCTTCTAAAGGCTTGTCGATGGCCATCTTGTCTCTGTGTCTTCACATGGTCTTTCCTCTGTGCCTGTACGTGTCCAAAAGGACTCTTATAAAGACATCAGTCATATTGGATTAGGGACCACCCTAATTGAGCTCATTTTACTTAGATAGTTTCTTCCGTGGCTCTGTCTCCAAATAGTCACATTCTGAGCTACTGGGGGTTAGGACTTCAACAGATGAATTTTTTGGGGGATACAATATAGCCTATAACAAGGAGGTTGATTATACATATATATATATACACACACACACATACATATTTGAGAGGGACTCTCACTCTGTCGCCCAGGCAGGAGTCCAATGGTGTGATCTGGGCTTACTGCAACCTCTGCCTCTTGGGTTCAAGCAATTCTCCTGCCTCAGCCTTACTAGTAGCTGGGATTACAGGTGCCTGCCACCACACCTGGGTAATTTTTGTATTTTAGTAGAGATGGGGTTTCACTATGTTGGCCAGGGTGATTTCAAACTCTTGACCTCAGGTGATCCACCCACCTCGTCCTCCCAAAGTGCTGGGATTACAGGTGTGAGCCACTGCGCCCAACTGATGATGAATATTAATGATAATCTCAGGACCAACTGTCCCAGCAAGAACTGTTCTAAATTTGTTTGAATTACCGTGGACTCCAGCCTGGGTGCCTCGCCTTTCTTTGCATAAAGAACCACACTGGACCAGGCGTAGCAACTCACACACATAATCCTAACACTTAGGGAGGCTGAGGCAGGAGGATTACTTGAGCCTGGGAGTTCAAGACCAGCCTGGGCAACATAGTGAGACCCCGATTACAAAAAATTAGGAAAAAAAAAAAAAAAAAGCTAGGCTCAGTGGCAGGTCAGGATGAGATGGGAGGATTCCCCCTGTTCTAAATTTCTTTGCTTGCTTATTTATGTATACAAGAAACTGAAACCTGTTATCACATTGAAAATCCAGTGACAGAAGAGAGTAAGCTTAATTTGGAGCATGGTTGGATCTGAGTGGCACAAGGGCTGGGCTGTGGCAGCTGCTCCCAGTGCAGTGCCGGTCTTCCACTGGTGCTCACAGTTCTCACACATGTAGATGGCTTCCAACAGCAAGCACCTGTGACTTCCCTTCCCAGGGCCTTCTGGGGCTTGCTCAGCTGGTGCTCAGGGCAGGCAGGAAGTGCTGGGGAGTTTTGTGAGGCCCCTAGGAGCAGCCCTCAGCCAGCAAAGGATGAGAGTTAGTGAATACATAATTAGCTTCCTCATCCTCAGCAAGGATGAAAGGGGGGTTCCACAGTGTCCTCTAGAGGTCACCAGAAGGATTGGGCCCAGGAGCCCAGAGTGTGCCCTACTTATTAACATTCTCTACATGGTCTTTCTCTCCTTCCTGTTGACTTCCCCACTCCCCATCTGGGGCTTCTTGGGATCATTTCTCAAATAAACGACTTGCATTTAAATCCTTGTGCCAAGGTCTGCTTCTAGACAAGAAGAGGAATGGGCTAGGCATAGTGGCTCATGCCTGTAACCCCAGCACTTTGGGAGGCTGAGGTAGGAGGATTGCCTGAAGCCTAGAGTTCAAGACCAGCCTGGGAAACAAAGTGAGACCCCATCTCTACCAAAAAAAAAAAAAAAAAAAAAAAGATTAGCTAGGTGCTGTGGCATGTGTCTGTAATCCTAGCTTCTCAGGATGCTGAGGCAGGAGGATTGCTGAGGTCAGGAGTTCAGGACAAGCCTGGTCAACATAGTGAGACCCTGTCTCTCCAAAAAATAAATAAATAAATAAATAAAATAAAAAATAAAAAAATAAAAAAGTAACTGTATTTGAGTACCTACTATTGGCAAAAATTTGTGCCAGGCTGTTCACATCCTCACTTCTTTAAATCCTGTGAGGATGACTTTGTCATTCCTATTTTACCACATCAGGAAACTAAGGCTAAACAGACTTGCTGAGGACCCAGCATCCTGCCAGCAATTGATGGAGCCTGGATTTGTTTTTGATGATAGGGTAATCCCCAGTTCCCTGAGGACAGGCTGCTGATCTCCTGGACTAGGAGTGCAAGTTTCAGACTTAGCAGTTATGTGGACAAGTGGCTTCTCCTCTCTGGGCCTCAGTTTCCCCATCTGTGAAATGCAAAGATAGAGCTATAACATCTCAGAAAGCCCTTCTGACTCTTGAAGTCAGGATAAGAATCCACAGGTGATAGCACTCCTGGGCCCCGTCCTTCCCTTCACCTCCTGCCACACAGCCAGGTCTCCTTGTGTTCTTCCAGACAAGGCCTTGGAGGCCATTGGAGGGTTGACCTCAGCTGATCTCCTGCTCAGGTTTATTGACAGATGTTTAAGGGTTAGATGGATTTTCTCCCTGCAATAAGACAGAAAACATAATTCTCCAAATGTCAGTTGACTCTCTAGGAAAAGCACATATTTTGGCTGCTCTGAAATGTCATGGAGGGAAGTGAAAGTTATTGGAATTCATTGATGAAAGTAATCTTTCCCCATGTACTTTCCACGAGTGCTATATAACTCTTTCTAGCAGGCAATTTCTATAGATTTAATGAAGAGAATGAGGCAGGTAAGATGGAGGATGGCAGCAGATTAATGGTTGCTTGAAAGATTATGTGCAGATGGCAGTGGATGACGGATGGTAGGAAGTTGGCACAGATAGACTTTCTAGGCACCAGGCACTGCACTAGTTACAAAACACATATGCCTTGAAGGAATCATCTCCGTTTCTGAGATGAGGAATTTTAGATTCAGAGAGACTAAGTCATCAGAACAAGGTCACACGGCAAGGTGGTGACAGAGTCAGGAGTTAGACCATGGTCCAGTCATAAGGAGCAAAGGCTTTGGAGCCAAGAGGACGTGGATTTGAATTTGTTGCCCACTGATGTGTCATTGTGGGATCCTTGGCATGTTGTTTGGCCTCTTTGCATCTGAGTTTCTTCATCTTAAATGTGGGATAACGCCATTCTTGGTAGGCTGGGGCGCATGGCTGTTGACACACTTTCAGGCATCAGTGCTCAGGATCTCACTGCAACATTATGCTGGCTACTAGAGAGCCCCTCCCCTCCAGGGTCTGTCCCCTCTTAACCTTCTCACCCCACTCCCCTGCCCTCTAGGAAGGTAATTCTGGCTGCCTGGTGTTTCCCTGTGAGTTATTGACACCCGGAAGCTAATGTTCCACCTTATCCTTGCCCATTAGTCTCCTATCTCTTTGGCATTTGCAGCTACAGAAGTATATGCAGGTAGCTCCCACTGGATTCTGGTTTTTCTTTGTAATTTTCCCATTTTTTCCATCTTTTGGGCATCTTTGTTTTTTTCTGGAGTGGTCAGTGATGTCTGCTTGTCTCAGCACTTGAGGCTCCCGGGTCTTCACTCCCGCACAAGTTATCCAGCCCCACCACTCACATGGGACCTCCACTCTCTCTGTTGAGGTTATTGTTAAGACCACACTCCATCCTCACTCTGGCTTGGGGACCTGAGTTCTAGTTGAAGAGTGTTTGAAGGTTACTGACAACCATCGCTTCATCTATCTGCCATGGTGCCTGAGAGCTCACCATT
Source organism: Chlorocebus sabaeus (assembly GCF_047675955.1). Lineage (NCBI taxonomy): Eukaryota > Metazoa > Chordata > Mammalia > Primates > Cercopithecidae > Chlorocebus > Chlorocebus sabaeus. The sequence goes on along the minus strand of NC_132908.1, from coordinate 63,135,916 downwards.
AGGAAGTCACTTGTTTGGTTAAAGGTAAGGTGTCTTCTGTTAAAACGCAGCACTAGGTAGAAACCAAGTTCTATGAGCCCTCCATGCCCTAGCAAGAGAGGCTGCTAAGTAACGGGCTATAGAGTGGGTAAGGTGCTGGGTCATTCTGATATTCTCCTTAGTGAGTGAGGAACTGTTCTCATAGCCTCAATCCTAAAATTTTCCCATCGTTGCTGGCTGGGCTGATGCTGCCTTTAATGTCGGCCATCAAGACACTCTGAAGTGTACAAACTTGATTTTCTCCCACCTATCTGAGGTGAGATGAGGAGGAATTTTAGAATTTTATCAGAAGCTTCAAGCTGTGGACTTGGGCTTGGGCGAGGGGGCGGGGAGAATCCAGAAAAACCCAATGAGAGTCTATCAAAGGCTAGAAGGAACTAGTTTTTCTGAACGCTGATTCCTTAACCAACTTTTCATCCCTGATTGGTCTGGATGATATGACCAGATGGGGGGCTCTTTTGGGTGCAAATATGGGGGCTGAGTATCAGGAGCCATATGCATAGAGGATGCAGCTAAAGGGAAAAGTAAAACCAAACAGCCCCAATCTCAGAAGACTCTGAGCCTCTCCCCACCCCCATTCTTTTGTAATAATGATAGCTAAAATTGTCGGGCACTTATCATATGCCAGACAATGTTCTAAGTGATTTATGTATATTAACTTAATGGATCTGCAAAATAACTATGAAATAAATCTTGCCATTCTGCAGATGAGAAAACTGAGGCACAGACAGAGCAGGTGGGTAACTTTCTTGAGGTCTATTAAGTTGCAGAACCAGAGTTTGAACCCAGGTGTCCCTGCTCTGTGGGCTGTGCACTTAACCATTGTATATTACTGCGTCTTGTATAAGATAGATTTGCTTCCATGCTGACCCACAAGGACCTCCATGCTAAGCACATATGTCCCAGTTTTCAGCTAGGGAAACATTTTCTCTGTAGCCTCTGGCTCCACCCTGCATACTGCCCTCACACTGGTGTCTGCCTACTGCAGTCTTTGGAGAAGTACCTCTGGCTCTTGCGGGGTAATGCCACACACAGGAAGGCAGGGCCCTGGTGTTGGACAGATCTGGATGAATTTCCTAACTTCCAACAGCTTCATTTCTTTGGGAAAATTACCTCTGCTTCTTAAGCTCTCAGTTTCCTCAACTGTAAGATGATCACACTCTTTTATAATGATAAACTGAGAGTAGTGACGTGAAGGAAGGGTACAAAGCTGTGACACATTATACTGAGGGTTATAATTTGATATCTGGTATTAGTGTAGGGTAGATCCAGGGATAGCGTTCCTGGAGAAGTGATGTACCAAACTGAGACATAAATTTAAAAATGTAATGCTTCATTGTGGTGAAAAACTCGAAGACTACAAAAATTCACACAATAAAAAGTCAATGTTGACTGTGTGCAGTGGCTCATGCCTGTGAGGCAAAAGGATGGCTTGAGGTTAGGAGTTTGAGACTAGCCTGGGCAACATAGCGAGTCTCCGTCTCTATCAAAAATAAAAAAAAAAATTACTGGGCATGGTAGCTTGTACCTTTAGTTCTAGCTACTTGGAAGGCTAAGGTGGGAGGATTGCTTGAGCCCACAAGGCGTTTGAGGTTGCAGTGAGCTGTGATTGTACCACTGCACTCCAACCTGGGTGACAGAGCAAGACCCTGTCTCTAAAATAAGTTTTTAATTTTAATTTTTTTTTTGAGACAGGGTCTCACTCTCGGCTAGGCTGGAGTGCAGAGGTACGATCTTGGCTCACTGCAACCTCCGCCTCCTGGGTTCAAGCGATTCTCCTTCCTCAGCCTCCCAAGTAGCTGGAATTGCAGGTATGCGCCACCATATCTGGCTAATTTTTGTGTTTTTAGTAGAGACAAGGTTTCACCATGTTGGCCAGGCTGATCTCAAACTCCTGACCTCAAGTGATCTGCCTGTCTTAGCCTTCCAAAGTGCTGGTATTACAGGTGTAAGCCACTGCGCCCAACCATTTTTTTAAAAAATATGAGTGTAAAAAGGCTACAGGGGAAAAAGAGAAAAACAAAAAAACCCAAATGAAAAAAACCATCAATGTCAGCAACATAGTTTTTGAATGTCCTTAGATCCCTCAGAAACCAGATGAAGCAATTATAGAACAAAACCAAAGGTACATGGACAACATTTATAACAAAGTTAGCTACTAAGGTATCTTCACAAATTCCAAACCACGGTGGGGGGAAAAAAATCACTGACAGCCACACGATCTAACGGTATTAGCAACTGTGTGAGCAGAAGCAGCAGAAAGAAATGGAGTCTTCGATAAACCTGAGTGCAGGGAAATCGCAAATTAGCCAATAATGACTGCAGATGGCAGGCAAATTAGAGAATCCAGCCAATTCTGGGAGAGATTTTGCTCCAACCCATAGAGGGAGCATGCAAGGGAAGCCCTAGTGGGCTCTTAAAACTGATGGCCCAAGATCCCCTTCCAGGCGAGGCTCCCACACGCAAGAGAAACTGCTGACTGCGGAATCAAAACTGAGCCACACAGGGACGGTAGAGACAAAGATAAAGTCCAGATGAGAGTGGGAGGAAAGGCTGGGTGCGGTGACTCATGCCTGTGGTCCTAGCACTTTGGGAGGCCTAGCGGGGTGGATCACGGGGTCAGGAGCTTGAGAACAGCCTGGCCAACATGGTGAAACCCCATCTCTACTAAAAATACAAAAATTAGCCGGGTAGTGGTGGGCGCCTGTAGTCCCAGCTACTCGGGAGGCTGAGATAGGAGAATCGTTTGAACCCGGGAGGTGGAGGTTGCAGTGAGCTGAGATTGCGCCGCTGCTCTCCAACCTGGGCGACAGAGTGAGACTGTCTCAAAAAATAAATAAATAAATAAATAAATAAATAAATAGGAGAAAACAGGGCCAGGAAATCTCTGAGAGCAAGCCACATATTTTTGACCAGACAAAAACAACAGAAGAAGGAGCCCTGTGAAGTCTGTGTTTCGAACTTCTGAACAATGCCTCCTAGAAGTTCAGGAAAATTAGTTTTACATGAAAATGAGCCACAGGAAAGAATCAAGACCAAAGCCAATCCAAAGTTTTTGTAAGAGAGCAAGAGAATAAGGAACAGAATAGCATTTTTGCAGACAAAGAAGCCACAAAACAACAAAAGTATAACCTTCTGTTTCAAATGTATGAAATACATTGTAATACAATGTTTGAAAGAATGCCATAAATCAGAATGAGAAAAACACAGAATCCAAGTGACAGAACTCAAGAATTACACATTAAAAAAAAAAAAAAAAGGCTGAACTGGAAGGAACTGAACAGAATGTCAACATTGTAAATGTCTTAATTGAAAGAGGTGAAAAGGAAAAAAAAATTAAAAATGAAAGACAAATGAAAATAGGAAAAAGAAATCAAGAGAAAGAGGCAAATATTAAAGATAAGCAAAGAAAATCCAATATGTAGACAATAGGAGTCCCGGAAGAAGAAAATCAAAGCAAAAAAACAGAATAAATACCAAAACTATAAAACAAAACTTTCCTGAAATAAAATGATTTAAAAACTCCGTATTGAAAGAGTATACTCTAGTCCTGAGATATGGAAATAAAACAACTCCAAGATGTATCCCAGTAAGATTACTGAACCATAAAGAAAAAAATAAAGCACTGTAGGCATCTAGGCCCAAAGAACCAGTGATTTTAAAGGGTAACAAAATGAGATTGTCATGACAGTTTTAGAAAGTGATGCTTTATTACATAAGAAAAAGAAGTAACATATTAAATATACTTGAGGAAAAAATGTGTAAGTCAAGGATTTTATGCCCATCAACACTGACATTCAAGTACAAAAGGGAACAAACTTACCTGTATGCAAGAACTCAAGAAATACAGTTCTTTTGAGTCTTTAAAGAGAAATCCATTGGCAAATGAACTTCAGATGACCCAAACGACTAGAAAGACAACATAAGGACTAGTGGTAAGCATTAAATATATGTTGAGATGGAATTTCACTCTTGTTGCCCAGGATGGAGTGCAATGGTGTGATCTTGGCTCACCACAACCTCCACCTACTGGGTTCAAGCGATTCTCCTGCCTCAACCCCCTGAGTAGCTGGGATTACAGGCATGTGCCACCATGCCTGACTAATTTTGTATTTTTAGTAGAGATGGAGTTTCTCCATGTTGGTCAGACTGGTCTTGAACTCCTGACCTCAGGTGATCTGCCCGCCTTGGCTTCCCAAAGTGCTGGGACTACAGGTGTGAGCCTCTGCACCCTGCCAATTTTTTTTTTTCTTAAAGGGATGGAGAATAGTCTGTAGTTGCTAAATGCTCTGACCATGTAAATATATAAAAATGGGAGAAGAAGATCAAATGCAAAAACAATTTCTTTTTGACTTTCAGAAATCATATTGGTGGTGGCTGTATTAATGTTGTTATACCAAAATTGTTATGTATGTAATGTGGGATGAAGCAAATGAATAATTATGAGATATTAAAATTCTATCATCTCTTATGTTTTGAGAACCGTTATTCTTCGTGTGGAAGAAAGAAGATATGGATGTAATATAGAAGTGATTATACAGCAAGTCCACAGTTTTGAATTTAAATGAGAAGTGTCAGGCAGTATGTATTCATATTATGGACATCAGTTCATATTATTTTACTTAGATTTAGCTCATTCTTTCTATTGGCTGAAGAATATATAATTTTACACAATTGACTCAAGAAAAAAATATATTCTCCCCATTTTCACTATTTACAAATCATGTGGCACTGCATTTCTGAGTATAGGAGGGAATATTTTTGAATGAGAAAGTCTTAGATATAAAATGCAGGGTCAAGGACTAAGTTCTTCAATAGATATCAGATAATTGCATTCCAAAAGAGTTGCATCAATTTCAACTTCCGCTATGAATGGACAAGAGGACGATATTTCCACACTCTCACCAACCTGTTTTCAGTCCTGTAGGGAAAATACGGCTTTGGTATATATTTTTTTAATTACTAAAGAGATTGAGAATCTTTGAACAAACTTATAGGCTATTTCTTCTTTTGTGAATTGCCTACTTGAAATTTGATCGTTTAAAGTTGAGGACTTTCCATTGTTTATTAGGCATTTTCAACATATTGTAGCTATTTATCCTTTTCCAATTGTAAATATATTGACTTTATCTGGCATAGATAGATACGTGGGGTAGGTTTCTTTCAACATGGAGTAGGTTTAAGGATTTTTTTTTTTTTTTTTTTTTTTTTTGACAGGGTTGCTGGAGTGCAGTGGCACAATCTCAGCTCACTGCATCCTCTGCCTTTGGGATCAAGCAATCCTTCCACCTCAGCCTCCCGGGTAGCTGGTACTACAGGCGCATGCAACCATGCCTGGGGAATTTTTGTATTTTTTGTGGAGATGGGATTTTGCCATGTTGCCCAGGCTGGTAGAGGGTTTAAGTTTTTATGTAGCCAGATGTGTCAATTCCTGTCCCCCTTTTAATAGCTTCTGGGTTTTCTGTGACATTTAAAAACAATCTTTAAAGAAAGAAAAAGGCAAAAAAGGCCTTCCTTACCTCAAGTCTTAATAATTCTACATTTCTTTGTAGTGATTTTACAGCTATATTTTTAAGCCACTGAAATTTTGTTTTTATGTGTGGAGTGAGATAGTAATCTATGATACATGTGTTTGTGTCATCTCTTTCCAAACTGTTTTTTCAGTATGTTTTATTAAATAGTCTGTTTATTTCCTATTGATTTGAAAAGTCATTTTCCACTCACTGAATTTTCATAAGTAGCAGGTGCTTTTTGTACTTCCTTCTCTTACACTGATTTATGTTTGTTTATTTGCTGGTACCATACTCTCTTTGTTTTCATTAAAGATGAGGGGCAAGAAATATTTGGGAATACTTATATATATATATATTTCTTTCCTATCACATATGTTAGTGGGCTGAGAGGCATTTAATAGCTCTCAGCAAAGCAGACCTAGCAGCAGCTGCCTTGTCAATTCCAGGTCCCCATCCAGCTGCTCCTTCTGACTTCCTGCTTGGCCTCCTGGGTCCACTATGTCTCCGTGTCTTAGTTATTCCTCTATGGGCTATGAAATAGCCTGAAGGGTGTTGCTGTATCCTAACCCCATCCTTACTAAATCTTTTTAATTATTTTAGGTTAATATATATTTCAGTATCTGAAACTTGCTCTCAAGTTCCCTTCTGTATTTTTTTTACTCATCTTTACTATTCTTGCACATTTGTTTTCCAAGTGACCTTAATGATCAATTTATTCAGCTAAAATAATAACCATTAGGATTCCGATTGAAATAGCATCATACTCATGAATTAATTTGGGGAAGAGTAAAGAAATACACAGTGTGTGTCTTCACATCCAAGAATATAATCTCTCATTTTAGGTCTTTTGAAAATGCCTTTTAGTACATTTTCATAGAAAGCACTTGTATTTGTCTTGTGAAACATATTTTTAGATGCGTTATAATTGCTGTGGATATTCTGAATGTGCTTCTGCTTTCCACTATATTTTTTCACCACATGTTTTACAACTAGTTTTTGCATATATAAAATTAAGCGATCCTATTTAAAAATATTTACCCCCAGAAGGCAGGAGGGAGAGTCCATTCCTGTGGAGAGCTTGGGAGACGGGGCAGCTGAGGTGAGGGAGCAACTGTGTTGGAAAGGTCACAAGTGATTTTCTGCTGCTCTCTCACATCTGAAGGCTGGCTCTGTGACAAAGCGAGCCTTGTTGCAAGATTCGTTGTTACCTTGCTTGAGCCTTGGGTACCAGGAAGTTAGCATGTCAGCTCGTGCAGTGACCTTCTAGAATCTCCAGGCACCTGTGAGATTTGCTTTAAAATGCCATAGCTCCCTTTCCAAAGCCCCCCTCCCATCGGCTCAGAGATGGGTTATCTGGGGGATTGCTGGAGGCTCAGAACAATCAGTGTCTATATGCATCACACATGCAACATTTAATGTGTACTATATAGTCTCTTTTGATAAAACTTCCAAATATACTTTGTGGCGGGAGAGCTTAGATAGCTCCCATACCATTAGATATTTTCAGGGGTTCTTAGAGAATTTACTGATTATCTATACCATGTTGTTAATTCCCTGTGGAAGTTGGTGCAAAATTGCACTGATGTGGGTGGGATAAGACTGTGGGTAAAAGAAGCCATGGGTCAGGATTTTTCAGGCCTATATGTGTCCCACCTCTGGCTTTGGGGTAGACTCAGCACCCAGGGGGACTGAAGTCACAGAGCCTTCACAATTAATATGAGAGACTGTCTAACAAGTTGTACAATTTGGTTTAATGGGATGCCTGATGAGTGACACATGGTTGTTTGTCGACTAAAAATATCTTGAAGACCTTTGAGCAAGCCAAGGGAGACCTCTTTCACGTCGTGTCTCGCGAGCAGCTGCGCTCTGCCTTGGGTACACGTAATTGCTGAAACTGATTTGGCAGGGCTGGAAGTGTTGATGCTGTCATATTAATTTGTTCCGTAAATCAACACATGCACTTGACAACCTTTAAAAATCTTTATCATCATGCATTTATTCTTTGTATTGTGAGGGAGGCTTTACTGACTTTTGATCCAAAGCAACTCATAGTCATTAAACAAATATTTGGGGGTCAACAGGTACCGAAGATGTAGGGCCCGGGACCCGTCCACAAGGAGCTCATGGTCTAATGGGGAAATAGACATATCAGCAAAAAAAGAAAAAGCAATTTCATGTGATCAGGGCATAGAGTTAGGCATTGATGTAGTGTTGCCACAAGGATAGAATCATTTATTCAAAAAAGACTAAAGCTGGGTACGGTGGCTCACCCTTATAATCCCAGCACTTTGGGAGTTGAGATGGGAGGATTGCTTGAGCCTAGGAGTTCGACACCATCCTGGTCAACATGGTGAGACCCTGTCCCTACAAAAAATAATCGCACACCAGGGCCCATTGGGGCATAGGGGACAAAGGGAGGGAGAGCATTAGGACAAATACCTAATGCATGTGGGGCTTAAAGCCTAGATGATGGGTTGACAGGTGCAGCAAACCACCATGGCACACGTATACCTATGCAACAAACCTGTACGTTCTGCACATGTATCCCAGAACTTAAAGAAAAAAAAAAAAAAAAAAGCCAGATGTGGTGGCACATGCCTGTGATCTCAGCTACTTGGGAGGCTGAGGTGAAAGGATCACTTGAGCCCAGGAGGTCAAGGGTGCGGTGAGCCATGATCATGCCACTGCACTCCAGCGTGAAAGAGTGAGACTCTGTCTCAGAAAGAAAAATTAAAAGACTAAGACCTGCTAAGATAGAGGCGTGACCTCTGCACATACAGATAAACAGGGCATGGTGACTGTATCAGTGAACTCAATATAGGAGCCAGAAACAGACACAGAAACAGATTATAAATAGGTACAAGTAGTGGCAATCTGAGAGGGTATGGCGGGGCAGGCCAGAGCAGGGAGAGTTCATTTCAGGTCTGGGAGGGGTCAGGAAGGGCTTTACCTATGAGGTCTTGAAAGATGGGCCAGTGTTTGTATCCTGGATAAGTGGAGAAGAGCATTCAAAGTGGTAGGAATAGTATGTGCAAAGGCCCTGGGGTAGGGCAGGGAGACAGATTGTTCAGGACCAGGAAGCAGCATGGCATGGACTGAGCATGGTGGGACGAGGCTGTGGTGAGAGGGAAGGCCAGAGAATCAGGTGGAGGTCACATCATGGATGGTTGTGAACGGCCAGCCAAGGAGACTGTTGTTATCCGAAAACCTCATCCACAGTCCAGTCCTGGTTTTTCTTTTCCTCCGCTTTCTCCCTTTAGAAATGCCAGTCGTGATTGTCAGCACACTAAAAAACACAATGCAAAGTCTCAAGCTTGAGAATGCTATACACATGAAATAATAAGACTTGAATTAAGCTTGATTGCTTGTTTTTGTATTTTTCGGCTTATGTATCTGTTCTGTCATATTTTAGTGTAGGCAACATCTACTATTTAGCATGTAATGGTTAAGAGAGCAGCAGTGACCAGTGGGAATGGAACATAATTATGTCACTTACCCAAAAGAGACTCCTTGCTACTCCTGGAACTTGGAGGTTTCCTGGAGGAAGAGTAGTTACCTGCACCAGAAGACCTTTCTGTTAAATCTACCCCTCTGGAAAAGAGGTGAGGATATAAAGTACCTCAAAGATTCTTTCCAGAATTTGTTAACCTGAGCTCTTACCCCACCAAAGGAGAGGGAGAGGCAATCAGGCTGAAGTTCACATTTGATCACAATTCAATGTCAGTACAGCTTCTCAAAGGAGATGGGTTGCCAGCCCCATCTTATGTTTGGGTAAATTAAACTGTACCCCTAAAGGATGGCCCATGGTCCATGACCAGCAGTGTTAGCATCACATGGGAGCTTGTTGGAAATGCAGAATACCAGGCCCCACTTTAGTCTTAGGCAGTCAGAATCTGCATACTAACAAGATTCCTCACCCCTCCAGCACCCCCCGTGATTCTATGCTTAATAAAGTCAGAGAAGCATTGCCTGCTGGAAGATCCAGGTCAATCTGACTTCAAAGTTTCTCTTTCCATGACACAACATTAGCTCTACTTTGGCTACTGTGTCTATTCCTAAATATGTGGGACAATTTTGGCCAGGAATAATGTTTAAGTCCTTAGAGAGTGCGTATTTCTACTTCCGGTGTGAGTTCTGGGTTTTGTATGCTCATTATGCTTTGAGATGGATCAGAATGGAAATATAGCACATGAGAGTCCCAAATTTCTAAGGCTATGAGAAAGTCTTCATGGAAAATGGAGTAGGAAATTCTTCATTATAACAGGTTTTCAGGTGGTCTCTTATTAAATTCTGATATTAAAAGAGAAGCACCTCTATTTTACCAAGGCAATTGGGCAATGTTTGCTAGCACTGCAAAGTATTTTCTACTTTAACTACTGGGTGTGTTTATTCATTCATTAGTTCATTCATTTCACAAACATTTGTGCTATGTCCTGAAGGAGTAAGACAGGGTCACCATCCTCAAGGAGGATCTGGAAGAGGAGACAAATAATTACAACCCAAATTAACATGTGACAAATTACAACACTTCTGTGTCATGAACTTTATGCTGATCCCACTTTCAAACATTTTTTTCAGTACATGGATTATGTATCATGTAAGTGTCACAACTTTTTGTTTGAAGGTGTTGTTACGTTATATTCTAGTTATCAATGAAGTGCTAGAGGATAGGGGCATAGTGCAGAGGAAGGGGTAGTTCTGTTGGGGACGGGGTGATGGAGGAGATGATGTTCATTCATTCATTCATTCATTTGACAGATATTCATTGAGTCACATGCAAAGCTCAGTTCTAGGAGGATGAGGACATTGGGAAATAGGAATGAATAAGACATCTTGGTTCCTACTCTTGGTCTCCCAGGAGAGATGTTGTTAAACATATAATCACGCAACAACTAATTTCATTTGTGCTACATGTTTGAGAAGTGCAAGGTTCTATGAGAGTATGTGACGGGAGAGGTGACCCAGCCAGAAGCATTAAGAAATGCTCCCTGGGGGCTCTGACTCGGGAGCTGAAACTTGAAGGAAGAATACTGAAGGAAGGTACCTTCCAGGTAGCAGGAACAGCCAGCGCAAAGGCACGGGGGCACAAAGAAACTTAGTGCTTTCCTCCAAGTGAAAGCTCAATGTCGTTGGAAGAACAGGGGCCATTTTGGATGTTAGATGTCATCCTTGCTCAGCATTTGTTTAAATAATAAGGTTTCTCTTGACCTTATGAGATGAGACAAAATAGAATGATGCCTGGCCCAAGAGACCATTTGCCAATTATTTAATCACAGGGGTTGGCCTCAGTTTCTCCATCAGCCCAGTGGGGATTCCTGCCCCCGCTGCTTATTTCCAAGACATTGTGGATGAAAAAGTGCTTAGAAACGTAATACAAATGCTACTATATCATATGGTTCCCCCAACCCCCTTACCTCAGGGGAACATCTGCGGGTGAAGTGAGGTAAAGTGAATATGTTTGCTTTTGGCTTCCATGTTGAGAGATGGTGGTTAATTAAAAAGACTCAAGTTTTTCTTCTTAGGCACACAATAGCTTTTGGGGAAATGGCTGACTGTCCACAGCTGCATGTAAATTGCCCAACCGGAAGCAGCAGACAAAAAACTGATTATGACAGAGAGGCACTGGGCTTTTAGTACTGAGCTGCCAGATGCTGTTAGCAAGTGGGAACAAAAGTGACATTGGCGAGTTGCCTGTAGAGAGGTCTCTTCACACCTCATTGAAACCCATGGGCAGCACACTAGGGATGAGCTTGGATGGGGTGAGGTTCAGGGCTGGGAACGGGCTGTTCCAACCACAGATCCAGACAATCTCCAGCATTGCGGAGGCATTGGGACAGCGTTATTCTCAGAGCGGGGTTAGGTGGGAGCCAAAGGCAGACAGTGTCTGAATCAAGGTTGAACTTGGAACGTGAGCCATTGAGGTATGTGATGGGTTGAATTATGTCCCCCTAAAAAGATACACTGAAGTTCTAACCCTCATACTTCAGAGAGTGACGTTATTTGGAGTTAGGAGTTCTACAGGGTAATCAAGTTAAAATGAGGTCATTGGGGTGGGCCCTCATCCAATATGACTGGTGTTCTTATAAAAGGAGTAATTTGAACACAGAGACAGACGTGTGCAGAGGTCATGTGAGTGATGCATCTACAAGCCAGGGATGGCCAAGTATTGCTGGCAAACACCAGATCCTTCTTAGAATTGTTAGAAAAAGCATGGCCCTGCCAACACCTTGATTTTGGACTTCCAGCCTCCAGAACGGTGAGACCATCCATTTCTGTTGTCTTAAGCCACTTTGTTACAGCAGCCCTGGGCAATGAATACAACCTCTCCAATGATACAAAGCATCATGTTTTTGATACAGCTAGGGGTGAGGCGATTATCCTCCCAGTGCCCTTGCCAATCATTCACATATTTACTATATGCTGATTACTCCAGTCTGCGTATGTGCCCACTCTGTCTGAGTCCTGGAAAAAGGAAATAACCCAGAGGTGCGTAAAAGAAGATGCTTTGTAGTGTAACCTGTACTTCTTCCCCTAAGTTGGCTTTGGAATAAAACAATTACCTTCTTTATACCAGATCTTGCTCTTGTTAATTGAACCTGCAAGTGGCAAGTGACTGAATCTGCACTTGAGTTACACAAGAAAAGCAGACCCAGACTGGATCTCAGCTCTGCTCCTCAAAACTGTGCGGTCCAGGGGACACAACTTCCCCAAGTCTCAGAGTTCCTATCTGTAAAATGAGGATTATAACACTTCCCTCCTTGGTTGTTGTGGTGACTGAGAACATTCATGTGAAGTAATTAGCACTGCAACTATAAGAAGTGCTAAAAATCTATGATCGATGTTGATGATGATGATGATCCTGTCCAGCAGCTGTTTCTTTCGGATCCAGGCATTTCATGGCCTGAAGATCCTAAGTTGTGGCATGGACTTTAACTCCTAGAACTGAAACCACAGTGGGTGGAGAGTGGGCAAAGCTTGGCCTTGGCACACTCCTGTCTTCTTCTTGCCTGGACCAAGAGACTGGTTGGCATTTGCTGACTTTAAGCTTTTCCTGATCTCTATGAAAAAACAAAATGAAACAAAACAAACTTGGAACCCAAATTTACTAGTTAAGCTTGGGGACTGAGTTACCAATATTATCTTCCTTTTGTTCTTAAACCCATGGTTGTAATTTCACAAGCCCATGTCAGCCTCATTTCCTCTGCTCCCTCTTTTTGTATGTTTATCATATATAAAATTACTAAGTGGGAAACAATGTGAAATTGACTTTTTCTCTACTCCTTTTCACATGTAAAATGTAGATTTATGGGTGGGGTGGGCTTAGCAGAGCCTCACAAGAATGTAACCATCTGCCTCACTGTATATCCTCCCTCCCTTTGTTCCCCCTCCTGCCTGTCTTCCCCCTTTAAAGACTGACATTCCCAAAACCCCCTTTAGAAAAAGCAGAGATCACAGATGCTCCTGTGATTTGTGGGTTTTTCCAGGGTGCACCCTTGGATAAATAAACCGCGAATCGACTGAGACCTGCTGCAGTCGCTTTTTGGTTTACACCTCTACACTCTGGACCCTGCTAGGGATCTCTGTCTCATAATTCCCATCTCCCTTGTCCCATCCAAACTCACAGTCTTTTGTTATGATTAATCTAAAAGGGATGCCTAAGCTAGGAAAGCAATCTGATTAAAAAAAAACATATTCAAAGATATGAATAAATGGTAACTTGTAATATTTTCTGGGATTTTATCATTTTTAAAAATAGAATTTCTTAACTTCGAGGAAGCTCTGTGTGATGGGGTGAAGGTGGGAAATAGTTCTGTGGTCTGTTTCACTCACGTCCGTGTGAAGAGACCACCAAACAGGCTTTGTGTGAGCAATAAAGCTGTTTATTTCACCTGGGTGCAGGCGGGCTGAGTCCGAAAAGAGGGAAGGGAGATAGGGGTGGGGCCGTTTTATAGGATTTGGGTAGGTAAAGGAAAACTACAGTCAAAGGAGGTTCTCTGGTGAGCAGGGGTGGGGGTCACAATGTGCTCAGCGTGGGAGCTTTTGAGCCAGGATGAGCCTGGAGAAGGAATTTCACAAGGTAAAGTCATCAGTTAAGGCAGGAACAGCATTTTCACTTCTTTCGTGGTGGGATGTCATCAGTGAAGGCAGAAACCGACCATCTGGATGTGTACCTGCAGGTCACAGGGGATATGATGGCTTAGCTTGGGCTCAGAGTCCTGACAGTCTGGATTTGGTGTACGGTGCCCCTTCCTGCTAAGTGGGCCCCAGAAAATAAACGCTAATATGTCAGCAATGTAATACTGTGTTTCTGGAAGGTTACCACTATGGCTCTCCCACGCCGAGCCACTGGTTTGGCATAGTTTCCCAGCTGCTTTGCAGGGTAGGACGACTGCTTGAATTGACCACATCAACTTGGCTCGCTAACTCGATATTCCCAGAATTCGACTTATTACCACTCCAGGGACGTTGTTCCTTCTTTTTCTTTCTTTTACCATTACCATTCTAACTTTAAATAAGGCAACCCCAAACAGGACCTATGACTGGAAAACATGGGAAACATTAGTTTAGTTATTGTCTCAAACCAGCAATAAAAGAGAATTCCTCCCAGGGTGAACTCTGGATTTGGCCCCGATCTTCCCAGACTCTGACTTCATCTGCGGTTCCCTCCACCTGGAATGTCCTTTCATGACCTTCTGCTCCTCATCAACTTCTTATCTTTTAGGGTCCTGCTCCCCCGAATCGTCCTCTCGGAAGCCCTCTGTAACCCTCCGTGTCCCTACTAGGTGCCTGTCACCTTGTGGTGTTCGTGTATCTGTCTCTCCCTGCAGATCACGAGATTCTTGCGAAAAGGGACCGAGCCAATCCAAACGCCCTGGCCCACAGTTGGCATTATTGCTGCCATAAGTCACTGATGCACGAGAGGATAAATGGGTGGAAAGAGGCAGGGAGAGGTGGATGAATAATAGATTATTAAAGCATCTCTACCCTGCTTCAGTTGAGGCTGGAATTTACCTACAGGTTTGTGTTACTTTTAATGCTCAACACCTGTGGGTTCTGGGCTCCTTGCAGCCAGCATGAATTACACAGATAGATAAATACATTAGATCAAGCTTGTCTTACCCGCAGACTGCAGGCCATATGTGGCCCAAGACAGCTTTGAATGTGGCCCCAAAAAAGTTCATAAACTTTCTTAAAACATAGATTTGTTTGCAATTATTATTATTTTTTTTTTAGCTCATCAGCTATCATTAGTGTTAGTGTATTTGATGTATGACTGAAGACAATTCTTCTTCCTCCAATGTGACCCAGGGAAGCCAAAAGATTGGACACCCCTGCGTTAGATAGACAGATAGAGAGGGAGGCAATGCAATTAAACAACTTCTACTAAGGTATGAAGAACTAATAGTCCATTACCTTCCCTGACCTGATGTATTCCATTAATTGAATTGATAAATTCCAAAGGAGATGGAACTGGGGGACAGGCCTCTGGGAACTATTTTTGGGGGCTACTTTGGGGGACAGCATCCCTTGGTCCTGCCTCTGTCAGGAGTTCAGAACTTGCTGCTCTCCATGTGTCCCTGCTCTAGGTCTGGATGGCTCACACCTCGGTGGTCCCCTCTCTCCTCTCTACCCTGTCCTCTTAGTTGGACATGACTCTTTCTCTGGTTCAACCAGGATGAGTCTCTGCAGGACCTCCTGGCTGGCAGGTGCTTGGCCATGGCTGCAGCAGAGGATTGGGGAGCCCAGTGGAACATCCCCAGCTCCCACAGGGCTGGAGAAAGGACATGGGCTCCTCCTAGTCAGATGCCCGGTCCTGGTCGCTGGCTGGATGTTTGGAATGTGTTGCTCTGTTGCCACTTAGTGTGTGGCAGCTTTCAAACTGAGTCTTCTGTGCAGTCTTATTTTATGTGTTTTCTTTTTTGGTCTCACTCTGTCACCCAGGCTGGAGTGCAGTGGCGTGATCTCAGCTCACTGCAGCCTCAATCTTCCAGGCTCAAGCAATCCTCCCACCTCAGCCTCTTGAGTTGCTGGGACTATAGTTGTGTGCTAACAGACCTGGTTAATTTTTTATTTTTTCTAGAAACAGGATCTCACTATGTTGCCCAGGCTGGTCTCATACTCCCGAGCTCAAGAGATCTTCCTGCCCCGGCCTCCCAAAGTGCTGGGATTACAGTCTTGAGCCACTGCACTCAGCCTTTGTGTTCTTGCTTTCTTTATCCATTCAAGATGAGTTATGATTGAAGCTGGAGAGTAAGGTGAATTTGCTCTATTGTCTGAGAAGAGAGCTGACCAGCAATAGGTTTTTATAAAATCCACAGTTCTTAAAGGAGAGAGCTCTATGATTCAGAAGTCCTGAAGATCAATGCTATACAAAACATTCATCTGCCATTGTCTGAAGGATGGGTGGGAGTGCTGGTGGCCTTTCTTCAGGGCTCACTACATTTGGAGACAGCCCCCACCTTCTATGTATAAAGAACCTCCACGGAAAACTGCAGGCTAGATTACTCTGACTCTCCGACTTGGAGGATTTTCATTCACATTAGAGAAACAGAGACAACCTGCTAGGCATAAAAATACTTGGAAACTTGACAACATTTGGTCAGGTCATCACTTCCCTTCTCCAGGTCTCAGTTTTCTTATCTGTAGAATTGTTACAATTGTACCGTTGTACTTATCACGGAGCTATAAGGAGCCAATGAGTTCATAAAAATTGTAAAATGTTAAATGCTAAGGTTTGATGGTCATTACTATGAACATAACACAAACCATTTATGTCAGGACACAGGAAATCTGCAAAGTGACCTGGGGAATTAATGGGGCCAATGACATTTATCCCCCGACATCTATCTCTCCACAATTGCCTGTCTCAGAGTCTATGGGATGATGTCATAAGGAGGGGACAGGTAGTAGAACTGAAATTAGCTTCTATTGATGGTTTTAGCACTTCTGGCAGGGAGCATTCATGCGGGTTGCTCAGGGGTGTTGTTAGAATATGAAGCCCTTAAGTCTTGTGAGGAGGGCATTCCCAGTGTTCAAGGCCTTACAGGATCTTCTCAGCAGCCCCCACCCTTCACTTCCCACCTTTGTAGTCGCATCTTTCTCTTCTCTAGCCTCACCCATCTGCTGCATTGAGGTTAAGTCTCCATCCTTCCAGTAACCCGTCTACCCGGGTCCTGTCTCCACATCCTGGATCATACTTTGTTTTTTTTTTGTTTTTTTTTTTTTTTTTTTTTTCTTCCAGAGTGTAACAAGTTTTGCTAAGTGCGAGGTTTTATCACAGAGGACCCAGGAAGTCCTGAACTCTGATCCCTAACAATCTTTCCTTCTCTGATGTCCAGGGGAGAAGTCTTTGCCTAGGACAATAAAAAATAAAGAGCAAAATAGTTATGTTGTTAATGGGAGATTTAACTCTAAAAACGAAAGCAGGCTGGGCGTGGTGGTTCACACTTACAGCTTGTGATCCCAGCACTTTGGGAGGCCAAGGCGGGCAGATCACCTGAGGTCAGGAGTTCGAGACCAGCCTGGCCAACATGGTGAAACTCCATCTCTACAAAAATACAAAAATTAGCCGGGCATGATGGTGGTTGCCTGTAATCCCAGCTACTCGGGAGGCTGAGGCAGGAGAATCGCTTGAACCTGGAAGATGGAGATTGCAGTGAGCCGCGATGGCACCATTGCACTCCAGCCTAGGGCAACAGAGCAAGACTCCATCTCAAAACAAAACAAAACAAAACAAAACAGAAAAACCAAAAAGCCCCTCAAAAATGAAACTAAAGCAGGTTTCCAGTTCACCAGGCTAGACACTGTGACGGACATTGGATAATTTAAGTTGACCCCAGGGACCTCAGTTTAGTCTGCTCCATCCGTGTGACTTAAGAGGAGACCCAGGCCTCAGCAGGGCCACCTTGTTGAAAAAGAAGACTGCACCCAGGATCCCTGGAAGAGAAGGTATGAGAGCCTCAGGACAGGAGAGAGGGCCCCATTCCTGGAGGGGGCTGTCCCAGGCTGCCTGCCCCAGCTGTGTGTCTGGGGTGGCGCTTGAGTCTGCTACCTTGATGGAGAAGGGAGAATGAGGAAAAGAGACAGGTATGCCCTTCTCCAAGTCTTCTACTCTGGTTTCATGGATGAAGAGACAGGAGAGACCATATTCATATGGGTGTGATGTCACTTCCAGCCCAGCGAAACACTCTTCCTGCCCTCTAACAATTTTTTAGTTCCAAAAGTGAATTTTAAATTAAGAGTAAGAAGAGATCTAACAAATCACTCATTTAAAAAATGGATAAATACAATAAACATGATACAAATTCAGAAAAACAAGATAATTTTATTATTTTCTTGACACATCTCTCATATTTTTCTCCTAGAATCTTTGGTTTTATACTGTCATTGCCTCTTCATATGACAACAAATTTATAATGATTTTTCCACAGAGAGAAGGATAATTCAGTTCTTCCTCTAGCATGATAGATTGAAATATATTTATGATGGATTTTTTAGAACGGTTTCTTTTAGCTTTGCTACTCTTTATTGGTTATACGCACATTTTTAGGAATGTTTTCAAATTTAGAAAAGCATCTGTCAAATTTCTTTCACATAGAATCTCTTACAGTTTCAGGGCATTTGAAATTGCTTATGCAGTGCTAATCTTTTAAAAATTTTTTAAAAGATAAAATTCACATACCATAAAATTCACCCTTTTAAAGTATATAATTCACAAACTTGTGCAGCCATTACCACTATCTAATTCCAGAATGTTTTCATCACCCCAAAAAGAAACCCTGTATGCATTAGCAGTCACTTCCCATTCCCCTGGCCCCAGTCCCTAGTAACTACAATTCCCCTTTGCATCTCTGTGGATTTGCCTATTCTGGACATTTTGTATAAATGGAATCATACAATATGTGGTCTTTTGTGTCTGGTTTCTTTCACTTAGCACAATGATTTCAAGGTTCATCCTTGTAAAATTTCACTCATTCATATAAATGAATAAATCAGTACTTCTTTCATTTACATGGCTAAGTGTGATTCCATTGCATTAATATATCACCTTTTGTTGATCTATTCATACGTTAATGGGCATTTGGGTTGTTCCATATTTTGGCTATTATGAATAATGCTGCTATGAACATTGGTGTATCTCTTTTTTTGTGTGTGGACATATATTTTCTTCTCCACTGGGTATATATGTAGGAGTGGAATTGCTGGACCATATGGTAACTCTGTGTTTAACTTTTTGACCATGAGTCTTTCTTAGACATGATGGGCAAGGATCCCTCTTTTCCTTGAAGGCAGGTTAAGTTTGGGGTTGGAGGTGTGGTGGGCTGCGGGAGGGAATGTTGCATACACAATAGAGGACTTCCAAAGCCCACTTCTTCCTTCTTTGATTGCCTAGATCAATGGAGGCCTGGCATTAGGGGCATGTTAGGAAAAATAAACAGATTTATGGGTTGCATTTTAAAAGGTAGAAAATGAAAGTAATTTGATTTAGTCTCATGAGAAAAAATGCTTACGATCATTTTGGTTACTTAGTATAGTGTAGTGCTGTCTGGATTGGCATCTCAGCTCCACTGCTAAGTAGCTGTGGGCCTTGCCTATGTTACCTAACCACTCTGTGTTTTGGTGTCATCATCCAAATGGGAAATACTAACACTGGTACTTTCCCTGTGAAGCTATTGTGAGGCCCAAACATGATAATGCATATAACACACTTAACAGGGTCTCTGGCAAACACTTGGCCTGTGATAAACACTAGCAATTTAATTGGCCTTCTGTAGGAATGGAAACATGTCAATGAGGTTATCTCCATAGTCTTCGGCCACTAAAGGGTTAATTTCTAGGGCATGTTTCAGAAGTAGCAGGCAAGAAATGGCACACAAATGTATGAGCCTAATTCCATTTGCAGCCTAGACATCACAGAGCCTGGCCAGAGCTGGTAGACAGCAAGTGTGGCTTGGCATAAACCTCAATAAATATTTGAAGGTTCCTGGTCAATTTGTCCCTGAAATGCAGTGTGCAGGGTGTGAGGAGCTTTTGCAAGGAAATGCTGGCTGCAGTTGTGAAATCCTCCCATGTAGTTAGAAGCCTGGTTTTAGCTTCCTCTGAGGTCTCTGTCTTCAGAAGTTTCCGTGCAAATTAAGATTTACCAAAGTAGGTTGCACTCAGAGAAAAGAAATTGGGTTATCTATCATCTGTACCCAATTTCTTTTGCCAAAAATCCTACCAATTTTTACCTGAGAAAAAAATAACATTTTTTTTTCCTTTCTAGAAAGTAGAATATATGAATCATTTGGAGGGCAGAGAAAGAGTAGCAAAGTCCTATAAATTTGCTCTATCATCTATCTATCTATCTATCTATCTATCTATCTATCTGTCTGTCTGTCTGTCTGTCTGTCTGTCTGTCTATCTATCTATCAATCAATCAATCATTTTTATCTTCTTATTCAATATATGGCCTCTTCTGTTTTCTATTTATTTATTCAACTAACATCTCCTCTACCCACTCTCCAATGTTTACCAGCACTTATTGTATGCCAGGCATTGTTCAGGAAGACGGAATAAGATAAATAGGAAACACTTAGGAAAACAAGAAATTGCAACATAATATATAAGATATACAAAATGGAACTCTGAAAAATGTGTGTGTGTGTGTATTTGTTTTTTTTTTTTTTTTTTGGAGACAGAGTTTCACTCTTGTCGCCCAGGCTGGAATGCAATGGCATGATCTGGGCTCATTGCAACCTCCATCTCCTGGGTTCAAGTGATTCTCCTGCCTCAGCCTCCTGGGTAGCTGGGATTACAGGTGCCTGCCACCACACCCGGCTAATTTTTGTATTTTTAGTAGAGTTGGGGTTTTACCATGTTGGCAGGCTGGTCTTGAACTCCTGACCTCAGGTGATCTGCTTGCCTTGGCCTCCCAAAGTTCTGGGATTATAGGCATGAGTCACTGTGCCTGGTCAGAACTCTGAAAAATGTTGTAGAAAAATCCACAGATGAGGTGATGTTTGGGTTTCAAGGATGAATAGAAGTTTAACGATAGAAAATATGGAGAAGGTGATACCAGGTGGGGAAACTTGGTTTTTGGAGATAACAGAGGCATCCTCCGGGAGGCTGGGCAGAGGGTGTGAGGCAGGGATTCCTGGGAGATGAGGTTGGCTCAGCTATGTCTTGAATTCTATGCTAAGACATTTGGATTTCACCCTATAATCTTGTTAAACTAGGGAAGTCGTTTAAGCAGGTGAGTGATTACATTTACAAAAGATCATCTGACAGTGAGTGTGGAGGATGAGATGATGGGGCTGGTGGAGGGAAGAGATGGGGATTAAAAGTCTCTTTTAATCATTAAGCCTCTAATCAATAAGCAATCCACTGTGTTCCATGAGCTTTTAGTCAGATAATCTAGGCCATGGCCCAGGATTGACGTCATGTAAAACACATGGGAGTATACCTTATTTGTTTATGCTGCCTGGTGAATTTTATTTTATTATGTTTCATTACTATTGCACTCAAGGACCCTGGGCTGTTGATTTTTTTTTCTCTAGGGCCTCTTGCCCCATCATACACACATTCAAACACTTGAAACACGTGTCATAGAGACAGCCATTAGAATGTGACTTGATTTAATGTGGCTTCAAATACAAAAACAGGTAATACCATGTTTTATTTGCACTCCACAGTAAAAATATAACTCTGTTCCTTGTGACTGGTAGGTCTAAGAAGTGAATGCTACTTATTTAGCAGTTACTCTGGTGAAAGGCCACAGGTCCCTGGCTGGGGGAATGATTAATGGAATACATTTTTGGTAGTGTATTGCGGTCCTTCTTCAAGGGGACCCAACTTTTCCTTCATTCAAGGGGTTCTGGGTCTATAAACTGGCTCAAGTCTGGGAGGTAACTGAGGGACTATGATTCTCTGTTTTTATAATTCAAGTTAGACTTGTTCACTTAACCTGGAAGTTTCTGCTTCTATGGAACAAGGATTTAGTGGACTTCCTATTTCACATCTAGGAGCACTTCTAGAGCTATTCTGGTTGTTGCTTTGCCTCTGCTGTTCATTATGGTAATTACGCCCACCTGGCATAATTTTTTTTTCACTTTTGTGTGTTGCCAGTTGGCCTCTACCACATCAGACGCCAATTATAGATCCTCCTCAAGTGGAGTTATCTGGATGTAACCGCATTGTAAGATGAAGATCATACTGAATGCATACCACTTTTTTTCCATTGTAAAGCCCAAAAATCCTAAGCTGAACCATTGTAAACTGGGGACCATCTGTATTCCTACTGCATTTAAGTTTTCTAATTGAGTGGCTGTGGTTCCCACTGAAAGGTCTGGCTTAGAGAGAGGAGTGGTCATAGAGCTCTTCAAGAATGCTAGGCTCACCTTACAAGTTGATTTAACAAAGTGTTGGGGAAAGGTATGTCTTCTGGATCCTCCCAGTGTGGGTGGGTGAATAGGTTTTAAGTAGGCCATCCCCCATTAGAGGGGTCGCTGAATGGAGAGGGGATTGGTCCTGTGAGGGGCCCCATGCATGGGCATAAATCTGCCTCTAAGGATGAAGCACGTGGGTCCCCATCAGTGAACCTGGCCCTCTCCCCTCAATCTGGGGATATTAGCACACAAGAGATGTGGGCCTGGAAGCATTCATGAGCTTCTTCATAGCTAGATCCAATATCTTCCAAGAGTTGCTATCATCTTTTATTGAGTTTCCACACACAACTTTCTGGCCACAAATTGGATTTCCTTGGTCCCTTGATAGTGAGACTGAGGCTCTCTGGGAGCAGGCATGAGTATTCTGGTGGTGGGGACAATCTATTTCCTAGTGGACTCAATGTTGTAGGAGTTGGGCTCGTGTGAAGACCCTAATGGGATCTGGTGACCTCGGGGTACATGGACAAACACGAGTCTCGGTAGCCCTGCACAGCTGCAGGTTCATTCCCTGAACCCAGTAGCTGGTGGGCTTCTCTGTACCTCTCTGTACCTGGTGCCATCAGGCACCAGGTTTTGTCAATGGCTATCAGTTTAGTTGACTGCCTGGGCTGATATTTCTGTTCCCAAGGTAAGAGATAGCATTTACCCTTCAGATAAGAGCATAATTAGGAGGCTTTGGTAAATCAAAACCAAACTTATAAGTTTGATCCTGGTGAAGAGATCAAATGGGCTTGTTTATGCTTGCTTTTCCCGAATACAATAAATACAATCGTTGACTTGATTTAGGGCTTTTTTTTTTTTTTTTTTTAAAAAAAAAAACTGAAATCCACAATTGAGTTAATTTCATAAACTGAGAGTTGAAAACCTTCAAACTGACGATGCAGGTGTGCCTTCTACTGATTGGCAGTCCCTAGTGGATGCAGGCCAGTGGGGGTCCCTAGGCTGTATCACCCAGGGGAGGAGGGACTCTGTTTTATATAATTCTGAATACCCCCACTTTCAGCCCAGAGCCTAGGTTCTTGGGCACACTCAGTGAAGGTTACTCCAGTGACTCACTTTCCCAACACTCCAGGTCACCTGCACACTGAGCCATCTGATAGCTTTGGTTGCCAAGGTTTTCATCTGGGCATGTGTCCCTCAAGAAGGGCACAGCTGCAGGAGCACCCTGGAAGGAGGAAGTCCACTGCTTGGGTGAGTATCCAGCACAGTCGCTCGAGATGCTTCAAATGCTCAGAGCCACTCAGGACTGGGAAGAGATAGATGTGCATAATTTGCAATGGAGGGAAACAAATCTTACCAAGGGCGCCTATTGATTTCTTCCTCCATTTTGGAAGATTTGTGTGGCCTTCCAAGAATTCAGTGTCATCAATAGGCCTGGCAGAAACTTAGCTTTTCCCTGAATTTTGGAAGGTTATATCTGCCATCCACATCACATGACGCCACATTTAGGTCTCTGCAGCCCCCTAAACCTAGTTCCTTCATGTTAGTATTGCATTTTAACAGTGATGTTAGCTGATTTTGTTGAACACTTAATATGAGAGGAGTATTATTCTAATCACTGTATGTGCCCTACGAGACAGAAGGTGGTGTTGTCCCCATTTTACAGATAAGGAAAAGGACACCCAGAGAGGTTAAGCAAATTGCCCAAATAATAATTGACACAGAGCACTTCCTGAGTATCAGATGCTTTCCATTTTCCATGTACTGGATTATTCATATTATCTTTATTTAATCTCTCATAATATAGGCACTATTATTATTTATGATTTTATTTATGAGGAAACGCAGGTGTAAACAGGTTAAGTAACTTGTTTCAGGTCACAGTGATGATGTATGGCAGGCTTGGACAGTCCCTTGGGGTTGGCTATCTTAAAATCATGCTCTCCTGCTTCTCAGGATATATTTTGATAGGATAACTTGATTATTTGCAGGCTTAGATATGTTGCTGAGTTTTTCTCCTTCAAAGCCTGGATGAATTGCCTAAAATGATTATTATGCTATGTTCATAATTTATTTCTATTTCTGAAGCCAGTCTGCAGAAACTTAAAATATATCAGACTGAGCACTAAATGAGATTTCTACAACCTTTTTGGAATGTAATCTGCAATATCTATTAAAACAAATAACACACTTGTCTTTGTTCAGCGGTCTCTCTTTTGGGACATTCTTCTACAGAAACACAGGCACTAGGAAGATTAGTTGTATGATTAAGGAAGTTCTTGCAGCATTGTTTATAATGACAAAAAGTGGGGAGAGTCTGACAGCTTATCACCAATGTGTGTGTGTGTGTGTGTGTGTGTGTGTTGGAGACAGATTGACAAATTGTAGTTGGTCCATACGATGGAATATTGTGCAGCTATGACCTACGTTTTCTGATCTGGAATATAGTTAGGTGACAGGAGCAAGGAGCAGAAACACATGGATAGGAAACTCTCATTAAGCACAAACAGGCTGGGCGTGGTGGCTCCCGCCTATAATCCCAGCACTTTGGGACGCAGAGGCAGGTGGATCACCTGAGATTGGGAGTTTGAGACTAGCCTGGCCAACATGGTGAAACCCCGTGTCTGCTAAAAATACAAAAAATTAGCCGAGTGTGGTGACGGGCGCCTGTCATCCCAGCTACTTGGGAGGCAGAGGCAGGAGAGTTGCTTGAACCCGGGAGGCGGAGGTTGCAGGGAGCCAAGATGGTGCCGTTGCCCTCCAGCCTGGGCAACGGAGTGAGTCTCTGTCTCAGAAAACAAAACAAAACAAAAAACAAACAAACCAACACGTGCCACACCTGTGGATATGATTTATGACGCTCTGAGTCTTAGGAGCAAGTAGAGGCGTGTGGAAAGACACGCACCAGGCTGTTAACCTTCATTATCTGGGAGGTGAGGGTAATACAAGGGGAAGAATGACATTGGGGGCCACTATTAATTTTCTGTGTTGCTTTAAAGGTAGTGGTGAAACACATTACAAAACTAAAAAATGAAGTGTAATTTACATAATGAATGCTTAGCTCAGGGTGGGCATGCACAGTCACACCTTGTCTGTATGGTTTGCTCAGTCTTGACGAATGTTTACCCCTGTGTAGTCCACACTCCTATCAATATATAGGACGTGTCCATCATCTTGGAAAGCTGATCTGTGCCCTGCCGGGCAATCCCTGCCACCCGCTGTCTCACCAACAACCACTAGTCTCACTTCTTTCACCATAGGTTAACTTTTCCTGTTCTAGAAATTCCTAAAAATGGAACCATGCAGTGTTTACTCTTCTGTTTGTAGCTTCTTCTGCCCAATACAATGTTTTTGATATACATCCACATTGCTGATTTATCAGTAGTTCATTCCTTTTTATTGCTGAGTAGTATTCTTTTGTAGAAATATATCACAACTTGTTTTTTCCACTATCCTGTTAATGGAGATTTGGTTTGTTTCCAGTTTTTGACTTATGTGGCTACTGGCAACAAGTGGATGGAGCGCTTTGGGAAAATTTGCCATGTTTACGATAGTGAGTTTTTCTGTCCATGAACATGAGAAATTATTTCTCCATTTATTTACGTCTTTAACTTCTTTCACTGAAGTTTTCTTTACAGTTCTTGCACATTTAAAAAAATTTATCCCTATTTCATGTTTTTCATACTATAATTATAATTTCTATTTTTTTGTGGCTAGTGCATGGGAATACAATTTATTATTGTGTATTGAGCCTGGTAGCTGTGCTAGGTTTCAGCTTTTTACTTTTCAGTTCTTTTTCTTGGTAGCTTCTTTAGGATTGTCTATATATGCTTATGTTACCTGAAAATAAATATAATTTGCTTCTATTTCCCCCCCAATCTGTATACCTTTTATTTCTTTTTCTTGCTTGGATGTGCTAGTAGGACATCTAGTAAAGTGCTTAAGTGGTGAGAGTAGGAATCCTGGCTGTGTTCTTGAGCTCAGGGAGAAAGTATTCAGTCGTTCACCATTAAATATGACGATAACTATAAGTTTTCTATTGATAACCTGTATTCAGTTGAAAAAAGTTCATTTCTATTCTCAGTTTGCTGAGATTCTTTATCATAAATAAGTATTGGATTTTGTCAAACACTTTTTGTGTATCTATTGAGACGTGTATAAATGTTTCTCTTTAATCTGTTAATATTCTGATTTATATTGACTGATATTTGTAATCCTGGAATAAACTTTGTCATGATATATTACCTTTTAAAAATTATACGTAAATTTTAAAGTACTCAGTTTCCTAACATTAAATATTTTTGTGTCCGTGTCATGAGGGATATGGGTTGGAGTTTTCTTTTCTTCTAAAGTCTTTGGTATGATTTTGATATCATAGTAGCACTGGCCTTATAAAATGTGTTTGAAAGTGTTTTCTGTTTTCCAAAAGAGTTTGTGAATAATTGGCATTATTTTTTTCTTACGTGTTTTACCCAATTCAATAGTGAAGCTATCTGGACCAAGAGGGGTTTTCTTTTGTGTGTGTGGGGGAAAGTTTTTGATAATAAATTGAATTCTTAATTTAGATATATGGCTGTTTATATTTTCTATTTCTTCTTGTATAAGTTTTGGTAATTTGTATTTTTCAAGAAATTTGTCAATTTCATTAAGGCATTAAATTTAGCAGCATACGTTTGTTTAGAATACTTCTGGTCCTTTTAATGCTTGTCATGTATGTCTTCTCTTTCATTCCTGGTATTGTTAAATTTATGTTGTTGCACGGTATACATTTTCTCATCCTTTTATTGTCATTTTTTCTTTATATTTAAAGTGAATCTCTTGTAAACATCATATAAGTGGATTTTACTTAAAAATATCCAGTCCGACAATCTCTGTGTTTCCATTTAACACAATTATTTGTATGATTGGGCTTAAACCCACCATCTTCCTATTTGTTTTCCATTTGTCACCTTTGTTGTTTGTTCACTTTTCTCATCCTTTCCCGTGTGTATACTTTTTTGCTGGTATTATATCACTTACAAAATTATCACTTGTTGAATGATTTAAGAACCTTCACTGGGTGCGGTGGCTCACACCTGTAATCCCAGCACTTTGGGAGACCGAGGCGGGTGGATCATGTGGTCAGGAGATCGAGACCATCCTGGCTAACATGGTGAAACCCTGTCTCTACTAAAAATACAAAAAATTAGCTGGGTGTGGTGGCAGGTGCCTGTAGTCCCAGCTACTCAGGAGGCTGAGGCAGGACAATGGCATGAACCCGGGAGTCGGAGCTTGCAGTGAGCCGAGATGGAGCCACTGCCTGAGCAAGAGAGTGAGACTCGGTCTCAAAAAAAAAAAAAATGACCTTCTAGTAGTATACTTCTGTATAACTCTCTGATTCTTTATTCTACTTTTAAAAATACATTTTGCTTTTACATATGTTATATTCCCTGCAATAGACTGTTAGTTTTTTTAAGCAGTAAATAGCCTTTTAGAGAAATTAAGAGATATGAAAAAGGTCTTTTATATTTAGCCACATCATGTTCATAATTCTTTCATGTAGATCTGAGAGTTCATCTGATGTCATTTTCCTTCTGCTTGTATAACTTCCTAAAGAAATTGTTTTTCTTTCTAGAGCCAGGGCAATGTGGAGCTCACCTATGGCTCCTTCTAGGTGATATCCATTGGACTGTCAATGAAAGTCTTGGGATTGTATTGGAAAGGGGGATCTTTTATTTATGTATTTATTTTTAACTGACAAGTAAAAATTGTGTATATTTATGGTGTACTACATGACATCTTGATATATGTATATATGTATACAAGATGAATGGCTAAATCAATCTCCTTAACATATGTGTTACCTCACATATTGATCAGTTATTGTGTTGAGAACACTTAAAATTTACTCTCAGTAATTTTCAAATATGAAATATATTGTTATTAATTCTAGTCACCAAAATGTAAGGACATCAAGCTCTCTTGAACTTATTTCTGCTGTCTAACTAAAATTTTGTGTCCTTTGATCACCGTCTCCCTAATTTCCTCATCCCATAGTCCCTGGTAACCACTATTTTACTCTGTTTCTTTGAGGTTGACATTCTTGCACTCCACATATAAGTAAAATCATGTGGTATTTGTCTTTCCATAACTGGCTTATTTTACTTAACATAATGTCCTCTAGGTTCATGCATGTTGTCACAAATGACAGGATTTATTTCTTTTTAAAGGCTGTGTAGTATTCCATTGTGTATATATACCACAATTTCTTTATTCATTCGTTCATTGATGGACACTTAGATTGATTCTATATCTTGGTTATTGTGAATAATGTTGCAATCAACACTGTAGTGCAGATATCGCTTCAACATACTAAATTCACATGCTTTAGATATATACCCAGAAGAAAGATTGCTGGGTCATACGGTAGTGGTGTTTTTAATTTTTTGAGAAAACTCAATAGTGTTCTCCATAATGGCTGTACCGTTCTACATTCCCACCAACGATGTACCATGGTTCCTTTTTCCCGATCTCCTTGCCAATGCTTACTATCTTTTGTCTTTTTGATAATAGCTATCTTAATCGGTATAAAGTGATATCTCAATGGAGTGCCAATTTGCATGGGAAAGGGGCTCTTTGAGCTTGAACCATCTTCATGCCACGCACATTTCTGGGTCCTAGGATGCTGGTGGGCCCTGCTTCACCAGGGGACTGGCACCCTCAGATTGGTGAAGAAAGAATTTCTTTGACCAGGAATCTCCCTGATGACTGACTGTTTTGCCTCCTTCTCAACCACAGCTCTGAGGCTTCTGGGAAATTATTTTTAGGAAGCAAAAACTAGGCAGATGGGAGCCACCAATTTGATCATTGGGAATGGCTTCCTCAAATTCTTAGTTTAGAATATTGGGCAGTCACACACTAGAAATAGCTCTTAGAGATTTCCCAGGCTGGGTCTCTGATTTTTTAAAAAATGGTACATGCAGTCCTTAAATCTGGGCTCATAAGTTCAGCTGAACTCTTTCCAATGCAATAGACTGCTTCTTGGCAGGGTTAAAAAAAAGTAGGCCTCTATCAAAACAGAGGTTCTCTGTGGAAAACGTAGGGTGCAGTGACGAGAAACAATTGCAGCAGAATGACTTTTTGCTGCAGAAATAGAAAAGAAGAACCACAATTAGAGACTGTGTTACCACCCACCCAGCCCTGCAGCAGGCAACACTGAATTTTGCCAGATGAGAAATCTTAAACAGGGGGTTTTGGGGATATCCAAATTGTAGTGTCTCAACATGACATTTTGTTTGCTTGGAGAGATGGCTGTGGTGGTTTGGTAAGTTTTCAAGATAAAGCAACACTTAGACGATCACATTCTCAAGTCATGACTAAGAAGATTCAGGCTGTCTAGATAAAGGGAATCAGTCCTATTAAGTGGCCTTCAAATGTAATCAAGTTGCCAAGTCAGTAATTTCCTATATGTGGACACCTCATGCATGACTAACACCTTTGTTCTCCAATCAAAACACACTAAGAAAAAGAAGAAAACAAACACAAAACAAGAGGGATATTTCAAAATGCACCCCTAAGAATTTAGCCTTGAACTCTGCATGCTTTATTACAAACTTGTACCTAAGTCAGATATTGCCGAGAAAGTCACCCATTTCATTTCACAAGGTTGGCCAAATGCTAATCTTGCAAAGGCAGCAGGCTGTACCCACTCGTGAACTGCAATGGGAGAGTCTAAGTAAAATGACTGAACAATCAACTTGAGATGTAGAGGAACAAGGATTTGACCTTGGGCTGTCTGGCTTTGGGCCTGCACTGTTCTAGGCCCTACCACTGGTAACAAGGTTTCTTGCCATAGGAACAGTTGGTGGATATTGATTTTCTTGCAGTCATGGAGTCAGCAGCCAGAGCTGGGGAGTGGTGTGTGCATGTTCCCTCTGCTGTTCAGGCCAAGGCAACCGGGAGGTGAAGCATGGGCGAAATAAGTTATCCTGTGGCCATGGCTCTGAGATAATGATAAACAGAGGTGAGAGGCAGCCCCCAGTCCAGTGGGCTCCAAGAGGCTAGAATGGCCTCTTCCCAGTGCCAACCTCCCCCAGAAGACAGCCAAGCTGGTGGGTTTGATTTAGGCAGGAGGTGAAACTAAGGGCCAGGCTGTTTACAGAGCTAGTCTCATGAAAGGAGTTGGATATTGGCAGAAATTTCAAATTCTGACTGCAGGACTGAGCTATTTATGTTGAAAACATTTGAATGACTTTCTCCCCCCTCTCTTCTTCCACAATGTAAGATGGGCACACTTCCAGGCTTGCCTCCGCACCCAGCCAGGCTCCAAAAGCTGCCTGGTGTTCTCTCTGCCTAAACTGCAAAGAGCCCGACTGAATAAATGCCCCGGCAGAACTCCCTGAGCGCTCAAGTTTAATATGCACTTGACCTCTTTGTCTTTCAGAAATGAAATTTATTGAGTTTGGATTCCAGCGCCCCCGGCCCCCACTAACATCTAATTAACCAGACCACACTTTGACATCAAAAGTGCAGGAGAAAATGAGGAGATGTATTATGATGTTCTCTCTGCAGGAGCCCCAGGGGAGGGGCTGGGGAGCTGAGCCAGGGGTCTTTTGAAGTATCTGAGTTGGTGGTCTGTGGTTCTGCCAGAATGCAAGATAAGCAGGTCGTCTGCCTTTGCTGCTTTCCTTTTATTCCCAACAAAGAGAGATTATCTTCCTTTTGTTGTCACTTACTCTTCTTGGCCTGAATTTCCCAGGCTCTGAATCTGAGTTCTTTGGCTGCACCAAGAGACAAGGGGGCAGCCAAATGTGGCATCCCCACCCACCCCAGTATTCTCCTACAACCTTGCTACTTTGCCTGGATCCCAACCATGAAAACCACTCCTTTATCATCAGGGTACTGTGTCTGGAAAGCGCCATGAAAATACATCATCAGAGACAGGGTAATACATTAATAATCCATGAGAAGTGGAATCATGGCCCACTGGAATAGAGTTTGAGAACTACTTATTTAATCTAATTTCCTGATTTTAGGAGGAAGCTGCAAAGATAGAAGGATAGAGGAGACGAAGGCCAAATTGGATATTTCTCTAAAGCAACTAAGCATGACTGCAGAAGCCTTCTTTTCTATACTCCGACTCTTGGGTGGATGCTTCTCATGGTTTATCCTTGAGAAATGGGGTTTGTTACTGGAATGCGACAGAATTGCTCTTCTGAGACATGTTGGAACTTCAGCTGCAGGAGATCATGGGGACAGTGCTGGGCAGGCCTGGGAAAGTCATAGCTATGAAGCCTGAGCAAGCACTGCAGGATTAACCTAGGTAAAGGAGTGACAAGTTGACCAAATGCAGTGGCCAGAGGTTTGCGAGCACCTTGCATTTAATTTTTAAGTTGTAGTGCTTCCCAAGAAAGCTCCATCTGGCAGGTAGAATAAAGCAGGAACGGGGTTTGGAATATGAACATATGAACGTAAGGCCATGATTGTTTTGGAGATTTAAATGAGATAATACCCACACATCACTTAACCCCAGTGGCTAGCATACAGTATGTGCTCAATAAAGGGTATTGATTATCCTTGTTGTTATTATCAGATAATGTGGATGGGGCAAAAGGAGACGTTTCTGAACCTGGGTCAGAGGAAAAGAGAGGGAAGAATGGAGATGAAGGCAAAGCAAAGGGCAGCAAGGACTCAGAGAAGGCAGAGATGACCGTGGGTGAACACCAAAGCATGGGCTTATGGAGTCTCAAGTCCTGTCTGTCCTGGGAAGAAAGGGAAGAGGCATAGGGATATGTGGCCTGTTGTTTGCCTCCAGCAAGCTCCACGTGGCCAGAGACCATTTCTGATTTGTTTATGGTTCTAGTGAGGGCATAGAGCACAGTGTGGGACACACAGCAAGAGCTGGTATCCTGCACATATCCTCTAACACTCATCATTTTAAGGCCACTTGACCTGCTTTCCATTGCTAGTTTCTACCTTTCTCTGCTTGAGGAATTTCTCAGGTTGCTGAAATCTATTAAATACTTTGTCCCCCTGAGTGGAGGACAAGAAATAGGAGAATTATACCACTGGGAAAGCAGTCTTCTACCATCAACTGAGTTTGTCAATACCCCAGCTCCTTCTCAGCTCTGGAGGCCTAAGTCTAAAGCCCTGGCTATACACTTCCTCTCAGACCACAGGCGGACTTGATAACACACTCCTTGTTGGCTGCCTTCTCTTCCTTGACTTTTCTTCTCCTCTCCAGGTGTTTTCTTTGCCTCCCAAATAAACTGCTGGCACTTGAATTCTTATCTGAGGATCTGCTTATGGGGGAACCCAAACTAAGTCTGTGCTCCATAGTTGGTGGTTGAATGAATGAATGAATAAATGCATGAAGTGGGCCTACTCAATGTTTGCAGCTTTGCCCTTCTCACTTGTCACTTCATTCCAGAAGTTTCTGGTGCATGGGTAGCAAATATGGCATCCACAGACTCAGAAAGACACTCCCAGGTGTCCCAGGAACCCCCAGCTTTGTCCTCAGCCCTTGCTCTTTTTTGTGTGTTACTTCTTTTCTCCAGCATGATCAAGAGGAAAAGAAGAATTTTTCTGCTGTAAAGCCCCCATCCTTGGGCATTCTGCTTCGCGATCCATACTTGCATCAAGGAGGACCCTCCCTTCTCTCCTGTTTTTTCAGAGCCTGCTTCTCTTCATCACTCATTCTTAATGTTTCTTTAATGGAATCAGTCAAGAAACACACCAGACCATTGTAGCTTTATTGCCAAGAAAGGCTGAAAAGATGGGATAACAGTATCTGTCATGTAAAACAAAAAGAGCCACATGCAGAGAGATGACCAAAGTGGACAGATAGAATCTGGGTGTCCAGGGAATCCAAGCTGCTGCTGAGGCCTTCCTCAGAGAAATTTGTTAAACAATCTCCAAGTCTTGTACAATTAGATGACAACATTTATTTGCGAATAGGAAGGGTGATGGTGACAGCCCTATAATTTATGTCTTCAATAAGTGGCTCATGCCCAGCTTCAGAATGGATCCATTGCCATTCAGTCTTGCCCCCGGTTTTCACATTTTTGCATTTATATTGGGGACGTAAGTGACAAAACAGAGCATGTGACAGGCCAAGTTGTTGTTGGCTTCATTCTCAGATTGCCAATAGTGCTGCTTTTTGATAAGATAATTACTTCATTTTGTGCATGTTTCTTCTCTAATGGCAAACTGTGCAATACTGGGACTGTCTCTGGAGCATTTCTCCTCATGTACTTGCAGAGGGAAGGAGTAGGTAGTTTGTTGTTGCTTTGTTGCTTGAGGTTGGAAATTTCCCAGTTTGGCAGGGAAGATTCTAAAATCTCTTCACTGACAGAAACCTCTAAGTTCCTCTTATTCATTTCATATTCAAATGGTCAAATTATTTCCCTAGCATTGTCGTCTAACATCGCCTTTCTATTGGAGGGAACATACAATTTATTGTCCAAACGAGAATCTTTTTGAGGATGAGGGAACATTATTAATAATTATCTCGGGTTGTGTAAACTTGGCAAGTTGGGACCTATAAGCATGCTACCTTCTGTGCTTGTAAACTCCTAGGGATGGGGAACTTCTTTAACCTGACGAAGTATATATGTCAAAAACCGATCAACATCTCATGCTTAATGGGTAAAAGCACATTTTTCTTAAGAAGGTTGTCTATTCTTTCTTTTTCTTTTCAATATGATATTGAAGGTCTTAGCTATGGTCTCATTCACAGTGAGAAAATATGAAACAGGAGGTATAAGGATTGGAAAGAAGAAGCAAAATTGCCATTTTCATGGACAATTATGATTGCCGATATAGAAAACCTGAGAGACTCTAAAGATAATTAGCATTAATAATAGAGTTCATTGTTTGTTGGATATCAATATACAAAATAAGTTATGTTCTGTACACAAGAAGACATTAAAACACTATCTACAATAGCAGCAAAAACCTAACGTGCTTACAGATAAATGTAATAAAAGCTGTGTATGACTTTTATGAAATAAAATTATAACACTTAAAGAAAATCTAAATAGATATACCATGTTCAAGGATATGTTGATTCAATATTGAAAAGATGTTGGTCCTTCCCAAGTTAGTTTACAAGTTCAATATGATTCAATATTGAAAACATGTTGGTCCTTACTAAGTTAGCTTATAAGTTCAATACAATTCCAATAAAAATTTTAACAAAGTATGTGTGGAACTTTATAGACTTATTCTAAATTGGATCTGGAATAACCAAGGGCTAAGAATATCGAGGGCACTTTTGAAGTAGTATAACGTGGGGATTCACTCTGTCAGGCACCAAGACTTGTTATACAGCTATGCTAATTAAGAAGGTATATTTTTGTGGTGCTAGACGAATAGATGAATAGAACAGAAAAGAGAAGCCAGGCACACACCTACACAAACCTCCTAGTGACAGAGATGACAGCAGATCAACAAATGGCATAGGAACACTTAATTATCCATACGGAAATAATCAGATTGCTAACTCATACACAAAAGTAAATTCTGGGTAAATTAAACTCCTAAAAACAAAAAGCAAAGCTTTATAACCTTTAGATGAAAATGTATAAGGTATTCTCATGACCTCAGTATAGGAAAAAAATATATTACCTTGGGTGTACTTAATTGGATTAATTATAATCCTTGGTTTGGGCATACTTTCACCATTTTTCCTGGCTTGTACTTGTTATAATTAGCCATTGTTAATAATGCAATAAGTGCCTATGAACCCATCACCTAAAACAAAAACCAGGGCCTTGAGACAGTAACCTGCTTCTAAAAGGATGTCCTCCCTACCTGGTCTCTTTGCTTCCACATCACATTCTGAATCATTTTCTTTTCATATAGTTTTATTCCAAATAAGTTTTCATAAAAGCATATGTTTTTAATTTAGTTGTTTTTAACTTTATGAAAAGGGTATCAAACTATTCTTAATCTTCTGGGAATTTCTTTATTCAGTTTGTATTATACTACTAAGTTTTCTTTCCATATTATTGTGTCTCACTGTAGTTAATTTGTCTGACTGTTTTGTAAAAGTCCATGTGTGAATATAGCACAGTTTGTTTGTCTGCTCTTCCAGTGATGAGCACTTGGTTGTTTCTAGGATGTTTACTTTTATGAACTATACTGTTATGAGCATTTTGTATAGTCTTCTGTTGTACACATGTAAGAGTTTATCTTGGGTATTCTTAAGGATAGTGAAATATTTGTTAATAAGATAAAAAAAGCATTGATTATTGGCAAGTTTGACTTTATTAAAATTAAGAACTTTTGTTGTTCAATAGATACTTTAAAGAAAGTAAAAAGATGAGTTATAAACTGGAGGCATATATTTGCAATATGCACAGCCTAAACAGGATTCATTTCAAAAATATAACTTTTATGAATCAAAAAGAAAATTACAAACAACCAAATTAAAATAGGTAAGAGACATGGATCAACATTTTGAGCATAAGGTCAGTAAATACACAAAGAATATAGCATAATCAGAAATCTGGAAAATGCAAATTAAGGCCCAATGAGATACTATTTTCATTCGTTCAATTGCAAAAGTTAAAAGTATAAAAATACATAGTACTAAAGAAGATCTGGGTCCACATTATCTCTGACACATTGCCTTATTGGCATAATGATCAATAATTTTACTAATGAACATTTATTTTCAACCTGTTATCAAAAGATATCATTTAAAGTGAAGCACCAATATGGCTGGGAGGAGAAACTTGGAATCACATTGCCAACAAAGGATCCAGGCCAGAATATGGAAAAATCAGCCACAAACCAACGGGAAGAAGAAAAACATCATGGAAAAGTAGGCAAAAGATATGAATGGGCAAGAACAGAAATGGCTAAGAAACAAACACTGCTCAAACTCACGAGTAATCAGGAAAAATGAAAATAAAAACTATAAGAAGATTGTATTTCAAGACTAGCAAAAAAAAAAAAAAAAAAAAAGAAAGAAAAACAACGGTACCAAATATAATTGAGAATTTGATACTACAGAGCTATCCTACATTGCTGTTGTAAGGGTAAATTAATAACACCAATTGGGAGAAACATTTTCAAATTTCCAGAAAAATTGAACATGCATAAACATCTTTAGATATGAACCCTAGAGCAACTGTTACATGAATTCACAGACATGTGCACGAAGGTTCATGACCACAGTTTGTAATAGCCTCAAATTGAAACAACCTATATGCTCATCAATAGAAGAATGAATAAATTAGCTGAGTAATAGTCATAATGGAAAACTCTAGAGCAGAGGTTGCCAAACCTTTTCTGTAAATATAATTACAAAGATTTTAGGCTTTTCAGGCCATACAGTCTGCCATAGCCACTCAACTCCACCATTGTAGCAGGAAAACAGCCATAGACTAAATACTTAAATGAATGTGCATGGATGTGTTCCAATAATTTTATTTACAAAAACAAGTGGCCAGTTGGATTTGGCCCAGGGGCCAACTTCCACTCTGCAGAAATGAGAATGAATCCACTAGAGTGACTTATGTCAACATTGATGAATCCCACCAATAGGAAGGTGAGTGAAAAAATAAGTTGCAGATGAAATTATATGTATGATATTTGTTGTGGACTGAATGTTTTCATTTTTCTCAAGTTTATATGTTGAAATATCACTCTGCAATGTGATGGTATGAGGAGGTGGGCCCTTTGGGAAGTAATCAGGATTAGATGAGCTGGTGAGGGTAGAGTGCTTATGAATAGGCTTAGTGCCCTTAAAAGAGTCATGAGAGAATATGCTTTTTTGCTCTTTTCCTACCATGTGAGGATACACAAAGAAATCAGCAGTATGCGACCCAGAACAGGGACCTCACCAGAACCTGACCATTCTGGCATTCTGATTTTGGACTTCCAGCCTCCAGGACTGTGAGAAATAAATTTCTGTTGTTTATAAGCCACCGAGTCAATGACAATACTGTTTATATAAAGTTTTTAAAACATGCAAAAAAATTTGCCAAATATTGCTTGAGGCATAAATGTATAAATAAAGTAAAATATAAAGGAATGTATGAGGATGATACACACTCAATTCAGGATAGAAGTTACATCTTGGAGGTGAAGGCAAGGTTGAGGATACAACTGGGGAGGGGATCTGGGGACTTCAACTATATTTGTAAAATGTTCTTCCTCCTTTCTTCCTTTTCTCCCTTTCTCTCTCCCCTTCCCTTCCCTTCCCTTCCCTTCCCTTCCCTTCCCTTCCCTTCCCTTCCCTTCCCTTCCCTTCCCTTCCCTTCCCCTCTCCTCTCTCCCCTCTCCCCTCTCCCGCCTCCCCTCTCCTTTCCTTTCCTTTCCTTTCCTGAAGCAGAGCTGTCACTCAGTGACACTCTATCACTCAGGCTGGAAAGCAGTGGCATGATCATAGCTCCCTGCAGCCTTGAACTCTTGGGCTCAAATAATCTTCCTGTCTCAGCCCCCTGAGTAGCTGGGATTGCAGGTGTGCACCACCATGCCTGGCCAGGTTTGATTTCTTAAGCAGTTGAGTAGGTACATGAGTGATTGCTGTAGTGTTTCCTTATATTTTTTTGTGTATCTTAAATATTGCATAATGTATTTTAAAATAACACAAAATAAAAGAGATTCCCATAGAGGAGATGGTTTCCATGTCATTTTATGGAATGAAATGTCCAAACTCCATGTGTCCACTTAAATCCTTTCCCTGTCCAAACTCATGAAACACAGCTCAGGGTTCCCAGGGATTAGAGTCTCCTCATCACATGATCCTTCTTTTTTTGTCTACTTTGCTCTGACAAGATCAGGAGGTAAGAAGCAGATGGAACTTTCTATGAATGTCTTCTGTTATAACTTCCTGGGACTTCATTCTCCCATTTGTTCACACGAGTGTCAGCTGGGTGTAACTGTTTGGGAAGCCAAGACAGATTCAAGGATGACTGAAATGGAGTGGACTCCAGCCTCTCTCAGGTGAAGGAGCCACACCCCTGGAGGCTGTCCCCGGACTCCTCAGCCACTCTCAGCACCACCATGGAGCAGACAGTGCGATGACCGGACATCCAAGTCCTTGGACTTCAGGCAAGCGGTTTGTCCTAAGGCCATGTCCTCATCTGAAAATCAGGAGTCATAGTTTCTGCTTCATGTTGCTCTTTGCGAACATGAAGACCTTGCCCATAAAAAACCCAGCAACCGTTCCCAACCCCAAATGTCTGAAGAGAGAAGGGTACAGCTTACATTTCCTTCAAAAATACACACTCCAATAACAAAGCACAGAGAAGATTAGTTCTTTCTTCCTTTTTAGATTACTGCAATATGCCACTGAATTACATTTAATATTTGCCCTCTTTGGATTCCTTTGCTATTGGTTCCAGAAATTGGTACTTGTAAAAGGCCATTGAAGGAAAGGAGGCATGGCAGGAAGCACAAAATTTAATCATATTTCTGTCAGAGCTTTTTGCATTGGAGAGGGTTTGCTCATTTCTTCTGCCATCACAGTTCTTTCCTTTATTTCCTCCATGGTAAATGAGATCTTTTCTTCTCTCTTCTAAATGTTTACACTTTTGTCAAAAGTCACTGCCCTCATGATTGGTCTGTATATCTAGAATTACAGAATCGCAGTGTCAGAGGAACCATTAGAGGCCACTTCATGTTGGAAGAATCTTTCCTATAGCTGTTCTGAGAGCTGAGCCTTGGTCTCTGATTGCTTCTGGGGATGAGGACCTCACTACTTATAGAAAAAGCAGAATTTTGAATTTATTTTTACAGACCCAGGGAGCCAGGAGTCCAACTCCATTACTAATTGGCTGGGCAAAGTTGGCCAAAATTTGCCACTTTTCCATGCCTCATTTTTCTTGTTTGCAAATGGGACTTTCTCATAATTATATCTTCCTCATAGGATTGTCATGAGGGTTAACGAAAATTTGGGCAAGTACTGAGTAGAGTCCCTTATGCATAATAAGGTTCAATACAACTTAGCTATTGTGATGATCATAAATGAGTTATTTGTCCACAAGCAAGTGGCAGAGCTGTACTGGAACCCAGACCTCCAGATTTCTGGCTTATGGACACCACTTAGACCCACCCCAGTGATATGGACAGTTGTTTGCCCAGGAAGAATGAACACTGAAATAGCTGGTTGTGGTTCCATAATGAAATGCTGGTAATTAAAAGCTATAGCACTTAGCTACAGCACCCCATGATTACTGGGATTCTTATAAGTATTCTTTTGCAGAGATGGATGGGATTGTCATGTTTCCACTTCACATATGGAATCTGATTACAGGAGTGCTCAAGAGCCTGGACTGTCTCCAATGGTGGGGTGCAGGCTTTGATGAGGGTACTAATTAGGGGTGCAATTTCTTGGGGAGCTTAAAAATAACACACCTAGTCCATTGACAGGGCCTTAGGATACTCTTCATTCTTAATTGCTGCTGCGAGGAGTAATGTCTGGCTTATGTTATACACACACACACACACGCACGTGCGCACACACACATCTCATCCATATTTTTCTCTTTTTCTTGCCCAGTTTAAAAAGAAAAACCATAATTATTTTGCTTATGGAAGTGCTAGGGAAATTTGTCTATTATAATGGCTGAGTGCTGTATTTCTTTTGTCTGAAGGTACCCCCAGCTCCCAAGAACATGGAAGACACCTGATTAAGTGTCCTTTGAATTGAGAAACCAAAGTGCCGAGTTAGGTACTAGGTCTCCCTCTGAGATCAGATGGGACTACGAGCTTTCTCTGGGGAAGAACTTGCTTTTTTTCTCTTATTTAAAATTAATTTTTTTCTTTATAGAAGCAAATGTGTTCATTGTAAAAAAAAAAAATAGAAAATTCCTGGAAAGCATGGGTTAGAAACTGAAAATTGTCCTAAGTCTCACAACCAGAGATAATTCCTGTTCACAGTATAGGCTGCAAAAAATCTAGTTGTCTTTATAAAAGAGGTCAAGGCAGGACAATAATACTGGTAATGCCATCAGGAAGCATTCATAGCAGCAGAAACCAAGCCTTTTCCTATCCATCTTAGGTATTTTAATCTTATTTAATTCTTACAACAACGCTGCTTATATTATCTTCATTTTACAGATGAGGGGACTTGAATGCTGAAAGTTTAAGTAACTTGTCAAAGTCACAATTCTAAGTGGGAGTATGTGCTCTTAATTACCATGTCAAATTGAATATGGAACTTTGAAGCCATCCTTTCAAAACATCATGCCCTATGCGTTTTACCTTATAAAACAAATATTTATGAACAAGGTGTTAACAGGCTGCTGGGTTCTGTAACTGACTGAACCCAACAGGCTGTTGAGTTCTGTAATTGACTGTGAATGGTATGCACATGGCTTACACTTTGTGAACTTCTTTCTATTCCATTGACTGTCTGCACCAACAATGTACTTAAATGATCCTGTTACTGCATTGCCAGGGTTTGGTCTAGGTTCTGTTGCTCACTACACAGAAAGCCAATCACTGAGACAGGTATTGCCAGGAAAGAATGCTTTTTATTTGGGTGATGCCAACCAGGAGAATGGGAGATAAGTCTCAAATCTGTCTCCCCAGCTGACTAAAATTAGAGGTTTATATAGCAGTGAAGAAATGTAACTAAATGAAGGAAAACAGGAATTAGGTTAGGGTCAGGAAGCAATCATATTGAATGAGGGGTCTGGTCCCTCTTTGTCCATATCTGGTGATCTGGTAAGTTTCAGTTCCTTGATACTATCTGGGATGCCTGAGGATCAGTTTCCTGAGAAAGGAACTCAGATAAGACAAATTCAAGTTTGAAGCTTTAGGAGCAGGAGGGTCAATTTCTATGTTTATCCTAAAATTGTAAACATTTGTTCTATGGGTAAGTTGGGCTGGTTTTAATCCCCTGGTTTTGGATATGTAGCTATTTGATATTTTTTTATTATAAAATCCCTGCAAGGTCTATATTTGCTGTTAAGGCTTTGTTTGCATTTGATCATTTCCCTAAGAAAGATTTGCAGATGTGTTGTAGTGAAGTCTGAGTTTTTGGTGTTGTTAAGCCACCACCAGTGTGGGCATCTAACAGCCAGGCAGGTGAGTGTTCTGGAGACGTAGTGAAGACATAGACAAAGGTACCCAAAGGTTGAAGTCTCCAGACAGAGTTCTGGGGCCCAGACTCCCTAGGTGCTGCGCTTAGTTCTTCTGTGGGAAGGACTTTTTTCTCTCATCGAGGTCTTTTGAGCTCCCTGGGCAGACCTCACACAATGGACAACTCGATGACTTCACTGTCATCTGCTATTTGCAATCCAGACCTGTGCATCCTGGATCGTGGAGAACTTTGAGGCAGTTTCGGCACTGACTTTGTCATTTCACTAGGAGATGATTGGAAGTAAACTCATCTGGACCTACACTTCCCAACATTTGTTGACTTGAAGATTTTCCTTCATAGTAAGAAACTGTCTCAAAAAAAAAAAAAAAACCCTTTATGAATTTTCAAATAACTTTAAAAAATGTTTTCATATGATAAAGGCTAAAAATGTGACTTTTAGGCAACAAAAGGTATTACATCATATATTATTAAAACCTGAATTTTACAAACCTTTAAAATAAAATGATAAATAATATTCATAATATAGAAACAGGCAAATTTTGACCTTTTGTCAGTTGAGAAATGACAAGTGATACTTCATGAAGTATGAAAAAGCATGATTTGCTGGCAAATAGATGAAAAATTGACATTTGCCATCATGTTTGGGTTTGGGATCAAATATATGCTTAATATGACCCAAAATTTGACCATATATTACAGCTGTAGAAATAGGTACACATTGTTTTTATGCCCTGACATTTGAGATGCCTAAAATTTTGCTTAAAATTAAAACTGTTCTTTTAAGTAAATTTAGCGTTTTGTTTCCAAATGACATGAGAGAGGGTTTCAGGCTGCTTTTGCAAGCCTATCTTCACTAATAACATCCCACAGGCTGCAGCTGGTCTTTATTTTTAATAAATACAATGTCAATTGGACAGATAGTTCCTCTATTTTCTCTTTACAAAATGACTGTTGAAGTTATGGAGACATCTTGATGAGTTCCTTTAGCATTTTGTTCAGATGGATGCAATTTCTAATCCTGGTGGAGATGGTCTGGGGATGAATTGGCATCACTTTTGTGTTCCTCATGTATCCCCACATCCTATGGGGAAAAACCTGATGTTTCAGACTCACTCCCTCTGCTGAACCCTTCACAGATTCCCTTGGCCAGCCCTGGAAGGCTCTCGAACCATTCCGCTTCAAAGGGAAAACATTTCCATTGATAATTGTGTTTATTGTCTTTTAAAGAATAAAATTGAAGCAGACAGTTTTATCACCATAATGACTGAAAACCCTAGGATGTGTTTGTGAGCCCTGGGGCATGGGGTTTTGAACCCCCGATTGAAAGTTGGTCATCTGGCCGGGCGCGGTGGCTCACGCTTGTAATCCCAGCAGTTTGGGAGGTCAAGGTGGGCCGATCACGAGGTCAAGAGATCAAAACCATCTTGGCCAACATGGTGAAACACCATCTCTACTAAAAATAGAAAAATTAGCTGGGCATGGGTGGCGCATGCCTGCAGTCCCAGCTACTTGGGAGGCTGAGGCAAGAGAATCGCTTAAACCTGGGAGGCGGAGGTTGCAGTGAGGTGAGATTGCACCACTGCACTCCAGCCTGGTGACAGAGCAAGACTCTCTCTCAAAAACAAACAAACAAAAAAAAAAACAAAGAAAGAAAAAGAAAGTCATCAGGGCAAATGCTCCCTCCAGCCCTCTGCTGGGTACTTGCTGCTTCACTTTGGACTCAGTGCTTCACACAGGATGCCATGGTTGGAGGCCAGATTTCTTTCATGGCCCCCATTTAAAGCATTTTCTGAAGGGAAGGCATCAGGAATTCGGGATTGGGCTTGGGGCCTGGGTATTAGGAACCCCTGTTGATTCCTTTAGCACAGCTTCTCCTCTCTCTCTCTGGGCCTCAGTTTCCTCATCTGCAAAACAAAAGCACTGAATTATATGATGCTGAATCGTAGGCTAGGATTTAGATTCTTTCTTAAGCATAAAATCCGTTTTCTTCCTGTCCCATGGCAGAACAATTTTAGGCACCAATCTGTTCCCTTGGAAAAAATTCTCTGAAGGAAGCACTCTTATGGGAGCCACAAACCTTGCTTGGAGAAGGGTTGAGAGAGGCCAAAGCACCATCCTCACTCTCATTCTCCCTTATGAATAGTGAGCTACTCTTGGGTTGTGACTTTAGTGGCACCGAGAGCTCCAGAAAATTCCCCTTACCTTGTGTTGAAGCTGTTTTTTAAATGGGTATTCCTCTCATTCCATAGGGAGGAGAGAGTGCTGTGAACTAAATTGTGTTCATAGCAATTCAGTTCATATGTTGAAGCCCTCATCCCCAGTGTGATGGTATTTGGAGACAGGGCCTTTGGAGGTAATTAGGTCTAGATGAGGCCGTGAGAGTGGGG
The DNA here is from genome assembly GCF_047675955.1 of Chlorocebus sabaeus. Lineage (NCBI taxonomy): Eukaryota > Metazoa > Chordata > Mammalia > Primates > Cercopithecidae > Chlorocebus > Chlorocebus sabaeus. The sequence goes on along the minus strand of NC_132908.1, from coordinate 63,092,568 downwards.
TCTTCATGATAGGATTGTTGCCTTTCTAGGAAGAGGCACAAGAGAGTTTGCTTGTTCTTTTTCCCCATGTGATGGGGAAAAATCTCACTGTGATGACACAGTGAGAAGGTGGTCTATAACCCAGGAAGAGGCCCCCACTAGAAACCAGACATACTGGCACCCTGATCTTGGATTTCGAGCCTCCAGAACTGCGGGAAAATAAATTTCTGTTGTTTAATCCATCCCATCTGTACTATTTGGTTACGACGGCCCAAGCAGGTGAAGACAGAGAGAGAACTTTGAATTTTTTTTTAGCAAGGATGAGTTGATGGAGGAGGCAAAAATCAAAATAGAACTTAGCTTTTGAGACCTGCTTCCTTAGGAACTGGAGCTGGGCCAGCCCTCTGGGGTGAAGGATTCCTTAGTCCTGGAATCTTCCAGACCCAGGAAAACTGGCAATCTTCTCCATGGTTTCTTACCTGCAACTCCAGTTCTGGCCTCCAAATGGTGTGGCACCTGAATCCCAGAGCCCTGGGCCAGAGCCTGATGATTTGTGGGAAGTCCTGGAATTCTCTAATAGGAGAATTCCTAGGAGCCAGACTGAGGTCCTCTGCCTGAGTTTTCAGCTGAGGAAACTGAGATCTAGAGAAGAGAACTCATCCAGGGCTGCACAGAGACTTAGAGGCAGAGCCTGGGATGGAACCGAAGTCGCCTGGGCCCCAGTTCAGGCCTTTTGCACAGCCTGGGTGATGGGCACTGGGTAGGAGGTCTCCCCCAGTCTGCTCACCTCCTTCCTCCATCACTTCATCATGAAGTGTTTTGGCCTTTGTGTCATATCAAGGTAAGTAATTAAATTCCCTTGGAGTGGGAGCTGCCAAGATTGAGACATAGATGTCAGAGGGTCTTTTAGCCCAACTTCCCTGATTTTGAAAACTCTGGGATCCTGGCTGATCTAGGGCCTTCTGCTACAAATGAAGGAGAGGTGAATTTTGCCTGGCAGAGAAGTGGTCCAGGGAAGCTCCCAGAGGAGATGGTGTTTGAGCTGGAATCAAAGGATGAGCCTGCATCAGTGCAGGGCATTAGGGGGCACAGAGGACAGCAGGGGCGGGTGTGGGGGCAGCCTGGTGGGAATGGGCACTGGGAGTGGGGAAGGTGGGGCAGCAGGTACAGAAGGGTGGCTGTGCCAGGGTGGGGAAGGGCACTGCATCCCATAACAAAGACGGCGCTTTCCTTCCAGTCAACTAGCAACTACAGAAGAGTGGCTTAGAAAGATGAGTTCCCTCTGTGTCTGCCCCAAAGGAATGTCCCCGCTGGCATTTAGAAAGCAATGGGTTAATAGCTTGAGGGCTGCCTCCCCACCCTCACAAACTTCTTCACGACAGGTTGGGCCATAATTCTCTCTAATAAAATAATATGAAGCTCAATTATGCTCCTGTTCCCATGTTCCTGGACTTCATTAAGCACAGAGGGATTAAAAACTTGTATAAATTAATCAATGTACCATAATCCTAAAAATTAGAAGATGAGTCCTTGAGGAAGTAATGTAATACAGGCTTTTTAATTAGTAGGGCCCTGGAGATTCATTGCTCTCCCCTGCAAGTCTCCTGTTTTTGAATTGTTTTATCCTTTGAAGAGGAAGGACCCGCAGACGGCAGGCCTATCGTAAGGAAGCGGTAAAAGCTGCGCCAATTCCCCAGGCTGATACCCTCCTCGGAGCCAGAGGAGAGTGACACAGCCGGCCTCCCTCTTCTCCCCCAACAAGAGATAACCCTGAAAAGAAAACTTAAAGAGAAGGATCCAGAGGGGAAATAAGCTACTTTAATTCTTCTTACTAGGCACGTGGCATTAAGAGCATAGATTTTTGAATTTTGGGGTGGCTGCTTCCTGGCTCTGTGAAGGCAGACAGGTCATCTAGCCTCTTACAGTCTCTATTTCCTCATCTGTTCTAGGTCTTTGTGAGAACTGTCTCCTGATATCAAATGAGAATGCCCTACAGACCCAGAAGGCTTCCCCAGCAACCTCCACTTTCCCCCTTTCCAATATGGGATGAATGGGCTGGCGTGGACAAGTCTACTTAGGCTCACTGCCACATTCCTGCCTGCCTGGGCTTGGCAGCCTATTCCTTTCTTGACCCTTCCCTCTTCTTAGCTTATCCCCTCACTTCCAACAGCCTTGAGCTGTGCCCAGTCTTTCCATTCCGAAGAAACTGACATAGGATTTTTCTTCTTAGTCTCTTTGCAAGCTGGGATTCCTGGCTGGCGATGACCCACCCAGGCCTCACTTGGCCACGCTGGCACGGCTCACGTGTGTTATAGCTTGTACCCATGTTTGGCAGTTCCTGAGGTCTTGCACTGCACCCAAGAAGAATGAGGATACACCGGGCATTGAAGGATGAGGGGGTTGGAGAAGAATTTTATTGAGCTATGAAAATGACTTTCAGCAGAGAGGGGACGCAGGGTTGGTCCCCCTACCCCAAGGTGGGAAAGTTCCCCATGTGGCTGGGTCCAGGGCCTTTTATGGACTCAGAATGGGGAGTGAGTGCTGATTGGTTTGTAAGTATGCAAAAAAGGTTAAAGCGAAGACACCACTCAAAGGCGGGCATAGCAGTAGTGTGGAAGACACAGGAAAGAGTCGGTATATGTAAAACAGGTGAAGGGTGGGGACCAATCTGAGGAAAATGTGCCAAACAGGAAGACAAGTCCTCAATCCAGTCGGAGGATTTAACTTGTAGCTTGGCTTTCAGGCTTTAAACTGTCTTCGGCTTGGAGGTGGGGCTTTACTCGGGACCTACCCCTATCTGCCTAGGCATTTGGCTGTCTCCTGAGGCTCTCAAAACCAAAAATAGCTTTTCTTGACCCCACTCCCTCTTCTTCTAGCTGCAACCTGTTGCCTCTCACTGCCTTTGCATCTTGCACTGGCCTCACCTGCTCACCCCTCAGTCCACTAGAAGTTGGCTGCTATCCTTAAGGTGACACGAGCATTTTCCTTATTAAGATCTCCAGTGAGTCTTTATCTCCCTTGACCTCCTGGCGCCAGTGGACTCAGATGAGCCTTCCCTCCTGCTCAGAACCCCTTCTGGCTTCCTCCTGGCTCTTTGGACACTCCTCAGACTCATTATTATTTTTCACTTTTTTTTTTTTTTTTTTTTTTTTTTTTAGACAGAGTCTAGCTCTGTTGCTCAGGCTGGAGTGCAATGGCGAAATTTCAACTCACTGCAACCTCCGCCTCCTGGAGATTCTCCTGCCTCAGCCTCCTGAGTAGCTGGGATTACAGGCATGGGCCACCATGCCCGGCTAATTTTGTAGTTTTAGTAGAGACGGTTTCTCCATATTGGTCAGTCTGGTCTTCAACTCCCGACCTCAGGTGATTCGCCCACCTCGGCCTCCCAAAGTGCTGGGATTACAAGTGTGAGACACCGCCCCGGCTTTTTTCACCTTGTTATCCCACCAATGTTGGTGTTTCTCTGGTTCATTGTCCACACTGCCCACAGGGGGCGCTCATCTGCCCCATGTCAGCTCCACCACCTCTGCGCCTGACTCCCACAGTCCTTTCTGGTTCTGTTTTGCTCTGCTCCAGACTCCAAAACCCAAAGGCTCATTGACCAGTCTGCTTTGATGCCTTGCTAGCCATCAGGCTCAGGATGTCCATGAGAAAGCCCAACTTCTTCCCCTCCCAAGGATGTTTCTTCTTCTTTCTTCTTTCTCCTTCTCCTCCTTCTTCTTCTTCTTCTTTTTTTTTTTTTTTTTTTTTTTGATGGAGTCTTGCTCTGTCACCAGGCTGGATTGCAGTGGCATGATCTTGGCTCACTGCAACCTTTGCCTCCCAGGTTCAAGCAATTCTCCAGCCTCAGCCTCCTGAGTAGCTGGGACTACAGGAGCATGCCACCATGCCCAGCTAATTTTTGTATTTTTAGTAGAGATGGGGTTTCATCATGTTGGCCAGGATGGTCTTGATCTCTTGACCTTGTGATCCGCCCGCTTCAGACTCCCAAAGTGCTGGGATTACAGGTGTGAACCACCATGCCCGGCCTGGGTGTTTCTTCTTTAGAGCCTCAATCTAGATGATGGAGCCAGCACCCAATGATCTAGTATCCTTCCTCTCCTCCACAAGGGCAAGGGCTGGGTGTCTTTGTCCCACTATATCTCCCAGGTCTAACACAGATGCATAGCGTGGCAGACCCTTGGCAAGCATTTAATGGATGGGTGGATGGCTCCATTTACTTCCTTTCCACGAGGGTTTGCTGGCTTGGTTAATGAAGGAGAGCATACTTACTTGGAGTCCATTTTGCCTAATGGTTTCTCCCAGGATTGAGGTGACACTGACCCTGATCCAGGTAATAGCCCCTCAGGACCTCTGTTTGGGAAAGACGCCGCATTCCACTGCTTGTTCTGTAGTATCTGATTTAACAAAAGGCCGCTAGACCAGAAATCCAAAAGGCCTGTGGGGCCCACCCCTCCCAGTCCACGAGGAAAAGGAGACTGCAGTCTGCACTGCAGAGCTGTGAAATCCAAGCTGTGCTGTCTGATGTTATGCCCCGGGTTGGGGGACAGACAGGTTTACTTGGTGACCAAGGGCGCAGCCAGTTCCGTTTTTCATCCACCTTGGCCCCACTCCTCTGTCTGATCAGTCCCTCCTGGAGACTGCTTTCCAAAAAGTAATCAGCAGCACATTCACTCACACCTGCAGCAAGGCAACTCCACTCCCGTTTCTTTGCTGCCATCTATTTTTACACTGACTTGTTTACCCCATGTGTTTTGGAAAATAGACACATACACATACAACAGTAGTGCTGCCAAAATTCACACCTCCTCTCCCTCGTAGGATTTTCCCTTGAAGGATGGTGCTCTTGGAGAGCCAGCGGCTGCCTCTGGATTGGGCTGAAGGCTGGGTGATGAGCCAGGGCATGGTGCTCTTTGCTGATACGTTTCTTCAACATTAGGTATCAAGACAGTGAAATAGGGGGACCCAGCTTGCTCTGGCATCTCATTGTTGGTAGACTTCCTTCTTCAGTTCATCTGTTTCCTGGGGGAGTCTTGTCCGTAGGTGCCTGAGCTAGAGAAGCAGACCTGGCCTCAAAGACTTGGGGCTCCTTAAACCCATTGTTGCTTCCTTTCACCAAGCTCTGGTAGCAGCATGGCCTGAGGCCTGTCATGGCTTTTGACCAGGCATGGAAGATGGAATGTGGCACTGGATCAGGAGCTAGGAATAGTCAAATCTTATCTCTGCAAACGAACCTTGCTTGCCCTTGTTTCCCTAACAGCTCTTATTGCCGTGAGGGTCTTTCTTCCACTGAGACATGTTTGATCCTCCTTAACTTTCTAGGTGGCCCTAGTTCTGCCTTGGGGGGCTTCAAAGACAATGGATCAGGGACCCTTCCCATTTTTTCCCCAAACCAGAACTGGCTCTGTGAATTATGAAAGCAAATTCCTGGAATGTAGAGGGCTGGAACTCAGGGAACAGCCTAGAAACATGAAGGGGTCGGGGGAATTCAAAAGTAGTATTAAAGTACTGACTTCATACAGACACCACTGTACACATATGTTTGCATACCTACACACACATGCACACAAACACAGTATTAGAAATGTCTCCCAGTTTGCAAGTCCTCTGCACCTTGAGAGAGCCGAGCCATCATTGCCAAGTCCTGGTGTTCCGCACACAAATAACCACGTGATCATAAAACAGTCTGCAGAGCATAAAACAGCCTGCAGAGCCCAGTACTGGGTTTGCAACAGTCTGCAGAGGTGGCCTGATGGCCCAGCCTTCAACTCTTAAAAAAAAAAGTAAAAGGGGAAATTCACTTATAAAGCCCTAATGCCCAACAGCCAGAAGAGCCACAGTGGCTCGTTGTTTTACTTTGAAAATCTTAAATGATTTCCAACTATTTTTAAGGTAATGGAAACCAGTTTTGAAACAAAATCCCATGCAGACACGCTCAAAAATGCAGAAAAGTGAAGGGAATGGGTCCAAGGTTGAGATGAGGGTTCTCAGCTCTGCCTTCCTTCAGCTTGTCTGGTGGTGGGGGGGGGGGGGTATTTTAGGGACTCTCTGGAGCACAGTTGGAAAACCATTGACCTAAGAGAATGAAGCCAGTCCACTTTCCCTAGGGGTTCACCCCAAGGTCCTGAATCCTGAGCCATGTGACTTCAGTATCACAGAAGCTGATAAAGAAGTGACATTTAGCTCTGTTTCTGATGAAAGAGGAGACCTGGACCCAAATCCCTGAGTGGACCTCAGATGCTGAGAGAGCACGGGCCTGCTGATGCTCACCCAGACAGAAACATGGAGAGCCCCACCCAGCCTCTGCTCAAGGGTGGGGTTCTGACACCAGAGCCATTTCAGGACCCAGTGCCCTACCTCCCCTTCCTTTGTTCCCAGGGCAGGCACTGAACTGCTTCCTTGATATGGAGAAGCCATCACCTCCTGTAGTCATTGCCTGAATCCTAAATTGTCTGAGAAACTTCGCAGCCAGGTTTATGAGGACTTCTGGAATTTTGGTATTTGCCTTATTTTCCGATGCTGATCAAACAGAACCATCGTGGATCTTCCACTTGTGCCCGAGCCTTTTATAGGTAGACAATATCTTTCTGGAGCACTTGAGTTAGACACAGAAGAAAGAGGTTGGTGGGGGCGAGCATTGCGTAATGTTAGGAGAAAGGTTGGCCTCAGGATGTTTGCATCAGTGTGAGAGATCTATTGTAGATGTCTTGATAAAGTTTATCCAAGGAAACCCTCCACTCATTGCAATATTTCGTAGTCCTGGCCCTGTTTTGGCCCTGCCCATCACCAGGGCAATCCAGGGTGCTTGCAGAATGGAAACTGTTCATCACCACGACTGACCCATAATTTTCTAATCCAGGCCTCCTCCTATTTCTTTGTGGTAGCAAGTTGGCATTTCAGGGACCCCTTGAAAGCATCCAGGCTTTACCCAAAATCTTAGTGAAGGTTTTGTTTTGTTTTGTTTTGTTTTTTGGTGGGGGATGGAATTTCTCCATATCCAGATTCAACAAACCAGAAATATACTCAAATTATGTAGACCCTACATGCCAACTTAGGGAACATCCCAACTAACGCGGCACGGGAGTGCTGGTCAGGCCTTGCTTCTTAATACAACAGGAAGTGCATTCTGACCGAGAGGTGAGGCCTTCCCTTTTGGGAGAGGGAGGATGGAGAAGAGTTCATTATAGCCACTTTAACTCCAGAGTTCTAGTAGTTATTCATTCAGAGAGCTCTGAGCAGCGTACCCTGGCCCAGTAAAAGGCGACCTTCACAGATATCTGGGGATATCAAGCAGCGGGGACTTTGAGTTCGTGAGTGGGCACTATGTGACCCAAGGTGCCAAGAACCAACAGAAGAAAACCAGGCCACCAGCTGGGAACACCAGCACTGATGTGAAGGCCACAAGGACACACTCCTTCTTCCATGGCTCTTGCTGAACCCTGAAACTTGTTGAGGATGTGGGTTGCTATGGTGATGGGAGGGAAACTAGCCTGGGTGAAAGTTGCAGTGGAGACAGAGACTTTTGACATCATGCAAGTTGTCCCAATTTCCTCCTTAGAGCCGGGCTTCAGGCAGACTACTGCTTATTGCTGTTTGGCAGGTGGGCAGCATGGGCCTAGGAAAAGCTTCCAGGCTGCTGAAAGCCACAGGTATCTTTATTTCACTACCTTGGTGGCCTTAGGGACTACATATGCTGGTGGGGTGTCCCTGCTATGATAATGTTGGGCTTGGGCCTCAAACTCTTGGAGGTGGGACCTGTGTGTGCATAGAAGGTTTATTTTGCTGAACACAGAGGCAGCTGTGCATGGCCTGCTCACTGTCCCAGGAGCCTCACGCTACTGCCTATTTGCTTTCTAAGGGACAAGAGGGGCTTTCTCCAAGGGCTTGCACTTCTCTCCTTCGACAGGGCAATCTTCTGCCCACACTATGTAGACCTCTGCCTTTACCAGTGCCTCTCCTCTTGGGAGGCAGGCATTGGGGGAGCCTTGGACATCTCCTAGATGCTGAAGAGTCATGTCAGCAGTGATGAGGATACTCATTCCCACTGAAATACTGATCAGGAGGTGAAAGGTGCAGGAGTCATCTCCCTTCTTATCCACAAGCTCATGTGCTCTTTTAAATTGTAGGCATTCATTATTTGGATGTATCTGTACATTTTCCTTCCTCCCTCTTTCCTTCCTCCTCCCCCTCTCCTCCTCTCCCCTCCCTCCCCCTTCCTGCCTCCCCTCCCCTTCCTCTCTTCTTCTTTCTTCTCTTCCTCTTTCTTTTCTTCCTTCCTCTCTCTCTCTTTCTTCCTTTCTCTTTCTTTCTTCCCTCTTTCCCTCCCTTCCTTCCTACTTCTCTTTCCCCTCCAAAAAATATTTGTTGAGGACCTACTAAGGGTAAGGCTTTATCTCAAGTCCCCAGCATGCAGTGATGAGTAAGTTTTGGACTCTGTTTGGAAGGAGTCTATAGTCTAGAGTGGAGGACTCTAATTGCATGATGATAACCCATTTTGACTTCTGCAGAGGAATTCACATGCTGTATGTGGCATGTGAGTGGAGAGGAAGGGACAGATAACTGGTCCTGGGGGAGTTAAGAGGGCCTCTGGGAGGAGCTGACCCTGGAGCTGCACCTTGAAGGAAGAGATTTCCAAGTAGAGATGTGGGGTAGGGGAGAAGATGCCTGGCAGAAGGCTTAGCATGTGCACAGAGGAGACACTGGATGAGTCCTGACTGCTTTTCTGCCGTAGTCATCAGGGCTGACTGTGATGACAGACTTGGAACCTCCCTGCTAGCCTCCTTTTCCTCCTCTGAGGATTTCCCTGTAATGGGGACGCTGTAACCTGCCCTCTGCCATGGGTCCCTTACCTTTCAGGCCTGATGAGTTGTCCATCTCCCTCATCTCTTGTATAGGGCTTGTCTTCAGGGTCTGGAGTGAAAGTGGTTCCTGGAGCTTGTAAAAGGGCATGATGCCAGTGAGGTAAACTTTCTCAAACAAAGATCCCATGGCTGGAATACAGCATTCCCAAGTAGGTAGAATGTTAAAAAGAACTTGGGGGAGGCAGAAAACTTCCAGATTTTTCTCTAAGTTATTTTTACCTCTCTGGAGCTGATATCATCTTAGGGTGGGTGGGGATCTTCCTTCCAGGCTAATCTTTTTTAAATTATTACTTTTTGAGACACAGTCTCACTCTGCCACCCAGGCTGGAAAGCAGTGGCACGATCTTGGCTCACTGCAACCTCTGCCTCCCAGGGTCAAGCGATTCTCCTGTCTCAGCTTCCCGAGTAGCTGGGATTACTAGTGTGCACCACCACGCATGGGTAATTTTTGTATTAGTAGAGATGAGGTTTGGCCATGTTGGCCAGGCTGGTCTCTAACTCCTGACCTCAAGCAATCCGCCTGCCTTGGCCTCCCAAAATGCTGTGATTACAGGCTTAGAGGAACCTTAAGATAGCTGGTCTTAGGCCTTGGAGACGTGAGCCCAGCAGCTGAGATTTAGATGAGGTTAAGGTTAAGGCTGAGGCTAATAGACAAGGCAGGCCTGTTGGACTTTACAGGTAGGTTGAATCCAGAATTTAGGATTCTTGAGGTTTGTGGCAGGCACCAAAGAGTCTGGCTGTGTCCTGCTTGGAACATCAGAGGATGTGATAAGAACTGGCAGAATCAAGGGCAAGGTTGTCTCGCTTGATAAGATTTCCGACAATTTCCCTCCACTCCTCTCAGCCTTCTCTCCAGAAAAGGGCAGTCACAGGGTTGGGTTGGGAGACAGATGGACTTTGTGGAAAGGGACTGGGGAAGTTGTAATGTTGGTGCTCCTAATGTTTCTGAAAATGTCTTTCTTGGGGTGAGGTTTGAATCAGGACCTGACTCCTGAGGTGTGGGCCACAGTACTTAGTGCGATTGCCCTTTTCTGAATCCATATCTTCCCTGGATGTGAAGCCCTGGCAGGGGTGGGGCTGAACAGGGCCTGGGGCCTGGCTACTATCCCTCTGACTGCCCATATGATAGGATGCCCCACCTAGGCTGATGCTGGCACCAAACTTCCTACCCATTGTTGCCTTCTGCTTCTGCCCCATGAGCCCTCACACCCTCTGCTCTAGGAACATGCCCTTCCGGGGTGCCCTGTGCCATCCTGTGTACAAGCTCCTCCTTCTGCTAAGGGTGCCCTTCCTCCTTGTGGTCTGCCATGTGATTTCAGGGACCCATATGTTCCAGCTTGGATGCTGTTTCCATGAGAAACCTTTCCCCTCTCCTTGGCTCCCCTTCATCAACCTTTTTGATAGAGACAGGAGACAGGAAAATACCAAGAAGAAGAGGACGGTTCCCAGGCAAAGACCCCACCCTCAAGCTTGGAAATCTACGGCTCTAAATGAGAACAGGCATTCCTATTATTGTGCCCAAAAAGTTGCCTTTGGCCTGCCACACCCCCCATCCTGTATCCATATAAACCCCAAAGCCGAGACTCTAGAAGGAGATGAGCAAACAAATGGCAGAACGGCGTGGCAGAGGAGAGAAGAAAATGAGAATCTGACCACCAAGAGGAGTTTGGCTGGGGATGATCAGAGAGGAGCTTGGCCACTGGATGGCCAAACTCCAGGGGAAGATCATCTTCCCACTCCATCCCCCTTCCAGCTCCCCATTCATCCACTGAGAGCTACCTTTACCACTCAATAAAACCCCGGCATTCATCCTTCAAGTCCGTGTGTGACCTGATTCTTCCTGGATGCTGGACAAGGACCCAGAGACCAAGGGGGCACTGAGTGGGTTAACACTTAAGCCATCTGTGGATGACAAAGCTAAAAAAGCACACTGCAATATGCCCACTTGGGCTTCAGGAGTCACAGACACCCAACCCTAGACACTACTGTGGGGCCGGAGCCCAAAGTGCTCATCCCAGCTCCCGCATCTGCCGGTCTACACACTCCCCATTCCATCAGGGGTTTGAGCTCACAATGGCTGAACAGAGAGCCACACCCTTGTTGCACATCCTGCGAGGGGGGAGCCAGGGAACTCTCCCGTTTCACAATCATGAAGGGTTCTTATCTGTTCAGCTGCTGGACTTTGGGCTCCAGGAAGGCAGCACTAACGTCCATCCCCTCATCCAGCCTGTGCAGACATGATGACCCAGTGAGTGGCTGGGCAGAGAATCACCAGCTGGGCTGCAGGCCAGGCTGAAGCCTGTTCTTACTATGCTTGTTTTGGAATGAACCATATTATATCCAGAGACCTGGTAGGACCTATACTGTGTAATTCCAGAAACACTTCATTCATCAAACATACATGCTAGCACCCAGCCCAAGGGCAGGCATAGAGACCCACACGGGGAGGCAGGAGACCCCTGAGGTTAACACCTAGACTTTGGAGTCAAGACAGGTCTGGCTTCGAATTCCTGCTCTTAAAGGCCATGGGCTTTGGGGCAGGTCACTGTACCTTCCTGAGCCTGTTTCATTATCAGTAAAATGGGGATAATAATATCTGTTTTACTGGGAAGCTGTGAGGCTTGAATCAGATATTGTAAAGTGCTTAGCACAGCACCTGGTATGCAATGGAAGCCCACTAAATGGTAGCTATTATTATTAATAATAAATGTAGGCTGAGGGAATGCAGAGATGAATGAATGTGCTGATTAATGCTTACTCCTCCCATCCTGGCCCAAATAAAATATACAAAGGGTTTAAGGAACTCCATTAGCCAACCTAACTTTCTTTCATAGCAAGAAATCTCACAGCCATGACCAGAGCTCCTGTGTGACCTGGGCGTGCAGACGGATTAATAACACCCTACTCTGCTTCTGGGCACTCCTTACTGTGCCCACAGACTCCTTCTCTGCTGGCTGTGTGTTCCCCATGGAAAAGGGAGGTGCACCTGTGTTAGTGATGTGTGGAGAGGCATTTTCCTCGCGGTTGCCTGGACGACTTTGTCTTAACACCTGCAAACAGCCTTCTTTTTTCCTCCTCTCCAAATCAAAGTCAGCCTTTGATTTCCTTGTGGGGAGGACAGGAGAGAGCTGAGCAATTAGACATCAGCTGGCCCCTCTTGGAGGCTGGAGCTGTTTTTAGCTTTGCCTCTCAGGCAGGCAAATCTGGCCCTGGGGTCTGGGCCCAGCCCAGTAAATTAATCCAGCAGAAGATGGGCAAGGCGCGCGGCTCGGGGAGACGGGAGGACGCGCTCCCTCTGCATGGTTGAGTCGAGGTCCTATCTTACGTTTGCTCTCATTCTGCTATAAATGAGAGGGTTTTCCCCACAAACACGCATTGCCTTTGTCTAAATACTCTTTGTCAAATGACCCAGTGTAATCAAAACTGGTAAACTCCCTTTCCATATAGTTGTAGTGGAAAAAAAAAAACCAAACTTTTCTAATCTGAAATTGCATGCCTTTGTGAGAATGAAGAAAATGTGGACAATGCAGGGTTTTGGAGCAGTGCAGGAATCCTGAAACTCCCAGGATGAGAGAAAAGCTTTCTCAAGTGGTGTGTGCAAGTTGGGGCTGCTCCCGGGGGGCCTGGGACGGGCAGGAGCTGGGGTGGTTTGGGTGCAGCGTTGCTTTTTAAGCAAGAGGGTCTGTTTCTGGAGGCGATTGGGCTCCAGGCTGATACAATCTGTTGGCAAAAATAACTCTGGATTTGGATCTAAGGAAGACTATAAAAGAGAAGCTCAGAGACTTGTTTTCCAGCCTTGTGGGAGTCGGGGTGTTTTAAATGAAGGGCAGATGTAGCCCGAGGCCAAAATCTGCCTCCCCCAGTCCTGCTGTAACCTTATTAAAGAATAAAAATAAAGGCAGGACTTTTATGGTAAGAAAGAAAAGGCATGGCAAGGCTGCTCTCCCCAGCTGAGAGAGGGGTTCTCGGGACACATAGGGAGGCGCTGGGATCATGTCTGTCTGCAAGAGCCGTCAGGGAGAGGAGGAGGGTGGTTGGGCCCTGGGCAGGTGTGGGGAACCTGATCTGACTGTCAAGGCCTGGGTTGGATTGAGGCAGGAGGGGGGCTCTCAGCTAGTGTGGCATCATTGGTCAGGTCAGCCTCCTAAATCTGCCTTTGCCAGGCCAGTTCTCCCTGTTACAACTCTCACTGGCCACACACAAAGCACATGGCGCTTTGTGACTGTGTGTGAAAAGGGACAAAAGGGGGAGCCTCAGCTTTCTAATGTGTTATAGCATCTGGCACTCGGGAGGGGCTCAGATTGTTAATGCTGGTGACCCCAAGAAAGAGTCCATGCTCTTTGCAGTGGAGCTCCTTGCCTAGAGGCATTCTCAGGGGTGGAGGCTTACTACGCTCCTGATTTGGGACAGTAGAAGTACCTACAACTGAGTTGGAACCTCACCTACACTTGTGACCAGCTCACCTCTCCTCTTGGCACCTTGAGTCCTCATTTGGGCAATGCCCTCCTTCCTCATGCCCCCTTTAAAGAGCTGTGAGGGGAGATAAGATAACACAAGCCAAGGGCCAGGACCTTAGCCTGAAATGCAGGTATCAAAATGTCCCCTCAGCTGAAGGCGAGAGGCACAGCAAACCCTGAGGCACAGATGCAAATGAGGAAGGACCTGATTCCTATTTCTGGAAGGACCCAGCTCCTTGGACAGCGAGTGTGGTGAGAGTTTGACCAGGCATTAGGACTAGGCTTGGAGATAGTGGTCAGTGATGGGCTCCTGTACTACTTAGGAGCTGGAGTCTGGTCATGGAAACTGAGGCAGGGCCCCAGGTGTAAAACTGGCATCACAAGTGGGCTGGCACAGGGAAGGCTGCTGCTTGGTGGACCCAGAGTCAGCTTAGGGCTGCCGAGGTGGGCTCTGACCACAAAAGGGAGGGGTGAAGTTGGGGATATGGGAACCAGGAGGGAGGGGTTAGAGAGGTCTTCATTCAGGTACAGGGAGTGGATGATGGGGGAAGCATTTCATCCTCCCTGGATTTAATTCTTCAAACATTCTCCTTCTCCCTCCCACACTGGTCCTGTGGCTACAGTCTTTCCGGCTGCAATCTGTTTCCCAGAAGGCAGCAGAGTGGTCTGTGTAAATCACCAATCTGACCCTGCCACTCTGTCTCCCTCCGATTCCTCTCATGGCTCCCAAATACTTCTAGGAGAGAGTCCAGACTCCTTAATGCATTAGGCAAAGCCTTCTGGACTCTCTAACGTGTTTTCTCTTCTCTCACCTCCTCCATCCTCAGGTCTAGCTTGGAGTTCCCTGAAGGGATCATTCACTGCTCTGTGTATCTGCCTATTGTCAGAGCCACTGTTAACACCCCACCTGATTCTCAGGGTCTACCCCAGGCACCTATGTCTTTGATAGACAATTCCTGTATCTCAAATGGTTTCAGGCCTCAAAGAACAAGCACCTCTGTGCCTGAGGACTTTCTCTGGTCTCAGGAGGATGCTGTGCCCAGGTGGAGGTGGGAGATGTCTCAGGAGCCACCCTCAACCAATGAGGAAGAGAAATTGGAGAATAAATATCTGGATTCTGAGGGCCTCAATAGGAGAATTCTGAGGTATGTTATATACAGTTTTTCAGAGAGCCACAATGGGGATTGCGTCCAGAACACAATCCAGGACCCTCTATATTGACCCGCTCATTCATGCATGCATTCCTTCTCTTCTTCGTCTTGTTTCCTTAGTCCCTTGTCAGCTTCCTGGAATCGCTTGCCAAATATTCACTCACACCCAACTTCCTACCTCAGAGTCCCAAACCGGGGCACATATGCTGTTCCTTCTGCCTGGAATGCCAGCTTCTCCCAGTGTGCAAATTACTAGCTCAGTCATTCCTGGATAGTCGCCCTTTTCTGTGCTCCTAAGGCAGCTGGCTCTGTCTTCTGGCCAACTTGCTTGTTGGCATAACCTGTCGACGTGTGTGTGTGGCCCATGAGGGCGTGGGGTCCTCTTCACCCCAGGGACCTTGCATTCATGTCTTATATAGCTCTTGGCTGGCAAAATGCCTGGTGCACAGTAGTGATTCAACAGATAGGCATTCAGGATCCCACATGATGAGCCTTGCAAGTGTTAGCTCTCTGGGGTTGGAAACAGCAGCAAATAGCATTTTCTATGTTTCACGGATGCTTCCTCCTTCAGCCAAAATATTTAAAAGATTTTTTTTTCATACCTTGTATTTGTGCAGTGTGAGGTCTTCTCAAAACACTTTGATGTGAGGCTGGGTCTCACCTAAACTCTGCAACGAGCAGACAGCATTGCCCCATTTTACAGATAAGGCCATTGAGGCATAGAGGCTAGTTGGCCAGTCTAAGATAATAACCCAAAGGTGGAGACTGAAGTCCAGAGAGGTTAGGTAAATGGCCCAGAGGCACACAGTATTACCTAGTAATCTATGTTCAATGTGCAAAGAAGCCAATACTGTGGTACCAGCTTTTGAGAAAACAAAAGCTTTATTGTAAGTCGACTGTCAAAGAGACAGGAGGAAAAGCTCAAATTTGTCTCCTTAAACTGGAGGCTGTGGCAGGTTTTACAGGCACAGGGCAATGAGGTGTAATCTGATTGGATCTTACAATGAGGTGATGCCAGGAGGGATGGTCTGACTGAATCCCGCTATGGGGTACCACCACGGCTTGATCTGATTGGATCGCTGATCCTGCCATGTGATTTCCACTTCTTAATTTAGTCCCCGCTCCTCGGTCTGAGCACTTAGGTTCCACCTGTGGCTGCACACTTGGTTCTTCTGGGCATGCTCAGAAGTTGAAAGTTACCTGACCTTCAACTCGAGGGGTCCATGGAAACTGAAAGACAACTCACAACTTTGCTACATCAAAGTTGAGGCAGATTGATCTGGCATGATTATGGCAGCACAGAGCCAGCAGGAAAGAGCTCATCAGACCCCAGGCCCGTGTGTCTCCAGAATCCACCTTCTTTTCCCCTTACCAGCTACACCGAGTGAGAGCCCACTGTTGCCGGGGAGTCTGAGTGCAGGCTCATCCCTCCACTCCTCATTCCATTCACACAAGGACCCTCTGAGTTGGGGTATGCAGCTCTGTCTTCCAGATAAGGACACTGAAGCTCGGAGGGGCCGCAGGGACAGAGCCAAGCTTTGCCACTAGGTCAATCTGGCTGGAGTCCAGTGCTCTTTCTCTACAGCCAGCTCATTCCTTTTCTCTACACTTTCCCATATTTTACACCCTAAGGTAGACAGCACAGGGAGAGGAGTATTTCAGGGATATATCTGGCGAAGATTTAAAGGCAGGTACTGATCATAAACCTCGAGCATTTGCGTCGGTGGGGCTCAGGGTTCCAAGCAGAGATGCAGAGGCTGGGCTGGACCAGCCGTGAGAGACAGCTATTTGCTGCTGGCTGGAGTCATGTGAATATTTATGCCTCAAATTCACAAGGATTTTGTTAGAGTGAGAAGCAGGAAAGCAGGAAGGGAGGAGGAGTAGGAAGTAGAGGAGGGTGACCAGGAGAAAGTGCTTCTCTTGAGGTGAGGGGTAAGGATCTCTCCCTTTTTTGGCCAGCCTGCACCAGACCAGCCCCTAGGATTCTTCTAGAAACAATGCCAAATATCTTCTTTCTCCTTTGGAGAGGTAGGGGTGCAGGTGGAGAAGGCTGGACATTGGTGCATGTTGAGAAAGACTTTTCCTCATTTTCAGCTCAACTGGCCTCAGCTGCCTCCATCCCCCATGTCCCACATCCCAGCAGCCACCAGGTCCTCAGTTCGAATCTTCAATAGAATCGGTTCCCTTCACTCCTTTTCACATCACTCCTCAGTCCTGGCCCCCATCAACCCTTGCCTGGGCAACAGTAGGAGTCTCCTTGCTGTGTTCCTGTGTCCCTTCCTGTCCCAAACTGTCTGTTCCCCACACTGGCCCAGGAGAGACCCCTTTGCAAGTACAAACCTGACCACGTCCTCCTGCTGAAACCGTTTTGTAGCTTCCTATAATGAATGCACACTTATCTACAGGTAACATTTTTGAATATATAAAAATAGTTCTCCTTGAGTGGTGGGAGATGGCTCTAGCGTACTTCAGTGTTGCACTGCCCAGCGCCTGGCACTATTGTAAGAATTTCATCTTTGCCCGTGGTCTTCCCCTGCCTAGCATGCCTGCTCCTTTTGTCTAAATCTTCCCTATTTCCTGGTCCCACTTCCAGTCTCTCTTGCTCCAGACTCCCTCCTCACCCTGGCCCCTATGGCACCCCTGGCTGTAGTTACTGGAAGTACTCCTGTCAACACCGATTTGTCTTCACTGCAAGTTATCCCTTGGAGAGGATGGTTCTTTTCAAAGGCCAAGCCACCATTTGTGAATTCCAGGTATTAGTAACACTTGTCAGTAATCAGGCCAGTCTAGTAACTGTTGATCGAGCACCAACAATGTAGGCAGTGTTGGCAAAGCTGCTGGTGTTTTCAGGAAACAGAGGTGGCAGCTGCACACTTGGTATATGGGTCCTTTGGGGAACCAGGGAACTAGTTCTGGGGTTCATGGCATCGGAAGATGGAAGCTACAAGTCAGCAGTGCCAGCTCTTGCTCACGAAGAGCATCTCGGTCTGGACCTGTTTCTCCTTCCAGTTGCGCTTTCCTCTCTACCGCTCTGGGTGGAGCCATTTATCCCGATTAGCAGATAATGTGCCCATTAATGGGAAATCAAAAAGGATGACCCAAGGGGAATTTTCAAGGTCAGGATGTGCCCTTTCTATTGAGAGTTCAGCTCTGTAGAGAAGGAAAGGGAGCACCTACGGCTAGTTTTCCTGCCTAGTACCCAAGAGGGTAGGGTGTGCCCCCAGATCCTGCTTGAAACCTGTCACTCCCACTCTAAAACTTCACCTCCTCCTGCTTCTCACCATGAGAAGACTGAGCCTGGTATTAAAGAGCTCTTAACATTAAAACAAAACTGAATTTTTCGCAACCAATTGGCAAAATCCAAAAGAACAATAATACCCAGTGCTCTCAAGGGTGTTGAAAAATGGCATTTTTGTATGCTATCAATGGGAGAATAAATTGGCCCTATCTTCTTTTTGTATAGTACTTTAGCATTGCCCAGAAACAATTTTTACATATAAGGAATCTGTAAAATTCATGTGAATGCTAGTGTGAGTGCATTAAAGATATGGATAGGAGTAGATTTTTTTTTGTACCAGCAAAAAATTGGAAATAATCTAAATATTCATCAATAGGACATTGGTTGAATTAAGAACAATATACTTATAAAATGCCACGTAGTTTTTCATTTTAAAAGGTATGAGTCATCTGCAGGTGGAGTTTTGGAGGATGGTGTGTGGTGTATTGCTGTGTGGGGATTAAGTAAGTTGCAGGACCTTCCTGATGTTCCCGGAGCAGGGTCCATGTATCCTGTCCACACAAATATTCTCTGCACTTGGTACAGAAGCTGCCTTACCCCAGGAGGTGCTCTGTAATTGTGGCTCCTATTACTATTGTCAACAGATCATAAATTATTGATGTTTTTTGTTTTTGAGATGCAGTTTCACTCTGTCACCCAGGCTGGAGTGCAATGGCGTGATCTTGACTCACTGCAACCTCTGCCTCCTGGGTTCAAGCAATTCTCCTGTCTCAGCCTCCTGAGTAGCTGGGATTATAGGCCTGTGCCACCACACGCAGCTACTTTTTATATTATTATTATTATTATTTTATTATTATTATTATTTTAGTAGAGATGTGGTTTCACCATGTTGGCCAGGCTGACCTTGAAGTTTGTTTGTTTGTTTTTTTGTTTTTTGTTTTTAAGATAGGATCTTCCCCTGTTGCCCAGGCTGGAGTGCAATAGTGTGATCATAACTCATTGCAGCCTCCACTTCCTGGGATCAAGTAATCCTCCCAACTCAGCCTCCTGAGTAACTGAAACCACAGGTGCATGCCACTATGCCCAGCTAAAGTTTTTATTTTTTGTAGAGACAGGGTCTCACTGTTGCCCAAGCTGGTCTTGAACTCCTGAATCCAAGTGATCCTCCCACCTTGGCCTTCCAAAGTCCTGCAATTACAGGCATGAACTACCACTCCTGGCCATAAATAAATGTTTGGTGAATGAATCCTACTTTGTAAAATTCTATGTGGAAACATAAAAAAGTTGGAAGAAGCCCATGAAAACATTAATAGAGTTTACTACTGTTGGAGGAGAATTGGCAGGGAGGGGATGGGAAGTTCACTTATATTTTGTTCATTTCTTTACTGTTTGAATTTGGTATGCGTTTGTACTATTTTTGTGTTTGTAATAAAAATCAAACAGAAGTGGGAAAAAAATCCTTTCACTGTTGTTCCTCTATATCCATGCTGGGGTATCCACTGTGAATGTCCCAACACACATACTTGGGCTTTTGCAGGCCTGGGGACCAGTCCTGCCTCGGTCACTTCCTCCCTCATGAACAGTGGTGACAAGAGCTCTTCTCAGGGGGTGGTAGGGAGAATCATACGCAGCAAGCGTTCGGCACTGCTCCCAGCACATAGAGATCACTCATCGCTTTTAAGTGCCACCCACCTTCCTGTGGGGTCTCATTTATTTACTCTTCACTCACCTTTTTGTTTTGCCCCAAGGCCTTTGCTTGAGTTCGGCAGAAATTCATTCATTTCAAAAACATGACCAGGGATGAAACCTTCAGGAAGATCCAGCCCAACTCTGTCATTTTGTGGAAACCAGAGCTCAGAGGGGTTAAGTGACTCACTCTAAGTCACACAGCTTCCAAGTGCTCGAGAGGATGATGTCTGCACCGAGCCCCAAAGCCATGTGCTTTCATTGTATTGCCCTGTTTGGCAGTAACTTAATGAGTTAATGTTTTGTCTCCCCAAGAGGCATCCTAGAGGTTTTCCCATGGGGAAGAGTCTTTAGTGGGAGCTTTTCTTAATCTGTCAGAGGCCACGAGGTCTAGGATCCACTCTATCTGGCTCCCTGAAAGGAAAGGATTTGGGCTCAGGAATCCATCACAGTCTCCCTCCCTGGCCATCCTTCTCCAGTTGTACACACACTGAGACTGACTTCCCCAAGAAAAAGTCTTCCTTGATCATTAACAACCTCACAGTCAGCCAGATCTGGATGGAAAACACTGCTCTATTTAGTTGTATGTCTCAAGTTACTCAACTGCAAAATGGAGAGGGTGAGACCTACCTGTCAGGTGCATTTTGAGAATTAGGTGAGGTAACAGTTACACTACTGGGTGCCATGGGCTGTCTGGTAGGATGATAGACAAATTTGAATCTGCTTGGCCTGGAGACCCCCTGCTGAATACAATGGAGCTCTATGGCTTGGGGATATGACAAGAAAGCAGTGTTTCTGACTATATAGAAGCAGGTCATAGGTGATGAAAATCATGGTCCTTGGAGCCTTAGAGTCCTGAGTGTGAGTCCCAGATCCATTGTGTACCAGTGACAAGACCTTGGGCAAGTCCCTTGAATTCAGGGCCTCTCTTTCCTCGTTTGTAAAACTGGACAAATAGTAACATCTATCTAGTAATGAGTGTTAATCAGAATAATGGGAATAAGGCACTCAGCCCAATGCCTGGGATATGGTAAATGCCAATTAAATGTTAGCTTCTTTTAGTATTTGATCATTGTTACTGCTTTTACTATAATGGTGTGGTAGTCATTTGTGCTATTCACCAACTATTTCCTGTTTGATTCTGGGCAAATGGAAGGATTGCACCTCTCTACCCTGTTGAAGTTAGTTTTGGCCTCTGACTTGCTTGGGGTCAATGAAACGTAAGGAGGATATGTGTCCTTCTGCCTAGATGCACTAGGGCCTAGCATTTGATTTGTTACCTTCCTTTCTCCTGCCACAGTGACTGTGATGGTAGAATTCCAGCCCTGAGGACATCGCCCAAGTGGTAGATAAATCCTTTGGTTGGGTGAGCCACTGAGAGCAGGGGTCAGCTGTTACAGCAGCACCACTTGGCCTATCCTGATGGATACATGTGGGTGACCCTGACATGGCAAGACAATGGGTGATAAATGGCCATCTGGTTTGTAATGTGAAGAGGGAGAAGAACAGAAACAGAGGAGCTTATACAGTTCTTCATGCAGGAAGTTTTTGTCAAATGGCGTGATTGAAACTTGCAGGCACCCTCCTCCCCCAGAATGGAAGAGTTGGGATGTTGGTGGGTGGTTGTACAGATCGGGGACCAGATTGCAGCTGTGCATTTCCTCTTTGGAATTAGCTGGTCCTATGCCTGAACTTCCCCCATCTATTTCTCTGCAAAGAGTAGGCTGTCTGTGCTTCTTGCTGTGTGGACTTCCAAGCGACTTCCAATGATCTCTGCGCAGGAGGATTTGAAAACTGTCCTTCCTGGAGGCAGCCCTCGTGAAAATTTCCCTACGATTGCTCTTAGCCAGATCCGCTAGCAGCCTTCCTGTGCAGGGCCACCTGGGTGAAATCGTAGAGAAGGGACCGTGCACTGAATAACCACCCCCTTGGTAATCTCTGGATCCCTTTTCTAGAGAGAAAGAAGACTGGAAACCCAGGCACCCTTGAACGAACTAATGTTTTGACTCACACTCACTTATATTAAGGTATAAGTGACAGATGTAAAGTTATTCAACCCTACACTGAAAAACCCACTGCTTTAGTGGAGATGAACAGTAAGATGAAAATGCCTAAAAGCTGAGGGAGAGAACTGAAAGGGGTAAAAAGGGACACTGAAGAAGAACATTGGTGTAGGGAGGGGCGGGATGGGCACTAAGTCAGACTTCCTCTGGGCGATGATGTGGGTGCTTTGAAGTCAGACTGTCTGGATTCAAAACCTGCTGCTGCCACTTGGCAGCTGTGTGATCTTCAGGGTAAAAGGTGGATCATTCTGAGGCTAAGAGAGTGCAGTTGGTTCTGTTCATGGGATATTCAAATACCTGTGCAGGACCAGAGGAGGGGCTGTCTTCCCCCATCTGAATGCCTTCTCCTGTGACCCCTGAAACTCATTAGCATCAATGCCAGGAGCGATGTTTTCTTTGTTTTCCTGCAGGGGTATAATTGAATAGAGCCCGGTTAAACATTTACTGAGTTCTTCCTATGCAAGGGCTCTGAACTGGGTATTGTAGGTAGGGAGGAAAAGGGGACCATTGGTGGAACTCTTCAGAGACCGCAGGGAGAGCTCTGGGTTAGAAAACACAGGGCGTGTGGTCTGGGAAGATCATTTCCCTTCCTTGGAATTCAGATCCATATGTAATAGGGAGAAACCAATATAATCTCCTTCATCACGTACTGGGGGACTAACCAAAAGGGCAGGGGTGAAAGGGCATGTGTGAAGGCCATCTGCAAACAATAAAGCTTTATTTATGATTGAACCATTGGTGTCCACTGAAGGTCATCCTTGATTGTGTCCCCTGTCCCTGTCAAAGCTCGCTGGGGTTTCCACAGGATGACTTGATGGGAGACGTTTGACCAAACTTGGCTTGTCTTGGGGGACTGGGCAGCTCTCCAGCACAATTCCTTGGAAGAGAGGGGCCTGTTGCTATTGCCCATCAATGGATTCTCCACGTAGAGCCAGCCCTCCACATTCCCATTCTGCGGAACTGTATCCTGCCTGAAGAATTGCTAACCATCTGGCCCACACAGCCACATGCCAGAGGATTATCTTCAGTGTGAGAACAGCAGAGATTCAGAGGCTGGGAGGAAGCATTTTAATCTTGACGAGGGAGGCAGTGCAAATGGTTAGATACCAGAGGACCTCAGTGCATCCCTTGAGAATCTGGAAAGTATTCTTATTTTAAAAATATCACTGACTTTTGCGATTTCTGAGCCCAGATGCCCCTGTTGAACTTCCTGATTATTTCTTCCTTGAGGGTTTTTTATACATATACATATACATATATATATATATATCATTACGGTCTTAACTTCAAAGATGACCTGATTAGCTGCCAACCACAAGCTTCCTGGCAGAGTAGGGCGCTTTCCCCCTTCTAGCCTGGAGCTTTCAAGGTGGCTGGGGCATGGCACTCACTCTATGTGCCATACATCAGTGTGCACACATACACACATACCTGTATGTGACTTTCCTCTCTGGGAAGATGGGAAGGCCTCAAGCTTGGCTTAAGAGTGCAAACCAGCTGGGCGTGGTGGCTCACAGCTGTAATCCCAGCACTTTGGGAGGCTGCTGGGGGTGGATTACCTGAGGTCAGGAGTTCGAGACTAGTCTGGCCAACATGGTAAAACCCTGTCTCCACTAAAAATAAAAATTAGCCAGATGTGGAGGCACATGCCTATAATCCCAGCTACTCAGGAGGCTGAGGGAGGAGAATCACTTGAACCCAGGAGATGGAGGTTGCAATGAGCTGAGATGGTGCCACTGCACTCCAGCCTGGGCAACAGAGCAAGACTCTATCTCAAGAAAAAAAAAAAAAGAGTGCAAACCACATGAGCTAGTTACTTTCATGCAAAGGTATTAATGGGGGTCTACCTAGAGCAAGCATGGTGCTTGTTAATGGGGGGAACAAAGTCATTGCTAGTAGATGATGACCATAGAGTGATGGGGAAAGAGGTAAATACATGGTTGATGACATAAGAATGCCAAAGAAATGCCCCCAAGCCTGCTTGGTGTGTCGCTGGAGGAGAGGTATTGGAGCAGATCCTTAAAATGGGTTGGAGGTTGTAGGTATGGAAAGGGTGCATGGACATTTCAGCAGAGGGGGGAGAGCGAGCAAAGAGAGGCCTGAACTTAGTGAGAAGTTCTGGTGTGTACAGAAGAGGCCAGTGGTAAAGAAGTGTGTGTGAGGCTGGGGAAGGGGTAGAGGCCAGGCTGGGAGGGCCTGAAACACCAAGGAGGAAGCTGATGCTGTCAAGCCTGCATTTTGGAAAGACCTACTGTTTGAACACCTCTTATGAGGAGAGGATCAGTACCTCTGGGACAGCCTGTTCTACCTTAATCTCTGACCAACACAAAGTTCTTCCTGTGAGCAAGCCAGTGCCTATCCTTGGCCTTGGAGATGCCTGAAGGATAAACCTATGCCATACTTGGCCCTTCCATCCCTGTTTTAGATTTAATGGAACTCTGAGCATTTGTTTTTTTGGATCAGCACTGTAATTTCTTTTTACAGTGACCATTGTAATAGTTAGGCATGTGCACAGAACTTCTGGAACTTTCTATCAATGACCTATGTTGGCCTACTATAGGCAATATCATCCAAATTCATCTTTGCAGTTTGCCTAGGGGCAAAGAGCTTGGGGTTTGGTGTTCAACAGTCCTGATTTTGAATCCTATCTCAGTTACTTTGTAGCTTCCTGGCCCTGAACTGTGTCCTGGGTGACTTTCTTAGAGTCCAGCTTCCTCAGCCTGCCACAGGGGGTTACTGTGAAAGCCAATAACACAAATAACACATACAAATCACTCTGCTCTGGTTAAGGGGCCTCTCTCTTCCCAGGCAGTTGAGAGGGAGTTTTGGGAGATTCTTGGGCAGTGCTGTCATTGAGAAGATTCCAGAGCCCCTGACCTCTTTTCAATCCTCTTACTCCCCCTCAGAACCTGTTTATGTGTTTTCTGATGAAAACAGGCTGCTTGCGAAAGTCTTGCTCCTGTTTCTGTCAGCGTATTCATTTAAGGCCTGAACTTTTGGTTCAGTTTCTGTTGGTTCAGGATTTTGAGCTATGCATTTGGTGGGTTTGGGATGCATGCAAAATATGTATTTTGAAGGCTGCTTTGGTCTGTTTTTAGACAATTCAAATATTTGGATAGTGCATTCCTATCTTGCCTCTCTTGCCCATGTTTGGGGGGCCCTGGGATTTGCTCTCCCTGAGCTGCTGACTCTGGTTGTCTAAGCCCTGAATGTCTCCCAGGGTCAGCCTTGCTGGCCAGAGGCCGGATCAGAAATCTAGAGCCACCCAACGTTAGAGAAGGGAGATTCCTTGAGGATCATCCAGTTCACAACCCTCTTGTCATAGATGGAGAGATGATGGCCCAGGGACCGGGGTGGGGGTGGGGCTTGTCTAAAGTCACAGGGCAAATGGGAAGCAGAGTGGGTGACACTCCCTTCTGCTGGCACCATGTGGGGCCCTGGGGGTGCAGGTATTGTTCCTCCCACTGCACTCACCCTCAGGCCTGCACATCTTTCTGTAGGTCCACAACCCCATCACTTATTAACACCCACGCTGCCTGACTTGCCAATACCCAGAAACTCAAAGCCAGTCAAACAGACCGTTGTTTTCTGAACTCCAGTCCTTCTGCCCCGGTTCTGGCTGAGGGGAGCATTGTGCTCAGGAACCCTGCAAGGAAGGTGGTGAATTCCGGCTGCTCCCTCTCACCTCTTGGCAGAGCAGACACGTCTGGGACAGAGGTGGGAGCAAGAGAAGGATAAAGGGGCCCGTGGGCCAAAACTTTTACTGGTGTCTAGGGTGATACCCAAGCAAGTTTCTTGCAGGGTGTGCTTTTCAAAAAACTTTAAAAAATTTTGTTTTAGAGACATGGTTTCACTCGTTGCCCAACCTGGAGTGATCATAGTTCACTGAAACCTCAGACTGCTGGCTCAAGCAATCCTCCTGCTTATCCCAGATTCCCGAGTAACTGGGACTATAGGTGCACACCATCACACCCAGCCAATTTTTAAGTATTTTGTACTGATGCGGTCTTGCTATGTTGCCCAGGCTGGCCTCAAACCCGTGGTCTCAAGCGATCCTCCTGCCTAGACTTCCCAAAGTATTGGAATTACAGACATGAGCCACCATGCTGGACCCCGTGGGGTGTTCTAATTGGTGGGTTTAGGGCAAGGAAGCATGATTACTGTGGGGTCCCCACTGTGCCATGCCATTTGCAAAGTTCATGCAGGGTGTAGGGGTCAGTGTGGCAAGGCAAGGAGGTTGTGTTTAGCTATCTTATAGGGAGGCGGTCACCAGAAGGTGGTTGTATAGGGCAGGTATCTGGATCTACCCCTTTGAGGAACTGGGAGGAGGCAGAGAACTGGAAACTGTGTCCTGGGTGACTGAACCCTGCTTCTGGTCTGAGAAAGTTAAGCCTTTATGATGCTACAGCAACATAAAATAAGAATTCATTCCAACTCTGGCGGCTTTGCTTCTCCCGGCCTTGGCTGCCTGGGCCACCTACTAACCAACAGGGGCACGCATGGAGGGTCCCCTTGCCTCTGCTCTGGAGCTTCCCTCTGGAGCTTCCCATGGGGTCCAGCTAGCCTCTGCTTGAGGTCCCACCCTTGCTCGGCCCCTTCCCTTCCCTGCCCTGTCCTTCTCTCACCGCTTCTTCCCAAGAGGCTTTCCTCACTGCCTCATTGCACCCAAATACTGCCCTGGGCTCTGCTTTCAGGGAATCCACCCTAGGTCACTTTCCCTTCTGCCCCTTTGCCTTTTTCTTCCTCCTTTTCTTTCTTGCTAGAAAATCAGCTGAATCAGGAGAGTTTAAATCAGGGGCGTGGCCAGCAGCAGTAGATGCAGAAAGCAGTTTCAAAATCAAAACGAAAGCGTGCTCATTGGCTTTGGCCTTTAGAAGGTTTATTGGTAACTCCTAATGGTCTAATTGAATATCAAGGGAGCAGTTAAACTTCACCTTTCTCCTTTATTGCTGGGCCTGTAAATCTTAAGGAAACAATCTTTAATGGGGGGAAAATGCCGGGCAACTCAGTTCCTTTGTCTTAGCCTTAGTTTTTCCACCTGCAAATTAAGGCTTTTGAGCTAGACGATCTACCCAAAATTCTATGATTATACAAATGCATTCTTGCATAACCTTATGCCAGTGAGAACATTCCTATTTACCAAGCTTTCAGTCTGTGGCCTAGCACGGTGCTGAGCAGGGTGGGGTAAAGTATCTATTTCCCCTCTCACAGCCCCCTTGTGAGACAGGAAGTGTGTTACCTGTATATTGCTCCTTCACTCTTGTGTCAGTATGCCAAGGCCTCCCAGGTTTATGTCTCCAGCCTGGATCTTGTCCCTTGAACCAGCTGGAATTGGTCTGTTTCTTCCAACCATAAAAGCCCTGATCATGAGAGCATTAAATAACCACAGTAGGATTCAAATCAGCATGGGAACTCTAATAGACATTGTAGAACATGCTTCAAGGTTATTCCCAACAAGGGATGAGGGAACTGGGGTATTTATCCTCCAAACCCTGTGCATTATGGGTAGAGAGCTGCTTCTGGGAGGTACCAACTCCCTGACACTTCTGGTCTGCCCATGTGAGCTGAGCATGGTCCAGTGACCAGACAAGGCCCTCAGGCAGAGTTGCACATGCTATACTGGAAGCTGTAGGGTTGGCATGCCCAGGAGTGGTAAGGACTGAGGGAATATGGGCACGAGTGTGGTGCTGGCAATGGCTAGAATGTCTCAGGGCTGAACCCTTGGACATGGGCATGCCAACATCTAAATCTGAGCAGAGGAGGAGGCCCCAGGGTAACATTAGAAGGGACAGTTTTGGGGGTGGTGCAGGTGGTACAGAAGCACGTTAACAGCTGTGGAGCAGGTTGTGAGAATGGGAAAGAGAAGGATCAGAACTGGAGTGAGAATGACTCCACAGTGATGAGAAGACAGGAGCAGGGAGAGTAGGGGAGCATGGGGTCAAGAGAGAGTGTCCTCAGTTTAAGATGGGGGACACAGGAGCAGGCACAATTGAGGGTGAGGGAGTTTTGGAGGAGGAAGGGGAGGAAGCCGTGAAGCCTCAAAGATAGAGGAGAAGTTTATGAGGAATGGGGTGGGATGGGGGCAAGTATGGTGCAAACATATGTAGAGTGGCTCGTTTATGGTCAAGACAGGGAAGAAGGAGAAGGTGGGACCAGTCAATGGTAGATATTTTTAGGGGTGTACAGTTCATATCAAGATGAAAGAGTAAAGAAACAGGGTAGGAGGGGCATTGCCAACACGGCCCCATTTCTGTGGTCACTGGTGAATCGTGAAAACCTAGACCCAGAAGACCCACAGGGTACCAAGAACTTGAGTTGGGGTGGCAAATTTCTTTGCAAATTCCAGGACAAATAAAAACGTCCCCTTTCTAGCTAATTGCATGTTTATGGATCTAATTACTAAATAACAATGGTGAAAGGGAGAATTCTTCAGACTTCAGGAAGTGACTTAGAGTGATAAATATTCCTTTTCTCTCCTTATGTCTTAACTGAAAAAAAAAAATAGCAAGACAAGTTGCTTGTATCATGTAATGTTCTTCATTTGCTGCTTTGCTATGGTTTTCAAAAATGGCATGCTGAACAAGTGTATTAATTCAAGTTTGAAGTCCTTTTGTTCTAAAATGGTGGGTACAGGAACATATACAATTACGTATTTTTGTTGTCTGTGATATAAGTTATATACCCAGACTGTCCAACATGACAGGAGACAATTTCACTTTCCTGACAAGAAATAAAGATGCCTAAACAGCCTGATAGTTAATATTATGAGTTACAGTTAGACACTGGGACACTAAATTTGGAGCATGATAATAACTTTTCCAAGTGCCCAACTTATCTCTCATGCCTGCCAGCACGTGTACTTCTGCACAGTTTATGGTTTTAATATGATTCTTCAGGTTTGTCCAAATCGTATTACAATGAATTCCCTTTCAAAGAAGATCCGGCTGAGTAATGAAGAACAATTTTGCATTAAACTTAATGATGGATTTCTTGGGCCGAAATGAAACACTTGGATCTCTTGCATTTTGTTAGGTAGGGATAGAGAAGCTAATCAATTTGGTTGTGTACAACAGTTTATGACCATTCAAACTCTGTACTTAAGCACTGGAAGAAATGGAAATTTTGTGTACTTTATTTTCGAAGAATAGAGTGCCAATGACATCAAAGATTTTATTCCAGAGGTGGGACGAGCATTCCATACACAATCATACACGACTGTCTCCTCTGTAATTGATGAGGTTATTCATTGCACACATGCACCTGGATTCCCAAAGAGCTCTTGGAGATTCTGCACAGTTTATTTAGGATGTGAAATCCCAGGATGATAACTGTGGACCAGGAGGTGGGAAAACCCAGATGTGAAGTGGCACTGGTCAGGTGGAAGCCAAGAGAATGGGCTTCCTGTCACGGCCCTGACATAATGCCTGCGTGGACTTAGGCCGTTTCCTCCTTTGGAAAAATGGGAAAGTAGAGGGTTAGAAAGTGCATATCCCCAAGGTTCCTCCCAACTCAGATGTGCTAGGATTCTACAACCCTAGATCTGATTTCTGCTGCCTCTTGGATTCTTCAGAAAGTGGGAGGGGGGCGCTTAATGAAAAATCCAATCACACACTTTAGTGAGGCTCACAGAAGAGGCAAGGGGAGTCAAGGGGAAGAGGAAAATGGGAGTCCTGCTAGGTTTTTTATTGTAATTGGGAGTTTCAGTTGGAAAGGGACCTTTTCTTTTAAAAGTAAATTATTTGTAATGGGAAAAATGTACAGGTTGGTTTTTAGGCAGATCTGATCATTGGCTAAATATGCAGGGTGGGGAGTGGGTTTAGGGTATTGGGAGGAATGCCTTCTATACTTTAAAGGACATTTATTACTTTCTTAAATTGCACAGTGGTAACATTATTGTAATGTGAAGCAAGTAGTTGTCAAGAAATTCTTAAAAATTAGCAATGGGCTAAAAAATGCAAGGTGACAGATTGGTGCCCAGGGTGCTGGGGGAAAGAATAATTTACAGCCTCCAAGTGAAATCTCAGGTTGTTTGTTCTTCATTTCTAGAAGCTAACACAACATTTGCAGCCTGTGCTGGGTAAATTCACCTGTTGTTAATTTTGGAAGCTGCTGTCAGCCCCTTCACTTCCCTTTCTCAGCTTCAGCGATGAGGCCAGCTGGTATAGGGGTATCCAGCCCTGTCTCAGGGTGTGAGCCTTCTCCTGTGTCCCCACAGGGGGCCCGCCACTTTGCCCTCTAGCATGGAAGCCCCATGAGAGCAGGGAGTCTGTTTTGCATTTCTGGTTGCCTGGCACACAATAGGTGTTCAAGAAATATTTTTGAATGTGTGACTTGCTTCCAAATTGACTTTTGTTTGTGGCTTTATCCAGCTCCTGGGAGCAATATCAGCATTAAGAGCAAGCACAGCTCTAGGAGATGAGGCGGTGAGGGACTGGGAGGTTTGCTACCCGTGGTTCCCCTACAACAGACTCCCTCCAAGACGTAGAAGAGAATGGAGCCAGTGCAGGCCACCTTTAGAGTTCTGCGTCTCCCATTTCTTCCTTCAGTCCTGGAGGTCTGTCACAGCTGGGTAGCTGGAGAAAGCCAACAGGATTGGTAGAAATGCATGTTTTCTGTGGGTCCCACATACAGGTGGCAAGAACCACTCTCCCTTGGGGATTCCAGAATCTGCTCTGGAATTAGACTTAATCCAAGCCAACCTTGGATTGGGTCACCTGCGAGGGAGAGAAGCCACCATGGTCTGGCCTGGCCACAGTTTCCCAGAGGAAGCTCTGTTGTTTGGATGAGAAGTAATGTATGTTTCTAGTCATACATTCTCATATGGACATTATTCAGCTTTTACTAATTGGCTTTACAATTTTCCCAGTAGTTAATATTCATCTGTCAAAAATGGAAGCATAAATAAATAACTTCGGTTCACGCACACCTCTTATTAGGCCATACATCATGTTAGAAAGTTCGCATTCTTTAACCAGGAAGATGAAATTAGAAACATCTTGAAAAAGCCTTCTTGTTATCAATCATGTCATCTTGAACATGTTTCGAAGCTTGCTGCTGGCATCAAGAATAGATGTTTTATTCAAAAGAATGTATTTAAAGAAAATGACAGCACTTTTCGATTTCAGCTTTTTAAAAACAGGAAATCTTTCAGTTCCTCCTGACTGTGAGCATTCCAGCACCTTGGAAGATGTGTGGAGAGGCTCTAGCCTAGATGCATAAGGGTGGAGAATTTCCCGAGCATTTACAACACGTGTGGGACAGGAGCTGATCATGATTCAGCAGAAAGTCTTGGTTCTTGTGTGGCTTGAAAAGGTTACTTGCCCTCTCTGGATTTCAGTCTACTTATTTGTAAAATGAAAAGGTCGTGCAAGATTAACGTCAGAGTTCAGGCTGCTATAACAGAAATACAGAATTGGGTAGTTTAGACAATAAACATTAATTTCTTATAGTTCTGGATACTGGGAAGTTCAAGATCAAGGTGCCAGCAGATCTGGTGTCTGGTCAGGACCTGCCTCCTAGTCCTCCTAGTCTGCAGATGGCTGCTTTCTCCTTGTGTCCTCCTATGGAGGGGAGCAGAGAGAAAGGTTCCATGTCACCTCCTCTACCCTCATGACCTCATCTAACTCTGATCACCTCCCAAAGACTCCGTCTCCAAATACTCTCTTATCGAGGGTTAGAATTTCAACATATGAATTTGGGGGAGACACAAACATTCAGCGCATAACCATTAACGTCCTCTCGGGACATAGGAGGGTAGCACTGGGTTCTCAGAGCACCAGGAGAAGGAGGCAGTAGACAACTTCATTCATCATTCAAGTAGATTCTGCACAATTTCCCCTGGTATATGTTTGCTTAAAATAGAAAAGTTGACAGTAAGTTACCCGCATTGAATCCATTGACCTATGTAAAAGGTGCCTTGCTCCCAGCATCTTTTCCTGCCCCTGGCTCACCGTGTACTCCTCCCAGGATGGGGAAGGCAGGATGAGACATTCTCTAATGTTCCTGCAGCTCTGACCTCTGACTTTAGGGGGCTTGCAAAGGTGCAGGTGGCTCCAGGTATCCAGCCATCCCCTTTCAGGAGAGGCAGGATTTCACCCCAGCCCCAGCCATGCTTCTGTAGTTGCCTCCACCAAGTTCCACAGCACAGTGTGTGTGGTGAGGTAATCCCTGATCCAGGAGAACAGGCCTGTGGTCCTGCTCTACCCCATTGTCCTTTACAGCCTTGGGCAAGTCATTTCCCCTTGTCTGGGCCTCACTCTCCTCATCCATGAAAAGAGAAAGTTGGACAGATCAATCTTCAAGAATCCAGATTTAGGAATCACCCTGGGAGTTTAAAAGATTGTGAGGGCTGGCCCAGCGCAGTGGCTCACGCCTGTAATCCCAGCACTTTGGGAGGGTAAGGTGGGTGGATCATGAGGTCAGGAGATTGAGATCATCCTGGTTAACACAGTGAAACCTCGTCTCTACTAAAAATACAAAAAATTAGCTGGGCATGGTGGCGGGCGCCTATAGTCCCAGCTACTCAGGAGGCTGAGGCAGGAGAATGGCATCAACCCCAGAGGTGGAGCTTGCAGTGAGCTGAGATCGCGCCACTGCACTCCAGCCTGGGCAACAGAGTGAGACTCCAACTGAAAAAAAAAAAAAAAAAATTTGTGAGGGACTGAATGTGTTTCTACAAAGCAAATAGAACTTGATCTATTTCCCTAAAATCCAGATCCCATGGGAGCAGTGCTTTCCTTATTGCAAAGACAGTTTAGAATCTGTACGTCTGTCAAATGAATCCAGAAAACAGAGATGCAGTCCTTCAGGTCCAGGCCTTTGGCCACCACCCAAGGCCATTCCAGGGGCAAGAACATTCAAAACTTTTTCACTCTCCCATGGTCCTGAAGGACAAATACCAGAGCCTACAAATGCCACTCAATTGGCATTCAATGATCCTAGAGTATTGGACATAGAACACACATCAAATACATCCCCTGAGAGAGAAATTCACTGGCTGGCGGTCATCACAGTGGTGCCACAGGTGGGACTAACACCCAGGGATCCCAGCTCCCTCTCCAGGGTGCTTTCTACAACCTGAAATTTGCTTTTTGTTGAAGAACGTTAACACAATTCCCTGAAATGCACAACTTAATTTTGAATTCTTTCTCTTCTTGATGCATAAATATAAAGTCATAGTTTGTAAAAATACATAAACACCGAAACTACACTTCAAGCCATATGCTGCTAACCACACCCATCTGCCACCCCAAATTTCCAACATGACTGACTGTCAAAAACTCATCATGGGCAGTTTGCCAAACACTTCACAGCCAAACCTTGTTGACAATTAATAATGTTAAGGGTGTCTGTGACATCCCATATTAGTCAAATGGATTGATTTATGACAAACCTGTCTCCTCCACCCTACTCTATTTAAAAATGGAAGGCATGGGATTGCGTTACTAAGAGTTGCAGCCAGGATAGAGATGATTAGGACAAATTCTAGCTCCTAAGAGCCCACAGTCTGGCAGGACAGAGGAGCCTTGCAAGCAAGATTTGATAACATCAGACAGACTAAGAAAATTCACAGAGTGCTCCTGGGCCTCAGCAGAGCAGGGAGCACTGCTGGCAGGTAGATTGTGAGGAGCAGAGAGAGGCATCTGAACCAGGCCATGGAAAAGAGGAAAGGTTTGGGCCCAAGTAGGTGTATGACTTGAGGCCCAAAGGCGAGAATGCACAGTGGACATTTGAGGAACAGTGGATGCAAGTGGAGATAAGATTGGAAATGGCCGATGGAAGTCCAACTTTAAGGGTCTTAAATGCCAGGGCAATGACTTTAGCCCTCACTGAAGAAGCAACTGAGGTACTATCATAATGGCAATTGACAAAGAGGGAAACATACAGACTTTGGAGAAAGACAATCTGAGGTTCAAATCTTGGGTATTCTGCTTTTCAGCTCGTGACCTTTGGCAAGTCACTTACCCTGTTATCTCTATAATGGGAGCATGAATCTATTTTATAGGATAGCTCCTCTAAGTTATGTATCACTTTTTTCACTAGTGAGAACTAATATGTATTGTTGTGTATATATCGTGCATTGTGCTAAACTTTACATGACTTACATCATTGACTCTTTAAAATGACTTTCTGCGGTGGATGCTATTATTATTTGCATTTCACAGATAAGGACACTAGGACTGGGAACAGGGATCCCTGATTCATACTGCCCATGGTCAGAGAGCTTCCCACCTACGCAAGCATGTCAGGGAGTTGCCCACAGTCAAATGCCATCACTTAGCACCCGTGCTGTCTTAGGAAAGGTCAAGCATGTGCTAAGTGAGCATTTCACATGAACTAACTCCTATAATCTTTGCAGCTGCCCCAGGAGAGTGGCATATTGTCTCTCCCATTACACAGATGGGGAAGGTGAGGTATAGGGAGGATGAGTACCTGTTCCTACCAGACAACTTGGACCTGGGAAGTTAGTGTCTGGTTCATTGACTTGCACTGCATTACTTGGCCAGAGATTACAGTTTGATTGCTTAGAGTGGAGTCTGGCACTGGTATTTTTAAAGTTGCCTGGGTGATTCCGATGTGCAGCTGGGACTGAGAACCACTGGCTGGTGGCAAAACTCAGCTCTTGATCAAGACTTTAAAAACGAAAAAATCCAAGCAGTTCTCGAGTCATGATGTCCATAGATTCCCAAACCTAGATCTTTGTTCAGGAAACAGACTGGCTTCAAACAAAATAAAGTCTGGATCACACTGCTACTAGTATTATTTTTCTGTTTGTTGGCTTGTTTTAAATAAAGGCAGAAGGAGAGATGTTTTTTCAGGAATTTAGATATCCTGGTACATTAATGGGAGTGCCCAGGGCAAAAGAATCTTTTACCCATCTGTCAAGTTTGTGCCATTACCTGTCTGCACAACAAATTTTATTTTCTAGAGATATTTAAAATAGTATGAACTGTGGGGCTCCTGAATTCTAGAAAGTATGGGCTTTAGTAGGAGAGAACAAAGGAAGTTTTAAGCTTCATTTCTCCCCTTTGAGAAATGAACTACTATCTGAGGGCTCTTGGATAAATCAGAAAAGAACCTTTGATTTTCGATACTTCAGAATTAAGACGATCAGTCCTGAGGATGATTTGGGATGTGTAGGTTCACCTGGCTTCTTTCTTCTATTTTTTGGGGTAGTTGCTTTTCCAAGCTAATCAAGGACTCTGTCTCCATGCATTGCTGCCCCAGCCCTCTGTAGGACCTGCACGCTGTGCAAATTAATAAACTTTCTTCCTCCCCTAGGCCTGCTCTCCCAGCTTCTCTGTCCCCATGAATTCAGGACATGTTTGGGCACCCTGTGAATAGAGCTTTCCATGCTTTTCAGAGAAGGTTGTGTTGTCACCTTATTGACACTTCTAGGAGGGGAGGCATAAGGAATCAGGCAAGAGATGCTGAGATTCCTTCAAGTCATGAATTTCAAAAAACCGATGAATTGTTTGGGTGCATGTCATGAATCAAGGCTCAAAGTAGATCCAGCTTTTGCCAAGGAGGTCTGTCCATGCTGTTGGATAGTGTTCTGCGGTCTGTTCAGAGGTCACGTTTGATGTTACCAAAGAGGCTTTGCCTCTCCCTTGAAGAAGGGATGCCTGCCTCAGTGTGAAGATGACAAAAAAACCTGATGGTAACAATATTAACTCTAATGACGATGATAATAATAACTGAAACTAATTGTAAGTACAGCACTGTGCTAAACACTTTGCAAATATTATTTATTTTAATTCTCACCACAATCCTCTGAGGTAGGTTTAGTTTTATCCCCATTTAACAGATGAAAAAACTGAGGCTTAGTTTAGGATATTCAAGTAGGTGGTCTCAGTAAGTCACAGAGCCACTTGCAGCCTGAGTCTTCATTTCTAAGGCCTGCGACCTTTTGTCCCTCAGGAGTACAGATGTAGAAAGTTGTTTCGTAAATTTAGTTGACAGTTGCCTCTTGAGAACTTTCTGAGGTTGGCTCAGATTTTGTTCTGGAGAGAGAGGTGAGACACACTGCCTCTTCCGCATGACACCTCTTCGGAGGGAAGCGGACCATTCCCCTCCGCTCTCGAGTTCTCTCCTCTGTCAATTACATAACACTGCTTCCTTCAAAAATTTCCCACTGGGCCCTTCACAAGCTTATGCTGTAGTCCATCTGATCAATATTTCTCTTAAAACCTTCCTAGTTCCAAATAGAAAACTAAAAACACAATCCCGCTAGTGACATTTTTTTAAAAGCAAGAAACTGCAAGGCATAAAATGTTTGAACTGCATGGAATCTTAAAGACAATTTTATCCAAACCCCCCATTTTATGCATGGGACGACTGAGGCCCGCAGAGGAGAGCAAACTGGCCAAGGTTGGGGAGCAAGTTAGTAGTAGATCAGCACCCCTGCATATCAGCCTCAGTTTACTCATCTGTAAAGTGAGGTGCATAGGGCTGCTGGGAGGATGAAATGCAGTTTTCCCATGACATCCTTGGCTCAATACTCGTCACACAGAGGTGACTACATCCTGGGGAGAGATAATGCAGGCAGGACTGTCAGAGGGCTGGGGAAGGATTCAAGAGAGAAAAGCAATAGGACCTGGGCTGTGGGAGGGAGAACTGCCAGGGCTGAATGACTCCCGGGTTTCTTGGTTTCAACTCCCATGAAATGAGTCTCAAAGGATGAATAGGAGTTTATCCAATCGGCAGGGTGGGGAGAGGCTCTGTGCCCAGACAGAGTGGCCTGTGGGCACCTGTAGAGCCGGATGTGTTGAGACACGCAGCGCACATCATCTCTTGGACTTTGGTTTCCCCAGTGGAGCACAGACAATCGTGAAACAGGCATCTTAGAAGCAATAACAGCTACAAAAACAGCAGGGAGAGAAAATGAAAATCAATGCTTGAAATAGTGTTCGAAAGACATTTCAACACCTTTGTTTGCTGACGTCTCATGAGCTCCATCCAGAGCCTCTGAGTTAATGAAGTTTAAGCAGCTGTCCTCTTCCCTGACACGGTTTGTCCCTGTTGTCACCTAAGCTGTGGTCCTGATGACTGTCCAGAGAGCAGTCCCCTAGCTTTCCTTCGGAGCTACCTCTTTTATGACTATTATCATCTGATGCTGGATTGGACCTGGAGTTGGTGGGAGCAGTGAGAACCATTATCAGAGGCCCCAGAGGGCTTCCAACTATTCGTTCGTTCCTCCTCCTGAATTACATTTTAATCAAAATTTACAAACGTGTTAATTTCTGGCCAAACTGCAGCAGTATGCAGAAATGCCATTTACTTTGGAGTGCTAAACGAAAGCGTGTTTTCTTTGTCCTGCTTTGCTCTTGTTTTTAAACTTCCATTTGTCCCAATTCCAGAGCTGATCCCAGGTGTTGAGATCCCAGGCCTACGAGCTCCCTTCTGAAAAGGGTGTGTGTGGGGGACTCTGCACAGACTCTCTGCTCCTCAGTAGCAGAGCTGAATGGGTATTTGGAACCAGCCATGGCTGAAGCTTGCACACTGGCAAATCTGACTTTCTGCCCATGTTCCCAACAGGGATGCTGTAGATATGCAGGTCTGAGTGTCCCAGTCCTGCCTAGTCATCTCTCCATCACACCCTTCCCCACTGTACAGCAAATTATTGGCACATTGGAAACCATGGGGGTACTTCACCCAGAAATCTGGCCTCACACACTTCCTGGGACCAGAGAGTTTGCCACTGTGGGATCTCAAGGGGCCATGAGTGGTCTGTTTTCTCCACGTTGCCTTGAACTTGCCTAGGTGAAGAATTAATTACCAGGTAGGATAGGCTGCACAGCATCAAATGCAAAGCCTGCCCTATACCTTAAATAAACTCTGCATGTGCAGCGTCATCTCACTTCATCTTTCCTACATCCTGCATGGCCCAGAAAGGTTCAGACAGTGCTCAAAGTCACACATTCAATGAGGGATGGATCGGGTTCAAGAAACAGGACAGTTGCCCACAGAGGTGGGGGGTGAGCTTAACCCTGGTGTGACTACTGTTCTTGCGGAGTGGCTGTGGCATGTCTACACCATGTTAGTTATTGAAGAATTAGGACTCATTTTCTGAAATACTTGTGCACTGCAGAAAGAGTGAGGGGGTCACCCGGCAAAGGCTGGGGCTCTCTTGAAAAGGGATGCAGGCAGCTAGCTGGGGAGGAGGGCTACCAGAGGAAAGAATCTCTGATGGGGAGGAGCCCCAACATCCAGACCTTGGAAAGAAACTCTCAAATGACTTGAGTTCACTAGCCTGGAGGAGGGAGGGAGTAGAGAAATATCTGAACTGGTTTAAAGAACCCATGGAAAAGGAATTAGCTAGTTATGCATGTCCCAAGTATGGCACCAATATATACCAGCAAATTCTGTTTTGATATAAGGAAGGACCTTCAAGTGTTCGTGATACCCAAATGTGGAACTACCCGACTCAACTGGTAGTGAGTTTCCTGTCACTGGAGCATCCTATCAAAACTGAAACCACCCGCCTTAATGAGAATTTGAGTACCCACTAAGTACCCTGGGGGTGGGAGCAATGATAGTCTTTTGAGTGTAACATAAAACTGAGCCAAAGTTTTAATTAATCCGAGGACTTTGGGAAGCTGAGGAGGACGGATCACTTGAGGTCAGGAGTTTGAGATCAGCCTGGCCAACATGGTGAAACCCTTTCTCTACCAAAAATACAAATTAGCCAGATAAATTAGCCAAATACAAATTAGCCAGGTGTGGTGGCGCATACTTGTAATCCGAGCTACTTGGGAGGCTGAGGGGGGAGGATCTCTTGAACCTGGGAGACGGAGGTTACAGTGAACGAGATCGCATCACTGCACTCCAGCCTGGGAGACAGAGCAAAACTGTGTCTCAAAAAAAAAAAAAAAAAAAAAAAAAAAAAGAAAATGCAGAATGCAAAAGTATGCATATATCATGACCTAATTATGCACATACATTTATTCCCTATTTTTCTCATAAGAAGTATTGAAGGCAACAAGGATGAACATACCTGCATATGCACCCCATATGCCTAAAAGTCTTTGAAAATGTGAATGGTTATTCCTGGGTTGTAGGATTGTGGGTGTCTTCGGTTTTCTGCTTTATTTTTTTTCCCAGTATTTTACAAGTTTTAAAAAAATGTCTCTATAACAAGGCGGGAGCCCCCAGAAGAGCCAAAAGCAGTTGTTGGAACGCCTTAGGCACTTGATGATGATTAGTTCCCTCTCTGCCTGCTTTCTCCCCATCTGCTTACCCCCCCAAATAAGCAGCTCATGCAGGTCATTCTAGACAATGGGAAGTCAGTGTTCTAAGAGGGTCTCATGCCCTCTAGGGGTCCTGGGGCCAAGAAGCGGCTAGGGGTGCGGACCACCCGATCACTAATCACTCTCTTTTGAGGCAAAGGAACAAGCACCTTCCCCAGGTTGAGCCAGGATCCTGCCAGGAGTGAACCTAAGGAAGTGCTTGACTGTCATTCTGGAAACTGGCTCAGGAAATTCCAAGTCTCTGAGAATGACTTCCAAACTCCAAACGCCTTGTTAAACACAATGGGTCTGCATTCATCAGCTCAAGCCAAGCCTTGTCATAATCCCCAGAATCACAATGAGTGAAACAGAGGGTGCTGATACCTCTGGTGTGCACATCAGGTTTACTTATACTTTTATAAAGAGGTTATTTGCAAAAGTGCAGTTAATCCCGTCATGCTTTGTAATTTAAATGTCACTAGAAATGATGGCTGACATGCAACTGATTAACAGCAACCTTTAGTGCCAAATTAATCAGCATCTAATCCAGAGGATGTGTTAAGATGGAATAAGATTTTTAAAAAAATCCCTCCTTCCCAGTCCTCTCTGCTGTTATTTCAATAGAATGCCCAACTTTCCCATGCAGTTCGGGAGTTTGATTAAAAGGTATATTTGAGTACTTTTCTTACATAGAAAGGACACACAAATGATAAATTGTCAAAACAGAAGTGTGATTATCCCCTTTGGGGGAACTGAATTCCCTCCTCTTCCTTTGATGTGGCTCAGACGACCTGTCAATCATTCTGCCTGAAGATGCCTGTTGAGGGAGGTGGCTGAAGCCACATCCATCTATCTCCCAACATTCTAGAAAGATAAGCCATGTGTTGACAGTCCCAGGAGTTCTGGTCGTTCTGAAGGCATAATACATTTTTGATTTTACCTTTGATTCTGTGAGTGACCCTCTGTCCTTGCAATAAATTTTTTTTTTTTTAAAGACTTAGCCAGTGCTTGTTTTTATTGTTTGACCAAAAAAAAAAAAAAAAAAAAAAAAAGAGTCTTGATATAAATGTGTTGAGGGAAAATGATTCTGAAGTATTGAAAAGTTCTTTAAACAAACAAAAGATTAAAGAGTTAAAAGAGCTCTCCGCCCCCAGGATTTCTACTAAAAATAAACAATATTTTCAAGGACAACATGCTGAAAGAGTGGAGGATTTTCTCATGGGTCAGCTGCCATCTAGGTGTGAGTGAATTTTTCTACCTTCCTTATCAAAGAGTCTTAATGATATTCTTCAGTACTTCCTGATTCTTAAACAAGGCCCTGGGGCTGGAGAGCAAGCATCAGCCCTGAGTGTACATTTTAATTTCCTTCCTGAAGTTTTATATTTGTTTTCCAGCATCTTTTGCTGTTCCTAACTCTGGGACCTTGGGATGTTACCTATTCCTGCAGGTGAGATGTCCTTCCTTACAGCCCAGGAGCGCAGGAGCCAGGGTGAAGGTCTGAGGGTGACTCTTGCCTTCTGGTCTGGGAGAGATAAGATGAGACTGCTGACCTCCGTGGGCCTGATTGCCGGGCAACCCTCCGGCAAGGTCACCTTTCCTACCACCTGTGGCTATTCATATCTAAAAACCTTGCTCTCTTCCTTTCAAATGCATTCCCAAAGGTTATAGTGCATGAAACAGATGACTTAGCTCTCCGAGAGCTCAATTTTGACTTTGTAAAATTGAAAGCAATGGCTCCTATGTGGGGAAAAAAATTGTCTCTTGAAACAAAATGAATAATTACATCATGGGTTCAGCGATTATTACCAGCATGTGTCAAAAGTGGGACTCACATTTCTTTACCATAATCCCCCATATTCAGTCTCTCACCTGCCGGAAGCTCAGTATTCTCAAAGAGGCAGCTTTCCCACTGGAAAGATGTGACTTCTCATGAATCTTGAAGGCACAAATCTGTACCCAGAGGTGCTATTATCCAGGATGATGGTTTTCAAACTTTATGTTTTTCCCTTTCTTTTCTTTTCTTTTTTCTTTTCTTTTCTTTTCTTTTCTCTTTTCTCTTCTTTTTTTTTTTTTTTTTTTTTTTTTTTTTTTTTTTTGAGGCAGAGTGTAGCTCTATCGCCCAGGCTGGAGTGCAGTGGCCGGATCTCAGCTCACTGCAAGCTCCGCCTCCCGGGTTCACGCCATTCTCCGGCCTCAGCCTCCCGAGTAGCTGGGACTACAGGCGCCCGCCACCTCGCCCGGCTGGTTTTTTGTATTTTTTTTTAGTAGAGACGGGGTTTCACCATGTGAACCAGGATGGTCTCGATCTCCTGACCTCGTGATCCGCCCGTCTCGGCCTCCCAAAGTGCTGGGATTACAGGCTTGAGCCACCGCGCCCGGCCTTCTCTTCTTTTCTTTCTTTCTTTCTTTCTTTCTTTCTTTCTTTCTTTCTTTCTTTCTTTCTTTCTTTCTTTCTTTCTTTCTTTCTTTCTTTCTCACTTTCTTTCTCTCTCTCTCTCTGTCTCTTTCTTTCTTTCTTTCTTTCTTTCTTTCTTTCTTTCTTTCTTTCTTTCTTTTCTTCTTTCTTTTTCTTTCTTATTTTTTCTTTCTTCTTTCTTTCTTTTTTTATACTATTTTTATTTTTATTTTATTTATTTATTTTTTATTATTATTATACTTTAAGTTCTAGGGTACATGTGCATAACGTGCAGGTTTGTTACATATGTGTACTTGTGCCATGTTGCTGTGCTGCACCCATCAACTCATCAGCACCCATCAACTCGTCATTTACATCAGGTTTAACTCCCAATGCAATCTCTCCCCCCTCCCCCCACACATGATAGGCCCTGGTGTGTGATGTTCCCCTTCCCGAGTCCAAGTGATCTCATTGTTCAGTTCCCACCTATGAGTGAGAACATGTGGTGTTTGGTTTTCTGTTCTTGTGATAGTTTGCTAAGAATGATGGTTTCCAGCTGCATCCATGTCCCTACAAAGGACACAAACTCATCCTTTTTTATGGCTGCATAGTATTCCATGGTGTATATGTGCCACATTTTCTTAATCCAGTCTGTCACTGATGGACATTTGGGTTGATTCCAAGTCTTTGCTATTGTGAATAGTGCCGCAATAAACATACGTGTGCATGTGTCTTTATAGCAGCATGATTTATAATCCTTTGGGTATATACCCAGTAATGGGATGGCTGGATCATATGGTACATCTAGTTCTAGATCCTTGAGGAATCGCCATACTGTTTTCCATAATGGTTGAACTAGTTTACAATCCCACCAACAGTGTAAAAGTGTTCCTATTTCTCCACATCCTCTCCAGCACTTGCTGTTTCCTGACTTTTTAATGACTGTCATTCTAACTGGTGTGAGATGGTATCTCATTGTGGTTTTGATTTGCATTTCTCTGATGGCCAGTGATGATGAGCATTTTTTCATGTGTCTGTTGGCGGTATGAATGTCTTCTTTTGAGAAATGTCTGTTCATATCCTTTGCCCACTTTTTGATGGGGTTGTTTTTTTCTTGTAAATTTGTTTGAATTCTTTGTAGGTTCTGGATATTAGCCCTTTGTCAGATGAGTAGATTGCAAAAATTTTCTCCCATTCTGTAGGTTGCCTGTTCACTCTGATGGTAGTTTCTTTTGCTGTGCAGAAGCTCTTTAGTTTAATTAGGTCCCATTTGTCAATTTTGGCTTTTGTTGCCATTGCTTTTGGTGTTTTAGACATGAAGTCTTTGCCCATGCCTATGTCCTGAATGGTACTACCTAGGTTTTCTTCTAGGGTTTTTATGGTATTAGGTCTAACATTTAAGTCTCTAATCCATCTTGAATTAATTTTCGTATAAGGAGTAAGGAAAGGATCCAGTTTCAGCTTTCTACTTATGGCTAGCCAATTTTCCCAGCACCATTTATTAAATAGGGAATCCTTTGCCCATTTCTTGTTTCTCTCAGGTTTGTCAAAGATCAGATGGCTGTAGATGTGTGGTATTATTTCTGAGGACTCTGTTCTGTTCCATTGGTCTATATCTCTGTTTTGGTACCAGTACCATGCTGTTTTGGTTACTGTAGCCTTGTAGTATAGTTTGAAGTCAGGTAGCGTGATGCCTCCAGCTTTGTTCTTTTGACTTAGGATTGTCTTGGCAATGCGGGCTCTTTTTTGGTTCCATATGAACTTTAAAGCAGCTTTTTCCAATTCTGTGAAGAAACTCATTGGTAGCTTGATGGGGATGGCATTGAATCTATAAATAACCTTGGGCAGTATGGCCATTTTCACGATACTGATTCTTCCTATCCATGAGCATGGTATGTTCTTCCATTTGTTTGTGTCCTCTTTTATTTCACTGAGCAGTGGTTTGTAGTTCTCCCTGAAGAGGTCCTTTACATCCCTTGTAAGCTGGATTCCTAGGTATTTTATTCTCTTTGAAGCAATTGTGAATGGAAGTTCATTCCTGATTTTGCTCTCTGTTTGTCTGTTACTGGTGTATACGAATGCTTGTGATTTTTGCACATTAATTTTGTATCCTGAGACTTTGCTGAAGTTGCTTATCAGCTTAAGGAGATTTTGGGCTGAGACAATGGGGTTTTCTAAATATACAATCATGTCATCTAAAGAGGGACAATTTGACTTCTTCTTTTCCTAACTGAATCCCCTTGATTT
The DNA here is from genome assembly GCF_047675955.1 of Chlorocebus sabaeus. Classification (NCBI taxonomy): domain Eukaryota; kingdom Metazoa; phylum Chordata; class Mammalia; order Primates; family Cercopithecidae; genus Chlorocebus; species Chlorocebus sabaeus. The sequence continues at coordinate 63,049,263 of NC_132908.1, read as the reverse complement.
CTTTCTGTTGCCTGATTGCCCTAGCCAGAACTTCCAACACTATGTTGAATAGGAGTGGTGTCCACCATGATCAAGTGGGCTTCATCCCTGGATGCAAGGCTGGTTCAACATTCACAAATCAATAAACGTAATCCAGCATATAAACAGAACCAAAGACAAGAACCACGTGATTATCTCAATAGATGCAGAAAAGGCTTTTGGCAAAATTCAACAGCCCTTCATGCTAAAAACGCTCAATAAATTCGGTATTGATGGAACGTACCTCAAAATAATAAGAGCTATTTATGACAAACCCACAGCCAATATCATACTGAATGGGCAAAAACTGGAAAAATTCCCTTTCTTTCTTTTTTTAAAGCAGCAGAACCTTAATTTCAAATGATATATTCTGCAGACACAGACCCTATTTACAGCTAGGGTAGACTAAACAATGATTTCCAACAAGTCAAGGTTAGCTGACCTAGATATTTGCATATCTTTAAATAATATTCCAGTTCTTTATTACTTTCACAGTGGAAGGCGAAATGTTGATGTTGTACTTCTCTGCCTTGATTGATCTCTCTCTCTCTCTCTCTTTTTTTTTTTTTTGGCACACTGCATGTGCCATCTTATGCAGTGCTTATAACAGTCCTAGAAAGGAGGAGTTATTTTACTATGGACATTTTACTGATAAGCAAACTGAAGTTCAGAGAGGTTGACTAACTCACACAAGATCACACAGCAAGAAAGGGGCACCCTGCGATCTGTACCCTGGTGGAGAACTTTAGAGCAACACTCGTAAGCGCCACCACCTGGAGCTCCACAAACTCTAACAGTGCAGCAATAGCACGTCCTCTTTCCCCTTTCTGCTTTCTTCCCTTGTGGTTCATCTCTGCTGTTCCCTTCTCTCCTTCTCCCTTGCTTGGAGACAGCCCGATCGATTCCTTCATTTTAGTAGGAGCCCCAGGGGCTGCTAACACCCTGTCTCTTTTGCTTAAATGGAAACATCATCACGGCCAGGTCCTGGCATGCGCTCTGGGAAAGATAAGGTGGAAAGTTTACACACCAGAGCTTCCAAGGAATGTGCAGAGAGAAAGTGATTTGTGATGTGTGATTTGAAACACCAAACTCCTTCTGGGCTTGGAGCTATGTCCTGCCTCTGGGAGCTGCTGGATCCGTCTCCGCCCTCATGACTGGGTCATGTGTGCCTATTTTAGGAGGAACTCTCCTTTTAAGGGGAATCCAGCTGGCGGATGTTCCTCTCCAGCTTCCGGCAGGCCCAGACACTGGGCTTCTGCCAGTGTCAGCCTGAGGTGGAAGCCATGCTGGCAAATAGTTCGCCCAGGTCCTGATGCTTCCAAAATCCTTTTGGTCCACCAAGGTTCCTTCTTCCCACTGTGCCCCAAGGTATTTCCCCCCACAGCACCCCAATGTTTCCCGTCTTCCACTGTACCCCGTGGCTGCTCTCATAGGCCTCCCACCTCCATCTAAACGTAGCCTGGTCAGATGGAAGAGGGGAGGCCCTGACAGCAGGAAACCTGCTCCCACATCCCTTCCTTTCCCTCTAGTCCCGACATAACACGGGGCAGGGCTGGTCCCGAGTGTAGGCTCAGCAGCAGGCTCAGGGGTGGTACACTGGGGCTCTAGCAAGACCAGGTCTGCAGATGAGCCTGGGGGCAGTGAGCATACTGGTAGCATCTGTAGCTTAGGCAGGGAGGTCACGTGACAGGGACCAGGCAGCCCTGTGGACCTGGGTGGGCAGGAGAAGAGAACATAAATTTTTAGAATGTAGGATGTGGCAGATAGTCAGAGGTTTCCAATCAGCACTTCATTTCATTTGTCATGACAGAATGGACTCTAGAATTTTTAATGTCCCTAGAATGACCCTAGAATGTCTCCTCATTCTCAGTGACTCTTACCTCTTAACCCTTTCCTTGCTCACTCAAAGTGAATTTCCCCATCCCTCTTCTCAGATGACGTGTGGCTTATTCCAGCCATCCCAGCACAGTCCATCCTGTCTCCCTAGTCAAGACTTAGGCATATTTCCTGTGCACTCCCTTTCTCCTGCTAAACTCACCAGGGGTCATCAAGCTCTTTAATGGCGAGGACTGGGTCCCAGGCTTTTGGGAGCTGCACCCAGCAGTCTGGAGATCCTGGTGGGGATGGGTACCTGAGGTGAGTCAGCAGCCTCACCAGATGGCAGAGAGCCTAGTGCCAGTGACCAGAGGGCAGGGGCCGGGTCATTGACTTCAGCCATGCAGATGTCGGAGGGATGTACGTGGAAAAGCCTCACTGTTGGTCAGAACACTCTGGCAGCAAGTGACAGAAACACACCTCCATCTGAGTTAAGAGATAGAGGGGATTTGTTGGAAAGCACTGGGGTAGCCACAGATGGGAAGAAAGAATTGCTGTCCATATACCCCTCATTGCTCCTGGGCCCCCTTCTCTCGTCCCCTAGAAGCACCTGTCTGGAAGGGCCCTGGAAGTGATGCCTCCTGACACACCATGCACTGGGCATCTCACTCACTTCATCTTGTCCCAGCCCTGGCAGAAAGCCCCAACCACACACCCCTGGTCCTCCAGCTCTAGCTGGAAACGTCTCAGGGAAGTGACCCTGTTGGCTTGAGTCACATGCACAGCTTGCATCTTAGTTTGCCTCAGACTGAAGTGGCTGGTGGAAGTAAGAGTTCTGTAAAGATTCACCCAGTCCTATTGTTCTAAGGGAATACATCCTATAATTGCTGTATCCTCAGAACCTAGCACGAGACACTGCACATAGTAGATCTGCTTAACCATGTACCAAATGCATCCGCCTCTTCCCCAACATCCATTACTGCTGTAACCCACCAAGAACTGAATTCCATGGAACTTCTCAGGATCCTTGAGGTCTGGACCAAACCCTGGATTGGGAAAGACATGTTTATGATGCAGACCAGTTGGGGAGATTTTTCTTGAAGGAGCAGCAGCTTGGGAACAGCTGGCCTGGTGAGAGCATTCCTCTTCATCTTGGCTCTGTCTGCTGTAGTTGGGGGCAAGTAGGGGATTCAGCAGTAAAGGAATGGGAGCCCAGAGAGATGGTGATGAATGAGAAGGAGACAAACAGCTCTAGCCTGTGTGTTCCTGCCTTGTTGAGGCTGAGGGCCTGCAGGGACATTCTGAGTGAAGAACGTTCCGGGCCCACCTATGGACACTCCAGTTGCTGACGATGAAGGTAGCCAGATGGGGGTGTCAGTTAAAGGTGAGGGCTTGGGGGAGCTGGGAAGGCAACCCACCATCATCTCAGCCCCATTTTCCCTTTAGGAGGCTTAGAAGGGCTAATAAGAAATTTTGGCATCAGAGAGAGCAATGAGGCTTCCTACAATAGAGTCACAGTGTGAGCACCTGAGGTTGAATGTCCTTGGACCAGCTGAGCCTCAGTCTTAACCCTCTGTAAGATGGACCTGATAGAATAATCTACCTAATAAGGGTATCCCTGAATAGTAAGTGCACAAACATTAAGCTTAATTTCAGTCATTCTGTCATTTTTTATTGAGGCATTGACTTGTGAAAAGTTCTATCGTAAATTCACATTTTCAAAACTGAGTGTGTGGAGCTCTGGACTCTTGGAGTGACTGCCAAGGCCAAGGTTGGGGGTGTAAAATAAGGAGGTCATCAGCGTGAGTCTGAGCTCTGGCTTCTGACTTCAGCCAGGCCAGTCCACTCACATAGGTTTCTGGGTTGGGGCTCCCTGTTAGATTTCATGTGCTGCTCTAAAGCCTATCCACAACTGACAGCAAAGTAGAAGGAACATGGGCTCTGCACCAGCCTGGTCAGGTTCTTCCCCAGCAGCTCTACTGTACATGGTTGTGAGGAGGATCAGGATGCCGATGTCCCAGGACCTGAAATGGGTGCTCCTCTAAGTGAGCCCAGTGACACCCACAGAAACCCTGGGAGGTGGAGTGGGTGCCTCCTGCGATCTGCGTGCAGTAGCTAGAGCTCAGCTGGGGAGGGTAACTTATTTAGGGTCCCATGGGTAGTAAGTGTGCGGAACTGAGATTCAAGTCTGGAAAATTCTCAGTCCCCAGGACATATGCTACTGAGCAGCCTCACACCTGACCTCAAGCCTGGCGTGACTTTTTCTTTAGTTGACAAAGAGGCACTGCATCTCTTTGTTGATTTGGGGAAGGGCTTTTCCCCGCTCTGGCTCCTCTCTATCCTGCCTCCAACTCCATTTCTCCTCCTTCAACTTCACCTTTCACTTTCATCCTTTCTCTGCTCAGTTTTCTTTCTGTTTCATTCATGACCTCCTGGAGGCTCCTGGCTTATTGTCTTGGAATGACCGAGGACGAAGAGGTCTGCTTCATAAAATTCGAGGGTCCCTGTTAGCACTGAGCTTGACATTTGCACCCTGTCTGTATCTGATGGGTTCTCTTCTCTCTGTGCCCTGCTGTTCCACAGCTAAGCAAACCTCCCCAGGTCCAATATTCATCTCTGTGTCCTATTTAGTGAATAAGACGATGCTTCTTTGGTGACCCATCCACATCAGGGTGGGTCCTGGCATCAATAATCAAAGATGTCTCAGGTTCCATTGACTCTATTAATGTTTCTAACTTAGCTGACTCATTGTGTGGAATACGCATGACTAATCCATCAAAAAAGAGAGAATTCTCACACTGCAAATTTCTGTATGTTTATAAGAAAGTTAGGTTTTCTTGTGCTTTTCTCCCCATAGCGTCTGTCATTCTGGATAAGGATGGCATGTTCATAAAAGAGAAACGAGTGGAGAAGGAGGGAAGGAGATGTGAGCAAAGCATTTAAAGCGATGCCAGAATATAAGCAACAGTGTTTCATGTTGTGAAAAACTGAGAAAAGGAGTCTCTACATACAGGAAGAACTCAGCAGCTGACCTCGAGAAGAAAGGAAAACATCCTCTCTTTACTTTTCTCCAAGTTTCATGTGCCCAGGGTCTTGAGTTTCCAACTGGGGCATAATGGATTTTTGGTGGCCTGTGACTTTATTATGAGTCTTTCCCCAAAGTGTTTTGAAATGGTATGAAAGAGCATATTCAGTTACAAACCTTGAATTCTACTCCCAGGCTACTTAGAGGTCATTCTGCAACCTTGAACAAGTCAAGTAAGCCTAACTTCAACTGCACGCAATGGATTATGCAATGGTTGAATTTCTAAGCTTGGAAGTTTCCATTGAGAACAAATGGGGTGGTGAGAGCTGCCCTGCCCCTTTCAGGGGCATTAAGAGGATCACCAGGCAGGTGAATGTGACAGTGCCCTAAAGTTATGAAGAAATCTGTGCAAAACTGTATGTTGCGATAGTTCTTTTTGGGACTGATGTACCGTGACCCCTTCAATAGTTGATGAGTCATCGGATAGGTGCTGCTTTAAGGAATGTGGATATAGATTGGACAGAGGCCGACCCCAACTCTCTACTCTTTTGCACTGTGCATGGAAAATTCGTTCTGGGAGTTTCTGCTTTTCTACCAGACCACGTGTTCGGTAGTCCAGCCCTGACCACAGCCTCTCTGCCTGGCTGGGCCCAGGCTACTTCTAAACTCTCTCTCTCTTTTTTTTTCTTCAGTCTTTATCCAACATGGATGTCTTGACCCAAGAGAAAAAAAAGGGATCCCTTAAAAGTCCTTTCCCCAGTTTCCTACGCTTAGTCCCACTCCTAGAGCTCTAGGGGATTCTGTAGCTTCTCCACATTTTCAGGGAACTGAGCTGAAGCCAATAAGAGATTTTAAAAGATATCCTATCCTTAAGCAAAGTGAGTGAGGGTGCTCAGCATCCATGCCAAGGGTCAAATTTTGGCTGTTTTATTCACATAACTATGTAATTTGCAGTTTTTTTGGGGGGTGGGGTGGAGGTGGCTGGACCAACAACATACCAACAGCTAATCTAAATGAGACATTCCTGGAAAATGAGGCACATAAAGCTTTCTCTTTTCATATCCAAAATGGAAAAAATAATTCCACCAGCGACCACAGGAATGCTGCCGGGGCAGGAGAACTTCAGCCTTCCTGATGCTCAGGCACTGACTTTAGGCTTAGAATCTAGAATTTGTTAACGAGAGGCCCTCCTGGGCAGGAAGGAAGGGGCTTGCTTAGGGTTTGATCTGTAAAGCACACTGGTGGAAGCTGTTTAGATGCAGCTACCCAAGAGGCCTCTTCCTGAGTGCCAGGCCACCCTCAGTAAGGCACTGAGTGAGCACCAGGCATCACCAGGAATCAGGTCTCTGCCCCAGTCCTGGCCAAGTGGAATAAGCAAACAGACTGAAGGGGTGTCAGTGGCTTTCCTGAGTTCCCACACCTGGTAAGTGATGGGGTTTAGACTTGAAAATTCTGCCTCCTGTCTCCAGGTCCAAGGATCTCTCTCGGACCTCAGAGAAGTCAGTTAATCTCTGCCACTCCTTGCTACCTGGATGTCCAGTGGAAACCCTGTTGGGACACTGCCGAGAATTCAGTGAGGCCAGCCCACATCCCCACCCCTTCTAGGAGATTACCTTTAGGTCCTCCAGCCCCAGTCTGCAGCCTCTTGGGCTGATGCTTTCTTTCTCTATTTACAGGCACTAATCATTTCCCATGCAATTGAACAACTTAATAAGCTGTGAAAATTTGATAAGACAATTTAATTGTCGCCTTTTACATATCTGCTCAATATAGCTGGGTTTCTCAGGAAGGTGAGCTGGGAATGTGAGCAGAGACACTTAATTAAAGAACTAAAACAATGGGGCTAGATTAGAGAGAACTCTGGCAGACACCAACCCTGGACCTAGTTCTCTTCTCTCCCCCTTTCAGATGGGGCCTTTCTTTGAAGTTTTACAAGCTCCATCCTCTGGGTAGTAGCAAAATAGAGATGCAGGCTCAGGCACCTGATGTGCAGTGTGGGGAGCTGACTGCATGGGGTGGCTCCCAGTTGTTATCCGGGATCTTTTTCTCAGGCCCAAAGTGGTTGGGTTTTAAGGGGAAGACCTAATTCTGCTTGTGTGGTCGCAGCTCAAAGGGATGGTTCAAAACGGCCTCCTCATTGATGGGGAAGGATGGGGGCTGAGTCCTGAGCAGCACATTTGCAGGTCTTTGTGAGTTACTCATAACCTTTTTTTTTGGTCTTTTCCTGTCTTTTTGGGGAATTTTATGGCCATTTGGGCGATGCTGCATCATGGAGTACTGATGCCTCTTTTAAATCACACGTCCTCATTTTATCTAATTGAATTCTCACGCTAACTCTGAAAGGGAGGAATAGGAATCATAATTCCTATTTCACAGGTGCAGATCCTGAGACTCAGAGAGGTTAAGCAACTCACCCAAGGCCACACAGCTAGATAAACACCTCAGGATTTCAACAGATTTCAGGGGACACCAACAAGGCTCTGCTCAGATCCCTTCAGATCCCTCTGGCCCATCTGTGCATGCAGTAACATCTGCTTCACCTTTGACTGCTTGAATCTGTGGATCCACTTCACCTAAGAGCAGAGAGAGCTGAAAGGGCCTGGAATCCTGTTGCCTCCTGGGCAGCCTGCAGCCAATGAGTAACTGGTGCTGGAGAACAGAAGGCTGCTCCCTTGCTGGAGGTAGGACAAACACTGAGGTGTAATCTGTGCTCCAGGATCCCCCAGGGGATCAGGCTGAGTTTGGGACTTTGCCTAAAATCCCACCCTTGCTTGGTTTCTTCCCTTTCCCTGTTTTTCCTTCTTCTCTCACTCTGTCATTTCTTTTCCTTCTTCCTTAAATAAATCTCTTGCTCACAAATTCTCATCTCAAGGTGTGGACAGCCTGATGTAAGATACAGATATGTGTTTGACCTCAGCCTGCCCTCTCTGGAGTCCTGCAGCCTCGCCCCTTGTTTTGTGGGGTTCTCAGATCTCCCTAGCTAGACTGGAGGCATGGAATACATCTGGCTTGGAATTTCTGGGTGCTCACAAGTTCGCAGTAGGACAGGAGTTAGAAAGCTCTTGGAATGAATTACTCAGCCTCTTTAGGCTGCAGTTTCATCACCTGTAAGACAGAAATAGTAATTGTACTGCTCTTAAAGGACTTTTACTTTGTGGAAAGCAAATGAGTTTGCATATGTAGAACAGAGCAGCGAGCTCATAGTAAGTGGTCGATAAATCTTCGTGATGATGATTATCAGTATTCAAGTATTTGCCATCTCGTCAGACCTCGGCTTGTAGCTGGGAGTCAGAAATGAGGTCACTGTGCTGTGAGCTCTTTTTTGCCATGTGTTCCATGCACTTTAAGCACTTATGGAAACATTTTGTAGAGAAAAAATTTCACAAAGGCTGCTCAGTACTGGAACCAGTATTTGCCTATGAATGTCAGGAAAACCATTTTATGATTTTGCTCTTACGTGTCGTGTTCACTGTCGCATCCTCTCTTTTGGTCTCCCTTTCACTGGTGAGACACGTTTGCCAAGCATTTCACAAATGCAGTGGGGGGAAAGGGAAGAGAGGAAGAGATGGGAAAAGTACAGTGAAGGGAGGAGCAGGAGCAGGCGGCTGGGCGGCATTCCCCAGGCACCGCATTAAGGGCTTGATTAACTTAAAATATTTCCCAGCTTCTGAGGCACTTGATTAAAGTCAATTGGGGGGAAAGAAGATAAGCTCTTGCAAGGGCTAATTTGAGGCTTAGAAAACTTGAATATGTCTAAATCTCAAATTGTCGGGTGTGCAGCGCTGGCGATTGTCAGGTCTGCGGGGAGAGCGTTTTAACATGCTGGTGGTGCATCCGCGGTACCGCCCGCCCCAGCTCCCGGGTCCCCACCCTTCCTCCTGGCAACTGCCTTGCGTCCCCTCCCATCTTCCCTTTTCTTCCACTTGTGAGGGCTTAGACGTTTTTGCCTTTTGAAGGCGTGGAAATAGATGGCTTTAGATTCAGAACACAGCCTCTGCTTCCTTCCTCCTCCAGATGCCTGGAAAAGTCAAAATCGGGGTTTAGCAATGCAGTCCCGTGGCACCCTCTTGATGTGTTAACGGGTTGTGCTTGCTGCACTGCCCTCCCAGCCGCCAGGGGCACTGTGATGTGGACAGAGTTCCCCCTTCCCCATCAGTGCAGGTGGCAAGGAGCCAGGCAGGGAGCAACTGGTTTTCCTATCATGAACCACACTGGGCTAACTTTTGATCTTTGACAGGGAATTTCCTGCAAAGATGCAGACAGAGCAGGGCTCTAATCCAAGCCTCTGCTTAGCACAGTGAGAAATCAGGTCTGGGAGGCACGTTTTGTTGCCACTGGATGCTGTATTAGTTTTCTCTTGCTGTGTAACTAATCACCGCAAATTTAATGACTTAAAGCAACACCCATTTATTAGTACACAGTTTTGTAGGTCAGAAGTCCAGCATGGTATGGCTGAATTCTCTGCTCAGGCTATCATAAGACTGATATTAAGGTACTGGCTGGAGTGAGTCCTCTTCTGGGAGCTCTGGGGAGACGTCTGTTTCCAAGTCTACTCAAAGTATTGGCAGAATTTGGTTCCTTATGGGTGAAGGACTGGAGTCTGTTTCCTTGCTGGCTGTCAATCAGGGGCCTCTATGAGCGACTTAAGGCCACTCACATTCCTTCTCCTGGGGTCCCCCGCATCTTCAAACCAACAAAGGCATAGCAAATCCCCTTATGCCTCAAATCTTTCTGATTCCTCTTCTGTCACCCGCTGGAGAAAATTCTGCTTTTAAATGGTTCACCTGATTGGGTTAGGCCTACCCAGATAACCTCTGCTTTCTAAGGTCAGTTGATTTGAGACTTTACATCTACAAAAATCCTTTACTGCAATACCTAGATTAGCACTGGAGTGAGTAACTAGGGGACCGGAATGTTGGGGGTAGGGAGAGATTCTGCCCATCATGTGTGGCCTAAGATTGTGCCCTGGTTATGGCCAGAGGACCCCAGATAGCCTTGAGTTGTCTCTGCCATCTCTGTGAAGTCCCTTAGGGACGGGGAGGGCATCCAGGGAACCATGGCAAATGGGAACAAAGCTATCAGCTTCTTATTCTCAGCAAGGCCTCAATGGTAATACAGGAAATACTTTTGGGAACCCAGAGAGGTGACACAGTTTGAGCTCATGGGCTAAGGGAACTCTCCCTCTCCCAAGCTGCTTAGTAGCCATTATTCCCTCTTTCTGTCCTCCCCAGCTTCCTAAGACCAATCAAGACCTGTCAACAGCATCCACAGAGAAAAATTGCAGCCACTTCTTATAAAACTTAATACTGAAAGACATCAGCATTTTATATTTACTTTATTTATTTACTAAAACAAGTAATTGGTGACTTCTAATTACAGGTGGCACCTGGCAAACAATTCTTAGTACCTTCCGAGGTCCTTCAGATACTTTTTTTTTTTTTTTTTGAGATGGAGTCTTGCTCTGTTGCCCAAGCTGGAGTGCAGTGGCATGATCTTGGCTCACTGCAACCTCCGCCTCCTGGGTTCAAGTGATTCTCTTGTCTCAGCCTCCCGAGTACCTGGGACTACAGGCAAGTGCCATCACACCCGGCTAATTTTTATATTTTAGTAAAGACAGGATCCCACCATATTGGCCAGGCTGGTCTTGAACTCCTGCCCTCGTGATCTGCCTACTTTGACCTCCCAAAGCGCTGGGATTACAGGTGTGAGCCACTGCTCCTGGCCCAGATATGCTTTTAAAGTAATAGAAAGGAGCAGAACAGGACATCACTGCCAGAAACCAACACTGGAAGCCCATGATCCAGCTATCTAGGGGCAGTTTCTACAAGTAGCAGAATGGAGATTGCTGTTAAATGCCAAAGTGTGTTCTGCCACTCCAGTCTGAATGAACGTATTAGCCAAAAGCGAAGAAGACAGGTCTAGGAGTTCTCCCTCTCTCCGGGCTTCTTGGGCCAGAGGGTTAGTGTGCTGTCTAACCTAAGAACTGAACATCCATCCCAACAGACAGTGGTCCTGCCTTTGAGGCCCTCAGAGCACATTTTATACCTTCCGTCTCCTAGCCACCATCCCAGGACATCCTCTGGCTGCTGTCTGGGGCCTGATGAAAGGACCATTCTGGCCAGAGTGGTTCATGAGCTCAGTGCAGTGGGCAGTACAGGCAGAGGCACCAATCAAGCCCTGGAGCAGTGGATTTTGGGAACTGTAGTTTCCAGTGAGCGCCTTTGTTTCAAGGAAGCAGGCAGTCAAGGCATAAGATCTGCTTCCCAGCTCTTCCATTTCAGCATAGGTAGTGCACTTGGTGTGGAATTAATTCTCATATGAACAAACCAGCCAACATGTATGAGCTTCTTGCTGTTTATTTGAGGCCTCTTTCTATTCTGGATTCAGAATCAGAATATTTTGATAGCACCACACTCTAAACAACTGAGCTAATCGGCCGCCATGTGAATTAGGACATATTTAAAAAGGGAACCCTTACCTTCAGGAAATTGAAATATAATATGAGACTAGTAATTAAAATGGTTTAACACAGGAGTAAGACTCAACCGACAGGTGAATAGAATAGAATAGAATAGAATAGAATAGAATAGAAGATAGTTCTATGTGAACTAGAAGTTGGTATAGATTAAAAAACCTTCAGAATGAAAACAATAAGGGCATATAGTTCAACAAATTATACTGTGAAAATTGATTATTTGGAAGGAAAATCAATCTAGATAGATCCTCACTTAAAAAAAAAATCCCCAAAATATTGAAAAATTTAACCCTCCCCCATTCAATATACTCTATACAATTAAAAGGCAAACAGCAAACTAGGTAAACGTCACACACATTTGGAAGAAAAAGGGTTAAAACCTTTGCTATACAGAAGGGCCTTGCACACCAGGAGAAAACCTAGTAAAATATGTCAACCTACAGGTGAAGTCAGAGGAACTGTCTTTACAAGATATCTTTACATTTTTCTTTTAGAAGAAAACTACCTATTTACAAAGGTGTTCACTGTAATAACGCAAGAACCAAACATTACCCAAAGTCCTTGACATGTATAACAATTAAAGAGTGGTTAAATAAATTATCAAAAATTTGTGTGATGTAATGTTGGATAACTATTGTAATTCTGCTTTAGAAAATACTTACTATCACAGGATCAAATATGAAATTTTGGCCGAGTGTGGTGGCTCACACCTGTAATTCCAACACTTTGGGAGACCGAGGTGGGTGGGTCAACTGAGGTCAGGAGTTTGAGACCAGCCTGGCCAACATGGTGAAACCCCGTCTCTACTAAAAATACAAAAATTAGCTGGATGTGGTGGTGGGTGCCTGTAATCCCAGCTACTTGGGAGGCTGAGGCAGGAGAATCACTTGAACCCGGGAGGCAGAGGTTGCAGTGAGCTGAGATTGTGCCACTGCACTCTAGCCTGGGCGACAAGAGTGAAAATCTGTCTCAAAAAAAAAAAAAAAATTCATTTTTAAACAATGTGAAATGAAATATGCTATGTAATGACCCACACAAGTGCCTGCATGTGCCCTGTATGTACAAGGCTAAAAGAGACTCCTTGAACCGGTTACAATTGTTCTCTCTGCCTGATACAATTATATAGGATTCTTAGTTGCTTCTGCATTTTCTTTTTTCTTTTATGTTTCTGTTTTCCAAATTTCCACAAGTTTTTACAAGCAGGTTATATGAGTTATTTTAATAAACCAATAGCTGTTAAATTGGTGTATAAAAAGCAAAAATCCACTATGGGAACAAGTAAAAATTGGTGTATATTATTAGTAGAATATTATAATATTGTTAAAAATACAATATCTCTTTATTTATTAACACATTTTAGTTAAAACAGGGGCCGGGTGCGGTGGCTCACGCCTGTAATCCCAGCACTTTGGGAGGCCGAGATGGGCGGATCGCGAGGTCAGGAGATCGAGACCATCCTGGCTAACACGGTGAAACCCCGTCTCTACTAAAAACACGGCGAGGTGGCGGGCGCCTGCAGTCCCAGCTACTTAGGAGGCTGAGGCAGGAGAACGGCTTGAACCCGGGAGGCGGAGCTTGCAGTGAGCCGAGATTGTGCCACTGCACTCCAGCCTGGGCATCTGAGCAAGACTCCGTCTCAAAAAAAAAAAAAAAAAAAAAAAAAAAAACCATGAAGAGGACTTCACTTTTTGAAATTTAACAAAAGGATTAGGAAGTAACCTGGGAAAACACAAGTGTGTAACATTAGGACAATTCTGTGAAAAATAATAATAAAGGAAGAGTGGTGGTTGGAGATGTTAAAATATATCACGAAGATACAATAATCAAAATGTTTGGTTTTAGGAAACAAATGAACAGAATGGGGCCCCTAAATATACTAAATATCCAAAGGAAATTTAGGACAGTTAGTTGACCCTTGAAAAACAGGGATTTGAACTGCAGGAATCAATTTACTTGTGAGTTTTCTTCCACCTCTGCCACCCCTGAGAGAACAAGACCAACCCCTCCCCTTCCTCCTCCTCAAACTCCTCAACTGAATACAATGAGGATGAAGATCTTTATGATGATTCACTTTCACTTAATGAATAGTAAATATATTTTCTTTTCCTTACGATTTTCTTAACATTTTCTTTTCTCTAGCTTACTTTATCGTACGATACTGTATATAATGCATATGACATACAAATACATGTTAATTGACTATGTTATCGGTAAGGCTTCCAGCCAACAGTGATAGCAGCTAAATTTTGGGGGAGTCAAAAGTTGCACATGGATTTTTGACAGCGTTGAAAGGGAGGTTGGTATTCCCAACTGCCAAGTTGTTTAAGGACCACCAGAGCATGTTAACAGAAGCACATCAAATCAAATCTTGGGGAGGGAAAAATAGATTTATTTCATTTTATTTATTTATTTTGAGACAGAGTGTCCCTCTGTCACCCAGGCTAGAGTGCAATGGCGCGATTTCAGCTCACTGCAATCTCCACCTCCTGGGTTCAGGGTTCAAGTGATTCTCCTGCCTCAGCCTCCTAAGTAGCTGGGATGACAGGTGCCCACCTCCACACCCGACTGATTTTTGTATTTTTAGTAGAGACGGGGTTTCACCATGTTGGCCAGGCTGGTCTTGAACTCCTAACCTCAAGTGATCTGCCTGCCTCAGCCTCCCAAAGGGCTGGCATTATAGGCGTGAGCCACTGCACCCGGCCAGGATGAATTATTTAATAAATGAGACAACTGACCAGCAGTGTTGAGTAAAGACAAATTATGAGGCTAGGTCTCTCTTTTTTTCTTTCACTAAACTGACTTCTAGATGTATCAAAGGGTGGTGCCTTCCCTGGTTTAGAGTTCTGCAGTGGCTGCTCCTTGCAGTTAGAATGGTGCCCCACATGTCCCTGGAAGCCCCTGCCCACCTCTGTGGGGTGATCCCGCTTCTCATGACTCAGGAACTCCTCTGAGGCTGCCCCAATGTCTCTGTGCCTGGGACTCACCAAGTTCCTTCCTGTTCAGCAACTCGGCACCTGGTATTCTCCTGCCTGGCACACTCGTACCACGCTGCCTCTTTCTCATCTTGCTCGTGTGTCCTCTCCTGAGAGACACCCCCCCCCCCCACCGGACACCCCCATCCTGCTTTCTTTTCACATAATGACTTTCATAATCCTGCTTTACTTCAAGTTTATTTTATTTAAATTTATTTTCGCATTCACATAATCCTGTTTTATATTCTGCATAGTTCTTGTCATCTTTGAAAATCGTTTGTTTCTTTTCTCCATTTACCTTTTGTTATGGGCTCATGATGTCCACACTGGGGTTAGAGTTTTTGGAGGGCCACTGTCTTGTTCACACAGTAATCCCAGTGCCTACAAACGGCGCCTGGAACAGAGCAGGCACTGAATGACAAGGAATCTCAGTGAATGACCTCGAACCTGAAAATGAAATGAGAGATCAATACCTCTCTAAACGTCCCAGAAAAATGTAAAGCTGTGAAGGAAGGGGATGGGAATTCTAACTAGACATGAATTCATGCATTAAATAAGAACTGGGGTGGGGCTACATGTTTCAGGCACTGCTAGAGATGCTGGGCTGCAATGGTGAACAAGACAGACAGGGTCCTGTCCTCAGGGAGCTTATATTCTGGAGGGGAAATGACAGAGGGAAGCAAACTATAAGTACCTGTACACTGTGGTAAGTGTAAGAAGACAGACGAGGAACTGAGACAGAGGATAACCAAGGCAGGCCTCCTTTATATGGGGGATCCCAGAAACCTCTCTGAGAAGGTGACTCTGAAACCATGGCTCGAAGAATGGAAGTGCCGTCTTCTGTCTGCTATCTGTGGACAGGAGGAAAAAACATTCTAGATGGAAGTTAAACAAGGTACCAAGAACTGATGTGAGCAGGAGGTCAGGCATGCGTGGTGCCCAGTGAGTGAAGGGGAGGCATGAGATGGAGAGACAGGCAACTTCTGGACCAGGAAGGGCCTTCAAGGTCATGGTAAAGTTGCAGAATGTATTCAAAGAATGATGGAAAACAGCAGGACGGTTTTATGCAAGGGAGCAACATGATGTGGCTTTCGTTTTTAAAAGATTACAGTTGTGGTAAGAGTGAAAATGAAAGGATCTGTTAGAAGGTTATTTTATATATAAAAATATCCATGGCAAAAAATACAATAAAGAAATAAATTAACAATAAACCAGGAGGGACAAAAGTGTGTACCATTTAACCAAAGGCTACTTTCCTGAATGTATAATATGGTTATACAAAGTGATGTGGGAGAAAAAGTAGAAAAAATGGGCAAAGGATATAAATAAGCATTTAATAAGGGAGCTTCTACTTCATCTCCCTCTCTCCTTCTCTCTCTTTCTGTCTCACAGACACACACACAGACACACACACCTTCCTCTAAACAAAACAAAACAACACTGCACATTGCCAATGAACAGATGAAAAGAAGTTCACTGGTAGTCATAATAAAAGAGATACAAATCAAAAGAGTAATAAAATTCCATTTTTCACTTCTCAGATTGACAAATATTAAAAAGTTTTCTATTGTGCAGGATTGACAAGAGTTTGGGAAAAAGAGATACTCACATACATATTTATTGGGAGAAATGTGTGTGTGTGTGTGTGTTGGGGGGACTGCTAGTGTAATGTCTCTCTGGACGGCAGCTTAACTACATCTTTCAAGACTTGAAATGCACGTGGTGTTTGATCCAGTAACTTCCAGTCTAAGAACATATGCTACGGTGATTCTCCACGCTTTGAAATGAATGTATGAGGTGCACATGGCAGCTCTGTCGGAATGGAAAAAATCCCAACAAGACCACAAATGACCATCAACAGGAGTGTGGTTAAAAACTTTCTGGTTTATCCATTAATGGAACACTGTTTCCTCATTAAAGAAGAATGAGGCGAATCTATAGTACTGCTGTGTAACCCTGTCTGAGGTATACTGTTACATGAGGAAAATAAAAATGCAAAGTGTAGAACAATGGAAAAGACACACATACACATACACATGCTATTTTATGCAGAAAGTGTTTTCTGGAAGGATCTATAAGAAACTGTTATATTAACAGAGGCTGCCTTTGGGGAAAGGAGTGGGGGTTTGGGAGGCTGGAAGAAAGACTGATTTTTCATTTTATATTCTCTGTAGTGTTTGAATTTTAAAATATACTTTATTAAGCAAACAAAATGTGTTAAAAAATGAGAAACAACTTAGTGATCATTATTCCATGCACAACGAACAATAATAACTCCTAATAATGAATAATAAAGATTATTAATAACCCCTTTGCATTTGCAGGACTATATACCATTTACTAACCTAATGTCTTCAGACATTACCTCATTTAATTCTTAGCGGGACAGTCGCAATTATCCCCCTGTTACTGATCAGATATCAAGAACCGTGTTGGGGGAGCTCAGAGTCTATGTCCGATTTTCTGATTCTCTTTCTAGGCCTTTTCTCTACTCTAATCTGATGATAGAGATGAATGGGCTAACTGTGAAGGCAACTGCCCTTCCCAGCACAAGCCAATAGAGGCAAAAGTTATGTGTTGCTCATCTATCCCTCGTGACCCTACTGTCTGCAGTGTGACCTTAGGCAAGTCCTTCCACTCTGTGGATGATCTCAAATGCCTCTTCCAGCTCTAAATATCTTTGATTTATTCTGAATGTCTTGCTGAGGTAATTGAATTTTCAGGGTGGTGTGTCATAACTCATTCCTAAAAGTTTGAAACAGAAGTTCATGTACAACTTCTAAAGAATTGGGGTCTTGAGCAACTCTGCAAATCACCTGTTCCACAAAGCACGGTAGTCGTACCCTTGAGGACTGTTGGTGAAGAGATGCGGATGGTAGCCCCGCCTTGCTCTGCTTCCAGCTCAGGCTGTACGTCCTCCCGCAGGAGGTCCTTGCTTTCCCCCTTCCAAGGGCCAGGGGGCCCTCCTCTGGACCCAAACACGCACCCTAACACTGCTCTTCCACCATTTCATTACATAGTGGACCTTTGAACAACAATGGAGTTGGGAGGTTAGAGATGCTGACCCCCTGTGCAGTCAGAAATCTATGTGTAACTTTTGACTCTCTCAAAACTTACCTACTAATAGCCTACTGTGGACCAGAAGGCTTATCCATAGCACAGTTTATTAACCTGTATTTTGTATGTCATGTATATTATATACTGTTTTCTTACAATAAAGTAAGCCAGAGAAAAGAAAATGTTCTTAAGAAAATCATAAGGAAGAGAAAATATGTTTACTCTCATTAAGAGGAAGTAGATCATCCTAGAGGTTTTCATCGTTGTCGTCTTCATGTTGAGTAGGCTGAGGAAGAGGAGGAAGAGAAGGGGTTGGTTTTGCTGTCTCAGAGGTGGCAGAGGTGAAGGAGGTGGAGGAGAGAGAAGGGGAGGCAGGAGAAATGGGCATACTCTGTGTAACTTTTACTGAAGAAAATCTTCCTTGTCAGTAGACCTGTGCAATTCAAACCCATGTTGTTCAAGGGTCGACTGTTCGGTTGGTATTAATCCTTCTTCTCTGGGCAGAGTTCCCATTGTGTATCCTTTGAGCCCAGTGCAGAATCTGGAACACCGTACATACATGGCAGACGTCTGTGAAACAGGTAAAGGAATAGCTAGCCTTGGCTAATTGTCTTGCACCACTGTTTAAGACTTTGTTTCTTCAAGTGTTAGATTTTGGGAGTTGAAGACTTCTAGAATCTTAGAAGCAAGGAACTATGTACTCAGGGAAATTCTAAGGATAAATTCTTAGAAATCAAGGGGAGGCAGTGTGTGTGTGTTAAATCTATGAGTGACAGAGAGATGCCCTGGGTTTGAATCCCGTTTGAATCTCGCTTCTTCCTGGTTAGTGTGGCAGATGCTGTGAGGACTCCACTCAGGACCCTCTGGCTGTTCAATGTGTCCTTTCCACTGCCGGAATCTGCATCTGCATGTTCAAGGGGTTCCCCATCCCAGGACTTTGCAAAGCTGCTCTGCCATGTGAAGTGGAATGGAAGGTCCCTGGAATCAATACCTTCCCTCTTCATCCTCCCAGCATCCCCCAACCAACCATCCTTGGAATTAATATTGTGGAGTTTCATGAAATTTCCACTTCTATAGGTGAAAGATGAGTGGCAATTTCGTGTGGTTGAATCTCATGCAAACACTGTGGCTCCTTTGTCCTGTAGTTGGGCTTATTTGATAGCAGGTGGTATGCCCACTTTCCAGCGTTGTCCCATTGGATTGATACAGTCGCCACTGTGTAGCCAGTTTACCAGCCACCCTCTATGACCTGCAATTCCTTCCCTGTGTCACTTCCCCACTTCCCTGCTGATATTTCCTAGGATCATCTCCCAAGCCAACTATATGCACATTGATTTTTGTCTTAGAATCTGCTTTTGGGGGAACCCCAACCTAAGCCATTCACTTTCTCATTTGGAGAATGGCCTCATTGTCAAGATCAAATGAGGAAATGCACATAAAGCTCTGAGCACACAGCGAATGCAAATCAGTATCAACTGTGACTGTTATCAAGTACAACACGTTCCTTTTAGAGACATGATAACTGAGGCCCAGAGAGGGGAGGGGGCCTTCTCAGTGCCACTTCGTGGGTTAGCTTGGGCTTCTCATTTCTGGCCAAGCACAGGGGAGGTGGTGCCAAAAGCAGGGAGAGCACTGGCTGGCTTCTTCCTCGTTCTCCTAGAACAGCTGCATGTTAGGTTGTGATGGGGTAACTAGCTGCCACTCCCTCTGTACACACATGCAGCAGTGCACCCACGTGTTTACACGTACTTGTGCACAAATATTGACTGTCCTGTGGGGGTATTGGCACATAGGATGGTGGGACTTCTTTGAGCAGTGACCAGAGAGAGCACTGGGCAGGGAGTCAAGAGTAGGGATTTTGGTGCCATATTTGCTGCCAAGACTCTACCCAGCTGGGCTGCCATCATCCAAATGGCAGGATTCTTGGGTGGAAGCCTTGTCGAAATGTCAGCTCAAAACAGACAGAGGGATGAGACAGATGAACATTTTGGATCGACCTCTGATCCATCAGAAATCTGAATGCAAGGTGGTAACGGAAAGCTGTTTTGTTGCTGACCACTCTGGAGCTTTGGATCTAAGTGTGAGGCCCTTCTGAGGATCTATTCTCTTTCTGCTCTGCCACCCAGTTCTGGTGTAGGTGGGCCAGGTGGGGAAGGGGGCATGGTGACAGAGGCGACCTCCTATGCAACTCCTTTTAAAGGAGTCTGGCTTGCTCTATTGGACAGCATCCTGGGCAAATACAGGGTAATTCTGGTCCTGTCTGTGCCATGAACTTGGTGGCAGATTCCCTACCCGAAGCCAGTTTTTTCCTGTTTGGGTGAAATTTCTAATGTGTCATTCTGACACCATTCTGCAACCATCTTGCAGGAAGGATGCCTCAAGCTGATAGGAACCAAATTTAACCTGTCAGCCCCTCTCCTACCTCCTCCTTATTGCTAGGTGGGGGCCAGAGCCAGGATCCAAATTCTGGGAGGTATGACAAGCTTGGGTCTTGTCTGGGCCAGTGCTATTGTCTAAGCAGCAACATTTCCTAAGTTTGTTCTAGAAAACACATTTTCGTGGGCTGTTATTAGGTATTCATTATTAAAAGTGTTCCGCGGTGATTAGGTTAGCATGCCAGTTACAAAAGAAATATTAACTCACTTTTAGGTCAATTAAATTAAAACCAATGACAATCTAAACATTTATTGTGTTAAGCCCTGTGGTAGGCATGTGACTGCAGAAAGGAGAGATTGATGTGCCCTGGAATGGAAGAGCTTAGCAACTAGATGGGGAGACAAACTGATAAGCCCATCATTACCATAATACCATAAATATACAAGGGCAAGAGCAAATGTGTATATGGGTTATGGGGCTAGTGTGGAGGAAGGAGTAACTTTGGATGAAGGTGGGAGAAAGGTCTCATGAGTGTCAAATTTTTAAGGCTGGATAAATTTCCCTGGTGGCAAGATGACTCACAGGACTTTCCTTGTATTTCAAGCACTATGTATAAGGCACAAAGGCTTGAAGCAGCATGGGGTATTTGGAAAACTACATGACATTTGGCAGGTTTAAATGGATAGTTCCTGAGAACAGGGGTGTGTCACCTGATAAGGCTCTGTAGCCTCATCCTTCTCCTGTATTATTATGAAAAATAGAGATTGGAGTGTGTGGCTCCACTGACCCTTTGGAATCCCTGTAATCAAATGCAGACAGCTGCCCAGATTGTCTGAGTCACCAAGGAGGAGATGCCACAGAAATGTGGCAGCCAGGAGATAGCCAGGCTGATAGAGGTGACAGGCAGGGGAGATGCTGACAGTGATGGGAACCCTTCACTTTGGGGCTGCAATGCTGGTTGGATTCACAAAGTGTGCCCTCTGCAGCAGTGCCTTGAAAACTTGAATGTGCATGCTTTTCACAGGGAGGAGGGGTACGACGGGCGGGCGGAGGTGGGGGAGGTGGCGGATCTTATTGAAACCTGAGGGTCTCCATTTTTAACAAGCTTCCAGGTGTTGCTGATACTGCTGTTTCTGGGACTGTGCTTTCAGTACTGAAGCTCTAGAGTAGGGGTTGGCAAATGATGGCCCTTGACCCACCACTTGGTTTTGTAAATAAAGTTTTATTGAAACACAGTCTATTTATTAATATATTATCTATGGCTGGTTTCACACTACAATGGCAGAGTTGAGTAGCTGTGACAGATACCATATGGCTTGTAAAGCCCAAAATATTTACTATCTGGCCCTTTACAGAAAAAGTTTGCTGACCTCTGCTCTAGATTCTTGAACATGGCTGTATTTTAGAATCACTGGGGAAGCTTTTAAAAATCCCAATGCACAGAATGCATTCAGACCACTTATATCCTAATATCTGGAGGTGGGCTCCAGGCATCAGTACTTTTTTGGATCCCCAGGTGATTCTAATATGCAGCCAACACTAAGATGTGTTGTTGGAGAGGCTGCCATGGTTCTGATTCATATTATGCCTGTAATTCACGAACAGGTCACTAAGAGGCAGTGGCACTAGTTAGCAAATGTACAAGTGGCAAAACAATGTTCCTTAGGCATGGATATCTGGGTAAATCCAATGGACTCTAGCCACTTTATGTAGAGTCTCCCAGCATTATGAGAACGTGCATTAAAACCATATAATCACTCATGGATGATCAGCTAATGTAAGCCACTTACCCTATTGAGCTAAGGCAAGCCTGTGAATCTGTGGGTCTCAGAACTTTGTACAAAACTACCTGCTTTAGATCTTTTATAAGTAATTCTTTAATAGAAATGACTTTTTACCTGGGCCTTATCTTTTCTACTCTTGGCTGGTGTCATCTGAATTTGGCCACTGGGCTCTTTGTCAGGTCTTCCATTTTATATGTGTTATACACTGTGGCTTAAATGAAACTAATCATAAGCATAATCAGCATCCGTGTGACTCTTCAACAGCTTACAAAGGACTTAACATCTACCGTACCATTTGGATCCTTGCAAAGTCTTGTGTGTCAAGTTTAGTCCCATTTTATAGGTAAGGAAACAGGTTCACAGAGTGGAAGTGAACTTTTCTAGAACTAGTGAGTGGTAGAGGTGGGACTCCTACCCATATCTTCTGTCTATGACACCAGTGATGGCAATGGTTAATGTCCTCTCAATTTCAGAAACAGCGCCTTTTGGCTGACATTACAAAGCTGTCTCTCATTGCCCCTCATTCCTCTCTCACTGCAGCCTGGTCTCCCCTGCCTCATTTCCTGGTCTCTCTTCCAACTCCTTTCAAATGAATAAAAGATTCTATAACTTCTTTATAAATACTCTGCAGGTTTCAATCCAGCCTTTCTACAGATTCAAACAAAGTCCCTAAGGGGCTTGATTCCCTCTTCTTTTTCCTTTCTGTTCAATATGTTTGAACCATTTTAAACCTAACACATCAGAACTGTTTCTAAAGGCAGGTACCCAGTAATTGACTCACAGATGTGAGTTTGAGCCTTGCTACTTGTGATGCTATCACTTGAGACCACTGCAGGTCATGGGGAAGACAAATAACCTCCAACTGGAATTCAATTTCATTTCCTCTGCCCCAGTGAAACTTTTTCACCTGTCAGCCTCACGCTCATTGGGAACAAAGAACCAGCCTCCTTGAATCTGACCTGGGTGGGCTGTAGTGTTTGGGAGGTGCTGAGAGATGGATGTTGGACCACTCCAGTCTGGCCCTTTGCCCTGGGACATGCTCGTTGATTAGATTCCAGCAATCCAATTGGTTTTCTGTCTTAAAGCCCTTACCTTTCACTTTAGGGAATGAAGTGTCTAAACCACAAAGGCGAAAGGGGGGAGAAGTCCAAATACTTGTAGCTGAATTTGTGTTTCATCCTCTACCTCTTGCTATCAGGGAATCAATTTCTGATGTGCTCTTCTGAACAGGAAAAATGCTAAACAAAGCAAATTGTGATTAAACGTCCAATGGGAAACATCCATTTTAGAATGGACAATAAATATAAGTGAAGAATATTCAATGTTTATCAACCTTTGCAGATTTACTGCACCCAAGTGGTCTGGTCAGACAGAGAGGATGAAGGTTCTGACAACTTATCATGGATTATCTGGGACAGAGCTAATTTTATGCCATTTTAGTCTTTTTAATAAAGGTGGTTCATTACGTGTACAATGAACGTTGATTATATCTTTATATCTGTTTTAGTCTTTAGAGATTAATGTTCCCTAAATCATAAAGAAACAAACTCTTTGTTAGGTGTGAGTGGGGGAAATATGGGTAATTACAGAGCTCTAATGGAATGTACAGAAGCTAAGATCAGTCACTGGTCACATTAGTCAGGGGACTAAAAAATCATAGACACCAAACTTGAACCGGTTTAAGCCAAAAATAAGATTTATTGCAAAGCTTCTAGAATTAAAGGACAAGATAAATCAGGCCACAAAAAGCCAGGAACCAGGGCAAGTCCATGGAGCCCAGGAACGGGAAATAGATCTTCAGACACCCCAAGGACTGTCCCTCCACTTCTCATCTCTGTCTTTAGCTTCATTCTCTCCTTGTGAATTCCCTCTATAATTGCAAGGTCATCTGCAGCTTCAAAACTCACATCTCCATAGCTTCACCAATGGGAGGAAAAGGGAATCATCTCTCCAGTATCAGTTAAATGTCTCTGGAGAAATAACTCTGATTGGTTGGACTTGAGTCACATGTCCAAGCCCTGGACCTATCACTATGGCTAGAGAGAAGGCAATCAACAGGGAGATAACAGTTCCTGTTTTCAGTGCAAGGCAGGGTTGCAGGGAGAGAAGCAGCTTTTAAAGAATTATGCACACAGAATTGGTCTTGGGGACAGTCTTTGAGAGGCAGCCACTCCAATTTGTGTCTGTACATTTATGACTTAGAAGAAAATACAGAAAACTATAGGGATCATTTATTAAAGACATGTATGTGATATGTCTTTAAATAGATTGTCCTACTGATTTCCACTGAAATAGCCACTGATACAGGCACAGTATTGATATCCTCATTTTACTTATGAGAAACACGATCCAGAAAGGTTAAATAACGTACCCAGAGTAACACCACTGATCAGAGGAAGAGCTGGAGTTGGAACACTTGCTAGGTTTGACCCTCAAGCCACTAGCTATGCTGTTGTCCTCATAGCACAGAGCACATTGCAGTCTTTCCCAAACACAAGTTTGCTCATGGCCTTTGCTTGCTTAGATCATCAGTGGTCTCCTCACTTGTGCTTACAGGTTTAAGTTCAAATTCATTGTCCTGGCCGACAGAGCCCTATCACCATCTCTTCCTGGCTAGTCCCTCTCTCCCAGCAAGAGTTCTTATACTGTGCCACACTCCCAGTGCTTTGTCTGAACCATGGTTAATAGCCCCGTCACATTCTGTAGTGGTTATTTACATAGCTGTCTCCTCTGCTGAGCAGTAAGTTTGGAAACATTGCCCTGTCCTTAATTGTGTCCCTGTCTGGTCCTTTGTTTTCCTTGAGAAGACCAGCAGTCCATGAACAGACAGTCGTGGAATCCCCATGCTGGTCCATCCTCTCACCCACCATATGCACAACTCATCTTCCAGCACCTCCCTGTCTTAGCCCATTTATGTTGCTATAACAAAATACCTGAGACCGGCTCATTTATAAAGAACAGAAATTTATTTCTTACGTTTTGGGGACTGGGAAGTCCAAGATCAAGGGGCTGGCAAATTTGGTGTCTGGTGAGGGCTGCTCTCTGCTTTCAAGATAGTGCCTTATTGGCCGGAAGCGGTGGCTCACGCCTGTAATCCCAGCACTTTAGGAGGCCAAGGTGGGCAGATCACCTGGGGTCAGGAGTTCAAGACCAGCCTGGCCGACATGGAGAAACCCTGTCTCTACTAAAAATACAAAAATTAGCAGGGCGTGGTAGTGGGCAACTGTAATCTCAGCTACTCAGGAGGCTGAGGCAGCAGAATTGCTTGAACCTGGGAGGTGGAGGTTGCAGTGAACTGAGATCACGCCACTGTACTCCAGCCCGGGTGAGAAGAGCGAAACTCCATCTCAAAAATAAAAAATGAAAAACAAAAGATAGTGCCTTATTGTTGCATCCTTTGGAGGGGATGAACACTGTTTCCTCACATGGCAGAATGGATGGAAGGGGCAAATTTGCCCCCTCAAGCCCTTTTATAAGGCACAAATCCATCCACAAGGGCAGAGCCCTCATGGCCTAATCACCTCCTAAAGCCCTGCCCCTTAATACTATTGCATTGGAGATTAAGTTTCCACATGAATTTTTGAGGGGACACAAACATTCAAACAACAGCATTCCATCTGTGTCCTCTTCACTCACCAAATTCATGTCCTTCTCACATACAAAGTATATTCATACTATCCCAATCTCCTCAAAAGTCTTAACTCATTCCAGCATCAACTGAAAAATCTAAAGCCTCAATTCTCATCTAAATATCATTGAAATTAGATATGGGTGAGATTCAAGGTATAATTCATCCTGAGACAAATGTTCCTTCCAGCTGTGAGTCTGTGAAACCAAACAAATTATGTATTCCAAAATACAGTGGTAGGACAGGCATAAAACGGACATTCCCATTGCAAAGGAAGGAAACAGAAAGCAGAAAGGGGTAAGTGGTCCCAACTAAGCCCAAAACCCAACAGGGCAGACAACATTAAATCTTGAGACTTGAGAAGTATCTTTTTTGACTCCATGTACCACTTTCTAGACACACTGGGGCAGTGGTTGGGCCATCAAGACTCTGTGGGACCCCAACCTCCATGGCTTCACTGAGTGCGGTCCCCTCATGAGTTGAAGTTGAGTGCCTGCAGCTCTCCTAGGCTGCTGCTACATGCTGGTGGCTCTATGGCTCTGGGGTCTCAGGGACGACTCCACTGCCACGGCTCCACTAGGCATTGCCCACGTGGGGACTTTCCGCTGTGGCAGTTCTCTATCTGGGCCCTGAGGTTCTCCGAGGCGTCCTTTCTAATCCAGGTGGAGGTAGCCATCCCTCCCACAGCTCATGCACTCTGTGAACCTGCAGATTATTCGCCACCTGGACGCTGCCAACGTTTACCACTTGTGCTTTCCACAGCAGTGGCCTGAAGCAGACTTGTGCCCACTTGAGCCACAGATGGGGTGGCAGGGGAGCACTGTGCCCAAAAGCGGGGAGCAGCAACTTGAAGTGGCCCTGAGCAGTGAGCCCTGAGGTCCCATGGGTGCTCTGGGTCCTTCCTTTGAAACTGTTCTGCCCTCAAGGCCCTCCTGTGATGGGGGTGGCAGCCAAAACACCTTCATGGTCATTCTTCCACTGTCCTGATGAGTAGCATCTGGCTCCCTTCTATCCACACTAATCTCCTTATCAAGGGGTCCCTTGGCCACACCCGTGGTGTTTTCTCCTAAACACATTTTTGCATTTTTAATAATCTGGCCAGGCTGAGAATTTTCCAAATCCTTAAGCTCTACTTCCCTTTTAATTATAAATTTCATTTTTAATTCATTCTCTCTCCTCACATTTTGCTATAAGCCATCAAGAGAATGCATGCAGCACCCTCAACACTTCGCTTAGATATTTCGTCTTCCAGATATCCTGGTTCCTTGCTCTTAAATTGTATTTCTATAAAGCTCTAGGACAAGGACACAATTCTGCCAAGTGCTTTGCTACTTTGTGACAAGGAGAGCCTTTCCTCCAGTTTCCAAGAAGATATTCCTCATGTTCATCTAAGACCTCATCAGAATCGCCTTTACTGCCTGTATTTCTACCAACATTCTGATCACAACCACTTAAGTAATCTCCAGGGAGATTCAGGCTCTGCCTACAGCTCTCCTCTTTTTCTGAGCCCTCATCAGAATTGTTTTTAATAATCTGTTCATGGCAATGTAGGCTTTTTCTAGACTGTGTCTCCGAACTTTTGAAAGCTCTGCCCATTATTCAGTTCAAAAGTCACTTCTGTGTTTTTCAGGTGTTTGTTACAACAACACTCCACCTCTCAATACCAATTTCTGTTTTTGTCCATTTGTACTGTTATAACAAAATTCCTGAGACTGGGTCATTTATGAAGAACGTAAATATATTTCTCACAGTTCTGGAGGCTGGGAAGTACAGGGCCAAGGCGCCAGCAGGTTTGGTAGCTGGTGAGGGCCTGGTCTCTGCTTCTAAGATGACTGCATTCCCCGAAGGGTTCTCCCATGGGTGTCCTGGACCCTTTATAGGGAAAAAAGGGTATGTGGAGGGGATGGAAACTCTGTCCTCACATGGATGGGATGTTCTGTTCTCTTTCCTTACTTTTCACACCCTGCTTTGCCCTGTTTTGCTTAGTTTGGCCCTTCCCTCCTCCTTTCCTTCCCCTTTCCTTCCTCCCTTCCTTCCCCCTTCCCTTCCTTCCCCTTCTCCCTTCTTCCCCCTTCCTTTTCCCCTTCCCTTCCCTTTCTTCCCCCTTCCCTCTTCCCTTCCTTCCTCCTTCCCCCTTTCCTTCTTTCTCCATTCCCCCTTCCCTTTCCCCTCCCCTCCTCTCCCACCCCCACTTTCTTCCTTTCCCCTCCCCTCCCCTTCCTTCTTCCCTTCGCCTTTAATTCCCCTTATCAGCTGGGTGTTGGAGGTTTGTTCTTGTTTTAAGAGAATCTCTACCGATCTTGCAGGAGGAAGAAGGCCCTCATTGAGAGGGCCAGGGGAGCCTGCCTATGACAGACGGTCCCATGTTTAAATAACCAGGCAGGGAAGTCCGAATATATCTCTAAGGTGTCCTGGCAAAATTCTAGAAAATGAAATGTTTTCTCAGTGGCTTCTTGTGAATGCACTGTCCCTCATTAATCTCTCATGGGTCTGGGACTCATTTGCTCCCCAAAGTGAGTTTGTTGGCCAGGCTGCTCAGAGGGCCTGGGCCCTGGCTGTGCCAGATGGACATTAGTTATTCTGATCTTCACTGGATGAGATGAGATGCACCCATGAGCCAATTCAAGGGGCAGGCTGGGGAGGACCTGGCTGGGGGCCCTGGAGAAGAGAGGGCATCTGTGGCAGACAGAGATGGGGAAGGTGGGTCTGAGGGATGGGTCAGAGCAGCACGTCTGGAAGCAGACACAATGAGCAAGTTGGTAAGAGCTACCCAAGGTGACCCGTCCCCTGGTCGCAGAGAGAGCACTGGGCTGGGAGTCAGCAGGCCCGAGTTCTCTTTTCAGCTTTGCATTGACTCAATGTGACTTTGCAGGCAAGCTCTGTGTAGCTACTTTAATGCTGGAGGACCATCTGGACCTAAATACAATTCCGGTCTGTAATAGTTAATTTTATATGTTTACGTGATTGTGTTACAGGGTACCCAGATATTTTTTTTCATTATTCTGGGTGTATCTATGAGGGTGTTTCTGGATATTGACATTTCTTTTTTCTTTTTTTTTTTTTTGAGACGGAGTCTCACTCTGTCGCCCAGGCTGGAGTGCAGTGGCTGGATCTCAGCTCACTGCAAGCTCCGCCTCCTGGGTTCACGCCATTCTCCTGCCTCAGCCTCCCAAGTAGCTGGGACTACAGGCGCCCGCCACCTCGCCTGACTAGTTTTTTGTATTTTTTAGTAGAGACGGGGTTTCACTGTGTTAGCCAGGATGGTCTCGATCTCCTGACCTCGTGATCCGCCCGTCTCGGCCTCCCAAAGTGCTAGGATTACAGGTTTGAGCCACCGCACCCGGCGATATTGACATTTCAGTCAGCAGACTGAGTAAGGTGGATTGCCTGCCCCAGAGTGGATGGGCCACATCCAACTCAATGAAGGCCCAAAGAGAAAAAAAAGGCAGCGTAAGGGAGAATTTGCTCTCTCTGCCTGACTTTATTCAAGCTGGGACATCAGCCTTCTTCTGTCTAAGGACTCAGACCCAAACTGGAGTTCTCCCATTAACTCTCCTGAGTCTCCAGCTTGCCAACTGCAGATTTGAGGCTTCTCTGCTTCCATAATTACATGAGCCAATTCCTTATAATAAATTTCTTCCTATAAATTTCATGTGTGTATGTGTGTCTGTGTGTGTGTGTGGTATTGGTTCTGTTTCTCTGGAAAACCCTGACTGATACATGGTCCCTTCGGAACACTGGGAATTGTATAGTTTATTCATGATGTCCCACCACTGACTTCCTTAAAGAAAATGCCTCATGCCTCTTAGAGCCCTGCACAAAGATGCTCAATACATATTTCTGGAATGGATGAATACACAAAGCAGACATTAGAAAACCTGAGAACATTTCTTCTTAATGAGTATAGTATACTGTCAAAAGGGCATGGACTTTGGACTCATACAGGTCTGAGTTCATATCATGACTCCACCATTTGCTGAGGATCCAGCATTTTAGTTTGTAAAATGCAGTTGGTATCACCTTGTTTCCATGGTTTTTGTGTGGACTGACCAACAAAACGCCGAATTTCCCAGAAGATAGTAGGTGTGCAGGAATTGGTGCAAGAGGCTTTGAAGAGCCAGGAGGGTCATGGGCTTGACTTTTGGATGGATTCTTGAGGCATCTCAGGTGGACTGGACTCTAAAGAACTGTAGTAATGGCCTCCTCTGCTCATAGACATTGAAATGCTTGCTATAATGATATTTGTCATTGTTTTAGGTTTGTGGAACTTGCAACAGAGAGGCAGTTTATTGCTTTTCTACTTGTGATTCATTGGTGTGTCACACAAAGTATGTGTGTGTGTGTCTGTGAAAAAGAAAGAATCCTTCTATGGGGTTAATGAACTCAGAAAAACATGTATTTCACAGTATTCCATCCAATTGACTTTTTCAGTGAAAAAGCATGAATCTTAACCATTGTATTGGGTAAGGCCTTGATGGAGTCATTTGACTACTCTAGATTTCAGTTCACCCTTGTTGCGTGATGTAAAGGACATTCTCCTTGCAGTGGACACAGAGACGCACCACCTAGATCCCCCTTCAAGGAAGATGAGATGACTCAGCTGTAGGAGTGCTGTCAGTGACTGTCTCCAGCCATCAGCTCTTTTTTTTTTTTTTTGGGACAGAGTTTCACTCTTGTTGCCCAGGCTGGAGTGCAGTGGCACAATCTGGGCTCACTGCTACCTCAGGTTCAAGTGATTCTCTTGCCACAGCCTCCCAAGTAGCTGGGATTACAGGCGCCCACAACCATACCCAGCTAATTATTTGTATTTAGTAGAGACACGGTTTCAATATGTTGGTCAGGCTGGTCTTGAACTCCTGACCTCAGGTGATCACCTCTCTCAGCCTCCCAAAGTGCTGGGATTACAGGCATGAGCCACCAGGCCCAGTCCCAGCCATCAGCTCTTTTAGGGACTCCCTCGAGGCAGAGCTCTCCTTCTTGGAGGCTTGGGCCTCTGACTGCTGGAGGCAGGGGGAAAAGGCTCAGCCATTTAGTCCCAATGTGGGAGGGACTCCAATAGGCAGAGGGCTTCCTGGAGTGCAGGGTATGACGGTCTGAATGTCTATGTCCCCCCAAAATTCATAGGTTGAAATCCTAACCCCTAAAGTGATGGTATTAGGAGGTGGGGCCTTGAAGAGATGATTAAGTCATGAGGGTGGAGCCCCCACGAATGGGATTAGTGTCCTCGTAAAAGCGGTCTGAAGGAGCTTGTTTGCCCTTTATCAGGCATGTGACATTGTAGAAGATGGTCTTCACCAGATATCAAATTGCTGAGGCATTGATATGGGACTCCCAGGCTCCCAAGCTGTAAGACATACATCCATGTTGTTTATAAGCCACTCAGTCAATGGTGTTTTTTATAGCAGCCCAAGTGGACTGAGATACAGGGAAAGGATTTAACACAGGGAAAGGAAGCAGGTGCTGATAGAGCTTCTGCAGGGAATGGCATTCTATGAGGGAATGGGATGGAGACTTCTTCCACTCCAAATGCTACAGGAAGCTTCCTGTGAGCTCTGTCTTTCTCTCCAGCTACACTGCCTTCTTCCAGGCTGTCCCACCTCCTGCTTCTCACCCTCCCAGCCCACATCTCACACTAAGGCCAGGCTGACCTCTCACCCCCCCATTCCTCTCACACACTAGGCAACATTTAAGCTCTATACCTAGCCTGAGGCCCTTCATGCCCCACACTAGCCTCCCATGCTGGCTTTTTCCCCATACCACTTGTCGGATGTCCAGCCGCCTTGCCATTGCTCGTGTTCTTCCCTGTGTCTAGAACATCTTTCCTCACTGTGTCTCCCTGGCTGAATCCTACATAATCAATGAGGCAGAATCCAACCGTTTCCTGGACACACCTGGGCATGAATTATAGCTCACTTCTCCATCCATGCTTTTGCAGGCTCTCAGCACACCTTTATCCTCCCAACACTATGCATTGATGTTGTTTAATTTCCCAGCTCCTCTGTCAGAAAATGGCTCCCTGCAGGCAGTGACTGACTGTCAGACTCATTCTCCAGGGGGAGCACAGGGCTTGGTCCACGATGGACACCTAGTGTAGGTTTCTAGAAAATCGAATGGCCTTGAACTCTACTTTCTTGTGTCCACATGTTCCTTCTTTTCACCCAGGCCTTAAACACCTAGAGAGTAGGTGTGATTGATTACAGGTTCTTTGTACAATCCTCATTGCTTTCTGACTGCCCTGCAGCCCCTCGTGCCAGCCTGGTCATATTATTGCATGTGATAAGTAGCTTTTGGATGAGAGGATGGGTGACATTCATTCTTTGAGCTCCAGAGCTCACCTCAGTGTCTTCTATCTTACATGGACACGCTGTCAGAGAATATTTTTATCATCCTGTCATGCTTAGAAAGCTGGATCCTTGATCCAGGTCATTTCTAAGTCAAAAGCGATACTGTCTCCAGATCCCTGTGCTCAGAGAAAATCCCTGGCAGAGCCTCCTGCTTCGGGAGACACGGCATGTGCTTTTGCAGCACATCTCGCACACCTGTAGGGTGACGAAAGGTAATTTAACACCTGTCCAGGCCTCCCTTGTGACTCTGCAAGTGGGTTAATGGGATGTTGGATACAGTGTTAAGGGGAGAGTTGGAGCCCACCAGTGTTACAGAGAATGAGCACCTCAGGCAACAGGCTCTGCCCCCTACTTGGTTCCTATTCACAGGGGCAGCCCCTGATGGTCTGCATTTCAAAGCCAGGCTTCCCTGGTAATAATACACCTCCATGGTTCTCTGTGGGCTCCATTATGTAGGGAAGTGCTCTAGGGCACGGTGCTGGACAGCCGTTTATTGGATCTGCCCACTGTGAGCACTACAGTCCAAGATGCAATTGTCACTGTGATCTCCCAGATCAACAGGACCCAAGATTCTGTAAAACTTGCAAAACCATTCACTGAGAAAGATAACTTGAAATAAAACACATTGGATTGGCCAAACAATTACTTTAATGGTTACTATCCTTTCAAGCAAAATAATATACAGCCTGGGTATGATGTTAAGCTCCCATCTCTTCCCTTTTGGGAACTGGGAAAACCCTCTGAGCCAGAGCGGCTGGAGCTTACCAGTATTTCAGTAGGTGGGATGGTGGCCTAGAAATACAAGACAGTGAGGTTGTGTATTATTTTTGCCTAATGAATGCAAATCCAATGGGAGGAAGAGGAAGAGAGTAGGAGAGGAGAGAGAGCAACTTATGTGGTCTGGTAGTTATGCCTGCCATTCTCGATGAGCACATTTCCAGAAACAGGTGAGAGATGCTGATGATGCTGTTCTGTCATTGGTCTTGTGACCTGTGAGCCTCTTACAGGTTGAGCCCCTGGCTGTGATCCTGGTGCCTACAGACGTGTGCTTCTTACCCATGGCCTCCTTTACTATATTCTGCCCGTGACTGATTCCATTACACATAGTTACACCTTTTATTGAGCACGGCTGTATGAACCAAGTGAAGAAAACTGTGATTTATGGACAGTTTAAGGGATCCTTGGGAGGCAATTTGAACAGATTTTTTTTTTTTTTTGCCTTATGTGTTGAACTTTAGACCCCAATCTCTGGATCAGATGTAGCTCCACTGAAATGATTACAGGAATGATGAGGACAACATAAACAATAATGCTAGCCATCTTTCACTGGCTATCTACTCATCTCATCCACCAGAACAGCTGCATCCCATGAACTATCTTCATTTCATCTTGTAACAATTTTACATATGAGACATCATCATGTTTTTGATGCCATCTTTTAAATTGAATTATCCATTTCCATTTCATAGAATATACTTTGCTGACTTTTTTCACATGTGCACAATCATGTAACCATGACCCTGATCAAGATACAGAACATTGCCATCTCATCAAAGCGTTTTCCACGCCACTACCTAGTCAGCACTGACCCCAGCCCATGGGTCATTATTCTGACTTCTAAGACCACAGCCTATGGCCTCACGTTCTAGGACTTCATGCAGTGGAATAATACAAGAGAAACGTTTTAGTGTCTGGCTTCTTTAGCTCTACGTAGTGTTTTTGTTGTGTTTATCAATAGTTCATCTTTTTATTGCTGTGAAATATTCCACTGTATAAGCATACTGCAATGCATGTATATTCAGGCATCAAATATTATTATTTCCATTTTATAAATTAAAAAAATGGAGGCCTGGAGGGACAAGGTAAGTTATATAATATCACACCAGTGGCACGTGGTACAGCATGGATTTGAACTGAGGTTCATTATACTCCAAAGGCTCTGGGGTCCCGTTAGCTCCAGCTTTAGTCCTAGAAGAGGAAGCTGCACAGAGCAGATGAATATATACAGACTAAATACAAGTTTATTGACTATAGGATGCAATAAATGTACCCATATCACTAGCCCATTACACTGCCTTTTCCCAGACAGTTTTCTGCAGATAGATTAAGCTTTGAAATTCAGGCACTTCCCAGGATAGAAGGCTAGGCCATTGCTAAACCTGGAGTCTCCATTCCTTTACTCAGAGTCCTGATTCTTGAATTTACAGAAGAGGTATTACTTTGATGTTTGAATCGTGCCTTTGATCAAAAGCTTGCTGCCTCCCTTGTGTCTTTTAGAACAAGACAGTAGTTCTATTGTGCTGGCGTGTGTTGTAACATTTTGGACAGCAGAAATGACATTTACATGAAACAGCCATCCTTGGAATGCATGAGATAAGACAATTTCAACAGCTCATCGAAGAAGAGTCCCCAGCGTTGACTTTAAATCAAACAGAAGTAATAGTGTGTCATCCTGGCTTCCCCTTCTCTACCTGATGTTAATTAAAATCCTGATAACAGAACTCAGTCAACATCCATATGAGGAAGACCAAAGCACAGCTGAAAAATGTTCAGATGAAAGTACAGTTAGTCAGAATTAAAACAAAAACACCCCCTACACAGTCTTCATTCTCATTTGGCTTCTATTGGATGAGATGATTAATATGTGAAGGTAATTTCTAAGGACCCCCCTGTTGTACTTCCTGTACTGAACCGTTTGAAATAATTGAACAATTACTTTGTGCAATGTTATCAAAGTTTATTAAATTGTTCCCATCAGCTCTGTCCAATTACCAAATTCGCTTGATTTGCATATTGCAAAGCAGAGTGGTGAAAAGGGTTCCCAGAGTAGAACCTATTTCTTTTTGAGCAGACAGAAGTTGCAAAGTTCATTTGGTTCAAATCATGTTCTCTTATGGATTAGGCAGCTGGGCTCAGAGGTAGGAAATGACCTGCCCAAGATTCATAGAAAGACACAGATAGGAAATAGCTGTGCCCCCAATTCCTCTAATCCCCATCTGCCTGCAAAGCTCCAAATGGGCAAACCCTATGTTTTCTCCAATGAGACCAGGGTGTGCCTCCATGTTTCTGAATGTCCCAATTAGTTCCAATTTAGACACGATGTTGAGCACACACTTAAAATGCAAATCTGTTCTAACAGGACAGGAAATAATAAAGGCAGATTATTCCAGTTCAATTTAGTAGCTCAAGGAACTTGAATTTGTTGAAGTGACAGCCTCGATAGTCCTAAAGGAAACATTGTTCTTTCTTTGGGTACAAAAAACTAGCTTTAAACACTTTCTATCTCCACTCTTGTCTCAGAATCCTTCTCTTCCATCTAATTTGGACATCGCTTTTTATTTTTTGACTTTTATTCTGGAAATTTACCAACACACTTACGAGCTAGAGAATCATATAATGCACCCCTCATACGATCACCATATAGTTTACCAGTTACCAGGATGTCGCTGGTCATGTTGTCTATTCCCTCATACTTCCCCATTCACTGGATCATTTTAAAGCCAATGACAGGCATTAAAATATTTATGTCCATCATTTCTTCAGTATGAACCTTATTTGTTCTAAGGTCACTGTAATTTATATAAAATAAATAGTGATATACGAAACTTCAGTAATGACTATTTTGCAGCTATGAAAATAATATTTCTAACGTGGGAAAATAGTCTTCATAATTTAAGAAAACTTAAATACCAACAGAATGTAAAGTATGTTCTCATGCTGTAACACACATGTAGCATCTAAAAGGATATGTATCAGATTGCAGGGTTTAAAATTCTTTTTGCTTTTTCTTTTCTTCCCTGTTTATTTTTCAATTAACATGCATTATTTGTGTAATAAATGGAAACAAAATCTGGTTGTTTAAAGCCATCCATAAAGACCATGTGAGAGGGTGGAAAAGGGAGGCTGGATTCTACTAATTGGATTGGAGGAAGATGTAGCAAGGAAGAAGAAACGGGCCCCTGGCATGTGGCGGGGAGGGGACCTGCTTAATCAAACTCAATGATAACAGGAGTAAGGGTTATTAAACTTTTTTGATTCAACAAGTTTAAGCGATCACTCTGGGCCACGCATTAATGCTGCTTGTGGGATTGCAGTGATGAGACTAGAAAGGAAACAAATATTTTATAAACTTGCTCCTCTAAGGGTGGGGCATGGACCAGCAGCATCAGCATCACCTGGGAGTGTGTATGGAATGCAGATTCTCAGGGCCCCAGCCCAGGCTTCCTGAATCAGAATCTGTTTGTAATGAGCTCCCTGGGGGATTTGAATGCTCCGTCAAGTCTGAGAGGCACGGGGCTGGAGTGTGGCATCTGTGACTGCTGGGCGTATGTCCCACTCGTTCCTGTTTCCTTACCTTGCTCAGGGCCTTTCCCAGGAGGGCATGCTGGGAATGTTCAGGGTGTAAGCTGGCAGTAGAGGTGGGATCCTGGTGCACCTTGGTTGACCAAATGAATGGACGATTGTCTGCATATACTGCTTCTGTCCTGCTTGCAGCCTTTACCAACTGACCACTGCCAAGGACAGGTCTTCAGGCACCCTGGCGAGGCATGCGAGGCTGAGGACAGATGAGGCCTGTGAGACATCGGTTTTTTTATTCTTGAGCATCCATCCACTTTCTCAACTCTCTGCCTTTTCCCCTGCCATAAGTTCTCTGAAAAGGCAGATCCACACCTTCTCTGTACTTTAAAGCCCAGGGAGCCTTCCAGGGACACACCAGCCAGTAGAATCTCTTTTGCCTCTGTGCTGTGAAAAACCTTCAATCCCCGAAGCCTCCATTTCTTCATTTTGTGAACTGGAGATAATTCCTTCTTCATGGGACTGCCTTGAGGGTAAAAATCACAAATGTATATAAAGCACTTAGGGTGACGTCTGCCCAATATTTTCCAGGAACTGTTCCATGCTTAGCAATATTGGAAAAACATTGAACTTCTATGAGGTGAGTACTAAATTCTCCTTATTTTACAGATGAGGAGACAGGGACACACATAGGTTCAGTGACTTGCCCAAGGTCACCACAGCAAGTGAAGTGAAACCAGACATGAGCTCAGGCAGTCTAACTCAGACGTATACCCTCCTTACATTTGATTGCAGTAAGAACACTGAATATTAGATCTACTTTTTTTTTTTTTTTTTGACAGAGTTTTGCTCTTGTTGCCCAGGCTGGAGTGCAATGGCTCAATCTTGGCTCACTGTAACCTCCACCTCTAGGGTTCAAGCGATTCTTCTGCCTCAGCCTCCCAAGTAGCTGGGATTATAGGTGCCCGCCACCACGCTCAGCTAATTTTGTATTTTTAGTAGAGATGGATTTTCTCCATGTTGGTCAGGCTGGTCTCGAACTCCTGACTTCAGGTGATCTGTCTGCCTTGGCCTCCCAAAATGCTGGGATTACAGGCGTGAGCCACTGTACTTGGCCTTCTTTTTTTTTCATTTTTTCTTTTTTTAGATAGAGTTTTGCTCTACCCAGGCTGGAAAGCAATGGTGTGATCTCAGCTCACTGCAACCTCTGCCTCCCGGGTTCCAGCAATTCTCCTGCCTCAGCCTCCCAAGTAGCTTGGATTACAGGTGCCCACCACCAGGCCCAGCTAATTTTTTTGTATTTTTAGTAGAGATGAGGTTTCACCATGTTGGCCAGGCTAGTCTCAAACTTCTTACCTCAGGTGATCTACTTGTTTTGGCCTCCCAAAGTGCTGGGATTACAGGCATGAGCCACCACACCCAGCCAGATCTACCCTTTTAACATATTTTTAAGTGCTTAATACACAATTGTTCACTGTAGGCATGATGTTGTATAGCAGATCTCTAGAACTTTTTCATCTCACATAACTGAATCTTGATGCCTATTGAATAGAAACTCCCCATTCTCCCTGCCCCTAGGGCCCCTAGCCTGTGGTTACAATTATCCCACTCTGCTTCCATGAGTTTGACTATTTTCGGTTGATCCTATAAGTGGTATCATGTAGGATTTGTCCTTCTGTGTCTGGCTTATTTTACTTTTCATAATATTCTTCAGGTTTATCCATGTTGTCACATATGGCAGGATTTCCCTCTTTTAAAAGGCTGAAAAATTTCCATTGTACGTATATAGAAATTGAAACTCTTGTGCACTGTTGGTGGGAATGTAAAATGGTGTAGCCAGTATGGAAAACAGTATGGAGATTCTCCCCCAAATTAAAAAGAAAACTACCATGTGATATAGCCATCTTCCTTCTGGTTATGTATCCAAAAGAATTGAAATCAAGATCTCAAAGCGATATGTGCACTCCCAGAGTCATTGTAGCATTATTCAATAGCCAAGACGTGGAAACAATCTAAGTGTCCATTGGTGGATGAATGAATGAAGTATACACTCGTAGATGCTTGTAATGGGGTACTAAAGGTGGTATTTTGTCCCCTATCCCCATCCCCCAGTGCTGAGCTCAATTACTGCATTGCTGTAATGTAAATCAGTGCACGTTGATTATACATTTTCCCTGACAATAAGCTCACCTTTAGGTACCATGATTCCAGCTGGAATGTAGCCACCCTCTCCATCCCCACTGGTGGGCTAAGGTGTCTTGGAACAAAGACACACCCAGGCTTTCTTAGAAGGAATTGCAGCCTTCCTCATGGCCTCCTTCAGTAGTAGACAGATGGCCTAGACACCTTCCCATCTGCTCACAGCATTAGCAGTTCTTCCTGGTCATCTCACGTGGTTAGCTGATGGAAGTAAGGAAAGAGCCCTGGATTTGGAGTTAGGAGACCAAAATCAGAGCTCCTGCTCTTGGATTTACATGTTACATGCATGTTATTTAATCTCTCTGAGCTTCAGTTATCTTATTTATACAAATGGGGACCATAGACCATACTATCAACCTCACAGCATTGTTCTGATAGCCAATGAAACACTGCCAGAAAGACTTTTCAGACTATTGATGTTTAAAAGCATAACCCACTAGAAGTGATGAATTTGAGTTCAGAAACCAAATGCAGTTATTGAGTGTAACATTCTGTATTTTTTCTTTTACTTGAAATTAGATCCCAAAGGTCTAATTCCTTTTACTTGAAATTAGATCCCAAAGATCTTAGTTCAAAAGGCTAGTCTCCACGATTTCTTTAAATAACTACATATTATATCCTTGGGTGGATGTATCTCAATTACCTGGACCTCCTATACTAGAAAATGATACACAGAACATCATTAAGCACTCTTGTTCTTTTTGACTTGTAACTTAGAATAAATTCCTAGGTTTGTTATTGGTGGGAGGGGGTAGGTTATATGCACCATTCTGATTCTTTACTTGCATTTTCATTATTATTTTCTTAAAACATTGGGCAATTTTCACCACAAGTTCATTAGCGTTGGGGTTTGACTTTTTGTTGTTGTTGTTAACAAAAATACCAACTCTTGTGTTTGACAAATCACAGCTTGGGCATCACCCAGTCAGCTGAGTCTCTTTCACATACTCACAGTATTGCAATTATTATCTCAATTGACAAATAATTTATTTTTACATTTCTTTCCCAGCACTCCCACCTAGCTGTGAGGTGCATGAAGACAGAGTCTGTGGTGCCTTGCACAACTGGAGGAGAGTAGGCTGACAATAATTCATTATCTGTTGAAATCATGTCTATTTTCTTGCTTAACACTAATTGTCACCTTATACTGCTTTAAAATACAACTTAAATTTAGTTTTGCCCGGATATGGTAGATGTTGGATTAGAACCCAGGCTCTAGTGGACTCTGATGAGTTCTAGGGAAGAGTCTGTGAGTTTTATCAAAGCACAGCTGCACTATTGCTTTGAGAAAACACTGGCGAAACCTCTCAGTCTGATATTTTGTAGAGGAAATTTGGGTGCACAATCCAGTAAACTGATTATAGATAAGATATTTTTCATCAAAGGCATGCCGACGTAGGCTGGGAGGTGTTGGCAACACACATACCACCTGATTTAGTCAGACGAAGTCCCCTGTCTGAAGAGACAATGGTTGAAAATCCAACCTGGATATTATTGCAGCAAGGGAGGCTGTTTTCAAAAGAAGTTTTTTAGAAACTTACTTTAAGCTAAAAAGCAGATTGAGATAAGGGCTCAGTTGGTGAGGAGGCTGTGTGTAAAGAATGCATCTGCTGTGGTTTCAGGAGAGGCGATGGAGACACTCCTGAAGCGGACGGGCAGGCGGAGGCTGGTGGGAGGATGAGTGATGTCAGTCAGGGCTCTGTTGGAGGATGCTTGGAAAGCACAAAGAAGTGCTTGACAAGTTACAGGGAAAGAAAAAAAAATACAGCTAGAGAAGACTGGCTGCCAGGCACCAGGAAGAAAGTGGGAGAAGAGAAGGGGACAGGGAAGGAAGGTGCTTGTGAGACATCTCCTGTTTGGTCAGGAGTGGGTACAACACCTCTGGGCTCACACCAAGGGGGGTGCAGAGGGAAGAGGCAGCCTGATGGAGGGTCCAGGGCAGTGCCTCTTGGTGCTAACCACCTGCCTCTGGACTCATTTCCTGACCACTCCCTGCCCTAGCCCTCCTCATCCTCACCTGTCCTGCGCCACAGCCCTAGACTCCTCATGTACCATCTAGACTTTTGCAGAAATCCCTTAAATGGTTACCTTACTGCTTTGTCTCTTTCCAACACTCCATCTTCCAGCTGCTGCCCAGAGTGAGTTACCTTTCAAAGCAATCAATCTGATCTCATCATTCTTCCACTGAAAAAGCTCCAATCCTCCTCACCTCTAGGAAGTTTCTTTGGTGTGGCATTCAAGGCTGTTCACAAGCTGCTTCATGGGGACATTTCTTTTTCTCATCTTCAGCCACATTACCCCACCTATGTTTCTTTCCTTTCTGGCTTCTTTGGTGATTTTTTTTCCTCAGATCTATATGCTTCTGTATAAGTGATTCTGTCTTCCTGGAATTTCCTTCACCCCCTTGTCCCCAAGCCCAGTTCAAGTACCCCCTACTTTATGGACACTTCCTTGTTCACATTTTCTTTTATTTTTTGATTCTAAAAAATTTATTATTTTTTATTATCTTTCTTAGTGATGGGCTCTTGCTATGTTTGCTAGGCTGGCCTCAAACTTCTGCCCTTAAGTGATCCTCTCATCTCAGCCTCCCAAAGTGTTAGGATTACAGGTATAAGCCAACACACCTGGCTCTTGTTTCCATTTTAACAAGAGAAGTGGTTGTGTTAAAGGAATGAAGATCTAACCACACCCTGGGGCACAAGGTGAAGAGAAGTTTGTTGAAGGTGTAGGAAAGGAAGGAAGCTGGCATAGAGTACCTACAGTATGCTGGGAATTAACAGACCTAATCACCTTTGGACACTTCAAGGATTCTAAGAAGTAGAGAAAACTGAGCCCAGGGTGGTACAGTGGCTTGCCTGAGGTCTCCCAGCTAGTATGAGGCAGATCTGGGACTGGAACCCACGTCTTCTGGACTCCCACTGCCCATAGCACTAGGCAGTGTCCTCAGCAGCCCTGAAATTAGCGTGTGGAGACACAGCTCATTCCTCCAGTGAGGATGGCCCTGTTTGTCTACAGGCTGGAAATGAGGAATCTGAGGCCCAAAATTGTCCTGAATCACCCTTCAGTATTGCAAGACACCATTAGTGTAGTTAAGAGACAGAGATACTTTAACAAAACATTTTTACCTCTAGGGTCGGAAGATGACACATTTCTTGGTCAAATTCCAGGTGGTCAGAAGCTTCTGACACTTGAACCACCTGGTCACTGAGTACTCTCAGTAAAGATGGGCTCACGCACCTGCAGCTCAGGAACGAGATAGCTTGCCCTCTCTGTGGAGGCCTTCACACTGTCTTCCTCATTTCCCCTTTCATCCTGGATGGCTCTCACCTCTTTTCCAAGCATCAGTTTACACATCACTTCCTTGGGGATAACCTCCCTGAATTTAGATCCCCCTCATGTACTCCACTGTCTTCTCCATGGCACTTGTATCACTCAACTGGAGTTGTATTTGAAAGCAAACCAGAAGAGTTGTTTGCTTAATTGCTGCCTCCCCTGCTGCACTGTGAGGGTCATGAGGAGAGGAACTGTGCTACTGTTGCCATAATTTTTTGGCTCACTGCTTTATCTTCAGCCCCTTCTTTGTGCCTGGCACATGACAGTCAATAAATCTTTGTGGACTCAATGAAGAGCACATAGTAGATGCTCAATGCCTTCTTGTTGAATTAAAGAAGGGCAGAGTGGGTGGTTCTGCTGAATCTCTACCACTTGGGGGCAGAATCAAGAGAAGGCTCCTGAAAAACCCATTCCCAGGATGCTGAAGTCAAAGAGGGGCTCTTTTCTCTTGTGGAAGTCCTAAGATTAAAAAGGAGCAAGCAGAGGGAGGGGCACAGAAAAGGGGCTGTGGGGAAAAGAAGTCTAGACCTAGGCTCTGGCCCCAACTCTAACATTCACTTTGACTTTTCATCCTTAGTCTCCTCATCTGGAAAATGGGCATTTGGGCAAAATGACCCTTAAGGTTCTTTCTAAGAACTATAGTTGATGATCAAGTTGGCAGGATATGGTAAACATTGGCCTAAACTGAGGACCAGGGCTGGAGGTCTAGTTCTAAGTCTTCCAACTCATTCCCTGTGTGACTTTAGGTAAATTACTTGCTCTTTCTAAACTCCATTTGCCCATCTTACAGTGGGGTGTTTAGGTGAGACGACCTCCAAGATAAAACCAGAGGCCCCAGGAATCCTGACCTAACCCACTTGGTTTCTTCTGGTCTACATACAACTAGGTGAGATCATCAGTTATTTCCTCCCTTCAAGTAAGAGTCTTCAAATTTAGAATATAGGTGGACAACTTAGTGTGGAAATATACACACCCCAGTGACAATTAGAAGGCCTATGTTTCTGTCTTGATTCTACCACAATTTGCTGTGTGACCTTGGGTTGGGTATTGTACCTCTCTGAGCCTTAGGAGTTACATTTCCAATGAAGAGGAAGTAGATAATCCAGAAAGGCCCTTTCAGTGAAACCATTATTTGATCTTACTTAAATGGCATGTAGAAATTCCACTACACAATCAAACATAAATAAACCTTGCTAAGGCAGCCTTGGGAGAAGAGAGTCCTTTACCTGATTGTGCCAGCTCTGGGCACCAGGGTCTGAACCTCACAGGTTATTTGGGGTCTACACAAACATGGCTTGGTCAGAGCATCTGGAGGGAGATCTCTTCTTCAGATTTAGTGAAGGCTTTGACATGATATGTTGAGGTGTCACAGTTTACAAAGGCATGAGAATTGAATACCAACTTGTGTATGAAGAATCCAGTTGACACTAATTTGGGACCCTTGCTCCTTCTCACCAAGGACTCAAGAGACCTATAAATGTGTGCCTGGGATAGTGGCAGAAGTGATCATCCAGACAGCATTCCTCTTTTTTTCAAGTTCTGCAGATTTTCTTCTTTATGTTCAATATAATCCCTATCACGTTCATGTCATTCATTCTGCTAGTATTAATTAAGCACTTACTGTGTGTGCCAAGCACTGTTTTAGGTCATGAGTCTGTAGCAGAGAACAAAACAGACAGAGATCCCTGCCTTTTGGAGCTTACCTGCTTGTGACAGGAGGCAGAGAATAAGCTGATAGGTAGATCTATCACGTGGTAGGTAGGGCTAAGTGCCAGGGAGGACAATACAAAAAGGAAGGGCAGCAGAGGCTGGCAGGTGCCCTTCTGTGGGGTGGTCAGGTAGGCAAGGTGAGGTGAATGAAGGGAGAGAGTAAGCCAGGCAGGTATCTGGGAAAAACATTTGTCTGTCTCTGTTTTTTTTTTTTTTTTTACTTTTGAGACAAGGTCTCGCTCTGTCACCCAGGCTGGAGTGCAGTGATGCAGTCATAGCTTGCTGCAGCCTCGACCTCCTGGGCTCAAGCGATCCTCCCACCTCAGCCTCCTGAGTAGCTGGAACCTTAGGCCTAAGACACCATGCCTGGCCTGCTTCTGCTTTTAAGTAGCCTCTACATTTGAAATGTATAGGAAGCCATTAGGATTGGAGGCTTCATCTTTTTTGTCTCTCTAATATCCACCTCCCTAATATCAAAATGCAATGTGACAACTTTCTGCATCTCTCTCCAATCTGATCTTCTAGTTTCTGTTTTCTTTGAAGACTAGTCAGTCTCTCTTTGCCTAGAGGGAATGGCTATGTCTCCTGTATAGTCTGTGCTGAAGCAGATTCCCCCTTGGGCAGAAACATGGTCGCCATGAGATCTTCTGTGCAACACCGTTTTACTTCCCCTGGAAACAATGTTGCAGAACTTGATGGCTGATAGCTTCATGCCCAATGTTGTGAGCATTTCAAAATGATCTTTCAGAATTCAATCATTAATGTTCATTAGATGTTGGGGGGAGATTCAATGCCTGACAAAATGGCCAGTGTGGAATCACTGAAGCAGGAGACTTTGGAATATAAATGAGGGCTTTTCTAGTCTGAACACCTGGTTGCAGAGAGAGGGGCACCCCAAATCATGGCGGGAATGCTCATCAGGAGAGACAGCAATCGCGAGCGCCAGATATTTGGCTCTTGTGTTTGTCAGTGATTCATGAAGTGATTATCAACATTCGAAACCACTTCATGAATCAACCAGAAGCTGGAAAAAATATTTAACCATAATGAGCTCATTTCCATAGAAATAGGATGAGACCCACTGGTAGGTCAAAGAGTTGCTGTGTCTTAGACTTCACACCCGCTTCTCCTGCCACCTCCTTACATCTGACAGGCTCATTGTAGGCCTCATTATCTTTCATCCTCTCGGTCTCATCATTGCTTTGCTCTCTAACCAAAAGTTGTCACATCTAGGAATTTGGAAAACGATGAAATCAGGTTCTTTGTTCAGATTGGAGGTGGGCATCTCTCTTGGGGTCTGCTGTGGATTTGAGTCCCCGCCAAATTTATATGTTGAAGACATAACCTTCAGTAGCTCAGAATGTGAC
This sequence comes from Chlorocebus sabaeus, assembly GCF_047675955.1. Classification (NCBI taxonomy): domain Eukaryota; kingdom Metazoa; phylum Chordata; class Mammalia; order Primates; family Cercopithecidae; genus Chlorocebus; species Chlorocebus sabaeus. The sequence goes on along the minus strand of NC_132908.1, from coordinate 63,004,864 downwards.
TTTATATGGCGACAGGATCTGTACAGAGATAACTAAGGTAAAATGAGGTCAAATGGGTGAGTCTTAATCCAGTATGACTGTTGTCTTCATAAGAAGAAAAAATTTGGATACCGACATGTATAAAGGGACAACAGGGTGAAGAAATAGAAAAGATGACCACCTACAAGCCATAGGGAGAGGCCTCAGAAGAAACCAACCCCGCTGATATCTTGATCTCATACTTCTAGCCTCCAAGACTAAGAAGATACATTTCTCTCAGTCTGTGGTGCTTTGTTATGGTTGCCCCAGCAGACTAATACAGGGTCACTGAATGCCCATTTTTCTTGGGAAGCATTTGTATACCCAAACTTTACTGACAAAGTTGCATGGTCAAGGCATCTTCTCTGGAGGCCACCTAATTCCTTTTCTTACAGACATATCAGCTTCCCTTCACAGTGCTGGAATTTGCTGTCCTTTGATTGCTGACACTTGTCATTTGAACACCTGAGGCTATTGGGGTCCTCCATATCAATAGACAGGTTTCCCCACTGTCTTAGTTTGGGTCTCCCTAAATGCAGATCCTAAGATAAATACTGGGTATGCAAGGTTTACTTTGGAAGTGATCCCAAGAAACTCTATAGGGGAGTGGGAAGATGAGACAGGGAAGACAGCAAAGCTAATAGCTGGGGTGTGAATGAATGACTTACTGGGTCAACTGGGCAACTGGGCAGTTGACTGTAGGCATCTGGGCTCAGTTACTGCAGGCAACTGGGCTCATTCTCACTGGGAGCCCTCTGGGAGTGTATGGGACACACCCAGGATTATTCTACTGAGCGCCATGGAAACCAGGATGTATATTCACAAACTCCCACCTCACATCGGTTGAGGGTCTCATTTGAGGCACCAAACTCTCCTGTACTTTAGCTTGTCTTTTTAAGTGTGCCAAGCACACGCCTGCAGCCAGCAAAAGCCCTCAGGCAGAGAGGTGGAAAAAGATGTTGGCATGCATGGCAATATTGGCAAATGACCCCCAGAGTGGGCTGAAGAGTTCTGGGGTAGCACCAATAGTGGCAGCCACACAAAACCCCTTCCTCCCCACACCTCTCCTTCCATGGGTTCCAGCATATTCTGCACTGAGCCCACCCAAATGCAGAGCACTTTCCCTCTTCCTCTCTCTGGCTGAGTTTTCAACTCCTCTCCAAGAGGCATTTGCTCTGTTAACACTCAGCATCTGGTTCAGACGTGGCACTTCAATAGAGCCACTTCTGTTCCTCTGGACTCCCCCTCACCTAAATGAAAGGCAGAGTCTCACAGAAACCAGAATGAAAGGCTTTCTCTGGCAGGTCTCTTTTCTGTTTTCAGATCTCTGCATCCTGTTGCTTTAGAGAATCCTGAGTTAGCCAGGCAGCACAGCAGCAGGGTGAAGAAGTATTTCTGGAGCAATAGCTGTCGTTGCTCAATAGCCATATTTGAAAGTGGAGCCCTTCTGGGTTCTATTTTACTGGTCCCTTTAAAAGAGATTGTGATATAATTTCAAGAGGATTGTGCTCTCTGAATACTTCAAATAAGTGGTTCAATATGGCCTACAAAATTCTAGACTTGGAGGCTGGGTGAATGACATTTGTGTCAAGTACGAAGTTTATTCCACTTTCCTCTCTGAGAAGAAAAGATGTCAGAAATGATGGCCAAGTTTCTGATGTTGAGGCCAAGCCTCCAGGGTCGTTGTTTGGTAACCCCTGGAGGTGGGGGAAGACAGGCTTATGGTTGTGAGTTTTCAGAGCTTGGGTCAAATGCCAGAAAAAACAAATAAAACAAATATTGACCACAGGAGAGTTGAGCAGCCTCAACAAATGAAGTTGCCATTAGACTGTTAATTTGAGGTTCCCCCAAATCAGAGATGGAGACGAGGATCTGGGTGCAGATAGTTTATTTGGGAGATGATCTTATAAAGTACAATGAAGGACTGGCCAGGTGCAGTGGCTCACGCCTGTAAAACCAGCACTTTGGGAGGCTGAGGCGGGCAGATCACCTAAGGTTGGGAGTTCGAGACTAGCCTGACCAACATGGAGAAACTCTACTAAAAATCCAAAATTAGCCAGGTGTGGTAGTACATGCTTGTAATCCCAGTTACTCGGGAGGCTGAGGCAGGAGAATCATTTGAACCTGGGAGGTGGAGGTTGCAGTGAGCTGAGATCCCGCCATTGCACTCCAGCCTAGGCAACAAGAGTGAAACTCCATCTCAAAAATAAATAACTAAAAAACTAACTAACTAAATAAATAAAGTACAATGAAGGAGCAGATAAAGCAAGACAGGAAAGGAAAGAAAACAAACACAAAAAAGGGGTACACTAATGAGGTGGTTATTGATGAGGGTGTTGGGTCTCAGTCCTACTTGTGACCTTACGAAGAAAGATGTAGCACACAGAATTGTCCCACAGAAGATGGGGAGGCAAGAGTTTCTCTATTCACTCCCATCCCTTAGTGGTTGAGATGTATTCATGGGCACATTGACTGCCCCTGTACTTACCACTTCCTATAAGGTAGCTGAGTGGCCTTCTATAGGTTTCACTTAAAGAAAGACACTGGTGTTATTCAGGGAACTGTCTATTACAGGTGTGCTGAAATCAGGGAGGCTGACGGGATGGGGTGTGGTGCATCACAAGTCTCTGCCACAGACCTTTAGTTTGAAGAATTAAGCTTCATTCATGGTTCCCATCCATTTCATTCCAATTTGAGCATCTTCTATATGCCGGGGACTGTACTCAGAGTTGGACATAGAGTGGTGAGCTCTCATACTCCTGTCTCTTGGGAAGTTTATAGTTAGAGGGGAAGGCAAATAAATTATATAATCACAAAATTCTCAGAATCTTCAGCTCTTTCCTGGGGGACGGGAATCAGGCCAGCTGAGATCTGACCACAGGGCCCTTCATTGTCCCCATACACACTTGCAAAATAGATCTAGAGATGGTCCTTCTGGAAGGGGCTCTGTTGTCTCATCTTGCTGAGGGAAAAATGGCGCATGTTTGGACAAGAGGCTGGTTTTTCCACTCTTGTGAGATTATTTGCTCATTGGCAATCAGTTCCTCTACTCTAGCCCCAAACAGAACAGACCGGCCGCTGATCAAGGAAGAGAGTTAGCTGTGCAGAAGGACTACCTGACAGGTTGGGCTGTGTATCCTCACATATGCTCTCCAGGACGTCCTTAGGTTAGTGAGAGGTGACAATGTGCTAGCAGCCCTCACTCTCAGCGCCTCCTCAGCCTCCGGCCTTGGCGTCCACTCTGGTGGTGCTTGAGGAGCCCTTCAACCCGCCATGGCAACGTGGGGAGCCCCTCTCTGGGCTGACTGAGGCCAGAGCCTCCTCTCTCTGCTTTCAGGGAGGTATGGAGGGAGAGGCGCGAGTGGGAACCGGGGCTGCCCCCGTGGGCTGGTGTGAATTCCGGCAGGCACGGGCACGGGCTCAGCAGGCCCTGGAACCGAGCAGCCGGCGGGCACCGCTGGCCCAGGGCAGTGAGGGGCTTAGCATCCGGGTCAGCAGCTGCGGAAGTTGCGCCAGGTCCCCCAGCAGTGCCGGCCCCGGGCGCCACACTCAAATTCTCGCTGGGCCTTAGCTGCGTCCCCGCAGGGCAGGGGTCAGGACCTGTAGCCCGCCATGTCTGAGCTGCTCCCACTGCGGTGGGCTCCCTCCCGGCCTGAGCCTCCCCAGTGGACGCTGCTCCCTGCTCCGCGGCGCCCAGTCCCACTGACAGCCCGAGGGTTGAGGAGTGCAGGTGCAGCTCAGGACTAGTGGGCAGCTCCCGGTGCAGGATCCACTGGGTGAAGCCAGCTGGGCTCCTGAACTGGATGGGCACTTGGAGAACTTTTATATCTAGCCCGGAGGATAGTATGTGCACCAATCAGCACTCTGTGTCTAGCTCAGGGTTTGTAAATACACCAATCAGGACTTTGTGTCTAGCTCAGGGTTTGTGAATACACCAATTGGTGCTCTGTATCTAGCTAACCTAGTGGTGACTTGGAGGACTAGCACTCTGTGACTCTGTGTCTAGCTCAAGGATTGTAAATGCACCAATCAGCACTCTGTGTCTGGCTCAAGGTTTGCAAATACACCAAGTGGTACTCTAGCTAACTAGCACTCTGTGACTCTGTGTCTAGCTCAAGGATTGTAAACGCACCAATCAGCACTCTGTCAAAACGGACCAATCAGCTCTCTGTAAAATAGACCAATCAACTCTCTGTAAAATGGACCAAACAGCAGGATGTGGGTGGGGCCAGATAAGGGAATAAAAGCAGGCTGCCCAAACCAGCCAGTGGCAACCAGCCTAGATCATGGAAGTTTTGTTTTGCTGTTTGCAATAAATCTTGCTGCTGTTCACTCTTTGGGTACAGGCTGCCTTTATGAGCTGTAACACTCACAGCAGAGGTCTGTAACTTCACTTATGAAGCCAATGAGACCACGAACCCACCAGGAAGAACGAACAACTCCAGACCCGCTGCCTTTAAGAGCTGTAACACTCACCACGAAGGTCTACAGCATCACTCCTGACAGCGAGACCATGAACCCACCAGAAGGAAGAAGCTCCAGACACATCTGAACGTCTGAAGGAACAAACTCCAGACACACCATCTTTAAGAACTGTAACACCGCAAGGGTCTGCGGTTTCATTCTTGAAGTCAGTGAGACCAAGAACCCACTAATTCCGGACACAGTGGGACAAGTGAAGAGGGGGAACCAAGGTCAACACGATGAGCTGCACTTGGATGACCGGACAGGTGTCATGTGCTGTCCATGCATCTGGGAAAGTCAGTAGAGGGGCTGGCTCTGAGGCAAGGAGGAGGAGCCCAGCTTTGACCTGTTGAGAATGAGGTGAGGGAGAGACCAGGCTGATGGGTCCAGGTATGACTGCCCATTTTTCTTGTGCTCTTTCCATCTGGGCCCTGCCTGAGTTTCCTTTCTTGGTATCTTGGATTCATCTCTTCCAGATCCTGGTAGGTCCCTCCTCTGGATCTGGCATCATCTCTGACTTCCTGGCTTGCCCTGATAATTGTTTCTGGTTCCCAGTGAGAACAGGTGATGCAGTGGAAGGGGCCTCTGACCTGGAGTCAGACAAAGCTTGGCTGTCCCACTCAAGAGCACTTTTGGGGCCAGAGCATTCACTGACCTCCAGTTTCCTCTGCTTTCCAGGTTTCTGCTCAAAAGTCGTCAACTGCATAGAGAGGACCTCTCTGACATCTTAACTAAAGTAGACCTCATCCCACTACTCTCATGCTTACCTTGCTTTATTTTTCTCTGAGCCTGTTATTACCTTCTGACATTTAAATGTGTGTGTTTACTTGTTTATTTTGTGTATATGGCCCACCAGGGAGTCAGCCAACAGAGACCTTGTTGTTTTGTTGCTATGTTATACTGTTAAGTGCACAAAGCAGTTCTTGGCACATAGTAGGCTCTCAATAAATATCTGGTGAATGAATGAATGAAATAAATCAATTTCTCAAGATTGTAGATGTGAAGAGGCCCAGAGTGTACCCTAGGATATGGAAGAATTATTCCACTCCAAGCCTTAAGACCCATCCCATCAGAAATAATAACATGGAACCCCTTCCAGCTTTTATTTGAAACAGAAAAGGCCTGCATAAAACACATACCAAACATTCATTTGATCAGCTGGACTTACTACACCAGCGTGTCTAAGGTAATATTTCACTGGATTTCACCCTGCGTTTGAAAGCAAAACAATTCGCATTTGAAAATCTCATTACCAGCATCTTCCCTCCAAATCCATTAATGGCCTGAGTGTTTCTGGCAACTGAGATCACCTCAGATTATAGTATGAAATTCAGCTCTGGGGAAAACTGTATGTTTCAAGATGTTCATACCATTCAATTGTCAAATATTCACATGGTTATGATTCTCAAAGAAATCACACAATGTAGGGAAATTGGTAACAAAATAAAAGCTCTGGGATGTATTGAGAGAAGGCGGCCAAAGGATTCCTCTCTGACATACCTAATCTCGAAGATAGGAAATTAAAAACCGTGCCAGAATACCAATGCCTCACACAGGGTATGGCTTGCTTTTCTTGAGTAAAATTCCGGGTCTCATCCTGCATAATAATCGCAGATTTCTTCACTGGACCTTCAAGTCTCCTTGTGACTACACTTTGTCCCATCTCACAAAAAGGGAGCTCCTCTTTCCCCATCACTCTCCACACCAGCTAAAATAGGCCACTAGCTAATCTGAATCTATACAGTCATATTTGCTTTGGTATGCTTGGATGAAGTTACAGACTGTTAGAGCTGAAGAGACCGTGGAAATCATCCAGAGTAGTGTTTACCGAGTTCCTATTCTAGGTGAAATTAGTTAATAAGATAGACAGTGAAAAAAAACAGATGGTGAAACCCTGTCTCTAGCTACCTGGGGGGCTGAGGTGGGAGAATTGCTTGCGCCTGAGAGGTGGAAGTTGCAGTGAACTAAGATTGCAGCACTGTACTCCAGGCTGGGTGACAGAGAAAGACCCTGTCTCAAAACAAAACAAAACAAAACAAAACAAAACAAAACAAAACAAAACAAAACACCAGAGAGAGTTGGGGTTCTGTAATCAAATGAGTTTGGGAACTGCAGCATATTCTACCCTTCTCTATGGAACTTCCTGGTTCACACAGGTGTGTTCATATCTGAGATATCCCATGGTCAAGAGGCTTGTGTATGTTTATTTAACCTGGCATGGTCAAAAATTAGCTGATCAGGCACCCTTTATTTTGAATATATAAACTATTCAAGTTCTGTGGAAAACAAGCGTACAAGTTGGAATTCCATCAGTTAAACAGACAGGAAAATGAAAGGAAAAAAGGCTACTCAAAGTTCATGGTCACGAGGCTGGTCAATGGCAAAGCCAGAAAGGACGGAACACCAGAGACCATGACAACCAGCCCAAGGATCATCTACTGCGTTCCCTCAATTAACTTCAATCTCATCACACTCCATCCCACCCCACTACACCCCATCCCATTTAATTCCATCCCATCTAATCTCACCCAATTCCATTGCACCCCATAACGCCCCATCCCATCCCATCCCATTTCATCCCACCCCATCCCACTCCATTCCATCCCATCCCATTCCATCTCATCCCATCTTATCCCATCCCATCCCATCCCATCCCATCCCATCTCATCCCATTTCATTTTATCCCATCCCATCCTATCCCGTCGTATTCCATCTCATCTCATGTCATCCCATCGCATCCCATCCCATTCCATTTCATCTCATCCCACACACCCCATTCTGTCTCATTCTATGTTATCTCATGCCATCCCATAAATATTTCTTAAGCCTTTGCCATGGCCAGGTGCTGTTCTGGGCGCTGGGGACACTGGTGAACAGACAGACGTAAGCCTGGACAATACAGAATACAGCTTTGCCTTCACAGAGCTAGGAGTCTAGTTTATGCTTCTTATCATTTTCTACCCTTCTTTTCTCTATTATCTGCCCCTCCCCTTTTCTTCCTTTTCTCCTTCACTCTGAACAAGATAAATGGTCCTCAAACTGTACTTAAATTGCATCACTCCTTGGGTGAGGACTCTAATTGATTTCATTCAGTCTCCCACAACAGGTTTACTCTGTGGGACTATGAGCTCTGATAGCAGAGCTGGGCCTGATCTAATTCACTCTGTGTGCAGAACATCTGGCTCATAGTAGGTGCTCAGCTGGCAACTGTCCCTTGGCTGGATGTTTGCCAATCTTGCAAGACATCCTCATCCTCAGACCTTGAACTCTTTTTTTTTTTTTTGAGATGGAGTTTCACTCTTGTTGCCCAGGCTGGAGTGCAATGGCACTATCTGGGCTCACTGCAACCTCTGTCTCCTAGGTTCAAGCGATTCTCCTGCCTCAGCCTCCCGAGTAGCTGGGATTGCAGACATGTGCCACCACGCCCGGCTAATTTTGTACTTTTAGTAGAGACAGGGTTTCTCCACATTGGTCAGGCTGATCTTGAACTCCCAACCTCAGGTGATCCTCCGACCTCGGCCTCCCAAAGTGCTGGGATTACAGGCATGAGCCACTGCACCCAGCCGACCTTAAACTCTTAAGCTCTTTCTCAACTCAGTCTGAAACCTTCCCCTCAGGCCAGACAGTAGCCCCAATGTGTTCTCCATGCAATCCCACATTCCTTTCCTTGTGATTTTTATTTTTTATTTTTGTCTTCTAGGTTGTGTTTAATCATATTTTCATTATAAATTCTGCTGCACTATTCACAGTAGCAAAGACATGGAACCAACCCAAGTGTCCGTTAACAGCTGACTGGATAAAGAAAATGTCATACACATACTCCATGGAATAATATGCAGCCATGAAAAAGAACAAAATCGTGTATTCTGCAGCAACACGGATGCACTGAAGGCCATCATCTCAAACAAATTAATGCAGGAACAGAAAAGCAAATATCGTATGTTCTCAACCATAAGTGAGAGCTAAACATTGGGTATTTAGGGACATAAAGATGGCAACAATAGACACCGGTGACTACCAAATGGATAAGGGAGAGAGAGGGGCAATGACTGAAATACTAACTGTTGGGTCTTACACTCACTTCCGGGGTCATGGGTTCAATCACATCCCAAACCTCAGCATCATGAAATATACCCATGTAACAAACCTGCACGTGCATCCCTGAATGTAAAATAAAAGTTGAAATCATATAAATAAATAGATAAATTCTGCTGCATTAAAGAACCTTGTAACTTATCGTTTCACATTTACCTAATCTATGTTTCATGCATTGGTAATAGATTTATGATTTTTTTTGTTTAGAAATGGTTTAAACTAATAAAAAATTTAAAATATAGACTTATCGAGTGATAAGCCCATATTCCCTACAGTCAGAGATAAACAGCTTGGTGTATACGTTTTAAGTTATTTCCTATGCATATTTAGCAATACTAATAATATTTGAATTTTTAATTGAAAGAAAATTACTATGTATTATTCTTAGTTTTGTAATCTGCTTTTTCTCACATAATGTAATATTGTGGGCACCTTGCATGTGTTCAAAATATAGGTTAGATCATCCTTTTACATGACTTCATTGTATCCCTGTATGAATATGCCATATTTCTAACCAGCATTTACCGTAATTTAGATTTTTCCCATTTTTCACTCTTACAAACAACTCTTCAATAAACATGCTATACACACACTGGGGTGCGCATTTGGTTGTTTCTTAGGAATGGAATCCCTGGGTCAAAATGTAAATAGATTTATGATTCTGATGCATAATGCCAAGTTACTGCCAGAAAAGGTTGCACTTTGACACTCAAATCAAACAGAGAATGTTTCTCATACTCTTATTCACATGGAATATTGTTCTTTTTCATCTTAGCTAATATATGGGCCAAAAAAGATTATTTTATTTGTTGATTATTAGTAAAGTTGAACACCTTTTCCTATGTTTATTGGTTATTTGTATTTCTACTTCTGTGAATTGCCTTCCCATTGCCTGTGGGGTGTTATTTTTCTTTTCTTCTTATAAGGTTTATTTTTTATAGTAACAATATCAACTCTTTCCCTGATGCATTTTTTGCATTTTCTTTCTTTTTTAAAAATTATACTTTAAGTTCTAGAGTACATGTGCACTACCTGCAGGTTTGTTACATATGTATACATGTGCCATGCTTGTGTGCTGCACCCATTAACTTGTCATTTACATTAGGCATATCTCCTAATGCTATCCCTCCCCACTCTCCTGACCCCATGACAGGTCCCGGTGTGTAATGTTCCCCTTCCTGTGTCCAAGTGTTCTCGTTGTTCAATTCCCACCTATGAGTGAGAACATGCGGTGTTTGTTTTTTTGTCCTTGCGATAGTTTGCTGAGATTGATGGTTTCCAGTTTCATCCATGTTCCTACAAAGGACATGAACCCCTACTTTTTCATGGCTGCACAGTATTCCATGGTGTATATGTGCCACACTTTCCTAATCCAGTCTATCATTGATGGACATTTGGGTTGGTTCCAAGTCTCTGCCACTGTGAATAGTGCCGCAATAAACATACGTGTGGATGTGTCTTTATAGCAGCATGATTTATAATCCTTTGGGTATATAACCAGTAATGGGATGGCTGGGTCAAATGGTATTTCTAATTCTAGATCCTTGAGGAATTGCCACACTGTCTTCCACAATAGTTGAAATAGTTTACAGTCCCACCAACAGTGTAAAAGTGTTCCTATTTCTACACATCGTCTCCAGCACCTGTTGCTTCCTGACTTTTTAATGATCGCCATTCTAACTGGGGTGAGGTGGTATCTCATTGCGGTTTTGATTTGCATTTCTCTGATGGCCAGTGATGATGAGCATTTTTGCATGTGTCTGTTGGCTGCATAAATGTCTTCTTTTGAGAAGTGTCTGTTCATATCCTTTGCCCATTTTTTGATGGGGTTGTTTGATTTTTTCTTGTAAATTTGTTTGTATTCTTTGTAGATTCTGGATATTAGCCCTTTGTTAATGAGGAGATTGCAAAAATTTTCTCCCATTCTGTAGGTTGCCTGTTCACTCTGATGGTAGTTTCTTTTGCTATGCAGGAGGTCTTTAGTTTAATTAGATCCCATTTGTCAATTTTGGCTTTTGTTGCCACTGCTTTTGGTGTTTTAGATATGAAGTCCTTGCCCATGCCTATGTCCTGAATGGTATTGCCTAGGTTTTCTTCTAGGGTTTTTATGGTTTTAGGTCTATCATTTAAGTCTTTAATCCATCTTGAATTAATTTTTGTATAAGGTGTAAACAAGGGATCCAGTTTCAGCTTTGTATATATGGCTAGCCAGTTTTCCCAGCACCATTTACTAAATAGAGAATGCTTTCCCCATTTCTTGTTTTTGTCAGGTTTGTCAAAGATCAGATGGTTGTAGATATGTGGTATTATTTCTGAGGGCTCTGTTCTGTTCCATTGGTCTATATCTCTGTTTTGGTACCAGTACCATGCTGTTTTGGTTACTGTAGCCTTGTCTAGTTTGAAGTCAGGTAGTGTGATGCCTCCAGCTTTGTTCTTTTGGCTTAGGATTGACTTGGCAATGCGGGCTGGTTTTTGGTTCCATATGAACTTTAAAGCAGTTTTTTCCAATTCTGTGAAGAAAGTCATTGGTAGCTTGATGGGGATGGCATTAAATCTATACATTACCTTGGGCAGTATAGCCAGTCTCACGATATTGATTCTTCCTATCCATGCGCATGGGATGTTCTTCCATTTGTTTGTGTCCTTTTTTATTTCACTGAGCAGTGGTTTGTAGTTCTCCTTGAAGAGGTCCTTCACATCCCTTGTAAGTTGGATTCCTAGGTATTTTATTCTCTTTGAAGCAATTGTGAATGGGAGTTCACTCATGATTTGGCTCTCTGTTTGTCTGTTATTGGTGTATAAGAACGCTTGTGATGTTTGTAATTGATTTTATATCCTGAGACTTTGCTGAAAGGAGATTTTGGGCTGAGACAATGGGGTTTTCTAAATATACAATCATGTCATCTGCAAACAGGGACAATTTGACTTCCTCTTTTCCTAACTGAATACCCTTTATTTCTTTCTCCTGCCTGATTGCCCTGGCCTGAACTTCCAACACTGTGTTGAATAGGAGTGGTGAGAGAGGACATCCCTGTCTTGTTCCAGTTTTCAAAGGGAATGCTTCCAGTTTTTGTCCATTCAGTATGATATTGGCTGGGGGTTTGTCATAAATAGCTCTTATTATTATGAGATTCATCCCATCAATACCTAATTTATTGAGAGTTTTTAGCATGAAGGGCTGTTGAATTTTGTCAAAGGCCTTTTCTGCATCTATTGAGCTAATCATGTGGTTTTTGTCTTTGGTTCTGTTTATATGATGGATTACGTTTATTGATTTGTGAATGTTGAACCAGCCTTGCATCCCAGGGATGAAACCCACTTGATCATGGTGGATAAGCTTTTTGATGTGCTGCTGGATTTGGTTTGCCAGTATTTTATTGAGGATTTTTGCATTGATGTTCATCAGGGATATGGTCTAAAATTCTCTTTTCTTGTTGTGTCTCTGCCAGGCTTTGGTATCGGGATGATGCTGACCTCATAACATGAGTTAGGGAGGATTCCCTCTTTTTCTATTGATTGGAATAGTTTCAGAAGGAACGGTACCAGCTCCTCCTTGTACCTCTGGTAGAATTCGGCTGTGAATCCGTCTGGTCCTGGACTTTTTTTGGTTGGTAGGCTATTAATTATTGCCTCAATTTCAGAGCCTGTTATTGGTCTATTCAGGGATTCAACTTCTTCCTGGTTTAGTCTTGAGAGGGTGTATGTGTCCAGGAATTTATCCATTTCTTCTAGATTTTCTAGTTTATTTACGTAGAGGTGTTTATCCTCTGATGGTAGTTTGTATTTCTGTGGGACAGGTGGTGATATCACCTCTATCATTTTTTATTGTGTCTATTTGATTCTTCTCTTTTCTTCTTCATTAGTCTTGCCAACAGTCTATCCATTTTGTTGATCTTTTCAAAAAAGCAGCTCCTGGATTCATTGATTTTTTTGAAGGGTTTTTTGTGTCTCTATCTCCTTCAGTTCTGCTCTGATCTTAGTTTTTTCTTGCCTTCTGCTAGCTTGTGAATGTGTTTGCTCTTGCTTCTCTAGTTCTTTTAATTGTGATGTTGTGTCTGGAATTGGTGGGTTCTTGGTCACACTGACTTCAAGAATGAAGCCGCAGACCCTTGCGGTGAGTGTTACGATTCTTAAAGATCGGGTATCTAGAGTTTGTTCCTTCAGACGTGTCTGGAGCTTCTTCCTTCTGGTGGGTTCATGGTCTCGCTGTCAGGAGTGAAGCTGCAGACCTTCGCGGTGAGTGTTACAGCTCTTAAAGGCAGCACGTCTGGAGTTGTTCGTTTTTCCTGGTGGGTTCATGGTCTCACTGGCTTCATGAGTGAAGCTGCAGACCTTCGCCGTGAGTGTTACAGCTCATAAAGGCAGCATGGGCCCAGAGCGAGCAACAGCAAAACTTATTGCAGAGTGAAAGCACAACGCTTCCGAAGGGGACCCAAGCCTGCCTGCTGCGGTAGCCTGCTTTTATTCCCTTATCTGGCCCCACCCACATCCTGGTGATTGGTCCACTTTACAGAGAGTTGATTGGTCCGTTTTGACAGAGTGCTGATTGGTACGTTTACAATCCTTGAGCTAGACACAGAGTCACAAAGTGCTAGTTAGCTAGATACAGAGTACCAATTGGTGTATTCACACACCTTGAGCTAGACACAGAGTACTGATTGGTGTATTTACAAACCTTGAGCTAGACACAGAGTACTGATTGGTGTATTTACAAACCTTGAGCTAGACACAGAGTGCTGATTGGTGCACATACGATCTAAATGTTCTCCAAGTCCGCATTCAGTTCAGGAGCCCAGCTGGCTTCACCCAGTGGATCCTGCACCAGGGGTGCAGGCAGAGCTGCCTGCCAGTCCGGGGCGGCGCCTGCACTCCACAGCCGTTGTGGAAGGGACCGGGCGCCACGGAGCAGGGGGCGGCACCCATGGGGAGGCTCAGGCCGGGTGGGAGCCTTCTGCAGGTGCGGAGCTCAGACATGGCGGGCTGCAGGTCCCGTGCCCTGCCTGGCACGGGCAGGCAGCTAAGCCCTGCAAGAATTTGAGTACAGCCCCTGTGGGCCGGCACTGCTGGGGTACCCGGCGCAACCTCTGCAGCTGCTGGGCTGGGTGCTAAGCCCCTCACTGCCCTGGGCTGGGGGTGCTGGCCGGCCGCTGTGTGCGTGCCCCAAGCCCAGCCGGCACCTGAGCCTGCTGGAACTCACACAGGCCCGCGAGCACAGCCCCGGTTCCCACCCGCGCCTCTCCCTCCACACCTCCCCACAAGCAGAGGGAGGAGGCTCCGGCCTCAGCCAGCTCAGAAAGGGGCTCCCACAGTGCTGTGGTGGGCTGAAGGGCTCCTCAAGCGCGGCCGGCCGGAGTGGACGCGGAGCCAGAAAGATGCCTAGGCCAGAGGCTGAGGAGGCGCTGAAAGAGTGAGGGCTGCTAGCACATTGTCACCTCTCAATGTTCGGGTGTCAGTTTTAGATTTTTCCTGCTTTCTCTTGTGGGCATTTAGTGCTATGAATTTCCCTCAACACACTGCTTTAAATGTGTCCCAGAGATTCTGGTATGTTGTGTCTTTGTTCTCACTGGTTTCAAAGAACATCTTTGTTTCTGTCTTCATTTTGTTAGGTACCCAATAATCATTTAGGAGCAGGTTGTTCAGTTTCCATGTAGTGGACTGGTTTTGAGTGTTTCTTAATCCTGAGTTCTAGTTTGATTGCACTGTGGTTTGAGAGACAGTTTGTTATAATTTCTGTTCTTTCACATTTGCTGAGGAGTGCTTTACTTCCAACTATGTGGTCAATTTTGTAATAAGTGTGATGTGGTGCTGAGAAGAATGTATATTTTGTTGATTTGGGGTGGAGAGTTCTATAGATGTCTATTAGGTCTGCTTGGTGCAGAGTTGAGTTCAATTCCTAGATATCCTTGTTAACTTTCTGTCTCATTGATCTGTCTAATATTGACAGTGGGGTGTTAAAGTTTCCACTATTATTGTGTGGGAGTCTAAGTCTCTTTGTAGGTCTCTAAGGACTTGCTTTATGAATCTGGGTGCTTCTGTATTGGGCGCATATATATTTAGGATAGTTAGCTTTTCTTGTTGAATTGATCCCTTTACCATTATGTAATGACCTTCTTTGTCTTTCTTGATCTTTGTTGGTTTAAAGTCTGTTTTATCAGAGACTAGGATTGCAACCCCTGCCTTTTTTTTTTTTTTTTTCCATTTGCTTGGTAGATCTTCCTCCATCCCTTTATTTTGAGCCTATGTGTGTCTCTACACCTGAGATGGTTCTCCTGAATACAGCACACTAATGGGTCTTGACTTTCTCGAACTGATTTCCCAGCAAGGGAAAGTGAGCCCTGTTCATTCAGTCCCTGCCCTGTTGATTCAAATCTCATATCCAGCTCAGACTTCACTGAAATTTCACTGAATTCCTTTGTCCCTACTTCCTTCCCTTTCCCTTTCCAACTCGCCTCACCCTGCTCCACCCCACCTTGCCTTCCTTTTCTTTCCTTTCCTTCCTCCCTCTCTCCCTCCCACATTCCTCCTTTTCTCTCCTTCCTTCCATTTCTTCCTTTCTTGTATCCTGACTCATAACTCTGTGAAGACAAAGCTGTATTCTGTATTGTCCAGTCTTATATCTGTCTGTTCTCCAGTGTGTCCCCAGCACCCAGGATCGAACATTATGCCAGGTCCTATGGATACAAATATGAATTATGAGTAACCTCTGTCTTTGGGGATCTCATGGTTCACTGGGGAAGAGAGACAAGTAAGTAGTTTCAATGCAGTGTAATTTTGCCACGACAGATGCATGTATAAGCTGCCAGAGGCCTACAAATAGAGAGCCAGCTCATATGGGGTCGAGAAAGGCTTCGAGAAGAAGGGGATATGCAAGCTGGCACTTGAAGTTCAATATGAAGACAGGAGAAAACTTACTGGGATTGGTGGAGAGGCAGGGTGGAGAGGAGGTTTGAAGTAAGAGTTTCAAATCAGGGATATCACATCTTCTCAGTTCCCCAGTGATTGGAGACCTTCTCATTTCTAAATATTATTTGGAGTCAGAACTAAGATCAGGACCCATCTCTGTAATTTACTTTTATTAGATAAAAGTTACTTACTTCATGAAGCTAAGTAACACTTATAAAACCAGAGTATTCACTTTTTTTGACTTTATTTTTAGGTCCAGGGGTACCTGTGCATGTTTGTTATACAGGTTAATTATGGGTCATGGGGGTTTGGTGTGCAGATTATTTCATCACCCAGGTAATAAGCCTAGTACCTGATAGGCAGGTCTTTGATCCTTGCCCTCCTTCCATTCTCCGTCCTCAAGTAGGTGCTGGTGTCTGTTGTTTCTGTCTTCGTGTCCATGTGTACTCAATGTTTAGCTCCCACTTATAAGTGACAACATGCAGAATTTGGTTTTCTGTTCCTGCATTAGTTCACTTAGGATTACGGCCTCCAGTTCCATCCATGTTGCTGCAAGGGAGGTAATCTCAATCTTTTTTATGGCTGTGTAGTATTCCATGTTGTATACATACCACATTTTCTTAATACAGTCTACTGTTGATGGGCATTTAGGTTGATTCCATGACTTTGATATTGTAAGCAGTGCTGCAATAAACATACATGTGCATGTATTTTTATAATAGAATGATTTATATTGCTTTGGGTATATACCCAATAATGGGATTGCTGGGTGGAATGGTACTTCTGTTTTAAGTTCTTTGAGAAATAGCCACACTGTTTTCCATAATGGCCGAGTGAATTACAGTCCCATCAGCAGTGTTTAAGCATTCCCTTTTCTCTGCAGTCTCACCAGCATCTGTTATTTTTTTGGCTTTTTAATTGTAGCCATTCTGACTGGTGTGAGATGGTATGTCACTGTGGTTTGGATTTGCATTTCTCTAATGAATAGTGATGTTGAGCATTTTTCAATTGCTTGTTGGCCACATGCATGTCTTCTTTGGAAAATGGTCTGTTCATGTCCTTTGCCCACTTTTCTTTCTTTTTCTTTTTCTTTTTTTTTTATAAGATGGAGTCTCACTCTGTCACCCAGGCTGGAGTGCAGTGGTGTGATCTTGGCTCACTGCAAGCTCCGCCTCCAGGGTTCATGCCATTCTCCTGCCTCAGCCTCCAGAGTAGCTGGTACTGCAGACGCCAGCCACCTCGCCCAGCTAATTTTTTGTATTTTTTAGTAGAGACGGGGTTTCACTGTGGTTTTGATCTCCTGACCTCATGATCTGCCTGCCTCCGCCTCCAAAAGTGCTGGGATTACAGGCGTGAGCCACTGCACCTGGCCCCTGGCCACTTTTTAAATGGGGTTTTTGAAATCAGAGTATTCTTAGCACAGGGCCTGGTGCTTAGTAGGTGCTCAATAAATATATGTTGAGCAAATGAATGAATATCTACCTAATAGTGTTTATTATTGCAAGTATATGAAGTAATGATGTTGCCTGTCATGTGGTAATTCCCTGTGGTTTTAGTTGTTTTTGCTTTTGCCCTAAGAGAGGTACAGCGAGAACAGGGTATTGGCTAAGACTTGAGAAAATCTGTGGCTCGTATCTTCCTCCCAAGAAGGTTCCCTAACTTCCATTAGCAACTCTTTCTTGGCCCAAAACTTCAGACTTGACCTTTCTATTTAAATCCTGATAATAAGCTAAATGGAGCCTATTTTTCTCCTCCTCTACCCCCCAATTTTTCTGAGTAAAATGTCCATGCAGTGGCAGAAGTATTGGCAATGATCCCTTTTAAAGTTGCCAGGTGATCGTATTTTACTAAATCTGACTTTTTCTTCTGTCACTCTCCTGACCTTTTGCCCTGCATTAAAATGAAATCCTTCTGTGTCACTGTCCTGTCAGTGGCTGGCTACGGCTCCCTTTGCTATCATTTTCTACTCTAATGAGTTGCTCCAATGAGCCTCGCTGACCTTGCTGCCACCGAAGTGGGACCATATTTTAGGCATTCCCTTTGCTTCAGCAGAAACTGGGAGGGCACAGGTGACAAAGAACAACTGGCATTTGTCAAGTCGATAACTGTGCCAATCACTGTGTTTAGTGCCTCACCTTCAGTATTGCATTTAATCTTCATAGTGGCCGTGGTTGTTTAGAAATTCAGAGTTCAGGCTTCACTCCAGGCTAATCAAATGAGAATCTCAAGGGTGGGGCCTGTACATTGGTATTTTTAAAATAAACTCCAGGCGGTTCTAATAGGCAGGCCAAATTGTAAATCATTGCTTTATACCAGGCTGCCTCTCAGAAAGTATGTTTCAGAGAATTTTAGGTGCCATCCATGTAAATACCAGTTTGAAAATGAAAAGGTACTTGGAGTAAGGCCATTGATTATGGTCATAATTTAGACAAGAACAAATAGGCTTTCTAGGGAATACGCTAGTCAATCAAAAGTACAATTTAAGCCTTTTTTCCCCAAACATAAAGGAAGAGAAAATAGAAATAGCTACAATACCTAGGGGACATTTGATAGAGTAACACAGGAAAAAAATCTAGCATGAATTGCCTTCCTACATAACAAGGGGCAGTTTTTTATGTAGCACACTTCCTAAGAGTTGTGTGCAGTGATGCCAGAAGTCAGCCTGGCCTCTTTAAATCCCCTGCTGCAGGG
This sequence comes from Chlorocebus sabaeus, assembly GCF_047675955.1. Classification (NCBI taxonomy): domain Eukaryota; kingdom Metazoa; phylum Chordata; class Mammalia; order Primates; family Cercopithecidae; genus Chlorocebus; species Chlorocebus sabaeus. The sequence continues at coordinate 62,986,693 of NC_132908.1, read as the reverse complement.
GACCATAGAGAATTCAATCCAGACATTGTGTGCATTTTGCAAATCCAACACCAAAATGTTTAATAAATGTTATTTATTGAGATTAAGGGAAAGAGCTTCTAACAAAGTAACTGGTCTGCTATGGACTCCTTTGAGACATGGAATAGTCAGAGACATGGACATCTTGATATTATTTCAGAATCATTTCCCTATGTTACATGTGCCTGAGGGTTTCCCTCATTCTTTGGTGGGGAGAGGTTTGAATTAATACCAGAAATGTACAATAGTGATTTGGCTATTTGTTGATTGATGCGCATTTGTTTATATAAATCATATACTAAATTATTTTAATGCCTTCCATATTGTGGATTCAATCGTTTCCTGTCATTATGTTATTAGTTCAAGCAACCTTTCCAGGTTTGTAGAGATGGGTAAATAAGAATAGTAAGCCTAGCTGATAATGTATACAAGTTCTCCGACCCTCAATGGGAAAACTAAGCAAGCACACCATTTTACAGAATATAGGAGAAACATCTTTGGATTCTTTGGGAGAGAGCACTTAAAGTAAGTGCAACCTCAGTCTTGTACCTTTTAGGGTAGAAAAATCAGTATGTTAAAGTCCATTATTAAATCACAGTAGAATTAAGTGGCCGGACACACAAATGGATTCTCCCCAAATGTACAAAACATCTTGTGTGTCTCCTTGGAATCATGTAAACCACATACTATTGTTAAACAACATTATGGAGTGGCAAAGGCATGGGCAATTGAGCTAGGTTCCTAGACTTTAAATCACAGCTCTGCCACTTAACAGCTGTGTGACCTTGGGTAACTCACTTAACTTCTCTGAGCCCTACGTTTCTCTTCATTGAAATGGAGATAAAACGGAGATGATAAAATACCTACGTAAGAAGATTGCTTTGAGGGTTTAATCAGTTAATCAGTTAAATCAGTTAATATTTGTAAAACATGTGGAACAATAAATGCGTGTGTTCCACATGTTTTACAAATATTAACTGATTTAACCCTCATAGCAATCTATGTGTTTCTTAAATAAAAGGAAATTAACTCCCACTAGTATTTCTCAAATTTCAATGTGTATATGAATGACATGGGGATTTTGTAGAAGTGCAGACTCTGTTTCTGTAGGTCTGGGGAGGGGTCTGAGATTTGGAATTGCTAACAAGCTCCCGCGCAGTACTCATGCTGCTGACTCATGGCCACGCTTAGGGTGGTGAGAGGTCTACGTCCTTCAGGAGGATGGGAGTGGGAAGGATTCAGGTGTGACTCATCTGCTCTATTTAACTTGCCCCAGCTTTCCATCAGGTGTAGGTGTTTGAAGTAAACTCTTGGGACCAACCTCTTGTAGTTGCTAAGAGAAAACCCAGGCCTGAACACTTACTATTCTGTCCTTAAGCAGGATGACTCTTATTTGTTACTTGGGTACCCAACCACTTCTAATCACGTGTGGTATTCAATCCAACAGCTGCACTCTGAGTAAGAAATGAATGTGGACTAAGACTTCAGACCCTTCCAAATAGAGCATCTTAGAGACCGGTCAGCATCTCACCCTGCCAATATGGGCCCCCTCTGGGGAGTTACTGTACAAACATGATTTGTTTCATGTCTGAATTGAGCACCCCCAGCAGATGATCTCTTTATTATCCTGTTTTGGTAATTTTCAGACCCAAGGAAGGGGGTGGGGGAAAGATGAGACCGCTCCTCTCAACACCAAGAAAAATGGTTTACTCTACATTTAAGCTATCTGGCGTTCTGCTTATTTATTTTTGAATGCATGATCTACAATTAGATTAAATTTGTCATCCACCAAGTAAGTTGATGAAAGCTTCTTTAATATCTCTTGGTATATCGTGTATATTTAAAACATCTGAAAATGGTTTCAGGAAAACTAGAGCCCAATGTGTACAAAAGCACCACTTGTTGAGATAAACACCAAAAAGGCTGAGGGGGGATTGAGAATGATCTACACTGTGATCGTGTTCATTGTTTCATATCACATCTGGCAGCTCAGCATTCGGGTGCTGATATGGTTTGGCTGTGTCCCCACCCAAAATCTCATCTTGAATTGTAATCCCCATAATCCTCACCTGTCAAGGGAAAGACCAGGTGGAGGTAATTGAATCATGGGGGCCGTTTCCCTCATTCTGTTCTCATGATAGTGGTGAATTCTCGCGAGAGCTGATGTTTGGTAGTTCCTCCTGCATTCATTCTTGCTCCTGTTGTCTCAGAAGAAGGTACTTGCTTCCCCTTTGCCTTCTGCCATGGTTGTTAAGTTTCCTGAGGTCTCCCCAGCCATGTGGAACTGTGAGTCAATTAAACTTCTTTTCTTTATACATTACCCAGTCTCGGGAAGGTCTTTATAGCAGTGTGAGAATGAACTGATACCGGTGCTTACTTACTCTTGACTACCTGGGCCTCACGTAGGTGACAGTGCCATTTCGTAAATGGTAAAGACCAGATTACAGCCTTATTGTTTGACCAACCAACTGTGTATACTTAAGGGCACCATTGTAGATGTACTAGAAAATTAGCATATTTCTCCAAGTAAGTATGCTTCAACAGGAGGGGCAGGAGGAATTACTTACAGGAATCATAGATAACATTAGAGAATGAATCATTTCAAAAAAATAAATTTTCTTTTTTCTTTTCTTTTCTTTTTTTTTTTTTTTTTTAGGATAGTCTCACTCAGTTGCCCCGGCTGAAGTGCAGTGGTACAATCACAGCTCACTGCAGCCATAAACTCCTGGGCTCAAGTAATCCTCCTACCTCAGCCTCTCAAGTAACTAGGACTATAGGCACATGCCAACATTCCCAGATAATTTCATTTAATTTTTATTTTTGTAGAGAAGATGTCTCACTATTTTGCCCAGGCTGATCTGAAACTCCTGGCGTCAAGTGATCCTCCTAAGGCCTCCCAAAGTGCTAGGATTATAGGCATGAGCCATTGCAACCAGCCACAAATTTTTAAAGAATACAAATATTTCAACATGATTTGGTGCCCTTCATTGATGCCTGCCTGCTATTAATCACTACTTAACTGCCTCCCGATATTTTCTCAGGCTTTTGTACATGTTTTATTTTCTCCATTTCTCCTTTTAAAATGTTAGATCCTTGTTTTTTTAATTGACATATAAATAATATACAGTGAAATGCACAGATCTTAAGAGTCAAATTTAATGAGTTTTCACAAATGCATATAGCTACGTAACCCACATCCCTGTCAAGACACAAAACGTTTCCTTCATCCCTAAAATATTCCTCCTGCCTCTCTAATCCATTCTGTCCCCCATCCCCCTTGCCCTCAGGAAAACACTGCTCTAATTTCTTTCAGTAGAAATTAATTTTGCCTGTTCTAGAACTCCATATAAATTGAATTGTACAGGATGTATTCTTTTGTATCTGGCTTTTTTCAACACAATATCTTTGAGATTCATTCCTGTTGTTGCATGTATAAATGTTTGATTCCTGTTTACTGAGCATTCTTTTACATGTTTATAACTCAGTTGTTTGTTGACTTGTTGAAGGACGTTTGGGTTATTTCCAGTTTTTGGCTATTATGAATAAGGTTGCTCTGAATATTCTTTCACAATTTGTATTGTGCCCGTATGTTTTCATTTCTCTTGGGTAAATACAGAGCAGTGGAATTGCTGGGTCACAGGGTGGGTGAATGTTTAACTTTATGGGAAACTGCTAGACAGATTTCCAAAGGGGCTACAGAGTTTTACACTCCTGACATTAATGTATGAGAGTTCCTATGTTCCACATCCTTACCAACCGTTGGTGGTGTTAGTCTTTCAAATGTCAACCACATCAGCGTGTCTATATAGGATTATAATCTCATTTTTGTTTTAGTTTGTATTTCCCTGATAGTAGGGCTATTGAGTCCCTTTCTCATGTTCTTATTGGCCATTCATATAACTTCTTTTGTGAACTGCCTGTTCAAGTCTTTTTACTCATTTTAAAAATTGAGTTTTTCTGGATAGCCACATGTAGAAGAATGAAACTGGATTTCTGTCTCTCACCATATACAAAAATCAACTCAAGATAGATTAAAGACTTAAATCTAAGACCTGAAACCACAAAAATTCTAGAAGCAAACCTAGGAAAAACTCTGCTGGATGTTGGTTTATGCAAAGAACTTATGACTAAACCCTAAAGGCAGATGCAACAAAAACAGAAATAAATCAATGGGACCTAATTGAACTGCAAAGTTTCTGCATGGCAGAAGAAATAATCAGAACACACAGCCCACAGAATGGGAGAAAATATTGGCAAACTATTCATCTGATAAAGGACTGATAATCCAGAATCTACAAGAAACTTAAATCAGCAAGAAAAAACCCCACAAATAATCCCATCAAAAAGTGGGCAAATAACATGAATAGACACTTCTCAAAAGAAGATATACAAATGGCCAACAAACAGATTTAAAGAAATGCTCTTATCACTAATTATCAGGGAAATTGAAATAAAACCATAATGAGATGTCACCTTACCCCAGCCAGAGTGGCCATTTTTAAAAAGTCAAAGAATAGATGTTGGCATGGATGTGGTGAAAAGGGAATACTTTACACACTGCTGGTTGGAATGTAAATTAGTACAACCTCTGTGAAAAAGAGTATGGAGGTTTCTCAAGTAACTAAAAGTAGACCTACCATTTGATATGACAATCCTAGTACTGGGTATCTACCCAAAGGTAAGGAAGTCATTATATCAAAAAGATACCTGCAGGTATATGTTTATTGCAGCACAATTCACAACTGCAAAGATATGAAATCAACCTAAGTGCTCATGAACCGATGAGTGGATGGAGAAAATGTGGTATGTATACACCCTGGAATACCACGCAGGCATAAAAAAGGAGGAAATAACATCTTTTACAGCAACTTGGATGGAAGTAGAGGCCTTTATTCTAAATGAAGTAACTCGGGAATGAAAAACCAAATACTTTATGTTCTGACTTGTAAGTGGGAGCTAAGATACAGATATGCAAAGGCATGCAGAGAGGTATAATGGATGTTGTAGACTCAGATGAGGGGAGGACAAGAGGGGGTAAGGGATAAAAAACTATATATTGCATACAATGTACAGTACTTGGGATAACAGGTGCACTAAAATCTCAGGCTTCATCATTGTGCATTTCATCCATGTAACCAAAAGCCACTTGTACTCCAAAGGTTATTAAAACTTTTTTAAAAATCAGGTTTCCCTAAAAAAATGAATTTTAAAATAACGATTGAGGTTTGAGGAATTCTTTACATATTTGGGTTTAAGGGCTTGTCAGAGATATTTTGTGAATAGTTTCACATAGTCTATTCTGTTTCTTAATGTCTTTTCATAAAGATTTTTAATTTTGATAAAAATCTAATTTATCAAAATTTCCCATTATGATTAACGTTTTCTCATTCGTGTCTAAAAATACATCTACCCCAAGGTTGAAAAGGTATTCTTCTGTGGTTTCTTCTGGCAGTTTTATTGTTTTAAGCTTTTATGCTAATAGGTATGATCCGTGTTGAATTAATTTTTGAGATACATGTGGTAGTTTTTCCTTTTATAAGTTCCAGTGCCATTTATTGCTAAAACAATCCTTTCCCCCATTGAATTGCTTAGTTTCCCTGGCCAGAAATCAGTGGTTATATAAGTATGGATCTTTCTGGACTCTGTTCTTCTCTATGGATCTATGTATCTTTCATTACCAATACCACAGCTTCTTGATTACCATAGTTTTACGGTAAGTTTTGAAATCTGACAGTGAAAGTCCTTATCAATTTCCCTCTTTCTTAAGTTTGCTTAGCTTTCCTATCTTCTCTGCATTCTTTTTATTATTTATTATTTATTTATTTATTTTTTAAATTTTTATTTTTTTGAGACGGAGTCTTGCTCTGTAGCCCGGGCTGGACTGCAGTGGCCGGATCTCAGCTCACTGCAAGCTCCGCCTCCCGGGTTTACGCCATTCTCCTGCCTCAGCCTCCCAAGTAGCTGGGACTACAGGCGCCCGCCACCTCGCCTGGCTAGTTTTTTGTATTTTTAGTAGAGACGGGGTTTCCCCGTGTTAGCCAGGATGGTCTCGATCTCCTGACCTCGTGATCCGCCCGTCTCGGCCTCCCAAAGTGCTGTCCGCATTCTTTTTCCACTTTAAAATGACATCAGTTTCTACAAATAGAAGCTAAGATTTTGTAAAACTGTGGTTTAACTTAAATCCAGTGAAATGCACAGCTCTTAAGTGCATAGGTCAACCTGTTTGACACACATACGTACTCATATAAACAACACTCCTATCAAAGCATTTCACTAACCCTTAGAAGCTTCGTTGTGTGTCTTTCTAGTCATCCCTCCACCTCCACAAAAATATCTTCAGTGATAGAAGTCAGAACAGTAGTTTAGTTTCCTGTTCTAGAAATTCCTGCAAAGGGCACCAAGAAGTGTGTACTTTTGTGGGAATGGCTTTTGCTTAGCATCATATTTTTGTTTTGTTAGTGGTTTGTTCATTTTCATTGCTGAGTATTAGTCCATTGTATGAATATTCCATAGTTTGTTTTTCCTTTAATCTCTGATGGGCTCCTGGGATGCTGCCAGTTTTTGGTTGTTGTGAATAAAGCTTCTATGGATAGGTAATGCTTTTTTGTGTGGATATTTGCTTTCATTTTTTTGTAGGCGAATACCTGGGTGTGGAATTGCTGGTTGTAGATTAAATATATGTTAAACTTTAAAAAAGAAACAAAGAGAACTTTTTCCTAAGTGATTATGATATTTTACAGTCACTGGCAAGGCACAAGAGTTCTGAGTGTTTCACATCTTCACAAATTTTGGGGGTTCATTTTAGCCATCCTATGGGTGTGTCATTGTAGTTTTCATTTGCTGTTCCTTGGTGACTAAAGTTGTTAAGCAAAGTTTCAAATGTGTATGCTTTCTTTTGCAAATGTCTGTTCAGATCTTTTGCCTGTTCTTTATTAACTTTATTGTATTATTTGTTTTTATTATTTGGTTGCAGAAGATTATATATGTATTATGTATCTATTACATATATATCATATATATCGTGTAGAGAGATACATTAATATGGTTTGGCTCCATGTCCCCACCCAAATCTCATGTCGAATTGTAATCCCCACATGTCAGGGGAGGGACCTGGTGGGAGGTGATTGGATCATGGGGGCGGATTTCCCCCATGCAGTTCTTGTGACAGTGAGGGATCTCTCAGGACATCTGATGGTTTAAAAGCATGGCAGTTCCCCACTCACTGTCTCTTTCTCACCACCTTGTGAAGAAGGTACTTGCTTTTCCTTTGCCTTCTGCCATGATTGGAAGTTTCCTGAGGTCGCCCCAGCCATGTGGAACTGTGAGTCAATTAAACCTCTTCTTTATAAATTACCAAGTCTCAAGTAGTTCTTTGCAGAGGTATGAAAATGGTCTAATACACATATGTACTTAGAAAACATCTATCTTTTCCATATAATGTATATATGCATATATATGTAGAACATTACCTATATTCTACATATCTTTTGTCTGGGTGTGTTACGAAGAGTTTTCCTTATCTATTGCTTACCTATTAATTTTCTTAACAGTGTCTTTTGATAAGCATGAGCTATTTTATAAAAAATTGATAAATTCAACTAATTAATTTTTTATGGTTATGGCTTTCTGTATCGTAAACAAGATTATCTAGGCCAGGTTCACAAAAAATATTCAAAAAAGTATTCTATTTTTTTTTCTGAAAGTTTTATAGTTTTAGCTTTTGTATTTAGGTCTATGTATTCTACAACATTGTTACATTCACTTACTAGTGCTACAGTTTGTTTTAGATTTATTAGAATTTGCTCTGTAGACTATGATGTTGTCAGCAAATAAAGGCAGTGTCACTACTTTAAATTCATTCTCTGTGCCCTTCATTTCTTTTTCTTTTCTTATTAAACTGCTTAGAGCCTCCAGTTCAATTCTAAATATAAGTGGCAATAGAAGAGTAGACATCCCAGCGCTTCTCCCATTCTAAGTAGGAAAGCATTAAGTAGAATATTAGTTGTACATTTTTCGGCTGGGTGCGGTAGCTTACGCCTGTAATCTCAGCACAGCACTTTGGGAGACTGAGGCGGGCGGATCATGAGGTCAGGAGATCGAGACCATCCTGGCTAACACGGAGAAACCCCGTCTCTACTAAAAATACAAAAAATTAGCTGGGCGTGGTGGCGGGTGCCTGTAGTCCCAGCTATTTGGGAGGCTGAGACAGGAGAACGGTGTGAACCCAGGAGGCGGAGCTTGCAGAGAGTCGAGATCTCGCCACTGCACTCCAGCCTGGGAGACAGAGAGAGACTCTGTCTCAAGAAAAAAAAAAAAAAAAAAAATTAGTTGTACATTTTTCATAGATAATGTTTAGTAAGTGTAAGGAAGTTAACTCTCTTCCTAGTTTGTGCATTTCCCCCCCAAACCATGAATGAATGTTGAGTTTTGTCAAATGCATTTTCTCTACCTGTTGAGATTATCGTAGTTCCCCTCCTCCTTCTATTAATGTGTCAAATATTATTAATGTTTAAGTGTGAAACTAAACTGCATTCCTGGGATAAATCTACAAATAAAGAGTTTATAAAACTGAGGTTTAACTTAAATACAGCAAAATGCAGAGATCTTCCTATCAAGACATTTTTAATGTAATTATTGATGTAGTTGGATTTATGACTTTGTTCTTTTTTCTTTTTCTGCTTCTTTTTGGATTAATTGAACATTTTCCAGCAATCCATTGTGTCTCCTCTATTGACATAGTAGATAAATCTCTAGTCTAAGTTGTACACTATACATCCTTAAGTTACAACAATGTACCTTTAAGTAATATTATACCACTTCACATTTACTATAAGAAGCATATAGGCTGGGCGCAGTGGCTCATACCTGTAATCCCAGCACTTTGGGAGGCCGAGGTGGGCAGATCATGACGTCAGAAGTTCAAGACCAGCCTGGCCAACTTGGTGAAACCCCATCTCTACTAAAAATACAAAAATTAGCCGGGCGTGGTGGTACGTGCCTGTAGTCTCAGCTACTTGGGAGTCTGAGGCAGGAAAATTGCTTGAACCTGGGAGGCGGAGGTTGCAGTGAGCTAAGATCATGCCATTGCACTCCAGCCTGGGCAACAGAGCAAGACCCTGTCTCAAAAAAAAAAAAAAAAAAAAAAAAAAAAAAGGCATATAGCAGTATAGTGCTATTTTATCCTATTGCCTTTGTGCTGTTATATTCTTGCATTTTACTTCTACAGATGTTATAATCCCAAAATACATTGTCACTATTTTGCTTTAAATATTTAATCATCTTTAAAAAGATGAAGAAATGACAGAAAAAGTCTTTCATGTTTACCCATCTGTTTTCTATGTGTAGTATGCATCATACCTTTGATACAAGATAGAAATTCAGATTTACACATTTTCCTATTCCCTGAAGAACTTCCTTCAACATTTTTTATAATGTCGGTTTTTTAGCTATACATTTTTTTCAGGTTTGTCTAAGAATTTCTAAATTTGTCATCATTTTTAAGGGTTTTTTTTTTCTGGATACAGAATTTTAGAATAACAGTCTTATTTTAGCACTTTAGAGGTATTCTGATATTTTTTGGACTGCATTACTTCTGGTGAAAAGTCAGTGGTGATTTTTCTTTTTTCAGTTTTTTATCCTGTATATGTCTTTTCTCTGGCTGCATTTAAGATTTTAAACTTGGTTTCTCAGAATTTGGTTATATTTGGTTGTAAGTCTCCGTGTAGTTTTCTGTTTTCTTTATATATCATTTTTGAGGTGTATGGAACTTCTTACATTTGCAAGTTGATATTTGTTGGCAAATTTGGAAAATTTTCAGTCATCACTGAGTATTCTTTTTCTATCACAATCTTTGTCCCTTCATTTTGGGACTCTAATTTCATGTGTATTAGGCTACTTGATACTGTCTCATAGTTGAGATTGTTCATTTTATTTAGCCTTTTTATCCCTCTGTATTCCAATCCAGATGCTTTTTTTAATCTACAAAGCTAATGATTTCTTCTGTAAGGTCTAATCTGCACCTTAGCTCATTCGTGGATTTTTAAATGTCAGAGAGTCTATTTTGCAGTTTTAGAAATTTCATTTGGCTCTTTTTAAATTAATAGATTTATTTTTAAAGCATTTTAAAATTAACAGAAATTGCACAAAAAATGCATAGTTCCCATATACCCTGTCTCTTCCCTCTCCCATACAGTTTTCTCTCTTGTATAGTTCGATGAGTTTTGACACATGCCTAATGTCATGTGTCTGTATTACAGTATCATATAGAATAGTTTCACTGGACCTAAAATCCATGGCCCCCTCATATTCGTCCCTTCTTTCTTCCCCTCCCTCAAACCCCTGGTAACCAGTGATATTTTTACTCTGTCTCTAGTTTTGCCTTTTCCAGAACATCATGTAGTTGAAAACATACAGTATTTAGCCTCTTCAGACTAACTTCTTTTCACTTAGAAATATACACTTCAGATTTCTTCATGTCTTTTTGTGGATTAATAGCTGATTTTTTCTTATTGCTGAGTAATATTCCATTGTGGGAATGTAGCATAGTTTATATATTGAAAGATATCTTGGCTAAGTCCAATATTTGTCAATTATGAATAAAGCTTCTATAAACGTTCATGTGTAGGTTTTTGTGTGAGCATATGTTTTCATTTCATTTGAGAAAGTACCTAGGAGCATGACTGCTGGATGGCATAAGCCTATATTCAGCTATGTAAAAAACCATCCAACTATCTTCCAAAGTGAGTGTATCATTTTGCAGTCCCACCAGCAGTGAATGAGAGTTCCTGCTGCTTCACATCCTCATAAGATTTGGTATTGCCATTGTTTTGAATTTTAGCCATTCTAGTGAGTGTAGTTCTTTTTATAGTCTTCATTTCTCAATTGAGAATTTCTATTTGTTCCCTCTTTATATTCTTGTCTTCTTTAAGTTTTTGAACTACCAGCTATTTTAAGTTCTTGTCTCTTAATTCTATCCTCTCTGACCCTTCTGAGTCTGTATCTATTGACTGATTTTTTCAATAGATACAGATATGCATCTCATTTTATCTAGTTTGCATGTTGATATAGTTTGGATACTTGTCCCCACCCAAATCTCATGTTGAATTGTAATCCCCAGTGCTGGAGGTGGGGCCTGGTGGGAGGTGTTTGGATCATGGGGGCAGATCCTTTATAAATGGCTTGGGCCATATCCTTGGTGGTAAGTGAGCTCTTGCTCTGAATTCATGCAAGATTTGCTTGTTTAAAAGTGTGTAGCTCCTCCTGCCTCTTACCTTCTGTTGCTTCTGCTCTGGGCATGTGATGTGCCTGCTCTGTCTTTGCCTTCCACCATGATTGTAAGCTTCCTGAGGCCTTCCTAGAAGCCAAGCAGATGTCAGCACGGCACGTCCTGTAAAGCTTGCAGAACTGTGAGCCCATTAAACCTCTTTTCCTTATAAATTACCCAGTGTCAGGTATTTCTGTATAGCAATGCAAGAATGGATTAACACACGTGTCTAGTAAGGCTTTTGTTTTTGTAAAATTGTATGCTGAACTTTATGGATGCTCAGTTCTTAGGTGTTGAGACTTTGATGTCTTCTTCATTCCACAGTTTGGTTCTGTTTTGTTCCAGCAGAAAGTAACATTTACTTGTGGATCTCTTAATTCATTCAAGGGTTTTAAAAATAGCTCTGTGTGGGTGGTTCTAGGACTAGCTTAGCCCTATGTCTAAGACATGGCCCTTTTACTCTCTCTACCAAATGCCTGGGGTGTTGAACTATCCTTTGTTTCTCATTGGTTGGAGCCTCTCAGCCTATGCGAGCACAGGCAGTTCAGATCACAGTTCCTCAGTAGTTTCTTTCTCCCTACTAGCTGTCCTTTGTCTCCTGGAGTCTTGCCTTATGCATTCAGGGCTTAGAATTCAACAGAAGATTCAAGAGGACTCCTGTGTTACATTTCTGGAGTTTCTCTCCTTAGACACCTTCTTTCCAGTACCATGCCCTACAAATTGCGGCCACCTCAACCTCTTTCAACTCCAGTTTTTGTTGCCTCTTCCCATGGAGGTATCCGGCCATAATGAATCACCGAGGCAGAAAGTCAGAACCAACATGCGCCTTATCTCATTAGCAGACTTGCACTGACTGTTGCCTACATCTGAAGTCAGTTATCTCATGTATTTTTCCAGTATTCTAGTTATTTAATATGGGAAGAAAACTCTGACATCAGTTATCTCTTCATGGCCAAAAGTAAACATCCCACTCATTCTTTGTGTCAGATTTAACTTTCTTTTCATGAATTTCATGTTTCACAGCATCAATCTTATTTGGTATCTTATCTGAGGCTCTTGCCTTTTCCCCCTCTTTCTAGGAGACAAGTCTGATAATATCTTGGTATTTAGTAATGCTTCAGTTTAACAATATTAACCAGCATTTGTTAATTAGCATTAACTAGTACTACTCAGGGCTGTCACTGGCATCTTTGTCTCAGTGGAATAAAAATTACCATTATTCAACTATTCCAGATGAGGAAAGGAAGGCTTAGTTTGGAGAAGTAATTTGCTTAACACCTCTCAGCTGGTAGGTGATGGTTTTCTGACTGTAAACGCCCTCTGTACTTGTAGATTTTAGTACAGTTTCTACTGTCCTTGTAAATTTTCAAACCAACTTCTCAGAGCCTCGGGCCTCAAAGAGTAAGAGAGAGGGGTTGAGTGTATACTCTTACCCCAGCCCACCCTATATGCTGTTTGCACTAGAGCAAATATGCTTTTTAATGTTTAACTTATTAGAGTTCCATGCAAAATATATTAAAAACCTTTCTGCAACAAACAAATAACTTTGTGGGACACTATTGTGCCACATGAGACATTAATTTGCCCTTTTAAAATATTGGTTTTCTCCAAGAGGAGCAAGAAACTGCTAAGAAAGAGAAAAAAAGTCTCTGTGGTTTCCTTTACTTATTGTGTGATGCTGCAGAAAGCGTATAGGTTCTCCAGTTAGAATCCTGGCTCTACCACAAAGCTATAAAGTTGTCTTTAGTTTACTTACACTTCCATGGACTCAGCTATACAGTCTGCACAAGTAGGAAAAAAATCCTCTCTAAAACATCTTGTTTTCAATAAACATATGTAAAAAGCCTGGCCTTTAAAAAGGTCCCCAGTGATCCCTGCCTTCCACTGTTGGTACCCTTGTGCGACCCCCTCTTCTTAAGTATGGGCTGGACCTAGGGACTTGCCTCTGATAAGGGGAATACAGGAATGGTAATGAGGTGTTACTTCCAGGATTAGGTTACGAAAAACTGTGGCTTCTATCTTGAGTGCCCTCTCTTGCTCTCTCCCTCACTTGCTCTGAGGGAAGCCAGCTGCTATGTCAAGAGCTGCCCTCTGAAGAGGCTCAAATGGCAAGGAAAGGATGTCTGCAGCCAACAGCCAGCAAGGACTGGAGGCCTGCCAATAGCCATGTTTGTGAACTTGGAAGCAGATCTTTCCCCAGTGGAGCCTTGCAATGCCTTCAGCTCCTGCCAATGTACCTTGATTGCAGCCTTGTGAGAGTCCTTGAGCCAGAGCACCCAACTTGGCCATGCTTGGTTTCCTGACCCCCAGAAACTGAAAAATAAATGTTATCAAGCTGTTAAATTTTAGAATAATTTGTTATTAGCAATAGACAATGCATACAAATAGTGTCTGGCACAGAGCTGATGCTCTGTTAATAATAGTTTCTCCCTTCTCTCCGCTCTCCTCCTTTTCCATCCCCAGGGAATGGTGACTTGCAGCAGCCTGACTCTGCTCCTCTGCAGAGATGGTGCTCACTTTGAACTCTGACCTAACAGAAGTGGAATTTTCCACTGCCAGTTCTCCAAGTTCTCCATTCCTTTTTGATAAGGATTGCATTTGGGTGTGGTGAGAAGTACAACTTGTATCCTAATTGCTATCAGAGCCGAGAGTCGTAACACAGAATTAGATGTGCATATAGTTGGAGATACGGAAATTGCAGTTCCTATCATAGGACACCTTTTATAAAAGCTCTAGATGTACCAGACACTTAAAGCAGGTACAACATGGCTCCACCACATGAAAGTGATCTTACATCGTTTCCTGTGCAGGCACATTTGGAATGTGTTTGCTTTGTGTGCTTTGTGAGGTTTTTTTCTTCTTTTCTTTTCCTTCTCTTTTACATTCTCTGGCTGACTAAAGTTAAGTCTCTTCCCATGGGATCATGTTGAACTTTTATCTCTTATATAGGTTCTCAGCTTTCAGCTCCTGCATCCCTTTTTCCAAGTTATGAATCAACAGCTTGAAAACTGAGAAGCCTGAAGTCTTCAGGGTATTGTTCATTTGATGAAATGTCCATCCCTTGGTGATGCAGATGCTTGTGGAATTTCTGGGGTTTGCCTGCTGGGATGAATTTCATTTGATCTCCCTGAGAATTGAAGAAAATCAAAGTCTTAGATCTAAAGGGAGATTACTGAGGACTGGTACCCTACTTTGTTTTGAAACCTTGAAATTCCGGAAAAGGTCTCTTTTTTTTTTTTTGAATCTCAGATTTGGGGGGGAAATCTCTGTTAGGTATTTGCCAGCGCTTTGTATCTGTTTCAGCATGGGTGAGGAGCAATTTTATTCTTTAAAAAATATTCTTGGCCAGGCACTGTGGCTCACTACTGTAATCCCAGCACTTTGGGAGGCTGGGACGAGTGGATCACCTGAGGTTGGGAGTTTGAGACCAGCCTGACCAACATGAAGAAACCCTGTCTCTACTAAAAATACAAAATTAGCCGGGCATGGTGGCACATGCCAGGAATCCCAGCTACTTGGGAGGCTGAGGCAGGAGAATCTTTTAAACTTGGGAGGCGGAGGTTGCGGTGAGCCAAGATCATGCCATTGCACTCTAGCCTGGGCAACAAGAGCGAAACTCTGTTTAAAAATATACATATATGTATATAATACATAAAAAATATATTATGCATATTATATATTAAATATATATTATGCATATTATATATATTATGTATATGTAATATACAAATGTATATACATACATTTAAAAAAAAGCCTGGGGAAAGGCCACAGGGAGGGAACAGATTTTTGATATATACATATATTATGTATATTTGTATGTATATATCACAGTGTATATATGCTGACACATATTTGTATATATTTAAAAACCAAGTCTGCAAGCCACCCTTAGCCCAGTGACTTCTCTCTAGCACCTCACTCCAAACATCATTAGATCTCTTGAAAGCTACACATCTGGGGAGTGACATTTCACCCTGTTGAATTAAGTTAGCCTAAAGCTGCCTCCTTACATATTTTAAGTCAAGTCTAAAGATTTTTCTGTACATAGGGAACTATAACGTAAATGGATATGGAAACGGGCTGTAACCTACTCTTGGTACCAAGAGTACAAAACTCTTGAGTTTTGGCCAAAGGTGGCCAACTGTTCAAATCCTGTTCAAATAAGGCCAGTACCAGCTGTAACAAGTCCAGCTGCTTTTTGACTGCACTTCCGTTTTCTGTAGTCACTTTCCTTTTTCTGTCATTCTTCTTTGATCATGCAGCAATGCCAGTCTCTCTGAACCTATTCTGGTTTGGGGACCAGCTGGTTTGAATGCATTTCCTAGATGTGGGGTTTGATGCCATCTGACTGTACCACCATCCACCTTATAGGTGCAAGGTCGACGCCTGTATTGTTTATCAATGTGCCCTGTATGCTTCGAACAGTACCTGGCTCACAGTAGGCCCTCAGTAGATATTTGTTAAATGGTGTATAAATTTTGCTGAACATGTTGAATAAATAAGGATGAGCCCTGTGAGAATTTTCAGAGAATTTGATCTAAAATGTTGCTGAACATCACATTACCTGTATATCATGGTATTCTCTCATGGTATTTTCAAGAACTCTTGGGAGAATGAACTTTGTTTTAGAATGAAGAATAATTGTGCCTCTCTTGGAAAAAAAAATAAATTATGTGAACATAGATTTCCTCTTCAGGCTGACTACTAGGAAACTCAAAATATGGGTTTGATCAGCCTCTTTCAATTACATGAGACTTGGTGGGATCCTCTCTTTTTCTTTAGAAGCATACTTTTCTCATAGACTCCTAATGTTTGGCGATCATGCTATATTGTAAATGTTTTTGAAAGCAAGTTCCAGGGAGTGAATAAATAAAGACAATGCCATAGAAAGGGAGTAGGAATTAAAGAAGCAAATGGGAAGAGAATGAGGGTGGGGTGAAGAAAACAGAAGGAATTCACTGGGAAGGGAGGAAGACAATGGGACGGGAAGAATATGACATTGAGCTGGGATCTCCTCCAGGCCTTAGGACATCTCAGGAGGTGGTCTTTGAGGGCCCATTAGGTTTTGATAATGCAGTGGGCATGTGGCTATCACCTCTGGGTCAACCTGTGGCTTAGAACTCTGAAGATGGAGAAGGAGGCAAAACCATGATGATATTCTCTGGAGCCAGGTTTATGTCTCCACTTTGGTACTATGAGCTGCCACTTGCTTTCATTGAGCCTCAGTTTTATATCTGTAAAATGGGGCTAATAACAGTGCCTTCTGCTAAGGTTCTCTTGGAGGCTCCATGAGGTAATGAATAAGAGGTAATGATAACATTTCCAGTGCTCAAATGGTAGTTATTGTTATTGCGTTGAGCTTTCTAGATTCCTGTCTCATCTTCTGTCATCTCATGGCTAGGATAGAGTAGCATAGAAAACAAGGAGAAAGTTTCAGTTTCTCCACATTTACCATCAGGCCTTTCTTGAAAGTTTCCTTTAAAAAAAAAATTGACCCTGATTTACTATGCCAAAACCTTGGAAGTTTTCTTCAAACCCAAACATAACTGGACCTCTTTCAGTCATCCCGGCATTTGTCCAGTACCTCCTGTCTGTAGGCAAATCTCATGAACTTGGCGTTAGTAAAAATCACAAATATACTCCCAAAGTCTTTATAAGTAATGGAAGTTTTTAAAAAATAATGGAAGACTTCTTCTCAGGGTGACCAAGGGAATACACTGAATTGCATGCTACAGAGCAAAACTATAAAAATCCATCTTAAACACCTGATTTTCCAAAGTTTCTCCTCATGCCACTGTCAAATCACTGCAGTCCTATTTCACTCTCTTTCCATCAACTATCTTCTTCTTTTCCGCTCAGGCTATCTTCCTCCAGCTTCCTCCCCTCTCTTGGGCTCTTCCAATTTCTGTAGACCTTTATTTAGAGAAGGGATCATCAAGCTTTTTCTGCAAAGGGCCAGATGGCAAATACTTTAGGCTTTTTTGGGCTCTCTGTTCTCTGTCACAGCTACTCAACTCTGCTCTTGTAACAGGAAAGCAGCTGTAGACAATAAGTAAATGAATGGGTGTGGCTGGGTTCTAATAAAACTTTATTTACAAAAACAGGAAGTGGACAGGGTTTGGCCTATGGGTTGTAATTTGTTGACTCCTGATTTGAAGCAACTTATGAATCTATGTTCACATGATGAAACTTCAGTTGATAGTTTTTTCTGTCACCCCACTCAGCAAAACTGAAGATTCTGTTGTGGATGTACCTATCTTCAGAGGCCCAGGAAGATAAATGGGGTGTTGTAGATAACCATTAATATTTTCTCCATCTGATGTTGATTATACAGGTCAGAACAATTATTTGCTTATGCTGCCTGTAAGACACTTGTGTCAGGTAGGACAAAGCCCAGGTACAACACAGCTCTGGGGCTTAGTGTGACAGGTTTCCCCTGGTGATATGTGTGTGTGTGTGTGTGTGTGTGTCTGTGTCTGTGTCATGCCTGGGACCAAAGGCTCTTGGCCAGTAATGGAAAAAGCTAAGCCTCTATTTTTTGGCTTCTTTCGCTTTCTCATTTGATTCTGGGAAGATCCTCACATCAAATTGTATAATGGAAAAAGTACTGGACTAGAGCCAGGGGATCTGATTGCTATTTTGGTTGTCTTACTACTCTTGTGTTTGACCTTGCATGTTCATTCGTTCCCTGGTTTAGGTCTGTCAAGTATTAAACTAGAATCTTTGGTCACTACATTTTTAGTGCTTGATACTTATTTAAATGAGCTCAGAAATGTATGGGATGAAGTCGGGCTGGAGAATGAGAGCCCTGTCCCTGCACTCAATCTTACTCCTACCCAAGGGGTCCCTAAAATATCTCTGCTGGAATTCGTGGGCTCTAGCCAGCATAGGGAAAAGATTGCTGAACTATGATTCTTTGGTTTCCTGTCCCATCTTTTGCCACCCACCTGGTATTCTAGAAACCACCCAAAGTTTTTATGTTCCTTCACAATGGCAGGAACTTTTCATAAATTTGTTCTCATATACTCACACCCTTTCCTGATTGGTTTTCCACTCTTTTCAGTCTTCGTTCTTACCTCCCAGACTCCTACTTACCCTGTGCAACCCTACTCAAAGTATCTACTTCTGGGTTTATTTAGTGGATTGGTTTCTTATAGAAAACTTTGGAATAAACCATTGTTTCCAGAAGAATCTCAAGTCACAGCTTTCCGTTATCTTTGTTTCAATGAGCCTTTCTTCTTACATCTTAGGTTTTAGGAGGATCCAAATTCCAACGTTGTTCTGGCAGGGCTGTCTCTGTAGCAACCACATTTAGCTCATTCCCAGTGCCTGGAATATGTCTTGCACCTGTTGAACAGCTGAGCTTGCCCTTTGAGGAGGTGGCTACAATATTACTGAGCTCATTTTCCTTAGGTTTCTTTTTCCCTGTTGTTACATTTTCCACTCTCCCCCGTCCCCCATCACAAGGTAAGAATGTTCTGGGGAAGAAAATAGAATTCAGTCTATCAGTGGAAGGGAGTTTGAGGACAGAACAATTTGGATGTGGAAAGGTTTTCTGTGAGAAATCAGTGGGAGAATGTTACACAGTCAGACTTCTGACTGTTGTATGTGAATATCTCAAATCCTTGCCACATATGAACTTCTTTTTTAGGATTCTGCATTAACAGGCTCTTCCTCAGTCTGGATGACTGACAGATTTAGCAGTCCCAATTCTAGCCAAATCCCACTGTTCCATTGTCCACCTGGATCCTTCTTGGCCTCAGAGGGAGATGGGCAGATGTTCCACAGAGCTGGGGTGGAGCTTTGACTCAGCCAAACCTGACATAAATGGAGACAGCGATTCAAAGACAAAAAAAGAAAATGATTTAGAGAGGAAACCAAAAGAAATTACAATTAGCCGCAGGTTGCTGAATCTCGATTAACCTCCCACTGTGCTGTTGTTCTGTAGCCAACTTAGATGATCCAAAGACAATGTTTAAAAGCCGTTTTAACTAAATTAGCAACCATGTAAAACCTTCATTCAGAATATATGTTTATCTGCACTTTCTGCCCCCCAAACACTTTCTGTCAAGGAATGGTATGAAAAATTGAGGTCAAAAAGGATTGACGAAGAGCGAAGATGTCTCTAGCAAGACATCAAGCATTTGATGTGAGCTCTGTGTGAATGAATGGTTTTTAATTGTTCCTTCTAACTAGGGTGACTGTCCTGGTTTATAGCCGTGGTCATGGCATGATGCTTAGTCATATCCTCCTTTAGTCTTAAGAGTGTCCCAATCTGGACAATATAATATATTATCACTCTACATCCATACTGAGAAAATTCTAATCTCCCAGAAGATACAGGAGATATCATAGACAGATCCCTTCCACATATGATGGTTCAATACTTAGTCTTCAAGACCTTGAATGATAGAACATTTCCTCAATGACAGAGATGTTTAGAACAATTTATATGTCTTGCTATAATACACTAGAATTTTAAATTTTCTGACAGTGTTATGCATATTGTAAATCATTAAGAATTTCTCATTTTGAAGAATTACACCTGAGTTAATGTATTTGCTATTTGGCACTTTTTGCAACGTTGGGGAATGGTCTCTGGGTATGTCTCTAACCCCGGTTCTGCCCTTTCCCTGCACATCAGAGAGGCTGAAGTAAGTTTCTCAAGTTGGGCAGGGAGCTTGCCTACTGACCGTTAAGATCCCTCCCACACTCAGAGTCTATGCTTGTATTAAAACCCACAGTTAACTTCAATATATATAATAAAAGAGTATTGTAGTCGTCAGTTACACCTTCCCTCTGTCACACTGTGCTGTTTGACCCTTGACTCTGACCATTTGATAGTTATGTGGTCATAATCGAGTTACTTAAACTTTCTGAGCTTATTTTCCCATCCGTAAAAGATGAGTTACTAGTGTCTGAATCCTCTACCCTAAAATGCTGAGGTGAGGCTCATGTCAGCGATGTCTGGAAGAGATGTGCCTCTCCATGCAAAAGACAATTTTGTCATCTTACTGTTATATTGGAGAGCAATAATCAGGTAATTTCTAACAGCTCAACCATAGATCAGAATGAGATAAGCTGAGCATCTGATTTTTGGGCCCCATTCTGGCAGTCATCTCCCCTCTCTTGGTAAAGAGTACCCTGATTTCCTTTTGAGGAATTACTTTTCTTCTCTTGTGAGCTTCATTTTCTTCTATAAAATGGGTACATTTTTAGCATCTAAGATCACGCAGGAGTGATAAAAGCTGAATGTATAAAGCTGTTAGGACAATGCCCGGCTCCTTGTTGGCTGTGCCCAAGACCAATGTGGTGAGTAGTCAAGGTGGGTGTGTTCCCAGAACCTTGTCTTGCCCAGTTTATGGCTTACACTTGGCCAGTTGGACTTTTTCTATCCTAGAACTTTAAATTATACCACTATCTATTTTTGCTAGAAAGGCAAAACTCTTTCCTCCTGAGTCATGGAACTAGGACAATCAAGCCAGATCCTCTTTGGCCTGTGAAGTTCAAATTAATTAATTCACCCATTGAGCAAATGTTTATTGATGTCTTTCTGTCAGAAAATGTGTGCTAAGTCTTTCACATATTTTTCTCATTTAATCCTCGGTACATATCAGGTGTTGGGTTTCACTGCTTGCTTTGCAAATGAAGAAATGGAACTTACAGAATTTAACCAACTTGCCCTGGGTTATATAGCTAGCATGAGGGTAGGCTGAGATTTGAACTTGGATCTGTCTGACTCCAACGCCTGTGTTTTCTTTGCTGTGGGATTTGACCAGCCTGCCAGAGGAAGAACAATTGAAAGTTTTACCTAAGATTAGAGAGTTACTGTCCCTTTCTTTTATCGAAGTGTCTGAAGCAGCAGTAATGGAAGTTTCCATTAGCATGGAAGATATGGGTGGGTGGGGATATTTATTAGTTTTATCTGTCTAGTATGCCTTTCTCCTCCCTCTCTTCCTGCTCCTCCTCCTCCTATTAATAGTAAGATGATGATAATAATGGCAGACTCCTCCCTTTGGGAGGCACACGTTATTGGCCCATTCCATGTAATTCTTGTAGTATTGTCAGTTACGGAATAGCTTCTCTGGCCATAGAGGTTTACCTCTGATCCAAACCTGGTCAGTCAGATCTTTCCCTGACCTCTACAGCTTGGTGGTCTAAGAGGTAGGCACATGACCTAAATCAGCCAATCAGTTTTTTCCCTTAGTCTAATCTACACTGAAAAAGGAAGAGACTTTATTTTCTGCCTCTAAGATGTTAAATCAGGATCCTGGTGGCAGCCATTCTCCCATCTGGGCAGGTGGAATTGGGGGAAGCCGGAGAGAATGGGAATGACCTGCAGGGGGACACTGAGGAGTAAGAGAGCTTAGCAATACCACTTTGAAAATATGACCTTTCAGTTAGGTGTGCCAAGAGATCACTCCCCATTCCCACTTTTTAAATTTTTTTAAATTTCGAGTCTTGTCTCTGTCATTTGTAATAGACTAATACAATATGCTTCCTAGCAAATGTTTGTAGAAGTCCAGTGTCTAGGAAGTGATTTTCATTTCCTGGGAGAGACTGACAAGGGAGGAGTCAGTGGTGTCAAAACTGGGGAATGATTATGGGTATGTGCTGTTGTTTTTGGCATGCTTTTTTCCCTAATGATAAGTCATTTATTTGTTTATTCCCTTAGATGTTGACCCACCCAAGTAGCCCTGAGCAGCATCTGCCATGGTCCAAGAACTGTGCAGGTGCTGGGGGTATCGTGGTGACCAGCAGCCATGGTCCCTGCTCTTGTGAAGCTCTTTGTCCTGAGTTCTCTTTTCCTTGGGGTCTCTACAGCCCTCCTCTCAGCAGGCTGTTTGCCGCTTAGAATCTACTACTTGGGGGTGCTAAATTATTTACAAACCCTTTTTACGAGAGCATCCAAAAGCTTGAAGACAGACTCCGTTCCTAAGCCCTGAGGTCAAAGCTCCTTTCAGAGAGACTTCCCTTTTCTTCTTTCTCTCATCTTTGTCCCCAGCCTACCATGAATTCAGAATAGATCTCTTGCCAAAATTATTCCTAGGGGAATGTTTGAGCTGAAACTGGAGTCTTTTTTGAATACATTGTCTCTTCTCACTGGAATTTAAACTCGCAGGTTCTGATGATAGCTCCTGAGGAAGGCTGCACTCACTGATCACAGGCACGGAGGGCCTTGATGCCTGCACAGAGCATGGCTGTTGTGTCTGCTCACCTTCCTCAAGCTGCCAGCTGACCCCCGCAGGAACTGCCTTCCATCCTGCTGCCATCACACATGGCTGGAGTTCCTCCATCCCGCCCTTCTTCCTGTTCCACTGCCTCCTTTTGCACCTGAGCCTCATGGCACCAGGTTGAACTTCTCTGTAAGATCTTTCATTCCATGAAAGGGTTCTTTTGCTATTTTGATTTATTTTTTTTAGAGACAAGGTATTGCTCTGTCACCCAGGCTAGAATGCAGTGATGTGATCGTAGCTCACTGCAGCCTCGAACTCTTGGGCTCAAGCAATCCTCCCACCTCAGCCTCCTGAGCAGACAGGACTACAGGTGCACGTTGCCACACCTGTCTAACTTTTATTTTTTGTAGAAATAGAGCCTCACTATGTTGCCCAGGCTTGTCCTCAACTCCTGGGCTCAAACAGTCCTCCCACCTTGGCCTCCCAAGGTGTTGGGATTACAGGTGTGAGCCACTGTACTCAGCTATGAATGAGTTCCTTTGGGTATTGTTCACCTCCAGCACCTCCTGGTGCCCAGGAGCCTAGGACTATGCTCCTGGGAAAGAGTCTGGTATAGAGAACAGAAGGGCCTAGGTGGAGGTGTTAGAGTATCAATTCTAGACAGACACCAGAGAATCAAACTGGGGCAGTGGTGGTGGGAGTGGAGCAGCTAGAAGGATTTGGAGTTAGTAGGGTACAACAGAGAGGGCAGCTAGAGAGTGCCTGAACTGGGCCCCCTGACCATTTGGTGGTGCTCAGTCAGCTTCCCTGACTTGTCTTCCAGCCACCAACCTCTCCTCAAATACTGTTTCCCCAGAGGAAGCCTTTTCCAATTCACCAGCTTAAAACAGGGTTCCCTGCTGTACATTCTCGCATGCCCTTCACTAGACAGATGATAATCCGTAAATGCTGGTGTGATTATTTGCCTAATGTCTGCCTTTCCCTTGGAAGCCAGGCTGGTCTTGTTTACTATGGGGTCCCCAGTAAATTTCCTGGAACAAATTAGATTCTCAGAAATGTTTGTGGAATGACTGAAGGAATAAATCCTCAGTCTGCAGATTTTTGTTCCTTTTTACAAGCTTTTGGCCCAAGATATTCATCTACCTACATTAGGACTTCCTGGCAAAGAGACAGACTGTGCAATCACTGCGATTCATACACATTTGATCACAAGCCAGTTTTATTTTACTCAACACAAAAATACAAATGAAAAATATTTATGTGAACTTCAAGGAAGATACAGGGGAAATGAAGAAGCCACTTAAAGCTGCAGCGAGTGACAGTGCATCTGCCATCAGAAACCAATTGCATCAGCGTGAGTCCCCAGCCAGGCATGTGGATCTCAGAGGAGAAAAGACCTGGTCTCCTTCCCCAGGCAGCTCCCCTGTCAATGGCTGCCTTGATTTCCACCATTAAAAATAATTGATAAGTTTTAGTTGAGATTTTCTGATCCCAGTTAAATTTCCAGACTTACTCTGAGGGGTCTGTTTTCTACACTGTTGGGAGAACCTGAAATCTGAATAACTGGGGGGCTGAGAACAGGTGAGTAGTGAACCAGGACAGCTGTAAGAGGGTGGTGGGGTCCCTGAATGGGTAAGGAGAGAAGGCTCCATTAGGGAGAGATTAAAAAAGAGAGAGAGGACACAGTTGGGTTCTAAAGATACAAGCTGACCTTTTGGGAGGTCTTTTTCTATTAATGGAAGGATCCCAGGGCTGGGAGATAGGTATCTTATTAAAATATGCTTACTGAGTGCCTGTTACATTCCAGGCACTGTGCTGGACACTGGGGTTATAGCAGAAAATAGTACACAGTCCCTCTTGCATGGCCTCATGAAATTCTCCACCCAGTGGGGAGTTCTGATAAATGTGGAGACACCAGTCAGTAGAGGTCATGGAGTGCTTGACATTGAATAGCCAGGAAGGAGTTCTTTGAGGAGGTATGGCTTAAGAGCTATAAGGTGAGCTATGCAGAGCGGGGAAGAGCACCCCTGGCAGAAGGGACTGCAAATGCAAAGGT
The DNA here is from genome assembly GCF_047675955.1 of Chlorocebus sabaeus. Taxonomy (NCBI): domain Eukaryota; kingdom Metazoa; phylum Chordata; class Mammalia; order Primates; family Cercopithecidae; genus Chlorocebus; species Chlorocebus sabaeus. The sequence continues at coordinate 62,962,176 of NC_132908.1, read as the reverse complement.
GCTGGGGCAGAAATGGACTTTGTGTACTTGGGAAGAAAGGTGGCAGAGTGAGCAGGGACTGTTAAGTGAGCAGGTAGGTTAGCAGGGGAAGCCATACTAGGTGAGCAGGCATGGTAGGCTTTGAGCAGAGAAATGACATGACCTAATTGAAGTTTTATGGAAATCACCCTCTTTTCCTGAGGACAAGAAATAGGATGAGAAGAGAGATTGGGAGGAGGCTGTGTGGAATCCAGGAAGAGATGATCACCTGGAGAAAGGAGGAAGACAGTGGAGAGGGGAAACAAAAGGGACCAGTGTGGGAGCTTCTAGTCCTGTTGTTGACTGGCCCTGGGCCCTGGTTCCCAGTTTGCCCCTCTGTAAAGTGGGAGCAACCCTCCAAGGTCCTTCTGGCTCTGGGTGTGCTAGAGGGTCTGTTGACTCTGGCCCTGCAAGCTCTTCCAATGTCCATGTTTTATTGCCTTTTCTTTAAGCCTGAGAAAGCATCACTAGAAAGAATTTCAATGTATGGTTTAAAGATACGTTTTCTAGCTTTCTAAAGTTCTGTTAATATTTTAAATGCATGACTATCTTGTGTCCCCCTTGGTGGGAAGTGGTGGGTGAGGGTGTCACATTATTAATAAAATATGAATACATTAAAACATTTACTTTAATGTAACTTACGTGGGAAACATCTTTTGTGAAGCTTTTTGGCAAGCGGATGAAAAAGCGTGTTTGCCCCAAACCTTTGAATGTCCTTGATTGGGTTGGGGGTCTTTGTTTCCAAAAAAGCCCTTGACCCCTTGTGGTTTCCATTCTGTTTACTCTTGGCAAGTGTTTTGGGTTCAAAGGGAGAATCTTTAAAAGCTGCATTGGGAGCGTCTATAAAATCTTAATGCATCTTTGACATCAAATAGCTCTTTCAAAGCAGTGATTTGATGAAGTAAATAGGAATGCAGCACAAACCATATGGAACGCATTTTCCATAACTGTTCCGCGCTTGAATAACAGAGGAGAAAAGTTCTTGGCAAAGGGAGTTTTGGATTTTAATGACCCTTAAATATTTGGCTCGGTAGCCAGATGTGTTTTACCAGGCTGAAAACCCTGAGGATAGGCCTGCCTTTCTTTTTGGCAAAACATAAGCTAACGCGATGTTGCTGTTCGTGAAAAGATGTTTGTGCCTCATTGCAGAAAGCTTAATTCACCATGATTTCCTTAATTATCCACCCCTCCCCCAAACTGGCATAGCTCCCAGCATGCCTCGCAGCAGCATTTCTGATCTGAGACACTAAGCTGTTTACGATGATGCCACAGAAACCTACTTAATTATTTGAAATTGGGAATCAAAGGGTTGAAACATGGACCGGAGTGTGTCTTGTTGATGGAACTGGGGCGGGGCAGAGGGGCTTACGCTTCCTGGCGTGGATGGCTCTGCTCCTAACTGGCTGTAAGAGCTGAGCAAGACCCTTGATCTGGGATTAGGATAAAATGGGACAAACCATATTTGAGCCATTACTGTCAAGTTCTGGTTCTGATTATGAACAAACCTGTACTAAAAACACAGATGCACATTAGCAACGTCTCAAAGTCATCTTGAAAGTCCATGCCTGGTGGCTTTAGACATTGGCCCCTTACTTGAGACATTTGTGTGTGAGTATCCAGAGTGATTCTCCTCAAGACAACCTCAAAATTGGTTTATCTAACTTTTAGCACTGACCGGTGGATTGTTGCCCCCACCCCTCAAAAAACAAATCCTTCCCCAATAAAAGATATAAGGTTGCAATTTTAGATGGAAGAGGCCTTCAAAGTGAAGTCCAGCATTCCCATTTCAAAGATGAGAAAACTGAGGCCCAGAGACTAGAATTGGCCCGTCCATGACCACACAGTTCTCAGCATCAGGACCAAGACCAGAATCTGCCCCATTCATCAGCAGTCTGAGCCCCCACATGACTTTTGTTTACAAAGGTAAAATGTGTCTGCATAGTGTGAAGATATCCCAACACAGAAGACGTTCAAGAGCATGCACCTCAGGAGGGGATGAGCCAATGGAAAGGGAACAAACCACTCCCTGAGTTCTGAGCTGGCACTGCTCTTGGACTGCGTTGCTTATTCTTCCATTGCAAAAATACAAAACATTTGAGCGAAGAAGCAACTGAGGATTAGAGCTGTGATGTGGCTCTTGCATGTGGCCCAGCTGGTGGCTCTAAAGCCTTTGCTCATCCTGTGATGTGAATTTGGTCTGTGCTTAGCCACTGTGGTGTCTTAGTCTGTTCTGGCTGCTATAACAGAATGCAAGAGACTGCATGGCTTGTAAACAGCAGATACTTATTTCTCACAGATCTGGAGGCTGGAGATCCAAGATCAGAGTGGCAGCATGGTTGGGTTCTGGCAAGGGCCGCCTTCCTGGTTCATTGACAGCCGATTTCTCACTGTGTCCGCACATGGTGGAAGGGGTGAGGGAGCTCTCTGGGTCCCCTTTCGAAAGAGCATGAATGCTATTCATGAGGGTTGCACCCTTATGATCTAATCACTCCTGCAAAGACCCCTACCTCATGATACCATCGCCTTGGGGGTTAGGATTTCAATGTGTGAATTTTGGGGGCAACACAAACTCTGAGACCCTGTCTCTGCGCTGGGTTCTGTCTCTGTGCTGGATCGAGTGGTTGGATTACTGCCTTTCCCTCCTCTTGTCACCCTGGAAAAAAACTTGACATGTTCCTCTCAGCCTGGCAGGAGCCCCCAAAATGAATCCATCTTTCCATTCTTGTCAATAGATGGATATAGACGAAAACCCCCATATTTTGTGGAACTAGGAGAAGGTACAGAGAAGTCCAGATCAAAGTCACAGCAGAAACTGTGGTATAATTTCTCCTTTTAAAAATGTAAGTGGCATTCTGCTTAAAAACAAGAAAAAAAAAAAAAAAAAAAGAACCAGCCCCTCTACCCTACCCGCTAAAAACCCCAACCAAATGCTGAATGTAAGTTTCTCTACCTTATGATGTACATAGTTGTGGGCAGGGCTGGTGACTGTCACTAAGGGGAAGGAAGTATTGCCTGCCTTGCTGGTTTTCACTGCTGCTTCCAGCTTTGCTTGCTTTTTTCCACTTCTCCCTACCCCACAACCTGACCAGCTGTTGTAGCAATGCTCCCCTGGCTGACCAGTGACCTCCTGTTTTCCAACCCATCAGACATACACAGTGGGTAGCATGAACTTTCCATCAAAGACAATACATCATTAAGAAAAAGGGCCGGGCATGGTGGCTCATGCCTGTAATCCCAGCACTTTGGGAGGTTGAGGTGGGAGGATCACAAGGTCAGGAGATGAAGACCATCCTGGCTAACATGGTGAAACCCCGTCTCTACTAAAAATACAAAAAATTAGCTGGGCGTGGTGGTGGGCACCTGTAGTCCCAGCTACTTGGGAGTCTGAGGCAGGAGAATTGCTTGAACATGGGAGGTAGAGGTTGCAGTGAGCCGAGATCGTGCCACTGCACTCTAGCCTGGGCGGCAAAGCGAGACTCCATCTCAAAAAAAGAAAGAGAAAAAGAGATCCAGCCGGAGTGATGGGGGCTGGATCAGAGAGAGAGAAAGGACTGAGTGAGAAGAGCAAGGGGTCAGAGAGCCAGGACTGTTCTCCAGCCAACCCTAGGGAAGGTCTTGTTGTTCCTGCCCTGTGTCGCACCTTCATCCTTGGGAGAGGCAGGGGAGGGTCACTGCATCAGCACAACCAGGAAATCACTCTGATTGTGGTTCATGCCACCTCCTGAGCATGGTTTCCAGGTTTTTGTTTCTCAGTCCAGAGGCTAAGAAGTCCTGAGACCTTCCAGCAGCCCCAGACATGGAGCAGGAGAGGAAAGCCATTGCTCCATCTGAGCCAGTTCTGATGCTGTATATGCTCTCCGGGAGCATCGAGTAGAGTGAGGGGTGATGTGGACTCAAGAGAGAACTGGGTTGAAACTGAGCAGCTTTGCACTGTTTCAGGAATGTTAATTAAATGCGAGATTATATGCCCCAAATCTTCACAGAAAGTAGATTTATTGTACCTCATTACCAGATTTTATACACTCCACTTGGGCGAGACTGATGTTCTGTATTATAAAAGAATGCTGGATTTTATGGTCTAAAGCCTTCAGATATTAAGAGAGAAACATTCAGAAATGACAACAGTGAGACCCAAGGTGGTACTTGGAGGCCCCTGATGAGATGCTGAAGCAGACATGGCTCAAAATGTCCCAAGTGCTCTCCAGCCGTATCATAGGCAAACACATTCAACTTCAGTGCAGTTTGGACCAAGTTAAGGTTTTGCATTTCTAAGGACCTGTGGACTTCATTTTCTCTCCTTCTGAAACTTGTCCCTCTGAATTTCACGGAACTCGCTCCTTCGTTCTTTGCTGCACTCAGCACTTTAACACACCTGTGTACGTATGTGTGTAGATAAGTGTGTTTGTGTGTGTGTAGATGGGACTCAGACTATGCTATCCCAGAATAGGCCACCTTGGCATCTGAGAAATTAGCAGAAGCAGAAATGTCTCCCTGACCCTATCTCACCCAGGGAAGACCCTGAAGTGGGCCATAAAACCTGGAAGGAATAACTTGATCTTCTCCCTTGTCCCAAAGCAAGACCCTCATGTGGGGTGTACCCTTCCTATAGTATATACCCAGAGGAAAGGAATGTTCTTATCTCTGGAAACACAGGGACACAGAGAATCTGAACAAGCAGGCCTTGCTAAGTTTCCCCGACTTCATTACTGTGAACCCAGGTCTGAATCAATTTAGAAAGTTTATTTTGCCAAGGTTAAGGACGCATCCCGTGACACAGTCTCAGGAAGTCCTGATGACCTGTACCCAAGGTGACTGGGACAGGGCTTGGTTTTATACATTTTAGGAAGTCATGAGACATCAATCAATATGTATAAGATGTACATTGGTTTGGTCTAAAAAGTTGGGACAACTCAAAGAGGGGGGCTCTCAGGTCATAGGTAGATAAGATACAAAAGGTTACATTCTTTGCGGTCTTTGATCAGACTTTTATTAAATGCACAATTTACGTGTGAAAGGGGTTAGAGGAATAGTCACTTATGCCTTAGTCTGGCTCTGTGAATCTGCATTTTTACATAAACAATAGGACAGAGGAAGCAATCAGCTGTGCATTTGTCTCAGGTGAGCAGCAGGATGAGCATCTGTGAAGATCAGCTGTCAATGTCCACTGCCAGGGTGAAATTCAACGGAACTGTTTAGGGTAAATCTCCAGGCCCACAAGGAATTTTCTTGAGGGCAAATTGTGAGGGAGGTATGCAGCTTTTTTTTTTTTTTTTTCTTTCATCTCCGTAGCTGTCTTATTTAGGCAGAAAACGGGAGGCAAGTTTGCCTGATGCAGTTCTCAGCTTGACTTTTCCCTTTGGCTCAGGGATTTTGGGGTCCTGAGACTTACTTTCCTTTCACATTACTATTAGATCATACCTGCTTTGTCCAATCATTCTCCTCTGCAACTATCCACTTGTTCATGAAATTTAACAACACACAGGCTTCCTTGTTTCTTTGGGTCTTTGTTTCTGAAGGCTCAGGTATCACATAAAAATTAAATAAATTTGCATGCTTTGTTGTTGTTGTTTTTAATCTGGTTTTGTTGTAGGGGCCTCAGCCATGAACCTAGCAGTGGGTGAGAAAAGACTTCTTCACTCCCTACAGTGTATATGTATATACATGGTGTGTGTGTATTATATATGTGATTGTGTGTGTATGTATATACGTAGTATGTGTCTATGTATGTAGCTAGGGGTGTGTGAGTGTGTGCAGGTAGGTAAATAGGTTTATGTTTGTATGTTTAGATAGCTGTGTGTGTGTGTCCGTGTGTTTATGTAGATGTATGCATATAGGTAGGTGGGTTTGTATGTATTTGTAGATAAGTGTGTATTTATGCAGATAGGGGTGTGTGTGTGTGTGTATTGGTATGTGTGTATGTAGGTAGGTATATGTGTCCAAAACTTAAATATAATTTCAATTTTTATCAAAGGAATAGATTAAAATATCAAGTAGTTCTACTAGGATCATAATGAGAAACAGCAGACCCCTGATCAGTTCCTTCTCACTCTTGATTTCTGTTCCCCAAAGGCAACAGCTTTCAACTCCTATTTCTTTTTTTATATTCATCTTTATATCTCTAATGACATATATACTGCTATTTAAATTTTTCCTGTATTAGACATGATCTATTGTCTTCTTGCTGTGGAAGATGAGGGTATAGCTCTCTTCTACCAGCCCCTGCTCCCCAAACCCCTAATATACATCTTTTCTCCCCCTCCTATAATTATTTCTCACCCATCTTGGTTAAATACATATTCAATGCTTTTGTTATGACCATGTAAATATCATTCACAGTTGAGACATGTAATGTCTCAAGATCACATGTTCTTTCTTATGCAACTGTTTATTGAGTGAAGAGCTAAAGTAATTGCTTTGCGTGGTCATTTGCTGGGTTACTTTGTGCCTATCCTGGATTCATCCACAGTTTCTCCATGCCTGTCAATGAGATCAAATCCACAAGGTCATCCTGCAGCTCTTGCCACCTGCTGCCCTATTGGCCCAGTCTACAGGGATTGCTCTATATGCTTGTTGCATGGTTCTAGAAATTATTTTAAACATCAGCCCGGGAGTACTTGCCAATCCACTGTATTGAATCTTCTGTTTCTTGAATTCCACCTTCTTCTTCTCTGGTTTATTTCTCATTTGATGGTCCAAGTTTTTGGAATATCTTTTTTCATACCTGAACACTGAATTGTGGGTATGTGCTGAATACAGAATTCTAGACTGCAAATTTTTGTTGTTGTTTAGAATTTTGAATTGGCTTCTAGGTTTCAACATTACTGTTGATGACATTTTAATTACTGATCTTTTGTACATGACCTGTGTTTTCTTTCATGGAAGCTTTCGTACTTTTTTATTTCTCTCCCTGGTGTTGTGATATTTTACAATGATATATCTTTGTGTTGATCTTCATCTTATCATTGAGCTAAACTCTCAATGAACTTTTTAAATCTGGAAATGCATGTCGTCTGGGGAATTCTTCTATTTCTTCAATTTTCTCTTCTCTGTTTTTCTTTTTATTTTCTAGAGATTCTAGCATTTGTCTATTGTTTTCCTCCATAGATCTTCTAATTTTCTTTCTTTTTCTCTTCTGTTTTTCCATCTTTTTGTTCTACTTCACAAATTCACAAATCTACTTGTTTATTTATTTATTTTTAGCAAAGTACAATTTCTGTTTTGCAGATAAAATATGTTCTTATCCTCTGTGTTGGTTAATGCTGAGTGTCAACTTGATTGGATTGAAGGATACAGAGTATTGATCCTGGGTGTGTCTGTGAGGGTGTTGCCAAAGGAGATTAACATTTGAGTCGGTGGGCTGGGAAAAGCTGACCCACTCTTGATCTGAGTGGGCACAATCGAATCAGCTGCTAGTGTGGCTAGAGTATAAGCAGGCAGAAAAATGTGAAAAGAGAGACTGGCCTAGCCTCCCAGCCTACATCTTTCTCCTGTGCTGGATGCTTCCTGCCCTCGAAAGTCAGACTTGAAGTTCTTCAGTTTTGGAACTCGGACTGGCTCTCCTTGTTCCTCAGCCTGCTGAGGGACTATTGTGGGACCTTGTGATCATGTGAGTTAATACTTAATAAACTCTCCTTTATATATATAGCTATTACATTAGTTCTGTCCCTCTAGAGAACCCTGACTAATATACTCCCTTTAAGGATACTAAGATTGTGATTGTGTTTTCTTCTTGTATGTGTGTCTTAATTCCTTTATTATTTCTGTTTGCTTTGCTCTGAGAGACTCCTCAAATACTTAGTGATTCTTGGCTATCCACACACATGTTTGGGGGAAATGTCAAAGTGATGATTGGGAATATTAGTGTGGTCAGGCAGAGCTTGTTAGCTGGGGGCTTTGTTGTCCAGAAATGGAGCTATGACCTGACAATTTCTCTGCCTCCCTCCCTTCACCCTAAATGTTAGTATCAGTAGGTCTTTTCCCTTGGGAGGTTCGGTTTACCCGAGGAGGAATTTTCTAATCTCCTGAGTGACAATTCAAGCTGGGCTGTGTGTGGTCCTAGTGTCTCCCTGTTCAACTTTTGCTAACTTTGCTTATTCCTCCTATTTTTAGTACCGTGCCTCATCACAGCCCCAAATTGCCTCTGTTGACTGTGAATGTGGAGCTCCTCTAGTTCCCTGTCCCTAGAGAGCAACAATACCTGAGTCTTCTGCCAGGCTGGGGAAAGAGCTGCCACATAGATGCCTGATTGTATGGGGAGGGGGAAGCCAGAGCTACAACTCCTTGCACAAATTTTCAAGGAATCATCCTGTTTCCATTCTCATCTGCACAGTCCATCATCAGAGCTTCTACCCTTGAGACTATCTGGGGTTCTGTGGTCACGTCATATCAAATGTGCCTCCTCAAATTCTCATGGCCTCACCTGTCTCTTGGACCCTTGGCCACTTACTCAACTCTACTTACATGACAGCAACCCTACCCAGTTGGTCCTGGGCAGTTCAGCCACCAGAGGTTGATCAGGGACAACCTCCTCCCACCACTTCCCCACATAAATGGGTTTCTGGTACCCGCCAGCTGGCCTCATGGGGGATCTTCTTCCAGGAGAAAGAAATGGGTTTCAGCACACACAAAGATTACATTGATTTCCTCCAGACTTTGACTGCCCGGTTGTGTGAGTAGAAAATGAATCCACTGCAGAATGTCAGATGGGCTGCAAATTGAGGATACCACGTCCAGGTCCTCCTCAAGCCCCTGGTACTCCATCCTTTCTCTGGTTCTACAAGAAGTCCTTCCATCGTCATTCTTTCGTTTGATATATCAGTGTAAACACTGGTGACTTAAAGATAATTTATTTCTTTTTATTTCTCAGGAAATCATAAGGAAACTAGGAAGATCTGGAGAGAAAATACTCTGGGTATCGATCTTGTTTTTGAGGTTTAAAAACCACCTAGTACAGACATGCAGCTGGTGGCTGTGAGCACATTCAGTTTCCCTGAGCCACATTTCTCACCTCATTTTGACATGGGTCAATGAATAGGACCTTTGCCAGAGGAAATGCCTGCCATTCTCCCATGTGGGCTCCCTCTCCTCTCCTCCCTTTTCCCAGTTGGTGTGATAAAGGGCAAAGACCTTATCTTGCTTATCTCAGTGGCTCCAGCACCCAGAGAAGTGCTTGGCATGGGTTAGGTGTCCAAAATATTTTTGGAAGAGATGACTGGAAGCCTCTTAGACATCTACCTTCCATGCCGCCCACCCCTCTCCTGGGAACTTGTGTACCTGGAGGCATCAACCTTTGAAGCAAGCAGAATGGAGGGTCTGTGAAAGCATACATTGCTCATCAATCTAAACTAGGTTATCAGGCTGTGAACCTGCACTTGCCCACTAGAGCAGGGACTCTGTTTCCCTCGCAAAGGTGGCGCCAAGTTTTAGTGATGAATGCAAACTTAACTTCAGATATTCCTTCCAGCCCAGGAACAGTTCTTTGTCCTTAACCTCACACATTTGGGAATGTCTGTTTGCCTCAGTAAGATCCACTTGGCATGCAGGTCCTTTCAGCTATACTGTCGATTCTGAGGACAGCATCCTTTTCCCCTCCCAGCATCAAGTCTCATTCTTCCATGCAGAAACCAGACCTGTGCTAGCCCTAGTGAGTCAACCCCATCATTAAAGACCATTTCTTAGCTGCAAAAACAAATATATAGTGTATCTAAGTTGTTAAACGTAGTAATGAAAGAAACACCCATGAACTCAAAACTTGATATAAAAATATTATAAGACTATCACCATTGAAACTTAGCCTCTCTTCTGTATACATAATTGTATATAGATTTTCTGGATTTTGTATTCATCATTCACCTACTTTTCTTTAGAAAATTCCCTATATGTATATGCATATACTCCTAAACAAGATATTGGTAGGTATTTTTGGTTTAACTATATAAAAATGGTATCATGCTATGAGATTCTTATGCATATTCTGAATTTTCATGCAGCTTGCATACAACTCTTACCATCAAGTTTGTGAAGTTCATTCATGATGGTCTATGTACTGTACTATGTACTTCATTAATTTTCACTGTTGTATACTATTCCATTGTGTAACTATACCACACTCTCACTATTCTATTAATATTTGGATTGTTTCCAGTCTTTTTCTAGAAAAAGTATGCTACAAACATTATTTTAAACATATCTGGATGAACGTGTAGCATCTACTTAAGATTAGGATTATTGGGCCATAGGTACTACTCAAACCAAACTCTCTTAGCCAATACCAAATTGCTTTTCAAAGTGCTTGAGTCAATTTATACTCTTCCCTGGTAGTGTACATAATTATTCATTAATGTACATCTTCGCCAGCACGTTATACTGTCAGATTCTTGAATTGGGTATATTATGTATATTCTCTCTAGTTTTTAGTTTACATTTTCTTCATTACATAATGAGGTATCTTTAAAAAAATGTGTCAGCTATTCTAGTTTTTATTGTTGAGAATACCTGTTCAAGTCTTTTCCATAGTTTTTATTTGGATTGTGTGTCTCCTTGATTTTTAGGAGTGAAATACATATTCTGGACTCAAATCATTTAGTCTTCTACATATTTGGCAAATTTCATTCCCAGTTTGAGCCATCTTCTCACTTTCTCTCAGGTATGTTGATGAACAGAAATTCTTAATTTCAGGATAGTTGAATTCGTCAGTCTTTTCTTTTCTTGAACGACTTTATTTTTCCATGTGGATAATCAATTCAATTGTTGCAGTACCAATTATTGATTAGTCTTACTGTCTCCCACTCACCTGAAAAATAAGCTCTGTCAAAAAAATTGATTGTGTACATATAATGGATCTGTTTTTCAACTCTCTGCTCCATTAGCCAATTTGTCCAGCCCTGCACCAATTCTAATTATTCTTGATGACTGGTGGGACAAGTTTCCTTACCATTAGCTTCTGTGGTGTCTTGACTCCTTTTGTTTCCATGTGTGCATTTAAGAACTCTTAAAAATGTGCATTACACTGTTACCAAGTCTAAAACTTAGTAACTTCACATATCCAGTCAACAAAGCAAATTTCTCAAACTCTTTCATATTTAAAAAGCTGTTTGAATCAAGATCCGAGTAACATCCATCTCAAGAGTTGTTCATAGTCTGGATTGTACTATGATATCACCGTAGTGTTATTTAACATGTTCCTCCATTCACTTTATTTTTTGTAAATAGATCGTTTGAGAGTTGATCAGATTCAAGTTCATTTTGGGGAGGAAGATAGGCAAGACTACTTCACAGGTGGTGGAATGCATTTCCATCAGGAGGCACATAATATTTATTTGTCTCTCTTTTGTGTTAATAGCAGCCATTGGTCATCATGGCCTAGATCTATTAATCATTAGGAATGCAAAAATGGTGGCGTTCTAATTCTAACACTCTCTCACTTGTTAGCTAGAATAATTTGTAAAGAGAAATTTCCTCTAGTTAACTATTCAGTTACCTTGACATAGAATTTGTAGAGGAAAAACAAGAAAAATGCTTGATTCTTTTCCTTTTACTGGGTTTCAGGACAATGACTTGGGGCATCAGCATCCTCCAAAAGTAACAAATAGGTTTATTAAAATATTATGAATTCAAGGGCTAAATCTATTAGTTGTGTTTTAATCTATTATAGTCATTATCTTCATTGATGTCCAAATTTTCCCATCTATGGCCAGTGGGAACTTTAAGTTAGCACCTGAAATCTTTTTACATGACCCAGTAGTCTTTGTTATTTTTCTTGAAATCTGAAATTACAAGGTGTTCTAGGTTCATATTGGACATTTCCTACCCCAGACTTAGAATCAGCCATTTGTCCAAGAAGTCCTGGTTCCTAGTAGTTTGAAATTCTGCTTAGAAAAACTACAATCTCGGCATTAAGAGTGCTTCTTGCTATTGCTTAGTAATTGTTTCTGGACCATTTCAGTTCTAGAGATAGAGAATATATATATTGCACATCCAGATTAAAGATATGTCATGCGTTCTTATACTTCCAACTTAAATTTGTGATTACATGGTTTTATTTAACTTCATCAATCTTAACTTCTGTACAATATCCCCTATATGGCACTAATGCCATTTTGAGTTCTTACTATCTGTATAAAAGTGCTTTTCAACGCATGTATTTTTAGAAAACTTTTGGATGAGAATTGGCATCTCAGTGTAGTTTCAATTTACATTTTCTTATTTGAGCAGGCAGAACATGCATATACATATACATTTATTTATTTATAAATCAACTTGTCAAGTTCTACAGTTACTTTGTTGGGAATTTTTATTAGAATAATATAGAAAATATATGTCAATTTTTGTCAAATTGGTATTTTTATGACATTGAGTTTTCCTGCCCATGAGGTAGGTCTGTTTATTCATGTATTTTGGTCTTCTGTGTCTTTCAACAAGTCTTTCCAATCTCTTCCATAAAGGTCTTTAGCATCTTTTGTTAGGCTAAGGATGAATCTTGTTGTTACCAAAAATTGTATTATTAAACATTGTCATTTATATCCATTTGATGGTGAAATAAATATTGATTTTTGTACATCACTCTTATATCAAATAATTTTGCTAGGTTTATTTTTTTCTAATTCTAGATTCTTTTATTATTTTTTCTGGAGATGGGGTCTTGCTCTCTTGCCCAGGCTGGAGTGCAGTGGCGTGCAATCATGGCTCATCACAGGCTTGAAATTCCAGGCTCAAGCTATCTTCTCAACTCAGCCTCCTAGATAGCTGGGACCACAGGTACATGCCACCACCTCCTGCTAATTAAAAATAAAATGTAGAGACGGGGGTCTATCTATGTTGCCCAGGCCGGTCTTGAACTCCTGGACACAAATGATCCTCTTGCCTCAGCCTCCCAAAGTGCTGGGATTACAGGCCAACCACTTTGGGAGGCTTTGACCCACTGCACTTGGCCTAATAATTCTAGATTCTTTTGGGTTTTTCATGAAGCCCATCTTCTAGAAATAATGATGGTTCTATTTATCTATTCTAGTCTTTCTACATTTGATTTCTTTTTTGTGTCTTGGCCTGCTGTTGAGGACCTTTAGGATGACATTGGTTCTCATCAGAATCTTAGGTTATCCACAGAAAACATTGTCAGGTATCCCTCGTCTGGCCTAGAAGCAAAACTTATAAGAAAACTTTACTCTTCTCAACTTGCCCCAACCTCTCATCCCTGTTTGGGTTTGACTTTTGTGCAATGAAGACTTCAGCTGAAGTTTTCCAGTTGACTTGCAGCTGTGAAGCCCCTCATAGCCAGCTTTTAGTCAACCTGGATGGGCAGAGGAACATGAAATGTGGCTTCTTGGACCTCATGTGCTATGAGCAGGATGGACTGGGCTGGGACCCCAGGGGTGAAGTGAAGTGAAGCCCTGAGACAGGAATCCCTGAATCACAGCTGGGCAAGTGGGTGGGTTGAGTCTGAGGAACAGGAAGTCTTATGTCCTGAAGGTACTAAGGGTCAAACATAAGAAGCCATTCCACTGTCAAGACAAAGGAGGCAGTAGACCATAAGGCAAAACCTAAGGCTTAGGTGACCAGTGGGCAGAGGCAGGGAGCAGGAACAAGTGCTTGGATCCAGGCTGCATTGTCTGGACATTATTTCGTCAGCCTAAGTGCATGCTTATATCTGTGGGTCAGTGTGGTTAGACTCAATTTTAGCACTGTATGCCATTATACATGCAAAGCCCCTAGCTCATATCCTGGCATGCAGTAGGAGCTCAATAATCAACAGTTCCTGGCCAGTGCAGCACCTCTGTAGAACTTCAGTGCTATACCTGTCAAGACCTGCTGTTTATTGAGCTCCTGTAACATACTAGGACATGGGCTAGGTACTTTGCTATCTGTTGACTGTGAGCTCTTCTGCCAACTGAGTCATCCTCCCCAGGCACCATGTCCCTGGGGCGTTCGTAGCAAGCGCATCATAGCACCCATTCTGGAAAACAGCTGTCTGGAGCCTGCCCTTGTTTTCCTGGTCTATGGATGTTCAACTCTGTGTCCTGGCTTTGATCCCTGCCTTATTAACATGCTCTCTAGTCCCTTTCCAGTTTCTGGGCAGTGCTTAGGCCGTGGGCCCCATCAACACATTGGCGTCTGGCCCCCACAGGGGCTGGGGTAGTCTGTGTAGCCAGGGCCAAAGCTGTTTCAGTCACAGGCTTGGTTAGTATACACTAGTTTTTATCTTGATCGTCCAGGGAATAATGGAACAATGCAAATTCCTGGGATACACCCCATCTGGACTACAGGAAATCATGGTCATTCTGGATTAGGGTCTGTCATTTGATGTATGACTTTAGGCACATCCTTTCCCATCTCTAGACCTCAGCTTTCCCAGTTCAACTGGTCCAGGATTCTCTGACTAATGACTGGCTATCCCCTCCCCAGCCTCTTCTGGGCAGGCTCCCGACTCCAGGCAATATCTTTCTACAGAAAACTCAGCCAGGGAGGGGTTAGGAAATTCATTGCTCACATATCTTGTACTATTATCATGACCAATCTCCTTTCACACATTTTATCCTTCATTTTATGATAGCTATTAAAGACTGTTAGGAGCTCTCTCGGTTCCTTGAGGAATATTTATGCATTTTATAGGACTCTCATGAAGGAGAGAAGCCCTTATTAGGAGCAGGCAGGGAGATTCTGCATTAAGGGGGCATTAGGAGGCCTCACCCAGAGAATAATGATGCTTGGGGCTTCCTGTTTAACTGGCTAGTTTATGCACCTGTTTGAACTGTTTTCTTCTGGGGGAATTAAGGGATCTTTGAGAATTTCAAACAGTGCAGAGAGACTGCTCTCTCGTTAAGATCTTGCTTATGTTTGTAATAATGCCAGCACTGGCCAGAGGGGTGGGGAGAAATGGAGCCTGAACTTCTTGTTTTGATTTCCCAACCCATCTACCCCACCATACTTTACTCACTCATTAAGAAATTGGCACCTGGCCAGTGGCTTGGGTTTACTCCTGCCATGTCCCCAATAGCTTTAGCCCCCTGTCTGTGTTTCACCACTCAGCCTCCCCAGTACTCCCCTACTTCATGGGACCTGAGGCAATCTCCAGCCCTGGTTTTTATTTTTTATTTTTCAATAGACTTTATTTTTTTAAAGAGCAGTTTTAAGTTCATAGCAAAATTGAGCAGAGAGTACAAAGTTCCCATGTACCCACTGCCTACACACAGGCACAGCCTCCCCGACTATCAATATCCTCACCAGAATGGTACATGTACCTACATCCACACGTCATTATCCCCCAAAGACTATAATTTACATTAGAGTTTACCCTTGATGTTGTACATTCTATGGGTTTGGATAAATGTATCAAGACGGGTATCCACCATTATAGTATCATACAAAGTAGTTTGACTGCCCGAAAAATCCTCTGTGTCCACCTTTTCATTTTTCCCTCCCCGCTAGCCTCAGGGAACCACTGATCTTTTTACTGTCTCCATGATTGTGTCTTTTCCAGAATGTCATAAGTTGGACTCACACAGTATGTAACATCTTCAGATTTGCTTCTTTCACTTAGCAGTATGCATTTACATTTCCTCATGTCCTTTCATAGCTTGATAGTTTCTTTTTAGGGCTGAATAATATTCCTTCCACCTGTGGATGTACCCCAGATTCTTTATTCACCTACTGAAGGACATCTTGGTTGTTTGCAAGTTTTGGCAATTATGACTCAAGCCACTATAAACCTGGGTGCAGGTGTCTGTGTGTATGCTAGTTTCTGACTCTTTTGGGTAAATACCAGGGAGCACAGTGGCTGGATCATATGGTGCAAGTGTGTTTAGTTTTATGTAAGACACTGCCAAACTGTTTTCCAAAGTGGTCCAGCCCTGTTCTGAGTCATGCTTCTTGGGAAGCAGGCTACCCAAGCCAGGAGCCTGAGAGATCTCAAACACCACCCCTTTTTCCATCTGTCTGACCAACCTCATCTCCCAAATTTAGTTGATTTCTTCCCCTTAAACGTTTCTCCAAGAGGCCTCATCTTCTCTGGAGGGGGTGATGCAAGGGTCTTTCTGCTGTCTGTCTTCAGGTTTCCTGCAGCAGTCCCAGGGATAAGCAATGCCTGTGGTCATTGCTGCTACCCTGGTGACCAGGGGTACAGCATGATCTCTCTAGTCTAGTTCTTGCTTTGCAAAGTGTGGTCCCAGACCACCTGCACTGGATCCTGTGGACGGTTAGATGGGCAGATTCTCAGTCTTCCAGCGACCTAATGAATCAGAACCTGTGGATGTGGGGTCTAGACTGTTTAACCCCATACCTTCGTGCCCTTGAAGCTGATTCTGACCCTAACTGAGAACCTTTGATCCTTGGTCCATTGACCACCAGTCCCCCAGATCTACAAAATGAAATCTTCTAGCACCCCAGGATTTCTCTCTTTCCCAAGGGAGTTGTCTCCCTGGATTGAGGTCCTTCTGTTCTGTTCCCCAGTAAGGTAAGCCTCTCTCCTCCCTGCCCTCTTTCTTTCCTGTTATCCTCTATTTCTTTGTGCCTTTTTCTCTATCTCATTTTAATTGATCCGAAAGTGTTAAGGCATTTAGTGAGTATGAATTTGTGTTTCGCTGAAATCAATCTCTTTCTGCAAGCTTGCTTCCCCCTTCTTTCAAGTCAGCTAAATCTTGCCTCCCCAAAATTAAAGGGCTCCGGGCGGAACCAGCCTTGAGTTGGTTACCTAATGCTGTAGCAGCTCCAAGGCCACTGATCTGACTTGACCTAATTTGACCCCAAAATGCCGTCCCACTCATGAGCATAGTCCTCATTGCAGAAAATACAGGTGTGCTTTTAATCTGTCATTCGGAGGACAGAAGGCAGGGAGGAGAGGGAGGTTTGGGGGTGACGGGGCCATTTTGCCCAAATGAAAAAGGAGAGAAGCATCAGGACTTGGAGTGGGGATGTACTGGTGGGGGTGGGGTGGGGGAGGGGTTGTTACTGGCCTCTAAGGAAGACCCCAAGGAAGATACAAAAATTCCTTTCTCAATGACTATTTAAAGCTTGTTGTCCTCCCTGTGGGCCAGGAAATCTGGCGCCCTGCATCGCGAGGAGTCAGGAGGTGTCATGGAAACAGATGGGTTTCTCCATATGACCATGTGACTCCAAACCTGTTTCCTCATCAGCAGAACAATGAGCATCATGTCAGGCACTCAATGATGCCTTTGTTATTATTAAAGCTCTGCTGGACATGTATTAACCTGCTCATTTTATCAGTGCAGAAGTGACCACTGGGCGCACCTTGGTGGCTTATGCAGGGTCACATATCTGCCTCCATAGGAAGTGGCAGGGCAGGATCTGGATTCACTGCTGACTGCCCATCCAAAAACCAGGCCATCGTGTGCAATGCGGCTGGCAGAGGCCTGGGGGACGGGGGGTCCTCGCTGGCCTGGATCTGCCTGATTTCTCATTTCCATTAGGGGTGGTCGTGGCTTGTTCTTCGGCTCTTGTTTATTCATTCCTTGGTCTGAGAAAGTGAGACACATTCAGACAACATGGGGGACCCCTCTGAGACCTGTCAATCATGCCTGTAGCTGCTGTGCTGAGAACAGAGCTTGAGCAATGAGCCCTGGAGATCACACAAGTCCTATCAAAGCCTGAGATGAAGGTGCTCGTGACAGCAATGTCTTGGGTGGAAGTAGTCCCCCGGGGCCATCTTCTCCCTTGGTTGCTTCAGATGTCAAGTGGAAGAGAACAATACCACCCTCACTCCCGCAGGGCATTGTGATGAAGAATGAATGTGTTCATGGATGTGAGTAGATGTAGCACATTCCTTGGCACCTAGTAAGTGTTCAAAATGTGTGTTTTTTAAAAAATATCTGTTCCTATAGAAACAAATAATACAATACGCATCTATGAAAACATCTGTTAAAATATCCATGAGAGCTGCGTGTTGGTTGATGGATGCAGGCGGGATAGGTTTCACCCCCTCTGCCTGCCCAGGGCAAGCGTTCAGCTCTGCAGCTTGGGGAACAGGGTGTGACTCCACATCATAAGGATACCTATCTTAGTTAAAAAATATACAGAGGGTGATTAGGGGATGCACTGATTACATGCACATGAAAAAGTTCAGCCTCTGTCGGTTAGATCAGCAATTCTTCCTCCTGGTTTCTTATCACCCCAGGGTGTCTCCAATTATCTCAAGAAGGGTCAGGAACCACTCAAGATGTTATTAACTTTAATCCATTCTAATTAAATATATAAATGGGCCATGTACCACTTTGTGGAAGGAGAAGAGAAAGGGGAATAATATCTTAAAATCAAATATGTAATTCTTCAGTAGCACCAACCAGCTTCTCAAGGGCTGAGGCTTTTTCTTCTTTCCCTTCTCTTTCTCCTCCTCTTTCTCTCATTTGATGCCTTGCTGGGTGCTCTGATTGATATAGTCAGAGGTTGATTATATTTGCAGAGCCAGCAGCATGATAGGAAAAGTGAGGCCCAGGTTGTGGTGGTGCGTGCATGCAGAGACCCAGAGGCCTGGGCTCTTCTCCTAATTTTGCTTTTTACTGCTGTGAAATCTTGGTCCAGTCTGCTTTGAATGAGACCCTGATGAGGCTCTGTCCTTCCTGCCTCATAGATCATGGTGAGCTTCAGGACCATAATGAACGGGCCAGTGCATAGTAACTAGGATGTCTATGCATTCATACATTCCTTCACTGCATGTGATTAGCACTTTCTTGTGCCAGGCATGGGGCTACCTGGAGGGGAACAAAGATAACCCAAAATTGATGGGGTCCCTGCTCTTGTGCTGCTCATAGTGGAAGGGGTTGAATTGGGATCCTAATAGTGCATGAAGAATGTTGCCCAGGGGAGAGAGAGCTGCTCTTGCCTTTGCATCAGGATATTGCTGGGCCTCCAGAGGCTACTTCACGGGCCAGGAGGGAATGGTCCCTGTTCACAATGAGGACTAACGGAGGAGGAAAGGATCCTGGCCCCCAGGCTTCCATCTTTTCCTCCAGCAGTTCCCAAGGGTTTTATGTTCAGGCTCTCTTCCTCTGAAGCTCTATATAGGTTGGGTTGGAGGGGTGGAGGAAGACCGCAGCTCAGCCAGCACTGGTGGGATGGGGAGGTGTGGAGGGGTGGACAGAACTTGTGAATTGACACCACTTGCAATAGGAAGAGGGAATCCATCACACAGAGAGGATCAGGTTGCTGGAGAGATGCTTTGTCCTCTAAGCTGCAATGTTTCCATATGTACCCTAGGCCTCCCTGCGTGCCGCCTGAGTGTCCCCACCATGAGGTCTGAGGTGAGCCGGTGGGGTTCTCGGGGAGAGGAGGGAAGACTAGTTTCTCAATCAGGAATTTGAGACTAAGCCACTGGGTGAGCAGAGCCCAGAGTCTTGTGGGAAGTGGAGTCCATGGCTACTGAGGGGAAGTTGAGCAGGTGATCCAGATGGAGGGCCCTGAAGCAGGCCTGGCTGCCTTGCTTTTGTTTTTAAATGCCCGGTGCCTCTGACCTTGGGACGTTGCCTGCGCCACTCCCCTGCCTGCTGTGTGAATTTCTCTCTTCCCCTGCATTCTCTCTGCATCCTGGCTCACCTTTCAGAGCTCATCATCAATTTCCTTTCCTCCAGGAAGCCCCCTGATCTCCTTGGATGGGGGAGGGACTATCCCATTGGGTCCTTCATTTCATGGCTATCAACCCCCTGAATCATAATGGTTGTTTTCACATCTGTGGCCACATTAGCCTGTGTGCTGCATCTACCCTGGCTCCGAGCACAGGGCAGGGTACCTAGGAGGTGCTCAAGACGTGTTTCTGGAATGAATGATGGGCTGAGGCTGTGTATGCAAAGCCATGGCAAGGGAGTTAGGGAGACTAGGGCCATGACAGCAGGAAGCAGACATCCCTCCTTGCCGTTGGGACTCTGGAATTAGGCACTACTGGCCTGGGTCATAGATGGTCTTGAGGGTCCTTTTCTTCTTTGGAGCCCAGGCTACTCCCTCCTGGGGCTGAAGCTGCAGCTACATTCAAATTCTTTAAATGTCTTGGGTGATTTTTCAAACATTTTACCTCCAACGTGCTTTGCATACTGCCACACATTTTAAAACCCACATATAATTTAAGGAACATTTAATCAATAGAGTCTTGATTCATTTTTTCCCTTAAATCATCAGTATTATTGTTGTGAAGAGCCCATTTGAAGTTCAGGAAGGCTCTTAAGCATTTTTAATAACCATTTTCTTCCCCTGCGTGCTATTTTTTTAACTATATTTTTGAAAGATACTTTTTCCAATGGTTGAGCAAGCTCAAAATGCCAGGTTCCCGATTGCTTAAATTGTGTCCAATATGCAGTTCTGTAAGGAAAACGGACTCTTCCTGAATACTTTCAAACAAATTTTTAAAACAGAAGTAGTTTTTGCTGGTGTCTGTTTGAGTTATCTGAGAAGGCCTCTCAGCTCCCAGTTGTGACTTGAGGAACTACTGCTGGGGCAAGGTAGACAGGTCTCAAGAACACCACACCTTTTCACATCTTTGAAGCTCCAAACACACACACACAGAGCAGCATTATCTCATTTCCTTGGGTCTGATGCAATTCTCTGTTCCTGTGGTGTTTTGCTTGTTTCATCTTACATTCATTGGGTGCTTAGAATATACTAGATTCCTTGCTAAAATGTTCCAGTGCACCATCTCCTGAAGTTCTTATCCCATTTTACAGACAAGGAAACTGAGTCAGAGGACTCCTGAAGTTCTTATCCCATTTTACAGACAAGGAAACTGAGTCAGAGGACTCATGTATAAGTTTCCTGTGGCCGCTGTGACAAATGACTTATTGGTTTAAAACAACAGAAATTCATTCTCTTACAATTCTGAGACCAGAAGTATGAAATCTAGGTATTCGCGGGGCTGTACACCTTCTGGAGGTTCTAGGGGAGAATCTGTTCCTTGTCTCTTCAAGCTTCTGGTGGCTCCAGGCACTCCTTGGCTTGTGGCCACATCAAATTCTCCAACCGCTGCCCGTGCAGTCACATTGCTTCCTCCTTGTCGTGTGTGCTGCCTTCTCCTCTCTGTGTCTGTCTTGTAGGAAAACACTTGTCATTGGATTTAAGTCGTTTCCTTCAATGTCCTTAACTTAAGGACATCTTTTGCCCCATATGTGATGGTTAATATCGAGTGTCAACTTGATTGGATTAAAGGATGCAAAGTATTGTTCCTGGGTGTGCCTGTGGGGATGTTGCCAAAGGAGATAAACATTTGAGTCAGTGGACTGGGAAAGGCAGGCCTATCAATCTGGGTGGGCAGTGTAATCAACTGACAGTGTGGCCAGAATGAAAAGTAGGCAGAAGAACATGGAAAAACTAGAATGGATGAGTTTTCTGGGCTCCATCTTTCTTCCATGCTGGATGCTTCCTACCCTCGAACATCAGATTCCAAGTTCTTCAGCTTTGGGGCTCTTGAACCTTTGGCCACAGACTGAAGGCTGCATTGTCAGTTTCCCTACTTTTGAGATTTTGGGACTTGGACTGGCTTCCTAGCTCCTCAGCTTGCAGATGGCCTATTGTGGGACCTCACTTTGTGATCATGTGAGTCAAATAGTCCTTAATAAACTCATATATATATATGTGTATCTCCTATGAGTTCTGTCCCTCTAGAGAACCCTAATACACTATACAAGGTAATACTCACAGGTTCAGGGAATTAGGATATGAACGTATCTTTTTGGAGGTCAGCATTCAACCTACTAAAGCTTGAAAGATGTAAAATCAGGACTTAACCCAGGCAGTTTGTCTGTAGGTCTGGGGCTCCCTGCTCCGCAGCTCATGTGCTAGGACAGTGGTGATGCCAGCTGCTGACAGCTGCCAAACTCAGACAGCTTGGTTGGGATTTTAATTGGTCTGTCCCCTAGAGTGTACTCATAGCCTTTCTGCCTTTTTCCCCCCCTCTCCTATCTTGGCAAAAATACTTGGGTCTGACTCCATCACAGAAACTCCAGAGTTTACTCGGCTGGTGTTCTAAATTGTGGACAATGGTCTGTATTGCAGACAGTTACGTGTCTGCTGCCGGGGATGTGGGGTTATGTGTATATCTGATTGAAACACCTCCAACTGCCATAGTTTTGGTCAAGAAAGATTAAATATCAGTAATTTTATATGGTTCAATCTCATATCTGCTTAAAATATATTGCCCATCAGCATTCCTCCTGTGTCCTCCAAGGGCCAACAAAATGTTCCAGTTTCCTGCATGTGCCTTTGGCTTCAGCACATGGCTCATCTGACCCATGTCTGTTGCTTAGTTATTCCAGCACATCTTTGGCAAATTTGGTGCTCCGTCATGCCCCAGATCCCGTCTTAATTTCAACTGTCTCCAAAGAAGCCACAAAGTAGCCAGCCCATCTTGAAGTCATCAGCTTCCATCAAGGGTTCAGGAACATCTGTTTGAAACCAACATGTTATTTTCCTTCCTGGCAAATCAGTAGCAGGATTGCATACTCTGCCCACGAACACAAAGTACTTACGGGTAGTGTCAGGTTGAGTCCAAGTCTAAAAATATTCTCCTTCAGCATCTCATTTTTTTTCCGTAGAGTGGCTTGGCTCACAAATGGAACTTTGCCACACTCTAAACATTTACACATTTAATGCATCCTGAAATATTAACCAATAGTATGCACGAGCAACAGTGTGAATGCTTCCTTTCCTGGCAAGGACTGTGTTATTGGAAATCATTTACCGAGATTTACATTCTAATAGAGATGAAGGGCTGTTTGCATTGTTAAGATTCCCCAAAAGCCAAACTGGAAATTCTGGGGTTGGGGTTCCATAGAGATTTGGAGTCCCTAGAAACCCCCTCCTGGGGACGGAGCTGTCAATCAACCCATAATACTTATTGCATGCATACCATGTATACCATGCATGTGTGCCTAGAAAATTACAGTCATACCTCACCAAGGTTGTGTGACCTTGAACAATTTCCTTTCTGTATCCTAGCTTCCTGTTTACAGGATGGGGTGATAGCAATGATACATACTTTGCAGGGTTGCTGGAAGGGCTCATGGACTTGGTACAGAGCCAAATCTACTGGTGTGTAATTCTAATTTTAGAAGAGCATTTTGTAGGTAGTGAGTTCTCAAATGCTGAAAGTGTTTTGGCAGAGATTGAGAGATGGATGGGCAGGAGCCTTGCTGAGGGGATTCTACTACTAGAAGAGAGAAGGGGATTTGCCCACCTAGCCAGGAGAGCTAGAATTAAGTGCTACCTTGGACTGGGAAGAAGGTAACTATACGTACACTGGAAGGTGAAAGGCAAGAAAAATGATCAGAGACTTTGGTCTCTGGTGACCAGCACAGAGTCAACCACTCATTAAGTGATTAATCATTGTATATTTGCTTAATAATAAATATTTACTGATTATCTGCCATGGTGCCAGCCCAGTACAGGGTGCTAGGGACACATAGATGGTTGTACCTAAACACTGACCTGAAGAAATTATGTCTCAAAATGTCTAATCCCATCATGAGAAGGACTTGTGGGAAAACAGTGCAGAGAAGAGAGTGCGCAAGCTGACGTGTCAAAGGCCTGCAGTGTACCAAGCATGGTACTTTGAAAACTATGAGATACAATTGTCCCCATTTTACAGGTGCAGAAATTGAGTCTCAAGGAGGCTGTGATTTAATTGGTGTCACTGTAGCAGTCAGGATGAGCTATGTTATGCTATAGTAACAATTAGCCCCAGAATCTTAGTGACTGAAAGCAAAGACTTATTTCTTGATCATTCTATGAATCTATTGCAGGACAGCTGTGGGTTTTTCTTCTTATTTTCCTTATGTAGGAACCCAGGATGATGGAGCAGACGCAATCTGAAACTTTGCTGTTTGCCATGCCAAATGGAAAAAAACAATGCATTGGTCCTTAAAGTTCTTCTTTCTTAGTTCAAAGCAAGTCCCATGGCCACACTCCGCTCCCAGCTGGTGGGAAGATCATTCTTACCACATGCCTGAGAGGAGAGTGTTGGAATGTTGGCCAAAAGCCCTATTGAGTATTGGTCTCTCAGCCGGTGGCAGAGCCAGAGTTTAAACTCAGGTCAGGCTCTCAAGTCTACACTGTTTCCAGTAGACCATGTGGCCTGGGAGGTGGGAGAAGGCCTGTGGACCCTGAGTCTGCTGGCTTCTGCAATGGGAAATGGTCCCACCTTGATGGCAGTGACACTGTGGTCTGGGACCAACCCCCTCTACTATTCCAGCTCTCAGCACCCTTAGTCCTAGGTAACATCCCTGCTCTTCTTGAGAGATTTGCCAATCACTGCTGTAAGTGGCCAGGCCTGAGAAAGACTTCAGGCAGCCTCCTTCCCTGGGCTCTAGGAATAGGGACAGATCCCTGCGGCACATGCAGACCAGATGGTAGTAAAAGCCCGTCGTCAATATGGAGTAAATAAGCTGGCCATGATATGAGGAAAACAAGGGGGCGAGAGGGCTGTAAAAGATCCCAGCAGGTAAAAAGAAATCCCTTCCTTGAAAGTGGCTGTATCAACCGGCTGTGGTTGCTGTAACAAGATATCCCCACAGAGTGACTTAAACAACAGATATTTTTTTTTTCTCCGAGTTTTAGGGGCTAGAAGTCCAAATTCAAGTTGCTAGCAGGGTCGGTTTCTGGTGAGGTCTGCCTTCTTGGCTTGTTGATAACCACCTTCTCACGGTGTTCTCATGTGGCCTTTCTTCTGTGTACGTGGAGAGACAGAGCGTGCTGATGTCCCTTCCTCTTCTCGTAGGGACTCCTGTCTTACTGGATAGGGCCCCATCCTTATAACCGCATTAAATTATAATTGTCTCCTGAAAGACCCTATCTTCAAAAGCAGTCATTTTGGGGATGAGGGCTTCAAAATATTGATTTGGAGGGGACGCAGTTCAGTCCATGACAGCAAATTAAAAATTCCATATTTGAGAGATGGTGGATGGAGGAGGCAGGAAAAGTGGGCTTGAGTCCCTGGTTCTTGCAGTTATGACGTCTGTGTCATCTGCTTCACCTCCATGGCTCAGTTCCTCTATCCACAGAATGAAGAATGCTGAGTTCCATGCACAGTGTCAGGCATTAGTTGATTCCCTCCTCCCTTCTGAGCCTCAGTTTCTCTCTTGTCCAGTGGACATGGCCATTCTCAATTCACAGAACTGCTCCAACAACCAGAAAAGTGAGGTTTCCTGAACATTTAAAAAGCTAGAGTTGCCTCAGAGATGTTATCATCACTCTTCCCATACCTCATGCCCAGTACAGAAGTTGGGACACAGTAGGAACATACGTGTTGAAGGAATGATGGAGCAATAAATATTTATTTATTTAATTTATTTCATATATATATATATTATATATATATATATATTATATATATATAGTTTTGCTCTGTTGCCCAGGTTGGAGTGTGATGGCATGATCTTGGCTCACTGCAACTTCTGCCTCCCGGGTTCAAGCAATTCTCCTGCCTCAGCCTCCCTAGTAGCTGGGATTATAGGTGCGCACCGCCATGCCCGGCTAATTTTTTTGGATTTTTAGTAGAGACGGGGTTTCACCATGTTGGCCAGGCTAGTCTTGAACTCCTTACCTCAAGTGATCTGCCTGCCGTGGCCTCCCTAAGTGCTGGGATTACAGGCATGAGCCAACGTGCCTGGTCTAGAGCAATGAAGTTCTAACAAGAGAATGAATAAGGTGCTTGGTGCATTGGAGGCTCTCCACGTGTGCTGAGCCAGAATAGGTTAGTCTTGACCACTAGGGACAAAGACCACCAGGGAAAACAGCTGATGTGGGGCAGAAGACAGACAAGGAACACTGGCGACACATGCAGGGTTCACATCCTGGCCCCCAACATTTCCTAGATGTGCCATTTAGGACAAGGTTGTATTCTCCCTGTGCCTCAGGGTCTTAGCCTCTAAAGTGGGTGTACTGGCCCCTTCTTTGTGTGAAGATGAGGAGCAGGGTCCCAAAAATTGAACACATGAGTGGAACTCAATAAGCAGTGTCTGGTATGGTTGAGATACGTATCAGCTCCTTGTGGCCAATGGGCATTCAGAGTAAATTCTTGTCCCTTTCAGCGCCTTTCCCTGGGGTGGAGCTGCAGCCTGGTGGCCCCCTGATGATGGCATAGCAGCTATGCCCTCCTGAAATCAGTCATTCCACCTGAGCACCAACCTGAGCTCCTCCATCAATGACCTTTCCTTGTGCCTCCCTTCCTCTGCTAGTTCTTAAGCTGTGGATGATGTAGAATCACAGTGCTTTATCCTCAACAAGGTTCCTGATGGGAGGGTGTTTAAATTTGACCGATGGCTTAATATTTTGTCCTCAAGAGGAGGCAGTCTCCCTGAGGGGCCCTCTGGCTATGAATCTTTGTAATGGCCCCTCTCTGAAGTACCTGGAAGTCATCAGGAGAAAAACAGTCCCTTCTAACCTTGACTTCTGTGCATGCCATTGGTTTCTTACAAGCCCTCCTGATTTCTGCAGGTGCATTTCTCCAGGCCCTGTCTGAGGTTCCAGGGGCTCCCCATGGCTCCGGTAAATGTCCTGGTGGCTGCTTAGTTATTCCATCGCCCTCTCTTTATTACTCTTCCTCCCTCCTCATTATTCTTGCAGGACCATAGGCCGTGGGTGCATGAACTCCTTCTGGGCTGAGGCCCAGAGATGCCGCTGAATTGATGGATGTGCTTAATGGTGTTCACAGTCCAGATGGCTGGAGGCGCCATCAGGATGCCCTCAGCCATCTGGGGGTCCCGGCTGGCCTTTTAGTTGTATTCAAACCAAGTTTTATTAAGCACCCACTGTTGGCTGTGGCTATCCTTGGCAGTGGGGCAGCACTTTACAACTTACCACGTCTACTCTTCATGTGCTTAATAAGCATTCCCCATTCATTTACTCATTCATTCATTCATTCATTCATTCATTCATCCATCATGTTTATTGAGCATCTGTTATACAGTGTGCAGTGCACAAGGGCTATATGCTTCCTAGTGTTAATATAAAATGGTCCCTGTCCTTTACAAGCTATGAGGGAAAAGAAACAGTCACAATATCTCATTCAATGAGTGAGAAAGGAAAGCATTTTGGGAGCCCATAAGGAAAGACATTTAGTTCAGTAGTTCATGTGTTGAGAGCACAAGGTGGGAGGTATTAGACTAGGCTTCCCAGAAAGGGTACTTCTCATGCCGAGTCTTGGGGGATCCACAGAACCTAGGTAAGCCAAGAATGCCATCAGGAGGAAGAGGGGGCAAGGAGATGACAGCACAGGCAAATGCTTAGAGGCATGGTGCATTGTGCAGTAGGGCATTACAGGTCATTTGGTTTTTCTCAGGGTAATGGGTCTGTTTAAGGGGTGTCAGGAGAAGACAATATGGGAGTTTCCCTTGGTAGAGCACTCCTTCCCTTATGTAACAGTAAGAATACATTGCTGTGCAGAGAGCAGTGGATGGGTTCTTGCCTATGAAAACCTAGAATATGGTTGTGGAATGAGGTGGCCTTTTCGTCTCAAGGTTGGAGTGGGGCAGTAAGTTGGCAAGGGCCCGTACAGTGGTTCTTGTGTCAGCCCTTTTCCTTCCAAGCCCTGGTCCTGAGCTTTGGTTAAGGACTTGGACTCTAGAGGGGCCGCCTTAGACCTTCCTTTCCCTGTTCTGCCTGCCCTGTCTCCAGACACAGCACAAAGCTGGGAGGGCATCCTTACTTGGGCTGGTGGAGTGGGAACCACTGGCCTCAGTGTCAGGGCCTGCGTTCCAGCATTGGTTCAGCCCCTGACTCCAGGTGAGACCTCGGGCAAATCATTTCTCAAATTCTTGGAGTGGGGTAGAGGCTGTGAAACTAGATGAAATGTCTCTCGGAGATCTGCCCATCATGATTTTGTGCTTCTAAACGTACAACTAGATTTCTGACATTGTGTTAGTTATTATGTTATTAACCATTCATTCCTAGAAACCCAATTTTTTTTTTTTTTTTGCCAAATAACCCTAAAGCAATAAAATATTTGGCTGATCCAAAAGCAAAATGGAGTGAGGCAGATAACGATTGTGTTATTCTGTTTTCTAAGATCACAAACTCTAGAGACCTGTATGTTATAGTTACATAAAGTTGGGCAAATTACTTTCTCTAATCCCCGTTTTTCTTGTCGCTAAATTGATGCTACAAATAGTGTACTCTTCATAAGGAGAGTGCTGAGTAGGGCTGCCATGTACAGTTGTGCCTGTCACACACTGCCTAAGAGCGCCTGGCTGAATGGCAAACGGGGGCAGAAATCTGGCCCACACTCTGCTCACCAAGCCATGTGTCCTGTCCCAGGTCCCTTACAAATGTACAGTAAGGGTTGGCAGCTGCCCTGGTCCTTAGCATAGCATCTGGCCCAGAAATAAGTCTTCATTTTATTTACTTTTCTTGTGAGGAAAATTAATATTTGAGGACCTACTTGAACCCAAAGCCTCAGTATCCCCATCTGTAAAGTGTAGGAAGTAGGTTTGTTCATGTCTGCTATTCTCACGAACTTGGATCATCTGTGTGATTTTCGAATCTAGGAGATGAGGACTCAACCTTGAAATTGATTATGCATTTCTTCCCAAGCACATGCTCAAGCTGATTTGAGTCCTGAAGCCTGGCATAGGTGAGACTTCCTGGTTGCATGGGCCAGTTTAATGGAGGGAAGCTTATTTCTTCACCCCAGGTTTGCCACCAGAGCCCCAAGTGAGGCATCTGGATGTGTCTTGGCAGCTAATGGAGACATAAGTCACTGCTTTGGTGAATTTCACCAAGGAAGCAAGGATGCTATTATGAAGGACCCTCTGCCAGGCTGTTCTAAAGAGTCAGGGGTAGGGGTGAGTAGAAAGGAGGATGGTCTCCTGTGTAGTCCAGAAGAACCACATCCAGCAGGGATTCCACCCCCTCAAAGAACCAGTCTGTGAATTTGTAAAAATTCCTTTCCAGTCGCTATCTTTCCTTTCCTCCTTCCTCTCATCATGTAACTTTTCTCCAATGAAGCCTACACTTGAAGTGAGTTGAAGCAGGGTTTTCAGAACCTGAGCGACTCAGGCTGGAGGTTTTCAGGCACTTTCAAGCAGAATCTGGTCTGGCTGCCTGCCCAGTGCTCAGCCCGCCTCCAAGGCCCTGACCTGAAGGCTGCTGGACCCTCACTGGGCTTGGGATTGAGTCCTCTGTTTGGTGAGTCATCTGCCAAAGCAGTACAATTAGTGAGAACTGCCTCTGGTGGAGCCAGCTGCGTTTGCCCACCAGGGCCTGTACTGGGGCCTCCTCCTCATTAGCCTTGACTTGGTCTCTGGTAGTAAGAGGAGCTGGCTCTTTGATGTTTGACACCTGCCTCTGGCTGTGAGTCCCAGAACCACCAAACCTGGCTGTTCTCCACCTTCCAAAGGCTAGGGCACGCAACCTGCTCCACTCTCGCCAGTGTGTTTTCCACTGCGATCTCCTATTCTCTGTTTGACAGTGGCGGGAGTATTCTGGCTTAACGCAGAGACTGACATCAGTCCACTCTATTGCTTTTCCAACCTCCTTTCCCCCGGTGCCCAGCACAGTGACAAGTCAATGACTTAAAAGACTGATCCATTATGAATACTGAATATTACCATATGTTTACTCCCTTCTCATATAATAGTATTATATATCCATACGCCTTTGCCATATGACTTTGCAGTATCTTTCGATAGGAAAGGTGTATATTTATCTCAGTCTCATTTCTCATTGACTTTGGACATGGCCATGAAACTTGTTTTAGCCAATAAAATGCTAGTAGGTGTGGCAAAAGCAGGTTTTTTTTGAAACAGGGTCTCACTCTGTCACCCAGGCTAGAGTGCAGTGGCACCATCATGGCTCACTGTAGTCTTGACCTCCCAGGTTCAAATGATCCTCCCACCTTAGCCTCCCAAGTAGCTGGGACTACAGGTGTGAGCCATCACACCTGGCTAGTTTTTGTATTGTTTTGTAAAGATGGGGTCTTGCTGTGTTGCCCAGGCTAGTCTTGAACTCCTGGGTTCAAGAGATCCTCCCACGTTGGCCTCCCAAAGTGCTGGAATTACAGGTTGAGCCGCTGTGTCTGGCTTAATTGTATTTGTGGAGTTTTGCTCAGACTCTTGCCATTCTGCCATTTGCTGTGAGAAGACAATGCCCATATTTGCTGCTGGTCTTGGAGAGAGACATGGAGCAGACCCCAACCTGCCCCACTTCCCCAAAGCCAGAACAGTAAATCTACAGACTTAAAAGCAGTAAATGATGTTGCACCACTGAGAGTTTGGACTTGTTACACGGCGGGATTGCAGAAAAACATCTGCCTGTCATAGGGATCATCTGGGAGCCAGGGCTGTGTCATATTTGTTTCTGGCTGTCTCAGATCTTAGGTATGTAGTAGAAATGCCAAAACAATTTGCTGAATGGAAACAGGGACAGGCAGGGTAAACTCTGGACTTACTGTGCTTGGTTGACACTTTGCTCTCAGTCTGGGTCCAGACTCCCACGTTCAATCCATCACCAAGCCCAGTGGAATCTGCTGCTAAGATATAGCCCAGATTTGAGTGTGCAATCTCACAATTGTAAGGTATTGAATCAAATTGTTATGCCACTCTATAAACAAAGTAAAAACACTTCAGTCCATGGATTCCTTAGAGGAATGTGCCCTTCCTCTAAGCCCCTGACATTGGCTGAAACATGAATGGGAGGATCCAGGAAGGCAGAATAGCAGTCAGCCTAATGGCATATCCTGTTCCTTGGAGAGTTCCCCTGGTCTGTTGAAATAGTTCAGATCTGACCAAGAGAGCACTAGCCTGAGAACTCAGGGTTTTGAGTTTGCATCGTGCTGCTAGTTTGACTCGCTCTGTGACGCTGAGTAGATCACTTTCTCCCCCTGGTCCTCAGTTTTCCCATCTGCATAGTGGCCTTATCACTTACAAGCTGAGAAGGTAAGAATCTGAGAACAATTCACTAAACCTCTCCAAGTGTTAGTATCCTCATCTATAAAATGAAATCCTGGCTGGGCGTGGTGGCTCACACCTGTAATCCCAGCACTTTGGGAGGCAGAGGTGGGTGGATCACTTGAGGTAAGGAGTTCAGGATCAGCCTGGCCTACATGATGAAACCCTGTCTCTACTAAAAATATGAAAATTAGCTTGGCATGGTGGTATGTGCCTGTAGTCCCAGCTACCCGGGAGGCTAAGGTAGGAGAATCGCTTGAACCTGGGATGGGGAGGTTGCAGTGAGACGAGGTCACACCACTGCACTGCAGCCTGGGCAACAAAAGCAAAACTGTCTTTCTCCAAAAAAAAAAAAAAAAAAAAACAAAAAAAGAAAAAAGAAAGAAAGAAAAGAAAAGAAATACTGCTGCTCACCTCTCCAAGTTAAACAAGAATGGAATAAAATGACAAATGCAGCCAATAGTTCACTGCCTGGACACACAGTCCAGGGGATGCTGCTCGTAGTTATTATTTATCATTATTATTGTTTATTTCTGAGGCAGGGTCTGCTCTGTCATCCAGGCTGGAGTGCAGTGGCATAATCGTAGCACACTGCAGTGTCCAACTCCTGGGCTCAAGCCATCCTCTCATCTCAGCCTTTTGGCTAGCTGGGACTACAGGCATGCACCATCACGCCTGGCTAATTTAATTAATTTTTTTTTTTTTTTTTTTTTTTTTTTTGTAGAGATGAGGTCTCACTGTTACCCAGGTCGGTCTTGAACTGCTATCCTCAAGCAGTCCTCCTGCCTCAGTCTTCTAAAGTGCTGGGATTACAGGTGTGAGCCACTGCCCGCTACTGATAACTACTAACAACAATAGTAAATGGAAAATGACCTATTTCAAAGCAATGCCATAGATTAGCAGACCCTCTCCAGTGAAATAAACTTGCTTATAACTATCTTGAAGAAAAGCAGAATAATTAATTCACATAACCTGAAAGGTCAGGGGTTGAGCCAGGGCCTCATATACATTGTCATCTCTCTCACTTTCCTTCTCTATCTCCCTCTGCTTTCACCCCCCATCCCTTCTTGCCTTTGCCTGAAGGATGCCCTTCATACCTTTATAGAATGTGATTGGCGCAAGCCCAAACAGAAATAGGACAGCTTTCCTTCCAAGCTATGATTCTGATTGGCTGCCCTTGGACACATGACTGTTGCTGGAGGATGAAGAGCCACATTTGGCTGCAGCTGAATGTGAGCCTTGCACTGCAGCAAGTGTGTGTGAGGTGTGCTGTCCCTGGCATTCTCTCCAGAACACTGCAGCATGAGGGAGGTGTGGCTCTCTAAAGGAGATGGGCCGGGCTGCCCCTGAATGCTCTGCCTGACCTGTCTGGGACAGTGTGCGAAAGCTTCAAGCCACTTGGTTCTTGGTAGATTTCATTTGGCAATTCAAGATTGGGGGATATCCCCATAGACCTCTTTGCTGTAGGATGACTAGTATAGACTGTCAGGGATAGGAGGACCAGGTGGATTCAGCAGCAGTGATGTCTTGGATGATGAAAGGATTACACAGCAATTTTCGTAAAAGCGGAATTGTCTGACATATACACGTGCAGAAAGCAGAGGCTGGATATTATATAACATAGTAAGCCAACTTGTGTTTACATGGCTGGGGAAGGCCTCATGCTTCTTTGTTTTTTATTGTTGTTGTTTTTGTTTTGTTTTGTTTTGAGACAGAG
This sequence comes from Chlorocebus sabaeus, assembly GCF_047675955.1. Lineage (NCBI taxonomy): Eukaryota > Metazoa > Chordata > Mammalia > Primates > Cercopithecidae > Chlorocebus > Chlorocebus sabaeus. Next base: position 62,929,575 of record NC_132908.1, on the reverse strand, counting down.
CGTCACTCTGTCTCCCAGGCTAGAGTGCGTTGGCATGACCTTGGCTCACTGCAACCTCTGCCTCCTGGGTTCAAGGGATTTTCCTGCCTCAGAGTCCTGAGTAGCTGGGATTACAGGCGGCACACACCACCACCTGGCTAATTCTTTTGTATTTTTAGTGGAGACAGGGTTTCACTATGTTGGCCAGGCAGGTCTCGAACCCCTGACCTCAGGTGATCCAGCCGCCTCAGCCTCTCAAAATGCTGGGATTTTGAAGAGCCACATTTGGCAGGTGTGAGCCACCATGCCCGGCCAGGGCTCACGCTTCTAAATGGAAATGGGTCAGCCAGCAGCACATCCCTTGTACTCTGCTCTGTCTCCCATTGCCTTCCCCTATGACTCCTCTAGGTGGGGCCTCATCTCTGCCCCGTTAGACCTGGCTCTTTTTTTTCGGCATGCCACCTCTCTCTGCCTCCCTCCTGCCCGTGTCCCATGGAGCTGCAGGTGCAGCTCTTACTGCGTTCCCCTGTTTACAAGCCTCTGCCGATTCTTATTACCCATTAGAATAAAGTGTCAGAAACTTCCTTATTTTCCTGTAAAACCCTTACTTTGCCTTCTGCTGCAGACCAGAATAAGTACATGTTGGAATATGACTGACCTGGATTTGAGTCTTGCTGCTTCTTTCATGTGATTTTGAATTGGACATTCATCGTCTCTGGGGCTCGGTCTCCTGTAAAATGAAGTTAAAATCTTTCTCTTCTCTCCCTCCTCTGTCTCTCTTTCTTCCTGCTCTCTTTTCATTCTCTTCTACTCTCTCTTCCCCACTTTCCCTCTCTCTGCCCTCTCTGTTATCTTCATTCCTATCATTCTCTCCTCTCTTTTACTTTCTGTCACTTTCTCCACTTCTCTTTCTCCATTTCTCTTTCTCTCCCTTCCTCTCTCCCTCCCCTGCACATACACTGTACAGTGATGTCTTGAGGATCAGGTGATAGCACAAACCAGAGCACCCAGAGCAGCAAAGGTGTAGATGGGAAACTCAGCATGTGCCTGTTGCCCAGTGTTCTCTGTTGCCTTGTACCTTTGTTGTGTAAAACAACATTTGTCTGGTCTTAGCCCTAGGTGCCTGGTACAGAGCTTGTAAACTCTTGGATTTCTCTCTCTCTCTCTCTCTCTCTCTCTCTCTCTCTCTCTCTCTTCCTTCCTTCCTTCCTTCCTTCCTTCCCTCCCTCCCTCCCTCCCTCTCTTTCTTTCTTTTTCTTTCTTTCTTTCTTTCCCTTCCTTCCTTCTTTTCTTTTCTTTCCTTCCCTTTCCCTTTCCCTTTCCCTTTCCCTTTCCCTTTCCCCTTTCCTTTCCTTGACAGAGTCTTGCCCTGTCGCCAGGCTGGAGTGCAGTGGTGTGATCTCAGCTCACTGCAACCTCTGCCTCCTGGGTTCAAGCGATTCCTCTGCCTCAGCCTCCTGAGTAGCTGGGACTACAGGCACGCACCACCATGCCTGGCTAATTTTTTGTATTTTTTAGTAGAGACAGGGTTTCACCATGTTGGCCAGGATGATCTTGATATCCAGACCTCATGATGCACCTGCCTCAGCCTACCAAAGTGCTGGGATTACAAGCATGAGCCACTGTGCCTGGCCAACTCTTGGATTTCTTTAGTGATAGGCGTATCTTTGTTATGCAGGATCCCCTTGGATCACACCTGAGTTTATGCTGAAATGAGATGACTTGGGCTGGAGGCTGGTCACCAGGAAGACCAATTAGGTAGTTAGGTTGAAGCTTGGAGTCAGCCTTACTTCCAGTAAGGTGAGGGAGGATGGAGATTGAGTTATCAATCATGTCTATGTAATGAAACCCCAATAAAAACTCTAGACACTGAAGCTCAGTGGAGCTTCCTGGTTGGTGAATACACTGATGGGCCAGGGAGTGGCAGGCCCTGATTCTACAGGGAGAGGGCATGGATGGATGGATGGAGGGATGGATGGAGGGATGCATGGAGGGATAGAAGGATGGATGGATGGATGGATAGGTGGATGGATGGATGGATGGATGGATGGATGGATGGATGGATGGATGGAAAGGTGAATAGATGCATGGAGGGATGGATGGATGGATAGGTGAATAGATGGGTGGATGGATGGATGGATGGATAGGTGGGCAGATAGATGGATGAATGGGTAGATGGACAGGGAGAGGGCATGAAAGCTCCATATTCAGGACCTTTCTGGGTCTCACCTTGTTGTTTGACTGGTCTTGATTTGTATCCTTTATAATAAAATTATAGTAATAAGTATAGTGCTTTCCTGAGTTCTGTGATCTATTTTAGTGAATTATCAAATCTGAAGGGAATGCTAGGAGCCTCCACATGTGTAGCCAGTTGGTCAGAAGGGCAGGTGATGTGGGACCCCACTTGAACTGGTATCTGAGGTAAAGACGGTCTCGTGGGGGACTGAGTCCTTATCTTCTGAGGTCTGCTCTATGGGTGGTTAGTGCCAGAACTGAATCACACTTCACCATTTTAGGTTGAAATAAAATAATCTTCCACAAGACCGCGCAGCTCTGGGCTCTACTCTTGTGACATCCCTTTTTGTCTGGATTGTTCCTCTGCTCCTTATTTGACCAGAAACTCTTATTCACCCTGCAAAACTCAGTCCAGATGCCCAGCTCTTAGAGGTTTTCTTTCTCAACTTCTTATGGAAAATTTCAAACATATGCAATTAGGGAGAATAATACAACTAACTCTCATGCACTCATTGCCAGCTTCAACAAGCACCAACTTCCTGTTGTTCGTGTTTCATAATTTACCTTTATGTTCGGGTGTATACTTTTGCCTACACCCGAACTTTCAGAGGCTCCTCATGGTCTCTGCAGTGAAACGAGGGTGCCTTCTGGGGTCAAGGAAATGAAAACTAGGCCAAGGTCATCCTTCAGGGAGTGTGGCAGACCTGGGGTTTAGCTGCCTTGCATCAGTGACTTGTATGCAGAGGAAAATGAAATGAGAAATGCACTTACATAAAATCTGAATTGGCATGACAAGCAAATTTACAGAGAGAACTGCGTGTCGTTTGAAATAATAAGACCAGCATTGTTTAGAAGGCAGCAGATGGGAAAGAGCACACGTCTCGTCAGCCAGAACTCGGGTTTATCTAACAGCCCCGTGTTAGTTCAGTTCACCAAATATTTCTCCATGGGTGAGGGGGTGGGCTGGACTTCACACCTACTCTGGAGGCTGGATATTAGCAAGGAAGTCGTAATGAGCAGGGGAGTGAGGAAGGGTGGGGAGGAATGGTGGGAAGGAAGGGGCTTCCAGGGATTGCTGACATATTATCTCTCCTCTTAAAGATTTTTACTCTACTCTCTCCCTCCATCCCTTCCTCAGCTGCCTGTGGAGCTCTAGCTATGCCAAAGCCTGGACTGGGAGGTGGTGATGGTGGTGGTGGTGGTGGTGGTGGTGATGATCATCATGATAAAGATGATAATGATAATAATATGTAATAATAAGCACTTACATTGACTTTAGCATGTGGCAGGCATGGTTCCAAATGTTTCACATGTACTCATTTCATCCTCACAAAAAATCTATCAAGGTCAATTGTTATATTATCTCATTTCCAGAGAGGAGACTGAGAAACAAAGAGATGAAGTCACTTGCCCAGAGTAGCAGAGATACTAGACTTGCAGAGAGGAATAAAGCACATGGCTGCCAGCTTGCATGGGCTCCCACAGGCCAAATTTAGATCAATTTTTGAGCATCAAACAGAACAATACTATATTCATGACTCTATGGTTGATAATAGACCAGGGGAGAGAAAAAGAGAAAGAGAAAGAGGGAGAGAGAGAAGAGGTGGGGGAGGAGAGGAGCTCTTCTTTACAGAAAAATGCCAACTAATCAATGTAGACAGAATGAGAAAATTATCATTTTTCAACCTCCATTGCAATAATATATTCAAGCAAGGAGCACAAGGGATGCTGAAACTGTCATGTCAAAGGTGCTGGGGAACAGTATATCCTTATGGTTTGAAAGAATCACCCCGCATGTTAACTACACATTACAAAGGAAAAAATGGACCTTTACCAGTGGAGAGACCTGGTATTCATCACCTTAACTAAATGATCAAATGTAGCATCACCAAAAGTCGGGACATCTGACATTATGAGCTTTTTTCTATGATACAGTAAGAAGTTGAAGACATTGTCTACATGGTTTTCTCACTAAAAATATTGCTCCGAATCTAATCACAAGGAAACAAGTAGACAGATACACATGTGGGACATTTCATGAGACAACTGGCTCAGACTCTTCAAAAAACCAACAAAAAAAGTCACAGTCATAAGAAATAAACAAAAAAGGTATAGATGTGTGTGTCGTGTGTGTAGGTTTGTGTGTATATGTATGATGTGTGTAGGTATGTGCATGTGTGTATATGTGTTTGTGTATATGTATGTGTATATATGTGTGTATATGTGTATATGCATGTAAGTATGTATGGCTATGTGGGTATACGTATATGTTTATGTTTGTGTATACACATGTGGGCATATGCATGTGTATGTAGGTATGTGTGTATATGTACATCTATATATATGTATGTGTGTGTTTTTCAAGGCAGAGCTTTTACACTTTAACATGTATACAAATTCCCTGGAGATCTTGTTAAAAGGTAAACTCTGGTTCAGAAGGTTAGCAGGTGGACTGAGGTGGTGCCTTTCTAACAATATCGAAGCTGATACTGCTGCTGCTGTTGTGACAACCACAGTTTGAGTACAGGGGTCTGGATTTAGAGAGGTTGGAGAGCATCACCACCAGATTCAATGCATGGACTTTCATTGGTCTTAGACTCAAATAAAACTATGAAGGACACTATTGGAGCAACTGGGGAGATTTGAATATGGATGATATATTAGATGGAATTATCAACTTCCTGTGAAATTTCTTATGTGATTATATAGGGGAATGCCCCTATTATTAGGATGAAGGCCAAAATACTTTCAAATGCTTTGCCCAGCACACACATACACAAAGAAAATGTGTAGAACATTAATAGAGATCCAATGAAAAGGATATGGGAGTTTGTTGTACTTTTCTTCGGCTTTTCTGTTGGGCTAAACATTTTCGAGAAAAGTCCCAGGGAGAATGAGGTTGGGGGTAAGGAATGCCTATGTGGACTGCTGAGAGGTGGGAGCAGGTGTGTCTAGGATTTCAGATGGTGAACTCAGGGGGCGGGCAGGATGGGTGGAGGGGTGGCAGGTGCTAGACAGGTAGTTGAGGAGTCTCAGTCTTGAGGGTTCTGAGTTCATAGTGGAAGCTGATAGACTCCGGCTGGTCATGCATGGGCCTTCAGGCACACATCACTAACTCAGGGCCCCAATAGGGTCTGTCCACAAATTAATCCATTGGGCAAATACTTATTGAACACCAGGCTCCAGGGAAGATATTGGGGAAGTGGAGTGGACAAGGCAGGTAGGTGTCATTCCTGGCCTCAGGGAGCTCAGGTATAGTCTGGAAACATGACAGATCAAGTAAGGGGCTGTTACATAGTGTGGGTAGGGCCACCATGGGAGGGTAGGCAGAGCTGGGTGGGCTCACTGTGTGGCCTCTAATTGTTCCATGGTAGCTGAAGCTTCCTAGAGGAAGCATGCCTTGGGCAGGAGGGGGACGCTCAGAAGCAGGAATGGGGCAAGAGGGAAGGGCTGATGTGTCTGAATTGCACAAGAGCAGGGTCAGGTTCACCATTTACATGATCGGGGCTGCTTCTCTTCTCTATCAGCTGGTCTTTGTGTCTGCTGTGGGGCACTCTAAAGGAGGGAGCAATCCTATGTCCTAGCAGTCATTCAGGGGGAAGGGAGGTGCACATGAGAGGGTGTGGGGTCCCCCAGGGAGGTCATGGGGTTATGGGTCTCTTCGTCTTGTGAGTCCTGGGAGAGGTTAAGCAATGAGTCAGAATAGGTACAGATGACTCAGCCAGTGTGACGAGATGGAGGTGAAGGCTGGAGCCAGAAGGACTAGCTTAAGGTCGGGAACCCAAAAGAGCAGGGACTAGAACTGAACTGTAGCCAGAATTGGTGGTATTCACTCTGGGTCCCCAACACCTAGAAGAGCAGTTGACACATGAGTTAAGCACGTGAGTCTGCCAGCTGGTAAGTGTTGGGGCTGTTCCCATCATCTTCTCTTACCCATGGCACTACTTTTATGAGTGATAACTTAATTAGATACATATCTTTCATAGTTATTCCTACACTTAAAGGGTTACATTGTTTTCCAAGATAGGTCATGAAAAACTGCAATCCTCCACCTTTTCTTCATTTCTTCTTCCCTGGAGCAATCACTTTCAACTCTTTTAGTTTATTCTTTTGGCATGCATCTCCATATCTCTAATCCCGTGTCCATATCGTGTCTCTTGACTTCTCAGCTTTCAACATTATCGGACGCTGTCTCATCTGTGAATGATGTGGGTGTAGCTGTCTCTCACCCTCATGCATTCTTTCAGTGCCTCATCCTCTCAACATGATTATATCATAGTGTCCATTGGATTGATCTTCAGAGTTTGCATTCTTTTGACCATGCAAATGATATCCACAGCTGAACCATCATTATGGTCTGATTGTTTTTTCTTGCCTACAGTTTCAGGAGAGAATTATTTTAAAAGATGAAATGCTAGATATATCTGAGCATAGAAGGAGGAGATTTAGACAATTAGCAGGGATTTTGGGGGTAGAATTACCAATTCACACCTAGAAACAAAGCACATGAAAATAAAGCAATGATTAAATCGAGGGGTAAATAAAAAAAAGTTGTGCAAATGAAAAAAAAGTCACCATAGCTCCTGTATTAGTCTGTCCTCACACTGCTAATGAAGACATACCTGGGACTGGGTAATTTATAAAGGAAATAGGTTTAATTGACTCACAGTTCCACATGGCTGGGGAGGCCTCACAATCATGGTGGAAGGCAAAGGAGGAGCAAAGTCACATCGTGCATGGCAGCAGGCAAGAGAGAGCTTGTGCAGGGGAACTTTCCTGTGTAAAACCGTCAGATCTCATGAGACTTATTCACTATCAGAAGAACCACATAGGAAAGACCTGTCCCATGATTCAGTTACCTCCCATGGGGTCCCTCCAATGACATGTGGGAATTATGGGAGCTACAATTCAAGATGAGATTTGGGTGGGGACACAGCCAAACCGTATCAGCTCCCCACTCCTGTGTGGAGGAACTGAAGGGAGTCTGGAATTTTAGACTATTCACTGTGAGCCAGGAGCCAGGCTGTGATCTCCTACTGCTTGGGGAGAGAAGTAGTGGACAGTCAACCAACATCTACAGAGTGCCATGCACTGGGTTAATGTGCTAAGTTGGACTTTATTCTGCAAGCTAGGAGAACTAGTGAAGGATTCCAGAGGTTCCTGGTGCAGAGCCTTTTGGGAACCCTGTTATGTAAATGGATTTGCCTCTCAGCTCCCTGAAGACTTAGGAGCCTGTTTCCTGGGGTCTAAGTCACTTACTCCTCCTCCACTTGCTTCCCTGCATCCCATATTTTATTGTCTCCTTGCTCACTATCTTTATGTTTGCTAGTTTATTTGCTTATTTCTTTTTAAAAATCCATTTATTTTCATTTCAATGAGATTTTGAGAGAGAGAAAAAGTGCATATGAATGTAAAATTCCTCTCTCCCTCCCTGTTTTTTTTTTTTTTTTTTTTTTTTTTTTTTTTTTTTTTTTTTTTTTTAAAAGACAGAGTCTATCTCTGTCACCCAGGCTGGAGTGAAATGGTGCAATCATGGCTCACTGCAGCCTCGACCTCCCTGGTTCAAGTGATCCTCTCACCACAGCCTCCCAAAATGCTGGGATTACAGATGTGAGTGACTGCACCTGTCCTGAAGTTGCTCCTTTTTAAAACGTTTTCCAGCCGGGTGCGGTGGCTCACGCCTGTAATCCCAGCACTTTGGGAGGCCAAGGTGAGTAGATCATGAGGTCAAGAGATCGAGACCATCCTGGTCAACATGGTGAAACCCCGTCTCTGTGAAAAATACAAAAATTAGCTGGGTGTGGTGGCATGCGCCTGTAGTCCCAGCTACTCAGGAGGCTGAGACAACAGAATTGCTTGAACCTGGGAGGCAGAAGTTGCAGTGAGCTGATTGTGCCACTGTACTCCAGCCTGGGCAACAGAGTGAGAGTCCTTCTCAAAAAAAAAATTTTTTTTTCCTCCTTTGCTGGCCTTGTTGTAACCTCATTTGTACAGGAAAGTCTTGTCTTTTTAGGGCATTTGGCGACTCGGGAATGGGGGCATAAATATATGCCCTGGCTCATTTTGGATCCAGGAACAGGGCTTGGTGGGCTTCCCCAAACTGTAGAAAGAGGGTGAGCGCTGTCTCACATCTGGGTACATCCCTATTCCCTTACTTCCCTGTTGTTCCTCTTAGTGCTCAGAATGCAGCCTCAACCCCCCGCTTTGAACCTACATCATGATTCCTTTGTGTGCTTCAATGAATTCAACATTTGTGGGTTATATTTCTGTTTTGAAATTAATTGGGATTGGACAAGAGGGTGAAACAAAACAAAGCCCTCCCCCAGCAAAACAAAACAAAACAAAACATGTGTGGAGTTGAAGCAGCTCTGGGCTGCTCACCCTGACTCGGGAGCTTCCAGCGCATTGCAGGCTGCAAAGGCTTTCCTCTTTTGAAGTGGGCTTTCTGCTCTGTGAAATATTTAATGAAGGCAAGTTGCAGACAGGGCTTGAGAAGGTCTCTGAACCTACTGGCCTCCCTTCTAAAGTGCGCTGCCCTGATTCTGTAACAAAGAGCTTGGAAGCGCTGGGAGGACTGGCTGGTGCTCGGCGGCCCTGGCGAGGTGTGTCCTCTCCTCTCGGTCAGGTTGGCGTTGACCCACCCGGCACCTGCTGCCCAGCGCTGTGCTGACCCTGATTGCGGGCGTCCACATTACCTCTGCTGAAGCTGTCTCGGGGTTTGTGATGTCCAGAATGAAACATTCCTTCCTGCTGTCTGCTCTGGATTCAGCCGTCTCTGCTTTGGACTTGGGTGCCCTTTGTTCCATCGTCCTCACAGGGCAGAACTTAGATGCAGCACTCCCTCTGATGTGATCTTTCCATTTACAGTTTTACCCAGTTCCATTTCATTGCTTCTTACCCGATTTGGTTCTGAGATACATAAAGCTACCCTCTTCTCTACAAGCACCTTCATGTTGCTTCTCAGCTACTTTATCTTAAAGAGGGCATGCTTCACCATCTCCTCATGCTTCATGTTTGCCAGAAGACGAGCCTTCTCCCCAGTCCAGCCTTGTCCTAAGTTAAAGAATGCCCTTCCTCAGGGCTGGGTATGGTAGCTCATGCCTCTAATCCCAGCACTTTGAGGGGGCCGAGATGGGAGGATTATTTGAGACCAGCCTGGGCAGCATAGCAAGATCCCATCTCTGAAGAAAAGAAGAAGAAGAAAAAAAGAATCTTCTTTCTCAAACATAAATTCAGCCATATCATTTCCTAGCATACTTCACTGCTTCTACCCTGGCAAATAGAATAAATATACTCCAACTTAACCTGCATGAGGCATTCAGGAAACATTGGCTCACTGTATGAATCCATGTCGCGTCCACTGCCTGTCTCTCTGGGTTTACAGCCCATGACTTTCCCAATCAGACAGAATATTTGAAAACGCCTGACTCTGTTTTGTTCCCCACTTATCTCCCGCTATTTTATCCCTCTATTCACTCGATTGATATGCACTGGGTGTCTGCCGTGCACCAGCTTTTCATCTGGATCAGCACTGTCCAATAGATGTGCAAGCTGCTTATGTAATTTTAAATTTTCTGGTAGCCAGAAAAGAAAGGTTAAAAAAAATGGTGAAATAAATTTCAGGAATTTGTATTTAATCCAGATTTTCCAAAACATCAATATGTAACAAAAATTCTTTTTTCTTTTTCATACTGTCTTTGAAATCACTGTGAATACTAAATTTGAGTCACATGTCAGTGCTCAATGACCACATGTGGCTACCATATTAGATGGTAGGGCTGTAGGTGATGGGATTCAGCAGTGAGCAGGGTGTATGGAATTCCCCTCATGGAGTTTACATTCTAGTTGGAGAGAAATGATAACACAATGATATGTCTATAATATCAAGTGGTCACCCTTTCTATGTCACCCCTCCCCACTCCTGTAAAGCAAAGCCCCCTGAGGACTGCTTCTGTATATGGTAGTGGTTAAAACCATCAAATGAAGGTTTCAGTCTCCCCTCTGCCCCTTACTACTGTGCTGGATGGGATCACTGGCCCCAGTGATGTCCATGTCCTAATCCCTGGGACCTGTGAATATGTTACCTTACATAGCATAAGGGGCTTTGAAGATGTGATTAAGGCTAAGACCATGAGATGGGGGAGAGAATCCTGGATTATCCAGAGGGCCTGATCTAATCACATGGGTACTTAAAAGTCAAGCACTTTTCCTGGCTGCAGAGAACCAGAGAGACTGAAACATGAGAAGGGACAGCCTGTATTGCTGGCTTTGAAGATGAAGGAAGGGGCCATGAACCAAGGAATGGGGTGGCCTCTAGAAGATGAAAAAAAGCAAGGAAATAGATTCTCCCTTACAGCCTCCAGAAGGAACAAGCCCTACTAATACCTTGATCTTAGCCCAGTGAGAACTGTGTTGGACTTCTGACCCGCAGAACTGTAAGATGATATATGTATGTTTTAAGTCACTAAATTTGTGATGATTTGTTATAGCAGTTATAGAAAACTAACACACTAGCTTTGGGTCTAAGTGATGAGTAATTCACCTTTCTGAGACTCAGAAGTTCATTATATCTATCCTATGGGATTTTTCAGTGGATTAAAATGAGAGACCACCTGTAAAGCATTTAGCCCAGTGCCCAGCCCATTATAAATGCTCACTTACTGTCAGCTAAAACAACGTGTGTTATGGTTTCTCAAAGTGGTCAGCCTGGAGCAGAAAGTTTGTAAATGTATGCTGAATGAATCCTGAATAGACTGGCCTCTGACCTTGCCTTCCATGACATGGTTGTTGGCTTCTTAAAGATCATCTGCGTCATTGTTTTCCAGATTGTGGTACCCAAGGAGATTTGGGTGGTACACAGTCAAGCCTGTTCTATTTGAGCAGTTATGCATTTTAAAGTGCATTGGGAAGAGTTGGCTGGCACATCAAATTCATTATTCACAGATAAAGGACAACAGAGAAAACCTATTTTTAAAAAGTGGCATATAAACACTGGTTCCCATGGTGAGGGTGGCAGGTAAGGGACTGAAACCACGATCTAGGCAGCTCTCTTGTTCTACAGATGAGGAGATTGAGGCCAAGGAAGGGAAGATGAGGGATGGGCCACATCCATTCCATGTGTGCCTGAGGGGTTGCATCTCTCAACTCTCTGGCTACTGTTCTTCCTCAGATCCTGAGCTATTTTGAGTTAGGACCAGCCTTTTGGATTCCTTAGAAACCAATGCCTAATCTTCAGGCATGGAAAACTTTTTAGCTGAATCTCCCTCCTGTTACAGAACGAAGAGGCATCATTGTAGAAGAGACTCAGCTGATCCCAGTTTTACTTACCTCATCTCCAATAAAGGACCAGGAAATGTGCACACAGGACCTCGGTGTCCATCTGAACTCTTTTTGATTGTCAAAAACTAAAATATAACTACTACTGGCTTAGACAGAGGAACATTTATTGGCTCATGGATTACAAGGGAGAATTCATTGAAGAACTAAGCTCCAGGAAGAGAGGAGACCCAGCTAGACTTCGGGCACTGACCATACACAGATCTCAGACACTGCCATCCCTCTCTGCTCCTGTGTCATCTCTACTGTGTCCTGAGAATGACTGCCCCCTGCTCCTGGGCTTCATGTCAGTCTCACATCTTCTGCTGCCAGATATCAGAGAGGGTCTGGCTCTGATTTTCAGTTCCAATGTGAAAAATCCCAGAGAAGGACTCTGATCAGGCTTGGGTTGAATGTCAAACCCTGGACCAATCAACTGCATTTAGTGGGGGCTGGGCAGGGCCAAAGCTGAGGAAGAACATGGCTGCTGTATTAATCTGTTCTCAGGCTGCTAATAAAGACATACCCAAGACTCGGGAATTTATAAAGGAAAGAAGTTTAATGGACTTACAGTTCCACATGGCTGGGGGTACCTCACAATCAGGGCAGAAGATGAAAGAAGAACACAGGGACTTCTTACATGGCAGTGGGCAAGAGAGAGCTTGTGCAGGGGAACTCCTATTTATAAAACCACCAGATCTCCTGAGACTTACTTCCATGAGAACAGCATGGGAGAGACCCACCCCCATGACTCAATTACCTCCCACCAGGTCCCTCCTATGACACATGGGAATTATGGGAGCTGCACTTCTAGATGGGGTTTGGGTAGGGTCACAGCCAAACCATATCAGCTGCCTTCTCTCAAGCCACAGGATGCTGTTCTGCAGAGAAGGTGCTGGTGGGGCCTGGCGATCAGACCCAAGCAGAGACCACCTCTGGGTAAGCTTGTGGAATTGCAAAGCTTGTTTGCACAGCTCAGACCTCTGCTTCTCTATTTGCTAGCCTTTTTACCTTGAAAACAATTTCAACTTCTCTAAGCTTCAGTTCCTCCATCTGTAAAAGTGGTAATAGAAATACTTATTTTGTAAGTTGTTAGGAGGATTGTGGGCAATAATGGGTGAAAATATCTAGTGCAGAAGAAGGGATCAAGAAATCTTTGCTTCCATCTTTCCCTAGTGGCCAATTTTTCGCCTGGATTTTTGCTTAAGAAGCAGATTTCTCAGCTTATGATTGAAATCCTTCTCTTATTCTTTCTTCCTGTTGATGGAAAGAAGTAAAACTAGTTCCCTGCTATAATTACTTCTAAGACTGGTTTTAAAACATACTGCGTTAATGATAATTGGAGAACACCTAGGACATCAAAAAATATGTAGGTCATGCTAATAGTGACTGCTGGAGTTCCTGAAATAAACATGATGGAAACTGTCTGGGGAAACTACATTATGCAAAATGCTAAAATGAATGGGGAGGTGATGGTAAAGGGAGGCACTGGCTGCTTCTGAGTGAACTGCCTGGGGAGGGTGGCATCAGATCATGGGGCACAAGAACAGCAGGGCTCAGCATGGACCAGGGTGGACTCCTCCCTTCAGAAGGGTCTCAGGACTTCTCTCTTGCAGAATGTCTGGGTGATGGCCTTTGACACTTAACAGACTTCTGAGGACCAGCCCAGCTGGGTGATAAGGATATAAAGAAAGGCTTTTCATAGTGGAGACAACTCATTTCTCCAGGAGACAAGGAAAGCCTGGGAGACCTCTGAGTTATTGAGACATTCTACCTACTGGGGGAAAAACATTAGGTTCTGTCCCAACAGTCATCTTGAAAAATGCAAAAGGGTAATGAATCTGGGGTGCTAAGAGTAGAGAAGTATTGGGGGAAATTTGGTCCCCGATATTTTACGTGGGTCCTTTTCTGTTTTCCCTAAGCATCAGCTGGTCTGAGAAATAAAGGGAAAATGTACAAAAGAGAGAAATTTTAAAGCTGGGTGTCCAGGGGAGACATCACATGTCGGCAGGTTCTGTGATGCCCCCAAAGCCACAAAACTAGCAAGTTTTTATTAGTGATTTTTAAAAGGGGAGGGAGTGTATGAATAGATGTGGGTCACAGAGATCACATGCTTCAAGGGCGACAAAAGATCACAAGGCAGAAGGTCAGGGCGAGATCACAAGGTCAGGGCAAAACTAAAATCACTAACAAACTTCCATGTCCCTCTGTACATGCATTGTCATTGATAAACAAGGTTCAAGACCAAAAAACCGGTCTGACTAAAATTTGCCAGGCTGGAATTTCCTAATCCTAACAAGCCTGGGGGCACTGCAAGAGACTAGGGCGTGTTTCATCCCTATCTACATCTGCATAAGGCAGACACCCCCAGAGCAGCCATTTTAGAGGCCTCCTCTGGGAATGCATTATTTTCCCAGGGCTGTTAATTGTTAACATTTCTTACTGGGAAAAAAATTTAGCAATACTTCTCTTGCCTGTTTTCAGTAATAAGAGAAATATGGCTCTGTTCTGCCCGGCCCACAGGCAGCCAGACTTTAAAGTTACCTCCCTCGTTCCCTAAACATCGCTGTTATCCTGTTCTTTTTTCAAGGTGCCCAGATTTCATGTTGTTCAAACACACATGCTCTACAAACAATTTGTACAGTTAACGCAATCATCACAAGGTCCTAAGGCAGCATACATCCTCCACTTATAAAGATAACAGAATTAAGAGATTAAAGACGGGCATAAAAAATCACAAGAGTATTAATTTAAAAAACTAATAAATGTCCCTAAAATCTTGACAGTTTATATTCTTCTGCCATGGCTTCAGCCAGTCCCTCTGTTCGAGGTCCCTGACTTCCCCGCAACAGAAAAGAGATAATGAAGGAACAGGGAAAGAAGTGAAGTCCTGAGGAGAAACCTCCACCCACGCCTGCACCACCCCTCTGTCAGCCGTCCACTCATCCATCCTCTCTTCCATCCACTTTGCTGAATACATAATTCAGTTCTATTGACCTAAAGTGGCAATAGGGTTAACTAGTCAGTGCTGGAGCAATGGAAATGAACTAAACAAGGCGTTTTCTACATCACAGACTTCACAACCTTATATTTTGCACAATGCACAGTGCAGGAAGGAAGCTTTTGTTCTGTACATGTAGCAACAAGAAAACAAGGAAAAATATTTAGAATACATAGCACACACCAGAAAACCTGATCTATCAACTCAATTATCCCTGCTTATTCTTTTTTTTTTTTTCCCCTGAGCTGTATTCTAGAATTCCTTTGGGGAAATTCACCAGATTCAGTTTGAATTGGGGTGCGTGGGACAGTTTTCCTGAAGTACTGGTTCCCTGCTATTTCCTTACCCTTCAAAAAATATTGCATTCTGACCTGCTAGAAATGACCAAGGCCCAGCCAGCCTGGTTCCAGCTCGCCCTTTTGTGAGCAGTGATGTGGGTGAGTAGAAAGGATGCTCACTTGGGAATTCAGAGCCTGGGTTTCTAGTCCTCGCTTTGTCCCGTTAAACAAGTCACTTCCCCACTGTTGGCTGGGCTGTATAATTTCTCGGGTTTGCACATCACAAACATTCTAAGACCCTCAGATGCTTCCACTGAGGCTCTCTGTGTGCCTTGGCCAGTGTGTCAATATCTGTGGGGCAACATTATCCACTCTCCTCACTCCAGAATGGGGGATTTTGCTTGGTGGATATGTCAGTAAATGTTTGAGTGAGCCACTTTATGCCACTTCTTCTTTTTTTTTTTTTTTTTTTTAAATAGATGGAGTCTCCCTCTGTAGCCCAGGCTGGAGTGCAGTGGCACAATCTCGGCTCATTGCAACCTCTGCTTCCCAGGTCCTGGTTCAATCAATTCTCCTGCTTCAGCCTACCGAGTAGCTGGGATTACAGGCATGCACCACTATGCCCAGCAAATTTTTGTATCTTTAGCAGAGATGCGGTTTCACCACGTTGGCCAGGCTGGTCTTGAACTCCTGACCTCGTGATCCACCTGCCTTGGCTTCTCAATGTTCTGAGATTACAGGTGTGAGCCACTGCACCCGGCCTATGCCACTTCTTTAAAAAACATTTTTCGGGAACGGTGGCTTATGCCTGTAATCCCAGCACTTTGGGAGGCTGAGGTGGGTGGATCACGAGGCCAGGAGATCGAGACCATCCTGGCTAACACGGTGAAACCCTGTCTCTACTAAAAATACAAAAAATTAACCAGGTGTGGTGGCAGGCGCCTGTAGTCCCAGCTGCTTGGGAGGCTGAGGCAGGAGAATAGCAAACCTGGGAGGTGGA
Organism: Chlorocebus sabaeus; assembly: GCF_047675955.1. NCBI lineage: Eukaryota > Metazoa > Chordata > Mammalia > Primates > Cercopithecidae > Chlorocebus > Chlorocebus sabaeus. Next base: position 62,913,767 of record NC_132908.1, on the reverse strand, counting down.
GCTTGCAGTGAGTCGAGATCGGGCCACTGCACTCCAGCTTGGGCAACAAAGCAAGACTCCGTCTCAAAAAAACAAAACAAAACAAAAAGACAAAACAACAACAACAAAAATTTTCTTTGTTGCCAACATAAAATACTAACAATGCCCAGGACTCATGAAGGACACCAAATGTAGCTAAGGATAGAAGGGAAAGCCATATGGCTCTTTAAAAATGTGTACATGCACCTCTACAGTGTGCCAAGCTCTGCATGTAGCCTGGGGCTCCATGGACAGATGAAGACCTGGTCTTACCCTTGAGAAGCTCACTTTCTTTCAGGGAGGTAAGCCAGTAAACAAATGTTGATGCCCTGAAAGAGCCACCAGGAAAATGCATCTGAGTGCAGAGGATGGAGTGGGCAAGGATTCCCAGATAAGGGAGCATTAAACCAGGGTCTTGAGACCTGAGTAGGAACGAGATGGGTATGAGGAGATGGAGAAGAGAGAGCTCAGCTTGAGAAGATGTGAGGGTGTGCAGCTGGGTGACGGGTTTCAACTGTGGGTAAGTGGGTGCAGCTGGCATTCGGGGTTCACAGGAGTAATAGTCAAGAAGCAAATTCAACCTCAATCCGTTGTCAATGCCTCCCTTCAGAAGAGTTGCTCAGAGTGTGCCATTCTTCCTGATGGTCTGATCTCTCCATGCGAGATGCTCTTCCTGGCTGCATCTAGTCAGCCTTGTACCAAACCCCCATAACAGGTAATTTATCCATATAAAAAAACTCACACATGTACCCTCCAAACCTAAAATAAAATTTGGGAGAAAGAAAAGAGAAGCAAACTCTTAAGGGCCTTGAATATTAAGCTAAGGAGCTTCAGGTTCAGGTTCATCTGAAACACAAAGAGATTTTGAAAGGTTTTAAGGAAGGGAATGAGATGGTTTCTTAGTTTGGGTTTCTCTGAAAGCAGAGACTAAGATGAGGATTTCAGTGCATGTGGTTTAAGTGGAAGGTGATCCCAGGAAACAGAGGGGGCATGGGAAAGCAATGCAACAATGTTATTGAGCTAGAAACTACCATGGGCCAGACAGATCTTAATCTTGCTGGAGGTCCTTTAATGAATGATGTGGAACATGTCTCTGAATTGTCCTACAGAAGAATGGGAACTGGGGACATTGATGCACTGACTTCTATCCTTCATTAGCAGAAGGGCGCCTTCAGAAGCAGTAATTCCTTGCACAGTGGGCTGCATCTACGGATGGATTAAGTGGCTTCTGGAACTTCAGAGAAAGCCTAGAACTAGAAAAGCAGAGAGACATCTCAGTGCATCCTTGAGGTGGGATGCTGGGTATGTGGACAGGACTATCCATCACTGCTGCCTTCAACTTAGGTGGGCTTTGGGGATGTGGGACATCTGTTCTGCATATGGTCAGAGTTAGTTTTTAGAATGTCACTTTGGTCTTAGTAAGGAGTGTTAATTGGAGGGGGCAAGAAAAGTGGTAGGCAGACTGACTACGTGAGACATCCTCCGGTAGTTATTTCAAATCTCATCAGAGCTATTTGACTTGAATATTTATTGGTGTCAATCGGGGTCCATCTACAGGAAAATGTCCAGGGAAGTAGTGAGAATAAGTTTATCTAGGAGGAAGGTGGAGGGTGTGAAGGCAAAGTTAGCCTGGTCTGTGATAAAGGATGTTTTTCTCTCAACTCATTGGGTCTTGAGAATTTTCTCCTTGGCGGTGTTCAACAGCAAGAGAAGTAGAGTCAGACATCAAGAAGGCAATTGGAATTTTGACCATTCCTCTTTTCTAGAGCCTCTGGAGGACAGGTAAAAATTTATGGAGTGGGAACAACTCCTAGTTTTAGAGTCAGAACTTCTATCTTATTGCTGTGGTATAATTCAGGCCCACACCTTGTTGGGGGGAAATTAAAGATTAAATCAGAGCTTTCAAATATCCTGTGGGGTATATTACTATAAATGTGGAGCATTCATATCAGATGCCCTTGGTCCAGAAAAAGGTTACATTTTTTTTTCTAGTAGAGAAATAACATTTAGACCCTACAGACCTTTGTCCTTGCGTTTCCAATGTCTACCATGTAATTGAGGTAATTCTTCTCTTTCTTTTACATTTTCTACCTGCTGCTTGGAGGAAATAGCTCTCCATTGCTCTGAAGCCATCTTTCTCTAGACTTTAGGGCAAATAAATTCATTCCCATTCTCTGGCCCTAAAAATGCTGGGAAACTCAGGAAAGAGCAAGGTCAGCAGAGCAATTACTAAATTTATACTGGACGTGCTGGGCCATAGCTGTGTAGCTGAACTTTGTAGGAACTGGATAGAGAGTAATCCTATTTCCTATAGCTAGGCTGTCAAAGTGTCTGTAGTTACAGGTGTGTTGTGTGAGCCATTGCTTACATGTCAGTAACACCTGTCTGCACTCAAGCTCTGCCTTCACTATGTGCATCAGAGCCTCTCACACACGTGCACATGTAGAGTAGTTACCATTGACGACACAGAACCATGCTTGACCTTCTTCCCTCTGCTTGACCTCTGCCTCCAATGAGTTTTAGTCCATTCTTTCTCTGCGCACAGTCATTTGAATCTTCCTAGATCAACAATCCCAACATAATAATTTGTATTGATGGGATAATACACTCATGCCCTCCTTTCAATGATATTTTCATGGGATTCTATGCTTCCTAGGCACCCAACGAACATTTGTTGAGTGAGCAAATGAATGAATAGATGAATGAATGGGATGAAGCAAGATTCAAGGCATTGGAGAAGATAGCACTAAAATGTTAATGGTGATTAGGACCAGCTACGTAATTAGCAGACCCAGTGCAAAATAAAAATGTAGGGCCCTTCATTAAAAAAATTAAGAAATTCAAGATATGACAGCAGAGGCTTAAATCATGCATAGGAACCTTCTGAGTGCAAAGTTTTTTTGTGGCTGCACAGGTTAGATGACCACGAAGGTAGTCTTGGTGGTATTATCTTTGAGGACTGGGATTATGGAATAAATATTTCATATTTCAAAAATTCTGTGTCAGGAACATACTTTTAATCAGAAGAAAGCTATTCTAAAATAAAACCTATATGGCCAGGTGCAGTGGCTCATGGCTGTAATCCCATCACTTTGGGAGGCCGAAGTGAGGGGACTGCTTGAGGCCAGGAGTTCGAGACCAGTCTGGCCAACATGGTGAAACCCATCTCTACTGAAAATACAGAAATTAGCTGGACATGGTGGCACACACATGTGATCCCAGCTACCTGGGAGGCTGAGGCAGGAGAATCACTTGAACCCGGGAGGCAGAGGTTGCAGTGAGCTGAGATCATGCCACTGCACTCCAGCCTGGGTACTGAGTGAGACTCCATCTCAGAAAAATAAAAACAATAAAACCTATAGAATATGAACGGCTGGCTGGGCATGGTGGCTAATGTCTGTAATCCCAGTGCTTCAGGAGGCCGAGGTGGGCAGATCACTTGAGGCCAGGAGTTCGAGAGCAGCCTGGCCAAATGGCAAAATCCTGTCTTGACTAAAAATACAAAAATTAGCCAGGCATAGTGGCGCATGCCTATAATCCCAGCTACTGAGGCACAAGAATTGCTTGAACCTGGGAGGCAGAGGTTGAAGTGACGTGAGATCATGCCATTGCACTCCAGCCTGGGCAACAAAGCAAGGCTCTATCTCAAGAAACAAACAAAAGAATACAGCTGCATATACACTGGACCATGAATTGGGAGATAATCTGGATTCTAATCTAGATTCTCTTGCCACTTCACCCTTGATGAGTCTTTGCACAATCTGTGTTTCTCAATTGCCTCCCCAGTAGCATTTCTGGAATGGCGAGGAAGAGGTCTGAGGCTTCCTATGCCCTATGAGTCTAGGATGCTAGGATAATCACTAAGAAAACTTACCCTAAGAGTTTCTTGGACATAAAGTTTAGAAAACCATGTGAGGGGAAGGTCTGACAAGATTTTTCTCCAAAGTGACTTTGGAAATATTCCTGGCTAGGCTGTTGGGGGCATAACCCTCTCCACAAAAATATCTTCTTGACAGAAGCTGCTGGTCTCCAGGGGGATGGATTTTTGTGTGGCTCTAAGTCAGCAAAGCAGAAGAGGATGAACCAGGCAGCTGCCTGTCATTTTAACCTGACACCTTGGCCCAGCGTAGGGGCCGGTGGGGAGGGGAGTGATCTGCGGCACGCAATCCCCTGTTTTCTTACAGCAATTGCATGAAGACTACAAATATTTGAGCTGATTGTACTCGCTTACATGCAGCAATGAATCATCTTGTGATGAGAGGCCTGAAATATGCTGGGATGAAATTAACGTCAATTGAAACAGAAAATGGATTCTAGCTCCCACCACAATGAGCTTCAGAAGATGGGCCCAGAGCGCAGGGAGTCGACTGCTGCTATTCTTAGTGGCAAGGAAAAAAAAAAAAAATCCTATGCCACTGGTATTACTTTTTCTATTTTTATTTTCTTATAAAGCTTCTTTTCAGCTTCTCCTATAGGGGCACCTTCTAATCAGGGACTTTGGTTCAGGCTCCTTCTTGACTTCTTGGGTCTCTGGGGATTTAAAAAAAAAAAAAAAAGAAAAAACTAGAATAGATCTTTCCTCACCTTTAAAGTATAAAGGAGAGGAAAAAATGAGGAACTATATTCCCCCAAAACAACTGGAGGTTTGCACTTCTAAATGCTGGATGAATCAATGCTTAACAACCGAGGTAACGTATTTCTTGGTGGAAGGGGGTGTTGTGGTGGTACAAGTTTGAAGACTTAACTAGTGTTCCTGCCATTTCCTTAGCTCCCCCTTACTCCTCTTTCAGTCATCATTTTGTTACTGGCTTTTGAGTTTTCAAAATGTAGCAACTAGAGATAGATTGGAGAGAGTAAATGGTGGATCTGAGCAAGGCTTCCCACCACAGCATCAGAAAAGGATTCCCTGGACTGAGCAGAGCAGACTCAGAGGGAACACAATGTGAGCTGAGATGCTGGAGTGTCTCTGGGAAAATCTTGGTCTCATGAGAGCCTTCCCAACCCTGGAGATCCCCAGCAGGGGCACTGACACCTGTTTGCTCCAGGCGTTATTCCGGAGTTCTGGGCCCTGCTCCTCATGCCCTCCATGTCTAATGGCTGGCCACACCACTATCTGAATAGTCCTGTCCATATGCTCCAGCCACCCCACCCAGTCAAGCTCCTTGGGTGACCTAAGCCCAGAGTCAGCCCAAAACCTCTGGGCAAGGACTCAAGCTCTGTAGGGCAAACAGACCCAACAGGCTCTAGCACTTATCTTCTCTGAGCTTCGGTTTTCCCAAAAGTAAAAGGGGAATAATGTACTCAACAGAGATGTAGACCATGTAAATTATAAAACTGATAAAGCTCTTGGCTCTGCATTCATCACGTGATTGCCAGCTCGTGGTTAGTGACTCGTTGTCTGAGGCTATAACAAGCATTGCAACTGATCTCCCTTGGCTCTGGCCTGAGTGCTGGGCCAGGGACTCGGCCTCACTCAAGCTTCTCTCTGGCTCCATCCAGTCCCCTGAGGCCCCTGTATTTTGCTTGGGACAAAATCCCCTAAAGTGAAGAGATCCAGGTCCAAAAACTTTTGGAGACCATAACAACACTGCATTGATGATATGATAAGTTTTGAAGGTGTGAAGACCCACCTCTAAAAGGAGGGCAGACCTCAGCTAGTGCTATGTGGACTGGTTTAGTGTGGTGCTTAGGGGCTCAACTGACTGGGGTTGAGCCTAAATCTTACACACTCAAGAGCTGTGTCAAATCACTCAAACTTTCAGTGACTCAGTTTCCTCATTAGTAAATTGATGATAATGATAGAAACTACCTCATAAGTGGTTGTGAGGATTGCATGAGTCAACACACACAAAGTGCCTAGGAGAATGTTAGGCATCTTGGAAATGCCCAAGAAGGGCTAGCTAGTACTGTTGCTCTATTAACATCATCTGCCCCCTACACACCATTTTTTGCCTTGGTTTGGCTTGCCAATATGATTAGGTTCTCCAGGGGGTGCAAAGACCAGGACTTTTCTCTAGCCTTTGAAGAAGAGGGCTTTCTGTAAGGTCTCTTGGACCTAGGCCTGCACCTGGAGAGCCATGTGGCACTGAGGCTGCTTAGGGGAGGAACCCCCAGCCTCCCCTTATCCACTCTGGGCCTTTGACTCCCTCACCCTTTCCTCTGCCTCTGCCACTCCTGCTTCGCCATAACTTGGTTCCCCATGTCTCTCCATGACCTCTTCCTTCACCTTAGAGGGCTCCTCGAGATGGACTTCAGAAGCAGATCCTGATGTGAAGATTCAAATACAAGTGGTTATTTGGAAGTCTGGGAAATATCAGAAAGTGGCTGGAGAGAGAGAAAAGCGAGGAAAAGTGGGCAAGAGAGAGAAAAGGAAGCCAATGAAGGATGTTTTATCAAGCAAGTTACCATTCTGGGCAACTGGAGCCTAATCTTTCTTCAGGAACTCAAGACAGTGTAGAGTATGTGCTCCTGAGATAGTCTATGTAAGGGACAAGAGAGTTTGGGCGATTTATATACCAAATATAGTTAGTCGTCTTTCAGGGCCGCATTAACTCTTGCTTGTAGAGGCATTAACTCTTTGGCACTTCCCGCTTCCTCTGTATGTTGGCCAAATGTGCTCCTGCAGCCAGAGTTGCAGGTGTTTGCAGACAGCAGCTTTCAGTATATAAAGGTGGGGACCTAGAGAGCATGGGAGGGGGACATTTAGAGTAATACTGGAATCCCCTCACTGCTGACTCAGAACTTGTCTCTCTATTCTGCAATTCCAGATACGAGGTGTAGGAGAGGAACGAAAGAAAGTGAGGAGGGAATAGAGAGCAAGAGAGGAAGGGATGGAAGAGAGGAGAGAAAGAGGGAGACAGAATAAATAGGAATGGGTATATGAATCTGGGAGATGCATGTCATCTCTGTTCCATCCTTGGTCTGATCAGCTATGGCCAGGAAGGAGGGATCATATGTTCCATGAAGGCCTTTGGGAGGGGAAGGTCCATTTGAGTGGTCAATCTTTTATATAATTTCCTATGGGTTAGGGTGATGGAAGTGGGTTTCTTCTGGCAGCTTGAGGAGAAGAGAGGTGAAACCCGATGGTCTCAGCCTTGCTCTTACTTTTTCCCGGCATCTGCATCACGAGCTACACTGAATTTCATTCTGCTCAACAACCAAGGTGATGAAAAGTCACATAAAGCCAGATGAAGCCCTGGGACAGTGGCCAGCTCAGAACCGTTATTTTACCTTAAAACAAGCCTTATCTTGGCTGTGTCATCATCATGAGAGAAGTCACACATGGTTGTGCTGTTTTCACTCTCATTCGCAAAGAAATTGAAGAGGAAGTAACAGCTTCAACCCCGTGACATTTTTCTTGCTCTGGGGTAAATCTCAGCTAGGAATCATAGAATATCTTGGTCCAACCATACTGGAAAAAAAAAAATGAATCAGGATTTAATACTCTGGAGGCAGAATCATTTTGAAGGATACTTGGAAAGGGTTCTTCTAGAATAGTGATATTCAAATTTAAATGTGTACTTGAGTCATATGGTGATCTTGCTTAGATGCAGATTCTAATTCAGTAGGTCTCAGATGGAACCAGGGAGTCTGAATTTTCTAATAAGTTCCAAGATGGTGCTGGTGATGCCAATCAAAGGACTTTGAGTGGTACAGGTCTTTAGACTTAACTGGATTCCAGTCCCAGGCCCTTAGACTTAGGCTTAACTGGATTACCTTTAGACTTAGACATAACTAGGTTCAAGTCCCTAGTTGGAGTGGCTGGGATCTTGTCACCCCACCCTTGTCCTGCTCTTGGAGCATTCCCTGGGCTCCCAACTGATTTCTGATTCTGTCCTTGGTCCCACACCTGCATGTCCACTCACTTGTTGAGTTTACAAGCACTCCTGGGCTTGAGTTGCAAGAGCTACTTGTCCCCAGGTTGTTAGCCCAAGCAACAACTTTTTTCTTCCTGTCGATCACCTCATTTTCTGAGCAATGAGCAGTTCCCTCTCTTTGTCTTGGTTTCCACATCTGTACAATGCTGAGTCTAATTCAAGCAAGCTTTTCTAGGACAGTTTTTCCCCTAGATGGGCTCAGCTACAGCAGTCCCAACATTTTTTTTTTTTTCTTCCCGAACTCTTTTCATTAATCTTCCTTATTCTTTGTCACTGACCATTTGCTGCATATCCTGCCCCACTTCCAGGCTCTATAGATGTAGGGCTGAAATATTCACATAAAATAGTGTCTCCTGGAATTGTGCAGTACACAGCTTGCACAACTGCACATTGGAACCTTGCATAGCCATACATTGGAGCCTGCATAGACCTACTGCTTTGGACAACAGTAACCAATCTCTCAGTTCCAAACTCTTCCAATTCTATATTGACTCCTAAATTTTAAAACCCCATTATGAACCAGGCTTCTGGCTTTTCTTCAACCAAGGGAATTGGAGCTCCAGAGTGAAGCTGGGGGAGGCTGGGCTAGCACTCAGAGAAGTAGGGCATGAGTTGAATGTGCATGAAGCCAGATGACAAAACCAGCACTCAGTACTGTAAGCTTTTCTTGGGCCCTACACCTCAGGCTTAATGACATGACTCATTGTTTTAGTAAATATTAGGATTTAGTGCTCTTTAGAAAGCTGCTTGCTCAGCCTAGAAATAGCATCTTGAGTCCATTCATTTTGGATACTACATAACAAGCTCTGGTTGTTTAATAATTGTTAGTCTCTGTGGCATCCATAGCAAGAAGGCAGATGCAGATCCCAATTAGGCCTCCATCAGTTTCGGCACCTAACGCCAGTTCCCTTTGATGGAATTCACTTCAATAGCTTTGTTTCAATGTCGTCATTCATGTTTTGATGTTTGCGTGTCAGCACTCGCATTTTAGTGCCACTGTTCTTGCCAGCAAGGAATCTGTGAGATCATCCATTTCATTTCATGCTAGAGATAAATTAAGCATATTAATATAAAACCCAGAAATGTATGATACTTTTCCCATCAAAGGAATATCATGTGCACACATGGGTAAGGGAAAGAAGGGTTGCAGTCTGTGAATGGAAGACTGAACCACACGCATGCCATGGCTCCCACTGTCCAGAATCGGAGCCGAAAATATGAGGCAAGTATGCCAGGGTGCTCTGAGCCCGGCTTGTACCAGCTTGTGAGAGCCAATCGGGTGCATTTCTTAACAGCTCTTCCTTATTATGCCATATTAGTGGCTTGGAACTGGCCATGGTGAGAGCATCGTCACCATAGATATTGGCTAATGTCACAAATCAGGGCTTTTCTTCTTTGTAAAGGGTAGTTGTTAAATATTTACCACTGCAAATGGATTGCAATTTCCCCCTTCACATCCACAGCAGACCTCATTAGTGGATTCCAGCACATTTTCCCCACTTTTGAGCACATATGAAGCTCAGGATCCTTTTCAGTACAATGAGTTGGTGTTAGCTCATGGAATAAAACTCGCTCAATAAAATCAGCTGACCTTGGTCCTTGGTCTTGCCTGATAAGACCTCCAAATGGTACAGAAGAGTAGACCTCAAACTTTTGAATTTTATAAACCTTTAAAATGTTAAATATTTTTGAAGCACATTAGAATAACCAACTTTTTCCTTAGCTAAGTAAGGGCATAGAGCAAGGGGCCATAAAACAATAAGAAATATCTTCCACCATCTATTAGGAGGGACATTTTAACCACAACCCCTAGATATCAAGTATATAATCTCGGAATAAAGGAAACTCCATTAAAGTTAACAAATACCTTTTCATTTTCCTCGTGCGCTGCATTCCAATGTAAAGTTTCTCTTGGAGCAGCTGCAAGTCCACGTAGGAGTGTTTGGGGTTCTGGGGATATTGCCTCGAAGCTATCTGTGCTCCTTCTTTGTAGGGCTGCAGAGATGATTGGCATACGATGAAGCATGCAAAAATATTTTCCTGCTAGTGTAAGGAGCTTGACAAAGTTTGACAGTCTTGCCATTTTGCAGCCACTTTTTCTTCAATGTTGCCAATTTCTCTCTAGCTAGAGTAGCAAATTAGAGTGCTGCTCCACATTAGTAATGAAAAACAAATTTTTAAAAACTAAATCCTAATATTTTTTATGGTTTGCTTGGCAGGACTTGGATCAGTGAGATGCGTATGTTTATATTATTGGGCTATTTATAATATTAGGAATGAATTCAGTGAATTACAAGAAAGGGAATGACTCATTCATGCATTCACCTGTTTATTTATTCAACTAACATTTTTATAGCCCATGACCAGTCCTTCACTGCAACAACTTTCCCTCCCCTCACTTTTCCTCCTGTCTGGCTCCTGCCATGTGGCAGCACAGGATATCAAACTAAAAACCAAATCTGCCCAGATCACCCCTCTGTTTAAAGTCCCCAGTAGCTCCACCTTGTTCTTTGTTCTCAAGGGGATGCTAACCTCCACTTGTGACGCACAAGCCCCGTCATCATGACTTAGTCATCACCTACCCTTCTAGTCCGAATCCTCCCTATTCTCCAGCATGCACCCTCTCCTGCAGACATAACCAGTTTATTTTTCCTCTCCTCGTCTTGCTCATCTTTTTTCCTTAGCAAGGCTGCTCACTCCACCAGAATTACCTACAGCTTAGATGGGTTCGCTCATATTCTCCTTTTAACGTTCAAATCAGGGATGGCCTTCTTTTGAAAGTCCTCTGAGCTCCCCCTGGGTCTGTATCGCCAGAACAGCACACATCTCACTATCCCCTAATTGTCCATTTGCATGTCTCTCCCACTTGTCTCAGAGCTCCTTGAGGAGGCATCGTTAAATAACCTCATCTGTATTATGGTAGCTGCTTAGACATTTGTTGAATGAATGAGTGGGTATACACCAAGAAGAGAAAGAGGACATTGCAGGAAAAGGGAATGGTCACAGTAAAGATTACCTGGTTCAGAGGAGAATGTCATATCGTGAGAAGAGGGAAACAGCCAGTGTGTCTCAGAGGAAGGGCACATGTGGCTGGATCTGGACAGGTAAGCCTGGACAGGTGGCCTGGAGTCAGTTCCCGAAGGACTAGAATGCTGTGTCTGGGAGACTGGGTTTAATTCTGAGCATCAGAGAGGCTTTAGAGGAAAGGGGTGAGAAGACAGGTGTGCCTGTTATCATGGAAACTGGCACAGAACATAGAATAGTGGGATAGGATAACTGGAGTCAGATTAACCAGTGACTCTGCTGTTCATGGTCCATGCAGTGGATGGTGATGATCTAAAGTAAGGAATTGGCAACAGAGGTGGAAGGTGGGGGGCATTTAATCTAGTCTGTGCCTAGGGTGCAGGTATATTCCTGGAAGCAGCGTCAAGACATTAGGAACAGATGTTCCTTTGCAGGATGTGGCAGAGGAGGCAATCAGGTGTGCTGCACCAGGGAAGCCTGAGATATAAATTGGTAGCACTCTGAAAAATCATCCAAGGAGTCTGACTGTGCAGGTTAACATGTAGCTAATTTTGTTGGGAACAAACAGCCGTGTTTATGTGGCGTGCGTTCTCAGGGTTTGCCGAGTTGGAACATATTTTGATGTTTCCCTTTGCCCACTGCCCATTAGGAAAATGTAACTCTTATACAAGGTTGTTGTTGCTAAGAACATTTTTCATTAGAACAAATTTGTTTCAAAATTGACTGTAGATTATGTTGCATTTTGTTTGAAATAACTCTCTAAGTTAATACACGGAGCTGGGTATGCAAGACTCAACATTAAACAGAAGTTAAATTACCTGCAATTATGGGCATACTCTTCTCCATGTGAGTAGAGATGGAGTCACATAGGTAAAGAATTTTAGGGCTGGAAGTTGCTTTACAGATTACTTAGTGCAGAGATGGAAGCACAGAGAGGGAAAGGAAATTGCCCAAGGTCACATAGCAAGTTAATTGCAGAGCTGGGAATGGTTTAGGTATCCTGATGTAACTTTTTGATGAGATTTTAAAAAATGTATGTTTCTGAATATCCATTTCACTGGATATTCAACTGTTCTTTTTCTATGGACTAATGTTAAAATAATTTTGCATCACACAGATTCCAGAACAGATCTAAGGACAAAATATGTTTGAAGATACCCAGCACAGTGGCCAGGTCACAACACAGAGAATCCTGGAAAGGGCAGCACAGCTGCCACTTTTCAATGTTGTTCAGTCGAGTAGCCTTCCCCAGTCCTACTTTTTGATCAAATCTATTTTCATGAAGCTCTTTCTTTGTTTTGTTTTGTTTTGTTCTTGATATGGAGTCTCACTCTGTTGCCCAGGCTGGAGTGCAATGGTGCCATCTCGGCTCACTGCAATCTCCTGCCTCAGCCTCCTGAGTAGCTGGGATTACAGGCACATGCCACCATGCCCAGCTAATTCTTTTTTTTTTTTTTTTTAAGTAGAGATGAGGTTTCACCATGTTGGCCAGGCTAGTCTCAAACTCCTGACCCCGTGATTTGCCCACCTCGGCCTCCCAAAGTGCTGGGATAACAGGCATGAGCCACTGTGCCTGGCCAAAGCTGTTTTGTTTGGCTTTGAATTACCTTGCGTGAGTGAGCACCGGATGAACACTAGGGCCATACTCAACACTATAGTCTTCCTTGCCCACTCTAGACAATCCATTGCCAGTTCGGCTGATTTTGCCTCCTGGAATATGTCTCTGGGGTATATCCTCTCCACTCCATCTCCATTGCAAGCCCAATTTCATCACTGTCACTGGGATCACTGTAATAGCCTCCTATTCAATTTACCTCCCTCCCTCTTGACAAAACCTACAGGCCATTCCCTGCACAGAAGCAAGATTTATTGTACTTATTTTTTTTTTTTCAAAATTCAAATCTAATGTTGAGTTTTGACCTGTTATTCCAACCAAAATTCTCACCATGGCCTGGGCTCTGTGTGGCCCACCCCAATCTCCAGCTTCCTCATTTTCCAACTCCCATCCATTCTCGGTTCCAACTCACAGATTTTCCTTCACTTCTTCATATTCACCAGGTTCCCTCTTGCAACAGAGCTTTCGCACACACTGGTCTCTCTTGCCCCCAGCCCTCTAACCTCACTTTGGCTATTTAATGCCAACTCATTCTTCAGACCTCAGAAATTATTTTCTTCCTCATATAAATATTTTTCTGATTTTCAAACTAGGTCAGTTTCCCATATTATTCACCTGCACAGTATGCCGTGCTTGATCAAACTTACAACTTTACAGTTACTAGTGTATTGTTTGGTTAGTGCCATGCCTCTCCAACGAGATCATGAGTTCTATAAGCCACAAGGGTCCCCAACCCTGAGACTGTGGACTGGTGCTGGTCAATGGCCTGTTAGGAACTGGGCCACACAGCAGGAGGTAAGTGGCTGGTGAGCAAGCCAGTGAAGCTTCATCTGTATTTACAGTCACTCCCCATCACTCACATTACCTCCTGAGCTCCACCTCCTGTCAGATCAGCTGTGGCATTAGATTCTCAGAGGAGCATGGACCCTATTGTGAACTGCACATGTGAGAGATCTAGAGTGGATGCTTCTTGTGAGAATCTAATGCCTGATGATCTGAGGTGGAACAGTTTCATCCCAAAACCATACCCTGCAGCCCAGCATCCATGGAAAAATTGTCTTCCATGAAACCAGTCCCTGGTGCCAAAAAGGCTGACAACTGCAGCTATCAGGGATCACTCTTGTTCTGTGTTGTTGATGACCATCATATCTTCAGAACCTATCACAGTGCTAGGCACTCATAAATATTGTTGAATGAATGTTTTCATAAGATAAACCCTGGATTAAAAAGTTCCAATGACTTGGTTCTGCTGGTGATCAGAGTGTATCTCAGAGTTCAAATCAGCTGATTCTATTAGTTCCCATAAGATGTTACCAAAATGCAGGATTTGTAGCCGGAGCAGTGTCTCATAAATGCACTTGGGACTCTGCAAGAATCTCTGGGATCTATGTACCTTGCGCTTTCTACTTTATAGGTGAGGTGGTACTATAATCTTTTAATAGTACCTCCTTATGTTGATTCTCCACGTGTCTGTTCCTATGTCAGGGGCCAGTGAGGTAGGCAATGGACCTGGGGAGAGGACTGTCCTGGGGTTTCATGATGAGTAATCTAGAGTGAGAGAAGCCAGAGGATGAATGCAAACCATGACTTAGGCTCAGAATGCTGATGACTAAACAAGTCAGATATATTCTCACCCCCAGGGTGAGAATCACAGTGGAGTTGGAAACAAAGCAACAACAACAACAAAAAAGCAACAAAAGCAAAGCCAAAAGTGTCCAAAGCAGGATAGACTCTAGAGAAGGGTTGGGGGGAACAGCAATGGCAGCAACAAGGCAGACACATGCATGACACTGAGTGTGGTGAAGACTGTAGGCCAGAGATGGGCATTCTTCTGTAGCATCTGTGGAGGGTGGTGAGGGGGTCCGTTTGGTTTAAAAGTAGGATATCCCAGTGGACAACCTTGAGTTTCCTTCTCCTCATCAGTATTTAATTCCCATCCAACTCATCTCATTTGCTTCTGGCTCTGTTCCCCAATTAGTCTCTTTCTATTTAACTAATAATTATTGTTCTGGAGTCTCCTAAGCTTCTTATGGATATTATTGTTTATAAAACAGTATATTGGTACTTACCTCAAAGTACTCACACTCTCTTGTGGAGGTAAAGTAATGAATTGAATAATTCTTTAAAAAAATTTATTTCCATGCTGAGAAAATGCCAAGCTAGTCATTCTTACTGCAAACTTGAAGACAAGAGGGTGAAATATTGAAGTACGATAAAAAACCAAACTCCCTTGGTTACTTAAGCAGCCAGTCATTTTCCAGAGTCTTGGAGGCATTCCACCAGTTATGAATGAGAAGGTAGAATTCTCAGAACAAAACTAGATGGCCATTCACCCTCTACAAAGGTCAGATGTGAAACCATGTAAGAGGCTCCATCCTAAATCCATTTTGTGTGTAGGCACTGAGATACAATTCCTGTCTAGAGCACCCAGCAGCTATGGCAGTACCTCGAGTCTCCTCACCTGTGTCAGTTTCTCTCACGCTGTGTCTGCTTTCAGATCCCTGCTTCTAGAATGCAGTGGTCAGGAAAAGGAGGAGATGGTGGTGACAATTTGTATCCCAGCATGGATGGTCCTTCAAAACAGGGTGGTGTAGGTGGGGAATAGCCACTTCCTGCTGGGATTTAGTCTAGTAGGTATGGACATAGATTAGAAGAGAAGCATGTTAATGCTTTCTGCAGGTGTTCCCACATAGAACAGCTGAGGATAAACCATACACCTTAGCTATGTGAGGACCTACGTTCTCTGGTGACTATAATTCTCCAATTACATTTTCCAATTGTATTATATATATTCTCCAATTTTATCCCTTATAGTGGTTATAATTGTTTAAAAGGCTCACAGTTTTATTCTTTGCTACTTACAACCTTTGAAAATCTTTGCAATAAATGCCTTCTAGACACTGAAAATCAGCCCAGTAGTTAAATACTTAAACATTTCTTCCAGCTTGAGATCCAAGAGAGATGGCTTTTCTAGCATCCATTGAAGGGGCCAAGAGTAATTTAATTAACCCATTTGCTACCCACACTGGTCTGTCTGATACATGACATCGCAGCCATTCAGAAAGTATTTAAGTGAATGTGTTAATGAATAAATGAACAAACAGAACTTCTTCTCACAATAAAAGCTATGCTTTCTATTTAATAATCCCTTTAAACATTGTTTCATTATTTTATTTCTTTGCTAAGGATTCATTCTTATCAGCATACACATGTGACCTAATATCTTCCATCTTAACAAAAAAAGGGCGAAAACAACCTTGACCCATTGACACCATCCACTGTCCTGTTCCTTTCATTCAAATTGTCTCAGAATTTACCTCTGTGGTCTGAACTTTCCCATCTTCCAGTCTCTACTCAGCTTCTTCCAAGGGCAATTGGTCCCCTTCTGACCTCCTGAGACCACAGATTTTGAGGTCACCAAATAGCTCCATGTAGCTAATTCCAACAAATCTCTCTTTCTGCTTCCTCTTGACCACTAAGTAGCATTTGGCAGAGTTGCCCACACTTTTATACTTGAAACCCTTTGTTTCCTTGGCCTCTGTGACTTTATGTGCTCATGACATCAACATTTTAATATCCGGATCTGCTATTTCTAAATACCTTTTCAACATTTTTATTTGTTTGACTGATTTGCATTTGGAACTTAACGTGTTGAGAATAGAACACTTGAGTATCCACTCCAGACCTCCAGATGCCCATCTTCCCCATCTCAGTAAATGTCACCCCAGTGTTCAAGCTAAAAACACCCAGATTCCTCTCCTCCTTTTCTCCAGTGTCCCATTCATTCTTTCAAGGATTTCTATTGTATTTGTAATAAAATATAAACTACAGCCGGGTGCAGTGGCTCATGCCTGTAATTCCAGCACTTTGGGAGGCCAAGGTGGGTGGATCACGAGGTCAGGAGATCGAGACAATCCTGGCTAACACAGTGAAGCCCCATCTCTACTAAAAATACAAAAAATTAGCTGGGCATGGTGGCGGGCACCTGTAATCCCAGCTACTTGGGAGGCTGAGGCAGGAGAATGGCATGAACCCGGGAGGCAGAGCTTGCAGTGAGCCGAGATGGCACCACTGCACTCCAGCCTGGGTGACAGAGCGAGACTCCATCTAAAAAAAAAAAGAAAAAAGAAAAAAAACAAACTACCTGCTATGGATTAGATTAACAAGTAGACTATGGGGACAGAGACACAAGTTCGGCAAACACATGTCACTCTATTTCTCGATTTTTCCCTTGCCCATAGCAGATATTTGTTGTTAATGTAGATTTCCCTCTAAAGCAAGATGAAACCACTCCATCTTTTCTAACTCGATGCTCCAGGAAGCCAGTAAAATCAGGTCAGCTTGGCATAGGAAAGACAGAACAATTGGGTGTGACTGACCAGATGAGCCCAAGGGAATATCTCAATCAGAGCTTGAGTGATAGGGTAGGTGGTGGTGGATCTAGAGGGGTCAGGGTCTTCACTGACCCCATGGTTTTAAGATCTGAGATTCAGGTCACTGGGTACGCAGTCCTCTCCAGATCCCTACATTGGGTTCTTAAGATATTCCTGTTGCATTGTTAGCAGACCTGGCTTTTGCTGTCTCTAAGACTGGGAGCATTAGAGTTTTTATCCCAGCAGGTAGAGTAGAAACTAGATGGGAGGGAAATGAAGTAGACACTCCCTGCCTTGGTCTGTTGGGCTGCTACAACCAAATACTGTAGACTGGTTGGCTTATAACAACAGAAATTTATTTCTTATAGTTCTAGAGTCTGGGAAGTCAAAGATCAAGGCACTGGCAGATTCAGTGTCTGCTGAGGGCCTCTTCCCCAGAGACAGCTACCTTCTCACTCTAACCTCATGTAGCAGAAGGGGTGAGGGGTCTTTCTCAGGCTTCTTTTATAAGTTCACTAATTCCATTCATCAGTGTCCCACCCTCATGACCTAATCACCGCCCAAAGGTCCCACCTCTTAATACCATCACTCTGAGGGTAAGAATTTCAATATAGAAATTTTAGGGGGACGTAGGCATTCAGACCACATCACTCTAAAATTCCATTCACCATTTACTCCGTGTACTCACCAATGCTTGATGCAGAAAGGAGGTACCCTGGGGTTCTTGTAATTTGCTCTCTATGTTTTGACCTCTATGAAAGCCCTTGTGTGTTTAACTTGGCTCCAGTGTTGGGCCCCCATCCTCTGCAAATCACCACACATCAGCAGCACATGCTCACTCTTGCTTTTGCAAGGAAGACTGACAAGGACTTGTCATAACTCAGTGTCCTCCTTCTGTTGTGACCAAGGCTTCATGCTGGGAGCTTTGAACATCTTAGCAGTTGAAATAACAAAATGAAATGGTGTAAATGAATGTGCTATTGCAAATGCCCCACTCCTTTAGTTTAGGATTTGAGATCACATTTCACTCAATTCTGCCAAGTCACAGAGTGATTTGTGATAACACATTCTGGTGATGATTTAGCAGAACCAAAATGATATTTGAATAGAACTGCAGAGACGTAGAGCTGAAGGACTCCCACAGGGGGCTTTATGAAATAGAACTGTTCATTTGCTTATTACCCTTTGGAACAGTGGACCTGACCTCACCTCTGCTCTGTCCCTTTAAGGTTGATGGGCTGGTCCCTCCTTTTCTCCATTGCTTCAGGCCTCTCTGAAATAATCACACTAGTGATGACAGGGGTTCACATTTATTGATTACATATATAGGGCAGGTCATATGCTTACATGCTTCATCTCATTTTAGCTACTTAATGCAACAACCCTAAATAACTATAGTCGCTGTTATTACTTTATAGAGGAAAAAAACAGAATTTCTGAGAGGTTAATTCGTTTCCTTGAGGTTAGCTGTGGTGGTGGAGCTGGATTTAACCCTACATCTGTCAAATTCCCAGTGGTCATGGGAAGAGTTGTTGAGATGATGAGGAATATAGAAAGCGCCCTGTAGAGAATGGGTAGAAGACTGAGGCTTTTCACCTTGAGGAAGAGGCAGCATGAGCCTGGTCCAGGGGTGTTATGTTTCTGTGTGGGTACACGGGACAGAAGGGCAGATTTCAGTTCAATAGAATGAAGGAGTTTTCTGATGAGATGGATGGGTCCCTCTTACTGGAGCTGAACAAAACTGTGCCATCTGTGCCAAGGGTGCCAGGGAGATTGGATTACACAGTAGACAGGATTGCTTCCAACTCTTAAAGTCTATGATTCAGTTCCATGCCATAGTTCTATTCTTGAGGTCCAAAAATATCTGGATGCAACTGTACCATCATGTGGAAATTGATTTTTTCCCATCTTACACATTGTTTCCGTCATGGTGAGATTACAATCCTACTCTTGCTGCTGATGTTGCTAACAGGCACCATTAATTGTGTTTGCAATGGTAGCTGAAAGGGATTGGATGATGAATTTAAGATCTTTAGGTCTTTCCCTAAGAATCCTGGTCACCATGGGTATGTTCCCAAATTTGAGCTCCATCATTTTCTCCCTTTCTTTTAGCATAACAGTTAAGAGCTTGAACATCTGAATATGATGGAACTGGTTTAAGTCCTGGCTCTTGCCACTTACCAGCTTTGTGAATGTTGGCAAGTTATTTTGTTTCTCTGAGCCTGTTTTCTTACCTGTAAAATGAAGTTTGCAATACCTATTCCATGGGTTTTTCTACAGATAGAATTATGCAATGCAAAGAAAGCATTTGACCTAGTGGCACATAGTACTTATAAAATGCTGCTTATTATGATTTATTCTATGTCAATCACTATGCAATACATGTTACATTATTATTCATGGTGCTTACAGCCACCTAAGTATTATCTATGTTTAAATAAATGATCCACAGGCTAAGAGATGTTAAGCCAGTAGCCCAAGGTCACCCAGCTCAAAGAGTGGCTTTCACTCTCCATTACCTCAAGTTCAGCTCCCCTGTGTTGCCTGACAGAGTGTGCCTTTCCTGGCAATGCTGCCCATCTCAGGCTGGAGATCTCTCACACATGCCACACACACAGGAGATACCCAACAAATTCCTTTTGACTGAATGGACAAGGACCAGAACCTTGTCATCTCCATCTCTGCTTTCTCTGTAGCAGATCAGGCATATCCCTTCCCCCTTCTCTGGGCCGCAGTACCCTTGCATGTAACAGAATGCAAAAAGATTCTCCTTGGACCAAAAAGATTATCCTTTTGCCTAATTAACAGGTTCTAGAATAGCACGAAGCACATAGTAGGTACCCTACATGTGACTCTTACTCGTAAGGCTGGGACTGGGGTGAGACCAGCAAAATGCCTAGGTCACAGATTTGAGAAGGCACATGCCCTGAGGGTGGTGCATGTGCAGGCTGGGGCTCTGAGAGCGTGTCCTCCTTAAATCTTGTGCCCGAAGTACCTCTCCTCTCTCTATAATCTCAGCCCTGCTCCACAGGGTGGGTGAAAGAATTAATGACTTAGTGGCCAAAAACAGATTTATTTTTTTTCTCTTTTTAAATGCTACGAATGTGAGCAATGATATTTTTAATAAGAATTGGCTGATACTTTAAATAGCTCTGCTCAAAAATACATGCTTGAAAAAGGCTATTATTCATCTAGTTATATATTTTAGGCTTCTGGGGAAAACAGTAGGGGTACCAGGGTTGTAAGAAATAGAAGAGATGTAAAAGGGAAAAGATGGAGTTACTGAGCAACCATTAGGCTAGCCAAGGAAATAATTTCCAATGATATGGTCATTATTTGTACAAGCATTCCCTCCCCAAGAAGAGCAGATCAACAGAATTTTCACACTTACTTCTTTGGTTTAATTGTCTATTTGTTTCAAAATGAAAGCTAATTAACAGATTATTTTCATATGCTTTAATCACACTACAGCTAACTGTTGGAAAATTTGCAATTAATTGATGCAACAGTTGACATAAGAATGCGTTTTTTTAAAAAAATAACATCACAATTTGAATATACAGAGTGAAGCAATTAGTCCTTCATTAGTTCTGAGTTATTTCAAATGCTTTGAAATACTAGTGTGTTTAATGTTTAATCAGCAAGGAAATATATCTGGCAATGGTGCTAGCTCCAGTATTATGAATTAAATATAGCCCCTTCGGGAGAGGGGAGGGTTCAGGAAGAAAAATGGCAGCCTCCCCAGGCCTGGCTGTAGGCACATTCCTCCTTCCACTGGGCTCCAGTACAGTGAAGCTGTTCTGAATGCATCCATGCTTGTCACTTCACAATGGCTGTGCATGCTGCAGTGGGGCGTGGTGGGATAGAGCCCTGAGTGTAGAGCCCCCTACTGGAGAGGCGAGGAGGAGGGGATGTTGGCAGCTACAGCAGAAGATGAGAGAGGGACTGCGGGTTGGCACGTCGACTGTAGTACTAGTGGTGCCCAGCGCTCTAGTCAGAGGATGTTGCAAGAGCCTTTGGCAGGGACATGGAGGTTAGGTGGAGAGCATCTTTCCAACAACAACAGAACTTGGCAAGGGGGCACTACCTGGCAATAAAGCTTCAGACGGACACAGACATTAAGGCACTGATTGGCAGAAAATGACCATGGCTGTAGTCCACAGCTAAATCAAAAGGACCTGCTCAAACCGGCAATAAAAGGCTCCTTCCCTGGAGCATCCATATGGCCATCAGGCACAACACATGTCACGACTATAGGTCACGTTCCCCCTGGATCAAGGAAAACATACCAAAAGGCTGTAAGTTTTCACCTTCTGAAGATGTACACATAATAAACATACTTTTCTATCCAGGCTGCACACTGAGTTCTCTACATACACTTTCTTATTTAGTTCTCATAGCAGCCCAGTGAAGTAAGTGTGGATATAATCCCCATACTATAGGTAAGAAACTGAGGCACAGAATGCTTAAGCAACCAGTTAAACTGGAGCTATTACTAATACTAATGCTTACCTCAGCTTGTAGGGGAAATAAAACAGTATTACCTATGGTCAAAAGGCATATGTGGCTTATACAGGTTAGAACACCTGCCAAAAGGCACACACATACATTTGGTAAGTGGCTGAACCAATGTTTGAGCTCAAGTCTTTCTGACTCCAAATTCATGCAAGTCTTAGCACATGGGTATATGTGTTTGTGTATGTGCCATGCACGTCCAAATACAAAGAAGCAGCCCTCTTGGGCACCCTGCTATCACAGGAGGCTCACTCCATGTCATCAATCAAGACAGCAGAATTGTGGAAACAAATGCTGCTTCCAGGAGGCCCCAGGTTATGTTCTCTCTTCTTCGCAAAACAAGGATTCTTCAACTCAGAAATTTAAAAATATCAAAGCCTGAGACTGGGTCAATGGCAGCAAAACAAATTCCAGACCTCCTGTCTGCGGACATCTCCTAAGGTCAGACATGATGGTCCTGGGGAATGCAGGACTGGGGGAAGCTGGGAGTGACCCTGGCTCTGTCTTTATTTCTAAAACTTGTGTTGAAAGTGAGTAATGAAATATCTCCAGGTCTTTCCTTTCCTTTTTCTTTTCCTTTCCGTCCTTCCTTTCTCTCTATTTCTCTCTTTTCCTTCCTTCCTTCCTTCCTTCCTTCCTTCCTTCCTTCCTTCCTTCCTTCCTTCCTTCCTTCCTTCCTTCCTTCCTTCCTCCCTTCCTCCCTTCCTCCCTTCCTCCCTTCCTCCCTTTCTCTCTCCCTCTCTCCCTCTCTCCCTCTCTCTCTGTCTCTCTGTCTCTCTGTCTCTCTGTCTCTCTATCTCTCTACAGGGTTTCAATCTAGTCAGAGGATGTTGCAAGAGCCTTTGACAGGGGCATGGAGGTTAGGTGGAGAGCATCTTTCTAACAACAACAGAACTTGGCTAGAGTTCTCATAGGCTGGAGTGCAGTAGTGCAATCAAGGTTCACTGCAGCATTGACCTTCTGGGCTCAAGGTATCCTCCTGCATCAGCCTCCTGAGTAGCTGGGACTACAGGCACGTGCCACCATGCCCAGTTAATTTTTCTATTTTTTGTAGAGATGAGGGTCTCACTATGATGTCTAGGCTGGTCTTGAACTCCTGGGCTCAAACGATCCTCCCACATCAGCCTCCCAATGTGTTGGGATTACAGACTTGAGCCACTGCACCTGGCCCTGCCTGTCTTTCCCAACATGAGCCAAGGCCCTAGCTCCTCTGTGCCCAGCCCTCTCTGTGCTCCATCCCCAGTGAAGACTTGAATCTAAGGGGTGGTCCTTCCACCCATAGGGAGCTGGGAGATTTGTCAGCAGGGAATGAGAAAAGCCAGTGTATTCCATAGATGAGAATTAGAGTATGTCTGGGGTGGAGGTGAGGGACAAAAGCCTCACCAAATGAAGGAAGTTGCTTTCTTTTTCTTTAAGAGCCACTTACACTTATTTATTTATATTCTCTCTCTCTCTTTCTCTCTCTTTTTTTTTTTAAACAAATGAGTGATAATGCATATCTTCTGAATTAAATCATACAAAGAAATGCAATTGAAAATAACAAAATACATTACCGAGGGACCTGGGGCAGGGATTAGAATCTGTGAGAGCACAAGTCCTGTACCATTGCAAGTTGCTGCCGAAATAGCACTGAGGGTTCCAGAGGCCAAGGCTAAGAGGGAGAAGTTGAATTTCCCAGTCCATAGTGAATACATGACACAATCAAACTGGAATCAACCTTTCCTGATACGGAAGAGGAAATGCTGCCGTGGATTCACCAAAAGGAGCCCTCCAAGAGACACATCAGGAATTTCAACAGGCTGTTTCCTCTGGGTTCCCACAATGTGGGCTGATGGGATTGCACTGAAGCTTATTTTATTTCCAGAAATTCTAAGGGCAGCAGAGCAAGTAACATGACTGAGGCTTGCAGAATTCTCACCATCTGGCTTGATTGCAGGAAAAAAAAATAGTGCAAAATTGATGACCTTTGTCCTTTTAAGGGATAAGCATCCTTTTTGAAAAAGCTTCTTATATGCAACTCCAGTACCTACTATGCAACAGATCAGACCTCCCATTCTCTGCGTTGGGGTAGAGATAGGGAATTGGTTTCTAGGGAACCTCAGGGATACCCTCAGGAACTCCAGGGCTCTGGGAAAGGTAATCTGAAAAACTGCTGATCTAAAGGAGTGATGGACAGCATGTCCTTCAGGCAATACTCCATAAATATTATTTCTCGCAGTTGGGGTTTTGACTGGGATTGGAAGGTAGCATGTTCTGATGGAGATTTGCCAGGTGGATGTTTTGTGCTGCCGATTACAGGTGATTTAGAAAACACTGACAAGCAGTAAAGGGTCAAATTCTCCAGGCTCACATAATCTGCAGTCCCAGGTTTCACAGGAGCCTGCCTTTGAGAATTCAAGGCCCTGAACGTGGGCTCACAGGCCATATCACCCTCACGTCGGCCCTGGCGGGAGACATATTCACTCTGACAAAAATCTCTCAGGACCATGTTGCACTAGATCTTTTTAATTGTTTCTTGACATGTCATTTAAGCTGTCACACTGAAATGTGATTCCCATCTCTATTTATCTAAAGTCACTGGAGGAGGCACTTGGAGAATTGTTACGACCAGGCATCTAGCTGCAAACCCACTCTCTCCCCTCAGCGGTCTCTCTCTACCTTCTGGAATGTCTCTGTAGCTGCTCAGCAACTGGCAAGGTCTTTAGCAGCAATTTTTGGAAACAGCCTTGGGGAAAGCAAGCAGCTGGCTGGTTCCCCATGATGCTTGATGCTTCTCCTGGAGATTCAGTTACACGTAGCCTTGCACCTCCTCTATGCCAGCCACTGAGATGGGTGGTGGGAGATGCCCATGGGAAGGAAGGGGAATGCATGCCCTTAGGGGGCTCACCATTAGGTGGGTGAGGCCAGCACACCCACATGTGTGATATTCCTGATAAAGGAGTGCCCAGCAAGTGTAATGTAAGGGGTATAGACTTTGTGACAGTGGAGCAATGGGAAGATCTGCTCCCTACCATTTTCCTGTCTATTTTCTGCCCCAGAAGCCGAATTGTATGAATGACGTCAATGGGTTCGTTTTCCTGCTGCTTCCAAGTGGGTCCATCCAATGTGGAGCCACACAAAGAGTTTGGAGGGAGGTCAGAGAATGCAAATCATCCATCTCACCATCGTCAATACACTGTGCTAACAAACTCATTCAAACCAGCTCCAAATGCCTTTGGCTGATAGTTACAAAACAACATTATTAATCGGTACTTTTCATGGCTTGACTAAGGGTCAATGTCATCCTGGTACTTGATCAAAATAGTTTGGGTCAATTCTATATTTTAGGAATTAATTTTCATAGCCAAGGATGAAGTCAGCGTATCCCCTAACGATCTTCCTGCAGAGTCCCCTCTTGGTTGGCCATGTCCTTTGACTGAAGACCATGGCTCCTCCTAAGGAAGCTGACTCTCCATGCCTCTCATTCCCTGGTTTCTGGTAACTACTCCCGCCTCTTAGCCTTTTGGTCCTAGGGGTGGTAAAGTTCTGCTTGTACCAATCCCCAGATATTTTCTTATCCCTTTAGTATCCTCTACCCACATTTTCCTACACAGCCCTTCTGAAAGAAACTTTTTGAGTCACTCTATTTTCAGTGTGCGATTTGTTACTTTTTGAGATCTGGATTGATTCAAGGAGGAGTAGGTCAATTCTAAAATAAGGAAAGCAGTTTTCAAGGGTTGTGTCTTAACAGACAGTGGGATGTAAGTAGGGGGAGACAGGGCCAATGCTCAGTGGTATGTCTGGTTGGTATCACTTTAATTTACAGAATCCTACTTAACTCTCCCAATAGCCTCATGGACAGGAGGGCTCCGTAGGATAACAGCCAGGCTTGGGGAGGTCTTCTAAGAGTACACATTCTGCGTGGCAGAGAGGGATTCTAACTCTGTTCAGCTCACCTCCACGGGTAAACTATCCCTTGCCCCATGTTGCCTCTTATCAAATACCTAAGTCAAAGCCCAAACAATAGGGGGGGATGGAGGGAGCAGGAAGACCTAAGAAGAAAGGAAGATGCTTTAGAGACACCTTGGATGGTAGAGGCGACCTTGGCAAGTTCTGTGTCTTGGAAACCTAGATCATGTCGGGGCTCAGAAACCGATACCCCAAAGTGTAGCTCTTTGACGTGCTGAAATGAAGAAGCCTCAAAGTCTCTCTTGCCTTTTCCCCTGCACCACTGTCTCTCCCAAAGCACAGGATGAAGTTGAAGTTCCTTTATCCGCCTAAGACCCAGACCTACCAAAAGGAACAATCGTTTTTTCTTCATCTCCCTGTAATACCAAGAATGTAACCACACCTGATATTTCACTAAATAATATCTGTCTTTCAGGCTCATTCAAATTCCCAAGA
The DNA here is from genome assembly GCF_047675955.1 of Chlorocebus sabaeus. Classification (NCBI taxonomy): domain Eukaryota; kingdom Metazoa; phylum Chordata; class Mammalia; order Primates; family Cercopithecidae; genus Chlorocebus; species Chlorocebus sabaeus. The sequence continues at coordinate 62,887,962 of NC_132908.1, read as the reverse complement.
AAAATGTTTACAAATTAATCCTGTTCCAGGATCCATTAATCTCCTTACTGATCCTTTATTGCCCCTCAACAGAATTCCCCTTTTCTACCTCCCATAACCTGTTTTGCTAGGATGGTTTATAAGCTTCTGAACCCTGTTGTGGGGGTGAGGGGAGGTGATCACCTGTGGTTCTCCCTGTATACACGTTAATACATTTGTGTACCCGTAAATGAATTGTATAGTGGTAAAGTCTGAAATTTTAATGCACTTGTCACCTGAGTAGTGTACATTGTACCCATATGTAGTTTTTTATCTTTCATCTCCCTCCCATCCTTTTCCCTTCTGAGTCTCCAATGCCCATTATACCAGCAGTCCCTAACCTTTTTGGCACCAGGGACCAGTGTCATGGAAGACAATTTTCCCACAGAACCAGGGCTGAGAAGGGATGTTATCACAATGAAACTGTTTCACCTCAGATCATCAGGCATTAGATTCTCATAGGAGCCCACAACCTAGATCCCTCGCATACACAGTTCACAACAGGGTTTGGGCTCCTATGAGAATCTAATGCTGCCACTGATCTGACAGGAGGCAGAGCTCAGGTGGTAATGCTCACTGGCTGCTCACCTCCTGCTGTACGGCCCAGTTCCTAACAGGCCACAGACTGGTACCAGTCCACAGCCAATGGGTTGGGAATCCCTGCATTATACCTCTTTGTATGCATTATACCACTCTGTATCCCTGCATTATACCATTCTGTATACCACTCTGTATGCCATTATACCACTCTGTACACCATTATACCACTCTGTATCCCTGCATTATACCATTCTGTATACCACTCTGTATGCATTATACCACTCTGTATTCCTGCATTATGCCATTCTGTATACCACTCTGTATGCCATTGTACCACTCTGTATTCCTGCATTATACCATTCTGTATACCACTCTGTATGCCATTATACCACTCTGTACACCATTATACCACTCTGTACGCCATTATACCACTCTGTATCCCTGCATTATACCATTCTGTATACCACTCTGTATGCATTATACCACTCTGTATCCCTGCATTATACCATTCTGTATACCACTCTGTATGCATTATACCACTCTGTATCCCTGCATTATACCATTCTGTATACCACTCTGTATGCATTATACCACTCTGTATCCCTGCATTATACCATTCTGTATACCACTCTGTATGCATTATACCACTCTGTATCCCTGCATTATACCATTCTGTATACCACTCTGTATGCATTATACCACTCTGTATCCCTGCATTATACCATTCTGTATACCACTCTGTATGCCATTGTACCACTCTGTATTCCTGCATTATACCATTCTGTATACCACTCTGTATGCCATTGTACCACTCTGTATGCCTTTGCATACCCATAGCTTAGCTTCTACTTGTGAGAACACACAGTTTTTGGTTTTCCATTCGTGAGTTACTTCATTTAGAATAATGGCCTCCAGTTCCATCCAAGTTGCGGCAAAATACATTATTTTGTTCTTTTTATGGCTGACTAGTACTCCATGGTGGAGATATACCACATTTTCTTTATCTACTCTTTGGTTGCTGGGCGCTTAGGTTGGTTCCATGTGTTTGTGGTTGTGAATTGTGGTGTGATAAGTATTGCGTGCAGGTGTCTTTTTGATATCATGACTTATTTTCCTTTGAGTAGATACTCTGTAGTAGGATGGCTTAATAGAGTGTCAAATCTACTTTTAGCTCTTTAAGAAGTGCCTTTTCTCTTATTAATCTGCCGTTCGTGAGTTGGTTTTTCAGTCAGACTTCAAGAGGACAAAGGAAAAGTTTAGCTCCTACAGTCATAGTTGTTGAGAGGTGGTACAGCAATGTGGATTCGGGACTTCAAGCCCCAGAAATGTTTTGTAAGTAAGAAGTCCTGCTACCTTTCATAGCCTGGGGTTCCTCAGTCCTCACCTGGGGATAACAATTGAGTGTGCTTCAGAGGGTTGTGGTGAGAATTAAATAAGAAGAGGTGTGTACAGTATTTGGCACAGTCTCTGATTCATATTTGTCATTCAATAAATACTGGTGATTATTACTGTTGACAAGCAAGAGGTAACAGGTGTGTGGCTGTTAAGACAGAGAAGAGAGATCATAGCAATAAGATTTCATGGCATGAGAAGTCTCAGACCAGAATGTGACTGACTGCCAGAGCTGGAAGGATACCTAATTGATCCTGTTCTCTAAATCTCTTCATGTTCTAATGAGTAAACTGAGGCCAGAGTGGGAAGGAAGTTTGTTCGAGATCACAGGTACCCTGATGGTAGGACGAGGACTTGAACTTGTGTTTTCCACTTTTCTGTCTTAGTCTCCTTTCTCTGGAGCCTCCCATAGAAGTCCTTCCCTTGATTTCCTCACTTCAAGGGAAGTAATGACTCTCAAGGCTTGTTAATGTTATTTTGCAAAATATTTAAGGAAATGGTGTCACTTAATCCTGCCAGTTTCATTCTTGGAGGGGAAAGAACAATTGTTGATTTTACACTGGTTTAGTAATAAACCCAGAGACACATAGCTTACAGAGGTAGAGGCAGGGCTAATTAACACGCTGCTTTTTCTGATCTCCAAGTTTATATGCTCTGCTCTATATCATACTCTTTCAGCTGCTTCTCAGCTGAAATTAAGAAATGTGGCTTCAAACACAGCCACTTGCTTCATACACTCCTACTTCCTTGCTCCAAGAAACCCTGTCTTTGTGGCTAACTCATACAGTGTTGGTTGTTAAAAAATGCCGAGGGACAAGAAAACAGAGTCTGAAATGTTTCATCTGGAAAAACAAACTCACACACAGGCGAACAAGGGGACAATTAGTTTCTGTTTGGGCTGAAGCCAGAGGGGTATTTGTGTCATGTAAGTAGAAGTCTGTAGAATTTAATAGGATTATGGTAGAGTAAGAAAGTCCATTCGGAGGTGGGGAAAAACAATAAAAAACAGAGAAGCAAAACATGCCAATATACATTTTTTATCAGTACTAAAAATAAAAAAAATAAAAAATAAAAGAATCCAACCTAGGAGTAACCTGGTAGGTGAAAGAACATTATTACCACCAATGACAATCGATTGTAATGTTAACAAACTACCGTTAACTGTGTCTCATTTCAAGCATTCCACATACATGATCTCATTTAATCCTTGCAGGGCTTCAAAGTCCGTATTATTTAAATGGACTTTACAAATATATAAAGTCCATATTTCTGCTTTGGTGGTTAAACATACTAGGGCTAAGAGGGGCTGAATATCTTATGCAAAGTCACACAAGTAGAAAATGGTGGCAGTGGAATTTGAGCCTCTGTCTGATGCCTCTTTCTCATTTCTGCCTCTTTTGCAATGCCCTGGGAGCAGAGGTAGGACCCAGAAACCCAGCTGATTCATGAAGAGTGACATTGCCAGTGTGGGCCTCTGAGCAGGTCAAAAGGCTAGGTCAAAGTCTGTGGTTAATCCAGGATCCCAAATCAAGTATGTCCATAAAATAAGACTGATGAGTAAACAGAACACTGCCTACCCAGTGTAATTCTAATGGAAATAGGTTTGCTCTTCCCCTAAAAGTTGTAAACAGTGCCGTCTGAAGCATGGCTTCCCTCAGGCGGCATCTGCAGGGTCATTTTTCTAATTCTTCTTCCTGCCCCAGATGCCCAGCAAAAATTGGCCTCAATATGGACATGCTGATCTATTGACCGACTGATTGATTGATTAATTGGTATCTTTGTGCCTCTATGACTTGGGGCTCCCAGCTGTAGTTGGGAATTGATTTTAATCTTCACAGGTTAAAAACAAAAGCTATCAAATCCCTTATAGGAGATGGTGATGAGACACAATCTTATTAAAGAGAAACTGACAATTTATCATCTCCCAACAGCCTGAGGCCCAGCTTTTTGTGCATTCTTGCCAGGATCTTGGCATCTTGTTCAATATCTAATTTATTTGGAGTTTTATCGAGAGAGGAGCATCTTCTGCAGTGCTTGTCTCCAATTTTCAAAGCGTAGTTAAGGCCCCTGCCCTCCAAAAAGGAGCTCACAGCAGAGAACTTGGTGGGCACACAGGGTTTAGTCTACGTAATGGGCTACATACATGTTGTCTCTGAACCCGGGGCCATGACAGTTTTCTCCCACACCCAGTTTCTTATGTTTCTATTTTTTTTTTTTCTGACAAAACATTTCTTTGTTTCTGTGTTGTCACTTTGATTTTAAGGTTTTTCTCTTTCACCTGCCAAGTACTGACATTTTTTTTAAGCAAAACTTATCATTTAAATGCATTTCACAAGCTAATTAAACCCTCAAGCAGCACATATAAATTAGACCCCCTGGCTAATGGAAATGCCCACCTCATCTGGACTGGCCAGGAGTTTGTCTCATTCAGTATTTAGCACAGGACAGACAGTTCTCCAGGAAGGAGGCTTCTGGGTTCTCGGGTAAGTACATGGGATTGATTATTACCTGGCCACCATGATTAGTTTTGGGGATGGTGCAAGATCTCAGCATGGGCTACCTATCAGAACCATCCTTGGGCTTGGTATATGAGCTCTGAGAGTAGATTTTCTTTCCACTAGACTTGCTAATGAGGGTGGGTAAGAGAAGCCTGCTGGGTCCCATCTTTCCAGGCACAGGGTGAAAGAGTGCTTAAGAAGGAAGAACAGGAAGGCAGATCACACAGATGGAGAGGTGGCCATGTCTGCAGTGAAATTCCTCAGCCCCTCATTCGTAAGACTCAGTGAATTCCTTCTCCACTCTAAGCTGGCTTAAGTTGTATTTCTGCCATTTGCAGCTAAGAGCTTTGGCCAATGCAGGTAGGTTTATTTTCTCCTTTTTACAATGAGCTATACTGAGACTCAGACAGGTTAAGAGACTTGAGGATTAAAGAAATGGTAATTGGCAAAGCAAGCTTCGAGCCAGCACCAAATATCAGTCATGTCCCCTGTCCCCTCCCAGGGTGAGTGGAGATCTTCCTGTTTTCCATTATTCCCTTGACTTACTTTATAATCATACTTCCTTATTTTCTAATGTTTTCTAATTATAAAATTAATGCATGCACATTGTAGATGTTACAGAGAAGCATAAAGAAGACAATAAATTTACTCACAATCTTGCCACCTGGAGGAAAATAGTGTTAAAATGGTATGCTGTTTTCTCTCCAGGCATAAGAAACCTAAATGTTCACTGAAGTCATCTGGTGCCTTAATAAATAGATAAAATTGGCTCCAGCCACCATTCCATGGCCTGCATGAAGTTCCGTGTCAGAGGATTGAGTCCCAGCTCTGTCCTATACGAGATGCGTGATCTTGGGCAGGTTATTTAAGCTCCTCGAGTCGTTTTGTTATCTGTCCACTGAAGTCAATGATCTCCTAGCCTGAAGGGTTCATGTGAGAACCAAATGAAACAAATCAACAAACGCTCTGAAAACTATAAAGTGTGGTGCAAATAAGTATAATAATAATGGTCTACAAACTTTTTTCTTTCTTTCTAGTCAGAAAAACATTTTACTAAAAAATTCCTATTTGGAATCCTAGTATATAAAATAGATAAAGAGAGGTTTATCTGATTAACTCAGAGCCATTCCTATCCCAGTCAGGCTGGGCTATGAGTGCCTTCACTTAAAATCTGGACCCAGAGGAGCTATTTGAAGAACCTGCCCTCTTATAGGCAATTTCCAAAGTGCTTTAATCTGAGAAACCCAAGGGAAGATGGCCGAGGAGACTATACAGGCCTAAAAATAGAGGGAGTAGACGATGTGGTGAAGAAAATCCGAATACATTGACGATTGTGAATCATAAATGAACAATAACCCCACCCAGCACCCATCCTTTGAAGACGACACTGGGGAAGATGAAATTCTAATTCTGGAGATTCCTTGGCCATTGCTGTGTACAATTAAGTTCTTCTCCTGTTACCTCCCTTCTTCGAACCACTTGCCTAGAAGTGCTGGGACAAAGCCAAATACTAAGACTGCTAACCCTGTGCACACACGCACTCAAAGACACTTCCCTGGACTCTGGGAGTTATCCAAACAATATTTGGATTATTTATCCAATATTCATCCAATTATTTATCCAAACAAAACACTCGCTGTGTGCTAGGCACTTTGCTAGATGCTGGGGATATAGTGGTGGACAAAACCAGTCATAGCCCCACTCTCTCCCTATTCTCTGAAGGCCAGCTGAGGAGTTAGACACACACCAAACAATCCTAAAAATTAATGTAAAAGTGTAGTCTTCTATGTGCCAGAAGAACCCAGCCTGGGAGATCAGAAGGAATATGGTGAAGTCGTGCCACTTCAGTTATGATCTGAAGTTAACTAGCATCCTATACCTAATAAGAAAGCTGTGCAAAGGCCTTGTGGGGGATGGGGATTAGTACCCTCCAAGATCTGAAAGAAAGCCTGTGTGTGTCCTGAGTGCGAGACAAGCCTGGGAAGGGAGACAGGAACCAGGAAAAGCAAGATCTTGTGGGTCATGCCAATGATTTTGCTCTCTATCTTAGGAGTCATGGGAAGCCAGAGACTGTGGAACCTACTCATTTGAGAGATAATGGAAGGGAAGGAGGTGGGGAGATGGAGAAAAGTAGATGCATCTGGGAGTTATTGAGATAGCAAAATCAAAAGGACTGGTTGGGGTGGATTAGTAGGGTGTACTGGTTCCCTACTGCTGCTGTAACCAATTGCTACAGACTCATGGCTTAAACCAACAGCAATGTATTGTCTTACAGTTCTGGTGGCCAGAAGTCAGGAATGAGTCTTACAGGGCTGAAAATAAAAGTGTTGACAGGACTAGTTCCTTCTGGAAGCTCCAAGGGAGACTCCATCGCTTGCTTCTTCCAGCATCCAGTGGCTGCTGACATTTTTTGGCTTGTGGCCACACCACTCTAATCTCTGCTTCTGCCATCACATGGCCTTCTCCCAGGGCTGAAAATAAAAGTGTTGACAGGACTAGTTCCTTCTGGAAGCTCCAAGGGAGACTCCATCGCTTGCTTCTTCCAGCATCCAGTGGCTGCTGACATTTTTTGGCTTGTGGCCACACCACTCTAATCTCTGCTTCTGCCATCACATGGCCTTCTCCTCGTCTGCCATTTAATCTTCCTCTGCCTCCCTCTTATAAGGGATCATATGATTACATTTAGGATCTACCCTGATAATCTAGGATAATCTCTCCATCTCAAGAACCTTAAGTTAATCATATCTTCAATGTTCTCTTCTGCCAATAGAGTAACATCACAAGTTCCCTGGATTAGGGCCTGGACATCTTTGGGGGCCATTATTCATTCTACCATATACGACAGGGAGGGAAAGAGATCACAGATATTGCCTGGGATTCTGGTTTGCAACTTGGATGGATGGTGCTGAGATGGAGTTGGGGGTCACAAGATGAACTCAGTTTTGATTCTGCTAAGTTTGAGGTGCCTCTGAGGTACCTAAGAACAGTGGTCTATCAGGCAACTTGGAAATAGAGATCTGGAGTCCAGAAGAAGGGGCGAGAGATACAACTTTGAGGGTCACCATAGTAGAGTATAAGTAATGCTGTGGCGTGGATGAGATTGCCCAGGGTAAGAATACAAAACAAGAGAGAGAAGGGCCCGTGACCAAGCCCTGAAGGACACTTATAAAAGAGGAAATTGATGAAGTCATGACAATTTTCAAAGAGGATCCATAAAGGCAGGGGGAAAACCAGAAAATTTCTGGCTCAGAAGCCGAGGAGGAGGTGATTTCAAGGAGAAGGAAGTAGCAGTGTTGTCCAAAATGCCTGAAGGCTCAAGCTGAGGATTGAACACATCCATAAAATTTATTGTATGAACTTCAATGACAGAATGATGGGAGCAGAAGCCAGCTTAGTTTGGAGCAGGTTAAGAGGTCAGTGGACAGGAAGAAAATGGAGCAAGTACAGAACACTCTTCTATATTCATATAAATTATTTTTTCTTTACATATTATACATTTGTACTTATCTTTCAGATCACACATCAACCATTCTTCGGCAGAGTGTTTCCTGATCACTTGACCCTCACTTTTACAAGTTCTTATAGCTCTATGTCTTTCTGCTATGTAGCTGTGATCAAAGACAATGGAAACGTATTTGTTTGTGTGATCATTTTATTTATGACATTCTATCTCACTGTCTTTGTTCCTTGAAAATGGGGTCTAGGTCAATTTTTGCTCAATATTGTATTCTCAGGACATAGCCCAAAGCTGGCACATGATAGGCACATGATTGACTTTATTGGATGAACGCATGATCAAATGAATGCTGTAGCTCTAAGTAGGGGAGGTGGAAGCATTTTTAATTTCTAGAAAGAAGCTTACTGTAATTAAAAGAGTTTGAACTCAGACGCCCAGAGTTTTGAATTCAGAACCTTCTGTTTTCCAGTTATGTGGCTTAAGCAAAATCAGATTAGCTGACCTTTGGAGGCTTGGTTTTCACTGCTATAGAGTGAGATAATTACTTTTTTATAGATGATACCATCTACCTGACTGAGTCTGATACATTTTCTTCTTACAGCAATTATATCTGGTCAAGAGCTGACAATCAGACATACAAAACAAGTGATACATATGAATTTTGCAAAAGTATTAGTTTGGGAAAACAGAAACCAAAACAAATTGAGAGAGAAGTGGGGGAACTAGGAGGCAGGGCGAGAGACATAGATATAGAAAGACAGGGAGAGAAGGGAGAAGAGCATGTACTGGCTGCTTCATAAATCCCATCCTTTGGTTGTGTTGGGTTTAATTTTGTCCTTAGCAAGTTGTGGTTGGGCTGTTGTAGCTACATGAGGAATGACTTCCTAATTAGAGAAGTTGTCTTGGTGGAAGCTTGTACCTGCTGATGTAGATGAGGGCTCAACATGTCTGAGCAGAGAGGTGAGGCTAGGAGGGCTTAGTTCTCCTGCATGGGGGCCTCACATTCCCCTTTCCTGATGCCTTTCCAGCTGGGCACCTGGCAAAGGAAACCCAAGCATTTCCCCTTCTGTGCCCACACCTCTGAGATCACACTCGAAGATGGGCTGCCTGCTGGAAATCTGGAGTAATTCCAGTTTATTAATTTGGGCCCGTGTAATTACACAGTCATATTAATTAGCATTTCTGCTTCTGTACCTTCCTTTTTCATGTTAGAGCTGAGACTCCAAGTAATTATTTATATGATTTTTCAATTTGTTTTGGTTTCTGTTTTCCCAAAGTGATACTTTTGCAAAATTCATATATAGCACTTGTTTTGCATGTCTGATTGTCAGCTCTTGACAAGACAGAACTGCCGTGTGAACAAAATGAATCAAATGGTTTCTGTGTTCTGGGTAGTAGTAATTCAGAGAACCCATTCCTTCTGAAGAATTTGCAAGGAACTTTACAATCTCCATATGAAGAATACTTAGTAATTCTTGCATTGTTTCATTGTGTTTATGTTTGTGTGTGTATTTTGTTGTACACATGGGAGCGTTACATTTTTTTCTATCTAACTTTTGGGTTCAAGGGGTACACGTGCAGGTTTGTTACATGGATAAATTACATGGGGGTTTGGTATACAGATTATTTCATCATCCAGGTAATTAGCATAATACCAATAGGTAGTTTTCCAATCCTTACCCTCCTCCCATCCTCCATTCTCGAATAGACCCTAGCGTCTATTGTTTCCTTCTTTGTGTCCATGTGTACACAATGTTTGGCTCCCACTTATAAGTGAGAACATGTGAAATTTGGTTTTCAGTTCCTACATTAATTCACTTAGAATTATAGCCTCTTTTTCCATCCATGTTGCTACAAAGGCCATTATCTCATTTTAAAAAATAGCTGTGGCTGGGCAGAGTGGCTCACAACTGTAATCCCAGCACTGTGGGAGGCCAAGGCAGGTGGATCATCTGAGGTCAGGAGTTTGAAACCTGTCTGACCGACATGGTGAAGCCCCGTCTCTACTAAAAATACAAAAAATTAGCCAGGCATTGTGGCGCATGCCTGTAATCCCATCTACTTGGGAGGATGAGGCAGGAGAATCGCTTAAACCTAGGGGGTGGAGGTTGCAGTGAGCTGAGATCACACCATTGCACACCAGCTGGACAACAAGAGCAAACACCATCTCCGAAAAAAAAAAAAAAAAAAAAAAGCTATGTAGTATTCCACAGTGCATATGTGCCATGTGCCACATTTTCATTATCCAGTCCACTGTTGCTGGACATCTAGGTTGATTCCATGTCTTTGCTATTGTGAATAGTACAGCTTGGTTTGGACACCATAACAATGAACCACCATTTTGTCTTCTCAGTATTGTGTTAGAATAATGGGTCCTTGCTGTGATATAACCTATAGCATGGAGAAAGGTGGAGAGTTTTAAGGATTGGTTTGAGGGCCTTCTTTTTGCCAGCAGTTCCCTTTCATTGTTGATGGTAATGATTCCTTCCATGGGCATTTGTGGAACATGTCTAAGCAGCTACTGTCACTTAAGATGAGGTAGGCTTTGGTCCTTGTTGCTGAAGAATTTATTATATCCCTCCAGAGAGATGAGGTCAAACTAATGAATGGGTTCACACCAGACCCCCACCAAAAACACAAGAACAGGTAGGAGACAGAGCCCAGTCCTGTTGGTGACATTCATAAGATGCAGAGGCAGGAAACTGGGAGGTAGAGAGTTGGAAGAGGAAAGAGGAAAAATGAAAGGAAAAGGTGGAAGGAAGGAAGGAAATGAGCATTTACGGTATTCCTGATGACAGTTTCTTTTTCTACCTATGATGACCTAGCAGCTTTGGTATCTAGACTGTCCCCCACTCCCTGTTTTACAGACATGAAAGCACAGGCTCCAGGAGGATTGAGTGACTTCACTCAGGACCACCCACTAGAAGGTATCATAGCCAAGACTTAAACTCTAGCCTGTCTGATTCTGGAGCCTGTGTACCCTCCATTGTCCTATGTAGCTGCTCTTGACACTAATTAGCATGTTCTTTGGAAAACATTAGAGAATTTTCCAGCAATTCATGACTTGCTGACCATTATATGCCAAGCTTTTTGCTATGGGCGTGAAGAATTATCAGTGCAATACCAGGGAGAGAATGGATTTGGAGTCAGAATGACTTAGCCAGAAACATTTAAGATACCAACAAATAGTAGTTAAAATTTATTGAGCACCAACTGTGGTAGGCTTGTGCAAAAAACATTCTGTATTAATGACCTCATCTGATCTTCATAGCTATTGCCTGAGATAGGTACCACTCTGATCCCATTTTATAGATGAAGAAATTGAGGAACAGCATGGTTAATGGAGAAATGGGAGAAATGAATGTAAGTCAGTGCTGTCATTCTAGGTCTGGCTGAGGAAGTCTTGCAGGGATTGGAGGTATCATGAGTAAATGGATGCTATTCCAGCTGGAAGCCAGGCAGATGGAGCTGTAGCATCCATGACAAACTCTGAGACCTATTCCCAGTAGAACCGAGGCATGCTCAGCAAGGTAAGTGAAGCCCAGATAGATAGCATTGAGCTGTGGGTCCAGCAACAGCAGGGTGGCCAGTGGAACAGAAAGGAAAGAGCATGGGCTTTGGAATCAAGTCAAACCTGGTTCAGATCTTGGTCCCATCTCTTACTCAATGTGTGATGTTGAGCAAGATAATTTCCCTGGGCCTAATTCCCTCTTCTCTCAAATAGAGGCAACAAGACTTGTCTTGCAGGGTTGTAATGAAGATTACACAAGCTCCCATCTCTAAAGAGCCCAGAGCGATGCTTGACACATGGGGGGGCACTCTATGAATATTTGGGAAAGGATGAAAAGGAAAGATAGAATTCAAATGAGAGAATCTTGAGATACTTCAAGGAGGAGATAGCATTTGCATTGGGCCCTCAAAGTCAGGTGGGGTTTCTGGGAACGAAGGCCAGAGATGAGTCCAGGATGGGCTATCTCTTGGAACCTTTTGAGGCAGGCACAGCTGATCAGGATACTCCATGGTTTCTGAGAGCCCTTGAGGAGATAAGAAGAAGCCTGCCCCAAGGGGTCTGTACCATGGTTGGCGATCCAGTGAAAAGTATTTACTGAGAACCTACTATTAGCCAGACTCTGTGCCTGGTGGGTGCACATATTATTTCCTACCTCCCTGTAAGAGAAACTCAGTTCTAGAGAGGTTAAGTGATTTGCCCAGGGCATACTGCACGCCCTGAGTCATGCAGGGTCATGCTGAGACTGAACGGCAAGGCAGATTTGCAGCCCCAGCCCTTTCATTCCATTACATCCTGCATCTCACAGCTGAGCATTGTAAAGATGAGCCCTCAGAGCTTGTCTGCACTGCTAGACCCATTGTCCTGCTCTAATAAATAGGGGCTTGGGGCTTGACTGTCAGGTGAAGCTGAGCTTGCCAATGAAGATGCGTACATGGTTTACAGAGGCCATAATTTTTGACATGGCATCTCCAGCATGAACATTTCAAATTCTAATCGTGGAAATAATTTGGAAGAAGGAGATGAAGGTTATCATTTATTTAGGGGGCTTTATCAACAGAGGGCCTCTCTGGCTTTAATAAATGAGATGTGTTGAATAGAGTGGGATCACTGAGGCATGAGATACTGTGTCTGCCCATGAAGGGCTTTGAATAATTTACATCCTGAAAGGATATTTTATGACAGTGCTTATAATCTTCTTATTGGTTCAAAATCAACATTTACAGCACACGTCTTTGAACTGATGCAGCTGATAAGCTTATCTCTTTATTATGTGGCATGAATCAAGCCCTCTCAGGAAAGGGAGGTTTCATAGAAATTGATTCCTCTTTGGGTCTCAATATTTTATTCTCCAAAAACAGCCAATAAATAATAGAGGACAGCCATTAATATTTCATTTTAGTTAATATATTAGTAGAGGGAACTCTTTTAATTTGAAGGGGCATGGAAAGGAGGCTTTGGAGTTTTGCAAAGATGCTTTATCTGGTGGCTCCATCTCCCATTAAATAGGTCTTGGGCTTTTCTTTAATGGGAGACTTTTTATTATTGATTCAATCTCCTTACTCATTATTGGTCTGTTTAGATTTCCTACTTCTGCGGCACTTTTTTTTTTTTTTTTTTTTTTTTTTTTTTTTTTGAGATGGGGTCTCACTGTGTCACCCAGGCTGGAGTGCAGTGGCATGATCATGGCTCACTGCAGCCTTGACCTCCTGGGCTCAAGTAATCCTCCCATCTCAGCCTCCGAAGTAGTTGGGACTACGGATGTGCACCATCACACCTTGCTAAGTTTTTGTAGTTTTAGTAGAGATGAGGTCTCATTCTGTTGCTCAGGCTGGTCTCGAACTTCTGGGCTCAAACAATCCTCCTGCCTCGGCCTCCCAGAATGCTGGGATGTGTTGTTGTATAGTTTGTACGTTGTAGTCTCTTACGAATCTTTTTCTGTGGTATCAGTTGTAATATCTTCTCTTTCTAATTTTGTTTACTTGAGTCTTCTTTTTTTCTTTGTTAGTTTAGCTAAAGGTTTGTTGATTTTATCTTTTCAAAAAGCCAATTTTTAACTTAGCTGTTTTTTTTTTTCTAGTTTCTATTTTGTTTATTTCTGCTCTGATCATTTTTATTCCTTTCCCACTGCTAAGTTTGGCCTTTTTTGCTCTTTTTCTTGTTCCTTGAGTTGTAACGTTAGGTTACTTGTTTGAGATCTTTCTTTTTTTGATGTGGGCATTTATTGCTATAAGCTTCCCTTTCAGGACTGCTTTTGTTGCATCTCACAAGTTCTAGTATGTTGTGTTTCCTTTTTATTTATTTATTTATTTATTTATTTATTTTTATTATTATACTTTAAGTTCTAGGGTACATGTGCATAACGTACAGGTTTGTTACATATGTATACTTGTGCCATGTTGCTGTGCTGCACCCATCAACTCGTCAGCACCCATCAACTCGTCATTTACATCAGGTATAACTCCCAATGCAATCCCTCCCCCCTCCCCCCTCCCCATGATAGGCCCCGGTGTGTGATGTTCCCCTTCCTGAGTCCAAGTGATCTCATTGTTCAGTTCCCACCTATGAGTGAGAACATGCGGTGTTTGGTTTTCTGTTCTTGTGATAGTTTGCTAAGAATGATGGTTTCCAGCTGCATCCATGTCCCTACAAAGGACACAAACTCATTCTTTTTTATGGCTGCATAGTATTCCATGGTGTATATGTGCCACATTTTCTTAATCCAGTCTGTCACTGATGGACATTTGGGTTGATTCCAAGTCTTTGCTATTGTGAATAGTGCCGCAATAAACATACGTGTGCATGTGTCTTTATAGCAGCATGATTTATAATCCTTTGGGTATATACCCAGTAATGGGATGGCTGGGTCATATGGTACATCTAGTTCTAGATCCTTGAGGAATCGCCATACTGTTTTCCATAATGGTTGAACTAGTTTACAATCCCACCAACAGTGTAAAAGCGTTCCTATTTCTCCACATCTCTCCAGCACCTGTTGTTTCCTGACTTTTTAATGATCGCCATTCTAACTGGTGTGAGATGGTATCTCATTGTAGTTTTGATTTGCATTTCTCTGATGGCCAGTGATGATGAGCATTTTTTCATGTGTCTGTTGGCTGTATGAATGTCTTTTTTTGAGAAATGTCTGTTCATATCCTTTGCCCACTTTTTAATAGGGTTGTTTGTTTTTTTCTTGTAAATTTGTTTGAGTTCTTTGTAGGTTCTGGATATTAGCCCTTTGTCAGATGAGTAGATTGCAAAAATTTTCTCCCATTCTGTAGGTTGCCTGTTCACTCTGATGGTAGTTTCTTTTGCTGTGCAGAAGCTCTTTAGTTTAATGAGATCCCATTTGTCAATTTTGGCTTTTGTTGCCGTTGCTTTTGGTGTTTTAGATATGAAGTCTTTGCCCATGCCTATGTCCTGAATGGTACTACCTAGGTTTTCTTCTAGGGTTTTTATGGTATTAGGTCTAACATTTAAGTCTCTAATCCATCTTGAATTAATTTTCGTATAAGGAGTAAGGAAAGGATCCAGTTTCAGCTTTCTACTTATGGCTAGCCAATTTTCCCAGCACCATTTATTAAATAGGGAATCCTTTCCCCATTTCTTGTTTCTCTCAGGTTTGTCAAAGATCAGATGGCTGTAGATGTGTGGTATTATTTCTGAGGACTCTGTTCTGTTCCATTGGTCTATATCTCTGTTTTGGTACCAGTACCATGCTGTTTCGGTTACTGTAGCCTTGTAGTATAGTTTGAAGTCAGGTAGTGTGATGCCTCCAGCTTTGTTCTTTTGACTTAGGATTGTCTTGGAGATGCGGGCTCTTTTTTGGTTCCATATGAACTTTAAAGCAGTTTT
This sequence comes from Chlorocebus sabaeus, assembly GCF_047675955.1. Classification (NCBI taxonomy): domain Eukaryota; kingdom Metazoa; phylum Chordata; class Mammalia; order Primates; family Cercopithecidae; genus Chlorocebus; species Chlorocebus sabaeus. The sequence goes on along the minus strand of NC_132908.1, from coordinate 62,872,694 downwards.
TTCCAATTCTGTGAAGAAACTCATTGGTAGCTTGATGGGGATGGCATTGAATCTATAAATAACCTTGGGCAGTATGGCCATTTTCACGATATTGATTCTTCCTATCCATGAGCATGGTATGTTCTTCCATTTGTTTGTGTCCTCTTTTATTTCACTGAGCAGTGGTTTGTAGTTCTCCTTGAAGAGGTCCTTTACATCCCTTGTAAGTTGGATTCCTAGGTATTTTATTCTCTTTGAAGCAATTGTGAATGGAAGTTCATTCCTGATTTGGCTCTCTGTTTGTCTGTTACTGGTGTATACGAATGCTTGTGATTTTTGCACATTAATTTTGTGTCCTGAGACTTTGCTGAAGTTGCTTATCAGCTTAAGGAGATTTTGGGCTGAGACAATGGGATTTTCTAAATATACAATCATGTCATCTGCAAAGAGGGACAATTTGACTTCTTCTTTTCCTAACTGAATCCCCTTGATTTCTTTCTGTTGCCTGATTGCCCTAGCCAGCACTTCCAACACTATGTTGAATAGGAGTGGTAAGAGAGGGCATCCCTGTCTTGTGCCAGTTTTCAAAGGGAATTTTTCCAGTTTTTGCCCATTCACTATGATATTGGCTGTGGGTTTGTCATAAATAGCTCTTATTATTTTGAGGTACGTTCCATCAATACCGAATTTATTGAGCATTTTTAGCGTGAAGGGCTGTTGAATTTTGTCAAAACCTTTTCTGCATCTATTGAGATAATCATGTGGTTCTTGTCTTTGGTTCTGTTTATATGCTGGATTATGTTTATTGATTTGCGAATGTTGAACCAGCCTTGCATCCCAGGGATGAAGCCCACTTGATCATGGTGGATAGTTTTTTGATGTGCTGCTGAATCCGGTTTGCCAGTATTTTATTGAGGATTTTTGCATCGATGTTCATCAGGGATATTGGTCTAAAATTCTCTTTTTTTGTTGTGTCTCTGCCAGGCTTTGGTGTCGGGATGATGTTGGCCTCATAAAATGAGTTAGGGAGGATTCCCTCTTTTTCTATTGATTGGAATAGTTTCAGAAGGAATGGTACCAGCTCCTCCTTGTACCTCTGGTAGAATTCAGCTGTGAATCCATCTGGTCCTGGACTTTTTTTCGTTGGTAGGCTATTAATTATTGCCTCAATTTCAGAGCCTGCTATTGATCTGTTCAGGGATTCAACTTCTTCCTGATTTAGTCTTGGAAGAGTGTAAGTGTCCAGGAAATTATCCATTTCTTCTAGATTTTCCAGTTTATTTGCGTAGAGGTGTTTATAGTATTCTCTGATGGTAGTTTGTATTTCTGTGGGGTCGGTGGTGATATCCCCTTTCTCATTTTTTATTGTGTCTATTTGATTCTTCTCTCTTTTCTTCTTTATTAGTCTAGCTAGCGGTCTGTCAATTTTGTTGATCTTTTCAAAAAACCAACTCCTGGATTCATTGATTTTTTGGAGGGTTTTTTGTGTCTCTATCTCCTTCAGTTCTGCTCTGATCTTAGTTATTTCTTGCCTTCTGCTAGCTTTTGAATGCGTTTGCTCTTGCTTCTCTAGTTCTTTTAATTGTGATGTTAGAGTGTCAATTTTAGATCTTTCCAGCTTTCTCTTAGGGGCATTTAGTGCTATAAATTTCCCTCTACACACTGCTTTAAATGTGTCCCAGAGATTCTGGCATGTTGTATCTTTGTTCTCATTGGTTTCAAAGAACATCTTTATTTCTGCCTTCATTTCATTATGTAGCCAGTAGTCATTCAGGAGCAGGTTGTTCAGTTTCCATGTAGTTGAGCGGTTTTGATTGAGTCTCTTAGTCCTGAGTTCTAATTTGATTGCACTGTGGTCTGAGAGACAGTTTGTTACAATTTCTGTTCTTGTACATTTGCTGAGGAGTGCTTTACTTCCAATTATGTGGTCAATTTTGGAATAAGTGTGAAGTGGTGCTGAGAAGAATGTATATTCTGTTGATTTGGGGTGGAGAGTTCTATAGATGTCTATTAGGTCTGCTTGCTGCAGAGATGAGTTCAATTCCTGGATATCCTTGTTAACTTTCTGTCTTGTTGATCTGTCTAATGTTGACAGTGGAGTGTTGAAGTCTCCCATTATTATTGTATGGGAGTCTAAGTCTCTTTGTAAGTCTCTAAGGACTTGCTTTATGAATCTGGGTGCTCCTGTATTGGGTGCATATATATTTAGGATAGTTAGCTCTTCCTGTTGAATTGATCCTTTTACCATTATGTAATGGCCTTCTTTGTCTCTTTTGATCTTTGATGGTTTAAAGTCTGTTTTATCAGAGACTAGTATTGCAACCCCCGCTTTTTTTTGTTCTCCATTGGCTTGGTAAATCTTCCTCCATCCCTCTATTTTGAGCCTATGTACATCTGTGCGTGTCAGATGGGTCTCCTGAATACAGCAGACTGATGGGTCTTGACTCTTTATCCAGTTTGCCAGTCTGTGTCTTTTAATTGGAGCATTTGGTCCATTTACATTTAAGGTTAATATTGTTATGTGTGAACTTGATCCTGCCATTATGATATTAATTGGTTATTTTGCTCGTTAGTTGGTGCAGTTTCTTCCTAGCCTAAATGGTCTTTACATTTTGGCATGTTTTTGCAATGGCTGGTACTGGTTGTTCCTTTCCATGTTTAGTGCTTCCTTCAGGGTCTCTTGTAAGGCAGGCCTAGTGGTGACAAAATCTCTAAGCATTTGCTTATCTGTAAAGGATTTTATTTCTCCTTCACTTATGAAACTTAGTTTGGCTGGATATGAAATTCTGGGTTTAAAATTCTTTTCTTTAAGAATGTTGAATATTGGCCCCCACTCTCTTCTGGCTTGAAGAGTTTCTGCCGAGAGATCTGCTGTTAGTCTGATGGGCTTCCCTTTGTGGGTAACCCGACCTTTCTCTCTGGCTGCCCTTAAGATTTTTTCCTTCATTTCAACTTTGGTGAATCTGGCAATTATGTGTCTTGGAGTTGCTCTTCTCGAGGAGTATCTTTGTGGCATTCTCTGTATTTCCTGGATTTGAATGTTGGCCTGCCCTACTAGGTTGGGGAAGTTCTCCTGGATGATATCCTGAAGAGTGTTTTCCAACTTGGTTCCGTTTTCCCCCTCACTTTCAGGCATCCCAATCAGATGTAGATTTGGTCTTTTTACATAATCCCATACTTCTTGCAGGCTTTGTTCATTTCTTTTTCTTCTTTTTTCTTTTGGTTTCTCTTCTGACTTCATTTCGTTCATTTGATCCTCAATCGCTGATACTCTTTCTTCCAGTTGATCGAGTGGGTTACTGAAGCTTGTGCATTTGTCATGTATTTCTCGTGTCATGGTTTTCATCTCTTTCATTTTGTTTATGACCTTCTCTGCATTAATTACTCTAGCCATCAATTCTTCCACTTTTTTTTTCAAGATTTTTAGTTTCTTTGCGCTGGGTACGTAATTCCTCCTTTAGCTCTGAGAAGTTTGATGGACTGAAGCCTTCTTCTCTCATCTCGTCGAAGTCATTCTCCGTCCAGCTTTGATCCGTTGCTGGCGATGAGCTGCGCTCCTTTGCCGGGGGAGATGCACTCTTATTTTTTGAATTTCCAGTTTTTCTGCCCTGCTTTTTCCCCATCTTTGTGGTTTTATCTGCCTCTGGTCTTTGATGATGATGGTGACGTAATGATGGGGTTTTGGTGTAGGTGTCCTTCCTGTTTGATAGTTTTCCTTCTAACAGTCAGGACCCTCAGCTGTAGATCTGTTGGAGATTGCTTGAGGTCCACTCCAGACCCTGTTTGCCTGGGTGTCAGCAGCAGAGGCTACAGAAGATAGAATATTGCTGAACCGCGAGTGTACCTGTCTGATTCTTGCTTTGGAGGCTTCCTCTCAGGGGTGTACTCCACCCTGTGAGGTGTGGGGTGTCAGACTGCCCCTAGTGGGGGATGTCTCCCAGTTAGGCTACTCAGGGGTCAGGGACCCACTTGAGCAGGCAGTCTGTCCCTTCTCAGATCTCAACCTCCGTGTTGGGAGATCCACTGCTCTCTTCAAAGCTGTCAGCCAGAGTCGTTTGCATCTGCAGAGGTTTCTGCTGCTTTTGTTTACTGTGCCCTGTCCCCAGAGGTGGAGTCTACAGAGACAGGCAGGTTTCCTTGAGCTGCTGTGAGTTCCACCCAGTTCGAGCTTCCCAGCAGCTTTGTTTACCTACTTAAGGCTCAGCAATGGCGGGTGCCCCTCCCCCAGCCTCGCTGCTGCCTTGCCGCAAGATCGCAAACTGCTGTGCTAGCAATGAGGGAGGCTCCGTGGGCATGGGACCCTCCCGGCCAGGTGTGGGATATAATCTCCTGGTGTGCCTGTTTGCTTAAAGCGCAGTATTGGGGTGGGAGTTACCCGATTTTCCAGGTGTTGTGTGTCTCAGTTCCCCTGGCTAGGAAAAGGGATTCCCTTTCCCCTTGCGCTTCCCAGGTGAGGCGATGCCTCGCCCTGCTTCAGCTCTCGCGGGTCGGGCTGCAGCAGCTGACCAGCACCGATCGTCTGGCACTCCCCAGTGAGATGAACCCAGTACCTCAGTTGAAAATGCAGAAATCACCGGTCTTCTGTGTCGCTCGCGCTGGGAGTTGGAGACTGGAGCTGTTCCTATTCGGCCATCTTGCTCCGCCCCCCTGTGTTTCCATTTTTAAGACATTTTTAAATTTACTTTTAGTTTCTTCTGATGATTTCACTGCTGAATTCTATCAAATATTTAAAGAAAAAACTAATAGCAATCCTTCTCAAATTCTTGCAAAAACTTGAAGAGGAGAAGTACTTCTTAACTCATTTTACAAGGCCAAAATTACCGTGATACTAAAGCCAGACAAGAACGCTCTAAGAAAAGAAAATTACAGGGCAATATCCCTGATGAACATAGACATAAAAATCCTCAACAAAATACTTATAAGCTGAATTCAACAGCACATTAAAAAGATAATTCTCCACGATCAAGTGGAATTTATCCCAAGGGTGCAAGGATGGTTTGACATACATAAATCAATAGATGTGATACACCATATTAACAAAATGAAGAAAAAAACTACGTAGTCATCTCAGTAGATGGAGAAAAAGCACTTGAAAAAATTCAACATCTATTTATGATAAAAACTCTCAGCAAAATAGATATAGAAAGAATGTACCTCAACACAATAAAGGCCATGTATGACAAGCCCACAACTAACATTCTAAACAGTGAAAAGTTGAAAGCCCTTCTTCTAAGATCAGAAACAAGACAAGGATGCCCACTTTGCCACTTCCTTTCAACATAGTAGTGAAAGTCCTAGTCAGGGCAATTAGGCAAGAAAATAAAAGGTACTTACATAGGAAAGGAAGAAGTGAAATTGTGTATGCTTGCTGATGATATGACCTTATGTATAGAAAACCATAAATAGTCCATCAAAAAACTGTTAGAAATGACAAACTTATTAAAGTTGCAGGTTGCAAAATCAACATACAAAAATTAGTAGTGCTTCTATAGATTAACAACAAACTCTCCTCAGGAGGCTGAGGCAGGAGAATCACTTGAACCAGGAGGTGGAGGTTTGAGTGAGCTGAGGTCATGCCACTGTATTCCAGCCTGGCCAACATAGTGAAACTCCATCTCAGAAACAAACAAACAGAAACAAACTCTTAAGAAAACAATTCAATTTACCATAGCATTAAAAAAATAAAATAACTGAAGAGGTAAAACATCTGTACACTGAGAACTATAAAACATTAATAAAAGAAATTGAAGAAGAAAAACAATGGAAGGATATCTCATGTTCATGGATTGGAAGAATTAATATTGTTGAAATTTCCAAACTACCTGAAGAGATTTACAGATTGAGTGCAATCTCTATCAAAATTCCAATGTCATTTTTCACAGAAATAGAAAAAACTATTTAAGAATTTGCATGAAACACAAAAGACCCCAAATGGTCAAAGGAATCTTTTGAGGAAAAAGAACAAAGCTGGAAGTGTCAAACACTCTGATTTCAAAATATAAAGCTATTGTAATCAAAAGAGCATGGTACTTGCATAAAAACAGACATGCTGACCAATGGCACAGGTTAGAAAGCCCAGAAATAAACCCAAGTATTTACTATCGATAATTAAAAAAAATTTTTTTTTCCATAGGTTTTTGGGGAACAGGTGGTATTTGGTTATGTGAGTAAGTTCTTTAGTGGTGATTTCTGAGATTTTGGTGCACTCATTACTCGAGCAGTATACACTGAACCCAATTTGTAGTCTTTTATCCCTCACACCCCTCCCACCCTTTCCCCTGATTCCCCAAAGTCCATTGTATCATTCTTATGCCTTTGCATCCTCATAGCTTAGCTCCCACTTATGAGTGAGAACATATGATGTTTGGTTTTCCATTCCTGAGTTAGTCACTTAGAATAATAGTCCCCAGTTCCATCCAGATTGCTGCTAATGCCATTAATTCATTCCTTTTTTTGTGGCCAAGTTGTATTCCATAATATATATATATACACACCACAATTTCTTTATCTACTTTTTGATTGATGGACATTTGGGCTGAGTTTTGACAAAGGTGCCAAGAACACACTATGGAGAAAGGACAATTTTTTAAAATAAATGGTCTTAGGAAAACCAGATATCCACATGCACAAAATGAAATTGGATGCTTATACCATATACAAAAATCAACTCAAAATAGATAAAAGACTTCAATATAAGACCTGAAACTGTAAGGCTACTAGAAGTAAAAGGAGAAAAGCTCCATGACATTGGCCTGGGCAATGATTTCATGGATAGGACTCCAAAAGCATGGCAACAAAAACAAAAATAGACAAGGAGATTGCATCAAATGAAAAAGCATCTGCATTACCATAGAAAAAATCTACAGAGTGACGGGTTATACTATGTATTGGGAGAAAATATTAGCAAGCCACACATCTGATAAGTGGCTAATATCCAGAATATATAAGGAGCCCAAACAAATCAGCAGTGAAAAAACAAATAACCCAATATAAAATAGGCAAGGGATCTAAGAGCAGGAACAAGATATTTCTCAAAAGAAGAGATATAAATGGTCAACAGATTTATGAAAAAAATTCTCAACATCTCTAATCATCATGGGAATACGAATTGAAGCCACAATGAGATATCACTTCATACCTGTTAGAACGGCTGTTATCAAAAATACAAGTGATAACAAGTGTTGGTGTGGATATGAAGAGAAAAGAACTCTTGTACCCTGCTAGTGGGAATGTAAATTAGTATAGCCATTTTGGAAAATAGTATGGCGGTTCTTCAAAAAACTAAAGATGGAACTCTCATATGATCCAGCAATCCCACTACTGGGAAGACATACAAAGGAATTGAAATCAGTATGCTGAAGGGATATCTGTACTCCCATGCTCATTTCAGCTTTATTCACAATAACCAAGATGTGGAAACAACCTAAGTGTCCATCAAGGGATGAATGGATAAAGAAAACTTGGATAAAGAAAACAACGGAATACTATACAGCCTTAAAAAAGAAACAAATGCTGTCATTTGTGACAACTTGGATGGAACTGGGGGATGTTACATTAAGTGAATAAGCCTGGCCCAGAAAGACAAATGCTCTGTGATCTCACTTATTTGTGGAATCTAAAATTTTATCTTAGAAATAGTAGATAGGTGGATACCAGAGATGGGTCAGGGGTGGGGGTAGTGGGAGGGATGGGCAAAGAGGAGATGTTCATCAAAGAGTACAAAGTTTCAGTTAGACTGGAGGAAGAAGTTTTGCTGATCTGTTGCACTGCATGATGACCGCAGTGAATAATAATGCATATTTCAAAACTGCTAAAAGATTAGATTTTTAATATCCTTGCCACAAAAAAAATGTTAAGTGGGCAACATGATAGATTCATTAATTACCTTGATTGTATCTTTCTACAGCATATACGTAGGTCAAAACAGCACATTGTACCACACAAATGTACATAATTATTATTTGTCAATTAAAGATAAATTAATTTAAAAACCTCAAAAATCCAGCCGCGAGAGATGTGTCTGCTGTTATCAGTCTCTACCCCTCAAAGAAAGGCCTAGAAATCAGTTGCCAGGGGCTGCAGTGGTTATAAGAGGGGGCTTTTCCAGGTGACTTTTTTTTTTTTTTTTTTTTTTGTCTTGAGCCTGGACAGTCAAGACAAGAAAACCGCATCAGGTCCTCTGCAAAATATGAAAAGAGCATTTTGCTCCCACAAGCTCTGTGATGTTTGGGGCTTGCAGAAGAAAGGGTCATGGAGGGAAATAAATGATATTTTCTAAAAGCCCAAAGGGCTGTCTGTCTGGACATACATATCTAACACCTCTGGGACAATCTTGGCCCATGCACTCCTGCAGGCAGCAGCCTGGGGCAAGGGAAGGGGCCCAGGCTTTAGCATTCAGTACCAGTATTCAGACACTAGCTCTGTGTAATACTGGGAAAATTAGGCTACTTTTCTGAGCCTCCTTTTTCTCATCTATAGACTGGGATAATGAGTGTTAATCTCACAAGTTTGTACTGAGAGTTGGATGTGATGATTTATGTAAACAACATCGCACCATTCCAAACAGAGGTTAGTCCTAATATTTTACAGTGAGAAACGCTGGTGCAATTGAAGGCCAAAACATCTTCTGGATATTTGGAGTTCCTCATGCCACTCAATCAACAAGCAAAGAAGAGTGCCACTGAATTGGCCCCAGGAAGAGGTCCCAATTACCAAGGCGAATTGGGGGAGTGGGCAAAGAGGATTATATTTGTAACTCAGGATATTTGCAGGGACACCTCTTAACTCTTAATACTCCCCTTCCCAAAGTCCTAGTAAATCCAACTGTGGCAACCCAATAAAAACAAGGCTATCAAGGACTCACACCTCACAGAAATAAAGCCTTGGTTCTCTCCCAAGGTAAGGAAGCTCCCCCAAGCAGAGGCTAAGGGGAATGTGGAATGCACATTGGAAGATGAACTATGATTACAAACTAAAACTTTGTGATCAGGGGACTGGTGTGAGTATGATCAGACTGACATTACCCTGCAACAACTCAGTGGCTGATGGGACATTATGTGTCCTCTTGTACTTAAGATGTGGAATTTTCACCTCGACAAGGGTGGATGTCCCTGGCTTTTTGTCTTGGGATGCTAATCTTTCTGGAATCCCATCTGGCCCCCTTGCCTTCTGGCTTACTGTTGGTTTTGGTCAATGGCAAATACAGGAGATCAGAGGTTAAAGTGGGGCCTGGGGGAGAGGGTGCTGGGGTGTTTATACTCTATGATATCTTCTTGGGGGTGCCCACGAGCTGGCTGCATCTATTGGCATAAAGCCACAGACCCCTCACCACACAGCCCCCTTGATTCTGCTTCTGGCCATTATCTCCCCTTCCCTCTTCTGGGCTGCAGTGGTGATGGCTCCTTCCTGCCCCAAGCCTTGGGATCCCACCCTGAACAGTCCCAGTGACTTTTCCTACCCACACATAGGTGAATAGCTTTATCAAACTCTCCTTCAATATCCTTTGGAGTGAGCCATCACCCTTTTCCCACCAGGCCCTGACTCATGCAGCTGGCAACCTCACAGACATAGGGTGGGATCTAGATGGGCAGAATCTGGGCAGGTGGGCAGGTGAATGGATGGTGTGGTGGGAGTCAAGAGGCCAGGATGTGAGTGCTGCGCACCATTTATCTGTGGGTCCTTGGGCAAGTGGTTGAGTCTGTCTCTATCTTTGCAACTTCAACTGAAAATGAGAACAATAATAATATCTGGCCCCCAAAATGGAATGAAATTCAAGATAAAGTTCTTTCCTGTGGTAGGTTCTCAGTGAAGCATTAGTTCTCTCCCCCAGCACATGCTATGCATTCAACTAATGTTACATAAATACACACACATGTACATGTGTGTATATGTGTGTGTGTGTACACATATATATATACACATATCGATACACATGTGTACACACATATATACACATACACACACACACACACACATATATATATATGAGACACACATATATATGAGAGAGAGGGAGAATACCCAGGGGTTGGAGGAGGGTTTTACTAGAAAAGAGGTCTGTGGTCTGCCCACAAATGTCTCTGAATCTATGCAGAGGTTTAAATTTGGAGAACATTCTGAAACACAGCCGCTTTGGGAGTGAGGGAATGAGGTTAGGGAAGGCCTCAAATACCAAGGTCAGTCTACAAGTCAAGGTCAGGTCATGGAGTGCTAGAGCAGAGGGAATGAGTCTTTGCAGAGGCTTAACTGTCAGCTTGCAGGCTGGGAGGTCAGAGAAGCAGCCAGGGACGAGGCCAGGAAGGAGCAGGGTCGAGCCAGCAGAGGAAAAGGAGTGGGCCCTGCTGCCCTGTGCTCCCGTGTGAAGATCTGGGGTTCTGGCCCTCCACCCCCTGGGGCTTCCCTTGTAAGATCTGTGGCTGTTCAGACTTGACTCATCCCTCATAAGCTAGCTGAGGGCTTGTTGGCCTGCCTAACCCCTTCTGAGTTGATCCATAACTCATAGCAAGGTTTAGGGTTTTAGAAGCATGTTGAAATTTTGAGGTGAACTCAGTCTACAGATTTACATAAGGAATCTGGGAACGAGCAGAAATCTGGATGTGATGCTACAGACTCACATGTGAACCCACTGTCCCAGGCAGATGGACTGGTGTATCCGTTTCTCAATTCATTCGGCAGCTATTGGCTTTTTAACTCCTCTATGCTGGTCAGTGGGCAGGATGGGAGGGCTGGGGGGAAAAGATTCAAACAGGCTTCTGTGGCTGTACTTGAGGAGGTGTTTGCTTCATGTAATTAAGGGAGAGTGGATCGTTGAGAGCTCTTTGCCCACTTTCCAATCAAAAGCATTGCATTAGGCATGCTGTCTTTGAGGCCCTCCAACAGCCTGCTGGACCACTGGCTCAAGATGTGCACTGATTGGAGCTACGGGGAATATTCCTGCCCCAGCCAGTTGATGCTGACTGCCTTAGATGGAAAAGCAGCTCTGTTTCTTGTAGATGTCCCCAGTGGGAATTTGGGTGATGATAGAAATGGCCAGAGGGCAGAGCTCATGGGCATGATGATCAGACAACCTGCAACACCAATGCAAGGTAAACACCAATTTAGGTCTCTTACTCACTCACTCACATTTATATTGAGCATCTCTTCTGGGCTGAGTCCAGCTATGCCCTGAGGATTTATAGATAAATAGCACACGGTTTTGAGGTGCTCTGGTCAAGCTGGGGAGAGCAAGAGGGAAGCGCGCCAGTGGAGTTCAGTTTGAGCACACCCCACCACAAGAGTCAGGGAGATACTGGATTCCATGGGAACAATACCATGAGCTCCATGAGAGCACAGACAAAGTCTCTTTATTCTCCACTGTGTCCTCAGATCCTTGCACTGTGTTGAGCTAAAGAAATTCCTGAGATATTTATGAATTGGATGAGTAAGTCAATGAATGAATGAAAAAGAGGCAGCACAAATGCTGAAGAGGTGTCCAGGAAGGCTTATGCAAAGGGTGGGTGACATTGAGTCTTGAAATTCATGCGAAGTTGGCCTGGACTGGGGAGAAGGAGGATGTCATTCCAGAGAGAGAAGCCATCAGAGGAAGAATGGAGGGTGATGAATTTGGCACAGGTGGCACCAAGGTCCTGTGACACAGCCCCAGCTTTCATTTCTAGGCCACCTTTAGGACATAATTAGATCAGATTTGAAACTTACATGGAGCTTCTAAAATGCTGATAGTCCCTATAACTGTGATAGTATTTGATACCTACCAATCTCCTGGATTGTTTGTTTGTTTTTTTATTTTCTGAGATGGAGTTTTACTCTGTTGCCCAGGCTGGAGTGCGATGGTGCAATCTCAGCTCACTGCAACCTCCACCTCCCAGGATCAAGCGATTCTCCTGCCTTAGCCTCCCGAGTAGCTGGGATTATAGGCATGTGCCACCGTGCCCCGCTAATTTTTGTTGTATTTAGTAGAGACGGGGTTTCACCACGTTGGCCAGGCTGGTCTCGAACTCCCGACCTCAGGTGATCCACCCGCTTCAGCCTCCCAAAGTGCTGGGATTGCAGGTGTGAACACTGTGCCTGGCCGATTTTTTTTTTTTTTTTTTTTAAACCAAAGTAACAATTATGTCACCTAACCTGTTCTTCCAGAAGGTTGGTGCGCTTGGTCTGGGGAGAAGTGGGTTGACAAGTTCGATGAGGCATATTCAGGTCACTCCCTTGTCTATTTTTATTAACGTGAAGAAAGGGATTCAGATGCAAGTGTGTCTTTACTCAGCCAGCCAGCCAACAGTTTACCTGGGTTCTCATCATCCATTAACTCGGTGACGTGTGACGGTTCACCCAGCAGCTTTCAGGTTCAGCTTCCTCATCTCGAAAGTGGAACAGAATGGTTCACCTAATTTATCAGGATAATCCTGTCTGATTCTGTTGCTGTGAAATACCCCTAAATGAGGAGAGGGTGAACGCAGAGCTCCAGGAGTTTGACAGTATTGCCCAAAGCACAAGTCTGTTGTTTTATCTTAAAAAGTCACAGGGTTTTTGTATTCCACTTGTAGGTATAACTTGGTTTGCTTTATTTGTGCTTATTTTAAATGACTTACTAGCTTAGTGAGCCAGGGAGGAAAAAGGTGAGGAGAGTGAGGCCCTCACCTTAAGGAACCAAAACAAACAACAAACAAAACAAAACAAAACAAAAAACTCAGTGATCAAGGTAACATTTGGATGCAATATTTTGAAGACTCAGATTGGCAAACTGGCCACTCCTGTTTGTAAATAAAGTTATTGGAACCAGTACTGGGATTAGGGGGAAGCAAGTGAGGCAGAGTTGTGCAAATACAGGATGGAATGCCATTTGTACTTACAGTTTTGATGTTTTGTTCATAATGAATTTTGAGGCATTAATTTGGATTTTTAAAAAGTACTGCATTAAAATATAATTTATCTTGATTACTGAGTTTTTTGGCATCTTGTAAGTTTTGCTCCGAGGCAGGGGCCTCCCTTGCCTCACCCTAGTGTACTTAACCCTTCTTCACCTTTCTCCTTCAAAGCTTGAAAGACGATAGACCCTCAGGAAGATGCCGCGTGTTATTCCTGTGGCCCCCATGTGGTCACACCTGGCTGGGCACCTGCATTGAAGAGGCACTTAGATGCGTGAGGCATCTGACACAAGGCCAGGTGCCCTCGGGCTCTCTGTAAACGCCGCACCCTGAAGGCCATGGGTTAGATCGGTCTCCCTCCTCACAAACTCATCTTGCAGCTTTTGGGAAGTCCCTTACACAATCTGGTTCTCCACTTCCCCATCAGCAGAATGAGGGGATAGGAACAGGTCCTTAGGGGCTCTTCAGGCTCAATGCTCTGGGGTTCCGGGATGGCATCCCCCTGCAGGTAGTTGGGGGTAGAGGATAGGACAGGTGCATCCCCATGCAAAACCTTCCTGTGAGTCAGGGACTGAGAAAAGGTCAGCATATAAGATCACTGGTGTTTAAAACAGAAATGCCAAAGCAATGTCTCCAGAGTGGGAGTGAGGGAGGAAATGCTTATCGGTCTCTTAAAACTCCCCAGAGCACATAGGGCTTGTGCCGGGCGCCGAGGGGGAATGAAGAGGGGCTTGAGAGAGCCTGAGTTCCTTTTGAATGGTTGCAAGAGAGAAATTGTGTTCATGGACCAAGGTCTGATAGTGAGAGGAAGAGGGTGATGCAAGCCAAATGGTAGGTGGAAAGTCAGCACAGAGATCTACCTTATGGCTGAGATGGGGACGGTTCTTGGAAAAAGTGGGCCTTGAGAATGTGCTTCCAATAACAGAGAACATTATGAACCCAGAGAGGAGCCTGAGGTATCCATCAGGATCCCAGAAGGAAACAGATGGTACCCTCAAATGGGGGAATTGAGGAGAGGTCAATAAATAAACTGTTTGTAACAGTCTGGGAAGGTGAAGGGAAAATCAGTAAGGGATGGTGAAGCACTTTTGGGGCTAGCAACACTGGGGGGCAATGATCATCCCTAGGCCTCAATAGTAGGGCAAGGAAGGGTTCCCAGAACCTGCCATGGACCTGCAGCTGGAAGGGCGAGCTCCAGAGTGAATACCTTGCTCCCTTTCCAACCTCTGATCTCTTGTCAGCGCCTGCCAGCTTGGACCCAAGTGAGAGCTCCAGGGCAAGAAGCCTGCCAATGTCATTCACACGACCCAGCAGCCCAGGGCTCAGATCTGGAGGGCAAATGAGGAGAGGCCGCACACTGAACAGGACAGGCACGGGAACTGAGAGAGACTGTGTCTGTGCAAACATCTGTGTGGTTAAAGAGAAGGGAAAATGAGCTTCTGGGCCAGGCGCGGTGGCTCACGCCTGTAATCTCAGCACTTTGGGAGGCTGAGGCTGGTGGATCACTTGAGGTCAGGAGTTCAAAACCAACCTGGCCAACATGGTGAAATCCTGACTCTACTAAAAATACAAAAATTAGCTGGGTGTGGTGGCAGGCACCTGTAATCCCAGCTACTTGGGAGGCTGAGACAGGAGAATTGCTTGAATCTGGGAGGCAGAGGTTGCAGTTAACTGAGATTGTGCCTCTGCACTCCAGCCTGGGCCACAGAGCGAGACGCCATCTCAAAAAAAAAGAAAATGAACCTCTGTTTCTGGTGCTTCCAAAGCAGGAAGTGACTTAATTCTCACAACACCTGGCCACGTAGACACTGCTACTTCCATTTTGCAGGAGAGGAAATGGAGGCTAGAGAGACTGACAGCTGGACTTTCCAGTCAATCATTCAGCCAGGTGCAGAGTCTGTGGGCATTTCCGGTGGGGAGAGGCTCCCCCAGACTCCTGCAATTTGATTCTGCCTTGCCCTGTGATTGAAAGCCTCCAGTGCAGTAAGAAGTAGCTCCTTGCTGACTCCTGAGTGGAAGAAGAACAGGGCTCCATAAAGGGGCAGGGAGAGGGAGAGGACTCCTGCACAGAGGAGATGAGTGTTAACTTGTGTCCTGCTAGCAGCAGGGGTTGCTAGCTGTGCTCTGACACTGGCCAGGCCATGACGGAACTTGGGGCCCCTGAGTGAGGAAGGCTGGGGCTGACTCAGGACTGGGCCAGCTGGGGAGCCTCAGACTTTAGACTTATGTTCCTGCATGCGTGCCTTCAACCAAGCACACTTTCTGAATGCCAGTCAGGTGCTAGGTCTGGCTGCATGTTGAGGTTTCACAGGTGAACGGAAACATCCTGACACCTCTCCCTCATGGTCCTCATCTGCCTTCTCATCACAACCACCATTTATTGAGCTCTTGTTAGGTTTCAGGCTTTCTGTTAAGTTCCACAAGTCAATCAATGCATTTAATCCTTACGACAACACCACAGGGGTGGGTGTCCTCACTACTGTTTTACTCGCATTTTAGTGATTGACAGTGACAAGAGAACAGGCAGGCACAATCAGGTGCGGGAGCAGTGCCACCATCATGGACTGTCCCCAGACATTCCACCAGGTAGTTGAGCCTTGCCATCTACTGCTGTGTGTCCTTGGTCAGGTTTCTTTGAGTCCTGGTGATCCTCTCCTAGAAAGCCCCTCTCTGGGCTGTTAGAGGAAGAACGAGATGGCCCACAGGAAGCCTTTAGCACATGCACGGCACACAGAGGCCCTGGGCAGCTGTTACTCTTCTTGCTCTAACTATGATTGTCACGCCAACTTTTTGTCTTCTTGCTTACTTTTCTCTCCTCCCTCTCTCCTCTCTTTACTGCTTTTCCAGCCCAGGGGCTTTCATTATTGGCTTGGGGATCCCTTAAGCCCAATGTTTTGAAAAGACTCTGCAATCACACCAGGTTTGTTAGGCGTATATCATGTTCATCTTCTTCCCAAGGTCCCACATTGGACCCAGAAGGATGTCTTGAAAGGGTAGAGGAATGTGTCTACTTTTTATCCCAGAGTATGGCCTCCCTCCCTCCCTGCCTCTCTCCCTGCCTCCCTCCCTCTCTCCCTCCCTCTCTCCCTCCCTCCCTCCCTCCCTCCCCCTCTCTCTCCTTTCCTCCCTATATCTCTCCCTCACTCTCTCCCTGCCTCTCTCCCTCCCTGCCTCCCTCCCTCCCTCTCTCCCTCCTTTCCTCCCTGTATCTCTCCCTCCCTCTCTCTCTCCCTCCCTCTCTCCCTCATTTCCTCCCTCCCTCTCTCCCTCCCTGCCTCCCTCCCTCCCTCTCTCCCTCCTTTCCTCCCTATATCTCTCCCTCCCTCTCTCCCTCGTTTCCTCCCTCCCTCTCTCCCTCGTTTCCTCCCTCCCTCTCTCCCTCGTTTCCTCCCTCCCTCTCTCCCTCGTTTCCTCCCTCCCTCTCTCCCTTCCTCTCTCCTTCCCTGCCTCTCTCCCTCCCTGCCTCCCTCCCTCCCTATCTCCCTCCTTTCCTCCCGATATCTCTCCCTCCCTCTCTCCCTCGTTTCCTCCCTCCCTCTCTCCCTCCCTGCCTCCCTCCCTCCCTTCCTCTCTCCTTCCCTGCCTCTCTCCCTCTCTCCTTCCTTTCCTCCCTATATCTCTCCCTCCCTCTCTCCCTCGTTTCCTCCCTCTCTCCCTCATTTCCTCACTCTCTCCCTACCTCCCTCTCTCCCTCCTGTCCTCTCTCCCTCCCTTCCTCCCTCCCTCTCTCCCTCCTTTCCTCCCTCTCCCTCCATTCCTCTCTCCCTCCTTTCCTCCCTTTTTCCCTCCCTCTTTCTCCCCCTTCCTTCCTTATGTAAGGGCCTGGGAAAGCAGCAACATAGCATCAAATATTTTCACAGATCACTGATGGTAGTTTCCTCTAGTTGTACAGATGTGCACATTACACCAAGATACAGGATGTGATTAGGTCATGCAACTCACTGGAGGGGAGCGGGGACCGGCAGCAAGTCTGAGGTGATGAAATCTTGACCTCATGCCCTCTCACCCAGTCACCCTCACAGGTCAGTAAGCTGCTATTGTCTCCTCTTGTGGCCTTGATTTTCTGTTTGGTTTTTCTGAGGGGCCCCTCCCCTTCTTCCCTTTGTTCCTATTCCAAGTCCTTGAGTTGTCCCGAGGCTTCTGCCTGAGGCTGGGCAGGTAGGACATTGTCTCTTCATGGGGATTGCCCTTTGGAAAGTTCCAGATAGAGGCTGCATGGACATGAGGGTGAGGGAGCGAGACTGTGAGTAAAGAGAACAAGTGAAACAGACAGGACCCCAAGGACAAAGGAAGATCCCAGGAGAACCAGCAGAAAATGGAGCCTTCATGGGATGTCCACTTGGTTTGGCACCTGGATGCAAGAGTACCCACTTGGGCGCCAGCCTGCCCTCGGTGAGCAAGTGCTTAGGCTAGAAAGAGAGGGCCCCAAACAATCGAGGAGCTTGACAGTGGGTAATAAAGCTCTCAACCCTGTGGCACAGACATTTTTATTAGCTTGTTCATGTACAGATGTAGCAATTTTTAGAACAGGAGAATAGTGACATATACCCTGAGGCTACTGTGGCTTCTGCCTTCTTCAGCAGTAGATTCTGTACCTCAGGCTCCGAGCTGAAGGAAGGCATCACACCCCATCTTCCCATACTGGGCCCAGAGCCACAAGAAACCAGCCTCTGGCCTCCATTGCTATCACGCACACCAGACCCACGTGGTACATGGTCAAAGCTCCCCAGTTTATTCCCCTGTATCAGTCTACAAACACACCATCTCAGTGCCCCCATTCATCCAATAAGCTTCTGATTTTAATGTGGATGGCAAGGTTGAGAATTACTGTCTTTGACCACCGCAGGGGGCAAAAATCCAGCAAAATAAACCTACAAAACAGATATAGCTTTTCTAATTCTTTTGTTTGATTCAACAAGTGAGATGGTAAATATTTATTGATCATGCCTTGTGTGCCAGGAATTGGGCTCGGCACTAGAGGTGGAAAAATGAAGCAGACCACAGACATCACGGTGGTGAGATTGGGCGGTGGGGAGGCGACATTGTTAGTTGCAGGAGATACTTTCAGAATTAAATGTCTAACATACCTGTGTATACTACCACATAATTTGAGCTCATCCATTCTCAACAAACCCCTCTGCTGTTTGCATAGTGTCCTAGGGTCTTTCTGGGTCTGGCTAAACAGGGGCAATGCAACTAGTCTGCAGACAGGGAGTCGACACTCTGTGAAAGCTGATCAGATAAACAACACTTCTTCAAGATGGGAGAAACCCACCTCCTTCTCCTGTACATACATAAACCTTATACGTGGGTCATACTCCTATAGTTCCTACACTAAGTGCTATGCTAAGGCCTGCTAGAAAGGAGAAAAAGACCTTGGGGCTTTGTCATATGTGGAAATCCAGCAGGATCAGATGAAGGTTTTGTGACTTTTCCTAGATGATGCAACACAGTCACGTTGTCAATAGGAGGCCAAAATCACTAGGTAAAGACAAAGTCAAACTTCAAATCTTTATGGGGCTCAAACGAAATGTCAGATGTGCATATAATTTGGAAACTGCAAATCCTCTGTACTTTAGTTTTCATGTTTTTTAATTATTACTACTGCATGAAATAAGATGGTCCTGTGAATTCAATCTTAGTCCAGGCTCTCCAGTCCAGGCAGTGTGTGGACCCAGCCTAAGTCATAGGAGATTCAGGTGGTAGAATGCCTCCTTTGTAGGGCCTCTGGGAGGGCTGAAGATGGATGAAACATCTGGCACTCTTCCTGGTGTGAAATTATTTCAACACAGATCAGTGGCCATTTGTCCCCATCCCCTGACTGATGTCACTGACTGTCCCTGAGAAGTCAGTGTGATAATAAAAAACTTGCTTTCTTGAGGGGAAATCTTGGCAAATGCAAACGGGATAAGGCAGAGCCAGATGAGATGATGTGGGATGTGAGCCTGGGGAACAGGAGCAGGAAACACTGTTCTGAGGTGTATTTTGTATATGCATGGCCCTAGGTCCGCAGACAGGGGAGGGATTCAGCTGTCTGTCACTTGGCATATGGTTCCTGTAGATCAGTCAGTTGAAACAAACATGTTGGTTTTCAGAGTTTCCTTGGGCGCAGATTTCTCTACCCACACAGCACTATGAATACAGACTAATTACAAGCAAACTCCAAAAATGTGTGATTATATGATGGTTGATTTACAGCATTCTTTATTTCATCCTCTGCCTGTGGCTGGAGAATGAAAGAGCCAGGCTTTGTCTGATAGACTTCCATGAGCCCCTGGGTCCCTTTGCCTGCCTTGGGCAGAGCTAGAATTCCTGTGAATTGGGTGAAGCTTTCCAGAGATTCCTCTTCGCAAAGCAGGGAGCACCCTTAGCACCCTAGCTGGAGAGGAAGATAGTGTCTCTTCTCCTAGGTTTTATTTTCTTAGCAGTAAAAACTAGGCCAGCTGTGGTGGCTCATGCCTGTAATCCTAGTACTTTCAGAGGCTGAGGCAGGAAGATTACTTGAGCTCAGAAGTTCAAGAGCAGCCTGGGCAACATGGCAAAACCCTGTCTCTACAAAAAATACAAAATTAGTTGGGTGTATTGGTGCATGCCTGTAGTCCCAGGTACTCAGGTGACTGAGGTGGGAGTATCACTTGAACCCAGGAGGTTGAGGCTGTAGTGAGCTGAGATCATGCCACTGGCCTGGGCAACAGAGCAAGATGCTACCTTAAAAAACAAAACAAAACAACAACAACAACAAAACCCCAAAAAACCAAGAAACTAATGATGACAAATGGCATTCTTCATGTCTGCGTGTAAATCAAAGTAAAATTATAAGCCCCTCTGCCTCACAACTGACCAAATGGACCCTTCTCTTGGCCAAGGGGATCCCAAAGAAAACTTAAAAAACTAGTTCAGGCCATAATAGGATGGGAAAGGAAGTCACATGTGCCTCATTGTACCTTCTCCCAATGGAGTTTAGGCACAGCTGACCAGCATTATCATTAGAATGGAGCTCTTGACTGACAGAACAGACTCTTTGTAACAACAAGATACCCAACGACAACCTGACCCTGGAAGAGCATTGCATGACAGACAGCAGGCCCTGGAGGAAATCAAAGTATTTTACCCCAAAATATATTTCTTTGACATACTTTGAAACGGTCCTGCAAAGCCTTTTTTATTTTATTTATTTTTTTTTTTTGTAGGGGAAAGTTGCTTTCTGTAGAGAATCTCCTTCTCTTACTGTCTTTTCTGGAGAATCTTACACCTTTTAAGGTCTAAGGTCTGATAAGAGACGTTTGCCATCTTTTCTCTTTGAAGCCTGTTACTTAGAGGCTTTAACTACACAACAAGAACCTTGGCTTCCACAACCCCCCTCCATCTTAACTCAAGCATGTCTTTATGCTGACTTTAATTCTGCAGGCACTGCTTACCTCTTTCACCCAATTGCCAAGAAGCAATCTTTGAATCCATGCCCTGCTTTGAGATGTCTGGCCTTTCCTGGTAGAACCAATGTATACCTTGCATATATTGACTTATACATGTCTTTTCCTGTAACTTCTGTCTCCCTAAAATGCATAAAATCAAAAGGTGTAACCAAACCACTTTGGACACATGTTCCCAGGACCTGCTCAGGCTGTGTCATGGGCTGTGGCCACTCACATTTGGCTCAGAATAAACCTCATCAATCTATTGTACAGTCTGGCATTTTTCATCAACATGTGTATGTCTGTGTGCTTAAAAATAGACCAAGGCATTAGAAGAATAGACCTTGTAAATCAAAAATAAAATTCGAAGACCCCCTGCCAACCATCTGAATGGACTTCCTCCTCAACCAGGGCTCCTAAAATTTAACCTGAGAGACTGTTTCAAGCTATAATGCAAAGCGGGGGTGGAACATGCATTAGTCTGATAAGAAACACGGCCGGGTGCAGTGGCTCACGCCTGTAATCCCTACACTTTGGGTGGGTGAGGTGGGCGAATTGCTGAGCTCAGGAATTTGAGACCAGCCTGGGCAACATGGTGAAACCTCATCTCTACAAAAAATAAAAATCAGCCGGGTATGGAGGCATGTGCCTGTAGTCCCAGCTACTTGGGGAACCGAGGCTGGAGAGTTGCCTGAGCCCAGGAGGTTGAGGCTACACTGAGCTGTTTGTGCCAGTGCACTCCAGCCTGGGTGACAGAGCAACACCCCATCTCTTGTTTCGTCAAGTCATTACTTTTACACATGGGATTCCTGAGGGTTAGAAAGAGGACAACAGACTTGTCCTTCACCTCCACTATATATGGCATGAGCCCTGTTATTGGAGACATGAAGTCCTGGGTTCACATCCTATCTCCTTTACTTAATCATCAAGGTAGTATTTTTCTTTCTTCTGAGTCTTAATTTTCTTATTTACAAAATGGGAAAGATCGTAATGCCCACCTAGTAGTGTTATTATTGGGACTAAATGAGAACAATTGCCTCTAGCAATCTAGTCAGTGAACCCCTTGAAGGATGGATGAAGTACCCTCCCTGCCGCACCACAGTTCACATTATTCATCTTTGTTCTTTAGTTCTCAGTCCAGTGCTGGGCACACAATGAGCACTTATTGATTACTGAATAAATAAACAGTACCTGATTATGGGAAAGGGCTCTCCGGAAGCCGGATGCATGGAATGCACCCAGGAAGTGCCACTTTCCCAAGGGACATGATCGGGGAACGGTAGAATGAGAACCATCTTCGCATTTCATCGAGCAGTGCACACCTGCTGCGTGTGCTCATCTTCAAAGCCAGATTGTGCCCTTTCAGTTTTGCTGTGACTTCCATATGCTTTTAAGTTAATTACTTTAGGTGGAGTTCTTTTACTTTTGTATTTTTTTTAAAGAACACTACAAAGAAATGTCTCCCTTGGTTTTATTTCCTGCCAGTCCCTTTAAGTTCAGCATTCTTGGGCACAAACGCTGGGTAAACACCAGGCTGGGAAACACTCATGACATTTTCAGTTTCTTAACTCAATGGTGCTGGTGGCCTTGGCCCTGGTCTGGAGAGAGGCCAGGGGTACTACAGAGCGTGGGTCATTTACTGCTCTCTCTTTGCCCAGTGGCTTTCTCCCCTCAGGGTTGTGGACCTGAATTCAGAGAGTCCAAGTTGATGTGGATTTTGCGAGCTGGCCTGGGAACTCAACCACCAAATACAGGAAGGGTTCTAGAAGAAACACACTTAAACCTGTCCTTTTCTAAAGGGTCCACTTCCTTTCTTGTGGTTTGGTGGGCTGTGTACCTCTCCAGCTTTCTTTATGGTCAGCACTAGAAGAACAGTGGATTGGAGGTTTATGCTTTCTCATCTGAAATGGGATTCTAGGTATTAGGTGTGAGCAACACTCACTTTCCAGGCACTGCACCAGCTGCTTACATATCTTTGTAATTTAAACTTTATAACAACCTTGCCAAGTAGCGATTGTACTCACTTTAGAGATGATGAACCTAAAGTTCAGAAAACATAAGTCCCTTGCTCAAGGACTTCTGGCTAGTATGCTACAAAGCCAGGATTTTGGGGGTTTCTAAGTCCATGTTTTCCATGATCCCTCATTGGGTATCTGCACCATTTATCTGCAGGATTTCACACACAGCACTGTTGTGAGGATCAGAGGACCTCCCTGGGACCTGCACCCTTGGAGATGGCCTTCTACTGTCCAGTGAGATGACTGCTGTCCCCAATCCCTTGCTCCCTTAAACAAACAGTAACTCTCAGTTCCTGAGTCCACAATTCAAGATCCTCCGTTCCCAAGTCTGCTATTCAAGGTCTCAGTGACTTCTCGGGCCTCGTCTCCACCCCTCCCTTCACAGAATCCATAATGTACCTGGGCTTCTCCCTTTTCTTTCACCAACCCTGAACTGCTAACACAATTATTATCACACCACCTTTTGGGGACAATGCTTCATTATCTTCCCATAGACTCTAATTTTATGTTTCTAACTAAATGTTTCTATGCATATTTGGATTCCTCTGTTCTAGAGATTCCCAGTGATAGCATTCATTAGAACGATCTAGTTTCCAGTGGGATGGTTAAAACAGTTTGCCGTGCTCTATCCCTAGAGCCTCTGAATCAGTGCATCTGGAGTGGAGACTGAGAGCTTGTATTTCTAAGAGGTTCCCAGGTGATGTGGTTGGACTGTGTCCCCACCCAATCTCATCTTGAATTGTAGCTCCCATAATTCCCTCATGTTGTGGGAGGGACCCAGTGGGAGATAATTGAATCGTAGGGGGCAGTTTCCCCCGTACTGTTTTCATGGTAGTTAGTAAGTCTCATGAGATCTGATGGTTTTATAAAGGGAAACCCGTTTCGTTTGGCTCTCATTCTGTCTTATCGCCATGTAAGACATGCCTTTTGCCTTCTGCCATGATTGTGAGTCCTCCCCAGCCATGGGGAACTGTGAGTCCATTAAACCTCTTTCTTTTGTAAATTGCCCAGTTGTGGGTATGTCTTTATCAGAGGCAAGAAAATGGACTAATACACCAGGTGATGCTGCTGATGATATATATATATTTTTTAACATTGTTCTAGTCTTTCCCTCAATACACGCTTACTACGAATCTCCTAAGAACTTGCTACTAACAGAGTAGGGAATGGACACTACCTTTGAGAATCGCACAGTCTAGGTAGTAATTCTCAAGCTCAGCTACATGTTATAGAATCATCTAGGGAGCTTTAAAAAATTATATGCCTGGTCCCATCCCAGAGCAATTGATCAAAATCTCTGAAGTGGGGCCTAGTATTATTATCATTTGTTAGCTCCCCAGGGGATGCTAATGTGTAGCCATCCAAGGTTTAGAACCACTGGTCCAGGAAAGAACAGTCTTATCAACGAAAATCGCTCTTTTAGAAGCAGCAGGATATTTCAAACAACTTCCTCAGGAAAGTGGCTGGGCTGAGTTAGAGGCAAGGGATTGAATTGGGTGTTAGCAGCCCTGGGTTTTTTGTTCGGTCTCTGCTTTGTGGCCTCAGGCAAATGTCTCAGCCTCTCTGATCTCAGTTTCCTCAGAGGCCCAGTGATATGGCAGGTCTGGAGGATTTCAGTGCCTCTCCCCTTTCTACAGTGATGACTCTAATGACATGAGGATGAATTCGTATCTCACTGCAGATATTAATAAACTTAAGGGTTGGCATATTACTGCACATGATGAAGGAAAAGTAAAAAACCAAACAAAACAATGAACCTGGTTATTTGGAGGCATAACACCAGATGACAACACAGGCTCGAGGGCCCATGAACTCCATCTCATCCATCTTGCCTTGGAGAAAGTAGCATGTTTTGCCAGTGAAGCTTTCTTTGCCTACAGTAGTGGTTCTCAAACTGTGGTACCCGGTTTGGCAACATCAGCATTCCCTGGAGACTTTTTAGAAATGCAAATTATTGAGCCCCACCCTAGACCCACTGAATCAGGAACTTTAGGGTTGGGGCCTAGCAATCAGCTGGTTGTGAGAGACTTTCAGTGTGAGAAGCTCTGTGCTGGAGAAATGCTGCTCCCTCCTGGGCAGGGAGCCCCTCCTCAACCTCACTCCCAATTGAGTACAAGGAGTTGACCTTAATTGCAAACTTTGTGTGTCTCTGTAGAATACCTTGTTGTCCAGTTTGGCTTTAAAAAAAAAAAAAAAAAAAAAAAGAGATGGAAGAGAGTTTGGCAGCCTGTGTTTGTTATATTCATTGGCCATTTTTGCCTTGCTCAAATTATACACATTTTCTTCTACTTGTTTTTGGTTTTGAAATGAAATTGCATATCCTTTGCTTAACATAGATAAAGGGGAAGGGGCACTGTTACCATATAGGATGACTAAGACATTATATAATTTTCTCTAAATGTGTCAATGCTCAGGTTCACTCTTGTGATGATCCTATTGTTGCATGTTCTAGCGGTCTACTTAGATTATGATGTAGAAAAGTCATTATATGGGTGTGTTGTTCTGTGTAAAGAAAGTGCCAGAACATTGCGTAGGAATGTAAATTGGCAACTGGACTCTGATTCTGGCTGGTAAAAGGGTGGGTTTAAAAGGCTTTGGAGGAGAATGGTCACATTGTATCAAAGCAGTTAAAAGGGAAGGTCTCCTTTATTTTCAGCACAAGAGGGCTGCCTATAAGGATTCCAGGTCTGCTTTTATGAATATGAGACTCTAAGAAGTGTTGCAATTGTAAGCCATGGGGGACAATGTCACCTTGATCCACCAATTTACTGCTGCCAGCAGTCAAAAGAGCTAAACATCTTCACACACTTCTCAGTCCACTTTCATTTGATCACCCAAAGAGGTGCCTGGGACAATAGTCCTGGGATGTGACATTGATGTGATATATATTTGCTTCAACTAAAAGGAGCAGGTGCCTTTGAAGAGCTTGAAACTAGGAGAGGATTCTGATTCCCCTCTAGCTCCCTGGCACCCTGAGGAAGTAAAAATAGTGTTTTGCATCAATCTGTCTCTTGCTTGACTGAAGTTTCCCCTAATGGCAATCATGTCTGCAAGCCCCAAATTCATCATCGCTTCCTAAACCATCATCACAAAATCCACCTGTTGTCAGGCAGACACCCAAAACCTTCAGTAGTGCACCCTGCTTCAATGCCTACTCACTTGCAAAGGTTTTTTTTGGATTTCATCTCAAGACAATAGCAAAAAACCAGACATTGGGTGATGGCATTTTGCTGCCTGCTCTATTTAATTGATGTCTGGCTGGTTTCTCCCCCACCCCTCTTCAATTTAGCTCTGGAAACATCTGTCTTTTTTATCCACCAATAGAGTCTCAAAAGGGTAACAAACCTGTTAGATAAAATATCAAAGTTATGAATTCTGATTTAATAAATGTGCATTCAAGAGATGATTCATGGCATGTATGATGACTTTCAATTGCTTTCTCAAACAGTTCATGCTTCATTTCATTAAGTGCTTCAGTCAATGCCAACTGATTAATTATCACAGCGCTAGTCATCTTTTGTTTAGAAAACACGTGCATGGGACCCGTCTGGGGCTTGGTCATATAGAAATTTTACTTAAAATGCAAATAAAAATGTTTTAAAATAGATACTTTTATAAATGTTTATATAATTCCACTAAAATGATGTTGAAAATGATGTATTTCTTTGCTTAAGAAATGCCTGCCCGGTACTTACAAGGGTCATAGGCACAATGAGACTTTAAGTACCGGAACATTGGGTGGGATTATAAATCAGCAACTGGACTCTGGCTTCATTACATTTGACTTCAGACAGCTTCATTGTTTTGCTCTGAATGATACTGTCGCAGGAGTCAATATCTTGCCCTCAATGAGCTTATTGTCTAACGGCTACCAACTCTATTAGGGAATTGATTTCAGTCTGAGGAATTCTGAGTCTTGATGGTTCAAGATTTATGACTTGGAGTCTCAGTTGGACCACAAAGTGACTGTGTGACATTGAACAAGATGTGTCAGCGCTCTAAGACTTGTTTTCTCCTGCTTCAAATGACATGGTTGGCCTCTGCTGCCTTTTTAGTTTTTTGAGACAGAGTTTCAATCTTATTGTCCAGGTTATAGTGCAACGGCATGATCTCAGCTCACTGCAACCTCTGCCTCCCACGTTCAAGTGATTTTCCTGCCTCAGTCTCTCAAGTAGCTGGGATTATAGGTACCTGCCACCACGCCCAGCTAATTTTTTTGTATTTTTTAGTAGAGATGGTGTTTCACCATGTTGGTCAGACTGATCTCGAACTCCTGACCTCTCCTAGGTTTTTCTCATTTTGCAAGGTTTAAGAACTGAATTTCCAGATCCACCCACCTGAGCCTCCCAAAGTGCTGGGATTACAGGTGTGAGCCACTGCGCCGGTCTCTGCTGTCTTTTATGTCCCTAGTAGCACTAACACTATGTAATCTTAATACTCCATGTATATTTTTTGCCTCTCACTTCATTTCTAACAAAAGGGACCCAGAGAATAAAAACATAGAGGTTTAGTGAAGACACTCATACTACCATGTAGAAGCATTTTCATTTTGGCAGACTTAGTCATCTTTTCTATACACTTGGAATGCTTATACAGTTGCCATAATAGCAAAAGTCAAAGAGAATATCGCATTTTAAGCACTTTAATAGGTGGAAATGGCATTTTCATTTCATGTGTAGTGTCTTAAGGTTTTTAAAAAATGTTTTAATAAATAAGAACAATTTATTTTTAACCAAATAAATAAGGAAGCTATGTCACCACTGGCTCCTGGGGACATGTGTGTTGGCTAGTCTTGGAAGAAGTGATCACCCACACAGCTGGTTTCCTTGGCCGCAACTGTGAATATGAGACTCTAGGAAGTGTTGCAATTGTAAGCTGTGGGGTGCAATGTTACCTTGATCCACCAATTTACTCCCTCCAGAAGTCAAAAGAACTAAACACCTTCATTGGCTTCATCATTGGCTTCATTACATTTGGCTTCAAACATCTTCATTGGTTTGCTCTGAATGATATTGTCCCAGGAGTCGTCAAAGCAAGGGTGCCCTCTTGTAATTGCATTTTTACATGTTTGGTTTCGCTGCTAAATGATAAATTCCATGAAAACAGGGAGCAAGCCTGTCCCATTCTGAACTGATTTCCCAGTGCCTGGCATAGTGCTGGTGTTGGATACTTGTCTGATAGATGAATAGATCTATCAGACCCCTAAACATGTAGGTCTTTGCTTCATACCCATTTTCCAGGAAGGAAAGACTGAAGTTGAGCTCCGAGCCTCTCACTGTGTACTCAAACAGCTGAGTGGCTCTTGGCTTAAATCCAGCTCTGTGTTGTCTCATCCTACCAGAAAATATGCCTTTTCTGAGCACACTAGGTTTTTCTCATTTTGCAGGGTTTAAGAACTGAATTTCCAGCTGCCAGCAAGTGTTTATTTGTGTCTCTGTCTGACAACAGGGAAGTTCGCCTTTGCTGTCCCTTCCTGCCTGACCTCATCCTTAATAATCCCACCGCCACACTGCTCCTGCTCCCACCCCTTTATAACAGCCAGTGATACTTGCTTTTCTTTGCTAAGCTTGCCTTGGGTAGACAGCTGTTGTGGGAAATGACTGTGTTTCTGGCACCCTGAAGGGTTTTCAAACAAAGCTCCTTTATTGAAGTTCAAAGACACCTGACCATGTAGTACCAATGGTGTTACTTAACCAAAAATGGGATGTTGGCGTGCTAATCCATTCCATCCCTTTAGCTGACCTGATGAGATGGCTCTCCTTGTAGGTCATGCAAATATTTCTGAGCAGTGCACAGAGACCTTCACCTTCTGCCTATCTACCACTGTCTATGGCACATTGTGCACTGCTGGCTTCCTTTAGACCTGGGGAGGGGGTCTAAAGTGCAATATTTCAGGAAACAAGCAGCTCATGAAGAAAACAGACTTGACCTGAAATTCTACTGATCTCATTTCAAGATTGCAGATGCTTTTCCTGCCCACTGTGTGGCCTTGGGAAAGTATCAGAACTTCCCTTGATCTCATCTGAAAACTAAGGTGAAGAGTCTGGAGAAATACAAAGGGCATGTTGAACTGGGGAAGGACTGAGAAGTCCTTCCTGTTGTGGAGAATTGCAGGGGAGAGGATACGGCGCATGACTTCAGGAGACCTTGACTCCAGTCTGGGCTTTGCCACAAGCCTGACCTTAGAGCTGCATCTGTCTTGCATGTCTCATAGCTAGGTCCCTTGGAGAGTGCCCAGCACAAAACAGACCTGCAATAAACATAAGCTTAGTGTTCGCTCTTGTTGGAAGAATCGATCTCTTGAAATTCCTTGGGCTCCAGTGTCCTTACCTAGAAAATGGAGATAATACTTTGTACATCTCAATATGGTAGGGAAGGATCGAGGTGATGGATGGCAAGTGGTGGCTCCAGAATCTGGCACCTGGTCAGTACTTAAGACTGAGTTACCATTTTCATTGCTTGATTCAGGCCATCTGCTTCATAAGAGAGCACTATCTGCTCTCTCATATTCTGGTTTTGGCACAGCATGGTGAGCAGAGCTCCACTCCAGGTCTGCGTGACTCCAAAGTGGGTGCTCTTTCTACCCTGCCATCTCCTCAAACTGGGGCTGTTTGATTTACCTGTCATTCATTCATTCATTCAAGATGGAATCTTGCTCTGTCACCCAGGCTAGAGTGCAGTGGTGCGATCTTGGCTCAGTGCAACCTCCACTTCCTGGGTTCCAACGATTCTCCTGCCTCAGCCTGCGGAGCAGCTGGGATTACAGGCCACCCCCCACCCCACGCCCTGCTAATTTCTGTATTTTTCTTAGAGGTGGAGTTTCACTGTGTTAGCCAGGCTGGTCGTGAACTCCTGACCTCAAGTGATCTGCCTGCCTCAGCCTCCCAAAGTGCTAGGATTAGAGGTGTGAGCCACCACACCCAGCCTTGATTGACCTGTCAAAGTCCATGCACTCACCTTGACCCCAGAGACATCCTTGTCATGACTAGGCTGTGACCAGGCTGTGACCCTTGGGCTTCCCTCATCCCAAACAGAGGGTCTTTGCTGCCAGATTTGGCATCCCCTGGCAGCTGGTGTGGATCAGGCCGATGGGTATTGGCAAAGAAATAACCACAGCATCATCACACCCTGCAACTGTGTTTGATCCAATGGCTAATGGGGTCATTAGCAAAGGAGAGTAATTTTAGGTGTGCCCTGCCAATGGTGGCCACCAGATCAATGGCTGTTTATCATCCTCTGGCTTCCCCGCCTGGGGTGCAGGCAATGACATCAGATTGGTACTGACATCAATTTCTGGGAAGGTAAGCACACTTTATAACCATCCCCGGTGCTCGTCAATGCTCTCCAGGGCCTTCCTGTGGTGGGAGCCTGTGGCTGCCTACTTGGTGTTCCTCTGCCCAGAAATGGTCCTTGGCATCACAGCATTCTCAGCATGTGACACACTGGGCCCTGGGGACAGATTGGAGATGGCACGTTTGGTCCCGAAGGCACCCAGAAAGCCTCCTTTTTGAAACAGCACCAGCTAGACAGAATCAATTTCCCATTGACTTTCAGCTCCATCTCAGACACTGTAATTCTTGTCTGAGGGTTTATAAAGGCCATTGACTGTCTTATAAAAGATTTAAACACTTACCTTGTGGCATGCGGGAGCTCTATCTGTCATGATGCCTTTTTGACAATTTGTGGGGGTGGGATTGGTTGGGGGAGGAGGGCTGATTGGCATTCCCACAGCAGGTGTGGTTCAGACAGCTGGTGCCTGCCAGCCCTGCCTGCACAGAAAAGGGATGCATTGAAAGATCCTACTAATTTATCACCCAAGGGCTCTTTTCCATGGAGAGTCAGGCTCTCCTTGCTCCATTTTGGGAACAAATCGCATGTGACACAAGATAAACTTTACCCCAGCATTGCCTCTGCTGCAACCAAGGACACATCACTGGGTTATAATTGGAACCAGAGGCATCCAGGATTTTATAATTTTTGTAAACAGGGACACAGGATTTTGCAATTAACAATGAGAACAATAATGATGATCCTCTTCACTTGGACCCGCACCCCCCAAAATCCATAAGGTATGCATATGGGTTCTCTCTCTTTTTAGAGATAGGGTCTTGACTTGTTGCCCAGGCAAGAGTGCAGTGGTATGATCACACCTCACTGCAGCTTCAAACTCCTGGGATCAGGTGATCTGATCCTCCCACCTTTCAGTCTTCTGGTAGCTGAGACTACAGGCACAAGTCACCATGCCAGGCTAATTTTGTTTTTTATTTTTTTACGTTTTATAGACTTGGGGTCTTGTTATGTTGGCTAGGCTGGTCTCAAACCCCTAACTCCCAGTGATTCTCCCTCATCAGTCTCCCCAAGGGCTGGGATTATAGATATGAGCCACCAAGCCTGGCCCTAGTCTCTTTTTTGATGTGTAGAATCACTCTGGAATGCAAGTAAAGCCAGGATTGCTATATTCATTTTGCATATGGAGAAACTGAGATTCAAAGAGGTTCGGTGTCTTTTTGGCCAAGATAATCTCAATTTTCAGGCAAAGCAGCATTTTTCAACTTAACTTCTACCTAACCTTCTACTGCCTATTCTCTTTCCATCCACCCATTCTTTAGCCAGCCAGGTGGTGCTTCGTAGGACAAAAGAGAGGCATGAAATGATGGAATTACTTTCCTGCAGGAGCTCTGTCCAGTGGGTAATATAGTCAGTGAGTAGGGTAATTGCATTCAGTGCGTTTAGTGTATAATAACATTATGGTCAAGCAATATGGGAGCATAGGGAGTGTGATGGTCAGGGCTCTGGGCTGGGGAAGGGGGTTGTGGTCAGACAACCATGGCATCAGGACATAGGCACAGCTCTAAGGCATCAGGAAAGCCAGTCTTTGGAGTTGCAGCATTGACAAGTGTTAGAGAAAAGACCCGTGAGGATCAGGCTGGGGAATGACAGGACCATGATGTGGCCCTTTCCCTCTGTCATGGCATCTCCTTATCCTTTCCTTCTTGTTCACTTTGGCCACACTGGTTTCTATGCTGTTCCCCCAATATCCCCGCTGAACTCTCAACTCAGGGCTTTTGCATTGGCTTTTCCAATGCAAACTGCCTGGAGTGATCTTTACTTCGAGAGCCTTGACACTAACAATCCCACTTCTTCCAAGTCTACTCCAGTGTTATTTAGGCTAATTTGGACCAACTAGTTTTGCAACCCTCCTACCCCATCCCAGTAACTCTAGATCCTTTTTCCCCTGTCCTACTTCTTCCTTTTTCCATAGCACTTACCATCTTCTAACATACTTTGTAATATACATCCTTATAGGGTTATTAATCATGGCTTTCTCCTTCAGCTGGAATGTAAGCTCCATAAAGGCAAGGATCATCACCTCTGATTTATCCAAGTGCCTAGAACAGCACTGGCATGGAGTAGACACTGAGTGCATATTCATTGAGTAGATGAATTAATGAATGATTAATGAATTAATGAATGGTTCAATGATGAGCAAGCTGAAGAATTGGACTTCACTGATGTGGCTGATGACATCAGCTTCGGATTTGTTGTTGTGGGCAATGGAGTTGACGAAGTTAAGCAGAGGAGTTATGTGGTCATATTTTGTTTCAGAGATGCTTCTCAAGTGGTTGTGTGGAAGGCAGAAGAGGATCAGGAAGACACAATCCAGGTGAGGGATGAGGAGGAGGTTCTAGGCCAAGGCAGGGAGTGTGGGGATTGGGGAGAGGGAGACGTATCAATGGGATTACATAGACTTGCTGCTATGAGATGCCTGGAGAAGAAAACTGAAGCTGAGGAACTCGGTGGAGAATCTGGTCATTAATTGACTCTGAGATCGTGGTTACAGAAAGCGTGTTGTGAAAACGTGTGTGTATGTGTGTACATGCACACTAGCAAGGGAAGTGAATCCTTGCTGCACGGCAGACTGTGTAGTGATGTCAATGGTGGTGTACATTTGGCTTGAATGGCAGGGCTATTCAGTATGGAGTTGGCCTGGCCACCAGAGGTCTGAAGTGATTTAGAATGGTTAACTGGCTCAGTAGAATGCTGATGGGAAGGAAACAAAAATGAACGAGTGGTTATTGGACTACCTTCTGCTTGGTGTTCTAGGGCGAGGACCAGATGCACTGGTGAAATGATTTCTGACTCTGAGGCAACACAGTGCTTCCCCTAGTCAGAGCAGTGAGCGCAGGGCTCTGCTTCCTGGTGGGGGCCAAAGTCGAGAGTTCAGCATGTCCTGTTTCCTCTCTGTCTAGGGATTCCTGGGGCTGGGTGCATCTCTTCTCTACTCCTTTTTTTTTTTGGATCCTCTTCTGTTGTCTCCTCTTCCGTCCTGTCCTCCTCATCACATAACTGTATGGTTAACCAGGACTTTGTATCTATCACAGCCTCTGTGCTAACACACATGGGGTCCCTAATCCTGAGGGGTTTCTCCTATGGGACCTTGTGGACCCCAGGCTCCTGGGGGCAGACACCCCACCCCACAGTGGTGAAGAACCAGGCTTTGGTCCCAACTCTGCTATGGGCACTATACATGAAACCTAAGGAAAATCCTCTTTTTTTTTTTTTTTTTTAGATTTCAAGGCTCTCATCTGAAAAGGAGGATAATAATGACTGTCCTGTATTTCTAAATCAGCATGCTCGAATTTGAGAGTTGAGGATTGGAACAAATTGTTGGTTATGCTGTGGGCAGAAGGAAAGAAGGACACTTTGATCCTGAGCTTGCAAATACTACATGAGGTAACATCCAGATCATATGAAAATTGCCCCTTATAGCATCTTCTCTGTTGGGTGGCACCCTCTGTGGTAGGAAGAACCATCTCGAGAAATAACTACATAAAAATAGTTCCTGAAAAATGGATATTTATATTATGCCATAAAAATTTCAATTTATGCCGTATTTGATAAATTTTCTCTGAAATTTCTGAAAAACTTTTTATCTCCTACTAAAAACATTTTACGAAAGGGGGATATGACTATGGCTGAGGGGCAGTTATGTCCAGTTAGATTCTTAGTTATCATACTTCAGTTATTCCTTTGGTGACATGTTCACTACCGCTAGGCCAACAAGGGTCTCCACCATGTAGAGGAGAGCAGATTTTTGTCCTGCAATGCAGTGGGGACTGTTTTAGAATGCTGAGCAAGGAGAATCACATTTCTATTTTCTTTCTTTGGCATGGAGTGGGGGCCTGACTGGGGGGTTTTAAGTAGATGTCTTTGGATGAGCTTGGAAGGCCAGAACACATCACTGATGCATGGAGAGATGGAAAGGATTTAAAAGCTATTAAGCAGATAAAGTCTGGATTGATGGAACTTTTAATGATTGGACAGAAGTGAGGAAGAGAAGGGAGTCGAGTGCAACTCCACATTTGTTACTGACCTTAGAGCAATTTCGTGGAAAGACAGACTGCAGGGCCAGTAGCGGGTGAGGGAGCAGAGAGGGAAGGGGAAGTATGGATAACCATTTGAAGAAGCTTGTCTGTGTGATGGGGCTAGAGGGAGAGAGAAAGTCAAGGGGGATTTTTTTTGTTGTTGTTTTATTTTTGAGCTCTGAACATATATGTTTTTATTTTTTTAATTTTAATTATTTTTTTTTTTTTTTGAGATGGAGTCTCCCACTGTCACCCAGGCTAGAGTACAGTGGTGCAATCTTGGCTCACTGCAGCTTCTGCTGCCTGGGTTCAAGTGATTCTCCTGCCTCAGCCTCCTGAGTAGCTGGGATTATAGGTGTGCACCACCATGCCCAGCTAATTTTTGTGTATTTAGTAGAGATGAGGTTTCATCATGTTGGTCAGGCTGGTCTCAACTCCTGACTTCAAGTGATCCACCCACCTTGGCCTCCCAAAGTGCTGGGATTATAGGCGTGAGCCACTGTGCCCTGCCTTCTGAGCACATTGATATGCTGAAGGGAAAGGTTCTTCCTGGTTGGGGGAAACTGAGCCATATAGAATGCGGAAGTGACAATTGATGAGCAAAAGTCCTGAGTGATGCCCAGGCACAGAGAAAGGTGGCAGCAGACACATCTTCCAGTGAAGAGGAGGATATGGTAAGAAGAGATGTGTAGGCTCGTGTGGGCAGTGAAGCAAACTGTTGGAGAAGTTTATACCCAACCCTTCTAATGATCACTTTGGGGTAGAAAGTGGGGCCGTCTGCTGTGAGCCGGACATGGAGCTGGGGCTGGAGGCTTGAGGACAGTGGATGGAGCAAGTCTGCTTAGAACAATGGAGGGAATCTGCCTGGAGACCAAGGTGTGCCAATGTCACAGCTGGGATGGGACCCAGGAGAGGGCATGACTGGGTCATTTTTTCCTGCATGAGGAGGGGCTAATGGGGCAGCAACAGGGGCAGATGGTTGAGTGCTCTTGGGAATCGCAGCAGAGGAGCTACAGAGCAAGAGCTCAGAGAATGACTGAGTGATGGATGATAGCAGCGGCATGAAGGGAGGATTAGGCCGGGAGCTGATGTGTTTACAGAACAACTCAGGGGACTGGACATCATGATAAAGTCAGACAAAGGATGCCTCATGATTAAGGGAGCTGAGAGGAAGTAGGCTGGAGTCAGGCATTAGATTTTAAGATTTTAGAGCCAGAAACTTCTGGGTGACCTTGAGGTCCAGGATGTTGGTGGGTTGACAGCAGAGTAGAAGTGAAAATGACTATGAACATGGTTCTAAGTATAACACTCAATAATTTAGATGGATTCTCTCCTTAAATCTTATAACAATCCCTATTTTAAAGATAGGACACAGAGGCATAGAGGGAAGAAGCAACTTGCTCAGGGCACAATGATTATTCATTGTCAATGGCTGGGATGTGAAGCCAGGTGGTGTCTTCCACTCCCAATTGCTACTCCTAGCACTCTGGCAGCAGTTGGCTAGGTCTACTCTATGCATGTCTGTTAGGATAATGGCAGTGGTTAGACTGGAGAGGAAGGGGATAAAACTGGAACCGAGTCTCATGTGAAATGTTGACCTGTACCAAAATGATAGCGAAGCATCAATCTGCCCATGCTGGCCCACTCCCTGTAGGCACTCCATAATGGTCAGTTCCATTCTGGGTTCCAAAGAGCCAGTGAGTCACCTGCTGTACCTGTCACTCACTGGAGACTGGAGATTGGCCTTTGCACAGGATTCAAGTCACAGCCATCAGTGGTACTATGCGGCAGGACTCAGCTTTGACATGGGCTGCTCCTTGTCAGGGGAGGGGAGTGCCTCCCACAGTGAAAGTGCTGTCAAACAGGGCTGCCCGGTGACCCGGGAGGATGGTGGCTTCTGTGTTCTTCTTCACACTGCCTCATCAGACCACCATGTAAAGTCTCCCTGGAGCCGTATTTTCCATGAGGTGTCAGCGCTCAGGACACATTTCAAATGGTGTAGTTGCTTTCCTCAGATAATTCTCCAGGGACAGTCTGGGTCCAGGCAACTGATATTAGGAATACTCTGGTTGTTTCCAAACTTGGTTCAATTATTCCAATTGTTTTTATTCTCTTTCTCATTCTAATGTAGATCCTTCCTCTTCTCTCTCCCGTCTCCTCCCCTTCCTTCCCCTCCCCTCCCTCCCTTCCTACCCACCTACCTACCTACCTACCTACCTTCCTGGGTCTTGCTCTATCACCCAGGTTGGAGTGCGGTGGTGTGATCATAGCTTACTGAAGCCTTGAACTCCTGGGTTCCAGTGATCCTCCCACCTCAGCCTCCAGAGTAGCTAGGACCACAGTTGTATGCCACTGTGCCTACCAATTTTTAAGAATTTTTTTTTTTTTTTGGTAGAGACAGGATTTCTCTATGTTGCCTAGGCTGGTCTCAAACTCCTAGCCTCAAGCTGTCCTTCTGCCTTGGCCTCCCAAAGTGCTGAGATTACAGATGTGAGCCACCATACCTGGCCTTTTTCTCCCTGTTTGTCTCATCATTAAAAGGTAGCATGATGTGGTAGAAGTATCTTTATTCACTTGTTTATTTGGAAAACACTGGAATGTGGATTTGGTGTGAAGTGGCCTTGGGTTTAATCCCAGCTGTGTGGGGTATGCGTATAGGCATGGATCACATCATCACATCCTATGGAGGACACAAATGAGCAAAGCTTTTAACCTGCAAATGATAGGGGAGCTATGACCATAGACAAATTTATTAAACTCTTAGATCCTCAGTTTCTTTCTCTGCACAGTGGAGCTTTTATCAACTTGGCATGATGTTCATGAGAAGCCAGTAAGAAAATATTAGTAAGGGCCTAGCATGGTACCTGGCATATGGCTGCATCCAAACCTGTTGATTCCTCTTCCCTGAGGTTCCTGATGGAGAAATGTCATTTCCCCAGACGAACAGGCAAGCTAGTTGCAGCGCAGTGGCCAGTGGGAGTGTCTGTTTTGTACTTGCGTGGTGGGCACTGAAGGTTGTTGGCAGCCGTGGGTGGCTGTGTGTCCAATTAACCTGGCTGGGAGATGTGGAGATTTTGACTGGAGCAGGATAAGAGTTTGAAAGGGTTCATTTCAAAGCTTGTTCCTTTATTTCATATCAGCAAATCTCTAGCCTGCTTCCTTCCCTGGTTTTGTTGGTCTGGAATGTGCCGTGGTCGGATCTGCCTGACCTGGGCTTTGGACAATAATCCTTGACGTTGTAATTAAACCCAGTGTGAAATAGTCCATGATGCCTTACCATTCAGGGAATGGAAATTGCATTCTTCACACCAGGTACATTTTTTTCAGATGATCCAGGCCTGTTCTTCACTGGCAGCTTTTATTTTAGCATTTCTGGACCTGGAATAAGGTCACTGTGTCTGAGAGAGAGCCCATCCTTGCTTTGGCTTTGTGGGAAGTCTGTATTATACCCTGGCCTTGTCTGGTATTTCATTTGGTTATGATATTGTCTGGCTTCATGTCATGTTTCATCTCACACATGTTGTGCCGTTTGTTCAAACCTAAGAGGTGCAGTGATTCTGTGGAAAGAGCAGAGTTTAGAGATGAGGCTGCCTGAGGTTGTCTTCAGACTTGCAGCCTCTCTGAGTCTCTATGATACCAAGTCCTCAGGAGTTTTGTGAAGTCCAGTGACATAATGCATGTGAAAATATCATGCAAAATGCAAAGAGTTGTATAGATATTATTTACAGTTTTATTTATTACCTTCCAATCTATAGACTAAGACTCACATTTTAATGACAGGCTTCAAGAGTGTGACAATTTATTTTTGTTAAAATATAATTAATCTTTCAAGTCATTCATAGAGAATAGGAATAAAAATCCCTCAATGTTTATGAACTTTTTTATTAACCTTTAACGGCATGTTTGGATGGTATTTGGATGGTTGGTCCGAGTTTTGAGAATCTATTTTCAGGATTTTTCTTTTTTTAGTTTAAAAAGTCAATGCATCATCCTCAATGACTTTAATGAAGATTAAGTGAATAAAGTTCACAATATTGTCAATGTTAATTTAAAAACTACATCAGATCTCTCAGACTCAGGAGTTGGGAATGGTAAGAAAAGTCGATGGTCTGGCTTCAGGGATGCCACTGATAATTGGCTCAAGGTTCTTCTTTTTTGTTTTGTCTTGCCCCCTCTCCTCTGACTCCTCTCCTCAAGAATCTGTCATGGCTCCCTATTGTCCAATGGGCTCTCCAAAGTCTGGCTGGTGTCCTCCTTCTTTGACATTTTTCTCTCAGTCTCTCCTGCTGGTGATCTGTGTTTGGGTCTTTGTGCACTGCATTCTCCTACAGATTTACTGTCAACTTGCACATTAGTTTTTGTAAGATTAGCATCCCCGAGGTTCGCCTCCAGCAGAGTGCTGCCATCGTGACATTCCGTGCCTTTTCTCCTACAAGAAAGATAGGCTTTCTATACTTTATTCAGTGCCAGTCTCACTTTCTGCAGGAATTTGTCCTACATAGAACAGAGAAGAGGACCATGCCCCTTAAGGTCGTACATACTCACAGCCAGTCGGAAAGTTCTCACAAGATGGGTTGCTTTTCAAAATGAAGAGATCCTGGTAACTGTGTTCTAACAGATCTCTGTTAGGAACAATTGCCCCCTCTTGTGAACTTGCTGGCTGCTACCTACATACCTCATCTGTCTTATAGGCTGAGCAAGTTGAGACATATTTGACTCTGTAAAATGACATAACTTCTATCACAGTGTCCACATAGAGTGCTCTCTCAATAAAAATCACTAAATGCATTAAAATCATGGGTTCTCATAGATCTTTCGAGGCCCTGGCCATTGAATCAGGAAACTCCCCAAATGCTGGTGAGCTCAGGTATCCCTCCCTGGCACATACGAAATAGGATCAAAGCACGAAGACAGTGATTGGAAGGGATTTGTTTAGAATAGTACCAGTGTTTTCCATTTCTGTAACAGACTACCATACATTTAGTGACTTAAAACAACACAAATTTATTATCTTATAGTCCTGCAAGTTGGAAATTTGACATAGGTCTCACTAGGCTAATATCAAAGTATGAACAGAACTGTGTTCCTTTCTAGAGCCCTAGGGGAGAATCCATTGTCTTGACTTTTCCAGTTTATAGAAATTTTCCATGTTCATGGCCTCTTCCTCCCTCTTCAAAACCAGTAATGTTGCCTCTCACTGATCATTCTTCCATCTTTATATCTCCCCCGACTCTCTCTTCCACCTCCTTCTTCTGCTTTTAAAGGCCTGTGTAATTACATTGGGTCCCTCTCAATAATCCAGGATACTGTCCCTATTTTAAGGTCAGCTTATTAGCAATATCAATTCCACCTGCAAGCTTAATTTGACTTCGCTCTGTAACCTAACATATTCACAGCTTCTAGGGATTAGGGCATGGACATATTTGGGAGAGCCATTATTATGCCTCCCAAAAATAGAAACTAAGATATATGGTTCCTGAATCTACTTTTTCTTCACCCAGAGTGAAGGCATTCATATATGTAAGAGATATCCACATGGAGGTCTCCTCTATTGAAAGACTGTGGGCCATGGCCATGATTGAACCATTGATAAATCAGTCAACAC
This sequence comes from Chlorocebus sabaeus, assembly GCF_047675955.1. Classification (NCBI taxonomy): domain Eukaryota; kingdom Metazoa; phylum Chordata; class Mammalia; order Primates; family Cercopithecidae; genus Chlorocebus; species Chlorocebus sabaeus. The sequence continues at coordinate 62,833,454 of NC_132908.1, read as the reverse complement.
AAAACCCATCAATCAGCTACCCAAACAGCACGCACTGACTGATACCTAAAGATTCTGAGGCAATTGATCTCATCACGGGGCATGAGAGGGAAGGGCCTAAAGGGACATGAAACTGTAATGAAGGCTTCTGAGAGGAGTGCACACATCTGCTGACTCTTGAAGGAGACATAGGTCATACGAAGGTTTTCACTGGACAGATAAGGTTGGGAGGACATTTCTAGCAGAGGACACAGAATGTGCAAGGTGTAGAGGGGTAGACCAATACAACATGTTCAAGAATCAGCTAGTAGTTCTCCTTCTGCCATTGCGGAACCTGTGGAGGCCTGCTGGGATCAGGATCTCTAAAATGCCAAATATGCCTGAAAGGATATGGCCCAAGGTCATTTTTGCTGGAAGCGTCTTCCAAACCAGAGGGAACACACAGCTCTTCTTAAAACTGAAGGTGCCTAAGATGCCTGAGATGAAGCCAGATTTTAGTTAGGCAAGAGATATGTTTATGTGTACAAAGCAAAGGATAATACAGTGTGTCCTGGTAGCAAACCAAAGCCTGAGTTATCTGGGAAAGGGTCACTTGCTCCCGTGGAAACAGTAGCATAGTTGGTCCCAAATCCTGAAGCATAGGAAGGCCATAGGACACGGAATCCTGTGAAGGCCATAGGACACGGAATCTGTGTTGTGTTGTACCCCTTAAGGATTAAAAGCTATTACAAGTAAACAAAATTCTGGGGGGGGGGGAAAGAATTAGACAGACGGTGCTCCTCAAAATTCACATGCTGGTCTTAAACCCCAGTATCTCAGAATACGACTGTGTTTGGAGCTAAGGCCTTTGAAAAGGTAAGTAAGGGTATGCTGGCCACGGTGTCTCATGCCTGTAATCGCAGCACTTTGGGAGTCTGAGGTGGGTGGATCACTTGAACCCAGAAGTTCGAGACCAGCCTGGGCAACATGGTGAACCCCCATCTGTACTAAAAACACAAAACTTAGCTGGGCATGGTGGCATGCACCTGTAATCCCAGTTACTTGGGAGACTGAGGCAGGGGAATCACTTGAACCCAGGAAGTGTAGGTTGCAATGAGCTGAGATTATGCCACTGAACCCCAGTCTGGGTGACAGTGCAAGATTTGGTCTCAAAACAAACAAGCAAACAAACAAAAAACAAAGGTAAGGTAAAATGAGGTCATCGGGGTGGGCCATAATCCAATAGAACTGGTGTCCTTATAAGAAGAAGAGACAAGGACACAGATACACATAGAGGAAGGACCTTGTGAAGACACAAGAAGAAGATGGTCATTTGCAAGCCAAGGAGAAAGACTTCAGAAGAAATCAACTCTGCCAACACCTTCATCTTGGACTTTTAAATTTCCGTAGGTGTGAGAAGATAAATTTCTGTTGTTTAAGACACCCAGTCTGTGGTACTTTGTTATAGTATCCCCAGAAAATGAACACAGCAGGTCATAAAAAGCTATAAAAATCACTGAATAACATAGATTCTGGATGTGCTGAGGTACCACTCAGATCTCCCTTCAGGACTGACGGCTTATTCCCCTAGCTGCTGGCAGACTTCTCTCAGCTGCTGGTTCTCTTCAGGACTTGTCCTGGATCAAGGATTGCCCTTTCCAAGGCTATGCCTCTGTACCTACGGTAGCCTGAATCTGAGATTTGTTGCATGTGGGTGTTAACGCTTGGTCCTCCTGCCCAACTTGGGTCAACCCTGAAAGGTCATCTAGCATTAGAGCTTCCTTTGCAGTTGACTGAGGCCTTTGTCAGGACTTCATCACAACCCAGTTTCTTCTCTTCAATCCTACCTCTTTCTGACCCCTTCTCTTCCTCATGAATTGTTAACAAGAGTGCTCCCTGATACATTCCTGCATGCTAATCTTTGTCTCAGGGTCTATTTCTTGAAGAACTCAGCCTGTGACATTATAATAAAGAAATCAGACTTTATTTGGACAGCTTTGGGGAGCTATTGAAGCCTCATATTCTGATGTGGTATGATTTGTAGTGTGGCTGCTTTGAAGAGCAAATCAAAGAGGGTCAGACTGGATGCAGGGAGACCAGTTAGACATAGGGAGAGTAGGCAAAGGTAATGGAGGCCTCATTGTTAATAGTTATTGTTCACTCAAGGCTTCTCTTGATTTCTCTCTTCTCTGGGAAACTCAATGTCATTCCAGTATAAGCAATGCATGGTCCTAGCTTGACTGGCATTTACTTCTTGTTCGGAGCATTTGAAGGAAGTTCATGTCAGATCTGTTTTCCAAGATGGGAGAGCTGATCAAGACCACAGATGAATGTATCATGGGTGAATGATGATGGCTTAATGCTCTTGTACATCTCCAGGGATCCAGACAGAAATCAGAAAATAAGGGATGCACTTTCTCCTTCCAGCCTGCAAGTGTCACATGAGCTTATTTCTGGCTGGATGCAAGCTCTCACACACCAGCCCCGATTGGCTGTGACTCTCCCCTCCAAGCGTGCCCTGGTCAGCCCCTGAGCATTTGCTCATGCCATTGCCTCTGACTGGACTGTATCTCCCTCTGCTCCTTGACCTTCATTTAACTTATTCATCCACTGAGCTATCTTTTCTGCACTCAATGCTTCCAGGAAACCTTTCCCGATGGCCTCCCTCAAGCCGGGTTAGGTATATTTTTACAATATCTTTTTTTCCTTTAATCATAAGACCATAAATTCCAGACCATGTTTTCTTAGAGATTTGGGCTAAATAAATACTCTTCTTCCCATTCAAGGTTCTGACCATTAAAGAATACATATACAAAGAACTGATGGCCAAATGGGGATCCCTTTATCTATTCTAACAATGGTTGCAGAACACTTAGTGACCACCAAACCTGGATACTCTAGTAAACTGTCTCTGAGCTTATGGCTTAGACCTGGGAATGAGAGGTATCTACTACTTGCCTTTCTGTGTTTAAACCTCAGGACACACAGACTTGCACAAACCATAGGCAACAGAGCATAGCTTGTAGAGTGAGTTCCAAATCCCTTAGCTATCCAACTTTGTAAAAAAGGACTGCAGTTATGCCATCATCAACCAAAGACGTCAACAGGGAGCAGATTAGAGAGAGAGGGAGAATGGTGGGCTTTTCCCCTGAAACAGGGAAGTCCTGCCCTGCTGGGATCATAATAGGAAGGTGGGGAAGGGAAGGAGATGTGTAGCACCAGAGTCTGGATGGCAAAGGGAAGAGGGAGAGTCTTTGAGGCAGCATCCCTGACCACTAGGAAAATGGAGATCATTAAATCTAAACTGACCAATTGGATTAGATGGAAGGAGGAGACAGGGAGTGGTGATGAGAAGGTGGAGAATCAGAGTTCCCACCATGACATTTCCCTACATAAGGAAAATGGGTGGATAAAGGCAAAAGTTTCCACCTTTATGAGATGAAGTGGGAACATGGGGGAAAGAGCACACGTGGCTTTTCATCCAGGCCTGTTGGCTTTTGTGTCCCTAGCCACTGGCATGAAACCAGCCCAACACAGGTATCAGTTAGTGCTTGCTGACAGAATGGGTGAATGGATCATGGAATACTACTCAGTCATGAAAAAGAATGAAATCATATTCTTTCCAGTAGCATGGATGGAACTGGAGACCACTGTCCTAACTGAAATAACTCATAAAGTCAAATGCCATATGTTCTCACTTAAAAGTGGGAGCTAAACAAAGGGTACAGATGGACATAGACAGTAGAATAATAGACACTGGATACAACAAAAGGTGGGAGGGTGGGAGGAATGTGAGGGTTGAAAACTACCTATTGGGTATAGTATTCATTCTTCAGGTGATGGGTACGCTAAGAGCCCCGATTTTACCACTATGTGATATATGCGTGGAAGGAATCTGCACTTGTAACCCCCCAAATATATGAAAATACATTAATTTAAAAATCAAAATAAAAGCATAAAAATAAATAAATTACCCTAGACTTATGACAACAGGAAAAAAAAAAAAGGAATGGATGAATGGGTGAGGAGTGACAGTGGCTGATGAATTTGTGGTCATGCCCTTCTTTCCATTTCTCCCAGTTACTAATTAGTATCGCTGGGCTTTGTGGTATAAATGGAACTCATTCTCAACTTCACAAGCCTGTCACTGAAAGCCCCTCAGAATCTTTTGCAACCTCACCTTTTGTCACATCCATCATGAAGTTGTGTTGTCATCTAAGATGAGCTCCTGCTAGGTGGGCACTGGGAGATGGACAGAAGGTAGGACCAAGAGCCTGACTGTGCTGCTGCCCCAGGCCTCAGGGGCTCCTTGTTAACCTAATGAAGTGAGTTCTGTGTAGAGCTAAGCAGGCCTTGTTATCTGACAAGGGACAACACAGTAGAGAAGTTGGATGCTGGGAGTGGGTGGGGATCTGTGCTTCAACCACTTGTGGTGGAGGAGAAGCAGGGCAGATGCCTCAGTAAGGACTCAAAAGACTGACCAGGGCTTATGGTCCTCTGGAATCAGGGAGGTGTCAGAACCAACTGCAGCCTCAGTGGAGAACTAAAAAGCTGGGACAGGGAACTGGAGGCCAGCACCCCATTGTAGGAGTTAGCCTACCCAGACAGGGATTACGAGTGGTCTCTCAGAAGGCAAGTCTCCTTATCTGAATCCACGGATTCCAGCCCTGATACATGTTGGTTGCTCCGGGTTGGGCGTGAGGGGCATGCTGTTTTCCCACACTGGTGGAGACAGGCTTGCTTCTTGTTGCACTGTGGTGGATGCTGTGATGTGCTGCTGAAGTCTCCCTTCAGTAAGGTCTGATGATCTCAGCTGTAGAGGGTAGTGTCGGCAGACAAGTTTGAAGTCTGTCAACCTCTTTAAGGATGCTGTCAGAAACCACCCACTTAAGATCACATCCCTTCTTGGGGTGGCCTGTCCAATGAATAGTAGATATGGGAGTATAAAGTTTCTTGGCTCAACTTAAGACAAAGGTGAAAGGTCATTCTAATGCTGGAGCTCCCCATAGCGTCAGCTGAGTCTGGTATTTGGTGTGCATCATGCTTGATTTTTTCCTTTTGTTAACCAATTTCCCTCCCCTCCTCTCCTTTCCCCTCCCTTCTGTTTTAGTCCATTTTCGCGGTGCTGATAAAGACATACCTGAGAGTGGGCAATTTACAAATGAAAGAGGTTTATTGGACTCACAGTTCCACGTGGCTGGGGAGGTTTCACAATCATGGCTGAAGGTGAAAGGCACGTCTCACCTGGCGGCAGACAAGAGATGAGAGCTTGTGCAGGGAAAGTCCCATTTTTAAAACCAAGAGACCTCATGAGACTTATTCACTATCAGCAGTGAGAACAGCACAGAAAAGACCCACCCCCATGATTCAGTTATCTTCCACTGTGTCTCTTCCACAACACGTGGGAATTATAGGAGCTACAAGATAAGATTTGGGTGGGGACACAGAGCCAAACCATATCACCTTCCCTTCCACGGGCTTTGATCTGATCAATACTCTTAAACATACTACATGCTAGACACCTCCTGGGGAACCCAATGTGGGACAAACTGAAAACTGTCAAATGTCTAAACAAATTCCAGTAAGGAGGAATGACTTTCTCTCAAGCCCAATGGTCCCATTCTGTGGTCATCTTGATTGTAGAAAATCCTCCCTGAGCAGACACCTTCCATTCATTGGTTCCTATTCTTTCTCTCAGTGTTAGCAGAGTGAACCAGAATTTGTGACGCTTGAGGACTGTTTTAGCTGAAATTAGTAATCAATAAAATCTACGGTCGATAGGCACAGGGCAAAATAAATAGTCACACGAAGGTGACCAACCCTAATTTAATGAGAGTGATTCATCACTTTAAGCAAAGTGGTATTGGCCCCAGAAATTGGAATTGGATCCTTTAGGAGGGATACTAGGAGGGCCTGGGGAAGGGGAAAGGAGGGCAGCGCATACGTGGGATTGCAGGCCTGTTCGTTCTATTGATGCCCCCGCACACAATAAATGGACCTTTCTGCAGCAAAGCTGTCACAGAGCAACATTTATAGTTACATTTAGATGGGAAAATTATTAGCGTAAATATGTTTGGTGTCCAAAAACACAAGTACTGATTAGCTAGTGAGGACAGCATTAGGAGACTCATTAAGAAATATGTTTTTGTCCTTGCACTGGCCTGAGCATCACAATTACCATCCACACCCACACAAAATGCAAATATAGTTGTAAAACAAATTTTGAAAATTGAGTCCCTCAAGCTTCCTGGTTTCCATGCCAATCGTGTACATCTGATGTCAGTTGGATTCTGACTGCATGAAAAACACATCTTGTTCTAGCCCTTCCATAGCTTCCTAAAACATGTGGCTGACAATTTTTAGTGTGTGTGTGAAAAATAAGGCTGTATTGTTAAGGCCCCTTTCGTGGGGCATTTCACTACTTGGAACTGAAAGCATCTGTGCTGTTCTTTCAGTGACTTGCCTTTTGTGGGATCTCCCTTTCAGTAGATCTTTCCTTTCCTGCTGGTTTAAGTTTCAGCCTAAAAAACAGCTACAACCCTTTTTCATCCCACTTCTTTTCAACCTACCACTTCTTTTCACTTCCAAACTTCTTTTGTGTGTGTGTGTGTGTGTGTGTTCCAGTAAGACTTTATTCACAGACACTAAAATTTAAATTTCATATCGTTTTTCACATGTCACAAAATATTCTTCCCCCACCCCAAACCCTTTACAAGTGGGAAAACCATTCTTAGCTCACAGGCCATACAGTAACAGACTGTTGACCTCTGCACTGTAGTGACCAAGAGCACAGCTTCTGGAGCCGGATTGCTTGAGGTTGAATTGGTTCTGTTGTTTGCTAGCTGTGTGACCTTGGGCAAGTTACTTGATGTTTTTGCACCTCAAATCCCCATCTGTGAAATGGGGAAGTGGCACCATTCTGTATGATTTTTTAATTAATTATTATTATTTTTTTTTGAGACAGAGTCTTGCTCTGTCCCCCGGGCTAGAGTACAGTGGTGAAATCAGCCCACTGCAACCTCTGCCTCCTGGCTTCAAGCTATTCTCCTGCCTCAGTCTCCCGAGTAGCTGGGATTACAGGCACCCACCACCACGCCTGGCTAATTTTTTGTATTTTTAGTGGAGACGGGGTTTCACTGTATTAGTCAAGATGGTCTTGATCTCCTGACCTCGTGATGTGCCTGCCTCAGCCTCACAAAATATTGGGATGACAGGCGTGAGCCACATTTTGTATGATGATCTTCTTCTCCTTCTCCCTCTCCTTCTCCTTCTCTACATGTGAACAACGTGTAGATTTGTTACATGGGTATACATGTGCCATGTTGGTTTGCTGCACCCATTAATGCATCATTTACACTAGGTATTTCTCCTAATGCTATCACTCCGCCAGCCCCCACCCTGAAAAACCCGTTTTTGATGTTCCCTGCCCTGCGTCCAAGTATTCTCATTGTTCAATTCCCACCTATGAATGAGAATATGTGGTGTTTGGTTTTCTGTCCTAGTGATAGTTTGCTGAGAATGATGGTTTCCAGCTTCATCCAAATCCCTGCAAATGACATGAACTCATTCTATTTTATGGCTGCATAATATTCCATGGTGTATAGGTGCCACATTTTCTTAATCCAGTTTATTATTTATGGGCATTTGGGTTGGTTACAAGTCTTAGATATTGTGAATAGTGCCACAATAAACATACATGTGCATGTGTCTTTATAGTAGCATGATTTATAATCACTTGGATACATACCCAGCAATGGGATCGCTGGGTCAAATGGTATTTCTAGTTCTAGATCCTTAAGGAGTTGCCACACTGTCTTCCACAAGAGTTTAGCTCATTTACACTCCAACCAACAGTGTAAAAGCGTTCCTGTTTCTCCACATCCTCTCCAGCAGCTGTTGTTTCCTGACTTTTGAATGATCACTATTCTAACTGGCGTGAAATGGTATCTCATTGTGGTTTTGATTTGCATTTCTCTGATAACCAGTGATGATGAGCATTTTTTCATGTGTCTGTTGGCTGCATAAATGTCTTCTTTTGAGAAGTGTCTGTTCATATCCTTTGCCCACTTTTTGATGGGGTTGTTTTTTTCTTGTAAATTTGTTTCTTTGTAGATTCTGGGTATTAGTCCTTTGTCAGACGGGTAGATTGCAAAGATTTTCTCCTGTTCTGTGGGTTGCCTGTTCACTCTGATGATAGTTTCTTTTGCTGTGCAGAAGATCTGTAGTTTAGCTAGATCCGGTTTATCTATTTTGGCTTTCATTGCCATTGCTTTTGGTGTTTTGTTGCCCATGCCTATGTCCTGAATGGTATTGCCTAGGTTTTCTTCTAAGGATTTTATGGTTTTAGGTCTAACATTTAAATCTTTAATCTATCTTGAATTAATTTTTGTATAAGGTGTAAGGAAGTGATCCAGTTTCAGCTTTCTACATATGACTAGCCAGTTTTCTCAGCACCATTTATTAAATAGGGAATCTTTTCCCTATTGCTTGTTTTTGTCAGGTTTGTCAAAGATCAGATGGTTGTAGATGTGTGGTGTTATTTCTGAGGACTCTGTTCTGTTCCATTGGTCTATATATCTTTTTTGGTACCAGTACCATGCTGTTTTGGTTACTGTAGCCTTGTAGTGTAGTTTGAAGTCAGGTAGAGTGATGCTTCCAGCTTTGTTCTTTTTGGTTAGGATTGTCTTGGCAATGCAGGCACTTTTTTGGTTCCATATGAACTTTAAAGTAGTTTTTTTCAATTCTGTGAAGAAAGTCATTGGTAGCTTGATGGGGATGGCATTGAATCTATAAATTACCTTGGGCAGTATGGCCATTTTCACGATATTGATTCTTCCTATCCATGAGCATGGAATATTCTTGCATTTGTATGTGTCCTCTTTTATTTCATTGAGCAGTGGTTTGTAATTCTCCTTGAAGAGGCCCTTCACATCCCTTGTAAGTTGGATTCCTAGGTATTTTATTCTCTCTGTAGCAATTGTGAATGGGAATTCACTCGTGATTTGGCTCTCTGTCTGTTATTGGTGTATAGGAATGCTTGTGATTTTTGCACATTGATTTTTTATCCTGAGACTTTGCTGAAGTTGCTTATCAGCTTAAGGAGATTTTGGGCGGTGATGGTGGGGTTTTCTAAATATACAATCATGTCATCTGCAAGCAGGGATAATTTGACTTCCTCTTTTCCTAATTAAACACCATTTATTTCTCTTGCCTGATTGCCCTGGCCAGAACTTCCAACACTATGTTGAATAGGAGTGATGAGAGAGGGAATCCCTGTCTTGTGCCAGTTTTCAAAGGGAATGCTTCCAGTGTTTGCCCATTCAGTATGATATTGGCTGTGGATTTGTCATAAATACCTCTTATTATTTTGAGATACGTTCCATCGATAACTAGTTTATTGAGAGTTTTCAGTATGAACGGCTGTGGAATTTTGTCGAAGGCCTTTTCTGCATCTATTGTGATAATCAGGTGGTTTTTGTCATTGGTTCTGTTTATGGGATGAATTACGTTTATTGATTTGCATATGTTGAACCAGCCTTGCATCCCAGGGATGAAGTCTACTTTATTGTGGTGGATAAGCTTTTAGATGTGCTGCTGGATTTGGTTTGCCAGTATTTTATTGAGGATTTTTGCATCGATGTTCATCAGGGATATTGGTCTAATCTCTTTTCTTGTGTCTCTGCCAGGTTTTGGTATGAGCATGATGCTGGCCTCACAGAATGAGTTAGGGAGGATTCCCTTTTTTTATACTGATTGGAATAGTTTCAGAAGGAATGGTACCTGCTCCTCTTTGTACCTCTGGTAGAATTCGACTGTGAATCTGTCTGGTCCTGGGCTTTTTTTGGTTGGTAGGCTATTAATTATTGCCTCAATTTCAGAGACTGTTATTGGTCTGTTCAGAGATTCAACTTCTTCCTAGTTTAGTCTTGGAGGGTGTATGTGTCCAGGAATTCATCCATTTCTTTAAGATTTTCCAGTTTATTTTCGTAGAGGTGTTTATAGTATTCTCTGATGGTAGTTTGTATTTCTGTGGGATCGGTGGTGATATCCCCTTTATCATTTTTTATTGCATCTATTTGATTCTTCTCTTCTTCATTAGTTTTGCTAGCGGTCTATCAATTTTTTGATGTTTTTTCAAAAAAACAGCTCCTAGATTCATTGATTTTTTGAAGGGTTTTTTTGTGTCTCTGTCTCCTTCAGTTCTGCTCTGATCTTAGTTGTTTCTTGCCTTCTGCTAGCTTTTGAAGGTGTTTGCTCTTGTTTCTCTAGTTCTTTTAAATGTGATGTTAGGGTACCGATTTTAGATCTTTCTTGCTTTCTCTTGTGGGCATTTAGTGCTATAAATTTCCTTCTACACACTGCTTTAAATGTGTCCCAGAGATTCTGATATGTTGTGTCTTTGTTCTCATTGGTTTCAAAGAACATCTTTATTTTTGCCTTCATTTTGTTATTTACCCAGTAGTCATTCAGGACCAGGTTGTTCTGTTTCCATGTAGTTGTGCAGTTTTGAGTGAGTTTCTTAATCCTGAGTTCTAATTTGATTGCACTGTGGTCTGAGAGACAGTTTGTTATAATTTCTGTTCTTTTACATTTGCTGAGAAGTGCTTTACTTCCAGCTCTGTGGTCAATTTTGGAATAAGTGTGATGTGGTGCTGAGAAGAATGTATATTCTATTGATTTGGGGTGGAGAGTTCTGTAGATGTCTATTAGGTCTGCCTGGTGCAGAGCTGAGTTCAATTCCTGGATATCCTTGTTAACTTTCTGTCTCATTGATCTGTCTAATATTGACAGTGGGGTGTTAAAGTCTCCCATTATTATTGTGTGGGAGTCTAAGTCTCTTTGTAGGTCTCTTAGGACTTGCTCTATGAATCTGGGTGCTCCTGTATTGGGTGCATATATATTTAGGATAGTTAGCTCTTCTTGTTGAATTGATCCCTTTATCATTATATAATGACCTTCTTTGTCTCTTTTGATCTTTGTTGGTTTAAAGTCTGTTTTATCAGAGACTAGGATTGCAACCCCTGCTTCTTTATGTTTTCCATTTGCTTGGTAGATCTTCTTCCATCCCTTTATTTTGAGCCTATGTGTGTCTCTGCACGTGAGATGGGTCTCCTGAACACAGCACACTGATGGGCCTTGATTCTTTATCCAATTTGCCAGTCTATGTCTTTTAATTGGGGCATTTAACCCATTTACATTTAAGGTTAATATTGTTATGTGTGAATTTGATCCTGTCATTATGAGATTAGCTGGTTATTTGGCCATTAATTGATGCAGTTTCTTCATGGCATCAGTGGTCTTTACAATTTGGCATGTTTTTATAGTGGCTGGTACCAGTTGTTCCTTTCCATGTTTACGGCTTCCTTCCTGAGCTCTTGTAAGGCAGGCTGGGTGGTGACAAAATCTCTCAGCATTTGCTTGTATGTAAAGGATTTTATTTCTCCTTCACTTATGAAGCTTAGTTTGGCTGGATATGAGATTCCGGGTTGAAAATTCTTTAAGAATGTTGAATATTGGCCCCCACTCTCTTCTGGCTTATAGCGTTTCTGCTGAGAAATCCACTGTTAGTCTGATTGTCTTCCCTTTATGGGTAACCTGACCTTTCTCTCTGGCTGCCCTTAACATTTTTTCCTTCATTTCAACCTTGATGAATCTGACAATTATGTGTCTTGGGGTTGCTCTTCTCAAGGAGTATCTTTGTGGTGTTCTCTGTATATCCTAAATTTGAATATTGGCCTGCCTTGCTAGGCTGAGGAAGTTCTCCTGGATAATATCCTGAAGAATGTTTTCCAACTTGGTTCCATTCTTCCTGTCACTTTCAGGTACACCAATCAAATGTAGATTTGGTCTTTTCACATAGTCCCATATTTCGTGGAGGCTTTGTTCATTTCTTTTTACTCTTTTTTTCTCTAACCTTGTCTTCTCACTTTATTTCATTAATTTGATCTTCAATCACTGAAGCCCTTTCTTCCACTTGATTGAATCAGCTATTGAAGCTTGTGCATGCGTCATGAATTTCTTGTGCCATGGTTTTCAGCTCCATCAGGTCATTTAAGGTCTTCTCTATACTGTTTATTCTAGTTAGACATTCGTCTAATATTTTTTCAAGGTTTTTAGCTTCCTTGTGATGGGTTAGAACATGCTCCTTTAGCTCAGAGAGGTTTGTTATTACCGATCTTCTGAAGCCTACTTCTGTCAATTTGTCAAAATCATTCTCGGTCCAGCTTTGTTCTGTTGCTGGCGAGGAGCTGCGATCCTTTGGAGGAGAAAAGGTGCTCTGGTTTTTAGAATTATCAGCTTTTCTGCTCTGGCTTTTCCCCCATCTTTGTGGTTTTATCTACCTTTGGTCTTTGATGTTCGTGACCTACAGATGGGACTTTGGTGTCAATGTCTTTTTTGTTTATGCTGATGCTATTCCTTTCTGTTAGTTTTCCTTCTAACAGTCAGGTCCCTCAGCTGCAGGTCTGTTGGAGTTTGCTGGAGGTCCACTCCAGACCCTGTTTTTCTGGGTATCACCAGTGAAGGCTGCAGAACAGCATATATTGCAGAACAGCAAATATTGTTGCCTGATCCTTCCTCTGGAAATTTCATCCCAGAGGGGCATCTGCCTGTATGTGGTATCTGTTGGCCCCTACTGAGAGGTGTCTGTAAGTTAGGCTATAAGGGGTGTCAGAGACCCATTGGAGGAGGCAGTCTGTCTGTTCTCAGAGCTCAAATGCCATGCTGGGAGGACCACTGGTCTCTTCAGAGCTCAGTTGGAAATGCAGAAATAACTGGTCTTCTGCATCAATCACACTGGGATCTGCAGACTGGAGCTGTTCCTATTCAGCCATCTTGGAATGGAGCTGCCACATTCTGTATGATTTTGAAGGGAGTCACTTGATCAGTGAAGAATACCTAATAAGTATTTAATAAATATTAACTGTTGTAATATTACGTTGTCATATTTTCATGTAATTCTCATCATGACTGTACAAGCCATGGTACCAGTGTTTTAGTGGAGAAGGATATGGTCAGCGGTTCAGCTGGACCTGACTCCATGGTATTTGTGGGGTGGACTCATCTGCTACTTTTGCCCCATTAACTCCCAAACTTCTTGGAATGACTTGCATACCTGCATCCTTGGCCTTCTAATACCTTGCCCTTTTTCCTCTTGTAACATGAACTCCATCCCTCTGTTAAGAAATCTCTTGAAAGTCTTTAGAAACATCTAAATTGCCAAGCCCAATGGATCCATTTTAGTCCCCAGATATAGTGTCCTTCACTTGTGCTCTTTTGCTCAAAGCTGCTTCTTCTGTGGCCTTCATGAACTATTCATGCTGTCTACCATATTGAAACTTTCTCTTATTTCTCCCTCCTTCACTCACTTGTAAGTTTCCTCTGAATGCCTTTGTCCTCTTCTTCTCTTTATCTGCACTATTTCGTTTTTCAATCTCATCTGTGTGTGTCAAGAAAGACTCCATGTAGGTGGTCTCCACATCTCCATGCTGGTCCTTACCTCCAGAACTAGGTCTTGCAACTAACTGTACACCCCTAGCCTCCATGTCTGAATGTACCTCAAATGTGGTATATCTGAAATAAAACTCTTGGCATTCTCTCACAAGCCTATATTTTTTAGGAGCTGGTAATGGAGCTCTGGCTTGGTTTAGAGGCCAGATTTATAGCAAGCATCTCAGTTTTTCTACCAAATTCCTTCCCCTGAGATAGCTTATTGATCATGTACCAACAACTGTAGACTCTGGAGGAAATCAGACTTTCAGGTACTGGGAAGGAGATCTTTCCCACACAAAGTCAGTTTGAAAGGTGCATGGAGTTTCTATGTAGAAAATTCCCAGTTGCCATTAATGCCACCTCCATTCCTCCAGCCATCGAGATGTGGAAAACTTGAGTTGTTGGTGTTTTACCATGTATCTTACCCTCATATTTGTTGGTTTTCCATCCCTGCCCCTTCTACCTGAGCAGTATTTGGACACTTCTTTCCACATTTGTTTCCCTAGTTTGCTCCCCTTTCAATTCTTGCTCAGTTTTTTTGCAACTCACTCTTAAATGGTCTTCCTGCCTTTATTCTCTCCCTTAGCCAGTCTGTCACATATTCAGTCACCAAATTCATCCTCTTAAATGGCATTTACAAATTTTCAGTAATGTTCTCAGAACCTTCCATGATTTCCATTGCCTATGAAATAAAGTTTGAACTTTATGGTCTGACATTCAAAACTTTCCCTATCTGTATACAGGCCTTTCACCTTCTTGGTTAGGTTTATTCTCATTTGCATTTCTCCTTTTGGGATTTATCTTTAACCTCAATAAATTAATGTTTTTGCATTTTCTTCCACCCCCAGAAATGCAAATCTATTTTTTGGTTTTTCTTCTGGGTGAACTCACAAATCAAAACAGCCAACACTCAGACTCATGCTAGTATATCTGTGTTGCATTACAATTATAGAACATGCTGTTCTTGTTCACCATGTGCAGAATTAAACCTAGACTCAAAAATCAACAGGAGTTTTCAACTGGACTATCTTCTGTTATTTCATTCATATATGTGTGTGCCTGTGTGTATACATATACATGCATATATACATATTACATACACATATATATTCAATTATGTTTGTTTATATATATGTCTATATATTCAACACAGATATACAGTTGACCCTTGAACAACATAGGGATTTAGGGAACTGACCCCCCACATGGTTAAAAATCCATGTATAACATTGACTTCTCCAGAAATAAACTAATAGCCTACTGTTGACTGAAAGCGTTATTGATAACATAAATAGCTGATTAACACATATTTTGTATGTGTATTATATATTGTATTCTCATAATAAAGTAAGCTAGAGAAACGAAAATGTTACCAAGAAAATCTTAAATAAGAGAAACTTATTTACTATTCATTATGTGGAAGTAAATGATCCTAAAGGTCTTCATCTTCCTCATCTTCACATTGAGTAGGCTCAAGAGGAGGAGGATGAGAAGGAGGAAGAGGAGAGGTTGGTTTTGCTGTCTCAGGGGTGGCAGAGGCAGAAGACAATCCATGTGTAAGTGGACACTCATAGTTCAAGGCCATATTGTTCAAGGGTGAACTGCATATTCAATTTAAAGTATGTCAGACTTTAATGGAGAAGGTTGGGAGCTATAGATTTAGTAAGAGTATTCTCAAATTGAGCCAAAATGAAAGCCTGTGAATCAAAATATATTTTTTACAGTTCCTTTATAACCCCTGAGAATTAGCCTCTGGATTCAGCATAACAGAAAATGGACTGGTCTTTAAGGGTAACCCCTGGTGTGCTTCTTGTCTCTATGCCCTCGGCCTGCTCCTTCTGCTGTTAGATGTAAGGGTAGAAACCAGTATTTTGGTGTTTAAATGATGTGTTCCTGTGTATTTCTTCAAAATCCATAATGCTATATTGATGCCACTTCCTAAAGTGGTGGGTTTGCTCAGCTAAAATAGGAAGATGTGATGCATGCTTTTTTCCTCCACGGAAGTTTGTGTCTATTTCTAGGGTTTGCTCCAAGGGCTTGTTCTGGGCAGGAAGGGGGTTCTCAGGAAGCAGCCAGGCTTTCAGGCAATAGTTCTGGAAGAGCTCTCTGGGTTTCTAGTGAAGCCACCGGAATCTGCGGATTTATGAGGTGCATATTACGGTGGCAATGCTGCTGTGTTTATCAGGCCGCAGAACCAGGACACTGCGGGGAGGGAAATGCAAATCTATTTTATGGTAAGATGACTTATTCAATAAACCCAGTTTATCAGAGTGCTCACAAGGTTGATGTTTAATATTCGAATATGCCATAGATCTTCTTCTTCTAGTCCAACTTATCTGCTGCCCTATTTTTTCTACTCTCACCCTTGTGTGCTCTCTCTCTCTTCCTCCTCCTTTCCTCACTTGTTCTCTCTCTCCCCTGTCTTCTTATTGAAGCACAGGTGGGTGTCTTCCACAGACTAAGTTCATATGCCTCTTTACCTTTGCAACCATAACTGGCCACAACCAACAGACATAATGCATCAGAAGTCTATCCCTGTCCCAATTATTGATTTTGGTTTTCCCTCCAACTTGCACACTTGACTTTCACCTCTTCCCTCTCTGTCCCAGCTCTTTGACCCTGTCCCCATGAGCCCTGTGAGCTTACCACCCCCTATTCCACCCAGGGTTCTGGCATCAGCCTTCCTGCTAAGGACTCTGCCTTAAGCCGCCTCCAGGGGCCAGACACCCAGCAGTCTCTGGCTAGCAGACCTTGCTGTTGCACTCTTGCATCCTGGTTTTGCACACTTCTAGGTGAGAGATGCTCAAACACTTGGTTTCTGTCCCATGGGACCCATTCCAGTTTGGCCTGTCACTTGGCTTTTCCTGCAAGACAAATACATTAGCAATCACATAACCTTTATAATAGAAGGAGGAAGGTAATATCCATTTAGGAAACATTCACTCAACCATACTTTCTTGGATTTTTTTTTTTTTTTTTCCAGACTGGATCTCACTTTGTCACATAGGCTGGAGTGCAGTGGCAGAATCGTAGCTTACTGCATCCTCTACCTCCCAGGCTCAAGCAGTCTTCCCAGCTCAGCCTCCTGAGTAGCTGGGACCACAGGAGCATGCCACTATGCCCAGTTAAATTGTTTGTATTTTTTTGTAGAGATGGGGTTTAGCCATGTTACCCAGGCTGGTCTCAACCTGCTGAGCTTAAGCAGTGTGCCCACCTTAGCCTCCCCAAGTGTTGGGATTACAGGTGTGAGCCACTATGCCCGGCCTCTTCCTGTATAAAATATCCTGTATAAAAATACAGGATATTTACTGTATATTAGGGTATCTCTCTAAACTGGTCAGACTGTGCGTGGAGTTGGGGCTCAGCTCTAGGGCCTGTACTTGTGGAGGGGAACCCATAGTGGAGCAGTGGAGAGGAGAGCCGAGTCACTGCAGACACTTGTAAACAGGGCCATTAGTTCTTCACTCCCTGGACCCATCGTTTTCCAGCACTGTCCTCCTAGCATCCAGTGCGGGCCTGATCCAGCTGCACACATAATTGGTGCTAGCTGAGTTGGTAAGTGAATGAACCATATCATAAGCATAACAGTTGAAGGACTGGTGTTGTGTAGCCAGTGAAAGAGGAAGATGGGGAATCTAATGGGACACTTGTGACCCTGTCACATCAAAGTGTTTCCTGTGATGCCAAAGGCCTGAATTAGGATTAAAGGGTGGCAGTTATGGAGACATAGATTTCAGCTTCCCATCAGGAACTTATCACTGTTTAATGAGGAAATGGGCTAAATCCTGGGATGATGAACTTCTTCACATTAGAGATATTCATGTAGAATAGGCCACATGACCTCCTCATTTTGATGCTGTGGGAGTGAATTTCTATGTGGTGTGATTGATGTAATAATTGTTAATAGGATGCCTGTTATCTGCAAGGGACTATATTGGCCTCTGGAAAGAAGAGACAATTAAGTCCTCTGTCCTCAAGAAGGGCTCTAGTGGTTTCTTGAGCTTGTGGTCCCTATGAAATAGAAGATATATACATGAGTCTCATCATGTAAATGGGGAAACTGAGGTCAGGAGAGTGAAGAGTCTTTTTCTATTGGCATCTGGCATGGAGTGCCCATGGTGCAGCAGGTCCCATGGGAAGGGCTTCCTTACATTTTCTCATTGAGTCTTCACATCTGCCCTGGGATGAAGATAGGACTATTAGTGTTTTAATCCTGCAGCAAGACTCACCAGACTCCTGATGCTCTTCACATTCTAACAATTCACACAGGCACATTCTAGACATGCAGTCACAAAACGCTGGAGCCTCAGAAGCACAGGGCAGGGAATAAGCAGAGATTATAAACAGATGAAGGGTGATGGGGAAGGAAATTAATGCCTCCTGAGCCTGTGGTGGGCCAGGCAGAGTTTTACCTACAGCATCTGATTTTTTATGGATAAGATCCATGAGAGTTAGATATTTTTACTGCCATTTTACAAGTGATGAGCCTGAGGCTCAGGGTGGTTAAATGACTTGGTTAACATCACAGAGGTAATACGATCTGGAGCTGGAATATTCCTATTATTACTACTGCTATTACTTTTATTGCTACCATCAGTACTCCTACTATTGCTACCATTACTATGAATACTACTTGCTTATACAATTGTTACTACTACTATAACTTTTAAAATTACTGCCATGGTTACTAGTCCTGCTACTCTGACTAGTAGTTTTACAACTATTTGTTCCTCTTGTTCCTTCTACTGATGACACAAAGCCTTGAGTTATTGAGTGCATACTCTGTGTGATGTCCTGGACTAAACCCTTTCCAGTTCTATCTTTTTTTTTTTTTAGACCAGATCTCACTCTGCCACCAGGCTGGAGTGCAGTGGTGTGACCTCTTCCCCCTGAGCTCAAGCCATCCTCCCAACTCAGCCTCCCAAGTAGCTGGGACTACTAGCAAACACCACCACGCTCAGCTAAGTTTTAAATTTTTTGTAGAGATGGGATCTTCCTTTATTTCCCAGGCTGGTGTTGAACTCCTAGGCTGAAGCGATCCTCCCCACTAGGTGTCCCAAAGTGCTGGGATTACAGGCATGAACCACCATGCCCAGTTCCAGTTCTATCTTATTTATTTTTTTACAAAAACTCAGGAGATTTATGGTGAGTCTTTTACCCAAAAGCTGATGGTTAATCCCACATTGTGGGGGTAAAGGTGTCCCTAATCTACAGGAAAAAGGAGGTGGAAACCAGGGTACTAGAAGCTCCTTTCCATGGATTATAAAACATACTCATGTGTTTATCTTAAGCTTGGTATTTAAAAAAAAAAAAAAAAAAAAAAAAAAACCTATTTCCATTGGATATTTTGCTTAGATTAGTCTCTCCTGAATCCAAGTCAGGTAAGGTCTCCAAAAGAAGAAAAAAACTATGTGACAAAGAGGAGCAGTGATTATCACCGGGTGTTCATTGGAGCCAGTTTCGTGGCATATGTTCTGTAAATGCTGTCTGACTTAATTCTTGTGCTGCCCTGGGAGGCAGGTTCTATCATGCCCATTTTACAGATCTGGAAGCTGAGGCTCTGCAAAGGGAATGAGCTCCTTGAGGAGGTCCCATCTCTAGGGGGACATGGGTCAGGTTATGAACGGGGTCCTTCCAATCAGGTCTTCATCTCTGGCCCCTCCCACTCCAGCGTGGGGCATCTGTAGCAGAATTAAAATGTAAATCAAAACATAATTGGCTTTGTGTGCACAGTTTAGATAAGATTTACTTTTGAAGAATGACTTTGTGTTCTAACCCAGCAGGCCCAGCTCCACGTGGCACACTGGCACTTAATAACGGCCAGGGAGTGCGGCCATAAATATTGCAAACGATGCAGTTTGAACGAAACGCCCTATGAACCGTAATAAAACCCCCCGTGATTAATTCCAGAATGCGCTCTGTTCATATTAGACCTGCAGTGGCTTCCCTGATGAGATCAATACAGCGTGGCGGAGTGATCCTAATAGAAGTGTTATTATCTTTTAATCTTCGGGAAAATGCCAACTTCTCGAATCCCTCACCAAGCCGCCTGCTTTATTTTCTCAGTGCAACCTTGAAGGCAGTTGTTTTCCCTGAAATGAAGATACATTAGAGTATTTTCAAGGATTTATCAATAATAGGACCTGGGCCTGCTTTGCAGGGCCCCTCGCCGAAAGGCCTATTTGTATGCGGCGAGTCAGAGCTGGTCGCGGTGACCTTTGCTGTCAGCCGCTATTTTCCCAGCAGACAAATGCCTCTGGAGAGTGAGTGGTAGAGACAGATATTCACGGGAGGGAGACAGGGAAGCGAGAGTGGGGAGCGAAATGCACCAACATCAAATAAGCCAGGGAGGGCTTTAGGAAGCCAGGCGTGTCCCTTGTTTAGGACTCAGGCGACAGAAATGGGCTTCGTGGCCCCTGCAGGCAGAGGCTGGCTTTCCCGCCGCTTCAGCAGGTCTCCAGGGTCTGGAGTGCAGGGGGACTGGCTGTGATTCTCCGTGGAAAATGAAATGTCACTGCCCTGTCACGAGTGTCCAGGAGGGGAGGAAGGATGACAAGTATCTCTAGCCTGGTGCCTGCAGGGGAGCTGCACCTGCCGGCTCACAGGAGGCCGCAGAGCTGTGTTTGGAGGCTTTGGTGTCATCTTGGTGAGCTCCTCACCAGGGAGGTGGAAGTAAGTGGGGCATGCCTATTGGAGGTGAAAAATGAACTAACTCGTCAGGGACAATGCTGAGAAAGCCAGGGTAGGTACCAGTCATGCTCCTGGGTGTATCCAAATCCCTCACCTGGCATGTTCTGCTGAGTTTAAATGGAAGCTCCACACAAGCCCCAGCAGACAACCTCAAAGAAAGCCAGCCAGAGCCCATGGAAAGGAAGGAGGAGGAGTCCTCAGCATCTTTCTTCTTCCTCTCCTGCTTAAAGGAGCACACATATCTCTGAATGGCAGCCTTGGAGAAGCCTTGGGCATCATCCAGTGCCACCTGTATCTTGTGCAGAAAGGGAAACTGAGGCTCAGTGTCAGGAAGTGACTGAACACTGGGTCTCACAGCAGGTTATCTTCAGGGCTGTGTCTCTAGGGTTTCTGGCAAGGGCTCTGTCTACATCAACATGTTCCATGCTGTCATCCAGAGACCCAGGCTCCTTTGGTCTGTTGGCTTGGCCATTGGCTGGGGCTCCTGAGCCCCACCTTATCATCTTCAGCTTGCAATGGAACAGGGAACTTGGGGGATCTTGTGGGGAAATGTGAAGATCTGGGAGTGTGTATGAAATCTGTATACCCTTTTCCCAATTCCACCAAACAAAACTCGATTATGTGGCCCCCTAAAAGCCAGGTATTGAAAAGTGTCACCTATCCAGTATGCCACAGAAAGAGAAAATGTGGAACTATGAGCTACCAGCTTGTTACTGCTATAGCATCCTCATCTGCAGAACAAGAGTACAAACCACCCCCTTACTGGGCCACAGCAGGGGCTACAAAGGAATTAAACATATGAGTGCTTCTGACAAACAGTAAGTGCTAAATAAATGTTGATCCTACTGCTTGTCTTCGGCAGTCTATTCTCCCATGAATTGGACTCTTTAACCCAAGTCTGAGTCTCTATGTCCTTTTGTAGAGATATGGACAAGGCACCTTCCACATTCTGATCTGGCATCGCAGGTGGTTTTGCCTTGCCCAGCTTGTGGGGGCTGCTGAAGAGACTCTCCACTTGTCCCCTGGCCCTTCCCTACTGCCCCTGCCTCCTTCTCTTTACTTGTTCCATTATTCTGAGACGGGCCTATGATCTGAGCCCAACAGATTCCACTTTGCTACACCTGGTGTGTTCCGGGAGTCACACTGAGCTTCCTGATACTCCATGACCCTAAACAAAAAGCATTGATGGCATTCAAGAGCTACCTTTGGCTCATTTGTGTATGACTTTGTGACCTTAGGTAAGTGACCTTTCCTCTTTGAGACTCATGTGGATTATATGAACTCTATAAAAAGAACAACCAATACGTAGGCTGTTAGGCGAAAACAAAGTCATGTTTGTGAAGTGCCTAAGCCCAAAGCCAGGCTTGGAGCAATTTGGAGGAAGAATTTGTCTCAGAAAGTGGCAAGACATGCTGATGTCCCTCAGGTGGCCATCCTGATTTTTGCCACTCTGCAGGTCAGGGTGCTCTGTGAGAGCTGATTATAGTGGCAGAATTGATAAGGCAGGGTTGGGGTATAGTACCAGAGTGCACCTCTCTTTGGGATAGTGCTGAAAGATGTGACATCCCAGTGCCTCTCATGCTCCCTTCCCAGATCTCAGCTGGATCATTGGTTCTTTGCACTAGTCCAATATTGAGGGATGCCATAGCAGGGCCATTCTCAGCTAAGCACAGATCTGAGGGGAGCTTTTACTTTTCCAGGATGTTACTTCCAAAACCAATCCTCTGCACCCCACAGAGCTTTTAGCACTAAGCAGATGGGCTCTGAATAAACTCATCAGAGATCAAGGCAAACAGCACAGGTGAGAAGCAGTGGTGGAGTGGGGAAATGTAGATTCTTGCCTTGTGATGTAGCTCCTTTCTTATATACCTTGGGCCATCTGTTCTTCCTTTATTGAGGTACTTTCATGTTTATGTCACCTTGAGTTTAGGAGAGCACTCTCAGAGGAGGCCAGGGCTGTGCTGATGGGGAATATCAAGCACATTTCCCAGGCCTTAGCTTTTAGGCACTTGCCTGCCTTGGTGCCTTGACTCTGCTGTTCATCGGGTCATTCCTGCCTTGCTTATCTGGTTTACTCTATCTTATCGACGGTCCTAAGGAAATGTAATACTTCTCAGGATGCCTCTGATGGTCCCTGAGTTGGGGGGAGACTTTCTTTCTCTACACACACACACACACACACACACACACACACACACATCTTCCTCCTGTCTACCTTGTGGCAGTTCTTACATTCCCTGGTAGATATGTGATATGGTTTGGCTGTGTCCGCACCCAAATCTCATCTTGAATTGTAGCACCTGTAATTCCCATGTGTTGTGGGAGGACCCGGTGGGAGATAATCAAATCATTGCTGATGTGGGGGTGGTTTCCCCCATACTGTTCTCATGGTAGTGAATAAGTCTCACGAGATATGATGGTTTTATAAGGGGTTTCCCCTTTCACTTAGCTCTCATTCTCTCTTGCCTGCCACCATGTAAGACATGCCTTTCACCTCCCACCATGATTGTGAGACCTCCCCAGCCATGTGAAATTGTGAGTCCATTAAACCCCTTTTTCTTTATAAATTACCCAGTCTTAGGTATGTCTTTATCAGCAGCATGAAAACGGACTAATATGTTAGTGTGCATCTTCATCCATTACGTAGCCATAGTAATAATTCTAATATTAGTAACAGCCAGTCCTTATTGACTGATCTCTAGGTGCTGGGAAATTTACTGATATCATCACAGTTAATACTCATAGTGACCCCTTGGAGCAGACACCATCAGAATCACTATGATATAGAAGAGGAAACTGAGACATGCAGCTAAATAACTTGCTAAAGTTTTTTAGTTAATGAATGGTGGCTCCAGGTCATGCCTCCAAGTCCATGTTGTTGACCACTACAATTTATCTTCAGTTGAAGTATAGAATTAGTATCTTATAGATAACAGATTTGGCCACAGCATCTCAAGTAGAACACACAGAAGAGAGAATGGGTTTTGGAGTCAGATTCAATTAGAATCACCCTCTTGGCTTGGGGATCTTGGGTAATCTACTTGAACTCTTGTTTTTCCATTTTTTCTTCTATAAGACACAGAGAACTGTATGTACTTCAGGGGTGGATGTGGAGAACTTTAACTGAAATCAGACATGTAAACCCACTCCAATAGTGTCCTGTAGGTAATAGTATTAGCTAATATTTATTAAACATGTGCCCTTTGCTACATGCTTTTCTGTATGATTCATATAGATTAGCTCATTTAACTTCTCATAAAAATCCAGTAATTGGAATGGCTACATTAATATCAGACCAATTAGATTTTAACAAAAATGTTACTAGAGTTAAACTTTTTATAATGATACAAAGATCACTCCATCAGAAAGTTACAAGTATGAGTATGTATGCACCTAACAACAGAGCCACAAAATAAATGAAGCAAAGACAGAATTGAGGGAAGAAACAGATAATTCAAAAACAAAAGTTGCAGATGTTCAATACCCCCACTAAGAAAAAAATAGATAAGACTCAAATTACTAAAATCAGAAATGAGAGCGTGGACATTACTACTGACCTTACAAAAATAGATAAGTCAAGTATAAGGGAATACTATGAACAACTGTGTGCCAACAAATTAGAAAACTTAGATGAAATAGAAAACTTCCTGTAAAGTTATGAACTACCTAAAAGGACTCAAGAAGAAATAGAAAGGTCCAAATGAACCGTTAACAAGTAAAGACATTAAATTAGAATTTTAAAAATTTCCGTAGAGAATACCCAGGGTCCGATGGCTTCATTGGTGAATTCTACCAGACATTTAGTTAATAAGAATTAATGCCAATTATACCCAAAGTTCTCCAAAAAATATAAGAGGATACCCCCACTTTCCATTTATTCTGTGAGGTCAGCATTACTCTGCTACCAAAACCAGATAAAGATATTACCAGGAAATAACACTACAAACCAATCTGTCTTATGATATAGATGTAAAAATCCTCAGAAAATACTATCAAATAAAATCCAACAGTATCTTAAAAGATTATATGCTATGACCAAATGAGAACGCAAAGTTGGTTTAACATTTAAAAAGTAATGAATGTAATATGCCACCTCAATAGAATAAAGAACAGAAACCACATGATCATCTCAAAAGTTGCAGAAAAAGCATTCAACAAAAATTAAACACTACTTAATAATAAAAATACTCAACAAACTAGAAATAGAAGATAACTGACTCAACCCCATAAATGGCATCTATCAAAACCCACAGCTAACTTACATCATACTTAATAGTGAAAGACTGAATGCTTTTCCCCTTAGAGTAGGGACAAGACAGGAATGTCCACTCTCACTGCTTCCATACAACGTTGTATTTAAGCTAGCACCAAAAGAATAAAATGCTGAAAAATAAATTTAAAAAATAAGTTCAATATATTTACTATGAAAACTACAAAATATTTTTGAGAGAAATTAAGACTTCAGCAAACAGAGAAACAGCTTGTTTGAAAGGATTGGACAACTTAATATTGTTAAGGTGGCAATACTACCCAAAGTAATCTGTAGATACAATGCTATCTCTGTCAAAATCTCAGCTGACTTGTCTGCAGAAATTTATAAATTATCCTACAATTCATATGAAAATTCAAGGGACTCCAAATAGATGGAATAATCTTTAAAAAGAATAAATATGGAGGAATCATACTTCCCAATTTTAAATCTTACTACAAAGTTGTGGTAATGAAAACAGTATGGAACTTGCACAATAATAGAGATATAGATCAATGGAACAGAATTGAAAGTCCAGAATAAACCATAACATTATGTTCAAAAGGTTTTTGAAATGGGTTCAAGACTATTCAGTGGGGGAAATTATTACCTTTTTAATACATGATTTAGGAAAAATGATATCCTCATGCAAAAGAATGAAGGTGGTCACTCTACACCATTTGCAAAAATTAATTCAAAGAGATCAAATCTCTAAATGTGAGAGCTAAAACTATAAAACTCTTTGAAGAAAACACTGGTATAAATCTTCATAACCTTGTATTAGTCAGTGGTTTCTTAGATATACTACTGAAGACACAGTAATGAAAGAAAAAATATTTAAACTGGACACGATCAAAATTAGAAAGGATGTGTACCTAGAAAATATAAAGACCCTATTGCAACTCAATAATTAAAAGACAACCCAATTAAAAATGGGGAAAGAATATGAACAGACATTTCCTGAAAAAAGAGATATAAATAACCAATTAGCACATGAAAAGATGCCCAACATCATTAGCCATCATGGAAATGCAAATTAAAAATAGCATTGAATACCACTTTACACCCAATAGGATAACTATAATAGAAAAGACAGATAATAACAAGTGTTGGAGAGAATGAGGGTGATTGAACCTTCATACAGTGCAGATGGGAGGTTAAGATGTTATGGCCACTTTGGAAAACAATTCCTCAAATGGTTAAATGATAGAGTTACCATACGATCCAGCAATTCCATTCCTAGGTATACACTTAGGAGAAAGGAAAATGTACATTTACACAAAATTTGTATATGAATCTTTGTAGCAGCATTATTCAAAATAGCCCAAAAGCTGTAACAACCCAAATGCCCATCAAACAATAAATAGATAAACAACGTGGCATATCCATACAATGGAACATTATTCAGAAATAAAAAGGGATGAAGTACTGAAACATGATACCTCATGAATATTATGCTTATTGATAATGAAACAAGCCAGTCACAAAGGACCACATATTGTATAATTCCACTTACATGAAATGCCCAGAATAGGCAAATCTATAGAGACAGTTGATTCATGGTTGACTAGGTTTAGGGGCATGGGAAGAGGGTTGGGGGAGTGATTATTATTAGATATGGGGTTTCTTTTGGGGTTAATGAAAATATTCCAGAATTGATTGTGATGGTGGATGCACAATTTTGTGACTATACTAAAAGCCATTGAATTATACAGTATGGATGAATTGTATGGTATGTGAATTATATCTCAAAAAACTTAAAAAACAGTGAGGTAGAACATGATCTCATTCTTTTTTATGGCTGCATAGTGTTCCATGGTGTATCTATGCCCCATTTTCTTTATCCAGTCTAGGTACTATGGTTATATCAGAGGAGCAAACTAAGGTGCAGAGAGATTGAGAAACACCATGGTCACATAGTACTGGGAGATAGTGGAGCCAGGATCTGAGCAGTATTACTGCATTAAGCAAGAAGCAGCACCTGTTATTGTTGCTATAGATTCACTGAACAAAGATTTATTGAGCACCTACTCTGTAAACGCATGCTCAGACTCCATCTGTGAGATGTTGATTCAATAATGCTGGGTTTGCATTCAGGGATCCACTTACACCCACTTGCTGGTGACTCTGCACCTCAGCCATGATGGGAGACCATGGTTGTGGAGGGGCATCTTAGATGTATGTGTTTGTTAAATTAAAGGATGAACAAGTGTGCCATTGAAATTCTGCTGGCACTCAGGGTGAGTCTTCAAGACCATGTCTTGATCATGAATAATGCTGGCCAGCAAAGCTTGAGTCTTCACTGGCAGACTGAGCTGATGTGTGATGGTGGAAAATGCCTGCTCAGGAGACGTGAGTAAGGAGAACATTTCTAGGGCCAACCCTTTGGATCAATGGTTGTTCGACTTTAGAAAGTCATGCTTGGACAGGAGTGCCAATATTAGTTGGTGTTCAGTGGTAGGAGGCAGTGACAAAAGTGTTTCAGTGTCAGTTGAATTATTTACGAGTCAACATTAGCTGAATTAACAGCGTTAATCAGAGATTGGTTGCACCCTGGTGTGACAGAGGCAAAATACTCCTTCACATGCCCTGTACACTGTGATCCTTGTTAAAAGAAAGCAAAATCTCAACTAGGACTTGTCATGCCTAACATCTGTGATGCTATTAAGTTACTACAGTCTGCATTGCTTAATGTTAGGAATATGTTCTGAGAAATGCGTTACTAGGCAATTTTGGCATGTGAACATCATCGGGTGTATTTACACAGACCTAGGTGGTATAACCTACTGCACACCTAGGTTACACGTTTGGGGTTTCTCTCCTAGGATACAATCTATACCATATGTAACTGAACTGCATACTGTAGGCAGTTGTAACACAATTGTAACTATTTGTTTATTGAAACATAGACAAGGTATAGTAAAATACCCTATAAAAGATTAAAATTGGTACACCTGTGTAGGGTGTCCCTGTATAGGGTATACCTGTAAATACTATAGAGCACTTACCATGAATGGTGTTTCTAGGAGAGGAAGTTGCTTTGGGTGAGTCAGGGAGTGAGTGCTGAGTGAATGTGAAAGGCCTTATTATTGTATACTACTGTAAACTTTATAAACACTGTACACCTAGGCTACATGAAATATATACAAAGTTATTTTCTTTATTAATAAATTTAGTTTACTGTAACTTACTTTAGAAACATTCAATTTTTAAAAAATTTTGACTCATGTAATAATAATTAGCTTAAAACATGAACACATTGTACAGGTATACAAAGATATTATAGAATATACTCTTTTTCTATAAACTTTTTTTTCTATTTTAAAAATGTATTTATTTAACTTTCTAAACTTTTTAATTAAAAGCTAAGACACACAAACTCACATTAGCATAGGCCTGCACAGGGTCAGGATCATTTAGATGGCACTAAGTGATAGAAATTTTTCAGCACCATAATAATCTTATGTGACCACAATCCTATATGCAGTCCATCGTTGACCAAAATGTCATTATGTGGTGTAGGACTGCACTGTAAGATGCAGATCTAAAGGCCACTGAAGTTCCTCAGAGGCAACAGTGGAGTGGTCTAGATTAGTGGAGGCAGCATGGATGTGGGTTAGGAACAATGGATCCGGAGTCAGAAGGGCTAGATTCAAATTTTAGCTTGTGCAAAAAAGTGATATAATCACTGGCAAACCATTTAAGCCTAAGCTTCAATTACACTGTCTGTCAAGTAGAGGGTAATAAGAATACCTTTGAAAATTATTTTGCAGACTAAATAAAATAACACATGGTAAGTCCCCATGCTTGGAAGAACCAGTGTTTGAAAAATATGAGCTGTTGTTATGAGCATTATGATAAAGCCTCATCCAGGTCACTGTCACTATTATGGTCTGTGTCCATCAACAAGGATGCTCGGATGCAGAGGGCATTCTCCACACATGTATATTTCCTTAGGATAGTATCAGCCTCATCTGGTAGAGGAGGCAAAGGAGCTCGAAGAGATTAGACCACGTCTGCAGTGATCACACAGCAGAACAGTTGTTTGAACATGGTTGTTCTGACCTTCTGCCCTCTTTCCATCCTGCCACCTTTACACCATAGGGAAGGAGCAAGGCATCGCGGTGAGAGCACAGGCTGGCACTGGGGAAGGACTTAATTAGTCAGTCTTCCACAGCAATTAACTGCCTGTTTCCCAGGTGCCTCTGTTCTCTGAGTGGAACTTCTCTCATCTGTGGATGAGCCAGGAGGAATCTTGGCCAAGTTGCTGGGTAATGGAATTCATAATTGCTTGCGGCTTGCAATGTGAGTGGATAATTCTTCATTAGTTAACGTCATCCATCCTAATGGGGGTAAGGTGAGCTGGAAATGCCAACAGCTAGCACTGTTCTGGATGCCAACTTCTTTGGGCACAGCACAATGATCTTGGTTTTCTTCTGGTTTGCTGGCCACCATGTGCAGGTTAGGGGACTTTCGTTTTTCATCCCCATCATTGTCAAGCTGCTGCCACGCTTAGTAGTTGTGTCCTGATTCTTGAAAGAGAAGTTTTAACTCCTGGCCCCACAATTCAGGCTTGGACAGCAGGGATGCCCCCTGGAAATATTAAATCACCATTACTCATTTTTGCAGATGAACACACTGCAGCTTCAAGAAGTAACTTGTTCAAGGTCACACGGTTAGTGGGAGGCAGGACGTGGTCGCAGCCCATCCTCCTAAGCTGCAGTGCTACATGGCCTTGGAGAACAGGGGCTCTTTTGACAAGCCTCCATCACCTCTGTCTTTGGGATTGGCTGTCAGCTCCCTTTCTTGGTTTGGGGTGGGGTTGCACACACAGAAAGAGAGAGGAAGGGAGAGACTTTTCCCACATACTCTGGGGACTCAGACTTGGGGGCTGAAGAATGGATATTCCCCAAGGCACAGGGAGAAGAGCCCTCCAGGCAGAGTGAACAGCTCACTGGGACGACCAAAGGCCTCACAGCATGCTGTTCCAGCATGTTCTCCCCAGACACTGGTGATGCCCACGCTGCGTAATGGTCCTGGGGCTGAGACCTCAGAGACAATCAGGGCCCAGTTTCTGCTCTGACCTGAGAGCCCAGAGACACCTGGACTTAGCTGAGCCCTGACCCTACCACAGTTTCTGCCTTTGATGTTGCCTCATGCTATTGACTTTGTGAACCACAGCTCCTCACATTTTTTCAGCTCCTGAAAGGACCAAGAGAGACACGTGATGCCAATTGGCAGGAGTGCAGAGGAGGAGGTGTTGATGGGACATGAAAGAGTCCTAGAAAAGGAAGTGAATGTGAGGGGGCCTCTGGGGCCGCAGGTAGGATGTAATTCTCACTGATGGCTGCTCATGGGTCTCTGATGTGATGAGCTATGTTACGTAGAAGACATTTGGGCAGATAGGTGCTTAATATTAGTGGAATGGATGAATTGGATAAATTAAGAAAATGGCAAGGGAAGGAAAGAAGATTATGTGAATGAATGAAAACCTCAAATAGTGATAATAAGAGTCATCATTAGCTGGGCACTTACTATGTGTCCAAGACTTGACTTCTATTATTTTGTTTAACCTTCCTATCCATCCTGCAAGTGGGTATTTTAGAAATGTTTTCTAGGAGAAGAAAGCAAAGCCAGAGAGGTTAAGATACTTCTCCAAGGTCACAGAGTTAGAGAGAACCAGGATTCAGTCCTTGGACTGAACACAGTCCAAAGCCTGTGTTCTTTATAAACAGTTTTCTTTGCTCTCCATTATGACTCTGGTGAAAAGTCAGTTTTCAATGGTCGTGGTTGTTTGCTGAAAGGAGCAATTCCCTTTCCTCCATCTCCAATTTTCCTCCAACTAATTGCAAATTAGTGGTAATTTTCAAATGAAAAGAGGGATCCTGCATGCCATCCATTTGTGCTTACCCAGCAAGACCTTGGGCCTGTGACAGCTCTGTTGCCATGGTAACCCTGCATCCAGGCCTTCCTGGGATCCTTGGCAGTGTTGCCCTGGGCTCCGGAGGTGGGGCCGCTCACCCTCTGGGTCAGCCTCTTCCTTTGCTCCAATGTCCCAGAATTTTAGGTTTAGCAAAGCTCCAGTCTTCCTACTTACTGCTCACTTTGATGCTCTCTACTTTTGGGAGTTCAGGATGAAAATAATAATAATACAAACAAAAGGAAAGGAGAAAAGAACCAAAGAAATCTATGCATGTGAACTGGGGACGACATGAGAAGCTGTCTCCCCTCTGCCACCTAAAACTCAGAGAGGGCATTATCCTTCTCAATTCAACTGTTGCAGCAGCTGGAAGAGGCTCCCTGCTCCGAGGCCCAGTACACGCAGGTGTCCTGCCTTCAACAGCGCTGGCAGTTCTGGTGGATGGAAGAGGTGTGGTGGGAGAACATGATTTCAGCCCAACTCGTGCCCAGAAGGGCCTCTCTGGCAGGGAGTCCCAGACCCAGAAGGTGGGGATCTTTGCAGTGCACTGCTTTATTTATTTATTTGTGGGTAGGTATTTGCTCTCAGTCCATAACGGACATGTGCTGATTACCTACTGTGTACTGAGCTCTGAGGATGAGACAGTGAAGGATTCCTATTCCCTGTTACTAACGGGCTGTGACCAGTGAGGGAGACTGATGCTCAATGCAGTCCTACCAAGGCTGCGACTTAGGAGTGGGGTCAGCACGATCTGCTGCATTTGCAGACTGAGGGACATGAGCTGAATCTTGAGAGGAATTAGCAAATTGCTGGAAAGATGAAGTAGGAAGAAACAAATCCCAGGTAGAGAGAATAGTGGAGGATGTAAAAGTGTGGAGGTGAGATACAGCTTAATATATTTTGATAACTCCCACTGGTAAGAATGGCTGGGATGCAGGTAACTGGGGGAGGGGTTTGGGAACAGAGAACAACGTTTATTAAATAATTTTTTTAAAAATTATAAAAATAAATTGAGTGCTCAAGATCCTGGGCTTCAGTAGATTGAGAGACAAGCCTCTATAAGGTTATAAGGTTTTTAGATCACATAATTAATGATGGGGTATGGAGACTGACATCAACACCAACTCATCTCAGTATGACCGGAAACCACCCCCACCACCATTACCCAGAGGGGTGGAGTCAAGACCCTGAAGTTTTTGGTCATGTTGCTGCAGAAAAGATTGGTGGCTCACCTTGCCCCATCTTCAGCGTCAGTTTCAAGGGCGCCCCTCCCATGAAGATGGGCGTCCCTAACAGAGGGAGACAGGGTGGATTTGCAGGGGATCCATGCACTGGGTGTCTTTTGATGGGGGGTGCTCAGGATTTGCAGTTGTTGGAGGAGGAAGTTCCGTTCAATTTCTTCCAAGGGAATGTGAGTTGAGGTAGGACCATAGGGTGAAAGATGAGGGCAGTGGTATAGTAGCCCTTTGGGGGTCCCTGAGAGACCCCCAAAACTCAGACCATGCACATATGAGGGACAGATGGCTGAGAACACTGGCTCTGGCTCTCTCCACTAGCAGTGCCTCCTGAACCACAGCCACATATGGCCCCAGCCTCTGTACCCTGCACCACTGCCAGTGGTTTCCTACCACCCTACCGCCAGTTCTACTCTACCCTTCTCTGCCTTGCATGTTTTAAAAAGGTATTATTAGTTGAGGTTTGAAAGGAATGAAGCACATCCCCCATATATCTCCCAACTTCCTGAGCCCAGCACAAACACATTCCTCCATATTTCTTTCAAACTTCAGAAAAACATCACCTGGGAGATCTCCGATAAGGAATGCTAAATGTATAATGTTAACCAATTGTAATGCAGTAACTGAGAGAACTACCTTGTTCCCTGTAACTTTACATATCCTGTTTACATCGGGCTATAAAAAGCAAGCACTCGCATTGTTCGAGGCCCTCTTGTATGCTGTAGAATGGAGGGACCAAGTTCGAACTTGTAGTAAAGATCCTTGCCGCTTGGCTTTGACTCTGGACTCTGGTGGTCTTCTTTGGGGAACAAACGGTCTGGGTATAACAGGTTAAAATTCGTGTACAGTGTCACACAATACTACAGTTTTTGACAAATGTATCCTCATGCAACCAAACCCCAACGAGCTAGAGAAGAACATTCACATCTCCCAGAAAGTTTTCCCAAACCCTATAGGCAATCATTGATGATGCTTATCCTGATTTTGAAGAGGGATGGCAGATCAGAGGACTTCAGGAAGCGGCACCTCTGACACAGTCTACAGAGCCCAGAGGCTCGCATTCTGGCCCAGGTCACCTCTCTGTGCCTCCTCTGTAGAATGCAGACCACAGGGTTACACCTTCCTCTGGGAGCTATAGTGAGATGAGGCTTGTAAAATTTGTAACAGGTGCCTGGCACTTAGGAAGGGCTCAGGCTTCATTTTTAGTATAACAGGTGGAGGAGCACAGAAATGGATGCCAGGTGTTTAAGAGAAGATCTTAACAAACTGCAGAGGAGAACACATCAGCTATCTCCTCCCATTCCACAAGGACGGTGATCATGCTAGCTAACATCTGTTGGGGGTTTGATAGACAACAGGCACTAAGTGCTCTTTATAAATATTTTCTTTAAAGTCTCACAACTCTGACAATAAGTGACTGGAGCACAGAGAGGTGGCAACTTGTCAACCATCACACAAGTAGCCCATAGCCCAGTCAGCTTCTATCCTAAAAGAACTGGCCTCACGAACCTGGCTTTTTTTCATTGGCCTATACTGGGGGACATTTCTTTAAAGTATGCCCCGAATCGGCCAGGCACAGTGGCTCATGCCTGTAATCCCAGCACGTTGGGAGGCCAAGGTGGGTGGAGTTTGAGACCAGCCTGACCAACATGGAGAACCCCTGTCTCTACTAAAAATACAAAATTAGCTGGGTGTGGTGGCTCATACCTGTAATCCCAGCTACTCGGGAGCCTGAGGCAGGAGAATCACTTGAACCTGGGAGGTGGAGGTTGCGGTGAGCCGAGATTGCGCCATTGCACTCCAGCCTGGGCAACAAGAGCGAAACTGTCTCAAAGAAAAAAAAAAAAAAAAAAAAAAGGTATACCCCAAATCTGAGAGGCTTGAAATAAGGTGTGGGTTAGCCAGGAAATGGATCAATATGTAAGAGAAAAGATTCTCTACTTCAAAATGTTCTTAACAATCAGAGGTCTGAACTTGGTTCTTTTAAGTAACAAGGGAGAGAAAGAAAATCAGGGATGAGATTTGTAGCCAAGCAATCAGCTGAAACAAATCTTTCTTCACAAATGGGGTTTGTACTTAAGAAAAAGAATAGTACACATGCTGAATAGCCACATTTAGGATTAATCAGAGACAAAGTGTTCCTTGAGCATGACAGTCAGGGTACTTGTCTTACATTTGCATTAAAAAAAAAAAAAAAAAAAAACCACACGCAAAAAAACCAGGATCAGGTTTTGCTAAGAGCAGATGACAATTGCTGTCTCTAAAGTCTTAGATGGGGCAGCTTTATTCCTGAATATTCTCATTCGTGATTTAGGATTTAGGATGCACGGCTGCGGGGAGCAACAGGCAGGTGGTACTCTGGTGTTTCAAGTCTCTGTTCCATTCAAGGGGCCTCCCAAGGAGGTTGACAGGTTCTAGCTGTTTCCTGCTTTCTAAATGGGGATTTTCTTACCTGTGCTTGGGTAAGTGTTTTCTCCCTAGATCTGGGGTCAGGGTCTTTATACACCCTGAGAATCTTTACGCTGGACTCACACACCCCTTGGGACTTGCCATTAGACTTTGGGAGTCATATGTCCCCACAGGTTCTTCCCAAATGTATTAGTTTATAATTGAAGACCTTTTTTTCCTCTTATTTGTATTTCTTTGTGTTTAGTCTCTTGGACTGTCAATTACATCACCACTTCCATGGAAATAACAATAGTGAACTCAGCAGAATGACTGCAGGGAGTAAGTGATGTGGCTTAAGTGCATCTCTAGCAAAGAGCCTGGCATGGGAGACCCTCAGCTCATGTCAGTTCTTCCTCCTTAGTAATCCTGTTTGAAACGAGAGAGAAGCTTCCTTTGTTTCTTTTTCCCCCTTGCTGAACAGCAATACCAGTCTCCTGGGGGTTTCCTACTTACTGGCAGCTTTCTACCTTCTCCCAGTATCATATTTCTCTTCTAGTCCTCTAACTCCCTAAGCAATAAACTTGCTACAGGATACAATTTGCAAGGAGTTAATTTCCAATAATCACCCTAATGCCAGTTATTATTGTGAATAACAAATCAAATATAATGTGATAGTCACCATTTGTTTCATGTCTGCCAGATGCCTGGTACTATGTTAAATGCTAGATCTCTGGGATCTAGATGATAATTAATAAGCACCTATCCAATGAATGAAGTGACTGTTTACACTCACAACTATTGTGTATAGAAGCTCCACCCCACCCACCCAGTTTACAGATTAGGAAGACAGACTCATGAAGGATAAACGACTTCCAAGTGAAGAATATCAGAATTAGCATTTAAAACCTGGCCTATGAACATTCAGATCCTTTAAGGAAGTCAGACCACAAAACCCCCAATTTCCCCAGACCCTGGAAGAGGTCTGCTCTTGAAAGGGTTTGGCTTGACTTGTAATTTATTTGCAGATCTCAGCCTGTGGGGTTGATTCTGAATTTATGATGCATGCTCAGGTCTTTCGTGACTTGTACTCTTCGAATTTCATTAGGCTGACCTGTAATTGTTGTGGTAAATGTTTACACATCTATAAATTATTATTAGGCAAGTGGGGCAAGGTCAACCTTTATCTTTTAAGGCGCTGGGAACAGACTTCGGAGATTTCCCAGCAGACAAAAGGGGTTGGGATCTGATTAATTACGGACTGTGTTGGTGTCATATTGACAACACTGTTACTGCTAATATTGAAGCCCCAAATGGGTCATCGTTTCTGAGCATGAAAAATTATCACCCTTTTACTGATTGTTTTGTAAGTGATTCAATTTTAAATCATTAAGACTATTGGTAGCTGATCTTTTTACTCAGGAAGCAAAACCCAAGATACCTTTGGGGTCTCGGGCTGAACTTTATTTTACTGTATTTCCCGCTACCTGTTTAAACTAATACCTTTATTGCCAACTAATGGCATCATATACTAATTATTAGAAAATGGATTGCAATAGTAACATTAAAGAAATACTTATGAATGAAAAAGAATTAACGTAACTACACATCTACTATGTGTTAGATACTTTTGTATTACGTCATCTAATGCAACAAACACATGAGGTAGGTTTCATTCCTATTTTTAAGTTATGAAACTGAGATTCAGGGTTTACATTATTCTAGGATAATGTGAAAGATGTGATGTCTAGGATAATGTGAAGTAAGGTTTATGAGGTTACAAACCTAGTTCTTTCTGCCACACATTCAGGATTAACACCATGAGTCCTCTTTCCAGGTTCTGAGAACTGGGTTGAAAGGTAGAAAAAGTAGTTGTATTTCTGTTGAGTTTGGGATCATACTGGCAGCTTATACATCAGCCTTGGTGGTAGCAAAATTACCAGAAGTGATACAGCATGACCTCAATCTCAATACAACTTTCTTCCATTTTGGGAACATAGGAAAGAGCCGTGTGAGCTTTGTCACTTCTGGAAACACTCAAAGGTTATCCTCCCAATATTAACCTGCTCAAATTTCCATTTTTTTTTTCTAATCCCTTTCTTATTTTCACTTCTAATCTGAAACTTTCTGTAGGTCAGGTACTATTTCTTTTTCATCTCTGAAACCTTAGTATATAGGATAATTGCTGAGATATAGTAGGTATATTAGGATTCTCCAGAGAAACAAAACTAATTGTTTGGATGAATAGAAAAACATCTTTTTAAAGGCAGGGTTTCACTCTGTCACTCATGCTGGAATGCAGTGACATGATTATAGTTCACTGCAGCCTTGAACTCCTGGGCTCAAGTGATTAGGTGCAGGCAACCACACCAGGATAATTTTTTAAAAATATGATTTGGCCGGGCGCGGTGGCTCAAGCCCGGGAGGCTGAGGCAGGAGAATGGCGTGAACCCGGGAGGCGGAGCTTGCAGTGAGCTGAGATCCGGCCACTGCACTCCAGCCCGGGCAATAGAGCAAGACTCCGTCTCAAAAAAAATAAAAAAAATAAAAAATATGATTTGTAGAGATGTGGTCTTGCTATGTTGCCCAGGCTGGTCTCAAACTCCTGGTCTCAAGCAGTCCTCCTGCCTTGGCTTGTCAGTGTGCTGGGATTACAGGCATGAGCCACCACATGAATCCTGAAAAACATTTTTTTTTTTTTAATGAGGGATTGACACACATAAATATGGAGGCTAAGTCCCAGAGTCTGGTGTGTTCAAGCTGGGGGCCTGGGAAGCTGGTGGTGTGGCTCTGGTTAAAGCTCTAAGGCTTGAGGAACAGAGGAAGAATTTGTGTCAGTCCCAGCTTGAGTCTGCAGGCCCAGGAACCAGAAGCACTGATGTCCAAGGGCAGGAAAAGATGGATGTTCCAGCTCAAGCTGAGAGAGGCAGAGAGAGAAAAAGAGAGCAAGAGAGTGAAAGAGAGCAAATTTGCCCTTCTTCACCTTTCTGTTCTACGTAGACTCTCAACAGAATGGGTAATAAGCACCTGAAATTGTGAGGGTGAGTGATCCTCTCTATTCAGTCTATTGATTCAAATGCTGATCCCTTCCAGAAACACCCTCACAGATGCACGCAGGGATAATGTCATACCAGCTTTCTGGACTCCCTTAGCCCTGTCAAGGTGACACATAAAATTGACGATCACAGTAGGTCCTTAACCAAATCTGCTGAAAGAATACATGAGTACAAGAATCCCTATCTCCACTGTGAAGAAGTTTACAAATACAGCCATACCAGAATGTAATATCCTGTGTGTGTGTGTGTGTGTATGTGTATATGTGTATATATATCTTCCATGTTTCTAAATTCTCTTTGTTTCCTTTTTACGTAATTTCATCACTGATAGGAGGAAAGGAGTAAGAGAATTGCTCTGCCCTCTGGAAAACTAAATTGGAACCCAGTATTTTCTGAAGCCCCAAAAAGAATGAAATAGAACCTCTGACAAGTATAACCTCAAAGTCTGTAATTCAAACCCAAAGTGTCCCTCTGTACTTTGGAAAAGTCTGGGATATGCTCCCTTGGCTCCGTTAGTGAGACCGAGGACATTAAGTCTCCAGAGGATAATTACTGGCATTTAAGTTTTTTCTCTCTGGAAGCACTGAGGGAAGCTCTTTCTACTGTTCTGCCGGCCTTGTGGGGCTTCTCCCTTATTAGTGAGAGAATTTCAAAGTTGGGCTCATTATTCTGGCTTCCTTTTTCCTCTTCCTGTCTACCCCCTCTTTGTCCAGGTTACCTCTAAGAGTATAAATGCCCTTTATAGCCCAAAACGTAAGGACTCCATCAGCAAATGAATACTCAAGTTCAATTCCCAGTGACCGATTACCCACTGTATACAGGGTCATTTAATCTCCCAGCAAATAAATTTTACTCAACCCAGCTCCTACTGTGTGTCCATCCCTTTGTCAAATGGGATGACAATGAGATTAGCAATGAATGAATGGCCTGGAATCAGCTCTCAAGACCATGTAGTCTGATGGGGACAGGGGTAGGCAGGATCTTCTAGGAATGGTGAAGGCCAAGAAGATATCACAAGACTGTAGAACGTCATTTAGTGTCTTCTTATATAATTTCCGAATAAGCCAGGATCCTCATCTTTGAAGGTGTTGCAGTCTCAGTGTGTTGGTTAGAATGAACAACATTAAATT
Organism: Chlorocebus sabaeus; assembly: GCF_047675955.1. NCBI lineage: Eukaryota > Metazoa > Chordata > Mammalia > Primates > Cercopithecidae > Chlorocebus > Chlorocebus sabaeus. The sequence continues at coordinate 62,795,340 of NC_132908.1, read as the reverse complement.
GCTTATAAAGACCTTTCTTCGCCACCTTCTTTTTGCTGTATGTAAGAGCATCCCACTTGAAAACAGGAAAGGCTGTATTTAGAATCCATCCTGGAACAGGTTGCTTGACTTGCAAACCCTACTCACCAGCATTTTGACTCCAAATGCCCAAACTCTACCTTTCTCAGAAATACCTACAGATGCTCTTTAATTAGGATCTTCTCAATGCAATGCAAATATTAGTTGAGAGGATTCAATTTACTTTATGAAACTTTCCAATAAGCTTAAGCATATTTATCTCTGTCTGGTCAGTTTACTACAAACAGGTTGAAGGTGGGGCTGGTTTTGTGACCCTTGTCTTTGGACTCCATGGTTTCCTTTAGGAGCAATGATAATGAGAACGTCCAGGTTCTGAGTTGCTTCCTGACTTTATCCCATTACATGGTTCTTCATTGTCTGTTGGTCCCTGACTGCAGCCTAACACTAATGGTGAGAAAAAGAGTGGAGGAAGTTAAAACAAAAGCTAAAATGAGATTTGCATTTCTAATCCATGGGCTGCAAATGTGCAGATTCTCCTTAGTATCGTGGGTGATTGAAAACCAAATGTGCCATCACTTACAGGGCAAGCTATTGTTTTTTTCTTGGCCCCATTTCCTTAACTGTTCTACAGCAAACTCCATTCCTCAACTCTCCCCTCTGGACCTTAGAGCTCTCATCTCTAAAAGTGTAGTGATAGGAGGTCTCTAAATATCCTGAGTTCTTAAATGCCATGGCATTTTGGAAGATTCAACCAACTCTACCTCAGGGATTGTTGCACCTGTTGAGAGGCATTTATACTTATCCTGTGAAGGTTTTAAAACATGGATGCAGATTCTTTAACATTTTTCCCATCTAGATATAGGGCCTATGTTTTTGACCTTAGACTCTGGGTGAGTTTGTGACTACTTCAACCAACAGAATATGATGAAAACGATACTATGCGCCCTCCAAAGTTAGATCATAAAGGCTTTGTTCTTTCGTCTTCTTTCCTGGAATATAATGTCTGAAGCTCTGAGACCACCATGCTGGAGAAGCCATCTGTTCCTAGAGTCCGTCCTAGTGGAGCTCAGCCTTCCAGCTATTTGTCAAGGTGCAGACATGTGAACAAGGAAGCCTTCAGATGATTCCAACTCTCAGATATTCAAGTCACCCCTGGCCATTTGAGTCTTCCCAACTGGGGTCCTAGGAATTTTGGAGCAGAAACATGCCATTCCCTCTGTGCCCTATCTGAATTCCTTACTCTCAAAGTCTGTGTTTATGTTAAGCAGCTGTTGGTTATGCTGTTGGTGTGAAGTGGTTTGTTACACTCCGATAGAATGAGAATGTCCGTTAAGCAATAGAAAAACAGATATTCTCAGAGGGACACCTGGCTGGGCCTTTCGGATGAAGCTTAGGAGTGTTGGTGGCCAGGCGCGGTGGCTCATGCCTGTAATCCCAGCACTTCGAGAGGCTGAGGTGGGCAGATCACGAGGTCAGGAGATCGAGACCATCCTGGCTAACATGGTGAAGCCCTATCTCTACTTAAAAAAAAAAAAAAAAAAATTTAGCCGGGCGTGGTGGCAGGCACGTGTAGTCCCAGCTACATTGGAGGCTGAGGCAGGAGAATGGCATGAGCCCGGGAGGTGGAGCTTGCAGTGAGCCGAGATTGCGCCACTGCACTCCAGCCTGGGCGACAGAGCGAGACTCCGTCACCAAAAAAAAAAAAAAAGTGTTGTTGGTAAAAATGGAAATTCTTGGCTTTTAACTTGTTTGTGTGTCTGCATGAAAGTGTGTTGGGAGTCTTTGCCTCTTCTTTCCTGAGAGGGTGAGTTTTGGAGGAGACCGAGAAAGTCACCTTTTAAAATAGAGTTGCTCTCCTCTCCTGTGCTGACACCTTCTCTCTGCTGCATCCCTTCTCGTGCTTCTGCATCCACCCTGCTGTGCGAAGTGCTGCGTGGGAGCAGACCCCATCATCCCTGCATATGGAATTCCTTAGAGCAGGGTCCTCCTCGCTTCCTATCAAAACTGTGTTCATCCTGAATGAAGTCGGCTTTCCATCAGAGAGACTATAGAAGGGACTGCAAACAATGAGAGGCAATGCTCAGCCGTTTTTGCTACACATGAGGTGCTGTAGTACGAGCTTTCTTTACATGCTTCATCCCATTGACTCGTCATAGCCACTCTGTAAGAAAGGGAGGCAGGCATGAGTGTGGCCCCATTTATGAGGTATGAGAGGGGTGGCTTAGAGGAGTTGAGTCACTTGCCAGGATTTTGATTCTAACATGACTTATACACTTAACCTCTCTGTTATCCTGCTTCTCAGAAAGACCCCAATCTGGAAGCCTGTCTCTAATGGTTAGGAATGAGGCCTTGAGCAACTCATACCATCTAGACCTCCTCATATGTCACTTGGGGGTGAAACTTTCTGTCTTGCAAGATCAAAGCACTTTTGAGGGTCCTCATGATGCCCCATTTGTGCAAAAGCATTTATAACCTCTTGGGGTTTGTGCATTTCCAGGAAGCACTTTGCACTTTCTTCCTTAGATGCCATTATATTTTGAGATGCATAGTTTTCATATTTAAAAAAGAAGTTCATTACAATTTTGGTTCAACACTAGGTACACCTCTTTCTTTTGTCTTTGACAAAAGCCTAAAGCAGTCAGGTTGCATGAATCTTAATCCCAAAGTAACCTCCATCTTCTCATTGCAATGAGTGCCCCGCATCTCAGAGGTCAGGCCAATCAGAACAATAAGCCCAAGATGTATTGAACTGCAGCTTGGTGATAATTATTTCTTCTTCTTTTCAGCAGATTCCTATTAGTCTGTTTTAAGCTCGCATTTGCAGAGGGCTCTGTGCTCTGCATATAACTGAGCTCACCTCCTATGCCCCAGGTCCAATTCTGAATGCAGCCACCAAGTCTGTCATTACCACCAGTTCCTTCTGTGTGCTTCCTTCCTCCCACCCCTGGCAACCAGTCACCAAGGGCTTTTCACTCTTTATGTAATCTTTTTGATACTTCCTGCCTCCTTTGCCCTACTCCTCCAACTTTATCTTTGCTGTGTCTCTTTTTGTTTGGTGTCTCATCTGCTTTCACCTGCCATGTTCTCTCACCATCTTTACTGGCTTGACAGCTGGCACCTCTTGTGTCCACAGTAATCCATTGTCTACAGCAGAGCCGGTGAGATATTTTACAAATGCAAATACCCCACCTCCCACCTGGGAAGTAGCGGGGATTATTTGAAGTGATAGAAGCAGTGGGGGAAAGGGGTTAGAGGTCACTGCCCTGTGATCATCTCTCAAGTTTGTGTCTCCCATAGAAACCAAGCTTCTTGAGGGCAGATATTCTTTGTTCTTTATCTTCATGCTCTCAACAACCCACACAGTGCCTGCTGCAGAGGTTTAATTCTGAATGAATGAGGAGCAGTTAGGTATGGAAAGCTGTGAAGAGTAAACCTGGGAAATCACGGGAGATGGAGAAAGATGCCACCTGCTCCTAGATCTGAACTCAAGGAAAGAAGCTAGACATACAGCTATCCCAGCCCAAGAGGTTAAGGAATAATGCAGGTTAATGAAAGTGGAGAATAGTTTGATGGCAGAGATCTGTCGGACTTAGTGACGTGGCAGACAGAGAGGCAGATAAGAAGGCACTAGCAAGGGTCTCACTGAGGACTTACTTGAAGACCTGGGTCTGTGGGAGCCCTCCAACTTGGATTCCATTCATGTTCTTAATCCTGATAACTCTGTAACCTGGGAACCTTGCTTAATCTTTACAATACTCAGTTTCCCAATCTGGGAATTGAACCATATCAAGGAGGGAGAACCCTTCCTTCTCTGACAGGGTAGGAGTGGTCTAAGTGTGTGCTGTCTGGAATCAGATGGAGCATGCTTGAATCCCAGTTGTGCCCCTCTTGTGAGTACTTGGACAAGTTACTTAACATCTAAAAGCTTCAGTTCCATGCTCCGTAAAATGGGTAATACTGATTTCACATGGGTTTCAAGAAGATTAAATAAGATGAGTATTTTTTAATACTTCCACTGGAAGTATTTTTTCCACTTCCAGTGGAAAAAAATAATTGCTTCCACTTTATCTGGGGCAAACCCAAGCTTGCCCCTTAGTGGCCCCACCCCCATCTCCCGCCCTGGGCTCTGCATTCGTGGTACCCACCATTCCCCAAGCCCTCTCCCCTTGCTGAAGATTTTTTTCCTTCTGGATCTCCCCTGGCATTGTGAACTGCCCTCTCTCTTCCTTCCTTTGAAAAGTGATTTTACATCCTTGGCTTTGTGTGGGCTCTTGACATATGTTAATGTTTAGAATATCAGCCTAGAACAGAGCAGGGAGCCCTTCCAAACATGAGCCTGGAGGCAACACATAAATTACTTTGCAGAGATGGTTCTGTCTGTTGCAAGTTAAAACTGAACGAAGAAAACAATTCCCTTCTGTTGTGGGTGCCCTGGAAGCTGTGGGTGTACTTGCATCTGGGTCAGGAGTCCACTTGTTCTGCGGCCAGGGATGGAATCATCAAAGGTATCTTGTACTGTGTGCCCGGCATTGTGCAAGACCCTTAACACGCATATGACAGATGAGAAGCAGCCTGTTTAACAGGGTTCATTAACTTGTTCAAACTCACCTATAAAATAAATAGTTGAAGTCAGATTTAGAAGCAGACCTGTAGATTCCAAAGTCTATGTGTTCACCACTAAACTTCATAGCTTCTTAGTACGTAAAAAGTAGAGGGCATCCCTTTTTTTGAGAGGAAAAAAAGAGCATTTGGGAACATTTCCTCTGGATGCACCATGTATTGCTGATAGGAGTTAGTGAGACTAGAGACAGCAACCAGGTAAAAGGCCTTGGTAACTGGTCATGTAGAGGCAGGTAGCCTGAGGATGCCTCATTAGCCTCAGCAGGGTGTGGCTTATCAGGTACTCAGAGACCCAGGCCTTCTCCTAGGTGCACTAGTAGCAGGTCTCTGGTAGCAGAAGGACTAACCTCAGGCTCTGTCCAAGTCCACCATAGGTTTCTGCCCTGGGTCATTCAAAGTGGTCTCTGTGCCTTGTTGTCTCTAGCTCTAGCATAATGTGATACATTGTTTACAAAATTTCCTCTCAACCTTTTGCAGTGTGACTTTGTGTTATCTCTGATTAAGTAATGTAGTCTCTTTCTCCATCCCTTGAATCTGGATTTAGTTTAACATAAGGAACATTGCAGAATGTGATGTGAACAAAGGCTTCAAAAGCACTCTTACAATGGGTCTCACCCTCTCTCATGACTCTTTGGAGGCCTGAGACTATCAAATAAAGGAGCCTGAGCTAGCCTGCTGGAGGATGAGGCACCATGTGGAGAGCCAAGAGGAACAAATCCAGCTGAGACCCTCTTAGAACAGCCCGACTGCCAGCCACCAGCAATGTGAGCAAGTTGCCTATCCCATGCAGCATAGTTGAGATGCCAGCTGACTCTAGAAATCAACTGAGCCAGTCCAGCCCAGGAAACCTGCCTAGCTGACCCACAGAATGTAAGAAATAATAGATGTTTGCTGTTTTAAGCCACTAAAGTTTAGAGTTGTTTGTTTTTAAGCAAAAATAACAGATAATGTCTGAGTCAATAGGCAGGAGAATTTTGGGGTGCCTCTTGTTTCTGAGCTCTCACAACTTTTAGTACCCCCAGTTCAGCACATATATGTTACACCTGCCTTGAATTAGAGCCTGACCTCCCTGGCTCCATATCCTAGTGAACTGGGAGAATTCCCTGATACCCCTTGCAGGATGTACAACAGTGCTGTGGCTCTCCTATTTGGTCACTGCTGCTGCTCAAACCCCGAGGGAGGGTTAGCATGCAGATGGACAGGTGCAGGAGCCCAAGTGGGCATGTGTTACAGTGTGCCCTTTTAGCCTTGCTGTCTGTGGACAGCATGAGTGTTAACCAGCTCAGTGGACCATCTGCCTTTCTGCAGGGCAGAGGGCCAGTGTGATAACTTTCCATATCTTGAGTTCTTGTCCAGTGTCCTGGAAAAATTGGGTCACACATGAACTCAAAGGATGAATGTGGGGGTGTTATTGAGTGGCGAAAGTGGCTCTCAGTGGGATGGATGGGGAGCTGGGGAGCTGAAAGTGGGGATGGAGTGGGAAGATGATCTTCCTCTGGAGACTGGCTGTCCAGCAGCCGAATTCCTCTTTGACTGCCCCCAGTCGAACTTCTCTTGGCATTCAGACATTCCTCGTCCTCTTTCTTTCTCTGTTGTGTCATTCCGCCATTCATCTGTTTGTCTCCTTGTCTCCTCTTCTGCTTGTCTGCTCTGGAGCCCAGGGTTTGGGATTTGTGTGGGTACAGGATAGGGGGCATGGCAGGCCAAAATGCAACTATTTTGGCACGAAAACAGAAACACCTGTTCCCACTTAGAGCTGTGGGCTTCCAGGCTTGAGGGGCCTTTGCTGGGGAACAGCCCTCTTCTACCCAGTGTTTCCGTGTCTCCTGTCTGTATCACTGGGTCAGAGTTGAAGCGAAAGGTCACCACATCAACCTCCTTTATTCCCCAACTGGGCTCTAGACTCTTGGGGCAAAAAGCAGATCATGGAGGGTATGATATCCCTGGCAAAGGGCCCAGACTACATCCTGAAGGTGTTTGGGGGCCTTGAAAGTTTTTGTTTGTTCATTTGTTTTAAAACCAGAATTGAAAGTGTTCTGTATTCTGTTCATGATGGTAGGTTATGCCACCATATGTGCTTGTCAAAACTCACAGAACTCTACACCAAAAAATATAAACTTTACTGTATATATATTATGCTTTAATACAATATTTAAAAATAAATAAAGAAATAATTTTGAGTATGGAGACACATGAGAATTTGAATGAAATTGTGGATTCTCCAGTCCCATTATGAAGACCATACTGTTACTATGACTACATTTTGTCATACATAATTCATTAAGAAAAATTCTGTATCATTTTCATTCTTAATGCATGTTTCAGTTAAAGAAACTGTATCATGATAGAATTACAAAAATCAGCTTAGAAACAAATGCATATTCACTGTTAAAGACAGTGTGGTAATATTCTACTCATGGGGAAGGGAAGTAGATGTGCTTTTCCCTATTCCTCTTGCAAGGACTGTTAAAACTCTGGATATTATATGTGAAACAAACATAAGAAGACTCTGAAAGGTAGAAAAAAGCAGACCAACTAGGGCCATTGGGACCTGAGGAACTACACAGAGGTATGTTCCTTGGATGATGATTTTTTTGCCTCGTCTATTCCAGGCTTGGAGCTGAAGGAAACAGCAACCTAGAAACACCAGCTGGTGCAGATTTTTTTTTTTTTTTTTTTTAAGCCTGACACAAGCATGTTCTCTTTAGCCAAAGGACCAGGTAAAGGGGTAGCCTATTGTATAAACTTTTATACAATAACCACTCTAGATAAACACCACAGAAAACACAGTAGCTCCGCCCCAAGCCATTGCAGCAAAGACCAAGTTGGGTTCCTAGACTTTCACCTTCACCAGAATATGACAGGGGCACAACAAAATCCTTGCTAGGCAATGTCAGAAAAGTCCAAATGGTGAACTGGGACTTTATCCCTGCTGGGCAGTAATAAGGAGGCTCCTCTGCATTACAGCAGCGGTCATGGGGGGAACCTGGACCTCCACCCATGATGGGAATGATGAAGTGCTCCTCTTCCTCCCTGCTGGGAGGTGTCAGAGGAGGTCTCATGAAAAGTCAGCACTCTGACCCCTGCCCATTTATAACAAGGCCGCACACTCCTATGGTGTCACTGGAGGCCAACTGGGGAGGAGTAATGAATCCCTTCCACCCTCCCAGCCTGTGAGGTATCAAATGAGGTATATGAAGTAGAACTCTGACCTTACCCAGCAGTAATGAGGAGACCCCCTCACTTAGTTGTCAACAAAGGCCATGTGGGAAATTTGAAATTTCTACCCCCACCTAAAAGTAATGAGCTAGTGACTTCCCTTCCCCTGCCAGAGCAGTGTCAGAAAAAGTCAGCTAAAACAGGTTAAAAGAATAGCCATAGAGTCATAACGTAATACCCAGTATATGTCCAGGTTTCAATAGAAAATCACTTACCACACAAATAACCAGAAGGACCTCAAACTGAATAAGAAAAGATGATTAATTGATGTCAATATTGAGATGACAGGGATGTTACAATTATCTGATAAAGATTTTAGGCTGGGAGTTTTAAAATTTCCATTTTTGGGCTGGCTGTGCACCTGTTATCCCAACTACTCCAGAGGCTGAGGTGGGAGGATCACTTAAGCCCAGGAGTTCTAGACCAGCCTGGGCAATATAGCAAGACCCTATCTTTAAACATGTAAGTAAAGAAATAATAAATAAATAAATAAATAAATAAATAAATAAATAAATAAAGCCAGGCATGGTGACTCACACCTGTAATCCCAGCACTGTGTGAGGCTGAGTGGGCAGATCACCTGAGGTCAGGAGTTTGAGACCAGCCTGGCCAACATGGTGAAACCCCATCTCTACAAAAAATATAAAAATTAGCTGGGCATAGTGGTGAGTACCTGTAGTCCCACCTACTCAGGAGGCTGAGGCATGAGAATCACTTGAACCAGGAGGCGGAGGTTGCAGTGAGCCAAGATCATACCACTGCACTCCAGCCTGGGTAACAGAGCGAGACTCTGTCTCAAAAAAAAAAAAAAAAAAAAAAAAAATCCATCTTCCCCTCCCCAAGATTTGATTTGAAGTATTCCTTTAACAAGTATTATTGGCCCTTGAACAACTTAGGAGTTGGGAATGCCAAACTCCTGTGCTGTCAAAAATCCACAGGTAACTTTTGACTCCCCCCAAAATTAGCAGCTGTCATAAAAATGCTTCAACAAATAATTACTGAAATACTTGAAACAAATGAATAAATAGAAAGCCTCAGCAAAGGAATAGAAGATATAAAAAAGAACCAAATTGAAATTTTATTAATTAATTTATTTATTTATTGACAGGGTTTTTCTCTGTTACCCAGGCTGGAGCGTAGCAGTGTGAACTTGGCTCACTGCAGCCTCTGCCTCCTGGGCCCAAAAAACCCTCTCGCCTTAGCCCCCTGAGTATCTGGGAATACAGGCACACACCACCATCCCAGCTAATTTTTGCATTTTATTTTTGTAGAGATGGGGGTCTCACTATGTTGCCCAGGCTTGTCTCAAACTCCTGGGCTCAAGTGATCTGCCTGCCTCAGTCTCCCAAAGTGCTGGGACTCTAGGCATGAGTCAGCATGCCTGGCCTGATTTATTTATTATTTCTTTACCTACATTTTTAAAGACAGAGTCTTGCTATGTTGCCCAGGCTAGTCTTGACTCCTGGGCTTAAGTGATCCTTCCGCCTTAGCCTCTGGAGTAGCTGGGATAACAGGTGCACAGTCAGCCCACATGGAAGTTTTAAAACTGAAAAAATTAAATAACTGAAATGAACAGGTCAGTGATGTACTCAATAGTAGAATGGAAGTAACAGAGGAAGGAATCAGTGAACTTGAACATAGAAAAATGGCAATTTCCTAATATGAATAACAGAGAAAAAACAGGCTAGAAAACAAAATAACAGTATTTCATACCCCTGTGGAATTTTAGAAGAGATCACATATTTGTGTAGCTGAAGTCCTCGAAGGAGAGGAGGAGAAGGAGAGAGAGTCTGAAAAAATATTCAAAGAAATAATGGCTGGAAATTCCCCAAATTTGCCTAAAATACACATAAGCCTAGAAAGTCATGAAGCTGAGTGAATCCCAAACAGGATAAACTCAAAGAAATCCCCACCAAGGCACGTAATACTCACACTTCTGAAAACTGAAGACAAATATAAAATCTTAAAAGCAGCAAGAGAAAAATGACATCTTACCTATAGGGAAATACAATCTGAATGACAAAGAACTTCTCCTGAGACATCAGGATGCCAATAAATAAGAACAAGATCATATCCTTTGCAGCAACATGAATAGAGCTGGAGGTCATTATCCCTAGCAAACTAACTCAGGAACAGAAAACCAAAAACCGCATGTTCTCACTTTTAAGTGGGAGCTTGTAAGTGATGAGAACTCTGTGTGTTCCTGAGAACACGTAGAGGGGAATGACACACACTGGGGCCTGCTTGAGGGTGGAGGGTGGGAGGAGGGATAGGATCAGAAAAAATAAATATTGGGTTCTAGGCTTAGTACCTGGGTGATGAAATAATCTGTACAACAAACCCGTGTGACACAATTTTACCTATAAACAAACCTACACATGTATCTCTGAACCTAAAATAAAAGCTGCTATAAAGACACATTGCAAGGACAGAAAACCAAACACCGCATGTTCTCACTCATAGGTGGGAATTGAACAATGAGAACACTTGGACACAGGAAGGGGAACATCACACACTGGGGCCTGTTGTGGGGTGGGAGGAGTGGAGAGGGATAGCATTAGGAGATATACCTAATGTACATGATGAGTTAATGGATGCAGCACACCAACGTGGCACATGTACACATATGTAACAAACCTGCAGGTTGTGCACATGTACCCTAGAACATAAAGTATAAAAAAAGAAAAAAAAAAGGAACGCAGGAGGCCAGAAGTAGTGGCACAACGTTTTCAGGTGCTGAAAGAAAAGAACTGGCAAGATAGACTTCTATATCCAGCAAAACACTTCAGGAATCGAGAGAAATCAAGGCATTCTCAGATGATGGGAAAATAAGCAAAATGGCCACCAATAGACCTACTCTAAAATAATGGAGAAAGGCAGTTCTATAAACAGAAAGAAAATTAGGCAGGAAAAAAGATTCCTGGAACATCAGGTAAAAAGAAAAAAGACAGTAAGAAAAATATGGGTAGGTACAAAACTTTTCTTCTTCTCTGAAGTTTTCCTGAGTTTTTTAAAGGTTGGAGCAAAAATTATAACACTGTCTGATGTGGTTATAAATGCATATAGAGGAAGTATATGAAGACAATTATAAATGAGGCATGGCGAAAGGATATACAAGGAGCTGAGGTTTCGATACTTCATTCAAACTGGACAGCACAGCCTGGTGCAACATTGGGTCACATTTGTAAGTTTCACATGTAGATTCAGCCAATATTTTTTGAACAGTTTCTATGTTAGTGGTTCCCAATCCTAACTCCAAGCCAGAACCACCCAAGTGGCTTTTATAAAATACTGCTGTCTAGGCCTCACACTGATGGAATCAGATTCTCTGGAGATTGGCCCAAATATTAGTGTGTTTTAAAAACTCCCCAGGTGATATTTATCAAAATTTTCATGTTATTTTGCATGTGTTAGGCCTCTTCCCACACATTGTCTGGTTAATGTTCCCAGAAATTCCATACAATTAGTATTTTCCCCCCATTTTATGGATAAGGAGGCTGAGGCTCAGGAAGGTTAAGAAAGTTTTCTTTCTGTATAGCCTGTAAAGAGCGAGTCAGAATTTAAAGCTAGTGTGGACTCCAATGCCTTTGCTGGAAATCACTGCTCCCAAATGGGATAAAGATAAGGGGCTACGTGGGGGAGAGAGGGCTGGTGAGGTGAATGGAGATTTCTCAAAGGGGTTCAGACACTTTCCTGAAGGTAATAGGGAGCCACGGAAGGGTTTTAAGCTCTGGAGTGAACAGGTGGTATCTGCACTAAAGAAAAAACTCTCTGGTGGCAGCACTTTTACGTGTTTCTGAATCTGCTGGCCAACACAGTAAAAAGTAAGCTAGACTCCTCAAGGAATTAACCAGTTCCTAAGTGTCCAGAGAAATTAAGAATTGATAATGGTTCAGAGATAGTCAGGGAATCCTAGCTCTGGCTCCGCCGTTACCTGCTGCCCTCCCCATGAGACGTGAGTCTGGTGAAGGCAGAAACTGTGTCTTGCTCGTCCTGCTGTCCCTCCTGCTCAGCACAGGACCTGGCAAGGAGCGGGAGACCAACAACAGGGGCTCACGAATTGAAATGCACAAGGCCCTCCTGCAGCTCCTTCCCAGCTGCAATTAGCAGATGGTCAAATTCCTCTCCAGGTGGTTCCTGACCTAACAGGTGCATATGTGGAAGGCCTCCCCCTTTGCAGAGCGTTTCAGTGTCTGATTTATTATTAACAGGAAGTGCTGAGCCGGGACCAGATCCAGAAAACAGTCAGAGCCATGAGTAAAGAGGTAACAGCTCCTAGGAGGAAAGTTTAAAGTAAATACAGTCCCTCAGTCTGGGGCAGGAAAAACAGGTCATAATGTATGAGGTGCCAAACTTGTGAGGAGTCTTTGGGGAAAAGGCTCCCTCTCTCCTTCACTGGCATCTTCCCTCCTTTCTGCCTGCCTGTAGCAAACATTGTTCTAGGTCCTACCACGTGCTAGGCGCTGTGTTAGGGGCTGGAAAGACAGAGTGGTTTATAGTGAATATTCTATGTTTTCGAAACACAATAGGGTTGGAGACAGAAAATGAACAACTGTAATAAAACATCAAGATTAAGTGGTATGAGAGGTCAAAGGGAGGAAACAGAGATCACTTCTAGCTTGAATGTTTGAAGCAAGCTGCATGAAGGTAGAAGTAAACTTGAACTTGAGGGAAGGTTTGAATCGAAGCAGCAAGAATCATTAAGAATGCAGACTTTATCCGGCAGACATGGTCTGAATCCTGATCCACAGACCACTAGCTGTGTGACCTTAGTGAACTCACTTCACCTCTCTGAATATTAGCCTCCTCCTCTGTAAAAGTGGGTAAAATATTCTCCTGTAATTGTCCTTTCTCCTGCATGATAGGTCCATCTCTCTCTACTTGGATATTTTCATCAGTGCACATACATGTTGTAATAATTCCCATGGGAAAAAAAACATCCTTTGAAACCACCTTCCCCGTATGTCTTGCTCATCCTGTTGTCCCTCCTGCTCAGCACAGGATCTGGTAAGGAGCAGGAGACCAACAGGGGCTCACGAATTGAAATGCACAAGACCCTCCTGCAGCTCCTTCCCAGCTGCAATTAGCAAATGGTCAAACTCCTCTCCAGGTGGTTCCTGACCTAACAGGTGCATATGGGGAAGGCCTCCCCCTTTGCAGAGTACTTCAGTTTTCGCTGCCTTCCTTTAGAAGAAATCCCTCACACTAGTTGTCTACACTTGTCTCTCCATCCTCACTCCCCATTCTCTCTTGCGCCCACTCCAATCAGGCTGTTGCCCCTATCATCCCATGGCAACTGCTAGATCAAGGTCACCAATGACCTACACGATGCAGAACCCAAAGGTCGTTACTCGTCCAAATCTCACTTGACTCGGCAGCAGCACTTGACACAAATGACCCTTTTTTCCTCCTTCACGTGGCTTCCAAGATGCCACACTCCACTGGGTCTTCCTTGAAGCTCCAGGTTTTGCCTTCTGAGTCTCTGGCTGTTCCCTCTTCATTTCCCCAAGCTTTACTAAGTGCTGGACCAGCTGAGGCTCAGTTCTAGGACCTCTTCTCTGTGTACTTGAACACTTTTGGTGAACTCATTTAATAATGTCCTGACCTACAAGCCCTGACTTACCAGGTGGTTTAAATGGCTGGAATAATGCCAACTTACGTTTCTCTTCCAGACTCTCAGACACCCGCGGTCTACTGGACACATTCCCCTGGGTATGTCTCATCAGCATCTGACTCCCAATTTGTCCAAAACCAAACTCTTCACCATCTCCACCCACTCAGATTCCTTCAGAAGCTCCTCTTGTCTCAATTATTGACAATTCCATCATGTGCATTGCTGAGGATAAAAACTTTGCGTCATCCTCGACCCTTCTTTCTTTCCTATCCCATATGAAATCCACAGCCAATTTCATGGGCTCTACATTCAAAATACTTCCTGAATGTGACCATTTCTCAGCACCTCCACTGTTCTTGCCCTGGTCCAAACTACCATCTTACTCACGTAGGTTGTGAAACAGCCTCCTAAATGCCGTCTTGCTTCCACCGTTGACCAACAGCCAGAATGATCCTTTCATAATGTTTCAAATCATGTTATTCTTCTCCTCGCTGAGCCCTCCAGTGACTTATCAATGCTCTCAGAGTGAAAGTTAAAGTCTTATTATGCCTACAAGGCCCCCATGATCTGCCCCCACCCCTGTCCCTCATCTCCCATTCCAGCTGTATCTCCTTTCGATCCCCCTGCTTTAACCTGTTCCAGCCATACTGGCTTCTTAGGTGTTCCTCAAATCCACAATGCATGCCCCCACTGCAAAGTGGGTTTTTGCCACAGCCTCTCTTGTCCAGAAATCTGCAAGATTTAGTGGATAGTCAGGTAGCCATAGCAAAATTCCATAGACTGGATGGGTTAAACAAACAGAAATTCCTTTCTCCCAGTTCTGGAGGCAGGAAAGGCCAAGATCAAGGTCAGGCGGGGTTTGGTTTCTGGTGCGGGTCTCCTTCCTTGCTTGTAGACAGCTACCTTCTTGCTATGTCCTTCACATGGCCTTTCCTTTATGCATGTACATGAAGAGAGGTCTCTCTTTCTCTTCTTAAAAGGCCACCAGTCTTACCAGATTAGGGTCCCACCCTTATGACCTCATTTAATCTTAATGACCTCCTCAAGGCAGGGCCCCATCTCCAAATATAGTCACGGGGGGGTTACGGCTTCGACATACAAATTTTGGAGGGTGGAGGAACACAATTCAGTCCAACTATATATATACTTGTTATTTATTAACTGTCCCCTACTCATCTTCCTCACTTAGAAAAGAGCTTATCTGCTCTATTCACTGCTACACCACCAGTATTTGGACAAATGTCCCAACGTGTTAGGTACTCTACATAATAGCAGTGGTCTATGTTTTTGTTTGATGTATGTAAGTGCCATATTTGGTGGTACTTACGTATTTACACACTTACATACTTAATGACAGTAAGTGCTCTTACTTAGTGCCTGGCACATGGAAGCATTCAATGATGTTCACATGATTAGAAGGTAGCGCGAGGAAAGAACTTTGCATGGGGAGGGATCTCTAAAGCATGGAGCAATTTGCAGAAGTGGGAACATATGGCTTACTTAAAGGGAATAGCAAAGAGCAAAGAGTTTTTTGTTTGTTTTTTCGAGATGGGGGAGTGCAATGGCATGATCCTGGCTCACCACAACCTCTGCCTGTTGGGTTCAAGCGATTCTTCTGCCTCAGCCTCCTGAGTAGCTGGGATTACAGGCATGCAGCACAACTCCTTTGGCTAATTTTGTAGTTTTAGTAGATAGGAGGTTTCTCCATGTTGGTCAGGCTGGCGAACTCCCAACCTCTGATGATCCACCTGCCTCGGCCTCCCAAAGTTCTGGGATTACAGGCGTGAACCACTGCGCCCAGCAGGAATAACAAAGGGTTGTGTGGAACTTGGGCAACCTTTGCTCAGTTGTAGGAGGGTCTTCAGTGCCATCCTCAGGTGCTAGGAACTCAGTGGCAATTGGAAGCCATTTAATGCTTTCAAGCAGGAGAGTGGCATAGTTAGAGCAGCATTAATTCAATTCATAAAAGGATTCGTTCAATTCATAGAGGATTGATTGGGGAAAAGTGAGCCTTGGGGACAGAAAACCCCAAGGAGAATTCTTCAAGTGAATCAGTTTGGCTCATGAGTTTTCACTGTTATACCATCTGCTACCCTCTGCCTCTGTCCTTTATATTTTATTTCAATAATGTGTTTTCACTTAAAATTTTTATCATTATTATTTTTTATTATACTTTAAGTTCTAGGGTACACGTGCACAACGTGCAGGTTTGTTACATATGTATACATGTGCCATACTGGTGTGCTGCACCCATCAACTCGCCATCTACATTAGGTATATCTCTCCCAGTGCTATCCCTCCCCCCTCTCCCCTCCCCACAACAGGCCCCGGTGTGTGATGTTCCCCCTCCTGTGTCCAAGTGATCCCATCGTTCAGTTCCCACCTATGATTGAGAACATGCGGTGTTTGGTTTTCTGTTCTTGCGATAGTTTGCTGAGAATGATGGTTTCCAGCTGCATCCATGTCCCTTATTATTATTTTAGATGGAGTCTCGCTCTATTGCCCAGGCTGGAGTGTAGTGACATGATCTTGGCCCACTGCAACCTCTGCATCCCTGGTTCAAGCAATTCTTGTGCCTCAGCCACCAGAGTAGCTGAGACTATAGGTGTGTGCCATCAAACCCAGCTAATTTTTGTATTTTTTGTAGAGACAGGGTTTTGCCATGTTGGCCAGACTGGTCTTGAACTCCTGACCTCAAGTGATCCACCTGCCTCGGCCTCCCGAAGTGCTGGGATTACAGTCATGAGCCACCACACCCAGCCTAAAAGTAGTACATTTTGATCTTTTTTCATACGAGTCACATAATTGCTAACCTATTTATTTAATATATAAATTAGATGATTTATTGAATTCTCTCTTTCTTGCTCTGTCTTTTGATGTTGTCTGTAACATTGCTGTGATGCCTCAGAATGATTCCTCTCTTACAAACTACTGAATGTTCTCAGAAGTCCAGTGATTTCTCTTGTATTTCTCATTCTTTTGGAGAGAAGATCTATTTGCCCATTACTGGGACAGTAATGAGTTCTGGTAGAGTTTGAATGGGTTCTTCTTCAAATACTTGGGTCCTAGAAAAATGGGAACCGCTGCATTTCTTGAGGTTGATTTTAACTTGCTTGGGGACCTGGCTTCTGTGCAGGTGGTGGGATCAGTAACATCTAGTAGTGGACATTGGGGTTGGTTGCTTTCCCAGGGGCAGTATTCTTCACCTCTATCCCTCCCACTCTAGACAGACAGAGTCCCTCGCTGGTCCCCAAATGTCTTCACTTAACTTGTAGCCCGCTCTGTGTCAGGGAAGGCTGAGGGTAAAGCTGATCTCAGTCACCCCCTTTGCTGCCCATCCATTCATCTCTACCCTTTATCTGCCTGATTTTCAGATTTTCACTTACATCACATCCCTGCCACTTCCTTAGGTAGGCACTGAACCCCACCCCAAATTTTTCTTTCTTTATCTCACTGTTGTCCCAACTGTGATCTGAAGACCACTTGAATCAGAATCATCTGGAGAGATTGGTGTACATGCAGAGTTCCTGGCCTCCACCCCGGACCCTGAGCATGAAAACCTGCATTCTATTTTTTAACCCTGTCTGCAGGATTTCTTGCAGAAATAGCACATAATGTTTTACTTCTCCATGGTACTGTTGTCTGTATTATTTAGGTATTATTTATTCTATTGAAATATACATGTATTTGTATGTATATTCTAATTACATATATTCTAGTTATGTATTTATTGGTCATTTCAAAGGGAAAATTTGAAGCATGGGGAATGACGTCTATTGAAACATTGAAACACTTGCCACCTATTTCATCACTTCATAGATGAAATAGGATTTTTATATTCTTTATAAGGTTTTATTAGGACAATAAAACCATATTGCAGAAAACTGGAAAAATAGGGAGAAAAAACATAATTTCCCCAATTTGATGCAACGACTGTTTTCATGTGGGTATAGTCCCTTTGGGTCTCTGTACAGAAATATTCAGAAATGTGTGCAGCATCATTGTTAGTGTTGGTGCCATTTGGTGTGATATATAGTCAAAAAGAAGAGGCCAAGAGCACTGAGTCTATTCTGGGCTTCCTCCTTCCAGGAAATAGCCCAGTGGACTCACGGAGAAACTCACTTACAAAAGACCCACCCCAGGGCACCCTGCAGGACCCGGTGCAGAATGTCCTCAGAGCAGATTTCCAGCTTGCCAATGTGTTGAGCATCCTGAGCCAGTGCCCATGGGGTTCTCCAATTCAGACTGTGCTTATTGTCACCTCCTATGTGCCAGTGCAATGAAGAAGACCCTGTTGCTGCCCTGGGGCTCCCAGGCTTATGGGGGAGACAGACACATAAACAGCAATTACTGCACAGTGACACACATATCACTCTGGAGGATGGTTACTTTGGGCCCTGGAGGACAGAGCACAGTCACCCACTGACCAGCCTCTGTTCTATGCCCAGACTTGTTTCAAGTGGAGCCAAAGGGCTTTACAAAATGAAATACTGAAACTCTGAAGTGTGTAAGTCGTCACATTAGGTGGTGTCATCACTGTAGGGAGTGGCATATTCTCTCTTTTAAATTTTATTGTATTTTTATTGGAATTCTGAAATATTTACAGTATATAGAAATGGACAGAAAATGATGAAACAGATACACATATGTACATCAGACAGATTTCAACAAAGAGCTTATTTGACCACATTTGATTCATATTTTCTTTAAAAGAAATAAAACACCTCACTGTTGAAGTCACCTTTTCAATTCTTCTGGATCACACTTCCCTCCCTTCCTCTCTCCTTGCCTAGAGGAAAACACTGTTTTGAAGCTGGTCTGTGTTCTCCCCGTACCTGTTTTTCTTTCATTACCTAGGTATGTGCTACATGCTTTAAGTGTATATACATTGTATCATACATGTATTCTTCTGCAACTTACTTTTCTCCACCTCTCAATATTAAGTTCTTGAGATTTAGCCATGTGGATCATGTAAAACCTAGTTCCCTTATTTCAACTGCTATAGCGTATATTCCAGTGTTCAGTAATAACACAATTTATTTATCCATTGTCTCTGGGATGGACATTTGGATTCCTACAGAAAACATTCTTAGGCTGGGGGTGCTGTTATATGCCTATAATCCCAGCACTTTGGGAGGCTGAGGCGGGAGGATCCCTTGGTTCCAGGAGTTCAAGACCAGAAAATACTCTTCCTTATATCTCCTTATTCATACGTGTAAGAATATCTCCAGTATGAGTTCCTAGAGATAGATTACCTAGGTCTTCAGAAATGTGTATTTTCAGTTTCACTACGTATTTCCAAATTGCTCTCCAAAATGTTTGTACACATTTTCACTCCTACCAGCAATATAACAGATCCCATTTTCTAATATTTGCATTATTGCACATGGCAATTTTTGACAGTTTTATGGATTCAAAGCAGTATTCCACTAAGTTTTTTTTTTAACTTATTAATAGGGAAGATGATTATATTTTCATATATTCATATGTAGTTCTTTATGTATTCTGGATACCAATGCTTTTTTGCTTATATGCATTAAAAATATTTTCTTCTAATGTCTGGCTATCTTTTCTTTCTCTTTCTCTCTCTCTCTTTTTTTTTTGAGACAGGGTCTTGTTCTGCCACCCAGGCTAGAGGGTAGTGGTACAAACACTGCTCACTCAGCCTTGACCTTCCTGGGCTCAGGTGATCCTCTCACCTCAGCCTCTCGAGTAGCTGGGACCACAGGTATACACCATCATGCCCAGCTTAGTTTTTTGTATTTTTTGTAGAGACAGGGTTTCGCCATGTTGCCCAGGCTGGTCTAAAACTGCTGGGCTCAAGCAAGTCTCACACTTGGCCTATAGGTGTGAGCCACCACCCCTAGCCTCTGTTTATCTTTTAATGCTGTTTTCAGCAACTTCTTTCTTATAGACATTTGTAAACCTTTCCTTTGGTGTAGTTGTGCATTGTACATTTTGTTTAAGGAATCATCTCTGTCCTGAGGCCATACATACGGTCTCCAATATTTTCTTCCAAAAGAGTCAAGGTTTTGTTTCTACATTTAAATCCATAACGCAAGTGAACTAAAGTGGTCCTTTTCTAAAACTGTGAAAAGTTCACAACATTAAAATGAATAGCTCCATTATTATAAAACAAACATAACTACAGTCTATGTCAAGACATAAAACCTCAGGGCCAGAGAAACCCTTCATGTGTCCCCTGTCAATTATAACCCCTTTCTCTTGCCCAGATTAACCACTATCCTAACTATGATGGCAATCGTATTGTTGCTTTTCATTGTAGTTTTACTATGTATTTAAGCATCCTTAAGTAAACAATTCAAGATAGTATTTACTGTCTAATTATTGAAGCATCCTTATTGTTTAGTTCTGCTTGTATTTTTAAACGATGTGTAAATGAAGTAATATAGCACATAAGCTTTCATGTCTGACTTCTTTTTCTTCAACATTCAGCCTGTGACATTCGTCCAGGTGAGGTGCAGGATCATTTGTTCATTCCGGTGATGCTATGTTGTGCCCTTGGACGAATACTCCACAGTGCATTTATCCACTCTAGGACTGGATGTTTGGAATGGACTTCTTCCCAGTCTGGGGATGCAGAGGTCAGTTTAATTTCTTTCTGTGTCAAAACCAGTTCTTCCACAATCATCCATTGAAAAGCTTCTCTTTTCACCACTACTTTGTGGAGGCATCTTTATCATAAATCAAATATCCCCTTTTTGTGTGGTCCCCTTTCTGGTGTCTGTTTTGTTACATTGGTCTATTTGTCTATTCTTGCATCAATACCACACTACTTTAATTAGATAAGCTTATCATCAGTCTTGAGGCTCAGTGGAGCAAATTCTCTCCTTTATTCTTCTTCAAAGATATCTTCCATCTTCCTGGGTCTTCATAATTCTAGTTTATAATTAACTTGTCAACACACACACACACACAGAAACTCACACCTTTTGGACTTTTAGTTGAAAACCATCTGATTTAATTTTGTGTGTGTTGTGAAGTTGAGATCTAATTTTATTCTATTGTCTATTCTATCGGGATGACCAGTTGTCCCAAGCCTCATTTATTGGCTATTCATTAGTATATTAACATAGCTGCACCATTTTTCTTTTCACTAATACAGTTGATCTTCATTATTCATAGGAATATAATTACTTGCTAACATTTATCTGTAGCCCCAAAATCAATCCTCACGGCACTTCCATGGTCATTTATGGACATGCGCAGCATTGACAAAGTTGAGTCATCTGACGGGCACGTTCCCAGCTGAAGTCAAACACGGGTACTCTGTGCCTGCTTG
Organism: Chlorocebus sabaeus; assembly: GCF_047675955.1. Classification (NCBI taxonomy): domain Eukaryota; kingdom Metazoa; phylum Chordata; class Mammalia; order Primates; family Cercopithecidae; genus Chlorocebus; species Chlorocebus sabaeus. The sequence goes on along the minus strand of NC_132908.1, from coordinate 62,774,566 downwards.
TTTCAGCTCTCACATGTCAACAAGTGTCCTTTTCAAGGTCATTTTAATTCCATGTTTTTCACATTTTGGTGCCATTTTTTCCTGGTGATTTTAGTTTAAAATGTTCCCTGGCCGAGCGCGGTGGCTCACGCCTGTAATCCCAGCACTTTGGGAGGCCAAGTTGGGCGGATCACGAGGTCAAGAGTTCAAGTGAAACCTGGTCTCTACTAAAGATATAAAAAAATTAGCCAAGCATGGTGGTACACACCTGTAATCCCAGCTACTCGGGAGGCTGAGGCAGAGAATTACTTAAACCCGGGAGGTAGAGGTTGCAGTGAGCCGAGGTTGCACCACTGCACTGCAGCCTGGGCAACAGAGCAAGACTCTGTCTCAAAGAGAAAAAAAAAAAAAAAAGTTCCCCAAGCACAGTGCTGAAGTGTTTCTAAGCCCAAGAAGGCTGTGATGTTCTTTGTGGAGAAAATATGAATGCTATGTAAGTCTTGTTCAGGCATGAGCTACAGTTAAATGTTAAGGAATCAACACTATATATTAAGTGAGGTATCTCTAAACAGACACACACATAAACAAAATGTTGTTACGTATTGATCAGTTGATAAAAATGTTGTGACCAGAGGCTTATAGTAACCTAACCCTGTATTTCCCCTAGGAACAATGGTTCAGTATTTTCTAATTCAGTTTTCATGGTGAATTTATGAAACATAACTACCACGAGTAAAGAGAATTGACTTCATTTGGCTAAGATGCCTTTTTCTATAACTTTACTTTCAGATTTTCTGTGTGACTCTCATAAACAGCATACAGCTGGATTCCACCCCCACCCCCCAATCTAATTTGAGAATGCCTGTCTTTTTTTTTTTTTTTTTTTTGAGATGGAGTCTTGCTCTGTAGCCTGGGCTGGACTGCAGTGGCCGGATCTCAGCTCACTGCAAGCTCCGCCTCCCGGGTTTATGCCATTCTCCTGCCTCAGCCTCCGGAGTAGCTGGGACTACAGGCGCCCACCACCTCGCCCGGCTAGTTTTTTGTATTTTTAGTAGAGACGGGGTTTCACCGTGTTAGCCAGGATGGTCTCGATCTCCTGACCTTGTGATCCGCCCGTCTCGGCCTCCCAAAGTGCTGGGATTACAGGCTTGAGCCACCGCGCCCGGCCGAGAATGCCTGTCTTTTTAAAAGAATTAGTTTATTTATGAACACTAGTATATATTGGCTTATTTTTACCATTTGATTGTGTATGTTACATTTAGCCTGTTTTTTGTATATTTTTCTCCCTTTTTTTTTTGCTTTGTATTGAATTTCTCAAATTCTATGTATTTATGTATTTATGTTTACCCTCCAGGTTTATAAATTATACATTCTATTTTAATTCTTTTGGTAGATACATTACCCTTAAGTTGTTAACATGTGTGTTTAATCAACAAAGACTAAGGTTAAACTATGTATCTTTCCTTCTTCCACACACATAAGGATCTCAGAATATTTTTCCGTTAAAAGATTTAACTTATGTTGTATATGTGATGACATCTCTTGGTCCTTAAATTTGAGTGCTCTTTCAGAGTTGAACAAGGTCTCAGTTTGCAGCTCTGGAGAATAAGGAAGAGGTCTAGTGTTCAAATTAGTTTGTCTACCCCACCTGCCACTCTGGCTGAAAACATGGAGCTAGTGCTAACTGCAAAGTCCATTGTAGTATCTCATCAGGGAGATAAACAGGAAGCTATCCTCCCATGTCCCTGCTCTGAATTCAGGTTTGTGCATCAGCTTATGGTTTTGTTGGGGAGAGTTTGAACCTTGGACATGTTAAACAATTTTTAAAATGTGAAAGAGGAAAACAAAATCATGACCGAGATACCTGGGGGTCATATTGACCTTCACCTTCATACTAATGTTACAATTTAGAAATGATTGGATATTGCTACCAAATATGAGGCTTTTCTTTCCTCTTCTTTCCTTTTTATCTCCGTGAAATATTGGTTAAATGGGCTCTTGAACTCCTGCTAGATCCTGCTTAGGGCTTTATAAGTCAAAGACAAGCTCCCTTATTTTCAAGGTGGCTCCTATCAGTTGAATGTCTGTTTTGTGCCAGGCCTTGGGCTCACTGATTTTTTATCTGCAGACTCACTTAAGTCATGCACAGAATCGCCCTTTAGAGTAGACTCATTGGCTGCATTTGTAGATTAGGAAACAGAAGCCCAGTGTGGGGTCCGAGGCCAGGAACTAGAAAGACATTGACACATGTTTTAACCAGAGGATCAGCTCCCTGTCCTGTGCTCTTTTTTCTCTAGAACAGGGGCCTTTGTCTCTAGGGTATCTCAGAATCACCTGGGGAGCTGGTAAAATTGCACCTTCCCAAACGCCACTCTCCATTCATGTATTCAGTGGCTCCAAGGTGAGGCCCAGGAATCTGCCTGCGTATCCAGCCCCTAGATGACGTGGAAACACTAGTCTCAGGGCACCAAGAACTCCAAAGGGCCAGCCAAGAAAAGGTCAAAGGTCACCTGAGACAGACTATGACCCCTAAATGGCTATCCTGGAATCTTCTGTCAATTTCTTCTCTCTGCTCTGGTTTCTCAGCCTCAGGACTTTATCTCTCTCTGGTTTCTCAGGATCTCATCTCTATGCCCTGGTTTTGCCTCTGGATCCTACGCCTTTCTCCTGACTCAGGAGCTACTCTGTGTCAGGCCCTTCCTGGAAAAAGACACTGTGCCTGGGGTTGAAGAACAAGCAGGTCCAGGAGGAGAGAAAAGCATTCAGATCCAGGAAAAGAGGGAGCAAAAGGATCAGCCATGATGAGGTTGACAACTGTGCCTTTCACTCTAAGAAGCTGGAGCTGAGAGCATTTGCATGAAGTGTAATAAGACAGAAACTGAAGAGAGACTTTGTCCTTCCCTCTCCCCTGGACCAGCAAGAGACAGAACCCACTTCCCTTATTTTGAATAGAGATTAATTTTCTCCCCAGAACACTTTAGAGAGAAAGAGAAGTAGCCAGGGTGAGCAGTAGGCACAGAATGTGTAGGCACAGTTGGGTTTGCAGGGAGCAGACATTTTATTCTAAGATAACTGTGATCCAACCAAAAATAGGTGCTTCCAGAGCCACCTGTCCGTTTCTCCCAGCAGCCACCTTACTTCTTTCTTGCTCTTCATTTGCCCCCTCTCACATTCATGGGCAGCGGCCTGAAGGCCAATTCTGGATTCAGAATGACGTCACCCGGAAGGATGTTGGATTAGTGTAGGTTCCCTCTCCATTGCTCAGAAGATCTTAAGGCTCCAGCTGTGCACAGGACTTAGCTGTGCACAGGACTTGCTCCTGGGATGACGGCACGGACGCCTGACTGGCTGCCTCTCCTGGCTCCTAGTTCAAGCTTTCACTGGCCCAAGACTTAATGGAACCCCCATAGTGTCTACCATAGAAAAGGAATGGAAAAACGTAGTCGAAACGGGGAGAGAGATTTGGGGACGAAATAATTCAGTCTGGAATCCTGGGGGAGCTGCATGCCAGGCCCTGCTTCAGGTGCTGGGGAATCCCAATGTGGCTTGGTTTTTCAAGGCAGACAGGAATTTCACCATGTCTCCTTTGCTTTAGAATTCACTGTTTTTTAGAGATTTAAAACCCATTAGGGAATGGCTTGAGAAGTTAATAACCTGTTACCATTCTGGAGAATTACATTTGATGTTGTTTATAGCTATTTGGCTTATGAAAATAAATACATTAAGATTGGGAGCCAATTCTTATTCATGCCACTTATTGAAGGCAGATCATACAATAATAAATAAATGTCATTAATCTTAAACCCACACAGGGAGAATTTCATTTTTTAAAATTAATTGTACTTGTGGGATTGTTTTTAAACTAGAAACTAAAAAAAAAGTGCAATAATACATTAAACTTTGCATCTCTGGTACAGAATTCGATTTGTGTGGGAAAAACAAATTAACTGTGAAATGTAACCAGGAAAAGTAATGTTGATTACAAGGAGCACATAATTAGGGCAGCTCAGATATGCACTGGATTCCTCTACCAAGGCCGCTACCAAGCCTGAACACTAGTGAATAGGTATTCAATTTGGCTTTAATTATCATGTTAGTGTCGGTCATAATTTCCATAAATGACTTTTAAGCCACAGGAATAGATACTAGAGTTAAAAGGCTTGTCCTTTCTTTTTAAGCATTTGAACATTTTATTTTTCCAAATACCAGGGCCCCCTGTGTGGGGAGAAGAAGTCACACAAAGATGGTCATTTCTCAATGCAATAGTTCCAGTCTTTTTCTGAACCATGTTATTAGCTTCATTTCATTGGCTACAGCTTATTCACTCATCATTAATTAGACACACTTCTTTAAATATGAGTGTGCTAGGAGCTTAGAAATTTGTCTTTTTCCTTGTATTACAGTTTTGCAGGGGAGATATACCTACATAAAAACTGTGTTTTAAATAATTAAACTGTCTCAAGATATGTAACAATCACATATATTAAGGTTGATGATGATATAAGGTGATAGAAACACAAAGAAGAGGGAGAATGAACCCTTCCAGGGATGAGGGTATGGAAAGGGGATATTTGTGTCAGGTTTTGACAGATAAATAGGAGTTTGCCAAGGCGAGAAGGGAGAAATGGCTTGAGTCAGGAAAGGGCAAGAGGCATTCGGAAGACAGAGTCAAGCTCGGGAGGCTGGAGAAATGGTTAGCGGGAGCATGGCACTGGAGAGGTGAAGCGCTCATCAGCTCGTCCCCACACCTGACCACCTGTTCCACTCCCTGCAGTCATCTTTCACCTCAACCAGAGCAGAAGCCCCAGCACCAGTCTCTCTGCTTCCACCCTTGCCCTTCTGTCATCTGTCTTCCACGTTGCAGCCAAAGGGAAACTTTGAGGAGGCTACTGTGATAATCTAGTTGAGAAACAAAGCATCCATGGCAGCAGGAATGCCCTGGCCCTGGAAGAAAATGCAGGCGATGCCCTTCCTCACTGTAGCCTGTACATTCTGGGCCCTCGTGTTAAACCCTGAAACTCCAATATTATGTCATCCCCCTTGGCCCCTGAGCTAAAGTCCAGACATGTGTGATCCATAGAGAAGCTTTCTGAACTGGAGTCTGCTGACCTCTCAGACCTCAGGTCCTGTCAGTCACCCTCTGTCTCATTCCCTCCTCTGAGCCTTTGCACATACTCTTCCTACTGCTTGGCAAAAAACACGGTTTTCTAAAATACTCCTCTTCCTTTTCCCCATTCCACTCTCCTCCCAGTTATTCTCTGAGACCTTTATTTTCTTGTTTCATAGCCCATTACAGTCTGTAATTATTTCTTTCATTTGATATCCATGTGTGATTTGTCTGTCTTCCTGATTAGAATGCAAACTCCGTGTGAGGAGGGATGGTGTTGGTCTTGCTCACAGCTGTATACCCAACACCTGGCACTGGGACAAGCACCTCCTACATTCTGAAAAATTACTTCTCGAGAAAATGGATGAGAGCACCAGATTCCGGAGAGCCTTGAGTGCCAGGCAATAAGCTTTAGGTCTTAGTCTGTGAACAATAGGAAGCCAAGAGAGGTATTTAACCAGGCCTACAATGACTACAGTGTGAGTCTGCCTGACACAGAAAATTAAGTCTAAAATATTTTCAGTAATTTCGCTCGTACTATGACTTCACTGGCATCCCTCCGTGGTGATGTGGCGATGAGAGCAAAAAGCGATTTTCATTTCTCGAGTAAAACATAAAATCTATTCCTGCAGGGCCTCATGCATTCAGAATGAAAACTGCACCGACTGACCCTGGTCAGACAGGCAAGAGAGCTGGTTAGCAGGAGGGGTGGTGGGTCACTGACAGCAGAGGGGCCTCTGGTTTGCAATTTTAAGGGGAGATAAAATGCTGGCTGGCTTTCACAGAACACTGGGCTGAGCTGCAGAAACTGTAAAATCTCCCCGTTGCAGTATAAATATGGGATGAAAGTTGATTAACCAATTTTATGTTGTTATCTGAGCCTTCAATCCATTTGCACTTGAATTAAAAGGACAGAAATTGAATGTTGGCTGGACAGGCGTTTTCCAACAGGCAACGTCGGTAAAAGAAAAGAGGCTTAAATTTCTTTTTCATCTGAAATCTTTATCTGGCAGAAGATTTTCTGCGATGTCACTCTACTTGATTTCTGTGGAATGAGTGCCAGGGTTCAACACGAGGGCCCAGAATGTACAGGCTACAGTGAGGAAGGGCATCGCCTGCATTTTCTTCCAGGGCCAGGGCATTCCTGCTGCCATGGATGCTTTGTTTCTTAACTAGATTATCACAGTAGCCTCCTCACTGGATTATTTGGGGGCAGCCCTGATGTATCTCTGCCCAACTCCCATGACCTCTCAGCAAACAGCCGCAGGAATGCCCTTCCATTGCAAATCTGCAGATATGACTCTCCTGCCTCCAAACTCCCCCACTGATTCCTCATTAAGCACACAGCATAATTTTTTGGTATTGATCACCAAGGCCTTCGGCAATCTGCCTACACACGACACATTTCTAAACTGCCTCCTTTCCATTTTGACATGCCCAACTCTATTCTATTTTTCAGGCTGGTCTGTCTATTGACTTAGCCCAGAAACCGTCAGGTCCTTCCCCATCACCTTGCCTTGTTCCTGTTAGAGAAACACCAGCCTTGCACGGCTCCATTCCCACCATCCTCACTTCTGGCTCAAATTCTGCACATTCTTTAAAACCCAGTCCAGAGACATGAGCAGTCCATTTCCTAGGAACCAACTCAGACAGCACAGAATTAATTATCCAGCTTTCTTGGTGGTAAGATTCAGAGGGACAGGTGCCAGGTCAGGAAGGGCCACATTTGCCAGGTGAAATAAAGAAATTGTACCCAGGGAGAGGTGTGCCCACCCATGCTCGCAGTTCTAGATGACACCAATGCCCTCTCCAGCTTGGGTCCTACGGCCTTGAGCATCATGTCATAGAGGGGTCCTCCGGCCTTGAGCATCATGTCATAGAGGGGTCCTCCGAGGGTGTCTTCCACCTACATATTCACAAAGACCTGAGGCCTGCTGGGGCTGAGAGTCTACACTGGGCTTCCATTCAGAGTTCTGCTTAGGTAGCTTAGACTGAATCTCCATCTCTGCTTACCACACTATTTCCATATCCCTAGCCCCTTGATGGTTCAAATACCCCGGAAAGGCCTGTAAACAGCAGAGAAACTACTCTTGGCTTATGTACATTCAGTCTGTTCTGGAACTCTTGACCAGTTAGCCTGGCTTCGTAACCCATAGCCAACAGCTAATAAGAAGGGCAGATAGTGCCTTCACCTCATTGATGGCTGACGTCCTGAGCTTTCATCTCAAGTCTCCTTTGTGGTCCACTTCTGTAATGGCCCTGCCCATCCTGTTCAGTTCTCCAGTTTTGTCTCTCATCTGTGGCCTGACCTCTATCCTTCAGCCCCCAATGTTGATTTGAATCTCTGGTTCTAACCTCTGGCTTTGGCTTTGACATTTAAGACCCACCAGAGTAATCCCCCCTGCCCTCCCTGTCCTGAATGCTGTCTTCTCATCAGGGATAGTCCTGGGCTCTGGGCTCGCCTCAACCCCGGGAGGGGACTCGCTGCATGTAAGTGTATGACTCCCTGTTGCTTCCGGCATCAAGACAAAACCTTCTGTGTCATCAAGATTATTTGTGATGCAGCATTTCTTAAAATAATCCTTAAAAGAACCAAAAAGTCACATTTTCTAGGTGACTAATCTGGCTTTGCAATTATGTAGTGCATGTCTACTATTGATGTCTGCTTTTGGAATATTGCTATTTTGAAATATTTCCGATTCACAACCTCTGCCACCCTGTCTCCACAATCGTTTGATTCCTAGAGACTAAAAATAAAAAAAATTAAAAAAAACTGTGCTATTGTTTCTACGATTTTTTTTCAAGCTGCTGACACCCATTCTGTGAGTTTTGACATGGGTTCATGCAAAGACAATGATGAGTACATCATAACACCGCATGGCCAACAGTAATTATAAGACAACATCAATTATAAGGCTCAGTCTAATTTTGAGATATTAATGAATGAAAAACTGTGCATCTTGAAATTGATGAATGATAGTACTTTATGGAATTGTTCTTAGAGTGAAAGCATGACTTTCTTGAAAAGCCTCTAGGGTAGTACCTTGCACATGGTGGAAACTAGAATTATGGTTTTGGTTTTTTGCTTTTTTTTTTTCTTTCCTTTTTCTTTTCTCCCAGCCTGTAAATGTTGCCTCTGATAGTAAGTCTCCTGACTACAATGAGTGGCTGATGGATGGGAATGGGGGTTCCAATACACAGAATGAGCATCTAATGGGGAATGGGAAAAAACTAGAGGCCATATGAAGCCCTGTGTTTCTCAGTATACATCTACAGTGATCACATAACTTATCATCCAAACCAGGACAATTTTGAGAGTAAAAGAAGTTGCTTTTAATAATTTAACTGGAATCAGGGACATAAACTGGGGCCAACCCAGATGAGCCAGGGTGTATAACAACCTACAAAAGTCCATCTTCCATCTGGCAAGTATAACTGAAATCAGCTGCAAATTTCTCTATGCTTAGACTTGGAGTATCTTCATCCAAAACCAGGAAGGCCATGAGATAAATGATGGGCATGCAGGTACTCTTGGCTCCCATCACAAGAAGGCTTAACACTATATTCCAAAATAGGTTAAAGTTCGATGCCACTGTATTGTGGGAGATGCTTCCCTTCCTCAGCTGTTATTTATGGTGCAGAGAAAAGGAACCACATTGATGATGGATCTGCTTTTATCAGATAAAAATGGGAGGAACAGTGAAAGACCATGGTGAGATATTGTGCAGGATTTCAGTAGGACACTTTAAAAATATGTATTAGAGAAAATGAATTTTTCACTGGCTAAAACGTATCCATTTACAGTCAGAGCATCCATATATTTATGAGTGTTTTAGCCCTCAAAATAGTAACCCAGGACAGAATAACAAACAGTCTCTTAATAGCCCTAATTTATCAGGCTCAGCAGTTTAAGAAAAATAAATAAAAAGAAACAGGAATGCAAGGGGCGGGGCGGGGGGAGGGGTGGGATAATGAAAGCTGGAATCTGAAATACTGGATATGGTACAGCCCAAAAGGTTATTCCAAGTCTGTCTTAAGAGAATGCATCCTTAGCCCAGAGAAAGCCTTTTGAAAGTGGCTTTAAAAGCATCTGAGCCTGGACTCTGGGTAGGTGAGGAAAGGTAAGGATAAACAAAGGAGCTTGGCCGGGCACAGTGGCTCACACTTATAATGACAGCACTTTGGGAGGCTGAGGCGGGCAGATCACCTAACGTCAGGAGTTCAAGACCAGCCTGGCCAACATGGTAAAACCCTGTCTCTACTAAAAATACAAAATTAGCTGGGCATGGTGGTGCGTGCCTGTGATCTCAGCTACTTGGGTGGATGAGGCAGGAGAATCGCTTGAACCCAGGAGGCGGAGGTTGCAGTGAGCTGAGATCATGCCATTGCACTCCAGCCTGGGCAAGAAGAGCAAAACTCCATCTCAAAAACAAAAACGAAAACAAAAGCAGCTTAACCCTTGTGAAGGTTTATTTGATTTGGTTAAACATTATTCTGGGTGTTTCTGGATGAGATTAACATTTGAACTGGTAGACTGAGTAGAGCAGGTTATCCTCTGGAATGGGGGTGAGCTGGAATGGAACAAAAAGCTGAATAAGGGAGAAGTCACTCTCTCTGCCTGAGTGTCTTCAAGCTGGGACATTTGTCTCCTCCTGCCTTCGGACTTGGACTCAAACTGGAACTCTTCCATCAGCTGTCTTGGGTTTCTAGCTTGCTGATTGTAGATCCTTGGGTTCTCAGTCTACGTAGTCACATGAGCCAAATTCCTTATAATAAATCTATATTTGAGAGATCTTTCTCTCTCTCTCTTTGGGATAGCTATCTTTCTGAGAAAGAGAGAGAAAGAAAGATCTCCTATTGGCTCTGTCTCTCTAGAGAACCCAGACTAATACATATTTTAGTACGAGAAATAGTTCTAGAGGAAGAAAATTTTAAGCATGTGAGTTTTCTGAATTGGATCTGGGGTTTCTAGAATTGGTTCTCTAATCTGATTAGATTTCAAGATCCGAATGGCTCTATTTCCAGTAGCAAAGAGAGCATAAATAGTCCATGGCATGATCTGGCAATAGAGGTACACAAAATATTTCACCAGTGCGACCCTGTAACACCATCGTCCTTTTATGAATGAAGGCCTTTGCTTTCACTTTTTCACCTTCATTTCTTTGAATTTGAGGACTCCAAATCCCAGTCTCATAAGTGTTTTCTTCATTCTCCTGTCCCTCTCCTTGTCTGATGTCTTCTGTGACCAGAAACTGATTTATATCAGCAGCACTGGTCTGATCATTGCCTTTCTCTGGGACACAAAAATGCCACACAGTAGAAAGAACACAGAAGTTGGAGATAGATGGACATGGGTTGAAATCTCACTTCTGACACTTTTTGCTGTGTGACCCATGGCAAGTTATTGGACCTCTCTGAGTCTTGGTTTACCTTTCCAAGAAATTGGGTTGTTTACGAGGCCACCAACCCCATCCTCATATAACTTTCACTCATTATTAGAAATTTCTTTTTAACAACGGGCTGAAGTCTTCCTTCCTATAAGCTCCACCACCAACTAAAAATATGACTCACGGTGTTTTCAACTCATGATTTCAGCCTAATGAAAAACATTATTTGCAATGTAAGTATTAGTTTCCTTAATATATAAGTGCTTCTAAGAAATGACTATCAAAAACATAGCCCAATTAAAATGATAATAATAATAATATTAGTCAAATGTCATGATCAAGAAATGGACAAAAGTAGAAACAAAAATGACCAACCAAAAATGAATATTTACAAAAAGATGATAACCTAAATGGATAATTAAAGAAATTGAAATTAAAACAGTGCATGTGAAATTTTAGAAGGTCAAAACATAGTTGTTCAAGGGGATGGGGAGACTTTGAAATTAGTAAAACTTTTCTAGATGGCAGTTTAGAATATCTATCTTAAATATGTAGAAACATTCTGACTCTGAAATTTCACTCAAGAAACTTATCTCAAGGATGATATTTTTAAAGTGCACAAAGATTTCTGTATAATGATGTTTATCATGTTATTTAAATTTCAGAAAATGTTAAAACATTCTAAATGCCCAACAACAAGAGATGGGTGATGTAAAGAAAGATAAAATGTAATTCTTCACAGACGTTTAATATTACGCTTTGAGGAAAATGTGGTAACAGGCAAATGTGCATAAAACAATTACTAGAAGCAAATACACAGTAGTTATCTCTGGATGGTGGGATTACAGGTCATTGTTCTCTTTTATTTGAATATTTCTATATTTTGAAACTTTCATTTTCAAGGATGAAAGGAGGAAAGAACAGAAGTTGGAAGGAGAAAGGAAGATAGACCTTGGCAAAGTAAAGTTTTGTTTCCACCATGCTTCTCTGGTGAATGCCAACTCGAATATTAGAAATAGTCACAAAAAAGGAGGCAGAATTGGATGACTGGCTCACTCACTGGCTTGCTGTGTAAGTTTCTGCTCTATCCTTAACCTCCCTGCACCTTGGTTTCCTTCCTTGTCGACTAAGGATAAAAATTGCCAGCCGGGCGTGTGAATTGGGTTGCTGAGATGATCAGAAGGGATACCATGCATGGAAGTGCTCATAAAACTGCAAAGTGCTCTACAAGTCCTGAATGGTGTAATTATTGCCTTTGTTAGTGTGATCATTCTCTCTTACTGTATTATCCTTGGCTGGAGAGCTGCTCGTCAGACTATGAAGTGCACTCGGTATTTCTACACACACAAAGTGAACTGCATGAGGCTTCCCAGACCTATTTGAATAGATCTGGCATCAAGAGAGAGCCAAACAGACAACGAAGATCTCTGTGGCCACGTGGCAGGAGCACATGTGGTTCTGAGAGAACCAGCTTGACACTGGATGACCTAGGCCAGAATCCAACTTGCCCACGGTACGCTCAGACACCTCACTCTACCCCGCTGAGTCCCAAGGATTCATCTGTCACACAGAGAGAGTGATGCCAGTCCTGATTCTATCACATGATTATTTGGGAGAATACATCCACAGCATGTGTGTGAATCCTAACCACCACCAATCCGTGCAAATAGACCCAGCATTGAGACCGTTATGTCATCTCAACCATGGTCCCGAAAATGCAGACACTACAGAATGTGGTTCTTGAAGTTACTAAGCAGTATGGAGCAGATAGGCTCTGTGGACAAAGTTTTCAGAATCACTGGATTTTATATCATAAAATTATTATTATATATTATTAATATGTCTGTAAGACTTCTCAAAGGTTTTAATACCCTCTTATATATATGAATCTCCAATAACTGGTTACATTTCCCAAACACCTTTGGACCATGGAACCCTCTTTTGATGAAGCATCTAGCTCATGATCCTTGGCACAAACTTGGTAAATGTTGACATGAGACAAAATTTACTACAAAGCCAGGGCAGCTGCATCTCAACCTTGTTTCTCTGCTGCCTGGCACTCCAAGGCCCTTTCATCCTAAATGAGATATGGCACCTTATTCCCTTGAAAGCAACTTTTTTTTTTTTTTTTTGAGACGGAGTCTCGCTCTGTCGCCCAGGCAGGAGTGCAGTGGCCGGATCTCAGCTCACTGCAAGCTCCGCCTCCCAGGTTTACGCCATTCTCCTGCCTCAGCCTCCCGAGTAGCTGGGACTACAGGCACCCGCCACCTCGCCCGGCTAGTTTTTTGTATTTTTAGTAGAGACGGGGTTTCACCGTGTTAGCCAGGATGGTCTCGATCTCCTGACCTTGTGATCCACCACCACTTCCCCACCACCACCACTAGGCCCCATAGCCGAAAGAGTCAGGAAGTCAAATAAAAAAGAAGAGAAGGAAACCATGTCAAGACAATGGTATCCAAGAGCGTCAGAGTCCCGGAGTAGTAGAGAGAAATCTGGCAAGTGGAGGGGAGCTGACACTCCCCTTAACACTGAAGGTGAGAGCTGACCTTGGGAAATGATGCTAATCCCTCTACTGTACCAGAATGATCATTAGACCTTGACCTTTGGAGCCAACAAGATTTAAGTTTAGATCTGAGATAAAAAATGTTCTAGCCACATACCATCACTGAGGCTGGTTTTCTTCTCAATAACTTTTTTTTTTTTTTTTTTTTGAGATGGAGTCTCGCTCTGTTGCCCAGGCTGGAGTGCAGTGGCCAGATCTCAGCTCACTGCAAGCTCCGCCTCCTGGGTTTACGCCATTCTCCTGCCTCAGCCTCCCGAATAGCTGGGACTACAGGCGCCCGCCACCTCGCCTGGCTAGTTTTTTGTACTTTTTAGTAGAGACGGGGTTTCACCGTGTTAGCCAGGATGGTCTCGATCTCCTGACCTCGTGATCCGCCCGTCTCGGCCTCCCAAAGTGCTGGGATTACAGGCTTGAGCCACCGCGCCCGGCCTCTTCTCAATAACTTCTGATAATACCAGAAGGCTTTGAGCATTCAATGAACTAATAATGTGTCCTTTATAGGCCTTAGTGAAGCTCCTGATCAAATATTCAGTAAACGGTACCTTGTTTGATGCATTCTATCCCCAAGCTGATACTGTCTGGATAAATACCCATTCCCACTTATTGAGTCACCATGAATGGGGGGCTCACCATAGCCAAGGTGTTTTCTGGAAAAATGAAAAGGAGGAGGAGATCAGAGTCTCTTTGATCTCGTTTACATTTCTACTTCTCTTAGCAGAACTTGGTGCATTAAGAGACATTTTTAAGCGCTCTGCAAAATCAACTGAAATTTCTAAGGCTCGCCCATGTCTGAGGAAGACTGTAAAGACTGTGAATTTCTTCAGACTTGGTTGTTCTTTCCATAGAGATGAGTTTGTGGAAAGAAAGACCAAGTCTGAACAAATATTACCATGACTAATGATACCAACAATGGTAACAGCAACCACCACTTTGACCAAAACCACATGATATGCTTCCTTATGTTATATTTTCTCAAATCTGCTTTTTATTTGTTACTGATACCAAATCAGCAGCCTTTCTGAGGCAGCCCTGGAAGATCCTGCACATGTTTCCCTTTTGTCTCTTTGTCCATTATAAAAAAGAAGAAAGCGTTCCTTGTCATAGCTTGTCCTGCACTGCAAAGGGCACTGTACATAAAGACTGTGTTTTAGCTGAGGACACGGGGAGCAGAAAAGCTTGACTAATTATGTTACTAATCACTTGAAGCATCTTCCATGTGACAACGTAATTATGTCCGAGTAAGGTGAAATGTCTCAATTACTTAGGAAAAATAAAGGAGAAGCCCCTTCCTCACCACTCCTCCCCTTTCTGTTATCCTGGCCTCATTTTGAAACTTTCTCTCAACTCACAGGTCATTTACAAAAAATGAGGCCACAGTTCTCTCTTTCTCTCTTAAGCCATGAAGGGCCGTCTAATGTCTGTTAGATTCCTCCCCCAACCCTCCATGGCAGGATTTTGGTGAATAAATGAAGTTTGCTCAAAGGAAATAGACCTTTCAAGTGTTTACTGGCTCACTCTATTGTCCTTGGTTAAGGTTCAGTTCTCAGAGGGGTGTGACCTCCAGCAGGATCTTTAAGGATGTCACAGAAGACTCAGACATGTTAAAGCAAATAATAGTTCTTTCTTGTGGTCAGAGCCTGAACATGCCAGATCTGGAGTAGACATCAGTTCTGAGATGCCTAAGATTAATCAGCCTGGTAGATGGAAGACTGACACGGAAGCAAGGAAGTCGACAGACGTTTATAGAAAGATATGCAGAAGGATGAGCCAGGTTAATAGAATCTTCACTCCAAGCGACTTGCACAGCTGATGGTGAAACAGACCTCACTCTCTTTCCCTTGACCTCTTGGAACCACAGTTTCCTAAATGGTACAACAACCAGTCGGATGAGCATCTTGATACACAGTGGATGGTCTAGAGACCAGCCACATCGGCATCACCTAGAAGCTTGTTAGAACTGCAGAATCTCAGGTCCCTCCCAGACCTACTGCAGTTTAGAAAGATCTCCCCACCAAGGCAATTCATGTACACATTAAAGTTTGAGAAGCCCAGAAACAGTCTATATTCCTGACATACTTTCTTTTTTCCTTTCTTTAAAGACAGTTTCAAATTAACAGGGACCACTGGTAGCCTCACATTCTGCTCCAAAATACTCACCAGCATTCTTCTCGTCTTAACTATCACCCAAGAAACCACATTCTAGCCAGGTGTAGTGGTTCATGCCTATAATCTCAGCACTTTGAGAGACCAAGGAGGGAAGATCGTTTGAGCTCAGCAACTCAAGACCAGCCTGAGCAACACAGTGAGACCCTGTCTCTATTAAAATTAAAAAGAAAAGAAAAGAAAAGAAAATTAGGCATAGTGGTGCAGGCCTATAGTCCCAGATACTTGGGGGCCTGAGTGGGGAGGAGGATCCCTTGAGCCTGGGACGTAGAGGCTGCCGTGGGTAGAGATTGCACCACTGCACTCCAACCTGGGGGGGAAAAAAAAGAGAGAGAGAGAGAGAAAGAAAAAAGAAACCACATTCCCCCAGGTCCTTGCTTCCATCCATTTCTAGAAAGATTCTGACAGAACAAGTTTCCAGCAGGTGTGGCAAATACATGTCATCTTGGATTGATTGGCTCTGCCTACCCAGAGTGCTATTTGGATAAAGGATCATTAGACAGCATCAAGGTCCAACAGGAAAGAGTTCTGTGATCAATTAGTGATGTCTGCTATAGGTGTACGCTGGGGATCTCAGATGTGTTCAATTCTATCTTGATGAATTAACATTTTAAAAAGAGGACTCAGAGGCAGCGCAGTGAAGAGGAAAGCCCTGAGAATCAACCAACCAGGGCTCGTTGACTCCATTCTCAATTTCAGACCTTTCTTCATCTTTAAAACAAACATGTTGAACATGGACCACAAAAGGCCCCTCCTGCTCTGAGGTTCTCTGATCCCATGGGTCTGTGATCATATGTGTATACGTCACATCCCACATGTTCATGTTCCCAGGAGAGCAGATTTTGTTCCTATGTCACAACAATCCTAGCTTCCCTTAAACCAGAGCACTCCTCTTAAATAATAATCTGGTGGTGTTTGTGGGGTAGGGAGGACAAGAGGGGAGGTTAAGAGATATGGGAGGAGAAGCTGCCAAGCACGCTGGCCTGAAACAGGGCCCCAGCCCTCTACCTCTGCCAGGCATCTGTTTCCAATGAAACTAAGGAAATTCCTGACCCACTCCTGCATGCTCTCGTTGCTGCCCTGCTCTTGCCTCCACATTGGCCTCTCCCACTCTGTGGGCTCTGAGCCAAGTCCAAAATCCCCATGGGCTCGCTCTCAGAGGCCAGGAAACAAGACAAAACCTAGAGCTGTGACTCCCCTGGGGGTGGCTAGCTGCCAGCTTTGATTATCTAAGGTCGTTTAAGGTTATCTAAGAGGAAACTTTGCCCTTGAAGGGTATATGAAGCCTGCCAGAGGTGATCCAGGACTCTAAACATGGCTGTGTGCTGAGAAGAGAATTCTGAACTGAACCAGATCTCAGTGATGTGGCTTTTCTGGAGAAATCCACCCACCTGTATCAAAAATGAATGTTACTGCCCAATACTGCAAAACAGAAGGTGGAAATGTACCCAGAAATTCATAAGTGAAAGGCAGTAAGTCTCAACTGGGGGTAATTTTGCTCCTCTGGGGGCAATTGGCAATATCAGGGGACAGTTTGGGTTGTCACAAGTAGAGAGGGGAGTGCTACTGGCATCTAGTTGGCAAAGAATGGCAAGAGATGCTGATAAACTTCCTATAACATACAGTGAGCCCCCCACACCAAAGAATTATCCAAACCCAAATGTCAATAGCTTGAGAAATTCTGACGGTAAGATAAGTTTGGATGACCAAGTACATGCCCCTAGTTTATAGATTAGGAAGCTTCAGTCCAGAGAAGGATAGAGACTTGCTTCAGGTAGCACAGTGAGCTAAATCAGATTCTCTGGCTCCATCCACCTAGCCGTATGCTCAGGGAAGGTAGAAAAGGGAAAAAAAACTGGCCCCAAGAATAGGCCCAGATCTAGCTTATAGCAAGTGACTGAAGAGAGTGAATTAAATATGGGAGTGATGAGCTTTAAATAGAGTCACCACACCCACTAGCAAAATATGTTTCAATGATGCTCCTGGGCTCATTCAGTTGACAACTCCTTCCTCCTCGTTGGTAATAAAGGAGTGGGGCCAGGTGTGGTGGCTCATGCCTGGAATTCCAGCACTGTGGGAGGCTGAGGTGGGTTGATCACTTGTGGTCAGGAGTTTGAGACCATCCTGGCCAAAATGGTGAAACCTCATCTCTACTAAAAATACAAAAATTAGCCGGGCATTGTGGCAGGCCCCTATAATCCCAGCTACTCGGGAGGCTGAGGCAGGGGAATCACTTGAACCCAGGAGGGATCTTGGGAGGAAGAGGTTCCAGTGAGCCAAGATCATGCCACTGCACTGCAGCATGGGTGACAGACAGAAACCATGTCTCAATAAATAAATAAATAAATGCAGTGGGAAGGTGGGAACAGTGGATAAGCATTAAGCATGGAGGGAGGGGGCTGAGGGGACATCTTCCCTCCTATACTTACTTTTGGCCACAAAGAAGCTCAAACAACATATTTGAGCTTGGCAGAGGAACTACCCTATTTCTTCCTCTAAAAAGTGTCTCCTGGAACACTGTTTTGAGATGTGTAGGGCACCATCATTTGCTGGTCTCAGGAAGTAAGTACACTATCATTCTGCCTCTAATTTACAATCTCCATCATGAAGAGTAGAGATCTGGCCCACGTTAATCCCAATTCAGAAAAGCAGTACTGAAGTCTGAAGGCTGGGTCAGAGCCATTTCCTTATGGTCTTCCTTCAAAGTTATTCTGATGACTCACCTGTCAGGACAGCAGTACCTTCCAAAATAGAGGAAGCAGATGGAAGCACTGACATGAGCCTCTGTCCCATAATCTCCATTTGGTTAAGACTGTCCTTAGTCAGTCTGTCAAATCTAACCAAGTATCTCATGTCATCCAAGGGGATTTTTTTAAAATCACAACCTGCCTCAGCTTTACATACACAGATGCATTGAAATGTCCATCTCTAAATGGCCCCAAATTATGTCAAGGTCAGGACTTACTCTGCAGGGACTTTCTGAAGCCTGTAGACTCAACACCTCTTACATGGTTCTGCCAACCAAATCTTCACCACTGACATTCCTACAGCATATACAGAAGTCAGTCTCATTCTTTAAATCAATACATATTCTGATTTTAAAAGCAATTTCCTGCCGGGTGCGGTGGCTCACGCCTGTAATCCCAGCACTTGGGGAGGCCAAGACAGGTGGATCATGAGGTCAGGAGATCAAGACCATCCTGGCTAACACGGTGAAACCCTGTCTCTACTAAAAATACAAAAAATTAGCCAGGCGCGGTGGTAGGCACCTGTAGTCCCAGCTACTTGGGAGGCTGAGGCAGGAGAAAGGTGCGAACCTGGGAGGTGGAGCTTGCAGTGAGCTGAGATCACACCACTGCACTCCAGTCTGGGCAACAGAGCGAGACTCCATCTCAAAAAAAAAAAAAAAAAAAGCAATTTCCTTAAAATGCAGATTATATTCACAAAAAGGTTACTTGAAATAACCCTATCAAGAAATGACCAGTGTTAAATAGTAGCATATATTCTTTCATATTTTTTCAATACATGTGTGTGCATTCATCTATATCTACCATAGATAGGATATACAAACCACAAATATTTTAAGTTTAGTCTCATTGCCTACAGAATTTCATCATCTGTTATTTTATTAAACTATGTATCACAAGTTTCTTTTCTTGTCATTAAGTTCTTTTATACATCATTGCTCCATGGTGCTCCATCATGTCAATTTACCATAATTCCTATCTTACAATTAGATGACTTTTTCCTATTAATACTCTAAAAAACACTGTAATGAACATCCTTCTTGAGGATCTCAAATCTTACAGGAGAAACAGAATTGTGAATAATCATTTATCACAATGATGCAATAAGTACTATACTATTGGTATATCATGACTTTGAGTGCATCTGTGGTTTACTAAGGTGAATTATTTCAAGAGAAACTTCTGGGACAGAAGTGCATGTTCCATTTTTATGACTTTTGAGACATGCCTTCAAGTCAAAAGGTCAATTTTTTTGAAAATATTGAGAGCCTCTGTTTCAGAATGCAGGCATATGAGCACTCACATTGGAAAACTAAATGGAATAGCTCCTTTGCCAAGAATTTGGTAAGTAAAGGTCTAATTCTAGTCCCAAATCCTTGTAGCTAACTTCTCATTGCTTTTATACCTGCAATTCAGTGAGTGACCACCAGTAGCCACTCTTTGGAGGATGACTGAAAACAGTCACAGAGGTATTCAATAACTGTAAATACACCAATATTATAGTACTTATTGCATCATCGTGATAAATGCTTGTTCACAATTCTGTTTCTCCACTCAGATTTGGGATCCTTAAGAAACGGAGTCACATATCCTTAATCTCAGAAAACCTGAAAATAATCAAATTGTCTTCCATAGAATGCCTATTTATTTTTGGAGTTTAAAAGTTGTCATCAATATCTAAACAAAAGCCACAATAACATCTACATAATGAGGATTCCATGAAGGCCATAGTGAAATTTTGCTGAATAAAATAGTAGACACCATCGCTAGTGTGGATCCTAGTGTCACCCTAGAAATAAATGTATTTTTAAATTCTCCCATAGAGAGGAATATACTTAAATGAAACTATTTCTTAGAAGGGAATATATAATTTATAATAAAGAAAAAAACTTAAAAATATAAAAAAGGTTGTTAGTGATATCTTAGGGTAACCAGCCAAAGGATGACATTTCTTTCCTGGTTTCCAATGCATACTTCTCAGAACAGATTAGGCTGCAAATGGAAATAAAAGTGTATATCATTCCAGGTCCTAGAAAACAGACGGTGAGAGGCAAGTTCATTCATTTCAAAAACAGAGGGGCTGACTTTGAACTGCTTGATGGTGAACAAACCAACCTTCCCTGTGATGTCTGGCTAAGGATTCTTTCTACACTGAGTGCCAAGGACATTTAATGTATGATATTTGATTTGCTGGGTGCAAAGCTCAGATGGGGCCTGGAAAATCCATCTGTACTCTCAAAGCTTTTCAAAGGGAAACAAGGTTACTAACATTTATGCAGGCTTTAGTATCATGTGTCAGGCAGAGGGAGTGAAAGAACTCATCGAGTCAAGGGGATGGATCTGGCTGACAGGCTCTCAGAACAATAAAGATAGTGGTGAATTTTGACCAGGACTCAAAGGTACATTAGAATCATACTCTTTAAGTGGCAGAAAGTAAGCCTCACAGAAAGAAAGTAACACACCCAAGATCACACAGCTTGTTAGAAACTGAGCCAAAACAGAGAAATGAAAATATATGGTTAATTAACTTGCAGGTTAACATTCTTTCTCTCTTCTCAATTCTGTTTTGCTCTTTTATCTCCCATGTGTTTCATTTCATTGAAACATGAATGTCGGTGAGAAAGTAAAGCCTTCATGTCTGACTTGGGATCATTCTCTGTAGGCTGAATGACATGCTAGGAGGGGCTTTAAAAGACCAGTGATATTTGAGACCTAGTGGACATTATTCCAAATGGTGGCAATGTTATAATGACAAAAAAAAAAAAAAAAAAAAAAAAAAAACCCTTTTGGGGTAAGAGGACAAGGCCTTGCAATTCTGAGTAGGATTTTTATTAAGAATATCCCCAATCCTTCTCCTCTTCTTTAACCCTGTGGCTTTCACATCTTTTACCTATACAGCTTCAATGGACTGCTCTCTCAGTCAATGTCCAAGTAGAATTATAGAAATTATTCTAAGTATTTACACAGGAGGAATTGAATACAGGAATTTAGGTTACACTAGTGAAGGAAGAGCTAAGAATCCAAATAAGTGAGAGAATATAGAGATTCACAGCATCAGAAAGCTGTGAACCTCCTTAGATTTCAAAGGCAATGGGATTAGTTGGCATTACTAGAGTATAGGATCTGGAATCATCTAGTGGAAGCTAAAGCCATGGTAGATCTATTTAGAGAGGAATGGAAGGGGAGGAGGGAAAGAAAGCGTGAAAAAATAGAAAGAGAAATAAAACAAGTACCCTGGCTTCTCCCTGAAGCTCTGGAGCAAAGATCAAAGAAAAGGCAAAGGATGGTCCTGAGTGCCAACAGATCCAAACCCAATTCACTCATAAATTGTTTCATTGCCTCATTTCTACCTTACACCATCTGTCCACTAGAACACTGCTTGAGTGATCTAACATGCAAGTCCAATACTGTCACCCCAGGCTTTAAATTCTTCTGTGGCTCCTATTGCACTTT
The DNA here is from genome assembly GCF_047675955.1 of Chlorocebus sabaeus. Taxonomy (NCBI): domain Eukaryota; kingdom Metazoa; phylum Chordata; class Mammalia; order Primates; family Cercopithecidae; genus Chlorocebus; species Chlorocebus sabaeus. The sequence goes on along the minus strand of NC_132908.1, from coordinate 62,753,167 downwards.
GGGAAAATGACCCTCACCCCAGCACAACATACAAGATTAACCTCTATCTGGGTGAATTCATTTAATTATTTCTTTTTAATTGATACATAATCATTGTACATATTTATGGAGTACATAGTAATGTCTCAATACATACAGTGTGATAAGATCAGCATATTAACAGTCAGACCAAAGCTACTGCAATGTTTTTACTCTGAAATGGGCCATCTATCAGCTTCAGGAGGGAGATGGCATGTTGTGAGTTGTACCAGGCTGACACATGATGATGAAAGATGTGAGTACAGACCATTCCAGCTGGAAGATGATGATCATGGCAAAGAGGTGAGGGTGCACAGTGTGAGAGCTCAGAGAAAGCTAGAGCTGGTCTTCAGGCCATAGGCACCCTGGTTCCAAAACCTGCCCTTGAGAAAATGGAGGTATGTGGCTCAGGAAGAGGAAACTCTTTCTTCACACCTCCCATGTGGATGTGTCAAGCACCTTGTACACTCTAGGTGTGTGATAGAGACAGTGTGAGGACAAAGCTAAATATGCAACTAAGGCCAAAGGACCTTGAGTACCATGCCTAGGAGCCTGAATTTCATTTGTGGGTAGGTGATGCAAGATCATCTAGGGTAGTGAAAGCCATTCTCACCCCACTGGGAAGCAAGACCTGGAGGGAAGGAAGTTGGAAGGAGGCCTTCTGTGGGAATGACTACAGCCCCCACCCAGCCCAACAGAGCACATTCTCTTCCAGCTCCAATTCAAGCTGTGTCCATGCTCCCTGCAAAGAGAGCTGTACTTTGTGCTCTTCAGAGGCAGAAAAGTCAATAAATTCATTTTTTCAAGAAAGAATATGTCACCTAGAAGGCCCTGGGGAGTTTGCCTGCAAAGTTTAATTTCTATTGAAAGATCCTGAGTAGGCAAAGAATACAGAAGGGTAGGGGGAGTATGAGAACAAAAAAAAAAAAAAAAATGAAGGAACTAACATTTGTTTACTGAGAACCTGGCACCAGAACTCTTATGTCCATAATCTCATTCAGTGCTTGCAACGGTGGAGAGATAATGAAGGCACGAGTAGAAATTGTAAGGGATCAGGGAGGTCTCTCTGATCTCTAATTCTTAATTAATTCAACAAATAATCATTGAGTGACTCTGGATACTCAACATTGAGTCAGTGGCTGGGAAGCCAGCATGGACATGACATCGTCCCTTTCCTGGAGAACCTTTCAGTCTGTGTTGGAAGCAGACACGTTCACAAGCCCACAAAACCTTTTTCCAGTGAGTTGACCTCCATCCACTGTCTACCTGATCACTCCAGGAACAAGGAGTCTTGGTCTCCCACAGAATTCACCAAACATTCTTAAATATATGACAACATTTGTTTTCTGTTTTTATGATGTTTTGGAAATCTGGACGCATCTTGTAATCAATGCAGAAATTTAATGTAGTTAATTATTTTTCCTAAGAAAACAAACAAATCAAGCCAAAACAAAACCCACAGTGTTGTTCAATCAATGGTGTGGCTCGATACAGTCTTAAATCTCAGTAAGCATAGAAATTGTTTATAATCAAGATATTAATACCTCCCACTTGGGAGGCACTATATAGCATGTTTAGGGAGGAGGCAATAGGGGTAAGACTAATATCCCCTCTCTCTCTAATGATGCATTGATGCATGACTCTTTCATAACCATGATCTTTGCTATACACTCACTATCCCATGTGAGTCCATTATGGTCCCCCTCAAAACCATGCAAAAAAGGAAATCTTCTCCTTATTGTTACTTAATCTAAACATGCAACAAATCCTTTACAGTCTTTGAAGGAGAGAGGTTGCAGATTAGCTCAGACTGGAATCTCTGACCAATGACTCAGTCAAGATAGGAACATGGATACAAATGAGAAACACTATCAATGTTTCTCTCAGCAATGGAATGACAGGGACCATGACAAAATATGATATTTTCTCATTTGCAAAGCCACAATCATGCCTGAAAACATTTCAACTTCTTCTTTGTTGAACCAACACTCAATTCTGTGTAACTTACACAAATTTCCCAAATCTCCTTGAGTCTGAAGATTGAGAACCATGTAGGCTTAAAAAGGATGAAGAAATTGTTTCAATTCCCCTTTTAAGTGGTTTTAAATTAAGTGCAATGGAAGGAAATTTAGATGAAATGCATTTTGCATACATTTGTAAGATGTTATCTACAAGGCTGGATGCTTGCTTGGAGATGAGGTGTCGTCAGAAACAAAGTGGGTTCATCAGAAAGTGAACTCACCTGGGCCAGTAACAGGAGACCCCTGTGCTTGGAGGGTTCATGGCAGACTTTCCTCTCTCCTCTTCAAAATGGAATAATAGAAAATGTAACAAAAGAAAAAACAAACAAACAAACAACAACAAAAAAAGCGTTCTCTTCAGCTCTGGGAGTCTCCAGGGGATGTTTGTTTTGATGAGATTTCGAGCCTGATTTTCAAGAATAAGGAGGTGCCAACTGTTTGTAAAAGCTCCTAAAACAGCATGATCTCTGGCCCTTAGGAGATTTAACTTTTATTTATACAGAGTATTTTTGAATGCCTGTTACTGAGACAAAGAAGTGACTGAGAGGCTTCATGTAAAAGGCAACACAATGTTTTTAGAGCCTACATCTAAAGAAAATATGTACATAACATTGTAATGCAAATGAGTTGAAGGATAAGTAGGTTTTAGTTGTTCATTTAAACATAACTTTAATTCAGCACTATTAGGCATGGGGGAGATGAATCCAAACACAAGACTTGTTTCCTGTTATAGGGAAATGTACAGTCTAAAGAAGGAAACTGACTTGTAAAATTACAAACTTCAGTTTTAAGTGACATATGGTAGGAGAAAGGAGCCAGGACACAGAGGAAGAAGGAACAACTCCCTCCCTGGTAGACTCCATTAAGACTTTCCTGAGGAGGTTGCAAGAGTTTGGTCCAAAAAAATTGCATCCTCTTAATATAGCAATCATACTAATATTTTATCTATTGCTATATGATAAAGTATTGTGAAACTTAGTGGCATAAAATAGAAATAGACATTTATTATCACATATTGTTTCTTTGGGTGCAACTTTTCTAATTGGTTCTGGTTCATGGATTCTCACAAAGTTATAATCAAGATTCGGATCTGGGCTACAATTCTCTAGGGGCTTGACTGGATTGGAGAATCTGCTTCCAAGGTAGCTCACTTCTATGACTGGCAAGTTGGTGCTGGTTGCTGGTGGGAGGTCTGGGTACCACCCTATGTGGAACTGTCCATAGTGCTGCTTGAGTATCCTTACAACATGGCAGCTGGCTTCCCTGGAGCTAGTGATTCAAGAAAGAGCTTACCAGGAACTGCAATAATTTTTGGGACTTAGCCTCATCAAAAGTCATTCTCTATCATATCCCCAATATCCACACTATACAATTTACTACACAAGTCAGCCTTATTCAGTGTGGAAGGGAACAAGGGTAGAATACCAGGAGGTAAGAATCATTAGGAGACATCTTGAAGGCTAGTTACCACAACCAATGATAACACCTAAAATGGTGGCATTATTACTATATTTGGTCTTTAGTGATTGGGGGTGTAATGGTGGTGGTTTAGTTCTGTGGTTAGTTGACATCAGACTTTAGAATTACATAAGTCTTGGTTCAAATATTATTCCTATCATTTACTGGCTCTTTGGCTTCTTGGCTGGTTGGGAGATGACATGACCTGGAAATGCCACAGTGGATGGAGGGATGGAAACCACATGTTGTGACAGACCCAGCTACACTTGGCCATCCTACATCACCTTCCTATGGAAGTCAAAGGAGTAAACTTTTCCTGTATTCAAGCCATTGTGTCTTAGAGTCTCTTTGTTATAAGACTTTCACCCATACCTTAATATACTCATTGGTACAAAAAGCTTAAAGTCAAAATTGACTTTCCCTCATCTATAAAGTACAGATAGAAATACCAATCTCATAGGGTTCTTGTAAAGAAAAATAAAATGATGCATAAAAGTGTGTGTCTATTGTCTGGCCCAGAGTTCACACACTCCTTGTCATCTTTGCCCTGCTTGAGTTTATGATCAGTGTCAACACACTTAATGAAACAAACATTCTGCGAATTTGGCAAATGTGTGTACCCATCCACAATGTTGCTCTAGGAAACTTAAAACAATTTGCTCTGGAAACTCCTTTTATAGGAACTTGAGGGTTTTAAATAAATAAAGTAGTGGTTTCACAGAAAAATCATTCAGTGGACTACTTGTGGACCAAGATATTCCATGGACATCTTGCCCTATCTAGTCCTCAGTTTCTAATGCTGGAAAATAAAAGGAAAAAAAAAGAAGAAGAAGAAAGAGAAAGAAGGAGGGGAGGAAGGAGATAGAGAAAGGAAGGAAGAAAGAGAAAGAAAAAAGAAAGGAGGAAGAAAGGAAGGAGAGAGAGAAAAGAAGAGAGAGAAAGAAAAGGGAAGGAAGGAGGGAGGGAGGGAGGGAAGGAAGGAGGGAGGTAAGGAGGGAGGGAGGGAGGGAGGGAGGCAGGGAGGGAAGGAAGGAAGGAAGGAAGGAAGGAAGGAAGGAAGGAAGGAAGGAAGGAAGGAAGGAAGGAAGGAAGGAAGGTCAATATTTCCCAATTCCTAAGGGTTTCAGAAAGCAACTTCAATAGTTCTGCCATTACTTGCATTACTTTTTCAGCTCTGCATAACTGGCTTTTGCTGCGAAGGTGTTCTATTGCTTCAAACAAGTTTGTAAACCACAAAATGAACAAGAGAATCTACAAGGTGCCCTCTGGCTCTGTGAATTTTTCCTAATCCAGTTGCAGACATTTTTCCTCCAGCAATAACTCCTGCTTCAAATCAGAGAATCCCGATTCCCTCTACTCTTAGGGGCCCACAGTTTGTCATAAATGAATTAACAAAGGCAGTGGGTATTTGACTGAAGGTGCTCAGGACTTTCTTAGCCCAGCTGAATCTGTGCAAATCAGTGGGTCTGAGCCATGCCATCTAGTGAACAGATGAAGCAGTGAAGCATCCTCCAGCTCACGCACGTTCCAAGATGAACCAAGTATTCTCTATCTGGACGCAATGGCAATTTTTAAAAAAGAATCAAAATGAGGAAATGGGTTAGAAAACTAAAATGTCATCTTCATCCAATGCCCTGGGCCTGAAGTGGCTGAAATAATCAAAGCTGTCATTTTATTTTCTCCTCTCTTGGAATTACTACTTTTAATTTAATTTCTCTACTGAAGTTTCTCTGGCCAACTCATCAAATTTTCTATCAAAATTACCCACAGAATTAATTTGTATGCACTGGCTGACAAGATGGGCCACATTAGGGGTCTGGGTAGGGGTGGGGAGAGAAGCCTCCCACTCGCCCTGGCAATGTAGTAGATGCCTTCCATGGAGTGCATGCTGGATGTCCAAAATGCCCTGCACGTGTTATCTGAATCCTTGGCTTCCTGCCTGCTGATTAATGTTGCAGACCTACAGCCTCAAGCAACGGCCAGGTCTCCTTGCTGGAGATTTTCCCTGGAGGACCAGGGCCTGACGCCAATACTACTGCATCCCCTGGATTTTCCTCTGTAGGTAGACTCTGGCTTACAGAGGAACACCTAAGACAGCATCGGATGTGTCAGGAAGTCCCAGAAGGCATGATGACAAAAACAAATGATGGCAGAAGAAATAAAGAGTTACACCTGCTGACATCACCTTGGTGACGAATTGTGGGGAACTCGGGAGCTCCTAACTCTCCCCCTGACTCATACAGGCCACAGGCACCTGGACCCCAGGCCTGGCGATGGACTGAGAAGTCACCAGGCATGGCCGGCATGCAGAATCCATTTCCCAGCAATAGGGACAGCTGCCTCCTAGATTCTGTCCATTGTCCTCCATGTTAGAGAATTTATCTTAAGAAACCACGTGCGGTCAGGCATGGTGACTCACGCCTGTAATCCCAGCACTTTGGGAGGCTGAGGCAGGCGGATCACCTGAGGTCAGGAGTTCGAGACCAGCCTGACCAACATGGTGAAACCCCATCTCTACTCAACATACAAAAATTAGCTGGGCGTGGTAGTGCATGCCTGTCATCCCAGCTACTTGGGAGGCTGAGGCAGGAGAGTCACTTGAACCCGGGAGGTGGATGTTGCAGTGAGCAGAGATAGCATCACTGCACTCCAGTCTGGGCAACAAGAGCGAAACTCCGTCTCAAAAAAAAGAAAAGAAACCACATGCTTTCTGAGTTCACCCCCATGATTAGGATTTTATACAAAAAAGAAAACCATAAAAACCTATGGCTGAATGTTCTTCTTTTGCCTCTGCCCATCTCAACTTCAGTTGGTTTTCATTTATTTCAATGTGTACTTTGGAATCAGAACCCTCCACATTCCCAGTTAACTCCCACCACCTGGGTTATGTTATTTTGAGGGGGACGGGAACACTGTTTCTTCCCCTGCTCCCACTCTTTTTTCGCATTGTAAAAACAAATTGTTAAAAAGGTGGCCTCTGTCTGCAGAGAGAGAGCAGGGGAGAGAGTGCGGGAGCTCTTCCTGCTGGGCTGAGTTACAGAGCAAAGGGCTTGTGGGGGCAGTGACCACTTTCAGCCAGGAACTGCAAATCCCAGAGTCAGGCAGGGTGATGGTTCACTGAAGCAACCCTCTCTGTTTGGATCACTTTTGGGGTAAGTCTAATCAACACGGGATGTGTGACTTCAAAACAGCTGGGAAGCATTAGAGGTCAAAAGTTTAAATCAAGTTAAGAACCATCGGAATGTGCAAGCCCCGATGTTTTAATCTCTGTTTCTTCCTTTAATCTACACAACGTTCTTTGTGGGATAAAATGTCTTGGTCAGGGTTTGTGTTGACACATGGGTCCATGAAAATACATTCATGAAGCCAGAGTTGAGAGGCGGGTAGGAGGCGTATTGTATTTGCTGGTAAAATAAAGCAGCCAGCCATTTCTTTATGTATAAGAAAGAAACCAATCCCTTCTTTAAATATAAAAAAGAGACATGTAGAATCAGAGAATACTAAAGCTGAAAAAAATCATTACAAACTTTCAAACCCTTTCATTACCATGGTGGAAAATAGGGCCAGAGAGATTAATGCCTGGCTCAAATTAGTGTTTAGTGGCTAACCCACTGAAGGGGTAAACACATTTAGATTGTGCCACACTTCTGCCCAAAACCATAAAAATCTAGGGCTGAATTTTTTTCTTTTGCCTCTGCCCATCTCACCTTCAGCTGTTTTTCATTTACTTCAATGTGTACTTTGGTTTGTGCTCATCATTCGGATGAAACGACAGTTCTCTGCCCTATCAGGACTTGGGTGATGTGGTACGACTCACAGCTCAGTTTGCTGGGGCCACACCCCTGCTGCTTCCCCCATCCCACTATGCTCTGGCACTTTGTTTTCTTGGTTTCATCAACTTGTGGAAGTCCTATCCCACTTCTGAGTTTAGGGACTTGTTATCCCTGCTTTATGGAAAGTGTGTCTTCCCCCTCTGTCCTTCTCTTTACAGGGAGCTGAAAGACCACTTCCTCATCACTGCCTCCCTCATGAGTCTGTCCAGTGTGGCCTCCCTGACGCCCTGTGTCTCACCAGCTCACTCATGTTCTCACTGTCACCCAGGCTCTGATTACCCTCTCCCTGTGTTGCTCATTCACTATTATCTGTTCCATTAGAGTGTGAGTACCAGGGGCTGGAACCCGCAGGTACTGTCTTTCTAACCATTATACCCTTCTGTCCACCACAGGCAGTTGTTTAGTATCTATTTGGTAAACCAATTAATCAATCAATCATTTAAACAATCAATGGGTTCAAAGGTAGTCTCTTACTGTCTCCTTAATGACTAAGTGTTGAGACATGGGATAGATTCAAGATGATCACAAATCGTTAGAGTGGGGGTAGCATATGTCCCTTTCCTTGATTCTGGGTAGATTCTGTGGCCATTGAGTAAACAGAAAAATGTCAGAAGTGGCTTCTGCCACTTTCCATGTGTAGGCTTTAAGAGACCAGCAGCTTCTACTCAGGCCTCTTGCAAATGTCTCTGGAGCCCTGAGCTGCCGTGGAAATAGTTTAACTACCTTGAGATGACCACTACCTTGAAGAGGCCCCACCAAGGCATGCCAGTCACTAGCCCAGCTCAGCCCACCCTCCCAGCCATCCCCCACCCAGTACTAAGGAAGTGAATGAAAACATCTTGGACCCTCACTCTCCTGTGAGACAAGCCCAACCACCAGCTAAATACCACCGAGTGACCTCAGCCAATGCCCCAAGAAGCAGAATAAATCCCCACTGGGCTCTGCCTGAATTCCCAATCCACAACGTCCTTCCAAGTAATCAAATGGGCGTTGCTTTAAGCTGCTGAATTTCAAGTGATTTGTTACACAACAGCAGGTAACTGTAATGGGACTGTAATATTGTGAAATACATATTTGGTTTTTGTCTCTGTTTCCTGATGTACAGCTCCTAAAAATCCTTGGGCTTTCTTGAGTGATAAGAGTATTTTTTTTTTTTTTTTTTGTATGCTGAGTTGATGGCTGTGGGCCCTGGTCACCTGAAAGACCAAGGCTTGATTAGAGGGTTGAAATTCAGCCCTACCTCCCAACCTCCAGGGAGGAGCCATTCTAAGTCGATCACCAATGATCAACGGCTTAGTCAATCAAGCCTATGATGTACTGAACATTCTATAAAATCAAAAAAGGACTGGGTTCAGAGAGCTTCTGAATAGCTGAACACATGGAGGTTCCTGGAGGGTGGTGCACCCAGGGAAGGCTTGGAAACTCCACATCTTTTCCCACAGAATCTCACGCTGTGCATCTCTTCATCCATATCCTTTGTAATATTCTTTATAATAACCAGTAAAAGTAAATATTTCCTTGACATCTACTTCTGTGAGCTACCCTAGCAAATTCATTGAACCCAAAGAGGGTTGTGGGAACCCCAATTTATAGCCCATTGCGACTGGTATCTGAAGTGAGGGACAGTCTCATGGGACTGAGCCCTCAACCTGTGGGATGTGATGCTATGTCCGGGTAGATAGATGGTGTCAGAATTGAATCGCACTAGAAGACACCTCACCGATATCCACTGCAGAATCTGCTGGAGGATTGCTTGGTGGGGAGAAATTCCCACACATTTTGGTGATGAGGGGTCACAGAAGTGTTGATTGTTGAGTGAGAGACTAGGAAAATCACTTTAGTTTACCTGCCTCCCCATCCCCAAACAGGGTTCCAGAGCCAGATGGTTTGGGTTTAAATCTTAATTCCATCCTTTGTTAGCTAGCTGGGTGACCTTCTGCCTGTTGATTTCTTTTCCTTAAGCATCAGTAACTAGATCATCTGCAAGAGGGGAATAATGGAATTCATTGCCCGAAGAGTTGTTAGAAGATTAAACAAAGTCTATGTCAAGTACTTAGCACAGTGCCTGACCAGCAATTACAAATGACCAATAGGTCTTCAGTTACTATTGTTTGTACCCTGCCAACTAAGTAGAGCTCCTCTTTCATATATAAGTCAGAAGAAGAAGGGTTTCACGGACTCACACGCACCACTCCCTTGCCATTAATTCATCCATGCACCCTATCACCAAGGAAAAATCCAAAATTTATCAAGTCTGAAAAACCCTCACCCCTGCTTATGTTCAGAGCATTATCTCTCAGCCCTCCTCCTCTCAAATCCTGTTCTTAGCCCTACAGGCACAGGCACAGTTGTGCACCCTCCCAAAAATGGCAGGATGGATAAATATTTCCACAGTGAGTATTTCTGGTTAGGGAGATTCTAACATATTCGCTTCCTTCCTTGTGAATCCTTCCTGTATTTTCTAAATCTTCTACAGCAAACACTTTATTTTCATAAAATGTCATAAAGATTACAAAACACAGGAAGGAAGAATTTCTTCTACTTGAAAACTGAGACACTCTTTGATTTCTTTGTCTTTCTCATAGCATCTGTTCCAACATCTCTTGTGCTGTTGAATGAATGAACGAGCTAAGAGTAGAGAGGGGTTTGTGGTGCAGGTATAGGAAGGGCAGCCTGGGTTTATATCTTATGTATATTTTTAAAATATAAAGTGTAAAAGTTCTGTTATTTTTAGTTCGTTTGTTTGTTTTTATAATGATGCTCATGATGAAGCCTTTGTTTAAAATGAAAAAAAAAATCCTTTTATGAAGTGAATAGTCATGCTGTCATTTATTTTCTTAAGGCCAAAATGCCAGAGTTTCTTAAAATGAGTTTCTCCTTCTGCATCTATGTTTATAAACTAATGACAGGCTCTTAAACATCCATTTAGCAATGAGAAAGTTCCAGGACAGTGTGCTATATTCTGGTTAGAAAAATTCAGTTTCACTGAATAAGTGTAAATTGCTCACACCAAAGGAAGATGAGGTCTCTGGGAATACTAACCTAGCAAGCACAGGTTTGCAGCCACACACATTTCTTATCTCGGGACAGCAAGTGGGTGGACTCTGGCAGAGCCCCAGGCACAGCAGATAAGCACCCATTTTTCCAGAAGTCCATCTCTGCCTGCGTGTTCCTTTCAGCTGCCTAGCTTGCCGCACTCAAGGCCCTTCCATCTCTGAGTCATTCACAACTTTTCTAAATAGGTTACTAGTTCATGTGCTGGATTTTTGTGCTCTCATCAATTCACCAGCTCAGTGTAACCCAAATCAGCCCAGCCTGTGTGAGCTGAATTCAATGAACGTGGAAATTGCCTCCAAGTCCTTCATGCCTCTAATTCAGTACGCAGGCTTCCTCAGAGCTCCTGTTTGGAATGCCTTCTGCGTCAGCAGCTGAGGCGAATCTCTTCTAACTCGCTAGCACCACCCTTACCCACTTCTCACCTGTGTTATCTCAGGGGATTTTCAACTTTATGTCATCCCAACAGGCTTCTTTCTTGGTCATTTCTCATCACTTGGATCTATAAATATTAATTACAGGCCTCATATTTTAAAGCCTCTTTGAGCATATTAACTATTTAGCCACATAAATCAATCCTAAACTAATCTTAGTGGTTCATCATACTTTCACAAGTTCCAGAACTTTCCACTTCAGCTACCACTCTTCACTGTTTTTGCCAGCAACATTATTTAATGACTTTTCAATCTGCTGGGCTCTTCTTTAGATAAAGGGAACAGAAAGGGAAGCATGAAGGGAGGTATGAAGGGAGAGAAAAAGGGGGAAGAAAAGGAGGGAGGAGGTAAAGAAAAAAAAAAAGACACCAGGTGGAGGGAAGGAGGGAGAAAACACAGGCAAGAGGGATTAACCCAGGTCTTTCCAGTGCTATTCTCATGATAGTGAATAAGTCTCACAAGATATGATATGATGGTTTTTTGTTTTTTTTTTGTTTTTTTTTTTTTTGAGACTGAGTCTCGCTCTGTTGCCAGGCTGGAGTGCAATAGCGCAATCTCAGCTGACTGCAACCTCTGCCTCCCGGGTTCAAGCAATTCTCCTGCCTTAGCCTCCTGAGTAGCTGGGACTACAGGCGCATGCCACTATGCCCAGCTAATTTTTTTTTTGTATTTTTAGTAGAAATGGGGTTTCACCATGTTGGCCAGGATGATCTCGATCTCTTCATCTCATGATCTACTCGCCTCTGCCTCCCAAAGTGCTGGGATTACAGGTGTGAGCCACCGCGCCTGGCCCCATCTGATGGTTTTATAAAGTTCTGTAAGTTCCCTTACACAAGCTTCCTCTTGCCTGCCACCATTTACTATGTTCCTTTCTCCTCCTCTGCCTTCTGCCATGATTGTGAGGCCTCCACAGCCATGTGGAACTGTGAGTCCATTAAACCTCTTTTTCTTTATAAATCACCTATTCTCTGGTATGTCTTTATTAGCAGCATGAGAACTGACTAATAAACTGACCAAGATGGTTTCCCCAGTTCTCACTTCAAAATTCACGGAGGACAGGGTGACTTCGTCAACAATAATTTATTATGTATTTACACATTTTTAAATACCTAAAATAGTATAATTAGATTGTTCATCACAAAGGACAAATGCTTGAGATAATGGATACCGCATTTACCCTGATGTGATTATTACTCATTACATGCCTGTTTCAAAATATCTCAGGTACCCCATAAACATATACAACCACTACGTATGCACACAAATAAGGCCGACCACGGTGACTCTTGCCGGTAATTTCAGCACTTTGGGAGGCCGAGGCGGGTGGATCACGTGAGGTCAAGAGTTCGAGACAAGCCTGGCCAACATGGTGAAACCCTATCTTTACTAAAAAAAAAAAATAAAAAATAAAAAAATCAAAAAATTAGCCAGGCATGGTGGCACACAACTGTAATCCTAGCTACTCAGGAGGCTGAGAGAGGAGAATCACTTGAACCTGGGAGGTGAACGTTGCATTGAGCCGAGATGGCACTACTGCATTCCAGCTTGGGCAACAGAGTGAGACTCCATCTCAAAAATATATGTATATAATAATAAAATAATAAAGATTCATTGGTAGACACAGGCTCTGTGGGTGGTGCTTTTGCTGTGTGTTTCTACGCAGTTCATGCACAATCTATTAGTTCTTGGTGTATACCTCCTAGTTATATGAAAACAATGTAGCTTCCCTAGGAGCACCTGAAAAATCTTAATAGTATGGTTACTTTGCACCAGTTACCCCTAGAGGGCACCAGGACTCAGGGAGGCAGGGTCAGATCTGCCAGGGTTCAAATATTGGCTACTCCAGGTGCTGAACATTAAACCGGGGACCTCACCTCCCTGGGATGCGGTTCCCTCACCTATAGAGATTCTTCTACATGGTGCCTGTGGTTGTTATCCAGAATAAAAGAGACAATGCTACAACACAAAGTGCTCAGAGCCTGACTCATAGTTAGCGTTCGATAAATGTGAGCTTTTATTATTACCATATTTCCTCCATTCTGAGACAGCATCGATCGGAAGTCAAAGCATCAATTTAATAACTTCTCAGGGGGAAAAACAATATATTAAATACAAATTCCCATTTTAAGACATCACAATTTCAACAATATTAAAAGGTGAAAAGAAATGTGTCTTAAAAATCAATGACATATGGTCTTATTACCATCACATTTTGGAATCATTTTAAGTCATTTGCTTGTTCACTTGCCTTTTTTCTGTTTTGTCTGGCTGCCCCAGGGGACACATAGGTTCCATGAGAGTAAGGAAGTAGGTATTTGTTCACCATTGTGCACTCAGTGCCAGACACAGGTGTCAAGCAAATGTTTGTTTGGTAAGATGGTTGAATGTCATCTTAATATGAAAGGCTATTGATTAAAACCCCACTAATATTGCCATTGGTTCATATATTGAAACTTCCCCTCATGTTCTTCTCAGTCCCTGCAATTGACTTTCCCACCAGTCTTGGGAGAAGGGTTGGTTTGTTTGAGTGTGTGTTTGTTGAGGATTAGAATCTTCCTTGAGCTGTAGACAAAGGAGTGAGGATGGAAGCAGGCAAGAAATGTGGAGAATCCACCATAACCCATTACACGAGGGAAGTGGTCAGAAATCATCCTTGAAACTGAACGCAAAGAAAGGGTAGGGTATAGGCCCCCATCAGCGTCAAATGCACTGCTACTTGGAATGTCCTTAGGACTGTAGCTAGACATTAAACATCAATAACTATCCCTTTAAAGAGTCAATTACTCAAGCCTGTAATCCCAGCACTTTGGGGGGCTGAGACAGGTGGATCACGAGGTCAGGAGATCAAGACCATCCTGGCTAACACAGTGAAACCCCGTCACTACTAAAAAATACAAAAAACTAGCCGGGCGAGGTGGCAGGCGCCTGTAGTCCCAGCTACTCGGGAGGCTGAGGCAGGAGAATGGCGTAAACCCGGGAGGCGGAGCTTGCAGTGAGCTGAGATCCAGCCACTGCACTCCAGCCTGGGTGACAGAGGGAGACTCCGTCTCAAAATAAAAAAAAGAGTCAATTAAATGTTGTCCCTTCAATTTACAAAGCAGAAAAATAAACATTGAAGTCATCTCCGAAGTGCAAAAGACTTTTAGTTTCCCATTCAGAAATCAAAATATTAATTCAATCAGTAAACATGTATTGAGGGTCTCAGGTGTGTGCTAGGTTCTTGGAGTGGGAAGCCAGGTGGGACAGCCTGTAGGACAGAGCAGACTAATGAGGAAGACACCTGTATGTGCAGATAATTGCTCCAAGTCAGGTAGGAAGAGACAATGACTAAGGGACAGGGGAACCCCAAGGTGAGAAGCAGAGAGGAGTTCAGAGAGAAGAGAGTATCTGTCTCATCAGAATGACTGGGATGGGGAATCTCTAGTTTTGCACTGCACCAGCCCTTTCAGAAAATTCCCTGCAACCTGAACTAAATCCAAGGCCAGGGAACCTGTCAGACTTTAGGTGATACTCTAGGGACGTGTTAAATATGAAATGGCTTCTTGTGAAAAACAAAGCAAATTTTAGTCGTTCCACTGCCTGGGGGAGGGGGATAATTACATAAATAACGGTTGCTTTTAACTTATCACACAACAGCAATTCTCAAATAATTAGCATCAGCAAGAAATTAGGTCCACTTACCCCAATAGCAAGGAAAATTGTTTGACAAGAGACAGCTCCAGGGTGTACTCTTCTTTGATGAGGATGAGGACAATTTATCAGAGGACCCTGAAAGCAGCCTCATGATCAGAACAGGACACAAGAAGGACTGAGAAAAGAAGAAATCTGCAAGCCCAGTTCTCAGACCCAGCACTCAACAGGTCAGCACTGGACTGAATGGCTTGGACCACATGATGCATCCCGGGTCATTGAGCTAAGCTTCTTGGAGACTGGAGCAGGAAGTGGTGTTGGAATACTATGGCTCTTAGCTGGTCTTCAACCACGAGAAGAAATTCAATATTAGCAGAAAGGAAGGAAGGTCACTCCAGGCTGAGAGAGCACCCAAACAACAAAGAAGCTAATCCAATATGACACCCAGACACAGAGATAAAGTCGGTGATGAAGTGGGAGCTATTGGCAGGGATTGTTCAAGGTGGATGCTGATTGTATAAGAAAATCAGAGGTGTGTTTTCTTTTTTTCCACTGACACTGAGGATCCTGAAAGTTTTGAGCAGCAAAGGGATTTCTGATGTGTGTTTCAGGGAGACAATTCAGGTGGTGCTGAGGCTTAACTGGGAGAATGAGAAACAGGGGAAGGAAAAACAGTGATTGCAAAAGTTCAGACAATGAATGGCAGGGTCGGGCATCAAACAAGGAGGTGGATGTATGGGTGTTCGAGATCAATTGGATGAGGAGCAAGAGGGTATGGAGAAACATCCTGGCCTCCTAATTGTTAGAATTAAGAACATCATCCCTTTATGTTCACCTAAGGAATATACTGAAACACTCACAGCAGTGCTCTTCCTAATGGTCACCTGAAAAGTGCTCAGTGTCCACGACACAACAAAATACCACATGGCTACATGAAGAAGGATCTCCAGCAGAATGCATCAGCTTGGGTGAACTGCACAATGCTGAGTGAAAGAAACAGGAATGTTCCATGCACCCACCAAGAAAAGTATATATAGCATCATTCCATTTATGTTCTGTGATCCAGGGAACACAGGGAGCACCTCTAGGATGAGTTCTGATGACCCAGGTCCAAATTCTGCTTGCTCAAATGTGTCCACTATGTGAAATCCATCCAGCCATGTACGTATTACTTATGGGCACTTCTATCAAAATATATTATGCTTGAGCTTTTTAAAAGAAAACTGTCCTGATAGTGTCCTTTATGCAACATTAAAGCAATTTTAATCATAACAACAATAATGCCTCCCATTTTGGAATGTGCTAGAAACTGGTAGGTGCTGACAGCAACCTTGTGCAATAGATTTTCTTTTCTTTTTTTTTTTTTTTTGAGACAGGGTCTCACTCTGTTGCCCAAGCTGGAGTGCAGAGGCACAATCACAGTTCATTGCAGCCTCAGCCTCTCTGGCTCAAGTGATCCTCCTACTTCAGCCTTCTGCGTAGCTGGGGACCACAGGCATGTGCCACCATACCCTGCTATTTTTTTTTTTTTTTTTTTCAGTGATCGAAGTCTCGCTTGGTTGCCCAAACTGACCTCAAACTCCTGGCCTCAGCAATCCTCCTGCCTCAGCCTCCCAAAGTGCTAGAATTACAGGTGTGGACCACTGTGCCTGGTGCGAGATAGATTTTAAACCTTCATGTTATAGATAAGGACAGGAGGGCACTGAGATGTTAAATAATGTACTCTAAAGCCACTATCACTCTTCAGGAACAGAACAGGATTAGAACCCAGGAACTCCTACATTATGCTGACTGAAGATTCCACAGGAGTATTCCAATAAATGTGGCCGTGATGACTCTACTTCAGACATTGCATTGGCTATGTCTACATGGCCCTGCTTTTCTGGAATAAGCTGAATCTGTCACTCATGCATTTCCAAACATTTGAGTTATTGATGGGCTCAGCACTCAGCTTCTTTCCACAATCCCAGACCTCTCCAATACATGCCTTCTTTATAAAATGTTCAATCAAACAAATGAATTTAACCCAGAAAAGCAAACACATTTTGGCTAGAACAGTCATCTTTTTAAATCAGTTTTTGTGTTTCCTATATAAACCAGCAGCCCAGAGGTACTATTTCTGAAAGCATTTTGTAATGAAAGGTTTTACCTGAGTGCTATTTAGTATTATCATTATTATCCTTGTTATTAATAATCATGATTTATGGAGTAGATTGAGGAGGCACTTCTATTTAGAGACTAGGAACACAAGCCTGACTTGATACTTACGTCAGTAAATGTAATAGGAAGAGGAAAAGGCAAGGGGAGAAATTAAAACAGATGGCTCTATCTTGGGCAGACATCTACCTTCAGGGACCAAGAAGCAGGTAATATGAAGGAAAGATTCAGCAAAAACAAAACCCAAGGACAAACATTTCTCCACTGTGTCTGCAGGAGATACATTCTGCTGAAACTCACTAACCTCAGCCAAGTGCTGTCTGTAGCATCCTGACGGGTTAATTTCCAACATATAGATGTTCTAGGAGTATTTTCAAAACAGTTTTACAAATAAGATTATATCACACATGACCTTCACAAGAATGCGGTGAGCTAGACATGGTGGCATGGCTTTTTATCGCTGCCCCATCATGCTGATAAAAGTATCGCAATCTGTATGAGCACAACACTGTGTAACCACATCACAGAAGGGCACCCTGGCCACTCTACCATGTAAACATGCTACAGCAGGAAAATGATCCTAGGGCCTATCTTGTCCAGCAACCCACAGATGTCATTGACCCTGGACCTGGGTGGGACCCAGGAGTTTATATTCTAAAAATAACACTTCGTGAAAAAATAATCATAGGATATAAAAGAAGAACTCGCATCTTCAAAATGATAGACTCACTTGGAGTGTTGCAGAGGATGAATAACCCAAAAATTCTCTCACTAACATCCTGGGGAGAGTCCAAAATAGCAAAGATGAAGAGAAAAATCCTAAAAGCTTAGAGAGAAGAAGGGTGTTATCTTCAATGGGATAGTAATCAGATTCACATCAGTTTTCACCCTTTGAGGAAAAACGTATTTCAATTATACACACCTAGCCAACATACATATAAGTACACTAATGTGTCTGCAAAGACCATTTTCTGCAAAACAACAATAAAATCGACACTACAGTCAACTGAAAAAGAAATCCAAGAAAAATAGAAAAAGAGTCCAGGAAATCCAAGGAAAAATGGAAACTAAATCTAGGAGGGGAATCAAGTGAAATCTCAAGAAGAGGAGTGTGCAGCAGAAAGCAATCAGTCCAAATGGGGCAGGAAACCGACCTGTGCCAGAAATAACATCTTCAAGAGAAAGCAGACTTTGTCGTTTAATTTGTGTGATGAAGAAGCTGCAACTTCTTAATGGGAAAATGAAGGCTTAGATTTTTTTCTATCAAAAAAACTAAAGGAACCCCATGGAAAAACAAAAACATCCACATGAAAGGCATGAGCTGAATATGAAATATTAAAATGTAGCATATTTTTGAGGAATTAATTAGGTATAAGTAAGGAAAGAGTTTGAGTTTTATTTTTTGTTTTTTGTTGTTGTTGTTGTTTCATGTTTTACCCACATTCCTTTCAGTGGTATGAGTTGAGAGAAACAGCCTTTCAGTCCCTCTTTGAGTCCAGACAGACACGTGACTCTGCTGTGGGTAACGTGGACCCTGGAGGCCACAGAGCTGATGGGCTCTGAGAAGAGCTCCAAGGTCCTGGACTGCGCGCATACTGCCTCTGCCACTTGCTAGCTCTGTGACCTTGGGCAAATTAGTTCACCTCTCTGTGCCTCTATTCTCTCATCTCTAAATTGTCATCTCCTTCATAGGACTGTTGCAGAGATTAAATGAGCTAATGTATGAAATGCATGTGGAATGGTAAGTACCCAAAGATTCAGTGTTATTACTATTATTATTACAAAATCAAAATATAGAAATAGTTGATTTCCCATGCAAAGGCTATTATTAAAATTACCCTCTTAACGAAAAAAAATGAAAGATTAAATCAGAATTAAATAACACAAAAGAAATATAAAAATCAGAAAGGGAAAAATAATGGCATAGCTAATGAAGTAGAGAGGTTGCTGGTGAGGAGGGAGATTGCTCATTCCTTTATCGAAAGTGTAAGTAACTGGATACTGTGAAAAGTGAATAAATCAAGCAAGAAAAGATTTTGTGTCTGTCTATATAATTTCAAATATTTTCATTAATAATTATAATTCATTTTATTTTTTTCATTAATAATATAAATGTATTCATATATTTGATGTACATATGAATATTTATATAGTTTGTATATTTGTAACTACTTACAATAATCAATATATTTAACTGTAATTTTTAAATGTAAAATAAGCACTTAACATAGTATTTATCAGTAACAGAAAGCAGGTGGTGGAGAGAGAAGGCAAATTAAGAATGAGTACTGACATCTGCAGAGTGCTTACTATGTGCCAGACACTGTTCCAAGAGGTCTACATATATTATTTCATTTAATCTTCTAACAAGCCTAAAAGTTAAGCATGATTATTATTATTGCAGCCATTTTACTGATAAGGTATTTGAGGCAGAGAAACTAAGTCTTTCCCCAGGTTCCATGAGTAGTGAAACAGAAGTGCCTCTTGGCCACTATCTCTAACAGTGTTCCTCTCTCAGAGAGGGGAGTTTCTAAGAATAGTTTACATATAGGATTTAGCCTCAGGGTGGCCAATACCAGAGGGAAAAACAACAACTATATTGGGATAATACAGTTCCTCAAATGTTCCTCAAAATGTTCACGTCTACTCAAAACCACAGAATGTGACCTTACATTGAAATACAGTCTTTGCAGATATTATTAGTTAAGATGATGTCATACTAGATTATGGAAAACCCAATGATGGGTGTTGATATGGTTTGGCTGTGTCCTCACCCAAATCTCAACCTGAATTGTTGTTCCCGTAATCCCTATGTGTCATGGGAGGGACCCAGTGGGAAGTAATTAAATTATGGGGTGGGTTTTCCCTGGGCTGTTCTCATGATAGTAAGTCTCACAAGATCTGATGGTTTTATAAAGGGGAGTTTCCCTGCACAGGCTTTCTTGCCTGCCGCCATATAAAATGTGTCTTTGCTCCTCCTTCACCTTCTGCCATGATTGTGAGGCCTCCCCAGTCATGTGGAACTGTGAGTCCATTAAACCTCTTTTTCTTTATAAATTGCCCAGTCTCAGGTATTTCTACAAAACAGTATGAAAATGGACTAGTACAGGTGCCCTTATAAGAAAAGGAGGAGACACAAAGAAACAAATAGGGGAAGACCCATGGGACAACCACAGCAGAGACTGAAGTGACACAGCTACAGGCCAAGGGTCAGGGATTGCTGGGAGCCACCAGACTCTAGGAAGAGGTGAGGGGAAATTCTTCCCCAGAGCTGTAAAGGCCGTATGGCCCTGCAGACACCAAGCCTCCAAAACTGAAGAAATCATTTTCTACTGTTACATGTTACTCAGTTTGGGTAATCAGCTACACCAGCTCTAGGAGACTGAAACAACAACCAACCCAAAACTTCACATTGGAATGGTCCAAATTAGAGGAAGAAAAGAGAATGTTACATTACGCTTCAACTCTGTGTTCCTTTCTGCGGGAGGTGGACTCCAGGGTGGCCCCAGGATCCCCACCTCTTAGTGTTCTCATATTGTCTGACACTCAAAAAGCAGAGGACTCAGTTAAGCTGCACACAAATCCTTGACCCACAGAAGTTGATATAAAAACATCAGGCTCTTTTAAGCTACTAAATTTGTGATAATATTGCCATGTATCAATAGCTAACTAATATTCTCCTATAATTAAAAAGAGCAGTAGTAAGCATTTCAATTAGCAACGGTTTTCCAGTATTAAAAGTAAATTTAAGATGACAAATTACTGTGATGAACAAAGTCAGTTGGGAACAAGTCCCTCATTAAACAAATAAGGAAACCAAGGCACAGAGAAGTTAGGCAAGTGGGCAGGTGCACACAGGTGATTAAGAACTGAGATGTCACTGTGGCACACACATCCCCACTGACCTACCATTTTCCACCTCATTGCTGCCTGCAGAATGACAACTGGAATGAATCTATAGACAGATATATATCTATAGATATATATATAGAGAGAGAGAGAAGAGGAAGAGGAGGAGGAGGAGGAAGAAGAAGAAGAAGAAAAGTAGCCAAAAGCAATATAATTGCTCAAATCAAAGGCAAAGATCCAGTTTTGTCTCAGATTATATTCATGGTAAGCACTGTTCCCAACATTTCCCCCCAGTTTCTGGGAGGGTAGATGTGTTAAACAGGCACTTATTAAACAGTTTTTTTGACAACTGCTGCATTTGCAATTACTGTAATATAATTTTTTTTTCTTCTGAATAGCTGCAGATTTGTTTTTGTCTGAGCTGAGGTGGAAAATTGAGAAATAGTGGATTCAACAATAATTGACTTTATTAGGAATATGAATGTATTACACCCATCATATATTAAAAACTCATTGCTTTTATATTGGCCTGGAACACTGTACACTACTTTTATGGTTCCCTAGTCTCCCCGTTCCCCCTACTTTACTGTTCCCATCAGCTTTATGTTACTCATTCCCTGTCATACGGAGGAAATAAATGGTTAAAAAGCTAAGTGCTCATCAGACACAAACCAGAGTTCATAAATGAAAGTGGGCATCCTTGGGTAATTTAAGATATTGCTGTGAGCTGGTGTTGCCAAAAACGATGCACTTATTGAACCATAAACAAAAGCAATTAAGATGAGATGTTGATTACTGTGAAGGGAAGTTCCCCAGTAGTGTAGAAAACACAGGCCACAGAGGGAGTCTTATTTGCATAAGCAACTCTGGAACCCTGGGATATCCAGGAAGGTCTGTGGAGCCTCGTCTGCAAAAGGATCCTTAGGATTTCCCAGGAGAAATCCTAAGAAGGCTCCCTGGAACATTCTGCACAGGGAATCACAACTACTAGGCAAAGACAGGAGACAACGGCTATTTCTTTGTGGCACAGCCCGGAAGTAAGGCAAGTCCCTCTGAAGTACATGAAAGGCATAAAGACACATGCAAACTGCAGTTGGAATGTAATGCTGTTGAGAGCTACCTGGCAAAGCATTGCCCATGCCCAATGACAAAGAACTCATTGGAGAAGGTCTTGCTTCAGGGAAAGCTGAGGAGACCTTCTGGAGCCATTCTTAATGGCTGGACCCTCCAGGCTTGGCCAAAAGGCAACTGTGCTAGCAAGATCCCAGGAACTTAAGTCTAAATCAACAGCTGGTAGAGCACTGGTGATGATGCCTCACGACAGAAGTTGCAAGAACCACAGAAGCGAAAAGGCATCTGAGTTGTTACAAAGGAAGAAAGGAAAGGATGCAGGGACGTTTTGAAACCTGAAAACAAAACTGGGCAACAGGTCAGGGCAAATGCCATACTCCAACAACCAACCTCCCACCCCACCCGGGCCTAGGTGCTCCACCACCCCCACAGCTGGAGCAGCTGCACAGTTGATGATCAGAGTGGAAATCCGTGAACACACTGAGTCTCTAAGATTCTCTTTCTGGGGTGGAAAGGCAATCCTGATTATGGAGAATCATGCCTAAAAATCCCCAAGAGCCAGGCACACGGTAGGTGCACAGCAATTTTTTATAGAAGGAAAAAACAGAAAACAAGGAATGGCTGGATGCACCGATGGAGTGAATAAGTGTGTGCATCACTGAGTCTCATCACTGAGACTGAAGTTAAGCTGGGACTGACATTTAGAGCCGCCTGGAGGAGGCAGAGAGGGTGGAAAGAGCACGCCAGGGCAAAGCGCCCTGAGACATGTCTTAAGCATTGAGCAGGAACAAGACAGGCAGGAGAAGAAAAATGAGCGTCCAGCCAGACAGATGATGTTGGGTCAACTGAATCCTTCCCCGTCTGTCTGGAGCAACTCTGCAGGCACACATTCCAGCATGCCGAACAGCCAAAGGGAGCAGTGATTGGCATCTCTGAGCCAGCACCTGTGAGCAGACTGACATTCAGGGAGACAGGTCCAAATGCCACTGGTCAAAGGCCAGAGCACCTTGCAGCCTGACTGGGGCCACTCAGACAGGTGGGGTGACAGCCGATCCCATGCAATCACCCTGAGCAGTGGTTTGAATTTCACTGTGAGTGGCCAGTTCATTTAACCAGGAGGTATATCTGTGTTCCTCTAGATTTAAAAGGTGTGGAAACCCAGAGAAAGCAAACTAACATGTAAAGACCACCTACTTTGTGCCAGGCTCTCTGCTGACAGCACAATGCTATCCCTTTGAATAGTCAGCAAAATTCTAAGTAGGGGGTTGTTAGCCGTATTTTATAGATAGAGAACCTCAGGCTCTGATTAATCAAATGGTCTTTAAACATTCACACAGGCCACGAGATAGGACCCAGATCAAATCTTCATTTCCTGACCCATGGAAGTCTTGTTCTTTCTTCCACTCTGACATTGACACTGAGACATAGAGAGATATATGCAAGGCAGGATATTTTTCAAGACAAAGAGACAGAGGTGGAAGAATTTTAAGTGTTTCCTTGACCACTGTTGTTGCTATTCTGCAAGTGAAAGAATCCATGGGGCAGATGGAAAAATAAGATGGCACGCAGGGGTAGCCAGAAGAGACAGAAGTGTCATTTCTGGTATGGAGCTTGTACTTCATCCAGAATTCCATGATAGAAAGGATGAGGTTGGTTACGAGATGGAGGCTGAGGCTTGGGTCATTGTTTCTGACAAAACTATGGTCCCAGGGCAGACTCCAAAAGATCACCAGGAAGGTAAAAATAGGTTATATACAGAGAAAACTCTGATACCCTGTGCCAGCCTTGAAAGGGACTCAGTCACTGAGTGATGACCACTGCTCTCATCCCTGTGGATACAAAAGCCCATGGGAGGAAGATATACATTGGCAAGGTCACAAGATGAAGCTCTCTTTAGGGAGACGTAGCTTCCGAGACCATGTTTATAGGATTCTGTGATTTAATTCATTTATTCAATAAACATCTATAGGAGTAGCTCCCTTGGAATGAACTATTGTAGGTTCTAGGAATAGATCAGCAAACAAAATGGATAATAAAATCTCCGATCCCCTTGGGCTCCTATTGTAGGGCCATGTATTCTGTTTACATCCAGTATTACCATGTTTCTTCTCCAGGTTTCTATCAGAATAGTCCTGTTGCCTTCCTTCACAAAGAAGTGAGCAGTGAAGATGTAGGGTGGGGTTTTTACATACAGGATGCCTTAGATTTGAATCCTAGATTTGTCACAACCTAACTGAAACATCCTCAAAAATAACAAGCTGCAAGGGTGTTTCTTATACTATTGGGGAAAATAATATTTTTCTTGAGGGGTGTTGGAAGAGTTCATTTACATATGCTAAGTCATTTAGGCTGCTACATAAACACTGAAAATACAAACATCTCTTCTTTAGTTCTGATCTCTCTCTCCCCAAGCCTGAGTGCTGTATCAGATAGTAAATCACATATTCCAGCTTCCAGTCCTAACCCTGTTCCCACAGCAGCTTCTGCACACAGAGGGCATATGCATTGTTTGCAAATGCCACTTATGTTCTACAATCATAGAACAGAGGAAATCCCAAATCATTCATGGCCAGGGGAGACAGAGGAAGGAAGGAAAGGCAGGGAGACCAAAATGAGGCATTTCTCTGGTACGAGGCATTGAGCCTCTTCACCAGGAGTGTGATCCAGTAGACAAGGAGGAAATGTGTTGGAAAGATTTTTAGGAAGTCTTTATCTATAGGTCATGCCTACTGATGAGATGTTAGGGCTGAGAGAAAGGGCAGCATCTAGCATTTCCCAGTTTCTGATTGGAGCTACTGAGTGGGGAATAGTGCTAAAGACTCAGCGGGAACAAGGCAGAGTTACGAACTGCAGATATGTTGAAATTGACATGCCCAGTGGGTATTCAGGAGGTGATGATAACTAGGGGTTAAATAGAAGATCCTGGACTTTGTAGGAGAAGCCTGGGCAGGAAGTCGAGATGTGGGGTTCCCTGGTATGTAGGTGGCACTTGTTACAAGGAGGGCAAATGAGATGATTGGGAGAGGGTTAGTAGAGTGTGAGAAGGGAGTTGAGTAAGAAGACCGGGGTAGTGCTGTTTACAAGTGGCCAAGCATGTGAAGTCAATGAAGTGACTATGAAGAGGCACACAGAGCTGGAGACTGAGAAACTACAACTGAACTTGTCACCCACTGTGATGGGGGCTAAAGACACAGCAATCCTGCCACGTTCAACCACCCAACCCCACCACCACCAGCTCACAGCAGCAGGCAGGCTGTGCTTGCCAATAGGTCCCTGGGACACGCCTTTCTGCAAGGAGTACAGAGGGAGGGCTCTGAGAATAACACAAACAGCCATAAGTTCTGCCCAAAGAAATGTCACATTGAAAGAGCCCCAGCCCCAGAAAGGTAGGATGTTGGGGCAATGACCGAAATTGTAGCTGAGATGGGAAGCTCTAGAGATGAAGAACATTCATTTGGTTTCCTAGGACTTCCTGAATGATTCATTCTTCTTCTCCTCGGTGAGGTGGAAATGCTTTAGAAAGAAATCTTCTACGGTTATAAATTCTCTCAGTTCCTTCTTAACCAGTCAGGCAAGATTGATGGACTAAGCTGGTTGACACAGAAGCAATTGGGAATATCATTATTTTCCATGTATTTATCTGCATTTATGTTAATGGCTTTGTTCTTGATCAGAGCAGCCAGGAAACTAGGGGAAATGTTTATTGCACTCAAAGTTTTCCTGTGATGAATTATGTGGGAGTTGTAGAATAGCCAATGCACATAACGTGTTGAAAATATTTCCCTTATTTTTTTTCTGCTTCTGATCCCAACAGCACAGACCTCCTGCATACTTGAGACCAAACCGACTCAATTTTTTATATTCTGCTTTGTCATCTGATTGATTTAATGCTTCTTGTGTTCAGATTTTGCAGAGAAAGTGATACCCATACAATTTCTCTCTCTGGCAAGCTCTTGCTTGCTTGCTCCTTTTTCAAAGGGCAATTTCATAAAAATCACAGGACCAGGAGGGACCTTTGTCCACATTTCTTCCCAACTCCTCACTGTACAGAAGCACTTGGGAAAAAAAGGATGAGAAGGAAAGAAGCCACTTTTTAAAAATCTTTTGGAGGTCAGGCTATGTGCTCAGATGTTTTACTTGTATTAACCTATTTAATCTTTATGAAACTCTATTATCCCCATGCTGAAGATGAATAAATTGAGGCTTGGAGAAAGTCAGACACAAGCTGGCAAACCACTCTATGTTGTCCAAATCAAGCTTAGCTTCTGATTTTGTAAATAAAGTTTTCTTGGAACACAACCAAACTCACTTGTTTACGTATTGTTTATGGCTGCTTTCAAGTCACAATGGCAAAGCTGAGTGGCCGCAGCCAAAATCATGTGGCCCAGAAACCCAAAAATGTTTACTATTTGGTCCTTTATAGAAGAAGTTTACTGACCCTTCACTTAGGAAAATTGTCATGGTCACAGATAGCATATCACCTGTACATTGTAAGACCTTGTTCTCTCTCACTCCAAACCTCTGTTCTTTCCTACCACGGTACTGTTACCCCAATTCACAGTGTCTACCACATACAGGAAGAATTCACTCAATTGGTCCCTCTGTGCATTTTCAGATCAAAAAGTCACCTTCTTGAAAACCTGTAAGGCTTCTTGCAGGCAATTACAGGCAGCAGCAAGGGTACATGTGCTTGTGAGGCATTTGAGGAACAGGTCTTCCCTAACCCTTCATGCCACAGTGGGTTCCATTTTCTGTTTCGCAAAAAGGAAACCAAAATGGAGACTAGTTTAAGTAGAACCTTTCTTCCTTTACTGGGGTAGGTTTCCTGGAAGAAGTGGAATTTAAGTTCTTCATGTTACAGGTCATGTAAATTTCTCCAAAAGATTCTGAGGGAAATGAGAAGGGGTGAAAAATGCTTTTGAAGACTGTAAACCATTCCAAATGGTGATGCTGAGGAAGGCGAGTGAAGGCGGTAATGCCAGAAGCAGCCATTTGCTGAACGTGTCATGGGATTTACATAAAGTTCAAGTTTACATAAAGTTTCTCCAATCTGCGCCGCCCTTAAAAAGGTAGGTAATTTTGTGACAGGAGGAAAGAGAGACCCAGAAATGCGAAGAGACTTACCCAAGATTCCACATTTAATAAATAATGCAGATAGGACTTGAATCCCGGTATACATGCAAAGCCCACTCTTTCCCCATGTGCCACTTCTTAAATGAAGCCAGTAGAATGAAGAGGTCACTTTGAGAACTGGCTCTAAGGATCGTGTTCAAGCTTTCTCAGGGTTAGCTTTTCTTAGAAGTGAAGTAAATATGAGTTAACGGAAGCCAACCAAAGGCAGATATTTGTGGTCCTCATTGGAGTTGGAAGTCTGAAGATGAGAGAGAAGGGGACATGGTCTAAGAGGGTGTTGAGGGGAGAGCTGAAGGGAAACTAAAATAAGGAAACAAAACTTTCCATGGAGGCTCCCTGGACTGGGAGACCTGTGGGTATCAGAGCTAGAAGGAGACCCACAAGAGACCAAATGTGCAAAACAAAATGTTAACAGCAAATAAGAAAGTGGAAGAGATGCCCATCCATGGAGGCCAAGTCTATAAGGCATCTGAAGTGTGATATCTGACCCTGGGAATCTGATCCGAGGTGAGATCTTTACACAATTAGAGGGTCTGTTTAATCAGAGAATTGTAGAACATCAGGTGCAGAGGGAATTTATGGGACATTTGGTCTGATCCCCATCTAATCCTGATGGTGCAGGACAGGCGAGCCCCAAAGTGGGGCTCAGCCTGTGAGGGTTCTTGGCTTCACCCAGGAAGGACTTCAAGGGTGAGCTGGTGGTAGGGTAAAATAAAACATCTTTATCGAAGGGGCAGTGTTACAACTTTGGCAGTGTTAGAGCTCCATGACTGCTCCTGCAGAACAGGGATATCCCATAGGCAGTGCTCAGGGCACTTTTGCAGTCATGTTTACACCTATACTTAACTATATGTAGATTACAAGGTGGGGGTGGTTTATGCAGAAATTTCTAGGGAAGGGGCAGTAACTTTTGGGTTATTGGGTCATTGCCATGGAAAGGGGCAATAACTCCTGGGTGTTTACCATTGCCGTGGCACACTGGCAGGCGTGTCTTATAGAAAGCTGCTTTTGCCCCATCCCTGTTTTAGCTAGTCCTCAATTTGGTCTGGTGTCTGAGCCCCACCTCCCGAGTTGAGTCTGGCATCCTCTACCTCACTGACACTCCATGATGGCCACCACTGAGGATGCACAGACCCCACTTGATCACCTTTAGAGACCAGGAATCAGCCGGGCACGGTGGCTCAAGTCTGTAATCCCAGCACTTTAGGAGACTGAGGCAGGCGGATCATAAAGTCAGGAGATCAAGACCATCATGGCTAACATGGTGAAACCCTGTCTCTGCTAAAAATATTTTTAAAATTAGCTGGGTGTGGTGGTGGGCACCTGTAGTCCCAGCTACTCGGGAGGCTGAAGAGGTAGAAGAATGGTGTGAACCCAGGAGGCGGAGTTTTCAGTGAGCCAGGATCATGCCACTGTACTCCAGCCTGGACGACAGAGCGAGACTCTGTCTCAAAAAAATAATAATAATAATAAATAGAGACCGGGAATCTAGTTCCTATAGCACCAGGCGGCTCCAATTCAAACAGGTGATTTCCCTGTGACTTATATCAATCAATCCCAATTCTGCCTGCAGGATGGTAGATAGGACAAACCTAACTACTGCTTTTCTACATACAATTTATTAAAATATGCAGACAGCTAGCATATACCCGCAGGACCATCCTTTCCAAGTTAAACACAAAAATCACCACCAACAGATGCCTTCTGTGCATGATCAGCCTGCTAGGAGCATTATATGTTATCTTACATCCATAAGAGGTTTTCATTACCACCTGCACTTTATAGAAGAGAAAACTGAGGCTCAGAGAATGTAAGTAACTTCCCCATGATTCACTTGTAAAAGAGATGGATTTCTAACACAGATCATTCTTTGAATCCCCTGTGGTTTCTGACACCAAGATTTTGAGCTCCCTCACCAATATGGTAATTTTAGACTTAAAAAAAAAAAAAAAAAGCAGAAAAGAATAAGTGGGCATGTTTTATTTTTTTCATTCAATTGACATGGAGGAGAAAAAGTAAATTATAAGTAGACTTGAGTCAGAGCTGTATAAGAAAAACAATTCACTAGTTGAAAAATGACTTCCTATAAAATGCCTTCTTAGGTTGTTTTTGATGTTTAAAATAAAAATCAGTGGTATGTGTCTCTGTAAATCCAGGGGAGAAATTCACCCAGTTTCCCAGGAATAGTCAATAAAATCATCTTCCCTTACATTTATCAAACAATGGGAATATATATTTGATAATTAGGTAAACTTCCTCTCTTTGTCATTTTAAAATAAATAGCATCTTTAAAATGTATTTTCATAATAATCTCTTCTAATAAAAAGTGTCAGAAGAGGCAGTTTCATGGACTATAACTTTATAGACAATGAGGTTAATCAAGGTGGATACGTTTTCAAAAATGGTTATGAGTTCTCAAGCCTCCAAGGTCGAAAGACAAAAATCAACTATAAAATTTTGGTTTTTAAATGGCACCATAAAGGCCAATGCCAGTTACAATTTCCAGCCTTTTTTCCTTCAATTCTTATGCCCAACACCATTTCTAATTAGGAAACTGGCCTTCTGTGGGCACCTTAATGAAGTTGTAACTCCTGCGAATTCTTCCGTCTGGAACATCTTCCATGTGTTACAGATGAAACCATCCACAGCCATATCAGCCGAAAGTTTGACTTCCAAAGGCCCAGGGCACCTACTGCCTGACAAGCACTTACTTTCTGAATATTTTAAAGACAAGGGGATTAAACACTTCAAAAATAACAGATTCTTCTTTGCATAAAAATATAATATGTTTCCATCTTAATGATGTAAAAGAATAGCTTGTTATCACGGTACCTCTGAAGAAAAAAACAAATTACACATGCAAATGTTTTTTTAGCTAATTAATTCAATTCTGAAGATAAAATTGGGACAGTACAGAATTTCAAGCAGATTCCTAATAAGGTGTGGATTCTAGCAATTTCAACTAAGGTACCAGAACATCTATTTCCAGGAGACAAAGCTTCTCATGGCCGCTTAGGTTGGTCATTCCAGACCAAGCTTTGCAAAAAGCATTAATATACTGATTAGATATTTGTCCCATCACTCCTGCAAATGTAAAAATCTCAGGATCAAAATTTAGACTTAATTGGTGGAAACTCTCGTAACTTTGTACAAATTAAAATACCACCCAGGAGAATGGAATTCACCTATAATAGTGATATAAAGATGACATTATAAAACCTACATCAGTTACACAATTAAATCGGTCTTTGAATTTTTAAATTTGTGGAAAGGACATGGGTTTGAAGTCATACATATCCGGATTTTGATAATTAATCTGCCAGCTATTTGCTATGTGAGAGAACAAAACATCATTAAAAATCCCTAATACGTACTCAATTTTTTTTAAAATCTGTGAAGTGGAATTAAAAATATCCACCTCAGGGTTTTGTCACTGTTGTTATAAGAATTAGAACCAAAATGCATTGGTGTTTAAGAAAAAAACATAAATCATTGTAACCCCCAGCTGCCTTTTATGCATGTTTGCTCCTAATAAAAAGAAGAATCCTTTCGTTTTGTCATGAAACCAAGATCTTTTGAACATCACAAAACTCTCAAGGAAGTCTTTAGACTGCGAGAAGGCATCAATAGAGGAGGTGATTAAGGTTGTTTCATCCAGAATTCCAGCATCTAGAAAGATTCTAGATCAGGGGTTCCCAACCCCAGGGCCGCGGACCAGTCCATGGCCTGTTAGGTATTAGGCCCAACAGCAGGGGTTGAGCACCAGGCAAGCCAGCATTATTGCCTGAGCTCCGCCTCCTCCCAGATCAGCAGCAGCATCAGATTCTCACAGGAGCGGAAACAGTATTGTGAATTGAGCATGCAAGGGATCTAGGTTGTACACTTCTTATGAGAATCTGACTCATGCCTCATGATCTGAGGTGGAACAGTTTCAACCCAAAACCATCCCCCACACCCCACCTGCCCGTCCATGGAAAAATTGTCTTTCCACGAAATCTCTCCCTGATGCCAAAAAGGCTGGTGACCTCTGCTCTAGATGACACAGTAAAGAAACTATCTCAGAGCCTGGTATATAGTAGATGCTCAAGAAACGCTTTCTTTCTTGTCTGGAAGCATTGTTTCTGTGCTAGAATATCTTTGTTTTTGAGAAGTACCACCAAGTTTTCTATTTTCTTTTTCATTTTTTTTTTTTTTAACTTTTATTTTAGGTTCAGGGATTCATGTACAAGTTTGTTATATAGGTAAATCGCATGTCACAGGTGTTTGGTGTGCAGATTTTCTCATCACCCGGGTATTAAACATAGTACTCAGCTGCCACTCTCCTTCCAGCCTCAAGTGGGTCCTGGTGTCTGTTGTTTCCTTCGTGGTGTCCGTGTGTACTCAACATTTAGCTCCCACTTATAAGTGAGAACATACAGTATTTTGTTTTCTATTCCTGTGCTAGTTCACTTAGGAAAATGGTCTCTAGCTCCACCCACGAAGCACCAAATCCCTCCAGCCCCGCAGCAAGGAGACAGAATTTTTACTCTGTCTCTGGTGAAAAAAGTATACAAAAGGGGCATAAAGTAGAGCCATACAGTCCACCACACCCTGCCCTGTGGCCAGGAAAGACATCGCTGGTCTGTCGCAGAGCTGCATGAGAGATCAAGTAAATTTCTATTATTCACATGTACCAGTAAAAGAGAGACTTTCTGGTATCTTGACCCAAGGTCATGACTCTGAGTGTCCCTAGCAGTGAGAAAAGAAAAATGCTGAGGGTCCCTGAGTTGGAAGAACCCTCCCGGGTTGCACCAGATAGACTTGTCCAGACCAAAGACGTCAGAGTTTTAGCCTGGAGTCCAGAGAAATAAGGACAACCTGAGCCAATTGTCCCAGAAAAAAAGCTGAAAGCAAGGCAAAGAGACAACAGCACCAAGTAAAGGGCCCAGTCAGGAAGAAATAATGGAGTTTGGATAGAGAGCTGAAGTGGGACACTGAGTCCAGAAAATGCTGGCAGGGGCAGTAGATCAGGCTGGAACTTTGGAATTTCCCACATTTCCCATACCTAAAAGGACTTGGAACAGTATTGTGAACTGAGCATGAGGAAGAGACCCAGAGCAGGGGATACCAGGGGAAGGTGGGAGTCTGGAAAACTGAGAAGAGGTCACAGGCAGGACCACCCATGATTCGGAGCTTGGTCCCAGGGATGGGGACCCATGGAACTCATAGAACAGCTGTCATTGTCAAAATAATTTTTATCTCCAAGGAACACCCTAGACCCTATACTTCATCCAGGAGAATCCCAAAGACAAGGAAACATTTATTCCTAGTCAAGGCAGTTGAGGCCACTTTGATCTTCCTGCCTGTGTGAATGAATCACAAATCCCTCCAAATCCTGTTTAATGAATTCAACATGAGTAGAGATGCTTCCTTTTCTTTTCTCTAAAATACACCACCACCATCTCTTTTCTTAAATGCTCCTGAGGTTCTCCCACTGGCCATTGACTTCTCTGAACCTCAGTCTTCTCATCTATCAAATGGTGAGAATAATATTGAGATGGTGACAAGGCTTAAGAGGGAATTTCAGTAGGAATCAGGGAAGCCATCTTAGGCTCTCTGGTTAAACAGTGAGAATTCTGGAGTTAAATGTCTCAGTATCATGGCCCTTGTTTGATGTTCTCTGAAATTCAATTCTGAAAGAGCCATATCTAGAAAACAAAGCCACCCATAGATGACCTGAATGCTTTCTTGCTTTGAACCTTTTGTCTTCATCTCAAGATAGTACAGGAGTCCACTTCATGCAATCTTGCTGGGTATCAGCAGCACGCTGCCTCACTTGGGGAAGACCCCAGTGATATCAGCAATGTCAGGAGTTCAGGAAAGTCCAGATGTGTACAAAAACTGTTCAGGGATTGCAGGTGATTGCTGTGTGTCCCTAGAAGGTACAATTATTTGGGAAAAGCTCAGGAAGTTATTTGAGTCTCCATCGTCTCCATTCTTTACTTATCAACATAGGTGTGGGTCTTTATGGTAATGGCAATAATATCTACAATTTATTAAGTATTTTTATAGGGGATGGTTAAGTATATTATATGCATTGTCTCTTTATAACTACCCTATGAGATGAGTAATGTCATTTATCTTCATTTTAGCCGTAAGGCAACTGAGGCACAACAGGATGAAATAACTTGCCCAAGGTTACCCAAACATAAACTGGTAAAGCTAGTATTTCAACTCAGGCTGGTGATCCAGAACCCAACTTATAAGCTTCTGCCTCTACTGCATTCTGAGTTGGGGGAAGTAGATGATCTTGGAAGAGATTTTTAAATTGGACAGGGAGGGTTGATTTCTATAAATATTGGTGGCAACATTCCCCTTGATGCTGAGATTTACACATCATAATGCTAGGGGCTTGATGAATTAATAGGGTTGACTTTATGTGAGTCAGACCTGTTCTTATCTTCTGTGTGTGACTCCAGCCCCAAAGGGGAAGTTAGAGAAGACAGAAAAGCAGAAGACAAGAATACTGACCACCTGACCCACCCACCAAGCACAGCCAGGGTCAGGGTTGCCCAACTCCAGGTCTCTCCCCAACTAACCTTCTAATTTTGTTGATTTCCAAATCCCAAATGCCCCACCCATGCAGGATTGTGGGGAGAAGAGAAGCATGTCATCCTTGCTTTTTAATTCCTTTTTTCATCTTCTTATCACAAGTTCCTTGGTAATTTTCCAATTTCAAAGGAAATATTTGGAAGGATATCTGAGGACTGAATGCGTTCATGTTTTACACCAAATGCTTTCAACATGAGAATCCGCCCAGTCGTATCTAATAAAAATATCCTTCCTGAGCTGGTACCAGGAGGTTTCATTAAAATAGCAGTCGATAAGCAGAGCTGATTTGGCACCAAGGAAAAAAATCACAGGCATATCATGCCTTTGGAATTCAAGAGTACAGCTGAATCAAGACCCTTTTTAGTTGTCTTAGGACCATATTCTAAGTTTTGCCTTATCAGATACTGAGGAACACACTGTGGGGGAGAAGAAAAAGCTTTTCTTCCCATCTCAGGCTCATGGCTGAAATCCCTATAACAAAAGACAGATTAACAAGAGAAAAGCATACAAATTTATTTAATGCAAGTTTTATGTGACACAAGAACCTTTGGAAATGAAGATCCAAAGAAAAGGGGAAATCTGCATATTTCTGTGCTAAGTTTGGGGTTACGTGTCTGAACCCAATCAGTACTATGTCAAATTATACTGAACTATCAAATTGAGAGAAGTTTCAGAAATCTTTTCTCTATCCATCATGCCAGAGGCAGAGAAACCTGCCATGGACCATTGCTGATACCCTAGAAATCAGGTCCCCTCCTGCCTGTGAGTCAAAGCCTCTGCGAGCATTCTGAGAGATTTATTCCCAGGGTTTCATTCTCCTGAACACAATTGCCCAATTAACAAAAAAGCCAGAATAGGGGCCCAGACAAACGGTTCCTAATATGTTCATTAATACGTTTTCAACGTTATTGCATGTCACAAACTTATTGCATATCACCATGGGCTTGGTCCTCTGTGAGCGTTGGGGACTCCCAATTGAACAGGGATCTCACCTACAAGGAGCTTACCATCAAACAAGGGAGGTAAGATGTACACAATGCAAGATAGGAAGTAATCATTGCTACAAGAGAATGAAGAGGAGGAAAGAATTATTCCCAGCTAGGAGGAGCATGGAATGCTTCCTGGAGGAGGCATCTGAACCAAGTTTTGATTGTAGGTGAGAAGTGGGTATCAAGGATGGGAGGGAGCATTCTCCAAGCATGCTTGGAGGAACCAAGCATAAGAGGATAAAAGACCAGAGCTGTGTGCAAACAAAGGGAACACTTAGACATTCAGGCTGCCTGGACTTAAAGGTGTATGGTTGGCTTTAATGGAAAAAATGGTCAAACTGTAATAATTGGCTTCTGGTTTCTGTATGTAAGTTTGCTCATTAGTCCAATGCACATACTGAGGTCCTTTCCAGTACAGTTAATTTCTACTTCTAACTCCATCATTTTGGTCCAGCAGAAACCTTGGGGTTTTGATAAAGGTGAGAGGTATGGAGAGGCATGAGCTAAAACTCTGGAAAGCAAAAGCATCCTTAAAGCCCTCTAATTTTTGTCACTCTGGTCTAATTCGGATGCCTTTGCCTATTATGATTCCCTGATGGACATACCTTTCTCCTTTCTCTTTCTCTGGGGTTCTAGAAATTCAATTCAAATATCATCTCTTCTGTGAATGAAGGCTGCCCTCTTCCTGGCCAACTGGCAGTTCTGAGCTCCAGGTTCTCTCTTCTGCTTCCCCATCACACTCCACCCAACCATTCGGCCCTGGTCACACTCTGCTACATTTATCTGTGTAAGTAACAACAGCAATGGTAAGGACAGACCCCGTTTCCTGAGCACTCAGGATGTGCTGGGCTTTCCCTGCACCATCCATCGCTTCCTCAGAGGGACTGGAACTCATTACGGACAGGGACCTTATCCTATAGTGAAGGGTATTGACCTCGAACCAGACTGCCTGGGTTGGCATCCTGGTTTTGCCACTTCTTTAGCTGTGTGAACTTGGGGAACTTGCCAGCCTCTCTGTGCTTTGGTATTTCTCCTCTGAAATATCGGGATAGCAATAACACATATGTCATGAGTATTATTGAAATGGCCATGAATCATAAGAGAAAACAGAGGCCCCCACAGTTTTAGTGGAGGGTGGTATGTAATGTACCCAGTAGGCACCCTATACAGAAATGTTTATTTTTAAACTCAGAGTTCTCTATGCTTAGGAACTGTGTTAACCCATTTATGCCTAAGGTTGCAATTTTTTGAATTTTTGCCATCAGACCTTGGCTATGACCTTGAGCAGTAAGAGTAAATAACTCCCTCATGCTCAGCGTCCCAATAATGGAACACTAGGCATAAACGGGTTTTAAGCACATGAGTGAATTTCCCAAGGTCCCTCCCACCTCCAGTATTTCCCAGTCCCAGCTGCCATTCAGTAGCCTTGGTGTCACTTGGGAATGTCGTGTCATCCCAATGCATCAGGGTAGTGTCCCCCTAGGGGTAGACCCTCCTAGCCAGGGCAGGGCACCCAGTACACAGATGTTTCAGTTTATGCCCGAGACTTACAGCTATGGAAATACCACCCTTCAAAACATGATGCCTTTTTTTGTTTCTAATACATGAATTAGGTCTCAAAAAGAAGAAAAGAAAAGGAAAGGAAAAAAAAAAAGAAAGAAACGTAACAGATCTGTTTTGTGCCAGAGCTGTCTGGTCCCTCCAAACACTTAATCCAGCCGTTCTCATTGTCTGGGATCAAAGCGCCTTCCCCACACTGTAGCTTTGTTCTACTTGGAGCAGATGAACAGGCTGAAAGGAGAACCCCTTCAGGCTTCCTGCCCCCTCCCTTCCCCTGAACTTTGAGAGAACAAAGAGATTTACAAGGCAAGGATCCCAACTACAAGGTGCAAATGATCAGAATCACATGCATCTGAGGTCTGGACAAGTGTTCTTAAGTCAGAAGGCTTCCAGGAGTGGGAGGCGCTTAAGGGAGAAGAAAGGCAGTTGGGAACTAGGAACCAGGAATCAGGAGCTTGGAATTGCCTGGAGATGAGAACAAAACCTCGATCCAGGAGTGTTCAGGAATCGCCTTGTAGAATACAAAGCACTCCCAGGCATAAGTGCAACTCACCCAGGAAGGATACCCTCCCTCCGAAGGACCCCCGCCCCTGAGAATGAGGCAGGCTCCACGGGGCCCTCCCTGTTCCTCCCCTGCCCCAGCACCTGAAAGTAGCTGTTTAGTCTCAGTCTGTGCTGAGAATGACAAAAGGGTTTGCTAAGAGTGGCAGAGCACAAGCTCTAGGAGACCAGGTTAGCGTGAATCAGCATCACCTCAAGGGTTTGTTAAAATATAGATTGCTAAGCCCCAGGCTGTAAGTTTCTGATTCAGTAGGTCTAGGTAGAGCTCCAGAATTTGCATTTCTTTTTTTTTTTTTTTTTTTTCTTTTTTTTTTTTCTTTTTTTTTTTTGAGACAGAGTCTGGCTCTGTCGCCCAGGCTGGAGTGCAGTGGCCAGATCTCAGCTCACTGCAAGCTCCGCCTCCCGGGTTTATGCCATTCTTCTGCCTCAGCCTCCCAAGTAGCTGGGACTACAGGCGCCCGCCACCTCGCCCGGCTAGTTTTTTTGTATTTTTTAGTAGAGACGGGGTTTCACCGTGTTAGCCAGGATGGTCTCGATCTCCTGACCTCGTGATCCGCCCGTCTCGGCCTCCCAAAGTGCTGGGATTACAGGCTTGAGCCACCGAGCCCGGCCCAGAATTTGCATTTCTAACAAACTCCCAGATGCTGCTGGTTCAGGGACAATCCTTGGAGAACCTCTATTCTGAACAATTAACTCTCCAGGTTCATACACAATAAACCATTTGGAGCCAACATAGTCTCCAATCTCAGCTTCCAGCTGCCTCTCCCAAGGATCTGGAGATACCATAAGCAATGAGCAGAGTGAGCAGTGATTCCCCAAGTTAGATCTTGGTCCTTTCGTGTGCATCCCAGCATGGTTTTGTCGAGATGGAAACATGCACGTCCAACTCTAAAACTCTTAATATAAACCACAGAGATGCACTGGATAATGCTGTGAAAAGCAGAGTAAACTGTGTCATAGCAGAGTGGGTGAGAGAGGAGGTTTCTAAGGCAGACTCCCTGGATCCTGCAAGCCCACTTACTTACTGGGTGATATGAACAAGATGCTTAAACTGTTAGCCTCTGTCTTCTTCCTTGAAAATTGTGGAGCAAAATGAACTTCCCTTCACAGGGTTGTTGGAAAGATTAAACAATATAACCTCATATCAGGCTCTGTGGACAGTGATAGTTTTAAAAACCAACTTAAACTATGTAACCTGCCTCCAATCAAACTCTGCCTTTTTGTGGGCTCAGCTTCTGCCTGCTACCTGTGGCAGTAGGTAGGATGATTTCAACATCAGTGAGCGAAATAAACGCCTTCTCACCTGAAGTCCCAACAGCTGATAGATACCTCATTGAGCAGAGACAGGGGCACTGATATTTCACATATGTACCTCATTACTCACCCCCACCCCTGGCAGCAAGAACATGTGGCATTCCTGTTTAACTTGGCCATGCCCAAGTTTCTGACATTTACATTTACATTCCAGCCCACACTGCCAGGGCAATGCCTGTTTCATGGGAAATGACCTTTGCTGGGGAAAGGGTCTCATTACATTTGCAGATAAGCACTGGAACTTATGGAATTTCTGAGCAATTATTTAAAGACAACCTCTAGGAACAGAATGTTAGCTCAAGTCATCAGAACAAATAAATCCCCAAACATTTTGTCTTAGTCCATTTTGTGCTGCTATAACAGAGTGCCTAAGATTGGGCAGTGGGTAAAGAAATGAAATTTATTTGACTCACAGTTCTGGAGGCTGTAAAGTCCAAAGGCATGCACCAACATCTATTCAGCATCCATTGAAGGTCTTCTTGCTACATTATCCCACGGCAGAAGGTGGAAGGGCAAGAGAGCATGCAGGCACACGCTTGCTAACCTATAGTTAGGGAAGAAAGGGGGGGGGTGAACTCACTCTTTAATCACGAGCCTACTCCTGAAGTTATGGCATTAATCCATCCGTAAGGGTTCTGGTCACCTCTAAAATGTGCTACCTCTCAACACTGTTGCACTGGGGATTAAGTTTTCAACACATGAAATTTGGGAGACATTTTTGGACCATTGCACATTTTCTATCTGAAATAAAAAGAGCAAAAAACATTATGGTGATTTTTTTCTCTTTGTCTTGTGAACCTTGATAGTAGATGCATCAGGACTGACACCCCCAGGACTCTGCTTAAGGAAGTGTTGAAAGGGAAGAACATCAGCTTCAGTTTAGCTGTAAGCACTTTCTGTCCATGGGCTAATTTTCTGAAGTTCTCTGTGAGCAAGTTAAGACTTTCTGTGTGGTCTTAAAATAATCAAATCAATGACCAGATACCTTCGATGTCACACAGCTGAAGCAACTGTGAGGGGCAAGACAGTTCCCACAGGCTGCCAGCTGGGCTCACAGTCACTATATAATCATGGACATGGTACAAAAGGCAGACTCGGGTCCCCAACTGCTCAGAGAATCGAACAAGAGGTGTCCATGTCAAGATAGAAACTGGAGAGTTTAATAGTACCTTGTGAGCAAAAACTGTACCAAAAAAAATAGAACACAAGGTGGTAGAACATGCCCATTAGTGCAAATAGTTCTCAAATCACTTTCTCAAGTGCCAGTAAAATAAACGGTATTTTTGAGAATGTATGTCGTCAAGTCAAGCTGTCTACAACCAACCAAAGTGGCTCTTCCTTGGTGAATCCAACCAAGTACTGTTTTGAGTGCTTAACTTTGGGGTTTGGGACAAGGCAGTGTTGCCTGTACCTGGAAAGGAAAGCCTTATCTCTCTGGACCAGATTCCCACATTTCAGACTCACTGAGATAAACAAGCAAAGTAGTAATCTATTCATTCCTCTCCAAAAGTTCAGTTGTTACATAAGCCAGTCCTTTCTTCTTCATGGTTTGTCTGTTCTGTCCATGTTTCATATACACTAGGGAAAAGGTCTCCTGAGGAGTCTCAGATCAGAGCATGAGCCAAGCTGAAGATCCACAGTAGATGAAGGTCAACAAGGAGGCCCAATACACTCATTGGTCAGAGCTCCTGAGCCTCCAGTTGTAGTTGCTGAACTAGTGTGGTAGACTAAATAACAGTGCCAAAGACATCCACGTTCTTATCCCTAGAAGCCATAAATGCCTTAAATGGCAAAGGGGGTTTTGCAGTGGTGATTGCATTAAGGATCTTGAGAAGCATAGATTATTTTGAATTATCAAAGTGGGCTCTAAATGTAATCATAAGTGTTCTTATAAGGGAAAGGCAAAAAGAGATTTGACTGCACAGACAGGAATTCATGATGAGATGACTGCAGCAAGATGCTATAGGGCTAGCCTTGAAGATGGGGAAGGGGTCAGGAGCCCAAGATGGGAAGAAATGCAGCTGTAGAAGCTAGAAAAGGCAGAAGATCACATTCTCCCTTGGAGCCTTCCGAGGGTGTGCAGTCTTGGACCTTGATTTTGGCCCAGTGAAACTGATTTTGGACTTCTGACTTCCAGAAGTGTGAGAAAATAAACATGTGTTGTTTTCAAGCATCAAATTTGGAATAATTTGTTACAGCAGCCACAGGAAACTAATACAACTGACCACTACCAAAATGCTGCTTCACTGAACTGCCCTTTGCTCTGTTCCCTATAGGCTCTTCCCATATTCTCCTTTTAACACCATCTTTCCCAGTGAGTCACCCACAATTCCCTGGTCTTTCACAACTGTTAATCATGCGTGGCAACCACCAGGTCACTTCGACAGGAGTTGAGACTGGGTGGAGTTGTATTGGGTTGTCTGTGTGTGTCTAAGGCCTGGCAGGCATCCAAGGTGTGTCCAAAGACGTGAGTCCTATGTCCTTGACTGTGACATTTAATCACTTAGGGCACAGGGTGTAAGATCTTAATGAGCTTTTTGACTCTACATTTCTATTTTAAACTGCAGGGATTTTTCACTTTTTCTAAAAAAAATAACAATAACTTTGTAAGATTTTGGTGAGCATCAAATATATTTTTTTTCCACATTCTCACAAATGCTTGCCTTTTTACTTTAACTTTTAAGTTCAGGGATACATATGCAGGTTTGTTACACAGGTAAGTCTGTGTCTTGGGGGTTTGTTGTACAAACTGTTTCACCACCCAGATATTAAGCCTAGTACCCATTAGTTACTTTTCCTGATCCTCTCCCTCCTCCCACCCTCCACCTTCGAATCAGCCCCAGTATATGTTGTTCCCCTCTATGGGTCCATGTGCTCTCATCATTTGTAATTTTATAGGTGAATTCTTTCTATAAACAACCAGTAATGGTTAACCACTATGGAGTCTAATTTTCCATGTCACATGTAAGGGTGTGACACATACAAGGGTGACTCTATGACTGAACACACAATAGCCCTGTGCCATGGGGTACTCTTATTATGCCCATTGTACAGATGAGAAAACTGAGTTCTAGAAAGTTGAAGGAATGTGTGCAAGGTTACATGGCTGATCAAGGTCACATAGGCAGTCAAGCTGGCACTGGAGCCTAAGCATTCTGATTCCAGAGGTCTGTCCACTTAACTGTCTCATACCACCACACTGAATGTATATGAGAATGACTGTAACAGTCATTATAGGTACCTTGGATCCTGAGGTAGTCCTGACCATTGCCGCTGCCTGGTGTGCCTTTACCAGGTCCTGTCACCCCCCAGAGACTGAGACCCGTGTCTTCCCAATTCAGGAGACATGAACAGAAGCCATAGCTCAGTGCTGATGCTAATCACCTCCAAGTCTGTATGTTCCATAATGAGACCACCTAGCAAGCAATGGGCTGCCCACTGGCAAGAAAACATCCTTGTCCCACTTCCAAAGCTTGTGATTTGAGGGAGATGAAGCTCAGGTGGAGCTCCAGGGCTAAGTCTGAGCCTTGTCAACCGCAACTGAAATTTTGGTTGAAGTGTGAGGCAGTCTGTTACCGACATTCAAGAGCAGTTTAAACACATTGAGTCCCTTGAAGAGAGAAGCTCCCAATGTGCCTCCCCGTGTTTTATTCCAGCCTTCTGCACTGATCCATTTCATAAATATTAATTAAGCATCTACTACTCTCTTCTGGACACGGGGGCTGGAACAAGGAAAGTAGCTCCACTCTATACATAAAAGAAACATGCAACATGGGGCACAGGCCATTCCAGTCATGAGGATCTGGTGCTGGGGCCCAGGGAGACAGTGGCTAAATTGACCCAGAAGAATTGAGGAAGGATTCAGAAAGACATTGATGTTTACTGGAATTGTTAAGTCTTGCCAAACACGGAGGGAAGGCTGCCCTATCAAAGAGAGGGAGAAGCTTACATATACACAAACTTGAATGTGTTAATGAAAAAACATCAGTGTGGCTAGAACACTAGGGATATGGGAGGAGAGTCGGGGGAAGGTTGGGCTTACAGTCCTAAAGGGAAGAGATGCCCTTCCAGACCACAGCCTGA
The DNA here is from genome assembly GCF_047675955.1 of Chlorocebus sabaeus. Taxonomy (NCBI): domain Eukaryota; kingdom Metazoa; phylum Chordata; class Mammalia; order Primates; family Cercopithecidae; genus Chlorocebus; species Chlorocebus sabaeus. Next base: position 62,711,411 of record NC_132908.1, on the reverse strand, counting down.
TTGGGATTAAGATTATATACCAGGCTTACTGCAGTGAAATCTTACATGGACTGAACATTCAACCTTTCTTCCCTCTCTTGCTTCAAACTCTTGAACCTGAGCTCCAAAACGTGTCACTGCAATGCTCCCATGTTAATGAGCAAACAACGTCAAGGCATCTCATTCATATGCAAATGCTCTGACACAGACGCTATATGAAATGAATTCAGATGGAATATGCCAGCATCCTTTTTTTTCTTAATCCTTCCAGAGAGTTATGATGTTGCTACATAAGTTAATGAGAGGAATGGAAGAGCAAACACCGCTCTTGAAACCTGTCAACAGTATAACTATTTAGATGGGTATTAAAGCCAGACACTGTCATATAATTTGAGGGTATGGCTGAAGACATCTTAAGAATATTTTGTTTCTGACAATTGAATCATAATTTTAATAGACATCTCCAAAAAGAGAAGCAATGGTAGCAGCCATGTAACGTTTATTTAGGAGCTAGTGAAGATCTTTGATTCAAAGTGCTGGCTGAAATGACAGAACCCAGCTCTTGGGATGTCAGAACTGCTAACAGAATTTTATTAGAACAGTAAGTGGCCAAGAAATATCAACACCATGCTCGATAGGTAGGTACTATGCAAAGTGTTTTATGTATATTATCCATTGAATCCTCACAGGAGTTTTAGGTGGCAACTTTTATTGCTCTCCTTTATGGATGAGTAAACTGAGGCAGACAGAGGGCAAGCAGTTTGTCCAAGGTCACACAGCTAATGAGTGAAGGGGTTGAGATGCCAACCTAACAATCTGACTTGACTCTTACCCGCTGTCCTTTACTCCCTGTGGGCAATTAATTCTCGTGCTCTAGTCCCAAAGGTGAGGAAATAGAGCCTAGTTCAGGAAAAAGTGACCTCACCAAGCCTCCTGCAGACACTTAGCAATAAAAATATTTGCCCTTAACCCCAAGTTAAAGTGAGACTTTTATCAAGTACTGCAAAGAGACAGTGTGGATTTCTGAAAGAGGAAGAGTCTTTAGAGAAGCTAAAAGCTGGACTAGAATCCCAGTTTTGGTGTTCATTAGGTCTGTTGGCTACAGCAAATGTCTAAACTTCCTCTGCCACAGTTTGATCAAACACATCATAGGGAGACACCTACCTTACAGGATTGTCACTGGGAGGAAATTAATGTTCATGCAAAAGAACCTGACTTCTGTAATTGTCCCCAAGTTCCACCCAACAGCCACACTGAGCTTCTGGGGAAGTGAGTTTTAGGACAAAAGCTTTTAGCGCAAAAGTTGCACAACCAGCTCAGAAAATTGACACCACTAGATTGTCAAGGAAACGTATTCAATGTCCATCCACATTAAATGACCATGTGGTTTGTGGTGTAATTACCCAATGGAATAGCATACAGCAATGCAAATAAACAATCTACAACTACTTACAACATTGATGGTTCTTCAAACATAGCAGCAAGTGAAAGAAGCCAGAAGAGAGGACATGTTGTAAGATTCCATTTATATAAGATACAAAGGCAGGAAAAACTATCCCATAGAGGTTCCTCTGACAGGAGACCAGTGACAGGAAGGGACAGTGGAGAGGGGGGATTGTTTGCTGAAACTCTGGTAATGTTTTGCTTGTTATTGTGGGAATTAATGCATAGATTTGTTAATTTTGCAAAAATACAACAAGCTAAAGTCTGACAACATATTCACCTTTCTATATATTCCAATATTTAAAAGTTTAAGAACTCCAAGGGTTTAAAACTCCTCTCACAAAGAACAAAGTCTCTGATCCCACAAAGAAGGTGCAAACCATGTCCCACCTAACAAGAGGAAGCCCACTATGTTAATCTGATCTCACACTGCTAAGAAAGACATAACTGAGGCTGGATAATTTTACAAAGGAAAAGAGGTCTAATTTACTCACAGTTCCACATGGCTGGGGAGGCCTCACACAAAGGAGGAGCAAAGTCACATCTTGCATGGTGGCAGGCAAGAGAGAGCTTGTGCAGAGGAACTCCCCTCGATAAAACCATCAGATCTTGTGAGACTTATTCACTATCATGAGAACAGCACAGAAAAGACCCACCTACATGGTTCAATTACCTCCCACTGAGTCCCTCCCAGGATATGGAATTGTGGGAGCCACAATTCAAGATGAGATTTGGGTGGAGACACAGCCAAACCATATCACCCACCCAGTGCAACTCCCTAGAAAGGACAAAATGCCTACTCGTGCCCCTCCTAGGAGAGAGTTTTGATGCTAACATGCTAAAAGGCAGGGAACTGGGTCTCGGTTGTGAGAGTGCAGATGCGGAGAGCCCTAGGAGAAGAAAAAAACCAAGAGATAAGTTGGAGACCAGAAGCCACCACCCCAATCATATCTGTTCCTGCTGAGGGTGTGCCCATTATGCACACACACACATCCACTACATTCTGATCACTGCAAGACATCACGTATTTCATCTGCACAACAACTTTCTAAGATGGGTTTTACTATCCCTCTTTACAAATGGTGGAATCAAGGCTTTGGGTGAATAAGTTACTTGCTCAAATGTAGCAGTAAGCAACAGATCTGGACTTTGAATCCCATTGTTTAGTTGCAAGACTTATCCTTTGACCAAGACCCTGTTCCTCCTCTCCATAGAAAGATAACTTTATATACTTCCTAATCTGTGGCAAAAGTTGGTTAATTATGATCCTATGTGGGTGAAAATGAACCAAAACGCTTTAACCTCCGGCTGATTGATATTTACTGATTCAACCTCTTGTAAGATACTAATGACATCAAGAAACCGAGAGAGAGATGCAATGGCAATTCCCATTCAAAGTATCCCAACAGCAGTGTTTCTAAAGACCTGGCCCTTGGTAGGTACTCAATGAATTAATGAATGAAAGGAGTGATGACCAACTTTGCCACGGTTGTGTTGCTGTCAAATTGCCTTTCATCCTCACAATAAACAGGGAAACAGTTTTTTATCCCCATTATACAGATAAGAAAGTGAGAACCCAGAGAGGTTGAAGTGACTGGTCTAAACATCCCCAGAAGGGAGTGGCAGTGCCAGAAACAGCTAGGTCTATTTATATACACTAGGAAAACTTCCGCCAGGATGTTAACACCCGAGCCTGTTGTTTAGACAGTGAATCCTCAAAACCATGTTAAAGAGAAGCCTCTCTTTACTTAATGAAGCCCAATGATCCTTTAAAAATAGTGCTGCTATTTATTGTATTTCTGGAGCTCACAGAAGCTGAGCAGAATATTTTAGTGCCATGTTCTGAGAAAGATGCAGGTTTTAACCAGAGATGCAACTGGCAAACCATAAGAATAGACTTGACTGTGATATTTGGACAAATTCCCCTTTCTGCTTTCTTCTTTGAGGCTTTTCAATGGCATCTTCTCCCTGATTGAGACCAAAGGCAGAATAACAGGGGGTCTGCTTCTCACTTCTGAGTCTATATATCATAGGTAAAATGATTTAGCAATTGCCAACTCCAGTCCAATCTCCATCACCCTCAGGCACTTGATCAATTAATACTGACACTAAGTGGGGTGACTCTGCTGGGGCTTCCTCCTCTAAAGTTCTAAGACAGCAACAAATGGCTAGCACTTTATTAGGTGCCATGGAGAGAAAGAAGACAAGCAAGAGTATGTTCCCTCTTATGCTTTGTTCTTACTGAAGAGATTATATCACAAGCCTAAAGCAGAAATAACCAGGGAGCAAATATAAGACAAAAAGAATCTCCACACAACCCAATGGAGGCCACCTGAAATGGCACCTTCTTTCTGCACAACCCCCTCCAGTGTGAACCAGTTCCTCCTTCAAACACACCAGTCCCCAGAAAGTAACAAGCCAGGAATTTGAATGCAATGTAGACAACAACTTTATTTTACATGATTATTTTCCATTCTCGTTGAACTGCTGATTAATGTATCCCATTTTTTGTTTTCTTTTTATAATCTTTGCAAAATAAAAAAACAATGTCATCACTGACTTTTAATTTGTACACTGCAGCACACATCCTGCTGCATCAGTTCTGAAGATGGTCTCCACCGCTAGAGTCGACTCTCTTGATACTGCCCTCCTCTGTCCCTTAGGCTCTCTCCCTCTCTCTGGGGCCTGCTGTGCTTTCTCAAAGCTGTCTTATCAATATCTCTGCCAGCCTCCACATTCAGGCACAAAAGTTGAGATCGCTGACAAGACCGGGTTCACTTCTCCAAAGAATCCAGCCCCTGCCTGCCTCCCAGTGAGCAGAAACTGCACAGCTCAGGGCTACTCCTTTGTTAATTAGGATCAAATCTCAATCCCTGATAACCCAAAGAAAGGATAAAGGCAGCCAGTCAGGCTAAGAGGCTGTAAAAGAACTTCCGCTAATCCTCCCAAAGCACTCAAGAGGCTTTCTGCCAAGTCAGGGTCATTTAATGTATTCTGCTTTGGAAAAGATATTAAAAATGATTAAGTTCATTAAAAAAGGAAGAAAAGAAACCTCCTCTAAAGCAATGACCTCTACTCAGCAGCTGTGATAAAACAAGTACCTTTTCTTAGGATCTGAAATGTGCTAGAAATTTCAACAAAACTGTGTAGAAAGGCAAGGTACACCCACACCAGGGAGTGAATCTTTCTGGCTACCAACCCAGCAAAAGTCAGAAGCAAACATCACTCTAGGCTTGGTGCTAAAGAGGGATCAGAAGGGGGTAATATAGTCTCTGTCCTCAAATATCTTACAGTCTGGAGAAAGAGATGACACATAGACAGAAGATAAACTACCTGATGGGTGCAGAGGGAACACAGTAAGAGATCCCTGGAGAGGGGACTTGACGTGCTGAACCTTAAATGAAGAGTTGAATTTGGAAGAGCAGAGAGGAAGATGAGACATTCCCGGCAGAGAATATTTTGAGCCAGTGCAGGAAATTTACAATAAGGGAAATGCATGTCTGGCCCAGAGGGAAAGTGGGTAAGACAGATGGAGTCTTTAAGAGCTTAAACACCAACCAACGAGCTGTGAGGTTGCTCTAAACATCAGTATAACTGTTTTTTACATGAAAGAGGATGAACAAGATCACCTCTTGACTGGACTCTTTTCTATTTCTATCTCCAGAGCTCTGAATTCTCGAGTTCCTGTCATGTGCTTTCCTTCCATTATTTTTCCTCTCTGAATTACCTCAAGGAGTTTTCAACTGGGGCAGTACTCATCCACAGGGCATTTAGAAATATCTCTGGAGCATTTGGAGCCATAATTATGATTGAGGATCAAAAATGGCCTTTATAGGTAGAGGGTAAGGTTGCAAAATGCTGTTCGTTGCTCAAGGAAGAGGTGTCCTGACTAAACTGGCAATATCGCCCCTTTGAGTTGCACCTGCTGTGATAACAATGATGATGATAACAAAACAACAATAATAAACTCACAGATCTAATCAGTTCTATGACTGAGATCTAAGCTGGGTCCATATAAGTCAAAATATTCTATTTACACCATGGTGACAGGCTCTGTAAATGTTCATAGGGGACATGGCTGCCTTTCATTTCTGAGTAGACCGCAGCCACACCCAACTTGCTGCATCCTCTTCCTGCAACTTTCAACATAACTTTCCTTCATGGATAAACCATAAGAGCCCTTTCTAAAGATAGGAAATCAAAGCAAAGCAGATGGTGTCATCATGTCCTCTCCCAATAGTTCCAAAACTCACAGGGCTATCATGACTTTGTATTTCAAAGAAGGAACTGTGGTTTACTGTCATGGCACAACAAAGAATGAATGTTCTCCTTACAAGTCTGGTTTCCTACATCAAATATAGAAAATACTTAAAACATGACATGGGCATATTGACCATTGCTCCTCTCATAACAGGAAATGGGTTCTGACTCAAGGCTTGCTGAACCTGCCAAAGGGAAGAGGAACAGAAAGAGAAAACTTCTCGTGTGGTGTGCTAGGCATCAATGTAGTAGCCTGAACAACCTGGGTTTCAAGGAAGCAGCCAAGATTAGCATGAGGATTATGCGGTCCTGAGTGACCCAATCAGATTAGAATAGGACCTTGGTGGTGTGACTTGATTTTGTGGAAGGAAAACAAGTTAGATTTAGCAATCCTTTAGGGCCCTAACCAAGCATATTGGAACTCCAGGAAAGATCTCCATTCATCAATTCAACACATACCACTGGGCATCTACCATGAGCCAGGATGTCAGGATTTTTCTACATGCTATAGTGACCTGGACAATGCTCCCTACAGTCACAGCAGGAACTGAAGTATTAAGCTAAATCTAAAGCTGAGGTCCTTTTGGAGTCCTCCACAGATTGCGGTGGGGGCAAGAAAGGCTGATATTGAGGATACCAAATAAGGGGACAGTAATAATCACTCCACAGCCATCTGGCCAGGCTTGCCTGAAGCTCAGGGTTGAAGGATGTTGGTGAGAGTAGGATAACCAACCATCCTGATTTTCCAGAAACTGAGGGGTCTCTAGGCACAGGAACTTTGTCCAGGAAAATCCTAGATAAACTGGGATGAATTGGTTGCGGTAGGCAGGAGACACCATCTTTTGTAGCTGGGAAAGACTGAAATAGGCAGAATTCGAGAGCCTGAGCCCAGTCTGGACTTTTTGCTTCATTCCATCTCCGAGCTCTTTCCTGCTTCTTCCCAGTTTCACCATGTTTCTTTCCCTGACTCTGTTCCCCCAGTTTAGGTCTCGAGGCACCACAACATGCTGTTAATTTGGTGTGTCCAGTTAAAACCCATGAGTCTTATTTGACCACTACTACTAATCTACTCATACCACTACTACCCCTGACACCAAGATAACTACCATTCATTGAGCATCTAATACATGATGGGTGGGGGCTTTGCGCAGTTTAGCTAATGGAACACTCATAACTGTTCTGTAAGAGGAGGAGGATTCCTATGGTAGAGACTGGAAATTGAGACTCAGGGAAATTGACTACCTGAGAGACTCACTTCTAAACCTATTTGCAAGTAGAATAAGCCCTGTTATCATCAGACCTTGGAGTCCTGTAGCTCTTCCCACCCAGTTCATCCTCCAACTCCAACCACGACAAAGGGGATTTTCATAGCGTCATCCACATTTGTATACTTTTCTGATGACTCAGGATGCCCCTGGAAACCAAGCCAGGCAAAGCCACCATATGGTGAAACATTCTCTTCTAGACTAGCAATATTTACTTGTTTATAACCTTCAGTATGAGAAACATCCTTCAGGCCTTTGTAAGTGATATAATCCCTTACAGCAGGTTTCTAGAAATGCAACACTTTTCTAACACTTCAGACCTTTAGGGACAATGTGGAGAATTCCTATTATCAGCTACCCTTTTTACCAGGCATTAAATGTGACAAAACACTTCCAGTGCAGGGATTTCCTTCTTGAGAAGACCCTATAATGAACCTCTTCATTTGTACTTTTATTTTTCCTCCAAAAAGGAGCCAGGAGGCATGGGGCAAAGTTGAGGCTGGACATCAGAAACTCCGTGCCCTTCAGCTCAGTCTTTCCAACAAACCTTCACAGATGAGGAAATGGAGGTGGAGAAAGGATAAGTTCCTTGAGCAAGGCCATAAGGCTAGTTAGTAAAGAACCTGGGATTTGGGTCCAGGTCTCTGGACCAAACCCATTGCTCTGTCTCTCCTCTTGAACTATTCACTCCTGCTCATGGAGGGGATGTAGAAGCAGGGACAAGAAAATATTTGGGGCTTACGCCTATAATCCCAGCACTTTGGGAGGCCGAGGCAGGCAGATCACTTGAGGTCAGGAGTTCGAGACCAGCCTGGCCAGCATGGTGAAACCCCGTCTCAACAAAAAAATAGTTGGGCATGGCAGTGTACGCCTGTAATCCCAGCTACTTGGGAGGCTGAGCCAGGAGAATCACTAGAACTCAGGAGGCAGAGGTTGTAGTGAGACGAGATCGTGCCACTTCACTCCAGCCTGGGTGACAGAGTAAGACTCCATCTCAAAAAAAAAAAAAAAAGAAAGAAAGAAAAAAAAATATTCCGGCATTTTCCAAAATGCCTAAGTTTAAACACCACTGCAATTCTTTCCTCCTGGAAGGTTCTAGTACTCTGCTTTCATATCACTTGGGGGAAATGTGTATTTTGAAAAGTTTCAGAGGCTGAGGAGGGTGGATCACCTGAGGTCAGGAGTTCGAGACCAGCCTGGCTAACATGGCAAAACCCCATCTCTACTAAAAATACAAAAATTAGTCAGGCGTGGTGGTGGGCGCCTATAATCCCAGCTACTCAGGAGGCTGAGGCAGCAGAATCGCTTGAACCCAGAGGGAGGAGGTTGCAGTGAGCCGAGATCGCACTACTTCACTCCAGCCTGGGCAAAAGAGCAAAACTCCGTCTCAAAAAAAAAAAGTTTCAAAGATATTCTAATAAGACATCTCACATTTGCAGTTTTAAATCTTTACAGACCTTCAAGCCTCCTAGGAGCAGGCATTTAGGACTGAAGCCCACAGATGAACATCTCAAAGAATGTGAACCCCCTGAGAAACATCCAGTATTCTGTGCACATACCATGTGCATTATTCCAGGAGCCAGCCCACAATTTCCATTAGATTCCCAAACCAGTTCCTACTCAAGGCGAGCTTAGAAACTACTACTTTGGAGAAAATGAGTTCCTTCTAAAGCAGTGATGTGAATTCTATCCTTTCCAGCCTCAACAGGCCCTGGACACATGTAATTCTAAGCCATTATTCAGGCCACTCATTTACCTTGCATTTAAGGGAATGATGTTTCCCCAACTTAATGTAATATTGCTATTGGCAAATAGATCACTCTCAGAGTTATTGAGCCCGCCAACTTTTATATCCACCAAGGTAAAAGCATTCGTCAGATTTTTGTCTTTTCATTCTCTTAACTGGCTTTAATAGATTTCTGTCTAGGATCAAAAGGTTGGCTGAACACTGGCCATGCATAAAGTTTTGTGGGTTAATTAAGATGATCATTAGCTGCTCATGCTCACTCTCAGCTTCATGATTTGTTAAGTAGAGACTTTGTTTCTATCAGACGCAGTTGCTTCACTGGGATCAACCTGTGTGTGTGGAATGTTCAAACAGACGAAATCCCCTTGGAGGAAACCTGACTGGTTTCTGATACCAGTCTTGGCACTCACCATCCAGATAGGGTGCTTTTCTCTCTGTTTGACCCTGCCACACCATTGTGATAGGAAATTTATTTTGTTTTAGAGACAAGGTCTTGCTTTGTTGCCCAGGCTGGAGTGCAGTGCTGTGATCACAGTTCACTGTAACCTCTAACTCCTGGGGTCAAGCATTCCTCCCACCTTACCCTCCCTAGCAGCTCTGACTACAGGTACACGTCACCACACTTGGCTAATTTTTTAAAATTATTATTAGTATTTTAGAGACAGGTTCTGGCTATGTTGACCAGGCTGGTCTCAAACTCCTGGCCTCAAGCAATCCTTCCACATCAGCCTCCCAAAGTGGCGGGATTACATGGGTGAGCCGCCGCATGTGGCCTAGAGTTTTTGTTTGAACATTTGTGAGCAATCCTATCCCTGTTTCAATCACTTTCTTACATTCTCTGTTGGTGTGTGTCTTTTTCACCAATGGTTATAGCAGTTCATCCACTGTATTTCTGTCTGTGCAGTGAACATTATTATGTTCATGGGTCCAAACATCTAGTAGACATCTACCATGTGCCAGATGGGCTGCTAGGCACTGAAGAATAAAAGTGAGATGGGACATATGATCTGGGTCCTCATGGAGCTCCTCACGGCCTTGTGGAAGAAAGACATGGATCAGCACAGTGAGGTAAGAGCTTAGGTGAGGCTGGATTGCCTGCAGGAGAAAACATTGGATCTTGAAAAGATGAAAGGGTGAATGGGAAGTGCATGGAGAACAGGCTGATTCCAGGCAGAGGAAATAGTACGCACTGGGCCAGGGAGCAGGCAACAATAAGGCATGTCATGGACCAAGCCCATCACAATGGCTGAAATAGAGATTGTCTGTTGATCATGCAGACATCACTATTCCTCTTTTAAAAATGCAAGGAGTTTCGACAAGGTTAGTTGGTTTGCTCAGAAGTAAAGCTGCTGTTATTGGCTAATATTTATGTCCCCAATCTCCCAAATCCATATGTTGAAGCCCTAATCCCCAATGTGATGGTACTGAGATAAGATCATGAGGGTGGGACCCTCATGATGGGATTAGTGCCTTTATAAGAAGAGGAAGACAGATCAAATGCAGTGGCTCACACCTATAATTCCAGCACTTTGGGAGACCAAGACAGGCAGATCACTTGAGGTCAGGAGTTTGAGACCAGCGTGACCAACATGGCAAAACCTGGTCACTACTAAAAATACAACTGGCTGGGCATGGTGGCATGCACTTGTAATCCCAGGTACTGGGGAGGCTGAGGCAGGAGAATCATTTGAACTTGGGAGGTGGAGGTTGCAGTGAGCCAAGGTCATGCCATTGCACTCCAGCCTAGGTGACAGGGCGAGACTCCATCTCAAAAATAAAGGCGGCGGCAGATCATGAGCGTGCACCGAGGAAAGGCCCTGTGAGCACACAGCAAGGAAGAAACTGTCTACAGGCCTAGCAGCAGTCCTCACCAAGAACCCCATCTGCTGGCACCTTGATCTTGGACTTTTCAGCCTCTGGAACTGTGAGAAATAAATGTTTGTTGTTTAAGCCACCCAGACTGTGGTGTTTTATCACAGCAGCCCAAGCTGACTAAGACAGTTGCTACCTCAGGAAGCTTTGAAAACTATGCCTGCAAACCCAAAGGACAGAGGCCTCAGTGACCCATGATATCTGGAGCTGAGCCGTTTGGAGGTGTTCAAGGCAGGAGGTATGAGGAGTAGCAAGAGGAAAGGGCCTTCCATTTGCTACCAGAGGGCTACATGCCAGATACTCTCCCTGTGTTTTCTTATCTTAGAGATGAGGGCACTGAGGCTCAAGAGATTAAGAATCTTGCCCAAGACTGCACAGTAATTTATTGGTGGCCTCTGCAGTCCCTGTTCCCTGATGATTTTCTGGGCTGTAACTCTTTGCTGGCCAAATCAAAATGCCACCCCTTTGGCTTATTGAGATTCCAGAAAGAACGCAATTAGTTTGTTTTGTTTGCTTTTTGAAAAGCACTATTAAATGCAAATATATAACCTGACAAAAACATTCACCAAGTACCTTTTATGTGTCAAGATGCTATACTGGGCACCTCATAAACAATATGTCTAATTATGGCAATAGCCCAGCCAGCTACCTGTCACTGCTCTCATTTTACATTTAGACAGAATAGCTCAGGGAGGGTGCTGAACCTGCAAAGTCCCACAGTGTTAAAGCCACAGTTGAAACCTTGAAGGGAAAATTCATGGGGACAAGAACTTGTTTTCCTCAAGTGACAAAAAACATGGAAGAAAAGTTTAAGCAGAGAATCTAAGACCCAATATTCCAAAAAGCTTGACCAAACCAGAATAGGCTTAGAATAACCAGATGTTTCTAAGATTCTACATTTAGTTATTTTTAAAATAAAATATATGAGAGTGAGATGTAACCTGGCAGCAGTTGATATAACAGAGACTTAGAAATGGCCGAAGGTCTTCACAAGCTCAATGTAAACCAATAGCATGTTATGGTTACCAACATGAATTTAGGCTGCACTAATAGAATTCGAGTAGCATTGGGAAAGGCTGCTTGCTTTGGTGGCTTTAATTATCCCATTTGCTGAAAATGAGGGGAGTGGAATAAGTGAGTGTTCTCAAGTTCCCATGATGAGAGAATCCCTCCCCATCATTAGCTAGTTCCAGTTCTTACTCACGGGGAAGTGGAAGCAATGTCAGGCACATCCTGTTTGGAATGTAGAGAGAGCATAATGTCAAAGAAAGCATGCACAACCCAAGGCCGATCAATGAAACTGGCTCTTGAAACTAGATCCTTGAAACTGAGGTGCTGTGAGAAGGCTGCATATCACTGCACTCCCGGCAAATGCAGGCCTGGGATCTTTGCAGAGACCAATCCAGGTAATAGTCCAAGACAGACATAGCCACTGCCGATTGCAGAAAACCAGGAATGTTGTGCTGAGTACCTATGACCCACAGATCATCTCGGATTTGAACAAAAACAATGTAAAGATGTAAATAAGGTAGACTTTGGGTAGAAGCTCAGGTTGTAACCTTCATTTATAAACAAAGTGAACTTAACGCAATCAATATGGGAGACTTTGCAAATATCCAAAAAAGCTTTCTATCCTAAGAAAAGCCATCATCAGGTGGAAAAGAACACCTTCAGACATCCCTGGGATGGATTAGTGCTCACATCCCAAAAGCTTGGATTATCTTCTCCTACTCCTATGCCCCCACAGCAGTTGGTTTATAGTAGTTTCTCAAGTTCAGATGCAATTAACATTTGACTCTGCTAAAAAAGAACTTATAAGAAAGCCTATTGTCATATCCAGTGGACATGCGTTGGTACACGCTTACTGCAGGGGACTATGCTAGGCTTTGGGGCCACAAGGATCTGTGAGGAGCCAGCCTAGCCTCTAAGAGACTGCCATCCAAAGCCAAGTCGGACACACACCTAGATAACTTGATTTGTGTTATAGCAGAGACCAAAGCCATGCAAAATATGGGGCTTAAATGCCGGCTCTTGATTTTCTAGAGTGATAATAGCTAATGGAGGTGAAATGACCCTTATTTACTAAATTTTCAACAAAATAAGTCAGCTTCTTTTAGAAAACCCAAGTTGATCAACCAAAGAGAATGATGTGATATGAAGCTTAAACTAGATGACATTTTACACCCAGAGTGAATTTCTTACAACTCTCCTGGCACTTTTCCTAGGACTGCTAATAAACCTCACCCCTTACAAGGCTTGGGGTGTGGATGGGGGTGATGGGGGAAGAGGAGGAATTCCGTAAGGGTGCCCACTTAGGAGAACACTACCTTTCCAAGTGTCTGTACCATATCGAGGGCCCATGGAGTTTAATGGCTCCAGTTGAAGACTATTAGACTATTCGTCTTTTTAATTTTGGTTACCTCAGCATTTTTCAAGGATTTTCACCTCCAATCAGCCTCCACTACACACCTTTTGCATTGTTGTTGTTTTTTCTGGGTTTGTTTTGTTGTTTTGTTTTTGCTATTTTGTTCATAACACTATTAATCATCTCAAGAATCCCAATTTAGGAAAATTGTGTAAGACCAGTGCCAAGACCCACATACACATACTTACACATTCACTGGTATAAAAGAAAAGGCTGGTCTGCAAACAGCTGTTATCTTTATGTGATGTGTTTCTATTTTACTTTATTTTCACTGTAATACTTTTCTGTATTTCTAAAGCTTCCAAGTTATTTTACTTTCATAATTCAGGAGAAATTATTTCTTGGTTTTAAACCAAATAAATGGCCATTTGTGGTATTCAGGGATGCTTTTTATTTACTACTGTGTCAGTTGTAGAAGTTGAAGTTGGTTTTTACAGATAGTTGGGGAATTTTTGAACAGTTTGAAGTTGCTGAGACATGGAAATGGAGGATCTTTAGTTTTTCTGTACCAGTGTTTCTTAAAGTACAGTTCCTGGGCCAGCAGTATCACCTGGGAACTTACAAATACAAACATCTCCCCTCTACACACACACGGTTTAAGAACCATGTATTCTAGGCTTCAAGAGTCCTGAGCAGGTCCAGGCATGGTGGCTCACACCTGTAATTCCCAGCATTTTGGGAGGCCGAGCAGGCAGATTGCTTGAGGTCAGAAGTTCAAGACCAGCCTAGCCAACATGGTGAAACCCTGTCTCAAAAAAAAAAAAAAAAAAAAAAAAGCCCCAAATTAGCTGCGTGTGGTGGTACATGCATGTAATCTCAGCTATTCAGGAGACTGAGGTTGGAGAATCGCTTGTACCTGGGAGGCAGAAGTTGCAATGAGCAGAGATTGTGCCACTGCAACACTCCAGCCTGGGCGACAATGTGAGACTCTGTCTCAAAAAAAAAAAAAAAAAAAAAAAGAGTCCTGGGCAGGCTCTCCATATTACAGGTGGCTTGATGATTCTGATTTTTCTCCTTTCCAACTGTCACCCACCGTCAGCTTGTTCTCAGGTCAGTAGAGGATGGGGAATCAGCCATTGCCTAAGTAAATTCCTGCAGGTGTCTGCGAGGAGTAACAAGTTGCCTCATCTTAATCAGCCTTCAGTGGTTGTTTTCATTAGTCAAACTGCATCAATCAGCAAGCGGGTCCTACAGCTGGAGAGCTCCAGGCACCAGGAGTAGTAATGAGGAACTTCCCTCGACTTTCCCTAAGCGGGGTCTCTCCCACCTCCTTTCATCCCTCCTCAGGGAGCCCAGCCATGCAGGCACACTGTTCAGCATGCAGTGGGCCCCTCTTCTCTCCAGCTTCACTGTGCCCTTTGCACAGTGACAGTGCTCATCCACAGACAGGAGGAATGTTTCACCCGGGATGCAACCCAGAGACCATCCCTGCAGAACCCCTCCTTTAACAGGTGAGAATTCGAGGTCTAAAGGCAGCAAGAATAGGGCATGTCCAACCCTGGAACTCCAGATTTCCACTTCTCAATTCAAATCCCTTTGCGTGACACCCTAATATGAGCTGAATATTTTTATGAAATAAATACACATAGCAAAGAATCAATCACCATCTTGTTATTGCAACAGATATGATATCAGTATCTATCATCTATCGGTCACCATGTAAAGCTGTACCATCGAGGACAGATTGCAAATTACACAAAATGGCCTTGCATGATGCTCTTTTCCAGGGCTGTTTTAAGGATCCCAGTCTGCCCTTTACTCAAATTGTAGCAATCAGTAACCATTTCGCCCCTGGTCTTTTCAGGCCCTGCCAACCCATGATTGAGGCAGTGGGCGGTGCTGGGAAAAGACGATTGGCTTCCAGCAGTCCCCGACCTGCTGCTCACCCTCACTGTGACCTTGAACATGTTACTTAGAAACTCTGGCCTCAGTCCTCCCATCTTTGAAACATAGGGGCTAGTTAATGAACTTCAAGGGTCCTCCCATGGACAATAAGGCACACTTCATTCTCACTTCCAATTTGCTGGCACTGGGCAAACAAAAGTGTCTCCTACAAGCCGCCGGAGACAGGCAGTGTCTGCCCCGCCTGGACCTCCTTAGTCGCTTCTACTCATCAGCATCCTCGTTGCAAGGTTCAATACAGTTTGTGGCACTTGGGAGTCAGAAGTCCTGACTACTGACAGCGCGGCCAGAAAACCAGCCTTAGCAGGCTCATCTGGCATTCCAGTGACATTTGGCTTTGGCTCTGGCAGGAATTGTCCCAGACCCTCTGAATGGCTGTCTTAGATGTTATGAAATTAGAGATTAAAATACAGAACATTGACGCACCCCCTCTCCACTCTGTGAACACTGGAGACTCTTTTGCCTTTTACAGCCCTGAGAAGAGCCAGTCCCCACTCAGGGCAGCTGGAGTCAGTCTTAAATTACCTAAAGATTCTGAGTGCTGGGCCTGGGCTCCATTTGTTTACAAAATAGGCACTTTCAAAGGCCCTTTACTAGGGACTGGCAATTCCCTGGTCCCCTGCTATAGGCTGATGCATAATGCATAAGATGCTGGGAAATGTGTATTCATGAGGGCGGCCTGGCTTTTGTCAAAAAGAACTGTGAAATATTATGATGGAACAATTTTCATTTCTGCCACATTGTTTTTATAGTGCATTCATGACTGGGGATTGAGGGCTTTTTGAGTTTTGTCTGGTGCAGATGTTGCCGTGCTGAGAGCTGCTTCAGACGTCCGTATTTTCCAACTTTGTTGCTGACAATTACATGAAGGTAGGGAGGGGGCTCTCACAGGGAGACAAAGGATATACGTCCTCAAGTGATCTTGCCAGAATTCATCCAGGAGAGTGGAACCAGAGGAGGGAAGGAAGAGAGGGAGGAAGGGAGAGAAGAGGAAGAAATGAAAGAGGGAGGCAGAGAAGGAGGGAAGAAGAGGAGAGAGGGAGAGAAGGAGGAAGGCAGAAACTAAGGTGTGGTGAAACCTCCTAAGGGCCCAGCTTAGAAGCCCTTGTCTAGGGCTTCCATCCTTATTTCTCAAGCACTGCTGCAAAAGAGCATTATCTCCATTTTACATATGAGGAAACAGGCGCAACAAGGTTGAGCCATTTGTCTGAAATCACACAGCCAGTGAATGATTTTGATCCTCATCTAGATGACCAAGTTTACATTCTTCTATGACCCTAGGCTGCCAGGAGAATGGAAGCCAAGGAGAAACACACTCCATCTGCAATCCATCTGAGAAATGGTTGTGAGACATAAGGGGGAGAGATACAGAAGCTGCCACTGGGTCTCAGAAAGAAAGATGCTGAGGAACCCACATCCAGAGATAAGCTGGGAGTCAGCGACACTGAGCAGATGCCCACGCCAGGCACACTCCCACAGCTTCTCCTGCCCGGGCTGTGGGGCATCCTGGCTGCCACATATATGAAGGGACTTGTCCAAGCTTCCACTCCTCCTGCCTTTCTGCACTGCATTCTAGCTCGGGTTTCTGGATGGCAGATTCCAGCCTTGTCTCATGGTGCCACTGGGCTGCCTCTTTGTCCCTGAGATTCTGGCCCCTCCTCAGCCAGGAAGCTATGCATTCTGGAAGGCAGGAATTGTGACTTAATTTCCCTGGATGCCCAAAGCTCACATAGCTCCAGGCAAGCTCAGAGTGCAGGCTCCACACATAGACAACAAGTGTATTCCTCCTAACAGAGAGGTCCAGGCTCTTTGCAAACCCCAAGGCAACAGGGAAGGAGAGTAATCTGTTAGAGGGGACAGTTAGGGAAGCTAAGCAAAGAAAGGGAGATGATGCCCATGGCCTTGCCCTGGAGCAAGGTGTGGGTGGGCATAAGACTCCTAAGGCCAGTGCATGTTCACAGCATAGAATCCTAGAGAGAGGGCAAAGCAGAGAACAGAACCAGGACATAAGGAAAGACAGACACACAGGCAGGTCACCTTACACAGGTGAGGCCAAGGCAGAGCCTCAAAGCCCAAGCAGTAGGAAGAAGAGACAGGGCTTTGGCTTGAGGGAGCTCAGGAAGATGAAGTCCCCAAGGCAGCCACTGAGCACCCAAGGCTCCTGCTTAAGATGGGAAAAACCTCAGTGGGTTTGAAAGTCCTAAAAGGAAGCAGACACACATGGAGACAATGATTTGTCTCCAGAGAGTTTGTCCGGCTGGGAGTTCATCATCTTCCAATTACATTCAAGTCACTCTGCTTTCTTTTCCATGCCAAAGACTTTGCGGTTCTGAAAAATCTGGGCCAGGCATGATGGCTCACACCTGTAATCCCAGGACTTTGAGGCCAAAGTGAGTAAATCACCTGAGGTCAGGAGTTTGAGATCAGCCTGGCCAACATGGTGAAACCCCTTGTCTATTAAAACTACAAAAAAAAAAATTAGCCAGGTATGACAGTTCACGCCCGTAATCCCAGCTACTTGGGAGGCTGAGGCAGGAGAATCCCTTGAAACCGGGAGGCAGAGGTTGCAGCGAGCCGAGATCGCACCACTGCACTCTAGCCTGGGCAACAGTGAGACTCTGTCTAAAAAACAAAAGAAAGAAAGAAAATCTGTGCACAGAGGGATTAGCTGGGACTCCTAGTGGTCAGGCACTAGAGTGAGGGTGGTGAATCTCACTGTACACCCAGCCCCACAAAACTCTCTTCCAGTTTCTAAAGCAGACCAAGTTCTTTCTTGCCTAAGGCTCTTTGCATTGGATGTTCCCTGTGCCTGTCTTGTGCCCCACCTCCCTCTCTCGTCATAGAGCTGGTAGTGTCTCACCCTTCAGATCTCTATATGGCTGGGTCTCCCATCCCGTATTTCCCATCAGAGTGCCAGGTTTGGATTTGCTGCTGCTGCTGCAGTTGTCATTGTCTTGCTGTTCCCATCTGTCTCCAACTGTAATATACAGTCCATGATAGCAGGAGTCAGGTGTGACTGGTTCATCCTCCCATCCCCAGCCTTAAGTATCACGCCTAGGACATAGACAGGGCTCAGTAAATGTTTGAGAATGAAGGAATGTGTTCACAGTGTGATGTGCAAGAGCATTAATAAGGCGTACCTAAAGGGATTAAAATCCAACAATTTGTTCTCACACTGCATAGGGCGCTCCTGCCTGTTTGGATAAGCAAACCGGGCCACAGGCAAGGAACAAAGCATTGGAAAGAGATCAAAGCTCCCAGCAAGAAAGTCCAAGAGGTCCCTGTCCCTTTTGCCCCTTGGCAGGAAGGCAGTGTCTTGTATAAAATTAGAACAAATGTAGTTTCAAAACTCCACATTCCGAGATACAAAGTTTGCAACCATTAACCTCAGTTCCTATATCTGTATAAAGGAGAGTCAAGCCACCTGCCATTAATATTGCCGTGAGTATTGAGTTAGAGCAGAGTTTCAACTGGGGGTGATTTTGCTCCTCGGAGAACACTGGGCAACATCTGAAGCCATTTTTAGTTGTCACAATTGGGGAGATGCTGGGGATGCTGTTAATCCCCCTACAATACACTAGACAGCCCCCCTCCACAAAGAATGATACTCAGCCCAAAATGTCAACAGTTGTGAGGTCCAGAAATACTGAGTTAGAGAATTGCAGTTGTATAGGAAGCATCTCTAGCTCTCCCTTATCCATGATCAGCTCCACCTGCAAGCTCCTGCAAGAAGTCCGACAGCCTCTTCTGAATACTGACTGAATTATCCTCTGCTAGGACTCAGCCCACCTATATGCCTCATCTGGCTTGCCTGTCTTCTAATTATTAAGGCTCTTTTTGCACATCAGCATCCACCAAGACGCCTCCACCCATTCTCTCCACTCTTAGTGGTCTTCTTTCTCTTGCACTACGCATCTAGAGCCACAAATGCAGCTGAGCCTTCCTCCTTCAACATTGCCCCTTCCTCCAGCCATCGCGATGCTTTGTCACAAAGCATCGCCTCCTAAAGAGACAACTTGATTGATGAAAAAGCAAAGAACTTCCTAGGCAGACACATCCAGAGTCCTAATTATATAGTTTCTTTCTAATTGTCTGGCTTTTCTCATCTGCAAAATGGGCACAATCGAATCCGTGTGTCAGGATCTGCTTGAATATTTGAGGCACCGTATGTGATGTGTTGCGTACAGTAGGCAATAAAATGCGACATTCACACGCGGAGCTTCTGATACATTGAATGCAAAATCAAGCTCTCTTTGGCAGAGTAGGGTTTTTAATTCCTTGAGAGCCAAGCACACTGCCAGGTGGGATAGGAAGACGTCAGACTTTAAGGTGTATATTTAGAAGAGAACATTATCTTCCAGAGATTTTTCTGTTTCATCTCTCTACTTATGCAAAATTAAATGGGTTCTTTCAGTAGTAGTAGTTTTACAGCGTAAATTCCTCAGCTCTTCTGATCTGATTATACCTCCTAAGTGTGGATCTACCACCTACCACCATGATGCATGCCAAGCTACCTGGGGAAACTGCCATTGCCTGGTCTGCACTCTATCTATAGCTGCTTGAGAAGTGTGCATATGAGGGCAGGGAGGATCTACAATAACCAACTCAAGAAAAGAAGCAGGCTGGCTCTTTATACTCCCAGTTGTAATTTTGTAAGCACCTAGTGAATCTAGAAGCAGAGTGATAAAGGGTCTTGGTGACTTAGAGGAGTGGGCAAGAAAGGATTCACCTCCAGGCTATTTTGGCTAGTCCTGCAGAGACAGGGGCATAGATTCAGGCCACCTGTGGGCACTCACAGATTTCTTTACTTATAGTGTATTAGTCTGTTCTCACTTTGCTAATAAAGACATACCCAAGACTGGATCATGTATAAAGGAGAGAGGTTTAATGGACTCACAGTTCAGCATGGCTGGGGAGGCCTCACGAGCACGGCAGAAGGCAAAGGAGAAGCAAAGATGGGTCTTACATAGCAGCAGACAAGAGAGTGAGACGCAGGAGGAGGAACACCAGACTCTTATAAAACCACCAGATCTCGTGAGAACTCACTATCACGAGAACAGGATGGGGGAACTGCCCCTGTGATTTAATTATCTCCAGCTGGTCCCACCCTTGACACATGGGGATTATTACAATTCAAGGTGAGATTTGGTGGGGACACAGAGCCAAACCATATCAGTGGAGGAGTGCCAAATTCATGTTAAAACCCTAATTCCCTGCCCAGGGGCGGTGGCTTATGTCTGTAATCCCAGCACTTTGGGAGGCCGAGGTGGGTGAATCACGAGGTCAGGAGTTCAAGACCAGCCTGGCCAACATGGTGAAACCCCATCTCTACTAAAAATACAAAAATTAGCTGGATGTGGTGGTGGGCACCTGTAATCCCAGCTACTCAGGAGGCTGAAGCAGGAGAATTGCTTGAACCCAGGAGGCAGAGGTTGCAGTGAGCCGAGATCACAATGCTGCACTCCAGCCCAGGCAACAGTGTGAGACCACCTCAAAAAAAAAAAAAGAAAAAGAAAAAACAACCCTAATTCCCAACATGATAGTACTAGGAGGTGGGACCTTTGGGTAGTGCTATGTCATAAGGGTAGAGCCCTCATGATGGGATTAGTGTCCTTATAGAAAGAAACTTGCTGCTCTCTCTTCTCCCTCTGCAGCATGAGGACTCAGCAAGAAGAGTCCTCTGCAAACGAAGAATGGGACATTTGCCAGGAACTGAGTCAGCTAGCACCTTGATCTTGGACTTCCCACCCTTTAGAACTGTGATAAAGAAATCTTAGTTATTTAAGCCACCCAAGTCTATGGTGTTTTTGTTATGGCAACCCGAACTGATTAAGACAGAGAATATGATAATCCATCGCTGAAGAAATCCAACTACTAGCACATGTTTTCAAACTGATTACATATGTCCTATTGTATTACATCATTAGGTTTCAGAAGGTCTCAAGTCCCCCCCACCCCCAAGGAACTCAGGAGCGGACACCCCCAGAACACGCATGTCCTTCCATCTCATCTCCATTAAGCCTTACTCCAGAACACCTGTGACCAAACAGAAGATGCTGCCAGAGCTTTATCCGCTTACTCTAAAGAAAGTCTTGCTAATGTGTGCAGCTGTCCAAAGATAGAGGACTGCCTCGGGAGGCAGCCAGGTTTCCATCTCTGGAAGCATTCGAGTAGAGGTGAGCTAACAATTTAGTAAAAAAGCAGACGGCTGTAGCAAAGATTTATCTGCAGACACAAGGAGCGGCGACTTGAGGAGGCCAGCTGACAGGAGCAGCTGAAAAATATTTTATTTCAGTGATTCACAGTTAAACTACTTCTGAGAGGCTAGTCACAGCAAAGACTGATCAGACTTAATACGTAAAACATAACCCAGAAACATGCAAACAGACCATTATCCCAAAGCTGATTGATAGCAGGGACATCACAAGAGGCCCGGAGTGCCAGAGGTGGGGCTGGACTTGACTGGCTGCTCGCGTCCAGAGAATGGAAGA
Organism: Chlorocebus sabaeus; assembly: GCF_047675955.1. NCBI lineage: Eukaryota > Metazoa > Chordata > Mammalia > Primates > Cercopithecidae > Chlorocebus > Chlorocebus sabaeus. The sequence goes on along the minus strand of NC_132908.1, from coordinate 62,690,027 downwards.
ATTCCAAAAACAGTGAGACAGACCAGACACGGTGGCTCACGCCTGTAATCTCAGAGCTTTGGGAGGCCGAGATGGGCGGATCACGAGGTCAGGGGTTCGAGACCAGTCTGGCCAACGTGGTGAAACCCCGTCTCTACTAAAAATACAAAAAATTAGCCAGGCGTGGTGATGGGCACCTGTAATCCCAGCTACTCGGGAGACTGAGGCAGGAGAATCGCTTGAACCCAGGAGGCAGAGGTTGCACTGAGCCGAGACTATGCCACTGCACTCCAGCCTGGGTGACAGAGAGTCTGTCTCAAAAAAAAAAAAAAAAAAAAAAAAAAAAAAAAAAAAAAAGAGATAAACCCTTAACCATTGAAGGGAAGTTTTTATTCTAAAAGCTGCTGCTGTCCTTCCTGACCTCACGAATTCCCACCGTTTCACACCGTCAGTGCCCTGCTTTGAAACACTTACTATGGCTATCATCTTATAATTTTCCCTGTGGTGCTTCAGTGTTTGTCTCAGACATAAGACTGTAAACACTGTGCAGGCAGGTGCCGCATCCTCTTTGCTCTAGCTGTCATTTTTGTGTTTTCTTACCATGGCCTCCCAGTTCATGTCTTTATGTTTGTTAAATGACCGAACAAATGAATAAGCCTGAACTCTATGGTGTTTGAAATAAACTGTGCTGCAAACCTCCCCCTCCAGTCACTACGGATATATCATCATGACAGTGTCCTCAGGCTTGAAAATCAAACATACGCCTCTCTTAGAGATCATTATCTCTTCCTGAAATTTAGCAGGTTAATGAAGGTGGCCAGTATTTATTCCCTTTCTTGGGGCTATGGAGTCTTTTCTTATCTGCAAATGACTTAAAAATGTCGCTCAGACGTCCTGAAACATTTTAGAGGTTTTATTAAGTTTTCTCTTAAAGAGAGAGTGAGCAAAACTGGTTTTGCCTGTATGGTTTCCGGCAACCAACCACATGTGTATAAGCAAAGTCTGAAACTGGAACTGTTGGCTGAATTTTAGAAAAAATGTGACTACAGTAGGTTAAATATCACTTTGTACCGGTGGCACAGTGCATGGCAATTATTAATCCTTAATTATGTGGAAATGTAAAGATCTACACCCTTTAATCAAGAGTCTAGTGGTTTCTAATATGTGGACTACAGTTATTATATTCGTTGGAGGAAAAAATCAGTAAATGGTGCTCTGCATTCTGCTGCCACTTACGTTATAGCCAACTCCATTTTCTCCGAACTTTTTGAGGATAAAAAAGTTCACAAAACAGTAATTTTTAAAAATAGGGTTTGTTTTTTTTTTTTTCTCCTTGGCCTAGGTTAAATTTCCGCTCTTTTTACAGTGAGCTTTAGCTAATAGCATCATTAACTTGGTTACACACCCATTTGGCAAGGGAACAGGTGGGCAGAACAGAGATAATGGTGCTAAAATGAAGAGAGTAGCAAAAAAGGAATTGTTCAAAGGTGCCCCAATGACTAAACAATTACTGTCTTTGTAGTTTATATTGTAGATCAAGTAGCATTTACCCTAGACTGCATATTTTGTCTCAGAAACTCATCTGCCTCTTTTGGCTGTATGTCAATCCCCTTTCTCCGCGATGAAATTTCATCTCTCCTGGAACTCTTTGGTGAGCAGAAGCTTCTACTCTCTGGCCAAATGAACAAGGCTTGGACTCTGTGCTCCTCATCCTGCACCCAGCCCCGATTTCCAAATGGAATATTCTTTTCCTGATAGGCTCTTGTGCCCCACTGTGTCTCTCCCCACACTGATTCAGCGGTTGTAACTCCTTCTCTGAATACCCAAGGGTGCAGACGAGATGGCCTCCCACTCAAAGTGGATTTCCAATTTTCAGAGGCCATTATTCAGTTCCACATGCACATATCCTCACAACTTGTGCACGTCTGTTATAATAAAGTAACAGAGCACTCCTGTGAAGCCGAGTCCAGACCCTCTGCCCCTGTATGCTGCAGCGTTTGAAATTGATTAAATTCTAGTATCTGATCGGGAGTTTGCATGTTTGGAGACCACACATGGTCCACACATCACTGAGATGATCCAGTAACTATGATGGATATATATGCTTACATGTATGTGATAACACAGGCACCCGAGGCCTGAAAACAAATGAGTTTTTGTTGAGACAAAAGGAGCAAATCACAGATTGGGGGCTGCTCCTAAAAATACAAGGTGATAAAAGTGTCATAAATTTGGACCAATGTCAAGGTTCCGTGCAACTAGAAACGGTCCCCAAAATCTAGCCAAAGAAGAGTATCAAATTGTGAGAAGGCCGATTCCTGTGATCTCTCTAGGAAAAAGAGTTTTGACTCTAATACTCAGCTGGCTGTGCCTCATCGGGGTCTCTGTCTACACTAAGAGGGATCTTTATCTCCAGCTCCTTCCTTAAGACGGTAAGTGCATTTATTGAATATGCTGAAGTTCATGCTCTGGAAGGAGAATTTGATCATGTTACTCCACAAATTGAAATAAATAAGCAAAATAGAGAATAGCAGTGGGCTTTGAGTCTAAGCCTCACTGCTGACAGTGAAGATAGGAACCACCAACTTCTGCTTCACCTGGGATTCTGCAGCAGTGCACACTCTTGGGATCCACTCCAGACTTACTGAATCAGAATCTGCACTTTTATCAAAACCTCCATCCAGAAAGCATTTCTGATCATCTGTGACCCAGGTAGGGGAGGCTACAGGTCAATTCTGGCTCACATTTCAGCCCTTAGAATGTGGCTCTATGAGGCAAAGATTTTGTCTTTATCTCCACTCTAGTAACCCCTCAATAAATATGTTTGGAGTGAATAAATTGGTATTCCTGAGACTCTTGTCCCCCGTGGTCTATATACACTGGACTGTCCACTTCTGGCTTCAGGAACTATGTTTCTAAGTCTTAAAGTTTGCTTACAAGTTGTCAGCTTCTTCTAAGTCTAGCCTCTAAGTTCTAATGTTTTTAGGCTAACCTGAAGATTAGCAGCATTTTGTAGCTCGGTTGTGAACTCTGGGGCAAACCTTTGCTTTTGCCTTTGCCCTGTGTATTTTTAAACCGCTGTTACTAGCAAGAATCACTTCCGGTTTGCTATCAGAAGCCCAAAATGCAGAGCCAGGACACATACTGTTTAATATTTTTGAATTTCCCCCTGACAGAGCCATGACCCAGCCTGTGTAACACTATTGAACTTCCCCCTGACAGAGCCATGACCCAGCCTGTGTAACACTGTTGAACTTCCCCCTGACGGAACCATGACCCAGCCAATGTAACAGTATTAAACATCCCCCAGCCAGCATTAACTCCAGTCTTGACCATGACTGCTTTGTCCCAAATATCAGTGAAAACAGAATATAAAATAGACTCTCTTGCTTCCTCAGTCACACTTTTCAAAATAGAGTGGATGTGTCTCTTTTTAGTCTGACTTAGCTTTATTGCAAGCAATCATAAAACAAAACAAGAACAATATTGAAAAGGAGGCTGGGGATGTGAAAAGTGAACAATATTCAGGGCAACTTTAATGATTGTTTCACCATCTTTATTTAATTAGTGCAGGGTGAACGGGAATCTTGGAAACAGGACAGTCGTTACCTTTGGTTCAATCTTCTGTACTGTCCCACCTACAGGGTGAGAGGCCTCTTTACTTAACCTCCTGTCTAGATCTGGAGTTCAGCCTCCCCTGGCATTGGCCAAACGTGCCCTCCTGAAGGCCCATTTCCTATGTCCCTGACACCCCTCACACAGGCTTGTCACCTTCACATACTGTCCCCTCCCAAGTACAAGCACTCATTTACCATCACCCTCACTTCTTCACATTCCATCAAAATGTGTCTTTACTTTCGCATTTGTCCCCAACTAGGAGACATGGTAACCCAATTGAGAAAGTGTGGACTTCGGAGTATGATACCAGTGATTTAAAATCCCGGCCCTAACTTCTGATTGTCTAATGACTTTCAGTAATTCACTGAGCATCTTGATAACTCCATTTCATCTTCTGTAGAATGAAAATAATAGGATAGTGAAGAACCACATAGTGTTGTTCTTCAGGTTTAGAAATTAGCTCATGTAAGATACATAGGACAGGCCGGGTGTGGTGGTTCACGCCTGTAATCCCAGCACTTTGGGATGCCAAGGCAGGAGGATCACCTGAGGTCAGGAGTTGGGGACCAGCCTGGCCAACATGGTGAAACCTTGTCTCTACTAAAAATACAAAAATTAGCGGGACATGGTGGCGGGTGTCTGTAGCCCCAGCTACTTGGAGGCTGAGGCGCAAGAATTGCTTGAAGCTGGGAGGCTGAGGTTGCAGTGAACCAAGATTCCACTGCACTCCAGCCTGGAAGACAGAAAGGAACTCTGTCTGAAAAAAAAAGATACGTAGATACATAGGAAAATGGTTAGTACCTGATAACTTCTCCCACTTTATTTACCATGCCCTCGTAAACCAAAAACAAAATTCTAAGACCCCTCAACCATCGGAATGGACCGGACCCCTCCTGTCAGCCAAAGGCATTCTGGAGTTAACCTGAAAATCTAGTTTAGATCATGATGAAAAAGGGGGTTGGACATGACTCCTTTTACCCCTCCAGCGTTAACATCAACACAGATGTTAAGTCCTATAAGAAACAGACCTTAAGTCCTATAAGAAACATTTACGATCTGTTCTCTCTGACGCCTGCTACCTGGAGGCTTCGTCTGCATGATAAAACTTTGGCCTCCACAACCCCTTATGGAAAACCAGACATTCCTTTCTACTAATAAGAACTCCTTCAATCAATTGCGAATCAGAAAATTTTTAAATCCACCTATGTTCTGAAAGTCCCCCCTCCATCAAACCAATGTCAATCTTACATATAATGGTTGATGTCTCATGTCTCCCTAAAATGTACAAAAGCAAGCTGTACCCCAACCACCTTAGGCACATGTTGTCATAACCTCCCTAGGCTTTTCAGGGGCATGTCCTTAACCTTGGAAAAATAAACTTTCTAAATTGACTGGGACCTATTTCAGTTATTTGAGGTTCCTGAGGAGTCTACAAATCAGGCCAGCCTAGAGCAGGGATGAGAGGATTCCGGGAGCCCACATCACCTCATATGTGAGATTAGATCCAATCTTTTATCTCTCCAACTGTCACAGAAAACACAAAAAACAAGACATCTTGAAAACCGGTGAGTGGAATTTGAAAGTCTAGAATAAAAAAATGTATTACAGAGAAAAAAGACACTGATCTTCGAGACACTGGCAATTGAACTCCGCCTCTGACAAGCTGTGTGACCTCAGGTAACTCACTTGAGCTTTCTGAGCTCTCATTTCCTCATTCGTAGAATGGGGATAGTCATGGCTCCACACAGAGCAGGCTGTGAGATTAAATAAGTGTGTTAAAACATTGAAAACAGCAGATCCACTCCTGGAGATAAATAAGTAAGAGTCTGTCATCTCTGTTGTCTTTTCAAAAAGGGTCAGGGACTGTCAACACAGAGGAGGCGACATCACAGCCTGCTCCTCAAGCAGAGACAGCAACTCATGAGCCATCAGCACAGGAGTGATCACTTGAGCTGTTCATTATAAATATTCCACAACAATGTCATTTTAATGCTCCCAAAAGAGCACCTGTTATCTATGCCACAAATTGGACACTCTGTGGCATAAATCATCAAGATGCACTTCCCATGTGTCTTAAATGAAGGAATGCCATTCCAACCAATAAGGTAAATATTAAACAAAACAAAAACAGACAAAGCACAGAAACACCCCGTGCTGTGATTTAATAGTTGATCAATTGCAGATCAAGAGCTTTAATTTCTCTTCAGCTTTGGGTTGACAGCAGGTGCCAAGTTCCCACTCTTTTAGAGATGATTGCTGAAAAACAAAGGCTCCATTCATCAGACCTTGGCCAACAAACACATTCAAACCTGGGACTCTCCCAGAGACATATCCAGAACAGCACCATAACACGGTTAAATGACCCCCACACAGCAGTGGATGGCTGCAGATTTTATAAGAAGGCTTGGGAAGGCAGTGTCTGATTTACCTAGGGCTCACAGGTTGGTTTGACCAGCTGTGACATTTATATAGCATGTGGGGAAGGCTGGTCACCCCACCCCAATCTTATTATGCAGAAGAGCTTTCCACTTGGCCAGCACCATCTTGCCGGCTCCTTAACTGTACATGTGGCTACCAAAAAGAGAAGATGGAGCCGCCATTTTGAACATTCCTAGTCCAAGGTAGTATATTCCTATGGGCAGGACTGCTGGTATTCACCTGTGCAAGCATCCAGCTCACTTGTTTATGTCTGCAGCCCAATTTTATGGGCTGCTCTTTGTTAGAAAAGAAAATGATTTGGGGGCTGGTTTTCATTAAGAGGAAAACCTTACCAAGGACTTCCATATCCTCACTATCTGCCTCAGGATTTTCTTTTTAACTCCCGTATCATTGCTAATAATAATTATTATAACAATAATAACCTGCATTACTTCCAGTCCCACCTAGAACATTTTCTGGATCACACCCATTTCATCTGACAGCACCTGTGTCCTCAACTGATGATGATGGAGGCATTGCCATCTTCCAATGCTGGGTGCATAGAGATACCGTGTCCATTGGAATCAAGCAGACCAGACTGGAATCATGACTCTACTGGGTAATATCTGAATGGCCTTCAGCAAGTGATTTAAATTCTCCACAAAATGGTATAATAAAATGTATCTCATGAGCTATTCATTCATTCTACAAATATTTATGGAGTGCCTTATTTTCCAGACACTGATATAGACACTGGGAATTCTGCAGTGAGCAGAAAACACTATTCCTGATCCTATTCTGGTGAGGTGCAGAGAGGTAGCCTCTTTGAAAATTGGTAGTCTTTAGGAATAACTCAACAAATATACACTTATTTCATTTGTAATGCCCAGAACTATGCTTTGACATAACACCTGCTCCATAAATAATAAGAAAATAAATTAAGTAATTGCTTCTAAATTAGCCAAAGCCAGATGTAGCATACTTTAAGCAACATGACTATTTATCCTGCTAATTAGGTGTAATTCAGTTCAATTGTCATGGCATGTGTCTTCACGGAGTCAAACCTATTGGTTTGGGGAATACCAAAAGGAATAGGTCATATTCTGCTGGGATGGGAGGAAAGTGAGATGTAAACAAGTAAATATAAAAACCATGGAATAGGCACATGGAAGACCAATGTACAAGGCTATACAGAGGAAGGAGTGAATGTTCAGGTTAGAGGTGGCCTCCCTGAAGAGATCACATCTGACCAGGCTGGGGTAGTGGGGGCAGGAAAGTTTCGTTACTAGATATTCAGCTGCTCCCTACTCATCTGATACATACTTATTGAATAGCTCTGTGTGTCCAACCCCATGCGGGCTTCTAAAGGTCAAGTTTAAGGCTCTGACCCAAAGTGTCTGCAGAGGAAGTAGATCTTTCCCAGAGGAGCTGGTGAGGAGCTCTGTGGTGCTCAGAGATCGGTCTGCCCTGAAGTAGTCAGGGAGGGCCCCTTGGAAGAGGGGCATGTGAACCCTAAAGAGAGAGCAGCGTTGAAGCAAAGTGGGAGGGGACACACCCTCAAATGTGGGCCACATTGCCTGCATTTCCTCTTCTGGCATTTTTCTCTTAGGCATGACTTCTTCAAGCATGAACCATCACCCTCTATGGAAGAATGAGCCAAAGAGAAAAATTGCCACTGAGAACAATTATTTTTGACTTCAAAGGGCATCTCGGTGGCCTTCAGAGCAGGGTATCACTTCACACTGGGCAGAAAACAGATGCCAGACAGCCTGGTCTGCAGTCACTGGAAGAGCGAGTTACACAAGAGGGCAGACCTCAAACCTCCCCAGCAAAGAGAAGCTGTGAGAGGCCCTGTGTGGCCCTAGAGCTGGTGGGAGGCACAGGGGGTGGTGGTTCCTGGCTCTCTCTTCTTGCCTGAATCTATGAATTACAAACTGTCTGACCACCACCAGCAGTCAGTGCTGAGCTCAGCAAAGCGAGCAACCCAGGCCTAGGCTAAAGTTCGGCTGCTTTCTGCCTTTCTCTACTGGTCAAAGTCCTTGCCACTCACAAGAGCTGCACATTTAAGAGAGATGACAAGAGCCAGGCAGAAGGAGTGATGGATGGAGGATCAAAATTGTAAGACGGAACGTTGAATAGCCCTAACCTCCTCCAGAGCCCTTGTATTTTTCTCTTCCTTCCTCATTGTTTCTGTCAGGTGTCACTAATAAAATCTTGATGCACACATTATCAACAATAGAGTGAAATTCAACAGCTGACAGTCTTGCGAGCCTCTGTGCTGGCAGGAGAAACAGAGAAAGCCTGGGCTGGTACAGGGAGTGTCCCCTAATGTCTGGCCCTGTGGGAATGACACTCACCAAAGGGGTACATAGAGTGGGTTAAAGGACCTGAGGCCTGCAGAAAAGGAAAAACCAGGTGTCCATCTCGCTCTTCCTGGAGCATCTTTGTCCAGTGTCTTCGAATGCTTTCAGTTACTCTCCAACTTTGGGCAACCTGCACTTGGTCACGTGAAGGGAAATTACTTGATCATTGTTATGGGCTGAATTGTGTCCTCAAAATTAATAGATTGAAGCTCTATTCCCCAGGACCTCGGAACATGGATCTTGAAGACCCTGGTAGACGAGGACTACAAAGAGGTGATTAAGTCAAATGAAAGTCATTCGAGCAGGCCCAAATCCAATCTGACTGGTATCCTTATAAGAAGAGGAGATTAGGACATAGTCACACCCAGATCGAGGGTCTACTATGTAAGGACACAGGGAAAAGGCAGCCACCTGCCACCAAGAAGAGGAGCCTCAGGAGAAAACCACCTGCTGACACCTTGATCTCACACTTCCAGCCTCCGGGACTGTGAGAGGCATTTGAACCAGAATGACTCTATCTTGAATAGGACCTGGGTGAAATGAGGGGGAGACCTACTGGGCTGCATTCCCAGGAGGTTAGGCATTCTTAGTCACAGGATGAGCTAGGAGGTCAGCACAAGATACAGGTCACGAAGACCTTGCTGATAAAACAGCATGCGGTAAAGAAGCCGGCAAAATCCCACCAAAACCAAGACAGTGATGAAAATGACCTCTGGTCATCCTCATTGATCATTAAACACTAATTATAATGCATTAGCATGCTAAAAGACACTCCCACCAGTGCCATGACAGTTTACAAATGCCTTGGCAACATCAGGAAGTTACCCTATATGGTCTAAAAAGGAGGTGAACACTTAGGTCTGGGAATTGCCCACCCCTTTCCTGGAAAACTCATGAATAACCCATCCCTTGTTTAGCACACAATCAAGAAATAACCATAAAAGTAGCCAACCAGCAGCCCATGCTGCTTCTTTGCCTATAGAGTAGCCATTATTTGTTATTTATTTTATTATACTTTAAGTTCTGGGGTACATGTGCAGAACGTGCAGGTTTGTTACACAGGTATACACGTGCCATGGTGGTTTGCTGCACCCATCAACCCATCATCTACATTAGGTATTTCTCCTAATGCTATCCCTCCCCTAGCAGCCTACCCCCGACAGGCTCCAGTGTGTGATGCTCCCCTCCGTGATTTTTTTTTTTTTTTTTTTTTTTTTTGAGACGGTGTTTCACTCTTGTTACCCAGGCTGGAGTGCAATGGCGCTATCTCAGCTCACCGCAACCTCTGCCTCCTGGGTTCAAGCAATTCTCCTGCCTCAGCCTCCCTACTAGCTGGGTTTACAGGCATGCACCACCATACCTGGCTGATTTTGTATTTTTAGTAGAGACAGGGTTTCTCCACGTTGGTCAGTCTCGTCTCGAACTCCCAACCTCAGGTGATCCGCCTGCCTCTGCCTCCCAAAGTGCTGGGATTATAGGCGTGAGCCTCCGTACCCTGCCAGAGTAGCCAGTCTGTTATTCCTTTACTTTTTTTTCTTTTTTGAGACAGAGTCTCACTCCGTTGCCAAGGCTGGAGTGTCTAGTGGCATGATCTCAGCTCACTGCAACCTCTGCCTCCTGGACTCAAGCGATTCTCCTGCCTCAGCTCCCAAGTAGCTAGGATTATAGGCACCTGCCACCACGCCCGGCTAACTTTTGTATTTTGAGTAGAGATGGGGTTTCACTATGTTGGCTAGGCTGGTCTCGAACTCCTGACCTCAGGTGATCCACCTGCCTTGGCCTCCCAAAGTGCTGGGATTACAGGCATGAGCCACCGCACCCAGCTTATTTCTTTACTTTCTTAATAAACTTGCTTTCACTTTATGGGCGTGCCCCAAATTCTTTCTTGCGTGCGATCCAAGAACCTTCTCATGGGGTCTAGATCAGTACCCCTTTCCAGCAACAGGATTATGCGAAAATAAGTCTGCTGTTTAAGCCACTCACTCTACAGTCCTTTGTGATGGCAGCCTGAGCTGACTAAGAGTCTACCGTTACATCTGACAGAGACAACTTGAAACATGGCACACTCAGACTGACAAGGAGTGTGCTGGGCCAGAAAGGACCAAGCCCACACACGCACACGAACACACATGACATGTTCACTCACCCCATTTGTGGTTGACATGATGGAATACTCAGAACTTCCAAATGTCCAGTTCTCTCTTTTGAAATAAGCAAATCCTTTTTCTTTTTTTCTTTTTCTTTTTCTTTTCTTGTTTGAGGCGGAGGTTTGCTCTTGTTGCCTAGGCTGGAGTGCAATGGCGCAATCTTGGCTCACCACAACCTCTGCCTCATAGGTTCAAGCGATTCTCCTGCCTCAGCCTCCCCAGTAGCTGGGATTACAGGCATGCGCCACCAAGCCTGGCTAATTTTGTATTTTTAGTAGAGACGGGATTTCTCCATGTTGGTCAGGCTGGTTTCGAACTCCCAACCTCAGGTGATCTGCCCGCCTTGGCCTCCCAAAGTGCTGGGAGCCTCAGCCTCCCAAAGTGCAGGTATGAGCCACTGCACCCGGCCTGCAAATCCTTTTTCAGTAGCTTTGGGGTGGTGGGACTGCAGAACTTTCCTTTTTAAAATGTTGTCATTTGCCATTTTGATGGGCTAGTTTAACAAAAAAAAAATTTTTAATCATAGAAAATATTTGCTCACTTTGAGCTAAGTGGTCAAATTGCCCCTTTGAGGCAATGGCTGTTGTAGGTCTAAACCAGGAAGTTTGTCCTTCAGGGCACAGGGGAGTCCCATAAAAAACCACATAGACACAGAGCCACATTTGCTATCACTGAGCTCAACTGTCTCTGAGAGTTCGGGACATGTGTGACATCTGTGGTCCTGCTAGGACAATTCCCTACATCCCTTTGTAACCTGATGCCTTTGTCATACTGAAGAGTTCTAGCTGGGAGAAAAGGGACTAATTGAAGGCCCAAGGTTTCCATTCCTTCAGGGAGGAAACTCATTTCATGGCTTTTTTCATCTCTGCCTGTCAATCAGCTTGCATGTATTGTCAGCCAACTGAGTGTGGGGCACCAGGGTGGTTGTAGAAAACATACAAATTGGAAGAAACAAATACCCTACTGGCAACATTATTACAAATTACCTCCCCAAAATAACAAGATGTGGGGCAAAAGCCATCATTCCTTCCAGGGAATCCTAAAATGTAATATTCTCTGCATTAACACAGCACCTTACTCTGTAATGATGAGCTTATGTTCTCTCCTAACTTAGCCCACAATACTTTGGCCTTTATTTCCTGCCTACTGCCTACTTCCTACCTAGTTAATTCTGATGGAGCACGTGGGGCATGAAACACACAATGCACCAGCACACAAGTGCACACACCTACCTAAGTTAATTTCCCCGCAGTGGCTGTGGTCTCAGATATCTCCAACACCTCTCCTTCCAATCTTTTCTTCAACTGCCACAAAGCATCTAGGTGTTGAATTAAGGCTGCATGTTAAGTGGACATTTTCCCTTAGATGGATGTCTATTTAACCCCCCCCTGTAGCTAATCGTGCCAGAGGATGCGATTTCACCTGTTCCTTTCACATGCACACACACTGCTTGAAATTTGCCAGCAGGTCCTCAATAAAGAAATAGCCCTGATTGCTCATTAAAAGCAGGAGAGAAAGCAATTAAAATACAAAAGGCAGAGCAAAGCTTAGTGCTCCAAAGTTGAAAGTTGAGCAAGCATTGTGGAAGGTGTGGAATGAGTTCTGCAGCAGGTGGGAGGAGGAGAGAGGATTGAGGTCTGTACTCAGTGAAGTCAGTAAAATCACAAATGCAACAGACACAGCCTTCCTGGCCCTGGAGGAGAAAGAGAGCAGGCAGCACAGCCCCAGCAGGCCTGGTGCTAAGTATTCAGTGTTTTCATTATTTTATTTAAATATACTAATTTTGTTCATTGAAATGAGCTACACAAGAAATATTTCTTTTTTCTATTTTTTTTCTCCCTTTTTTTTCCTCTGTAAGGCTCACATTCTACTACTAGACAGAGCCAGCTTCATAAGCATGTGTGCAGGAAAACAGAAGTCACACTTTGAAGGGCCCTACATGGGCTTTAATGTTCTACTATTATTGTCTTGTGAGAGAAATAAAAACAAAATTCTAAGCTTCCCCAAACAACTTAACGGACCCCCTCTTAACCAATGGGACCCCAGAAAAACCTTGAAAACTGAACTGCTGGCCATATGGGCTGGGAGGTTGGACATGCCTCATTATGCCATCTCCCTTGCTAACCACCATTAGGCTTTGTTTCCTAAGGGCTAACCAGAAACCACCCCTATGGAAAGACTTGTTCCAGTTCTGATTTCAACCAACCTTGTGACTGCCCCTCCCTTTGTGGTTTTGTTATGGTCTCACCAATGCACCACAATATAGCAGTCTCTCATAGCCTGAGGTATCACCCGAAGTTCTTTGTCTCACGTGGACACCAAGGGTGAGGTTGGAGCAAAAGTTTAATAAGCGAAAGAAAGAGAAAGCTCTCTGTCGCAGAGAGGGGTCCCAAAAAAGGGTTGCATTTCACAGTTGAATACAGAGGCTTTTATAAGAAACTGATGAGGGCTGGATGTCTCATTTGCATAAGGTGTGAATTTCTGGTAGCTCCACCTCTTTCTCCTAGTGCACATGGGATGTGGGCCCTTAGCTTGAGTTACTCCACATTGCTTTGTTCCCTTTACTGTGCATGTGTCAGGGGACAGAATTTTCCATCACGAGCATGTCTGGGCAAGTCTCCTGTGTAGCCTTTCTTATCTGTGTGGCTCTAGGCATGTCTTAGGCAAGCCCCCTGTGCAAGTTCCCTTATCTGTGCCTGCAGGCTATTCTTTTGTTTGAAAGAACTCAACTGAGGATCTTACTGCCTGCCTGACTGGTTTCTTCCTTCCTCCTCTCTCAGTTTCAACACAGCAACCATCCAATATTCCTTCCTGATAAGAGACCACCACCAACAGAGTGGTTCTGGCCAATGAATGGAGGATGTGCAGTGAGTGTTTTCATTTCCTCTGATTCTCTTTTTGACATCAGAGGGCCAAAAACTCCATCCCTGGATCATACTATTCCACAATTTTTTGAACATGGAACCCATGAAGAAGAATAAAGCTCAATTTCCCATGTGCATTTTTGTCCTTTCATGAATATCCTCCTGTAACCTATTGAATATGTATATTTGACCACTCCATTAGTATGATCCAAGGATGGAGTTTTTCGCCCTCTGATGCCAAAAAGAGAATCAGAGGAAATGAAAACACTCACTGCACATCCTCCATTCATTGGCCAGAACCACTCTGTTGTGTTCTCTGAGAGAAAAGGAAGAAGCTGGTAAGGCAGGCAGTTAGGGTGGGTCCTCAGCTGAGTTCTTTCAAACAAAAGAACAGCCTGTAGGCACAGATAAGGGTTTGACCACATGAATTCCAGTCTGATTCTTCCCACCCTCAAAGCACTTGTTTCTGGCTTCTGACTGATGGCTAGGCTTCCCAGACTGTCAGAATGGCCACCCTGCAGGTGCAATACTTTATGAGAAATAAAGTTCTCCTTTCCAAATTTATAAAGCTCACCATTCTTGAGTTGACACTTGAAATTAATTTTTGAACAAGGAACTCTACATTTTCATCTTGTACTGGACCCAACAAATTGTTGACAAAGATTCGTTTTTTGGTCAAACTTTGGTCAGGCTCCTGAGCTTTCTCCTAGGTTCATCTGTGCCCTTGGCAGATTTTGCAAGGAGCCCAGAAAAATCAGGTTAGCCAGAAATCCCCACTCTTGGTATCTGATCACCTTCTATACCTAATCAGGTTCCTCACCCTCCACCATTCCCCGTCTGGTGTCTGATCACCCTGGCCTTTCTTCAGCAAGAATCTTGTTAGGTCAGTTTAGCCAAAAATCCTTCCCCTTATCTCTGATGTTTCCTCTCAGTAATTTTCCATCCACTGGCCCCAACCCTGCACCTTGGCTATAGATTTTTGACTTGTCCATACACGTTTTGACTTGAATCTAGTCTCTCTCCCTGATTGCAAAACCCCATTACAGTGGTCCCTATGCCTATTGACATGATCCTGAGTAGTCTACTTTACCAAGAGTTAACAAGTATTGAATTTTTTTTAACATTATGTAGCCAGTCCTGCTTGTAGAATAAATTATTGTCCAACCCAGGTTTAATCCTTTATAAACCCTATTCTAGAACCCTGGAAAGGAAAACTTCCCTTTCCTACAGCTCCCTCTCAGCCCTGCATCGTCTGTTCTGTTCTTCTCTGATCTTTCCTGCAGATCTGTTGGTATCACTCTGAGAGAGGAGGAAGGAAGAAACCAGTCAGGCAGGCAGTTAGGGTAAGTCCTCAGTTGAATTCTTTCAAACAAAAGAATAGCCTGAAGGCACAGGTAAAGGAACTTGCACAGCCAGGCTTGCATAAGACATGCCCACAGCCGCACAGATAAGAAAGGCTACAAAGGTGAGTTGCTCAGACATGCCCCAAATGGAAAATTCTGTACCCTGATACATGTGCAGTAAGGGCAACAAAGCAATATGGGGTAACTCAAGCTAAGGGGTTGCATATGCCCTAGGAGGACAAGATGGAGCTACCAGAAATTCATGCTTTTTGCAAATGAGACACCCAGCCCTCATCAGTTTCTTATAAAAGCCTTTGCATTCAACTGGAAAAATGGCAACCCTCCTCTGGGTCCCCTCTCCATAGCAGAGAACTTTCTTCTTTTGCTTATTAAACTTTTCCTCCAACCTTATCCTTGGTGTCCAAACTCCTCAACTTTCTTGGTCATGAGACAAAGGACTCCAGGTACCACCCTGGGCAATGAGAGAACTGCTACATTATGGTGCTTCCAAGATCGACTATAAATTAAAATAAGAATCCTGGAGAGCATTTCCTGGGAGGATTTTTGGTTGGCCTGAATTATTTGTGGGGAAGTGATTCTCCCTTCAAATTGTTCTGCTTCTGGGTAAGCAACAGAGAACTACTATCACCATAGAACAATTGTACCAAGCAATGAAAATTCATCTGAGGTGTTAATTAGCTCAATATTTATCTCATCTAATATGCAAATTAAGACACTGCGGTCTCATTAGTGTCATCTGTGTTTCCTTTAAGCAAAACGAAATCTCTTGCCAATGCAGAAAAAGAAAAAAAAACCAGTATTTCTCTTTGAAGCTAATGAGGGTGTGATTTGGCTCTTCCTTTGTTATGAGGTAGCAAGTTAGGAAAAACATGTTTTAAATATGCAAAGTATGGCCTGACCTCATCTATCAGAGGCAAGATCACAGCCTTGATGATGTGTGGTTATTAGGTTATCTGCATCACACTTGTCCAAAGAACCAGGTCTAAGGAGCAGGTGGGTGAGTTTGCAGTGAATCACCAATGAGGAGATGAACAAAAAAAGGAGATGCAGCCTTCAAGAGGCTGCTCAGCAAACAGATGTGGTATTACTTCAATGATAAGAGGGGTAGGAAATTAATTTATTTAATACCATGGATCTTAAAAATCAGAAAATGTATCTCAAACTGAAAAAGAGCGAAGAGAGTTCAGCTCAAAATTTCTTCCAGTTTCCAATTTTCAGATTTCAGAATTTATACAGGCAATAATCAAACAGTCATCAAATACCCACATTGTCCCCCAAAATGCAAGCTATATGTGCTGGAGATATAACAACTCTACAAAGCACCAACATCAGTAACTCCAACATTCTGGATCTTTGGCCAGCTACCAGGAATTCCACATTGATGGGGTTCAAAATATGCCTGTAGGAGACCAGCACATGCCACCTCAAAATATGCCTCTTTGGCATAAGGATAATTTCGACCAGTTATTTTGAGAAACTGCAGACACAGAAGAAGCCCTGAGAAAGTGAACTCTTTTGTCAGAGAAATTTACATTTAGAAAGGAAATCTCCATTTGTAAGGGTGTCTCCCTCTCTGTACCAGGGAGAGAGGGAAAACTAAATCACTAAAGACTTAATCAATAGAGAAGGCACTGACTTACTTAAATCTGCATAACAAACTTTACCTTTGTTTTACTGTGATTTGGTGAATTCCTAGCCATCTTGTCTTAATCAGGCTCCCCTCTACCCTTCCCACACCTTTCTTTGTTTCAGAAAGTTTTTGGTTGTTTTTTTTGTTTTGTTGATTTGTTTTGCTTTGTTTTGTTTTTGTTTTTGTTTGTTTTTTTTGAGATGGACTCTCTGTCGCCCAGGTTGGAGTGCAGTGGCATGATCTCAGCTCACTGCAACCTCCGCCTGACAGGCTCAAGCAATTCTCCTGCCTCAGCCTCCCAAGTAGCTGGGACTACAGGCGCGCGCCACCATGCCTGGTTACTTTTTTTGTATTTTTAGTAGAGACAGGGTTTCACCATGCTGGTCAGGTTGGTCTCGAACTCCTGACCTCGTGATCCTCCCGCCTTGGACTCCCAAAGTGCTGGGATTACAGGCGTGAGCCACTGTGCCTGGCCTTGTTTCAGAAAGTATTTAAACCTGAAGTCTAAGACAACTCTTGGAGATCTAATCTAGAGATGTATTCATTTCACTTTGTTAACTCCCATAGATACGGGATGTATACATGTTCTTATTAAACTTCTGTTTGGTTTTCTCTTGCTAATATGTCTTTTGTTACAAGGAGTCCCAGCTAAGAACTCATGAAGGGCAGAGAAGAGAATTATTTTTCCTCCCTTATAGTATGCATTAACGCTCATCTTCAAAATAACTCAGCAGGGCGTGGTTTCCTTCTTTTATACAGATGACGACATTGTGATTCAGGGCAGTTAGGTCACTTGGCCAAGGTCATGCAGCTAAAACTTGGCCCAGGTGGGGCCAACAGATCAAAGGAATGTGACCAGCCACAGGGAAGGCAGCCTAATTAGCGAGGTGTCCTGCAGGCAGTGACAGGAGGGTTGAAAAGGGGCCTGCCTCGGTCTCACCCTGAAGACACCTTGTGGATTTTCCCTTAAGGCCACAAGTCCCAGGTGACTCCTTGCTGTCCCCATTTCCCAGTTTTGACAAGTTATTTGAGACCTGTGTTGTGAACACAGCCTGCTCTCTAGGGCAGTAGAGAGACCGGTCTGCATTCTGACACCTTTTGGGGCCTGGAAACTGAAAATCACAGGCAGACACAGGCTGATTTCCATATGTTGCAAATCATGTCAAGTGTCACAGCCAAGATGCAAGGACTCCCGGCTGTGGCGACCAGGGACAGGCAATGGGAGTCGGAGGAGCTGCCTTCGGCTCCAAGACAAAGCAGGAGAAAGAGACCATGACCTCCTTGTGACCCTGGCCCACGAATGACAGATTCCCCCAGGGCACTTTCATCTTGTCAGATTCCACGCCTGCGAGCTCAGCCTTCACCTGGAATACAAGCAGCTGAGCAGAAGGGAAGGTAAAAGAATGACTGGGGCTGGGCATGGCGGCTCATGCCTGTAATCCCACCACTTTTGGAGGCCGAGACAGGCGGATCACTTGAGGTCAGGAGTTCCAGACCAGCCTGACCAACATGGTGAAAACTTGTCTCTATTAAAAATACAAAAAAATCAGCCATGTCTGGTGGTGGGTGCCTGTAATCCCAGCTACTCGGGAGGCTGAGGCAGGAGAATCGCTTGAACCCAAGAGGCAAAGGTTGCAGTGAGCCGAGATCACACCAATGCATTCCACCCTGGGTGACAGAGCGAGACTCCATCTCAAAAAACAAACAAACAAAAAAGGATGACTGGGCTGACGGGGAGGGGGGCTTGTGAAGCTGCTACTGTCATGACCAGTGACTCTATAATCTACGAGGAACACGTGGGCCATCAGAAAGCTGCATGGACAGATGCTTCAAAACTGCGGACATTTACACCCCACCACTGGAACTTCAGGAGGATGCTTTCCACCCGTCCCAGCACTTCCCTTTCCATCTCTGCCTCTGAGGCCCACAAATAGACAGAAATGGATATGCCCACTTGATAGATGAGAATACTGAGGCCCCCAAAGGACAAAATGGCCCTCTCATGCAGGAGAGCTAGGGTAGCCTGGGAAATGAATCTGTCTCTGCACTGTCTCCTCTGTACCCGTTCCCATGCTGAGGGTGACCACATTTGCTTTCTGGAATTATCACAATGTCCTTCTGAAGTAGGTGCTGGGGCTCTCATTTCAGGGCTGGAGAAACTGAGCGTGAGCCTGTCAAAAACAGGAAAAAGGAAATGAATCCTGTGAGTCCTTGTTGAGTGCCTTGTGCTGGAGGTGTTACATAGATATAAAGACCACATGAAATAGAAACAGGTAGCAGAGAGAGAGGTGGCCTGGGAGTTCCATGTACTAAAAGACCCTTTGAGGAGATTTGCTGTCCTTCCTCCTTAGATGAAAAAAGCAAGAAGGAAAGATCGATAATGACCTTCCCGCCAAAGTAAAACACTCCCCATTCCCGCACTCCCCCTGCCCCGGGAGCTACAAGCTGAGTGCTAAGCTGTGCACAGGTGGGAGAGGTGGACACAGAAGTCCCATCCCATGGCCTGCCACACCTGGGGAGGAAGGGAAGAAAGCCACACCTGCTGAGTGCAAATGGAATGGGTTTTGAAACTTAGTGTTGCATAGAGTTTCTGTGTCTTTTTGCTGTCTCTGCATCTGATGATCGATATCGGTCTTGGATTCTTTCTTTTTTTTTTTTTTTTTTTACCATTCAATAAACCTCTTAACATAAACTTACTTTCAGAGTGGTTGCCTTGGGTTTCTTTAAATTTTGTAAATGTTATATAAAACGAAGTACATATTTGGTATATACAAGTTATAAAGCAAAATCATAAAACTCATACCCGTGCGCAGAACCCTTGGCCTGAGAAGTAGAGTGTCACTAAAGTGCTAAGGACCCCTGAAGCCTTCCCTCTCAGAATTTGGCCCCTAGAAATATATTCTATTCAACTAATTTTAACAAGAACTCATGGAAAAAATTCTCTTACAGTGGGTGCTATAGATCCTGTTGGTTCATTTAATCCTGTCCCCATTTTACAAATGGCGATGTCAAATGTAGAGGGATTCAGTAACTTAGTCCCTCAACTGGTGCCCCATGGAGCCAAGATATATCCCTGGAACTGCCTAACACCCCCTAGATGCAGAGCATTGCACAAATCTAGGAGGCTCCTTTTGCTGGCAGTATATGGGACTGGTGCCTTCCCTTGGGGGCTGTGTGATGTTGGTGTCCTGGCAAATCTCCTGCTTTTATCCCTTCATTTTGCATCCAGAGTAGGGCTGATACTTTAACTTCTGCCAGGACAGACTAGCTGGTTTTTAAGAAATTTGACATTGCTGGTGTACTGGGTGTACTGCCTCAGTCTTATTTGTTTTATTTCCTATTTATTCTATTTGTGACAGTGAATCAACTAAAAATTCCTTTCAACTCAGATGGCCTCCCCATGCAATATCATCCTGGGAAAATCACATTTTGGATTACTGTGAAAACATCTTGCCTGCTTTATTGTCCCCAGCAACCAGAAAGAAACGTAAGCACTGAGTGATATGACAGTTTGGAAGAGGATGATGAGAAACTCTAAATGAGATTTTGGCTGTTAACCAGGGTTACTGCACAGCTGTATTAATCGGAATAGGAGTTAAAATGCAGCAAGGGTGGAGGAAGAAAAGAAAGGAACTGTGTCTCTTGAGCATGGACAACATGCCAGGTACTGACAAGAAGGTTTTTCATACATGTTACCATGTTCAATTGTCACAGCAGCCCTGGAGGCAAAACGCTTTTAATCCCCATTTTACAGGTGAGCAAACTGAGGCTAAGTGTCCCACCAAAGGGCAGCATCTGGTCAGCTGGTTGACCTGCAATTAAACTATTTTCTTTTGGTCCAAACTCCTGGTTCTTCCAGCATTATAACTTGATGACTTATGCTTGCTTGGAGCCGAAACTCATTAAGCATCTATTGAGTGTGAAATTCACAGATGCATGAGGAATTTTGAGTCAGAGGACTCTAATAGAGCAAATAACTCTATCTCCAAAATATAGAAGGAGCTTCAGAGATCATCTTGTACTTGTTCCCCTGTTTTGTGCAGCAAGAACCAAATTGGTGAGGAGACTTGGTGGAGTCACACACTTCAAACGTCCCCTCTCTTCTGGGACATATTCACTGTTGTCCCAGAGGAACTCACAATTGCATATTCATTGTCACATTAACTTTGCATGTTAATTTTTTAAGTTTAAATAAACTTTTTATCCCTAAGTAATGTTAGATTAACTGAAATTTCCAAAAATAATATGAGAAGTTCCCATAGGTTCTTTATCCGTCTTCCCCCAATGTTAACACCTTCCATAGTCATGAAACTGTCCTTATAAACTATAAAATTAATAAATTAATCAGGGAAAAAGGGAGAGAGAAAAATGAAAATAGGCCAGGCTTGCAGCTCACTCAGCATTAATCCTAAGCCTGTTCCCTGACCTGCTTCCTAATAGTTGTTTGGTGCCTATTGTCCTAGAATCACATAGACCCTGCTACAAGGTTATTGTCCCCCTTAACTGCTCTATAGATAACAACTTGAACATTATAAAACATTGTTTTCCCTTTTAGACATTCTTTCAGGTCCTGTGGTACCAGTGAAATTACAGATGTCAGCTGGTCTGAAGGAACCACAGGAGCTTATTCATCGAATAACTCAATTTCTGCATCTTGATGATTTCATCCCCCTTGCCCCAACAAATCAACAACCCCAGTTTTCCAGTCCCTCATCATCCACTATCCCCTCAAAAATTCCATCCCAGAACTCCTCAGGGAGATGGATTTGAGGATCTCCTCCCATCTCCCCACTCAGCACTTTGCAATCATTAAACTCTTTCTCTGCTGCAGACTCTGCTGTCTCAGTATAATTGGTATATGTTACTATACAGAGGGCATACAAACTTACTGGCCCTATAACAATCATAGTAGATTTGTCAAAACTAAGACAGTAACATTGGTATAATACCATTAACTAAACTACAGGCTGTATTTGGATAACATCGGTTTTGTTACTAATGTCTTTTTCTCTTCCAGGATCCAATCCAGGATTTTAGATGCTAATTCAATTATTTCTAAGTCTCTTAACTTTAAAACCAACCTGTGTGTGCCTATTCACTAGGCAATGAGACTTCCCAAAAGGCAAAGACTCCAGGTAACAACCACAAGATACGCACTTACTAAACATGCACAAGCAATATAGACTTAGCAAAGGTTTGTTATGCTGCTGATCAGTGCAAAGACCTCAAAAGTGGCACCACGCCACAGTCTTTTCCATCTCCCCATATTTCCATTAAAATTATGTGCAGATAATCCGGATACACAGATAATACACACATCTGTGTGTAATGCATAGCTATACATACACATTTTACAAACACATATAGGCACATGTTCCATGACTAAGAAGTCATTTCAAATCAATTGGGAAATGTTGGGCAATTCAATAAATGGTATGAGAACAACTGGCTATTCATATGACATAAGCAACTAAATAGACGCCTATCTACTCCCGACCTAATATCATTTCCAAAAATAAGTCTCAGAATTATTAAAGTGTCAAATATTGAACAAGTAAAAATATCAAATGATTAAAAGAAAACCCAAATAAATATACTTATCATGTGGTAAATCAGGGCTTTTCAAACACAAATGCTGTGAAAAGAAAGAGTAAAACATTGGATTACAAAATTGAGTGAAAAATATTTTCAAAATATATAGCAGACAAAAGATTAACGATGAGAACACATAAAAATGTCTACAAATCAATAAATAAAAGACTAAATAAACCAACAGAATAATGACCTAAGGATTTATATCGGCAATTCACAGAAACAGAAGTACACACAGCCCATGCATATTAAAGAATATTTGCCTTCATGTTAATCAGGAAACAAAAATTGAAGCAATGACAAGATGTCATTTTCACCCACAGGGTTGCCACTGGTTAAACAAATGTGTGTAAATGTGGAGTTTGGGTGAGGGTGAGGGTGAGGGTGAGGGGACTCCAGCCTTGAATGACTTGAATGAGTTGAGCTGTTGGAAGAACTGCCAGCAGGAGCAAGTTGACCTGAGGGTGATTTGTCCTGAACCACCAAAGACAAATCCCACATCTGTGGATAACAATTGCTGCATTTTCAGCCTCTAATCTGGGCCTAGGTGGTACCTGAGAGATGGGCATGGCACAGATGTCACTGCAGACTCAAACCAGAGTACCAGGGCCTAGAGCCCAGATAGGAACTTATTTAGTTCAGGAGAAACATAGAAAATGTTCCTGGTGGGTGCTGAGTCACTGCATCCAGGTGCCCCTGGCCCATCCTCACTCCACTGACGTCTCTACCCCCAAATCAACACCCTAAAATCTTCTGATGAGAGTTTAGGAAGAAAGGCAGGAGACCCTCAGCTGCAAGGATGGCTGAGGATGCTGCTAGCGGCTCCCTCAGACTCCCCTGCTCTTCTGTAATTTACACCCAGGCCTTAGAGCCCTGTCAGAGGAGAGCCTCATCACTGCCTTCCTCAGGGCCAGCCATCGGGTTCTGCTTTCTCAGGAAGTACCCCAAAAATGCTTTCTAAAAGAACCACCCTCATTTACTCCCCTAGACTCCCTCCCTTCTCTATGAAGTTTTATTTAGAGCCTTAATACCGAGAGGCCCTTGACGCCACACCCAACAGGGGTCATATTTACTGTGTTCCTCGTGAACCATTTTTGCTGCCCTAGAGAAAGGCCAGACATTTCAGGCTCTTTCTGGGAGCATTTGCATGACTTATGAGGTTTGTTTAGGGCCTAAGAGTGTCTCCCTTGAGATGGAGAGAGGCTGAGCCTCCTCCTGGCCAGAGGCCAGGTCAGTAATATGCCTGAAAATGTGCTGGTGAGAAGCTGTGACGCTCTCCCCACTTGGCAAGGCAATTTGTTCTGGAGTCTAAAGATCTGGGGCAGGTGTGGGGTGGGAGAGCGCTGTACAAGTGAGGAGTGGGGACCTAAAAAATACTATTGAGGAAACAGCTTAAAAGTCCTCAAATCCAGACTTTGCAGCCTGCTACACGGGGGCGTTTCCAGGGCTTCAACTAGTAAAGTACAAGACCTTCTAAATGGCATTAGCTTAAATTAGTCAGTAAGCTTGGCAGCTGGATGTTCAAACCCAAAAACCAAGGACATTTTGGCAGAGAGAGCATTCTGTTGTGTTGCTGGGTTTAAATTCTCTGCAGACACCACTCCCCATTATGGTCTACACCCAGTGTACACTGTGCTCACCACCCTGCCTGTGTTATGCTGCGTTCGAGACCTGGTATTTAAAAATGTGACTGCTGGGCCGGGTGCGGTGGCTCACGCCTGTAATTCCAGCACTTTGGGAGGCCGAGGCGGGTGGATCACGAAGTCAGGAGATCGAGACCATCCTGGCTAACATGGTGAAACCCGGTCTCTACTAAAAATACAAAAAAAATTAGCCAGGCGTGGTGGCGGGCGCCTGTAGTCCCAGCTACTCGGAAGGCTGAGGCAGGAGAATGGCATGAACCCAGGAGCAGAGGTTACAGTGAACTGAGATCGCGCCACTGCCCTCCAGCCTGGGGGACAGAGCGAGGCTCCGTCTCAAAAAAAAAAAAAAAAAAATTTATATATATACACATATATATATATTTTTATATATGACTGCCTATTTATTTTATTTTATTTTTTGAGATGGAGTCTTGCTCTTATCACCCAAGCTAGAGTTCAGTGACATCATCTCAGCTCACCGCAACCTCCACCTCCCAGGTTCAAGTGATTCTCCTGCCTCAGCCTCCCAAGTAGCTGGGATTACAGGCACCTGCCACCATGCCCGGCTAATTTTTGCATTTTTAGTAGAGACAGAGTTTCACCATGTTGGCCAGGCTGGTCTAGAACTCCTGACTTCAGGCGATTTGCCCGCATCAGCCTCCCAAAGTGCTGGGATTACAGATGTGAGCCACCGTGCCCCGCCTGACTGCTTATTTAAGGTATGGAAAAAGACTTTCGAAGACGTAGCTATCAAATCTTTTTTAGTTGCGCATTTAGTGGCTCATTCTTGGTGGAAAGAAGAAAATTATGTGAAATTCAGACCGCGATCTGCATTCTGTGGCCAAGCAGGCTGGAGACACTAAAGTTGACCTCAACCTTCCCTACAATCCTCCCGGTATCTGGCCACACCCTCGCTCACTTCTACCCCTCAGGTGCATGGCCCTTTCCACAACAGTCTCAGTTCTGCTCTGTCACTCTTCCAGGCATCCCCTGGTCTAGGGCAGGGATCTCCTGTCTGGTTCTCCCTCATTCCCTGGGGGGCCCTCCAATCCATCCTCCTACGCTGCAGAGGCAGAAGATTTTCTGCACGTGCATTTATTAACACCATTCTTTCAGTATCTGACCCCTTCCCACCACTGAGGATGCATCTACTGCCTCTGCTCCAAAGCCAGCCCGCTCCCCCAGATCCAGGCTACTGCCGGGCTCCAGATGTGCTGTTTGACCCTTCCACCCCTTTAGCTAAGCTGTTTCCACTGAAAGCCTAGCCTCTTGTCTTCCTCAGATTAACCTGCTTCACCCTTCAAAATCCATCCCATTGTTCCTTTTCTGGAGGGTCCTTCCAGTACTTCCAATTTTGCACTATCAGTGGCCCTACCTCAGTGAGCTGTTTATACACCTGTTCCCAACTAGATGTTATATTGCTTTTGGATTCCTATCTCTAGATGCTTCCTGGCTTCTAGGTCATGCTCCGTGGAAGAGGGGAAAACAAATTAGTGAATTCATGGTGTGGGATCTCTAATCCCTGCAGACAGCTAAAAGACTTGGGAATTCAAAGACATTGGTCGTGACGGTTTGTAGATGGGATTTCATAGAAGATGGGGATGGATTCTGGGGGCCCGGGCCTCTCAAAACTGCAGCCCCTCTCCAGAGTGTTAAAGAGATGGGATTATCCACCCCTTGAATCTTAGAGCAGAATGAGTGCAGGAGTCCCTCACCCTGAGCACAGCACACAGGATGCCCCAGGACAAGCCAGTCTCTGCTGTGGCCCAACTTGATGTGCCATGGGAAAAAGTGTGGGCCAGTAGAAACTGAGCAGAAGCAGCCCCATCCATCCTCCAGGTCCAGCAATAACTTCTCCTGTGTGACAAACAGCAAAGCCAGCCAGCCAGGTTGCTGCTGAACATTAGAGTTCATGATCTGGTTCTGCTGAAGACCACACATGCCAGAGCTAGCCAGAGATCCTAGCCAGGCCAGCCAGACCCTGCCTCATGTCAGAATGTCACCTGACCCTTTGGCCTGTGCAGAAAGCTGCATCTGGTAGGAACCCCAGGACCTGCTCACGAGGCTTGGGTTCAAATTCCAGTCTTGTCTTTTACTTCTTCTGTTACGCTGGGTGAGTCACTCTCATTTCTCTTCCTTAGTTTCCTTCCCTATTAAAAAGACAAGACAAGACAAGAAACAGCCAATAAGATTCCCACAGTTCCTCCTAGCAGCAACTTTCTTGAGGGCACTTCTCCCCTGCCCCTGACCATGGAACCCCTACCTGTCCACAAAGGCTTCAGAGACAAGTGGAAGGATGAGATTGAATGGTCATGGGCAAGAGGTATCATGCACTTTCCAAAATGAGTTTGGCAGGATGTAGGTAGGTTAATAGGAATTGGAGGTAGTGAGGGTTGTGTTTGTTTGTTTTCATGTAAGTTTGCAGGACTTCTCATAGCCTTTAGTAAGCAAATAAATACTGCAAGCAAATTGTGAATTGTCAATTATAAGACATGAATCTCACCATATTTCAGTCTTATCTGAGCCTGCATCTTTTTATTCTAACAGAGATTTTCCTAGGACCAAGTATTATGTAGAACATACCTTCAGAAACCCTAGTAGGGCAGAAATCACTATAAAATCTGAGCCAAATGCTAGCTCACCATTTATCTATGTTAACATGGGTACATTTCAGGCTTAGTTTACTGGATGAAAATGGAAATGTTTATCATCTCTAACTAGTGGTTTTTCTTTTCTTTTTCACCTTTGTTTTCCAAAATTTCTATAGTAAGCATTTTTAATAACCACTCCTTACAGTTATGAATGATATGTTTAGAGTGCAGAGTAAAATTTCAAAGCCGCCTCCTAAGTCCCAAGCTCCATGTCTTAAGAAAATTGTAACATTTGTTTTGCATAAACCTTTAGTACTTCCACATGAGCATTTTCCTTTTTTTTGAATAACTAAGTTTTGTTTTAAAATCATAGTTTCAATGACCTCTAGCTCTGGTGGTTGCTGTGAAGAAGGAGAGCCTGGCTATGCACATTGACAAGCCCAGCCCAGAGCTTGGCACGTGACAGGCACCTATAAATATGGGTTAGAAGCAGACTCCTGCCCTGGGATTGGAGCACTCACTCAGGGAGCCCTGTGCCAGCTGCTTCCAGAGTTGATGACTTCCAGAAGTTGCTGCTCTGTGCAAATTCAGAAAGAAATTTACACCTTCCTGGCTGGAGCCTCTGGAGCTTCTGAAAGCGTACAACTGGAAAGAGACCTGTCCTGCCCCTCAGAAGGGCCATGGGGCTCCACAGGAGACCCCTTGTCTGCCAGGGGCACTCACACTTTCCTGATGGTGATGCCGAGAAATCTCTCTGTCCAGGGGAGTGTGTGGTGGAGCAGGGAGAAGGCAGGGGATGGGGTGTCTGCTCCACCAGCAAAGAGCTCACTCTCCTCTCTCTTGAGTTCTCTCCAAGCCCTTCACCGGCCAAGCTGAAGAAAGCTCCTTGTGGATTTTTATCATGGTCAAATTACTCATTTACAAAAAATGCTGCCGCAGATGGGCAAGTCCCCACGAAACCGTGCCAGGGACTCTTTAGGGCAGATCCTGCTGCTTGGCATAATGAAGCTCTGGTTACTGCAGCACTGAGGGGTGTTGGGCTTGCCAGAGGCCCGCTTTTAATGAACTTTCCCATCCAAAGTTGGCCAAGACAATGCAAGTCAGATTTTGCCAATCAATTGGAATTGATTACTTCTCGAAATCCATGCCTTAGCTTGCAGGAAACACGCGCAAACACACCCAACATGTGAGGGTTCATTCGATTTCTTGGAGAAAAAGGAGTTCTTTGCAGCCTGAGATAACAACGGATCAGCATTTTCCAGATTCCCAGGACCCTGGAAAGAACTGGTGTGTCTTGAAGGAACCTGGGAAAGATGGAATACGCTTTGGTGGCTTCAGAGTTCAGATTATGCCTGGAGCTCCTTTATTTTAGTTACGTATTTATTTATTTTTATTCATCTGCTCATCCTTCCACCCATGCATCTCTATCTATCAGAACTTACCGACTGAGAGTTGATTATGTTCCAGGTTTGGTGTCAAGTTCTGGGATACTAGAGATGAGATGGCTCCTGTCCATTGAAGGGACTAGACCCACTGAGATGCAGTAATGGAGGCTCTTTCTGGAGGACTACGAGAAGGAGCTATAGGGACTTGAAGGACCAAGGTTCAAGGCTGGGCTGAGTCTGGAAGGATAAAGCTATATTCTCCTGGGGAACAAGGAGAAATGTTCTCCTTGACCTCTAAGGTTTCACAGCAACTGTTCCTTTTGCTTGGACAATTTCCAACTCTCCTTCCTCTCTCCCAGGCTCCACAACAAATACGCCACCCCTTTACCAGGAAAATCTAATCATATACATCCTTCAGCATCGCAGCTTGAGAGAGCACGTGCCCAGGGCAGGCTTTCCTAAGCTGTGCTGACTTGGCTGTGCCTCCCACTGACTCAGGCTCTCAGGAGCCTCATGCACTCTCCCCAGAGCCTGCACCCCTTATATTTTCCTGGCAGGGAGATGCCATGATCACAGAGCCTGTACCCCGACATCATCAGCTATCATCTGTCTGATTTTGCCCATAGAACAGGAGCCCTGTGATGACAGGAGTCATGCCTGGCTTGTTCCCCACTGTATAGGGGTTGGATGGCACCTGGCACAATGCCAGGCACTTCATGGGTACTCCATGGATGCTCGCTAAATGCAGAGTGAGTGAACACATGAGACCATAAAGAGCTGCCCCCAGGACAGAAGATGAGGACACAGAAGAACAGCATTTGTGGAGAACCCATTGTGTGGATGGCAGGTTCTCCAAGGCTCCTCACACACACGATGGAGGAGGTAGGTGGATTTGGGTGGAGTCCTCTGGAAGGGAGGCCTACAGGTGGCCGAGGGCAGAGGCAAGGTCAAGCTCACACGGCTTGACTTCTTGCTTCTTGACTCCCTCCACTCTCAGAGTAATAGCCCCCCATCTTGTGGGGTGAGGGGATTTCCTCAACATGTCCAGGCTGAGAGGACCTCCTAGAGGGGTTGGGGGCAAATGGCCCGGCTCAGAGAGGGAGGGGGAGGCCCTCATTAGGGCCAGGGACTGAGCTATCAGGCAGCATCACCCAGGGATTTAGACATCCAGGGCAAGACAGACCCAAGCTAGGGAGGGTGGTGGCTTCTGACAGAGGCCTAGTGGACCCAGCCAAGCCTGTAAAGGCAGAAACAGAGTGGAAAGGGGCCAGTGAGGGCAACTGGGAGAATCAGGGAAGAGACAGCCAGGACAGAAAAAGGCATGGCCAGAGAGGGGAGCAAGGGAGGGGAGGCACGTGGGATGGGCAATGTGTAGAGAGGAGGGAAGAGAAAAAGAAACTCAAAAGCAAATGGAGTCACAAGGGAAAAAATGAACTGAAGGAAAAAATGTCAGAGGGGCCGGCATACAATAGGAGAGAACTGGAGACAAAGGCAGGAGAAAATGACCCGCGGTCATGAAAGGCAGTCTGGGAAAGCCAGGCAATGCCTCTAACCCCTATGGGAACATGGCCCAGCCCTCCCCTGGGGTCTGGGCTCCTCAGCCCTCCTGCTCTCATCCAGGCTATCAATAGCTGCCTGTCTAGTATTGAACTCGATTCTGTTCTAATTCTTAGACATCTAGCTCCCCTGTGACATCCCAGGTCCTTTGTGGGGTATGCTGGAAGATAGGACGATGGAAAGAAGGTGAGATGTAGGAAGGAGGGGTGAGACCCCAGGGCTGTGTGCTCCAGACAGCAGACCCATGTCAGATGCCATGAGGATGGGCTCCTGACCCCTCGGCTTGCTCCTGCCTGACCGCTGAATGTGAAGCAACCTGACTGACCCATGACTGGCCCAAGGTGAGTACATGGCAGGTCCCACTCAGACCTTTCCATGGGGCCTGAGGAAGGGATCCTGGGGGCTTTCTAACCCCAGCCCTGGCTGGGTGTCAGGGCCAAGCTCCTTCATTATTCTGAACCTCTGCTTCCTCAATTACACAATGGAATACCAAGTAATCATCTAATAAATGGTGTTTAATGGTAAAAGCGGTCATGAACATGTAAACGTAATAAGCCCGCTGCCCAAAGCACACAGTGAGTCAATACACTGAGACACTGGGATGCAGCAGAGCCAGAGGTCTAATCAGAGGGTCACTGAACGAGGAGATGGGAGGGAACCTCAAATATATCTCCCCAAGGAGTTTGGGGCTAGGGTTTTTAAGGGTTTTGGAGGGGAAAAGTGTGGAGATGATCAATTGGTTGAAGAGTGCAGGATGAAGTGTGAAGTTGTGAGATGGAGAGAGGAAGAAGCTGTGCTCTCATACTCATCCTGTTCCTCTGTGGGGGTCTTCAAACTGGTTGTTGGAATTCGGGGTCTGTAAAACATGTGAAGCCATCCTTAAACAGAAGCCTCATGATTTCAATGTCAGAAATTCTGCTCTAGAAACGATGAGGATGGAAATGGTCAGTATCTAGTGCTGCCTGAATTTTAGCAACAAGGAAGCAGGCCAGAGTGCAGCCTGATGAATGCTTAATTCTAACTACATATCTGTCCAGAACCCAGCATGCAATTCTTGTCAACCCTGTGGGGATGGTTTCCCCACCTATCCCCATCCACATGGCTCCAGCTCGTCCTTCCTGCTGGACAAGCTGGGCAGCTTGAAGAATGTTCATTCCCGTCTGTAGTCTTCTCTGAAGAAAGCACGGCACTGACCCAAGTAGGGCAGCCAGTCTTACTTATTTTTCATTTTCCCTTAGCCAGGGAAAGCCTGCCATTATCCTCCCTTCTGTTTAACCTATAGATATCTATAGGGTTTCTCCAGAGCCTGCCAAAAGAGCCCTGTTTCAATTAACTTAAAATTCTTTTTTAATGAGCAGTAGCATGAGATAATAGACATGCAAAGTTGGAATGGGACTTTGGAGATCTTCTAATCCAACCAGAAAATTCTATAGCCCAGGACACCAGGCCCAGAGAGGCACGGTGACAAGGAACAAAGTCACCCAACTGAATAGAGACATTGCAATTTGAACTTAGTTATCCTAATTCCCAAGCCAAGGCTCTTTGCATAAAACTACTGTCTTTCATTTGTTTGCTGATTAATTCATTTATTAATAAGTGTCTGGACTTGCAATATACATCTCTCTGTTTTGACTTCTCATGGATCCTCCCCTTTCCCCTGGTGCGAACAGTCCCTTTCCATCGGATAACTGTCCCTGCCCCATCTCATGTGGTCCTGGGAGAACAAGCACCTCTACTGTCCACCCTCACTCCAGAAAGCTAGGATGAGAGGCAATGGAAGCCGATGCTGTAGCATGTATTAATACTATACAATCTCCCTTACATGATCCGCAGGCAGAAATGTGACCCAGGCATGTCCCTCAGTCTTCCTGGAGACTAAGGCTCAAGGAAGCCTTAGCAGGGGAGAAAGAATCCTCAGTCCCCTTCTAGCTGCCCCCACTGGAGTGCTAAGCTATGCAGATGTGATTCTGCTTTGGAATTGCCACCTTCCATCTTTCTAACCACTGAGAGAGAGCCTGCCTGAAGCAGAAAGCCAGAATACAGGGGCTGGCAGAGCCAGGAGTCCAGAAGAAAGGCAGAGTCCTGGCAGCAACACTGGGGCTGTGGGTCCAGCTGGCTCCTCAAGGAGCCCCATCTTCTAGGGAAGAAAGCCACCAAAAATTGCATACGGCAAAGCCGCAAAAAGAAAAACAGCACCTGTCTTTCATTCTGATGCTGACATTACCTCATTTAACCCACAAAACAATTCCATGAAGTCAGTATGGTTAAATCCACTTGACAGGTGAAATAATTAAGCCTTTGAGAAGTGAAATGTCTTGTCCTAAATCATAAGTCATGTACTCAAGATGAACGCCCAGACCAACTTCAAAGCCAGGATGTTGCCCACTTTTCCACACTTACTTTTCTGTGATAGAGAGAAGTACAGGGTGGGTGGCAGTGGGAACACAAAGGAGGTAACCTTGCCCAGTCCAGGGCTGGAAGGAAGAGGGGAAAGTTTACCCTCATTAGGAATATAGGCAGTGAACTCTTCAACTGTATCTTCAAGAACGAGCCAGAGTGAATGGGGCTAGGGAACGGGAGACGGATGCTTTTGAGAGAGGCCTACAGATTGTGTCTGACATACACATTCTGGTTTATCATTTCCATTTCCAAAGCAAAGAGGCTTCTCTGTGTTCAGATAGTGGCAGCCATCAAAACCATGCAGAAGTTACTTCTTAAAAGAGACCTCTCTCTGCCTCTCTTTTACCCCTCTCTCTCTTTATCTCTGCTCAATTTCTGCTAAAGCCATTGGGAGTTTGGAGTCTATGTTCCCGGGTGATCCGAGGTGACAGGAAGACTCAGGCAGGCATCCCATCTGTATTCCAGAAAGCCTCGCTGCGGCATTACTTAAAAGGCATTCCGCAACCTTTTGCCGCTGCTTTCTTTAAAGGCTTCAGCAATCTCGATATTTTGGTTCAGTGTCACTATAGAAAAGCTTTACAATTCCAGCTCGGGAATTAGAAGATATACTTGTAATAAGAATTGCTAACCACTGTCAGCTGGTAGGCCCGTGTCCATGCATGAAAATGATGCCATTAGCTTTCATGACTGTGGGCAAAATGTAAAGATCATGGATCATATAAGAGACTGAGGAGAGAAAGAGGGAAACATTAAAGAAAAAGAAAAACCAAACCCACACTCAGGGGATTTCTGGCAGTCAGAGTGATACGGCTAACACGTATGCATTTAGCCCTTTGATGAGGTACAAAGCTCAATACTACTTGTCTTTGCAAATACTAATTTCTCCCCCTTTATTTTATCTAACAGGTTTCTCCAATAGTGTTGACGAATCACGCAACTGCATTTTAATGAGGTGATGGAAAAGTCTGAGAGAGAGAGAGAAGGAAGAAGAACAGAAGAGCAAAGGAAGAGGGGGGTGGTCCCTCAGCACCCAGGTCCCTGTGCATTCAGGGCACTGAGTGACACCAGCCTACCCCTGACAGGAGAGCAGGGCTGGTCACACGGATAAGTGTGTCCAAATCAGGCTGCAGAACCAGGTAAGCTGGAGCTGGGCTCCTGCTCTGCCATTTCCAGGCTATGAGAGCTTTGGCAGTTTGCAGGTATTATCAGGGCCTTCATTTCCAGCAGAATTAATTCCCTTCCAATGACAGAAAACATGGCTGCCTATCTGCTATGTTGTAGGTGTTGGGGATACTCTAGTGAATACAATGGCCAAACATTCCTGCATTCCTGATGCTTCGAATTTGAGATGAGAACCTTCGTAAACCCACTGGCATGCACTTGGATGGGGATCATGTGGGACAACAGCCAAAAGGTCAGGAGTGCAGCTATCTGATTTCACAGCACACACTCTTGAACCCTAGACTAGGAAAGTCCTTTGTCTCCATCTAAGCTCACTAAACAAGCAGGCCCTAAATATCAAACTCATGGGCTTGATGTCTTTTGGAAGTGTGTGTAGCTCATTAACGGTTTCCCATAAAGAGACAATGTTAATACCTATAACCTAATATAACAATGTAGTAATCGTTATAACAGCAATCAACATCACCAGAACACTTTAATGAATTACTGATGACTTTCCATCACCTTAAAGAAAAACACATTTGAGCAGCCAATCCCATGAGAAAACAAAAGAGACACATAATGATTAATAAACTAATCTATGGTAAATGGGTTATTGTGCTTGGGGGGAGGCCTCATGCACTGAATGTTCAGATTTCTACCAAAAGGCCTGGTGCAAGTCAGCTGGGCCCTTAACTGGCTGGCAGCTGAGAGTTTCAGAAATGAATATCAGACATGGATTTAGAAGATCAACTATGTCAGTCCTTCCTTCGAATTCACTCCTTCCTCTCTTACATATCCATTCTTCTTTCATTCCTTAATCAGTCAGGGTTCACTTAGAAGACAGAAACCAACCCAGTTATTTGAATACAGAGAATTTAACATAAAGAATTGTTCACTAGGAATAAAGTTGATAACTAGATAGTTGGAAAAGGGTAAAAAGAGAACACTGCGGTATCATAGTTCAATCAACGGCAAGAAACAGCTACCACTGCTCGGGTTGGAAAAACAAAGAAAAGAGGTTGGAATTATGACACTCTCAGGGAATGGCCCCATGGAGCTGGGACTCAGACTTCTGAGGAGGTAATGCCCACCAGCTCCAGCAGGCATCTGGAGGGGGTGTGATGGGACTGGTTCTGCAAGTGTTAGAAAAACTGCAAAGTGCAATCAATTGTGCATGAAGGAACTGCTCCTGCCAGGGAGAAGAAGCAAGGCCAGGGTGCTACCCACAGGTCCTCCCACAGGACTGAGAACTGACAGGAAGCCCAGAGAAAGCGATCATGAAGGAAGAAGGCTGCCACTATATATGTGCTTTTATTTATTAATTTTTGTTTGTTTGTTGTTTTTGTTTTGTTTTGGTCTTTTTTTTTTTTTTTAGAGAAACAGGGTTTCACTCTGTCACCAGGGCTAAAGCACAGTCGCTACTTACAGGTGTAATCATTGTTCACTACAGCCTTAAACTCCTGGGCTCACGTGATCCTCTTACCTCAGCCTCTAGAGTAGCTGGGACTACAGATGTGAACTGCCATGCCGGCAAAATGGAAGGAAGCTGCTGTATTTCCTCCTCCAAAAACATTCCCATATCAAATCTTACCTATCTCCCTAACAAATGAATGAATTTGAACATCAGAAAACACAGGAAGTTTTGGTTTTCTCAGATACTTTACACTGTACCAAGACTCAAACCATAAATTAATATTGTTTTAACACATGTGGGCATCTTATCTATGCCAGCACATCCATTATCTCATTCAGTTTTCCTCAAAGTTCCTGAAAATCAGGTATTATTATTTCCACTGTAGAGTGGGCAGTCCAACACCTACAAAGGATGAGTAGGTTGGTTGTCCAGAGTCACCCAAACCCATCAGACCCAGGCCCGAAAACTTACAAACAGCACTCTCCTGGGAGGCTGCACCCCTTTCCCACATTCATCCTGTTAGCATTCACCATTTAGAAGTTCTCATGGAGCTTTTACCACTTGCAATGCCCTAATGCCCTGTATGTGGGGAATATGCCCAGAGCATAAGGGAAATAAGACACAGAGTGGTCCCCCAACAAAAACCATTCCAGGGAGAGCATGAGACAGCTGCCAAACTGCATCCCTGTTGCATGCACCATCTTCCATGGTGTGGTGGTCTAAAGAGATGCTTTAGGGAAAAAGTCTTGTCTCATCAAATGTGTTTGGAAAAATGCTGCTCACTCAATCCTCTCTTGGAAGGTCACCATGCAGGGTGGCATAACAAAAAAAAGAAATAGGCTGTAATGAGAAAATATTTGGTTCAACCAAGCGTCTGGCTAACTGACGTCATGAGTCTGATCTGCACACAAAATTTATTAATATTCCATGGACACAGTGTTTTCTATTGAGCACTTGGGGATGCTGCTGTGAGGAATGAGGGGCTTTTATGGGTCAATAGGAATATGAGGAAATAGGGCACTGTTGTACTTCTCTTGAGCAGGCATAGGCCATGGCCTCTGAGCCTAGAGGCAAGGAGGAGGAGGAGGAGGCCTAAATGAAATGCTGGAGGCCCAGGAGTTCACAGGAAGACAACTTCAGAATGTCAAAAGTGTAATTGGAAGTAGATGCCCAGTTCCCTAATGGGGAAAGCAGAGACAAGGAGATGGGAAGTACAGCTTGGAAAAGCTCACTAATTATCTCAGACAGCAGCTTTTTAACCTGACGCCCTTTGAAATGCTTACTATGTGGCATCTTCAAGTCTCTTCTTATGCAATGTGTAAAACTGACACAGAATTAATATGCAAAACACATTTAAAAATCATACAAATCAATAAGGAAAAGACAAATAGCCCAATACAGAAACAGGTATAAGAAAGGAAATAGCAAATCTCAAAAGAAAATGAAAGAAGGTCAATAAATATAAGAAAATACACTCATCTTGACAGTGTCAGTAGAATGCAAATTAAATCAAGATATCTTTTTTTTTTTTTTTTTTTTGCTTTTCATCAGATTGCAAGAAATTTTAAATTTGATGTTACTGAATTTTATAGTAACATAAAATGGTCTGGCCACTTGGAGAGCAACCTGATATCTTCTACTAAATTTAAAATGTGCATACCCTCTGTTCCAGCAATTTCATTTCTTACTATCTATTGCAGATAAATGTACAGTGAGATGTAAGGCTGTTCACTGCAATATTGTTTGCGATAACCCCAACTTTGAAATAACCAAAGTCCTAATACTGTGGAATGCCAAGTAACCATTAAAAATATTGATCTGGCAGGGTGTGGTGGCTCACACCTGTAATCCCAGCACTTTGGGAGGCTGAGGCAGGTGGATCACCTAAGGTCAGGAGTTCAAGACCAGCCTGACCAACATGATGAAACCCCATCTCTACTAAAAATACAAAAAGTAGCCAGGTAAGATGGTGGGCACCTGTAATCCCAGCTACTCAGGAGGCTGAGGCAGGAGAATTGCTTGAACCTGGGAAGCAGAGGTTGCAGTGGGCTGAGATTGTGCCACTGCACTCCTATCTGAGCAACAAGAGTGAAGCTTCATTTCAAACAAACAAACAAACAAAAAACAAACAATGATCTAGGTCTGTATGCACTAACAGTATATGCCATAAAAAGGTAACACATCATCATGTATAAAGCCAAAACATGTATGTTTATCCACACAAAATGATAATTACATAAAAACAAGAGGAAAGATCTGAGAGGAAATACCTCAAACTGATGTCAGCAGGTGCCTCTGGGGATAGGGACAGCCTTGGCATAGAAAGTCAATGTATTAGTCCATTTTCACACTCCTATAAAGTAGTACCTGAGACTGGGTAATTTATAAAGGAAAGAGGTTTAATTGACTCACAACTCTGCGTGGCTGGGGAAGCCTCAGGAAACTTACAGTCATGGCAGAAGGTGAAGGAGAAGCAAGTATCTTCTTCACAAGCCACAAGTGGCAAGAAAGACAGAGCAATGGGGGAAACTGCCACTGGTAAAATCATCAGATCCCATTCACTATCATGAGAACAGCATGGAGGAATCTGGCTCCATGATTCATTCACCTCCCACCTGGTCCCTTCCTTGACACATGGGGATTAAGGGAATTACAATTCAAGATGAGATTTGGGTAGGGACACAGAGCCAAACCATGTCAGTTAAGGCAGATCCAAGATTTATCTGTAGTGTTTGAAGTTTTACAATGAGACTGTGTGACTGTGTTTATATGTTTCTTACACAATTTTTTTTTTTTTTTTTTTGGAGACAGAGTTTTGCTCTTGTCCCCCAGGCTGGAGGGCAATGGCATGATCTCAGCTCACTGTAACCTCCACCTCTTGGGTTCAAGCGATTCTCCTGCCTCAGCCTCCTGAGTAGCTGGGATTACAGGCATCTGCCACCATGCCTGGCTAATTTTTGTATTTTTCACCATGTTGTCCAGGCTGGTCTCAAACTCCTGACCTCGGGCGATCCACATGCCTCAGCCTCCCAAAGTGGTGGGATTACAGGCGTGAATCACCGGGCCCAGCCTCTTAATTTTTAAATAAAGGCAATTTTATGTGAAACAATGAACTAGTACATGGTATGAAACAAAGACAGACATCTCTTTCAGTTGACACAGAGCAAAGAGGGTAGAAACATCTGTCAATGAATGGAATAACTTTTTTTTTTTTTTTTGAAATGGAGTCTCACTCTGTCACCCAGGCTGGAGTGCTGTGGCGCAGTCTTGGCTCACTGCAACCTCTGTCTCCCGGGTTCAAGCGATTCTCCTGCCTCAGCCTCCCGAGTAGCTGGAAGGGCACCCACCACCACACCTGGCTAATTTTTTATATTTTTGGTAGAGACAGGGTTTCACCATGTTGACTAGGCTCGTCTCGAACTCCTGACCTCAAATGATCCACCCACCTCAGCCTTCCCAGATTACAGGCTGAGCCACTGCACCCAGCCAAATGGAAAGACTTTTGTTTCTAGTGCCACTATCAGTATATTTGGCACTAACAGCTCCTGCATGTGGGAAGAAAATGGCTTTCTTAGAGTACCTGCTCTGCACCAAGCTCAGTGGAGAGCCCTTTGCAAGCATTTGCTCATCTAGTCTTCACCAAAACCTTATGAGGTCAACATTGCTAGGCTGTGTAGATAAGGAAGTATCCCAGAGCTTCTTTTGGAAAGAGCCCAGTCTGAAATCCAGATGCGCTTGAAGATACATCATATGGTCTTTCCAAAATCACAACCTTCATATTGTTGAGCTATGCATAGGTGCCCATGTATATTTATCTACAACTTATCTACCTACTTACCATACCTACCTATTTATCATCTATCCATCTATCTAATTTCATAATCATAAGTAGTTGTGTTTATACTACTGGTTCCTAATTAATGGTAATTTTCCCCCAAGGGACATTTAGCAAAATCTGGAGACATTTTAAAACATCACAACCGAAGAGAGAGGGGTACTACTGGCATCTAGTGGGTAGAGGCCAGGGATGCTGTTAAACATTCTACAATGCTCCAGACAGCTCCTCACAACAAAGAGTTATTCAGCCCCAAATGTTAAAACTGCCAAGGTTGAGGAGCCCTGGTCAACACCTATAAGAATTGCTTAAAATTAGACACTTTCAAGATGGGCTGGCAAGGTCGGTGTAAAATGCCCAACTTCTGTTTTGTCTCTGAACCCAGATTTAGCTAGCTCTCACAACCAGATAATATATGACAATGAAAAAGTATTGCTCACTGCCCTTTGGACAGAAGTCGGTCAAGCTTTTTCTGTAGCTTCTTGGGAAACCGAATAGGAGAGCCCAACTAGCAGAGTCCAGCCGAGTAAGAGATAATGCAGCTGATGCCAATGTGAAGGTGAAGGAACAGGTGAACACAGCCTCTTTGATTTTTCTCATCCAGGGAAAAGCTTATGGAAGTCCCAGCCCATTACATCATGAAAGTATGAAGAATATTAATAAGTAAACAGAAATAGCCAATTTCACATTTGGATCCTATCTCTTTTTTTTCTGATCAGATAGCATTTTCACTTGAAGATGTGTATGGCTAAGTCATCTTTCTGAGTATTTATCAGCTTCAGTATAAATTCTTCCCATTTTCTGTCTTTTCAAGTCTATGTCTAATAGTGAAAAGGTGCCAGTGATAATTAAAATCTAATTCTATCTCTGCATACATAAAAAAAACAGAATATGATCTCCTGTAAAGCTCTCAGAAATAATAAAGTCTCCATATCTGCCAAGGATAACAGTGATTTTAAATAGATAAGGCATGGAGAAGACATACCCAGAAATGCAGGGAAATTGTTGTTTTTTAAACAGCTGCTTTAAAATGCAGTAACTAATTGACCTACTGTTGGAGATGGTTTCCCTATAGTTAATAGCCACTGTTCCCAGACATGGGAAAGACAGATTGCTTC
This sequence comes from Chlorocebus sabaeus, assembly GCF_047675955.1. NCBI lineage: Eukaryota > Metazoa > Chordata > Mammalia > Primates > Cercopithecidae > Chlorocebus > Chlorocebus sabaeus. Next base: position 62,650,945 of record NC_132908.1, on the reverse strand, counting down.
CATTTGGAAGCGGTCTCCACTAAAACCAAATGATGGAAGAGATCACCGTGTTGTCTGGTGTGTGCACCACAACCAGATGGGGTTTCATGAGTTGTCGTTACTCTTTCACCCCAGTGAGGGGAACATGCTATCAGTGACCCTGAAAAAAGTGCATCTGTGCTTTACTAAGTCTGACACATCTGTTAGTCAGTGGATTGGTGTGTGCCTGGAGAGTACTTCCTCTTGGGGATTGATGTCTTGTCCCAGGGCAGGCTGCACTGTACTGGGGCCAACACTTGTTTTCCCTCTTTGGCTAATGGGTAAAGTAGGAAAGGGAATTCTCTGTTCTCTCCTCTTTCCCCTTACCATCCCTGTAAATTGTACGCACAATGATGCAAGAGAGACAGCACTTGGGTCAAAGTCAGGGCTTCTCCAGACTTTCACAGTCCTCTTCCTTAGAGCTGTGCATCACTTCATCCCCCTGCCCAAGTCCACCCCTCACTCTCCTCTCTCCTGCCTCTATTCTGGAAGCTTGACCTGCATGGACTGCATCAAAGGACTCCCTTGGCTCATCATATCTTTTTGATGTGGCCAATGCAGAGCCCCAGCCAGAGACTCTAGAGAGGAAGAAGAATGAGATCAGGGTACTTAGCCCTCAACTTCTTCCCTGCAGGTTTCTGTGAGCTGGCTGTAACCTGACAGGACTCCTGCCATGGCATCCCTCTCCTTGCCATTCTCTCCTTCCAGGTGCTGGTGACCTGCTTCTCTCTGCCCTTATTGCCCTAGGTATAATAATGCCTCCTCCACTGTCCCTGGCCTCTGGGTGCAGCGCTGCCCTTGGGAGTGCCCTATACCCTACTCGCTGTTTTGTCAACTTTCCTCCAGGTGTGCAATTTGAGTGTGCCATCCACTTCCCATTAGGGCCAGACTGGTTTTCCCATGTCTTTCTCAACTTGATGTTATCGAGCAGGTTTGCTTGGCCTTAGTCTTGGAGCACCTTGCAAGCAATTTCACTTCAAAAGCCTTTCCACTCCCAAATTGCACTCAGGACTGATGCATTATCTGAAGTCATTGTCCCAGCCTTCTCTCTGCAGTGGGAAAGAGAACTACAAACCAGGGGAAAGAGAAGCTAGAACACAATCTGCGTTGTTCATGCGGCAGGTGAGAGAGTGGAGAAAAACAAAGTAGACCTGAGTGAGGCAGTGGATTTTGACTCCCTGCTCTGGGTCAGATTGAGACAAATTTGTGCAAAGAGCGAGTTATTTGTCAAAGGGTTTCTTCAATGTGTCTTTCTCATGGAGCTGGGAGTTGAATGCAAAGCTCTCCAAACTCGCCACTAATTTAAAATCCGAACTCTGTGCACCATATCCCTTGAGCCAGGATTCATGGCTCGGAGTTAAGTCGACTTTCCATCTCTCAGTCCCCAGAGAGACAAACTAACTAGTTATGTTTATGTGTCTGTCTGTTTTGTTTTATTTTCTCTTCAGTCTTTGGCTGAGGCATGGAAACAAACGCTTTTTGTCTTTTACTTAGGGCAGATGCTGAATCATGGTGGATCCTTATATCCAAATTTCTCTCAAGAAAGAAGTAATGCATGTGTTTTGGTTCTTTTTTTTTTTTTTCCCCCATCTCCCTCCCTCTCCTCCTCCTCCTGCTCCCTATCCTCCTCCTCCTCCCTCTCCTATTCCTCCTCCCACTTCTCCACCCCTTCCCTTTCCTCCTCCTCTTGCACTGTCTCCCCTCCTTCTCATCGTCTTTCTTTTTCTCCTCTCTTTCCTCCTCCTCCTCCTTATTCTCTTTCTTTTTCTTCATTGTGCAAAGAAAGTCAATGATATGACCCCAGTGATACCCTACTACCCAATAAGCCACTAAATCAAAGCAGTAAAATGCATGAGTCCAAGAGCAACTTCAGTCTCTCCTGCTATTCAATAGATCAGGCTATTTTATTTAAAACATATAACTCTCATGCATCTCAATTTGAGCTACCAAAAAACAAAAAAACAAAAAAACAAAAAAACAAAAAAAACTGTCCATAAAGGGACGTGCTAATTCTTGGGTTGTCAGAGAGCAAGTGATCATCCCACAAGCAGATCCTCAGCCCACACTGTGCAGGTTTAGAGAGCAAGCTGATTGAAACACAGTCGGGAAGTCCCCCACATAAACAGAATCAAGCAGCCTGGCTTCAGGAAGCTGTTGCACTGCAGTAACCGATATGTCCTCCGCAGAAGTCTTCCTACTCCTCCTCCCACTGTGGCTATTCTATATAAACTACATTTCAAGGCACGGTAACAACTGAAGAGCGATGTGCCACCAGCATCCCTAAAACTGCTTTTGGCTGAAGGAAAAAAATCTTGGAAAGTGGTACAAGCCCAGGTTTTCCCCGGATTCAAGAACAATTCGGACTTGGGTTGGAGGGGTCATTTCAGCTTCCAGGAATGTTTTTTAAAATGTCCTACTGATACAGGAAGAGCAGGGAAGTGCTGGATAGAGAAGGGTGGCGTCCTTGGCAAGGGCTCCACCCTCAGGCCTGTTGTGCCCAGGGACCTATGTGAGGACGAGCATTCCTATTTTCACACGCAAAAAGTTGCCTTTTGACCCACCACACCCCCGATCCTGTGCTCATATAAGCCCAAGACCTTAAGTGGACGCACACAAGCGGCTGGGCGTCGAGAGGAACACCAGCAGAAAAATACACAGACAGATGCTAGCAGGCCATCGATGGTACAACAACATGAATGCTGAGGTAAATTTGGCTGGGGATGGTCAGAGGAGAGTCTAGCTGCTGAGCGGCCTAACTCCAGGGGTAGGCCACCTTCCCATTCCATCCCCCTTCTGGCTCCCCATCCATCTGCTGAGAGCTACTTCCACCATTCAATGAAACCTTGCACTCATTCTCCAAACCCACGTGTGATCCAGTTTTTCCAGTACACCAGGGCAAGCACCCGGGATACAGAAAGCCCTCTGTCCCTGCGGTAAGGCAGAAGATCTAATTTAACTGATTTATACAAGCCGCTTACAGACAGCAAAACGGAAAGAGCATATTGTAACACACGCCCAGTGGGGCTTTGGGAGCTGTAAACACTTAACTGTAGACACTGCTATGGGGTCGCAGTCCACATTCCCCTTGACCTGCCCAGCTGCATGCTCCCCCTAGGGGTTTGAGCAGCAGGGCACCCAAGACTCCAGCCACACCCCTGTCACATACCCTGCGAGGAGGATAAGGGAAAACTCCTCCCACGTCACTACTTTAATATCCAGTCCTTCCAACTATTCCTACAAACTGAGACATTAGTTACTAGGGCTGCTACAACAACAGTCACCCCCATCTTTGTGAACCATTCCAAAAGACCCAATGGCCTTATCATATTGGTATTCTACAGAACACCTGCAAAGCTCTCATGCAAACATGTGCCTCAGTCAATACTCAATAAGATGATTTTACACACAGGAACACCTAAATAACGAAATCAATCTACTATGTAGAAGGAGAGGGCGTCATGATGGAGAAATGAAGAAAAATCAGTGAAGGAGTTTAAATGAGGATCATAATGCCTCTTAACTGACTCTCAAAGAAAAATTCTTCATGGCCTTATGCAGCATCATTTAAAAAATTTAGTGTCTGTTGGCAATTCTTTTTCACAAACATCAAATAAAATTAGTTGGTTGCTTTTCTAGTCATAACTGACTAGAAGATGTACACTTAATGGGTAAAACTTGAAGGGAAAAAAGAGGGGCAGACCTAGCTCAGAAAGAAATTATGGGGTTAGGAGAGTAGGTGAGAGGATGTTAAATAAGAGAAGTTTTAAGAATGACTCAAAAACTGTGCAGCAGGCTGGAGCACTTATGCAAAGAAGCAAAAGGCTACATATACTCAGAAATTTCTAAGGAAATATATTCCTTTCCTATATATTGGAGCAGGGTAAAAAATGGGATATTAAAAGAAGAATCCTAAATTATCAAAAATAAAATAAAATAAATATTTTCCAAATTTCCAAGGAAACATATTCCTTTCCTATACATTGGAGAAGGGTGAAAAATTGGAAATTAAAAGGAGAATCCCAAATTACCAAAAAAAGGAATAAAACAAATGTGTTCCAGATCCTCTAGTAAGAAAGTATAGAAGATTACAATATGTCTTTATCATATTCCCCTCCCCATATCAATTCCAGTTTCTGTGATATTGGTTCTATTCTCTGTTACCTCTAATGCAAATCTGAAATTTCACCATGACTTTTTGAAATATCTTATCTTCTGTTCTTATCCCAACAGGCTCTCTTTGTATCTCTGCATTCACCTTAATTTCTTGCCCCTCCTGTACCACTCATGATTTTGTTTCAAACAGGCTGTTTTTGACATGCAAGTGGGAAGTCTTATATTTGGAAAATATAATTTCCAGAACTTTAATTTTTCCTTTAAATCGCCAGAGCAATGGTTTGTTTTGTTTTGTTTTTCTATTAAGTACAGATTCGCATTTTGATGCTATTGATTTCTGTATCTAACTCATTCAAAATTACAAGGAATAAAACTAAGCTCTGTGCTTTCTAAGAGCCAGGATAAATAGTATCCCTAGTCATCACCCAGTTTCCCTGGAACACTGGTCACAGTTTTTCGCCTGATGGGCTTGGGTTTAAGCTTCTCCTGCTCCAACAAATGGATTCTCTGCCATTTCTTTTCATGCAAGAAAATAATCCAGAATACACCTTTGCCATTACTTTTATTTCTGCATCTCTCTGGGTTATTATTTGCATGCCTTTGGAAGTAAGTAGTAATAAGGAAGTTAACTGAAACCCAAGCAATGAGTAGGGCTCTGGAACTGTTGGGTTCCTAATGAATTTCTCAGTGTTTGTGGATAGTTACCTATTATTCTCATCAGCTGAAACTACAGGGACTTCAAGTTAAGGTTAGACGGTGAAGGTCAGTCTCAAAACTGTGTGTGTGGGTGCACGCGTGCGCACGCACACATATGTGCACACGAGAGAAAGATGGAGAAATAATATGAAAATGTATATATTCATGCACACGTACATATGCATGAGCATATGAAGCCCTCTGTGGAAAAGAGAAACAAAGAGGGTGCTTGTTAAATGCAGAGACTGTTTTTCCTCTAGGTTTGCTAAGCTATATGGCCTGTCTGGTTTTGAGAATGTGCTTCTCAATCCATTCCATAAACCTGGTAGCATAAGGTCCTACACTCTTCTCTTAACTTTATACTGTTTTCCTAGTTTGTCTTTTTGCATCTTCAAAGGCATATCAGACATAAATAGTCTGTGACATTACTAACTTATTCATATTTCACCTACTGGAAGAATGTATTAATTATAGAAAGTATATGATTTTCGATAGTTTAAGAGAACTTTTCAATGATATTGCCTGCCATATGAGACAGTACATTTTAATTTTCTTCTGTGTTTACTGGTCTGCTCAATTAATTAGTTGTTTTGCTTTACATTGTTTTGAGTCCATTTCAATTATTTCTATCTCTCCCTTAAATAATTATCAGTGATTTTGTCAATGTATTAACCTAGAGTTGGCCATTGTAACTACATTATCTTCTTTATAAATTATCTGTATATCTGGAATTATTTGGTCTCTCTTATTTCTCATTTTTCTTAAGGGTAAATGGTGATCGGTGATTCCCTATTTTTTTTTTTTTTTCCGTTAGATTACCAGAAGTTGATCTAGTTGATCTACTTTATCTATTTTGAGACATGGGGAGGGGGTTAGTTTGGATTTAACTTCCTGGAATAATTTATTCCATTTTCTAATTATTTTCTATTTCAATTTATTTCAGTTCTTATCTTCATAATTTGCATTTACCTAGTTCCCCAGGTTGGTTTTGGAGTCTCAGTCTAGTATCTTAAATGGATTGAATAATTTAATGTTATTATTATTTCTTGTTTAATAAAAAATTGACTTACTGTTATGAGCTTGCCTACGAGTATAGCTTTGTCACTATAACATGTTTATGATGAAATTTTCTTAGGTTTCTTTCTAAATAATCAGGAATTTAGAGCCTATTATTCTAATTATTTAGAAATTTTAATCTTCATTATTGTTTTTACTTGGATTTTTAATTTGTATTTAATTGACATTAAATTTGAAGAGTTGATCTTATAATCTTTATTTTAAAAGATTTAAAACTTTATTGTGCTAACTTGCAATTGCAAAAATATGAAACCAACCTAAATGCCCATCAATCAATGAATGATAAAGAAAATGTGGTATGTATACACCACAGAATACTACTCAGTCATAAAAAGGAACGAAATAATGGTATTTGCAGCAACTTAGATGGAGTTGGAGACCATTATTCTTTTTTTTTTTAACTGGAGATCATTATTCTATGTGAAATGACTCAGGAATGGAAAACCAAACATTGTACATCCTCAATTATAAATAGAAGCTAAGCTATGAGAATGCAAACACATACAAATTATGTAATGGATTTTGGGTACTAAGGGGGAAAGGGTCGGAAGGGCTGAGGGATAGAAGACCACACATTGGGTACAGTGTACACTGCTCGGGTGACCTGTACGCCAAAATCTCAGAAATCACCACTAAAGAACTTATTCATGTAATGAAAAACTACCTGTTCCCCAAAAGCTGTTTGAAATAAAATAAAATAAAATAAAGTAAAAATTTAAAAATAAAGTATACACTTAAAAGAAGAAAAAAACAAAACTATATTGGGCTCATTTTTGTGGCCTTAGAATAAGGTGAAAATTTTTATATCTTTCATGAAAGCTTAAAGAACATATTTTATTTTAAAATATTCATATTCTTATTATTTTATTTAAATTTATCTATGTATGATATATTTATGTTTTTTAGTCTATTTTAACTGCCAAGAGGTATGTTACTTTCTCCCAAAGCAAACGTGTTTCTGTAAATTTCCCACTTTATTTCTAACATTTTTCGCTTTATATATTTTGATGTTATGTTATTCAGCAAATAAATTTTCATGACATTTTATCTTCACTGTGGATTGTAAAGTGACACTCTTTGTCTCCTTTAATAGTATTTGGTCTGGAATAAAATTTGTCTGAACTAACGTCGCCAGTGCTGCTTTCTTTATTTCTGTATTTCCCCACTGATATTTTTAACCACTTTTTCAACTTTGTCTTTTTGTTTTATGTGGTATTTACGACATTGAGGTAGAGATGTAGTGTTGAATACAATAAGAAAAGTTTGGCCTTTTCGATTGTCGGGAAATATCATTAATTATACAGAATCTTTAAAAATTATCTGAAAAGTGCCCAGTAGAAACCTTTTGTTGGCAGACACTGCACCATCTCTGTGTGGTTTCCTCCAGGAGGCCAAGCTGTGAATTGTCAGTCCCTGGCCTCATCTCACTCCTGGCTATGTGCCTTGGCTAAACCAGCATGCCTCTAGGCTAGAGAGTCAGTTTTGGTACTCAGAATACAAGTAAAATAAGACAGGTAAATAAGATGTAACTACTAGGGAAAATCTAGATGTTTACAGTAGTAATATTAGGTACTTTTCCATGTGTACCTGGTAGATACCCACTGCCATTTTCTCTTGTACTCTCAGAATAACAGTAGAGGTATCACTGATATCTACTGATAACAGTAGAGTTATCAGAGTTGTGTTGTACGGGGAATAAAATTGCAGAAAACTAGAGAAACTCATATTATAGATTTTAAGTGGCATCCTCTCTGCCAAGGCAGGCTTAGACAGGGACCTTGTCTACAGTGTCATGGGAGGTGTCAGGCATCAATGCTATACGTGAAGAGATCTGCTCTAAGCTCTATGCATGTACTTAAAATCTCTGTACCTCAATATCCTCATCTGTAAAATAAGATTACATGAAGCAATAGAGTGTGCATAAAGTGCTTAGAGCAAATCTGTTGATATGCAGTAACTGACAGGCAGGGGTTAGCTAACATTGTTACCGACTTGGCCGTCTTGTTTCGTATCTGCTTTGCATACTGATTTGCTATTTCTTCTATTGAATATTTTGTTTATTATTTGTATTTATTATTTTGGTCTGCATTTTGCTTTTCCTCATTTTATCCCAGTAGTTTGGAAGGAATCTTTTCAAAATTTTACTTTGGTTTCATTTTACATCTTTGAATCGCTTTTTCTCTGGTTTTCAAGATTTCATGTCAACTCTCATCCGCTTTATAAGATGAACAATTTATTGTGTTTATGTTTTTCATGCCTCTCTCTAAACCCATTTTCTATTCAGTTAGCACTGCATAATTGAGAACTATCTCTTCAGAATTATATTGACATTTGCATTCAAATTGGAAGGGTATTTACAGTTTTTGACTTAAGATCAATTGTTTTCTCAAAATCACTTTTAATACCATGGTTCCCCCATTCTTGAGTCGCTCATCTCAGTCAGTCCTAGTAGGATGTAGATCACATTCAAGTTCCTTCTCCCTCAAATAAGAGTTTAAGCATTTTTTTTGTTTTATTTTGTTTTCATGTCCTTTTCTTGCTTTTTTTTTTTTTAACCTTTACCCACGAGTGGCCATTTGGCTGATGACAACGCTCTTGGGTCGCACACATTTCCCTGAAAATACTGTACAAGTTGCCCCATTTTCTGGCATTTACTACTTTCTTCTAGGTGTGAATCCTTTTTCTCTTATCTTTTCTTAAAATACAGTAGGATTTTTGATCTCCATATTTAGATCTTTTCAGTTTCAGAAAATTGTATCTAATTATACCTTTGATGATTGTTTTCTTTCACTCACTCTCTTTTAATCTTTAGAAACATCTACAATTTATGTATATTGTATCAGTTCTCCGTCTCCCTATTCCTTTTATCATCTTTTACTTTGTATTCCTCTGATGTCTACTGGATGCTTAATAAATATTTCTTTTAGTAAGACAGAAAAGAATGAAGAGAGAAAGGAAAAAAGGAAAGAAGGAAGGCAAGAATCTGGGGACATGTTTTCGAGTTTATCCTACTCAGCTTTGATTTAACTTTCTGATCATTTCTGTCTTAATTGTGGGAAGTTAGCATTTTGCCTCCTATGGTCGAATAGTAAGTTCTGTGCAAACTTTTCTTGTACCAGGCAGTTTCATTTTTTTTTTATATTCACCTGTGTTGTGGTTGTTGTTTTCAAAATGGTTTTTAAATAGTGTTTTAGGGCCTCAACTTTTGGTATCTTACCAAGCATTCTACATGCTCTCCCCACACCTAGCATATACAATAAATCATTTTCAGTATAATGATGTTTTTGTTTTTGTTCTCTAGTATTTCCCAGTCACCCCCATTGACTTCTGTTTTTTGATACTCCCAAGTGATAACACATGAAATTGCTAGTTTATAACAGGTGTGCCTCTGCTCAGGCACTCCCAGAGCAAGGTGGGAATCATCTCCTAATCTATCTATTTGATTCTCTGAAACTTTAAACCAATGACTCAATATAACATAGAAATAGCCTTCATTGTATACACTGTTTACAGTCCCAACACAGCCCTCTCCCTGTTATGGGTTATGGCCCTGGAGATACAGGGGGTCCTGCCCACCCTCACTGCATGCTTTTATTTCCTATGAGTGGATGTCAGTGGGATAGAACAAGACGCAGGAGTCAACTGCCCCTTTCAAGAACAAGAGATGCTTTAAATAAATAAAACTACTTTTATGATTGGTATAAAACCCAAGTCTCTGGGACAGATGGAGACAGTGTGACAGTGTATGTGTGTGCATCTATGGGTATGAGATAAAGAGGGGAACACATTTTCATCCTACATTCTCTCATGGGTGAAAAATATTGTTCTGTTGTCTACTGTTTTTCTTTTTTCTTTTCTTTTTTTTTTTTTTGAGATGGGATTTCACTCTAGCTCATACTGGAGTGCAGTAGCACAATCACAACTCACTGTAGCCTCAACCTCCCAGGTTAAAGCCTCTTCCAAAGTATCTCGGACTACAGGCGCACACCGCCACACACAGCTATTTTTTAAAATTATTTTTCTAGAGATGGGGTCTCACCATGTTGTCCAGGCTGGTCTTGAACTCCTGTGCTCTTCCTCCTGCCTCGGCCTCCCAAAGTGCTGGGATTACAGGGATAAGCCACCTCGCCTAGCCACCACTGCCGCCGCCGCCTCCTCCTCCTTCTTTTCCTGCTCTTCCTCTTCCTCTTCTCCTCCTCCTCCTCCTCCTTCTCCTCCTCCTTCTTCCTTCTCCTCTTCCTCTTCTTCTTCCTCTTCTTTAGAAAAGGAGTGGAATTTATAGTTCTGCTGCTAAGACATTACTTTTATTCTTTGTTAACTTCCCATTTTGAAAAATAATCACTTCTTCCTAAAAACCCTTCACAGCACCACACCTAAAGGCAATCAAAGAAAAATTCCAACCATTCAAGGGGACAGAAATAAGAATGAGCGGCTCATAGCAAACCAGAGGGGTGGCTACATGTGGTGCAACATGTTGGAGGAAAGTAGAATGCCCTTTAAACACGACTTTATAATAATTCTATCATTCACATTTTTAAAATTAAACAACTTCCAGGAACAGAAACCTAGAAAATCCTGCAGTTCACAGTCATAGGCCTGACCCATGGAATTGCTATCGTGGGCAAATCTACATGCATCCAAAATTATATAGAAAGAAAACATGGCTGGCAAAAACAAAACAAACAAACAAAAACCCTAAGTAAAAACAAACAATCCTCTATAAGCTAAACATTTTACCATGTCTGAGTTACAAAAAAAGTGGAGGCTGTCATTATAGTTCTGCTTTGTAATACTCAAAGGTTACATAAATTATGGGTAAGCCAACTGTTTAAAAAAATTCTCTATAAAGTTGTCGTTTCAGATTAGGTTCAACCATAGTAACCCCATCTTCTGATTACCTTCATTAAATCCTAAATGAGATCCCACCTTTCACTCACAGCTCACATGCCACCTGTTCTGTTAATTACAGATACCCGAATCAAGCCTAAACCAATGGGATTCTGAGACCCAACAAGAACAGAGTAGATAAAAGACCTACTACCCACCTCACAGAGGAAGCCACTTTGCGTATGCATTCTGGGATGAGAGTGCTACATTTTAAACATTATTAGTCATAATTAGGAGTGCCTTTTTATTTTTAAAACATATTAATGTGAGGTTTATAACATATAACATTGTGCATCTTTTTTTCACTTAACGTGATATAACTTGCAAGTATCTCCATATTACATGGCCGTCATAACCTATCATTTAAATAGCTGTATGATACCTCACACAATGCGTACACTATCATCTATTTCTTCCATCATTGGAGATCTGGAATGAGAAAGTTACTTTACAAAATCCCAAGGTGAAATATTTCTCTGGCAAAGTTTAATGATTCAGGCCCAGGGTTTAGGCTTTTTGACAACGTATAAAGACAGATGTTTCCCATTGAGAAAGGAAATGTACCATTCAGAGTTTGGCTTCTTGATGCTCTTCTTGTTTTTGTTTTTAGCACAACTAACCAACTTTCTGTTCTTCCGTTCATATAAAGTAGTTACTTATAAAGTATAGTTACTTAGTTATATAAGCAGCTACTTTATATAAAGATGCCAGGCATTGAGTACCACTTCAGAAAGGAGTGGGGAATAATAAAACCGATGGACCCAGTCAAGCATACTTTTCCTGTTACTAGTTGTTGTACATTTTGATTCCTAACTCATAGTAAGAATGTTTTTTGGCCCTAGGAGCCAGCTGGAGAGATTGAGGACGTTTGGGATAAAAGTGGAAGGCTCTCACCAGAGACCTCTAGGCCTCCTCTTTCCAAAACAACAATAAATGAGGATTATTCTCAATCATATGTGATTTATGTGAAGTTTGGCAATTTCTGGGACAAAATGAATAAAAAAAAAAGATGTGCAGCCATATGAAATACCTCTGGTTAGGCTTTTTTGAGAATGACTAAATTCAAGATACAGATGTGAGTATGTGTGACTGTGTGTGCACGACAGAGACGGAGGGGAAAAAAGAAGGAGACAGGAAGAGAAAGAGTGGAGGGGAGGGGAAGAAAGAAGGAGACAGGAAGAGAAAGAGTGGAGGAGAGAGGAAGAAAGACAGAGAGAAAGAGAGAGACATACAGAGGTAGAAAGAGAGACAGGAAAACAGAAAGAGAGAGAGAACACAGTATGGTGTGTTCTGTAGTTCCATGCAAGGGAGGAGGTGCCGGCAGTGAGAGCCACCTGCTCTGTCAAGGAGTATTTCACCACTGACATCATTGTAAAAGTCAGTTGTGTTACTACTTTCACCTCCTCTGTAGACAACACACCCACTGTGGCTTTCATTTAGGACAGACCACTTCCATTTATCCAGCTCTAGTATGCCACTGGCTTCCACATATAGTACCCAATTCCTACAAAACAAAATCAGCTGGGGTAGTTGTTGCTAACATCATTGTAAGAATGAGGAACATGAGACAGAATTTAAATAACTTGCCCTTAGCCATACAAAAATGAGAGGTCAAGTCAGGATTTGAACTCAGAACATACTAGTTCAAAAGCCTGTATTCTGCCAAATATGCTAGCTCCATAGAGATGGCAATAGAGCTTTTATTCAAAGAGAAAAAGAGGAGAAGCCAGAAGAATCAGAGGTTATATATAGAGAGAAAACTACAGAGTGGTTGCTTTTACATTGTTTGTTCTGAGATCTTTCCCTTCTTATCTCATTATGCATTGATTTTGTACTATGTTATTTTGGCTACCATCTGTTATGTGCTGAGTGGTGTCTGCCCAAAATTCCTATGTTGAAGTCCTAACCCCCAGTACCTCAGAGTGTAACTGTATTTGGAGATAAGGCCTTTAAAGAGGTAATTAAGGTAAAATGAGGCCATATGGCTGGGCCCTAATCCAGTATGACTGATGTTTCCATAAGAAGAGGAAATTTGGACACAGAAAGTGCAGAAGGAAGACCATGTGAGGACACAGGGAGAAGGAAGCCATCTACACGCCAAGGGGAGAGGCCTCAGAAGAAACCAGCGGTGCCAACACCTTGATCTCAAACTTCCTGCCTCCAGTACTTTGAGAAAGTTAAGTCTGTTGTTTAAGCCACCCAGTCTGTGGTATTTTGTTATTGCAGCCCTAAGAAACTAATCCACCATCATTAGACTTACACCGAGGCTGCACTTCTTGGGGTCTGCCCCACACTGAGACCCTTCAAAGCCACTCACCCAGGGTAACCCATTAGTTGGTTGGTTGGTTGTTTTTTGAGACAGAGTTTCGCTCTTGTTGCCCAGGCTGGAGTGCAATGGCATCATCTTGGCTCAATGCAAACTCTGCCTCCCAGGTTCAAGCGATTCTCCTGCCTCAGCCTCCTGAGTAGCTGGGATTACAGGAATGCACCATCACACCTGGCTAATTTTTGTATTTTTAGAAGAGATGGGATTTCACCATGTTGGCCAGGCTGTCTCAAACTCCTGACCTCAGGTGATCTGTCCACCTTGGCCTCCCAAAGTGCTGGGATTACAGGCGTGAGCCACCTCGCCCAGCCTAGCTGTTCTTTTAGTGTCACAAGAGCAGGTCAACAGGGCCAAGCCCAGGATGTTGTTATCTGTGTCCAAGGCAGACATGGAGCTGGCCCCAAATCAACATTCCTATTAGGGCTCCACCCTACCTTTCTCTTTTGTCTTTGTCAAGTGGATATTCCCATAAATTTGTAGTAAAACATACACTGGCTGCCGTTGGCAAAGATGAGCTCTCAGTTTGGGAGCCACTGAATCAGGTCCTTAACCAAACATGAAATGACAGAACTGTTTCCAGCGGAGGATTAATTGAGCCAACTCAAGGCAAACACAACGTATTTTGGCATTGCTTTTGACAGATGGAAATAAAACAAACATTAGCAACCGGATTGCAGCTAACAATATGCAAAATTAAAGAAGGTACCTTTTTAACTTTGTCTGGGAGCCCACTGGCTTTTCTTATAAAATCTGCAGCAGGAAAAAAAGACAGAGCTGTTAATCTCGTTATGCAACCAGTTAGCACATGCAAACAAGGGGAATTAAAAGTCTTTGCATTCAGGGGAGGAAACAGATATTTGACACATATATTTATTAAGGAGACTGGACTGGAAAATAGCACTGCTGTATTAATCAGAAATGGTGTAGAAAATACTTAAATAATACAACAGAATGTGCACAGACAGCATAAGCTGCTTACGAATGGAAGCGTAAGGTCTGAGTATTTTTATTTAAAGGTTAAATTTTCAATTAATTTTTTTTCAGCTTGTTGCCATCCCTTCAAAGCATCACTGTTAATTGCTATAAAACAATGTCTCCGCCTGTTTGAATTCCGGACATGAAGACCTGAAGCTGTCAGCCATCTAATGGACATCAGGGTATTGGAGCAGAAATCAAAATTACTGTGTAAAAGCTGAACCAAAATGTCAGACTCTGAGAAGCCAGTGGATCAGTTAAAAGTCCCTTTTTTCATGTGTTGAGTGTCTTAATCTGGATGTGCCGCTGTAACAAAATACCGAAGACTGGATAATTTATAATAATTTAAATGGATTTATTTCTAATACGATAATAATAGAATAATAGAATAATAGAAATGTCTTGTTTATTTCTATGACTAAGTTGAAGATCAACGTTCTGGCAGGTTCCGTGTCTGGTGAGGGCCAGGACTCTGCTTCCAAGATGGGGCCTTGAGCACCATGTCCTCGTGTGACAGAAGAAATAGAAGAGGACGAACCCACTCCTTCAGTCTCCTTTATAAGGGCCCTAATCCTATCTCGGAGTTCTGCTCTCATGATTTCACTGCCTCCTGAAGGCCCCCCTCTTAATGCTACCACACTGGCAGTTGAGTTTCAACATATAAAATTTGGGGGACACAATCAGGCCATAGCGCTCAGTTTCTTAGAAGTTAAATTTATAAGTTCCAGCCCATCATGGAAAAGTGCACATAGATACATTCTATTATTAGAATTTCCAGATAACCCAACTTCAGGGGGTTTGTGGCAGGCCAACCTCTATATGCATACTTACTCAGTGGATCGGCAGAGGTGAAGAAACCCACCACCTCATTTACAATGGAACTGTATACCTGGGAAACCATGTCCCTGGCTGTAAGTGAGCTCATCAACTTCTGCTGAGTTAACTGGCATTTCAGGACTCCCTCTTCTCAGCTAACATCCTCATTATCTGGGATCAGAGGAAACAAAATTGAGAAAGCAATTGTGTCACTAAGAATTGGGATTGGAAATAGGGTTAAGTCTTGAGTGGAGGATAGGATTTTATAAAATAGTCACTATTTGAGTGATGAGTACTTAAAGCCCAAACTCCACCATTGTGCCATATACCCATGGAACCTGCATGTGTGCTTCTGAATCTAAAATAAATTTTTTTACAAAGAGGGTTTGGGGTTTAAATACATTTACATATGTTTTGGCTGGAAGACATATGTTTCTCGAGAGTCAGAATTAAGTGTGAGGATGATTTTAAATTGAGAATAAAGGAGAATGATGGCATTGAGGATAAAATATAGCATTATGTTTAATTGAAAATAGCCTAGTATCATAGAAAGGACCTGGATTTTTTTTTAATAAGGAACATCTACTTTTGCAATTCTGTGCCATCTCTTAATACTTACGTAACCGTGTGCCGGTCACCAAAACTCTCAGTCTCAGTTTCTTCATCTGCAAGATGGGAATAATAATCTCTACTCTGTGCTTTCTGAACATTTTTACATTTATGCAGGAAAAATAAATGAACAGATGATAAATTAGATCAGTCCCTCCCCACCTCACAGGGACATCTGGCATTGTTTAGAGATATTTGTAATTGTCACAATTTGGAGCGGGGGGAATATCGCTACCAAAATCTAGTAGATAGAGGCCCAGGATGCTGCTATATACCCTAAAATACACAGGATGGTATCCCCACCCCCAGAATTATTCAGTTCAAAATGCCAGCAGTACTGACACCTGATACTGATACTGAAAAACTCTAAATTAGATATAGGTAGGTAGATGATACAAGATACATACACAGCAAATGGAGAAAATGATGATTTATGTCATATATCTCCATCATATTTATGTTTCCATCATATTTATTTATTTATCATAGATGTTAGCTGATTGCTAAGTAGATGAGAGATCATTCTTACATGAGACACACTAGGCATCAACAAATGGAAGTGATTTTAAAATTAAACCTAAAGACAGGATTAATACCGTGAGGGTTGGGATAAAATAAAGGAAGTTGCTAAAGGTGAAATAATAATCTTAGAAGTGATATGGTGCCAGCCATCATGCTAAGTGCATTTTAGATTGGTGTTCATTCAAGTCTAAGACAAGGATTCGTGATAGATCTATGGTTTGGGCTAAGGTGGGGATTAAGGGTAGAGCTGTGAGACAACTCTGTCAGTAGATGTTTTTTTCCAAAGAGCAACCAAAGCCCAGCAATTGTATAGACAGATGCAAACAGCCCAGCCACCATCCAGTCTGAGTTCCTGCAGTTCAAGGAGGGGACAGAATTGATGTGACATTTACAAGTGAGGAAGGCCCACTCTACAATTGCTTTCAAATGTTTTCACAGGAACATTTTGTATAAATGGAATGATATATTATGTAGTCTTCTGCATCTGGTTTTTCTCAGTTAGCATAATGTTTTTTTGAGATTCATCCATGTTGTAACATACGTCAGTACTTCATTTCTTTATATGCCCAAATAATATTCCATTGTACAAATACACCACATTCTGTTGGCCCATTCACTTGTTGAAGGATGTTTGTGTTGTTTACCCTTTTGGCTATAATAAATAATGCTGCTATGAACTTTTATGTACAAGCATTTTGAACATATGTTTTTGTTTTTCTTTTTTAATTTTTTATTTCCATAGTGTTTTGGAGACAGGTTACATGAGTAAGTTCTTTAGTGGTGATTTGTGAGATTTTGGTGCACCCATCACCTGAGCAGTATGCACTGAACCCAATTTGTAGTCTTTTACCCCTCACCCCCTACCACCCTTTCCCCAAAGTCCCCAAAATCCATTGTATCAGCCCCAATGTCCATCAATCCACGAGTGGATAAAGAAATTGTGGTATATATATATACAATGGAATAATACTCAGTCATAAAAAGGAATGAATTAATGGCATTTGCAGTAACCTCGATGGACAGAAGACTACTATTCTGTGCTAAGTAACTCAGGAATGGGAAACCAAACATTGTATGTTCTCACTCATAAGTGGGAGCTAGCTGTAAGGATGCAAAGGCATATGAACAAATGTTTTTATTTATCTTGGGTAGACACCTAGGAGTGGAATTGCTAGATCACTTGGTAAATTTGTTTACACTGGTGGGGTCTTGACCAGTCACAGATCCAGCCTCCTCCTCAGCATTGGACAGGGTTATAATGGGATAGCAAGAACCTACCTGCTAAATATCTACATCATTTGTTCCTTGGGAGATTTCTTATGAAAACATTTGAAACTCCACCCACCTTTACATGGAGGACAGCCTTTTAGTCACTACCTGAGGTTATGATTTCAATAAGATGATCCTCTAAAATACAAAAGATGAGAAAGTATCTTGGAGAGTTGACAACATGAAAGATGATAATGTGATATTACTACCATCATTGGGGTTATTCACTTGTCATCTGCGACTTAAAGTGATGGTGATTTCAGCTTTGCCTGGTAGGATCAGGGAGCAGCTAAGATCTAATTCAAAGAGCCCTTGACTCTGATGTTTGTTCCCATCACTCCCACTTCCTAGTTATGGGAATTTCTGCAAAGTGATTTGCCTCCCCAAGCATTAGTTGCTTCCCTTACAAAATGGGGCCATCAACATCATTTCTCAGGGTTTCCACAGGATTAAATAAATGGCAGCACATTGAATCCAGTCCCTCGGGCAGTTGGGTAGGTGTTACCAAACCCTAATTTCTTTTCTTTTCTTTCTTTTCCTTTTATCTTTTTTTTTTTTTTTTTTTTTTTTTTTTTTGAGACAGGATCTTGCTCTGTCACTCAGGCTGGAGTGCAGTGCTGTGATCTTGACTCACTGCAGCCTCAACTTCCCTAGGCTCAAGTGATCCTCCCTCCTCAGCCTTGTAAATAGCTGGGGCAATAGGCATGCACCACAATGCTCAGCTAATTTTGTTTATTATTTGTAGAGACAGGGTCTCATTATGTTGCACAGGCTGGTTTTGAAATCCTGGACTCAAGCAATCCTCTCACCTTGGCCTCCCCCAAGTGCTGGGATTATAGGCATGAGCCACTGCATCCAGCCTGGACCCTAATTTCAATCTAGGAAGGTTGTATATCTCAAGGGAAACCTCAAAGAACCAAAATGTGCTGGAGAATAGGCTGCTTCATTTTGCTCTCTTGTTTTTTTTTTTTTTTTTTTTTTTTTTAATTTTACTTGAGATTTATTTGTATAGAATTTTGGTATTTTTCTTTTAAATAGAAATACCAACAAAAATAATAGGACAACACATTGATATGGCCCTTTTTAAAGGTGCATTCATATTGATGATATCATTTAGTCTATTACATCTTGTGACTTTTGAGCCTCATGGCTCACTAAAATTACCTGGGGAGCATTTAGTAACAGTCAGTGCCTGGGCCCCAACCCCAGAGGCTCTGATTCAATGGATCTTGGGAGAAGCTCAGGAGTCTGAATTCTTTTTACATCCCTGGTTATTCCCATGTAAAACCAGAACTCAGATCTGTTGCAATGGGCTGTGGAAGATGAGGCAGAGACTGTCTTCGCTAGTGTTCAGCTGGGAAGCTGGGAGAAAGGTTAAAGGACTGCTATCAGGATTTGAATCCAGGTCTCTCGACTCAGTTCAGTGCTCTGTTTCCTACACCGCATTTTCTAGGAATAAAATTGAACTAAAATGGAGGAGGTCCTGGAGACAGAAAGGACAATGTTAAGTCCTCTTGGAAGAAATGTGCCAATGGCTGGCAATGATACATTCACCCAGAATAACTCCACAGGAGGGCCTTATCCTGCCTCGCCTTGCATATGTTGAAACCAGGGCATGGTTTCTTATAAAAGTGCTTACTGTGCAGAAGTTCAGTGAGAGGTAGGGATTCTAAGGGGATAGATAAATCTATGAGCAAGACCAGTGAGTTGGTAAAACACTCAGCTCAGCAGTTCAGAGCCAAAAACAGAAAGGCTTTGTGAGCAGGTAGGTACCTTTATTATGGTAATCAACTCTGGGCCCAGGAAACAATGAGGTCATCAGAGTTCCTGGGATGCTCCAGAAAGGTGGTAGTAGTAGGTGTCCTGGTAAGCACAGAAATCTGTGACCTAGTGTATAGCACTCAGGTGGGGCTACCAACTTCAGGCCTCTCTGCACCCAGGGCCACCAACTTCAGGCCTCTCTGCACCCAGGGCCACCAACTTTAGGCCTCTCTGCATCCAGGGCCACCAACTTCAGGCCTCTCTGCATCCAGGGCCACCAACTTCAGGCCTCTCTGCACCCAAGACTTAGTTAAGTTTTAGCCCACCAGTGAATCAATGTGAATTGATAGGGAAAATGCTGAACTGGAAGAAATACACTAAAAAAACATAAAATTTGAGAACAAAATGGAATTCAGATTATCAAGTTAAAGCCCTCATTTTACAGATTACAGAAAATGAAGCTCAGGGTAGAGAAATGATTTGCTTCAAGGCTACAGAGCTAAGTGGAGTGGCAGATCCAGGAGCCTCCCTGCTTGGTGGTTCTTCTGCCTTTAAAAACCAACCAATCAAGAAACCATGGGCAAAACACAGGCACGCCCCAGTTACTATCAGGAGGAGACAGTCTTCGCTCTCTCTTGTGGCACCCTTCCCTCTGCCTGTGGAGTGAGCCATCACTTTGGCTTCTACTCTGTGTTAAGGGGATCGAGGGACATCATGGAAATCTGGACTCTGGCCCTGGCTTTGCTGTGTGTCTTGGGGCAAGTCACTTTACTTTTCTGGGTCTCACATCTCCATAGGCAAAATACTGAGTGTGAAAAAATAATTCTAATGATACACTACCTGGTTTACCCTCTAAACCAGGGATTGGGCAAACTAAGGACCAACTCTGGCCCATCACCTGTGTTTGTAAATAAAGTTTTACTGGAACACAGCCACACCCAGTCTTTAATGTACTGTCTAGGGCTGCTTTCATGCTATAATGGCAGAGTTGGGTAGATGCAACAGAGATCACCTTATGCCCCACCAAGTTGAACATATCCACTATCTAGACCTTTACAGAAATGTTTGCTCATCTCCATAAAAGAACATTCTATCTACTACCTCTGAGATACACACACACACACACACACACACACACACGTACACCTACCACATATTAATATATTTCCTGGACCATGTAATGTTGCTGCTTCTGTATTTGCTTTTAGTAGGAAAATATTTCAGACACATAGCTAATGCAGAACCAAATTCAATGAATGATATTTATAGCCCTCTAGGTTTAACAGATATTATTAATATTCAGTCAGATTGTACGTTTGAAAAACACTATGCCATAGGAATCCATATTTATAAAGAGTCTTGATTTCTCTTACAATAAGGAAGAAAAGACAGACATGCATACATGCATAGGCATATACGTAAATGACCTGAAAAGTTCAACACTACTGTAGCATGACTGTCCTCACTTGATTTTGGTGTTCCAGTTTCTGATTTTTCATATGAGTAGCAAGGTGTTACTTATGAGATGCATAGTCTAAATTGCAAAACACTCATTTTACCAGATATTCAGAAATAAGCATGAGTTTTTAAATCAACTATGTGGTTTAATTTAAAAGTAAAAGTGTAATTTTCAGTTATGAAATTTAGTTATAATTATCTTAACTGGCAATACTTAGAGGTACTACTTAAACACTAATAAAACAGGGCAAGATTTGAAGAAAAAAAACTGAGACTGAGTTGAGTACCTTTTTCCATTTCTTTTTAACCTTAAACCACTTGGTGAAATCTCAATTTTAGGAATCAGTCTTAATTAGAATGTCCTTTAATAATCTTTACATTTTTCTTTCATTAAGAAAACCAAAATGTTTAAGACTTCTCTGGTCTCCAAGGTTTGTACAACTTCATTTTAAGTCAAAGCCACTATAGTCATTCAGTTCCCCCATGACCTGGTCCCTCACATGAAACCAAGAACAGATTTTTGTTTCATCTTCTTCAGCCTTGACAAGGAATAAAAGAGGAATTTCTACCTCTGTCATTCGGCTTCATCAGCATCAATATGTGCCTTCTACAACCCTGTAATATTTCTTCACTGTATGAATTATTTGCCTATTTGAGGCTTTTGTGTGTGTGTGTGTGTGTGTGTATGCATGCACACATGCACAAATATGCACACATACCTGCATTCTAATCCTCTCTCTTGCTTCTTCCAATCAGTAATTGGGCTGGTTATCAAGTGAACACAAATTGGCATCAAGAGCTTACCTTTGAAAAGTCTTCCTTTCCAATATTCTTCTGGTACAGAATTTGGAGTTAAAGATATTTTTGCTAAAGCCAGAAGACTTTTTTTCTTTAAAGACCAGGAAGTCTACTAGGCTAGCACATGGTTAAATAGTCATTGGAATAAATTCTTAAGACAGAGATATGCATTACTTTTATTACAGCTATTTTAGTTATGCTAATGGCTCCATCGGGCAAGGAGGGGGTGCCGTGGGCTACTCAAAATCTAATGTTTCCATCTGTCTTCCAAGTTCCACCCTGAAGTGGGCATTTGTCTCACGTGTGTGTTCCTCTCTCCAGATTAAGAGGACAATATTTTTAAGCTTTGGGATTTAATGTCTTTGCTGTAGCCTTCAGAAAAACTCTCCCTAAAACCAATGACAGAGCTCCAACTGTATATTAGGCATCCCAGCCACCACAAGGCAGTAGGCAGAAGAGTGCTGGAAACAGAACCAAGGGGGCTTTGGAATGGTTAATAACAAAAGATCCTTAAATATATCATAAATATCTATTACCAGGAAGATTAATAATGATAAGAGTGTCCCTTACTTAGTGCAAGACTTTTCTCTCTTGATATTTAACCTACCCACGTAGATGAGGTTAAGCTATGCACCTTAATGGGGGACTATTAAGACATCTATAATTAAAATGACTTTTCTTTGGAGTGCTCAAGGAAAATTACACTTTTTTTCCTCCTCACAATTGTGAAAACATAATAACAAAATAACTATAGCAAATTTGAAAAGATAATATCCCTAGTAATTCTATGCCCCTCAAAAAGGCATAAAGCAACAGTTTCAATACAGGGCAGTCATACTTGGGAGCACAAGGACACCTGGAGAATGTATTCAAAATGCAGGTTCCCAGGCCCAACTCACATAAAGTATTTCTTGAGATTTGAGGTCAGGGTCAAAATTATACTTGTTAATAATGCCCCAGATATCTGGATGTTGTTAGAAGACAAAGCTTTGAGAAGCATCGAGATAGAATAGTCCCCCTTAACAGCAGGGCACACATTCTAAGACCCCCAGTAGATGCTTGAAACCATGGGTAGTACTGAACCATATCTACACTATGTTTTTTTTCTATACATACATGGCCTAGGAAAAAGTGTAATTTAGAAATTACGCACAGTAAGAGATTAACACTAACTCATAATAAAATAGAACATGTATAACAATATGCCAACATCACTACTCTTGCACTTTGGGGCCAATATTAAGTAAAATAGGATTACCTGAACACAAGCACGGTAATATGGTGGCAGTTGGCCTTGTTACCTAGACAGCTCCTACGTGACTCACGGGTGGGAGGCATCTATAGCACGGATATGCTGAGCAGTGGTGTCCATAGCGTGGATGTACTAGACAAAGGACTGATGCACATCCCGGGCAGGACAGAGCAGGACAGCACAAGAGCTCATCACATGACTTAGAATGGTGTGCAAATTAAAACTTATGAATTGTTCATTTCTAGAATTTTCCTAATATTTCCAGACCAAGGTTGACCATGGGTAACTGAAACCAGAGAAAGTGAAATCGAGGACAAGGGGGACTACGGTAGAATGTTCAATTCCAGTTGCTTTTCTAATGCAATACATAGCTGTCAATCTTCTATGCTCCAGCTTTTTGTTATCCACTACATATTTATGGACACTACATACATGGTTTTCAGCCTGGTGGAATTTAAGATATCATAATTTAAATCTTGAATCTTCTCTTAGACAAATTTATTCAGATAGATTCTCATAATACCATTGATGAGCCAAAGGGCAAGAACACATTTGTGGCTTCCACTGTGTTGCCATATTGCTTTCTCCTAGTGTTAAGAAATTTATATTTAAATCAGCAGATTAAGAGGGTCCAATATTCACCATAATGTCACCAGCAATGTGTATTTGAATATATTTTTACTTTGTTCTGCTAATTTAGTCAGTGCAAAATGGTATCTCAAGGTGAATTTAATTCACACTTCTTGCATTTCTGGTAAAGATTAATATATTTCTTTGTGTTTCTTTTCTATTTAAAAGTTTCCCAGAGATACAGTTAAATTTCTGAATCTCTCTTTGAGCTTAGGGCAAGAGTTATTGCTTCTTACTTTATTGTCCAGGCAACTGGTACCTGACAAAGACTGAAACCCAGGGATGGAGGAGAGACTGCAGCTTGATTGAGCATCCAAGGACAGAGCTCTTGGCCAAACTACCTTGTGTCTTGAGGGTCTTAAGGTAAAACTTCTAGGTGGAAGACAAGGAGGAAGAAAGCATTCCAAGTCTGGTTCCCTGGGAAATAAGATTTGCATACAGGAGATTCTTGGGGCTTCCCTCAAGATCAAGACCTGGAGGTGGTGAAGAACTCTGGAGCTGGAAAACAGAGGTGTTTAACAGTTGCCAACTCACCAATGGCCCTGGGGAACTCTATAACTGGGATGGCTCTTTATTATTGTCCTGTTTTGAGGCAAGGGCCTTTCTTCTCAACTACATGGACCAGTCATTGGAGGCAGCTGCCCCAGGGAAAGGACAGTGAGTTTAGGTGAGGCAGCTATCTTCAGCTAAAAGCAAACCTTAGCAAGGCACTCAGCTGTGAACTGTCAGCTGCTAATATTATCAGCTGCTGATGGGATGAGAGCCTCAGTTCTGAAGACTGCATCTCAGTGATACACCATAGCATTCGTTGCAGAAGGAATCTAATGTTTATTGAGGCCTCACAGTTTCTTTAAGGTATGCTCTTTTAGTTATCTACTGATGTGTAACAAACCACTCCAAAGTTGGTTTAAGACAATGACGACAACAAACATTTAAATTCTGTTCATGTTTCTAAAAACTGGGCTGGGCTCAGCTGAGCAGTTCTTCTGCAGGTCTTGCTGCTGATCACTTACTGGCTGCATTCATCTGGTGAGACAGCTGTGGGCTGGGCTTAGCTGGGACAGTGGGATGGCTGGGCTTCTGTTGTTCTCTCCAAGGAGTTTCAGGGCCTCTTTCTCTCAATATGACCTTGTCACCTACAGGCAGCCCCTTCACACCATCTCTCCTGCAAACTAACTGTTTTCCTACATGCAGAATTAGGACCAGGACCCAGCCTAATATTTAGAACAGGGTTTCTCACCTCCATGATGTTGACATTTTGGGCTGCATACTTATTTGTTGGAGGGAGGAGGTGGTAGATACCCAGGCTGTGCATTGTAGAATATTTAGCAATATTCCTGGTCTTCATTCACTGGATGCCAGTAGCACTTCCCTAATTGTGATAATAAAAGTGTGTCTCTCAACACTGCCAAATGTCCCCTTGTGGGGAAAATTATCCCCATTGAGAATTAGGGCTTTAGAAGGACTTACACTTTAGCACTCTTAGAAGTTCCACCACATCCTATTAACTAAAGCAAGCCATAGACACAGTCCAGTTTCAAAGCACATGAATACCAGGATGCACAATTCACTGGGGCCACCAATGTTGCAGACTACCATAGTTCTATGAGGTTAATATTTATATCCCCATATTCTAATGTCAAACTAAGGCTCGTTCTTTCAAGGCCATGCAGAAAGTCACAGGACCAACATTCAATCCCAGGTCGGCCTGACAGCAAAGTCTATACTGCCCCTGCTACCTTGAGCCATTTACAGCAGGTTCCAAAGGGTTACTTTTAGAAATGAACTACCCTCAATCTCCTGAAAAAATGTGTTAGAGAAAAGAGAGAGGCTTTGCTCAGGCTTAGTTACGGTTAATAAAGAAAACATTAATCACTTGAAGTGCTATTTTGGAGCTCATGAAACTGAAATGAAGCACAATATGAAATGTTCATTTATTTCTGAGGGGTTTATTTTGTTAACATTCAATCACTCAATCCTCTTTGCCTTATTTATAAAGTTTGAGGGAAAGAACACTTTTTAAAAAAATATGTAAAGTTCTGTTCTGAATGATATAATAACAGCCTCCTTCTATTAGAGATGCAGAGGTCATAGATCATAGGTGGAGCTGGGACATCGCTCCCCTGCCCACTAGGGCAGTTCTTTTAAGGGAGGTCCACACCAGTGCTATGTATTATAGCCTCCTGTAGGCTCTTATGAGACTTCAATTTCTGTTGGAGCATGAACTGCCTGGATTTAAAGCTCCTCTCCACTGCTCACTGGCTATATTGCTATTGATGCATCACTTAAATTTCTGGAGCCTCAGTGTCTTTATCTGTATCTTGGGTAAAATGACTCCTACTCTGTGGGATTTGTGTTGAGGAAATGAAATAATGCATGTGCATTTGGTTCCTTCACTGTCCCATCTTGAGAAAGGCAGGATCTGTAGTAGATAATAGATACAACCAAGAGAAGGTCATGGGCCGATTAACTCAAGTCTTCTCTTTGCCAGGCAGGACAACCAGTGTGAGAGTGAAAGGTACCAGAGGGCTGGAGCACATTCTATTACCACCGTGACTTGTGGGTGTTGGGCCACCTCCTCTCCCACACATCAAGGCAGCAGACACATAAAGAGCAAAAGTGAAGCAGAGCCAGTGATCCTCCTTCATTCCACTCCCAATCTCCCAGACAGGTGATGGAAATTGGACAGAAAAGAGCAGAAAAGAGCAAAGAAGTCAATTGTCATCTACTATTTGGTATAGTCCCACTACTTCCAAAGTGTTTCTCAAAACACAGCCTGTGAGTTCTTCTCCATGTTGTATTTATTACACATTTGTAAAGAAAACTTTTTATCTGGAATGCTCAGGAACTTGATGTCCTGATTAACCAAATGTTCTATTTAACTGGAAGGCACCAGATATTGCATAGTTTTCAACATTGAAACATGGCAACTGATTTTTTTAAACAAAATTTTAATCAAACATAACTTAATATTTATCGGAGAATTTGTAAGTCATGGTAGGTTTTTGTATTGCCTCCAAGGCACAACAAGAAGCATCCCTTTTTCAAGATTTATACAGGTGAACATGTGGATTATTAGAGGTTTCTTACTGATTTAGTAAAAATGACATGGATTTCCTTCATAGTTAAGCAGATCTAGGTTGAGTCCTAGTTTAAACATATGAGCTGCGGGCTGTTAATCTCCACAAGCCTTAGGTTTTTAATCTGTAAATTTGATACAATGGCATTGCTTTAAGGAAGTAATCAGATCATGATTATAAAGCCCTTTGCTCAATGCCTGACTCATAGTTAAGTCAACTTTGTTTTGTCCATTCTCTTCTTTCGGGTTCTACTCCAGCTACATGGAAAATAAATGTGCAGAGAAAGTGTCAGGAAACACTGCAGACCACCGAACTGTTCTCATATAGGAAATGTTGACAGGGCAAGGGCATTAAGATACGATAAATTTTGCATTTCTGCAGTGCATATTACACACAGCCATTTCAGCTAATCATCATGGCCATCCTGTGGTTGTGAACACAGGCTTGGAGAGGATGGTTCAGGATGCCAGTCTTACTTGTGAGTAAAATTTTTTATGTGCATGTTTAGTAAAACAGCTGTTTGGATGAAAGATTCTTATAGTTGCAAAGTCAGAGGTGCATCGCCAGTGCTTTGGTTAAAGTTCTTGCAGTTCATCCCCAAATTGCCTTCCTGCAGCGAGTTAGGAAAAGGCATTATAAAGTTCTTGCCTGTGCCTCCTTATGTGGTCTCAGAGATACACACAGTGGCTTTTCTCTGTCATCAGTCATCCTTGGGCATCAACTGTCTGTAAGAGATTTTGCCTCAGATACAGAGCCTAATCACTGAACCAGTTTTTATTTGGCTAATTATTTCTCAATGATAGCTAAAGGCTCCATTTTATTTGCTGGCCCATTGTTTGTCTAATTATTAATGTCCCTCAAATTCAATTAGGTCAACTGATGACAGGTCTTGGCTCAGACAGGCGGACTCACCAGTGGGGATCCTCTTGCCTGTGTCTCAGCCACCTGAAGGGTTTTTCCATGACAATTTGCTCAAGCAAGATGGGGTCAGCTGTCCAGGGAGCACTCGGGAAGCAAAAGGTTGTCTTGAAGTGTGAACAGAAAAGCTCAATGGGCATCAGTGATGCAAGAAAGCTCTGGCAAAAGCAAATAGCGTCATGCCAGGCAGCACTGGGGGTAGCTCCCCCATATCCCGGAAAAGCTGCAAAGTAAAGGTTCGCAAGACATGTGGTTTCTTAAGAGCCAAAAATGGAGAGGGCTTTTCTTTTGAAAGACCTGCTCCAGCAGAGCCTGCTGTGTTTTCACTTGCTCTGCATGAGATGCTTCCTGTTGGGTGTACTTGCCCAGGTACCAGGATAGTGTGAGGGCTGAGGGCAGCACTGTTCCCACAGCTCTGAAAGAGAAGAGGCGAAGAGGCCAGGGGAAAACAGTCTATGTCCTACCAGGTTAAACACAACTTCTTGCAGTCAAGCTGGACAGCAGAAAAACAGGGAGAAGTGGGATTTTCTATCTGCTGGGTTGGTCTGCAGTCCCCCACACATTCAAGACAAGGCAGCGGTGGAAGGAGGGGGCATGGACTCATCATCCAGTGTCCGTGGTTCAGTTTCACCTCTGCCTCCTATTCGTTGTGTGATCTTGGGTCCCCGTTTTATCAAAGTGAAATGGGAATAAGACTACTGACCTCGTATAGTGGCTGTGAAGATAAACGGAACAATATACAAATAGGGTACACAATGGTACTTCGTAAACTGTTCTTTCCCCTTCTCTCTAACTTCCTTCTTTTGGTTCCAAAGCCTTATCCAACTGTGAGTGACTCCTCACTAAAATACCAGCCCCCTTTCTCCCTAGAAACAGAACCCTGACTTAATTTGGAGGCTGCCATGAGCCCAGCTGAACAATGACATCCACCAGCCTGCCTTGCAGAAAGGGGCGGCCAATGAGACATAAGTAGAAGGTACTGAGTGGGGTTTGGGAGGAAGCATCTTCCGTTTCTTGCCTCCTCTTCTCCTATCCAAGAACCATGCCTAAGCTCAGATGGAGCTGGCACAAGCCTAGTGCCAGGAAGATGTTTGCTGCCTAAATAACCTGAAAAATAAAAATAGAAACAATGAACACTTATGGGCTTGAACATTGCCTGTCAATACACTAAGGCCTTTATTTGTTTTATTTAATTCAATCCTATGAAATTTTGTTTTACTAGTATTAATTTCTATTTAAAAATTAGGAACCTATGGTACAAAGTACATGAATAAATATAAGTAGGCATGAGTGAATGAGTCAGTGCATGAACAACAGGGCCCATTGGAATTCAAGGAGAATTAGGGGTAAAGGGTAGGGATATTGGTTTTCTATTACTACTATGCCAAATTACACTAAACTTGGTAGCTTCAAATAACACAAATGTATCATCTTACAGTTCAATAGGTTAGAAGCTCAACATGGGTCTCACTGGGCTAAAATCAAGGTATCAGAAGGGCTGGGTTTTTTTCTGGAGGCTGTAAGGGAGAATTTGTTTCCTTGTCTTTTCCAGCTTCTAGAGGCCACCCACGTTCCATTCCTCCACTCATGACCCCTTCCTCCATCTTCACAGCAGCAAGGTCAGGTCGGGTCTTTCTCATGCTGCTTTACTACCCAGTGTCTCTGATCTCTTCCCCTTTGAAGGACCCTGAGATTACACTGGGCCCACCCAAATAATTCGGGATAACCTCCCTTTCTTAAGGGCAGCTGATTAGCAGCCTTAATTCCATCCACAATTTTTATCTTCCTTTCGCCATGAGAGGTAAGGGATTTGCAAGTTGTAGAGATTAAGACGTGGACGTCTTAGGGGGCCATTATTCCATCCACCACTGTATGTTTCTGCAGAAGCTTCTTTGTTGTTTATAAAAACATTTTTACAACAGGAGCAGTTTCAGCATGACCCTCACTCCATGGCAGGGTGTCAGATCTCAGTTCAAAGGTTACAGGATGGTGGGATGCTGCATGCACAGGATGCTGTGGCCACAGCATCTCATGCTGTCATCCTCTCCAGAAGACTCCCAGGCATCCCTCTGGGGGAAGGAGGCAGGTAACACTGGCCAGTCATACACAGGGGCTGTCTGAGGGCTCTGGAACATTCCTTATCTTATTCATTGGCCTTTGGCCATGTGGAATTGATTTTCAGACATTTCAGAAGAAAGAGGGAGGAGAGCTTTCCTCCCTCTTGAACCAGGGCCAGTCTTCACATTCACTTTACCACTGCAGGTCTTTAATTAGACATGAAATTCAGGTTTTAAGTAGGAAACTGATGTCCTGAAAGGGAGAGCAACTAGTCCCAGGTGACCCAGCTACTAATTGACAAAGCAGAAAACTGGAGTCTGGGACTTTCTACCCCGCTGACCCTGAGCAAGTCTGACTGTGAGCCCACCAGTGCCCATGACCAGACCCCTCTCTGAATCAGCGCCTTTCATGCCAAAACAACCTCTTCATGCCCTTACAGATGTTTATATCCTTTTTCTCTATCAAAACCCATGCTGCCCCTAGGAAGTACTTCTCCTGCCTCCCCGAGGAGCCCATTTGACTTCTTGTCCTTCCTCTTGTGCAGGTCAGTCTTGGTCATTTCATGTCAACTGGTATTTCTATTTTGTCCATGATGCGTCTCTCTCACTTGACCTTGAGCTCCCGAAGGACAATTCCATCTCAATTATCCTTTACTTTCCCATTGCCACTTCCGCTCCTTCCAGAATATCTTTCCCACTGTAGAGCAGCGCTAAATCTTTGCTACTTAGATGCTTTGAGTTGATCCTACTTTACAAATTTGTTCCTTTTCACATTTCACCTTAGTGCAGCAGCCCCAAAGAAAATCAGCTACCTTTCCTCCAATACAGCCATGATTTTTAAAAATTATTGTCATCTTTAGGATCCACTCTGTTCCTACTCGAGTTTCTATCCAGGAATGTTTTGCAAGAAATGCCTCACTACTCTTCCATTAAAAAACAGAAGACAAATTAGTTGGTCCTTGAGCCATCACTGGTGTTTCTGCAAGGTGAACCACTCAAGGTAGCAAAAAAGCAAAGCACATTTGTGAGGCTGAAAGGTGATATCCTCCTCCCCACAAGGCTCTGCCCACTGAAAACCCAAGGAGCAGATGGAGCTTTTATGCCTAGCTGAGCATTGCTAAACACCATTGTTTGAACAGAAACAGAGGTCAAATCTTAGAGATAAACAGGTAATACAATTAATCCCTTTTCACTTCCATCTTCCTCCTGCCTAGCACACTGAAAACAAACTTTGCTCATTCTTTCCAGGGTCTTGAGTGGTGCCACGGGTTACCATGCTGCCTGTGGAGCTCTCTAGATAAAAGGCCCATGTGTCCGTTTTGTGGATGGAAAGACTGAGAACAGACAAGGCACATGTTTCCAGAGTTGCTGGGGTGGCAGGAACACCCCGTCACATCTGCATTTCTCCATTTGCAGTACAGCTAAACAAAGAGGATCAGACACCTGTGAACCGATGAGCACAGAACTAATCTAAAGGACTTTGCCCAGACCTACAGTGACTTTGGGAAGCTGCACTTAGTACCTACATTATACTAGGAACCAAACTGGGTACTTTCACATTTCATTTAATCTTCACAACAACTTTGTGTAGTACACATGTCACTTTGTAGCTGACAAATCTCAGACTCAAGGAAAAAAAACTACTTGCCCAAGGCCCCTCCATGTAAAAAGTAATAAAACAAAAAATTAAATAGTTTATTCATTCATTTTGATTCACTCTTCAACAGATATTTATTATAAAATGACCTGGTGCCAGGCACTGTGCCCATAAACAAAGCAGGCCACTAGAAGAAGCCAGTGTTCCTGCAGGGCTGGGCTTTGATCTGAAGATAGCCTGGTGTGTCCTAACCAGACACAACATACTGCGTAGCTGGGGCTGGGTCCAAGGAGGAACCTATGCCCTGGAAAAATCTGTCTCATCTTGGCATTATTCTCTTTCCAAGGGTGAAGGTAATTACAGGATCACTAAATACAATTTTGCAACAAGACCCTTCATTTCTCCCAAACCTGACAGAAATGCCCCAGCAGAGCACACTAACTCACAGTCACTTCTTTGGCAGCAGTACTAGACCAGAGCAGGGATGGCCAAAAGTCAGTTGGGCATGTTGGGTAGACACTGGACTTACAGTATAATTCTAGGGTTCAAGTACTTACCCTGACACTCTCTGGCTTTACAGAGGTTATGTCACCTCTCAAACACTTCATTTCCATAAAGTCAAATAGTAATTCCTTTCTTGCATGCTTAGGGTGAAAACTAGAGGAAATGACATATCTGGCACAGAGCAGGTACTTTTTAAGACAAATGAGAAAAAAGATCCACCAGGCTGGCCAGACACTGTGGGAAGTTTGCAGAGACAGAAGAAAGCAGTGTGTGCACTTGGGGGAGAAACCAGGAGAGACTGGAATATGAGTAAGCCTCATGGAGGCAGGGGCAACAACTGTGTCCCCAATGCCAAAAGATAGTCTGCAACATAATAGGAATTTTCATAAGCATTTGTTGAATTCAGGAATAAATGAATATTGGTTGCTGTTATGGCTCAAGAGGGGCCAATAGTGGAGAACATGGTAGGCAAAATCTGAATCCTGTGACCATGGGTCTAGGGCCAATGCATGGATGGACAATGACAGAAAGGCCATTATCCCTTCAGATCCCATTCCTGGAGGAGGGCAGAGCCTCGACCTCAACCAGGAGAAAGCACCTAGGTTCCAGCTGTGGGTCACTTGGTTTATACCATTTGCTAGGAAGAGTGGATGGAGCTCCTGAAAGCTCCTGCCTGTCCTAGGCAAGCCCACTCAGGCTAGGACCATTTTAGACATACCCATATTTAGAAATCTTTTCCTGGAACTTCTGGACCAGTTTTGCAAAAAGGCAATGATACCCAAAGCCCCAGAATACAACTAAAAGTGTTGCACAGAGATAGATGGTGGACAAGTCATGGGTCAGCCTAGGAGAGAACTATGGTCGTTGATGTTTGGGACATTCTTTGAGGTGTTCTGGGGTTTGAAGACCAGTATCCTTTGGGAGAGAAAGGAGGAGGAATCTCCAGTGAGAGGTGAGTTTGCCCAATTCTAAACAAGATCTCCTCCTTTCCCCATATTGTGTTTTGTCCCCATGGGATGCAGCAAGCATCAGAACCACCCACACATGATTTTAGACATAGGGAGAAACCAGGCCTGGAACACACAGTTAAAAATGCTGTCATGCTAGCCATAGCCCAAAGAACTTACACAGCAGCAAAGAGCAGGATTCTCTATGAGATCTCTTTGTCTTGAGCCCCACCTCTTCCTCCCTGCTCGCCCCTTTGAGCCTTTGCTTTTGTTATTCCTTCGTTGAGAAATGTCCTCCCCCTTTTTTGTTTTCTAAAAAATTCCTACTCACCTTTTAAAATCACTTTGTGCCATCTCCCCATGGAGCATCCTCCATCTCTCCAGGCCAATGCATAGATGGACAATGACAGAAAGGCCATTATCCCTTCAGATCCCATAAGTCCATGTCTCCCTTCTCTGTGCACCTGCAGCTGCAGGCTCTTGTCTATAAGAGGACACTCACAAACTCACACAAGGCAAATTCTTTTAGGGCATGGATGGGAATACTTAGTGCTATATGACAGGGCCCAGCTCCGTAACAAGCATATAGTAGGTACTTAATAGTTAAATGAATCCGTTGGGCAAGAACACTCCTGCATGGGAGGCAAACCCAGGAGCGAGCTCAGACCTCCTGACTTCTAGTTCAGCATCCTCACTTGTCAGTCTGGTCCAGAGTGGACCAAAAATTAAGGCCTTATTCTTTGTTTTTTTCATCAAGGTCCAATTTTTTTCCAGATATAGTCCTAAGAATCAGAATTACCAAAAAAATAAATAAGTAAATACAGTCAGGCATGCTCAGCTACTCAGGAGGCTGAGGTGGAAGAATTCCTTGAGCACAGAAGTTTGAGGTTACAGTGAGCTATGGTCATACCCCTGCACTCCAGTCAGGGTGACAGAGTGAGACTCTGTCTCTAAATAATAATAATAATAATAGATAGATAGATAGATAGACAGACAGATACATAGATAAATTCAAAATAACAACATGACCATGTTGGGGAACAACTAACTCAGGATGGCATCCATTTTGGCCCTCAACCCCAAGAACATCCAAGCAAGGTGGGATCTTACGGGTCATCTCATCCTCCTCCTCCACTGCCTCCAAAACCCCTGGCTAAGCGGGGACAGGGAAGGGCATCCACTCAGCTGAGTTCCTCCGGGGACAGCATGCTCATCACCTGCTTCCTAAGCATCCCCTTGACTTTAGTAATAATAAGAATTATTGATGTGTTTTCAGCTCTTGTCACGTGCCTCCTGTGCCACAAATACCTACCTTAGCTCTTTGACAAAACAACTTTTGAAAGTCAGGTGTGACCATTCTCACTTTCCTAGATGTGGAAACTGAAGTCAAGAGGTGTTTATAATTTTATCTGATTGCAGAGCTCAGACAACCAGGCCACAAAATAAGGTCCCGGTAGTCCCAAAGCCGTTGTGTTTCATCGCCATGGCTCACCATGACATAAGAAATGGATATATTTAGTCTCTGCCCCTGTTTCCTGGAACACAGCTCCTAAGTTTCTTGAGATCTCCAAAGTGATAGGTGTCTTTTTATATGCCAATGACATGACAGTGGCTGGGGGCTCCTGGATAGTCTCAGGATTCTGGGCTGGTTGTCAGGGGAACCAACCAAGTCATTACACGGTTGGAATTTTCAGCTCCAGCCTCTCCCATTCAGCCTCCTGGGAGGTGAGAGAAGGAGCTAAAGATTGAGTTGATCACCAATAACCAATGATTTCATTAATCCTCATGGCTCACACAGATGGTACAAACACAGGCAGAAGAGGCCAGGACAAGCTGGTTTCCCCACTGACAGCCTCTACCAAGCTCAGTAGTTGCCTGGACTGCGCAGTAACACTTATGCTGGATTCTGTGTGGCTGAGGCTGCTAGCCGACTTCCTGCACCAGCCAGGCCTGGGTAGCCTCAGACCCTCTTCTGGACAGCTCTGAGGGATGTCAGCTTGCGCCCTCCCCTGCCTTACGCTCAGGCCCAGGCTTGGTGACACATGTCCATTACCACCTGCCTCTGCCTGAGCTACTATTAGTGTCTAAAATATTGTCATGATCCAGCATAAGCCATGACAGGCTACAATTAATTAATTAATCAGTTATACTCTATCAGCAACTGCAGACCAGAAATGTTAAATAAACAAATTAAAGGCTGTGTTTCACTAAAGCTCAGCCCAATGAAATAATAATGAGGCAAAGTTAACTGCTCTGAACAGAGAAAGGAAGAGTATTATAAGGAAATATACCAGTGCAGTAATATCCTTTAAAAATACAGAGGGTATACTGCTGCAAAAGCAGCTATGACTGTCCCATGCTGTGCTCAGGGAAGGTCGTAGGAATGCAGCAGGTGCTGCAGAAAGAGCAGGGCTCTGCAGACAAAACTGGACTTGAAGCCCAGCTTCACTGATTATCAGCAAAAATCCATCCCAGCTTTGCCACTTATCAGTAACTCCCTTCACTGCTTTGAGCCTCAGTTACCTAACTTATTAAAAGGAAGAGGAGGAGAATACTATCAGTAATTGTTTGGATTTTTTTTTTTTTTTTTTTTTTTTTTTGCCAGAGCCCCAAGGGCACTTTTTCAGACACACTATTAGGACTGGGCCAGAGTCTTTCTCAGGTTGCAACAGGGTAGTTCTGGGGCTAGACACAGTGGCTCACGCCTAATCCCAGCACTTTCGGAGACTGAGGCAGGAGGATGGCTTGAGCCCAAGAGTTCAAGACCAGCCTGGGCAACCTAGGGAGACCCCATCTCTACAAAAATAAAAAAAATTAGCCAGGCATGTTGGCCTGCACCTGTAGTCTCAGCCACTGAGGAGGATGAGGTGGGAGGGTCGTTTGAGCCCAGGAGGTCAAGGCTGCAGTGAGCTGTGATTGCACCACTGCACCCCAGCATGGGAAGCACAGTGAGACTCTGTTAAAAAAGAAAAGAAAGAAAAGAAAAGAGAGAGAAAGAGAGGGAGGAAAGGAAAGGAAAGGAAAGGAAACAAGCCAAGAACTCTGGAATCTTTGAGAAAATGGGTCCATCATTATTGCAGGATCTGTGGTTACTCATCCAGGAATTGCTATCTGGGCAGTTTTCCAGCATTCTTGTTGGATGATAACGTTCTTTCCCAAGGCTTTATCCATATAGATCAGCATCTGTGGGGCCATGATAGAAGGTTAGCTATTTTTCTTCTAAGGCCTTCTGTTTAGAACCTGATTGTGGCCCCCAAGGAAGGCACCCTCACTTTTACCTCGGGCAGCAGCATCTTAATTCTCTGCTAATGATACCATCATCCTGGCATCTTGTGGGATTTTTTTTTCCCCCCTACATTGAAGCCTCCAGTCCCTGTTCTGGCATAAATAGGCAGACAGGGATTCTGAAAGCCAAGGAGAAAAGATCCCAGAGAATGTTCTGGAAGTTGGAGAAGAGGAAGCCAGAGGGCAAGAGCTACACCATGGGTCGGTGACAGAGGCAGTCCCACACTTCCCTCCACCCGCCACAGTGTGACTTTGAGGGGTCAAACGGAGGATTCCAGTCCTGCTCAAACCAAGGAAATGGTCATTATCTTAAGGCATTGCTTCCAAATAAGGTCCTTCTAATGGTGATGGGTTTTCCCTGCCAGATACAGGTAGAGAATTTAGGTGACAAATGGTTTGTATTATTCTGCTGACACCCTTTTTATCTTCCCAGTAATTCCGGAAGATCATAGCTCTCTATAAGGTCAATGGATAGCTGTGGGCTGGCATTTGTGTGACCCACAAGGGTCTCCTGGAATTCTACCCCTCACACATATCTTTACAGCTGGGACCTGGATGCTGAACTTGGTTATGCCCAAAGATAACTAGTAGTAAAACTACTAAACTACTAATAACACTAATGATAGGCCGGGCATGGTGGGCCACGCCTGCAGTCCCAACACTTTGGGAGGTCAAGCCTGGTGGATCACTTGAGGTCAGGAGTTCGAGATCAGCTTAGCCAACATGGTGAAACCCCATCTCTATGAAAAATACAGAAATTAGCCAAGCGTGGTGGTGGGTACCTGTAATCCCAGCTAATCAGAGGCTGAAGAAGGAGAATTGCTTGAAACTGGGAGGTAGAGGTTGCAATGAGCAAAGATGGAGCCAGTGCACTCCAGCCTGGGTAACAGAGTGACACTCTGTCTCAAAACAAAACAAAACAAACAAAAAAAACTAATGATAGTGGTGGCACCGTTTATTCATGACTTACCTTGTGCCAGGCCCTCTGCTAAGTGCTTTACATGCATTAATTCAGGGATTAGCAAACGAAGGCCACTGGTTATCTAAAGTGTTATTGGTACAGCCACACCCATTCATGTGTGTGTTGGCTCTGGCTGCTTTAGCACTACAATGGCAGAGTTGAATAATTAAGACTGAGCACATATAGCCCACAAAGCCTAAAATATTTCCTCTCTAGCCTTTTTGAGAAAATTTTTGCCAACCTATGAATTAAAATTATTGCATTCTTACCCAAGCACAGTAACCTGGGGATCATTGTGACCATTTTATATAAAAATAAACTGGGATTTGGAAAGATTAAATACTCGGCCCAATGAGACATAGTTTATAAGTGGCAGAGCTGGGGACTGAAACCTTGAGCATCAGAGTTCAAGTCTGGGAATCCTAGGATCTATCCACACCTTATTTTGAAAGTGAATCAGAAATGACCAACATATTGGCATGAACTTGCTAAGGCCTCAGAAGCCCTGGCCCACAGGAGTGTTAGGAGATTGGGGGCCACTGATCAATTGCGATAACCAAAGCCCCAGAGCCTAGGAAGGACAAGAGTGTTACAGGTATTACTCTGACTCTGGAAAGGAGTCGGGCCACTTCCTTTCCCAATCTCTGTGAATGCTGAGGGGTTGTACCTGCTGGATTGATAATATGATTCCGCATCATACAGAACAATTTGTTACCTCACATCATGAACGTTGCAGGCCTTATACCAGTGCATGGTGTGTAGCATATACTTAAACTTATTTGCAAAGGTCACCCTCTCTTTTTGAAGTCTCTTTTCCACACTGAGTGGAGAATAAATGGGAAAACAACCTGTCATAGTCCTACAACTTCGTAATTTCAAAAGTGCATTAGGAGCTGAGTAGTCAACCTCTCTTTGGGACCCTCATCCTCCCAGGACCATCCTCCTGCCTGGTTCTCTTGGACCCCAGGTTAAGCATCCCTGCCTGCTTCCAGGGCTCTTCATAGGATAAGGTGGCCACACTCCTTGGGTCCAGGGATTTCCTATTCTGGCTGCCTTCAAAGCTTGCCAAGGCCAGGCATAGTAGCTCATGACTGTAATCCCATCACATTGAGAGGCTGACGCAGGAGGATTGCTTGCGTCCAAGAGTTCCAGACCAGCCTGAGCAACATAGTGACACCCTCATCTCTACAAACAATTTTTTTTAATTAGCCAGGCATAGTAGTGTGTGCCTATAGTCCCAGCTACTCAGAAGGCTGAGGTAGGAGGATAGTTTGAGCCTGAGAGTTCGAGGCTGCCGTGAGCCATGGTTGCACCACAGTATTCAGCCTGAGAAACAGAGTAAGAGCCTGTCTAAAAAAAGAAAAGAAAAAAACTTGCTGATTTGTCTGCAAATACAGATGACCCAGCCCATCCCAAAGAGTACTCTGTGCCAGGTCTGAGGTGGAGCTCAGGATCTGTTAAAGTCCCACAGGACCAGTGGGCCTGAGGACTGGTGCTCTGTCTGGTCCCATATGTCTCAGCTAAGTTCTTGATAGGCTTGCAAACCCTAGTTTACCTGGAGGGTCTGCTCCATGTTGTCGGTATTCTCCTTACAAAAAAAAAAAGAAATCAAAGGCATGTCACAGCCCCAGGGCTGTGAAGGCTTCTGATTAGAAATTTCCTCCAGTCAAAAATCACGGCTGAGCAGGTTGGTTGCACAGGTATTCATTAACATAATGAAAACCTGACATTAAAAGGATAACCTCACAGTCTAAGAGGTTTGCCAGAATATCTCTCAGTCTGTTCAAATTGTCATTATTTAACTCCTATATCTACAACAATTTCAGTAAAACTGATAATGATATTTAAATGGGAGATGAAGTTGGATTTTCATTATTGCAAAGAAATAGGATTTGGAAACCTGGTGATGGAATGCACAGCAAATTTCTGTCAAAAAAAAAAAAAAAAAGAGAGAAACTTAAAGCTTGAATGATGATACAAAGCTTGCAGTTTTATCTAGGTGAAAATTCAGGTCCTGCCGTCTTCTATATATCACTATCTTGGGCAAATCCTGTAATGTCCCTAATCCCAGTATCTTCTTTAATAAAATGAGGATATTAATACCCTCTTTTCCCCACTCCAGAGTGATGGGAGAACAAAATATTTATGCAAGTTGCTTGGAACATGGATGGTCCTCAATGAATATTTTCTTGGAACAAGATTATTTCTTCTGTTGAGAAGTTTGCAGCCTGGTAGGAGGGAAAATTCACACACAGAAATTATGATCAAAGGGGATAAAACAGGAGGGTAGGTAGGAAGGTCAACAGAAGAAAACAGGCAAAAAAGGAAGAGTTCAGGAAGAAGGAAGTATGCAATCTCGGTCTTGGAGGGTGGATATAGTAGGAGGGTGCAACATTTAAGAGAGTCAAGGCAAGCCTAGTTGAAGAATGGCAAAGTTGCACACACTGGTCAGCTGCACAAGCCCTGAGGTTTCAGCAGTAAATGAGGAAACTCTCTGCTGATGGAGCAAGAAACTCAGGGTGCATTTATTTTCCAACCAGGATAAACAGCAGCATCCTACCCAAAGCGGGAAGAGGCTTTATCTCCAAGACCAGCTGGGAACTGAATAACTCAGTTATTTATGCCTTCTCTGCAACCAGCCACGCGGAGGGGCACTCCAAAGCCTAAAGCTGCTGTGGCCTTCTCTTAGGAGGCAAAGAGAGCCAGGATAAGGAGGCTTGGAGAGCCAGAAAACAATGAGTACAGCCCAGGCAAATGGGAGTTTCACCAACACCAGAAAACACCCAGCAAGTAGAGAAAACCCGAGCCAGCCAATCAGTCTGACGCATAAGGCCTTCTATTTTTATACGACATACACTATTTTTATCTCCTTATAGAAAGGGAAACTCAAGGGGTGTGGAGAATGGGTTTTTCTAGAGTTTGGGGTTGTGCAACATTTTCTAAGATGAGTTGCCTCAGCCTTTGCATAAAAATGCCGTCTGTTCCTTTGTAAGAAATGGCCCCTGTTGCCCAGCAAGGAGGCTGTGACCAGCAATGCCATTGGCCCAGTATTCCAAAACTGTGGCCAGTAGATCCTGAGAACTCCAATGTCCTGCCACGTGGTCCAGTTACAAGTCTCTGAGGTCAAAATGCTTTGAAAAAGGCTGAGCAAAACTTTATTTGCAGCTGTGGGACTTAAGAGAGGTTGAGATGCTGACACGCGATCTACAGAGGAGAAAAGAGAATGAAGTGCTTCCCAGGCTCATGTCACCATACCTAACACTTGCCTTCCCAACACACACACACACACACACACACACACACCCTTTTTCCCCTAGGAAACCCTCTGAACAGCTGCTACTGGCAATCCATGGAGTAATTTAGGATGGAATG
This sequence comes from Chlorocebus sabaeus, assembly GCF_047675955.1. NCBI lineage: Eukaryota > Metazoa > Chordata > Mammalia > Primates > Cercopithecidae > Chlorocebus > Chlorocebus sabaeus. The sequence continues at coordinate 62,611,017 of NC_132908.1, read as the reverse complement.
GAGATTGCACTATAACAGCCATCCAGACTAGGTATGCACAACCGTGCTCAGGTGACAGAATGAGCTTTCAGTCTGTCTCCTCTAATCACTCTGCTCTTGGCTGATTGGATGCTCCTGGAGAACCAATATTCACCACTGCCTCCCACGTGCCTAGCACTGTGCTTCCTTATTTAATTTAGTGCTCATGGCATTCATTCCCACGTCAGCTGTAGGAGGTAGTTATCATCAATGCCATTTTATTAAGAAGAAGCTAAGGCAGCACAGGGAAAGTGAGACTCCTGCTCAAAGGACCTGCAGCTGTGAAAGGAAGAACTGGGATTTGAATCACATCTTCCTACCTTAGGGTGGGCATTTCAGCCCCATGACAAGGAGAGACCCAGGGATAAAGGTTCATGGTTTGCATGCAGTTAAGGAGAACAGAAAACATGGGTGCAAAAGGTGGGGTCTTTGTAACACAGAAGCCAGAACTCAAACCACAGAGCCACTGTCTGCCTGCCCACCTGCTGACAGGATGCAAGCAGATCGCGCAGGCTTGGGGCAGGTGGAGTCTGCAGAGCCAGTGGGTTCTGCATCCTCTAGCTGTATCCTTGGTGCATGCAACTGCCCCACTGGATCTGAGGCCTGCAGGTGATCTCCAGTAGGTTCCTGGCTTAATTTGAGTGATCAGATAATTCTTCATTTCCGCAAATTTAAAACAAGGAAAGTTGAATCATTCACAGACTCATCAACAGAACAGAAGGAAGTGTTCGGTTTATTTTTCCTTAATGTCATAATTTTATCTCCTGCTCCCTCCTTTGTTTCTGACTTTGGGACTAAACTCCGGAACCTTTTATCCTGGAAATGACTGAGACAGAGGGAGTGAGGGTGACAGGCTGAGCTGTTCAGCGCTGTCATCATCTCTGACTCCTCCCTCCCTGTGTCTCCACCACCTTGCACCTCTTTTCCTGAGCCAAGCATCAAGTCCTGATGCCTCTACCAGCTGCTTCTCGGTGTGGGTCAAGTTCCTGATCTCTCGAATCCTCAAGATCCCCACATGGCACTGGAGGCAGCATAATGGCTTCCCAAAGATGTCCACATTCTAAATCTCAAAAATTGTGAATATGTCACCTTCCATGTCAAAAGGGACTCTGGAAATGTGATTAAGTATCCAGAGATCAGGAGATTATGCTGGATTATCTGGGTGGGCTCCATGTGATCACAAAGGAGTGGAGAAGAAACCCAGATGGATGGCCACACATGAGTTCTCAGCCCTAAATTGCTGGCGTTGAGGGTGGAGAGGAAGGGCCCATGAGCCAAGGAATGTGGGTGGCCTCTAGAAGCTGGGAGAGGCAAGGAAACAGATTCTCCTATAGAAGCTCTGGAAGGAACCAGCCCTAGTGACACCTTGATGTTGGCCCAATGAGACCCATGTCAGGCTTCTCACCTACAGAACTGTATCATAAACCTGTGTTGTTTGAAGCCACTCCTTTTGTGGTATGTTGTTTCAGCAGCAGTAGAAAACTAACACACTTGGATATAGAGGGGGTGGAGTTTATCACCTCTCAGGTTCCCTCCAGTTAGAAAAAGTCCAGTGATCTCCAATTATTGGAATGGCATCTATGCTACAAGAGCATCCAACAGTAGCTGTACTTCCAGGACTCTCTGCCAGTCATAACATCTTTCACCAGGAGATTATGACAGAGGCCTGACAGAGGCCACAACCACTAGAAGGTGGCCCATCTGCTAGCCTGGGTCTACGGTCACAGCAAACTGGATGAGCATTGCTCAAAAACAATATTTTTAAAACAAATACTTGCTGAGCACCTACCTACTGTCCAGTGTTTTGTTAGGCAATTTTGCAAGCATTATTTCATTATTACATTCATATCCTAAAGAGATACCCAATTATTTTTATTCTCATGTTACATCGGAAGAATAAAAGAAAGACAGTTTAAGCAACTTGCCTAGAGTCACACAGGTAGCAAATGGCACAACTTGAACTTGAACCAAGAAGGTACCATCTATGAACAAAGGAAACAGGCCCTCACCAGACACTGAGTCTGCCAGTACCTTGATGTTGGACTTACCAGACTCCAGAACCCTGAGAAATAAATGTATGTTGTTTATAAGCCACCCAGTGTATGGCATTTTGTTACAGCAGTTGGAATGGACTAAGACAATGGCCCTCTACAAGCTAAGTTTAGAACAGATCCTTCCCTCACAACCCTCAGAAGGAATCAAGCCTGTGGACAATTTGATTTGGACTTCCAGCTTCCGGCTCTGTGGGGCAATTACTTTCCATTGTTTAAGCCACTGAGTCTATGGGGCTCCTTTATGGCATCTCCAGCAAACTAATACAAGGGACAAAGTGGCAAGGGAAAAGGTGGAGAGACTTGCTAGAAGGACAACAGCTTCAAAAGGAGGAGCTTCTCCGACGTAGTCAGAGAGGACCTTTGAAGATCCTCAGAAGTGGATGGAGACAGAGGCAGAGAAGGAACAGATAAATAGACGAAATCCTCATTGCCAGATAAAGGAGCTTCTGCCCCATGAGAGGTGGTTCGGGGAAGGCCTGGCATAAAATCCGCATTATGCCCTGCGGTGGGTTCAGCCCCCAAGGAGCACACAGGCTAGTGGGAACCACCAAGTCACTTCACTTACTCACACCTGTGGTTATTTACAAATTCACCATGTGTCTCTATTACTCCTTGCCTGTCTCCCCTCAGTTACCCTGTGTTTAAATGCGACCAGGAAAGCTATAGTCATGGACCATTCAAGAATGACTCTCCCTGGTCCTCTCATTTACCATAACTTAAAAAAAATTTTTTTTTAGGGGGCCGAGCACGGTGGTTCACACCTTTAATCCCAGCACTTTGGGAGGCTGAGACAGGAGGATCACCTGCAGTCAGGAGTTCGAGACCAGCCTGGGCAACATGGCAATACACCATCTCTACTAAAAATACAAAAATTAGCCAGGTGTGGTGGTGGGCACCTGTAATCCCAGCTTCTTGGGAGGCTAAGGCAGGAGAATCGCTTGAACCCAGGAGGCAGAGTTTGCAGTGAGCTGAGATTGTGCCACTACACTCCAGCCTGAGTGACAGAGTGAGACTCTGTCTCAAAACAAAAAAGATTTATGGGGTTCAAGTGCAGATTTCTCACATGCATATACTGCATAGTGGTGGAGTCTGGGCTGTACTAGTGTAGCCATCGCCCACATAGTGAGCATTGTACCCAATAGCTAGTTTTTCAGCCCTTATCCCCTTTACCGGCTCCCACCTTTTGCTGTGTCCAGAGTCTGTTATTCCACTCTGTATGTCCACACGTGCCCTTTGTTTAGTTCCCACTTATAAGTGAAAACATGCAGTATTTGACTTTCTGTTTCTGAATTATTTCACTTAGGGTAATGGCCTACAAAGACTTTTTTATAGCAAAATTGCTTTGGGTGTTGTTACAGGTTGGGTCTCTGGGAAGCAGACTCTGAGAGAGAGATTAATAAGCTTATGAGGGTGTTCTCTTGGGATCAACGCCCATAGAAGGGAAGGGAAGGAGGCAGGTGAGGGCAGAGGGAGAAGCTGAGGTGCAGGGTGGCCTCCATGGAAGCCTGAGCCAACTCCATGGGGAATCCGTGAGACAGAATGACGCATCACAGCTGTCTGAGTTGGAGTGAGAGGGACAGACCTTTAGACCCTCACAGTGATCAGCCACAGTGTGACCACCCTAGAAAGAGGGTGAGACTTGATGAGGGAGCTCTCTTCAGCCAAGGAAATCCCTGCAGCAGGGAGGAGTCTGGGTGGTGGATCAGGGCCCACCATGGATGTACAAAATTTAGGTTGTGCAGGTTTTTCAAGAACCTACCCCTCAATTATGTCAAAGAGTGCCTGGGCTCACCAGGAAGCTGCCAACTCCAATCTGCTGTTTACACCTGCTCCCCTGCTGCTGTACCAGGTGCCTTTGATGGAGTCCTCAGTCATCCATTCTCTCTTGACCCTGTGCTCAGAGACCTGATTAGTTTAGCTGAAGGAGCTAGCGTTCCATTCTACATCAGATGCACGGGTGCTTTCAGAACCTCTACTTACCTGTTTGATTTCCCAAAGTATTAGAATCCCAGGAGTTGATGGGGGAGACAGACGGATGTGGTAATCTGAATGCGATCTGAGCTTTCTTCCCCCAGAGTCAGGTTTCCATGGTGAGGAGCATCTACAGCCACACCTCTGTGCTGAATCCATTTCACAGCGATGCCGCTGTGCAGAGCAAAGATACGCGTGAGGTAGCAGCTGCAGGCACCTCTGTGGCCCCACCACATGACTCTCAGTAACAGGGCACACCTGAGCTCAGAGCGCCTCACCTCTGGTCTTCAGAATAAGCCTCCAGCCCAGAAGGGATGGGAGCCCTCTGCCTGGGGGTCTCTCAATAGCAGCAGTCCTGCTGAAGTGGGCATAGCTAGGCACAGAACATAAGTCCCTTAATTAGTATTTAGTGGCATAGACATCCACTCTGTGTCCAGTGCAACTCTGATCCAGGGCGCACGAGTCCTTGTTTCAAGGTCAGACAATGCCATTTATGCATGTGGGAAGTAACAGTGCATCTCTGGGGTGGGGTTCCCACAGTATATGTGTTTCCCTTGCCCCCATCCTTCTGCAGTGCTGTCCCCCTGTCCCAAATGGCTGCTCTTCCTTTCTTCTCATTTTCTATTTCTCACTCTTAGCGTCTCCTCCCTGGGTGCTTTTTCTAAACACTCAATACAAACAGATGATCCCTCTTCTGTGCCCCTTAGAATCACATACATCTTTCTCATAGAACTTCTCTCTGCCTGCATTCCCTGCTGTCCTAAGGGCAAGCACCTCACTGTCCCCATCTCAATCTCCCCAGCACACTACTCAGGGTCTGCAGCAGAGCAAACACTCAGGAGGGGCTTGCTTCATACATCAAAGGACCAGTGCCATGTTGGGAGCAGGGAAATGCTGATATCTAAAAGTCCATGATGGCTATGGGAGGTGCACACATTCTCCTTTGGGAAGCTGAATGAAACAAGCTGAACAGACCTTTCTCCAAAGAAGATACAGCCATGCACTGCATAATAATGTTTTGGATCATGATGGTCACGTATGTAACAGTGATCCCATAAGATTATAATGGAGCTGAAAAAGCCTTATCAGCTAGTGATGTCATAGCTATTGGAATACCATAGTGCAATTACTTCATTTTAAAAATAAATTTCTATAGATTATTTATAAAGTCTACAGTAGTATACAGTAATGTCCCAGGCATTCACATTCACTCACCACTCACTCACTGACTCAGCCAGAGCGACTTCCAGTCCTGCAAGCTCCATTCAGGGTAAGAGCTCTATATCCAGGTGTACCATTTTTAATCTTTTGTACCATATTTTTATGGTATCTTTGTTTAGATATATTTAGACACATAAATATTCACCATTGTGTTGTAATTGCCTACAGTATTCAGTACAGTAAGAAGCTGTAAAGGTTGAGAGCCAAGGAGCAACACGCTGTACCTCATAGCCTATCCGTGTAGTAGGCAACATCATCTAGATTTGGGTAAGTGCATTCTGTGATATTCGCACAGCAACAAAATTGCCTGACAACACATTTCCCAGAAAGCATCCCCATCTCAAGCAATGCATGACTGTACACAAATGGTCAATAAGCACATGAAAAGATGTTCAACATCACTAATTGTTAGGGAAATGCAAATCAAAGTCACAATGAGATACCACTTCACACCCATTAAGATGATTATTATTTTAAAAAAACAGAAAATAAATGTCTGCAAGGATGTAGAGAAATTGGAACTTTTGTGCACAGCTGGTGGGAATGTAAAATTGTGCAACCAATGTGGAAAACAGTTTGACAATTCCTCAAAAAGTTAAACATAGAACTGCCATATGATACAGCAATCCCAATTCTGGGTATATATCAAAAAGAATTGAGAGCAGGGACTGAAGCGGGTATTTTTACACCCATGTTCATAGCAGCATTATTCACAATAACCAAAAGGTGGAAACAAATATCCATTGATAGATGAATGAATAAAGAAAATGTTTATCCATTCATATATTCAAAATATATCCATCCAACAGAATATTATTCAACCTTAAAAAGGAATGAAATACTGATACATGCAACAACATGGGTGAACCTTGAAGACACTGCGCTAAGTGAAATAAGCTAAGCAAAACAAATGTTGTAAGAATCCACTTATGGAAGGTACCTAGAAGAGTAAAATTCATAGAGACAGAAAGTAGAACAGGCGTTACCAGGGACAGTGTGGACTTAATGTTTAATGGGTGCAGAGTCTCAGTTTGGGAAGATGAAAACATCCTGGAGATGGATGGTGGTGATAGCTACACAACATTGTGAATGTACTTAATACCACTGAATTTTAAAAGGTCACTACAAAATGGCTGAAATGGTAAGTTTTGTGTATGTATATTTTATAACAATTAAAAAAGAAGACATAAAGTGAGGCACTTTTCTGGGGTAATAATTATAGCCCAGCCACCCTGTAGCTAGCACTTCTGCGTGGGTGAATGATGCCCTTGATGGAGGCATTGCTGTTTCCATTTCAAGATGTGGAAGCTGAGACACCTGAGTATGTGATTTGCCAAAACCCTACATCAACTGAGCCTGGTATTGAATCCTGCTCTTTCTGACTCCAAACCCACAAGGGTCCATGTTGCTGACATCAGTGCAGATCATGTCACCACCCCCCAACCCGTCGCTCACCCCCTTCCCAGGGAAGGCTTTGGGGCAGTGTCCACTTACCATCCTCAAAGCAAAGGAACTGATGAGAAAACTTTTGAGATCCTATGTTATTGATCAAAATCCAATATGAGTTTTTTCAGTGCACACTTAGCAAAAGAAGGAAGATATTCCTTTTCCCAAATATTAAATGTTGATGAAGCAAGACAATTGTGCACAGAGAACAGCATGCGTTAGCAATTGGAGACAGAGAAAGCCCAGAGAGGAACATTAGAGTTGCCTTCCAATACATGGAAATTTTCTCCCAACTCAACAGCCAGCAGGAAGTTAGGCAGAAGTCCCAATGGGTGCCCCTGGGCTGGGAGCATCTCTGGAAGCACAAGCCCAGGAGACTCCATAGACCCTGCTTCTGTGATTGCCAGCCTGCTCAAAGCCAGCTGGGAGGCCTGGGACTCACCAGCAGCTGGCTGTGCAGCAGCGCATGGTGGATAACAAGTTGCAGTCTTGGCATCCACACTTATGATGAAGTGAGAAAACAAATTAATATCACAGCCATCTTCTTATAATGAAAGGAAAAAGTTGCTCCTGCACCTCCTGCACCCCAGAATCTCAGCAAGGCCCAAAGAAGGAATTAAACAGTCCTGTTAAAAGCAATAGCCAGATATGTCATGCACCTGTGGTCCCAGGTACTCAGGAGGCTGAGGCAGGAAGATCGCTTAAGCCCGGGAGTTAGAGGCTACAGCGAGCTGTGATTGTGCCACTGCACTCCAGCCTGAGTGACAGAGTGAGACCTTGGCTCTAAAAGTAAATAAGTCAAAATAAATTATGAAATTACAAAAGCAGTAAAAACAGCAGGTAAGCCTCCTAGAGGCATGCAATGCACCAGCCAAGTGTTAATCCCTTTCAGCCTCCCAACAAACCTGTGCGCAGGGCACTGCATTTGGAATTTGAGACTTGGGGCTCATGGGGGTAAAGGAGCTTATCCAGGGTCACATAATTAATAGGGTACAGGATGAGGAAGGAAGCCCATGTTTTCCCAGCCTGCAAAATCTTCCTCTTATTATGGCTGGACTTGGCATCTGACTGCACATATTTGGGGTTGAATGACAGCTCTAGTATTTGTTAAACTTGTGTTTTGGGGCAAATTTCTGTGACTTTCCATCCCTCTTGCTCTAAAAGTGGTCATGATGGCATCAATCTTTCAGAGTGACTGCAAGGATGCAAGGTGGTAGGGATGGCTGGGGACAAAAGAAGGAGATATTACAGGGAAAGGAACCAGACCCAGGTCTGACCTGGCTGATCTAAAGATTTCGTAAAATGAACTCAATCTTCACAGGCAGAGTGGACATTTGACCCATAATTTTTGCACATCTGTTATTCAAACCTCTACCCCTTTCTGTGCATTGCCAGCGCTCAATAGATCTCCATGCCTTTTCTCTACAGGGAAGGAATGGAGTCAGATTTTGAGTCTTCAGACAGGAACTGTTATGTCCAGGGAAGATTCAGGACTCACTGGTGCGTTCAGTGGATTCAAAGAGATAACAGAGGTATGGCACCTAGGTGGCGTCTGGCATGGAGCAGGTGAATGATACAAATGGGGTGAAAATGAAAATAAATGGAAGATTGCCATGCGGCTGTGTTTTTAGGGAGACAGGCTGGGCTGTTCTGTCTCCATTTACCAAACCTTTTTAGTGACGGATCTGGAACCCAGGTTGGAGGCTGATTAGTATTTAGTTGGATGCACTTGGTGTCTCTTGGCAGGCTCCCTCTACCTACACAGTTACATGAGCCCAGCACCCAGATCGTGTAAGTTTATGAATCCTTTTCCCTGGAAGATCTGAGAAAGAAAGGCCAGTGGTCACCTTCTCAATTAGAAATAACCCAGAATTGTTTGTCATCTCAACCGCTGAAAGTCAGTTTCCTTTAGATTTCCTGTTCATAGACACTCAGCTAAAAAGCCCTAGAGTTTAGCCTCAGCTCCTTCCCAGTTGAATAGGAGTCCTGAGAGAAGCCAGAGGTCTCGGATTCTCTTGTGATGGCGTGGGGGAGGCTGTGCCTCCTGCAGATGCACCTGGTAGGGAAGCCAGCGCTGGATGGGAAACATCATCTCTTCACTGTGTTGGTCCCTGGCAGTGCAAAGATAAGAACTCAAATAGCTGTGGACCAGAAAGAGGCCTGCTGAGCAAATGCAGTAGAAGCTCATGTGCATTGGAAGGATGAAGGAGCTCTGAGTCAGACACAGAAGCAAAAAGCCTCCAATAACATAAGCAGAGACTGGAATGCCAAGGGCATGTGGACTTGGGAGCTGCTAGGGGTGGTCTGGTGGGAGCCCTGAGTTGGGGAAGGTGAGGCCAGATTGGCACAAACCTTAAATTTCACACTAAATTTAGCTTTTGTTCTAAAGGCAGATAATAGCCACTGAAGATAGTAGAGCCAAGGTTGACATGATTGGATTCTTTTGACAATCTGATGAGTCATTTGGCCTGGAGACAGAGAGAGAATTCCAGAGACTGTGTTGGGGGAACAAGCATTTTTTCAAAGCTTACGTCCCTGAGTTTTTTGTTTTTGTTTCTGTTTACCTATTTATATGGACCCACGTGTTTTTGATACCCTGTCACCTTTGTAAGAAAAAGTATTCTCTGGACTGGATCGTGGCCCAGAATGCCCCACCCTGCAGTCTGTGCCACACACAACTGTCACACAGTTTCTCTCTCTGCTCAAGGAACCTCTAACAGCTCTCTATTGCCAAAGGATAAATTCCAGCCTCCACTACTGCCTCCCTTTCATACATCCCCTTAGCTGTTTTTCATATTTCCTTTTTAATCTTAGTGGTCATGAACCTTTGTCCTGTAGGGTCAAATTATGTTCCTTATTTTTCCTGTGACCTGGCCCTGGTTTCTCATCTCCAAGCCACTTCTCTTGCTGTTCTCTACATGTAAGGCTCTCTAAACCCACTTTCTCACATCCAAATTTTACCACCCTAGGCCTAGTTCAAACGACACCCCTGTCACAAAGTCTGTCCCAATTTCCCCAGTCAGCAGTGGAATTGGACACCCCCACCATGTCATTGTGTGTTAAAATTACTGAATTGTATTAAAATTGCTGGTGAACAGGTTATCAGTCCACTATTAGTCTGTGAATAGCTAGAGGACAATAAGCCATCCTTATCGTCCCTGCTTCATTAACACAGCCTTTTGCATAACAGATTTTTAATAAATGGTCTTCTTTGAATGCTGCATTCTCAGGCTTTGACTTCATTTCTACTCTTAATTCTATTCTCCTACAATGGCTCACAGTTAGACATCTTGCTTCTCCCCTAAGAGTAAGTCGCCTTGACTGTTACAGGTCACGAAATAACCGGAAACCACAGATATGACCAAAATCCACATTTATTGACAATTATAGGCTCCTGTAGTCAGTTTCCCTGAAGGCCGTATATTTAATGTGTACTGATTTCATGTAGCCCTCTTTGAATTATCATGTCATTAAAATCACCCCAAAGTGAGGTTCTTGGATAGATCATGCATTTGATCTTGGTTTTAGATAATGATCATACATCCCTGTTTCTCCCCATCAGACTGGACTCATGCACATTTTCAATAAATGTTTTCTGAATTGAGCTGCTTTGGACAGAAATCAATGGAAAGGAGATTAAACAGCATTCTGAGCACCAAATTTTAGAGTCTGACTCTGTAGGCAGAAAACCAAGAACGCTCTTGGGAAACAGGAGAAGAATCAGAGCTCTGGGTGATATGATGCAATGGTGATTTTTATGATAATTCTGATTTAAGGTAAAGAAAAGCGACTTGCTCTCATATGGGAATTCTCCCTTCAATCTTCTATTGCATTTAGGTGAAGACAAAATGAGATGCAGAAATGTATGTGTTCCACTGATAAATGTAGCAAGTTCTTACTTGGTTATAAAATCCAAAGTATTTTCCATCCCGAAGGTCCAGGCATGGGTGATGGAACTCTCATTCTCCGGGCTCAGTAGTAGGATATAAGGAAGAGAACAGTGCTTTGCAGTCATGATGGTCTGGAGAGGAAGCACGTAAAGAATAGAGAATCTCAGCCCAGCTACTTGCCAGCAAGCTGATACTGAGGGAGTTACTGACGTATGCTGATTCCAAGGCTAGCCCAAGTGCTCATCTCTCTCTGAACTGCTCCACCCTTAAATTCACGAACTGTGTAAGCAACTCTTCCACCTGGCTTCTCAAATCCAATGATTCTCAAGCCAACGCTTTGATCCCACCTTAAGCCCACTTACCTCCTAGGTCTCTCAGTTCTAAATGACAATGCCACCCACCATGTTCTTGGGCCCAATTTCAGGATTTAATGTTTATCACTCTTTCTCTGTCCATTCTGTCCACTCTGTCATCCTCCTTAAGACCCTGTTTCATAATAGGTTAAACTGGGGTAATAGCTCCATTCCTGAGATGAGGTGAGGATGAGAGATATTATATATAAAATCCCAGGCACATAGTAAGTGGTCAAGCGGTATCTATTGTCGGTATTGTGCCCTGCTCACCAGACAAAAGTCCCCACTTTCCTGATTAGATACATAGGCTCTGAATATGTGCATTAAACAGTGAATTGGGCCAATACATGTGCTAGAGTCTAGGTTTGGAGGAGACAAATACCGAAGAAGGCTTCAGGGTGAGTGTATAAGAGCATGAGGGTGAGCGTCATGATGCATGAAACGAGAGCTCTCTCATTTTTATGTGCTCCTAAGCAGCCCTTAATAAGCTGTGATCATAACAGATAAATGAAGATTTAACAGAAAGAAGAAGGAAGGAAAGAAAGAAAAGGAAAACAAATGTGAAAGGCATTTTGCTGCAGTTATGCAATTTCAAGTTCAGGATCAGGCATTATGCTTATTTTCATCTCTGATAACTAATACATTAGTTTGCTGCTCGATGCAACTATTATGGGAAAAACAAAATTCAATTCACCTGCATTTGTCACCAGAGTATTGTATCTGCTACACAAAGGCAGGAGATTGAAATGAAAGATGCCTGTTATTGAATTTTAATTTTGAGAAAATGGGACCAATTTCTGGGCCTTTCAGACACAGTCAGCCAGATGGTCTGAGGAAGGCTCAGCGCTTAGCATACACTCCATTTCTATGGCATCAAAACACATTCTCTGTGTAGGTGCATCCACACCCGGGCCCTGCCTTTTTTCATATTTATACTCATGAACAGTAGATCTTTAGCCTATCTCATCTGTGTGCTGTTGCAGCAGATGTTTACTCAGAATGATCTGAAGAGCCCCCAAAGTCTCAAATAAGACATTTTTCTTTACCATCACAGTGTCTGAAGCCACCTCCCACATGAGCGCTGGCTTTGGGAAAACGCCTACTCCTATGTAGCTCTCTATTCCACACAATATCCAGGACTGTTGGTTACCTCGTTGGCTTTATTAAAACCGAATACTCTATCAGATGATTTTGCTGCAACACAACAATGGAAAAGATCACCTTTTCTTTACGTTTTCCTCGTAGCAAAGATGAAGCACGCACTAGAAACATGTCTGTTGATAGTGGCGAACCAATAGAAGAGATGGACGCATATATGGTGCATGGCTCTCTTTGATTTTGTCTGGAAATTTTTCAGAAATAACAACTTGGAATAAAGGAGATCTGAATTCTGATCTTTGAGTGGCTTCTGGCTTATCTGGTGGCAGGGAGCAAGTCTAGCTCTTTGTCACTCATACAGTCAGAGTGAGAACATTGACCCCTCCAGGAGCAAGGGGTTGGGCTGGGCAGAGGGGGTAGAATGAAGGAGATGCTGTATGCAAAGGGGTCAGTGCCAGGTCTAACCAATACTCAGGATCTTGCAGAAAGGGTTCAGTCTTTATAGGCATGACTGGAATTTGGCTCTTAATTTTTGGCTGGCTGTTTTTTGAAATCCTCCACTTGAGGATCTCCTGCTTGAGAAATCCCCCACTTTTACGAGGCAGAAACAGCCTCTCAATATAGATGGTAAAAAATGCAGTTGGGCGCGGTGGCTCAAGCCTGTAATCCCAGCACTTTGGGAGGCCGAGACAGGCGGATCACTAGGTTAGGAGATCGAGACCATCCTGGTTAACACGGTGAAACCCCGTCTCTACTAAAAAACACAAAAAACTAGCCAGGCGAGGTGACGGGCCCCTGTAGTGCCAGCTACTCAGGAGGCTGAGGCAGGAGAATGACGTAAACCCAGGAGGTGGAGCTTGCAGTGAGCTGAGATCCGGCCACTGCACTCCAGCCTGGGTGACAGAGCGAGACTCCATCTCAAAAAAAAAAAAAAAAAAAAAAAATGCAAGGTGCCCCCTTCCCCAACCTCCTTTGTGTCTAGAGTGATGGGTGTAACTGGGGCTCTGCCAATGGGTGAACCTGAAGGCAGTAGGGAGATGAGGACACGAAGACTCTGGAACTGTGGAGGCTCTACTCTGGTAGTGGGTGGCAACTGTATTGGGGCCAGCATTGAGCTTCTGGGGACAGTGGTGGCCAAGGGGGTATCTAGGGTCCAGGGTCTGGTGGTGGCAGGGGCTTCCTCCCAAGCTCATGGGCTGACTTTGGAGCATCACTCTGGGCATGACTCTGGGTGCTGCCCAGGCTCCCCGGCTCCTGTCACTCCCTCCCATCCTCCCTCCCTTCCATCCTCCCTTCCTTCTCCCACTTACAAAATATTTTCAAGATACCATAAAGTACTGAGATAATAAAATATACACCAGGTTCACAACAACCCATGTTGATAAAAGTCTTAGGATTTTTCTGTATTTGCTTAAGATTTGTAGTACGAAATAAAATATTACAGATAATTTTGAAGCCACTATGTATCCCTCCTTAATTTTCTTTTCTTTTCTGCCTTCCAGAAGTAACTTCTATCCTGAATATGATATTAATTGTGCAGACATGTTTTTAGTATACAGAATTTAATATTTTATATATGTATGTATATACATACACACACACAAGTGCGTGCACACACACACCCATAATACATGGGCAACTTCTGCTCCAGATAATTTGGAAAGCAGATATTCTAAAACTGCTCCCATCTATTATAAAACACTTAGAATGAAGAAGGTTTTCAATAAACAGCTGACCTCATGAACAAGGGAAATCCATAGGGGTTAAGAGCAAAATGAAAGCAGCAAACAAGAGTGGTGAGGGAAACTAAAATCCAGGCTGCCTTGAGGGCACTTGCCACAAAGGAAAAGGAGGAAGAGGAGGAAACAGAAAAAGGAGGACAGAAAAAGAGAAGAGGAGGGAGAGAGGAGAAAAAGGTCAAGGCAGGGAGCCAGGGCCTTGGGCCTGTAGAAAACTGAGACCTCTGTGTAGTAAAGTCAACAACCTTAAGGAGCTATAACTGGAATGAAAGATTTGGTTAGATGGGAAAAAAATCCCTGCTCTGGCAAAGGAAAATGATAATGTATTTGTCTCCATTTAGGCTTGCAGGTGTGAAAGGAGGGGCACCCAAAACAAACTCTCTCCCTCAAATATATCTTCCCCAAGAAGTTGTAACTACCGTCTTATTCTAATGCAAGAGTAGGGTTTGAGTGTATTCTACTTATGTGGTACATAAAATTTGAAGCTGAGGAATTAGAGTTCCTAGTTTGACGCTGCCTTTGAGTACCTAGCGAAGAAAATGCAAAACCTTTCTGAAGAAATGTATTCCAATGAGGTCCCTTAGTCCTAAAATTAAGATCAGCCAAACAAGAGAAAGCTATAAAAACTAACAGCAATGTAAGGAAGTAATACACCATGAAAGAGAGTCAGCAGAAACTGAAAGAAACAGCAGAAATAGACAACTCTTCTCTACCCCAAAGTCCCTAGATATTAAGATGATCAAATATAGAATATATATTATATATACATATATGCACACCTGCATATGTATCTAATATTTAAAGGAATAGAAAAGGGGAAGTTGAAAATACCTTGGAAAATAACAAAAGACCATAAAAAATGACCACGCAGATGCTTAAGTGAACTAAATAGAAATTCTAGGAAAAAAAAATATAACCATTGAAATTTAAAACTCGAGAATTGGGAGTAGATAGCAGTATTTATACACCTGAAGGCAATAAGGATAGTAGGATATAAACATAAAAAAAAATTATAGCATTATTTTCTACATTTTAATTATCATATAAATTATATCATACTGCATACATCTGCTATAACTTGCTTTTCGGTTGTTATGAAACGGTATCTGTTACAATTTATCTATGATGTTATATACTAGGCTTCCACCATGTGTAGACCATAAATTACTTATCCATCTTCCTTTTGGTGAATATTGTTTAGGTAGTCACCAGTTTTTGCTGCTATAAACAATGCTATGATGTCCATTCTTGTTCCAATGGTGCATATACCTAGAAGTGGAATTGCAAGGTTGAAGTATAACCTCTTCTAAATTTGGCCAAATTGCTCTCAAATGTGATTGTTCCAATTTATGCTCTAACAATGCAAGACATTTTTCCATTGCAGGTCCTCAGCCTTGCCAATGTTTGATATTAACATCAATAATTGTTTAAATTTTGCCAATTTGATGGGTGTGCAATATCTGTTGAGTGTCCTATCATGTGTTTATTAGTCTATTCTCACACTGCTATAAAGACATACCTGAGACTGGGTAATTTATAAAGAAAATAGGTTTGAATTAACTTAGAGTTCCACAACCTATACAGGAGGCATGGCTGAGGGGGGCTCAGGAAAGGGAAAGTGAGCATGTCTTCACATGGCAGCAGGAGAGAGAGAAAAAGTGGAGAGGTGCTACACACTTCCAAACAACCACATCTCATGAGAACTGTATCATGAGACAGCATTAGGGGAACGATGCTAAACCATTAGAAACCATCCTCATGATCCAATCACCTTCCACCAGGTCCCACCTCCAATACTGGGAATTACAATTCAACATGAGATTTGGATGGGGACACAGAGCCAAACCATATCAACCTATCCTGAATCCTAGAATTTATTTTCATGAACTGCCTGCATATGTCCTTTGCCTACCATGGTGCAGATTCCTTGTGCTCTCCCATACCCAGTTATCCTCTCCCCCTCCCAGGTACAGGTGAGGATTATACTGCTCCAACCCCACTGCACAGTTAATCAAAGGTTCTGGGACTAGTTTTGACTAATGGGTTGTAGGTAGAAGTGAAGCATGTAATTGCCAGTATAAGAAACTCCAGCTCAATCATTCCTTACTGCCCATGGAAGCAACCTCTATCTCTAAGCTTCTGAGGACTCATTGTCCTGAAAAGTGGATTTCACAGTGGACTTCACAAGACAAGAAATAAACATGTGTTGTGTTAGTCCACCTCAATTTGTGGGCTGTTTCTTTGAGATAGGGTCTCACTCTGTAGTTTTTTTTCTTATTGATTTGTAGAAATTTTAAATATATACTGGTTATAAGTCTTTTATTGGTTGCATTTAATACACTATGGAATGTCTTTTAACTTCAATTATGTAAGTTTTGCTTTTGCTTCCCAAGTCCTCAACATGTCCAATATCTTTTTTTAAAATCCTCCCTGATTAAATCATCAGGGAATGGTGTCTATTGTTTACAATTAAGAACCCTGGAGGGCTCAGCACCCTTCTGTGTTATGTCTGATATGTGTGATGGTGATCTGGTTTGACTGTGTCCCCACCCAAATCTCACCTTGAATTGTAATAATCCCCATGTGTCAAGGGCAGGCCCAGGTGGAGATAATTGAATCATGGGGGCAGTTTAACCCATACTGTTCTTGTGGTAGGGAATAAGTCTTAAAAGATCTGATGGTTTTATAAATGGGCATTCCCCTGCAAAAGCTCCCTTAACTGCCACCATGTAAGACATGCCTTTGCTTTTCCTTCGCCTTCTGCCATGAATGTGAGGCCTCACCAACCATGTGGAACTGTGAGTCTATTAAATCTCTTTTCTTTATAAATTACCCAGTCTCAGGTAAGTCTTTATTAGCAGCATGAGAACAGACTAATACAGATGGATACTTTATTTTGTGTGGGACATGGAGTGACAGACATTTGGCAATTCCTCTGAGCTGTGTGTGGGAGTATTTCTGGATGAGATTAACATGTGCATGGGTGCACTGAGTAAAGCAGACTGCCCTTCTTAAGGTGGGTGGGCCCCATTCAATCCACTGAAGACCTGAATACGACCAAAAGGCTGAGTGATGGGGAACTTTGCCTGCCTGACTGCTTGAACTGGGCACTGGTCTTCTCCTGCCCTCAGACTGGAACTTACACCACTGGCTCTCCCCGTTCTTAGGCCTTCACACTCAGACTGGAACTAAACCACTGGCTTTCAGGTCTCCAGCTTGCAGAACCCTGACTAATACAGATTTTCATACCAAGAGTGATTCTAGAGGAACATAATTTAAACATGTGAGTTTCCTGAATTGGTTCTTGGGTTTCTGGAATTGGTTCTTCAATCTGATCAAAGATGCTAATGGCTCTATTTCCAGTAGTAAAGAGAGGACTGATAGTCCATGGCATGCCATGGTACTACAGATACACAAAATATCACCATTGTATGCTCCTAATCCACCATTTGAAAGGCAAGGAGCTGGGTGACTATGTATAGGACACTGTAACATTTTTGGAAAACTAGTGAATATCTTGAGATTGGCTGGTTGCTCCTAACGTCACTGGACAAAGAGAAGAGAGAAAAAGCTGAACTGAGGGATTTGACTTCTAAGCTCAGGAGCTGCATGGATGAGAGGCCTGGCTAGCACAGTCTGTGAGAGGTGAGGACAGACAGCAGTCATGGAAATGTCTGGTGGAGGCTCTGGGGTCATGGTGGGAGCAGGGGAGTGGTGGGGATGGCATGTGGCACGGGAGGAAGAAGATATGGCTGTGGAACAAAAATTGGCCAAGGGCCTTGGTACTGCTGGTCCAAAGACCCAGAATCAAAGGCTATCCTCCTCCTTTTTATTACCATCTTGTATCTTGCTTTATTTTTGATAATTAAATGAAGTAAATTATGTAAAGCCCCTGGGTTGAAGAGAATAGCATTTTTTTTTTTTTTTCTACTGAGAAAGAAGAAATAAGGATAGAGCAAAAAAGGAGGATGAAGTGTCTGAGGTGTGGGTCTGAGGCAGAATGAGAAATAGCTATCTGCTCCAGGGAAGTCATATATTGTATCTGGATGGAAAAAACTTTTTGTTCAAATATTATTCTTATAAAGTTATATAGACTCGTTGACGAAAACGTTCAGTATAAAGAAAAGGAAATTAGAGATAGAAAAATCATCTACAGACTCAGCACTCAAAGACATTAACTCTCACTAACATTTCAGGGTGTTACTTTTCAGATAAAGAATGTAACTTTGCCAGGTATGGTGGTTCACATCTGTAAACCCAGCACTTTAGGAGGCTGAGGAGGCAGGATTGCTTGAGCCCAGGAGTTTAAGACCAGCCTGGATGACAAAGTGAGACCTCATCTCTACAAGAAAACAAAATTAGCTGGACATGATTGTGCATGCCTGTACTCCTAGCCATTCAGGAGGCTGAGGCAGGAGTATTGTTTGAGTCCAGGAGTTCAAGCTTGCAGTGCAGTCCAGGCAAGAGAGCAAGACTCGAAGGAAGGAAAGAAGGAAGGAAGGAAGGGAGGGCGGGCAGGCAAGACAGAAAGAAAGAAAGAAAGAAAGAAAGAAAGAAAGAAAGAAAGAAAGAAAGAAAGAAAGAAAGAAAGAAAGAAAGAAAGAAAGAAAGAAAGAAAGAAAGAAAGAAAGAAAGAAAGAGAAAGAAAGAAGGGAGGGAGGGAGGGAGGGAGGCAAGAAAGGAAGGAAGGAAGGAAGGAAGGTAGGTAGGTTTTGGGATGTGAAGTCAGTCAACAGAGAACTGTGACCACAGGTGTCATTGAGAAGCAGGGGCAGCCCATCCTGCTCCCTAGCTGCACTCACCCTGAAGATTGTCCATTCCCTGGGCTGTGGCTGTGGAGCTGGGATACCCAGACCTCCCCGACAAGCTCCAGACATAGCCTCCTATAACCCCCAGGACTAGGCCCCTAGGCGACCTTTGCAGGTGTGGTGGAGCCTGGCCAAGTACCTCCCTGGAGCTCTCTGCATTCTCAGACCCTACAACACGCTGAGCTTCTGTTCCATCTCACATTTCTGCCCTAAACACCCTGGCTCCGAGCTTCAAAATGAAGAGTTTGTTTAGTGTGGTTTGCTCCCTTGTAAGGAGGCCAGGTGTGGAGCAGGGCCAGGTGGCAGGGAGGTGTGGTTTTTTTTTTTTTTTTTGAGACGGAGTCTCGTTCTGTCGCCCAGGCTGGAGTGCAGTGGCCGGATCGCAGCTCACTGCAAGCTCCGCCTCCCGGGTTCCCGCCATTCTCCTGCCTCAGCCTCCCGAGTAGCTGGGACTACAGGCGCCCGCCGCCTCGCCCGGCTAGTTTTTTGTATTTTTTAGTAGAGACGGGGTTTCACCGTGTTCGCCAGGATGGTCTCGATCTCCTGACCTCGTGATCCGCCCGTCTCGGCCTCCCAAAGTGCTGGGATTACAGGCTTGAGCCACCGCGCCCGGCCAGAGGTGTGGTTTTAAAGAGTGTGAAGGTCCTGTCACTAGGGTGGGCCTCATCTCCTCCCACCCGGCTCCCAGCCCTGCATGCTGGGCAAGATCACCAGTGGCTGGTGCCTGTGTGTGTTGCCCAGAGCCAACACAGTCACTGCCAGCCTCTGCTCTTACCTGCAGCTGCTGATCTCCCTGGCAGGAGGAAAGCCAGATGTCCAGCTCTTGCCTCTGAGAACTCACTGCTGATTGGGAGGGACAGTGACGGGGGCAGATGATGGACTTGGAAATGAGAAACTCACTCCCAACTAGACCACGGTCACATCAGTGGCCCTTTTCCTGGTTCGAGGTCAGTGCTCAATAAATCTTGGTTTTATTGTTTGATTAATGGGTAGACAGAAGAGTAGCCCATTCTCCCCTGGCCCCAGAGGACTCAGACTATCTTTCTCTCCACGAAATTCCATTTACAAGGAAACTACTGGTAATAAACAGTTGACCACAGGACCTTCAACAAGCCTCTGCCTCTCTCTGGGTCCCATCCGAGAAACAGGGAGGAGGTGTTGTATCGGAGAACTAGGTCTCTGCCAGCATTATTACCAAGGGTTCAACATTGCATAAGGAATGAGTATTTGCCCATGATCTAGGTTTGAATCCTGACTACCTCCTGTGACTTGAGGCCAGAGACCTGACTTTCCATACATGTGACTTACAAAATTAGGACAAGAGGTTCTACTTCACCAGAATGACATGGTGAAACCGAATAAGGGCTCTGGGTGGACAGAAACATTGTCACACCTGAACATGGAAACATTTTCTCCCTTCCTAGGAGAGGGCTTGAGCTCTTCCTATTATACACATACACTTCGGCTGTGCACCTAACTGGAGTCCAACATCTATGTCCAATGGTAATGAGTTATAGAGGTTTCCAGAAGTCTTGGCCTTCAGGCCCATCTGCAGACTTTTACATAGAGAGTTGGGCTGGGCTGTGGCCAGGCTGGCCCTGCTGGTGTCCTGGCCACAGCAGGGCCATGAGCAGCACTCTCCAGTAGAAACAGAAGGTGAACTGTGTTTGTAATTTTTAATGTTCTACTAGTTGGCTCACACCTGTAATCCCAGCACTTTGGGAGGCCAAGAGAGATGGATCACTTGAGCTCAGGAGTTCAACACCAGCCTGGTCAACACGTTGAAACCTTGCCTCTACTAAAAATTAGCCGGGCATGGTGGTACATGCCTATAATCCCAGCTTCTCGGGAGGCTGAGACAGGAGAATCGTTTGAACCCAGGAGGTGGAGGTTGCAGTGAGCCAAGATTGTGCCACTGCACTCCAGCTTGGGTGACAGAGTGAGACTCAGTCTCAAAAAAATAAAAGAAATGTTCTAGTAGTTAAATTTTTTTAAGCATAAAAAAGAATGGGTGCAATTAATTGCAATCAATGTTAACATATCCTAGTTAACCCAATGTATCAAAAATATTATGATTTCAAGACATAATGAGTATCGAAAGTATAATTGAGACTTTTTTTCTCTCTTCTTTTTTTCATTCTAAGTTTTCAAAATCCAGAGTGCTTTTACAATTACAGAATATCTCAGTTCAGGTGGTAAATTTTTATTAGGCATACCTGATCTATCTTTAGATTTCTTTTCCCTCCAAACCCATTTATGTAATGACTTCTCAGAACTCAGGAGACCAACCCCACTGTTGAGGATGCCAAGGACAGAGTGGAATAATGACTGTCCTCCCACCTTCCCAGGAGCATTGTTAGTCTTGGCCACCAGGTCCCACCTCTGAACCTTTGCTTGTTCTGTACCTCCTGCCAGGAGCACCCTCCTACCACTGCCACCTACCCAAAGCTCACAAGTCCTTGACCTCTAAGTGCTATGGTTTCTTCCTCTAAGGCATCTTCCTCATTCACTTGGTCTTCACCCACTGTTCTCCCACATGGATCACTTATTCAGCCCTGACAATGACTCAACTCCTGTCTTCATCATTGAATTTTTCCTTTCCAACTAAATGCACTGAAAACCAGGACCTGTTTAGTGCTTCCATCTCCCAAGGGGCCTACAACACCTCAGATTCTCACCAAAGCCTCCGACGTGCCTGACATGGAGCAAAGACCCAATGGGAAACAACTGAGACTCAGTGTCTATTCTCCAGGGGACTGAATCCTAGCCAAGTGTCTTGCCCATGAGAACATGGATATTAATAACAACTCACTTTCATAGCACTTGAGGGTTTAAAAAGCACTTGTGTGTGTCAGTTTTAGTAATAATCTCCCTGGCAATAGTAACTCCTCACCTCCTCAGAGAGCCTTCCTCGAGGAAGCCCCACCTGGCTAACATCTCCTCTCCAATACGTTTTTTCTCAGACCCTTATTTTTCTCTTCCACAGCAGGCACCATGCTTTTGCATTACCTTTTCCATGCACTTGTTTCGTCTGTGTCTCTCCCTGGAATCTTATGAGGTTAGGGCATGCCTGTATTTTCCTCTATGAACACTGTGTGCATCCATAGAAAGCATCCCGTACGTTTACGAAGGATGAACGAATTAGTTCATTAATACGTGCCAAGCTTGGTGCAAGGCTTTTTCTATTTTTTTAATATTTTTGTAGAGGCATGGTCTCATGCTATCGCTCAGGATGGAGTTCAGTGGCATGATCACGGCTCATTGCAGCCTACACCTCCCTGGCTCGAGCAATCCTCCCGCCTCAGTCTCCTCGGTAACTGGGACCACAGGTGCATGCCACCATGCCTGGCCAACTCTTTAATTGTTTTTATTTTTTGGAGAGATGGAGTCTACCTATGTTGCTCAGGCTGGTCTCGAACTCCTGGGCTCAAGCAATCCTCCCATCTCATCCTCCCAAAGTGCTAGGATTACAGGTATGAGTCACCACATACAGCAAAGGCTTTTTCTATATCACCACCCTCCAATGTGAGTAGAATGTGGGCCAGATCTATAATGTTAAATTTTCTACTAGTTACGCTTTTAAAAAGGTAAAAAGAAACAGGTACAATTAATGTCACTATATTTTATTGAACCTGATATATTCAAAATATTATTTCAATATGTGATAAATATAAAAATATAATTGAGTTTTTTTCTAATCTTAATGTTTTCATCCTAAATTCTTGAAATCTGGAAAATGTTTTAGAATTACAACATCTCAATTTGGATGACAAATTTTTATCATAAATAACTCATCTTTATTAAGACCTCATAAATTTATAGTTGAAAAAGCAGATTCACATATCCAAGCCGTTCCAAACACAGAAGTTTTCTAATAACTGAATCAAGTAATAATTTTTAAATGTAAGTTAATGCCATAAAGTAGCAAATTTGGCGTCTCACTCTCACTAGCCACATTCTCAGGGACCCATAGCTCTCTCATGGGGTAGCTTGAGTCTAGACAATGCTGTTTAGCCTAAGTCAGATTGTTCGGGTGCTGCACTCATAGTTCTCCACTGATTCCCCCTTACATTCAAGGTAAAAGCCAAAATCCCCCCAGGACCCAGGACGCCTCTCACGTCTACCCCTGCTCACCCTTCTCTCCTCATTTCCTGCCTCTCTCCCCATCAGTGACTCCCCTCCAGCCACCGTGGCCCTGTCCTGGTTTTTCAGACTCCCCAGGCCCACTGGCACCTGGAGTCCTTTCCCCTCCTCTTCTCTGCCCGCATGCTCTCTCC
Organism: Chlorocebus sabaeus; assembly: GCF_047675955.1. Lineage (NCBI taxonomy): Eukaryota > Metazoa > Chordata > Mammalia > Primates > Cercopithecidae > Chlorocebus > Chlorocebus sabaeus. The sequence goes on along the minus strand of NC_132908.1, from coordinate 62,588,142 downwards.
CACCCCAACATCACCATGAGTTGGTCTGTGATTTTCTCCGGATCTTCACTCCAAGGCCACCTTCTTGGTCAGTCCTTCCTGGCCACTCTACTTTAAATAGGTGACCCCCACCTTGTACTGAACTCAAAATCCTCCTCTGATTTATTTCACTCCTTGGCAATCAGGTATCACTGTATTAGTGAGGGTTCTCTAGAGGGACAGAACGAATAGGATATATATACACATACACACACACACATGTATACACACACATACATATATATGGAGTTTATTAAGTATTAACTTACACAATCACAAGGTCCCACAACAGGCTATCTGCAAGCTGAGGAGCAAGGACAGCCAGTCCGAGTTCCAAACCTGAAGAACTTGGTATCCGACGTTTGAGGCCGGGAAGGATCCAGCATGGGAGAAAGATGAAGACTGGAAGACTAGGCTAGTCTCTCTGCTTTTCAAGTTTTTCTGCCTGCTTTACATTCACTAGCAGTTGATTAGATTGTGCCCACCAGATTAAGGGTGGGTCTGCCTTCCTCAGCCCACTACTCAAATGTGAATTTCCTTTGGCAACACCCTCACAGACACACCTTTGGCAACACCCTCACAGACATACAAAGGATCAATACTTTGTATCCTTCAATCCAATCAAGTTGACGCTCAGTATTAATAATCACAATCACTATCTAACAATCTCTGTATTTTACTCTTCTGATATTTTAACTACCTCACCTCCTCATCCAATAAAATGGAAACTCTACAAGGACTAAATGTTTGTCCTTTGTGTTCACTGCTGGATCCCCAGCCCTCAGCACTTCATTTGTTGGATAGACAGATATTAACGCCACATGGTGACATTATTATCTCCATCTTACACATACAGAAGCCGTTTCCAGGTGGTGCAAAGATGCACCCAAAGGAAAATAAATAGAAAAAGTCAAAATGACTAGTTGCAGGTGGTTTTACTCCAAATTCCATGTAGTTACCATCATGCATACTGCCTTCAAAAATGACGGCTCATCATATACTTTCAGGGAGAGATTAGAATCCTATAGAACTCTTGACAAACGTAAATGTTTCAAATATCAAGTCAACCAGCCAATCAACAACTGTGGTATCCATGTGGAGGCCAGAGTAATTCCCTGGGTCTTGCACATTCCACGCATGCACTTTGCAATCATGAAGGTGAGGGCTTTGCTTTGAGTGCCATGTGTATGTCCCCACTACTGTCCCTCCTGGATGTCACCTGCAGCAGATATGGTACTGAGCAACTGCATCACCCACCCTCCCCCTCAACTACGTCTACCCCCAACCTTACATCTGTAGCCACACATTTAACTTTGTAAATATGAGTGCGAATGGCAAATTTCTTTTTTTCTGTGATAGCAACAATCGAAAGACAGTTTAAAATGAAATAATTACTACAAATTATCAAATGTCATGAAATAATTACTATGAATTATCAAAAGCCAGCTTTCTAAATATACATGATCAAATTTGATCCCTGAACAACCCTATGAACTCAACATTATCATGCCCATTTGACAGATGAGGAAATTGAGACTCAGGAAAGTGATTGGGCCATGCCGCATCATCACTACAGGACAGAGCCAAGATTTAAAGCCAGGCCCATCTGTCTGTGACCTTGTCAATAGTAAACTGCTTCCATATGCTTGTCAGCTCTTAGAAACCCCTCGCCAGGACATCTCCTGGAAACAGCAAAATAAAATTAGTCCAATAAGCCAAGTTAAAACCCATTCATTTCCCAAATAAACTCACAAATTCATTTGCAAATATGTAGAATCTTATAGCAATTACATTGCCTCAAATTCGCTTAATGGAATGACAACTCAGCAAAGCAGAAATGTAGCTCGAAGAACCTTCTATTAACATTTTTCTCTATATAAATCCACCCAGTGCGCCAAGTTAATGGTAACAAATCATTAGTGAAAAAGCATCTTCCTGAATCTGCACATTTTGATCCTGACCTTGGGATCTATAAAGTCTGGCACAGATGCATTGCCTTAGCTTCCCTCTGCATCAGGTGTGAAAACCTGAGGGAGAATAATTCAGCCCAAGCACTGTATGGACAATCATTTGTTTCTAAGTGACATGCATATTTCATATTCTCAGTGCACGATCGACCTGCTTAAGTACTGCCATTAATATTCACAATGTGGCTGTGACAAAGAGAAGCATGTTGAGAGGGCCATCCGCATTTCAAGTTTTTCAAGGAAAAAAACTAGACATTGCTTAGTAAAGACCCTATTGGTAACACATAACAGGGCCTCCTTCAAACAGGCTGAAGGAGGGGAAAGAAAAATCACTGGGATGACATACTCCTAACTCTGTGACAGGCTGATAGCCAGACCTCAGTTAGTGCTGAAATGATAAATTTGTGAGAAGTTAGGAACCTAGGAAGTTAGGAATACCTCTCCATCTTTGCTTTTTTCTACATAAAGACAGTTCCCAGTTTAGGATGGTTTCACTTAAGATGGTTGCAAAGGCAATACACATTCGGTAGAAACCATATTTCAAGTACCCATACAACCATTCTGTTTTTCACTTTTAGTATAGTTTTCAATAAATTACATGAGCTATTAAATATTTTATTGTAAAATAGGCTTTGTGTTAGGTGATTTTGCCCAAATGTAAGCTTATCTAACTGTTCTGAGCACACTGAAAGTAGGCTAAGCTAAGCTATGATGTTCAGTAGGTTAGGTGTATTCAATGTATTTTCAACTTAGAATATTTTCAATGTCATGCAACTTTATGATGGTTTATTGGGACATTGAGGAATATCTGTTACCCAATGCCCTTCACTTCTCTCCCTCTCTTTCTTCAGAACTGCTTCCATTGCTCCCATTTGCTCATACACAAAACGGCCACCAGAGCTCTGCAGTTTATATTTCTGCAGTTTGAATAAACTTCTAACAACTCCTAAATTCAAATCCTCAGAGAATGAGTCAGGTCGGCCCAGTTTTGTTCATGTGAATTTAAGTGGTCCCAGGAGACAGTATCATAGAGAACACGGGTAGGGTATGGTCAGTATAAGGGACATGTTTACACCATAGATGGATTGGCACCTGAAAAGGTATCTACTACCAGTGTGACTGCATTCGGGAAATTCTTAGTCAACAACTGCTTTCACAAAATGCATTCTATTTCTCAGTACTCATTTACTCAAGAAACACTGAGTGCACGCTAAGTGCCATGAAGCCAGCCCTGCCCAAAGGAACATGCAGTCTACAGGGAGAGACACGCAGGGGACTCTAAGGCTGTGTGAAAGTCAATATAATAGGAAAAAAACATGGGATATCATAAGGTGAATGTATAACTCAGCCCAAGGGAGGGTGGAGTGGGATGAGGTATGGTGGGGATAGGAAAAGATTTCCCAGAGGAGAGAAAACTGACCTGAGATTCAAATGATGAAAAAGAATTAACCAGGGCTATGAAAGAAGAGGATGGTTGACTTCAGATAAAGGAAAGCAGGTATATAGGAACCAAATTGTCAGGAAGCAAGGACTTGGGAGAAATGTAGAGACTCATGCTGGAGAAATAAGCAGGGGTCAGATTATGAAGAAACTTGTCTACCAGACTAAGGGACTTGGAAATACTTCAAAAATTCTAAACCTCAACTAATGGAACCAAAGATAGTCTGCCAAGAAAGCAAATTTTGTAAATGTCGATTTTATATCACTCTTGTGATGAGATTCACAATTCGCATCAGCATATTAAAGGCTCTGAGAAATCCTACAACAAACCACAAAAATACCTGGTTAACTATGTTTAATCCAGGGTTTCCCAAATATGTTAAACTATGTTCTCATTCCTAGCCCACATTCTATGGAACACTCACTCATTAATCCAGTCTGAGAAATTTTGCTTTGAGGCAATGGGGAGCCTACTGGAGGTTTTTAAAAAGCATGGCGAAATGATTTAGTTTGTACTTTAGAAATGGCCTACTGCCTGCTACAGAGAATGGAATAGAGGAGTGTATGCCAAAATGCTAGGAAACTTGTTAGGGGTTGTTGTAATTATCCAGGGGAGAAATGATAGGGGTCTGAACTAAGGCAGCAGCATTAGGGATGCTGTGGCTGGGAACAGCCATGGTTGCCTAAGATTTTAATACAAATGGCTGCTCCATGGCAGGCTCCATTTAAGAAGATAAAAAATGAGCATGAGACTGAACTTTATTATAAGAACCAAGAATGGAAGCACTAGCAGGGGGCAGGGCAATTACCAAACAGTGACTGTAACTCTCCAGCTTATAAAGGATCTGGCATTTCAGAAAGGATAATGCCTCCTTTGCTATAGAACTGTACAGTTTGCCCTCCTGGAAGGCCTCCCTGAGCCAGGATTACTGGCCTGGTTTGCAGATGAAACCAGTTCAACAGGGATGTTGGTTCTCTTCTTAAAGTGGAAGGCTGTAGTGACCAAAAAGGGAATCTGAATGCCAAGTGACAGAATTGACCCCATCTTCTTCATAGACATTTTAATTAAGCATCTACTATGTGCTACAATGATACTTTAAAATTTTCCTGGTACTTTAAAATTTTCCTGGTACTTAAAAATTTTCCTGGTGCTTTAAAGTTTTCAGGTCTGACATATTGGTTATCTCTTGCTGGTTAACAAACCATCCCAAAACTTAGTGCTTTGAAACTACGAAGATTTATTATTTCTCATGATTCTATGGGTTGACTTGGCTCAATAGATGATTCTTTTCTTTGCATGGAGTCAACAAAAATTACTAACACTGCTGTGATTTTCTGGAGGCTTCACAGGGGCTGGATAATCCTAAACAATCCCTCCATATTGTGAGCTGGGACATCATCAGAGCTCTTTTCTGGGAAGCCTCAATTCTCTTCTCTGTGGCCTCTCTGATAGTGGCAGGAGGTAGACAAATGCATAGGCAGATAGGGGTGTGTCCCTGATGAAACCCCATCTCCAAGCCAAAGACAGTTTAAGCCTGAAAGCCAAACTATAAGTCAAACCCACAGACCAGACTGAGAATCTGTCTTCCCGTTGGGCATGCATTCTTCTGATTCATCCTCACTATTCACCTATTTTACATATACCTACCCTTCCCTAATTGGTTTATTTACACTGTCATGCCCACATTTGTGTGGTGCCTTTGTTTTAACCATTTTTGCACACTCACAAACCAATCAGCATGCACTCCCCTATTCTGAGCCCATAAAAGCCTCAAATTCAGCTACACTAGAAGAGAAACCACCCAAGTTCAGGTGGGGGACTACCCCCACATCCCCTCTCTGCTGAGAGCTGTTCCATCACTCAAAAAAATTATTCTCTGCCCTCCTCACCCTTCAATTGTCAGCATATCCTCATTCTTCTTGGATGCAGGACAAGAACTCAAGAACCACTGAACACAGGTATGAGCTATAACACAGGTGAGCTGGAGCATGCCCAGTCCAGCTGTGGGCTGAGCTGGTTCACAATTCAGGTGTGGCCCGGGTGGGCTGAGTGGGCAGGCCACCTTCTGCAACAGGTAGCATGCTCAACTGAGGCCCGGACGGGGTCACTGCCAGCTAGAGGTCCACAGCTGGCAAAGAGACCAAGAAAAATCCTGCATCATCTCCATGCAGTTATCTTGGGTGTCCTGACAGCATGGTGACTAGTTTCTAACAGGACAAACCTTAACTCACAAGTACTTATGAAGTTCTTATTTCAAGATTGCCAATGACCCATTGGCCAAAACACATCACATCACATAGCCAAGTCGAGTGCCTCTGTGAAACGGGACTACACAAAACTGTGAATACTGGGAGGTGGTTGATTGGAGCTAACAGTGTAACAATCTAGCACATTTTAATTATAAAATGTATGTAGTACACATAATAAGTATTTTTGGTATTTATTTATCCATCTTCATTGTTGTAATATAAAATAAGGTTTTATTGGAAATGAGTTATCAAGAGAAACCAACATCAAATGTATACACACAGGAAAGTAATTTGTGAATAATTTTAAAAAGCAAAGATTTGGGGGCCAGTGGGTCAAGGTTCATTTGAAGACTTGTGATAACTTTTGTCAGATATGTGATTTAGTAAAATATTGGCACCTGTTTCCTCAAGGTACTAAAACCTGCCTTGCAGAACTATTAGGAAGATTTTAAAAAGTAGACATACACACACACATATATATATGTGTGTGTGTGTCTACTTTTATAGATATATATGTGTATAAATAAATAAATTTTATATAAAATATTTAAAATAAAATATATAAAAATATAATCTATAAATATATAATATATAAATTTAAAAATATATAAAAATATAAAATATTTATATATACATATATGTACATAAAGATATATACATATACATATATAGATATACACATATACATACACACATATGTACATACAAATACACATATAAGTGTATATACACATGTACATATACATATTTATATATACATACATGTATATATTCAAGTATGTATATATTTACATAAATTTACATATACACATATATACATATATGCATGTATACACACATATATAATATGTATAATATAAATTTAATTTCACTAATATAACAAAGCAAACATGTTCATGTCTTTGTTCTTTTCTTCATGCCTATAAGTAAATATATCATTTTGAATCATTTTAATCAAAGTATACATAAAATTATATTTTACCATTACACTTATTATTTTCAGTCACTAAATGTTTCTACCTGGGATTTGTCTTTAGCCTTCTTAATTGTTGTGAGATATTTCATTACATTGTTGCACTGTAATTTATGTAACCTTGCTCCTATTCATGTGCATTTAGGTTACTTTTTGTTTTCACTTTTGTAAATTACACTGATGCCTAAATTTAACTTGTTCCTAAAAATCATTCTCCTGTAGTAATTCTTAGAACTGCTATGCGGTGGTAAAAGTATATGAAAATATTTATGACTCCTGGTAAGCACTGCTAAACAGGCCTCCAAAATAAGTGTGCCTGTTCCATCACAAATGTCACCAACAACGGGTTTTTATAATGTCTTTTGTTTTAATTTTTGTTTGGCAGGAATAAAATATATGCTCTGCCTTCCATCTATGTCTCAAGTTATCTGTATTATACCATGCAGCTACAATTTATCCAGTGCTTGCTTTGTGTGTTCAATGTGACAAATATTTTTTTCAGAGATTTTTAGAGATGTGCAAAGTTGTTATTTTCATTTCCATTTTTAATATTAAGGAAGCCGATGCTCAGAGACTCTGAGTAGTGAAGGTGTCTGGGCAAGTCTGGAGTAGCCTTAAGATAAAGATACTAATGTTTTTTTTAAACATAGAAGCACACATTTTCCCCTTTACAGTTCACACCCTGAGAAGTTAATAATTTTATTAATTTAGAAAAAATACTTAGAGAAGGTAATCATGCATAAGGCACTGGAGTAATTGCTTGGGTAATTAAAAAAGAGTAAGATAGTCCTTTGGTGGGAGTGGGATAATATACGTGCACAACACGTATTCGCTCACATTCATTGCAACAAGATGGTAAGTCCTATTAACATCTCTGAGGCTTATGTAGGAATCCAAAATATTAACTGACCTTGTGCTATGTGCAACCCACTGTTTTCCATGGTAGGAATGTTCAAGGTGGATAAGACGCCCTCCCTAGAAGAGGTTGTAGGAAGCAAAGAGCAATACTATGTACCTAACATCACGTCAGGCCAGGAGCTTTCCTGAAGCCCTCTGTCTGTGAAAGACAGAAATTCAGGTAAATTCATATCAGAAGGATCCACAGACCCATAGGCTTATATCTAGCTGAAGGTAATGGAGTCAGTTCTTGGAATAAGAGAGCCTTGAGCTGGTCTTTAAGCAAGAGGAAGGACC